>NC_080763.1:13546559-16046559 GCF_020826845.1 Diceros bicornis minor
GTAAATTTAAAATCCAGACGACTTAGATTCAGCTTTGCTATTGTGTCCTAATAGTTCTTTCCTTAATAAGTCTCAGTGGAAGCTATAGAATCTTAGAAAGGTAAAATATATTCCTGGGAAAACATCCAAAAATGGATAACCAAGATTTACGCTCCCAAAGACCATGATCCTGTGGAAGAAAGGAGAGAAGTACAGCTGCTTTTCAGTAGTCCTTCCCTCCACCTTCATCTGGGTGGTGTGCCTGGGAGAGGCCAGAGGGGGAGGCAAGAACTGTGCATCTTGCAGGGCCTCACAGCTGCAGCTCCAAGGAATGCCCTTGTAGGTAATGGGAGACCCAAGGACAGTCACCCTAAGCAATCACAGCAGCACCTTTCCTGGGGGATATGGTAATGCTTTATGTGCACAGATAAATGCTTGTGATGCTTTCCACTATGGCCAGCAACTTGTTTAGATCAAGACTCAGAAAATGCATGAAAATATACGACCTAACCAGTCAGGCAGGAGAGGAGATGTCACGCGTGCCCTTTGAGGAAAGCCATCTCCTGTTGGCGACCCTCGCTCAATTGAGAGGGACAAGGTTAAGTAGGCATCTAGGAATATCCTGAAGGGAAACACGGGTAACTCGTAAGCTGCCTTAACTTATTTTTGGAAATATATAAGGTATAAAAGATGGGTGGGGCTGGGTTCCTGTGCCCTTCTGACCTCGCCCGCACACAGGTCGCATCATCGCTACCTGCCCTCTAGACTAGGGAGACAAGGGTCTGAGTCTCGGGCCTCTGAGAGCCTGTTTGGCAATGAACCATGGTAACCTCATTACACCCAAACGCACACCTGGGAAAGTTTTGTTTTTTTCTGTTTCAATTCATATATTTAATTTTCTCTCCAAATAAACGAGACTTCACTCTGCACGGTTTTGAATCCTACTTTTAAAATGTGCTTTCTGCTGTGTCTTTAAATATTCGGGGGCGGGGGGGTTATAACGGCAGTGCTACTTTGCGTCTCAGAAAATGCGAGGCTAACTACCCTGGTCGCCTCCCCATCTGCCGGCTCTCTCTCGGTGGTCCCCTGCCCTGGCCCGGATGAGGTCGCGCCGCAGGATTCGCGCCCAGGCTAGGGGCGCAAAGGTCTGCTCCCGCGCGGCTGGGCACGCGGCTGGCAGGTGGCCTCCAATCCCTCTGCGCCCCTCCGCCCCCGGCCTGGCCCCGCCCCGCGCCCGCCCGCTCCGCGCGCATTGGTGCCGCCGCCTGTCGGTCCCCGCGCTCTGGGGAGGGGGCGCCGCGGGGCTGCGGTCCCTCTGCAGAGGGCTCCTTGCTCCGGCTGCGACCGTGACTTCCCGGCTCCCTGGGCGCCTGGCCCCGCGAGCGCCCCCCCGACCTCGGCAGCGGGGTCGGACAGGGACCCCGGCGCCCTCGGTAAGTGGAGGGCGAGGAGATTGCGGGAGAAGAGGGTGCGGGCCACTGTCCGGTCCGCTGACCGCCTGGGCGGTGGAGAGGGCGGGAGATCCACTGGACACTGGGAACCCGGGCCCCCCGAGATGGCCGAGGTAAGAACCGGGAAGGCCGTCAGTCCAGGCATCTCAGCCAGCGCGACCCTGCTCAGCTCTGCCCACCTACCCTCTTCGGGTTACAGCCCGTCCTAGAAGCATGGGTTGCCGGTAGCCTTTTTCCTTCTTTACCCTTTTTTGGGGGAAATGTGATTTTGGGTTCCTGGCCATTATAATTGTGCAGATAGATTGAAGCTGGGTTACCTGCTCCACGCCCCTGGCACTTTCCGTTTTGAGTACTTGATGCTGCGCGCTGGCTCCTGCCACGAGGCGCACCGAGCCAGGAGAGACGCCTTCCTCCAGGAGGAAGCTTCGTCCACATCTGGCTCTGGGAGAGATTCGCTGGGTTGCGCTTTGCCTCTGTGCTTCTCTGCTCAAGGAAAAAGGGAAGGGGCATTTTCTGTGGCATTGGACTTATGATTCTCTCAGGAAATGATAACAGGGAGTTTAAGATTACTGAGGCGATAAAACTATCCCTGCAGGTTAAAGACGAATCGTTTGCAGTCTAACATTCTGCAAAGTTTTATTGTCTACAGGCTGCATTTTCCCCATTTCAGTTAGGTTTTTGTTTGAATATTTGTTTTATTTCTACAGTGTGGTAGACATTCAAGTGAGCTTCACAAACAGTTATTGTCTTTGGGCAATCCAGGTTAGTTTCAAATGATACGTTCCTAAACGTGATCTAATTACATCCTCTGGTTAATAAAAACTCTTAGGCACTGAGAACTCAAGAGAGGTGAGAAGACAAAGAGAGCTATAACCAGCTGTGGTTCTGGTGCTTATGGAAGCATTATATGAGGAGGGACACAGTAAAATGTTCGCATTTTAGCTCCATTCTTGTTCTAGGATGACTTTGTCTTTCTGTTAGAGGCATGGAGTATGTAGCAGCCAACCTAAGGGTATATTTACTTAGATCATAAACTGATTTTCAGAGTTCCAGTTCCTTCTGTGGTTCATAGAATCAAGAGCTACTGAAATAAACCTTCAACAATGAAGGATTTACATAAAAACAGTACAAGGAAAGAGTCTCTTTGCTTATTTTAGGACATCCGTCAACTAAAATTCTTAGGAATTTTGGTAGATGATCACTTCATATCTCTGTTCATTGGTACCGTCATACCATTCTGTGGATTAATTTTAAAATATACCTGTATATTTATATATAACTAATCAGTTTGCCAATTGCATAGCCTATTAATGTATATTTGGCTTTCAAATTACTTCCAGAACCAAGAAAATAAAATATAAAGAATTTCAAAAGCTCGATTTTCAAATAGCAAGAATTCAGTCTAATCTTGGTTTAATTATGAGTTGATGGGCTTGTGTTATGGTTAAATGGCTGTTAAACAATTTTATAAATTTTTGACTAGTGAATCTAGTGCAGATTAGCATCGCCAAGCAATTCATTTTTCTGACGAAACTCTTAAAGCCCAGTTTCAGAGCACAGGCTTCAGAAACAGGCAATCTTGGGTTGAATCTGAGCTCTGTTACCTACTAGCTGTGTAATCTCAGGCACATTGCTTAACCTCTCAAGCCCCAGTGTCTTCATCTGTTGATGGTGATACCACCACCTACTTACTTTGGAGTGTTGTGGGGAGGAATAGAGATGTATGTAAAAGTGCTCAGCGCTTCCTAATACACAGGAGTTGCTCAATAAATGTCAGCTATTATTATCATTCACTCTGACTGACCTGCAACTCTGTGCTCATTGTGGAGAATGTCTGAACAGCAGATACTTGGGGGAAAAATGTCAAGATTATACAAGTAAATTTAAGAGTGGAAAATGACAGTAATGTTAAATTTCCCAAGAGTATGTATGAAAAGTAGCACCTCGTTGGCGGAACATACGTTTTTAGAACAGAAGCCTTATGGTATAATGGGAAGAACACTGGAGAGTCAGAGTCTTCAGTTCTAACTCTGGCTGTGACCTTATCTAACTGGCTTTTGGCAGGCCAACTGCCCACTCTGGAGCTCAGTTTCTCCATCGGGCTGGACTTGAATAATCTCTAAGATCCTTTGCAGCTTCAGAATTCGTTATTGCATGTAATAAAAATTACACTAGCTTGCTTATCACCCTCCCTTCACTGTTTTTGGTTTTTGTTTGCTAACTTGCAATTCAGAGTCATGAACAATTTATAGAGACAGCCCAACTAAAGAATTGAAAAAATAATATCAGATTTGTAGAGTAATCCAAAATGAAGTTTTAACAAAGAGAACAGAGCAAAATAGATTCACATTGAAATCTTTTTGATAGGGCAAATGTAAACCTCAATTTTATTCTCTACTCATTTCAGTAAGTTGTTTTATGGGAAACGTGCTTGGTAGAATCATATACATTCAACTGAAATAGTTTCTATAGAAAACAATGGGCTGATGGTGAAATAAAACACCATTCTCTTTTCTCTCATCAGGTTGATTCTTAAATAAAACAAAAATCTATCCAGTAAAGGGCGTTCGTGGAGAAATTACAATAGAGAAACCAGGCATTTGTATTCTGGAGAAACCTCCTAAAACAACTGTATGGAGTAAGACGAAAGAAGTGCATACATCTGGAAGAAATTTTGCTCAGTATGATATTTTTGCCCACCTTTTTGTCATAAAAGGCTGCTAAGGAAGAAAGAATATAGTTTTCTGGAGAAAGAAAGAGTGTAATGTAAAAATGGAGACAACAGTTTCTGAAATTCAAGTAGAAAGCAAGGATGAGAAGAAATCAGCAGAAGTTAGTCCTCAGGATGAGAGGCAGGAGGAAAAAGCATCAATGCTTTGCTTCAAGAGAAGAAAGAAAGCAGCCAAAGCAGTGAAGCCCAAAGCTGGCTCTGAAGCTGCTGACGTGGCAAGGAAGAGTCCCCTAGAAGGAGGAGCTTCTGATCAGCCACAACTCCCAGCGGGGGCCTGGGCCTCCATCAAACGTCTTGTAACACGCAGGAAAAAGTCAGATTCTTCAAAGCAGCAAAAGCTCTCTGAGGCTAAAGTGCAACCTGAAATCAATGCTGAAGATGCTGATCCTTCTAAGAAAAAGAAAAAATCCAGATGTAAGATTCCCTGCATAAAATTCTCAAAAGGGGAGAAAAGAAGTAATCATTCCAAAATTATAGACGACTCAGACTGCAGCGTTCGAGTCCAGGGAGAGGCTGAAAGTTTGGATACAAAAACTCGGACCCAATCAGATGACCAGGCCGCAAAGACCAAGTCCACCCAGGATGTAAGTGAAGATGTCTCACAGAAAGAGGTTGGTGAGGTCTGTGAATCAAATGTGAGCAACAGCATAACTTCTCCTGCACAGACAGTGGTTTCAGTAGAAGTTGGGTTAGATATGGGGCCTTCTGCTCTTCCAACAGGAACTCTAATCCTTGAAAAAGATATGGAAATGACTGAGGAAAAACAAAGTGTTCAACCCCAGCAGGCAAGCCCACTTGAAACTTCAGAAACAGAACATCCGCTAACAGTGGTTTCTGATGTTCCTCCCTCACCTGCAATCCCAGATCAACAAATTGTGGAAGAAGCCAGAAACAGTATCCTAGAAAGTGGACCAAATTGGAAAGACCATGAAAGTAGAGAGATTGTAGCTGAAGAAAGTAAGCCAAAAGATACTGAATTGACCCAGGAATCAGATTTTAAAGAAAATGAGATCAATGCGGAGAAACCCAAACCAGAAGAAAGCAAAAGAATGGAGCCAATTGCTATTATTATTACAGACACTGAAATCAGTGAATTTGATGTTAAGAAATCTAAAAATGTCCCTAAGCAATTCTTAATATCAATTGAAAATGAGCAAGTAGGGGTTTTTGCTAATGACAGTGGTTTTGAAGGTAGAACTTCAGAACAATACGAAACACTCTTAATAGAAACAGCTTCTTCTCTTGTCAAGAATGCTATCCAGTTGTCTGTAGAACAGCTGGTCAATGAAATGGCCTCTGATGATAATAAAATAAACAATCTTCTACAGTGACTTAATTTCCAGATCATGGGAGGAAAAAAAGCTTAATGATAAATTATTTTACATATTTGTGGCATTTCTTATTCAGTAACAAATGAGAGATTTATCATCTGTGGAATTCAAAGGCACAATTCCAGCCCAGAAGTGCTAAAGAATTAATCAAGTTAATAAAACCCTCCCTACCAGTGAAATGCAGTCACTTCTGGATTGGAGGGAAGTCAGTACAGACTGCAATGCAAGGTGACACACAGAGAGTTGCTAAAATGGCACGTGGAGATTGGGGTGCTGGGAGGAAGATGTATTTATTGAGCACTTACGGTATGCCATAAGCTCTTTGATATCCTCTGATGTCATAGAGCCTGGTTTCCTTTTGATAGTTCAACCCTCTGTATAGGTTAACATCGCATTCAGTTTTCCAAAAACCTTTTTTTTTACAGTGCACTTTTATGTTGTTTGAAATGGTGAATAAGGTGAGCTATTTTTGTGAATGTGTGATTTAGAGTTGTTAGACTCCTAGGCAGTAGTCTTACCTCAAAAAAATATTGCATTTCCCCAATTCCAGCAGAATATGCACATTTAAATTAAACATGAGTGGTTCTAGTCTTGCTCATGTCCCTTACAAAAGCCATTCACAAATTGCTTCAAACGGGCAAATAATTACCAAGTGCCAAGGTGTGGAAGGAGGGAGTGCATTTTCCCTCTCTATCTTTCTTCTGCCCCAAACAGATCTGTATAAATCCATTTCTGCAAAGGATCATCTGCTGAAAACTTAGAAACAAAAACCAAAACAACAGCAACAACAAAAACAAAAAGAATGGAATATTATTTTCCATCGAGGAGAAGGCAAACTCCCCAAGTAATAAATATTACTGATAACACAGGATTCATCTTTCGGGATGACTTCTGTAGAGACCATACTCATCAACCTCTCAAAGAGGAGGGGAAAGTGGATTCAAAGCCAGCCTGGCAGTAAAAGTCCTAGGAAATCATAATAATTTAGTGAAAATATTATTCATTCTTGACATAGAATGAGCCAAGGACACGGTTGTATAGAAAGTGAAAAGTTATTGCCAAAGCACGTTATACTTTAAATGTTAGTATTCTTTCACTGTGCCTGTATGTTGAGAGAAACCAGTAAAAAACATTTTACATGGATATTGAAAATTAACTTTTTCATCAGTATTTTCAATCCAGCTAATCCCTTACAAAAAATGAACTTAATATAACGAGAAGGGCTTATTTGCATTTTATTCAGTTATTTAAATCATCGATCTCATCAATGATTGCCATATTTTTTGAAACAGAAATTCGATTTCAATCTCTCGTGTGAAATGACCACACTACTACAACACACGCCCTACCTCACAGGCTAGGACTCATACTGTGTAGTCCCCCACTGTCTAAACTGAGGGACAGTGTGACTCGGAAAGTGGATGAAGTCATGAAGAGCTTTCACTAGAGGTGTAAGGTATTTGTTAAAGAGTTTTTGTACATCCTTGGAGAAAAGAATGTACCTTAAATGATTTTAAATGATTTGGTGACTTCTTGCATTATTTATAGATTGCATATAGAAAGTACATGCTAATTTGTCCTATAGAATCTGATTTCTTTCTGTAAGTACATATTGAGACCTCTGGCAGAAGAACCTAATCTGACTTTGGAAATGAACCAAATAATGGATATTATCAGCAAGATTCTTTGCTGAAGTGCAAAAGTATTCCCTCAGCTTTTCCTACCTTCATGCTTATAACTTTGGGGGGGGAACCCATCAAACTCCTCCAATTTAGAAGATCAAAAGTGGATCTTTCAAAACACATGACCCAAGAAATCAATTTAAGAAATTTTAATTGTACAACTTTTAAACTTTTTTTTTAAAAAGACTGCTAAGTCATCCTCCCTAAAAATACTTTTTAATTCACTATATGTGGTGCTAATGGACTTGGACAGCTACCAGCAAATATCATACCATATTTAAAAGTGAACAATTTTCTTGTCTTTGGTGAGGAAGATTTGCCCTGAGCTAACATCTGTTGCCAATCTTCCTCTTTTTGCTTGAGGAAGATTAGCCCTGAGCTAACATCTGTGCCAATCTTCCTCTATTTTGTATGTGGGTCACCGCCTCAGGATGGCTGACAGTGGCGTAGGTCTGCACCCAGGATCTGAACCCATGAACCTGGGCAGCCGAAGCAGAGTGTGCCAAACTTAACCGCTATGGCACATGGCCCGCCCCTAAAAGTGAACAATTTTAATTAAAAACCTGATTAAAGTTGGTGCATTTTACAGTGTTTTGAAGAATCCTGCCTTTATTTACTGCAAGGATGGCTCAAGCCAATACACTTGCATTATAAGTTTTTAGTAATCTCTCATGTATGAGCAAAATGTACAGCACTTATCAGTTACTGAAAAAATTTTGAAAGGTTTAGGCAATTTATTTGGGAGTTTTAAAAACATACGAGGTAAATACGTGTAATGAATTTTTTTTTGTTAAGAAAGTAACATTTTATCTAACTAGTCCTAGGTTTCTACTTTTTTTCCCACTGTAGTTGGATATATTTTTGGTTAGGATGTATTATAACTGATTGATTTTTGTGATGTGTACTCTACTTGCATTCATCCTTAAGTGGTTGTTTTCTCCTCAGTCTTTTCTACTGAGACTATCTGGTGAATTAAATCAGTAGGATTCCAGTTTGAAAAAGGAATCGAGAAATTAACTGGTCTCAATCTGCTGCATGGCCAAAGCCTACTACAGGGAATTCTAAGGTGATCCAAATTGTTTTGTTGTTATAGAAATAATTAGGAATCAGATGATTTGGAAGTCTCTCATAAAATATTTTTTATTATAATGGCATTTATTTTACACATTTTGACCTGATATGCAAGACATTAAATGAATATAAAAAGGTTCTTATTTAATTCACATCGATTTGACAATATTTAAATGATCATTTAAAAGGCAATTTAATAACACCGAATTAATTTTCATTTAAATTTGCTGTGCTATAAATGCTGCTTTTAGTGACCATTTATTAATTAGCTGGGATTCAGTTTCTCTTTGAACTCAGAATTTTACAAGGCTGGGTGGTTTATCAGATGCTTTCTAATTATTTCAGCATATTATCTTCCCCTTTTAAGAGTCAAGTATTATTCACTTTGCTTTACAACCCAGCGAATAGGAAAATCCTCCTCTATTTTATGTAGCACTATTCACTTAACATTTTCTCAAAGTACTTTATAGGATATAAAAATAGTACCTGGTAACATTTAAGTAAAGGTAGCAGAAAACAAAAGAACTTTCAAACAGAAATTATGTTCCCTGCCACCTCCTCCACCTCAAAGAATAATAAGCATGTGGCACAAATGGAGTTCTTCAGAAAAGCTGTCTGCATAATCTTCTTTCAAGGTAACCTATTTGACAGCATGAAGTTTGTGACGATCTTAATTGGTCTACTATTTAGTGGAGTCTTAGAAACTCTGATTTATTTCTGAGAGATTATGTTATTTCACAAATGTGTGTGAATAGCCTTCCTGCTAGAGGCTTTTAGAGACACAGGTCAAGAGAAGGCACCAGTCAGATCTGGCCACTGCATGCAATCCAGTTAACTTCATCTGCCAATTTCTCACTTCAAGTTGCCTTATTTTTTTATAGTTAAGAATTAATTTTGGGGGGATTTACAGCACAATTTTTAAAATAATTGTTAGGCTTTAGAATCCCATTGTTTGAAAAGATTCTCTTTATTTAAATATGTAAAGTCTACTTTCTAATTTCATCTGATACTCAGTATATCAGGGCTTGAGTTTTCTGCCTGCCATTTCTGTGTTTTTAAAAATCCTCATTTAAGGTTTAGAGTTCTTTAGGTTCAAATTCCTATGATGTTTTATTGTGTAACATGAAGTTTCTTATAAAAATTCAAAATTTCAATATATGGTACATTTTTGAACAAAATTTTTTGGTAATGATCCTTAGTTAAAATAATTTAACGGAAGCTACATAAAACTTAGATGTCCTGATTAAATTCAATTTGATTCAACATGTGTTGGGTATAACACATGCCAAACACTGTTTGATAAAGGGGACAGGCTCCCTGCCCTCCAAGAACTCAACACAGGGAGCAGCAGCAACGGAAATTGGGATGGGGTAAGGCCGAGAGCCACAGGTAATGCAGCATCATAAGTGCCAGAGAGGGGAGAATCAAGAGAAAGGGATAAATTCTGTCTGATGTGGGAATGTGGTCATATAAATACAGAGGCAGTTTGACAGCATTCAGTTTCTTAATAGTTAAACAGTATATTCGTTCTGATTTGTAAACAGGTGCAAAAAAATAGCCTGCACAATGTTACATATTTATAGTAGTTCTTTGTCTATAAAAATGTTAAGTGCATCATGAGCTATTATGAAAGTAAAAGTTCCATTTTGTATTTCTCATTAAAATTAGTACTATATTACTGTGCATCAGATGCTAATATTAAAGAAATAATACTCTGTAGAAAAAAAGATTTCAACCTGAATTAATATATATACTATTAACACAGAATAAATGTTGTATTGGCTTATGTTTATTTTATTTATCCAAATCTTTTAAGAGAAATGTGGTATATGACATTCATTTCCTAAAAATACAAAGATCACACTGATGAAACTACTGAGTTAGCATTACTGAAAGCTCTATCTGCTGATGGAGTGTTGGACAGACTTCACAGTGACATGCTTAAAGAGCCACCTCCAGCAAAGAGAAACACAAACACCTAGAACTTGAATTCAATTTCATTGAACTCTCTCCATCTAACAGGCAATTCTGATTTTGATGCCATCTATCAATCTGACAGAAGTGCACTTGTTCTCATCATCTCTTGCTATACTCACTGGTTGTCTTTTCTACATTATATTAAACTATGAATTGTTAATAATCTTTATGATTTTCTAAATAACTAAACAATTTTGATGTGAAAATGCTTAAATTATTCAGATGGTGCCTGCTAAAGCTGGGTGTTTTGAAAGTTCTGTGTTTACTAAGACACTGATTTTATTCCCCTAATGTTGACAACCCTGTTTTCTCTTAAGCACAGCTCAATGATAATAACTGGGCTCTATGAAAGAGTGTACTTTCCAATCTCGGGACCAATTTAAAGTTGATAGTGCCTTAAAAATCCTAAAACTAAACCTTGTTCCAATGCAAAATGTCTTAGTAATATACAAACACTGTACTTAGGGTATTTAATATTTCACAATTTGTAGACTTTTAAGATTTTTTATTAAATCATACCTTTCTAATGTAAAAGAAAGATACACTACCTTTTGCAAAACTTTTCCTCATAGGCAATGCTGCTAACCCAGTTTTAGGCCTACCTTTAATAGTCAAGTCTGGAGTCCCCAGACCCTATGTGAGTACTTACTTTTCTTTTTTTCCCTGAAAGCTTGAGATCATTAGGGGTTAAGTTCCTGAGCTTAGGAAAGAGAGTGAGTATGTGTGTGTGTACGTGAACACACTACACATCCTCAGAAAATCCTCAGCAAAGCTGGGCACAGGCACCAAGAACAATTCAGGAAAATCTAGGTGAGGGGAGGATAGTGCAGTGGCTCCTAGCCTGGAAAACTTTCAAACTGAAAATTTTCCCTAAATTCCAACCTATCATAATAGCACTGGCAGCAGTGTCCAGCAGTTTCTACACATTAGCAAGACAGACGCACTTTCTCCATCACTCACTTTGTGGCTAAACTCAAGTAGGACTTTCGCCTTATCTTGATCTTTAGGACAGTGCAATTAGAGGCAGGGATTGAGCCTATACACTTTTCACAGCTATACTTGTGACCACAAACGCAGGCCTCCCACCTCTGCACTGCTGGGAGGTAGGGAGCACAAGGTGACACAAAAGCAGGCGCAATCATTTGTACACTTGTACTCGAACCTTTTATTCCCAAATCCCTACTTCAACATTTGTACCTTATTAGGTCTGGTCTGTGGGTCTCTGGACCACATCTGTGATCAAGCACAGTCACAACTAATGCAGCTGCAGACGGGCATGCTTGAACCGATCAGCTATCCTCATATATAAATTACAATGCAGGGGCCGGCCCCATGGCTTAGCGGTTAAGTGCGAGCGCTCCGCTACTGGCGGCCCGGGTTTGGATCCCGGGCGCGCACCGACGCATCGCTTGTCTGGCCATGCTGAGGTGGCATCCCACATACAGCAACTAGAAGGATGTGCAGCTATGACATACAACTATCTACGGGGGCTTTGGGAAGAAAAACGGAAAAAAAAGGAGGATTAGCAACAGATGTTAGCTCAGGGCTGGCCTTCCTCAGCAAAAAGAGGAGGATTGGCATGGATGTTAGGGCTGATCTTCCTCAAAAAAAAAAAATGACAATGCAGAGGTTCCACATGGAACAGCCATTTGTGGCATAAAAACTTAGACTATTGCTTCTGTTTTTTAAACAGGTCATCCAACACTGAACATGTCCATCCTCCTCATCAGAACTAGTTAGAACTGTCCTTGTACTCTGTGTAAAGCTGAGACGTACAGAATGCCAAAACTGGTCACTACTCAATTCAGGAGAAAGAAGTCAACCTGATTTTCTGATCTTTTATCCAGATATGCCACAAACAGCCTTATCAGTAATTTCACTGATTTGAGTGAATTTGCTTAGAATAACCTCTTTAGTTTTATGGGTTTCCTAGATGCCCTTAATGTCTGGCTGATCTGTTTTTTCTGACCTGTACTGAATAATAATCATTATGGTTCATTAAGCTCTAAGACTTTTCTATATTTATCTGGGTGGTTTTAATATTTTTTTTCCGTGAAGGTATAATTTACATACAGTAAAATTCACCCTTTTTAGTTCACAGTTCTACAAATTTTGACAAACACATATAGTTGTGTCACCTAGGGAGTACTGATATTTCCTTATTCTGATTTCATTGTTCTTTTTATCACCTGTGTATTTTAGTTTAATATAATTTCCTGGATGCATCAGTGAAAACTGCTCCTTGCTGCAGAAATTCAAAATAAGGGCTTCTTACATCCAACATTTAACCAGATAAAGAAGGCAAGGCTGTCATATGCAGCTGTGCAGTTTGCACAGAAGCTCTCATTTGGCAAGTGGCACCCCCAAGCATTTATTGTGCATAATCTGCATGGCCATACAGGTCGTGGCTCTGAATGTAGCCACCAGTCTGAGAGATCTGCAAAACAGGAGATGGTTAAAATAAAAAAAGGAGTCTTCCCTTTACATACCTTCCCTCCCACTCTTTAAAATACTGTGATAGAAAGAGAAGATAGTAACCACTGAGCTCACAGCACCAGACTTTGCACATATGTGAAAGTAGGGCAATGCTGGGAAATGAGAACTGGTCCAGTGAAAAACTTCTGAGACTCACTCTGCTGGAATCTTTGGTCTGCATTTTAAAACCTTTCCCCTTACATTTGCAAATGTTATACCCTTTTTCTAAAGAACCACCATAGATTCTTTAGATTTTCCTCCCTACAAGGCACTTATTACAAATGCCAGTTACCAATTTTTTTTTTCCTGAGGAAGATTCACCCTGAGCTGATGTCTGCTGCCAATCTTCCTCTTTTTGTATGTGAGCTGCCACCACAGCATGGCCACTGACAGGCCATGGGGCTGGCCCCAAATTTTTTCAATTAGACACTTACCTACACATGGTTTGGACTATATGCCTTCTACTACAGAAAAATGTGGCAGCACTAAATTCACAGGATCTCATTCCTCAAAGGCTTGTTTGGTCCACACAAATCTAACATGGACCTTCTTGAAATTCAGTATAACATAGACCACCACGGGGTGTCAACTACAGCTGGTGAGGGCCTCCTCAGGCTTCCTTCCTGAACAAGCCTCTCCCCCAGTTCCCAGAACAGGGACCAGTCCAGTTGTGCAGAGAACCCTTCCCAGAACACTGCTATCCCTGCAGACTTCTGACATGAAAGGACACTATGGTTTTCTAATAGCTTAAGGGAAGATACTTTCTTTCCATTATTTTGATATAGTATCACCAAGTTTTTCAATGAAAAAAGTTTCAACACTGTATAAACACTGGAAGAGAATTTATTTTAGAGGAAGTGAGTCCATTCTTCAAGTTGGCTAATCAGCTGTAAAATAAATTTAAGGGAAGCATTTGGTGATGAGGTGCAAAGTCCTAGGATAACATTAACAATAATGGTGCAAGGAGCAATGACGGGGGGAAAAAGAGGGCAGACTGTATTCACTGTTGGAAGGCAAGAGGGGCTAAAGGTGAAAGAACTCTATTAAGATAAAGAAGGCCTCAGTTTGCTCAGAGAATGGAGGTGAGGGGAGAAAGGAATAGAGAACACCAGCTTAGAAAGTCAGTTGTTGAACCATAGCTGAAAAAGAAAGTAAATTCCAGAAAATAATATACAGGCCAACCTCACATGTTGTGGATGTGAAGAAAAGAAACAAGAGGCAAGAAATAAGTAGTGTTTACTCAAATGTCCCTGGATTTATCTTTTTTTTTTTTTGTGAGGAAGATCAGCCCTGAGCTAACATCCATGCCAATCCTTTTTTTTTTTTTTTTTTGCCAAGGAAGACCGGCCCTGAGGTAATATCCGTGCCCATCTTCCTCCACTTTATATGGGATGCCGCCACAGCATGGCCTGACAAGTGGTACACGCCTGGGATCCGAACCTGGGCCACCAGCATCGGAGAACGTGCACTTAACCGCTACGCCACGGGGCTGGCACCCCTGGATTTATCTCTTGACTAGACAGAACATCCAAAACTGAGTTTGATGCCTGATTTGAAGAGCAAATGGGATTGGGACTAAAATTCCAAGGGCTTACTGTTTAAGACTTACAAGAATCCTCAGAAATACTCAATATAACAATCACAATAAATGTGATATTCTAAACAGTTATCTGCTGCTATAATATATTTACATGTAAATTGGAAGCATCTTGATCAAAGAGGGATGTCAAGATATGCAGTAACTAATATATTATGGAATTCTAGGAAAATTCTCATTAGTCATGACTCTATAAAGTAAAGCAAGATCCAGCAGTAGCTAAGTACTAAATAAATAGTGAATTAAATAGTGATGCCAAATTTGAGCTTAACGTAAAATAGATTTTTAAAATCTATTTTTAAGGTGGTACACTGGTGCCACCTTTTGGCCAGATTAAAAATTTACACAAATTACAACCTATGATCACATTTTAATTTCACAGAGACCTTCTTAGAAACACAATTATTTCAAACATTAATAGACTTAAAACTGTCTTGCTGCTTAATACATCTCTGATTTCTAATAATTACATTTTTTTGTCTTTTAAAAGCTGAGATAAAGGATAATACAAATAGAACTTAATTCTGAGCTAACACATCTCATACTCCATAAGAACAGTATTAACTTCAAAGATAACTGGGACAGAAATCCCCAAATTTAAGTTTCTTTGTATGCTTTAGCTCTTGACAACCATCACAAAACTTATTTTAAGGTTTTATTTATTTTTTATAATTTTATTTATTTATTTTTTTCCCCCAAAGCCCCAGTAGATAGTTGTAGGTCATAGCTGCACATCCTTCTAGTTGCTGTATGTGGGACGCAGCCTCAGCATGGCCGAAGAAGTGATGCATTGGTGCGTGCCCTGGATCCCAACCCGGGCCGCCAGCAGCAGAGCGCGCGCACTTAACTGCTAAGCCACGGGGACGGCCCTTATTTTAAGGTTTTAGACCAGGGTTAGTCAACCTCGGCATTACTGACATTTTGGGCCAAATAACTGCATTGTGAGATGTTTAGCAGCATCCCTGGGCTCTACTCAGTAGATGCCAGTAGCAATCTTTCCCTACTCCCACCCAGTGTGACAACCAAAAACATCTCCACATTGCCAGATGTCCCCATGATGAGGGGGATCACCCCGTATGCTGGTTAACTTTATGTGTCAACTTAACTGAGCCACAAGGTGCCCAGATATTTGGTCAAACACGATTCTGAGTGTGTCTGTGAGGGTGTTTTTGGATGAGATTAACATTTGAATCAGTAGAATGAGGAAAACAGACTGTCCTCTCTAATATGAGTGGCCCTCATCCAGTCAGTTGAAGGCCTGGAAATGAATAAAAGGGCTGACCCTTCTGAGAGTGAGAGGAACTTTGCCCACCTGACTATTGAGCTGGGAACCGGTCTTTTCCTGCTTTTGTGGGTCTCAAATCTGCTGGCTTTTGGAATGGAACTACACCATTGGCTCTCCTGGGTCTCCAGCCTGCCAACTGTAGATCTTGGGACTTGTCAGCCTCCATAATTGTGTGAGCCAATCCCTTGTAACCAATCAATCAGTCTCTCTCTCTGTATATATATACATCCACACACACACATATACTGTATATGCTGTATATATACACACACATACAGACACATCCTCTTCATTCTGTTTCTCTGGAGAACCCTGACTGATACATCCTGGTTGAGAACCACTGTTTTAGATTACAAAACTGGAGGAGATAGAGTAGACAGTAAATAGGGAAGAAAGAAAGGAGCAAAGCAAGAAATCAATAGGGAATGACTAGATATTACCTTTCTTTCCAGAGATAGTAGCTGGAAAGCACTTGCTTAGGACACCAATTTTCTGCTAACACAGATTAGGGTTGATAAGAATTGGGCTCACTGAGGCATTTTTGCATCACACCTCCAAAACGTTACCTGGCAGAGACAACTTACCTCAACACTAGGAAGACAACATTTGGCAGACACTGCTGTAAAACAAGAACACATTCTATAAGCTGAGCTAATAAAAGGTTTTGTTTATGACCAAGTCACATTAATTTATTTGTCATGAGAAAATACACGAAACCCATTGTTTTCATTCCAAATAGAGGATACAGAACTTTCTAAAAGAATATTTCTGAAGTGAACTCACAGTACATTAGGTGGAAGAGTTTATTATTGATTTCAGTCAATAAAAGAGTATATTATTGATTTCAGTCTCCTATCTTTCCTATGTGTAACTTGTACTTTGAAAATTTCTTCATTGGGCCTTTTTATTGTACAAGTTTTTAAAATCCAATTTTCAAGTATTTTTAAGTTGATATTTGATCTAATCTGACTAAATGACTATTTGGCATAAAACAGAAGAGTTGATGACAGTTAACGTCAATTGCATGGAAGCAATATCTACCAAGTCATCGAGTGTGGCACAGATACACACTGAAGCACAATGGATTCTTCCAAGTTGTGAAGACAAAGTCACAGTTTGTGATTCCTGGTATTTAAGACATCCAGGCTGGGGATTGGGTAATCTCACCAGTTTTCAAAAAGTCCAACCATACAAACGCAGAAGTACAGCAGAGCATAATCATTTACAGATATCACTCTTAGGAATTTAAAAATTAATTATAATAAAATACCATAGAGCTATATTTAGTTTAAAACATACAAAGACACAATTTACATTATGAAAACTCATCACATGACCTATTTTTACCTCAATTACTACAAATAAAGGATACTTCTCAAGGATCTGAGTTACATCAAGAATTCCCCTGTGCAAATAAACATTAATAGAAGCATACATTTTCCAGACTATCTTTTTCCATGATTAATATATATTTCCTTGAGTTTTAACTAAAGCCTTTTCCAATAATATTTTAATAGAACATAATGCATTACTATATTATCCCCACTCCATTTCCTATCCCCATCTACTTTTCAGATGACCTACATCAAAGAAATAAAAATGACATTTTCGCCATTGCTTTTGTTCCTTTTCCTATGTGTAAATAATATGTTTGGGGGGAACTTGCAGTAAGCTGAAAGTGGCAAAGTTTCATTCCCAAGAATGCCAAAGAACTAACATCCTCCTTGCTAAAGGCTAAGAGAAATACTGATGATTAAACTATGGTAGAACAGGAATTCTAGCAACACTGCTATTTCTAGAGTATTTGTAAAAAATAAAAATAAGAATTTTGTCAATTAATTAATTATTGAACATTAAATAGTATATGACTGCTCCTAACACATACTAGAATTTATGGGTTGGAATAGTAAAGTTAATAGGTTTAGCTACAGAACAAATGAAATTTTCTTTATATGGTTGGTTTTTATCAATAATACCGAGAGAACTTAACACAATTTTAATACAATCCTCACAACACCCCTGTGAGGTAGGGATTGCTTATATCCACTTTACAGATGGGAAATCAGAAAATCAATGCAAGAAATAATAATCTCAAGAGACATAGATCAAGAAATTTTGGTTTTCTTATAAGGCAGACTACACTTATCAGATACTGAGTTCTAACAATATGCTAATAAGAACAAATAGTGAAACAGTCTGTTTTTCTCCAGAAAACAACTATATAGGATCTGGAAAGAGGGGAAAATTCTAAGCTGATCCAAGGGGAAAATGTTGGGTTAGTATTTGCCTGATACATTGATGAAGGTGCATATAGCGTTTGCCGTTGTAAGAGCTTGGTAATCATTATGCAAACCATACTATATGGCTAAGATTATACCTCTATTTTGCAAATGATGAAGTCAAAACTAAAGAGTTTAGCTGGAAGAACTTTCTTTATACAAAGTAGATTTTTACAGTGAGGAATCATGTCTTAAAAAAATACACTTCGGGGGTACCGCCTGGTGGCATAGTGGTTAAGTTCACGTACTCTGCTTCAGTGGCCCGAGGTTTGTGGGTTTGGATCCCAGGCGCGGACCTACACATGGCTCATCAAGCCATGCTGTGGCGGCATCCCACATATAAAAAAGTGGAGGAAGATTGGCACCGACATTAGCTCAGGGACAATCTTCCTCAAGCAAAAAGAAGAGGATTGGCAGCAGATGTTAGCTCAGGGACAATCTTACTTCCCCCCGACCTCCCTAAAAAAACAAACAAACACTCAGGGCACAGTGTTAGTCATTTAACAGTTATTTAAAAAATATGCCTGTTGAGTGAATGAAAAAAAATAAAACTGGGGCCAGTTCCCATACCACTATTCACTGGCTCTCTGCAACCCAGTTTTTGGGGTTTTTTTCCTACAAAATGGAGTTAACATTTTTCCACTTCCTAAAACACAGAGAATATTATGAAGACAAAGGAAAGAACATTTGCTTTGAATTCCTAATATTAAAAGGAACTATATGCATAAGAATAAAAATACAGTTAACCACTATTTTCTTAACACCCAACGAATGAAGATCTATTTCTGGTTTAAATTAATATTGTCCATCATGGCCAATCAGCCACAAGCAAACTCACATTTCTCCAGACTCTGTCCTGAACTGCTGTCTGACCCCACAACTCATATGCAACCCTAATCCCATGCTTTAGCTACAACACTTCTTGTGTCAAGGACTAACGACTGAGCAAGGAGGAAAGAATATAGAAGAAAAAATCAGAAAAACTGTTACCTGAATGAGAAAAAAAATTTTACTTGAAGAAGGCTAGGGAATATATCCTGAATAGCCTAATATACATGAAATCAATGTTAATATTTGTGTTCATCCTATGAGATGATATTTTTGAGGGCTGTATGAGTTTGAATAATTGCTTAAATGATTTAAGTTTGATTAGATGAACTTCTGACCCCCAAGAACAACATGTTTGTTTTAACTCCTCCCAATACAACTGACCCTTTATCAATAGCTACTTAGATTCCGCTCTCGACACATATCAATCTTGACCCCAGGAGGCTTTACTCTCTTGTCTAAGGCAGAAACTCAACTGCCTTTAACAATGCCCATTGGTTTTCTTCATTCAGTCCTTAAGGAAAACTTATCATTTCATAATTCACCTAAACTTGCTGTTTACCCAGAGAAAACCTTTGGGCCCTCAGAATGAGCTGGATTTCCCTTTGAGCTCCCTCCTAACTGAACTCATACTGTCGAGAAACTCTCATGGTGTCAGCAAATGTCCTCAAAAGTGTGTAGTCAGCGAGGAGCTCAAAGAGTTTTTCTATGCAGTTAAATTCTAAACTTCAGAAACCAAATTTGTGAGATTTATTAAAATCCAAAGGCTTAGAATTTAACAGGCAGCATACAAAAAAGATGAGGCTGTTTTGAAGCTTTTCTCTTGTGTTATTTTTAACTATCTAGTATTTGAAATTTAAACGTTTCAGAAAAATTTAGATCTATCCTTTGTGGTAAAGTTTGACCAGCTATTTCCCAGCTACACAGAGCAAGAGAATCTATCATTTAGTCCATCAATTTTAATTTTTCTGGAGTTTTCGCTTTGTAAGTTTCACCATTATAAAAGGGAGTTAAGTTTATTCACAGAGGGAAAGCTATCATGGATTTTAAACAGTTCTAGGACACTGACTTTATCTACTCTGCTGGTTTTATGGAGCAGAAAAAAGTGAAAACTGTGCCACCAAAAAATTACTTTTTCGTGCGATTGTTAGAAAATTACATCAACTCGGGCAGCCTAGAAAATTGTCTCACACTGAAGGTAGAAAGATAATTTGTATTTTATCATTTTCTTCTTTAAGCTCATGTAAACCTTTGGTCAGAAAAATCTCAAATTTCTCTTAAAGGCTTTAAGAAAGCACTCTAGATTCAGGTAACAACACTGGGGTGTTAGTCAACACAGATCTACCTGAATCTCTCTCTGATACTGGGGGCTTCCATGCTCATCTATGTGTATGTATCTTACTGTTTCTCTCTTTAAGATTTTTTGGTGTGTGACTCTTCTCCCTTTCCTTCTTTTAATTAAAATATTTTTTATTGAAAATGAGGTATGTGAGGGCCGCCCCGGTGGTGGAGTGGTTAAGTGCTAGCGCTCCGCTGCGGCGGCCTGGGGTTCGGATCCCAGGCATGCACTGACGCGCCGCTTGTCAAGCCATGCTGTGGCGGCGTCCCATATAAAGTGGAGGAAGATGGGCACGGATGTTAGCCCAGGGCCAGTCTTCCTCAGCAAAAAGAGGAGGATTGGCAGATGTTAGCTCAGGGCTGATCTTCCTCACAAAAAACATAAAAGAAAATGAGGTATGTGCAATGTTAAAAAATAAACAAAAGCCATGTGAGATGTTGCAGAGCTAGTAAGTAAAAAGTAATTTTAAAACTACTCATGATTTGGTATAGCTATGCCTTAAAACAAACTTTATAACATATAGTTATGCATTAAAATAAGTATTAACTTCCTATATGGCAGAAAATATTTTAAAATAATCCTCATAGTGGCTTAATTCATGTAAAACATTAGCCAGAAGTGACAGCCTAGTATATTTTTTAAAAAAGATTTCACTTACTTCATATTCAATTTGATTTTACTGATTCTACAACCTGGAAAAACTCAGAAATTCTATAAATAACTATGCACTCTAAAGTTCCATATTTCTACACTGATTTCTGATTTCTAAATTGTCATTTAATTTATGAAAAGTCCACAGCCCTAACTGAAGGTTACATTTTAGTAGTCATGTATTAATATATCTTACAATAAGAAGACCTAATATATACAACTTTAAAACTAGAGATAAATGATAAAGGAAAAAAGTCAATAGAACTTGAGGAGGAAAATAATTTATGAATAAAAAAATGCACGTGAATTTTCTTTTTCAGAACTGATATAAGAATTCTGAAGGAGAAACTGCTACTCAACTAGGATAGTGTCCACATTTTCTTGTGTGAGTTCTGACTCTAAGGCACAAGATGAGTCTAACTGTTCTTCCAACAAGCGAGAACTTTTCAGGGGGACATCAGACCAGCTGTCACAATACGGCTGAAATCTCTGGGCTAATGCATTACCAAATCTTTGGCATCGGTTATATCTGTAAGATTTACCTTTGTGTGTATACATGTGTTCCAGCAATTGGCTCTTTCGGAGAAATTTATGACCACAGATGGTACAGCTGATTTTTCTTTTCCTTGAAAAAGAAAAATTACAGTTTAATTCTACTGGCTCTGTGTCTTTGGAGATCAAAGACACTTGACTGATCTGCAAAGGCTCTGTGGTACCCCGGTTTGAGTGGTCAGGCTGCTGCTCATTCTCCTTGACAATGAAGGAGCTGAGCCTACGGCATTCAAGAGCCTCGCTATTTTCATTAAGTGGATGCACTTCGCCAAGGTCATTACTTTCCAGAATGGAAGCAGGGACACCAAATGGGAGGGATCCAGACACATGGGTGTGGAGATGTTGTCTTAGATTACTACGGGAATCAAAACGTTCACCACAGTAATGGCATAAGTGTATTTTGATACTGCTTTCAGTGAAAGAGGGGGCTGTCACCTCTGATGAGGGTGAGGGATGGCTCTGAGAGCTCACAGATTCTGGGTCACATCTCTCCTGCTTGATGGACACTGGGGGCTTCTGGTGCTCCTCCAAGGCCTGGGCAGCAGGATGGGCCCTCTGCTGGTCTGCAGTGCCATCATCCAGCCCAATGGCAAGAGAGAGCTGCAGCTGGGGGTGGTCACCCTGGACAGCAGCTCTGTTTCCACTGTTATTGGAAGGAGCTTCTTTGACCTCCAGCCCTTGTTTGACAGCTGTTTTTCGGGTCGTTGAGATCTGAATGCCATATAAATTTGAGGACTGCACCATCTCTGGCGAGAACACTTGATTCATTTCTGTTGCAATGTGAGAAAGGTAGTCGGCGTGAAGAAATCGAATCCCTTCCTCCAAACGACTATGATCCACAATCTGTTTTGGCCCTTTCCCCGTGTACATAATGTGCAACAAATAGCTGAATATGTCAGGTTGGATGTCAGTTGGTTGTATTTTTATGCATTCACTGTTAAAAACAAAAAACAGACCCACACAAAATGAAACAATCCAGTTGGCCTTTTAGTTAACAGTATACGGTCTTAGGCTAAAGCAAGTTCTTAAGAAGTTCAAACTTAGCAATCTGACTTGATGAAACACGGCAACAAAAGCTTAAACTTTCACTGTATACCAGTTTTATGGCCCAGCAACAAATCTTCATGTATTCAATCTACTGCCTGAAGTTAGGAAACATGACAGATATTCTGATTAGTTATTATTATTCAACATTTATTTAGTGGCTCCTAAGTGATATGTACTATACTAGGTGCCAGGGGGCAGAAAAATGATGAATGAAATAGCTGCCATGCTCTGAAGGAACTTAACAGTCTATTGAGTATATAAGCAAAAGAACTGGAAACAGGGACTCAAACAGATACCTATACACCAGTGTTCATTACATTATTCACGTTAGCCAAAAGGTGGAAACAACCCAAGTGTCCATCAACAGATGAATGGATAAACAAAATGTGGCCTATACATACAATGGAACATTATTCAGCCATAAAAAGTAATGAAGTTCTGATATATGGTATAACATGGATGAACCCTGAAAACATTATGCTAGGTGAAATAAGCCAGACAGAACAGGATAAATTTTGTATGATGCCACTTATAGGAAATACATAGAACAGGAAAATTCATAGAGACAGAAAGTAGATTAGAGGTTACTAGGAGCTTGGTGGGGGAGTTAATGGGTACAGTTTATGTTTGGGGTGATGAAAAGTTTTAGAAATAGATAGTGGTGATGGTTGCACAACGTTGTGAAAGTAATTAATGCCACTGAATTGTACAATTAAAAATAGTTAAAAGGACAAATTTTATGTTATACATATTTTACCATAATAAAAAATATTTAAAATTTTAAAAAGAGTCTACTGAAACTGGTAATATTTAGAATTTAAATTATGCTAACCTTATTTTGGCTTCCAAACTATATTAATGTATCTACTCTTTAAACCACAAATGAATACAGGTATAACTTTGAAAAGCTTTAAAATAACCCCAAGCCCAATTTTTACATAGCAATCTCGAATTCAGCTAATAGATGGAAATAACAAGACATCTTGTTATTTTTGTGTAACAAAACATCAGGAAACGCCCTGCAAAATCAGGATGAAGACAACCTGAGGGAAGCACTGGATGTCAAGGAACATTGGGATCAGTCACTGAACTTACCTTCCCAGAAAAGAAGTTTGTGTCAGTGCATCAGAAAGCACTGGGTGTCAGTATGCTGGCAACCCATTTCTTCAGTCCTGATATCTTGGGATTCCCTCGTGGGTTTCACTCTGACCTGCCCATGTCCATGGTCTGTGGCAGGGTTTTTTTATATCAGCACAGAGCTGCATTAACTGAGGATTTTCAGTTGCTCAACCGAGATACCACGTAGCAGGCCTGCCACCTTAGTATCTCTTGGATTTACTTGAGCATGGTGCCTGGTACACAACAGCTGCTCTGAGAGCTGAACCAACTCACAGCTCTCGGACGAGCCCGATGTGAAGGTAGTATCTCTAATCTACTTTCTACATTGACACTTAGGTCAGGAAGGAAACTCTTTAGCGTGGCAGAAAAGGCCAGGACCTGTCCCCCACCCTAACCTCCTCTCCCCTTTGTGGCATACATTCCGATCATTCTGATCTACTCTGTTCCCTGAATGTGCTAGCCTGGTTCATATCTGCGTTTTCATGCATTTTTTCCCTCTGCCTACAATGTACCTTCTTGAATTCCTCTACAACATCTGAAAACTCCTCCTGATCCTTCAAGATCCAGGGCCTCTGTGAAACCTGTTCCAATCTTCTCAAAATAGGGCTGCGGACACTCCACTCACCTTATACAACACTTCTATTATAGACTTATTACATTAAGTATTAATAACAGCAGCTAACAGTGCTAAGCTCTGCTCTAAGTATTTTAATATTATTAATCGTTTAA
Source organism: Diceros bicornis minor (assembly GCF_020826845.1). Lineage (NCBI taxonomy): Eukaryota > Metazoa > Chordata > Mammalia > Perissodactyla > Rhinocerotidae > Diceros > Diceros bicornis. Next base: position 13,570,683 of record NC_080763.1, read on the forward strand.
TTTTTCTCAACACTCTGGGGTGGGTATACTATTCTAGTGTTTTACAGAGAAGGAAACTGAGGCACAGAGAGATCAATTACACTGCAACTATTTTCTTTACATGCATTACCTCTCTATTAGACTATAAATTTCTTGAGGGCAGGGAATATAACTTACCTGTTACAGGGGTCTAGAGCAGTGCCTGACACGTAAGTACTCAATAAATAGCTGAATGAATGAACAATTAAATAAAAATGTATAATTGTGGCTGAACTCCTAAATATTTCATATAATGTCCTTTAAAAAACATAGAGTGTTCTATCACTTTTAACCTAGAATGAATTAAAGCTATTCTTTAGCAAATACTCAGAATCTGAATACCACTTTCCAGCCTTCTCTCTACATACCTGTCATGTTGGGGTAACCTAAATTCAAAAGAACTTTTTGAGGGCCAGCCCCAGTGGCCTAGTGGTTAAGTTTGGTTCACTCCACTTCAGCGGCCTGGGTTCGGTTCTTGGGTGCAGACCTACACCACTTGTCTTAGTGGCCATACTGTGGCAGCAGCTCACATACAAAAAGCAGACTGGCAGTGGATGTTAGCTTGGGGCAAATCTTCCTCAGCAAAAAACACAAAAGCCTTTTTGAAACAAGTGACCTTGGAACTGTAATATGGAATATGAGGTGGATAGAATTACGACATTGAAACCTTGCTATGAAAGTGTTACGGAATAGAAATCAACAACTTTGTGATTAAGAGCATACACCTTTAAGAGCCCAGATTTGTATCTGAGTCTAACTCATTAGCTATATAATCCTGGATGGACACATTACTTAACAACTCAGTTTCAGTTTCCTTTTCTTTAAAATAGTAGAATTTACACTAGGCAAATACTTAGTGCTTGGGTATGGAATAAGTCTTCAATAAATTTTAGCTATTATTGTTTTCATTCTTATCTTCCAACATGGATCCTACATTGAGTTTAATTACTGATGTGTAAAAAACAAAATTATTATAAAAGATTTTTTTATTTCTTAAGGCGACCCCATAACAAAGAATCCCCAAAATGATGTTATAGTAAGGCTTAGATATATCACAATATTAAAAATTCTTAACTGATTTACAAAAGCACATCCTTACCTTGTTTGGTGAATAAATATCATCTTGAAATAGTTAGAAAAAGCAGCAAGCACTGCTCTGTGGGCTTTGAAGTAAACATCTCCAATAGCAACTGTGCAATCACACAGAAAACCAAACTCTCGTTGCATGTTCAGCTGCTGCAGGAGGACAAGGCTATGGCTAGCTGTGTCCATTGTGGCTCTGAGAAAAAGGACAATATTTTTTTTACAAAATTGGCTACAGTTTACACAAACCTACAGAGTACAAGGAGACCTAAATTTAAATGAAATTATTCAAGTTTTCAATACTGTTCATTTTACCCCAAACCTAGCTAACATTAAATCTCCTCATTATGACAATCAATATCAACTCTGCTGAAACCATAAAATATGGCTTTTTTCATCTGGTAAGAAGGTAGCTTGGTACGAGTGACACAGGAGCAAAAGGAAGGCCTGTCCTTTTTTATCTATGCGACCACAGTGTTTCTAGACCTCAGTTTCCTCACTGGAAAAATGGGAATGAGATACTGATCCCTGCCTCAGAGCTAAATGAGGTAAGTTACGTGAAAAGCACCTTGTAATGGAAACTGCTATTCACATGTTAGCTATAAATGTTAATAACATAGCAGTGTCTCCTGGCTGGGCTAGAAGTGTCACTGCTCCTTACGGATCCTCTGTGTGCTCAGGGGACACTGGCCTCCTAACTATCATACAATGTTTGGGAAACTTATCAGTCACAGTAAGTTCAGGAGCCCTTAAAATAGATGTCAAGCCACATCCCCTGATTTACATGGGGCCCAGGAGCCCCATGGGAAAGAACCTAAACCCTGATCTTAACTGGATTCAGATACATATAAAAATGGAAGTTACCGAAGGAAGTGAATGCAAGATGGGACCACTGGTCTCAGGGGGAACATCACACATGAGGAAAAGCATGCAAAAGAATTCTGGCAGAGAAGTCTAGTGTGAGCAGCAGGCACATTCAAGAGTGCTGTGGCTCCAGGCAGATGGGAGGCTGTGCTTCACCACCTTCCCCGCCCCAACTGTGCAGAGCGCCCTGGTGCTTTAGGGAGAAGGCAGCTGTGATATAAAGTGCATCACTGGGGGGCTGGGAGAATCTCCTCTAAAAGAGCAGATCCTGAAAAGAGAATGAAGTTTCCTCACTAGCCAGAGAGAACAAGGTCTAAGGAGCTCAGCGATGAGAGAGTGGGGCTAGCCGTCTGGAGATTGGCAGTAGCTTGGGCAGCAGACAGCTGAGTGACTGATAATTTAATAAAAATAGCTAACACTTTATAGTGCTTCCTATGTGTCAGGCACTTTTCACTCATTTAATTTTCAGTACAACTTTACGACAAAGGGAATACTCAATGCATCGTACAGATGAAGAAACTGAATCAGCACAGAGAGTTAACTTAGCCAAGGTCACATTGCTAGTAAGTGGCAGAGCAGGGGACCCAAACCCAGGCACTCGGCTCCAGAGCCCAAATGTCCTCCCCTTCTACCTCCCAGAGGGAACACGACCCACAAACCGGAGGAACCTCGGGAACAGTCCAGTTACACATCAAGGCACTCAGGGAAGCCTGAGGAATATTTGGAAAGAGGAATCAGGGAGAAACTCCGATTTCCTGCTGCGTAAGCAAATGTGACATAGCAAAACAAATATTTATACTTTCTAGTGGATGAAGTCTAGACTATAACTGGTAAAGACAAAGGTAATTATTACTGAAAAAAAGGTTAAACTTATAAAAACTACATATTTAATGTACTGATATGGAATAATCTCCAAGATACATTAAGTAAAAACAGCAAAGTGTAAAACTGTATAGAGAAGATTATTATGGGGTGGGGTGGTTATTTTTAAAGGTGGGGGAGGAATTTATACATAAATATATTCTTGTTTATGTACACATCTCTGGAAAGGTTCAAAGAAACAAGTAAAATGTTCATGTCTGGGAGGAAAACTAGGGAGCAGGGAGTTAAGCATGGGGGAACAGTACCGTTGGAACTTAAAAAAACCTTTTATTGAATTTGAACATCATAAATACATACCTAAATGTATTCCTTTTTCTCTCATTTTTTAAAATTATTAAATATTTCAGATAGACAAGCAGGTACAGAGAACAATGTAACAAACACCCACCTACCCCTGGCCACAAAAAGTAAACATTACAAACATGGTAGAGACCCCTGGCATCTCTCCCTCCCTCATTCTATCTCCCCACCAACTTCGCCTCCAAAGTACCAACCATCTTGAATTTGGTGTTTATGACTCTCTTATACATTGTCACATTCTTACTGCATATGTATATATCACTTAACAAGGTATTGTTTTGCATGTTTTAAAATTTTATATAAGTAAAATTTTACTTCAGGGATCCTACAACTTGCTTCTTTTAATTCAACATTCATGCACTACTTTTTTTTTTTTTTTAAAGATTTATTTATTTATTTTCCCCCCAAAGCCCCAGTAGATAGTTGTATGTCATAGCTGCACATCCTTCTAGTTGCTGTATGTGGGACGCGGCCTCAGCATGGCAGGAGAAGCGGTGTGTCAGTGCGCGCCCGGGATCCGAACCCGGGCCGCCAGCAGCGGAGCTCGCGCACTGAACCGCTAAGCCACGGGGCCGGCCCATGCACTACTTTTAAAAACCCTACTTATTCAAACAAAATAGTTCCTCCAATCTTCCCCCAATTAAAAAAAAAAAAACAAAACAAAACTCATACCCGTTACCATCTCATTTTAAAAGCCTTTAAGCAGCAATGAAATAAGAAATAACAAGATAATCTACACACCCAAGCCTATCATCTAGGAATATAAACAAAAACCCAAATTGTAGATATTGTTCCAAAAGGGCATTTAATCAAACGTCACTATTTATTATATTTACCACATTTCCTTGATTTTAAAGCATCATCACTTTATAGGGAGATTGAAAAACTAAAATAAACTTCTATGTTGGAGATCTTAGTATCTGAAAAACGTATGTCTTAGATTCAATGAAAAGGTTCAAATTGAAGTATCTGAAAATACCCTTACAAACTGTCTCAAAAAAAAAAACCCCTCAGATCATAAAAATTTTCAGCAGTTGTTTCTATACATATATTGTACATTAGTATAATAAACTATGGAACCATATGGAAATGAGAAATGGCACACTAAAAAAACACATACAGAAAAATCTTGTGGTTAATCATCTATGAGTAACGGTTAAATTCTTCACTTATTGAACAAATATTTTTTGAAGAGAAATTTAATAAAGAAAAAATATTTGAAAGCATGCATTGTACAAGGCATGGGGACAGAAAAAAAATTACATGGATGCTGCAATCAAGATTACAGGCTACCAGGGGAGACAAAACACAAAACCTAGTAATTATGATACGAAGTAAAAGTGTTAAGTGCCATAACAGCAGTTCGGAGAACATCTTACGTGGGGGAGATAAATAACAGGCGACCCAAAGGAAAATAAGCCATTTGAACTGGATCTGGATGAACAGGCAGAAGGTGAACACAGCATTCTAGGCAGAAAAAAATAGAATGGATAAAATTACAGGGAGGGGTATGAATATATAGATAACTGAAGAATTCAGTTTGGCATATAAGTGAATAACAAGAGATGGGGTCAGCTCACAGAGTGTACTGAATGTTAAACGGTACTCCAGTTGTGCTTGTAATGAACTATGTTAAGATGTTTTCTGTGGGAGGAAGAACAGCATAGCAGTTAAAGCTTGGACTCTGGAATCAGAGACCTTGGATTAAAATTCCAGCTCTGCCATTTAGCTGTGTGATCCTGACAAGACACTTAACTCTCTGGGCCTTGATTTCACTTATAAAATAAGGATAATTACAGTATCTACCTCACACGTTGTTATATAGATTTAATAAAGATAATGCATGTAAGCACTTAGAAATAGTGGGGCCCACAATAAGCGTTCAATAAATACCAGTTATCATCATCATCATCACCATCATTAGGCCTGGGAGTCAAGACTGCTCTAGTGGGGCTGGACCTATGGTGTAGCGGTTAAGTGCGCGCGCTCCGCTGCTGGCGGCCCGGGTTCGGATCCCGGGCGCGTGCCGACACACTGCTTGTCAGGCCATGCCGTGGCGGCATCCCATATAGAGTGGAGGAAGATCAGCACGGATGTTAGCTCAGGGCTGATCTTCCTCGTGCACACACACACACACACACAATAAATAAATAAATAGATAAATAAAAAGACTGCTCTAGTAGCAATATAACAGAAAGATTAGCAACGGAAAGGCATGGAGAAAGAAAGATCAGCAAAGAGCCTACTGCAGTGGAAATGAAGGAAGGACTACACGATACACCAGATATGACTTGGCAGCAGATTGGATGTGGTCAGCCACAAAGACCAAGTCAAAGGTGAGTCTCAGAATTCCAGCTTGGGTAACTGGAAGAATTCACTCACTTCTTCAGGTCATATTTGCAGAGCAACTGCCATGTGCTAGGTGTTAATATAAAGGCAGGGTCCTAGAATGCCTGAGAGGAGGCATAGAAACTGGCTTGGTAAGAGAGAAGTTTTGTTTTGGACACAGTGAGTTGAAAGCGTTTACTCTAGGACATCTGAGTAGAAATGACTGGTGGAGACAGTACATAGGACTGGGGCTCTAGAGAGAGCAGGGCTAGAGGGAGAGGAGGCCCTCTGAAATGACAGGGCGGAAGTCACCACAAGTGGTTGGGACTATTGAGTGAAGTAAGAGGAAAAAAGCTAAGAATGAATGCTTGAAAAACACAGTAAAGACCCAATAAGACAGAAGAGGAGAAATAAGAAAACATATGGTCATTAAGGGAGGGCAAAGGAGGTGAAGGAAAGGTGAGAAACTTGGAGGGAGGAGAAGGCAATGGTTTAAAATGCTGCAGAGAAACATGGGGATGACGCCTGTTACAGACCCCAAGTGTGGTGACCAAGAGGTTTCTGGTGACCTCTGACAACAGTTTGGGAAAGCAGCAAGAGCACATCTGACTGCAAGATGTTCTAGAAAGCAGAGGCCATAAAGGGTAGGTACACACAGGATAGTGAGGGAGCTGCAGATCAAAGACTGAGGCTGAGGGGGAGTGGAATCTCTAGAAGCCAGAAGGAATGCAATCAAAAGTATAAGTGCAGCAGTCAGCCATGGAGGAGAGAGAAATCTCTTTTGCTACTGTGGAAAGGAGAGGGCTGAGGTTAGGGGAGAGAACTAGAGAGTACTCTTTTAGATGGCATTGATTTACAAACTATAGTCAGTCCATATGCAGAGGGAAGAGGTGAGTTTAGGCCTTGAAAGAAACCTCGAGTAATAATTCCTGATGCTAATACAGAGCATTGAAGTTTATAGAGAACTTTCACATTCACTAATTTATTTCTGTCTGCTTCAGAGGAGATAATTTCTATTAATCTATCTTCAAGTTCACTAACTCCATCATTTCTAATGTTAAACCTTTTCAGTGAATTTTTTATTTCAGATATCACATTTTCAGGTCAAAATTTTTCATCTCATTCTTTTTTAATTTCTATTTCTCTGCTGAGATTTCCTATTTGTTCACACATTACAACCTTACTTTGCTTTATATCCTTGAGTATAGTTATAATAGCTGCTTTAAATCTCTGCCAAATCCAACCTCTGGGTCATCTTGAGGTCAACCTCCATTTATTAGGGTGAGTTGCCTGTTTCTTTGTAAGTCTAGTCATTTTGGATAATATCCTAGACATTGTGATTGCTATAACAAAGACTCTAGATTCTGTAGTATTCTTCCAAGGAGTATTTATGTTTTTGTTCAGTTTTTGCAGACAATTAACTTGGCTGGACTTAAACTCCAAGTTCTGCCTCCCCTATAGCTCAGTTTCTTTACTGTTAGGTGTGCTGTCTGGAGGCTGCTCAACACATGTCTAAGTTTAGGGGTTGGCAAGAGATTCAAGCTGAGTTTATACATAGTACTCAGGGTCCCCCCCCCAACAGCTTTTCTAGGATTTTGCTCCTTACTTTCCAGCTGTGTGATCACTCTGAACTTCATCCTCTTTTCTTCAAGCAAGTAAGATTATGGGTTATCCCAGTTTTATCCATCCTCTCATGTCACCAGCTAGGGCCTTCTCTCAGGCTAAAAGCCATAAAAATGGAAACTTATCCACTGTTGTTCCCTTCTTCCAAGTGTAGACCTCATTCCAGTTTCTGCCTGCTGTCATTCTTGAATGCCATCTGGTAGTTTCTAAAACTTTTTTTCAAGTTTATAGTTTTTCTCTGCAGAACTGTCCCAAAAGATACTACTCGGCCATTATCCTTTATCAGCAGTTCTAAAAAGTTTTGGTCTCAAGATCCATTTATACTCTTAAGAAAAGCATTAAGGTCTATAAAGAGCTATTGTTTATGTGGGTTATATTTATCAATATTTACCATATTAGAAATTAAAAGTGAGAAATTCTTAAATATTTAATTTATTAAAAATAAAATAAAAAAAATAAACTCATTACTTATTAACATAAATAATACATTTTTTCCTAAAAAAAGAACTGAAGAAAAGCATTGTTATGTCATTGTTTTATATTTTACAATCTTCTTCAAAACTCGGCTTTACAAAAATACAGCTGGGTTCTTTTATGTGCTTCTACATTCAATCTGTTGCCACATGTTGTTCTGGTTCAAACATATTAAGAGAATTTGGCCTTGCAAAAGGAAGATTCTTGTAGACCCACCGAAAGGGTTTCAGGAACTTCTTGGGGGGTACTGGGTCCACGCTTTGAGAACCTCTGCCCTACACTATCTTATTTTGATCCTATAAGGTAGTAGAGTAGGTACTACATTAGTTTCATTTTATGGTTGAGGAACCACTGGCTCAGAGAAGGCAGGAAAGGTACCCAAAGTCAGACAACTAGCTATTAAACGGTGTTGGTGGTCTGACTTTAAACTCAGTGCCCTTTCTTCAAAACCCCCATCTAGAACTTTCAACATATATATTGACGGCAGATTTTGCGAATATATTGAATCAAGTAAGGGGGTAAATTTTCAAAGTTCATAAAATGATACAAATTCAGATCTGTTAAAAAAAAAAAAACACCACAACTTATATATGTAATAGGTGTATTCAAGCTTATTTGCATAATAATAGACTTTTGATGTTTAAAGGCAACACAAACAGATTTTTACCTCACATCAACAGAGTCAATCCATCAAAGTTAAGAACATTTTCCAATACAATCTACTTTGCAAATTATTAGCTAGGCTTTTTATATAGCCTTTGTTCATCATTTCTTTGACCATCAATTTTATCTAGTATGTGGAATAGCCAAAGTTTCCTATGCATACATAAAGATCTTAGAAGTTACATTTGAGAATTTTTGGTGAAAATTTTAAGATGTGAGAGAGGTTGCAGAAAAATAATTATCATTTTATTATATTTACAAATACTAGAGCCAAAATGTGAGAGTGCTACATCTTTTTTTTTTTTTCTTTTTTTGTGAGGAAGATCAGCCCTGAGCTAACATCCATGCTAATCCTCCTCTTTTTGCTGAGGAAGACCAGCTCTGAGCTAACATCAATTGCCAATCCTCCTCCTTTTTTCCCCCCCAAAAGGCCCAGTAGACAGTTGTATGTCATAGTTGCACATCCTTCTAGTTGCTGTATGTGGGACGCGGCCTCAGCATGGCCGGAGAAGCGGTGCGTTGGTGCGCGCCTGGGATCCGGGGCCACCAGTAGCGGAGCACGCGCACTTAACCGCTAAGCCACGGGGCTCACCCAAGAGTGCTACATCTTAAAATGCTTTATCTGTTATCAAAGTGGTATTTATATTACAATAGGGTTAGCATTGATATTTAAGAGAGACTAAAAAACCTTGTTTACTTACTAGATTGCAGTAACTCTGAATTAGCTTAAACTGAGTAAACTAGACCAGCTTTATACCAGTAGCTATGTTTGTTTAATTCAGAGTTAGCTTGATATTCACCATCTTTGATTTTTATTTATTTAAAAAAATCTATAGTATTAGTTACACTGGACTCTCAGATCTATGGCAGCCAGAACGATGTCCTGGAATACACAGCTTTTCCTTCTCTCAGGCTGTAAGAATCTCTAATAAGAAAAGGAACAAGAGGAGTAAGACATCTGTTTCTGTGGAAAACAAACAGCCTTAGATATCTTCTCTGTGGTTCCTATCACTGTGACTTTATTATTAATTATCATTAAGACAAGGAGACAGGAAAGTTGGCAGAGGAATGTGTACAGCTTTTTTGAGATACTTACTCATGGCTATAAATACAAAGGTAAAAGCAAAAATATTCAAAGAGCCACATGGTAAAAGAGTTTATACAATGATTTTAACTTTTTAATGGTACTTTCACATGATTGTGGAGATGTAACATTTTATAACCCAGAGAAAGAATGTTTGCAGAAATCATTTTATCCTGGAATAGTGGCTCTTATCGCTGACTGTACTCTAAAACCTTCCACGCAGAGCGCTACTGATGCCTGAGCCATACTCCAGGCTAACCCAACAGAACTGCTGAGGGTGAGGTACTGAGCCTTTTTAAAAAAAGCTCCTCAGGCGATTCTAATATGATGCCTCAGTTTAGAACTACTGTGTTAGAAGAGGGGACCAAGGAAATCCAAGAGAATATTTCACACTCTAAAATTATAGAAAAAAAGAACCAATTTCACAAGAAGTGCTCAAAATGTGGGAATTATATCAATCACATTAAATGAACAAAAATCAACAATTGTAACTCTAATTGTAATTTAAACTAAAAAATTAGCCAGATTAAGAAACAAAGTGGTCCCAAACTAGTAGGAGGGGCACTGGGGGCAGCGGAGGAACACACCATTTTCAGACAACTTTTTAAAAAAGTATTTGGGAAAAAGAGGTATTTACTCTCATATGCCATTACACCTATTTTCATAACATCTAACAAGTGATATGGAAATTCCAAATCTGAAAATATTGTTTGCAGTAAAATCTGCAGTAATTCCAGGCATCTGCTTAGGAAAATCCCTGAGAATATAAGAGAAGAGGGTAAGCAGCAGACGTGGTAGATGATACAGGAAGTGCAGTTATGCTCTAAAAACCTTTAACGGAACAGGGAAACGTTAGTTTGGGGCCTCCTGCCTGTTGGCAGACACAGCCAGCCTGCTACATCTCTAACCCATCTAACCAACATGTGGGATGCCTGATAAAGCCGCAGCACCAGGCAAACAAGAATGCTAACACTGGTGACTGCAAATTGCTAGTGGACCTTAAAAACATCAGAACGCTGTGAAGGAAAGAAAAAGATTCTTCTTAGTCCACTAAAAAAATAGACTGCATTTCTGAAAGAAAATATAAGGTACTCAAAGGACAGGAGAAAGGTGGAAAGCGACAAGGCTAGTACAGACCTAGAATACAGTAGAAACAAGAACGATTATAACTTCTGAATATAGGTGAGCCAATACTTCCTTTGCCATGGAACATTCCACAAACACCTTATCCGCATGGGCTAATGAAACCCTTTGCTTAAAGTGCCCAGAGTTTTTCAGGAGGAACAAAAAGTCATTGTATGATTAATTTGTAACCAGGGAAGGAACGAATTAGAAAAATTTCAAAAATAACCAGCTTAACACTATGGACACTTTTTCTCCAGATAAGGTCAAAAAAAAAAAAAAAAAGAGAAAAAGAAAAAATTCCTGCTGGCAAAGGGAAAGCAGAAGTTTTAATAAATTCAATCAATAATCCTGAAACTGATGTTTGCTTCAATTTCTTTCCTCTTCCTCCACCCACCCGAAGCAAGTTCAAGTAGCAATATCTTTCCTATCCTAGAGGGAATAATACTGTTCTAGTTATTATCAAAGCTACTATTATGAGTAAATACTATACGCAAGGCCTTGTGCTAAGTGCTCTATGTACATTATTTCTTTTAATCCTCACTGTGACTATACGTGTTATTTTTATTTCCATTTTACTGATGAAAAAACCCCTAGGCTTAGGACACATAACTAGCAAATAGTATCAAGTGGGGATCAAAAGCTAGGTCTGACTCCATAGCCTGTGCTGGTAACTATGAACTGGAGCAGTAGTTCTCTTAACATTCTTCTCTCAAAAGACTGAAGTTCACATGCAATTTGGAATAAATAAGCAGAAAGGGGGCACAGGAAGTGGTGTAGAAGTACTTTATAATTGATCAAGATAAGAGCACCTGCACTGCTTTTTTAAGACAAGAAAAAAGCCTGCAATAATATAAAACCCCCCCTCTTTTCTGGCCCTGTTACTACTAAAATGGACACGTTTTTCTTTAACAAGATGGTCAAGCACCACCTACAGACCATAGTAAATAAATCACTTTGGTTCAGCGGTGGGGAGGGCATTACGCAACACTTCCCAGCACAGCCCTGGGCAGGATATTTTACGGCCAAGGCACTTGGGCCCCTCCTCCCCAGCTAGACAGCCTGGCTCCTTCGCATTCCCCTCAGGAGATAGGGTGGAAGCACACAACTCCACTTTCTAAAGCAGAGAGGGCAGCTGAAAAGTCCTGCTCGGCCTCTCTGGGCAACCACAGGCGCCAATAAATCAGCCGCAGGCGATTCTCTCATCCCCTTCCTGGCTTGAAGTGGTAGCAAGATATAATGCAAAAGAGCACTGACTGGACTTGGGAGATAAGTGATCCAGACTTGAATTCTACTGCAAATGAAGCCAGGTAAATCTCTCTGAGCCTGTTTCCTCATTTGTAACATGGAGATACTACTACTTCCTTTTTGCAAAGTATTCAAAATTCATCTATGAAAGTAGCTAGCCACTGCAGGTACTCAAACAGCGACCAAACCTGAGCAGGATCCATCTCAACTACCTCCAAATAAGACACTCAGGGCAGGGCTGGGCAAAAAGGCGTAGCAAGTCACATGAGGTCCTCCCTCCTTTCTTGCTGACCACCCCTGTGATGTTCCACTGTTTCCTGATAACCTCCCAGCCATAAGAACTAATCTATCCCATGTACTATCCCATCAGTGTTCTGTTCCCTATTAAGGAGCTGATGTCTGATGACGGATTAATAGTTTATCCTTAATTAAAACATATCCAGATTGCTAAAGAGGACTTTGATGCCTTAACCTAAGGAAGCAAGCAATGCTGCAAACGTTGGTTATTCTTGCAGAGAATAGGGCTGAACTGGGGGGAGACGGGCTTTGAACTCCAAAGTACATCACAGGCAGTCTACTCCACCTAGAAATAGTGCCAACTCCATTCCTTAAAGTACCAGAGCCATCACACACTGGCCAAACCTGATTTCTCCATAACCTGAATTAAGGCAAGTATAATCAGCTCTGATGGAGGGTCTCTACAGTGAGTGGGTTAAACTGGCATTGGACTCCTGATGTGGTGCACAGCGCAACCCTGGAGCTCAGTTACTCAAGTGTAGGACCCCATCAAACTACACGCTCCTTTAGGCGTGGTGTCCTCATCTGTAAAACGAGAGGATGAACTAGATTTTCTATAAGGCCCCCTTCAGCTTTAAAATCTGATTCAAAAGTGTACTTTACACACTTGACAAAATCCTGTGAGAATCGACAGCTTTGCCAAAAAGATTTGTCTCAAGAGAATGAATGCCAAATTTAATCCCTTGGGGGAAATGGGCGTTAATTTATGAAACCTGTTGGCTGCTGTCAAGTTCCAGGTATAGCGCTAGGTGCTGCCTAAGCAGCTTGATTTCCCCAAATAATAAGCGCCAGGGAAGACAGTAATGAATAGGGCAAGCTCCAAAAACGAAAAACTCGATTTGCTTAAAGTAAGATTAATATAATCTGAAAAAAGAAACAAATGAATTTGGGGGGGACTTCCTGCCCTAGAAACGGGTAATCACCAACGGGGGTGGGGGAGGGAGAGGGAGGACAGCGGCCGCAGCGTCTCGCAGGCTGCACCTGGAGACCCGCCCACTTGCGAGAAGGGCCGGCGCGGCCGCCGGGGAAAAGCCGGAGGCCCGCCGGGACTTCCCGCTTGGGGTCGCACCCAGGCCCGCGGCGGGGAGGGCGCCATGCCTTTGCGGTTCCCCGCGCGCCGTCCCGGCTTGCGTCAGGCCCCGGCAGCGCCTTGTGTCGGCAGCGACAGGCGGCTCCGGGCATCCTCAGCCCAGCGCTCACATGCGGTTGCCATTTTCCTCTTGTGCCCTGATTGACATCTCAAATGGACCAAAAACACCCCTCTCCCCAGCTACTTGCATCTGTCCCGCGACCGGCGCAGCTGCAGGCCCCCGCCCAGGGCGGCTCGCGGCGGGAGGGACTGAGCCCGGAGCAGCCCACAAGGGCCGGGCCGCGTCGCTTACCCAGACGCCGCCGCGGCCGCCGGCCGGCTCCTCCGTGCGGGAGGGGCGGCTCCCGCGCCGTGTACGTCACGCGGCGGCGCCGGCTCACGCACCCCGCTGCCGGCTCTCGCGCGGCTTCCCGCGCCGGCCGCCCCGCGATGGGCCCACGTGATCGCGCGCCTGGTAGCCGAGGAACCAGGGGCGCGGGGCCGAAGTCTGTGTGCGTGCGTGCGCACTCGCCCGCTCGAGTGGCCAGGCAGGGGTCGGCGTGCGCTTGGGGCGCCTCCGCCACAGTCCCCAGTCGTGACTGTAGGCGGAAGCGTGCAGACGAGCCTGAGCGTCACAGGCTCCCCACACACAACCGCGTGACTTGGGGACTTTCCCCAGGGTGTGCAAAAGCACGGGCACCCCCTCTGTTCGGGGGTGGGGGTGGGCAAGGATGCGCCCGCGTGTTCGCGAGGAGAGGGGTGAGGGCGCGGGGCCAGGGAAGCTGAGCCGCGGGAATCTGGGAGGGGAGGCGGGCTGGGCGGGGTGGGGCATGGCGGGGGAAGTGACTCAAGGCCGGAGGCGGACAGGCCCATGGAAGGCAGGGTGGGGGGAGCGCGGGGAATGGGCAACCATGGACGGACTGGCCGCGCACGAGACAGGGTGATGGTGCTGGCACCCCCAGAACACCACGGACGTAGTGCGAGGGAAGGCCCAGCTGCTGGGCCCTACGGGGCAGGGGTCTGACATCTGGACGGAGTGGGAAAGCAGCATCCTGCCCTTGGGGAGTCGGGAGGAGCCCCGTCCTGACCAGCCCCGTCCTGACCAGCTGTGCAAACAGGAGGAGGAGGAGGTCCCAAGCCTACCCTTGGGAGAGGGGCGAGAGAGGTGGTCAGGCCGCCGCCGCGCCGGCCCCCGCGGTGCGGGTTGCGCCAGCCTTCTCGGAGCCCGACGCAGAAACTTGTTGCAACAAACAGGCGACCGCGGGTGCCCCTAGCAGCCAGCGGCGGAGTGGGTGGGCGGGCGAGAGGGAGGGGAAGGCTGGCGGACGCCGCAGCGAACTGGTGGGCAGACCCGGAGTCGCCGCGTAAGCGGGGCCGGCTCAGTGCGGTGCGGCAGGCGCGGCTGTGCGGCAGCGGAAGTCCTTTGTTGCAGCACAGTCCCTGGCAGAGCCAGAACCTCTCCGCGCAGCCCAGCCCGAGCGCCGCCGCCACTGCAGCTCGCGGCCCCTTCGCCTCCGCCCGCCTTTCCCGCGGCTGATTTGCCTTAAACTCCCTAAAATCTCCGCAGCCCCGGTTCCTGCTGCGGCCGGTGAGTATTTGCCAGTTGTGGGGCTATTTGCGCAACTTTGGGCCGGGCCGGAGGGCGGCGGACCGCAGGCCTGGCGGAGTGCGGAGCCGGAGCGGCGCCGACCCGTGCGGGGAGCCGGAGCGCGGAGGACGCGCGGCGAGGACCCGGCGACGGGCGGCTGCCGGGCCGCCTGCTCGACCCCGCCGCCCGCCGGCGCGCCTGGTCCGGGACGTGCGGCCTCCGTGGGTCGGAGGCGAAGCCCCCGCGGAGACTAGTTCCCAAATTAGTTACCTTCTTTTCCCTTTCTTTCTCTGCCTTTATTTTTTTGAGGGGGGAGGGGAGGTGTAGACGGGAGGCGGGAGGACCCGGTTGATTGACGTGCCCAGAGCCCGCTTCTCTCAACTTACAGCTGCGGCTCCTGGGCGGGTGGGAGGGGAAGTGTCCCGGAGCCGAGGCCGCAGACTTGGGCGCGCTCCGAGGGAGGAGGCGTAAGAGCCGTGCAAATTCTTGCCACGCTCTTTCCCACCTCCTCTTACCGGCACACACGGTTTTTTGTTCAGTAAAAAGTGGTAGGTCTCGGGTTTGGGAATTTTCAGTGGAAAAGATCTGTTTCCTGGGAAGAAAGTGCTTTCGCTTCCAGTGGTGGGCGCTTACTAAGAAGTTCTCTTAGTGGTCGGTACGTGTGTTGGACGTAGATTGGGAGTCGTTACCGCTAAAATATGTAGGCTTGGGTCTGAGCTCAGCCACCCTCCCAGTCTCCGTTTCTACCTAAGCAACGCGTCTACCTGATCTGAAAGGTTGACGTGACATTCTCCAAATTGGAAGTGTCAGGAAGATGTTGGTGAAAGTCCTTGATGTTTTCTGGGGACAGTAGGGCATTTGTATGTGTATAATAATATTCCTAAATGGAGCTTCAGCGTGGTAGGTACGCGCAGATTCTTCCTTGGCTTGAGTGTATTTCCATACAGTATGTATCACGGCAGGAAAACTGTTCCAGGAACAATTTTCTCTTTGACATTCGAACCCAAGGAGTGGTCCCAGGCATTTTGTAGGCGACTTAGAATCAGTTCCTTGAGCTAAAGTTCAAGGCCCTCGGGAGCAGATTTGGTGAAGGATGCAGTTCTGGTGATAACTTCAAAGCAATCACCACCTTGTCCTTTGAAGCTGAGAAATTAGATTCTATGACATTTTGCCAGTGCAGATGGATATGATGGGGAGAAATGGGAAGAATTAGGATACAAAAAGATGAAGTTTGAATGATGGCTGACCATAAGAACCTCAAAACTTTCCTTTTGAATTACTTGCTGGATGCCTAAAAGTCTCAGTAATAATGGAATGGCTTTGGGAGCTAGATGGGGGCTTCCTCATCTTAAACAGAGAAAATTGAAGCATAGTGGAGGTGAAATGCTTTTCTAAAGATTAATAAAGACAGTCTGCAGTAGAGCCTTCAGTTAACATCTTATATTCATTTTAAAAGCAGATTTCTCCATTATGACCAAATTTTCATGGTATAGAATAATTCAGGTTGAGCAGTCTTGCCTGAAGCCTTTCTATTCTTCCCACCCCACTATGATGGCCTGCTTCAGAGGAGGTGGGGGAGCCCTGGTGCCTCATTGTCGGAGAAAAGAGAAACCATGTTTAACCAGGACCTAGCAGGGCTGAGCACGCCTCAACCCCTCGCTCTTGACCTTATGTTTTGATTTCGCTTTAACGCTGATAAATTTTTGTACTGTTTTCTCATTCTCTTCTTTTGCCAGGCTCTGGGAAAGGTACAGTTCATGGAGCTTTTTAAAGATGTCTGTGTTCCTTGCAGCACCATTTCCCATTCTAATGTGCAGGAGAAAAGAAGGGCCTGCTTTCAGGCCTCTCCTCCAGCCAGGAAAAGTGCTAAGCCTCTGCTGCTAACCTTCTGGCCCAAAGAGGAGGAAACCATTTGGGATAAAAATGCAGAAAGACTACCATAGGTTTTTATTTTTAAGCTACAATCTGTTGTCTTCCAAAAAAAATCAAGGTACATTTGAAAAACATCTGCTTGAGAGGTCACTTTGGTCTGTATAGGATATTTTCTCCTATTTTTTTCTTGTGATAGTATTTTTTACAATAAAATATTGAAATTATTTTTATACTCATGTAAACTAAATTAAAAGTGACTCATGTCTGTTTTTCTCAAAATGGAAGTTATTATAAAATCCATGCTCTTTGTAAAAATTTAACCTATACTGAAGTACATATAGTACAAAAATGAAAGTCATTCTGACTCCCACTCCCCAGAGATAATCACTGTTAACGGTCAATTCCTTGTTTAAAACTCGAGAAGGCAACATTTGATCATAACTGTGCTGCTGTGTGTGCTTCCCCCTGCCTCGGGATGGCCTAGATGATTCATGGGCTCATGTTCTCTGTACACTGCTCTGGTTGGTAAGAATGGGCCAGGTGGAGGGAAAGGGAATGTTTTGCATTGGGCTGATTTAAAACTGTATGATTAAGTAACAGACATGAGAGTTTACATATAACAGGATGGCTATTTTGGGTTTGTCCTTATGAAGTACTTATTGTAGCTTGGTGGGCTAGTTCTCACACTTTTTTAATGTTAATGTTGATGTCCAGCCTCTGATGGGTTGATTTATACCGACTAAACTCCTTTAAACAAAATCCTCACATTTTTAGAGAGTTACATAATTTATAGTTGGGAAGGAGTTGATATATTTGTCATGACCACTGCTGATATGGGATGAGTTCCTCTTGATCAATATCCGGAGGTAGCTTGCCAAACATCAAGGAAAGGAAATTAGAGGAAAGAAGGGGATTAATGACTGTGTGGTTTTCAGATGTGGCATAGAAGGAGATGGTACATAGTTAAGATAGATTTCTAAGTATGTGACATGTATAGTCATTTGTCTAGTAACTACAAGAGATCTTAGTCAAAATACAGAATCTTTTACTCCTTAGCCTGGTATATTCGAGAAGACGGAACTGTGAAGTAGTTGACGATGTTCTGAAAACAAAGCCCCAAAATGGTACATAGAAGTTTAATCACAACATTGATTTGAGGGTGTTGGGGACATGGGTGTTTTTCACACTACTCTGCTATGAGTTGAAAATAGTTTTTGAAATAAAAGTGGAAAATTAAAGAATTAAATCACCAACCAGATTTTCTGTTCGTTGTGTATGGGGGATACATGTAATCCTTGTTAGAGATAACAGAAGAGCTCCATCCCCACTTCACATCTTCAGTATTGGAGGAGGGCTTGCTCTGAGGCACAGCGGCAGTCAGCAGATGGAAGAGGGGATGGGGAAGGGGCTGGGCATTCTGCCTGCAATATGGGGCTGTATGAGAATGGGGTGACTCTGGGAGGCTTAGAATGTCCCAAAGGGACACCAGTTAATAGTCATTGCCAGAGAGAGTGTTGTCTGGTTTATAAAAACTGAAACTCAGGGCTCTGAATCAAAAACGTCAAGAGTCTGAGTCCCATCTTCTACTTATGTGATGAGCACTTAAGTATCAATCACTAAACCTGTTTCCTCATTCACAAAATGAGGATAATAAAAATACCTGCCTCAAGGTTGTTGTGAGAATCATTTATATAATGTGTGGGAAATTGCTTTGTAAATTTTTTACCACTGCATGTATAAAAGTTGCCGATTGAAATAATGCAAAAAATTGATAAGCAAAATAAAACTTGACTACTTCAAAATTTATTCATTCAAAAATTGATCACATATCAACTAAATGTGAGGCAGCTGTCAGAGGCTCAGGGGATTCGGTGATGACTAAGACCATACCCTGATCTCAAAGAGCTCACAGCAGAGCAGGGTCGCCGCGTAATTATCTTCCCTGCTGTGAGTGCAGTGACAGAGCATCCCAGTTTGGATGACACGTTATTTGTCACTGGATACTTGTAGGTATAGGCTGTTTTGGAAGCTCAGAAGAGAGGCATCTGCCTCACCCTGGGATGAGAAGAAACTTCCTGAAAAGAGTGAGCTGGACATCAAAAAGGTTCTAAGCAAAGGGAATAGCTTATATGAAAACACGAAGGGTTTTGCTGTGTTAGGTGCTTTGGGATGAGGGAGAATCTTAAATAGATTTAAGGCTTAAAAATGGAGTTAAGTTTCTTAGAATGAACACGCTTTTTATGATACTCTTTTTATTGGTTTCATTTCATTGACTTTTAATTAGGGTAAAACTGAAGTTTTCAGGATTTTGGTTAGAATTAAACATTAAACATTGGAGCTACAAAATTGGAAACAATACAATTTAAATATATGTATGGATCTGCTGAAAGAAGGAAACTGGGTAGTCCTGTCGTAGAGAGCTGCCTCACCAGTTATTCATTCAGCAACATTTACTGAATACTGATTATGTTGCAGAGAAACGAACAAGCCAAAGTCCTTGCCTTCAAGTTGCTCATAATCTAGTGGGGAGACCGACATATAGATAATTCTGGTAACCGATTCTTATTTAGCACTTACTTCCTGACGGACACTGCCTTACAATAACTCTAAATGCTAGGAAGGATTACCATCCCCATTCTCAAATGAGAGAATTGAGGCACAAATGGGTTAAGCAGCCTGCTCAAGGTCACACACCCAATAAGTGGCAGAGCCAGGATTTGAACCCAGGCGGTCTGGTTAGTCTCTGCTTTAACACTTACTTTATGTTGCTGTTCTGATGATTAAAATATAGTATAATAAGTGCAGAATAAGATAGTACACAAAGTAATATCAAAACCTAAAATAGTGGGAGAGAGAGATGTTAGAGAAGACTTTCTGGAGGAGGTGATAAACTGATTCTTAAATGATATGTGGGAGGTTGGTTCAGACAGAAGAGCCAATCAGCATGGATAAGAAATGCATGAAGTATAATGGGGGAGGGGGGGTGGCGAGCAGTTTTACTTTGCTTGAACACGAAGTTTAAAGCAGGAAGTAAGACTAGGTGGGTGGCCATGGAGGGCTTTGTATGCCTTGCTAAGGAGTTTGTCCTTTAGCTTGAGGATATGTGAAGGAAACCATAGAAGGTTTCAGCAGGAGAATGATGTGGTCTGATTTTTATTCATTATGGATCATCTGAGGGTGAAGGATGGATTTGAGGGACCAGTTAAGGAGCCTGTTGTAATAACTCAGGAGTGATGATAGAGGCCTCAGTGGGGCAGGGAAGGTAGGGATGGAACAGATGGATAGATTTGAGAAATATTTAGTGAGAAAATTGACAAAACTTAATAGTTAAATATGAGGGAGAAGTCCTAGGTGACTCCCAAGTAGCGTGGTGCATGGCTATGCCAGGTGAGACAGAGAATAAAGGGGAGGAGCAGTCTTAGGTGGATCTCAGACAAAGTCACAGAGTGAGTACTTTGGAATAGATAGAAGTTCCACAAAATGAACCCTAAGAATGCGAACGCCACGTGCAAAAAGGGACTTCCTGGTGAAGCTGTTTTTTTGCTGAGAGAAGCCTACTGTTCACACAGTGCCCTCTGGTGGTCAGAAGATGCCATGTTGCCTCTAGGAGGAACAGAAAAAATGTAGAGACTCCTTGGATTAAATACTTTTCCTCCTCCTCTCCTAGAGGGAGAGAGGAATATTTTGGAAGCCACTCTGTCCCCTTTGCCTTCTGTGTAGATGAATTCATTTCCCAGACCCATAATGCAGCTGAACTACAGAAACACCCCACTTATTCGGAAGTTATTTGGTTGGCAACCTCAGCTATCCAGTGCCCTGGGCTGAAGCAAAAGAGTAAGGCAATTCGTTGCCTATCAACAATTAAAATAAATAAAGTGCAGGAATTAAAACCTTATCCTACTTATAGAACACTTCCCAGGTCCTCACAGGAAATTATGTAGATTCCGTTTCCATGGGTTTTTGTCTAATTTCATGACCCATAATAGATTGAAATGGTGGGCAGCAAGAGATCAGCACACCTTTTAGAAGTGACAGCTGTTGGCCTGACAAGCAAGGAGACAGAAGAATACTAACCAGCCGACACACCACAGTCTCCAAAAGCATAACGGGCTCAGGCCATTTTGTGTAGGTGCAAACAGCCCTTACTAATCAGCTCCTGTGTTTCAGCAAAACATCAATGATGCAGAGGAGAAAGCGGCCAGCCAGGTGTGCTGTACGTGGGGCTGCAGTTAGAATAGCAGGAGGAGCCTGGGACCAGGATTAAGGAGACCAGCGTCCTATGCTGTCAGCCACCAAAACTAAATATGACCTCGAGCATCACTTAACCTCTCAGGGCCTCAGTTTGTTTTCTCGTCTTATAAATCATCGGGTTGAACTTGACCACTTAGTAAAGTTCTATGAACTATGTTCACAATGATGACAATATTTAAGAAAAATTGTATTATCCTCAGACTGAAAAGACAAACATTTGTTATCTCTAATTTATGCAAGAGTCCTGTGAGGAGTATGGTTATCTCTATTTTACAGATGAGAAAAGCAGGCTTAGAGAGGTAAAGAAGTTTCCTTGCAGCTAAATAAGTGGTGGAGCTGGTAATCAAATCTATCGGCTCTTATTTAATACTTTGATTTAACAAGCATGCATGAAGTGCTGACTATGTGGGAAGACTGTGCTAGGCAGAGGGAACACCACGGCCATTAAGCCTCGTCCTCGACCTTGAGTTCAGTGTAGTAGGCATTGCTGCATAGTACCTCTGTTAGTGTTAATGACACTACAGCACTGTGAGGACATTACACAGCTACATTAGGGTTTTTAAAGACTTTAGGGTGTGAGCATGGAACAGAGCCACCATTTATAGCATTGTTTCTATGGGAATATGTGTTTCAAGTTCCAAATAACTAACTTAAAAATAAAGTTTTGGAACATAACCCAATTATAAGTTTAGAACTTCCTATATTAAGTATTGAATTTGCAGTCTAATAATCAGCCAGAATGTGTGTTCTAAAAAGTGAATAAAATTTTCTAAACTTGATCATGGCTGTCATTTAAGTGCCTTAAAGTAAAAACTTTTATTTTTAGGAGCCTGTACAACTGGTTCTTTCTGGAAATTTCAAGGAGAAAACCTAAAGAGTTTAATTAAATTTAGAAATTGCATGTATACCCCAGAAAATGGTATTCTAGGAAAGAAGGTTGCCAAGGTGACCTTATTTTTATAGGTGACAAAATCGTTAAGGCCATGATCTCAGGCTCAAGAGTCATATTGCTTGTGTTCTAATCCCGCCAAATCCTCTGTGGCCTTAGGAAGGTTATATCATTGTGTGCCTCTGTTTTCTTATCTGGAAAGTGGATCTTAAAACAGTACCCTACTTTGTAGGGTACACATATTTACATGCATACATATGTATGTATATATAATACATATGTGAGAGAGAGATATATACACACACATCTGCTTAGACTAGAGCCTGGCACATTGATAGTAAGGCTTAACAAATGTTAGCTATTCATATTATTGTTGTTCATATTACAGCTGTCATTTACCCTACCTTCATAACCTTCATCTACCAATCTAGTAAAGCAAATCTGCCTTTCCTCCCATTACCTTCCCAAGCTTTTGTTTATGCTGCTATGTTTCCCTCCCCAGTTGTTTACATACACACCTACACAGATACCTCAAATACCTTTCTCCTTTCTATTTTTCTCTAGCCTATTCTTTCATCATGGCTTCACTCAAATCCTACATCCTTCCTAAAGCCTACTGTTCTAGTACAATTCATGCTTTTCTTTTTCTAAACTCTTGCTGAACTTTGTTCAATATAATTTAGTACTTAATTATTCTCAGATTGCTTCTTGGTTTAAAATTTAATCCCTCGTATGTAATTAGCTCTCTTGTATGCCATCCTTCTCCACCCTCCGCCTCAATGTTTGATGTGGTGTTAGGAACATGGAGGTATTCAATACATTCTGATACTCTGATTTATCAACATGAGAGAATCCTTTCCTTACATTTCAGGCTTCTCAAAAAGATAGTCTATAACCCTCAAATTAAATCCATATACATCCATTCAATCATGTAAGACATAGAAATAGGTATGGAGAAATGAATATATATATATATACACTTAACTGTCCTTTGGGGTCCAGAGGTGAATGTTAGTAGTTCAAAGATTGGGATGCTGAATTGACAGTGTGATGCGAGGCTCTGCAAGTCGTCTTCAGGGGCCTCTGTGGTAATGCAAGTCTATGACAAATTTGGGGGTGATTATTTGCCTTACAGGAGTCACTCCAAAATTCCTTTAAGTTACTTCTTCATTCACTTTATATGCTTATTTATAGACTTTTAAATTATCATTTGACTAAGGCAAGGGCAAAAGAAACTTCCAGCAAAACTGTTTTTTCCAATTGAAGAGATTTAGCAGTGAAGGAAAAATATTTCTGAAAACTTACTATGTCAGTGAGAAATTGACTGCATTGGCTTACACAGTATAATTTAGGGAGCACGTCTGCTGAGTAAGACTAGATGTACAGATACAGATACAACCACATTACAGAGAGAGTGCAGATGGGAGGAGTCACTTGTGCAAGAGCACCTGCCAGTAACCCCTGTCTGTATTGAGGACCCATGCCCGGTCCTTGTTGAGTGTTCTTTGCAGAAGGGCACAGTGCATAGTACCAAGTGGTTAGTATGCCTCTGCGTGGTCAGGAGTCCTAGTACCTGCTTTACCACAGTTAACTATACCCTTGGTACATTGTTAGATGCCCTAGATCTTTGCCATGCTTCTATGAAGTAAGAATGTTGGATTAGATTAGATCTCTCTAAGCTCTAAAAGTCGATGAATATCTAAATTACTTAATATGCTTAATGTGCTTGGTGGCTGTTTTTAAATTTGAGATGAGCTGGTAATCTTTCAAACTAAAATTTTAAAAATCCAGTGTAGAATGTTTTGCATCACCTAACTCCTTATTCTTCCTAGAGAGCCGCATGCACACTGGCTGTCCTGCCAGCCTCAGGAGAACCCTGGGCTCTGGCTCACACTTGAAGTTTCTGCTCTCAACCCCAGCCCTGGACTTCCATCTGTAGTAAACTTGTTCTGCCAGTGATGCATCTAGTGACACGAACAGGAACACTCAGAGATTTCCTTATAAAAACAAAGACAGTGGAAATACAGCAGTCCTTTTATTTAAAAGTTTACAAGCGGGTCCGGCCCTGTGGCGTAGCAGTTAAGTGTGTGCACTCCGCTGCTGGCGGCCCGGGTTTGGATCCTGGGCGCGCACCGAGGCACCGCTTGTCCAGCCATGCTGTGGTGGGGTCCCATATAAAGTGGAGGAAGATGGGCACAGATATTAGCTCAGGGCCAGTCTTCCTCAGCAAAACGAGGAAGATTGGCAGATGTTAGCTCAGGGCTGATCTTCCTCACACACACAAAAATATATATATAAAAGTTTGCAAGCTTTACTATAACATAAAGATCACTAAGTTTTATCTGGTACGTTAAGGATATCAAAGAGTTGAAAAGAGAACGAACTTCCTTTGAAATTTGGGTGAAATGGTTGTTTGATAAAAGTGAATGAATTATAAAAATTTTAATGCAAAAATTATTCTCAAGAGATAAGCTAAAAGTCTCACAGGAATTTAGATCCCTCACCCCTGACTCCACTCCCTGCCCTTTTTTTTTTGGTGTTATTTAGCTTTCTTAAAGCTTTTCTGAATGAGGTGTAACAAGAACACAATTGCTGGTATTAATGTGTGAATGATTGCTATTAAAAGTTACTCCACCTAAATTCAGTTTTACTCAGAACTCGGACATTGCCTAAATTTAGTTTTACTCAGAACTCGGACATTTCCTAAATTCAGTTTTACTCAGAACTCTGACATTTGCATAATAACATTGATGAAACCGCAGCTCTACGTCAGCCTAGAAGCTGTAGTGTTAGCATTAATTTTAGACACAGTACCTGTTCAGCTTCCAGCTCTGTGAGGGGAAGACAGAAATGTAGAGGGACATGTGGAGGCGGTGGGCTTCTGCCTGACCCGAGGTCTTGTCCTCTCCCCTCAGCACGATGCCTTCTTCCCTAGAGTAGGCACTTCACTGAATGAAGTCACCAATCTAGAAAAAGTCAGAATTCTCCTCAATGATGTACCCTTGAGATTACAGAATACCCGTGCTATTGCTGATTCTCCGTACTTTATACAGTGCCTGGTACACCCAGTACTCAATAAATATTTGTTGAATTAATAAATGTGCATTAAAAATGCTATCGATGCTCTTATTTGTTTTAGTGTTTTGTTTATGTTAACAGAATGCATACATTTTCACTAATTTAATTGAATTGTGACTGTAGCTAGAGGTGCCTATCATATTGGTCTTCTGTGTAGTTGCATTAATATTGGTTGCTGATGATAAAACTCCTTTTCATTTAGATTAGAAGGGTCTTTGGAACTTTTAAGCTCTTTATGTCATTATTTAAAGCATAGGATATATAAAACTTGAATGTTTTTACAGATTAACAGCTGGCTTTCACACTGTCGGACTCCTATTTGGAAGGAAACTTTAAGGTTATCTAGTCCAGCTTACCTCTTTATGCTTGAGTAAGCATCACCGCCACCACAACTGCAACTGTTAATCTGTTAATTGTCACATGCCAAGCACGGTATACGTTTTACACATTGCGTCTGTGAATCCTCGTGTTTGATGTGTTATTTGAGGTATTATTATCTCCACTTTGACCATTCAGGAAACTTCGGTCAATGAGGATAAACAAGTTACCCAAGGTGGCAAAGCCAGACTGGAACTCAGGTCTGTCTGATCCACAGCCCGTGCCCTTTTCGCTGTACCATCCCGTCCTCACGACATTTCGGCTCTGCTTGCCTACAGGGCATTCATTATCCTCTGAACAACTTTGTTTCATTTTCAAAAAACTCTTATTGCTAGAGAAAAGTTTTTGAGATAATATCTATCCCTCTGCCTCTTTCTCTTTATTCTCTGAATCCTACAAAATGACTATAGGCCTAGAAATCTCATCCTACATAAAATGGGCTTGTGTGGGTTTTTTTTTTCTTCATTTTTTTTCATTCTTTGAATAAGGTTTTGTTGTTGTTGTTTGGATTTGTTTTACATAATTGTAATTGTTACATAATTTTTATCCTCTATTTACAGGTTTCCATCCTGAAACTTTTCTCATTTTCTTTTACAGTCTTCATTCATGAATATAATTTTTAAAGGCCACAGGACAGTGAATTTTAGGGAGTGAATTTATCTTGGTTTACTTACAACTCCCTTATTACCAGGCATTTCAAATTATACATAACACATTGATGAATATCTTTGTGCATACATTGCATTTTGTATTTAGGTACATACTGAACGTGATTCCTCACAGTCTGGGTACAGATAGCTGAGTTACAAAAGGTGGACATATTGCAAGGTTGACTTGAAATAGTTGATCTGGCTTACAGAAAAAGCACAATGGTTGCAATTTTAAGAAGGCAGTAGGTCTCATAAGCCACCTTCA
The DNA here is from genome assembly GCF_020826845.1 of Diceros bicornis minor. Lineage (NCBI taxonomy): Eukaryota > Metazoa > Chordata > Mammalia > Perissodactyla > Rhinocerotidae > Diceros > Diceros bicornis. The sequence continues at coordinate 13,596,709 of NC_080763.1, forward strand.
TTTCACCAGATGCACATCGCTGGCTATGCAGCTCTATGTTGTCAGGCAGGAAGAGGCAGGTGGGTCTTTAGGCGGTGGGGAAGAGGGGCATGTGATCCACGTGTGATCTATGATGAGATGAAGAACAAGTGGAAGTAAATAAACTTAGGTCCTCTCTTAATTACCACTGCAGGGACTGAAGAGTTTGGGGACTGAAGAGTGAACATTTTATTCCTCTGAACAGCTTGTTAAATGTTCTTTTTATGTTCAAATTGCGTAGGGACTTGTTTTTAAGTAGAAGATGGATTCTGAAGTTTTATGTATACAGATTAAAAATTAAGGCTAAAATTGGATCTTACTTTTGCTTTCTAATATAATAGATAGGACTTCCAGTGCTTTTCATATTTTTCTCTTCTTTCATCTTTATCCAAAGTCAACTCCATACATTAGAAATACTTATAGTGTCTACCATATGTCGTTAAGTGAAGAAAACTAGTTGCAAAAAAGTATATATGGGGGCCGGCCCCATGGCATAGCGATTAAGTGCATGCGCTCTGCTGCTGGCGGCTTGGGTTCGGATCTCAGGTGCGCACGGAGGCACTGCTTGTCAAGCCATGCTGTGGTGGTGTCCCATACAAAGTGGAGGAAGATAGGCATAGATGTTAGCCCAGGGCCAGTCTTCCTCAGCAAAAAGAGGAGGATTGGCATGGATGTTAGCTCAGGGCTGATCTTCCTCACACACACCCAAAAGTATATATGATACCATTTAGGTAAAAAAAAAAAAAAGAAAACAACAAAAGCAAAACTACATGCCTTGCCCATAGTGGGTACTCAGTGTCTGTTGACTCTGTATGTATACATATAAACAGATCTGAAGATAGACAATCCAGAGTGTTTGCAGAGGTTACCTCTGGGAAGAAGTATGTGACCTAAGGTGTGTTTTTATTCTATGTACTTTTATGTGTGAATTTTCTGCAATGAGCATGTGACTTTTGTATACATTTTTTTTAACATTTAAAAAATGAAGGAGGGCCGGCCCCGTGGCTTAGCGGTTAAGCACGCACGCTCTGCTCCTGGTGGCCTGGGTTCAGATCCTGGGCGCACACCGACACACCGCTTCTCCGGCCATGCTGAGGCCGTGTCCCACATACAGCAACTAGAAGGATGTGCAGCTATGACCTACAACTACCTACTGGGGCTTTGGGGGAAAAATAAAATAAACAAATAAAAATTAAAAAAAAAAAAGAAGGAAAATTCAGTCTAAGGATAGATATCTCCTCAAATAGATCCACTGCTTCCTTATGCCCTAAAGTGCTCACCAAATCAGACAGATGTTCTGACTCTACAGAATTATTGCTTCTCCAATAATCAAGAAAAGAGAAAAGCACTGATCAAACCTTTTGGCTTGGCATTTCCATACAATCAAGCTGTTTTAAATAGAATTTTTTCTCTGGAAATGTTCAAACATTCAAATATAGAATTATAAGCTTCAATAGTTATCAACACATGGCCAATCTTATAACATCTATAGCCCCCACACCTACCCCATGGATTATTTTCAAGCATGTCTTAGATATATCATTTCATCTATAAATACATCAGTATGTATATCTAAAACATAAGGACTCTTTTTTAACACAACCAAAATACCCTCATCACACTTAAAAATGAGCAATAATTCCTTTATAGCAATCATCTAAGAAGTTTTTAATACTCTGCAATCCAGTTACTAACTTTCAATTTAGGTTGTTATTTTATTTACTTTCATTGTTCATATCCTTCAAGTACTTTTAAACCTAGTGTCTTCTTTTCTTTCAAATTTAGTATACATTTTTCTCCAGAGTTGAAATGAAACCAAAATGATGGTTTTTGCTTGTATTTCTTAAAATCAAATGAGAAGCTTAAATAAATGGCTGAGTGTTTTCATATTCAAATTTTAAAAAATGATTCAGGTATATATTATTGAGTTTTGCTACATTAGAATGAAAAACTATTCATACCTTGATTGTAATAGCAAAGTCACACGTCACAAATCATGATCAAAATTATTCTTTTCTTCAAGTACTTTTCTGATATCTTGTCTGACTTTAATATTTTTGTTTTATATAGGTCTCTAATTAATAGAAGATGGCAAAGCCCAGCCACAGCAGCTACGTCCTTCAGCAGCTGAACAACCAAAGGGAATGGGGTTTTCTCTGTGACTGTTGTATTGCAATTGATGACATTTACTTTCAAGCACACAAAGCAGTTCTAGCTGCTTGTAGCTCCTATTTTAGGATGTTTTTCATGAACCATCAGCACAGTACTGCACAACTGAATCTCAGCAACATGAAAATTAGTGCCGAGTGTTTTGATCTTATTTTGCAATTTATGTATTTAGGAAAAATTATGACAGCTCCCTCCAGTTTTGAGCAGTTTAAAGTGGCAATGAACTATCTACAGCTGTACAATGTTCCTGACTGCTTAGAAGACATACAGGATGCAGATTGTTCTAGTTCAAAATGTTCATCTTCTGCTTCTAGCAAACAGAACAGCAAAATGATATTTGGGGTAAGAATGTATGAAGACACTGTGGCTAGAAATGGCAATGAAGCCAATAGGTGGTCTGCAGAGCCAAGTTCAACAGTAAATACACCACATAATAGGGAGCCTGATGAAGAGTCTTTACAATTAGGTAATTTTCCTGAACCACTATTTGATGTATGTAAAAAAAGTTCTGTGTCCAAATTATCTACTCCAAAAGAACGTGTGTCACGACGCTTTGGACGGAGTTTTACCTGTGATAGTTGTGGATTTGGCTTTAGCTGTGAAAAATTATTAGATGAGCATGTGCTAACCTGTACTAACAGACATTCATACCAAAACACAAGGTCCTATCACAGAATAGTAGATATTAGAGATGGAAAAGACAGTAATATCAAAGCTGAATTTGGTGAAAAGGATTCTTCTAAAACATTTTCTGCACAGACGGACAAATACAGAGGAGACACAAACCAGGCTGCTGATGATTCAACTTCAACCACTGGAAGCCGAAAAAGTAGCACGGTGGAGTCTGAACTAGCCAGTGAAGAAAAAAGCAGAGCTGCTGAGAGGAAAAGAATCATTATCAAGATGGAGCCAGAAGATATTCCTACAGATGAACTGAAAGACTTTAACATTATTAAAGTTACTGATAAAGACTGTAATGAATCCACTGACAATGACGAATTAGAAGATGAACCTGAAGAGCCATTTTACAGATACTATGTTGAAGAAGATGTCAGTATTAAAAAAAGTGGTAGGAAAACTCTAAAACCTCGGATGTCAATAAATGCTGATGAAAGAGGTGGGTTAGAAAATATGAGGCCCCCTAACAACAGCAGTCCAGTACAAGAGGATACTGAAAATGCATCTTGTGAACTGTGTGGACTCACGATAACTGAGGAGGACCTGTCATCTCACTACTTAGCCAAGCACATTGAGAATATCTGTGCATGTGGTAAATGTGGACAAATACTTGTTAAGGGTAGACAGCTTCAGGAACACGCTCAGAGATGTGGAGAACCCCAAGATCTGACAATGAATGGCTTAGGAAATACCGAGGAGAAAATGGACATGGAAGAGAATCCTGATGAGCAGTCTGAAATAAGAGATATGTTCGTTGAAATGTTGGATGATTTTAGGGACACTCATTTCCAGATAAACAGTATCCAAAAAAAGCAGTTATTTAAACATTCTGCCTGTCCTTTTCGATGTCCTAATTGTGGCCAGCGTTTTGAAACTGAAAATCTAGTGGTTGAACATATGTCTAGCTGCTTAGACCAAGATATGTTTAAGAGTGCCATCATGGAAGAAAATGAAAGAGATCACAGACGAAAGCATTTTTGTAATCTGTGTGGAAAAGGATTTTATCAGCGGTGTCACTTAAGAGAACACTATACTGTTCATACTAAGGAAAAACAGTTTGTTTGTCAGACATGTGGAAAGCAGTTTTTAAGGGAACGTCAGTTGCGACTGCACAATGATATGCACAAAGGCATGGCCAGGTATGTCTGTTCCATTTGTGATCAAGGCAACTTCAGAAAACATGACCATGTACGGCATATGATTTCTCATTTATCTGCTGGTGAGACTATATGCCAGGTCTGCTTTCAGATATTCCCAAATAATGAACAGTTGGAACAGCACATGGATGTTCATCTGTATACATGTGGAATATGTGGAGCAAAATTTAATTTGAGGAAAGATATGAGATCACATTATAATGCCAAGCATTTGAAAAGAACATAAGTGATTTTCTACTGTACTAATGTTTAGTTGATAGCAGAAAAAAACCAAAGCAAAGGATATGAGCTATTTAGAAATTGATTTTATAAGATGAATTGTTGGAAAAAAATTTCAAGGCCCTTTATCTTTAATATTTTTGTTTAGGATCTTAAGTATCTACATTTTAGGTGTTATTAAATGTTTATCATTTTTGTTATTTCTTAATAGAATTCTTTGTTTTTAGTTTGTTTTAGCTATGATTAAAATTATTTTTAAATGTAGACTACAAGTGGTTGTTACCCCTTCAATGACTATTAAACTTTAGTTTTTTATCAATAAGGTGATGATGTCACTACTTCTATGTGTTTTTTTCTTAACATTATCCTGTGAAATTTTAAACCCAAGATCATTGGCCATTCTTGTTTAAATTAAAAAAAAAAATTAAGTAATTAGTTATTGGAAACTATCCCATTTGCTTTTAGCTTTTTTCTTTTTTTCTTTCTTTTTTTTTGTAAGTTGAACAGCGATTTAATGGACACTGTTTATTCCCCCTTCTTATTAATGAAATTCATATTCTTAAATTGACAAGTTTATTAGGTAGGTTAGATGCACTGAATCTAACCTTGAAGGTTGACATGGGCTCAGACTTGGCCTAAAAAGATTGATGGACCTAAGGAAATTCCTATAAATGAATATTTCCTATAATTGATAAAATATTATCATTTAATAATCACATTTAAAACTTATATTAAGTGTAAAACCCAATGACTTTACCTCACTTGAGAAGTTAGTGGGGACAAGTCATTTTGTTTTGTGATATTAAATTTAACTATGATAGTTAATTAAAAAGACATATCTTGTATTCATTTAAAATAATTTAAAATATTCTGATTTCTAAAGTGTGTTAGTTTATCAATTATTTTTGTTTATAAATAGACTTTAATAGCTCTCTAGGAATATGACATCTAAAGGAAAATGATTTTTCACCTTTAAAATTAAATACTTTCGGAACTTACTTTGAGATTTGAGAAAGCTGCCATGTATATTGATAAATCTAATAAAATAAAGAAATCAATTACAGATCTGGTTGTTCTATAAAAGTAGAGTGTGCAAAAAAAAGTCTTTGTGTCTTATACTAAGATTTGGAGAAAATGTGTTATGGCAAATTGCAGTTTATCACCATGCTTTATTATTTTTTTTTTAGGACTACAAAATTTGAGGACTATAAAATAATCACAGAGCATATAAATGGAAAGAGTTTATCATTTTTTAGTTAAATTAGTATTATTCTTAGTTGTTGCTGACACAGGGTCTACATGAATTACATGTGAATTAAAACACTGGCAAAACTAGCTCACCAATAAACACCTATTGAATAGAATGACTTTTAATGTGAATTACTTGCATTGTAATACCCTTCACATAATGAAAGGGATTTTAAATAACTCCTATATTTAAAAGTATAATTTTGTGATTATGAACAGTAATTTAACAGCATTGCTTTTTTGTTTACATCAAATTTTTAAGATATGCAAGTCAAATTTTTGTATACAATTTGCATAAAAGAACTAGTTGCCAAGAGAATTGAGAGACATATGGACTAGCACAGACTTGGTTGAAAGAGAAGTATTAGAGCACAGTGTAAGCTCAGAGATTTGTGGGGATATGTTGAGGTGTTAAGTAAGAATAGGAATAGTACAGAAGCCAGGCAGTATTAAAATAAAATAATGGGAAGTAGAGATGGGGGAAATATACGAAAAGATAAATGAGAAATCAGGAATCTTTTTAAAAGCCACAAGGTTAGCAGAAAAAGCAGGAAAAGTGATTCATCTTAGTCTTGGATACTACTTAACTATCAAGTAGTTAAATCTGAAATGCAACTTAAAATGAAACATGGTGTATATATTACCGATAGGAACCTGATGAAAGTTCTGTAACAAGCCCAGAGACCATCAGAGAACAGTGTAAAGAGATAAACCCAGACCAAATTTCCAAACTATTTATATAGTATCTTAGTGGACATAATTTTCTTTGGGGTCACTTTTTTCCTTGACTCGCATTAAAATCTATTGCAATGGCTTTCCCACCATTAAAGAACAGGGTTCTTTCTAAATCTACCACTCTACAGAAAAGGATTGTCTATTCCATTAGGAAAGGGGGTTTAATTGAGTGTTTTGACATGTAGTAACAGCCAACAGTTAGCAAGCAAATATATAAACATTAAACAGTCTCTAATTTTACATAACTGAGATGTTTATAGTTTCACAAACCACACCTCATGCTGTTGTTTTCTCTCAGTTTCATGTTACACAGGACACCCACCTTTGTTTTGTTTTGGAACTAGCTACAGGGCAGCACAGTCTTCTTTAAGTATAACGTACAATTTTCTTTATTAAGGCAAAGAGTTCATTTAAAGGCTACTTGCCTTTTAAAACTAGAGGGAATGAAAAATATCCAACACCACTCTCCAACCCAGTATCCTCCCATTTCCCTCCTCTCTCCTGAGGTGGAGCTACAGAGCTGTAACCCCTGACTGTTGCTTCTTGCCCTCCACTGCTCTGAAGACGAATCTAGGTTGTGGAAGCTGCCTGTTCCTCCTGCCTTTATAACTTATATGTGATTAGGCTCCAAATCTAAAAATGAAAGGAAAATCTAGATATATGTGGAATCTTGTTTCTCTTTCTGTCTCACAAACACAGTCTTGCTTAAAGGGCCTTTTGTTTTCCAGCAAGAAATCCTGGAGGAATGGAGTCAGTGCCTACCAAGCTTGCCACCAATTACAGTACAACTCAGATGTTTATTTTTCTTTAGTAAACAGGACTAAGGATCTCAGAGACTAATAAAGCACAACCAAGGCGGCAGTGGATTAGAACTCAGAAATTTGTCTTAATCTCTCCCATATTTTTAAAGTCAAAATATTCAGAGAAATGACACATGAGTAAAATGTTACATGGCTAATGTTTAATGTGTGAAGTTTGAGTACAAAAAAAAATTAGAAGAAAGAACATAAGATTTCCAGGGGCTAGTTATAAAAATAAAAGAATTAAAATAAGGACAGACTTTGCTAGGGCAGTCAGAGCACCAATTAAAAGGAAAAATAACAGACTGACATGAAAAATCATATTTAAGTACTGTAGTTGAGAACAAAAATATCAACAAGATATAAAAGTTGAATTAAAAACATTTGAACTCTTCTAGGTAAGATGAGTAGAGATTGAATTAATTTGATAAATTAAAATGATTTGATTAGATTATTAGACTAAAGTAATTCAATTAGAGCTATAGAATGCCTAATGAATAATTGTTAGGAATATGCCAAGGATATGCCTAAATACTTGAGATAATATACCAACTTTTATATTCTAAAAAAGTGGGAAGTGGGAAGAAAGGCTGGTAGTGGTTGGCAGCTTTCCCCCTAAACAATGCTTGTTGCTCTATATCACTAAAGAACTTCCATATTTAATAGATCTCTGGAAAATCCAAAGAATCAATGTAACAAAACTTGTCATTGTTGTTAATAAAAAGCTAAATCAGTACCAACCCAAAGAAAAAAACCTGAATGTCTACGTGCACACATAGTTGAGAATAAAGAAATTTGGTATATTTCTTAGTTTTAAATGGTTTTTATGAGTTTAAATTAAAATTCTTTTTTATTTTTTTGCCAGTAATCTTCTTTGATCAGTTCCTCATCTTTCCTCGGCACCCCCACCTCTGTAACAAAATGCTTCTCAGTGATACACGCTGGTGCTCTGCAGGCACCCTGGCATTAACAATGCCTAGGATTCCAGGGTACCAAAAAGCTTGTGGAAACATATCCTTGTGGAATGTCTCCCAGCTCCTTGATCCCCAAAGTGCAGTACACTGGGAGTGACAGGCTGACCGCCAAGGAACTGAAGCAAATAGAGTTATATTTGGTGTTAAGAACTTGAAGCTGCAGCCCAGATTTGGGAACCCATGATCCGTCCTAGGCCTGTCACTTAGTAATCCCAGCATCCATTTAGTTAGCACTCTTTATACTCTGCTCAGTGCTTTACATAGGTAGTTTTAATTAATCCTCACAGCCTTATGAGGTAAGTATCATTCTCATTTTCCAGATGGGGGACCGAGGTTCAGAGAGACTGAGTATTTTTCCTAAAATCACACAGAAACTAAATACTAGAGCTGGAATTTGCACCTAGACCTATCTGGTTTCTACATTCTGTACTTAACCACTAAGCTACATACTTCACCTACCAAGAAGTACAAAGAAGGGCCTTTTCAGCCTGTGATAAAGCTCCTATGAGACTCTGTGCTCCTTGTTCATCATCTGTCATCTATGCCTGGTAAGGTAGCTGCTAATAGTGGGTCCTTAAAGAACAAGTTGAGTAATGTGAAAAAATGTCAGTTGAAAACAAAACTTTATTTGAATGGGTCATTCAGAATGATGATTTACAAATAAGTACTAAATACTGATATGTTTTAATTTTCCTTTATTTAAACTTAAAACATTTAGTGGTATTGTCAGCCATTTCTTCCGGCCCACTATAGGTGCTCAATTAAAAATTAATTTGAATTCAACTTCTGTATTTCTACCTCTGTGACTCCCCCCCCCCGTTTTCCCTATTCCTGACCTTTATGTTTTAATCTCTCCCACCAATCACCATTTCCTTTTATTGATTAGCAGACTGTTGAGTTGAATAACTCAAATCATTTGAAAATATTCTCAAGAAAAATTAGGACCCCAGAATAACCAGTTTCCTCTTTTTGCCTTAACAGATGATGTGGATAAGAAATTTTCCCTTTCCTGGGCTAAAAAACAAAACAAAATCCCTAATTACCATATTGTGATTGATTCAGTTCAAGTTTACAGAGCAATCTAAGTCTGCTTAAAACAAAAGTTGGTTATTCTAGCCATTTATAATTCAATTTACCAAAAACATCTATGGATTTCTAGTATAAACTTATAAAGACAGTCTTACTTGTAAAAGAAATGAAAGATAATTTCAGGAAACGACAGCTGTATATCCACCCTAACCTAGCAGCAAACTTTTAAAAAATGAATAGTTATTTAATGGTTTAAGTGAAAAAATCCTCCCAATCTAATCTGATTTTAACTTTATGCATCTATTGCCTGATTTCTAAAACCTACACAATAGGTTTTACTACCACTGTATTAAATCTACTACTTGAATGATGTCTCCACCATCTGCCAAATGTTATTAAGTGAGAACAGAAGAACAGGAGGGTGAGATTCCATGGATAATGTTTGTATTATCACTTAGGTGGCTCACTTTCATTTCCTTCTATCAAACTCAAGGACATATTATTTGGTAACATATGGTTAGACTCATACCAAAACCAGATGAAATTTAGCCACTTAGAAATTTATATGCTGGCAAGAGGCAAAAATGCAAGGATTTAGAATGTTTGTGTCTGTGAGTATGGGTAAATATAAATATTAACTAAATGACAATAGCAGCTTGTAAATTCATGCTAATTTTGAACCAATCTAACACTACTTACATATTTATATGCACATGCTTAGTTGACTTTAGCACTAAGAAGTTTAAATCCTATTTAAGTTGTTCCCTTAATACATTCAGGAGAACAAAATCATTGAGGTCCATTAGTTGTGACAGAATTGTTCATCCTTTCTATCGAAACCACCACAGATCACTAGGGGGCAGGAATTCGTTATAATTTCTCATTATCTTACTCATTTGCTGACAAAAAAAATGGTGTGAAGATTACAATTCAGTACTTGGCTCTGAATTGAATGTATCAATGTACTAATCACTCCTGTAATAAGTAAGAAATCACAGGAAACTTTAGGGCCAAAGGATGACAAAAATGGAAAGGACATGATTTCATTTCAGAGTCAGGAATTAATAATTTTATGTGAGAAAATTTGCAACTCTCTGTACTTAACCTATTTGAGAAAGGAATAGAATTAGGTAGACAGCCTATGAAGCCCCCAGTTAAGCTTTGTTTAAAAAGTTGCTATGTTGTTTTTATCCTCCTTAAACCAATTCCTTATACCAATTAGACTCAGCAGAGCTCATTTTTAGATAACAGAAATATAATTCTAAGCATCCAGATGATGAAAGTCATCTTTCCTTTCAAATGCTTTATGTGTTCCCTGATTAGGGGAAAAATATTTTAGGGGAGATAATCCCTTTTTTGAAAAATTAGGGCAAAACATTGCTACAAAAAATATATAATTCTACCCAGAATTACTGGGGCAGGTTAAGAGAGTTATGAACTTAGGACTTTGAAGCAAAACAACAACTCCTCTGTGTGTGTGTGTGTGTGTGTGTGTGTGTGTGTGTACTTTATTTTCATTTGCAGAATGTACAACACTTAATATTTGAAGAAAATGTTAGCTTGATGGCTGAAGTCACTCAGTAAAAAGAACATGAGCTTTTAAATGTTTGACCTATGTTTCAATCAGAGATTTGCCGTGCACAAATTAAAGTACATTGTAAAATTATTTTATTTCAAGGAAAACACTTTTTAACTCCTTCCTTCCTCCTTAGTTCCCTCTACCTGGCTGACCTCCTGTCTTCTTTATGTTACTTATTTATGTGCCCTACTCATTCTAGCTTAGGTCATGCAAGAAAAAAAGGTCCCTATAGCTGAAGAATTATATTAATAATAAGAACATCTTATATTTGAAGGGTACTATGAGTTACACTGGGGAAGAAAATAAATTTAAGTTCTAGGAACTATGCTAGTTCTAGGAACCATAGTTTCTAGCTTTAAGCTAAGAACTATGCTAGTTCTAGGAACCATAGTTTCTAGCTTTAAGCTAAGAACTATGCTATGGGAACAAAAGCATTGTTCCCATTCTTTGTTCTAGTAACAGTGTGCTGGCCTGGTGCCAAAAGCCATGAAATTCTGACCTAAGAATTATGTTGTATCTTGTAGAGCAGTCAACTTGTAATATTATTTTTCTTGAGTTTTGTTTTTTTCTGTGTGGCAGTGGTGAAATAGGGCCTTCTAAACTACTGGAGAAGTGAGATCTGAATTTGGAGAGGACATGGGGAAGAATCAATCTTCAACAGATAAACTTTAAGTCCAGACCCAGGAATATCAGATCTGAAGTGACACCATCTTTTCTGTCTTCCTGACAAACCTCATCAACCCCAAAAGTTCCAGTTGCAAGGATCCAAGAAAACTCAGGAAAGACCACTTTGGAATCACTTTGTGACAAAACTGATTCACAGTGACTCTCCTAGTATTTGTGGAAAATCCAATAAAGAAAAGTAACTAGAATATTCATATGACATCAGTGGTTAAAGCTACACTAAAATGAAACTTTATATGCTAATTATCGTCAAGGGTCCCTTCTAAAATAAAAGGGCTTGCTAGGCTGCTATAAATATGTTATAAAGAGAGATAATCACATATCTATGTAAACACATATAATTCTAAACTTAAAATAATCTGAATTACAGTTTACATATTATGAAATGTAGTTAGACAATTTAAAAAATTACACCCCCAAATCTGTAGTTTAGAGTATAAATAAAGAGAAGTTGACAGAGAAAAAAAAAAATGTAAGACCAATATTTTAACAAGAAAAGATAATCTAGTTATTACTCACTGTAATGTAACATTTACCCTTCCTCCTTTTTCACTGTATATACCAGTCACAAATTTGATTATTAATATTAATGAAGATCCCTTTTAGGTCTGTTGACTTGAAGGAAAAACAGAAGTGGTATCACTTCAACAGTGGTACATCTTCACAAATCACAGACAACCAAAAAGAATGTATCTTAAGACACATTATTTTCTCCTGAAGTTAGCAACATCACCTAATAAGGCAGAATGAGTTTCTGTTAAACATTTATTCCTGGTATTAATGTATAATACCATGCTTCTCAGCTTTCAAATTTCGAGATAAAAGTCAACTAAGTATTGAATGAAACAATGGTCAACATGTTTTAAAAAACCTTTCATGGGGAAATGAAATGTTTGGTGAGATTTTAACCTAGCTACAAATACTTTGTTTTATATATGTATATATACTCATATGCACATTTCTTAATTATATGGACCTTATAGCCATATTATTTCCTTATTGTGAATATACTTGTAGTTTTACTTTTGGTTAACTGTGTACCCAATTCCTTATTATTATTATTGTTTCTTGTGCAATATCAAGATGTTATATATTTTCAGAAGTGCTTATTTTGTTTTTATGCCTATTTCTTCAAGTGTTTTAATAAGGAGTTGCACAAAGAGATCTAACTTAGAGTATACATAATAGTATATGCAGAAGTTAAGTCATTTAAAGTCTCTAGCTATAAAGTAGGATGATAACTTGACTATTCATTCTAATAATTAGACTAACAAAAAAATCAGAGACAGAGTTAATTAGAATGTGATAGTGGGTACAGGGTTGAGAAGAGAGAAGAGAAATTCACTAAACACTTCAAATTCATATGAATTCAACTGCTTTAAGAGAAATAAAACAAGTTTAGAGAATTGTTAGACTCCAAAAAAAGGCTATAGCTACTTTCTTTTGGAAACATAAGGAAGCATATAGAACTGCAGACTTCTAACAAACAGGAAACAGAAAAGATAAAAGAATATTACCAATAATTAAAGGTGCCAGATCAATATAGTGGAGACTCGACAAATAATTTTTGATTGACTGGTGGTGGAATTAGATTTACAAAGAAATATGGCTTAAATTTTGACTGTACTAAACTACAAATGTAATGAGTTACAATAATTATAAGTGATATAAATGCATTCTATAATGTGATTATTTTCTGTATATTAGTATAAAATAGAGTTATTGCATTACATAGAGAATTTTTGTTACATTTTTTAATCCATTGCTTTTATCCAATAAAATTTCCTCCTCTATGTTCAGAAGTTAAATTGTCTGTATATTTTATTTATATTGTATTTTTTCAACCTGGCTCTTTTAAAAAATTATTTGAGAAGTTATCACCAACTCTTTCCATTCTCTAATACCAAAATAATAAAGTATCTGATATAATTATGGTGTTCCTGAGCGGCTTAAGAAGCGCACAAAGAGAATTAACTAAAATTCTTATTGCCAAGTCCTGGTTTCTTTCAATATAGAATGATTGGAAAAGTACTATCTCATGGCAAACATAGGTGGCAACATATTAATTAGGTTTCCTCATAATACAAAAAGAAATAATTATTTATAAAAATCCACCGGCATAGTATTTAGTTCTTTCAGAGGGTTAATTCATTTCTCAAAATAGCAAACATAATTTATTCAGAGAAATAACTTCCTTAGCAGTATAATTCATTTTGTTTATTTTCAGTGTAAGAGTTTAATAAGTTGTTTTTTTCCCCCAAGTGATCAGCAATGAGTATTCTCTTCATTTCAGGTCAGTCTTGAAAGATGATTGCCATAATTTCATAAGAATTTAATAAGTATTAACAATAATAGCATATTGAGTCTGATTCTCCATGTATAAGACAACAGCCTTACTTCTTTCCGATTATTTCAGACTATTCCACAAAAGTCTATCCTAGAAGTTAGCATTCACTACAAAAATGAAGTGGGCACAATTTGTCTGCTATTGTCATAGATTCGTTTCTCTTCTGGAAAAGTCTCTCTTCCGGGTTTGGGTCTCATAGCCTTCCATACCAGGCCTGCTAGTGTCCTACCGCAGACTACTATGTGTCTACAGTTTAACTGTAATTTTTAAAGACTGAGTTTTTCAATGCTCAAAGAAACAAATGGTGAAATTTTTCCTATAGTGACAGATTGGAGAAATACTTTGGGACAGGGTACTTCCAAAGAATTATAAAATGGCAGTATTTATAGAGATCTTAAATATAATAACTAGTTTGACTCCAGGTTGCTCATAGGTCCTCAAATTACAGGCTACTGCTTACTCTACCTTCTCTTCAGGCCAATGTTACCTCCTCAAAACAATCCACAATCTTTTTGAAGGTTGTGCCTGAGTGGGGATTGAGAGGGTTCCAGAAAATCCATAAATTTTTTTCCTAGTAATTCTGGAAAAATTTATTCTTGCTCAGTCTCCTTAGGGCAGGTCGGACTACCCATGCACATAGTTTTAGACCTCGTCTTATTCATCTTTGTATCTCTAGTAAAAATATTTTCAGATGGGAATTAGTTTCAACTTTTGATCTCTGCAGTATTATTTAGTACGGAAATATAAGAAGGAGGCAAAGAATCTTCCTCTTGTACAGGAAAAAAATGAAGTTATTATTTCACGTTTTTTGGTCAAATAATGTGCCTCAGATCACTTTTAATAAACATTGAGCTAGTGAATCCCTACTGTGTTCCAGGTACTCTTCTGCATGCTGGGAATTAATTAGAGATGGTTTGACAGATGTTAAAGCTCTTGTTTCTTCCACACTGTGTGGAACCTCAGTCTTTGGATTTTAAAAATATTTTGAAACACTGGAGAATTTATAATCTGCCAGACAGATTTCACTTGTTGAAAATCAGTTGTAATTTCTACGTAAGCAGTAGGATTCGTGAACTTTGTTTCAATGAAATGTTAATAAAGTTTTTTTTTTTTTAAAGATTTATTTATTTATTTTCCCCCCAAAGCCCCAGTAGATAGTTGTATGTCATAGCTGCACATCCTTCTAGTTGCTGTATGTGGGATGCGGCCTCAGCATGGCCACAGAAGCGGTGCGTCGGTGCGCGCCTGGGATCCGAACCCGGGCCGCCAGCAGCGGAGCGCGCGCACTTAACCGCTAAGCCACGGGGCCGGCCCAATAAAGTCAAGTTTTAAAAATCAATTGTAAAGTATAATAAGGAAATTTAGAAAAATTACTGATAATCTTACCATCTAGAGATAATCAATTTGATGCATTTTTCATCTATATAAGATTATCCTATATATAGGATAATAAAATACAAAAGTCGTGTCTTATTTTTCCACTTAATTATATCAAGAACTTTTTCCTGTGTCATTAAAATTCTAGTAAGCAATTTTTATGTCTACATAATAATTCATCATACAGATGTACCATAGTTTAGGTAATCATTTTCTCATTGTCAGATATTTAAGCCATTTCCTTTTTTTTTTTTTTAATTATTTATTTATTTATTTATTTTTCCCCCAAAGCCCCAGTAGATAGTTGTATGTCATAGCTGCACATCCTTCTAGCTGCTGTATGTGGGACGCGGCCTCAGCATGGCCGGAGAAGCAGTGCGTCGGTGCACGCCCGGGATCCGAACCCAGGCCGCCAGCAGCAGAGCGCCAGCACTTAACCGCTAAGCCACGGGGCAAGCCCAAGCCATTTCCTTTTTAATGTTATCATAAATAATACTACCTGCATGTTTTATTTTCTTAGGATGAATCCCACAAAGAGTAATGCTAAATGAAGGGTATGATCATATTTAAGGTAAAGAAAAAATATCATCACATTGCCCTCCAGAAAGACTGTACTAATTTACATTCCAACCAGTAGGCTTTACTTGTTTTGCTGCACCATTGCTGGTACTGATGAATATTATTTGATTATAAATTTGCTAATTTAATAATTTTTAATGGGATATGTTTTTAATGAATTCTGAGCCACATCCATCAAAGAGAAAAGAACAAGATTTTTAAAAAATCAATACAAATATGGAACAATGTAAAAATTCCAAGAATGGTCAGTATATGATAATGCTCTTGTATTGCAAAAGTTTATTTCATGTAAAATCAAAATACTGTGTTTTTTTTTGGGAAAAGCTCAGGATGCCATTTAAAGTATGAAACATGAAATATTAATTTACTAGGTGAAAGGTTAGAGCAGAAAAAATATATATAGCTAATGAAAATGCAGATAAAATTGCTACTGTGGTTTCAGAAAACTGTGTTAAAGATGAATGTGGTGGTTAGATTGCCAGATTTGTTTGTAATAACTGTGCACAGAGATAGTACATAGTTACTGTGCTGAAGAACCTCTCCCTTCTGAAGCTCTCATTCTAGTGTTCATGTGTGAAGAACTGGCATGTCTGCTTTTTTTTGCAATCTTGCTTTGCTTGAGATAAGTGTATGAGGGCTGTCTGAATGCCAGAGATCTGAAGAGTTTGTGTTTCTCACAGTTCTTTCTGCTTTCAGTTGTAGCTGGGACCCTGTCTCTAAATCCCAAAAGAATTTGTATTGCTCTCCAGTCCACTGAGTCCCTCTTTTTTTTTAACTACATAAAAGACAAGAATTTTCAAGAATAAAATCAAGAGATAGGTACTGACAATTTAAGGTAGCTTCAATAAAAACGTTTTGGTTTTATCTTTGTTTTCCTAATATTTTCTTTAAAAGGTTTTGTAGTTCAAAATTTTTCTTTAACTTCTCTCATGGAAAAGGGGATGGAAATTGTGGTTAAAACTTGTACTGTTTAACCAATGAGATTAACTAATTAATAGCAAATGTGTTTTTAAAGATTGGAAATTACATATACAACCAGATTAAAAGAAACAGATATTTGTTGTTGACTTTATAGGATTCTGCCAACATTACTTTTTGGTCAACGACAACTTTTGTGTTTCTCAAGCAAAAACTTTTCTCCACCAGTTTCACACAACTTTGATAGGGGCTATACCTTACTAGCCTGCTTCGCAGGATGGTCTCCCCTCCCATAGGCTCAGGAAAAAGACTAGCACCTAACGCTCCTGTCCACCTGAAGAGACTATTTCTTGCTTGCATCCCTCCCCTTCTAGAGACACTAATCTGTACGGAACTGGTAGTTGCTCGGGCACACACTGCTCTCATCTTTGCCCATGCTACAACCTATGTAAAGAACGCCTTTCATCTCCTCTTGGTTGGCAAACTTCAGAGCCTGGCTCAGGCATGTCACCTCTTCCAGAAAGCCCTCGCCAACACACTTTCCCCTCTGGAAGCGCCCCTCCTTCGCGTGCCCACAGCACCATTCTTTCAAGACTCCTCTCGAATTATGGTCACCTCTTCACTAGACGCTCAACCTCTTACAGACAGGCCATGTCATTTGTCTTCTTACTTTCACATGGTAGGTACCTGTTACAGCTTCCCCCCATAAAATGAAGTGTCATCGCTGTTTTTGCTGCAGCGATTTTGTTACTGTCTTCTTCACGGGCCCTTCTATAGGAGTCTGCTTCCTCCTCCTATCACCCGGTGCCAGACAGTACCTCCAGACCTATTCTTATATTTCTCTTCAACATGATAGAAGGAACTGCGCTCCTTTTATCTACCTCCTCTGAGGGTTTATGCCTCTAATGTAACTTCAGTATAGCTCAAGAAAATAATCTCATTCGGTGGAGCTCAGTCACAAACGTGACTCGGTCATTACCACGATCGCTTGTGCGTGTGCTGGGGGTGAGAATCGTGCGGAGACTGACGGGGTCATTTGATGGTGCTTCAACGTGCGGGTTCTGATGAATTTATAGATTTCCCCGCGAAGAACTTAGAGCGGCGGATAAAGCACTTGAAACTGAAAATAAGGAAAGCAGTGGAGAGAACAAGGAGACGAAATGAGGAGGCTTAACGTGGCAGGACAAGCAGGAAAATGGGAAGCGAGGCAGAGCGAGTTGCAACGCCGGGAGGACGAGTTGCAGCCACTCGCGTCTCCCCCGCCGCAGGCCGCCCGCGCAGGCGCCCCAGGCAGTTTCTACGAGCGCTCACACGCACTGAGACGCTGCGAAGCACGAGAAGTCAACTCCCTGGAGGCCGACCGCCGGTCCCAGGAACTTCAAAGTCACTGCTTTCTGTCCCCGCCTGGGGGGAGGCGCCTTCACGCCCAGGCCGCGTCCAAGCCCTCTCCCCTCAGTTTAAACGGCGCTGGCGGGAGAAAAAAGCCGGCTCTGGCTCTATTTCCTCGATGCAACCACCTCAGAATGAATAGCCCTGGCCCTGCGTGTTAGGTCCGTCGAGACACCTGGCCCCGAGCTGTCTTTAAGACCTTACGGCCTGAGCGAGCAGCCTACGCATCTCGCTTCTCGAACCTCCTCCCCGGCCACGCCCCAGCCATTCCTTCCCCACCCCACTTGGGAGTCCGCACTGCTCATTGGTCGTGCGCCCTGCCAGTCCAGAGGACGTCGACGAATCCCGCCTTAGGAAAGGCAAAGATCGCGAAACAGAGCCTACACCTGGCGGGGGAGGGGAGCGCGAGCCTAACGCTCCGGAGCCGCTGCCGGCCCGGGCCGCTGGGAGACGTGGGCGGGGCCTTATTTGCATAACGGCCGTCCCTGGCCTCCTCACGCGGACCGGGGTCCCGCCCCTCACCCAACTTGAAATCTATTGGGCCAAGGGGCGGGTCACTCGGACCCAGCAAGCCTGTGGCGGGCGGTCCTGGGAGCGGATTGGCTCTGGGCGTTTCCAGAAGGCGGCAGGGAGTCGGATATAAGAGCGAGGAGCCGAGCGAAGGGAGCGGGAGACGCTGGTGGCATTCGCGGCGTGTGGTGCGAAGCGACCGTTAGTTGACGCTGTGGACTTTTCCTGGTGCTCTCGCCTAACGTTGCTTGCCCGTTTTTCTGTCAGCATGTCCGCCCGCGGCCCGGCCATCGGCATAGACCTGGGCACCACCTACTCGTGCGTGGGGGTCTTCCAACATGGCAAGGTGGAGATCATCGCCAACGACCAGGGTAACCGCACCACCCCCAGCTACGTGGCCTTCACCGACACCGAGCGCCTCATCGGCGACGCCGCCAAGAACCAGGTGGCCATGAACCCTACCAACACCATCTTTGACGCCAAGAGGCTGATCGGACGGAAGTTCGAGGACGCCACGGTGCAGTCGGACATGAAACACTGGCCGTTCCGGGTGGTGAGCGAGGGCGGGAAGCCCAAAGTGCAGGTGGAGTACAAGGGGGAGATCAAGACCTTCTTCCCGGAGGAGATCTCCTCCATGGTCCTCACCAAGATGAAGGAGATCGCCGAAGCCTACCTGGGGGGCAAGGTGCAGAGCGCGGTCATCACCGTCCCGGCTTATTTCAACGACTCGCAGCGCCAGGCCACGAAGGACGCGGGCACCATCACCGGCCTCAACGTGCTGCGCATCATCAACGAGCCGACGGCGGCGGCCATCGCCTACGGCCTGGACAAGAAGGGCTGCACGGGCGGCGAGAAGAACGTGCTCATCTTTGACCTGGGCGGCGGCACCTTCGACGTGTCCATCCTGACCATCGAGGACGGCATCTTCGAGGTGAAGTCCACGGCCGGCGACACCCACCTGGGCGGCGAGGACTTTGACAACCGCATGGTGAGCCACCTGGCGGAGGAATTCAAGCGCAAGCACAAGAAGGACATTGGGCCCAACAAGCGCGCGGTGCGGCGGCTGCGCACCGCCTGTGAGCGCGCCAAGCGCACCCTGAGCTCGTCCACGCAGGCGAGCATCGAGATCGACTCCCTTTACGAGGGCGTGGACTTCTACACGTCCATCACCCGCGCCCGCTTCGAGGAGCTCAACGCCGACCTGTTCCGTGGTACCCTGGAGCCGGTGGAGAAGGCGCTGCGCGACGCCAAGCTGGACAAGGGCCAGATCCAGGAGATCGTGCTAGTGGGCGGCTCTACCCGCATCCCCAAGATTCAGAAGCTGCTGCAGGATTTCTTCAACGGCAAGGAGCTGAACAAGAGCATCAACCCCGACGAGGCGGTGGCCTACGGAGCCGCGGTGCAGGCAGCCATCCTCATCGGGGACAAGTCAGAGAACGTGCAGGACCTGCTGCTACTCGACGTGACCCCGTTGTCGCTGGGCATCGAGACGGCTGGCGGCGTCATGACCCCACTCATCAAGAGGAACACCACGATCCCCACCAAGCAGACGCAGACTTTCACCACCTACTCAGACAACCAGAGCAGCGTGCTGGTGCAGGTGTACGAGGGTGAACGGGCCATGACCAAGGACAATAACCTGCTGGGCAAGTTCGACCTGACCGGGATTCCCCCAGCACCCCGCGGGGTCCCCCAGATTGAGGTCACCTTTGACATTGACGCCAACGGCATCCTCAACGTCACCGCCGCCGACAAGAGCACCGGTAAAGAAAACAAAATCACCATCACCAACGACAAGGGTCGTCTGAGCAAGGACGACATTGACCGCATGGTGCAGGAGGCGGAGCGATACAAGTCGGAGGATGAGGCCAATCGCGACCGGGTCGCGGCGAAAAACGCCGTGGAGTCCTATACCTACAACATCAAGCAGACGGTGGAAGACGAGAAACTGAGGGGCAAGATGAGCGAGCAGGACAAAAACAAGATCCTCGACAAGTGTCAGGAGGTGATCAGCTGGCTCGATCGAAACCAGATGGCAGAGAAAGATGAGTATGAACACAAGCAGAAAGAGCTCGAAAGAGTGTGCAACCCCATCATCAGCAAACTTTACCAAGGCGGCCCTGGCGGCGGCGGCGGTTCTGGAGCCTCCGGGGGACCAACTATCGAGGAAGTGGACTAAGTAAGCTTGCACTCGAGTCAGCGTAAACCTATTTTCCTTTCTCTATTTTTTTTTTCCTTTTGTTTTTGTTGTTCTTTGAAATGTCCTGGTGCCAAGTTATGAGATCTATTGTTGGAAGTATTTAGCCTGGTGTATGCATATGAAAGGAAAGGTGCAACAACTTAGTTTAATTATAAAAGGTTAATTCTAAAGTTTGATTTTTAAAAACATTATTTGAGGTTCCTCTTTAATGCATTTTGCGTGTTTGCTGACTTGAGCGTTTTTGGTTAGCTTAGTTTGTGCATAGAGATTTGTTTGAGATGGGAAACCTGAAGTTTGCACACATGCTCTGTGGAAGCTTGGTAACAATAAAATATATAGAAGCGTGAGTTGTTTATTTTTATGTACTACTTTAAAAATATTGCAGTAATGTTAAGGACAGGCATTCTTTTTGCAAACAAATGCATAAATACAAATTTAAAGTAAAGCTGAAATTGATCTCAAAATTACTGTCTTGGAGTTTTCAATTTTCCCTTCTTACTGTTTTACCCATGTTGGTCTTTAACTAAGTAAGATATCAGTATGAGGTGAAATTTATCTAACCCTATCTTGTTTAATTCTCAGATGAGTTGCCTGCTTTGAATTACCAACAATTTAAGGGGAGAAGATCTGGGTAAACTTCTTTCCCTCTTTTAATACAGAAACCAGACTGGGGTCTTCCAGTGTACCCAAACTCCCAAGGCTTGGCTTAAGTGTTCAAGTGAAAATCCACCTGAATATTCCAGCAAAATACAAGCTATGTTTTGGGGTTAAGTATAAAATGATTCTTTCTCTAAACTAACAAAAGCTGGGGCAGGAGTTATCTTCTGATAATAGCCCAAGGTAGTGTGAAACAAGTTGCTTTCTGTGTCATGCAGGTTGCCTGAAATAAGAGACAGCAGGCAAACTTTAAAGCCACTTAATATCGAGTCCAAATTTAGTCAAACTTGTCTTTAATTTTCTAGTAAAACAGCTCAACTTCTGAGTTTATGGCAAATTCCATAAGGATATGTTTCCAGCAGTTACAATTTCATGGGGGATAGGGGAGATAATATGAATTTTTTTTTCTGATATTTTTTTCCTGATTTGAGAATTAATGCTTTTACAATACCTGCCTTAAATCACTAGAATAGGTTTATTTTTTAAAAGACAAACTGCAAGATAGTCTTGTATTTTAATATGCAACTTGTCCATTTTCCCGTGTATCTGATTTGAGATTGTTACAGATAGGAATATTGCAACCCTTTGGGATCCACTATCCTGGGCTTAAGCTTTAAAATCCACATCCTTGGGAGAAGGGGGTTCATGTTTACTTTTTAGTGGAATGCCACTTCTGCTTTGTTCTGATTTAATCTATTTAGGGGAACTTGGGAGAAATTCGGTAAAGCTGATTGGAAAAGACATATTTAACCTAATGTTTTCACCACACGTAGACATTTTGATATCTCTTTCCAAGTGATGTAGATTTGCTTCATGTTGTTCATAAGATAACAGTGAATTATAGAAGTTATATTTTTAATTTAGTAGTGGACTCTTGTGTATCATGCAGAGAGATTAATTTTTGAAGTAATATAAAAACTAGAGAACAAATTAGCCTAAAAACATTGGACTTTGGTAATGACCCTCTCACACAAGAGCTGACTCTTATGTACATACAAGTTTTTTTCTTCTTTTGGGAAGTCTCATTTGGGTGAGGGGAGGAAGATAAAAAAGCAATTGTGAAATTGCTTCAAAATAAGCTTAAAACAATTTTTAAAGGTAGTTGCTTTTTACGCTCTGAAAAGCTGAAGGTAACTCGGGTTTTTCAGTGCTGGTGCCATGCTGGTGGAAAGTTTTCAGCAGGAGGCATAAAGGGTGTTTCATTGACTACAGATAGCAGCACATAAATATTTGACAAACTAACTGGGTACTAATAGAATCAGATGAATAGTAGCCTTAGAGTGACATTTAACATGAATTTTTACCAAGATAATACCCATTCTATTAACCTTTTATTAGTCCTTTGTTGAAAGTGTTTATCCCTTGCTCTAACTTCAAAATATAAGGGAGTCTTTCTGTAAGAGCAATCTGGTATTAGTATGACTCATTTTACTCCTCACTTTAGAAGGAATTAGTTTCTAAAGCATCAAAAAAATGACCAACGGTAGTCTCTCTGATCCTGTGGCCTGGCCTCCGGTAACTTGTTATAACATTAATATCAATCTATGTAGATACTTCATTTTCTTTTATTTTGAAAAATAATTTGTACAACTCCTAGCCTTCTTGAGTGTTTTTTATCTAATTCTGTCTTCTCAAATTTACCTAGATGTGAATATTACTAAGATAAAGGCACCAAAGCAGCCATTCAATGTTTCTAGGGAGCAGTTGAAACTGGTAACCCGATATCTCCTGGGAACTCCTTAGCAGATGTTAGGTCAGCCATAGTCAAATGACAATGAAAAAAGTACTTGGTGTTAGGATGAGGCTAAATTGCAGTTTCAGGAATAATTAGCATCACTTGAACTTGAAAGTAGTGAGTTATATACTAGGGACTAGTGGTCATGACTAAAGCAAATGCAATATGCATAGACTACTAAGGGATTGAAAAAATACATTTCTCAGAAGAGGCACTTAAATTCTTCTTACCTGAATGTCGGATTAACATAATTGTCCTTGTATGAGGCAATAAAACTAGACACTTGTCAAAATAAGATAGGTTGTTTACAGTATTTGAGATGTGTGAAATTTCAAAACAAGCTCACTAAATTTTTTATAGTATTAATTTTATATTATTGAAATTCATTAAAACTTGTATATTAGGAGATATTAATGCCATTTACATATTTGAACTTAACATGCATAATGGGATATTTAATGAATCATCTATTCAATATGTCAAGGAGACTTAATGAGAATTTCTTTATCCTATATGTAATTTTAAACAGGAATACAACCTGGCTATCTAGATGAAATCAAAAGATTTTTCTTTATGAAGCTCAAATACTAGGCCCACGATAAGGCATTCATCTCCTTTAAATTGAATGTAGTTTATAAAAGTTGTATTGTGAGGCATGGTCCTCTTGCTTTTGAACACTGGAATTAAAGTTTTAAAGAATCTCAAATCCATATGTCACAAGACAATTGCTAAGGGAATATATATGTTTAGGTTAAAGAACAAGAGGAATGTTCAATTGCTTCTCTATATTTAATTTATAAATAGGTATGAGAAAACTGTTTCAGACTATCCTTAAGCATTAAGATCAGATACAGAATTTCATGTCTTGAAAAAGTATGGATCTGTAGGAAAAAAGGCAAGTATTTATTCTTGATATAGCTCTTTGAATGGAAATATTTTAGGGGATATGCATTTCTGAAATTTAATAGGGTGATACTTAATACTGAAATGTCTTTCTTTTAGAACAAATCAAGAAGCCATAGGCTCTTTCCTCCACCCCTTTCGGTATCGATTAGGTTGTCTGTGAATTCAAGATTGGGGAAATAAGCAACCAAAAACGGAGTTGCTGTTTCAAATACTGGCATTGCTGTTTTCTGACATGTTAATTTTTTTTCTGACATATTGATTTTTTAAAGGTAGAATTATTAACACTATGAAAACTTGTCCATTATGACTTTTTCATAGTATAAGCATGCATTATATTCAGTTAACGTCCTGGGCCTAAAATCCAAAATCAGCAACTTAGTTCTATGTTATATGCCCTTGAGAAGTTTCCCTTAATTAGGGGGAAAAAAAAAATCTTTCCCTACTTTATAACATCATGAATTGTTTGTTTCTAAAGGGAAAATTATAGTATTTCCATTTTAGGTTGTGAATTTCTCATGTCATTTAAAGACCTAATTGGTGAAAAATCTAACCTAAGAAATGAGTGGGTCACTTTTTAAATAATGATTTAGAGCCATAAAAACAATCTTTTATTCCCTTTTGTTAGGGTCTGATAATACAGAAGTATAAGATGGTCCCTTCAGAGTTATCAAAGGTTTTTTTTAAATATTATGTCCCTCTAGCACATGTGGAATAACTTGTCATGTAACTTTGATATAGGTCATTGGTTTGGCTTCTCAACTCTTATTTTCACCTTAGTTTTGTACATTAGACAGCCTGAAGTTCAACTATGGTGAAGTATAAAAGATCTTTGGTTTTCTACTAGCATTTCTTCTCATTGTATTAAACTGAGGAGGTTAACTCAAGTGTGGTCTTCCTGATAATGGTTGTGTGGTGAATGGATTCCACCCAGAGTCCCTGGTCTTAGGCGTTTCTGGAGCTTCAGCTCATTATTTCTTCCTGTCCTCCTTACCCCTAGTTATATACACCGCTTGGTGAAAAAGTCTTGGTGACTTCCATGTTCTTATTCCTTTGCAAGTGAGTCCTCTTGTAATAAACCAGCCTTGAGGCCACAGCCTCAAAGCAGCACTGCCAGTGTATAGGTGCGTTTCCATATACCTGAGCCAACTGGAACAGTTACCAGCAATGGACTCAAATGAGTGGAACGTCAGTCTAGGTGATTACAATTTTATACCACTATAACCAGTGATTGTTACCAAGTATTGAGCCTGGGAGAGTGGGCGTAGGGGGAATGTCTATTGCCATATTTTTGAAGTTTATGGGAGTATACAATCATCAACTATTTACTGAGCATCTCTTAACGCTTATTAAGCTATGGGAATAAAACAAACGCAGATTATATTAGGCATTCCCAATCATGTAGTGTCATCCAGCATTGCTTACATCAGTGTTGGAAGGAAAAAAATATCAGAATCTGCCTATCAACTCAGTTGCAAGAAGGAATTACAAGACACGTGATTTGAAAAATGTAAATGTAAAAATATCAGTTGAATACCCATTGACACAAAGCAAAGTTCTTTGCTTTGAGTAACACTAATTTTCAGTACTTATTAAGGGTGGTGCTTTACACACATTATTCCTTAAAAATCCTGATAACCCCTGACTTGGGTATCTACAGAAGCAAGATCAGTGTTGTCTTGCCCTAGGTTCCACATCTATAAAGTTGAAAACTTATTTCCATGCTTCCTCCCATCAACCCCCACAAATCAACCTAGTCCCAATCTGGATTTGAACGTAATCTAGTGCTAACTAGTCAAGTTTGGAACAAAAGGATCTTCCCGGTGGAACTGAATCTAGTTATTCTAATGAAAAACAAAACAGTAAAGTGGTTTACTTCACGGCTGGAGGGCCATGAAGAACTGACCCTTAAAGAAGTATCACCTGGGCAGCTTTGCTATGGATACGCCAATAAGCCACCACCGCAGAGGTGGTCAGAAAGCGGACCGAGCGACGCCGGCGCGGACGCCTCTCGGGACTGGGGTGGGCCGCCCGCCCGAGCGGAAGCAGGTCCCCGCCCCCCGCTCGCCCTCGCGCCGCGGTTACCTCGGCAACGCGGAGAGGCGGCCTCGGTGGGACCATGTACCGGGTGCCGGAGTTTTATTCGAGGAGGAAGCGGTTGGACGGCCATTTCGCAATCCGGCAGGATGTAAGTGCCGCTTCGGTCGCCCCCACCCCGGCGGCCGGTGAAGGCTGGCCCGCTGCCCCCGCCCGGCCCGCGGCGCCCCAGACGGCGGCCCTGCCCTCCTCCACGGGCGGGTCGCCGCCTTAGCCCCCGGGCGAGCGGTACTCAAAGAGCTATGGGCATATCTGCCTGCAAAAGCAAAACTATACAAGTGTATTCGGCACACCGTCAGAATTGAATTCTGGCTCCCCTAGGCAGATATTGAGATGTTTATGAAAGTTCCACCTCACTACCTCTAATTGGTTGGTTGCAAAATAAATAGTCCTACTGCGGAGGAGGCAGTCCTTCTATGGGTGGGATCTCCGAGCGGAAAGGCTGGTGGGTTGGTAGCTACCAACTCCGTGAAGAGAGTAAACTCGTTCTTTGCGGACGTCTTCCGAAGGGCGGGGTCGGTGTTAGACAGGCTTCTCCTATTAGGAGTGTCTAATTTCCCTAGAAGGTTGAGGTTGCCCTGGGCGTTAGTTCATTGTGGTCTGAGTCCCAATTAATCGGTAAATTGCTATGATGAGCCTTGAACTAGTGTGGGCTAAGTGAAGTTTTCCTCCTTCCCTTCCTCCCTTCTTTCCTCCTTTCCTTGCTTCCTTTCTACTGAAGCTACACCTAACAACAATAAAAAAGGATAAAATCCTAGCTTCAAGTTAAAGAGAACGCTTTAAGATTCTCATGTTTATTGAATAGAGTTAAAGAGCGACTAGTGGGAATTATTATTAAAAGTTCATTGTGACATGTGGATTGCAAATTGAACTTTTAATTTGCTGGAATCATTTCATTTTACAGAAATTGGGATTACGATTAGGGATGTGGTACTGGAAAGATGAAACCAGAACTCTTGAATTCAGAAGGTAAATTTTAACACAACTTTATTATGACTTTTATAAAATTTACGTGTGCTTAGGGTAAAAAAAAAAATTCAAGCAATACAGAAGAGTGTATAAAGAATAAAATAAATATGTGCTGAAATCCCACCATCTGGAGATAACCATTTTGGTGAACAGCCTTCCAGATATCACTTTCTGATAACATTCATCAGCTACTTCTTGTGTACCAGACACTGTGATAATCAGTTTACCAGCCCTTTGAAACAGCTGCATGTTGATCTAGTTTTACAGGTGAAGAAACCGATGTCACAGAGTTAAGCTGTTTGAGGAAAACTAAGTGACTTGGCCAAATAACACAGCTCAAAGGGGACTAAGATGATTTAAATCTAGGTCTGTTTGGCTCCCAGTCCATATTCTTAACTACTTTATAAAATTGCCTTTTTGAGTTATAGATATAAAGTTTTACATTAATGAGACCATATTACACCTGCTGCAATAGATGGTAAATTTTACAAGGTAAAATTATTAGATTAGAAAAAACTAATTTTAATCTCCATTGAGAAAATACCAACTCTATTAAAAGTATATAACTAAACTAACAATACTAGCCACTATCTGCTGTGCACCTGTTATGACCTGGACATTTGCATGTTTTTCTGATTCTTATAACAGCCATGGAAAGTGAGTGTTAATATCCCCATTTTATAGTTGAAGAAACAAGGTCAGGGAGATGAAGCAATTGAACCAAAGTCGTGTAGCCTGTAAGTAGCAGAACTGACATTTTGAACCAAGATCTGTCTGATGCCAAAGCCCTTTCTGCACATATACTGTCTCCCTCCACTAGACTGTAAGCCCCTCAGTGGCAGGAACGATCTTACTCATCTTCATGTCCCTGAAGCCATCTACAGAACTTCACGAAGTGGGCACTCCCTAGATGTTTATTGAACATGTTGAGTAAATGAACTAGATTGCAGCAGAGGAAGACTAGAGGTAGGGGACCAGTTAGAAGGCTAGTTGTAGGAGGATTACAGCTAAGAAACTGTGCAAGTCGGAACTAAGTCCATGTTGGTAGAAATAGAGAGAAGGGTGCAGGACTAAGAAATACTTAAGAGAGAGAATTGATAGGATGTTTGGATAGAATTGATAGGATGTGGTGCCTGGATGTGAAGGTGGAGGGAGAAGTGGATGCTGAGGTTGACGCCCAGGTGTCTGGCTTGGGTGCTTGGTGGCTGGGATTGCCCTTCACTCACACAGAATAAAAGAGGCAAAACTGATGATGTGTTTGAGGTTGCTGTGACATTGTCACATGGATACGTCTTTTAGGCTGTTGGACAAATGGGGCTGGAGGTCAGGAATGGCGTTGGCTAAGCAGATGAAATTTATAGTTACATTATAAATATAATGACATTTAATGTCAATTAAACATACATAATTTAAAGTCTAAATGTTATAGTAGAGTCAAAATCAAAGTTTATATTTCATAGAATATTTATTTCAGTATTTCTGAGTAATTTGTCATTTCCAGAGCAGTGATTTCAGTTTTTGTTCTCAAATAGATACGTCACAGAAGATTCTGTTGAACAGCTCTGGAATGTGAGTGTGATAGGGAGAAGGACAGCAAGATAGCTTTGGGATTAGACAGAAAGATAATCACAGGAGGCAAAATACTTGTTACAGCACAAGAAAATGCGGGTATAAATTTTAAGTGCCAAAATTTTCTTTTCTCAATCTCCGTACATGTATTTAAAGGCCATCTCATTCCTCTCTTCTTATCATGAAAATTGGACCATACTTTTTACTTATTGACCTTCTTTGTAAATGAAGTTAATTTGTAGTATTTTTCAAACTAATTTGCAGTGCTAATCTAATAATAACCCACCCCAAGTGGCACTATTTCCTGTATGAGCCTACTAATAAATTCACAGAGAATAATTTCACACTGACTTTCTTATTCATAAAATACTCATATTCATAAGCTAAAGTTTTTTCTGGTTTGTTAGCAAATTATTCTTTTAAAAATGACTTGATTTCCACTAATTTTGGAGAATATACATGGGATGGTATGATTTAAAAGATAGAATGTATGACAATGTTGAGCAAAAAAGGCCGGATACAAAATTGTAAATACTGTATGATTCCGTTTATATAAAAGTTTAAAATAAGAGGCAAAAGAGAACTGTGATGATTGAGGTCAGAAAAGTGGTTACCTTCGGGGGGTTGTTAACTGGCAACAGATGGGAGAAGGTACAAGAGAACCTTCTGAGGTGCTGGAAATGGCCTATATATTGATCTGGGTGGTAGTTACATAGGTATATACGTAGTAAGAAATTCATCAGGCTGTCCACTTAAGATTTATGCACTTTACTGTGTGCATAAATTTACTAAGTTATACCTAAATTTAAAAAGTAAAAAAAAAAAACCAAACCCAAACTCCAGACAGTATACACAAATTGGGAGCAGTTAGGAGAGATGGGGAAAGGGACACCATGAGGAATAGATGGGGAGCAGCCTTCTTGTGGTGGAGCTGCTTCGTGTCTAAGCGACTCACTGTGGCAAACCTCAGAGTACCTGGGCCACCTTGGGAGTCCAGCTGCTCAGGACAGTGCTAGGAAGAGGAAAGCAGACCTGTGTTGGTTTTAGGCCAAAGGTAGTGTTTGCATTTGATGGAAATATTGGTACTGATTCCCTTTTAAAGTCTAAGCATATCCTATCACAACTTTAAAATGCAGGTTTGAAGTCAGAGAGGACTTGTGGGCTGGAACATGTTCTTTTTGTAGAGACACAACTGCAGAGACTCATGTCACCCCTGTTCGTGGTGACAAGACAGGGCAGAGGCAGAGGAGCTTGGGAGAAGACAGTGGTAGGATGGGAGCTGCAGAGGCTGAGGCCTATTTGGTCACTGCTCTCATACCTAGTTCTGTTTGGAATCGCTCCACAAACCTCACTAAGCATATATGATGGGATCACATCTATGTTCTAGAAAGCATCCTCCCACAGTAGCATGGAGGGGTGAAGTTAGAAGTAGGAGGACAAGACAATTATTGCAGCAATCCCAGGAAGAGGTGACTAGGACCCAGATGAAAACTGGCAGGAGAGTGGAGAATCAAAGACTCATTCTAGAGGCAGCTGGAGGTAAATCAGGCCTTGTGTGCAGGAGGAAGGAGCTGGTAAGACCTGCTGTAAGACAAAGGGAGGAGGCAAGAATGTCTGGGTTACTGAGTGGATGATGATATGGTCCACTGAGATAAGGAAGGTGGGAGAGCTGGTAAGTTTGTGGAGGGGGTGAGAGGTAACAAGTTTACTTTTTTAGACATGGAGGATTTGAGGTGCCTGCCTGTGAAACCCCAGATCAAGAATTCAGTAAGCAAGAGTTTGGCCCTCATGAGAGAGGCCAGTGCAAAATTAGAGTGGGAAGTGAAATTATTGAGGCCGGGAGCCTAGGAAATAGCTACTTAAAAAATTATGAAAAACAGTTTTTTTTAATTATATTATTTAAAGAATCAGAAAATATGAGTAAGCTAAAACAGAAAAACTTTATGAGGTAATAGAAAATATATATATTCTGGTCTCTGCCTCCTGTTCCTGGCACAGAGCTCCTAAAACCCTTGTAATTTCCTAAGTGATAGGAGCACTAGGAGCATCCTTTGTTTTAATGAGGCAGCTCTGGGTGGGCTCCTGAGTGGCTTCTAGATGGAGGCTGGTCACCAGAAACACCAAGCCATGATTAGAAGCTTGAAATTTTCAGCCCTACTCCCCGTCCTCCAGAGAAAGGAGAGGGGCTGGAAATGGAGTTAATAACTGATCATGCCTCCGTGAGGAAGCCTCCACAAAATCCCAATAGTACAGGGGTTCGGAGAGCTTCCAGGTTGGTGAACACATCCCCATACCAGGAGATTGATGCACCCCAAGTCCATAGGGACAGAGGCTCCTGCATTCGGGACCCTCCCAGAACTTGCCCTATGTATCTCTTCATCTGGCTGTTCATCTGTATCCTTTATCAGATGCTTTAAGAAACTGGTAAATGTAAGTGTTTCCCTGAGTTCTGTGAGGCACTCCAGCAAATTAATTGAACCCTAAGAGGGGGTCATTGGAACCTCTGATCTGTAACTGGTCCATCAGAAGCATAGGTGATAACCTGGGCTTGCGACTGGCATCTGAAGTGAGGGTTGGTAGGGGGCAGACTTGTGGGACTGATTTCTCAACCTGTGGAATCTGATGCTATTTCTGGGTAGATTATGTCAGAATTGAGTTGAATTCTTGAACAACCTGCTGGTATCCAAGAATTGCTTGTTGGTGTGGGGAAAAGCCTCCACACACTTGGTAACCAGAAGTGTCAGAAATGAAGTGTTTTATGTGAGTAGTAAAGGAGACTTACAGGGAGGACACCCAGGGGAGAACTGGGCTTTTCCCTACTCAGGAAGGAAAAATCCTGAGTTTTTCCTTTACTCCCACCCAGCAAGAGTAATTGTTAACATGTTAACATCTTATTTATATAGCTTTCCCAATCTTCTTCTATACGTAGGTATACACACACACACACACTTTTAATTTACTATATTCTGCATTTCCATTTCTTTTTTTCTCGTTACAAAGTTGTATATATGTATTGAAAAAAAACGTACATGTACAAAGTAGAAAGTGAAGATTCTACCACAGTTCTACCCCCAAAGACCACCAGTGTGCCAGTGTTAAGGGTTACCACCTTATTTTTATTTTTTTGTGTTCAACATACTGGTTACATTTATTTGAGATCCTGTGACTAATAATTCCAATATCTACAGTCTTTTCATGTTTGATTTTGTTGCCATTTTTTTCTTACAGCATTATTTTTTAAAAAACATTTATAAATATAAACATTTTAAACTTTTTATACTGGAAGATTTCAAACATACAAAAGTAGGGAGAATGGTATAATGAACCCCAATGTACCCATAACGCAGCATCCACAATCACCCAATTAAGGTCAGCATCTGCCCCAATCTACTCCACCCCTTGATTATTTTGAAACAAATCCCAGATATCGTATCATTTCATCTATAAATATTTCAGTATGTATCTCAAAAAAAATAAGCACTCTCTTAAAAAATATAACTAAATTACTATTTACACACCTAAAAATATAAATGGTAATTTCTTAATGTCATCACATATTCAGTTTGTATTCAGATGTCTCCTATTGTCTAATATTTTTTAAGTTTGTTCCATTCAGGATCCGGATAATTCCATACATTACAGTTGGTTTGATATGTCTCTTAATCAGTGTGCACGTCTGAAGGTTTTGATAGGTATCTTCACGTGGCTCTTGGGGATAGCGGACAGGCAAAGAAAGAGAGCTAGCCAAAGAGAAAGAAGGATTAGAAAGGTCAGAGGAAAAACCCTGAGACACAAAGCCTTCAAAGGCAAAAGAAGGTTGTCTAAGAAGGGAGATTGGAGTGGGGAGGCGTCAGCAATGTCACATGCTCAAGAGAGCTCAAGGTGGGGCAGATATGAAAAGAAGCCTTTGGATTTAACAAGTTAGGGATCACTGGGGACCTAGGTGAGGAGCAGTTTCAGGAGGACAGTGGGGTGGAAATCAGATAACAGTAGCTTGAGGAGAGAATCTGAGATAAATAGGAGAAACTAGCTGAGATAGAGTACTCTTACCAGGAAGTTTAGCAGTGAAGAAGGAAAGAGATAGTAGCCTTTAGGGGATCCAGTACTAAGGGAAGGGAATTTTTGTTGGTTTTGTTTTATTTTTTTTATTTTTTATTTTTTTTGTTTATTTATTTTTCCCCCAAAGCCCCAGTAGATAGTTGTAGGTCATAGCTGCACATCCTTCTAGTTGCTGTATATGGGACGCGGCCTCAGCATGGCCGGAGAAGCGGTGCGTTGGTGGGCGCCCAGGATCCAAACGCCAGTAGTGGAGCATGCGCACTTAACCGCTAAGCCACAGGGCCGGCCTTGTTGGTTTTGTTTTAAAGGTAGGAAAATCTCAAGTTTGTTTGTTTTGGGAGAAAGAAGAGATGGAATAGAAGAGAAGGAAAGTGAGAATGGGATCAAGAACACAGATTAGCTTGGAAAAGATAGAAGCAGCTTTTCCACTGACTATGGTGGGAAGGAAGTAATACAGACAGGTAAGCTTGGGAATTTGAAGGTGCAGGGAGGGATATCTATGCTGCTCTCCTTACTGAAAATAAACCAGACCCTTCCAGGCTACTATTGGAATGAGAACCTTTTGGTAAGAGTGCTGTTGACCCTAACTCTTTCCCCTGAGACTGCTGCTCTCCTTGGCGCTCGCTCATCAGTAACTGCCCCCACTGTCACACTGGGCTGGGGCCAGGGCTGAGGAAAACCACATTCACCCAAGTACCCTGACCTAGTACCCAAATGGGGCCGTTTCCTGAAGCCCAGGGGACAGGGGAGCCAGAGAAGGCTTCCCTGGGGAGGTGATATCCAAGCCAAGACCTGGGGAGGAGTAAGAGTTGAGAAGGCAAAGGGGGATTTGGTTGAGGAGGAGGAGAGTGCATTCTAGGCAGAAGGAACAGCATGTGCAAAGGCCCAGACCTGAGAGGGCATGGGATGTATTTGAGACTGCAGGTAGTTCCGTAGGCTGGGGGTAGAGTTACAGGCGGGAGTTAAGAGATTGATTAGAACTGCATCTTAGAAAAATGACTCTGGCTGCAGCATGAAAAACAGTTTGGAGGGAGGCAAGACTGGAGGCAGGGAGATCAGTTAAGAAACAACTGCAGAAATTCGGTTTACAGATGGTGGTGGCTAAAATTAAGATGATGGCAATGGGAAGAGAGGGAAGTAGACAAATTCAAGATATATTAGAGAATTAAGTGATTAGTGGGCTGGGAGGGCTAAGGGTGATGGAGGAGTCAAGGATGACACCATTTTCTGGCTTGGACATCTGGTGGATATTGGTACCCATTTGCTGAGATGGGGGAAATATGAGTAGGAAATACAGTTTAAAGAGAAATGAGTTCCGTTTGCGACATGCTGAGTTTGAGGTGTCTGTAGAATGCCCAAGCGAAGATGCCCAATAGGCAGATGTATCAGTTTATAAGTCTACAGGAGGGTCTGAACCTTACATATAAATTTGTGAGTTATCAGTGTTAGTGAGTAGATGAAATTACTCAGAGGAAGTGAGACGAGTAACCAAATGGAACCCTGAGAAAGGCCCTCATTTAGAGAACATGCCCAGGAAAAGATGCTTTTGAAGGAGACTAAGAAAGAGGAGCTAAAAATGAGGGAGTGGGGGAGGTAGTTTGGAGTGTCATGAATGCAGATAATCTGCTTTGCAAAGTAACAGCTTGACTTCAGGGGTGTTCAAGTTCTATCCCATCAATTTAAGACCCTGGCAATCTCTTCCAGAGTTTTGATCTCCCTCCACGTAGGCTAGGCCACCAGCTAGCCAACCAGAGTTCACAAACTTCTGTATATTGTCAAGTTCAGATGGAGAGAAGATGATCCCTTTCCTCTCCCCCAGCTTGCAGTTCCTGGCATCTTTCCTGGATGAATGACGCTGGAAATCTTTCCCCTCAGAGAAGACCTAGCTCCCTATTCACAGGCAGATTTTACCTTACTTTGCAGATTTTATACTGAGGGGATAGCTGTATCAGACTACATACCCATAACCTCCATGCAAGATATGGACACACGGTGATGGGTGGGGAAAGGGTGGTCATTATTTCTTAGTAGGCAGTTAGCGAAGAAGCAGTGGAGAGTGGTTTGGAGGGAGACCTGGGTTCAAATCCTAGCTCTGCCACTTACTAGGTGGTCATGATTTGTCAAGTTATTTAACCTCAGTAATTAACAGTTCCCTCACCTATAAAATGAAATCATAATGCCTCGTGAGGAATAAATGAGGGTGTTGCATAATTCTTCAGCATGCATGCTTGTTTCTTTCTTATCTGTTAAAGAGAGAATACCTTTATTCACAGGCCACATCTGGGTTGACCCATGAAGCATGCTTCTCCCTACACAGTGTCCATAAGTCCTATACCTTCTTGTTTCAAGTGCCCCTACTCCCAGCTGGGAGAGAACCAGCAGCCTGTATGAGTCTTTGCCAAGGTCATTGACTCCCCTGACGACATACAACCAAAGAAACTCTACATCTCCAGAAGCCCTGAGCTTTTCTTGTTTTTCATGATGGCCTAAGAGAAGACTCTAATAACCACTGAAGAGCTCTAACTTATGTGGAAGTCAAAGTGGTCCAGCCCTCTGCATTATAGTGATGGGTTCTAGAGGGAAAATATGATTTTTTTCCTCGTTTTTCAGGGCAAAGAGAAATGACGTAACTATATTGTAATGTTAGGAAAGCACATCAACAAAATGCGGTCTGTGAAAGGACCAGATTCTAAATGGGTTGCCAGATTGAGGGGGAGACTGGAGACTGTAGGAGGCTACAGAACTAGCTCAGGCTGTGGTTTGGAGCCAATCTTAGGTGTAATTCCAAGGAGGGTTTTCAGTTGTTACTAGTGATGCTTCTTAGTGATTCCAAACGCACGGTGAGTGTAGCTGCCCTTAGAGCTGTGGCAGGGCACTCAGAAAGAGAAACCCATCTCACCAGCTGAGCTAGAGGATGACTTCAGTCGAGTGAAAAGCCACTTAGACAAGGGTGAAGTAGGGAAGGCATGACCAGAGGTCAGAGAATAAAGACTAGAGGTTTGGCAGTGCATGCCAGACTATTGGCTAAGGGCAGGCACTGGGGCAGGGATCAGACTCTCTGAGCCTTAGTTCCCCATCAGTAAAATGACAGCCATGTACTAGATGATCTTTTAGATGCCCTCCAAAATTCTATGAACTTATGACTTTATAATTCTAAATTCATTGACTTAGTTCCTAGACCTGATCTACAAGAAAGTCCCAAATATATCCTTTCAAATTTCTTATTTTAAGGTTGTCTCATCTGAAATCATTTCAGGTAAACTAATAGGGCAAGAAACTGACTTACAGGGGTGGGACTGAGAAAAGGGTAGGAGACAGCAATTTCGTTTGACATTAATTGAGATTGGGTGGGTTTTTTTTTGTTTTTTTTTGGTGAGGAAGATTGGCCCTGAGCTAACATCTGTGCTAATCTTCCTCCATTTTGTATGTTGGATGCAGCCACAGCATGGCTTGATGAGTGGTGTGTAGGTCCGCACCCAGGATCCTAACCCACAAACCCTAGGCAGCCAAAGCAGAATGGGCGAACTCAACCACTACGCTACTGAGCCAGCTCGAGATTGGGTGTTTCTATCTTTTCTTGTCTTCTAGAGAAGAGAAACCCTGGGGAGGGCTAGTGACCTGAGATTTCTTTAGCCTGGTATGAAAGTAACAAACAGCCAAGGGCTTGTAAGTGGCCGAAACACTGTGATGATCCAAGGAAAAACCTGAAAACAATTTTGTAATCTTGTTTAGGATGGTTATATTAAGGAAAGAGTTACTAATCTGCACAATGACATCTGGCAAGCAGAATGGGCTTCAAAGAGCCATTAGAAAATGTCTGAATGTTTGGAGGATTTGAGTATTTTGTTAAACGCTATCTAAATGGTCCACCAATAGAATAGGACCACATAGTATATCTTCCTATATATCTCTATCAACTTTTTTTTTAGTTATGCAGGTAATAAATCAGTACATACTTGTTATTATAAAAACTCAAATAATACAGAAGTATACAGATGTGGAAGCTAGATCTCTTCCTTACCATCCCAGGTCTCTGCCCCATCTGATCCCCACCTCTCTTTGGAGGCAGCCATCATCGACATTTGGTATTCTTCCATTTCTTTTTTCCACCCTACCCCAAGTATTGCAGCACACCCTCCCCTCTAAATACCCCGTTCTTGGAGACCTGGTAAGAGGAGCACCAGGAAGAAGGAAGAGCATAGAAATCATCCACTGACCAACTTGATGCCAATAGTCTAAAAAAAAATGTAGAAAAATAAAAAAACATCATTCCCTTGAGGTGACATCATGTACATGCTTTTAGGAGCTAACCTATTCTACAACCTGAATATTGCTGGGAAGTTGGAAAAAACTTGAAAAAGAAAATACCAAACTGATTAACTTCATTACTCCCACGGGGAGGTGTTTCTCTAAAATGATTACTTTGTGGGGAACACCAATCCCAGAAATTTTTTAAAGAAAGTTGTTTCAAAACTATTGTGTTGACAAGAAGATAATAAGAGTATCCATGGTTGATATCCATCTTTAGAGAATGATTGAAGTTTGGGGGAGAGTGCTTCTATTACTACGTCTACAGTTAAGCTTAACAGAGAGATATATCTAACTATGGGCAAAGAGAGATTAATCTTCTGGGTTACGTTATCAGCGTGGCATTGTTTCAGACAGAAAAAGAAAAGTCATAATCCACAATGGGCTACCAAACCAGTACATTTGGTAGATACCACAATTTTCCCAGAAAATGCTCTCTCTATAAGGCAGGAACTGCATCCTGCTGGTCTTCAAAATGCTGTTCTTGGTTTTTCTATTAAGCATTTGCTGATACTCCCGAGAGCTTGTGCATTGACTCTAGTCACACACCATCTTCTTTTCAATGTTATAGCAATGCCTGACACACAGTATGGCCTCAGTATATATTTATTTGTTGCTTAATTGTGGTCCCTTGTTAGTTAGGCCCATTACTGCTCAGTACTGTTTGTACAAGGACTGTAGAGTTTAAGAAACCCTGAGTTAAGTAAAAGATCCTGAAACCTGCCTAGAGATAGTCAAGGCCTTTAGAAGAGTTCACAGCAGTGACAACTGAGATGGCTGCTGGGGAGGCAGGATTACCTGGTGGGTAGGCACGTGACTCTGTGGCTGGAGAAGCTGGGCCCCGGTCCTGGCTTTGGCACTTACTAAGTGTCTTGGTCAAGTTACTTAATCTCTTTATAAGCTTCAACTTTTCTAGTATATAGAAATTGCAGTAATAGTAATGTTTTCCTGATAGAGTTGCTGTAAGAATTGAATGAGATCGTGCTTAAAAGTAATTAAAAAATCAGTAAATCAGAAAATCCTTCCAAACTGATCATGAGCTTTCTATTTATGGTGAAGTTACTGCAACATTTTCAGATGGAAACGTTTTGTCTACAGTGGTTTTCTGGAGGCTTCTGATACATAGAGGCTGAATATAAAGTCTGAAATTTTAATCTTTTTCTAAATGATTGTTTTATATGTGAACACATGAATTGAGTCCTGCTGTACCTCAAATTCTCTTCAAGCTCTACCCGTAATATATGCTTGTCCTAAGATTCCATGAGGAATCTATGGTCATGATATGATTAGTTTTTCTCTGGAAAAAGGTTAAGTTCCTAATTTTCTTATTTCTATTACAGTTTTACACCTACAGCAGAACTCAAGGAAAAAGGAAAGAAAGGCAAAGCAGTTCACTTTGCTGAAATTGATGGTCCAGCTTCAGACAGGTAGCTTACCTTCCCAACGGTGGCGATGTTGTTGAGAGCTCCTCTCAGCAGAATGGCTTAAGCCTTTACAACTCTGAGAAAATATCTTTCCCATTATCCTAGGTTGAAAGGCAAATACCCATCAAGGAAAGAACACACGCTAGTTCACAATTATGGTGGGAGTTACAATAGTCCCAATAAATGTATCCCTGTAATAATTCGGCTATTAGCAAATTTTCAGCTTTTCATACTTTTTTTAAAATCTGAAAATGCTAGCTACACCATAAATATATGATTTAAATGATGTATTTTGGATGGAATTGGTATTTACATTTTATGTCAGGCAGTGTGCATTCCTCCTACCCCAGCACAGTAAATATACTGTTTAATAAAATGCATTCCAAAATGACCCTATATTAAAGAAACCCACGCATGACACTCAGGCTCTCATTACTTTATAGTGGAAGCTTCGTACACCTCAGGATAGATTAAATACAATTAAAGCCTTTCAAAGAACTACTAGAGACTGTCATATTTGAAACAGGTTGACAGATAAAAGGTTTTCTTCACGAGACGATAAGTCACCTAAAGCCTCCGAGAAACGAGGTCCGCGGGGCGACGTCACACTGCACGATGCTAAGTGTGAGTAACTCCTTCCTCTGCCTTGTGTGTGTTGTCAGCTGTGAACCTCTAAGGGAGCCTCTGTCCCTCTTTCAATCGTCCATCTTCTCTCCTTTCAGTTGTTGCTTTGCTTTTGCTACAAGACACTGAGATGCAGAGGATCTGTTCTTTTACAACATTTATGAGGTATGTAATGCTTGTGACACATTAGACCTCTTATCCTTTATTTTGAAGTAATTCCATCTGATAAATGATGACAAATCTGATTTTTGGAGAAAGGGCATGGGGTTGGCTCTATGCAAGCCATCCTCTCGGGACTCAGTTTCAAAGACTGAGACCTAAGAAAGGAAGCCAGAAGTCACAGGAGCCACAAATAAAGTCCCAGGGCAAGGAGTATGGAGAGCATGTTGTCAGAGTCCCGTAAAGACTGCACTATAGTTATAGAGTAGTTAAAGGATATACCCATTTACTGGAGATCGGTTTTCTCCACTAGTTATGTTTGGCACCCCCACAAGTAGTAGGCATGTGACTCTGGCTGAGCTTCTTGACCTTTCTGAGCCTCAGTTTCCTCAGATACAAAATTGGAACTAATAGTGTCTCCATATGGCTGCGTGTGGAAGGTGCCTCACGTGGCGTTGCACTTGTGAGTGCCCAGTGAGAGCTGGATACCCAGATCCCTTAGCATTCAGTGAAGGCTGCATATGGCGAACACCTGAGATTCTCCACCTGCATCTTGATTCCACGGCAGGAGCACACAGCCTGACTACAGAGCGAGCTAGGAGCACCAGGCAGTCGGTGCCCAGAGGCAGCCTTCAGTCAGTGCTTTGCCGGAGCAGGAGCTGGTAGATAAATATCCCAGCTTCCATCTGTCGGGGTAACTCTGAGAAGTTTCTGCAGTGTCTCCCAGAGTCCCCCACGGGACTGAAATACATTTGAACTACATTTGTCCACAGTGATAACGAACTTGTTAACACCCTCTTTGTTGGCTTCCTTCCCTTTCCTGTCTCACTTCCCCACTCCCCTACTGATGTTTCCTGAGTTCACTTCCCAAGTAAACCACTTACTCTCAAATCTTTGTCTCAGGGTGTGTTTCTGGGAGAACCCAACCTAGAACAGGTAGTTATTAATATCATGAAAAAAATCTGCAATGCTCACCTTCATCCTGCTCTGAAGGTATAGTTAAGGAAAGCATGCCCAAGTAAGAATTTCCATTTGGGGCTAGAAAGGAAAGCAACAAAAATCTCATAAGAATATTTAGAAAGAAAACAGTGGCTTCTACTTTTAAAACAAATGAGATAGGCTTGTAAATCAGTGCAATCTTTTGGGAGAGCAATTCTTATGAAATTTAATATGCGTATATACTATATCCTAGTAAGTTCACTTCTAGGAAGTTACTCAAAGACATAGCTATAAGGATAATTATGGCAGCAATGTCTATAATATGTTTCAAAGACTTAAATATCCATCAATAGAGGACTAGTTAAATATATAGAATACTTTATTCAGCTGTTTAAAAGAATGAGGAAAATCTATGCATAGTTATCATGGAAAGAGATCCATGCTACACAGGGAAGTGACAAAAGCAAGTTGCAAAGACTTGTGTATACAGCATTATCCCATTTGTTACCAAAAAAAATTTAAGGCATATATCCATACATATGTATGTGTGTTGGTGGGGGAGGATCTTATATGTGATTGTCTGTGCTTTAGAATGTTTAGAAAGGATTCATGCCAAACTCTTATCAGTGGCTACCACTCAGGAGTAGGATGGTGACAAAGGAGTGACGGGAGAGTTTTACTTGCTACATTTGTGTACATTTTTTTAAACAATTGAAAAATATTGTATAATAAAAACTTTTTAAGACTGGAAACTAATAAGCAAAACTATAATTTAATATGTGACCTCCTAGAAAGTTTTGTTTACAAAAATCAGATTTCTTACATCTTCAAGAGTGTAGTAGATAGAATTTTAAATGGTAAATTAGTTGTGTGGTAGGCATGATGATGTATATTTCTACTTATTTTTATGTTGTGTGCACATATATTTTTATGAGAAGCTTTATGTTTGAAATATGTTAGCATTAATTTCCTTTTTTTTAATCTTCCCATAGGAATAAGAATCTTGACAATTTCCTCATGGCATTATTGTACTATTTATCTCATTACTTGGAAAAAAACTCACTGGAAAAGAAACCCAAAAGCTATATGGTGTAAGTAGGATTTTGTAGTGTGCTTTAAAGTTTTATCACTGCCAGTATTAAAACTAACTTTTGTCTAGAGTAAAGAGATGATGGAAAATTTTAAATCTTTGGATATATTAAAACATTTTACATGGGAGGAGTCCACCAGTTTTTAAAGCTCGCTGAATAGTTAAGATGGGTATTCTGGTAACAAAATATTCCGAATAATATAGATAGTGCAAATAAATAGTACTGACTGCCTAATAAAAATATAACGAGAGTCACATACGTAATTTAAAATTTGCTAGTAGCCATATTTTAAAAGTGTAAAAAGATACAGGTGAGGGGGCTGGCCCTGTGGCCCAGCGGTTAAGTGTGCGCGCTCTGCCGCTGGCAGCCCGGGTTCAGATCCCGGGTGTGCACTGAGGCACCGCTTGTCAGGCCATGCTGTGGTGGCGTCCCACATAAAGTGGAGGAAGATGGGCACAGGTGTTAGCCCAGGGCCAGTCTTCCGCAGCAAAAAGAGGAGGATTGGCATGGATGTTAGCTCAGGGCTGATCTTCCTCACCAAAAATAAAATATATATATACAGGTGAAATTAATTGCAATAATATATTTTATTGAACCCAATGACTCAAAAATATTATCATTGCAACATGTAGTCAATATTAGGAAGTTATTGATAAACTGCTTTACTTTTTTTTGTAGTATGTCTTTGAAATTTGGTGTCTATTTTACACTTACAATATAACTCAATTCAGACTAGCCACAGTAAGTGCTCAGTAGCTACATGTGGCTCATGGCTACCGTATTGGACAGTGCAGATATAGATATTGTTTCTATGCTTTTTATGCTTACAAAGTTCTTGCTAAAGCATTTGTAAGTGTCTAATAAAAAAGCTAAGCATTAAAAAAAGTGAACGGATATGACCAAAATGATATTCCATGTCACAGAAGAAAACAAGATTTCTTAGGCTCCAGATGAAGAATGTAACTGCATTAGGCAGAGGTGGCTCAGAGCTACACAGGGTATGAATCTGGGGCTCTAAGTCCAGAGTAGAACAATGCCTCTCAGGCGTGGTGACCTTTTGCAAGCCATGGAACTTTCCGAGAGCCCAAGCTGCCCTCCCTAGTACATGTGGAACCAACCCAATGATTTAGCTGTTAGGAATGCGGGTAGAGTCATCAATTTGTTGCTGTAGCATGTTTTCAAAATGCAAAATCCTTGCGTACAACCAAGCAGTTTGAAAAACATTTTATGGATAGAGAAATGTATCTGGACAGCAGTTTTGTAAAGAACCAAATAAATAATTCAAACACTGCTGCTCGGTAAAGCCATCATAATATGCTGGCTCCATGTTATTTCAGGCCTGCATTTCACAGCAGAGCAGCTAGAGATCATGAAGGGTTTCTGTGGTAGCAAGCAAAAGGGCTCCAGCTGGCTGTGGGCTCAAAAGGTTTGAGGAGTCTTACTCTCCCCCAAAAGAAACTTATTAGACTTTGGTGGCATATTAGGTTATATTTTCTGTGATGTTTTCTAATGCTGAGGGTTATTGGTAACCTAGCAGAGACATTTGTTTCATTTCTTAATTTGCAGGAATAGATAACAGAGAAGAAAGGTTTCTTTTTTTCTTTCTCTTTTTTTTTTTTTTTTTTGCTTTCTCTGAGCCAGGGGTCCTGGTTCAGTAGGGGCCGGGAGAAGTCCTCTAGACCCCGCCTCACCCCTGCTCCCTCTCCCGGCAGACGCAACACTGTACTGATCCAGGCGCTTCTAAGTAAGAAAGATTTCTTAGTCATTTTTAAAATACTTTAAAACTTATTAGAACACAGTGGTATAAGGTAGACTTTCTTAGAAGGAATCAGTTCCAGTATGACAAAGAAAAATCCAAGCCTTAAAATTATTGGTTCTATGGTGTGATTCTAAAAAAAATATAATAACTTTTCATTTTCAGGCTTCTAGTAGTCAGCTTACTTATTATAATAGACGTGAACATAGATTGCTTTGAGATATCTGGACATAAATAACTTTAAGAAAAAAATTGATTTCAGTCAAACTAGTGAGGTATACCAGGGATAATAATAGTATCTCCTTTACAGAGTTATCGCCCAGATTAGATGAGATAATGTGTATAAATATGGTTATGTGTATTAATATGAATGTGGTTGGCACTTGGGAGGAAAGTCTACAACCAGTGAGAGGAGAGCAGAAGGGATGTAGAAGGATAGCAGAGATGCACTTTGATGGTTTTAGATGACTAAAAGCCCTAATTCCAGAAGAAGAAGTCTTATGCCCCTTTACAGATGAAGAGGCTAAGGCTCAGAGAGGTTAAATAGCTGGTTGGAGATTACTTGCCTAGTTAGCTGGTGGAGCTGAGATTAGAATCCAGGTCTGTCCAGAACTCCAAAGCCTGTGCCTAAACCACTGTGCAGTGTGCCCACACTGCCTACCAATTAACTATGCTCTCTTTTCCAGAGTTTATCCAATTGTAAATAGGATTTATAGCTTCTGAACAAAGGCACAATTATGAATGTAGTTTTAAACGTCATATCATAAGTATTTTTCAAGTTATTACAATCTTCATAATTACAATTTTATTTTTTATTTTTGTTTATAATTTTATTTATTTATTTATTTTTTATTTTTTTCCCCCAAAGCCCCAGTAGATAGTTGTATGTCATAGCTGCACATCCTGCTAGTTGCTGTATGTGGGACGTGGCCTCAGCGTGGCTGGAGAAGTGGTGCGTCAGTGCACGCCCAGGATCCGAACCCGGGCCGCCAGCAGCGGAGCACGCACACTTAACTGCTAAGCCACGGGGCCAGCCCGATAATTACAATTTTAAATGGTGGTATAATTTTCCATCAAGCCAATGTATGTTGTTGACTTAATGACTTACCTATTAAGAGGCAGTATAGTAGAGTGGTTAAGGGTACAGACTTTGATTCCTGGCTTAATTCCCACGGGGACTCATAGGTTAATAAATGTCAAGTCCTTTAACAGTACCTGGCTGTATTACTAGTCCTTTTATCCCTCTATTTTATATATTTTGGGAGTTTCCAGTTTTTCTGATAGACCAATAGGTAAATAAGAATTACATTGAATATCTTCATGTGTTAGATTTCCTCCCTAATTTTGGATAATTTTCTAAAAAGAATAAATTTCCAGGAGAGATTTTTGGATCAAAGTTTATGACCAATTGTATGACACTTGAAATT
Organism: Diceros bicornis minor; assembly: GCF_020826845.1. NCBI lineage: Eukaryota > Metazoa > Chordata > Mammalia > Perissodactyla > Rhinocerotidae > Diceros > Diceros bicornis. The sequence goes on from NC_080763.1 coordinate 13,641,036, forward strand.
ATTATCAAATTTTTTTCCAAAGGATTATACCTGGGCTTGTTTTAAATGCCAAGCTCTCCCCAGACCTGCTGACCTGTAATCCTGGAGAGGGAGTGGCATTGGGAATCTGCAAGTACCCCAAGCAATTCTTACATATATTACAACTTGAGAACTATTGGCCTAAAAGTTTCAAGGCATTTCTTGATTGTTGTTGTTTGGTTTGGTTTGTTCTACAGCAAAAGCAGAGCAAGTACTGGCAACCCTGGCAAAGTAGGGGTGAAGGGTGAGGGTTGGGGCTGCTCAGAGAAACAGGGAGGCAGGCACAGTGATGGTCACTGGGGTGTGTGTGCGGGTGTGTGATTGGGTTCTATGAAATTTGGACATTTAAATTGGAACCCGCTTTATCTATTCCAGAAACTCATTTTATTCCAGTGACTCACAAGGCTTATCATCACATGTGATAATGTTTTGTTCTTGGAAGTATCTATATTATCCTAACACCCCTCCCTTACCCCGCAGCAAATCCTCATGTGGTCAGTCTAGAGGTTAACATCCGAAGGGGCAGTAATTTGTCCCTGTTTATCGAGTGCATTTCATTTGGTTTAAATCTTTCTGAAAATTAAGAGGCAGAAAAAAAGCTGATGACACTTCACTTTTCAATACAATCATTGGAATGCATTGTCAGCAATATTGTTTCCTACCATGTTGTGCTGCAAAAACTTCTAAAATTAGACTTCAGACATGCTGTAACCTACAAACAGGTTTTCTTTTAGAAAGTTCATTTGCAATTCAGTTGGCACTGGGGCTGTGTTTTCATAGGGAAGCAAGGTTATTATAATTGATGCTGAAGTTTCCAGAGTACTTGTCCACAGATGCCTCTTTAGCAAACGCGGAGCTGAGGGTAGGCAAACCCCGAGCCCCCGCACTTAGTAGTAACATCAGGAACCCAGGGGAGCTGACGGGGGAAAGAGTCTCCATGGCTGTTTTAGCAAAACAGCAGGGAACTGGGCTGCTAGCTGCCTTAGAAACCAGTGTAGGGAATTTGTTAGTTGAGGTGTTCTATATAAATTAGGACTGCCTGTATATAAAACTAAGGATACATAGCACAAAGTATAAAGAATCTATAAAAAAGTGAAAATTCACCATTACCTTGAGATGCTGATTGCAATGATAAGTATTGAAGGACTTTGACGACCTCCCTCTGCCACAGCTCGAATAAAATAATGAAAAGATAAGTGAGATGTGTTGATTTGTATTTCTTTCAAAATAGTTCATACTTTGACTTTTTGCTAATGAATAGAGGCATTTGCCAAAATTAACCCAAATTCTCGTTTTTCTTTTCAGGGGCCTTGTAGAGAAGAAAGAGATGGAATTGGTTCTAAGTGAGTTAGAAGCAGCCCAGAAGTACTTGGCACAGGAGTACTGTGTCCTCGTGCTGGGCCTGGGCATGCCGGAGAAGCACCACATGTGCTGTGGGAAGTAAGCGCACACTTCGGATTTCACTAGATCTTCTCTGGTTTGTACAGCCACGTCCTGAGACCCTGAAATTTGACTTTTGGTGCCTGTGAGAAAGTTTCCCTTTTTGTTGTACAGAATAACTGGGCTCAGGTGAGACTCTGTCCCAAGCACATATGATGTCTCATTTGAGAGAGACAAAGGAGTATGGGAAAAATCCAGAATCTCAGCTGTTATTTTAAAAACCTCCGCTGCTTGGGTTTAAATGAGTTTTCTCTCAGGATATATCAGTTCAGTGGCACCTGGCTCTCAACCAGGGAGGCTTCCTGCTGCCAGGCAAGGGCCACTTGGCTGCCTTGGGCAGGAGGCCGAGTGATGAACCGGTGTTGATGGGGGTATTGGGTGTGTCCCCTGCCCTTTATCTGCTTGTTTTGCAGCAACAACAGTTGTGAGTACAAGCTTGTAAGGTGGGAGTTCTAAGATGACCCCGTTTACGGGAAGATCATTTTACCTCAGGATGACAGTTTATACACTACTGTAATTAAAATTTACAAGTGTCTCATCCCAGGAAAGTTTGGGATCCCAGGAGGGAAAGCTCCAATCCTTAACCCAAACTCCCCTTCTCTGAGTAGTTTCACGACAGGCTCAAGATCCACACCGTGGTCATGGCCAGAACGTTTTTTTTTTAACTTTAGAGGAAAAGAACCCAATACATGATTTCTCTCTCTCCACATTCCCTACGTTTTCAAAATACAGATACTCGTATATACTTTTTGTCTTCTACATTTTCTATGTAGCTTCCTCTATTATTCTGCTTGCATAGTTTCACCTACCACTTTGAATAGCAACTATAGTTATTCTGTTGTGTAATATACCAATTTGCTTAACCATTCCTTTTATGTACATTTGTGTGGTTTCAGTTTTTCTCCTTTATAATATTTCTGCATTGAATATCTTTATATAAATTACTTTGTTCATTTGGGCTATTTACTTATGACTTGTTACCTAGAATGTGTTACCTAGAAGGCATGAACAGTTCTATAGCTCTTGTTACATATTGCCAAATTGTTCTCCAAAAGGGTTAAAATATTTTGTATCACCATCAGCAATAAGCATACATGGTTTTATTAGTTTAATATTTTTGAGAGCTTCAAGGTGTGTAAAAAGCTTAAAGGAGGCCAGCCCCGGTGGCCTGGTGGTTAACTTGAGCGCGCTCTGCTTCGGCGGCCTGAGTTGGGTTCCCGGGAGCAGACCTACACTGCTTTGTCAGCAGCCCTGCTGTGCTGGTGGCCCACATACTGAAAAATAAAGGGAGATTGGCATGGATGTTAGCTCAGGGTGAACCTTCCTCAGCAAATAAATAGATAAATAAAATTTAAAGATATTTTATATTGACTCTGAATATCTTTCATCACTCTGGAGTCTGTGCTCTTTTTCTGTGTAAAATAACTTATTGCCTGGTCTTCATTTAGTTTTAACCATTTATCAACTGGAAACGGAATTTGTATATGTAATTTAGGTTTCATGTAGCTGCGATTGGTCATTTGTTTTTCTAGTTTGTTGCTTTCCTTTTGATATTTATGTTTTTACACATTATGAAAGTGTTTTAAATTTTTATTTATTTGAACGTTTCCACCTTGTTTCTGATGCTATTCAATAGTCTTACAAGCTAATTCCTGGGTTCATTCTGTTCATTCCTGGGTTAAACTTCTTACCTTTCTTTCTTAGTTTTTAAAAATAGGGTTTAACAAATGTTAAAGTCTTTGATCCATTTGAAATTTGTTTATCAGATCAGATGAGCTATGAATATAAGATAATTTTTCTTTGCTAACATCCAACTTTCCAATAATATTTATTAGTGATTTTTTTCCACTGTAACATTTCTTGTTTATTAGATGTTGAATTTTTCTAATATTATAACCCATTTTGGGGAATGCCTATTGAATTTTATTGATCAGTTTTTCGGTTTTAAACACAGGACTATACAGTTTATATTTTGCTTTGCTTTATTCAACACATGTGACTGTGTGCCTGCTCTGTGTTAGTTGTGGTTCTAAGGGCTCATGTACGAAGAGAATAGTCTCTGCCCTCAAGGAACGTACAATCTAGTGGAGGAGTCGTCAGATAAGGAAACCAGCGGCCAGAGACACACACAGAGGTATAGACAGAGATTGGGCACCCCAAGCAGGAGAGGCAAGGAGGAGTGCACCTGCTGGAGACTCGCTGTGGAGCACAGGCAGTGAGCCCCGCTAGAAAGGAGTTGATGTAACAGCTGAAAACAAGAGCTCACTCCTCTTACCTTCAGAAACCTTGTATTTGGCAGTCTTACCTGTTTGAGATCAATTTCACTATTTGTGTGTGAGAGTGTGTGTGTGTGTGAGGAAGATTAACCCTGAACTAACATCTGTTGCCACTCCTCCTCTTTTTGCTGAGGAACATTGGCCCTGGGCTAACATCTGTTTGGGACGCTGCCACAGCATGGCCTGACAAGTGGTGCATCTGTCTGTGCCTAGGATCTGAACCCATGAACCCCGGGCGGCCCCAGCGGAGTGCTTGAACTTAACCACTATGCCACCAGGCCAGCCCCAAGATCAATTTCACTATTAATCAAGTTCTAAGAGATATCTACCAAGAACCTTTTGTTGTATATTATATTGAAACCTATATATTGGCTTAGGAAATAGTGTCATCTTGACTGTATTGAATCCTCTCAAAGAGCTGTAAGATGTATTCTCCATTTATTCATATCGTTCTTTATTTTGTCCATTAAAGCTTTACATAATAATCTTTAAAGAAATTTATGTGGTCCTAAGTTAGACTAGCACTCATGTATTTAAGTTCTTATACCAATGTGAAGTTTTGGTTTATTTATTTTATATTTATTTTTTTTCTCCTCAAAGCCCCAGTAGACAGTTTTGTGTCATAGTTGTACATCATTCTAGTTGCTCTGTGTGGGACGCCGCCTCAGCATGGCTTGATGAGCAGTGCATAGGTCCATGCCTAGGATCTGAACCGGTGAACCCCGGGCCGCTGGCTGAAGCAAAGTGCGTGAACTTAACCACTACGCCACCAGGCCTGCCCCCTATTTATTTATTTTTAGTTATGCAAATACTTCATGAACATATCCTGAGGGGAAAAAATTCAAATAACCGTTCTGTATATAGTTGGTTTATAGTTAGTTAGCATATAGAGTTAAAAATGAAAATCTCCTACTTCCCCCACCCTCTTCCAAGCTCATTCCCCTCCCCCGAAGTAAGTACTGTTAATTCTGGTTTGGTCCTTCTACCTTTCTATCCAATCACACATATGCACTTACCTTGTTGTTGTTGTTAATATACATAGGATAATGCTATATGTGTTATTCTGAGATGCGCTTTTTTCACTTACAAATCTTAAATATCTTTGAATATCAGTATGGATAGATCTATCACATTCTTTTGAAGAATGGAATAGTTCTTAAACTATGGATATTATGAATCTATTATAATTAACTGATTATCCATTCCCCTGTTGATGCATGTTTGGTAATATATTTCTGATGATAAAAATATATAAGAATGCATTTGGTTTTGTCATTTATGTTAAAACCTATGACACATGTTAAACTCATTTCTTACCTATATAAAATTATAATTTATTTCTTGGGGTTTTCTAGGTATATAATCATATCATCTGAAAAGGGTAGTTTTTAGATTTCATTTTTTCCTAGAGTCATCTTTTTAATTTTTTTAATTATACATAAATAGTAGCACTTCTTGTGTCTAATTCCATTAGAAAAGTAACTGAAGTCAGCCTTATCTTTTTTCTGTTTTAAAAGAGAATAAACTAGGGGCTGGCCCTGTGGCGCAAGTGGTTAGGTGTGCACGCTCTGCTGGGGCGGCTCGGGGTTCACCAGTTCGGATCCCGGGCGCACACCGACGCACCGCTTGTCAGGCCATGCTGTGGCAGCGTCCCATATAGAGTGGAGGAGGATGGGCGTGGATGTTAGCCCAGGGCCAGTCTTCCTCAGCAAAAAGAGGAGGATTGGCAAGTGTTAGCTCAGGGCCTATCTTCCTCAAATTAAAAAAAAAAATAGAGAATAAACTAGCTATTTACTTGTGTTGACCCTTAGTTTAAACATTAAACTATTTATCATGTCAAGAAAACAACTCAATATTTCCCTATATGTTCAAATATAGTTTGTTCTTTCTGTTTATAAAATTGATACATAGTCATGAAAAAAATTAAATAATACAGAAAAAGGCAAAGGTAAATCTGTTGAAATACCATTACCAAACTATCTGTTGTCAACATTTTGTTCATTATCCTTTTAGACATCTCTGTATGCACGCATACTCACACACACAATTTTACATAAATAGAATTTTATTCTTCTATAGCATTCCATCTGGAGGATATACCTAAATATACCTACTTTATAGACTGTGAAAATTAAATGACACAATACGTATAAAACATTTAGAACCCTCCCTGGCACATAGTGTGCACTCAGTATATGTTAGCTATTATTATTTCATTTGTATTGTTATTATTGTTATTACTATTAATCTTCTATAGTAAATATAGCTCTATAACATCATCTTTAATGGCTTCCTGGTATTCCAAATGTATTTAACTTCTTTTTTTTTTTTTTTGTGAGGAAGATCAGCCCTGAGCTAACATCCATGCCAATCCTCCTCTTTTTGCTGAGGAAGACTGGCCCTGGGCTAACATCTGTGCCCACCTTCCTCTACTTTATACGGTACGCCGCCACAGCATGGCCTGACAAGCGATGCATCAGTGCGCGCCTGGGATCCAACCCTGGGCCGCCAGCCCCAGAGCGCGTGCACTTACCAGCTATGCCACGGGGCTGGGCCCCAAATGTATTTAACTTCTTGATGAACAGTTGGGATGTTTCCTTTTTAAATATTATGAATAACACTGTAATGAACTTTCTTTTACCTATATTTTATGTACTTGTCTAGTTTGTCCTAAATGCCTTACAGTAGAATTCCTGGGTCAAAGAATATGCATATTTAAATATCACACATTATGTTTAAATTTAAAAGTCTTATTCAAGAGCAAATGTTATTACAGAGAAGAGAATAAATGGAAAAAATAGATGATTTGTTAGAGTGAAGGGAGTATGGGTGATTTTAAAAATGCCTTGCAGGAGCCGGCCCGGTGGCGCAAGCGGTTAGGTGCGCGCGCTCCGCTGCGGCCGCCCGGGGTTCGCTGGTTCGGATCCCGGGCGCGCCCCGACGCACTGCTTGGTAAGCCATGCTGTGGCGGCGTCCCATATAAGGTGGAGGAAGATGGGCACCGATGTTAGCCCAGGGCCGTCTTCCTCAGCAAAAAAAGAGGAGGATTGGCGGATGTTAGCTCAGGGCTGATCTCCTCACAAATAAAAAAAAAAATGCCTTGCATTATCAAATAAATTGTTGGATCTTTTGAAATATAGAATATGATATTTACTGTGTTCGCATTCTCTCTTGAGACTCTATGATTTGTCCCTGTTTCTTTGTAACAATGTGGGAATCTAAAACCCCTAATGAACTCTATATTTATACTTTGCTGTTCTCACCCTGTTTCCCCAATTTCTTTTACTTTATTTTTTATCATTACCCTTAACCCTTACTAAACATTTTACTTTATCTGCATTTTGATGTCTTTCATGTGAGCTTGGATTTCTACCCTTACATGTAGTGAACTTTACAACTATAGGATGTGGTTAAAGCTTTTTCTTCTTTCACTTTTTTCAAGTCTTGAAACCTTTTTCTTCTGCCTATAAAAAGAAAAATCAGGTTGGACAGAGATAGTATTGGGTTAACAACGTCATTCTTTAGTTGGAGTAGATTTTCTCTAAGCTTCTCCAGAGTCTAAGGGGCAGGCGTACGTTCTCTCATTTCTCCTTGGCTATTTGCAGTTGGTCTATAAAGTGTAAAAACAAAAAGGCATGTGAGGTTTCTCTCAAATGAGACTTAATGTTTATATTTTCAATTTAGGCTCATTTTCTGTGTTTTTTGGTTATGTTTTGGCATTGTTGGCCATTTCTCTTCTCTTGCACCCCTCTTGTCCACGTGGTAGACTACGTGATCTGCTTCTCACGTCTACCATTTCTGTGATTCACTTTGTGGGATTTACCATGATTTGGGAATGCCCTCTTAATGCTTCTCCAGCAAGATTCATTCTTTATTCTACTGCATCAGTTCTGCTCTTTAGAGTTTTTGCTGCTGTGTTCAGCTCTTTTATGGAGTTGACAAGTTTAGTGCTGTCTTTCAGCATGGCAGCCATGACAATGTGCCTCTCAGATCTGCCGTAGTGGGGCGCATGACTGACCAGTGGCTCTGGTTGCTGTACTCCGAATCCACCACCAGGTTTGCACTGAGGTCACGCTTCTCAGGGACTGCCTCCAGCCAATGTCTGAGCTGGAAAACACAGAGAGCTTTTACCGAACATGTTCATCAAAATTGTGCCAAAGCTTTTATATCAGGACTTCACAGATGTATTTATAATAGAAAGGCATGTCCTCCTACTTCTCACAAAACATGACAGCACTAAATTAACAGCCCCCTAATTGCTGGTTCTACTGAAATCTTTAACTCCAGAGACAAATGGCATAAGGTGTTCTAGTCCAATTTTAAGTGTGCATATATTAGAGAGAAAAGTCAGAAAATACACATGAAAATGTTCTCATGAGACTATTCACATTGGGAGAAAGTAAAATAATAATATGTTAAAATCAGCCAATAACTCGTAACTGGCAAAAACATTGTCCTCATCTTCTCCTAAATAGAAACAACCAAAAGAACAACATAAACTCCATTCAAGAACAAAATCAATAAACTCCATTCAAGAACAAAATCAACACCCATGGCCAGGTAATAACTTTTACTGGCAAAAACAGGCCGTAATCTGTTTTCCTTGATATCCTGTGTTCAGCTCTCTGACCTGTACGGCACTTGTTATGTGGATCGTGGGTGGTGAGCTCTAAACTGATTCTTTTCCTGACTGCCACTCAACAGGTGGGAGGAAAGCAGGTGATGTTGCATCCAATGGCCAAAAGACCAACATCTCCTGGAAAAGAGCTGGTGCTAAACTGAGGCAATCACTTACTTTCAAACATAATGCGTTCCTTTAAAAAGTTTGTATAAAAATTACACTGTAATAAAAATGTACTGTTAAAAGCACAATAACTTAAGGGGAGGTTCTATATCCAGGGAACTAAAAGATACGATAACATCTCTAATTATGATATACTTATTTATAGTTTGATTTTTTTAACCCAAAATTAGTTTCCAATGTATATGTGCTTTTAAAGATTACACATAAGTATATTAAGAAATACAATTATTGTTTTAGAATAGTTGTTTTTTTAACCTTGTTATGGACTGAATGTTTGTGTACCCCCACCCCCAAATTCATATGTTGAAGCCCTATCAACTCCCAATGTGATGGTATTTTGAGGTGGGGCCTTCGGGAGGTAACTAGGTTTAGATGAGAGCAGGGCTCTCATGATGGGATTAGCATCCTTCTAAGAAGAGAAAGAGAGATTAGGGCTTTCTCTCTCTCCACGATGGAGGACCTAGTGAGAAGGCAGCCACCTGTAAGCCAGGAAGAGGGCCCTCACCACAACCTGACAATGCTGGCATCCTGATCTCGGACTTCCAGCCTTCAGAATATGAGAAAATAAATTTCTGTTATTTAAACAATAGTGGTAATTAGTTATGGCAGCCCAAGCTGACTAATACAAACCTCAAATTCTAGTTTTCTCAATTTGAAGTGAGAGTTTGAAGACAAAAGAAAGTAGAGTTAATGTTGAGAAAAGGTGATTTTACAAGTGATTGAATAGGAAATTGTAAAGCTGACTGTAATTTCATCATAAGACCTTTCTTGAAAATTTTGTCAAGAAAAGACAAAATACCACTTCTTCCTAAATAATGGGATCTGTAGCAAGCTGAATCTCTACCAACAGCTCTAGGGACCTGCAAAAGCCCTTATAAGAAAACCTCCTCATGGCACATGACATAGAATTAGATCTGTTGTCTGGTTATGGCCAATTCTGGCTCCACCCCCCGCTCTACTCTAGGATTTATCCCCTCATCCTCTGCTCTCAATGCAGCTGTCACCTGACGGGTGACCAAAGAGGATGGCAGTGTGCATGAGGATGGGGAGAAAGGGATCTCTTTGAAGGTCAGGTGTATAAATCATCCTTACGGCCCGTTCCCCCTCCCTCACCTCCAGTCATGTGCACCAAGGCCTCTTTCCCTTCCCCATAACACATTCCTTTGAAATTTGAAATTTGAAATTTCCTTTGAAATTTCTCTTCCCTTTTACAGAACAGCCCTTGACTTTCATTTAAACCTGATTTCACCTAAAGCACCAAGGGGCAAATGGGAACACAACTTTTTTTTCTCTCCAGTCCTTAGAACCCTGTGGGCCTGGCCCTAGGCTTTGCATCCCTTCAGGAATAACTAAAAATATGATATACTGTCCTCATTTTGGTTTAGAGCTTAGAGTCTAATGTAGTAAGAAGGAATAAGAAAACATCATAACAGGCCACAGAAAATCTCTGGATTCACCACCAGGCTGGCTTTCCCCTCTCTCCTTTGGATTCTGCCCTCACAGGTGGAATGTACAGTGTCTTTGCTGACCAGCATGGTGGCCACTTGCCCCATTGGCTGTTGAGCACTTGGAATGTGGCTGGTCCATAGTGAAATGTGCTGTAATGTAAAATGTACACTATACAAAAAGTTTGAAAAGGAATAAAATATCTCATTAATAATTTTAAAATATTGATTACATATTGAAATGATAATATTTTGGGCGTTTGGATATAATAAATATATTATTAAAATTAATTTCACCCATTTCTTTTAACTGTGGCTACTAGGAAATTTTAAATTACATTTATGGCTTGCATTATATTTCTGTTGGGTTGTGCTGTTATAATTCCCATTTCAATTTGTAGAGGATTGGGGGGGCTTAACTTTGTTATTTATACTCATTGAACTTCTAAATTTATAACTGATTTGTATGTTCTTAATATAAAAATTATAAAATAAAAAAAAGAAGAAAGAAAAATGATTCAGAATCCACCAGCGAGATATGACTTTACAGCTTTAAACCATGCGGCTCTCAGATGTCCTCATTCCCTGCCTCCATTTCCTGGGCTCCTTTCAGCTTCATATGCAGAGCTCGGTTGGAATGGGAAGAAGAAACCACCACATTCTGTACTTAATTTCTGCGGGGTGGCCTACATCAGTTTGCTCTGGGCTTTAAGAGAGAAAGAAGTCCCAGTTTTATGGCAACTTGAGGGAAAGGGGAGGAGGCTTATGGTACCTTCTAATAATGTTTAAAAAAAGGATGAAAGAGAAGACAAGGAGAGAAGGTGTGTGTTTCCTGGGCAACCATTCTGTCATTTCAAAACCTTGCTGAGATGGTACTGGTTTGGGTCGTGCCCATGTAAATGCTGCTCTAAACCTTCTCCCAGAGCGCAGGCTGACTTGGTATTCCGAGAACAGGGTTTGGTTGGTGTCCACTTCTGCTTGGCAGGTCTGCATGGGCTCAGGGTTCAGGTGGCAGAGGCCATGGAAGAGCGGAAATGCCATATAAGTGCTCCCAGCAGGTGGAGGCTTCAGGTGGTACAGAAGGATGCTGAGGCTTGTCCTGAAAAGTTTCCACTGGGCAATGGGGTTTAATATTTTTATCTGCAAAATATTCTAAAGAAAAAGCTTGTTTCCCTAGTGTTCTGGTTACAAGAACAAATGTGGAAATATGACAGGCCTGAGTACAGACTTTGCACCTAATTAAATATACGTCTTTGAACTTCAGTCTCAACTTCCGTTTCCTCAACTATAAAGTGGAAATAATAGTGCTGACTACATCATAGGGATCTTGTGGGAACTAAATATGATAATAAATGTAAAGAGCTTAGCATAGTACTTGGCGCAGAGTCCACACTTAGTAAACACTCACTTTAATAACTATTGCCATGACTCTTTGTTGAAGACTTGCACACGAGTGTGTAAATGAAGAGTCTGCAGGAAGGGAGGAACCTACCCCAGTAAAAGCTGAACTATCTCTTCAGTGGTTCCCCCAAATGGAGGGCTAGTTTGGGCCTGTACCGACCATGAAGTCCCTGTGAGAAGACGGGAGGTCCTGAGGGGTTTGGGTCATCTCCCCAGACCATGGGAGTTCAGGACGGTTCTGGAGAGTCTGATACCAGGGTCAATCCTAGGGGTCAGTTACTCTGAGGAAGGCCCAAGCAAAAGCAGAAGCAAATGCAGGATCAACCTTGGAGTGCCCTGGGTCCAGCCTTGGCCCCATGACTGATGACGTGACTGCAGGTGCACAGCCCTCTCCATCAACTCTCAAGTCCTCCCCAGGCCGTGCCTGCTGTCATAAGGCTGGAATCAGAATCAGAATGGCCTGTGTTGGGGAGGGGAGGCCAGGTTCACTAAGTATGCCCATGTCAGTCTAGTATCCTTAACATTGAGTTTGTGTTGCAAGAACTCCTGGGCAAATGCCTGCCTTTAAGAGACGAGGCTCAGTCTATATACCTCATTCAGGAGGAAGAGCACGCTACTGTCCCCGGTCAATGGATTGCATGGCATAGACCTTTGTCCATTTTGTTTCTATTTCTTTTTGCACCCAATGGCCATAACCATTATTTAAGATTTTTTTCTTTTTCTTCCTTTTAGACTTACCCTCTACTTCATTACTTCCATACCTACTAACACCTCGTGTTACCTCTTCAACACCTTTCCAATCTCCTCACCTCCCCAACACTCACATCACCAGAAGCATTTGGAAGAATACATTTCCTTGCTGGCTTGTTTATCCTGAATTTATGTTGATTAACTTTTCACCAAAAGCTCTAGGGGTTTTGATCTGGGTAACCTAAGAAGTCGAAGAAAAAGATATTGGGACTCATTATCAATGCCTTTTGATAGCATTTATGTGGCTAAATAGTCTTGAGGCCACAGGAAATGATCCTGCAAAGGGACCTTTTGAAGATAAGGGCTTGCCTAGATCACTGAAAGATTGAACTTTCCTCTCAACCAATGGTTGTGATTTGTTATATTGCAGGGAGAAAATATCAGATACACAAAAAGACTGGAAATTCTTTGAGGTGAGTCACTTACGTTCTGAAGCTTTTCACTTTGATATGAAACATGAAGTATAGCAATAACTGATAGCCATTTGTCAGGCACTTATTTTTGGTGACTATCCTTTCTAAAAAAGATGCTAACAAGCTGTACGCCACGCCTTAAGTTTTTGGCCTGATTTTCCTGCTGCAAAGGTGAGTACATGTGTAATTTCCCACAGCTTTTCAGGAATGTGGAGCAATTGGGTCATCTGGGTTTGCGTCTACTTAGCAGTGTTAGATAGACAGCTGGGAGCTTTCCATGTAGCTGTGGGTGTTATTCCTGTCTGTTTTCTGTCATAGTGCTTTTACACTTTCTGCACGTATGTGGCTTGGATTGTCTTCCGACGTCAACACTTCACGGAGATTGAGGAAGAAATCGGGAGGCTGTTTCGTACCAGTATGTTCAACATCCCTCAAAGGAGGCGTGAGGACGAAGAAGCAGGAGGGGAAAAGAAACGCATGACTTTGGTACAGTTCAGGTATGACTTTCCTAAGCTCAAGGACATTTCTAGAAAACAAGATGATGTGACCTAAATATCACCTCTTCCCCCTCACAGGAGAATGATGGCAAAACGCCCAGCGATTAAAAAAGCCATTAACATGCGCTCTCCAGTCATGTCGACTCTGCTGCCATCTCTCAGAGAAAAAGCTCAGAATATCTTTGAGAAAAAGTATCGTCGAGGAGGCATCAAAATCCCAGCTCAGATGCAAGAAGACATGGAGAATCTGGACTCTGTGCCCATGCCAAAGTAAGTGGCCCGTGGAGAGAAAGGAGAGCCTGAGTGTCGCTCCCTAGGTAGGGCCCGGGAGGGGCAGTTGCTCAGATCCCATGCCTCTGCCAGAGAGTTGAACAAAGATGAAAGCACTGCCCTCCTACCCACCCCCTACTCCTCTCCACCTGTTTCCTTTCCAGAGCAGCTCTTGGTACACCCATCTAGACTAGAAAATATTGCTAGAAAGTTATGCTAGACTCCAAATCATTCTAATTTGGAGGAGTGAGCAGCAAACTTTCTAAGGCTGAAGTTTTTCCATTAGAAGAATCATCTTTGGGAAATATGGGAAGGGCCAGTACAAAATCTGGTTATGGGCTGAGTTTTTGAACCTATGTTTAAGACCCCAGTGGTGGTTCATGGAAACAGGGGAAGGTTCAAAAAAATAAAATAAAGATAGGGGTGTGTGTGTGTGTGTGTGTGTGTGAGTCTTGGCTTTAGTACACACACACACACACACACACACACACACACAAGCACAACCATTCACCTTAGTCTTTGGCCTGACTACTTCGGCTGTACCAATAATTCTTTTCACAGAGTTGGCATCTTGGGGGAGCCTCGATGTCTGTTCAACCCCCATACCCTTCTCCCCCTTGAACCAGAGGAAAACATGAAACCGTCTGGGAGACATCCTTCCCTGGTAGAAAGAAATGACATGAGGATTCAGGATACACTGGACTTAGTCATGAGAGCACTATCCTCTCAAACATTCCCTAAATAATCTGGTACATTCCATTTCTGTAATTAAGTCTCTGTATTTGAAGTAAACTACTTTGACTTAATCACGTTATGTAGGACTAATATTTGTTATTATTAAACTTTTAAAGTTGTTCAAACCATTTTGTTAAAAGTTCAGCAATAGACTATTAAAGAATTCCGGAAAGCTCTTGTAAAGCTCGTTTTCGTGTATTTAATAGTTTGCTTTGCTATTTATTTACTTCTTTGGCTCCTGTGTGGCTATTTAGAGTAAGGTATTAAAACTTTTAGCCAATGTTCTAGTGTACTAGTGAAAAAACATTCTGTTTATTCATTTCTAAGTTCTTTTTTGCTTTATGAGAGAGTGTCTTTAGTACATTTGAAAACAAAAGTTCATAAAAAGATTAAAATGTTTTTAATATTAAATCTTTTTCTATGGCTATATTATTATTGGTATTGAGATATAAAGTATATCTGATTCATTTAGAAGCCTTTTTAGCTTATATGCTTCATTCATTCTCTCATTTATTCATTTAACAACAAATATTTACTAAGCCTCTGCTCCATGCAAGCCTTGTGCTGGGTTATGTAGGGAAAACAGATCGTTAAGACAGAGACTGTATCCTCCAGGTCTGGGTAGTAGAGAAGACAAGTAAGTACATACCTGCTCACAATACAGTACTGACCTGTGAGAGGCCGTGAAAGAGGCAAACACTGAGTGCTCTGAGAGGACAGATCAGGAGAGCCGTCACTTCCGGGAGTCCAGGAGTGTTCTGACTTGAACGTGGCTTTGCAGGGATGGGTGGCACTGAAGGGGGACTTCCAGTCAGAGGGAGAACACATGCAAAGGCACAGAGATGAAAAAGTGTACCCGGTGACTGAGGAATGACGAGAGCAAGTACATGCACGTGAGGGGGCGCAGTAAAGAGCAGGCTGGGAAGGTCAGCTGAGCCCTGGAGGTCCTGCGAGAGGTGCGCTGGCTGTTATCTGGAGGCAGTGAAGATCAGGAATTGCCGATGAAACCAGTTCACCAGGTGGAGTACCATACTGAGCTGCTGATTATAGAGTATTGTCACTTAAGAAGTCCTGCAGGAGTGTAGCCAATTAAAACAACTGGACTGAATTTACTTTTCTGTGGCCACAGGTTTATCCTCAAACTTCAAAATCCTCCTTTCAGTGTTTAGCTAAAAATTCATTCGTTTCAGGAAAAGCTAGATACCTTTCCAAGATTTAATATCAAGAGCAGAGGAACACCAACTCCAGCCTATTGATAATGTGGGGCAGCTTCTGTGACACATGCCCTGTCTTTACTCTCTCATCCTTTAGTATCCAGGTCAATTCCTGTTACAATTGCCAAGGTTTTATCAAAATCCTGGACTAGGAGGTAACCCTTGTTGGTCTTTTTATTTATGTAGATAATTTGGTTATAATGCACTCTGTTGTAACAAATTTTTACTTAGAATATGTTGAGATGGTTTTATTTTGGTTTTTTGTTTTTGTGTTTTGGTATTTTAAAAAATAAAGCTTGGGAATTACTAGAGCACTGGGCTTTTCTCTTCCTCCTTTCTGAATGGTGAGGCTTTGGTGTACTTCATTTATTAATGCATTCATTTGTTTATTCATTTTTTCATCCTACAATTGCTATATCCCCACTCTGTGCTGGGCATCATGTTTGGTGCTGGGAATTCAGTGTGGAAAAAATAGAGCCTGCTCTGATTTGTAACTGACAGTCCTGGGGGAAGACAGACGGGAAACAAATACTCAAGGAATGAACTAATTGCAATGGCAACGAGTGCTGCAGAAGAGAAGAAGAGAATGCTAGGAGAGGCTGTAACCAGAGATTTGCCGGGTGTGGGGGATTCTCAGGAGAAATGGAAGTCATTCCTGAGGAAGTGACATTTAATCTGAGACTTGAAGACATATAGATGTTAGAGAGATGGGAAGGAAGGAGGGTAATATTCCTGACTGTATCAGCTATCTATTGCCATGTAACAAATTATCCCCGAACATGGTGGCTTAAAACAGTAACATTTATTATCTCGCAGTTTCTGTGGGTCAGGCATCTGGGTGCAGCTTAGCTGAATCTTCTGACTCAACAGGCTCTCAAAATGTTCAATCAAAGTGTCAACCAGGGCTGAAGTCATCTAAAGGCTCAATTGGGAGTTGATTTGCTTTCAATATGACTCAAGTGGTTGTTGGCAGGATTGTTTCTTGCAGGCTGTTGGACTGAGGCCTCAGCTCCTCATAAGCTGTTGGCCCAAGGCCTCCCTCAGTTCTTTGCCACGTGAGCCTCGCTGTAAGCAGCTTCATCAGAGGGAACAAGTAAGAGGGGAAGAGAGAGTGCAAGCAAGGCAGAAGTTATAGTCACTTACAACCCTAGTATTGGAACTGATTTTCCATCACTTTTGCTCTATTCTATTCATTAGAAGCAAGTCACAGGGTCCAGCCCACTCTCAAGGGAAGGGGACCACATGAGGCCATGAATACCAGCAGGTGAGGATCATTGCGGGGCATCTTAAAAGTCAGCCTGCCACTCTGGCAGAAGAAACACGAAAGTCTTGAGGCTGGAAGCAAAGCTCTTCAAGTTGCCGAGATAAGGCTTTTGTGGGTGTAGAGAGGAAGGGTAGAAGGATGAGATATGTAGCTGGTATTAGAGCCCTATTATGGAAGGTTCTATAAGTGTATTAAGGATACACTAAAGATCAATGTGGGTTGTTGCAATGTGACTGTGTAGTTTGTGCCTTGCGCAAAGGCACCAGCCAAGCAGGTGGATGGGGGCTGAAATCCAAATGCATATCTTTACCTGCTTCTGGGTCTTTCCAGAGGGAATCTCTTTTTGTAATTCACAAGGCAGCAGCCTTGAATGGGTACTCTTTGATGGTTTTTAAGCAAGGGCATTGTTAAAGCTTACCAAGAGGGGTTTTTTATACAAAATATTCAGCAATTAAGAGAATGAAAAGACAAACTACAAGCTGGGAGAAAATATTTGCAAAACACATATCTGATAGAGGATTTGTATACAAAATATGAAAAGAACTCTTAAAACTCAACATGAAGGAAAAAAACAATCCCATGAAAAAATAGACAAAAGATATGAACAGAGAAATGTTACCAAAGAAGCTATACACATGAGGAGCATATGAAGAGATGCTCAATATCGTTTGTCATTAGGGAATGCAAGTTGCAAAAAGCAATGAGATACCACTGCACACTTATTAGAATGGCTAAAATCCAAAAAACCTGACAATACCAAATGCTGGTGAGGATGCAGAGCAACAGGACTCTTATTCATTGCTGGTGGAAATCAAAATAGTACAGCCACCTTAGAAGACAATTTGGAGGTTTCTTACTTTAAGCTTCTTACAACTCAGGTAGCTAAAACAATCTTGGAAAAGAAGAACAAAGTTGGAGGACTAACAGGTTCTGATTTCAAAACTTACTACAAAGCTACAGAAATCAAGCCTATGTGGTACTGGTATAAGAATAGACATTTAGACCAATAAAATAGTATCAAGAGTCCAGAAATAAACCCATACGTTTATAGTCAATTGATTTTCGACAAGGGTGCCAGGACAACTCAGTGGGGAAAGAATAGTCTTTTCAACAAATGGTGCTGGGACAACTGGATATTCCCATGCAAAAAAACGAAGTTGGATCCCTACCTTACACCATAAACAAAATTTAGCTCAAAATGGATCACGGATCTAAATTTAAGAGCTAAAACTAGAAAACTCTTAGCAGAAAACACAGGAGTAAATCTTCATGATCTTGGGTTAGGCAATAGTTTCTTAAACATGAATGACACCAAAATACAAGCAACCAAAGTAAAAATTGATAAATTGAACTTCATGAAAATTAACTTTTGTGTTTCAAAGGACACTATCAAGAAAATGAGGGTGATGGTTCTATAACTCTGTGACTATTCTAAAAACAATTGAATTGTACGCTTGAATGGTGAATTGTATGGCATGTGAATTATATCTCAATGAAGCTGTTATAAAGAAAAAAAGCGAAAACAGAATAGGAGAAAATATTTGCAAATCATGTACATGATAAGGATCTAGTATTCAGAATATATAATGAACTCTTACAACTCCACAATAAAAAATAAATAATTCAATTTTAAAATGGGTGAAGGATTTGAATACAAAGAATATATACAAATGGCCAATAAGCACATGAAAAAGTGCTCAACATCATTAGTCATTGGGGAAATGCAAATCAAAACCACAAGGAAATACCATTTCACACCCACTAGGATGGCTATGAGCAAAGACAGACAAGACCAAGTGTTGATGAGGATGTGGAGATATCAGAACCTTCAGAACATTGCTGGTGGGAACGTAAAATGATGCAACCACTTTGGAAAACTGTCAAAAAGTTAAGCATAGAGTTACCATATGATCTAGCAATTTCACTCCTAGCTATTTACCCAAGAGAATTGAAAACATATGTTTACACAAAAACTTGTACACAAATGGTCATAGAAGCATTATTCCTAATAGCCAAAAAGTGGAACAACCCAAATGTCCAACAATTGATGAATGGATAAACAAAATGTGGTATATCCATGCAATGGAATATTATGCAGCCATAAAAACGAATGAAGTACTAATCATGCTACAATGTGAATGAAGCTTGAAAACATCATGCTAAATGAAAGAAGCCAGACACGAAAGGCCACATATTCTATGATTCCAATGATATGAAATGTCCAGAAAAGGGAAATCCATAAAGACAAGGTAGATTAGTAGTTGCCAGAGGCTGAGGGGAGGAGGGGATGGGGAGTGACTGCTGAGAGGGACAGAGTTTCTTCTTGGGGTGATGAAAATGTCCTGGGATTAGATAGTGCTAGTGGCTACACAACTTTGCGAATAGACTATCACTAAATCGTACACTTTAAAAGAGTAAATTTTATGGTAAGTGAATTATATCTCAATTAAAAACAAACAAGGAAAGTCTGAGAAACCACCACATGATGAGTAAACATAATATAGTTTCCTGGATGGGATCCTGAAGCAGAAAAAGGACACTAGGAAGAAATTAAGGAAATCCCAATAAAGAATGGATTGTAACTAATAATAATGTATCCATATTGGTTCCTTAATTGTGGCAAATGTACCATACTAATATAAGATGTTAATAATATGGGAAATTGGGCATGAGGTATACAGGAATTCTCTATACTATCTTTGCAATTTTTCTTTAAATTTAAAACTGTTCTAAAATAAAAATTTGATTAAAAAAATGATCAGCAGTTACTCACGTAGCACCTGATCATGTGGACATAGAGACGGACAACGTGCAGTCCTTTATTCACGTTGCTCTCTGGGCAGAAGGAGAAGACAAGTACATGCTCAAAAAAGAGGCTGGAAGTCAGAAGTCAAGAAAAATCATAGCGCTCACAGGAGAGAACCTACCGGGTCAGGGGGTTGAGAGATGGGCATAGAGATAGCTCCTGAAGAGGTAAGGGGTCTGGATAGGTAGAGATGGGGTGGAGGGTATCAGGGAATGCTTCTTGGGGTCCTCACAGCGTTCAGACCTGAAAACCGGGTGGTGATGAGGCCTCGTGCAGTTGAGCTGGACTCAGGGTTGGTCAGAGAGTAGCGAGGACTTCTCCTTTAGATAGGAAAGATGGGGTCTTATTTCTTGACCTTTTCTCGCTGGCTATGGATGTCTTTTTCTATTTGGTCTTTGTTTTAAGGCTGCCTCCTCCAGCATCTTATAACATTTGAACCATCACCCTCTTCTAGGATTCAGCCTGCCCAACTATGTCAGCGTGTCCTATACACGCTGTTTTGAGCTTTGGTTCCATCAGCGAGACAAATCATCTGATTTTGACTTGACATTTGACATTCTGATCTCTCAGCTAATTGTTTTTTGTTGTTGAGGGAGATTCACCCTGAGCTAACATCTGTGCCACTCTTCCTCTATTTTGTATGTGGGACGCCTCTACAGCATGGCTGATGAGTAGAGTATGTCTGTGCCCGAGATCCAAACCCAGGCCAGCGAAGCGGAGTGCATGGAAGTTTAACCGCTCTGCCACCGGGCCAGCCCCTCTCAGCTAATTTTTATACCAAAAAAGAAAATAAATTTGACTCCCCCAGGCCCATTACCATTCAGCCCCCCTCTCTCTGAACATGTTGGCAGAAAGCAAGCAGTTTCAGGGGACTGAGAGCACAGAGTGAACTGTCCTCTGGTTGAATTTGCAGAAGGTCTCCAGAGCAGTCTGTGTCTGGCAGTGGGTTTGTAAGGTTGTTCTCTGTCTCTGAGTTTGGGCGCATGCTGGTGGCTTTCTCTCTGGGGGGTGAGGGGGATGCCTGAAGCAGTCTAGGTGAGCCATGCCAAGGGGCTTGGTGTGAAGGCCACTTCCTCTGCACCTTGGCCTCCCTCCCCCTCCTGTACAGAATGATTGGTTCTCATTTCCTTCACTGCTCCTACCTCTAATCCAGAGGCCTAAGCAGAGCAAAAGGAGAATGCCTCAGCTCTTCCCCTGAGAAGTCAGGCCACACTGAAGCCTGGCACGAGAGTGGCCACCCAAACCTAGGACCTTTGCGGAAGTCACCTCTTCTGCCCTCAGTGGCCAGTGTCAGAACATTGGAGCTATATAGAATTGAAGTCCTGAGTCTACTCGTGGTTGCCCCTTATCAACCTGGACTTCTCTTAGAAATAATTTTTAGTGACATCACCCCCCTCATTTACAGAAGTAATCCTTGTTCAGTGTAAAAAACCTTAAGAAAACATGAAGAAATACAAAAACCTTAGAAAAGCACAAAGAAAAATAAATGCTCATAATCTCATCCCCCAGGTTAACTCATTGTTTATGTTTGTGAATCTCCTTTCAGCATTTGTGTACATATATGTACAAATAAAAATGGGTCATGCCATGCACCCTTGTCTGCAACCTCCCTCCTTCACGTGGTAATGCATCATGAACATTCTCCCAGTTAGCCAATACCCACCTAAAACATGATTTGAATGGCCCTGTGGTGTTCTATGGTATGAATATGTCACAATGTCCTTGCTCAATCCCCTACTTTCTTTCACACACACACTGTCACTCAAACTGCTGGTCATTTCCTTAGGATAAAGCCCAGTAGGTGAGGTAGCAGCGTCAGAGAGCACGCTCACTCTCAAGACCTTAACATTGCCCAATTTCCTCCCAGAAGGCTAGCCCCAAAGCACGCTCCCACCATCTGTGTATAAGAATGCTCACCTCCTCTCGGGGCATTATCATTTCTTCGAATCTTTCTCAATTCTATGGTAGTGGAAAATGGAATTGTATGTTTGTTCTACTTTATACTTCCAGTTAGCAGTAAGGCTGACTACCTCTTCACATTGGTCATTTGTGTTCTCTTTTTGTGAATAGTTACTTTTTCATATCCTGTCTTATTTTTCTGTTAGTGGACTCTATCTTTCTTTTATTGCTTTGTCAGCCTTTGAAGAAATTGCAAAGATTCCTATGAGGAAAACAGGTTACAGAAAAGCTGAATAAAGTAAGATCCCATGTGTGTAAAAAACACATGTACCTATATGTGTAGAATGTCTGGAAGGAAATAATTAAGTTATTAACAATGATTCTCTCTGAGAAGCAGGATTATGAATGATTTTTCTTTAAATATTTTTTGTTTACATGTATTTCCTATTTTTGGTACAATATATATATATTTTTAAAATGTCCCTGATTTCTTGCATAGTGGTGACACCTATCACCCACTCCCATCCGGCAGTACATAGGGACCTCACTGCCTGTGAGCAACAGATATGAATAAGTAATTAGCCACAAAAGGAGAAACACAAGTGGCCAATGTGAAGAAATATTCATTCTCACTACTAGTTGGAAGTATAAATTAGAACATATGATTCCATTTTCACCTATAGAATTAGCAAAGATTCCAAGAAATGGTAATGTCTAATGTCGGCAAGTGGCTGGAAAGTAGGCATTCTTATACACTGACAGGGAAGCGTACTCTGGTGTGAGCCTTCTGGAAGGCAACTGGGCAGTAACTTATCACCTTTTGAACATATCTGTGTATTTTGTGTATTCATTTAGGGCTGCTTCAAATATCTGGCTCCTTCATGTTGCTCTTTAGTGGTGTTGTCCATTATTGATTTAAGACTTATTGAGGGGTGGAGCTCTGTCATTCCATCCAGCCCTGGGACCCCATAGACATTTGAGAAGTGCTTTTGAGGATGATTACGATAGTGACAAAATAGTTTATCATCTTGGATTTATAAGCGGTCGTCAGTCATTTATTGATAGCCTATTCGGTGCTCAGTGCCTTGCTAGGTCTGTGAGGGACTCCAGAAGTACGAGGCGGAGTTCCTGCCCTCAGAGCTGACCCACAGAGTCAGGACAAAGCTCAGCAACAGACTGGAATAGCATGCACGGAAGACTGTGTTGTGAAGTGGAAGCTAAGGGCTCACCTATCCGCCAGCTCAGAACCACCCATGCAGAGGACTCCACATAGCAGGAGCTCACATCTCACTTCCACTGGTCACTCCGTGCTCCGCCTGCACCAGTGCTCTGACGGACATTCTTACCAAGCAGCACAGCTGGTGCATCTGAGTTTGCCTCTTTTCCCTGGCAGCCAGTGATTTTCCTTTCAAAGTAACCTCAGGGCAACTCAAATTGTTGATGAGGGAAGATTTTCTCTGTGTAGCAATATTCCAGGTAATAAATGTAGAAGGAATGATAGGGTTAGAATATTACCATCTTGCAAAATCTTAATGGAATAATGGGTCTAGGCAATGATCATTGGTGGCAGCTAACCTCACGAGAGACATCTGGTCATCATGTGCCCCCTGATGGGAATAGACAACACCACCTATGACCTGTTCCTGCCCAAAAATAAAACCCAAATCAGATTGAGCCTCTAAATCTAACATTCAATTTATAGGAAATTCAGGGGAGGAGAAACATGTCAAATAATACTACATGGATTCTATCAGAAAAATTCAAAATGGGGGGAACTCTACAGAAAAAATTTCTCTATTCTTCAACAAGTAACAAGGGGGAGAAAAGGAGGGAAGGGGAACCTTCAGGTTAAAAAAGAGACTTAAAATTCTATCTGTCAAATGCAATGCGTGGGTCTTGCTTGAATCCTGATTTGAACAAACCAATTATTTTAAGATATATATAGATATATGATATAATCAGGGAAATTTACTATTAAGGGGATATTTGATATTAAGGAATTATTCATAAATTTCTTAGGCATAGGGCCGGCCCCGTGGCTTGGTGGTTGAGTGCACATGCTCTGCTGCCGGCGGCCCGGGGTCTGGTCCTGGGCGCGCCCCGACGCACCGCTTCTCCAGCCATGCTGAGGCCGCGTCCCACGTGTAGCAACTAGAAGGATGTGCAACTATGACATACAACTATCTACTGGGGCCTTGGGGGAAAAATAAATAAATAAAATTATTAAAAAAAAATTTGTTAGGCATAATAATGTTATTATGGTTTTGTAGCCCCCCCCCCTTTTTTTTAGAGGCACAAACTTAAATATTTACAGAAGGAAAAAAAAAAGGGCAGGCAATGGAAAGGAAGATGAGAAAAAGTGAGTAGGTATCAACTCTCCGTGTCCTCCCGGATGCAGTTGCAGGTTGTCTGGCAAGTATTACACCCTCTT
Organism: Diceros bicornis minor; assembly: GCF_020826845.1. Taxonomy (NCBI): domain Eukaryota; kingdom Metazoa; phylum Chordata; class Mammalia; order Perissodactyla; family Rhinocerotidae; genus Diceros; species Diceros bicornis. Next base: position 13,664,699 of record NC_080763.1, read on the forward strand.
CCCAGTCCTTTTCCTTTGGGAAAAGCAGACCAAAGCATGAATGAGAATGTTAAACAAACAAAACATACCCTCAAGAAAAAGAAAATAGTAACAAATTTCAGTAATCCCCTGCGAGCTCAGACAACTGGAATCTCCCTCAGGCTGTGCGAGCAGCAGCTGCCAGGCCTCAACGGATCCAGTAGCAGATTTACAGCACACTTCCCACTTCAGGGGAGTGTGTGCTTTTGTGCAGCTTCCCTGAGCCCACTGACTACAGATAAATGTGCTGGTTCCTCCCAAACACTGTTGCTTACCGTGGGAATAACGATCTCCTCCCCCACACACATCCCTTGTCATAGGCTGGTAATCACACACTGATGCAGACCTGAAAGGCACAAATGGAGCATTGGCTTGAGGACTTGAGTCTTGTGTCATTGCACACAACGAATAAAGTGAGGAGGAGCCCTAAACGTCATCACAGGACTCACACTGTGACATGTACCCATTGAAGAACAATTGGGTGGATCTTAGAACTAGAAAATTTTTCCGTCAGTTCTCATAGCAAACCAGGAAGAATGGTGGTTATAGTTGCTGGCCTTTCAAATCAGGACCCTGAGTTACAGAGCTGTTGTCCCCAGTTTAGAATTGTAAGTTTGTCTTAGTAAATCATTGGTTTAATGATTCACAAACAAATATTTATTATGTACCCGCTGTGCTAGGCCTTGAGAATACTCCCCCGACAAGTCAGACATGGTCTGCGCCGTTCCACGTGGCTGGAGTCCCTCCTGGTAAAGGGTGGAATGGATGGTGGAATGCAAGGGAGTTAGCAGGGACCAGATGGTTTGTGCTTTGTAGGTTGTGGCAAGATGCTGGGATTTTATCTAATTGGGATGGGAATAGAATAGAGGGTTTTAGTCAAAGGAGTGACATGATCCAATTGATTTATTTTTATTTTTTAAAACTTATTTATTTATTTGTTTGGTGAGGAAGATTGGCCCTGAGCTAACATCTGTGCCCATCTTCCTCCATTTTGTGTGTGGGATGCCACCACAGCATGGCTTGATGGGTGGCGTGTTTGTGCCCGGGATTCAAACCTGCAAACCCCGGGCTGCCAAAGTGGAGTGTAAGAACTTACCCACTACACCACTGGGTGGGCCCCCTGATCCAATTTATGTCTGAAAGGATTACACTGGCTACTGTGTAGAAAATGGGCTGGGGGTAGGAGTGGCGGGACGGAGAATGGAGGCTGGGAGATCAGTTAGAGGCTATAGAGGTGGCCCAGGAGAGGAAAGATGGTGACTTGGACTAGGAATGGATTCTGGATAAGGTAAAGTTGACAGGATTTGCTGACAGACTGGCTGTTGGGGATGAGAAAAGAGAAAGCAAGGATAACTCGCAACTATTTGGCCTAAGCAACTGGGTGTTCAGGGTTTCCATAGGGGAGAGTGGATGAGGAACAGGTTGAGGGAGAAAATCTTGAGTTCCGTTTTGGTTTGTTAAGGTTGACATGCCAATTAGTCATGCAAGTAGGATGCCTTTGGATATAGAGATCTGGAGTTCTAGGGAAAGATCAGAGCTGGAAACACAGATGTAGAGGTAACTGGCTATGGGACAAGATGAGATTACCTAAGGAGAGAGTAAAGATAGAGAAGACACAGGACCAGCTGTAGGACACTTTAGATGTTAGAGGACGAGCAAGGAAATGCAGCAAATCCTTTACATGCTCCAACAACTCAACTTCAGAGTGTGCCACCAGCCAGTGAGGTAAGAGGAAAACCGAGAGAGTGAGAAGTCATGGAAGACAAGAGAAAAAAGTGTGACATAAGTAGGGAGTGGGCAGCTGGGTAGAAATGCTGCAGGGAGAACTAGTAAGATGACAGCAGAGGTGACCACTGGATTTGGGAGCACGGAGGTCAACTCTGCAGACTTGGAGGTGTGGAGCCCCCTTGAAATGGGCTGAGTAGAGAGAGTCAGTGAGCAAGTGGATACTGAGACGATGGACAATGCCAAATTTGCCGTGAAGGGGAGAAAGCAGTGGTGCACAGGCTAGGGGGTGATGTAGGGTGAAGGAGGTGGAGTTTTATTTTTGAGTTGTTTTGGGTTCTAGCTTTTTAGAGATAGGCGATACTAGAACGCATTTGTGGGCTGATACAGATGATCTCGTAGGGTGGGTAGAACTGACCAATTCAGGACAGAGAGGGGATACTTGTAGGAGCTGAGACCTTGAGAGCTGGGACCAGAAGAACAGGTTGGGGATTGCCCTTGATGGGGAGGAGCATCTGCAGTCACTTTCTCCAGGTTTTTCTGAGTCTCTTAGATGCCCAGAGGCCCCCTCTGTGCGCATCGCTTGAGCAAGGCCCAGTCTCTGAATTTTTATTGGAAGAATTCCAGATAGCAAAAATTCTTAACCAGAGAAGTGCAATCCTAAAGGCGGACCTTCAGACACCGCATAGGAAAGACAGAGGTGGGCTGTGAAGTGTTTTTTGGTTTCCCTGAAGCCACAGTTTTTGGCTGATCATCTACTCCACTTGTGTATAAGACTAGCCATGAAAATTGTATCATTTTTTCTGGTGGGATCCCTTAACCAAGTCGGGGATCATCACGCATTCAAATTAATAGCACCTGGGCTGTGAGCCTGCTTAGACTCTATAGATCTTATTTTGTGCTTGGTGGGTTGTATTTTAAGACTGAATTCATTTCTCTTTTAGGGTTGACCACCAGGGGAAAGATTTCTCTCCTAAAAATTTACTGAGCTTACTTTCATCAGAGAACAAAAACCTATAACCTATCTTTTTCTTTTGCTGCAAGGAAGCACAGAAATAAATTTAACGCTTAATTGTAAGAGCTTAGAGTTTTGGTCTCTCATATTTCTATTTTTACAACTTTGTGTTGCTTACATCTTTTCTTGTTTTTTTTTTAGTTAAACTTTTTATTTTGAGATAATGGCAGATTCACAGGCAGTTGTGAGAAATAATACAGAGGGAGGTATCCTGCGGACCCTTTCCCCAGTTTCTCCCCATGGTAACATCTTGGAAAATTATAGTACAATTTCACAACCAGCATATTGATATTGGTCTAGTCAAGATACAGAACATTCCAGCACCACAAGAATCCCTCGTGTTGCCCTTTTATAGCCACACACTTCTGTTCTTAACCCCTGGCAACCACTAATCTGTCCTCCATTTCTGTAATTTTGTCGTTTCAAGAATGTTACATACATGGAATCATACAGTATGTAACTTTTTGGCATTGGCTTTTTTCACTCAGCATAATTTTCTGGAAATTCATCCAGGTTGTTGCATGTATCAACAGTTTGTTCCTTTTTATTACTGAGTAGTATTCCATGACGTTGATGTACCATAGTTTGTTTAATTCATCCTTTGAAGGACATATGGGTTGTTTCCAGTTTGTGGCTATTATAAGTAAAGCTGCTACAAACATTCATGTACAGGTTTTTGGGTGAACATAAGTTCATTTCTCTGAGCTTATACCTTTTATAGTGAATTATCTTAGGGCTTTTTCTATGAATGGATCATATATATAATCATAAATAAACAAAGACCATCTATTTTCTTTGTATCGTGATTGTTAGTAGCGTTCTATTATCCTTCATTTTTACAGTTTCCCAGGCTCTAACTCCTCTTGTGGCTTGGGAAAAAGCACACGAAACTTTAGAAGAGTTACCTAGTTTGTTTGGGGTCCAGTGGAGCCTGAATTCTGATATATATTCTCAACTCTTGGCTTTTATGTTGTTATTATGAAACCACTGCAATTCTTAAGATATAGTTTGTTTTTGCTTCTTCTCTCCAGAATCCTGGTCTATGTGAACCACATTTGATTTCAAGTTGCTTCCTTGGGAAAGCCTCAGAGACGTGGTCGGGCATTCTTTCATGTGTGTAGGCAATTAAAACGAGAGTCCTAATAGAGGTGGAAGCACAGTTGACCCCTAGACCCACTTCATCTGGATGTAACACTTGAAATTAAGATAATCACTTCATGACCCCATGGTTTTATACAAATCTCTGCTAAAAAGAATGCTCAATTCAGAGAAAGAGGATGAATCAACCATGAAAGCCAAGCCATATATTTCTGTTGAAGCCACATCTGACAAACCACCAATGGAGGAATGGAGGATAAGAAAGCACGTGCACCTGTTTATTTTCAAGGTTCTTAAGGGATACATACAGCTAAATACAGCTCTCACTCTTTCCGCTGTATCAGTATATTATCTAGCAATTAAATTCTATTTGCTCATTAACTTCATTCAGCATTCTGCTCATTTGGTGCCAGGGACTAGGGTGGGGACCAGAAACTGAGAGATTAATAAGATGCTATTCCTATGCTTGAGGGGCTCACAGTCCAGTGGGAGAGGTAACTAAATGTCTAAATAGTCCGGAGATGATGCACTAAGTGCTATTCCAAAGTCTGCAAGTGGCAGTGGTGCCAGCAATAGCCTCCAGTGACCAGGGGTGGTGGCAGCTCACTGGAGTGGTTCAGTGGTGTGAACTTAACTGTGGTTACCGCTAGTTGTCCACTCTCCCTTTGTTCTTGTTTCCCAAGCCTTGCTGGCGATTCTACCCAATATGCTCCCAGTAAATTCTCTTTCTGCTTAAATCAGCCAGTGTTGATTGACAGGCCACTAGTTTCAGGTTCTTAGGAAACCTTCCAGAATTGTTTTATGCGTGTACATGCAGGACTAGCCTCACCTAGTCGTGAAAATGTGGAAATACTTCCATATCAGTCAATAAATAGGCAGTGCACCTAGCCCCCTGGCCCCTCCCTTTGGACCCTCTTCCCTACGATCCACCATCTCAAGGGGTTACACCAGGCTCAGGTGCTCTGGTACTACAGGTGCCATTCTTTCTGATTGACAGGGGCCTCCAGTGATGCATCTAAATGTATACAGCATACATATATAAGTGGATGTATGTAAGTATATATAAGTATCTATATGTTCATGACAAGCTCACCTCAAATAAGAACTTTCCACACATTTTGTATGGCTGATGTGAGATCTTTCCATATAGGCACGTGTAGATTTACTTCCTTTTTCAATGGCTGCTTGAGGATCCGTTACATGGATTTAACCACAAATGATTTAACCATTTGGGGGGGTTTTAAAAAATACAGATGCCCTGCCCCCACGTCTCAACACCACCTACAAGATGGAGATTCAGGAAGCCTAGGGACCATATGAATTTTCCAAACTCCCAGGTTGTTCTGATCATCAGCCAGGTCTGGGATTTATTGGCATAAGCAAAGAATCAGTTTTCCCTACAAATAGAAAACAAACAAAAAGCCACGAAACTTCCTTTTTATAAAAAGCCCTGTCTTTTCCTTTCTAGGACACAAGATATAAAATAAATAATATAAAAACTTGTGTTTAAAGACTTCCAATCTGGCTTGCTACCAGATTGTAATTTTTCTCTGCTTAGCAATAACTAAAAAGAATGCCAGTCTAGAAGCAAGATGAGGGACAGAGCTGTCTCAGTAAGTTCCAGATATCCAGGCCAAGCTTTGGCTTCCAAAGAACATTGCTGTCCCTCCTGTATTTAGAATAAATTCCACTTTGGTTGTCCTCCAGGAACTGAGCAGGGGCCAAACAGCAGTATTTCTTCAGATTTGGAAGTGAATCTTGATTGTTTCTTTATAAGTCGGCCTAAAGCTCAGATAACCAACCACAGTTCTTGGAAAGGATTACAATGTGAACTCAGTTCACCACTCCCAGGATCTCTGGAAGCCAGAAAAGTAGATTTATAGGAAAAGCGGTTTGTATAAATACTTTCTTCAGTGACCCACATGATACAGTCAAGAATAAGCATCTTGTCCTTGGTGGATGATACCAAATTAGGTGGAGTTGCTAACAACCAAACAATGAGAACTGAACTCAATACAACCCTTTTAGATTGGCCTTGACAAATTTTTAAAGAATGATCCATACCACAAATACAAGATGAGAAATGGCTCACAAGAGCTATAGTGAAAAAAAAAGGTTAGGAGTTTTCAAAGTTAGCAACTGTGTCACAAGTACAAAATTAGTCAGCAATAGAGCAACTATTGGGAAAACAAAAGAACATGGTGCTGGAACGTTACTGAGGCAAAGAAAGATAAGCAGAACTCCTGAATACTCTTCCCACCTATGGCCTTGGTCAGGCCTTAACTGGAGGACTCTCCATCCTTTGGAGCGTCCTTCATCATTTGGGACGTCTATACAAAAAATTGTGTGCCCTGAAAAATGTGAGTGACTTAGGAGATGGTGGGGAATTTCTGGGACAAATTTTAGGCTAATTGAAATTATTTAAACTGCAGAAAGAAAATTCAGAAACAACTTTAAAACTGTCTTCAAATATTCGTGGTGTGATTATAAACAGGGTGTTGAATATCTTTTTCTCTCTTCCAAACAAGACACAACTGGAAATCAAGAGGTAAATATGTAATCATTTGGATTAAGCTAGATCTAAAGATGAGTTTGCTAGAGGCAGATTAGCGCGCTGGGTAACTTAGCGTATAGGACTTGAGGTGTACAGAGCGTGACTCTGGAGTCAGACTGCCTGGGTTCAGATCCCAGCTCTGCCACTTACTCTGTGAGGCCTTGGTTACTTGGTTACTTGCCCTCAGGCTGCCTCAGTTTGCCATATAAGAAGTGGGGAGGTCAATAGTGTCTGCCTCATAAGGTTGTGGGGAGGATGGTATGAGATGATGTATGCAAAGCCCCGAGAAGTGTGTGACTATTAGCTGACCATTAAGGATGGTAAAATTTCTAGAATGGGCTCCTGCAGGGGATCCTCGAGTCTATTCTAGACATCTGAAAGACTGTCTCAAACTTATGGTTAAATTTGTAGTTCTAATTCAAGTCAACTTGGAACTTGGAACAACACATGGTATCTACATTAAACATCTCACACAATATTTTAGTCATAATTTCAAAATTGTCTCATTCTATCACATTTATGTCACAAAATTATAAATCTTGTGTATCTCGCTGTGGCTGCCTTGCACACAACATACATATTCAATCACATGGATTATGAGCCTGGACGTGGCTCGTGAAAATATTTGCTCTTTGCCCTTTTGATATTGCAGAGAAATTATCAAATAATCTTCATAACATGCCATGGAACATATTCATGCCTGAATTTTGTGTTAGTGAGTCAGTTTAATTCAGTTCAAATAAATTCCATTCAGTTGAGCTCACCATTATTGAGGATTGTGCTAGGCCCTTAGAAAGACAAATAATTCCTGTTCCCTGACCTTAGAGACCTCATGGTTTAACAAGAAAAGGAAGAAACAAAAATACAGTCATCCCTCCTATCCCCAGGGATTGATTCCAGGCCCCCACAGATACCAAAATCCAAGGATGCTCAAGTCTGTTATGTAAAATGGCATAGTGTTTGTGTATAACCAACAGGCATCGTATACTTTAAATCATCTCTAGATTGTTTATAATACCTAACACAATGTAAATGCTATGTAAATAATTGTTATACTCTATTGCTTAGGGACTAATTACAAGAAAAACAAATCTATACATAGGCCTTTTGATCTCATCCCTTCCCCCTCTTCCCCGTTGGTTGGTTGAATCCACACATGTGGAACCCATGGATACCGAGTGGACTGTAGTTCATTTAACATCGTGTGGTAGATGGCACATTTCAGGTGCAAATTGTCGTGGAAGCATAGAGATCCGATGATGATTTTTGCATGGGAATCACCAAAGGCTCACAGAAGCCCAGACACTTAAGTGAACCTTGAAGAAAGTAGGGAGGGGAGCGCATTTCTCCAGGTGAAGCTGAGAAGAGGTCTAGGGAGGGACAGCTGCTGCCGGGTCTGGGGACTGGCACTCAGTATGGCGGAGTGAGGAGCATGGTGGTGCCGGGAAGAGGAGGCACACTGAGGGGACAGGGGCCATTGATTCCAGGAGCTGATAGCATTGAGCGAGAGTTCCTGGCTCTGCTAGAGCCCTATTCTGCCTTGGTGTCTGTCCGTCAGTAAGCAATCATGGGAGTGGACTAGGTGGTCTCCCAGTTCCTCTCCCACGCTCTGTGTTGGGAAGAAATTCATGTAAGTTATAGAGCCTCCATCTTCCCAACAGAGAAAAAAATCCCACCTGTCTATATTGTGGTCTAAGGGAAGTAATGCACCTCTTCATGTATCAGGAAGACTTGAGCAAGCACCGGATTTAGAGTCAGGTTCTAGGCCTGGGTTCACATTCCAGCTCTGCCACTTGTTAGCTGTGACTCTGGGTAGGCTGGCATTGGCACTCCAGTTTTCTGAACAAGGGCTCAGTACACCCAGCTCAGAGGCCCCTGGTGAGGATGAGATGAGAGATTGCATTTGAAAGCAGCCAGCTTAAAGTAGATGCTCCACTGATGTTTGAGGGATTTTTGTTATTGTTACCATTATTATCTTGCCTAAGTGGTATTGGCATAGAGCTGTGACATTTCTAGATGAATGTGAACGTGAAGCAGTATTTGAGGCAACAAGAACTCAGAGGCCATGTGTTTAAAGGGCACCTCCAACTTACAGAAAGGTTTCAAAAGCACTGCTGACAACTCGGAGTAAGATTCCTGGGGAGTGTGCGTGTGTTTATCTATCTATTTATTCCTTGTTAACCATTCTTAAATATTTGGACCAAGACCATTTTCTACATCGTAAACAGTAAATGCCAGAGCACGTGTTCTTCTGTGATAAATGGAGTAGAGGGAACTCGTTACTCGAACCCTGTTCCTAGGGGTTCTAGCAGTATCAGCCCAAGTCACAGAAGTATGTGGGAAGTGGGCACTCATCCCAGTTTATTCCTATTTCCCCAGCTGGTGACAGAATAGAACACCCTACAAGTAATGTGGGAAAATTCAAGAAACTCCGTCCCCCTGAATGTTGTTCTGAGTTTCCCACGACAAGAATGATAGGGAGAAACGATGAGGAGAGAACAAGGTGGCTGGCAGAGGAGGACACAGGTGCCCTTGCAGGTTCAGGCTGGAAGGGGGTTAGAGGGTCTCTTTTCATGTCTCTTCAGGCAGCAGGGTAGTTCCCTTGCTCATGTTTTCCTCAATAAGAAGAACTGAGGGCCTGCCCCGTGGCTTAGCGGTTAGGTGTGCGCGCTCCGCTACTGGAGGCCCGGGTTCGGATCCCAGGCTCACACCGATGCACCGTTTGTCTGGCCATGCTGAGGTCGCGTTCCACATACAGCAACTAGAAGGATGTGCAGCTATGACATACAACTATCTACTGGGGCTTTGGGGAAAAATTAAAAAAAAAAGGAGGAGGATTGGCAATAGATGTTAGCTCAGAGCCAGTCTTCCTCAGCAAAAAGAGAAAGATTAGCATGGATGTTAGCTCAGGGCTGATCTTCCTCACTAAAAAAAAAAAGAAAAAAGAAGAACCGAAACCTGTTCTAAACCAGCCCCTCCTGGGGTTACAAGGAGGGCAGTGGTGGCGTTACCGACGGCCAGTCTCTGCCCCACAGGCTCAGGATCCCGAGGGGACAAAGGTGCATGTATGTTCCCAGGCACCAGCTAGTCTCTGGACATGGCAAACGGCCCCAGCACCAGTAACAGGAAGTCTTTATTTTCAGGGCTGGGCTGGGGAGAAGCAGCTGAACAAGGAGTATTCAGTGCTTTCCTATGGTACAAGGTCAAGGCTTTTTTCAGAACAAACAACAGATCGTCCTTTGTCCATCTGCAGCTAAGTGACACCCGAGGCCCCAGGAGAAATAGTTGGTGCCCATCACGAGTTGCCACACCCTCATCACATGCTTGTGTCAGACTCTAAAATGAGACCTGATGAGCCAGCCCAGCAGCCTTGCCTCTGACCTCTGGCCAACACTCTACATTCATCCTCTTCTCTTCTTTGGTGTCTGGTTTCACAGATGCCAAATAAAAACCTCATTGATTCAGCATTTGGGATCACTGGAGCTGAATGAGCTAAAGTTTTGCTTTGCAATACCTTTGGTGAAGGGTTTGATAAATAAACGAAAAAGGTAAAAAGTTCTTAGAGGAACGGGGGGGGGGGGATTTAACCCAATTAAGATAATAAATGTATTAAAGACTTGAAGCAGGGTTGATGTGGTAGCCCCTGGTGGTAGATAGGGTTTATATTTTGGCACATCTCCAATTGATTGGCACAATGTTGAGAAAGATTATACACTTAAAAAAAAAGAAAGAAAGGAAGGCAGGAAGGAAAAGAAAGAAAGACTATATCTGAGTTGATTTAAAACACTGCTGGGATTGATTAGCAATGTCTGCACTAGGCTCAGGAAGGAAGACAGGAGTGGTAGTAAATAGGCCAGGTATTTGCTTCCTTAATAGTGTTCAAATCTCTTTTAGAAACAGAGCTATGTAGAAAACAAACAAACAAACAAAAAAAGCCAATAACATAAATTAAGCATTTATTATGTTCTATGTCTATACTGTAATTAATTTTTTCATTTGATTCTCATTGTACTCTGGAAAGTAGTAATGAACATTGCAATTTTACAAATGGGGAAATTGAATTCTATAGAGATTAAGTTGACAAAGGCCACACAGCCAGTTAGTGGCAGGGCCAGGTTTCAAATGCAGGTTTGGTTGACTCCAAAGTCTATGCTCCTTCAACTAAAATAAAAAGGACCTCTAGTTGACAATACATTAAAAGAATCAGTACGTTAAGAGGTTTAAGTATGTTTGGGAACACTTTCAACTAAAATAGTTTTAAGTGGAAGTAAAATGGAATAATTTAAAAATACTAAATTAATTCAAAAGAGGACAGGAAAAGAGAAAAAAGGAACAAAGAAAAGATGTGACAAATGGAAAACAACTAGCAAGATGGCAGATTTAAATCCAACGTGGCCATAATTACATTAAATGTAAATACAGTCATGCGCCACATAATGACAATTCTGTCAATGATGGACTGCATACACGATGGTGGTCCCATAAGATTAGTACATATAGCCTAGTGTCTACACCACCTAGGCTTGTGTAAGCACCCTCTACACTGTCTGCACAACAACAACATAGCTTAATGCCACATTTCTCAGAACATATCCCTCTTGTTAAGCGATGCAGGACTAAAGTCTAAACCACCTCTAGTAAAAGGTAGAGATTAGCAGATTGAATAAAAAAAGCTAGACTCAGCTGTATACTGCCTATAAGAAACACACTTCAGATGTAAAGACACAAAAAGATTAAAAGTAAAAGGATGGAGATGGATAAACCATGGTAACAATAATCAAAAGAATGCTGGAGTGGACTTCAAGAACAAAGAATATTACTATGGATAAAGAGGTACATTACATAATGATAGAAGAATAATTTTTTCAAGAAGATATATATTGAGCCAGCCCTGATGGCCTAGCGGTTAAAGTTCAGCACGTTCCACTTCAGTGGCCCGGGTTCAGTTCCTGGGTGCGGGACCACACCACTTGTCTGTCAGTAGCCATGCTGTGGTGGTGGCTCACACAGAAGAACTAGAAGAACGTACAACTATACATAACTATGTATTGGGGCTTTGGAGGGAAGAAAAAAAGGAGGAAGATTGGCACAGATGTTAACGTAGGGTGAATCCTCCCCTGCAGAAAAAAAGAGAAGATAAAAAAATTCTAAATTTATATGTACCCAATAACAAAGCTTCAAAATACCTAAGATAAAAACTGATAAAAATGAAAGAAGAAATAAAGAAATCCATAATTATGATTGGAGATTTCAATACTCTTCTTTCTCTCAGTAGCAAGAAAGAACAAGAAGATAAAGCAGACAGAAAAATAGTAAGGACAGAGAAGACCTGAACAACACTATTAACCAACTTCACCTAATTGACATAGGACATTCCAGCCAACAGCAGATACCCCTTCTTTTCAAGTGCACACGAATTATGCCCCACTATGGTCTGGGCCATAAAACAAACCTCAGCAAATTTCAAAGAATTGAAATCAAAGTGTGTTTTCTAACCACATCAGAATTAAACTGGAAATCAATAAAAGAAAGATATCTGGGGGCCGGCCCGGTGGCGCAAGCGGTTAAGTGCGCGCGCTCCGCTGCGGCGGCCCGGGGTTCGCTGGTTCGGATCCCGGGCGCACACCGATGCACTGCTTGGTAAGCCATGCTGTGGCGGCGTCCCATGTAAAGTGGAGGAAGATGGGCACGGATGTTAGCCCAGGGCCGTCTTCCTCAGCAAAGGGGGAGGAGGATTGGCGGATGTTAGCTCAGGGCTGATCTCCTCACAAAAAAAAAAAAAAGAAAATGTTAAAAAAAAAAAAGAAAGATATCTGGAAAATCTCTTAATATTTGGAAATTAAACAACACACTTCTATATATCCCACCAGTCAAAGAAGAGATCACAGGGAAATTAGAAAATATTTTGAATTGAATGAAATAGTTTAAAATGCTGACATTTTACAAAGTCCACCTGGTCTGAATTAGTGCAGTTTGTCTGAAGGTTATGAGGCACTGTGCCATTGGGGCAATTTTATTAAAATACAGGAGCAAGGATGCTGTGCTCTCAGCCGTCTCTAAAATGAGGAGCAGATGGGTAATGTCTGTGGAAGCCCTTCCCCTCCTGCTCCTCCTCTTCCTGCATCCCTGGCTCTGCCCCAGTTTCAAATCCCAAGTGAACACACATACAGTGGAAATTTCACTCCAGACACCAAACTAGTGTTGAGTATTTCTGGGAGAGCATTTTGCCCATGATACAATCACCGTGCCGTGAACCAAGAGGCGGGAGACTCTCTTCTTACTGAGCAGGAGTCAGCTGTCTTACTGGCTCTGCATTTAAACACCTTCTAATAACAGCACCAACCGTGTGTCTTGCCCTGTTGCAAACTCCTGAAGAGATCCAGCGGCCCACATGAAATTCATTCCATCATCATGGATGAGACAGCTAGAACAAGGCTTAGACAATAGGAAAGACCAGCCTGGGTGTGGGGATGTAGAGATCACATGTTCTTAACAGTAATCATAACATATATGTACTGCTTACGCTTCTCCAGGCATTATCTCTTAAACCTTACAGTATCCAAAGAGGTAGGTCCATTCTGCAGAGGAGAGATTGAGGTACAGTGAGTTAAATAAATTCTCAGGGTCTCACAAGCAGCAAGTGACAGAGCTGGGATTCCATCCAGGCCGTCTGCTCTGGCAACTGGGTGGCTTGAGAGGCTTCATGTTGAAATCCATGGTCCCAATTAGTCCTCACAGTGACCCTGATGGAGGCCTTATAATCAAATGGGGAAATGGATGCTGGAGGCATGCCAGTGCCTGCACAGATGAACTAACAGAGACCCCGAGAGGTTAAATGGCTTACCCACGGGCATTAGGCTGGTGATGGCAGATCTCAAGCTAGGACCCAGCCCTTCTAATCCCCAGGCCAGTGCCCTTTGCTCCACACAGTGCTGCCTCCTTCACCTGGGTGCTTCAGGCGAGTCACTCATATTTCTGGTATATACACTTTCCAAAGCACCAGTGTGACTAGCTGCTGATGTCCGTGTGGACGTAAAGAACAGAGCAGAGGTAGTATTACTGGGGGGCACAGTTCTGAGATCTGCTTGGTATGGGGGAGAGGGAAGGGACTGGGAATTACTGGGCTATGCGGGTCCATATAATATGAATCTGGTCAGAGAGGCTCAGGTCACACATATGAGCTGTGTGACCTCAAGCAAGTTACTTAAGCTCTCTGAGCCTCTATTTCCATGTCTAAAAAATTGGGGTAATTATACTAACAACCTCATGGAGCCACTGTGAATGTTAACTACTAGGGCTAATGCACGGAAAGCGCTTAATTCTGTGCCTGGCCCATAGAAAGTGCAAAGTAAATGTTGGCACGCATTTTCCAAGTGTTGCTTCTTGAGTCTGCCTAGGAAGTAATTGCTCGAGTGTACACTCCTATAACTCTAACTTCTGGATGAAACAAGAAACCAAGTTTCTCTCTTGTCTTCTTTACCCTCTTGAGAGCGGTGGTTTCTACCCTGGAGTCTTTTCCAGGTGCTCACCAGCCTGGGGCTTTGAGACATCTGCCTGTCAGGGCCTGTCCCACAGTCCAGCTGAGAGCCTCTCGTTGCTTTTAGTACACACCCAGCATTTAGGAAATTCCTCTCTGGGTCCAGAGAGGGTGTGTCTAGCAGCACGTTCTTTCCAAAGTTCAGAAATGGGAGGATTCCCTCAGAATGCTTCCTAGAAGATGCATAGATCTATTTGGCAGAGGGGATGAGGGTGTCTGAAAGAAGGAGCCTGTGTTTTTGCTTCCTAGTTTTGTACACTCAGCTTCTTCTAGAGATGGTTAGAGCTCCATTTGAGACTTTTAGAGAGAGCATCTCTAGAGTCTGCCCTGAGGTCTGCAGGGGATTATTCTCAAGGTTTGGACTCTTCCATTGGAAGCATCCAAAGCTGCCCACTGGACAGATTGAAATGTTAGAATTCCTTCTCCTTACACCAAAATACCAGAAATGAGCTCTTGGCAATATGTATCAAGAGCCCTAAAAAAGTCCCTTCTCCACTATGATCTTTTATTATTTTCTTAAATAGAGATAACTTAAAAGAAACTGACCTTGTTTTGAGATGCAATTTAGCACAGTGAACAAGAAAATGGACTCAAACATGTAGGTGGCTAGCTCATTAGCTAGTTGGTTGAAAGAGTGTACCCCAAATAGTTGAGGATGGTTTTCTCAAGGTAGTAAAATTATAGACGATCTTTTTCTTTCTGCTTATCTGTATGTTTATAATTTTCTACCATAAAGAAGAATTACTTAATTTATCCTAATAACCACTTACTCTGACAAAGATGGTTTAACAGCATTATTTATGGAGAAAACTGCAAACAACCTAAATGTTCTCCAGGAGGAAGTTATTTAACTAAGTATAGTTCACCCATATAACGACATGTAATGCATCCACAAAAAATGATGTTTCCAAAGAATATTTAATATCATGGGGAACACTCACGATATAATGTTAAATAAAAAAACACTATATATAATGACACACTCAATAGAATGGCTAAAATTAAAAAGACTGACCATACCAAGTGTTGGTGTGGATGTGGAGGACCTGGAACTCTGATACACAACTGGTGGGACTATAAAAGAGTACAAACACTTTTTAAATATATAAATTTAAACATATACCTACTTATGATCCAGCAACTCTACTACTAGATATTTACTCAAGAGAAAAGAAGATATATGTCCACAGAAAGACCCGTACATAGCTGCTTTATTCATAACAGCCCCACACTGGAACAATCCACATGCCTGTCAACAAGTGAGTAGATGAACTGTGGTGTCTCCATATGGTGGAATACCACTCAGTAATCAAAAGGGATGAATTGCTTTTACCTGCAACAACGTGGATGAACCTCAAAAACACTATGCTGAGTGAAAGAAGCCAAGCACAAAATAATACATACTGTATGATTCCATTTATATGAAACACCAGAAAAACAAATCTAATCTATGATGACAGATAGCTGATCAGTGGTTGCCTGGAGCTGGAGATTGAGGGAATTGACTGAGAAAGGGCACAAAGAACTTTTTGGGGTAATGGAAATACTCTGTATCTTGATTGTGGTAGTGGTTCTAGAAATATATGAAGAAATATTTGTTACCACTATTTACAATGTGGCTAAATAGAAGATATATATACACACATACACACAGAGATATATATATATATATATATATTTACAGAAAGGTAGCAGTGGCTAACTCTAGTTTGTGTTCTTACAAGAGATTTAAAAATTATTTTAATTTTCTGTTTTTTCCTAGATTTTCTCTCATGAACAAATATTAATATATATGCTAGCAAATGCTATCTCAAAATAATTAAATTATTTAAATTAAATTAGTTGCTTAAAAATTTTTTTGCATCCTTAAAAATATTCAAGCAATTATATCTCAGGAAAGCTGGAAAAAAAATTCAAGGACTTTTTGGTGACACATGTACATCGAGAGGTAAAAAAAGAGGCAGTGGGGAACCTGCCCTGTGGTGTAGTGGTTAAGTTCGGCGTGCTCCACTTTGGTGGCCCAGGTTTGCGGGTTTGGATCCTGGGTGTGGACCTGTACTACTTGTCAGCCATGCTGTGGCAGCGACCCACATACAAAGTAGAGGAAGATTGGGACAGATGTTAGCTCAGGGCTAATCTTCCTCAAGCAAAAAAACAGGAGGATTGGCAACAGATGTTAGCTCAGGGCTAATCTTCCTCAGCAAAAAAAAAAAAAAGAGAGAGAGAGAGAGAGGCAGTGGGAGGTTATTCTCCAGCTCACTGGCTATCTCTTTACCAGGGCAGTGAACTGCATGCCAACTAGACCATGTGAAAAAGTAACCCCATAATGCTGAGTAACACATCTCAGTAGTGGGTGCCTCCTAGAACTTTAGAACGTTTGCATGAGGTAAGCAGATTTTGCACAAATCTCCTACTGAGATCCTTGAGTACTCACTATGGGCAAGGCTTTATTCTAGAACATTCAGGGAGGTGGAGCTAATGGCACTTATGGGTTGGTCCTTTGGGGACCTTGACTTCAAAGGGGCTCTCTGGGTAGTCCTCACTCCAGGGCATGTGCCACCCAGTCACATGGGCATAATGAGACAGACACCATAGAGTATTGCTCTATGGGGTGTGTAACACTGGGAAGGACTCCTTTTTGGAGGGATCCCTCCAAGCTGGCATCCCTAATGGCCATCTCCCTCCTTGAGCTCCAAAATGGTGGGGACCACAATTTCTTCCTCTTGAGTACCTCCCACTCCCATAGCTCCTAGATGTGAAGGTAGCCGATGACTATTTTTATCAAATTAGGTCATTTTTATTTAGTTGATTTGGTGGAGTGAAGGGAAGGAGCCATCTCCCTTAACCAAGGGTGCCGATGCCAGTGCCAAAGGAGAGAGCAAGGACCATGACCCTAAGCCTCTCACAGGGTTCAGAAATCCCTGGAGGCTTCCGTGCAGTCCTTGGGAAAGATAATGATGTTAGCCAAACTGTTCACTGGCCCAGATCAGAGAAGATCTTCCTTACCCTCTTCCTGCCTTCAGTGTCTCTTCATCCAGAAGACCCATTCTCCCCCAGACCATTTCCCCAACCAGAACATGTTCCATGGCTTGGCTTCTGTTCATCAAGAACTATCTGTTCTGGTTGAAACCTGGCCCATCTTGCTCAAATGATCTTGAGTGGCTCACTGTGTGTTTCCAGACCATGCTTTTTGGCCTTTTTCTAACTTCCCCACACCAGGAAGAGACTGAGAAAACTTGGCATCACTGTGCCTTGTAGACCTGCCACCCACCACGGGAAATGGATGTGGCACTGAGAAACCAGGCTGGCCCTTCCCACAACACGTAATTACTGGGTTTAATATTTGCACAGTCCAAGCCAGTGCCAGGTCTCTTGTACTTGTAGGAGCCAGGACATAATCCCCTGTCCTTTCCTCCAAAACAAACCCTGGGAGCCTCTATTCTCTGTGCCGATTTCCTTTGATGAGGTTTTTCAGGGCCTGATGGATGACTCTGTTCCCTCACCTTGGCCTCTAATTACTGCCCACACTTGCTTCCATCTGTTGTGGTTTCTGAACTTGGAATGGAAGTGTACTTGGATGTTTTATCATCGCTTTGGAACACAGGCCTAGAAAAGCAAAACCTTGCCTGTAATTTCCACTCCTTTAGATTTCTATGCAGCCTCATTTTTGCTGAAACAGCATATGAGGCAAAGAAGAGACAAGGTATGGGCTACTCTCCAAAGTGCCAGCCACCTCCCCATTATCAGAAGTGAAATCAAATGACAGAGCAAGTTTCCATCATTAATCAGCCACCCATCAGCAAGGAAGTACACACCTACCACACACTGTCGAGAAGCCGAAGGGCGAGGGAGCTTCCCAGAGGTAGAGGCATGCCCTCTGCCCCCAAGGCTTTGCCATGTAGACTGCACTCCAACGTACTCTCCACGCAGACCCATGCGGCCGATAATGAACAGGTCCAGTTCTCAACCCAGGAGGAGGCACGACGGCAACATGGGGTTGAATCTGTTGCGTATGCAGTGACAGCTCTGCATACTCAGAGCAGCTTGAAGTCGTTGGTGACTGGAGGGGTCTGGGAAGGTGACCTAGAAGAGGAGCTATTTGAACTGAATCTGAAAAATCAAGGAAGAATGACAAGGTGGAAAGACAGGGAAGAAAATAAAGGTGCTCCACACTGCATAAAACTAAGGGTGGCCCTGGCACGTCCAGGGACCCATTCTGCGGCCCCTCCTCTACTTTGAACTTCTTCCAGACTTCTTCCTTTGCCTGTTTAACTGAGTAAGAGAATCCTGTTAGGCTGCAGGCCTACCCCCAAATCAAGAGATGATCTGCACCCCTGATGGTGAAGAAGCCCCTAAATCCCACACCCGCCCCAAGTAGCCCAATGCACGCATACAGAGTCACTGGGGTACAAATAGCTCATTATAGAAGCTGAGGTGGGGGGACGGGGGTCACAGAGGGGACACCACTGGGTGCCCAAGGCTAGTCGGGAGGAAGGAGAGAGGGTAGGGGAGACCCCAGAAAGAGCTGCTGGAGAATGCTGACGCTCAGTGCCAAGACTGTTGTGTCGTGTGAGGAGGTCGGATGGCCAGTCAGCTCTGTTTGTCTTGTAGGTGTGGGTAGAGAGGCAACTGGAAGGAAAGAGCCAGGACGGGGTTTGACCCAGTCTCTGGGGTCTGCGTGGAGCCTTCATAATAACAAGGTTTCCCCTCCCTTCCACACTACAAGGGATTTCATAATAGACAATCTGAGCATGGAGGGAAATAACAGAAAGGACATGTGTGGTGGGCTCTGTGACCTTGGGTCCCTGGCCACTCTCAAAGTCTCTGAAGTATTTCCCTGCACTTGACCTCGGGTGTTCCAGTCGCTGCCAGTCCAGACCTGGCTCCCGCCTCAGTTCCCGGCTTCCCCACCCTGCCCTCCCTGGAAGCACTTTTTCTCCTTGATCCTGGTGCTAAGAACAGCCCAGGCAAGACAGGAGTGTCCCGGGCCTGCCCAGGCTCCTCTCTGAGTCAGGCCCGGGGAGGAGGAGGAGGCAGCAGCCCAGCGTGTGAGAACAGTGAACCCGAAGGAGGATGCCAGGAGGGCTCCTATGCCTGAGACAGGGGCCCTCGGGCTGTCACCCTGCCTGAGAGCTGGCGGTATTCTGGTTTGAGCCTGGGAGTAGCTTTTTATTGATATTCATGTATTGATTCATTAGGATTGTAACTCGAAGAGGGCATGTCTGTGTTCTTCACCACTGTCTTCCCAGCAAGAGGCATCAGAATGGTGCTGCCAGGAGGGGGTCCCCACGAAGGTTTCTTCAATGAAAAGAGGACATAAGCTTTACGAGGGCAGGAGATTCTGCTGTTTTGTTTATTGCTGTATCCTTGGTGCTTGTCACACAGTAGGCACTAAATAAATATTTGTTTATTCAATGAATGAATGAATGAATGAGTGAATGAATGAAGCATTTAAAAATGACCTGATCGAGGCTGGAAGCCTTTTTAAAAGGTTGCGACCTGGGGAGAGCTGGAGTAGAAATTTGGCAGAGCCTGAATTCAAGAGCCATCCATCCATTTATTGAACATCTACCGTATGCCAGGCGCAGTGATAGCTATTTGAGATATAGAAATGAATTAGATATGATCTCTGTCTTCAAGAGGGTCACAGGAGACTTTAAACAAATTAGAAGCTAAAAAATGCCAGTGGAGTTGGGCAGAAGCAGAGAGGAGTCTGGAGAAGTGGATAAAAGCATGGGTCCCAGCCTCAGAGAGATTAAGTTTTAGCAGTTTCTCTAAACCCAAATTTCCTTATCTGTAACCGGAGGATAACAATGGGATGATGATGATGAGAATGACATGCAGTCCTTCTAGGCCCAGCAGATGAAGGGGCCCCTCATGATGAGGCCATGAGAGAGTGCTAAATGCGGGAGCTGCCAGGATCACCCCTGCCCCCCAACACCCGACACACAAGCACTGGAAGGTTCTGCTCTTCTTATGGAATCTCTGCAGTGTCATCTCTGCATTTAGGGCCCTCCAAGGCACTGCACTGACCCCCCAGATGTGCTTCTGCTACATCCCCAAGCTCACAGAAGATACCCACACAGTGTAATCGGGGGTGACCACTTATGAGTTGTCAGTCTGCATGAAGGTGGGGCCAAAGACCACCTAACACAGCCTTGGTGCCAGGCTCTGTTCTAAGCCCTTTACCTATGCTAACTCATGTAACCCTCACCACAAGCCAACGAGGGAGGTGCTATTATTTGCCCCATTTTATAATTGAAAAAACAGGAGCATAGAGAGGTTAAGTAGGCTTCAAACCTGGGCACTCTGGTCCCGAGCTGGAGCTCTTAGCCACCGCTCTGCGTTAGAAACATAAGAAGGGGTAGAGAATCACAGTCTTTCCTGTTTGTATAGGTATAAAAACCCACTGAAGGGGGCTGGCCCCATGGTGTAGCTGTTAAGTGCGTGCTCCGCTACTGGCGGCCTGGGTTCGGATCCCAGGCGCACACCAACGCACCGCTTGTCGGGCCATGCTATGGCACCGCCCCATATAAAGTGGAGGAAGATGGGCACAGATGTTAGCTCAGGGCCAATCTTCCTCAGCAAAAAAAGAGGAGGATTGGCATGGATGTTAGCTCAGGGCTGATCTTAAACACACACACAAAAACCCACTGAAGTTTGCTTTGTCAGGAATATTGGAGACCTGCTTCTAGCTAAATCCTTTCACTTCTAGGATCCTGGAGACTGAAAATCTGAAGACTGTCTGGACACTCTTCCCAGAAAAACACACGATTGCAAATGTAATTCTGGAGGTTTGTGGTCCCCTGAAGCCCATCCACAGACCCATTACAGGCCTATGAACTTGAGGTTAAGATTTCCAGTTTGGCCTGGAGATGGGGTGGGGGTGGGGGTGGGAGGAGGGTTTGCTGGAGGAGACCAAGCAGGAGGCGGCCTGGTTCTGAGCTTGGAACCAAGTTGAGCTGCATGAGGGCGATGTGCACTCAGTCCGCCACGGCTGCTGGCTGCCCCGCTTAGTGCTCCGGAGATGAAAGCATTCGCTTCAAACGCTGAATCATCCGTTGCTATTTCTTTACATATTTTTGCAAGAAAAGAAGGCTTTATTTAGAATGATTCACCAACACACTATAAATCAAGAGACATATAAAACAGACTTAAAGGAGCTACAGAAACTTACAGACCCAGGAGCTATAAAAATAAACAATTTCCAGTGTCCCCATAGCAAGGCATGTAAACTCAACTCCAGAGAAGAGAACAGATGAGATCAACTCACTTTTCAAGATGACAAATCTAGCTAATATAATGCACGGCTATTTTCTTCCTAAAAAATTGAATCGAGGTAATACACGAACAGGATTAAAAAGTAAAAAGTTTGGAAAATCCAGCAATGAAAAGCAACAACTGCATCTCGCCCACCTTGAGGCCCAAACCCTAAAGGTGACTACTGTTACCTGCTCTGACTTGACAGCGTCTAGGGGCTACCTCCTCATCTCTAAATAACATGCTTGACTTCTGCTGTTCTGCTCACAGAGAAGGGTTTAGATTACGTCGCCACCCCTACGACACCCCTCCTGTTTTTTATGGTTAAATTACTATGTTCCCCTCTATTGCATTGGTTAACATTGTAACTTTGAAAAATATAGACTTGAGTCTCTATCTCTTGCTCCTTCAACTTTTGACAATCTCTCTTGTTTCCCTACTTTACAGATGAGAAAATGGAGGCTTGGAAAGACCATCGCTTGCCCAAGGCCACACAGTTGGTAACTGGCAGAGCTGGGGACAAGCCCTGGTCAGCCCCCAAGCCTGGCTATGACTGTTGTGGCCCTGAAATTACTTTTGCCTGGCACCTGTCACTGAAGTGGGGTCACCTGCTATTTTTATACCTGTTACTATGCAAAGAGAGCAGGCTCTCCAAGGACTCGGCTCTGTTGGCTAGTTAAAATACCATGTTAGCTAGTGGAGGAGGGGTGTTTACAGAGTGGGTTGCAGAGTCCTGTGATCCAGTCCTGGAGGTCTGGCGCCCTTTTGAGTTCCCTCATTCTTTGTTGCAGGAAAGCGGGATTAGAAGAGTTAGTCCAGAGTATTTTACAGTAATAGGGACGGTTAGGTAGAAGACCTCTCAGAGGTTCCCCATTCAGCATCGTTATTCCATCATGACAAAAGAGCACAAAGGTAGTGAGGTCAGTAGCTATCTGTTGAGTGTCCCACCCCAAATCTGGGACCACAGGGGTGGTCTCAACTGGTGTCACCTTTATTCATTGTCTCCCTCTGTGGAACTGTGGAAGACTGGATTTGTCCTCACTGTCCTTGGTGGTTTAAATCCCACATCAGACCTGGGCACACCTGGTAATAGTTGTTACTCCAGTTTTTTCAGTTGATCTGCTACTTTATCAGAGCAAAGAGCACGAGGCCCATGTCAGCACGTCATGGTGTGTTGGTAAATGCTTAACAACTGGCTCTGTGGGCCGGGTGGTGGTGGTGGGGGCTGATATGTAGTACTCACCAATTTCCATGATGTAAATACTCCCACACAAAGTTGATTTCAAGCTACCAACCTGACTTCACTGAACATGGAATTGGGAAGAGACGCACAGGAGCAATTCATTACAAAGTATTTGTACCATACAGCTGTAATAGATAAAAATAACCTCAAAAGCACAGATGATAGTAAAATAATTAGGAAGTGATGACTTTTAAGTATTTTTTACTTAAAAAAATCGAACTGATTTGATTGTAAGTTTAATTATTTAATAGTTTAATTTTTAATAATGGCTGTTTAATGACCAGCTCACAAAATTCCTGAAAATTCAACGGCCAGCTCTTGTGAGTCAGTACAAACCAGCTCCAGCATGCCACTGCTCCCTGTGCAACTAGGAACCTGCTACCCGGACTAAAGCAAGCAGTGAGGAGGCCGGGATCTGTTGTAAGACTAGAATATCATAAGTGACCAGCCTGGAAACGTAAGATATCCAGGAGGGTGGGCTCTGGTCACACTGAGAGAGCAGGCCAGGGTGGGCCAAAGTCTCTGAGAGATCTGAGCAGAGCTAGGCTGAAGCCTTATTCAGTGCACCCAGATATGTGAAAAAGGCCAGGCTTCTTTTTCTCTGACTACTCTTATCTTCCTCAAAGGCCTCTATTTCCTCTGGCGGAGGCAGAGGACTTCCTCTTGTCTATGAAAGGCAACTCGAGAGAAACCATTTTTTTATAGTCTAGAATAGTCTCTTCCAGGTTTTCTGAGCCCCTCTTGAATAAAGATCTATTCTTTCAAATTTCTCCCCATGCACTTTGCTCCTTTAGCAAAGACGGTATATTAGTTTGCTAGGGCTGTCATAACAAAGTACCACAGACTGGGTGGCTTAAACAGAAATTTATTGTCTCACAGTTGTGGAGGCTGGAAGTCTGAGGTCAAAGGTGTCAGCAGGGCTGGTTCCTTCCTAGGCCTGGAAGGGAATGATCTGTTCCAGGCCTTTCTCCTTGACTTGTAAAGGCCATTTCTCCCTGGGTCTCTTTAAGTGTCATTCTCTCTGTGTGCATCTGCCTCCAAATTTCCCTTTTTCTTAGGATATAAGTCATATGGACTAGGAGCTCACCCTATTCCAGTATGACCTCATCTAAACTAATTATATCTGCAACCACCCTATTTCCAAATAAGCTCACATTCTGAGGTACTAGGGGTTAGGAATTCAACATATGAATTTGGTGGGGGGGACACAATTCAACCCATAGCAAATGGTATTTGGCTGTAGAAACATTTGCGGGGAAAGGGATATGTATGTGTCCTCACGAGGGTGGAGGGTCTGGGAGCTGTCTTCCCTGTCCTTCTTGGTCTCCCTGTAGAGTGGCTGGTTTGGCCTGGTTTCTGAACACGCAGCACCTGCCAGTGCTCACTCAGGTGAAGCTGGTCTCACCTGGCTCTTTTGGCTCCTGCATCATAGTCCCCCTGGTCATTTGGTTCTCACAGTTTGTGGCCTCTCATTCTCCCTCAACTTTCTGTAATCCACTGGTTCCATCATCCCCTTGGGAGACTCGGACCCTTGGGTGCCACTGCGCTCCCACTGCAGGGCTCAGGGCTCTGTGAGACCACCTTGCAGCCCACCCACCTCTTCACCATCATCAGCCTGGAAGGCCCGTGTAGGACGTGGACATTCCCTACAGTGGGTAAGGAAAGAAGGAACTGCCCCACTGCTCTGGGAGTCTCCTCGACTTGCCCAACAGAGTTTCAAGCCCAAGTGGGGAGTGGGACATGTCTCCCTCCAACACACTATTTGCCTCTCTTCCTTCTCTTTCCTCCCCTTTCCCATACTGGAGGGGCTGTCTGTTCTTCTCTAGATGAGTGGGTACTTAAGTTATCTTTCCCTATGGCTTGTAGTAAAAGTCAACGTGGAGAACTCTAAGCAATACTTTTGATAGTTAAAGGGAGCTTTTGGAATTTAGGAAAAAAATTCCCTCCTAAAACAAAGCCTGGCTTTCAAAATCAGTGGCCTCAATTTTTTGAGCATGCATCCCCAGCAGTAAAAAAATTTGAATATGTACATATATATATTTGATATATATGTACACCATATATATGTCTTAGAATTATATACATTTAATACTGTACTAATATATTACATGCTTTATAAAACATACATCCAAAAATAGACATCTTAAAGGATAAGATAAAAATGAAAATAGAAGGGCAAATATTTTCTTTCTGCACCCCCGTATGTTGTCTTGGGCACACCCCGCTTTGGAGGCCCCTGTTTACTACTGCTGTCTTGCAAGGGATTAAAAAAAAAAGGAATTTGGCAGTCACAGCTGAGCAATGACCTGGTT
Organism: Diceros bicornis minor; assembly: GCF_020826845.1. Taxonomy (NCBI): domain Eukaryota; kingdom Metazoa; phylum Chordata; class Mammalia; order Perissodactyla; family Rhinocerotidae; genus Diceros; species Diceros bicornis. The sequence continues at coordinate 13,689,461 of NC_080763.1, forward strand.
GTCCTCATTGGCATCTCCCTTTCCCTGAAGCACGGAAACCTGCTGATTAAATGGGTGGAGGGCCACAGAGCATCATGATTTAAGCAGAAAGAAAAACACACCAGTTTAATATATATTCAAAAGTGCCATTGCTATTCCAGAGGAACCATGCTATGGGCTGGCCCCGAACCCTGAGGCCTGAGAGCAAGACAAGCTGCCTCTTTGTCGTGCACAACATTCCCTTTGTCATCGCTTGACGACCCATGGGTTAATGTTGTTGTCGTCCCCTGCCCTTCCTGGAGCGACAGGACAGATAGGGTGCCTGTCAGCAAGAGGAGCGTGTGGGCACCCAAACTTGTACAGATGTGTCAGGGAGTGGGAGGCACCAGGAGGCGGATGTGGAACAAGGCAAGGAATGCTAAATTCTACGTGCTGGGAATAAAAAAGGATGTGGACTCCGAATCAGGGCTTAGCTGTGATGACCATGTGTCCCACAGGCTGACCAAGTCCCCGTTTGAATAGTGTATCACATTGTGTGGAAGTCCCCAAGCCAGAACACTGGTCCTGGTTATAGGGACAGAAATATAACATTCTTCTAAGTAGAGCATTTCTCACACGGAAGCGTCTGAGAACCCGGGAAATCAGGGGAATGGATTACAAGGATCTGTCCCGGCATTTCAATAAAGACCCAGGACAAATATCATGGGGACTTTGGGAGATTTCCAGTAGCTCGTCACTTCCCAAGGCCTGTGACGTTGCTTTACTCCAGCGTAACTGTGGTGTGGTCACGTGGACAAAGGCAGCAAGTGCTGGAATCCAGCTTGAATTCCCGTTTGAATCATGGCTGGTGCTTATAAGTTTGTGACCTTGGGAAAGTTACCTTTGCAAAGCCTCGGTTTCCTACCCATAAAATGCCCAATACTAAACAAAATACTGTCTACAAAGTGTTTCTTACACCACATTGGCACACAGTAGGCATTTAACAATCGTGACAAAGTTAGCTGATGTAGGTAAAGCCTAGACTTATTACAAGTTTTCTCCCCAAATTTCCTAGCATCTTCTGCCTGCCTGATGCCTGTCCCTCCAACGAAAACTCAGAGGCATTATTTAAAGTGGCCTGTTATTTAAAAACAAAATTTCTAGGACTGTTTATCTTTCTAATTAACTTTAAAATTAATTCAGGGGCCTGCCCAGTGGCGTAGCAGTTAAATTTGCGCGCTCCGCTTCTGGCCCTGGGTTCACAGGTTTGGATCCCAGTACCGGACAGACGCACTGCTTGTCAAGCCATGCTGTGGCCGCCTCCCATATAAAGTAGAGGAAGATGGGCACAGATATTAGCCCAGGGCCAGTCTTCCTCAGCAAAAAGAGGAGGATTGGTAATGGATGTTAGCTCAGGGCTAATCTTCCTCACACACACAAAATAAATAAAAATTAATTTAATTTTTGCGTATAAAAATGTTTTATGTTACCATTAGGAAAATTACTGACGAGTGTCTTACCATGTTTATCTATACTGTCACCTCACCAATTCCCCTGAGCCAGCCCCTCCCCACTTTCATAGTATTTACACCCCAGTTTGATGCCCCTCCCACTACATTTACATTTTTAGTAGGAAACTCTTGAAAACTTGACCATTTTAAAAATCAAAGGAAGTGTATCTCCAATCGTGATACTCAGGCTGTGGGACAGGTGGTAGAAAGAAATATTTACATGAAGGCTGTGCGTGGGAGGGAAGACAGTCTCACTGGGCTGTAGCTGAACTTGCATTCCCTGCCTGTTGGACCTGCAGGCACCCTGGCAAAGCCTCCGTCCGTCCCGGTGTGTCTTCCTCACGCCCAGCAGCCGCTGCCTTTAGTTACTCCTCGGGTACCAGGATTTTTCTCAGCCAGCCTCCCTTGCGATCTCCTCCAGGAAGTGTGCTTGGTTCCCCCAGGAGACTCACAGCTGAGAAGCACAGCTGAGTGGCTGCAGCTGGCTTACCAGTTTCACACACCGCTGGCTTTCAAGGAAGTGGGGCAGCAAACGGGCAGGTAGGTGATGGGGTGGTGGGACAGGTGGGTGAAGCTGAAGATTGGAAATAGTCTTCCCTGAGTATTTCTGGAAAGGCAGACCTGAGGGGAGCATCACAGCAAGGGGCTTGGGCAGCCAAGGGCAACTGGTGACATGAGGAGAAGGGAGGCACCTGGTCTTCCACCATTTTCACGAAGGCCTATCCTGCTTATGTTCAGTAAAATGTTTCAAAAAAGCAAAATTTTTAATAAAGTGTAACACGGGAAGGTAGTATGGTCTTGCTGCCCCCACGAATTTATCTTCAGTTTTCCTCCAGGGCTCTCCGGGCCGACCCTGGTGGGCTCCGCCGGTGTAGGAAACACTGCCACCTGCTGGGCCTTTTGAGAATGTCAGCGGACCCTGCTAGTCAAACCCAGCCTCAAGCTTTCCCAGCGCCCCGGGTGTCAGCAAACTCGGCCGCCAGAGCAGAGGAGCACAGGATCCAAGACCAGTGGCCCCAGGGAGGAATTACTCAACCAGCCAAAAAATAGAGATAATCAATTCGATCTTGTTTTTAACCTTTAAGAGAAGTGTATTAAATTAAAACTCCTGAAATGATCTAATTTGCCCTACTTTTATATTACCTCCATAAAAGTGAAAACAAAGGAAATAGCAGTGGATTAGATGAGCAAAACTGTCCTCTTTCCTAGCTTCCCCCTCACCAGCTATGGCACACGGCAGGAGCCTCAGTTCGATATCTACCCTCTAGGGTTGTTATGAAGATTAAAAAATCCAGCACATAGTAAATGCTCAATAAATGGTGGCTCTTATTCTTAATTTGGTTCTAAAATTCTATGAAACTTAGAAAAGTGGTAACATGTTAACCCATTATTAACCCAATACTTTTTTCAGAGAATGTTTTTTAGAGAGTCCTCTTTGTGTTCTTCAGGTAGGGTCCAGTCCTAAGTGAGACATAGATCATGAGAATCTTCTGTCCCAGCCCCACCCTCTGTTGTTCCAAGCTCACCCAACTCCGCCATCTTAGTTTTCCTGAAAAAAAACACAGCAAAACACACACTCCCCAACACACATGTACACCAACAATTCTGACCAGAATGTGCCCAGAAGAGCTACAGTGGACACATTGGAGGGGGAGAAAGGCTACAGGGATTTTTGGGGGGGTCTTTGGAGGCCACTTTGCCTTTGGCACCTCAATCCTCTATTTCTGGCCTTAGAATTTTAATCTAATCCACTGATTGAAGCTGAGATGTGATTCAGCAGCACATGGGGAAAAAAAAATCTTAGAAATATATTGAAGCAAAACAAAACAAAACAAAACAAAAACTAGAAAGGCCATCTAGGGGAAAAGCCCTCTGTGCTGGGGGTAGGGTTGGGGCAGGAGGATGGGCTGTGAGAAGTGAGAAGATCTTCTGTTAGGAAACTCTTGGCTAAATCTCTGCTTAGGGAGTCAGAGAGAAAAACAGAGGAGGGGGAGAGGGGAGGGGAGAGAAAGTGCAAATAAAGTTCCCTAGAGCTGGGAGATGACTTCCTGAGCCCATCCTTTGTTCCAGACACCCTTCCTACCCTCCCTCTCTGTGCTAGACTTGGGGTGGGGGCACGAAGAGTAACCAGCTGTTGATCCTCTGGAAGGGACACTCAGGGCCTCTGACTGCGCCTTAGAGGTTCAAAGCCTTGCAGGATTGTACTGAGCCTCAGACCTTGACAGATGTCATCAAACATTCTCCTGGCCTGTGTGAGAACGGGCAACCCTCCATTCACACTTGTTTCCTCTTTGTTCACAGAAGCACAGTCTGCACCAAACATGCAGTAGAAATGTGCCTGGGTTTCCAGCTGTTGTCTAGGGGGAGACATCGTGTTTGGAGCATCTCAGCTTTGGAATCCATTGACCTAAACATTATCAGATGTGTACTCAGAACAAATGAAATTATGCTCTGTGTAAAATATAAAACAAGAGCACATCTGATCACTACAAAAGCGGTTAACTGTCTTGTATTCATGGTTGACAGACTGAAGACCACCCTCAAATTCAGCCAGTCAGGACTCAGCAATGCCCAACATGGGCCATCAGAGTTCAGTGACTACATCCTGGGCTCAGCTGCTGTGCCAATTTACGAGCAAATTAGATTGAGAAAGTAAATCATTCGTGTTTGGTAACAGCAATTAAACAACACATGAGAGTACAACATTATGAGAGCAAAAACGTTCAACCAGGTACTTCAAAATATGAAGCAACTTGTTTATGTGTGACTTCAGCCTTGGGTAGTTACATAAAAATGAGGGGCGGGTGGGGAGTGTGGTCTGCAAGTTCATTAGGAGGTGGGCAGCACGTGCTTGATGTCTACGTCAGTCTAAAACCATAGAAACATAAGCATAACATGGATGATCTTTATGCTCACGGTGGAGCAGGGTACCACCATGTGATTTCACATGTGGTTTGTGATCACCTTGGGGCCATATGATTATCTAAAGGAACAGAGTGTAACTGTTAATGCAGTCTTTTTCCAACTAGAGCATTCTGAAGGACTCTTCAAGTTATAAATTAGCTAAACACTGTTAAGACTTGGAGAGCTTTAGAGTTCCTTGCAGCACTGTGAAGTGACAGAGTAATCCCAGAGGTGTTAAAATCTCAACGTAGAGTGTGGGAGAATCCACTGTGTTCCCTAAAACTCCTTTCCTCTTCTTCCTGGCCCCCCGGAAAGACTCAATTTCCTGGCCTCACTTGCATTAGATGTGACCATGTGACTGAATTCTGACCGACGAATTGTGAGTGAGAGAGACCAAAATAGTTAAGAAATGGGTCAACATCACTGGGTACAAGGTCAGTATACAAAAATCAATTGTATTTCTTTATACTAGCAAAAACAACGTGAAAGTAAAGTTTCAAAAACAGTTCCGGGGTCCAGCCCAGAGGTGTAGTGATTAAGTTTGCATGCTCCACCTCCACAGCCTGGGGTTCGCAGGTTCGGATCCCGGGCACAGACCTACACACCACTCATCATCCACGCTGTGGCGGCGTCCCACATACAAAATAGAGGAAGATTGGCACAGATGTTAGCTCAGGGACAATCTTCCTCACACACACACAAAAAACAAACAAACAGTTCCATTATCAATAACACCAAAAACTGTCACTGAGGAATAAACATAACAAAAGATGTGCAAGACCTCTATACAGAAAACCACAAAACATTACCAAGAGAAATGAAAGAAGGGAGAAAAAAAAGGAATTACATATATTGTTCATAGATTGAAAGAATATTGTAAATCTGTTAAATCGCCCTAATTTTATCTATGGATTCAATTCATTCCCAAGAAAAATCCCCACACGTGCGTGTGTGTGTAAAAACTACAGGCAAATTCTGAAATGCAAAGGGTCAAGATCAGCAGACAGTCTTGAGGAAGTACAAAGTCAGAGGATGTGAGTTACTGATTTTTAAGCTACCATAATTAAAACTATGTGGTATCAGCAAAAGGATAGACAATAGGCCAAAATAATAAAACGGAGTCCCCAAATCGACCCACACCTACATAATCACCCAATTTGCAGCAAAGGTACATTGCAATACAGTGGGGGAAGGATGGTCTTTTCAGTAAATGGTGCTGACCCGTTGGATATTCAAACGGAAAAAACCTTGACTCTTACATCATACAAAACACAAAAATAAATGACGGAGAAAGCATAGACCTAAATGTGAAAGGTAAAACTTTCCAAAAGTTTTCCAAAGCTTCCAAAAGATAAGAGAGGAAATACAGAAGAATATCTTTATGACCTTCAGATAGGCAAAGATTTCTTTAACAGGACACAAAAAGTACTACCCATAAAAGAAAAGATTGATACTCCACATTTCATTAAAATTTAAAACTTTTATTTATAAAAAAAAATACCATGAAAGGAATGAAAAGGCAAGCCAGAGTGTGAGAATGTAATAGCAATCCATATAATTGACAAACAAGTCATATCCAGAATATATAAAGAAATTCTTCAAATCAATAGGAAAAAGACAGACTACCTAAAAGAAAAGTAGGTCAAAGACTTGAACAGGAAATTCTCAAAAGAGAATACCAAAGTGGCCAATGAGCCTTTAAAAGGTGCTCAGTAACATTAGTTATTAGGAAAATGCAACTTAAAATCACAGTGAGATAGCACTACACTCACGCCAGAATGGCTAAATGAGAAAGATAGACAATACCAAGTGGTAGTAAGGATATGGAGCAACCGGAACTCGCAGGCAATGCTAAATTCAGGCTTGCAAATTTGTATAACCAGTTTGGAAAACTATTTGGCAACATCTACTAAAGTTTTACATATGCATGGTCTATGACCCAGCAATTCTACCTCTAGGTACATACCTGACAGAAATGTATAGATATGTGCACCAAAAGAGACATTCATAATAGCTTTACTGATAATAGTCCAAAACCGAAAATAATCCAAATGCTTGTCAGCAGTAGAATAGATAAATTGTAGTATATTCATGCAATGGAATATTATAGAGCAATGAAAGAGAATTAACTACTGCTTCAAGCCACATATGGATGAATCTCACGGATATAATATTGTACAAAAGAAATGGATGTACTTTCCCTGTGCTCTCTTTCCTCATCTTCCAATTAAATGACAGGTACTCCAAGGGCCTAGAAGAGGGTGGAGCGGCAAAATAGAGAGAGCTCGGGGGACCCTGAATGATCATGTGGCCAGGAACTTCCACCTTGTGTTGTGACATGAGTGAAAATAACTTTTTGTGTTATGTCACTGGGAATTTGGGGTTGGCCTGTTTCAGCAGCCAGCATTGCTTATCCTTGGTGGTACACAGGGCAGTATACAATTAAGCGAGAACAGGTGGTACCCGTGCTGGAGAAGCTCATAAGAAGGAGAGGCCGCCAGGAGCTAGGGTTGTCAGGAAAGGCCTTTTTCCATCTACAAGAGCTGGAGGTCACATGGAGAATGGGGCCTGGGTAAGTCAAGGGAGAAATCCTTCCAGGTAGGGGCAGAGGCTTGGGGGCTGATGCTGATGGAGGACAGATGGAGAGCATCCCATTCCTGCAGGTGGACGAGAGGTTAGGGCCAGCTTCTGCAGGTGCCCCTGTCATGGAAAAAGAAGGAAAAAGGCAAAGAAGGGTCCACGGCTACTCTTTCCTCAGTAGATCTGCGGCCCATGATTTGAAATGACATATCTTCTCAGCCTACACATTCAGGGCAGTTTTAAGTGAGATGTATGTAATTCCTTTCCTCTGACAACGTGCTCTGTTGTCGTCTCCCTGTTGCCTAATTGTCTACTTTTAAGAGAATTTATGGAGCCTGATGAATAGCTTGACATTTCTTTGTTGGAACTTCCAGATGTTCTGACCAAATTCCAACTTCCAGTCGAGGTTCCCAGCCCTTCAGGAGAGCTGTCTGGTAATTTTCTAATCCTCCCCAGGACATTCCTATTTCCTGCTGAGAAATAAGAAAACAACAATGCTTCCCTAAGGGTGGTATGCTTCAACCCTGGAGCCTGGAATCTCCATTTTAGGAAAAGTGTTTACAAGGGTATAAAGCTCTGAGAGGAAACGGGCCTGTGAGTCTCCTGGGAGAGAATATGAGACCCCGCCATAAGGATATGCCGCAGAATTTTGCTGCGTTCCTTAGCGAGACAGACTGTCTAGGAAGTTCATTTAGATTAAAAAATATATCAAAGTGAAAGTATGTGTGTGAGTGGGTGTGTGAAACAGATCTGAGAAAAAGACAGGCAAAAGTCAAGGAAGTGGGGGAGATAAGGAGAGAGGTCAAAGGCAAACAGTTCTCTTGATGCAAAAAGATCTCTTCAGTGCACTTGAATTTTTTTATTATGGAAAGATTCAAACATACACAAAAATAGAGAAAATAGTGTAATGGACCACCATGTACCGATCATCCAATTGCAATAATTATCAACATTTTGTCAATCTTTTTTACCTATCTGCGCCTCTCCTTTTTTTTGCGCTAGAACCGGGATTGGCAAACCACGACCCATTGGGCCAAATCCAACTTGCCTCCTGTTTTTGTAAGTAAAGTTTTATTGGAACACAGCCACGCCCATTCATTTATGTATTATCTATACCTGCTTTCGCATCACACCAGCAAGGCTGAGTAGCTGTGATAGAGATTGTGTAGCCCAGGAAGCCTAAAATATTTGCTATCTGGACTTTTACACGAAAAGTTTGTCAGTCCCTAGACTAGAGTATTTTAAAGCAAACACTCAATATCATATCATTTTACCTGTAAAGATTTCAATATGAATCTCTAACAGATAAGAGCTTTATTAATGCCATATCCATAATAGAATAATTGTATCTAACAAATCAATAACTCCTCAATGTCATCTAATACCCGATCTGAGTTTAAAATTTCCCTATTAACTTAAAAAACTGTCTTTTCACACTTGGCTCTTTCACATCACGATCTAAACAGGTTCATACATTGCATTTGGTTAATATATCGCTTAATTATCTCTTAATCCATTGTCATTTCTCCCTTACTACCCCACCTCACTGCCTTCTTTTAATGACATTTATTTGTTGAAGGAACCAGATCTTTTGTCCTATAGCATCCCCACATTCTGGATATGGCTGGTTGCATCCTCACTGCATCATTTACCATGACCGCAGTGCATTTTTGTGTCTGGGCCGTGTGAGGTAACACGGGGAACTTCCACTGTCCTCTCCATGGAGGTGGTGGAGAGATGTGGAGTGAGAAATCAGTCTCTTCAGACCCGGTACTGCCCCTCCAGGGTGTGGAGGAGAGGGTCAATTATAGCTACATAGAAGGCTTTTGTGATGTAAGCCAAACCCAGGAAGGGTCAAATACTCCTTAACTCAACCATGTCTGAGCTTACGTTGCACAAGGGGTGAGAATAAAATCGTATTCACAGGAAGAACGTCAGTACAATAATAAAAGTAAGAAACAGGATGCTATGTACAGTGACACACCATTTATAAAAATTAAAAGTACAAAACAACTCTGCCTACTTGACAGGGACCCAGGCCTCTTCAAGGACCCACAGCGAACCCCAGAGGGAGGGCCTCTGGGCAGGGGGCAGGGAAGGGAGAGGCCATTGATGAGGAAGAGGAACGCCAAGCAAGAGGGGAGGAGGAAGTACACTGACCCTTGATGGTGGGTCACCCCAAATTGGAGAGGAGCATTGACTCAACTCTACACCAAACAAACAAACAACCAGGAGGGATTCTTTTCCTTAAAGGAGGCTAGACTACATGGTTGCCAAGAAAAGCCAATGCTCGTTTTGAAGCAATTGCCAGTTTTTTTTGGAAAAATGGTGAGCAGATCTGTCACACCTCTGGCTGGTGAGGAGGCTGAACTGAAGTGGGATCCCCCACCGTGCAGCCACCCTGTCCCTCTAGAGTCACAGTGGCTCGGCAGAGGGGCCTTCACTAGCAGATGGCAAGACCCCAGAAGAGCCTCGTCCTACGGGCAGGGACAGAGTCTCCTGACAGAAGGATAAGGAGCCCTGGACCAGAGCTCGTGGAGAAGGCAGCTGCCCGGAAAGAGGGGAATTTGGAGAACAGAAAGAGAAGTTGAGAGAGAAGGCAACCCCACAGGATGACCTTCTTTTAAAGGCCTAAGTCTGCAACTGCTATGGGTAGAATTGTGTCTATCCCCAAAAAAAGATATATTGGAGTCCTAACCCCTAGTACCTCAGAATATGACCTTATTTGGACATCAGGCCTTTATAGAGGTAATCAAGATAATATAAGGTCATTAGGGTGGGCCCTAATCCAATATGAGTAGTGTCCTTATAAAAAGGGGGAATTGGAGACACATACAAAAGAACACCATGTGAAAGTTGTAGTTATGCTGCCACAAGCCAAGCAACTAGAAGAGAGGCCTGGAACAGAGTTAGAGCCTTCAGGGGATCAGGTCCTTTCAGACTTTTAGCCTCCAGTACTGAGACACAATAAATTTCTGTTGTTCTAAGCCACCCAGTTTGTGGTACTTTGTTACCATAGCTATAGGAAACTAATTCAGCAACACTTTTCCCTTGTGTTGTTTGAGAAGGTGATGACATTGTATCGTTAGAACCTCTGCTCCTCCCCTGGTGTCCTACTCTTCAAAGAACCACCTGACCGTCCACAGGAAGCTGACGCACATCTCCTTGGCAGCCTGAGGAAGATGGGCAAGGCAGTTTGCATGCAGAGAACACCATCAGGTGTCCTGCTGGGACACTGGTGGAGTGCCACAACCCACGAGGATCGGTTAGTTCCTAGACCCAGCCATCAGGGGTTACTGGCAGCAGCAGGAGGACCTATGGGGCTGCTGTCAGCAGAGAAGATTCCCCTGGTCACAAAAAGAGCAATCGTCTGATTTCTCGCCTCAAAGTTACAGGGGATGAGGTAGGAAGGGAGAGGCTGCCATTCCTGAATCATGTAAAGTTATAACATCTGGACCCCAGAGCATCTTGCCCTAAAATTCTCACAGCTTGCCCTAAAATTCTCACAGCTGGAGGTTATGAATCCTTGCATGCCTTTTTAGTTAGCTATGTGGAAGTGACTTTTGGAGAGGAGGGCGGACATCAGGATGCAGGGGAAGGCAACCCGAGGAGAACATTCAGGGAAGGTTAGAAGGAAGATGACAAAGAAGGTGCAAAAATCATGACAGTCTGACCCTTAAACTAGATTCTGAGGAAGGAGCAGATGGTCGAAGAAGGCGGTGCAGATGAACCCTACTCTGGAGACGGCGAGCTCCTTGCTCAGGAGCAGGGATCGTGACTGTGAATGGTGGGGTCCCCTGCTAGAGGTCAGACTGGGATGCCTGGGCAGGTCTGGAAAGTGGAGGGCAGCTGGAAGCTGTTGCTTTGATCCTCCACCATCCCCCTCCCCTCCCCACTGCCCTGAGGGTAAGGCCGTGCCTCCTTCCTTTGGGGAGCTGCATGCGGTCCTGGTGGGGCTCCTACCACAGTCCCCTGCCTTCCTCTTACTACAGCCCAAGGGGTGGGCATGAGACCCAAGCCCAGCCAATCAGAGCTCTTCCTGGGAGTTATGTTTTCTAAAGTTTTTCTTAGTGTTGCCAAACTGGCGTGATGTGAACCGAGAGCTGCCTGTGGCCATGTTGAGCCTGGCCCAGTAACAAAGTCTAGGTCACTAAAAGATAGTGAGAATCCTAATAACAACATACGGATCACTCAGTTCTGTCCCCACCCAACCCATGGACACATGTCTGAGAACTGAGAAGAGAGGTTGTGAGTGAAAATGAATTATTTCAGTAAAATCTCTGTAAAACTGTAGGGCAAGGGCAGCACATTGGAGGGGAGAGAAGCATCTTTCTGTCACTTCATCACAGAGCAATGTCTGGAAAGTAGGGACAATGCCCAGTGGGAGACTTGGGTGCTTGGCCAGGGCCACTGACCCCTGGTGGCAACTGTGGTGCCTGGCAAGAAACGGCGGTATCTGGAAAACTGTTAGCAGTACCCAGTGAGAGACAGCAAAACAGCGCCCAGGGAGACACACATGTGAGACCTATTTCTCTTCTCCCAATTCACAAACAGACTTGCATTTCCCCGTAGGGGTAGGGGAATGGTCAATTTACAGAAGATCACAGGTAACGGCAAGAGCAGTGAAATCCACGCATTACTCTTGCTGCGTCCCCTTTTGTACTGATGGGCTGAGGTGCCCTGGGAAACTGAGGGTAATTTGGGTAAACTTAATAAACCTGGGCCACCTTGTAGCCAGTGTTTTAGCTATCTATTGCTGCACAACGAATTACCCCAAGACTTAGAGATTTTAAAATAACTGTAAATGTTTATTATCTCACACGGGGCAGGAATTTGGGAGTGGCTTAGTTGAGTGGTTCTGCCTTGGGGGTCACTCATGAGGTTGCAGCAAGCTGTCGGCCAGGGCTATCTAGGATCCACTTCTTGACTGAGGCCAGAGGATCTGCTTCTAAGAAGGCTCACACATGGGGCTGGCAAATTATGTTGGCTGTTGGTGGGGGGCCTTGGTTCTTGCCCACATGGACTTCTCCATAGGACTGCTTGAGTATCCTTACAACATGGCAGCTGACTTCCCTGAGAACAAGTGGTCCAACAGAGCGAGGTGGAAGCTGCAATGCCTTTTAGGATATAGCTTCAGATGTTCCACTTTTTCCTTTCCGCAACATTCTATCGTTACACAGTTCATCTCTATTTAGTGTGGGAGGGGACGGCACAAAAGCATGAACACCAGGAGGCAAGGCTCATTGGGGGCCTTCTTGGAAGCTGGCTATTACAGCCAGTCTCAGCAGCGTACCATATTCAAAAGAAGCACCTGTTTCACAACTGCAAGCACTGGAAAGCAATTGAGTCTTTACTGACGTCTTCAGAAGAGCAAGGAAGGAGGAATTACATTGCAGACTGCCCAGCAAAAGTTCTAAATTTCCTCTTCATTCCTCTATTTCCCCAAAGTCCCCCTCATCACAGCAACTGCTCTCCAAAATCTCTCTTCTTCCAAACTTACTCAAATCTTCACATCTCTCCTGTCACCCCCACCCCACCTCAATTATATAGATCAAGTCAACGTCTCTCAATTCTCAACTCCCCTCTTTACCTTGAAGCCCCAGGAACCAGGCAGGCAGTCATAGGCACCCTGGAGTGCAGCACAGAGAGTGGAGGATGAGGGAAGACTGGGAAGAATGACATGGTCACATTTTGTGCCTGTGTCACATTTATATCCTAAATGCCCAGAACATAATAGTTGCTTAATAAATGGTGACTTAACAGATGGTGGCATTTAACAAATTCAAAATGAAAATACTGGTAATCAGTGGTAATACTATAGCAACAAGTTTACATATGGAACACAAATGTGACATGGTACTATCTTGCTTAAAAATGTTCATTATAAGGACATGTAATGTTGCTATTTTTCTGTGTATAATTTTTTTTGTCTTCTCCTATGAATAAGCCTCCTGAAAGCAGGATCTGTGTTTTTATTCATCATTATGTCCCCAAAGCCTGGCAATGCCTGGCTTGGGGTAGGCAAGAGTTTTGTCAGTAATTTATTGAACACTTACAATGTATGCCAGGCACATCTCCAGGACCCATACATATATTAACTCACTTAATTCTCATAGTAACGTAATGAGGTAGGTTATCTTCTTATCATCCCCGTTTTTCAGATGAGAAAATGAGGCACAAAGAAGTTAGGTGACTTGCTGGAGGGCACAAAGCAAGAGCTGGGATTTGGACCAGAGCAGTCTTGCTCTAGAGTCTGGGACCACCCTCTCCACCACATCTACAGGGTTTGTGGAATTGAATTAAAGTGGAGTGAGGAGATCTGTCAGACCTCTTCCAGGGAAAGCCTCTATATTTACACCAGATACTTCTAGAAAACTACTGAGGAAGTCCTGGAAACCACCAGTGTGCTTTAAGGTGACTCATGGAGGGCAGGGAGGAAGTTGCAATGCCTCTGAGGGCGGTTGGTTTAGAGAAGGATGAACTATGTCTGAAAAATCAATTAACACAGAGAATCTTTTAGAGCAGTGAAAATACTCTGTATGATACTATAGTGATGGATACATGTCATTACACATTTGTCCATTCCCATAGAATGTACACCACCAAGAGTGAACCCCAAGGTACTCTATGGACTTTGGGTGAAAATGATGTGTCAGTGCAGGTTCATCACTTGTAACAAATGCACCACTCCGGGAGAACGCTGATAATGGGGGAGGCTATGCATGCGTGGGGGCGGGGGGTTATGGGAAATCTCTATACCTTCCTCTTAATTTTGCCATGGAACCTAAAACTGTTCTAAAAAAATCAAGTTTAAAAAAAACGTTATCAGCAGGAAAAAAAAATCAATGAACACAAATAAAGCCAAGCTGCTTTGTTCACACTAGCTTCAAAGCAGAAACCCACCTGTCCCCCCAGCCTGCGTGACGGAGAGCCGTGTGAATATTTAGCTGATGCTGGATCCATCACAGCTCTGGTCTTCACAAAGGTCTGGTATTTTGGATTCGTGGTCAGTCTCATTTGGCTGTTAATGTTTGAGTGAAATTTTTAAAATCACCATGGAAACCAGGAAGCAACACTCCTATTTGGGGAACCAACTAATGGAAAGTTTTATAAAATAAGTTACACAGCTTATGCTTCAGCAGTGGGATTTGTGGCATCTCTCCCATGTCACACAGCTAAGGTCCACCACGTTTACTACCACATAATGGTATACTTTTAGCCTGCAGAATTTTGAAACTGCATAATTATTGGAGAAGTTTAAAAAGAATGAGAACATAATGATTTCCCAAATAAGTCAAGTAAAGAGTTTACTCCGCCAAAGCAAAAGAAAGCGGAGTTATGGTAATGAGAGGCGGGGGATGGGGGGGTGGGGCCAGGGAGGAGCTCGCCTGGCGTCAGAACACGGGGCTTTGAATTTCAGTTCTGCTGTTTACACACTCGGTGTCTTTCCACAGGGCACTTCAGCTCTCCGAGTCTTACATTCCTCAACTGGAAGTTGAGAGGGTTGCCTTAGACCATCCTCAAGGAGCCACCCCGCCAGAGGTCTGCATCCAGGGGAAACTCCGTGCGGCTAAGGTCGTGGCGCCAGCTTCCACAGGGTTCATACACACAGGGAAGCCCACCACAAGTATTCCGTTCGGAGAAGCAGCTCCGACAACTTGGGGCAATGCAGTCATCCGCAAAGGAAGCAGCCTTTGAACGTGCTCGCAGCATGTCCCAAGAGGAGGGGAGACGTGAGCTTGTTTCTGTGAGCAGATCCGCCCTGAACAAGCATTAACCCGTTCTCTCTTTGTCCCAGTTCCTTGAACTCATTATCTCTCTTTATTGTGTGTATTTTTCTCAACACCTCAAATCCTTTTATGGAATACAGTGGGGATATGAATATATTCTTTTTTAAAAAAATCCTCAAAAGTGATTTGCTTCAAACTACCGTAGAACTACCATAGGACCTAGCAATGTCACTTCTGGGTATATATCCCAAAGAATTGAGAGCAGGGACTCGAACAGATATTGGTACACCCATGTTCATAGCAGCATTATTCACAATGGCCCAAAGGTGGAAACAACCCAAATGTCCATCAACAGATGAATGGATAAACAAAATGTGACACACACACACACACACACACACACACACACACTGGAATGTTATTCAGCCATAAAAATGAGCAAAATTTTGAAACATGCTGGATGGACCTTGAAAACATTGAGGCAGCAATAAGCCATGCACAGAAGGGGAAATATTGTATGATCCCACTTATAGGAGGTACTGCGAATAAGCCAATTCATAGAGACAGAAAGTAGAATAGAGGTTACCAGGGCTGGGGGAAGAGAGATGCGGGAGTTATCATTTAATAGGTACAGAGTTTTTGTTGGAGATGATGAAAAAGTTTTGGGTATAGACAGTTACACAAACTATATTGGCTATAGATAGTTATAGATGGTTACACAACATTGGAAATGTATTTAATGACAATTTTACACTTACCAATGGTTAAAATGATAAATATTGTGTTATGTATATTCTACCACAATAAAAATAGTTTTTTTATGGTGAAAAAAATGGTGTTTAGAATTAGTCAGCTGGACTCAGTTGAGATGATCCCAATTTTGTTGGCAACATCCAGAACATCACAGTCAGGCCAGTGGAACGTATGCCTTCTTCTCTCTATCAGGCCTGATCAGGGTGTTGACCTTGGCTACGTCAGTGTCACAGACCATCTTCACAGCCTGTTTGATCTGGTGTTTGTTGGGCTTGACACCCACAGTGAACACAGTGTGTTGCTGTCTTTTATCTTCTTCATGGCTGACTCGGTGGCCGGGGGAGCGTGATAACGCCACAGTGGTCAAGCTGGTTTCTCCTGGGGGCGCTCTTCTGAGGATATTTGGGCTGCCTCGGAGCCTCAGTGTCTTGGGCTGACGGAAGGTGAGTGACATGCAAATATCTCTTTTCTGTGTGGCTGTGGACGCCTTTCAGCGCCACTTTCTTGGCCTTCAAAGCCTTTGCTTTGGCTTCCACTGTGGGAGGGGCAGGGGCCTCCTTCTTCGCTTTCAGCACCATCTTTCTGAAAAGTAAAAACAGTTTTTTAAAGTGAATCGCTGTTTGTGCTTCTGTTGGAAACCTTTTTATGTGTGTGTAAATTGGCTCTCTGTAAAGTGCAAGAGAAAGGTGAGGAAATGAAAAGGGAGGTAGCCGCTCAGTACCGAACCTGACTGGAAATCAGGAGGACTGAAACGTTTGACTGTGTGTGCAGTGGGTTTGGGAGGATGTGAGGAGGACACGGATTAAAGAAAGAGGCACAGAAAGCCAGAAAGGCGAGAGGAAGCTGAAGATGGAGTGAGGGAGCAACTCTTCCGCCGACAGGGTCGCTGTGTCCAGACCCCCAGAGGCACACAGAGACCAGTTTGCTCCTGACTCAGCGGCCGTGGCTGAGGAAAAGGTTGTCTATCCTCCTCCTCCAGGAATATTCTTCCAGAGCTTTTCTGCTCTTATCCACCATGGTCGGTTTTCAAATGGGCACATTTCTTCCACAGATAACAGACTCTGAACAGAATTGGAAGGTGACCTCCTGTCTCTTCTTAGCGCTTCCGTTGTTTACATAACCTCTGTGACTTAGTGTCCCCATCTGTAATACACAGGTCACACTCACTACTACCTTTGAATAACAGTAATTCCTTAGATGTGCACAGAGCTCCACAATTTGGAGAACACTCTGGTAGGCTGCGCCCCAGTTGTCAGCTCTGTGGGGCTGGGGATTCCTGTCTGTCTTGTCCTCTGCTGTTTTCCCAGCACAAGGAACAGTGGGGCCACACGGCAGACGCACAATCAACATTGCCTGACTATGGGACTAGGTGCTGTCTTATTTAGCCCTCAGGGCAATGCTGTGAGGTATTTTTTTCCTCATTTTACAGATGAGAACACTGAGTCTCAGCAAAACTGAGTCATTTACCCAATGATCTGGGATTAACTTGTTTGGCTCCAACTCCAGTGAATAAGAAGCTCATCAAAATAAACTTATTTTTTAAACACCTGTGAAGGCACATGAAGGAAATACTTTGAGCCCCTTGGATGATGCTGTTCCTCCCATTACTCTATTGTCCTTCCATCCATTTTTTTCTTGCCTCATGCTTTCCTTCCCGCTCCTGTATGAGCTTCGTTTTTAACTCACCCAGCATCCAGCTCTTTGCTCTCCCAGCTCTTTGAGAATGCCCCGTGGGGTCTCACCCTCCTCTCCAAATGGCTTGTTGAAGAATTCCCTCCAACCCCTTACCTTCTCTCCCCAGGGGGAGTCCTGGCAGACACAATCCGTTCTGTCCTTTCCGCCGATGTTGTTGCTCTCTTATAGACCAGGTCTGGCCTCTGCCCGGCGGTCCCACTGGCCAAAGTGTATTAAAGGGTTTGTTGAGTGGGGCAGAAATCCAGGATCTTGTAGTCTTCCTTCTCAGTATATGACTCCAGGTCTTTGGTTAGAAGTCCCTCTGTGTTTACCAATAATGGACAGGTTGATGTCGTGTGCCTCCTAATACGATGCCCTGAAAAGAGCACAGCATCATTTTTGTGGTATTCCTTCCCCAAATACAGAAATCACGAGGAACCATTGGACAAACCCAAATTGAGGGGCATGCCGCAGTGCAACTGGCCTCTGCTCTTCAGAAACGTCAAGGTCACGAAAGATGAGGAACGCCTGAGGAACTGTTCTAGATTGAAAGAGATGAAAGGGACATGACAACTGAACGCAACGTGATCCTGATTTGGATGCTAGACCTATTGCAACGTGATTGAGATAATCAGTGAAACTTGAATGGGGTCTGTGGATTACATGGTATTATTGAATCAATGTCAATTTCTTGATTGTTGTGGTTGAACAGCGGTTTAGTAGGAGCGCATCCTTGTACTTGGGAAATACACACTCATGTGTTAAGTGGGGAACAGTCTCTCTGCCTTTGAATACAGGACAACAGCAAGCAGGTAAGAGGACGCTTACCTGCTTTGAAATCCAATATACCTGACTTGTACCGCAGGCCACATCTCAGCGTTCTCATCTGTAAAGGGGAGCTAATAGTGGACCTACTTCGGAGGATATTTTAAGAATTCGATGAGATAATGTTTGTGAAAGAGCTGAGCCTGGTGCCTGGCACACAGCAAGCCCTCCATAAACTCGAGCTGTCTTTATTGCCTGCACGTGCTTCAAGGGGATGAACATCTTTCCTTGTACTAAACACTGGCTTTCCAGCTTTGTGGCTGTGCTTCGAGAATGTGTCACTGTCATCACAGGCATTGTTGTCTTTGGGACCAGCCACTGGTCAGAATTATTTTCTTTGGCATGAATTGAGATTCCCAAGTCCAAGTGCTTATGTCTGAAGGAAAGCTCCAGCACTGAGCCCTTGTTCACAATCCGGGCTTCCTGTTCCTTGTGGCAGCATGCTGGGGCTCACTTCTATCTCTTCCTGAACAGCCTGGGGCTTGATTGAATTTCCTCTTGGCCTCTGGAGGGCATGACTTGGATCTGGAGGTGGCCCATCTAAATCTCCTTGTTTCAGAAGGTCTGGAAAGCAGTCAATGACTCCGCCAGTTGCTTCTTCCTCAAAGCTGGCCATCAGTTTCTCTTAAACGTGGGGAGGCCGGATCCCTGAGTCTCCGGGTGTGTAGCCACTGGGAGGGGAAATGGCATCTCTCCAGGCCAGACATTAGAGGCTATGGTTTGGGCCCTACTCTGCCTCATCACCTAAAACACCTGTTGAGGAAATCACCGAGGGTGAGTGAATCCCTAGATTAGGGAGGGTGTGCTCAATTCTCACAGGTTTGATAGCAAAGCCTTCATTGCAATTTTATTCTTCACCCTCTTTAGAGACCTATGCATCTTTCAAGTGTTGAATCATTTAGATAAAAAATTTTTGAACTAAGTCTTGAAGCAAAATTATTTAATCATTTATTATCTCAAGATTTCTGTTTGTTAGGAATTCAGACCAAACACAGTGAGGATGGCTATTCTCTGCTCCATGATGTCTGGGGCTTCAGATGGCAGATGTTGATGAAGGCTGGGGGCTGGTATCATTCAAAGTCTCCTTCACTCACGTGGCTGGTGACTGATGCTGGCTGCCACCTGGGACCTCACTGGGGCTGTTGGAGCCCTGTATGGAGTTTCCCTGTCCCCAGATGGTGAGAACTTTCAGAAATCCACGGAATTACAAGAACTTCATTTTATTTTATTGGGAGGCTCTTTTGGTATCACAGGCTCTGGATTTGATGTTTCAAGAGTGTCTGTGTTCTTGTCCTGTGACCTCGTTCAATCTTCAGGTTGGGTCTCCCTATGTTACAGTCTCATAGCTGCCTGAACTTCCCCTTCTCAGCATTTGTGCTTAAAAATCTATTTTTTAATGATCTGTTTAATGCCTTCTTCTGCTGAACTGTATGCTCCACGGGGGCAGGCGGCCAGGCTTGTCTGGTCTGCCACTGTGCTGTTGGTTTCTAGCACAGTAGGTCTCAACTAATGGGTATCGAGTGGAAAAATAGACTGGCAGTTCCTCAAAAAGTTAAACATAGGTTTACTACATGACCCAGCAATTCCACTCCGAGGTATATACCCCAAAAAATTGAAAACGTGCCCACACAGAAACTTGTATGTGAATGTTCATAGCAGCATTATTCATAATAGCCAAAAAGTGGAAACAAGACAAATATCCATTAATTCATGTAGGAATAAATAAACTATGGTATATCCATGCAATGGAATATTATTCAGCAATAAAAAGGAATAAAGTACTGATACATGCTACACCATGGATGAACCTTGAAAACATTATGCTAAGTAAAATAAGCCAGACACAAAAGGTCACATATTGTGTGATTTCACTTAAAATGAAATGTCCAGAATAAGCAAATCCATAAAGATAGAAAGTAGATTAGTGGTTGCTAGGGGCTGGGAGGAGGAGATAATGGGGAATGACTGCTAATGGGGTTTCTTTTTGTCATGGTGAAAATGCTTTGGAATTAGAGAGTGGCGATGGTTGTGTAACATAGGAAATATACTAAAAAACATTGACTTGTAAACCTTAAAGTAGTGAATTTTGTGTTATGTGAATTATATCTCAATTTAAAAAAAAGACCGCCTTAACACATATATATTTATTGAATGAAATTCATCCTTGAAAGTGATGCAAACTCAGGGTGCTCTGGATCAACTCCAAGCCTTTCTGGATGTTTCTGCTAGCTGTGGCTGTGAGGAAAGTTGGCCTCTAAAGGTTGAGATGTTGGCACTCTGAGTGTGGAAAGGGTGTGGTTGTGATTTGTCTGTGACTGTGGGTTGGCTGCCGGCACCCTTGCTGGAGATGGTCCACCACCAACATTTTTATTAACTTCAAGAGAGGAAATTGGAAAGGCAGGCTCCCGTCCTTTTTTCTTAAAACTGATTTCTGGAGTGTGTCAGAGCAACAAAAACGTCCTACACATCGAAGCCGAGTACATCATCTTAATCATGTGGGGACAGGGGCAGGTGGCAAATACTCGGGTTAGAATGTTGATGTGTTTTATTGTAGGCTTTGGAAGTTTACGTAAGAGGTGAAAGAAAACCAGTTGGTGCTATCTGGGGCCATGGTTTAGAGCTGTCATGAATCCAGAAAAATATGCTGTGTCCGTAGCTCAAACCCCAGCAGGATGGATGTAGGGAGAGGGGACGGACCCTCCTCATGGGAATATACTCAGGGGCCCTTGTCAGTTTGGTTGAACAGGGGCATTTTCAGGGTTTGTCCTTGAAGACGTATCTCCTCTGAATGAGAAGGGGAAGACTGCTCCTTTACCAGGCTATCTCTCCTTATCGAGAAGCAAAGAGATCCTGAGAAAAAACCAATTTGGAAAAGAGAGAAACCACTTTCTCAGGAGAGACCCAGTCACAACTGGAGCTGCACTGATTCTGGGCTCTCGTCGCCAGGTCCCAGCCAGGGCCTCCTGGAGGTCAAGGCTGACCCGCAGTCATGTGCATTTTTTAAGGCGCCTAGTATATTAAAATGCGAAGAAATGTGCCCCCGCCCCCGCCCTCACACAGTTACTGAGCACTGTGGTATATTTTAAATGTTTACATTTGATAGATTAATACTTCTACCATTAAGAAGAATAGAGTAAAGGTAATCATGCTTTTGCAAGATAATTCCAGGACATATTTTAAATATATTACATGCAGTGCTCTACAGGCAACGATGGAACACGGATTTCGAGTTCTATCCTGAATGTCACCTTCTTTCTGTCCTGTCATCTGGAGATAATATCGGAAGACAGAGTGTAGAACCCTTTGTGAATTGTGAGACCAGAGCCCAGTGCCCCCATATACCCCACCCTCACCCCCCAATAGGCCCCAAGGCCCCCGCAGCTGCTGCTGTTCACTTGGGTGGGAGCAAAACAGTACAATCTCAGAAGCTGTGTTTTTGTGCTGACGCCAGTTCTCATTGAGACCCTTCTCTTCAGTCAGTAAGTAATTTGCTCTTAAGACCTTAGTACTCTTTCTGGCCAATCCCATATGCTTGTTTGCTGCTGCCCTGCAATGCCTGGGTGCTTTTGTGGATTTTATTTTTGTTTCATTTTAGTCAAAAGCAGTAGCTTATTACAAGGGAAAAGGCAGCGATTATTCACATTCCAGCTGCAAACAATCAACGCGTCAATCAGGGCCACACCTTGGCCTTCCCAGGTCTTGTTTGTTGGGCTGGCTCCTGTGAAGGGCGTCTGTGAGGGATTGGCCTGCGAGGGGCTCCTCATGCGTCTCTTCTCCTGTAGCCTCAAACCCAGATGGCCACACCCTCAGGCAACTTGGTAGTGGCACTGTGAGCCCAAGGACCCACTAAGGACTGACCTTGAGAAATTTGGGAAAGGAAGGTTTGGCTTCATTAGAACACCTGTAAACAAGAGTGAGGGGACACATGGCATTTCAGATCATTGCAGAGGTCAAGCTGGAGTTCCCTGGAGGAGACCTTGGATGCTAAAACTCTGTGTGGGACACCAACTTTGAACTGCCCTGCCATTTCCCAATTGCAGCAGTCAGGGAACATCCCAGAACATCTATTGTGTACCAGGTATTAATCTAAGCTCTTTTCACGGCATCATCTCATTTCATCTTTACCACAACCCAATGACATAGCTACTATTCTCATGCCCATTTTACAGATGAGGAAACCGAGTGTAGAATGGGTAAGTAACTTGCCCAAAATCACATAGCTAATGAGTAGCAGAGCTAGGGTTTGAAGTCTGGTCTGTCTGATTCTGCAGTTCAGGATCTCAGAAGCCCTATTTCTGGGTTTCTAGAGAACTTTCCTTTTCCAAACCAACTTCACTTTCCCCAGGGCCTTTGTGTGAACAGAAAGTCAGTTTTACAGTTCACACGCAGTGAAAAGGCGGCTCCTACAGTGTGACTGTGAACGCAAACAACAGGTGTGAGCTTTTGACTCCTTCTGAACCAGGACAGCAGTGCAGCAGTAGGTGGGTCTGAGCACTTGTGGAGACCAGCCTCCGGAGCAGGTCACCCAGGGAGTCCGTGTAGCCTCCCAACAGGGGCCTGGGGTCCAGCAGAGACAGAGACTCAGGCATCTTGGAGCAGGAAGGAATTCACCCTCTCTTGTTACAGACAGGGAAACTGAGGTACAGGAGATTAGGTAAGGCACACCCTGTCTGCAAGTACAACCTGGGTCTCCTGGCTCCACACCATTCAGAAAATGGGCCACTTTCTAAATTAGGAAGCCAAGGCCTGAGAGGTGATATAATTGACCATGGACAGGGACCTAGACTCCACTTCATGCTGAAGTCACAGTGGGCTGTGGATGGGAGGCATTCTTCAAACTCTTGTAGGATGAATGAAACACACGCATCTGTGTTTTCCAAGCTTGCCTGAGCGTAAGAATCATCTGGGATCATGTGTTAAAACGAGAGCTCTGTTCTGACTAGCAGTGCTGCCCTTGCTATACTGTTCTCACTCCTGGTCCAGAAAATCCCCAACCCGCTGTCACCAGCTTTTCATGAACTGAAGGGTGTTCTCCTTAGCTCTATTTCTTGCAGGCCTGGACCTGCCATGATTTTGAACACACTTTTTACCCGTGGCCTTCCCGCCTTTATTCTCGGCGGTGCAGGCTGCATCCTCTAGGGGGCAGAAACGAGCCACTTGTTCTTTCTTGGGGCTGAGCCTTCAGATTTCCCCAGAACTTCAACGAGAAAATAAATACCCAAGGTGGTTGGAAAGGAAGCAGATCTTACACATGCTTTTCTCACTAGATTGAAATGTGATCTAGAATCCTCTAAGAGACAGAATACTGGTAGGAGCTCAGGCTCTGAATTCAAACAGACCCAAGTTGATGGATCTAATGTACAGCATGGTGACTATAGTTCACAATACTGTTATTGTATACTTGAAATTTGCTAAGAGAGTCAATCTTAAATGTTCTCACCACACACACACACACACACACACACACACACACAAGGTAACTATGCGAGGTGATGGATGCATTAACTAACCTTATTGTGGTGATCATTTCACAAGATATATGTATATCAAATCATCACACTGTTCATCTCAAAATTCCACAATGCTATTTGTCAATTATATCTCAATAAAACTAGGAAAAAAAAGAAAACAAAAAAACAGACCCACGTTCACATCCAGAGACAGTCATCTACTGTCTTTGTGACCCCAGCAGGCTATTTAAATTCATGAAGCCTCAGTTTCCTGTTCTGTAAAGTGGGAATAATAATACCAGCTAAACAGGATTGTTGTGATTCTTATACCACAATTGCTAAAAAAAAAAGTTTACTGTTATTATTACCTCAACTGTTACTGCTGCTCTCTGATCAGCATGTGATTATTAAGTCTGTAAGGGAAGTGGAATCCACTTTCTTCAACGGTTGGCTAAAGCTCTCTAAAGAGGCATTCAGCCCAGGCTCTGGCCTAGGATGACATTTCACATCCTGGAAACTAATATGAACAACAGAGGCCACATTGGACGGAAGGAAATGTGTTGGCTTCCTTAATAAAATCAAACTTGCTTCCTCCAAGATCGGCCCGGCTGCCGAGAGACTCTCCGCACGGGAAGGGTGGCTGCATCTCTTGGCTCCATTCCCCAAGATTCACCCTCCCCTGGAGCTGTCCCCCTAACCTCACTGGTGCCGCCATGGGTAAGGAGAGCTGCACCCCTCCCTACCCCAGTGAGAACTTCGCCTTCACCGCCCACCTTGGAGGATCTAGGTTTGATTTTATTGAGGGTGTCAGTAAGTTTCTTTACTCTGCGACTTGGGAATTCTCTTCTTTTTGGCTTCACTTGGAATAGCTTGAGATGTCAAGATCCTTAGGTCCTAACTGGAAATAATAATAATAAGCATCATAGCAGCTACCATTTTTTGAGCCCTTCTTATGTGCCAAGTGCGGGTGGATTCTCTCATTCCATGTCCACCACAACCCAGTGGAGTAGTTCCTATGACCACTCTCATTTTACAGATGAAGAAACTGAGGCACTGGGCAGTTAGGAAACTTGCTCAAAGCCTCATGGGTAGTCAGTGAAGGAGCTTAGGAGCAGAACCCGGCAATCTGACTCCAGAGCTGAATTCCAAATCACTTGGCTGTGAAGAGAGTTGAATAAACACAGACCCTCCCTTCCCACTCCTCCTTTCTCTTGGATAACGCCTAAGGTCTTTGATAATACCTGTTTCATCAAAAAGTTGCCTAAGGCCTGGGCTCCCTCTGGCCAGCCCCTGAGTCGGGTCAAGGTGTCAGTGACACGAGGGAAGAGTTGTCACCCAGGGAGAGTGCCAGCATCCCACAGCCATACTCCCTTCCAGCACTTACTGTCTTTCCCGTATGCTTGGCTCTCGTCTCCCCAGCAAGTTCCCACCCTGCTTGAGGCCCAGCAGACACTCGTTCCCTGGGCATGCCCCTCTGCAGAGACTCATGGCGGATGGAGAAGTGGGGTGGAGCTCCTTTGAGGTGCAATCAGCTTGCAAATCTCTGGCACAGGTGGGAAGAGAAAGGTCCTCCCTTGTCAGACAAATTGAGCCCTGCCCTAAGCACAAATGCTGTTCCCTCTTGTCTTGCCTTTTCACCTCCTTATTCCTTCACCATTGTGAGGGCAGCACTCAAGAGGGCATGTAAAGACACCGTCCCTGCCCTGGAGACTTGGAATCCGTCACCAAGGCTGTGAGGTGAGAAGGAGGTTGTAGTGTTAAGGTTCCTTTCTTCTTCCTCAGTGAGGGAGAAACCCCAACTGTCAACAAACCCCAAACCAATCAACCAAATGATGCTGGGATACCTGGGCACAGAAACCAAGATGCCAAAGGACAGAGGATGAGGAAAGGAGAAAGCTGGAGGAGAAGAGGGAGCTTGAAGCTCAAAGGGAGTAAGGCTAGCGTGCATGGGTTCCCCAGGTGCCCAGGCTGCGGGGCCAAGTAGGGCCAGAGGATGAGGAGGTGGGGAGGGATCTGTGTCCCAAGAGGCGAAAAGAAACACATTAGAAAGAAAAGCAAACTTTCCAGAGAACCAACAGGACTAGGATGTTAAATATCCAAACCTGCTGACCCCGGAGGAGGCTTGCATGGGGCCGTTGTCACACAAAGGGTCCAGTGACGGGGTGAGGGGTGAGCAGACTGCAGAGACTGCTGCCCGTCCAGATTTGTCCATATAAAGCAATTTGCAGAGGAGGCGGAGTGGAGAAGTGGAGAAAGCTGAGGCAGCTAAGGAGATATGTTGAAAAGTTTAGCACAAAAGGCTACACGCTCTATGATTCCCTTTATACAACATTCTGGAAAAGGCAAAATGCTGAGACAGAAACCAGATTACTGGTTGCCAGGCCAGGGGTCGGGGGGTGACTGACTGCAAAGGGGTGTGAGGGAACTTTTTGGGGTGATGGTACTGTGCTGTATCTTCATGGAGGTGATGATTACACAACTGTACACATTTGTCAAAACTCATTGAAATGTACACCTTAAAAGGGTGAATTTTACCGTATATAAATTATACCTCATAAACCTGACTTGAAAACAAGTTGAAGGAGGTGTCAAGAATTACAGATTGCAACTCAGCCGCGTAAAAAAGGAGAAAAATTTAACCTCTTTATTTTTTTAGAACCAGTATAAGCTTCCTCACCAATTCTCAACCCCATTTATATTAGGTGGGAGAATTTAAACTTGCCAATTAAAGGAAAACCAGTCTCTCCCACTTTAAAATAGTTTTATTAAAGTAGTTCAGCCTCTTTTGGATAAATATTCAGTCCAATCCCTGCCTGGACTGTTACCTGCTGTCCAGGTGTCCTCCGTCCCGCCCCTCCCCCTTCCTCCCCATCCTGTGTATAACTCTGGGGCAATGGGAGAGGATGGCTGGTCTGGGTGCTGAACACTGCACTGTCCTCTGGTCCTCAGCGGCCTCTGCAGAGATGTCCTTCACCCATCTGGTCTGCTGGCGTCCATGGTTGAGGTCCAGGCTGGTGTGGCCTGATGGTTCACCTGGCTCATTGGTCCTGTCTCAGCTCTGCTGGTTCAGGTATAGACTTGCACCTGTTCCGTGTCTCCACGTTTTCCATTTCCCAAGGCAGGTCCACAGGCTCTCAACTCGCAATGCCCTTCTGCATTCCATAGCAGCTCTAGAAACTTCCAGGTTTCTCCTGGGCCACAGTCAAGCCAATGGGAATTGGGGTGGGGTGGAGGGACATCTACAGTCCCTCTCCTGGACTAACCACACCATGCAGTTGTCTCTGCTTCGCTGCAGCTGCCCCAGGTGGACATAGGGACACAGTGTGAGGCTGTTCCAGGGCTCCAGTCAAGGAGTGGGGCACAAATCCTCTTTGTTTCTGGCGTGCTCTCAACCTCTGTGGTTTTCTACTCTTCTCCACACTGCCATCAAGGGTTATGGTGGGAGAGCACTGGCTTCTGGCCTCCTACCTCTTCCCCCTCTCCCACCAACACCAGAAGGGTTTGTGCTTCCTCTTTCTGTTTTTCAGAGACTTCCTTTCATCATATCTTCCTTCTTCCCTGCCCTGTGGATTTTGTTCTAGATGGTACCCACCTGTCTCCTTCCCTAGGACCCGTGCTTCAGTAAGAGAATGTAGCTCACTGATAGTGAAAACGCCTTGGAAAGTGTTTCACAAACAGTATCTCCATTACTGTAGGATTTTAGGAATGAGATAGTCGTTTCCAAGGAAGTGTTTTTGCTGCATGTTAAGGGACTATCTTTAAAATACAAATTTTCTAAAAATGGTGGGATTCTCATCCACTCGGATATACGCACATACTTCACTATCTTTCCCAAAGTCATCTCATTATCTTTTCCCCCAAGGCTGTTCCTCCTGTGTTTCTAGTCTACCCAGGACCCAAGTCGGAAATTGAGACTCCTCCTAGACTACTTGCTTTACATCCAGTCTATCCTGAGTCTTTCCTTAAACTGGAAGAATTCTTGTCTCTGTCTTCTCTCTCATCCCCACCACTGCTGCCCTAGTTCAGGCCCTTGTATTTCTCACCCGCGTTGTTGGAATGGTTTTCTGATTGATCTTTCTACCCCTAGACTTGTACTTGCTTTCCTCTACCCATCCTTGCCATGGGTATGATCTTTTTATTTTTTCTTCCTTTTTTTTTTGTGAGGAAGATACACCCTGAGCTAACATCTGTTGCCAACCTTCCTCTTTTTTTGCTTGAGGAAGATTAGCCCTGAGCTAACATCTGTGCCAATCTTCCTCTATTTTGCTCGTGGGACGCCACCTCAGCATGGCTGATGGGTGGTGTAGGTCCATGCTTGGGATCTGAACCTGTGAACCCTGGGCCGCTGAAGTGGAGCATGTGAACTTAACCACTACTCCACCAGGCCGGCCCCTAGGCATGATCTTTCCAAACGCATATCAGACTGTGTCATTCCTCTGCTTAACACCCTTCTATAGGGTCCCCATGCCTCCATGACATGGCCCCTGCCCATTTCTCAAGACTTGTCTCCTTCTCCTGTGTACAAAACCTCTGCTCCAGCCACATCACAGGACTGGCTGTACTAGGCTGGTTCCCACCTCTGTGCCTTTGCACATGCTATTCCCTCTGGCTAGAATGTCCATCCTCACCTTCTTATCACGAAACATTCAGCTCAAAGATTTCCTTCTCTTTAAAGCCTTTCTTGTCCCTTCAAGCAAGAACTCTAGGCTTTGAGTTATCATGATACCAGCTTGCCTCTCTTAGGACGCTTGCCACACAGAACTGTGTTGCAGTGCTAGGGTCCTTGGGGCCAGTGATGGGCTGTAGTAATCTCCGTTTCCCCAGCACGTAGCACAGTGCCTGGCCACAGCCAGTCCAATGAATGAATAACAATGAGCATCAGCCCTGGAGTGGGAAAAGACCTTGAAGGTCACTGGATTCAATGTTTGCATTTTCCAGATGAGTCTCAGAGAAGTTAAGTCACTAGGTTGACCTCACACAGCTAAGTGATTACATAAATAGACCTGGTCCTTTGACTCTGGCACAGAGCTCTTTCTATTACTCTGCAAGGCCTCTAGACACAGGGGAGGGGGCTGGGGTAGGGGGCAGGCTTCAGTGAGAAGATACCAGAGGTAAAAATAACTCAAGGCCCGGTATAACTTATTCTCAAGCAAGAAAATGGGTCAATCCACAAAGGGTTTTTGCAAAACCCTCTCACCTGTGCAGTTGGAGTGATGTACACAGTGTCAGCATGAGCAGCTGGCC
Organism: Diceros bicornis minor; assembly: GCF_020826845.1. NCBI lineage: Eukaryota > Metazoa > Chordata > Mammalia > Perissodactyla > Rhinocerotidae > Diceros > Diceros bicornis. The sequence goes on from NC_080763.1 coordinate 13,718,090, forward strand.
CCTGAAGTTACAACAACAATGCTGTGGAAGAAATTTAAATAGAAGGCTCGCTTGTTCGCTGCTGATTTGTTTGTGGCCCAGACAGGTTATCTAGCCTGATTACACCATCATCGCAGGGATGTTATTGCCTTATTTCTTTAAAAACAAAATTTGTATTTTATGATTTTGAAAAGCAGCCATACATACTAAGCCCTCACCTTGTTTCCTCCAGGAGACTCATTGTAGGGTGATAGAAAGAGTGTAGGCTTTGTGCTCACAGGCCCAGGTCGAATCCTGGGTCTGCGGCTTACTTGCAGCATGACTTAGAGCAAGCCACTTAACTGCTCTGTGCCTTACCTTTCATGTCTGTAGAAACAGAAGTCATGCTAGTGCACCCCCTGGTTGTCATGGGAGTGAAAAGAAGGCACTAGGGATGCAGCCAGCAGAGTGGGTAAAGCCTGGTCCTGGAGCCAGAACATCGGGGTTCAAATTCTGGTTCTTCCCCTTGCAAGGTGTGTGACCTCAGACACGCTACTTATCGTCTCTGCCACTGAGTTTCCTCTCTTTGTGGGGTTGTTAGTGTCCGGGTGGTATTTGGACAGTGCCTAGCTAGTGAAACACTGAGCATGGTGCCAGGCACTTACTGTGTGGGAGTTCCTTTCTCCTCCCCCTCCCAGAGGGATCCCAGGCTGTGCATCCATCTGGTGATGCTCAGGACCTTGGCTCACGCCCTTCAGCCCACCCTGTATCGCTCATGACAAATCTGGAGAAACCAAGCCGTCCCTTTTCTCTGTTGAACCAATGACAAGTAAACTCTTTCTCTTGGTCACAGGAGTCACCACTTGTTGACCCCCCCGCTCCCTGCCCCCCTGTATATGGAGCCTGCTGTCCCCCAACCCAGGCTTGCAGTCAGGGATAACAAAAGCAAGCCCAGTCCTGGGCCGTGGCCCCTATTCCCGGGTCCAGGACAGTGTGGTCTCCTGTCTGGCTTGACTCAGGGTGCTTTGTTCAGTTCTGTGTCCTGGGCCCTGTTTCCCGAAACTTCCCTGAGGCCTGTTGGGACTTGTTGTTTCTTGGGTTTATTAATCTCAGCTCACTTGCTAGATGCTCAACTCTGCATGCCAACCCAGTCACCTTTGCTGTTCCGACACAGCCCCAGGCTCCGAGAGGAAAGCTTAGCCCCAACTCCAGGCGCAGCCCTGAGCTGGCGGAGGGAGGTAGGTCGGGCAGGGGCCAGACCCTGAACTGAGAAGAGGAAGAGCCCAAACCCTGCTGCTGCTGCTGCTAAGTTGAAAACAAAGCCAGAAATCGTCTGCAGGTCTATCTTCCTACCTTGAAAATGTTCCCCCATAATGACCTGGAAGACGGGGTTTGAAGTTGGAGTTGTCGGCGTCCTTGGAGTTCTGCACGGAATGTGGCAGCACAGGGAGAGCTGGTGTGGCCCTCACACCTCCCCCCACCCCATCTTCCCACCCCAGCTCTGACCTGCACCTTGAGAGGCCTCGTGAGCATGCCACTGGACTCTTCAGCTCACACGTTCCAGCTCCATCCACAGCTTCCCCTTGGCCCCCCTCATGGCTAAGGGTGTGCACACTCGTGGTGGGATCTGCCCTTGGGCGGTCAGACCCAGGGAAGACATCACAGGCCCAAGTGGGCTGGGGCCTTTTGACCAGGGAATTCTGGAGCATGGTCCAGAGCAGTGCTATACAATAGAACATTCTGTGATATTGGAAATGCTCTTTATCTGCACTATCCAATATGGTAGTCACTAGCCTCAGGTGGCAATGAGCACTTGAAATGTGGTTAGTGCACCTGAGGAACTGAATTTTTAATTTAAAAAATTTTAATTAAGTAACATTTAAATTTAAATTGTCACATGTGGCTAGTGGCTACCATATTAGGTAGCACACGTTTAGAAAGTGGGGGTGTGAGGGCCTCTGAATGGACATGTCCTGTTGACTCTGTCGACTTCATCCCGTGGGGAGGGGGCTGACTGGAGGAGGATCAGAGTGGGGCTCCCAGGTCTCAGGAACATACCGGGGAGGGAAATGAGATTTGTTCTCAAAAGGAAACTGCCATATAAGGCCGCATATTCCCGGGCAGCCGAGCTCTCCAGATCTCTGAGGAGACAGATGCAGATGGCTGTGGGCCGGGGGAGGGGGACTGACTTGAGGGTGCCCCCAGACAAGTCCTGAGATTTTCGTGGGGACCTGTTTCACATAACGGGCCTGCTGTGGTAGTTTGGGCCTGCGAGGACTGTGGGTCTTGGCAGAGAGAGAAGACTCTGTTATTTTTTTCTGCTGAGGCCATGTGAACAGGGCAGACCGTGTGCATAGTTTCCATGGCATAATCTGACTATAAAGCCTTGTGTGTCTGTGGGGGAGGAACGAGGAGGGGCCCTCAGTCAGAACTGGGCACCGGCCCAGGAGGCACATTCTCTCCTGATTCCTGCAGGGTCCTGAGCCGTGAGGCGGAGAGGGCCGTGCCTGGCTGGTGGGAGCTTCTGGAAGCTCATTTGGTTGCTGATTGTGGTGAGGGTGTTGGCTCTTCCAGACGTGAGGTAGAGGAAAGATAATCTCCCCAGAACTGGGCCAGGTTGAAGCTCAGGCAGAACACAGGATGTGGATTCATTGGGAGGCAAAGCGGAGGCAGGCAAAGGAGGGCCTCCTGTCTGCACTTGGCCATGGGCTCCCACCTGCAAAACAGAAGCTCCCTGCAGGCTGGCTGGAGCCCAGCCCCGGGAGGAAATGGAGCAGGATCATTTGCCTAGAGCGATTCTAGGCAGGTTCCCTGGACACATTTTGCTGCTGGGGAAAGGATGTCTCTAAGGAAAAGAGGCCACCCTGCTGGCCCCTGGAAACTGGGGCTTTTGAGACAGAAGTCAGGGATGCAGAGCACGGGCTAACATTCATTCAGCAACTCCCAGGTGCCAGGCTTTGCACTAAGGGTTTTGCATTTCTGATCTCATTTGGGACAATATAAGATTAATAATCATTGTAATAGCTGATACTTCTCGAGTGCCTACCAAGGGACCAGACATCAGTGCATTTAATCCTCACAAACCCCCTGTCTATGGGGTGAGGGAAACTGTGCCCCATCTGTAATTTTGCCCCAAGTCACTCAGCCAGGAAGTGTCCCAGTCAGGATTTGAACCCAGACACTCTGACCCCGCACCCCCTGCTCTTAAACACCGATGTTCCTGACAGATCTTCTGGACATAATGTGGGTTTTGTGAGGCTCATCCCAGAGCCTTTGAAATGATCCCTCAGCTCTGAATGATCCAGTTTGTCCCAAAGCTCCTGCTTCCCTTCTCCTTCCTGGCTCTTTGGGTCTTGAAGCCCGGAGTCTCAAAGGCTCCCTGTCCTGCGAGAGCGGCTGTCCCTTCCCCTGCTCTGGGTTTGTTGTGACGTGCAGGGTGGCAGCCCCAGGCCACAGAGGTTGCCCAAGACAATCCTGCCTTTCTGAGGGGAGCGCGGGGCCTCGGGTCTCAGGCCGCAGCCGACACACACAATGCCCTCTGTCTCCGCGGGCAGAAAGGCGCATTATTGCGGTCGGGTGACTCCGGCTCCACTGGGATGAGGTTTGTGGTCTGCACAGCCCCCACTCGGTGCCTCCCCAGGCCAGCGGGCTGACCAGAGGCTGGGCGGGGAGGGGTCTCGGGGCACTCAGGGCCTGGGAGTCCCTTCCTCTTGAAGCTCCTGGCTTGCCTCCCATGTCAGACTTGCTCCCTCGCCCCCCACCCCCTCCTGTAGGTCCTTTCCCAGACCCACTGCTCACACTCCCAAGCCTGGAATGCTCTAATTTAAATTATTCTGAGAAGCACACCCCATCATGCCTGGTACAGCAGGCCATCCCCAAAAGTGACTTTCTCTTCTGGTTTCCTTTTCTGGCTTCTCATGTTTGGACTTGATGCAGGTTGGAGACAATTTTGTCATCAGGAATTTTGACTGAGTCCTTGAAAACAAATGTGTTCTTAGTAGCAATAACAGCCACAGTTTACTAAGTCCTCAGCATGTGCCAGGCACCGGGCCAAACCCGTATCCTCACGACAGCCCTGGGAGGGCTGTGCTCTTTCTAGTCCCACATTAAGTGTAAGAAACGGAGGCTCAGAGGACTCGAGTGACCTGCCTGAGGTGGCAGAGCCAGCAGGTGGTGCAGCTGGGACTGAAACGCACTTCTGACCGAGGTCAAGTTCACGTGTTTGACCATTGTGTTATAGCACTTGTATTAGTTTCCCAGGGCTGCCGTAACCAAGGGCCACAAACTGGGTGGCCTAGAACAACAGGCATTTATTGTCTCACAGTTCTGGAGGCTGGAAGTCTGAGATCAAGGCATCCACAGGGTTGCTTCCTTCTGAGGGCTGTGAGGGAGAATCTGTTCCACACCTCTCCCCTAGCTCCTGGTGGTTTGCTGGCAATCTTTGGTGCTGCTTGGCTTGTAGATGCATCACCTGATGTCTGCCTTCATCTTCACTTGGCGTCCTTCCTGTGTGCCTGTCTGTCTCTGTGTCCAAATTTCCCCTTATTGTTAAGATACCAGTTGTGTTAGATTAGGGCCCACCCTAGTGACCTTGTTTTAATTTGATCATCTGCAAAGACCTCATTTCCAAATAAAGTCACATTCACAGGAACTGGGGTTAGGACTTCGATATCTTTTGGGGAGGATACAATTCAACAACCCATAACAGCACCTTTCCCTGTTCAGGACCCTGGTGGCCCAGGCTTTCTTAGGAGCATCAAGAGGAGCTGATGCTTCCCTCAGCTCCAAGGGCAAGCTAAGCCTCTTTCCAGGCCCCGTTTCACTTGCTCACACAGTGTACACACACACAGATGACAATTGTCAGGACAGAGGCTGGACTGCCACATCCACATCTGGACCCCATGGAGATAGTGGCACAGCTGGCCAAGGCGAGGCATGGAGAGTGCCATGTGCTCCAGCAGGATGGCTAGGAAACAGCCAGCCATGCAGACACTCAGCCCTCTGAGCAAGCAGTGTGTATGAGGCCATACCAGATCTGTTCTTAAAACATCCCCCATTTCCTCTCCAATCCCTCTACCCTCCCAGATTCATCCCCCTTCACCTCCCTTCCCTTGGCCTGGAGCTTTCCTTGTACTCCAAGTAGGGCAGAGGCAGGGGGCTGTCTCTGCAGCACCAGCGTTTGGTGCAGGAGTGATTATTTAGGGAGCATCGAGGGCAGAGGGAGGCAGCTTGCCAGTTGCGACATGGACTCTGCCATCTGACTCTCTCCAGCTACATGCAAGTTTTCCCCCCTGGTTAGTTACCAGTCCTGCTGGGCCTTGATTAACCAGCCCCCACTCATCTGGTGTAGGTGGGACCAGGGGAGGCCTCAGCTAGGGGTAGGAATGTTGCTTCCTGGGCCCTGGGCCTGAGGGGTGCTGGCCCTGTGGACTCTTGGCCCCCAGGCACGGTGGTGCTCTTCTAGCCCACTGGGCGTTCTGTCCCAGCTCCTCCCCTCAGCTCCAGGGGGAAGCTGTGAGGCCCAGCTCTGGGCCCAGGCCTGCCCCAGCCTCCACCCCACCTCCTCCTCCCACTTCCCCAGAGGCTCTTGTTAACTTTCTGTCTCCTCAGCTTCTTGCCCACCTCCAAGATTGGTTTCCTCCATGTCAGACATCTCAGGCCTCAACGCACACGCTCATACATGCTTTACACAGTTACACACACACATGCTCACACACACGTTCACACACACCCACACATGCTCAATGCATGCACACACAATCACACACCCACACGTGCTCACACACATTCACACAGGCTTGCACAGTCACACATGTACATACATTCACATATGCCCACACACATACACACCTGTACATACTCTCTCACACACATGCTCATACACATTCACACACACACACTCACCTACACACACAGCCTCATACCTGCTCCCAGAACATCCCTGCTTAGGGCTCTGCTGTGCCTGAGCAGGGGCTTCCTTGAGTTGGCACCTTAGTGGCAGTTTATAAATGGGTTTCCTGGGATAAAGCACCCATTGGTCTTGCTGGGAGAAAGAAAACAGAGGCAGAAAGAGAGATTCAGATCTCAGATCAAACCTGCAGACTTCTGGGTTAAGTCCCAGCTCCACATTTTTATGGCTGTGTGAGCTGAGGTACTTGCCTTATTTCTCCAAGTCTCAATTTTCTTATTTGGAAAATGGGGATAATGTTACTCTCTTCACAGAGTTGTGCTAAAACTAGAAAACGGATTTGAAAGATAGAGCCTGGCATAAAAGAGGCATTTGTTATTATTTATTTCAAAATTCTGTTACATTTACATTTTAAAATAAGTAACCGTCACATGATTCAAAAGGCAGAAAAGGGTACATAGGAAAGTCTCCCTCCTACCTGCTCCCAAACCACTTACTTCCTTCCCCACAACCATGACCACTGTTCTGTGCCTCAGTTCTCTCACTTAACAACGTATCTTGGAGAATGTTCCATATTAGAATATAAAGGGCTTCCTCATTGTTTTATAGCTGCATTGAATTCCATTATATGGAAGTACCATCATTTATTTAACTAATTCTCAGTGGATGGGACATTTAGGTTGTTTCCAATCTTCTGCTATTTCAAAGCTGCAGTGAAAAGTCCTGTATAGATGTCATTTCACCCGCAGGTGTGAGTGTATCCATTAATGCTGTAAATATTATAAAATGGACACCAAAGGCCACTTTTCCTGGCCCATGGATCCCTCTTCCTCTTTTGTAGGCACTCACTTCTACAACCAAGAAGTCCAATGGCAATACTATACACACTGGAAGACACTGGGTTTTCCCAGCACCATAAACTAACCCCAAAAATCCTTGTTGTGGCTGAAGAAACAACCCTTTCCTTTTGATTCTTAGTATTTCAGTTGGATTCATTCCACATGCAACAAGCTAACACTGCCCGGATGTGGGAGGACAGTGAGGAAGAAGTTATAGATCTGCCGAGGAGGAGGGCATTTGCAAGCCAAAGAGCCTAGAGCGCCTGCATTTGCCTATTGCTTCATTTAGTCAGCAGGTCTTCACGGGACACACACAACCCTCCACACCGTGTTGGAGATGAGGAGACAGTGGAGACGAGACAGGGCAGGCTCTGCTCTCATGGAGCCTGTAGTCATATGGTGGAGACAAACACAAGGCAAATAATTCACAGATGATGTGAGCCGTGGTGGAAAAGCAGGCAGCGGACAGAGCATTCCTCAGCTTTGGCTGACCCCAGAATTCAGAGGCAGGTAGGAGCCCCCCTTGACTCTTCTTTTCTGAAGCCCTTTCAGGTTTTCCCTAGAGCCACCCCAGAGTCTCAGCCTTCTTCCTTGGTTATCTTTCTGCCTGTCACCCCCTTTCCCTCACGGCTCTGAATAGGTCGGGGCTGCGGGCTGGGTTGGGTGGGTGGATGTTGCCCCCCGGGCACAGCTGGAACCACGGTGACACCTCAGGCTTCTCCGCTGCTGCCCAACGGCAGCCTCGCTGGCCTTGGAGAGCTGCTTTGGTCACAGATGAGAGTGGGAGCTAGAAAGTGAAGAAAGCTCAGCTGTCACCCACTCCCCTTCCCATGAGGGCTGGCCCAGGCCTCAGGGCTGCTTGGGGCCCAAGCTTATCAGAGCCAAAGCCAGCTCACCCTTCCTGACACACAGGAAAGCAGTGATCTGATAAAACTGGGTTCCTCCTAGGTGTCAGCCGCTTAATGTGCTGGCCCTCCCAGGACTATTTGCATATTAGATGACACCATGTTGAGGGCTTTGCTCAATGCAGAGGAGTGAATTGCTGATTATAGAGGCCACCCAGGCCTGCCAGTGGGAAGATTTTATTTGGGAGGATCACAGAGGACCTTCCCATATGGAACAGTTTACCTTAGTTAGGATGGTGTTCTCCGTAATCTCTGCCCTGATTTTATTGTTGTTTTAACTGAGAGGAATCTGTAGAAATGAAGCATGGGAACCCCTCATATTCACCAAACAAGCCTTCTGAAAATCATCTCCGTTGTGACAGTGGAGCATAGAGTGGGAAGTACAGTGTTTCCACACTGAGGGAACCACACCCACAAAGTCACAATTATGTAAGCATGGAGGGTTGGTTTTCAACTTCTAGAATCAATCTATTGTAAAAGAGAAAGATTGAATTAAACATTATCCACCATAACAATATAAATGTAGAAGTAAACTGTCAGAAGTAGGGGGTGGAAGGGGACATCTTGGTGGGAAGACAGGTAAGGGCCCTAGTTAACTCATTTTACGCAGTGAGGAGACTATTGAAAATGGACACAACCAGAAATCAAGCTTTAAGTACATTATTTAAAGTTACAAAGATAACCAATAGAATAATTGAAAGTTGTAATGACTAAAAATGAGAGGATTGGGGAGGGAGAAGGGGGTTGGGTTAGTGACCTAAATCCTCATGTTTCCTAGGCAGGAGTCAGAGATATCTGAAGTTGATAAATAAAAATTTAGCAGCAAATTACTTAGTGTTAGAGTGATGACCATCTAAAAGCAGACGTCTTTGGAAAAAAGGACCAGGTGGGGCAGGGCAGTGTTGCTTTTCTCTATAGTCCCCATTGTATCACATTTAAATCATGGGCAGATTATATTTTCACAAAACTTACAAGAAATTCTGTGTCAGTTTTCCGCATTCTCCATAATGGGCATGCATGACGATGATAATGTATGATAAAAAGATGAAAAGCTTAATTTATTTAAAATTTTTAAATTGTGGTAAAAACACATGACAAAATTTACTATCCTAACCATTTTTAAGTTTACAGTTCAGTAATATTGACTACACTCGCATTGTTGTGCAACAGATCTCTAGAACTTTTTCATCTTGTGAAACTGAAATTCTATGCCCATTAGACAAGAACTTCCCATTTCCCCCTCCCCCGTAGCCCCTGGCAACCACCATTCTACTTTCTGTTTCTATAAATTTGACTACATGCCTCATATAAGTGGAATCATACAATATTTGGCTTATTTCACTTAACACAATATCCTCAAGTTTCATCCATGTTGTAGTATGTGACAAGACTTCCTTCCTTTTTTTTTTCTAATGTACATTTTTTTTTTTTGAGGAAGATTGGCCCTGCACTAACATCTGTTGCCAATCTTTCTCTTTTTCTCCCCAAAGCCCCTGTACATAGTTGTATATCATAGCTGTAGAATTGTAGCTCTTCTATGTGGGACACTGCCTCAGCATGACTTGATGAGCAGTGAGTAGGTCTGCGCCCAGGATCCGAACCTGCCAACCCTGGGCTGCCGAAGCGGAACGCGCAACCACCAGGCCGGCCCCAAGACTCCCTTCCTTTTTAAGGCTGAATAATATTCCGTTGCATGTCTATGTCACATTTTCTTTATCCATTCATTTGTGGGTAGACACTTCAGTTGCTTCCACCTCTTGACTATTACAAACAATGTTGCAGTGAATATGAGTGTGCAAGCTTAATTTATTTTTAAAAAACGATATCCCAAATAGATGCAGAAACTGTGGTTAGACAAGGCCTAGAAGTTAAGTCCCTCCTGGACCAGAGCAAGCCCAGGGCAGAAACTCTCCTGCCAGCTGGGGAGTTTGTCAAGGCCTGACCTCTTGGGATGGTCCGGAAGCTGGAAGAAGCGTGAGGCGGAGTCATGGAACAGTGTGGAAGGTACACGGAAAGGAGCTAAGTTGGCATCAGCCTGGCACATGGTCCGCTTTGCCATCCATCTGTCTCTACAGTGTTTCCCACTCTCAGTGTTCTCCCAGCCCTGCCCATATTACCCAGTGCCCCGGTCTGGCTTCTGTTCACCAGAAGGTGAACAGCTGTGATCTGAGTTCAACACAAAGGCATTCGATTAACCATCTTACTTTCCCACAAGCTCATTTTTTCTTTAAGTCTTGGGCCTGTGCCTTGCTGTTAATTTGCAGGGCTGGTTTAGGTCTCTCCTGCATTATCAGGACCTGTTCACCTCGTCCCTGCCTGTCTTGATAGGGCAGATCCCTTTCTAGGCTGGAGGCTGTGGGTGGAGCTGTGTCACTCCTATGGGCTAGCTTGGATGGTTTCCCATTGTGTTAGGTGACAGATTGTTCTTGGACAGGAAATTATTTAAGTTCAGCTTTTCCTCTGATGATCTGGGAGGCACTCAGTCAACACACGTGGAACTGAAATCCCTCAGGGACCTGGCCATTAATGGATGTGTGAGCTGGGTCCTCACACACAGCATGAGATACTTCCCACAGTGGGGGAAGAGTGTGGGATGTGGGGTCTCCAAAATCATGGTGGGAAGGGGAGGGTGTTCCCTGTGGGGCTATTGGGAGGCATGGAAGTTATTTCCTTCCTCACTGGACTGTGGCTTTGGGACCACCTGGTAGCCTCAGATGACCTTTTGTGAGGTACTTTTCAGAGGCAGTGACTCTCTGAGGGAGACGCTGAGTGACAGTTGCCAGAGTTCAGGCAGCTGATGTCTGTGTCTAGGAAGGAGGTTGACACCAGGGGTCTTCCCCGTTTCCCATTCTACACCATCTGCCTTGCCTGACGTAGATCGTTGATTGGGAAGTTCCGTTCCAATTTATCCTGCCTTTTCCCTTCCAAGCCTTGCAGGTGGGTAGAGGAAGGATGTTCTCTAAGGCCTAGTGTCTAATACATAGCCCCTAGCCACATGTGGCTATTGAAATTTAAATTCATTTCAATTAAGTAAAATTAAGTATTCAGTTCCTCAGTTGCACTAGCCACATTGCAAGTGCTCAACAGCCACATGCAGCCATTGGCTACGGTAATGGACATTGCAGATACGGAACACCTCCGTCATCACAGAAAGGTCTGTGGGACAGCACTGCTCGAAGCCTCCTCTCATTTCTCCTCTGATTCTGATCTGGAGTGATTGGAAGCTGCTGCTTTAGGCTGGGACCCCCAGAGCGTGCTGCCTATTGAGAACTCAAGCAGGGTAGAAATGCCTCCAGTCCTCCTCAATATTGAGTCCAGGGCAGCCATAGGCTCTGACATCTTGCTCTTCCTGAGTGTCACACCTATAGTCCTGAAGCTGCCACTCAAACCTTTTAAGTGGGTTCTGGCCTGCAACAGGAATCTGTTCTGCTCACCACCAAATCCATTTCATGAATTTCCAGGGTGTGAGGATATACCAGCCTAACCTGGTCTAGGTCTCTTTCCTAAAACACCACCTCTCCTCGGGTGTTTATCCAGTTACTAACCCTGCTGTAGCGTCCTGTTATAGATAGCTGTTGTCTGTACACAAGCTCTCTTGGCAATTAACCATTTGTTTCCCTGTGAAAAGAGTCTGGCCATTAGAGTTGGGAGGAAGTGGGGACATGTATCTATCTGGGAAGTCTGTAATAGGGGACGAGGTTATCCAGAATAATGCAGCACAGCCTGGCCTTCTTCCCCAGATCAGTCCAAGGTTGTCCTTTTAGTCTTGTGGGTCCACCCCATAGTACCAGGTATTCCCCACATGACGGCCAACTTTGGGACTCCAACAGTGAAACCTGCTTTGTCAGGGATGCTGACAAGGGGCTAAGAAGATAGCTAGGAAGAAAACTTCCTCTCTTTCCACTGGAGTTGGTAAGCTCAGAGAACATGAACCTAGGGTTGCCAGCAGCTGGCTTCCTTGCCTCACAACAAGAGCCGGCCTGTAAAATGGATCTCAGTGAAGTAGAAAAAGGAGAGAAAATGGAGCCCTGCAGTATTATTAGAGCCAGCAGTGCCTTAATACTTTGCAAACTAGTGTACCTCCATACCTGCACTTTCCAGTTATAAGAGACAATTAGGGCCGGCCCCGTGGCTTAGCGGTTAAGTGCGCGCACTCCGCTGCTGGTGGCCTGGGTTCGGGTCCCTGGCACACACCGACACACCACCTCTCTGGCCATGCGGAGGCCGTGTCCCACATACAGCGACTAGAAGGATGTGCAGCTATGACATACAACTATCTACTGTGGCTTAGGGGGGAAATAAATAAATAAATAAAATTATAAAAAAAAAAAAGAGACAATTAAAGCCTTTTCTGCTTTATTTTGTATTGAGTCTCTGTCACTTGCAACCAAAAGAATCCTAACTAATACAGAGTCATTAGGTCTGAATACTTGGGAGGAGGAAGCCTCTGCTTGAAGACAAAGCTCAGGTCCTTGACAAGATACCTGTAAGGAATGACCAGACTGAAATAAAAAATAAACCAGAGGTGGTCACAAACAGTCCAATCTTGACCATAGGTTTGCCTTCCCAGCACTGTCTTCTGCTCCTGATATTTCCTTTCCTCTTCAGCTCCCCCAAATCCTCCCTGTCTCTCAAGACCCTGTTAGAATCCACCTGCTCCAAGAAGCCATCCCTGACCACCCCAGCCTCTACCCTCTGCCTTCTAGTACCAATTATAATTATCACAGAATTGTGAACTGTCTTATACCAATGTCTGCTTTCACTGTCTAGAATGGCATTTTAAAGATTTTGCTGTTATATGTTTACAATTTGTCACCCTCTCCCATCTGGCCAAGGTCAGAGATGGGGTCTGATACTTTTGTGTCCCTGACAGGGGCCAGCATAATGCCTGGCACATAATAGAACCTCACTGAATGGTTGTGGATTAGAAACTTGTGGAAGGGCCTGCCTGGTGGCGCAAGCGGTTAAGTGCGCGCACTCCGCTGCGGCGGCCCGGGGTTCGCCGGTTCAGATCCTGGGCGTGCACTGACGCACCACTTGTCAAGCCATGCTGTGGCGGCGTCCCATATAAAGTAGAGGAAGATGGGCATGGATGTTAGCCCAGGGCCAGTCTTCCCCAGCAAAAAAAAAGAGGTGGATTGGCAGATGTTAGCTCAGGGCCGATCTTCCTCACAAAAAAAAAAAGAAAGAAACTTGTGGAAACAAGTGTGAGAGCTACAGGAGTCCAGTGTGTAGGCAGCTCTCCTCAGTGGGAAATAAGCATCCATGTAAGTGTCCAGGATAACAGTGGGTTACATCCTCCAGGAAAGCTGTCTGGTCTCTTACCAAGGACTCTTTCACGTCAGGGAGTGAGGATGGGGCAAGAGGAGCAGCAGAGGAAGAGAATGGAGAAGAGGTGAGAATGTAGATCTTCGCTTGATGGCTGTGACCTTCCAGGGAAGGTTTCCTAGGTCACCTGGGATAGTAGAGAAGAGAAGTAACTCTGTGTCTCAGACTTCTCTGAATCCCTGGGGAGGGGTCCAGACCAGGAGGGTGGATGTTGGGGGGGAAAGGCACAGGTCGGAATCCACTCCTCTGTGGAAATGCCTTCAGAGCTGGCTCAGGAGCCACGTAGGAGAAACTAGTGTCCTCACTCCACTGTCACTGCTCATTCTAGATCCATTTTAATGCAGCTGGAAATTACATTTTCCACCAGACAGTGGGTCCAAATGACATTTGGCTATTTCCCAAACATCCTACTCCAACCTTTAAAGCCCAGGATTTGCCAACATTGAAGCTAACATAATAATTTAAAGGCCTTTTGAGTGATAAGATCTTTGACATAAGTACATATCCTCATTCTTTGAAAGCCAACACTATTTGAGTATATGCATTCTGAGTCATTCATAAGAAGGGAGAGAATCTCTTTCCTCCCTTTAGGTGTGATAATAGTCACATGGGAGAGCGTAGAAAATACTGCACAGTTAGGCCCTCAACTCTTCTCTAATTGTTTTCTGGCTCTTCTCTTTTTCATTTGGTTATATATTTCCCTCCTGGGGCAATACCATGTCTTATACTAAGTGTATGTCTCCCAGCAACCAGGACACTCAATGAGTGACTACTGGATGGATGGATAGATGGATGGATAAACACTCAGTAAATATCTACCTAGATAAGCAAATAAATGACAACAACAACAACAAAACTTGTATTAGTCAGTTCTCTCTCTCTCTCTCTCTCTCTCTCTCTATATATATATATATGAAGAGATTTGTTATAAGGAATTGGCTCATTTGATTATGGAGGCTGAGAAGTCCCACGATCTGCTGTCTGCAAGGTGGAGAGCCAGGAAAGCCGGTGGTGTAGTTTGAAGGCCTGAGAGCCAGAGATCCAGTCCGGGTCTGAAGGCCTGAGAACCAGGCGCGCTGGGCTGGAGAAGATCAATGTCCAAGCTCACAATCAGGCAAAGAGCAAATTCAACCTTCCTCCACCTTTTTGTTCTGTTCAGGCCCTCAATGGGTTGGATGATGTCCACTCACACTGGGGAGGGCCATCCACTTTACTCAGTCCACCAATTCAAATGCTAATCTCTTCTGGTAACATCATCAGACACACTGAGAAATAATGTTTTACCACTTTTCTGGGTATCTCTTAGCCCAGTCAAGTTGACGCGTAAAATTAACCATCACAAACTCTGACATTTATCAAGCATTTACTATATTCCCAAGCACGTGCTAAGTACTTTACTGACGTAATCTCATGCTTAGAGATATACATTTGTGAGAATTACACAGAGGAAAAAATACTTTTATTAGATTCTTTGACTTGATGTGACATTAGGGAAACTAGGATATTGAGATGGGGGTTGGGAACCTAACACCTAGAAGCATAAATGAAAATAATATCATTAGTTACTTCTTTTTTTTTTTCCCTCCCAAAGCCCCAGTAGATAGTTGTACGTCATAGCTGCACATCCTTCTAGTTGCTGTATGTGGGACGTGGCCTCAGCATGGCCGGAGAAGCGGGCGCGTGCGCGCCCGAGATCCGAACCTGAGCCGCCAGCAGTGGAGCGCGTGCACTTAACCGCTAAGCCACGGGGCCGGCCCTCATTAGTTACTTCTTTCTGTAGACTAGAAACTATGCTAAGTACCCTATGAATATTTTCTCACTAATTCCTGAATAACACCCTATGAGATAGGTACTACTACACACTCCATTTTCAGATGAGGAAATGAAGGCACAGAGAGGTTAAGTGTCTTGCCTAAGAAGCAAAGGTAACATTCAGTTGACTGACTCCAAATCCTGTGCTCTTAACCACCAGGCTTCCAGAGGACTGCAAAGCCTTCCACCACAGTCTGGATGCCTGAGAAGGTGCCTTTCCATGGGAACATAGGGATGCAGGTGAGCCGGGGAGGGAGGGAGAGGGAGAGCATTGTCATGGGAACAGTGAGATTTGCTGCGAGAAGGGGTGGCGTGCAGGGCAGTTGGGGCTGAGGAAGGTTCTGGAGACAATTCTGAAGGGGTCTCTAACTCCCCATTCCCTTCAGCAGCACTTGGTAAACCTCAGCTTCGCTCCCTCTGTCTCTTCCTGGGGCAGGTGGGACAGGATGCTCTCTGAGTTCTAGCAGCAGGACTATTCCTCAGACAGGGCAGCACAGCTGTAATTAGGGCGTAAGTCTGTGGTTGCCCCGTCTCGCCTTTCACAGCCATCTTGCTTGAGTAGTCGCAGGTATTTAGAGACTTGCTTTTTCTCCCTCTCAGCAGCTTTATAACCTTGAACACATTCTCATTTTTCTTCCCGTCACTCAATTTACCAACCCCTGGAACAAGTCTGTCACTCACTCGTGAGCCTAGAAGGCTCTCTGGTGAGTTGTAGGGCAGTTCACACCGGTTTGGTTGGGCAGAACAGGGTGAGGGTGTTTCTTTTCTTGGGTTTAATTTGCTTAAATTGCTCCCACCTCCTCTGCTCAGGTCTAGCAGCTCCTTGGAAGTTGTGGCGGGGCATTTTGGTAGCAGGATGGTGGTTAAGAGCATAAGTTTAGGCTGTGGAGGGGCCTGGGTACATGTCTTGAGTCTACCATTGGGGGCCACATGACCTGGGATGTGTGACTTGACCTCTCTGAGCCTCAATGTTCTCATCTGTAAAATGAGAGAGAACTATTACCTGCCTCAAAGGATTGTTGGGAGGATGGAATGAGAATGCTTATAGAGCACTTAGCACTGCTCCGGGCACATTGTCATCCCCATCATCTTCCCAGCAGGCCAAGGACACTGCAGGCCTGGGATAAGGGTATTGAGATCACAGAATCAGGGGTTATGAAGCCAGGCTTTTCTCCCTAGACAAGCATGGAGGCGAAGAGAAAAGAGAGCTTGTTGTAGCTGAAAGATCCAGTGGCAGTTCCTTAAGATGGTCGAATCCAAGGTTTTCAGGATTGAAAGAGACCCTGGAAATCCTCTAAGACTGAAAAGAAGGCGGTTATGTAGCAGGAGAGTGAAAAAGAGAGTGGGCCAGGGTGACCTCCACAAAGCACCATTCATGAAGGAAGGGATCTGAGGTTTCAATGAGAAGGCCTGGCAGCCAAGAACAGGACAGGACTGCACGGGCTCTGGGAGCCTGGTCACTGCTCAGGTGGAGAAACAAAGTTACCCTATCCACCCTTGGGTCAATTCCTCATTTCCCCTGGAGGAGATGCGGGCGACTTAGGAAACTGGGTGGACCGGGTCCCCGTTGCCCTAATCTGGTTATAACCAACCCGTGTTTCCTGTATGGTCTGGCACAGAAACCAAAGGAAGGGTATGCAGAGCTGGGCCCCATTGGTTCCTTGACACAGCTGCTGTGTCCTCTTTGAGAAAGATGGAGACACCAGGGCTGGGAACCCATAGGCCCCTAAGAAGAAAACATCAACAACCAAAATTACAGCTGGGAAGAACTGCCTCCATCTGCAAGTAACTGGGCAATTACCTCCTAATTAAGCTCTCATTAATCTGTTTTCTGAGGGTTAGAGTATAGTACTTGGTAGGTGCACGGCGCCCTGCTTGCCACAAGGTGTTGAAGATTAAGCATTTCATGTGAATTAAGGTGGAACTTTTCCATCTGATTAAATATAATAGTCTGATTTATTCCAACATCATGAGGTCTCAAAAGCCACACTCTTTTATCTTTGGAGCACTGGGAGGGATCACCGGGTTTTATTTTGAGTCCCATGTTTCAGGAGAGGAAGAAGCACCAGGAGGCGGAAAGACACCGGGTAGAATTCAGACCAGTGCTTTTCAAAGTGTGGTCTACGGATCTCTCTTGCATCTGAGTCACTTGCTTAATAAAAATGCAGATTCCTGGGGTCTGCTTCAGTCCGGAGTCTGAAACTTCCCAGATGATTCTTACGAACACCCAGGTCTGAAAATCTCAGGGAGAAGCAGAAAGTCTTCAGGGATTTTAAGAACATCGATAAATGAAGTACACAGACAACTCAAAACACCATTTCAGCTGATCATTTCTAAACCCACCCCAGAAAATCTTTCACTTTAGCATTAGGCTGGGTAAAGCTCGACTGTTCCGGGCCAGCCCTGTGGCTTAGCGGTTAAGTGTGCGCGCTCCGCTACTGGTGGCCCGGGCGCGCACCGACACACCGCTTCTCCGGCCATGCTGAGGCCGTGTCCCACATACAGCAACTAGAAGGATGTGCAACTATGACATACAACTATCTACTGGGGCTTTGGGGAAAAAAAAAGGAGGAGGGTTGGCAATAGATGTTAGCTCAGAGCCGGTCTTCCTCAGCAAAAAGAGGAGGATTAGCATGGATGTTAGCTCAGGGCTGATCTTCCTCACACACAAAAAAACCTCCACTGTTCCATGGTTACACTTCATCCATCTACAGGTTGTGATGCAAATAGAAACACTTCTGGCTCAAAGTCAGAGAAGAAACAGCATGTTTGTGTATAAATCAACCCCTAGATCATCAAAGGCTGATGTCTTAGTTCCAGCTCCCAGGGCTCAGGTGTTGTAAATGCTGACTTAAATCCTCTTTATCTACTGATAACAAAGGTGAACATAAGTGATCTCCAGAAATGGTTCACATGGGACTCCCAGGTTCTTGAAAAACCACAAGTGATTGGCAAATGTTTCTGTTGCAGACACCAACTCAAACAAACAGCTCATTTCCTTCAAGAGCTGTGGCTGCGAGCCTGAATGGAGCAAGGAGGGGAGAAGTCTTCCTCTCCCTTCCCCCACACCTTCTTCCCCTTTCTGAGGTCAGATTTTTCTGATGCTTAAGGAGTCCAGACTGGGGTAAAGAAGCTATTGATAAAGAAAGGGGACCCCCCCTTCCCCCTGCCCAGGCCACTGTCCTCTCAGAGTCCGTTACAATTACTTCCATTTTACTCATTTCAGGAAGCCTGGGGGCCACAAGGCTCTGAATCACTGTCTTGTAAGGCATTGTATCACATTGAACTTCATTCGGTGTGCTCCGGGGAAATGCAGAGTTGGGTCTTGCCCACCGAAGATTCTGACAGGATTCTGATAGATTCTGATTAGAGGCAGCCTGGGTCACTCTGGAACAGGCGGTAGTGGTTCACACTTTTTTTTTAATAACAGATTATTGAGGTATATTTCACATACGACACAATTCACCCATTTAAAGTATACAATTCAATGGTTTTTAGTATTTCAATATTTTTAGTATTTGCCTCACTCCTAAAAGAAACCTTGAACCTGTTAGCAATCACACCTCATTACCTCCACCCCCCCTCCCCTCAGCTCTAAGGCAACCACTAATCAATCTACTTTCTGTCTGCATAGATTTGCCTATTCTGGGCAGTTCATATAAACTGCATTATACATATGTGGTCCTTCATGACTGGCTTCCTTCACCTTGCATAACCTTTTTAAAGTCCATCTATGTTGTAGCATCAGTCAGTACTTCATTCCTTTTTATGACTGAATAATATTCCATTGTATGGATATACATTTTGTTTATCCATTCATCAGCTGACGGACATTTGGGTTGTTTTTACCTTTTGGCTATTATGAATAATGCTGCTGTGAACATTCCTGTACAAGGTTTTGTGTGGACAGATGTTTTCATTCCTCTTGGGTATATACCTAGGAATGGAATTGCTGGGTCACTTGGTAACTCTATGTTTAACCTTTTGAGGACCTGCCAGACTGTTTTCCAAAGTGGCTGCACCATTCTACATTCACTAGCAGTGTATGAGAGTTCTAATTTCTCCACATCCTCCTTAACACTTATTATGTGTTTTTGATTTTAGCCATCCTAATGGGTATGAAGTGACATCTCACTGTTTTTTTTGATTTGCATTTCCATGGTGGCTAATGATGTTGAGTATTTTTTCATGTGCCCATTGGCCATTTGTATATCTCCTTTGGAGAAATGTCTATCTAGATCCTTTGCCCATTTTTAAATTGGGTTATTTGCCTTTTCATTACTGAGTTGTAGGAGTTCTTTACATATTCTAGATGAAGTTTTTCATCAGATATATGATTTGCAAAAATTTTCTCCCATTCTTTGGGTTGTCTTTTCACTTTCTTGATGTCCTTTGAGGCATAAAAGTTGTAAATTTTGATGTACACTTTATCTGCTTTTTCTTTTGTTGCTTGTGGCTCACACTTTGAGAAACATCGCTAAAATGCAACTTGAAACTCTGGAAGCTTTGAGACCTCGAAGTCTGGCGGGGCTTTATAGGTCATCTTTGACAGGGATTTCCTCCAAGTTTGGGATTTCATTCCCCATTCCTGCCAGCCCTGGCTCCTTCTCTGGGCGGCAAGCACAGAGCCCCGGGGGGCCCTTCACTGTGTTGACATCTCTCCCTTCTCCCCCTTTCCTGAGGTCTACCACAATAGAGCAGCTGAAATGACAAGTTGGAAATGTTCTTTATTGTGAAAACTCAATGGCCTTTGTCTCTGGGATTTGAAATTTTTGATGCAAATATTGGCAGCGAAGAGTTAGGAAGGAGGAGGGGGGGAAGGACTAGGAGAAGAAACCCTGCCATTGATTTCCATAGTGAGTCATTTCGACTCTGTGTTGTCTTGGTTTTCTTTTTTTGTGTGTGAGGAGATCAGCCCCTGTGCTAACATCTGCCATCTGCCAATCCTCCTCTTTTTTTTTTTTTTTTTTTTTTTGCTGAGGAAGACTGGCCGTGGGCTAACATCCGTTCCCATCTTCCTCCACGTTATATGGGACACTGCCACAGTGGTGCGTCGGTGTGAACCCAGGATCCGAACCCGCAAACCCCACGCCGCCACAGCGGACAGCGCGCACTTAACCGCTTGCGCCACCGGGTAGGCCCCTGTGTTGTCTTGGTTTTCTCACCCATAAAATGGGGGCGAATACCTCCATCTCCCCAGCTCAGTGCGGGTACTGGAGGATGAATTCATCTGTATTGGTTAAAACACTTTGAGATCTTGGATTAAAGGCATTACAGGGTATTATTAAAATAATAAATGATTTAACAGCAGGTAGGGTGAGGCTTCTAAAGCAGGAATCCGCAGGGGCAGGAAGGAGAGGCTCTGAGCTGTGGAGGGCCTGCAGCCTAGAGCGCCTGGGCCCAGACACAGGTGTTTATTCTTAGATGGGAGATTGTGTGATTTCTCACAAACTGGGTTATTTCATCTGAACTGAGTGCTTCCTATGACTTCTGACCTAAGGAAGGAGTACAATCTTTTTAGGAAATAAGCTCTATAGATTAAAACAGTTAGAAACAATGCAAGACATTGCAATCAAGTGCTGAATTGAATGTCACAAGTGTTAAAAAGAAAGCAGAATAGATGGTGCTGAAGAGCAGCATTCCCCCGTTATGAATCCCAGGTCTCCCACACACCAGCTGTGTGACCGTCCCCGAGTTTCTTTCTTCTGTGACTGCAATTGTTCCTATAAAGTGGTTAGAATTAAGGCTGGCACACAGTAAGCACTCAAATGTTGGCCCTACCTGGGATCTTGTCAGGATCTGCTTTTGCTGGTTATGTCATCTTGGCCAAGTTGCTAGATCCCTCCAATCCTCAGTTATTCTATCTGTAAAATGGGGATAAGGATGCTTACTAGCTCACAAGGCGTCTGTGAGGATGGAGGGAGACAATGTTTGTAAATAGCGTAGCACGGGCCCTGCATTGCAAATGGTCAGCATTGACTAAAGGCGTTATTATTACTGTCATGAACACTATGAGCTGCCCTGACTGAGGGTGTGCTCAATAATGGCTTAGTTAAGTCCGCTGCCTTCTTTGGAAGCTGGAATTTGAGGTGGGCAGGAAGGGATTGATAGATTCGGGTGATTGATCAAAGAAAGGCTGAAGCTGAGGATGAACTGCCCAGAGGGCAGGAATGGACTAGGGCGTCTCACTTTTTCCTCCAGTCGGGAGGCTGGCCGGCTGTATCTGGTAGAGCCCGGCGGCTGTTTACCTCTGACCCCCCTTCCGCAATCTCGGTTTTCACCTTCCCAGTCGGCGAGTGTAGGCTCCTCAAGGCTGCAGCGGACCCTCCGCCCTGAGGAATGTGGGTCCCGCTGCCTGGGCCGACCAGGCCCAGCGCCTACCTCTTCCCCCGCACTCAGGAGCGAGGAGACCGTCTGTCTTCAACCAACCCTGCGCCGGGATCCTGTTTCAAAGTCACCTGAAAGCCATTTCCTCCCGCGCCCGCCCCTCCCCGCCGCTCCCAGTAAATCACCTGGAGTTTGCATTTGCCTGGAGCAGCTTTTTTGTTTTTAAGGAAAACACTACGAGCCGTTTGCTATACAGACTTGTCTACACCCGGATATCAAATATACCCGGTGGTTCTGACACCAGTGTCCCATTCCTCCTCCCTAGGAGCTCGTGATAATGTCTAAGCAGTGGAGCCCCTCCGGGGTCCCACCCTGGGCTTCTCTCCCCCTGCCTTGTGCTGGGACAGCATCTTTTTTCCACGACCTTTGTGGATGAATTATTTTGGGTTTTTAAGTTATGCTCTTGCTCAAAATCCGGCCTGTCCTTACTGAGTGTCCCTGCCCCTCCCCCTTCACGTTCCCGATGTGGACCTTTCCATGTCCCTATGATGACATTACAGACATAAAAACAGGAGACAGGTTCTCTGTCTTCGTTTTACAAAAATGTGCCTTTCTGTTACACAGGTTTCCACACCTTGCTTTTCTCAGCCAACAGTCTCTCGGTGGAGCTCCCTTCAGGTTATCGGCTGCTTCATCTCTCGTCAGCTTCTCCGGCGTTTGGATTCATATCTGTAAAGGGTCACGGGGATCGAGTTTCGGTGAGGAATTCAAGACGTGCCTTTCCGGCTCAGAAGAGCCGAGGTGACCTGCTCTGGTAGGATCAGGACCCCCAAATCCGACCCCAACTAAAGACTCACTCGAAAGCCCCCTTTCCTGACCGTGGGGATGTTTTGGCTGTCGGCTGCCCTCTCGGGAGGCGGTGATATCAGGTCTGTGACACCAGGTGTCCCCTCCCACGTGCGTCTTTGTATCTTAGAGCATGTGAGCTGCCCCGGAGCGGCTCGCGTTGGGCAGGACCGACACCGCGGGGCTGCGCGCTCGCCGAAACCTGCGGGCGCGCATCACGAGCCGCGCGCGGGCCCCGCCGCCCCAGCTTCACCTAGGGCTCCGGCCCGCGGCGCCGCGAAGTTTCCCGGGCCCCCGCGGAGCCAGTCGCTGGATTCCAGCGCGGGCCTGAGTCTCCACCCACTGGAAAAATTCCTGGTCCGCCCCTCCCGCCCTCCTCCCCCTGCGGCAGCTCCGGCCCGGCCCCGACTTCCTGCCGGGCGCTGGGAAGCCGCGCGCGGGCTGGGTCCCCGGGGGCCACGCTCGCAGCTGGCCGCGTCCCCAGCCGCCGAGGGGCTGGCAGTGGGCGGGCGCGGCCGGCAGCCTCAGCCCCTTCCGAGAGCGACTTTCAAACTCGCGCCCGCGTCGCCGCGGCACCGGGGCAGCCTCGCGCGCGCTGCGTGCCGGACCCGCCGGGCCGGCGACCGCTCGGTGAGTGTCCCTCGGTTCTCCCCTCTCCCTCCGCCAGCGCAGCCGGCGAGGTGGCAGTGACTGGAGTCCTTCTGAGGCCCCCACCCTCCCGGGGCACCCGCCCCAACCCCAGCCCGCTGTGGGGTGAGGGCTCGCGGTGGCCGAGGAGGGCCCAGGGCTGCGTTGGCTCTCCCAGGGCGACCCTCCCCGTAGAGAGCTGGAGCGCGGGACGCTTGTGCAAGGAGACATTTTCTGTCCTTTAGCCCCCACCCCGGAAACAAAAAGAGCGGTAGCGCCGGGTGGCTCCAGGAGACTCAGTTTGAAACTCGGGAAGTCCGCGAGGTGCGCCCACCCGCTCCCACGGCGCGCTCGGTTGCCCAAGGGCTGGTCCTAGCCTCGGACTGTGGGCCCGGTAGGCTGGACTCTTCTGGGGAAGGACCCGAGCCTCTGGTTCCTGGAGCCCAAGAGGCGCCAGCTGCCTGTTCCGGGTTGCTGCCCCACGGCACTCATCTTGGGAATCTCAGCCCATGTCCTGGAGGGATTAGAGTGGGTGCCAGAAATGGGGTGTCGGGGAGCCGAAAGCACAGAGGCATTGGCTGCCACTTTCTACCTCGACCTCTCCCACTCCTGAAATCGCTGTGGTTAATTTGCTCCCCATCTTCAGCCCTTTGGTTTGGAAAGCCGGGATAAGGCACGGAAACTTGAAATTTTCTAGACGTTTTGAGGTAGCTACTTTTACTCTTTAGAGCTGCTTTTGAAAACAAAAGGAAGAACGGAGTGGGAAATGTAATGGTGGGAGGCTGGAGAGGTGTGGACTGGGCGAGGGCTGTGTCAGTGGCCGCTGTGCGAGTTTCATCCTTGAGGTCACTCACTAAGCTGTTGGCAGGTGAAGGGGTCTTTCCCCTGCTCTGGGGCCCCCAGGAGGCGACCCAGACTGCATCACCCTACAGGGAACCCTGGGATTGTCCGAGTCCATCCTGTCCTGCCTCTGCATGCGGCCCAATCACACCCACCTTGCTCAAGAAATAATAAGCTGGGAGAGTAATGCCAGCCAGGAGAGGGCTCCCCATTGAGAAAGTCACCTGCTTCCCTCCTTGGCTGGGCTGGGAGTGGAATCCTGAGTGATTTAGGTGGGAGTGACTTCACCCCAACCATCGCCAGCAGAAAACCTAGGGAGTAAGAACCTAAAGGTGTTCCCCTTCTCTTTGTTACTCACCCCTTCCCCGGGCCTGGGACTCCTCAACTCTTCCTATGCGTGCTGTTCATATTCCTGCTGCCTCTGCTGCCTCCACTGCCTCCACTCCCTTCACTCCCTTCCAACCCCTGGATCCCTGGGTATCTTGCCCTGGGGATGGGGCGGGGAGTAGGCATGGGGTAAAGCAAGTCCTAGAAGCAGAGGGAGTGGTTTGTTTAAGAGCTGTTTGGGGGCTTTTCTACTGCCTTTTATTAGAAGTGGCATCAGGGAGAGTGGGAAGAGCACTGGCCTGGGAGTCCAGCACAGGATTTTGCCTGCATTTTAGTCCTGACTCTACAGCATGGCCTCAAAGATTGATAGAGTCGCTGGGCTGGAAGGCACCTCAGATTATCCTACTCCATCTACACATGAAGGCGGCAGAGATGTGAGCTGATTGAGCCTGGTGCCTCGTTGGCCAAATAGGGACCAGAACTCAGACTTTCTCACTCTGTCTAATCCATGCTTTTTCCAGGATGACCTGGGCAAATCACGTATCTTTTCTGACTCAGTTTCCACGTGAGATAAGTGGGCCTGCCGTTCCTCATAGAGACTAGTTAAGGAGCAAATGAAGCCACATATCGAGAAAGTGCTCCGTAAACTCCTATACAAAATAAAAGGCTCCATGTGGCTGAGAGGGGCCCTCGAGAGCTTTACGATTTACTGGATATGTCCCATGTGTACCACAAGGACATGGTAGATCCCAGGAGCCAATGGTGGAAGTGGACAGCCCTGGCCTGTAGTATCTCAGCTGGAGAATAAACATTTGCCTACCAAATCCACAGTATCCCAGGGTCACTGTGTTTACACTGGAGGAGGCCAAAGGCCATGGCGTGAGGGATGACCAGGGCTGGAGGGGAAAAGGGACTGTGTTCCAGATGTGTGGTTTGCCCCTTCACCTCCACCCCTCTTAGAATCTTGTGAAGGCTCTGGCTCCAAGCCTGGGGGTTGCTAAAGCCCAGGTGGGGCCCTGACCTTGGAGGGTTAATTGTGAAGCCACTGAGCTGTTCTCTGTTGTGTTGGGGATTGAGGGCACTTTGGGCGTTGGGAGGGTGTTGCCTTTGCAGCTGCACTGAGGGCTGCCTTCAGCTCCTCATTTCTCCCCCTCCCCCATCCCAGGCTGCCCTTCTGGCCCAGGCTGCTGCTCTGTCCCGCCTCTCTGGCCAGCTGCGTGTCCACAGGCCTTTGTTCCAGGGCTGCAAGCCCGCCCTCCCTGGCAGAAGCCCTCAGGCTGGAAGCTGGAAATCACTACTGCCAGCAGGAAGCCTCTACAGGAGTCACAGGGGACCTGGCAGGTCCTCATTTCCTGAGGCCCCCAACTTGCCCCTGGCCAGATCTCGGTCGTTTCTCATCTCTCCTTGCTTCCCCTGAATGGATGGATCGTCCTCTTTCTTTTCTTCCTGCATTCTCGCCTCTTAGGTCTTTTTTCAAGTATTCATTCATTCAACAGTTATTTATTTGGCACCTACTGTATATGAATACTGGACGCACGGGACACAGCACATAGAAAATATACAGCAATCGTTGACCTCACAGAGCTGACTTCTAGTAGGGGAAGTGGACAATAAGCAAGACAGATAATTGGAATAGAAAGCATGTTAGTGATAAGCAGAATATGGTGGGGAAGGTGGATATGACTTCTTGTGGAAGGGGTGATTTCCCAGGCTTTTAGATGGGGTGGCCTGGGAAATGTCCCAAGGAAGGGAGGATTGAGGTCATGCCTAAAGGAGATATTTCCCTTCTCTGATCTCCCTTTCTTGAAACCCAGTTCAAGTAACACACTGCTGTCTTGAGGAGCAGGGTTTGCAATCGCACGCACCTGGGTTCAGCTCCCAGCCTGACAGCTTGCTAGCCCTGTGGTGCTCAACTCCTTTGAGCCTGTTTCGCACCTGTAAAATGGAGTTAGTCATCACACCTACCACGTACGGTATTGTGAGAATGAACAATGAGGTAACATATATTAGATGCTTAGCAAGACCCATAGAGGTGTTCCATGAATGATAGTCTTTTATTGTTTCTCCAACCAAATTCTGGGGATAGCTCAAGATACTTAATGCCATTGCTAAGGACTGGAGATGAAAGCTTTCCATTTCAAGTGTTAGGCAGGAGAGGGGAATTAGAGGGAGAAGAAAATAGAAACTCTGGTCGTGCAGACTTTCTGGTTAGTGAGACTTTTCTACTCTACCCCAGATTCCTGGTGGTTGAGGATGCGGGACTCCCAGGGTGAGCTGGGGGCAGCCTTGACCCTCCCCTGCTCTGGAATTCCCCCTGCTTCCCACCAGCTCTGATGAATCACACCTTCGTCCCTGGCCTCTCCCCTCTGCCTCACAGCTGGAAGGCTATCCGCCCCTCCCCCCAATGTCATGTAGAGAAGTTATGCTCCCAGGGGGAGACAAAGGGGTGGGGAAAATGAGGGAGGGTCTGGAGAGAGCTGGGCAGATGGTGGGTGGAGCTGTTCTAGGAGCGCCTGCAGAGGTGGTAAGAGGATTCTGATGGAGGCTCAGAGGCAGCCCTGAAAAAAGTTTCAATGGACCAGAATTTAGAGTAACAGAATGCACAGACACTAAAAGATCTCAGGGTCTGGCTGGACTCCAATTGCTCAGCTCTGGGCTGCTTCCACCCAGCCAGTCTGAGAAGTCTCTTCCCCTCTCAACTGGAACCACGGACCTCAAAGGGAGGGGCCTGATCTAAAAGACTGCTGTCAAAAGCTGCGGTGAGCGGTTTCCTGGGGACCCTGCCCTGGCTCAGGAAGCAGGGATGGGCGGTGGAGGGTGAGGCCCAGGGAAGTGGTCATCAGCCAGACCACTCCCCCTGAAGGCCCCGCTGCACACGCAGGGTGCAGACACAGGGTGAAGGAGCTTTTCAGGCCTACCAGTTGGTGCCTGGAGACCTGGTAAAGCTAGATATAATCTGGCCTTGGAGGAAGTTGCAAACTAGGGCCCTGAACAGCCCCCTGCATTTTTGTGCTGTGGGGTGACCTCAAGTCAGAGGAGGAAAAAAACTGATCCGGGTCAACTAACCTGTGATCCGAAGGAGGTGCATTTAGAGATGCTGGCAGCCCCTCTGGTGTTAGCTTTCTGGGATAAAGGCTGGCCTTGTTAACTGGGTCTCTGCTCTGTTCTCCTTATTTTGATCAGAAGCTCTCTGAAGGCAGGAACTCTGCTTGACTCATCTTTGTTCCCACGTGGCATCCAGAACAGTATTAAGTGTAATCAACAGGGCATGATGAGCTTGTGCTGGGGTCCCATCCTGAGAGTCATTGGGGTGTGGTGATCTCATCTGCTCCAGCTTTTGTTCCATGGAGTTAGGGCACAGAAGGCAGTGGTGAGGGTCAAGCCCAGCCCTGGATGGGCTGTTGCCATCCGGGAATGCAAGCAAAGGGAAAGTGGGGCTTTTTACAGTTCTCTTGCTGGCCTTTGGAGAGGGAGCCTGGTTTAAGCTCAAGCAATGGCTTTTTAAGGACTATTAACCTCTGTTTCATGCCGAGCAGACTCTGGGGCTGAACACGGGACCTGAACAAGGTTCCAGTGGGCACAGTGGTGGCTGTGCATGCAGCCTTCTGGGAAGCATGGTTTGAGAGTTCTAGAAGTTGCTCTGATTACTGCTGGAGTCTGGTTGAGAATGGAGGGAGGGAGGGATGCAAGAGGAGTGAGGAGTGAAGTCTGTTTTACTGTGGTAACAGGATCCTGAGAGGAGAGATGGGTTCTGCAGATACTGGAAGCTCTTAAAAACTCATATCCTTTACTCCCTAGGCTGTGAGACTGTGTGTGTGTCACTCTCAGAGGTTCTTGAGCAATAGATGGCAAGTGTTTATTGAAAGGAAAAGGGAACCAGTGTTCTTGCAGCCTCTCTCTGTCCCATGCATTACTCCAGCCCCAGCGCTTGCTGCACGGTAGGATTCCAATAAATATTTGTTGAATGAGTAAAAGCCTACAGTGTGATGAAACCTAGGAATTAAGGAAATGTTCACACTCTTCACAAATGTTCTATTCCTGTCTGAGAGTGTCCAGAATGTAAGATTCTAAGATGTTAACCTGTGGTCTGCTGCTCTGGCACAGGGGCAGGCAACGCCATCTTCCTCCAGCCTGGAAAAGCAAAAGGATGCCGGGAGTCATTGGGACCAGTGCTCCCAGGCCTGCTGCAGAGTTGGCCCCATAGCAAGTTGGGCCCAAAGTGGACAGTAGGGTGTGCTTATAGTCTTAAATATAGATCATCCCATAATATGTCCCACACAATATCCCATAACACCCCTCCTTCCCTATTCAGGACCTGGCCTCCCGCAGCCTTGCTTCTCTGTATAGAGCCAAGAAGGCCTCAGATCAGCTAGGACTCAAGTGCCTACATTTTTTTCACACTGGCCTCCTCAGACCCTGTTTAACTTTTGTATATAAGCTGTGTCATTCCTATTTCAAAGCCCCCAACTGAAAGGAAGCAGCAAAGGGAAGAGTGTAGAGAGGCTGGTATTGAGAAGAAAAGTGACCACAGTGCACCTGAGAGTTGACAGTGAGAGTGGACAGAGATCAAAACACTATGAAAAGCCAGTATTAGCATAAGAGCCGAGGGTCATTTATTTAGGGGGATGGCTTGGCACACCTTGGCCTGCGGGGAGATCATCATTTTGATAATTGATGGTTTGCTGGTAATTGGGACCCTGAGTCATCAAGGAAAGGTTAAATTATATTCTCTTGACTATTGCAGAAGGCAGGAAGGAAGTGTATAACATAAAAGATTCCCAATCAGAGACTAAAATTCTTAAAAGTGTTGAGACTTAGGTGGTAATACAACTAATGCTCTCAACAAGGCAAGATGAGTGGTGTTATCCCTGCCACAGAGAAGGAAACTGAGAATGCACAAGGCTGGTGACTTGTCCAGGGTCACTCCGAGAAGACTTGGCAGGGATGAGGTTTGAACTTCCGAACGACTCTGGAGCACGTGCTCTTAGCTCTCCTAGCTCTACCCCGGACTGTTTTGAAACTTGGCATTCTTGAAAATGTGGCTTTTTGGACAGCTCTCTCTGCAGGGGGTCCAGCTAGTCAAGGTTTTACTGTGTTACAGCCGAGCCAGGGTGGGCCCAAACTTAATTCAGCTCCCCCCAGGCAGACTGCCCCTTTTTCCCAAAGGGCACTTGCCTCAGTGGAAACAAGAATGCTTTCAGTACATTTACATGTGAAGCACCTACCTGAGGGCCCACACAGCACTTTCTGAGGCCGCAAAATGGCAGGGAGGAGCTGCAGTTAAAAAAAATCCCAGGCCTCTTTCCATCAGGAGTGTTGTTCCTTTGTTTTGGTTCTGGATGCTGCTGAAAGATGCTGTGCTGTGCAGTCTTGTTGCTGGTTGTTCCAGTCAGTCTCCAGGGTGGTGGGGCCGCCCCTGCGTAGGAACCCCAATCCCCATGTTCCCACCCTCCAGATCTGGCAAATGGTGATTTTATCATTTATTTACTTCTCTCATTTATTATAGAGATAGAATGTTACAGGTGCAACCGAAGCTTCGTTTTTCTCCCTAATCTCTTTCTCTTCCCTCCCTCCCCAGAAGTAATATTCTCCTGAATATGGTGTTTATCATTCCTGTGCATATTTTATACTTTTCACTGTAATCTATAAGTAATGTATAGTATGTTGTTTTAATTGACATATGTTAAATGTGTTCTTCTTGAACTTGCATTTTTTATCGAACATTGTTATCTAGATTCATTCATGTTGCTATGTTCAAATCTAGTTTATTCATTCAACTGTTATGTGGTATCTATTGTACAATTATATCACGGTTCCCTTATTGATGGACATTTAGGTTGTTTTCATTTTCTCCACTATAAATAATACTGTATTGAACATCCATGTGCCAATCTTCTCATAAGTTATGCTTTTCAAGATACTGCCAAATGATGCCCCCAGATGATCTGTAACCAATTTATATTCTTAGCAGAATTTGAGAGCTCCTATTTCACCCACGCTTGGATTGTGTCTTTTAATCCGGTAGATGTGAGATGATATTTTAAAATTATTTTGTAAATTGGGTTTTAAAATTAGCACTTTGGGGCCGGCCCCGTGGCTTAGCGGTTAAGTGCGCGTGCTCCACTACTGGTGGCCCGGGTTCGGATCCCGGGCGCGCACCAACGCACGGCTTGTCCGGCCATGCTGAGGCCGCGTCCCACATACAGCAACTAGAAGGATGTGCAACTATGGCATACAACTGTCTACTGGGGCTTTGGAGAAAAAAAAGGAGGAGGATTGGCAATAGATGTGAGCTCAGAGCCGGTCTTTCTCAGCAAAAAGAGGAGGATTAGCATGGATGTTAGCTCAGGGCTGATCTCACACACACACACACACACACACACACACACACAGAATTAGCACTTTGATTACAGGTGGGGATGAGCACTTTCCGTGTTTATTGGGCAATCCTGTTTATTATTCTGAGAGTCTTTGTCCTTTACATTAAAAAAAATTTTTTTAACTAGGTAATCCATCTACATGAGTCAAACCCCAAAAGGGAATACAGTGCAAGTCTCCCACCTCTGTCTGTAGCTCACCACCTCCCCGCTCTGTGACGTGTTAGAGGTTCTTGTGTACTTTTTCAGTTTTAATTGCCATTGTCTTTTTCTTGTTGAAAGTTAAAAAAATATGTGAAATAATCCTTTGTAGGTTATATTCGTTACATATAGCTCTGGATTGTCTTAACTTTATTAATAATGCCATTTTCCATAGAGCAGTTTTAACTTTAATGTTGTCAGATTTGCCAGTCTTTTGTGCTTTCTGTGTCTTTTTCAAGGAATCCTTTCCTACTCTCATATTATACATATATATTTTAATATATTTTCTTTTACATTGAAGTTTTGCTTCCCACACTTGCATTTTAAATTCACCTGGGATGCATTTTCTTTATATGACACTGGTTCTCAACCCTGGCTACGTATGAAAGCCTCATGAAGAGCCTTACAAAAAAGTGCTGAGCCTGAGCCTCGCCTCAGATCAGACCAATAAAATTGAAACGTCTTGGGGTGGCGTCCAGGCGTGGTTATGAAATGCCCCAGGTGACTTTTGTGTACAGCCGAGATTGAGAACCACTCAACCTTGTAAGATGGAACTGATTTTACTTTTTCCAGAGGAATAGCCAATTTTTCCAGTACTAGTTATTGAATCGTCTATACTTTCCTGCTCACTTGTTACTTTTGAGATTTGATTGATTGATAACTTTATTGAAATATATTTCACATATCTTAAAATTCACCCATGTAAAGTGGTTTTTAGTGTATTCACAGAGTTGTGCAACACCCCCAAAAGAAACCCTATCCGTATTAGCAGTCATTTCGCATATCCCCCCATCCCCAGGTAACCACTAGTTTTCTATCTCTATGGATTTGGCTATTCTAGATATTTCACATAAATGAGTTCATACAATATATAGTCTGTTATGACTAGCTTCTTTCAGTTAGTATAATATTTTCAAGGGTCATCCGTGTTGTGTCATATTATTAGCTCTTCATTCTTTTTTTTAATTGCCAGATAATATTCCATTGTATGGATATACTACATTTTGTTTATCCATTCATCAGTTGATGGACATTTGAGCTGTTTCCACTTTTTGACTATTATGAATAATACTGCTGTGAACAATTGTGTACAACTTTTTATGTGGACATATGTTTTCAGTTCACTTAGGTAACCTAGGAGTAGAATTGCTGGGTTATGTGGTAACTATATGTTTAACTTTTTGAGGAATTGCTAAATTGTTTTTCAAATAGGCTGCACTCTTTTACATTCTTACCAGCAATGTACAGCGTTCTAATTTCTCCACATCCTCACCAACACTTGTTATTGGACATTATTTTGATTTTAGCTGTCATAGTGGGTATGAAGTGGTATTAATTATGGCTTTGATTTGCATTTCCTTAATGATTAATGATGTTGAGCATCTTTTCATGTGCTTGTTGGCCATTTGTATATCTTCTTTGGAGAAATGTCTATTCAAATCTTTGCCCATTTTTAAATCAGATTATTTGTTTTTTTACAGTTGAGTTGTAAGTGTTCTTTATAGATTCTGGATACAAGTCCATTGTCAGATATATATTTACAAATATTTTCTCCCACTCTGTGATTTATCTTTTCATTTTCTTGTTAGTGCCTTTTGAAACACAAAAGTTTTTAATTTTTTTTTTTTGGTGAGGAAGATCAGCCCTGAGCTAACATCCATGCCAATCCTCCTCTTTTTGCTGAGGAAGACTGGCCCTGAGCTAACATCCATGCCAATCTTCCTCCACTTTATGTGGGATGCTGCCTCAGTGTGGCCTTTAATATATTCTTTTTTGTCATTGGCGTTATGCGTTTATACTATGTGTGATGTGTCTAAATGTGGAATTCTTTTTTTTTTTTTGGTGAGGAAGCTTGGCCCTGAACTAACTTCTGTGCCTGTCTTCCTCTATTTTGTATGTGGGTCGCTGCCGCAGCATGGCTTGATGAGTGGTGTAGGTCCATGCCTGGCATCTGAACCCGCAAACCCTGGGCTGCTGAAGCGGAGTGTGCCGAACCTAACCACTCCACCACCAGGCCGGCACCCTAAATGTGGACTTCTTTTAAATTTAACTTGTTGTGTGCCTTCAATCTGAGGATAAATATCTATCTTCAGTTCTGGAAAATGCATATACGTTCTATCCTTGAAAATTGCAGCTCCCCCATTCTTTCCTTTTTCTTCTTTGGGAATGCGTGGACCTCTATGTCTGTTAATGTTCATATTTTCTATCTTATCTCTGCACTGAATTCAGGACAATTTCCTTGCCCCCGCCCCATTTCACTAATTCTCTCCTTAGCAGTGTTAAATTTTCTGCTTAACCTACCTGTTGAGTTTTAAATTTCAATATCCTATATTTCATTTCCATTTAGTGCCTTTTCAAAGTCTTTTTCAGATTTTTCTTTTATTTCTAGCTCTTAGAGTACCAATTCGTTCCATCTTCTGGGTCCCTTGTGATGGTTTGTTTTCTTGTGTGGTTTGTAATTTTTATGCTGAGCTCCTCTTTAGTGTTGCAAAGAGTGGGATGCTTAAAAGCAAGATATTTTGGGAGTCTGCGCTTATCGGTGATGATGAGGTCTAGGGCATATCAAATGTGTGGGCGGGTGGCTGAGGTGGGGTAGAGGAAAAGATTGTTGGAAGGCTCCTCCCCCAGAGCTTGGCACCTCTGGCTGCTTCTTATCATACAGGTTTCAGCTCGAGTCACCTCCTCAGAGCCTTCTCAGGCCTCCCTGCCTAAAGAAGTCCCCATCCCCCAGTCCCACTCTCTTTTCCCTGCTTTATCTGCCTCATAACGCTTAATCACTATTCAGAAATCTGTTAGCTATTTGTCTACCTTTGTGGCCTTCTTCCCCACTGGAATGTAAGCTCTATGAGAGCAAGGATTTGTCTTATTCATTGCTGTGTCCCCAGCACCTGGTATATGGTTTATACTGCCAATAAATAGGAGTTTGAGTAGTCCTCTTTTCGGACAGGAGGTCATCTCAGCCCCGATTCTGCAGTTTTCAGCTGGGCTAGGACTGACTGACCAGGCAGCAGAGAAAAGGTGAACATTGGCTCTCTGTTCCAAAACCTTTTTCTGTGCCTCCACTGGGAGGTCTTTTTCTCCCATCATAAGAGCCCAGAAAATACCATCCATCCTGTGTGCTTCAGCCTTCTTCTGGCATGTGTCTCCACGGCTAGGAGTAGGGATTTGAGTGCCAGAAGACCTGGGGGAAGAAAGGGCACAAAACCCCAGGAAGCTCTGGTCCTTACCTTTAGGAGGCTGTGATTGAATTAAGAAGACCAAGCCTTCACAGAAAACAGTTTAGGATACTTACCACTTAGTTTAGGATACTTGCACCTCTCTGAGCCACTGTGCAGATTAGTACCCCCCACGGTGAGAATGGGTGGGTGGAGAAGGGTAGCCTGTGCCCTGGTCCCCGCCCCCCCACCCCGAGTCATCTTCTGGGGTCACATAAGCAGTTTCTGGAGGCATCTATGGGCGAGTTATAAATTCCCAAGTGACTCCATTTTGGCCTCTTTCTGAGGCTGCCCTTCAGTGTAGGAACTCGTTCTGAGCAAAGTGTTACTTGTAAAAGGGCAAAAAGTGCCCAAGGGCATTCCCACGAGGTGGGCTGAGGGATGGCACCTTTCCCTTCCATCTTTGGCTGCATCTCTTGGGCCCCGTGGAGCCGGCGTTGGAGAATGGTGAGGAATACGGGGATCGTGGATTCCAGCAAACCCTGGCTTTCCCTCTCACCTCACATTGTACAGCCCTGGGTGAGTGATTACGTAGCTCTGGATTGTAGGGTTGTTGTGAGGAGATCACACAGAGAATGTGTTTAGCACAATGTCTGGTACTCCCCAATAGAATGCTGGTTTCTATTATTCCAGTCTGGCATCTTGGGAGCCACTTGTACCTCAGTTTCCTGATCTGTAAAAACACAGATAATAATATCTGACCCCCACTTGTCCCCCACCCCCCACACTCCCCACCCCGGCTGTTGTAAGGGCCGAAGGGTTAATATCCTCAGGCGTTGAGGGCCTGGGCAGGGGGAGGAGCGCATAAATGGAGTATTGTTGTGCTGGTGAACGATCTGCCTTTGTTCTTGTGTCTTCAGTATTTGACTTCCTGCAGTTAGTGTCCCCTGTGCTTAATTGCTGGAGATATTTGCATGTCCTTGGCAGTGTGGCGCTCACCCTCGGGGCTGTGGTCTGGGTCCTCACCCAGCTGCGACTTGCTGAGTTGGGGTGGGAAGCTGCATTTCCTCTGTTAGGGATCCCCTAGAATTCAGGAATGAAAGCAATGCAGAAAGTATGACCCACACGCGGAACTGGTTCTGAATAGGACGTTTATTGAAGAAGTTTTGCAGGAGGCGGCGGGCGCTTTAATTCCCGAGGCTGTTGGCAGCTCGCTGCTCGCCTCGAGCCTGTTAACTGCTCGGCTGCCGGGAACCGTGCTTGGGGAGCATGCAGCTCCTGGGCCCCACGCCGCCCTCTCTGTGCTCGGATGGGAGCCCTTTTGAGGAAAGCGGTAGGTACCTGGCTGGGGCCAGGCTGGGGGGTACAAGTGGGGCATGCCCAGGACTCTCAACTCCGGGCCTGAAGCCTTGCCCAAGTCCCCTGTGAAACCTGGTCAGCCACAGGCTTTGGGGCAAAAGGTAGGTTTTTCCCTTGGGGGTTCAGAAACTGAGACCCACATAGGTTCAGGTGTGGGAGGGCTGGTCTTTTTTATGCTGTGCTGGCTTCTCCTAGTGGGTTTGTCCAGTGTGGCTGGGTAAGAGCAAGACAATCCTGTGCTTCTTTTGGAGGTGACCGCAAATGGTTCAGTAGGGGACTTTGGAGAGTCTTCTGATCTCTGAGCATTCAGGGTTGGGTGGTTAGAGAAGGGGCCGCTCCTGGAGGGACCCAGCACACACACTGGGAAAAGCAGGGTTAATCTCCCACTTCTTCCTGAAGTTTCCTTTTCCCAGAATCCACCTAGTGTTGTTAATTTGGATAAAATCAAGTAGTGGCAGGTGGAGCAGGTGAAAGGAAGTCCTCTCCACCCTGTCTCATCCCTGATGGACACAGCCAGGCAGGGGCAGTGCCCACCACTTCGGAGCTCTGAGCACAGGAGCAGGGAGGCCAAGGGCAGACTGCCACCCTGATGCGGCTGCCTCGCAACCTTGAGTCAAGGCCTTGCTTTTCCAGGAGTGGGACTCTGCTGCCTGGGGTGTGCCACTCCATGCCATGTATACCCCTCGCCCCAGAATCTGGGGTTTGGTGACAGCTGTCCATCCCGTGTGTGTGCTCATCTGTGTAACCTCTCAGCTGAGGGAAGAAGCTCCTCTCCTCTCACGTGGGGACTGGTTGGATGAGTTTCTTTGGCCTCCCTGATTGAGACTCCTTAGGAGGGAAGGCAAGTAACCTGGGGGTGGGGGCAGGTACGTGGGGTGGACAGGGGTCCCTGGGCTCTGTGGGATAGGGATCCGTGAGGGCACGTGCGTGAGGCCCTGCCCTCTCAAGGGCTGGCTGCCTGCCTTGGAGAATTGACCTTCTTGTGTGAGTCTGTGAGGTCTGTCTTGGAAAAGCCACTTTCCTCACTTTCATGGGTCAGGTGCCAGGCCCAAGGTCAGCGTCGAGGGCAAAGAGGGGGTGTTGGTTGGAGCTCTTCTCTTGCTGTAGTGCCCAAGGAATGGGGAAGGGCGGGGTGGCTGGACCTATTGCAGCAGTTCACAAAGTAGGGGGGGGGGCTGCTGGAATTTACGTACTTTACTGAGTCTGGATGCTCATGCGTGGAATTAGAAAGTTGTGTTTGGGGGAGCTGCCCTGCTGGCAGCCTTGCCCCCCAATTCCAAATTGCTTGGGGGAAGGAGAGTGGGAATTGGAGGAGGGAAAAGTCCTCAGGTGGTAAGATGTACACTGACCCCTCCCCCAGCCCCTTTGGGATCTACTGTTCTGGAATCCCAATGGGAGATTCCCTTCCCGTTAAGCCCTCGTATCTCAGTTTTCTAGAGAAAGTGTTCTCTTCCTGCTTTTAGAAGCATTTAATTTCCGTGTACCTTCATATCTCCACCTTTGGGGCCTCATTTCTTCCCCCTTCATATGGTTGGAATAGATCTCATTCTTCTTTCTAGCATATGCTCCCTAGGTCTCTCTTTCTCCTCCTTGAAGCTCTCTATGAACAGTTAGCACCTTCTTGGGCCTCTGGATTCTTATGGAACACTCTTTGGCTATGTGGACACCTGTGGCCATAGCCCTGCATGGTGGTTTGTACCTTTTTAGGGCACATTCTCATACCTTGTCTCATAGAGCCCCATCTCTACCTGTCTCGGTAATTGTTCTTCCAGGCTTGGTTTGGGAGTGCCCTTTCCCACAAAGCCATTGCCGATTCCTTCCATCTGTCCTCCGCCTGCCTTCCCGCTTGGCCTCTTGCTGCCAGACGGCCCAGGTCCAGGCCCTTTCAGGACTCAACTTTCCCATGCTGCTGTCTTTGCATCAAATGCCCTCAGATGTCTTCTTCACCTGGCAAAAACTTACTTGTCATTGAAGACTCAGCTAAAATGTCACCTGCTTTAAAGCTGTCCCGATCCCCCAGGTAGCACTAGCTATTCCCTCTTCTGTTAGTGCAGTTTGTGTGTTCCTACTTCTGTAGCAGCACCCAAGGCGTTGCTTTGTGAATAATGTTTATATGGCTGTTTTTCCTTCTAGAATTCAGTTCCTCAAAGACAGAGACAATGTCTTAGTCATTTCAGTATCCCCGGGACCTAGCATCATGCTCAGAAGTGTTGAATGAATTCCCAAACTGGAGGCAATCTTGAACTCCCATGCTGCTCATGACACCGCTCCCCGCACACCACTCTCCACCTGCTTTTGTTACTGCTGCACTTGTCTCTCCTGATAGAATATCAGCTCTTGGGAGTGGGCTCTGTGTGTGATGCATCTTTGTATCTCCCACAAGGCTGCCACAATGCCTTTGTGCAAACTATGTGCTTGCAAATACTTGTCCAGTGAATTCTGAAGCTCACAACTTAGGTCGGAAGGGCAAGTAGTGTTATCCGTGAGTGAGAGGGTAGACACTGTGGCCCAAATTTGTCACTGCCTTGTTCCTTATCATCCAGCGAGTTAGGAGCAGAGCTAGGGCTGGTTTTGAGCAGTGCTTCTGGAGTCCCTGGGCTCATTTGTACACATTCTGCCTCTTCCCTCTCTTTGATAGTCCTAGTGGACCTAGGAAATGGGCGACCCCCACGGCTTTTCCTTGCATCTTTATGTTATGTCCTGGCTCTCCCACATGTCCATCCTGAAGCTGGATTTTGTTTTTTTCTTTAAAACCCAAGGACCAGTGTCAAGGATGGTTTTTATTAATCACTTGTTTGTGCTTTTGCTGCCTCACATTGCCTTAAATTCTGCTCCTGCTCAAGCCTATTGTCCTCCATGGCTCTGTTCTTCTCCAGCTCCTAGCAGTACATGCTGTCTCCCTCTGTGGAACCCTGAGGAATGCACCCTGCCTGCTATAGCAAGGGGCTCTGACTCATTTATACTTCATCTTCCAGTTTGACCTTCTGTTGGGCATGGATATCAGACTGTTTTTCCTTTCCAGCTGAATTGCTTTATATTTCCCTTATAAGATCAAGCTCCAAATCAATGTTGGGATCATAGATGATGGATGGATGGTGGGGGTGGGTTAGATCATGTTGGGTCACCAAGTTTAACACATCTTTATTTTGAGAGATGGGTCAAAATTTTAGGCACAAATCAGAAAGATCTCTTGTCCCGGTGCTTGTGGAACAAATAATAATTTACCCATCTTCATCATTGCTACTATTTATGGTGGGCTTACTGTGTGTCACATGTTGTACAAATTCTCTATTTGTGCCATCTCAATCTTGGAGACCAGTGAGGTTGGTACTGTTGTGCTTATTTTGCAGATGAGGAACTTGAAGCTTGGTGAGATCAAGTGACTTCCCCTAGGCAACACACAGCTGGTAAATTGGGAGAGTGGGGGTTCAAACCAAGTCTACCTGAGGCCAAAGACTGTGAATCCATTTAGCGCATTTAACCTCTGCTCTGTGGACTCCCATGCACACACGTGCTTGCACATTCTCTCCTTCTCTGCTGAGAACTCAGAGGGACCTAATGGGGCCCCTCTGTTCCCAGCTGGTTCCTGCTGAGATTCTCCAGTGCCTTTGAACCTGATGCAGTAGTAAATGCTGCAACTCTGGAAGGTGTGTTTCCTCCCCACCTAATCCCAGCCTAACTTAAAACAGGCAGTCCCTACAGTGAGGATGGGGGCAGCAAGATGGTTAATTTGCAGGGCTAGGTCCCTGAATTTTGCTGATAAGGAGCAGTGATCCTTTGAGCCTCTTTGACCTAGAGATGAGATAGGTGGGGCCTCTGGGAACATTGGATCTGTCTGTGATTTCTAGCACTGTCTGTAGCTGCTCCATCTTCTAGGGATGTTGTGTCATTTCCCTGCTTAGTGACAAGTTGTGCTGGGAGCCAAGTTGACCTCCCCTGGCTGTGAGCAATCGCAATTTCTAATCAACAGTAATTGCTCTCATTTGCCTGTGTGTTTTTGTGGAACCTCCTGGTGGACTGCTTTTCCTGGGATATTTGTAGGGGGACTGTATTGCTGTCCCTTCTCCAAACTCCGAAGGGGTCCCTCGGCCACTTTCCCCTTCCTCCTAGTTTTTGTGTCTGGTCACTATGTAGCATGGTAGGGCGGCTCTGCCCCTGCTCTAGTCCCTTGTTTGGGGCCAGGTAGGATGGGACTGACTGCTGGGGTGCGTGAGCAGTCACTGCTCCTGGGTGCCTCTTGGCTAATTGGAAAGTTGCTGGCAGTGACTAATGTGGAAACTCATTAGTCTAGGAGGAACCAGCTCAGGTCTTGATTTCAGCCACTGTTTATCTTTTGCCTGACTGTGGGAGTGTTGAGAGGTGCTCCAGGCACGATCCCACAGTCCTTCCAGCAGGCATTTATTGTGCACCTAGTGTGTGCATTACCCTCTGGGGGTGAAGGAAGGGTATGGGAAAGAGGGCCCAGCCCTCTGGATTTTACTGTCTAGTGCAGAAGACAAGCTCACGCATATGAATCCTGGAGGACCAGTGCTTTAAGTGATGCTCAGGATCATTAGAGTTCAAAGAACTGTGTGTGTATTAGTGTCCAATGGCTGCTGTAACAAACTCCACAAACTTAGTGGCTTAAAACAACACACATTGATTATCTTACAGTTCTGGAGGTCAGAAGTCAGTCTGGGTCCACAGGGCTGTGTTTTTTCTGGAGGTTCCAGGGGAGAATTTGTTTCCTTGTCCTTTTCTAGCTTCTTGAGGCTGCCTAGATCCTTTGACTTGTGGTCTCTTTCCTACATCTTCAAAGCCAGCAGCCTAACGCCTTCCAGTCTCTTTCTCTCTGCCCCTCTGCTTTTGTGGTCACGTCAACTTCTGACTCCTGCTGCATCCCTCTTATAAGGACCCTTGTGATTACACTGGACCTACCTAGATAATCTAGGATAATCTCAACTTGATCACATCTGCAAAGTCTCTTTTGCCATATAAGGTAACATTCATAGGCTCCTTATATCCTGGGATTAGGATGTGGCTATTCTTGCGGGGGTAGGAGGGACATTATTCAGTCTACAATGGCGTATGTGTTGGACGGGTTGGAAATGGTTGAGGAGGCCTTTTTGAAGGAGGTCAAAATTTGTCAAATTTGGGAGAGAGGGTCTGGGACACGTTCCAGGTCTGAGAAACAACATGAGCAAATGTTGGGGTTGTGGGATGGTGGGAACAGTGGTGTGGCTGAGCGATCCTCCCACTGAAACAAGATCCAGGGGCTTTCCTTCCCTTCCAAGGCCAGGCCGAGGGAGTTTTTTGGATTTCAGTCTGTGGGCCCAGACTTTCTCTCAGAATTCAGGTGGCAGGTCTCCATGGGCGGCCACAATCCTTTTCCTTCCCAGCAGCTCAAGTCCTGCTTCGAGGACCCAGCCACACTTGGTGGCCCTCTGTTCTTCTTGGGTGGTGGAAAAATGAATTCACAAGGGAAAATGAATTTGAGCCAGCTGGCCTGGGTTTGGGTGGCCCAGAAACCCTGGTCATACTGTTCGCACAGCCTCTGTGACAGTCACGTTGCTCACACTGAACACAGTCACTCCCCGGGGAGCCTTCTCGTGTCCTTTCTTAGGGTGCTTAGGGCCCCTGAGTCTCCAGGGAGAGATGGGAGGGATCAGAGCGAGGAAACCACTTGGGAAAGGGGTGCCGAGCCAGACCCTCTCAGGGACGCTCCCATCTTCAAGAAAGCCTCTAGGGCTGTGGTGAGAGGCGTCCTCTGCTGGCCGCGGGAGTGCTTACCGGGAGAAGGGCCTGCGGGGAGCAGTGGGAACAGCAGGCTTCTGTTGGGGACAGGGTTGGAGAGCAGTGTGGCGTGGGGCAGTGCTGAGCTGCGGTTGGGAGCACATCTCGTTACTCAGGACCTCAGCTGAGGTCTCTGGAAGGTCACGTTGCTCCTGCCCTGGAAAAGGCAGAGGAGTGGTGGCTTTTCTCTATTGCTTCCTTCTGGTACCCTCTCTGAGGAGATCCTGACAGTTGAGTTGGGGATTGTTCTGGGGAAGGTCAAAGGCCATTTGGCTGCCCTGGTTTGGGGAGCCTTTGGAATGTCTAGGAGGTGTTTGTCGCTGGGAGGTGAAAGCCGGCTACACAGCCCACCGTCCCTGAGGAAGGGCTTGGCCATGGGCAGGGCCTGGATGGGTTCCTCCCCTTCCCCGCTAGGGCTGGTGGACTTTGGAGCAGTGCCTGGGGGGAACCCCCTTGTCCTTCTCCTGCCCGCCTCCAGAGCAGGTGTGGTGTGTCGGGCTTCCGCTTGTTGGGCGTGGGGTGAAGGGCGGTAGGTGAAAGGATGACATCAGCCTCCTCCACACCTGGACCCAGCCTCCCCGAACCGAAATGTCTTCTGGGGAGTCTCCAGAGTGCTGGCTCATGCAGAGGGTTCACCAAGTGGCCCCTCGCCCTCTCCTGCCTTCTCCTCAGCCCACTGGCTGGGGAGGGAGGGCCAGAAGGGAGTGTTGCTGAGTCCTTGGGATCCCCCTGGACCAGAGAAACAGAGGTTCTCCAGAAGGTGCCAGGTGAGTGCCCCTGTGGGACCATCCTTTCTGAAGTTGGGGGCAGGGGGGTGAAGCAGGGTCCTACTGCCTCAGTGGCAAGAGGCTTGAGGACAGAACACAGGCTATCCGGGTTTGGGACGGTGTCATTTTTTTTCTGTTGGAGGCGGGTCAGATTGAGAGCATGGTGCTGAGGCCTAGTGGGCAGGAGAAGGAAGTGGGACTTGGCCCCAGTTGGCTGAGCTGGGAATCCAGGGGGCTTGCTGCAGCCTGCCTGCCTCCTGCCTGGGGATATTCAGAGAAGGTCCTCAGGATGTGGGGCCAAGTAACCTGGAGAGGTGTGGGTGGAAGAAAGGTGTGGATTACATTTAAATTTAAAGAAAGTTTTTAAAAAAAGAAACTGATCTCCCTTATTCTCCTACTCCCTGGACCCTTAAAGGTATATGTCTGAGCAGCTTTTGGGCCCTTCAAAAAGAAAGGTCTTGGGGCCGGCCTGGTGGGGTAGCAGCTAAATGCACGCGCTCCACTTCGGTGGCCCGGGGTTCACAGGTTCGGATCCTGGGCGTGCACTGACGCACCGCTTGTCAAGCCATGTTGTGGCGGCGTCCCATATAAAGTAGAGGAAGGTGGGCACGGATGTTAGCTCAGGGCCAGTCTTCCTCAGCAAAAAGAGGATAATTGGCATCGGATATTAGCTCAGGGCTAATCTTCCTCACACACACACATAAAAAGCTCTTTGGGGACCTTGTCAAAGAAGGCTTCACAGGTGTGGGACTTGAGATGTAGAGTTTTCTAGAAGACCGATTGACTGACTGATGATTGATTGGGTTGATTCAAGTTGAAAGATGGAAGAGGCCATGGCTGGGGGATACTTAGGGGAGCTGGAGACTAGGTGTGGTAGGATGGGGTGTGTGCGTGTCTGGCTTGAGGATGTTGGCGCTGCTGCCTGTCACCTCCTTCTCTGGGCTCACACATCCCCAGCAGGCAGTGTCTTCCAAGATGAGTTTGAAGACCTGAATTCTACTCTTGGCTTTGAGGTGAGGCTCAGGGGAAAGGAAGGAAAGGTTGCCTCTGCCCAGGGGCGTGTGGGCAGGTACTTCAGCCATCCCTGTGGGAGTCTGAACTAGACACACAGCAATGGTTGGGATCAGGCTTTTAGGACCAGAATGCACTGAAATTGAGTGTGGTGTCTCCTTTCCGTCACTGTCACATGGTGTCTACTAACAGTCCCCACGTGCACTCTGCCTTGTTTGCTCTTTGTCCTTGCTTTTCTGGGTCTCGACATTCTTTTCCAGAGAGTCCTCCTGCCTGGGAGAGAGAACCTTGTGATCCTGGTCTCCTCATCACCGCAGGGCGTCTCTCATCATCTGAGGAATGACAGTCCAATCCCAGTGTTCTCGTGCTTTTTCCTTCTCCATGACCTGTGATCCTTTGACCTGGAATCTATTTTACCATTTTGTTCCAACAGGAGGGTGAATGGCCAGAGGTCACATAGCAGCAGGTCTAGAAATAGCTGCAAGGAATCTTAACTCTCAGTCCTTTACCTCCTTCGGCCTTTGTGGAGTAAATGAAGTGTCGTGTTAAAAGCCCTAATTTTTCAGGTCTTAATATGTCCCCCATGGCTTATGCTGAGGCAAAGCCATGGCATCCAGGGCTGTGACTAATCCTTTGCTTGTGGCCCTGGCTGGTGTGAAATCCGTTAGGGAGGCAAGGGCAAGGGCAGGGGAACGTGAACGCTGGAGCTTGAGTGCCTGAGTTCAGATTCAGGCTCTACGGCGTGCTACTTCTGTGGCCTCAGTTTCTGCATCTGCGAAATGGGGATAATCATGCTACCCACCTCATAGAGTTGTTCCGAGATAGAAGTGGCTTGTGATGTCTATAGCCCTGAGGACATTTTAGCTGTTGACTATTGTGCTTTGTTTTAGCCCCAGGAGGATTTGGGCACGGCCACTACTTTGAAAATGTGAGCTTGGTTTGCAGGCAGATGGCTATGTTCAACCAGAGAATATTTCTCCAAGTAGAAAAGATGCTTTAGTTTCTGGGCTCGAAGTGTGCTTGTGTTGCCACCCTATGGCAATGGGGTCCCCAAAGAGTGACCCTCCAAAGGTACCCTTTAGAGATAAATCTCCCTGAGAGTGGGGGGGGGTGCTGCGGTGACT
Source organism: Diceros bicornis minor (assembly GCF_020826845.1). NCBI lineage: Eukaryota > Metazoa > Chordata > Mammalia > Perissodactyla > Rhinocerotidae > Diceros > Diceros bicornis. The sequence continues at coordinate 13,761,573 of NC_080763.1, forward strand.
AATCCTTTACTTTAAGGCTGTGACCTGGCACCTGTGAAATCCATTTGGGACTTGGACCTTTTCCATATAGCATCCCCATAGGGGCTGACTGACCCCAGGTCTGATCTGGGAAAGGTCTTAGGCCATAAGTCCCTGGCCCATTGTTCCAGCTGGGACTGACAGGCAGGGAGTGGGGAGGGGTGGCGAGGGATGGAGTGTGCCTGACTGTGTGGTGTGCTTTGAAGGACACCAGAGTTCCATAGGGCTGGGGGTTAAGGGCTGGGGTGGAGTTTGAGTCTTTGTCTCTCTTTGTGCTGTAATGACATGGTGTTATGCTGGTGGCTGTTCTGTAGAAAGGCATAGCTTATTAATTTTAAAGGCTCTTTTGAGGACAGAGGAGAAAGGAGCAGTGCTGCATTTCCCAGGGGCTCTCCCCTGAGATGCTCAGAGTTTCAAGATGATCCTGTTAATTAATTCTCCATGTGTTGTGCCTGGGAGGGAAGGAAGGAGGGAGCACACAGGACCAGCCCCAGCGCTGCCACTGTGTCCTCACCAGAAAACTGAGAGGCTCATGTAGAGCACCGTGGAGGTGACCCCCCAATTGGGACACACAGTGACAGGGCTTGAGAGAGTCCTCGCTGGGTTAGGTCGGATGGTAAATAGGTCTCTGCTCCTGACTTTGAGCTCAGTAGAAGCACCAGTTGGTCAGCTTCATTATCCACTTGCCAGATCACCCTTGACTCACAGTCTAGGGCAGGGGGTCTCAAACTCATCACGGTCTCACACAGTGAGTGCTACAGTAGGGGGAACCCTGGGGTGCTATGAGTACAAAGAAGCGGCCCCCTAGGTACAGTTTCTGGGGAGGTTTCTAGAACAGGAGTGTCTTCTAATCTGAGACCTGAGGGTTGGGTATAGGTGACACAGGTTGGGGTATGGTATGGCATGGGGTGGATGGTGAGGAAATAACGTTCAGGCAGAGAAAACGTTTGCAAATGCCAGAGCCCAGGGGTGCTCTGGGTAGGGGCACTAGTGCCAGGTTGGGGCAGAGGCACAGAAAACCAGGGGGCAAATTCAAGGCTACCAGAGTGATGGCACCTTCCAGATCCTTCTCATAGCTCTAGCCTGTGGTCTAGTAGTTTCTGAGCCCTGGAACTAGGGGTGGAAGGCTTTGGATCAGTGGAGGTGAGACGGATGCTCTGGAACTTTTTCCTGTGGGAACAGCAATCAGATGTACATTCTGGAAAGTGGTGTTAGTGAGCTCTGGTCCTCTGGGTGGGGGTGGAGTGTTCCTGTCTTTCCCAAAGGCCACTGTCCCTCCCTGACTTGTTGCTCCAGGCGGGCCTACCTGTGAGCTGCACCATCTGCTCAGGGAATAAAGTCCACCTGAGGCTGTGTTTGCCTCACCTGGGAGCAGTTTCCTGCCCGCTGTGCTGAGGGGAGCTTAGGGACACTCACTCATGGCTCAGCTCTGGGGAATTTCCTGTGCCCTGGGAGCCAAGTGAGTCAGGGACCTGTGCCAGGTGCTGGGGGTGGGGCAGGGGTAATGCGGCTCAGCCTTTGTACCATCTCCTCTGCCTTCCCTGTCAGTAGCTGGGTTTCAGGTTCACGGTGAAGCTACTGGTGCCCCAGAGGTTTTGCAGTCCCAGGGAGAATGCTGGCCTCTGGCAGGTGTGTTGTTTCAGATTAGAAGAGGCAGATCTCTGCCTGTCCTTGTCTGGGGACCCCAGCACAGGCCCTGCAGGTGGGTGCTTGGGAAGTACTTTTTGACAACTGCCATTCTCGTCACCATTTTGATGGTTCATGGAGCCCTTGCCCTGTGCCAGGCACCACGCTCAGAGCCACACATGCAGCAGGTCACTGCCTCCTCCAGGGTACAGCCGTGTGGTGGATGGTGAGGAGCTGAGGGCCTGAGAGGCGGAGTTCTTGGCCGGAGCAGCGGGTCTGTGCTTGGCATTCCGTCAGAAGGCACCCCTGACCACCGGGCTGGCAGAGATGTCCTCTCTGCTTTTCTGGGGCCTCGAGTTTCAGAGCCCTTCATGGTTTCCGGATGTGGTCCACTTCCCTCCACCCTGGGAAAGATGGAGGCAGAGCCTGGGGAGTCAGAAAGGAATGTTACCTGGGCATCCTTGTCGTTGCTTATAGAGTCTGAGGGAAGGGACCCCAGAGCTGTTGTTTTATTTAATTGTGGTAAAATACACATAACATAAAATTTACATTTTAACCATTTTTAAGTGTACGGTTCAGTGGCATTAACTCCATTCACATTGGTGTGTCTCCATCCACAGAACTTTTACTATCTTGGAAAACTGAAACTCTGTACCATTAAATAACTCCCCATTCCCTCCTCCCCCAGCCCCTGACAACCACCATTTTACTTTATGTTTCTGTGAGGACTCAGAGGTTTGCCCCTTTGTCTGTCCTGCCCAGAATCTCGCCGGGGTGCCCGAGCCAGGCAGCGATGCCAGCATGCCCGTCTCTGCCTCCCTCCGCCAGGATGGCAGCCAGGAGCGGCCGGTGAGCCTGACCTCCACCACCTCGTCGTCGGGCTCCTCCCGTGACAGCCGCAGCGCCATGGAGGAACCCAGCAGCCCCGGGGCTGCAGCCGAGAACGGGGCGAGCTCCCCGCGCGGCCGGCACCCCCCCAACAGCAACAACAACTCCAGCGGCTGGCTGAACCGGAGGGGGCCCCTGTCTCCGTTCAGCAGCCGGGCAGCGGCCGCGCCTGCGCACAAGCTCAGCTACCTGGGCCGAGTGGTGCGGGAGATCGTGGAAACCGAGCGCATGTATGTGCAGGACCTGCGCAGCATTGTCGAGGTGAGGCCCGCCACCCTCTCCGCCGCTGCGGGCCTGCAGGGCTGAGGTTGGGAGGGGCCTGCCCATCTCCTCTGGACTGGCCTCTGGCCTCCGGTGGCCCAGCTCTGTCGCGTAAATCTACTTCCACCCTGGAGGAAAGTTCTCTTTGACACGTTTGTCTCCAAAGAACGTGGAGTAGTGGGGAGGCCTCAGGTCTCCTGCCCTAGGGAACCGCTGACTGCTCACACGGCCGGCCTGAGGAGTTGGGGTTGATCAGTAGCTTGAGCCAGAACTTCCTGCAGATCCCCAGGGAGTAGGTACCCTGGATAGGGAAGGGACGGGACTGCTGTGCTCAGCGAGAGACTGAACGCAGTAGGGAAACTGACTCTGGACCCCGCCCCTCTGTGCCCGGATCCCTGCTCTGTTGTTTCCTGGTTGTGGGGTCTGGGCTCATGGGTAACCACTGATCCTTAGGTTCCTCCTCTGTAATGATGCACCTACCTCCTAGGGCCGTGTAGGTGAAGCACTTCCCACTGTGCAGGGCACACAGACTGTGGCTCAGGAGAAGGGCACTGAGGATGCCCTCTGCCCCACTGTGGAGGGAGATGTATTCATTTTCTAGGGCTGCCCTAACAAAGTACCAAAACTGCGTGGCTTAAGACACAGAAATTTATTCCCTCTCGGTTTAGGCGGTGAAAAGTCTGAAATCAAGATGTTGGCAGGGTTGGTTCCTTCTGGAAGCTCTGGGAGAGAATGCGTCCAGGCCTGTCTCCTAGCTTCTGGTGGTCGCCTGCCACCACCTTGGTGGTCCTTTTTGGCCTGTAGCTGCGTCGCCCCAGTCCCTGCCTCCGTCTTCACATCGCCTCCTTCTCTGTGTCTCTCTGTCCTCTCCTCTTGTAACCACGCCAGTCATTGGATTTAGGGCCCACCCTAAATCCAGTATGATATCATCTCGATATCCTTAACTAATTACATCTGCAAGGGCCCTGTTTCCAAATAAAGTCACGTTCTGAGGTTCCGAATGGACGTTAATTTTGGGGAGGGGGGGCTGTCCAACCCAGTGCAGTGGGTAATGTCTGAAATCTCGTCTTAGCTGTAAATGCAGTACAGAAACGAGGTGTGGCCGGGGAGGTGGGCAGGGGGACAGGATGGCGCCAGACGGGGCCGGGCTCTGACCACCTCTCTCCGTGCAGGACTACCTCTTGAAGATCATCGACACGCCCGGGCTGCTGAAGCCAGAACAAGTCAGCGCCCTCTTTGGGAACATAGAAAACATCTACGCACTGAACAGGTGTGTGAGTGGGCCTGACACGCACCATGTTCTGCTTGTGAGGCCCATCTTGGGGACTAGGGGGGAGCCCTGGATATCCCTGGTCTTGTGGGCCATGACACGTAGGCCCAGGGCCTGATCTCTGAGGGTGGGGAAGGGCGGTCTATCCCTGTACAACCATATAGTTAGCTCCTGCAGGAGAGAGGGCACCAGCTGGGGCCCATGTGCTTTCTCTCGGGTCAGGGAGATAATTTGAGTCCGTGTGTTTGAGGCCATGTGCGTGTTGGGTCCCCCAGGGGGACCGCTGGGCTTTGCACGTGATGCTCTTCCCTCTGGCTGCCCTTTTTCCCTCTTGTCTTCATTCTCCGCTTGCATATCTCTTAATTCCTTCTCCACCTTGTCACTGACCCCATGGGAAGTCAGGGCTCCCTGGAGATGATCTGACCCATTAGGGGAAGCACAGGCCAGGCAAGATGCAATGGGGGAGGCTGAGCAAGGGGAGGAGCTGTCTCAGGGCGGAGGGGCTCCTCGAGGGCTAGGGTGTGCCGCCTTGGCCCACAGACTCCCTAGGGAAAGAGCACTGGTGGGAGGAGCAGAGCTTGAGGGGACAGCATTGATAGGACAGAAGGAACCTTACCCCAGGCCCCTTAATGTAGGCAGAGGAAATTCCTGCTGTGCAAGCCCGAGAAGGCTGGGAGGGCAGGCCAGGCGAGACTTAGGCCAATGATGGGGGTTGGGAAAAGAGTAGGAGGTAGGGAGAGCACCACTTCTATGGTTTTCTATAGTGCCCTCATCTAAGAACAAGGGTGCAGGGACTCACCCTGTCTCTCCCTCTTTCCCGCATCCTTCTGAACTAGGGCCTTGGTTCCTTTGTGAGTCCCCTCTCTCTCCTCTTCTCTCTTTAATCTCTGCTTTTGTGTGTTTGACCCCTTCTGCCCGCAGAGGAGCTGGGTGCCCTCCCGAGGTGGGTACTGGCGTCTCCTCTCCCTCTCCCGCTTGCCGAGCACGTGGGTCTCCTTTCTCTTCATCTTTCTGTGGTTGCTGCCGTGGCGGGGCTCACTCTGAGGGTGGAAGCCCTCCACTCTTGGGCATGACAGCAGGGCTGGCTGTGTGTCTGGGCACCAGGAGGTTGGGGAGGGGACGTGTTGCTGGCTGTGCAGGCTGTGAGCTGTCTGGGGTCTGATGGCCACTCTCCTCTCACCCAGCCAGCTCCTCAGAGACCTGGACAGCTGTAATAGTGACCCCGTGGCTGTGGCCAGCTGCTTTGTGGAAAGGGTAAGATGGACTGGGTCCTTGCCCCTTGTCCTGCCCTGCTGGAATTCCCAGCTTATGAGGATGTGTGAATGCTGGGAGCCCCTCTCCAGGAGAAGTGCCGAGCATGCTGCTTCAAACGAGAAGAGTGTTCTGGGCTGGAGCCAGGGGCTGCTGGGTGGATGGGATGTCCTAGACAGATGAGCATAAAGATGGGGCTGCAGACACTCAGGGCAAGGGGGACAAGAGTGTGCTCTAGGGGCCAGGAGCCTGTCTTTGGTACAACCCAGCTTATAGTCACATGGAAGTCTCCCTGAAATCACTATTTGTGGTCTCTCCTTAGAGCCAAGAGTTTGATATCTACACCCAGTATTGCAACAACTACCCCAAGTGAGTAATTGGGTGGAGAGGGGCAGCAGAGCCATTTGGTTAGTCCGGAGCTCCCACCTCCCCATCCAAGCCTTCCCATGCAGTGATGGTACCCCCCCCAACCCCCTCCCAGCTCCGTGGCGGCTCTGACGGAGTGCATGCGGGACAAGCAGCAGGCCAAGTTCTTTCGGGACCGGCAGGAGCTGCTGCAGCACTCGCTGCCCTTGGGCTCCTACCTGCTGAAGCCCGTGCAGCGCATCCTCAAGTACCACCTGCTGCTCCAGGTAACCCAAGGGGCCTCCTGAGTACATGGGGGCTGGGGGGGCAGGGCCCTTGAGTCTGGGTTGCGTAAGCCCCTGTCTCCTGCACAGGAAATTGCCAAACATTTTGATGAAGAGGAGGACGGCTTTGAGGTGGTGGAGGATGCCATTGACACCATGACCTGCGTGGCCTGGTACATCAATGACATGAAGAGGAGGCATGAGCATGCCGTCCGTCTCCAGGTGCTCCGGGCTGGTGGCTGGAGGGACACGCGGGGGTGGTCGACAGGGCGGGATAGGGCTTGGGAGAAGGAATATGGCCGCCCTGCTGGGGTGAGCTCAAGGGTGGTGGCTGTGTAGGGTGGGCTTCTCTGGGGGGAGCCCTTGTGGCGGCATGTCTCTGGAGGACCCAGGTGGTCGCTGGGTCTGTGGGAGCCTCCTGAGGCCCTGTGTGGTCCCTGTAGGATCATGAGCATCCTGACCCTGGGGGTTGGGGCTTCTCTGTTGCAGGAGATTCAGTCACTGCTCATCAACTGGAAGGGGCCAGACCTGACCACCTATGGGGAGCTCGTCCTGGAGGGCACGTTCCGCGTGCACCGCGTGCGCAACGAGAGGACTTTCTTCCTCTTTGACAAAGCGCTGCTCATCACCAAGAAGCGGGGCGATCACTTTGTCTACAAGGGTCACATCCCGGTAACCAGGCCGCGGCTGTCTCCTCTGCCCTCTTCTCTCTTTCCCTCCTTCCCGGTGGCCCGGGCTTTCTTCTGGCCCTCTTCATCAGGCCCCCAGTCGGTGTGGATGCAGCTCCATCCTTCTGAGAGTCCTCTCCCTGCCTCCCCAGATGGTCCTGAGGGCTGGGCCCCCCACCCTGGGTACCCCCCTGTCTTGACTGCTCTACCCCTCTGCCCCAGTGCTCCTCCCTGATGCTGATTGAGAGCACCAGAGACTCCCTGTGCTTCACTGTCACCCACTACAAGCATAGCAAGCAGCAGTACAGCATCCAGGTGAGGGGCAGGCTGGGGCACCTGGGATGGGGACAGAACCTGCACGGGCCTCAGTTCTCCCTCTGGAAGGTAGGGATCCTGGTGGGCATCCCTTCAGGCTTGTTCTGAGGAATCAAGGTGACCTCACAGGGCCCCGGCACAGCCCCTGCTTCCACCCTGTGCCCCCCTCAGCAGAAGCATGGTGCCGCCGGCTGGCTTCGGGCCTGTGATAATAATCCTGGCTCCTTCTCCCTTGGGTCTTTCCAGGCCAAAACAGTGGAGGAGAAACGGAGCTGGACTCACCACATCAAGAGGCTCATCCTGGAGAATCACCATACCACCATCCCACAGAAGGTGAGTGCCTGGGTGCCTTGGCCTGGCTCCTGATAGGGAGGAGGGAGAGGGTATCCCTCAGAGTCAGCTCCAGTCCCCTGGGGCCTCACATTCTGGACCTTGGTTCCACTGGACAGCAGGGGTCAGTTCAGAGGATGCCACGGGCCTCAGCACAGCCCTGTGGGGTGTCCCAGTGCAGCAACAGCAAGTCCGTGGGCCAAGGGAGACACAGCACATAGTAAGGTAGTAACTAGGTGGGTTTCCTTCTCTCTAGGCCAAGGAAGCCATCCTGGAAATGGATTCCTACTGTAAGTGGACCCTTTCTGCCTGTTTTGTCCCTAATTGTGCACATCTCTAGGTCAGACTGCATCTTGGAGAAGCTTTGCCTGATACTGATATTCCAGGGAGCAGAGAGGATGGGGAGGCTCCTATTGTCAAGGGCTGCGGGTCTTCTGCAAGACTGGGGGCATGATGGTGCATGGTGGGATGCTCTGGAGGCTTCTGGGCCCTGGAGCTGGGTTGGGTGGTGGAGGGGGTGTGGTCGGCTGTGTGCAGAGTCTAGGCCAAGGCTGATGGTTACCCCAAAAGGCCCAATTGTCTCTCCTGGATGCAGATCCCAATCGGTACCGCCACAGCCCAGAGCGGCTGAAGAAGGCTTGGTCCTCCCAGGACGAAGTGTCCACCCACATGCACCAGGGCCGCCGGCAATCTGGTAAGGGCAGGGCTGTGTGGGCAGAGAGGTCTCTTCATAGGACCCTTGATCAGGCATGGACCATCTGCAGCAGCATCTGGGCTGGCTCTCACCTCTCCAGAAGTCCTGGGAAGGGGCAGGAGGGAGGTTGATGGGCATGTGTGGGCCATCCTCTCCCTGTGTTCCTGCTGTTTCCACCAGGCATCTCTGGCCCTTCTGGCCCACCAGGGTTGGGCAGCCCGCCTTTTCCAAGGCCCTAGGGATGCTTGTTCACTCAGGCCTTGGCACCCCTTCTTGGTTCCCCTGTGATCAAAACTTCCCTCCTTTGCCACTTGGAATACTGGGAGTCAGCCAGGAGTGATGCTCGGACATCATAGATGGTCCCCAGCCCAGTTCTGGAACAGGGCAGAGGCAGGACGTGGGGAAAACGAGTTAGACGTCAAGTGGCACCAAATCCAGACGGGAAATATTTACTTTGGGCCTCAGGAAAGTGTTCCATTTTCCTCTTCTGGGTTTTCTTCCATGACTGGGCTTGCTACTATGTACTTAGATTTATTGGAATGAATCGTCTATTGAAAAAGAGAAAACCTTGCTTTTATTCTTAGCTCCCGTGGTGATGAATGTGTGTGTTTTCACTCTGCCCTTCGTCTGAGGCCCAGGGACAGATCTGGCTTCAGCCGGGTGCCTGCAAACTTACGAGGTGGGAGTTGGGGTGAGAACTGCCTTAGAGTCCCCTGGAGAGAAAGATTGCGGAGTGACTAGGAGCGGTGTCCTGGCTTGGGTCTGTCTCCACAGTGCGCTGGGCTTTGATTGGCCTTGACCCACGGGTGCCCTGAACAACAGTGTGGATTGACCTGTGGGCTTTGGTCTTCTAGAAGATGGAGCCAAGTGGTCTCTGGAAAGCTTCTGTGTTTTGTTTTGTTTTGTTTGGTATGGCTCTCAATGGATCTCGAACCCCAGGCAAACTTACCGTGGTTGCACCAGTTTTATGATGCCGTGTGTTAAAAGCCCCAGATTGGGAGGTGTTACTTCATAAGTCTCTGGCCCTCTTTGTTTCCCTTTCTTCTCCTCGAATTCTCCTCCTGTCCCTCTAACACTCCCCCTTAACTTGCCATAGCTTTGAGTTGGAAGCTCCTGGCCCATGGAAGTGTCCAGTCAGTGACGGTGGGGGAGGTGTTAATAGCGGTACCACCTGTCATAACATCGGCGACCAAACCGTAGCAGTCAGGGCACTTGGGAAATGAGCCGTTTTAGAGCTCCAGTTTCTACGTAGCTGAGATTTTAGCTTGTAAACACTGAAAGAGTGGGGTTTTGTTTGTTTTCCTGTTTTAGTTTTAAGCATTATGAAACAGACATCTTTCTAAAACGTGCTTCATACTCGTGAGCCTTTTAAAGTAGAGGATGCTGGCCACAGCTGAACTTCCCCTCTTCTAGGGTCGGTGCAGCAGCATCACTGTGGCAGGTGAACCGGGGGAGGCGGGGCTGGGGGTTGCCATAGATACAGCCGCCTTTGAGGTGTTGTGACCATCTTTACTGAAGAGTGTTGGTTCTCATCGGTCTTGGCATGCTCGCCTGTAGTCGCCCTTCTTCCCCCTTCTATCCGCGAGAAATAAGTTGACCAAACTTGTGAGAAGTGTGTGTAAAAGCAGGCCAGGAAGTTGCTGAGAGGAAGGACACGGCCCCATGCAAGAGCTTGAGCGTCTGCTCTCAGCTGTCTTCTCCGCCTGCCTCTGGGCTCTCCTGCTTTCTCCTTCCAGAGAGCCGAGATGGGCGATGGTGCACTATCTGGATAAGTCAGGTGCTACTGTCGTTATTTGTCACTTATTATTCTTGATTACAAGTTTTAATATAAAAGAGCAGAGCATTTTATATTTCTCACTTTAAAAACAATTGGATGTTTACTTATACTGATGCAGATAGAGTGTGTGTGTATGTGCATCTCAGTGGAAAAAAAGTTCTTCGATATGCTCCTCTTCCCAGGAACAGCTAAGAGACCTCAGTAGACTTTCCTTCTGGCTCCAAGTTTTTAGTGGGCCTCCCACTTCACACCAGTTGGTCAAGGACAGTATGGGCTAAGGCCCTGGCTCTGTAGAGCAATCTCTTGAGACGCTGTCCTCTTATCCTTGCCTCCTTGTCTCAGGTCTGTCCCCAGAAAGATGTCCCCATGAGCCTAATGGATATTTTTTGTACCCTGTCCCCAGAACCTGGTCAGCCCCCATACAGCCGGGCAACACTCCCCAGCGGGCAGCGAGGCTTCCTGGTGCCAGGCCTTAGGGGCCGTAGAAAGTCGGGTGCGACCTCTGCTTTCCAGCCCCAGTGCTGTGAAGGGGGTTGGTGTTAGGTGTAGCTAATGCGCTGATGTGCTGTTGTGGGGAGAGTGGGGCTTGAGGTGGAGCCGGGGCCCTCCAGAGACGTGGCTGGTTGGTCTGAAGTGGGCAGCGTGGGGCTCTGGCTGCAGACCCGAGGGGCCTGGGTGGGTGCGCTAATGCGGGGGTTGTGGGCAGTGCTGCTCCTGGGGGCTGGCTGGCAGGGGCTGGAGAGAGTGGCCTAGGCCATGCCTCCCTGTGGGGTAGGTGCAAGGGCAGCCTCCCTGAGGCCCTAGGGCTTCGGGGGCCATGCCAGAGTGGACTTTGAGCTGGTGATGGGCTGGTGGTGCTGTGAGCGTGGGACCAGGGCCAGGCAGGGCTGTTTCCAGGTCTGTGCTGACTTTGCCCATTCTCTTTCCCCCTCAGAGCCGACCAAACACTTGCTCAGGCAACTCAGTGAGAAAGGTGAGTGGGAGAGGTGGATGGCCATTCCGGTGAGCTCTAGGGCGTGGGCAGGAAAGTGAAGCAGTAACCACCTGGGTGGGGGTGTCGAGGACAGTTCAGAGGGGACTCTGCCTCTGTTCCTCCCTGGAAGTGGGCCTCACCCCTTGCTAAATGGGGAGGGAGCTCTCCCCGACCCACATGCCTCACACCCTGTCCGTGGATAACAGCAGGAGCGAGCAACAGGCACAGACCTGCGCTGCTCTGCTTCCCCGGGCTCCTGTTCTGTCAGTCATTCCTTTGGAAGCCCAGGAGACCCAGCGAGGGTTCTAGGAGTAGGAGCCCCCGTGAGGCCTTCCCCAGGGGGCTCTGGGCCTCAGGCTCTGTACAGAGGCTCCTTCTCCTGCTTACCAGTATCCCCTTCCCTTCCCCTCACCCATGTGCTGGACCCGGCGGTGGTGGCAGCAGCCAGAGCAGCAGGAATGAAGGTAAGGCCAGTGGGTGGACAGAGGTGGATGGGACTGCCCGGTTAGCCCCCTACCCCTTCAGCCCCCATTGTTTTCATTCATTCAACAAATACTGTCAAGCGCCTACTGTGCGCCGGGCTCTGTCATGAGGGTCACAGAGGTGAATAAGCTGTGGCCCTTGCCCCGGGGACCCTTCTGCACCCTTTTCCTGGAATGGCACCCTGGGGGTGTCCTGCCCAGCCTGCATCCTCCCTCATTTCTCCTGTTCTCTGGGGCAGGGAGGCCTCCCTGGGTCTGGGTTCCTGACCAGGCCCCAGTCCCGGCCTCCCCAGGTCCCGGCTTCCCGCCTCGAGAACCCCTGTCCTCACTGGGCCCTGGTGGAGACCAAGGTCTAGATGTGTCTCTCTCCGTGAAGCCTCCCCACCCCCAACCACTGGCCGGAGGAGGGGAGGTTGCCCAGAGGCCGGTCACGAGGGGGTCTTGTGCTCTGAACAGCATGCGGGCAGTGCCGGCACTCTCCTGGACTTCGGGCAGCCTGCCCGTACTCGGGGCCTGCAGTCGGAGGCTGAAGGGGCTGCCCGGAAGGAACAGGAGGAGGAAGAGGAGGAGGTGGAGGAGGAGCAAGAGGAGCAGGCCTTTCAGGTCTCTCTGGAGGACCTGGCAGGGCATGAAGGCAGCGAGAAGGGGGCCGGGCCTGAGCCCCCGGGCTCGGAGGAGGAGGAGGAGGAGGAGGAGAGCCTGGCAGTGGCGGAGCAGGTAGCCGACTTTGCCAGCTCCCTGCTGGCCGCCCTCCACTGCTGGCACTATCGGGCCAACGCTTTACTTTTCTCCCGGGGCGCTATGGTGAGGTGTCTCTTTGATCTCCCCTCCTCCTTGCATGTTCCCTGGCACATGCATGCCCATCAGAGAGTCCCCCCTCCTCTGTCCTTGTTCCTTTACTCCTGCCGTCAGCACTTCTTAACCCCTCGCTCACTGTCATGCCCTGGTGAGCCCCTGGCATGCGCTGTTCCAGGACTGGGCTCTAACCAGTGTACTAATGGGGTGTGACCAATGAGCATGACTAATGGGGTGGGGGTGGTGGGGAACGGGGGAAGCCAGCGCACAGCAGGGCTGGAAGGGTCAAGTGGGTTGGACTTTTCAGAGGCCACATGCCTGGCAGGGATTTCTGTGTCCCTAGACCTGGCAGTTCAGGTTGACTCTGGAATGGCTCAGGTCCAAGGCTGGCTCTCAGCGCAGCCCAGCCCTCTTAGGGCTCAAGAGGTGCTGCCCATGTTGGGATGCAGAAGAGACCAGCTCCCAGTTGTCCCAGCAGCTGACCACTGCCCTCTGCCTGCTGCAGGGGAAGGGGCGCAGGGAGTCTGAAGGCTCCAAGAGCTGCAGAAAGTCCAGCAGTCAGTCTCCAACCAGTCCTGAGAAGCGCATGAGCCTCGAGTCTGCCTCTTCCCTGCCAGAGGTGAGCGGCCAGCGGGTGGAAGGGGGCTGGTGCAGAGGTGCCTGGAGCAGATCTCCAGGTCTGTAGGCGGGGCTTTCGGGCATGGGCTCTCTCATTGGGTCTCTCATTGGACAGGAATTCCCTGCTCCCCAGGACTCTGGTCCCTTCAGGAAGCCCATCTGGTCTATGGGTACATAGGAGCAGCAGCCCCTTTCCATGAATTAGAAAAAGGTTCCCTTGCCTTTGGGCAGATGCAGTCCCTTGCCAAGGGGCACAGTTAGTGGAAGTGGCCAGATTTTAGGTCCCCTCGGCCAGGCCTCCTTCTATAGGCATAATGCCCTGTCCCTGGCAGTATGCCAGACGTTTAAATCACGCCCGTGCCCACCTGAGCAAAGGGGCAGGGTGTTGATATCTGTTGGGTACCTCCTACGTGTGTGATGGTTTATTTCTTCCTTCTATTCCCTGCAATAGCTCTACCGGGGAGAAAGAGGCTCAGAGAGGTTGAGTGATATGCCCAACTTTGGGCAGCTCCTGAGGGGCAGAGCTGGGCTCAGACTTGAGTCTGTGGCTCAGAAGCCCATGCTCCTCTTCCCGCCACCCCACACTGTCTGTGGGTTGTGTGGAATGGAGTCGTTTGCTTTCCCAAAGTTAACAAGAGAAAGTTCATGAGGCCTACACCCCAGGAGGGGCCTCGCAGCCAGGACAAGACTAGAAACCTGGATGACATTGGCTAGGAGTCTGATGTCCAGTGATAATATAATTCAAGCTACATGTGTAATTTTGAATTTTCTAGTAGCCACGTTAATTAATGCAGTATATCTAAATGATTGTCATTTCAACATGTAATCAATATAAAAACTGTAAATGAGATTTTTATACTTTTTTTGTATGAAGTTTTTGCAGTCTGGTGTGTATTTTACCCGTAGAACTGTCCTCAGTTTGGACTAGCCACATTTCAGTTGCTCAGAAGCTATGTGTGGCTGGTGGCTACTGTGGTGCATGGTGCAGGCCTAGATCGAGGGTCCTGCTCTGTAGATTCTGGACTAGAACAATGGGAATCAGGTCTGATGCCTCAGTATGTAGTGAGTTTGCTCTTCTCCCTAAAGACCCTTCTGGAAAGCTACCTGTACTGGCCAGTTTTATGATTTAAATGACCTTCAAGGTGGTCAAGAGGAGTTCGCAAATTTGCTTCCTTCCTTGCCCATCTCCTGGGCACATGTGGAGTTGTGCACAAGGCCAGAGGCTGGCTGTAGGAGCCAAATCCCTGATGTTGCCCTCTGACAGGATTCCAGCATGTGGTCCTGTTGCCCTCAGGATCCTGATCCACACGGGAGGCCCCGGCCCCTCCGGGAAGTTGGAGTGGCCTCTCACGTTGTTCAGGCCTGGGGTTGAATGTGTGGGGAGGCTCTAGGGCTTTAGGGAGCTGCCACACCATCGGGCAGGGGAGTCCTGGTGCCACACCTCTGCCCTGTGTGTATGTTCCCACCTTGTCCCTGTAGCTCCCAGGCAGGCTGTCACTGACGGGTGCCACCACTCTCCCCCATCCTAGCATTTTCCTTGGGTTTGAGGACGTGGGCCCAGGGTGACTGAGGGACGTCATCACGCTGTTCTCTCTGAGTTCCTGTTGCCCACTCTTGATTCGAGCTCATTGGTTGCCTTCGGTCCCAAACTGCAGCCCCTCACTAGGCTTTGAGCAGGTGTGCTGTCCCCTCATCCCCCGGGTCTCATGAGGGAGGTGTTTCGCTCATATGAGCTCTCTGTGCTGTCCCAGGTTGAGCCAGACCCTGAGTCAGGGACAGAGCAGGAGGTGTTTGCTGCTGCGGGAGGTCCCAGCACCGAGGAGATGCCCTCAGACACAGAGTCTCCAGAAGTCCTGGATGCGCAGCTTGACACCCACCAGGAGCTGCTGGGGCTGCACCACTCAGGTGACATAGCGGACTTCGTGGTGGCTGAGAGCACTGAGGACCTTAAGGCCCTGAGCAGTGAGGAGGAAGAGGAGGAAATGGGGGCCTCCCAGGAGCCCGAGAGCCTCCTGCCACCCTCCGTGCTGGACCAGGCCAGCGTCATTGCTGAGCGGTTCGTCAGCAGCTTCTCTCGGCGGAGCAGCCTGGCACTGGAGGACAGCAAGTCCAGTGGCTTTGGGACCCCAAGGCTGACCAGCCGGAGCAGCAGTGTGGTCAGCCTAGAGGGCAGTGAGAAGGGCCTGGCCCAAGGGAGTAGTAGCACCACAGACTCCCTCAGCTCTCAGCTCCCCCTAGAAGTGGACACCAATGTGGGGGTGGCCACAGAGAGTGGCCCTTCTGTCAATGGGACAGAGCCCTCAAGCCCAGGCTGCTCAGTGGAGCCAGACAGGTCTTCCTGCAAGAGGAAGGAATCGATGCTCTCCACCCGAGACCGGCTGTTGCTGGACAGAATCAAGAGCTACTATGAAAATGCAGAGCACCATGACGCGGGCTTCAGCATCCGGCGCCGGGAGAGCCTCTCCTACATTCCCAAAGGGCTGGTGAGAAACTCGGTCTCCAGGTTCAACAGCCTTCCCAGGCCAGACCCAGAGCCACTGGCTCCACTGGGGCACAAGAGACAGGTGGGCTCCAGGCCGGCTTCCTGGGCCCTGTTTGACCTCCCAGGACCAGGCCAAGTGGGCACTGGGGACCCAGCTCCTATCACAGATGCTGAGTTCCGCCCGTCTTCGGAAATTGTGAAGATCTGGGAGGGAATGGAGTCTTCTGGGGGGAGCCCTCGGAAGGGGACAGGCCAAGGCCAGGCCAACGGCTTTGACCTACATGAGCCGCTCTTCATCCTGGAGGAGCATGAGCTGGGGGCCATCACTGAGGAGTCGGCCACTGCCTCGCCGGAGAGCATATCCCCCACCGAGCGGCCCAGCCCGGCCCACCTGGCCCGGGAGCTGAAAGAGCTGGTGAAGGAGCTGAGCAGTGGTGCCCAGGGGGAGCTGGTGGCCCCGCTGCACCCCCGCATTGTGCAGCTCTCCCACGTGATGGATAGCCACGTGAGCGAGCGAGTCAAGAACAAGGTCTACCAGCTGGCTCGCCAGTACAGCCTCCGGATCAAGAGCAAGTCGGTGACAGCCAGGCCGCCGCTGCAGTGGGAAAAGGTGGTTCCCACCATTCCCCGTCTGCAGGAGGAGACCGGATCACCATTGGGTGGCACAGGTATAGCGAAGGGGGCAGGGAGTGGGTCCTTCCCGCAAGTCTGGGGCAGAAGAGCCTTTTAGGAGCCAGTTGGCTCCTGGGGGAAAGTGACCCCTAAAAAGAATCTACCAAAGAGAGGGCTGGACCCTACACTGAGGGCCAGGGTGAGCCCTGGCAGCTGGTTTAAGGCCCCGAGGCTGAGCGTGCAGCCCTGGCTGAGCCATCTCCCTGCCCGGGACCACCCCCCACCCAGCCCTTCCTATGGAGCAGAGGCCTCTGGAGGAAATGTGGCCATGGGCCCCTCTTACAGGAGAGCAGGAGCTCTCGTCTCTTCCTTTGACTCCTGACCCTTTGTCCACCGCCTTTTCTTCATTCTTCCCATTTGCTTTTGATAAATGGGCTGTGGATGGTCAGTGAGATTTCTCTTCTATCACACCCATAAACTCCAGCAGCCAGCCTTGCCTGGAAAGTGAGTTGAAGACAGTTCAGAGTCCTCTTCCTCTCTCCCCTCCCGCTCAGTGATTCAGGCCACTTTCCCTCCCTGCAGGTAAGAGAAAGCCAGTGCTGTCCCTCTTCAACTATGAGCAGCTGATGGTCCAGGAGCACAGCCCGCCCAAGCCCTGCTCTGCCGGGGAGACGTCACCGCGGCGGTTCTCCTTCAGCCCCTCTGCTGCCAGCCCGAGGACCACCTCGTCTGGGGCCCGGCCCTCCTCTCGAAGCCCCCTCAGCCCCTTCAACACTGAGACCTTCAACTGGCCTGACGTCCGGGAGCTCTGCTCCAAGTACGCCTCCTACGACGAGGCGCTCCAGGCCGAGGGCAGCCGGCCCCGCCGCCCGCCCGTCAACCGGAGCCGCTCGGTGCCGGAGAACATTGTGGAGCCTCCTCTGTCTGGCAGGGTGGGCCGCTGTAGCAGCCTGAGCACCCAGAGGAGCCGGGCCGGCCCGGAGGCCACCCAGCCCCAGCCTCCCGGGGCGCTGCCCCAAAGCGGGCCGGATGGAGAGGAGGCCCTGATCGTCACCGCAGACCTCACCCTGGACAACAACCGGCGGGTGATTGTCATGGAGAAGGGGCCCCTGCCCGGCCCCGCTGTGGGGCTGGAGGAGGGCATTGGGCAGGGACCGAGCTCGCCAGCAGCCACGGTGGGGCAGGGCCAGGATTTCCAGGAGCCTGCAGAGTATCGGCCAAAGGAAGTGGGTGCCAGGGACCCAGCGGACCTGAGCCAGCAGGGCAGAGTGAGAAACCTGAGGGAGAAATTCCAGGCCTTGAACTCCATAGGTTGACTCTGAGTCCTAGAGGAGGGGGAGCCATGCTGGGGGTCAGGGAGGAGCCTGGTGTACTTCCGCACCCTGGGCTCACACCAGCCCTGCCCAGTGCCCCGGGGAAGGCCAGTCCCTCTGCTCTCCTTGGAAGAACGTGCTAGTGTGCTCGGCAAGTGTCTTCACCTGCTGTCTGTGAATGCGCTGGCGATGCCCCCGGTTCGCGGTGACTTTCCACAGGCCCAGACGAGCCCTTCTTCCCTCTGAGGCCAGTGTGGCCACTTCCCTTGTATATAGTTCTTCTCTGGTAAGAAGCCAAATATTTAAGCTCACCTGTTCCTAGGGCCCAGACTGCTGGCCCCACCTAGGGGAGACACAGGAGAGTGGCCTGGGGAGGCTTTGCTCTCCAGCTGTGCCTCTTCTTAGGATCCAGGAGGAATGAGGCCTATAATTTATTGCTTTCCATTCTGTGGTATGTTAGTGTGTGCGTATGTGTGTGAGGATGTGTGTTCTTCTGTTGTTGATCCCCCTCCTGGGGAGAATGTAATGGACTCAGTTCAGGTACTTTTGTGGGTTGTCTTCCTGACCCTGTGGTTGTCGCTAATGTACACACATTTCATTATTTGCCAATGGTGCAATAACCACTGCTGACCAAGCGACCTGTGTGTGGCCTTATTCCTGGGGTCTAGCTGGGTTGGGGAGAATTGATCGTGTCCAGGGATGTCCTAGGGAAGGCGAGACGTGGCTGTTGTTGCCTCCACATTCACTCATCCGTCATCCGTGCTCACGAAGATAAGGCACCCGGGTGCTTGTAGGGGAGGCTAGGGCAGCAAGACATGCCGGAGGGAACTCGTTCTCTGCTACTTCTATACCCATGGACTTCTCTGTCTGTCCTCAGCCTGGTGTCCTGTCTGGGATGGGGTCTGGGGCACCATGCCAGCCTTGAGCTCTTTTCTCCAAGGGCCAAAGTTGGACTGAAAAAAAAAGGAGAACAGTGAACGGAACATTTTTCTAATAGGCAGAAGTTTCCAGTGTCTGGTGCCCTTTACTTCTCTTTCCCTCTTTAATTCCCAGGAGACATCAGGAGGCCAGGATTCTAAACTTGGAACCTAGAGAGGTCTTAAGGTGGCTGCAATGTTGGGTGAGGAGTGCAGGTGCACTTTTTATGGAATAGATCCTCGGTTTTCATCCCATTCTCAAAATTGTTTTTGATTGAAAAAGGGTAGGAATGCCTCTCTATTTCTGATTGGGCTTTCTGCCCTTTCTCCGTGATGGACCAGCCTTTTTTGGGTTGTTCTTTCTGGCTGGGGCCTGGAAGGAGAGGGGCTACAGGACTAGGTGGCAGAGCTGTCCTGCACGTGTGCCCCCAGGTTTGCAGGGTCAGGGCCCTGCGAGTCTTCTGACCTGGGGGGACCCCTGAAGATGGGTCTGCTGAGTCTGATGAGGTCAAGGGAAGATTGGAGGCATGTGGAGGCCCGTTCTGAGCAGAAGCAGACAGAGCAGAGCTAGCCCATGTTCTGCCAGCTGCCCTGGATTTTCTGTGGTGACTTCGAGAGTCGCTGAGAGAGAGCTGGCTCTTACCAGGCAAGACTTGAGTTACGACGCTGAGTAGCCGCAAATGCACTGGAGTGAGAGTCCAGAGACCCAGGTTCTGGTCCCACCCTGCCATTAACTAGCTGGGTCACCTAAACTCTTGCTTTTTCCTCATCTGTAAGTTTAAGGAGATGGATGAGATGCTGCCTCTCAAACTCCTGACTCAGACTCTTCGGGGTGGGGCCTGGGAAGTGGCAGTGATCCTTACACAACCACCTAGGTGTGTCTGGGAACCTTGGACCAGCTCAGTGATTCTCACCGACTGCTCGTTAGAAAGAATCATCAGGGGAGGGGACCTGTTGAAAAATGGCGATGCCTAGCTTCCATCCAGCCAGGCCAATTGAAATCGCCCCTCTGGAGGTGCATCCCAGGCAGAGATTCTGGTGATTTTGATGTCCGGTGAGCACCAAGATCTCGCCTGAGCTCCATGGGGAAAGGCCTGCAGTGGGCCCTCAAGATGGTTGATTGCATGAACGAGCGAGCTTTTCCCGGGGTCTCAGATGAGGTGCAGGACCTGGGTGCTGGCAGACTGTCTCGTAAGACTCCCAGGGACAAGCCAGAGAGTCTGGCTGTCTCTCTGTCTTTGTGGTGGTCCTGTGAACAGAGATCCCTCCTTGCCCGCTCAACCAGCCTTCCTCGGCCCAGTTCAAAGGGAAACAAGGCCAGTCAAATAAGAAACAGAGAGAAATATGGAGCCTTATTGATTTATTACAAAAACTAGTAAACGGGTTTCCTCTGGTTGGTGGAAGCACGTTGAGCAGGTGGAGGACAGGCCCGGCCGGCCCCGGGGCCAGCCCCCCAACAGATTGCATGGTCTGTGCCCAACAGGGTTGCAGTCCTCTGCAGCCACCTCCTCCCTTGCATCCTCCCTGAGCTTGCTTGTCCAAGGGACCGAGCCCTGTGGTCCTCTGGATCTCTGCCCCCTCCCACTGAAGGGAGGAGGGAGATCCAGGACCAGCCTCGGGGGGACCCCCAGTTGCCCTCCAATAGGCAGGAAGGAAAAGTGGTGGGGCAGGGAAGCAGAGCCCTCCACAGGCCTCCTGTAATGGGTGCTAGGGGAGTGGGAAGCCCTAGGACCCTCCACGCCCCCCTCAGCCAGAGTGAGTTGAGGCCAGGGGATGAAGGGGAAGGAGAGAGGGAAGGACGACTGCCTGGCCATGCCCAGAAGGAGCTTCCTCTAAACTGCCCTGGGGAGAAAGCCTGGTATGCTGGTGTGGACTGGAGCTGTCGCGGCTTGTTTGGGAACACTGTCCAAGACTGCAAAGTAGAAAATGAAAGGAAACCTTGCCAGGGCACTTAGCCCCCGTGTGGCACAGAGTCTCCCAAAGTTGGGCGCCTGCAGTTTCAGTCCAGTTGGTTGGGTGCCTTGGGGCCTGTGTGATGTGGGGGGATGCGTGGGGAGCTGGCAATAGATGGTGGGTCACATGCAGCTGGCTGCCTTTGCCCAGCCGGGGGACCTGAGGGTGGCAAAATCCTAGCTCTCCCTTTGGGACTCTTCCATTCTTGGGTCTGTGGAGTTGCTGGAAATCCCTCACTTCAGGTGCTACTTTGGCACACATGGAGGGGACAGGGTGACCCTTTGTCCCTTGGCTCCCTAGAGACACCCAGGGGGACAGTTGAGGGAGACTCCTGCTACCATTTGCTCTTCAGCAAGGAGCGTGCTCTCTGCCCTGGAGCAGATGCACCAAAGGCCTTCTTCATTGCCAGGTGAGTACAGTCACCTCACTGCCTCCTGCCTTGGTTTCCCCAGGTCTAGAAAGAGGCTGGTGAATGGTATACCCTAGATTCCCTGTAGGTGCAAAGAGGGCCGTAGGATTAAATGCAGAGAGGCCAAATGAAGACCTCGGCTACAGAGGTGGGACACCTGATCTGAGGATGTTGGGCTCCATCAGAGAACTTCCCTCCCATAGTTCTTGTCTGTTGAAGTTGGCTTCACCTTGACATGGTGGTACTGACCTCCGAGCTGTGCCTGCACTAAGGGCACCTGGGAAGGCCTAGCTAGTAACTCTGGATGCCCACCCCTGTGGTTTCTACGGAGCCTCACCCACTTCCGGAGGAATCATCTCAGTGTGTCTAAGCCTCCCTCCCATGGGAAGGTGAAGGGAACAGCAACTGCGGGCCTCAGTTATGGTCTCCCCAGGGGAAAGCGCCTGCTGCCCCCAAATTGACCCCTGTTGGACCTAACCCCAGTTAAGATGCTGGGCTGGAGCTGTGTTGCTTTCAGAGTGGCGGGGGAAGACCCTTGTGGAAGGAATGGTCTCTTCCCTCCAGAATCTGACTGTAGCAGCATGGGGAAGCCTGTCCCTGGGGATAGAGGTTGCAGGGCCCCTTCTGGCTGTGCTTGGGGCTGGGGGGCAGTAGGTGTCTGAAGACCTCTGTACCCATGTGACACTCCCCCTCCCCAAGACCCAAGGCCAGGACCTTCAGGAGAAGCTGATCAAGGGGTGCCACACCTTGTGGCTCTGGCCCCAGCATTTGTCCCAGCTGTCCAGGAGTTGTGTTACATGGGTGGTAATAGCCAGATGTGGCCACATTTGCCACCCCGGGGTGACAGGTCATAAACTTTGCTGTTTGTCCAGCCAGTACCCTCAGATGGTACCAGCTGCAGACAGTACACCTTGGGCATTTGGCTTTGGGAGGCTTTACTCCAGGTGCTGGGGTGTCCATCTTGCATCTGGGGTCCTGGGTCAGTCAGATATTGCTGGTTTGGCCACTACTGGGAGTGGGGGAGGGTCCCCGAGTGGAGAGGCAGGGCCTTAGGCAGTGTGGAGACTCTCTACCTCCTTCAGGTCTGAGCCAAGCCCTAAGCTCTAGCTCGAGTTTTAACAGAGGCCACGTGAGAGCTTCCTGATGCTCCCTCTCCCACCTGCGGTGGCAGCAAAGGGTGCCGGAGGCCCCTTGCTGTTAGGACACACTGACCTTGGAGGGTGCCCCCCCATATTTTTTTGGCGCATGGAGGAGAGAGGAAGGGATGTGGTGGCCCCTGAGGTGAGAGCCCCAATTCTAAGGAAGCCCAATGGGGAGGAGGCCTGTCCCTCAGTCCCCAGCAGCCCCAGGCCCAGAGCTAGGTTTCTGTGGGCCCACCTGAAGGCTCCTTCCTCATGCCCCTAAGAGGCAGGTCAGGCATTTCCAGTGTCCTCTTCCCTTTCCCTTTCCCTGGCTATGACCAAGTGAGTGGTGACCCCAAGCAAGACTGGCTTTGGGAGTGGACAGCGTCTGAGGAACCCCAGCTTTTCCTCCAGCCTTTATGGGGCTCTTGGGGGCTGGCGCGCCCTCGGCTGGGGAGGTGGGGTTGGGGAGAGGAGGGCGTGTGCCCCGGAGGAGAACCGTCTCCTGCCCCCAGGCCGGGGACCCCCACCCCCCACCCCGGTCCCTGGGCGCTGGCCCTCTGGGGGGCGGAGGGCGCGAGGCAGCGTCGGGCCGGCGGGCGAAGGCAGCCATCGCAGCCCAGCGGGGCCGGCGGCCGGAGCAGGCAGGCGGCAGGCAGCGGGCGGGGACTGGGCTGCGGCCGAGCGTCAGGCCGCGGGAGCCCCGGCCCGTCGGGGCGGCCCAGGGAGGCTCGTCCCTGCACGTCCCCGTGCACCGCGCGCCGCCGCCCGGCCCCACCCGCGGGCGCCGAGACGAGGCTATTTCTTTTTCGGGAAGAAGCTGAATCTCTTCTCCTTGTCTTTCTTGCCAAGGCTGGCGTCGGGGCCGGTGATGGAGGGCAGGGGCAGGCTCTGTGCCTTGACGCGGATGCTCTGCGACTCGTTGATGGCGGTGCTCACTCCCTGCAGCCAGGACAGCATCTCCTCCTGCAGGGAGGGAGGTCAGGGGCCCGCAAAGGATGGGGGGCCCTAGGGCTGCCCGTTCTGAAGGAGCCTTGAGATCAAGTGGCTTGGGTCTCCTCCACCTGCCCCTTTGTTGGCGGGGTCTGGGCTCGGCCTCCTGCACTTACCTCATCTTTGCCATGGAAGAGCCACTCGCTGCCATTGCTCAGCCTAGCGGGACAAAGAGTTTCCTGTCATGTGGCCACCTCTGGAGCCCTCTGCCTGGACACAGGGCTGGCTCTGATCCCACAAACCCCTGAGCCTCCTCAGACCAGAACCCTCTCAGGCAGCACAGCACCTTCTGAGAGAGGTAAAAATCTAGACCATCAGCCTCTTTGATTTGAAAAATCCCTGAGGGGAAACCCAGGCCTGGAGCTGGTCCCATATAATGGGCCTCTGCCTGGCCACTAATGCCAAATCAAGCCACCAGGGAAGGGGCAGTGGACAGGAGGGGCCTCACCTCAGCTTGAAGACGTGCTTCTTCTTCTTGTAGTTGGCAGCAATCTCACAGATGGCATGTCTCAGGGCCAAGGGCTCCTCCCCATGGTAGGGCACCCCCAGGGCCAGGTTCTTGGCATCCTTGTAGAAAGTCAGTTCGCTGTTTCTGAGCACACAGTACAGGTTGTTCCAGGACCTGCGAAGATGCAGACAGGCAGGTCACCCACAGTCCTGATCAGCATCTCTATAATCAATTCCTATAGCTTTACCATTTTTTCCATTACACCATTTGTGCCCTGATAAATGCACATTTTACTGTAAAAAAATTGGAAATTAAAATGATCTGCATATAATTTTACTACTAAAAGTTAACTATTATTAACACTATGTATTTCTTTCTAGTTTCTTTTCTATTCAACATACACTTTTTTATATTCACATATATAGCTAAAATTGGATTATACTGTATATTCAATTTTATGTCCTGCTTTTAAGCTTAACACTATATGATGAGTATTTCCCCATATCCTCAAATATTTCTTGAAAATAATTTTGAATAGCTATATGGTATCTATCATACATATAAATACTCCCTTTATTGGTGGACCTTATAATACTGGAAAATTCATCCACAATTTAAATAGCAATGTGATAAACATTCTTGTGCATAAATCTTTGCTTATAATTCTGATCTTACCTTGAGATGCATTTCTAGAAGCAGAATTATCAAGTCTAAGACCAACAATGTAAACTTAACTTTTCAAAGTATTTCCACATCATTAGCATCTTAGATTCTCACTACAGAACTGTGAAGTGAGTTGAGCAGGGTTTTGTTTTGTTTTGTTGCTGGTATATGCCCAATGTACTGTACTAGCACTTTTTAAAGAAACACATTTGTGCAAATCAAGGCTCATCTCAGCTGGTAAGTTTGGTGAGAACAAGAAGCTCGTAAGCTATGTGGGCTGACCTGACTCCACTGACAAACGGGAAACATGTTGCACTTTCACAGTAATGAACACTGAGGAACATTCAACTTTTCTTTTTCCTCCTCCTCCTCTTTCTCCCTTCCCCCTCCCTCCCTTTGGACGGCAGGAAGGTGGAGATCTAGTGGGGCACACAGCAAGGAGGACTGGAAGGTCAACCAGAGAACTTGACCCTACAAAGCCAGCTGCAGAGCCCTTTTACGAAGCCCAGCTTGGGATCCTTCCTCCAGCCCTCACCACCTTCTTTGAGCCCAAGTAAAGCAGTTGCTAAGAAGGAGCAGGGTCTTGGAGTTAAAATCCTGCCTTGGATGAATGACATAACCTCCCTGGGACTCTGTTTCCTCGTCCGGAATATGGAACCTCTATATCACAGGGTGACTGTGCAGACTGCATCAGTCCTAATAATGCCAGGCCTAGAGCAAGTGTTCAGTAAATGCTAGTTTCCTTTTCCTGGTAGACTCTCCATCTAAGCAGTAAACCCCTTCAGGCTGTTGGGCCCCTGAATTCATTTTTGGAATTTCAGATCGCTTTGGCGTGTCCCCCAGGACAGGCTCTGTGTGCTGCCAGTTGGCCTGGGAATATGGCTGCCCTGTTTCCCTGGAACCCTGGACTGCCACCTGAGGCATCCCTGGATAGACTGAATCCCAGAATATGAGTGCCTCAGGGTCGGGAATGGACACAGCCTCTGAATGAATTCCTCAGGGTCACAGAGTCACTGCGTGACCGCACTAGGAGGGACCTCTGGAAGGCATCTACGCTAACCCCACTCTTCCTCCTCTCCTACTTTACAGCTGGGGAAAGTGAGGCCCAGATTGGTTAAAAAGTGGGAGTTGATCAAGGATATGTTGTTAGGGCCAAGACCTACCTACCTATTACCCAGCCCTGGGATAACCACAGCTAGCATTCACTGGGTTCCTGCTCTGCACCAGGCGTGCTATCTACCGAAGGGGCTGTTCTCATCATCCCCATTTTACAAACGGGGAAACTAACTTAGGCTGAGTCACTTGTACAGGTCATGAGATTTGAACTCAGGACCAGAACGGAAGCTAGCCTTTTCCCATCATGCCAGGTAGCCCGGGGCTGGCCCAGACCAGAAGCAGAGGGCACCCCTTCCCCACACAGCCATGTTGCTGAGGCTCTGTTGGTGGAGAAGCCCCTGGGACCGCCCACCCCGCCCACCTGGGGCCCCTCCCCCACACACCTGTTGGATGCCTTCTTGTTGGGCCCCTCCAAGTCATGCTTGCGGCCCAGGTAGCCCTCCATCTGCACGCTGTGCCCGTGGTCCCGCTGGGCCGGCAGCGTTGTGGGCTCGTCACCCTCACTCAGAGGCGTGTCCAGGACCTTAAAGCGGGGCTCGGTGGTGGGCCTCTCATCCCCGCTGGATTTCTCGTGTCCTTTCTCCTGCTGCCCTGGCGGGGGTGGCGGCTGCAGGTCCTGAGGCCCCTGCCTCTCTTCTTCTGCCTGCTCAGGGGCATATGGGAGGAGCACAGCTTGCTGAGGGTTCTGACCCAGAGATTCTACTTGGCAAAACTGGGCAGTCCGCAGGTCCCCACCTAAGCCTGGCTCCTTTCTCCTGTGCGCCTTCTGGCTCTTCCTCAACCTGCTGTGGTGCCCACCTGGCCTGCTTCCGAGACTCTGCCCACACCTCTGCTCCAGTCCCACCTCCCCCCTACCTGGTCTAACAGAGCAACAGAAGGTTCTTAGGGTGAGCTAAAGGGGCCTGAGTGAGCTCTCCTCCAGGGGGGTTTCCAAAGCTGCCGGCAGAGCTCTGGCAGAACCCCACCTGGCTCCAGGCCCCTGGCGCTGCTTCAGCCAGGTACTCCAACTCTGACTGTATTATGCGTGGGCTCTGGCAAGGTTTCACATGAAGAAAGGTTCTGTTGCTATGACAGTTGAGAAAACACTTGTACTAGGGTGTTGAGTGGGAACTCTTCTGTCACCTTCAAACAGCGTCTAAAGCCCCTGTTCAAGCTGAGACTGTTCAAGCTAAGACACCAGGCCCTAAGTCTCCCCCACCACCTCATAAAGGGAGACCCAGACCCTCCCAGGCCACGGGGCAGGACTAACCCTGGCTGCCTTACAATCACCTCAGGAGCTTTAACAAAATATGCCCAGGACCCACCCTCAAGATGCTGCGTTAACTGGCCTGGAGTGGGGTCAGCACAGTGGTATTTCTTCATAAGCTTTTCATGCCCTCTGATGTGCAGCAGGGGTGGAGAATCAACACATACGGAGTCATTGTCCCGGGGAAAGGCTGTGGCTTTTACCTCCTGGCACCTTGCTGTGGAGGGCAGGGTGCCCCTGGTCCCTACCCAAGCCAAGTGAGGGGCTTCCAGTGGGGCCATGCACCATGTGTCAGGAGCCCACGAGAAGGGGAAGTGGACATCCCGTTCCCCAGCTGGGCACCTCCTTATATAGACGCCTTGCTGATCTGCCCTTGTACCTAATGCAGCAAGCAAGAGAGGACAGGACAGACTGGGGCAGCAGGGGCAGCCAGCCTCCCACTGCCCGGGTGGGGCAAGAATGCGTTAGGTGTATAGCCATCTGGCCAGAGCCCTGCCCCAAAGGCCTGACTGCTGGAGACCTTACAGCACCAGATAGGAAGCGTCCTGTATGCCCCCAAGCAGGTCGTGTCTGGATGCCTGAAGGACCAAGGGCATCGACAGCTAAGGAGGACCAGAGCCACCCCAGCCAGTAAGGAGACTCTGCCCCTTTTTCTACTCCCTACTCCTTGCCCCAACAACTGAATATGGAGTTCCAGAAGAATGCCAGGGAGGAGCCAGAAAAGAACAGAATGTGCTGCCCATTGTGGGTCCTTCAGACCATGGGTCAAAACCTGCAGTAGAGAAATGGAGGATGCGGGTTCCATATTGGACATCAGATTGAAGCTTTAAACTGAAACAGACTGGGTAGACTTTCAGTCTGCCTGAGATGGCATTAAGGAATGGGAAGGGGAGGCTCAATGGAGACAGGGGTTGGAAGAAATGTTTGTAGCCCATCAAATTAGGACTGTTCAATAAAAGGGTTATAAGTTGAGGTTGCAGTAAGATCTCATTTAAAGAAAGGCTAATGTGGCTGGTAAAGTTGAAAACCACTACCCTAGTCTAACACCTTCAATCTATGAGAAAACTGATGCTCAGCGAGGTTAAGTGACTTACCCAAGGTCACACAGCCAATGGATATAGGAGGCAATTAAGAACATGAATTCCAGAATTGGACAGGTCTGAGTTTTTAATCACATCTTTAGGGCTCTCATCTTTTCCTGCCTAAAGCCCCTTGAGAGTTGTGGCCAGGCCACACTCATCTTTATGCATCTTGCAGTATTTATATCTTTGAGTGTCTGCAATGAGCCAGGATTGGCCACAAGGACCTGGAGGTCCTAATGCCCTGCTCGGATCATTCTCTAGGAGGGAGGAAGGGCAGGTGTGGCAGGGATGGGGCAGGGAGCCTGTGGACCCAATCAGGCCAACCCTCTGACTTCGGTATAAAGGTCGGGGAGGTGGTTGATTAATGCAGAAAGTGAAGCCTCTTTTCACCCCCCACCTCTCCAGGGCTGCACTGCTCCTCCTGGTGATGGGCCAGAGCCCTCCCGCCCCTGCCCAGGGTCTCAGGGAAGGTGCGGTGGTAGACGGCGGAAGGGAAGCCCAGCAGACCCTCACAGCCATGTTCACCCCTCCCCGCAGCCTCTACTCTCCCGGGACTGGTTTTACTAGAGACCTGTGTGCCCACATTTTCTTCCTATACTTTCATTTCCATTTTCCTTCCTTTCAAGAACTGCCCTCTGAAAATAAAGGTGGGTTTTGCCAGGACTGCCTCCTGACTTAATCTTCTCTTTTGTCTGCTTCCTCCCAATGGGTGCCTGGCCCACATTCCCTGGCAGGGACATTCAGAGGCCATGGCCAGTGTGATCAAAAGTTATATGGCTGCATCATGGGTTGGCTTTGGAAAATGGGGGGTTTCCAATGTATGCAAAGATTTCTTCTGTGCTCTTGACTGTTCACGAGGGGACAATGTAAAATGCCCCGTCCCCTCCACCCTGAAGGCTGAGGCCTGAGGAGGAGCCAAGAATGGGGGTGAGAGTGCAGGTGTTTGGTGCGGCTGCTGACCGCTCCCCCCAGGCCCAGGGTTGGCAGGACCTCTCTTTCTCCCTGGCCTGGGGGACGGGACACAGATGAGAAAGATGGGGCATGCTTTGGGCAGGAGGGCCTCCTTTCCCAGGCCCCAGCGGTAAATATGCTTTGTGCTGTCTTCCAAGGAAGAGCTGGAGGAGGGAGGGGACGAGGTGACAGTTCTCCTGACCTGGAACCATGCCACGCTCTGATACAGAGATTCTGCTGTGGCCAAGGGGTGGAGGGATCTGTGGACAGAGCGCCAGGAGGGGGTGCTGCCTGAGGAGCCAGGGCCCAGAGCTGGCTACTCGTGTTGCCGTGGGGACAGGCAGGTTCTGCCCAGAGGCCCTAGATAGATGAGATGATCTAAGATTCCCTTCTATCCTCCATGCTGCAAGGTAGGAGGCCGGCTGCTTCAGCGCTCAGGTCATTAGGAGGATGCACAGATTACACCTACACTGCTGGGGTGTACCCAGCCTAGAGCCATCACCCAGAGAAGCTGGGGACACTCTGAAGGAGACGATGAAGCTACTTGGAGGAAATTCTGGGTGTCAGGCTAGGGTGGCTGGGGAATCTAGACCATAAATGGCAGTGACAGATGAGGGAGAATGGCCCAGGTTTGGGGGCTGGAGTAAGGGGAGGTGTTGCCTGCAGCGTGGAGCCAGGTTCTCTGGCTTGGGGAACAGGTGGGTGGGTGGGGCGTCTGAGAGGAGGGCGTGTGTGCTGGCTGCTGGGATCATGACGTCAGAGGAGGGCAAGGGACACAGTACTGGCTGCTAGTTGGGGGACATCAGGGGAGGAAAGGGCACAGACAGGAGAGCCTTTTAGGACCTCACAGGATTGTAGTCAAACAGGGAGAGGCCCCAGCTCCTGAAGGTTGGGGGATGGCCACCTCCGAGTCTTTGCTGTCTTGTAAGCTTGACTTTTTAGGGTCCTGCCTTGCTAGGAAGCTAGCTCGGGCAGGGGAAGCAGGCAGCGGTGGGGGAAGCAGGCAGAGGGGTTGAACCACAAAAGAGGTTCAAGAAGGGGAGGGAAGGCGGGCAGGACCCATACATTTCTTCTCTGGACTAAAGAAATTGAAGGTGTACTTCCAGGCCTTGCCAGCAGGTGGCGTAGGGGAAGAAACACAGGCTAACTCTCCAGCTCCCACCAGAAAAATAACCTGGTGTGTGACCACAGGGTTTTTGGAGATTTTAGAAGATGTTGAGTGAACCCAGATACATCAACAAGCAAGAAAACACAAGTGAGGGGCTTCTCTCTAAAGGAAATGGCGGTGAGAACCAAGGCATGAGGATGCACCCCAGAAAGAGACTGTTCTACCTTAGCCATACAGTGGTCTTGCCCACCTATAACACGGCAAGGCCTGAGCCCAGATTGTGTTGCGGGGGGTGGGGGGGGTCTCAAGGGAGGGGCACTCCAGGAAGGCTGGTTTGGGAGGCTTTGGCAATGGATGTTAGAATGCATATGAGGATGTTTAAGAGATGAAGCACTTCAGTGAGGGATGGTGAAAAAATGAAGGGAAAAATGAAGGACCAAATAACCACCTGGTAGGTGCCAGATGGCCTAACTCCATCTTCTCTTCCAGTCCTCATGCCCCCTCTGCAAGTAAGGCGGGTATCATCACTACCCCTATTTTACAGATGAGGGAACCCGGGGGTCAGGAGAATGAGTAACTTGCCCACAGTCACACATCTAGTGAGTGGAAGGTTGAGAATGCAGATCTGTCTGGTCCCAAACTCTGTGCTCTTGCTACTAAATCCTGCTGCAAGTGGGGCAGGTACTTTGCTCCAGAGGAAGGTACCCACCTGATGGGGCTCACGGTCTAAATGAGACAAGCCCAACTTATGTAAGACACATGGCTGACTAGCTGAGGCAGCATGATCACGTCAGAGACACACGGGAAGGGGCTGGAATTGGGGCTTGGGGCCAGATAAGACCTACTGCAGGACGCCTTAGGCAATCAAATAGCGCTGCGAGACTGGGGTGGGGTAAATGGCCACTTCTGCAGCCGAGGACTTTTACCCTTCCCCAGCATCCGATGTCTGGGCTCTGGTCCTCTGGGTGAGAGGTAGGTGAGAGAGGCTGTCAGCAGACAGGTTGGGAAGGCTGTTCAAAAGACAAGTGTTTGCAAGAGAAGAAAAGGAGATGGTTTGTTGAGTTGAGAGCAGCCAAAGAGATGAAGAGATGGCAACTTAGACTGGGCAGAAACAAATGCCTAAGGAGAGAAGGGAGAAGTTGTTGCTGAACAGGGGAAAGAGCACGGGAGGAGCTGCGGCTGGAGCAGGCCGTGAGGGGTCCCCGAGGATGGTGAGGTGCTCTCACAAGAAGTGGCATGCGGGGGCAGAGTGACTCAACACCGGGCCCCAGGGGCCGTCTGTCTGAGACGACAACTGGGAAGCCAGGGAAGACAACGGGAGGGGACACAGAGCAGAAAGCCACCAGGTAAGGTGAGTGAGGGGGAGTGGCAGACCCGGTCCACTGCCATCACAGGGAAGAGGAGAGCCAGGCTTCCTCTGGAGCCATCCTCACCACTCCCATCGCCGGTGTGGGCTCTTCAGGCCCCTGCCCTGCAGGAGTTGGTGGCTGCTTGATCCCTTGCTGACCCTGAGCCAGCCACTCATCATTAGAAGGACTAAGAAGAGTTAGAGAACATGACTCCCCCATCCAGATCCACCACCCAGTGGTCAAGTCAACAGCTTCAAATCCCACTTCTGCGATGCCTCCAGTGTCAACTGAGTCCCATCCTGACTCCATCAGTATCTGGGATGCTCTGAAACACAGCTTGGAAGAAAGAACTTAGGAGGAGCCTTTGGAGCGGTGGGGCCAGGAAGACCACATCTGACCAGAGCAAAGAGAGCTGGGCACACCCAGCAGCGGACAGATGTCCAGAAAGAGCCTAGAGCGGGTTTCTCTGGGGAGCCTGGAGTACCAGGGCACAGGGGCCAGACTGCAGGCAGACACACCCCTGCCACGCTGACTCAGGCATCCTGGGGAGACAGGGACACGCCCAGGTTTAGGGGAAAACTGACGTTCTTTCCAGGTCAGGTCTGCTCGTTAGGAACAAATACATGATTTGCATTTACTGCAAAATGCCTGAGACAGCAGCTCAGCTCCATCCTCACAGGGGAGGGGAGAAAGGACTGGGGAAGCTTGCTCAGGCAAGAAGAAACACAGCTGCGGCCTCCACACCCACTCCCTTCCATCCGAGGACGTCAGAGCCCTGCCGCTGGCCACTGATTAAAGCCCCGGGTCTGCCAGGGAGGCTGCAGCTGGGGGGAGTTACCCAGGTTGCCAAGAAGGCGACAGCAGCTGTCTGCAAGCCCAGTGCCACTCAGCCCCTGGGGCACCGTCCCTCACATTCACCAGTGCTGGTTACCTCCCTGCAGCCACAGCATCCTCTGAGACTACGGAAGGGAGAGGCAAGGGACCTAGGAGTCTCGACTCACCGTGTTCATCCCTGACAAGCTGCCCAGTCCTCTCTCTGGGGAAGCCAGCTGCAGGCAGACTTGGAAAGTCACGGGAAGAGTGACATCTGCGAGCTGGCTTGATAAGAGTTTTCCCTGACAACCTGATGATGAACAGCACCCAGGTAGTTGCTTTCTGGAGTGGCCTCGTGCCCCAGGGTTGCCCCTGTACCACAAACTGGATCTAGCCTTGAGGCTAGGAGGCAGACAGGGCATAATTGCCCCAAACCATGAACCCTGAAGACAGACTCTTGTCATAGCCCCTAGGAGCACCAATCCCTTTCAGGGGTGTCACTCCAGTTGTCACAGCAGCCCTGTTGGGAGAATTCCTAGAGCTGGCCCCGCTTCCCATCTGAAGCAGGGAACCAGGCACAGTGCTGGGGAGACTGCCCAAGGCTGTTTGCTGGGGGCCTGGAAGAGGTGGGTGACGGATCCTCTGCAACACCGTTTCTTCTCTGTGAAGCCAACCTCAACAATCATCTCACCAAAAATGTGACACGACGGGTTCTGAGGCACCCAGAGCCTGGAAGACGGGGACACTTAGCAGGACCCCCAAGCCCTTGCCAGAGCCACACTCAGGATAAGGGGAGACACATAAGATGGAGGGTGATGGGGTGAGGATGCCCCAGGCCCCGAGAGGAAGGGGAATGGCTGCGCCTGCTGCCCGGCTCCCCACCAGTACCAGGGGGCTGTCTTCAGGGCACAGACCTTGGCAGGATCCGAGGTCCGCCCCGCCCCTCTTCCCGAAACAGGACAAACACCCAGCCCTCTGCCTCTTCTTCCTCATCTCCAGCCTCACAGCGGCTGGCAACTGACAAATGAGCCAGATTTCTTAGAGCTCAAGACTCAGGACAAGATGAGAGGAAAGTGGGGAAAACCACCTCTCCCAGCCTCTCCCTCGATTCAGGCACACTGCCGGCATTCAGGAATGTTCTGGACTTTCTGTAATCCTGCAGAGAGGGTTGTATGAAGGCAAGGAGACCAAGGAGGATTAGGTGGTTTGTCTGAAGGTTCCGGCAGAATTAAGGACTAGAACCCAACGTCCTGACTCCCACATCTGCCTTTTCTAATACTTCGTTTCTTCTGCTTGGCCCCACACGCACTTACGTACTTACCTGCATGAACAGGTTAGTTTTTACCAGAACATGCTCTAACGTGGAAAGGCAATGAATTACACAATGATGTGCTTGAGGAAAAGACTGATGCAGGAAACAGTGCTCCTCTCCCTGCATGTACCCATGTGAGCATGCACACACGGGGGAAGGGAGGGTGGGGTGGGGCCTGCAGGGTGGCCCCTAGCAGTGTGCAGTCTAGACAGGGGTTCAGGCGTCTGGTCCACTCCCCTCTGTTCCCCAAGCAGGAAGCTGGCATGCACTAGTGATGTATTTCACATGAAGCAGCACCGCATGGGTCTATTCTACAGGGCACCGACACAGACCACACACGTGGGACAGCAGGAGAGCCACCATCAGTAATCCAGGCCTACCCCAGGGAGGAGGGGCAGCAGACAGCCGGCCCTTCCTGGGGGAGGCCTGCGGTTGCTGTAAAGGTTTCCCAGCCTGTGTGGGATCCATTCTCTTCTCCTCATATCAGAGACCAACTGGGTATCACGCCCTCCCTCGGAGTTTTGTGGGCTCAACAAAGGGCTTAGAAAGGAGCAGCAGCAGGAAATCTGTTTCCGTGAGGCCCCGGGCCTGGTGGTCATCTGATTCACCATCTGGTTTCTTCCTGGTACCGGGCACAGGCCAGTTTTCCCATCTGGGGGAGTGGCTTGCTCCCTGGGAAGGGTCTCAAATGTGGGCTCACTCTCTCCTTCCAGAGAGGTACTCAGGTCCAACCAAATTTTATTCCCCCAAACCCAGTGACGTTCAGGTGTTGGATGGAGGCGGCTCTGATGCACATGTAATTACATTTGACAGACGTACATGACAATGACACAAACAATGGATGGAGTTGCTCAGGTGGTCACAAAGGAGCCCGCAGACCCGGGACACCACTGCACGCAGACACATAGGGATGCACAGCTGAAGCGTAGGTGGGGGCAGGAGGCAGGGAAGGTTCCAGCCCCAGTGTCCGCAGTCCGTGCCAGCCTCCAGAGTTCTGTCTCCTTCCAGCGGGGACTGTTGCTGGGAAAAAGGGGCTGGGACAAAGTCCACCAGAGACCCCCACAGGTGACGACGAGAGCTTCAGAGGGAACATCTGGGAGAGACCCTCCAGTGGGAGCCCAGCAATGCCCTCTGCTGGACATAAAGGGCTGGTGCAGCTCAGAAAGGGAGGCTCTGGCCAGGCTGGAGGCAGCAGAGTGAGCTCCGAGTGTTAAGTGTTAAGTGTGAGTGTGTGTCTCACTCTCAGAAGTGTGAGAAGGGCTGAAATCTGGACCTGACAGGGATTTTGCACAGGAATACTCATTATATGTGCATTTTTCTGGAGTGGTTGGTGTACCAGAAATTTCCACCTAGAATAACAATCTCCCTAAACCCCCAAAAGTTCAGGCAAGCTCACCTGGGCCCCTGGAGAGGTGGGGTACATGCAGGGTGAAGCCATGCAAGGCAAATGCTGAATTCTTGCTGCCTTCTCAGTCAGCATCTCCCCTGGGCATTTCCCCAAAACCTGGGGTACAGCCTCCCAGGCCCCCTGCACAGACCCCTAGGTCCTTTTAGCTAAGGGACCACATGAAGCCATACGCCCCAGGCCTCTGGCAACTGGTCTGTCTTGGGTCTCTCCCTCCCCTCCCCTCAGCCACGACTCCAACACACCCTCCTTTTCTACAAGTTGTGGGGTCTGGCCCTGTGACCCAGAAGCCCCGGGCTCTCCCTCACTCCTGCAGGGCTCCTTCAAGTCTGTTCTTGCCTCAGAACCAGCTCCATATCCAAACTCACTGCCCCACAGGCATCAGGTGAGGAAGGGGCAAAGCAGAGGGGGCTCTGCACAGGAGGGAGGAATCTGCTACAGGGGGTGGCCCTGCTTCACTGCCCTACACGCCCCAGGCTGGGGCAGGTGAGACGGGATGGTCTATGTGTGAGTGTGTGCAGGGGGGACTGTGTTGGGATGGAGTGAGAGGGAAGATGGGGAACAGGACAGTGTATACAAATGAATCAGCCCTGTATAAACTGCTTCCCCTGATGAAGAGGGAGATGTCTTTATACAATAAAATTTATTACACCAGACAAAACCAAGCTAAGAGAGTCATGTCAGTGGGCTGGAATGTCAGTTTCTTCTGGGTTGAAGGGACGAGAGGAATTATTCTAGGAATTAAGAAATCCTAAGTAAAAAAGGAAGACTGATCTGAAGGAGGAGTCTGGGGGGTGGGGCAGCACGTTCCGTCCTTGCCTTCCACCCTGGCTGAGCCTAGTAGGGATGACCGGGCTCTGGCAGCAGCGACTCCCAGGAACTAGACAAATGGGACATGAAACTGACCGGGGATGTTCTCTCGGTAGCGGTGTGATGGGGACCTCGGGGAGCCTCCCCTGCTGTTTCGCCTTCCTCTTCTTGAGGCCTACAGAAGACACGGCGCCTTTAGAAACAAGCACCTCCCAAGGCAGTGCCGACCTCCAAGGCCTAGCTCCTCCCACCACCCCCCAGCCCAGAGCACGTGTCTCCCACCCCGGCCTCCTGGCAGCCGGCAGCAGTTTAGCAGGGAGCTGTTTAATCTGCCTTAAACTGAGAAATTAAGGCAGGTACTTTAGAAATGGACCTGGTTCCATGCAGAACGGGCCCCAAGGGCACGTGTTCAGGTGGCCCCCAGAGGGGGAGGCAATTCTCAGCAGCAGATTTGGGGGAAACAAAAGCTCCTCTCTGCCCTCAGGCACTGGATTTCTCTGACTAGGGGCCCAGGAGTGAGAAGTCACACGTGCATTTGTTCTAACGTCAGGGGGCCTGTTTCTGAGTAAGGGTACCCTCCTCCTCCCCGCCACCCCCCCCCCCCGGCCCCGCCTCAACAGAGTGCCCCCCACGGCCTGGTGCTCCCGCACTCACCTGGTCTCCTCCACAGGTCTGTCTGGGGTCTGGCGTTCTTTTAGCTCAAGCTAGAGGAGGAAAAGGCCAAGGGGGTCAGAGCGCCCACGAGGGGAGACGGCTCTCAGACAAGCTTTCTCTAAAGATGGCTCCCCGTACCCGACACACCCTGGAGCATTATCCCCTTTTGTCTCCTGCATTCAAAGGTCAGTACTTTCTACCTCTCCCATTTCCTTCCCTCTCTCCCCCCTGGGCAAGCCTTTTACACTGTCCATAGGTGCCTAATAACTGGCTGAGAGTTCCTGACTTGAGATACCCCCGAGGCGAGGCTGCCCTCCGCCCCAGCCCCCCAGCTCACTGTGGTGGGCTTCTCCAGGGCAGCAAAGCGCTCCGCCCAGCTGGCCGTGGACTTCTCAAAAGCCTCATGTCTCTTGATGAGCTTCTCCACACTGTCCACCGTGTGTCCAAAGTCCCGGCTGGCCAGGTAGGGTTCCTGGGCGATGAGCCACGCTTCTGCCACGGAGGCGTCCCTCGAGAACTGGCACACTTCCAGCACTGCCACGGAGAACAAGCCAGAGACCCACCCACAAGGCCCAGGGGTCTGTCAGCACACAGAGCTAATAGCGGCCACTCAGCAGACAGACATGGAGCTGGCGGTCAGGCAGGAGGCCTGCACAGGTGTCTCTGAACCGTATGGACACCCTGCTCAGCGGTGACCTGCTGCCCGAGGCCACTCCATCGCCACACTGGGCACTGCCTCATCTTCATTGATAGTTGTATTTTAAAAACACGTTAATTAGAACAAACTCTATTCTGAAAACAAAATGTAGTTTAGATGTCTCCCTTTGAGGAGGGCTCTCTTCCAGCCCTTAGCTGTCTCACATAATCGTGCATAAGCGGCCATGGCGCCAGGCCAGGCCTTCTTGGCTCAGGGCTCTGACCTGAATGGTGGGATTTTCTCCTGAGGGACCTCTCCTGAGCCCCCAGCTGCAGAGGACCGAGCTCCTTCTGTGCCCGACATGCCTCAGACCAAACATCTGGGATGCACCTGACCCCACCCCAGGCCGCAGCTCTACGGGGACACCAGCCCTGCACGAGGCGGGGGGGCAGGGGGGCAGAAGGCGGGCAGGGCGCAGGTGCACTGGCTGGTTAGAGGTAGGCTTCCAGCAGCGTGTCTGCAGGTCTTCTCTGTGGACCCTGCAGCCCTGGGCCCCAGAGCTTTGCTATGAGTGGTGCTGTGAGGGCTTTTCTCCAGGCAGCAGTGAAAATCCACCATGTTGTGACATCAACCCCCTCACCCCCACAGGGTTCTGGCCCTGCCCCTACTGGTTCCCGGGCTCCCAGGCTACACTCACACATGCAGAGCTGCTCCCAGCGAGTCTTCCACTTTTCGTCCATCTCCTTCCTCCTGGACACCACCTGCTGCAGCTTCTCTCTGACCTGTGGGGAGGAAGGGGGAAAGCTCAGGCTTCGGCAGCCTTCCCCCCCCCTCTGAGGTGGTATGCAGGGGAGCCCTGCAAAGAATGCTGGGCTTGGTCACGCAGACCTAACTTCAAGCCCTGGCCCTGCCACTTGTCAGCTCTGCAGCCTTGGGCAAGTTACTTAACCTCTCTGAGGCCAGGTGTGCCTCGCCTAGGAAGTGTGTTTCGCCAGCTCCAAAGCACACACACATGTGGGCGTTAGGCAGGCTGCGAGCCTGCTCTCCCCACTAAGCAGCCAGCTCCTTGGGTGGGTTTGGTGGGGCTCTAATTCCCAGGCCTGTACATTGCCCGATGCTCCACGAGTGAAAGACAGATGAGCCTCCTTGGAGGAACCAGAGCTCTCTCCCAGGAAGCTCTCTGGCCAGGCCAGAGGGGGCAAGGACCTGGAGAAGGCTCGTCTCTGTCCCGCCGTCTCCCTCACCTCCTCCGAGGCCTCGTGCTGCCGCTGCAGCAGGGACTCGCCGAGCTCCAGGCAGGCGCTGAAGTTCTTGCTTCGGGTTTCGATCTCCGCCTTGATGCCCTGGTGATACTTCATGAGCAGCTCCACCGAGGAGACATCCCTGGGGGTGGCGGGTGGGGAGGGAGTTTGGGGAAGGGGAAACTCGGGGTCACCCCGGCCTGCCTGACGCCCCCCACCTGCCTGGAGTCTGACCCCACTCCCTCCTCTCTCTGGCCAGCCAGGGTGTCCTCTGCCAGCCCCACCCCAGCAGGAACACTCATGCCCCAGTTCCTTCCATTGGTCAGTGGCCAGGGCACGGGCAGGGGCTGCAGGGACCCCAAAAGAAGCCTGGAAATGTTATTTGGCAGTAAAAAGGAAGGAAGTACTGATCCATGCTACAACACGGACGAACCCTGAAAAGATTACGCCAAGCGAAAGAAGCCGTCACAAAAGGCCACATATTACATGATTCTATTCAAATGAAAAGTCCAGAATGGGCAAATCTAGAGAGACAGAAAGCAGAGTAGTGGTTGCCAGGGGCTAGAAGGCGGCGCGGTGGGGACTGATGATGGCTACGGGGGACAGGGTTTCTTTCTGGGCTGATGAAAATCTTCTAAACTTAGATTGTGGTGATGGCTGTACAACTGTGAATAAACGAAAAACCACTGAACGGTACATTTTAAATGGCTGAATTGTATGGTTGTGAATTATAGCTCCATAAAGATGTTAAATATAAAGCTTGGTTATCAGGACACGCACCTTCGGGGCAGAGGGACAGAGACGGACCAACAATAATTGCTAACATGATGCAAAGTGCGTAGAGAGCCGTGGTCCCTGCCAAGGCTGCCCCCACCTCTCACAGACAACGAGCTCCTTCCTGAGTTGTGGGGGAACGGCCTCCCACATCCCAGCACTGGGGAAGAGGGAACAGTCTCAGACCTGCCCAGCTCTGGACATGTGAACCACTTATTTTCACCAACAACTGTGGTCAATGCCCTCACTGCAGAATCTGAATGGCAGATGTCTTTCTCGCCAT
This sequence comes from Diceros bicornis minor, assembly GCF_020826845.1. NCBI lineage: Eukaryota > Metazoa > Chordata > Mammalia > Perissodactyla > Rhinocerotidae > Diceros > Diceros bicornis. The sequence continues at coordinate 13,799,860 of NC_080763.1, forward strand.
GCTCAGGACTCCCTTTACTCTGAAATGGTCAGTCTTCCCAGCAGAAGCTGAGCCCCTCTATTTCTGCCTGGACCCAGCCTCACTTGCCCCCCGGGGATGCCTGTGCACCCACAGTCCAGGACTGTCTCTCCAGGGTGGAGCCCCAGTGCAGCACCCTGGTCTGCCAGCCTCAAGGACAAAGTGGCTGAGGAGTGGAGCTGCCCTGAGGACGCCCCCCTCACCTGGGCCTCTCCTGGGTCTCGATCTGCCGGATGATGCTCTCCATCCAGGAGAGGAGGTCTCGGACCATGCTGAAGAAGCGGAATTTGTCCGCCGTGTCCACCAGCTGCGTGCGGCGCCCGGCACAGGCATCGAGCAGCGCCTGCCACGCGGCAGACACCTCCTGCTCCTTCTTCTGGATGGTGTCTGCATTCTCCCCAGCGTAGGCCATCTGCAGTTCGGCGGCCACATCCTGGAACTGCTGTACCTGTGGTCGGGCAAAACCGGATGCTGTTGCCCAGGCAGACATGTCTCGGGCCGCTGATGGGCGAGGAGACTGCCTCCTCCTGGCCTCCTTCCCCAGGGCACTGGGTCTTCGGCCTCCCACCCAGTGGGTGCTGGGGGAGAAGGCTCCTTGCTTTGGTACCTCTGCCAACCCAAGGCACCCCTGGGGCTTTGATGAGGATTTGGGAATAAGAGGGACTCTCTGCTCTTTGATCTCCTCAGGATATGATAGTCAGAGTAACTACGTACCACACACTGTTCTAAACATGTTCTATTTAACAGCTCTCTCCATCTTCACAACAACTCCCTGAAGGAGGCACTATTATTACCCTTGTTTTTGAGATGAGGAAACTGAGGCACAGGAGGCTCAGTGACTGGCCAGTCACTCACACCAGTAGAGGGGCACGGTTGGGATTGGAAGCCTGCACTGAGTGCCTGTCCTTAACCACCATGCAGGCTGCCTGTCCAACGAAGGGGCTGTACCAGACCCCCTGTTAGAGGGCGGCCCCATGGCGATGAAGCCTCCTTCCTGAGACCTCAGTGGGGCTATACGTGCCTCAGGGTCTCTGGTACCCCCAAGGCACAAGAGCGGCACCCCAGGCCCCACCTCCAGCCAAAGGCCAAATCCGTCAGAGGTCCCCTTCTGGTTGAACCAGGGGCCCAACCTACCTTGGGGTTCCATCTCTCAGCCCCACTGGGTCGGTGCAGGACTGCACAGCCAGCCCATCTCTCCCTGCTCCACTGGAAGCCTGGCAAGCTCCTGGCAGCTGGGGCCACCCTCACCCTTTCTATCATACTCAGTTCTACGGAACCCTAAGACCCTGTGGAGGTGCCTCTGGGGGCACCCCAGTGATGGGAGGATGGGGGTCTAAGCAGATCTTGGGGTCCCCCAGCTCCCATGTGGAAAAGCTCAACAGCCCGGTGGCTGAGGGCATGGTGTCTACAGCCAGACTGTAGGATCTGAATCTGGCTCCACTGCTTAGCTACACATTCCCCGGGCAACTTATTTATCTTCTTGATGCCTTGCTTTCCTCATTCCCAAAATGCAGAAAATATCAGTACCCCGCTAGGAGGGAGGCTGCGAGGATTCAGTGACTGCACACATTGCTCAGAATGGTACCTGACACTAGAAGAGCGCTATACTCTTCGTGTGTTTGCTAATCACACTGCTACATAACCAGAGAAACTGCATTGTAAGGTATTTTATGCTTTGGGTTTTTGTGCAAGTTCAGCTTAAAGAATTAGTTCGGAAGCTAGGGAATGTGTGAAAGCCCCTGCTCCCTGCCTTCCTGCCCTGACCTGTTGCCTCTCTAAGGAGGCAAAATCTCCTAGTGCTCATTCTGGAGGTTTCCCCTCTGGAAGCCCGGAGGGCCCCGGGGAGTTGGTTGTGGGGAAGACGTGGAAGACAGGTCCCTGGAGCCTGCGGGTGGGCCACGAGGGGCAGGAGGCACCTGCACGCCCAGCTGGTGGAGCTCCCGCTCGAAGGCCGTGTGCACGCGGTGGAAGGACTCGGCGGTGCTGGCATCCAGCCCCACGTCCTCAGGCAGCTCGCGGTGCTTCTCGTCGATGAGGCTCAGGATCTCGGTGCCCGTGTAGAAGTAGCGGTGCAGGTCGTAGGAGGCGGCCAGCAGCTGCACACGGGTGTCGATGAGCTCCAGCAGGTCGGCCCACATCTCGTTCAGCCCGTCCTTCCACTCGGCAATGGTGGCCGCCTCGCTGTGGCCCGCGTCGATGAGCCGCTCGATGGTGGCATTCACGTTGTCCACCCGCTCCTGCCCAATCGCCCCAGTCTCCCGCGCAAAGTCCCGGAACTTGTCCCGGAGCAGCTGCACAGGGGGTAGAGAGAGATGTGGTTATGGGGGCTTGGGGGCGGGATGCAGTCATCACACCAGCCGCAGACCTTCCCAGGCGGCCACCACAACCACCTGGAGCCGCGCTCGCACACCCTCCCCAGGGCGGCCTGAGCTCACACGGGTGTGCCTGCATCTCTGCGGCATTTGGCAACTGGCAGGGTGTTGTGTGTGTGGAATGACGGCTCCTGCATCTAGTGCAGTCAGGGAAGACAAAGAAAGCGGTCGCTGTGAGTACTCACAGTAACGTGGTCAAAGTCTTGCCCCATTTCTGAGGAGGAGGCCACCACCTCCTTTTCTGCAATCCACTGCTCCAGGTCATCCGCCTCCCGCTTCAGCTGGAACAGGTGGTACATGTTTTCCAGCTTCCGCTTACGTTCCTCTGCCGCGTCCTTCAGCCCTGCGTACTGCTTGTCCACTTGCCCCTGAAGTCTGATAATCTGTTCCCTGGAATTCCAAACAAGACAGCTCTCAGAGACGGCGACGGAGGAGCCAGAGCAGCCAGCTCAGAGGAGCTGACTCCTCCCCAACCCTGCGGTAGGGAGAGGTGGGGACGCGAAGCACAGGAGAAATGGCAGCCACAGAAGGAACCATCCCTTAGACCGTGATGCCTCAGGGGATGACAGAAATATGTGCCCCTGGGAGGTGGTTCCTCCACACCATCCCTCACTCTGGGGAGCTCAGAGAGACACAGGAGGAACTTCTCCAGTACTCTTCCACAGAGGCCGATGGAGCAGCGCTGTCTGAGCGGGACTCCAGTAGCAGCAGGCCCTGCTCAGCAACTCAGGGAGGGACACGCAGCACCAGGGGCTCAGGCCTTGGGCAACTGGGGAGATGTTGGGGTGGCTGCTGAGGACACGCAGTCGTGAACGCCCTAAAGGCAACTGAGGACTGGGCCACGTCTGGGGGCAGCCTGAGGGGTCTGGTCCAGTGGGCTCCTGTTTACGGAGAACCCACACAACTGAACAGTCTAGAAGGGTGTAGGTTTGCTACTTTCACTCCCATGTAATGATTTTGCTGAGACACTGTGAGACCCTGAAGTACCTTCTGGACCATAAAAAGAAAAGCGAAGTTAGTCTTCGGTGTCTCTTAGCAGTGGAACTCTTCAAAAGACTGGAGTTCTCGGCTCACCAAGAGGGCAGTTCTGCTATTTCATTTTCTGATCTCTTTGCAAACCAGGCCTCAGTTGGCCCTGTTTGAAGTTCCTCACACAAAACCATGACATAAAAGGGAATGGGACCAGAAAGCAGTTTTCTCAAATCCACAGTTTTCGGGAAAACTGTTCTCGTTTTCCCACTTGGACCTGAAGCGGTCCTGGTTGGTGGGGCCCTGGCCTGACGCCCATGACCTGCCCACGTCACCAGGGAGGCACCCGCACCCCTCGGGGTGGCCTGCGGACAGCAGGCTCTGGGCCCGGCCGGCCAGCTGCTTGATGCTCCTCTCGTAGTCCTCCACCGCCCGCTGCTGCCGCAGGTGCCGCTTCAGCATCACGATGGCGCCCTCTTCATCCTAGGAGGCAGCGACCGTCAGCGCAGGCTCAGCCCGCCCAGGTACAGCCCCGCTCCTGGAGACGCCCGAGGAGGGGGAGCCAGGCTCGTGGGACACCCTACAGGAGGACCGTGCACAACACCTTCCTGCTACCCTCGTTTCCCAGCAATGCCCACACCCTATCCTCCTCTCGACTCGCCCGACCCTATCTGATATCTGCGCTTCCAGGCCCAGCTCCAACCCTCTGTCCCGTGAAAACTTCCTATATCATTCCAGCTCTTAGAGATCCCACACCTCACCCCTCCCCACTCCCCTAGCAGTTCATCAGCACAGAATTCATCGCACAAAAAAGGTGAAGAACCCTTGGGTTAGAGCAAATCTCAGCTGGCACATGGGGCACTGGCTGTGTACGTGCGCTGCAGGGTGTTCTCAAGAGGTGGGGTGTCCCGAGGAGGAGGGCTCCCCTGGACACTCTCCCCCTGCCCTCACGCCTCACACACCTGGACTTACAACGATGGGACTGCCCCCAACAGCCCCCCAGCTCTTCCTCTCGGCCTTGGCACCCCGCCCGAGCCCACCTCGGGGGTCTCGTCGGAGATGACGTAGAGCTCCTGCTCGCTGATCCAGGCCTTGGCCTCGCCCGCGTCCAGGTAGTACTGCTGCGCCTCGCTGGCGTCCCGCAGGCGCTGCAGCCGCCCGGCCGCTGCCTCCCGCAGTGTGTCCCACGAGGACTGCAGGTGCCCCAGACGCTCCTCGATGTCCCGGCAGTCGATCTCCGCCGCCTCCACCAGCTGCTGCCCTCTCTGCAGCACGTCCTCGACCCGTGGCGCATGGCCCAGGATCTCGTTCTGCAGTGTCTGCGGCCGGACAGCAAGGGCTCGGAGGCCAGGCCTTCCCACTGGGCGGGGGAGGCCAGCGCGACACCACACACCTCTCGCCCTCCCACTCAGGGAAGCTGGAGTGGAGCAAGGGGTGGCCATAAAGACTGCCCATGACCACGTGCCAGGCACTTCTCGTCGTTCTCCTGGGACTCAGAAACCGGCACAGATCAGTTAAGTAAGCCGAGGCAGGCGTGGCAGAGCCGGGATTTGAACATGGCTCTCCCTGATCCCAGAGCCTGTGCTCTTGACTGTCCCTATTCTTCCCATGTTTCAGCAGAGCTTGACTTCTTAGTTGTACACGGTGGAGGAAAGGAAAACACTTTTTAAATACCCTTTTGATATCTCATTTTAGTGGCCTCCATTCCATATAAAACAACAGTCAACAGTTGCCCGCTGTTCAGAGTTTAGGATTTTGTTTTGTTTTTCTCCATTTCTATTTCTCAAATCTTTTGTGAGCTTTGTATTATTTCCTGTTTGAGCCTTGGTCACCAAAATGGCATTTTTCTCCCACTCTGGTGACTGAGTCACCTTTGCCTTCAGGAGCCCACGTGTTACCTTCTGGGTCCCAGAGGCCCGAGGCTAGCTGCTTCCTGCACAGGGACTCTCGACTCCTTATACCTCCTCTCCTCCCTTTCTACAATGTCCCCACGGCCTTTGAAACCATCTGGAGGATGGGGCCAAGAGCAGTACACATGGGCAGTACAGTGACATCAGAATTTAAAATATAGAGAAAGCAACAACCACAAGTCCCCTAACTCGCTCAAACGCATTTTTACACTTTATGCTTGGAATCTCAATTCTGACAATTTCCCGTGGTCTACGCGATTGTGTTCATGCAACCCCTGGTGTCAGCTCCACGTGCCTCTTTACTTTCCCTGAGATCTTATGACCTCTCAAGGTATCTCAAAAAGGCGTTTCTCTTTCTCTTTGTAAGCCATTCTTTCTTAGACTCCTGTGCAGTGTGCTTACTTATGATGTCTTCTTCCCTGACTTCATTCATTCAACACAGATTTACTAAGTTATTTTCTAGGTACCAGACCCTGTTCTAGGTTCTAGGGACAATATGGAAACAAGATAAACAAAACCCTTGCCCTCATAAAACTTACACTCTAGGGGCCAGCCCCGTGACTTAGCGGTTAAGTGCGCGCGCTCCGCTACTGGCGGCCTGGGTTCGGATCCCGGGCGCGCACCAACACACCGCTTCTCCAGCCATGCTGAGGCTGCGTCCCACATACGGCAACTAGAAGGATGTGCAACTATGACGTACAACTATCTACTGGGGCTTTGAGGAAAAAAAAAAGGAGGAGGATTGGCAGTAGATGTTAGCTCAGAGCCGGTCTTTCTCAGCAAAAAGAGGAGGATTAGCAAGATGTTAGCTCAAGGCTGATCTTCCTCACAAAAAAAAAAAAAAACTTACACTCTAGTAGAGGAAACAGACGGCAAGCATGTAAATAAGTGAATGAATGTAGATAATGGGTTCGCTGGGGTGGACGCAAGCCTGGACTATCTAAAGGCCAGGGAGAGGGCCAGAATAGCTGAACACCGTGAAGGAAGGCAAAGTGAGAAGAGATGAAATTTAGAGGCAGGCAGAGGCCAGAGCAGGCAGCACAGTGGTTCTCAACCCTGGTTGCTCCCTGAATAATCTGGGAAAACAGACACAGCCAGGGCCCCCCCGAGAGATCCTAATTAATTGATCTGAGGGGGGACCTGGTGATTCTATTGTGCAGCCAAAATTGAGAACCATTGATGTGGCACCTCGCAGGATTTGTTCTGGCTGCAATACATAGCTATTAGAGCAGTGGTTCTCAAAGTGGGGTCCCAGGCCAGGAGCATCAACATCATGGAGGATCTTGATAGAAATGCAGATTACCAGGCTCTACTCCCAGCGTTTAATCCAGTAGATTGGGGTGGAGCCTGGGCAACTGTACTTTAACAAGCCCTCTGGGTGAGTCTGACACACACTGAAGTTTGAGAACCATGGCAATAGAGGGAATGATGAAATGGGATTTTGGCTTTAGCTAGGCTAGCCTAACATAGTCTTTACTAGGGCAGCCACGTTCTCCCAAGAAGTGATATTTCCCTTCCTGGTTAGGGGAACCCCATCCATATTTGTCTTGCCCTTCGCCTGAAATAGCATCCTTCAGGCCAGGGAATTGAAAATCCTTTGGCAATAATACTTATTGAGGCTTAAAAGAGTCAAAATCTTCAGGGTTGGAAAGACTAGGGTTGGCTCATTTTACAGTGGAGGAAACTGAGGCCCTGAGTACACTACTTTCTACCAGCCTCCCTCCTTTAACTGGAGGTTGTGGTGTTAACTGAACCCCAACCTCTACCATCTTCCAGCTCAGGTCCCTGCATGTGGCTGCTGGAGCCTCTGTGACCAGATCACGTCAACTGGAAGCAAAGGGTCTGAAGGAGCTTTTAAGAAACTTCCTTTTTTTTTTTTTTTTTTGTGAGGAAGAGCAGCCCTGAGCTAACATCCATGCCAATCCTCCTCTTTTTGCTGAGGAAGACTGGCCCTGAGCTAACATCCATGCCGATCTTCCTCCACTTTATGTGGGACGCCACCACAGCATGGCCTGACAAGTGGTGCGTCGGTGCACGCCCAGGATCCGAACCCGGGCCACCAGCAGTGGAGCGTGCGCACTTAACCGCTACGCCACAGGGCAGGCCCCAGAAACTTCTTTGAATATAATTCATTCAGGCCCTTGCACAGTGGCTGGGCCCGTGAGCGGATATTCTGGGGAAGAGGGTACTGTCTGCCATGACCTTCCTTCCCCAAGGAGCTGCAATACCAACTGGCACTTGGGGACACACCACTCTTCTATGGGGTAAGGACACTCCCCTTGCTCGTGGCTGTGGCTGCCCCCACTTCCTGACCCAGAGAGCAGACCAGGCAGGAGGGACTCTCCGCCCAAGAGTAGGGTCTGTGGCCAGCCCCTGGCCGAGCTCGGCGGTACTGCAACCCCATGCAGCTGGCCTTCCTGGAGGATGCAGGCTTCCCCTGCAACCCTGATACAAGAGGAAGTACACGTGCTCACTTCCAGAATTCTGACCAGGGCCCCAGATGTTCCCAATCAGGCCTAAGAGAGAGCAGATCAGCTGACGGATGTTTCCCCCAATGGCTCAGAGTCCAAGTTTAGTGGCTTCCTAATGGGGTTAGGAGCTCCATAAGTATCCTCATGTGTCTAGAAAAATGGGGCCTACTTACCCCGAGGACACTCAACAGGCCAAGCTCAGCCCTGGAAGAGGCAAGGCAGTGGTGGAGAGAAACCAGGAGCTACAGGCCTCTCTCAGGGAGGCCACGGATACAGAAGCTGTACAGCACATTAAAACCCCAGGCCAGGGCCTCCAGGTCCTGCACTCACCAGTGCCCTGATGAGTCTGAATGGCCCCAAATCCCAAAGCACCTGGACCCCCTCTCCTCTGTTGTCCTCCCAGAATTCTCTCTGCCATCACCAAAGCTGCTCTTTCTGCTATGAGACTACAAATACAGCCTGGGGACCCCAGAGCTACCAACAAGAACAGTAACCTGTAACCTGCTGTCACCAGCCTTCTGCAGGTCAGGGCTGGGCCTTCCTCCCTTGGGGGAGCAGGGGTAGGGAGGGGGCAGGTGGAACTGACGAGGTGAGGCAGGACTCACCTGGTTCTTCTTCATGAGCAGCTGCACAGTTTGCAGATTAGTGCCATAGTCGACCGACTGGGCCAGAGGCAGCCTCTCCTCCACCCAGAGCTGCAGAGACCAGAAGGCAGGGGACAGCTGATAACAATCATGGCCACCCTTTCCTGAGCACTCACCATGGGCCAGACTGAGCTCTGCCTGCCATGTCTCAATGCTTCTTCCCAACACTCCATCAGGGTTTTGCTCCCATTTTACAGATGGTACATTTTGATATTTTGAATTGAAGTGGCAAATAACTTGCTCCCCGTCACAAAGGGGGAAGGTAATGTAGCTGGATCTTGAACCCAGGTCTGTCTGGCCCCAAAGTCCATGAGTGAGTTACCCTTCACAAAGCACTGGCTTTACTTTTACATATAATGTAATCATCACAACAACCCTATGAGATAAGGGGGTGAGAGGACGAGACATCTGCTGCCAAGAATCGCCCTGGGCGGCAGCTAGTTATCCCGATGACAGCTGCCGGCTCAGCTGCGGCGGGTAGGGGCTGCGGCCCACGCACCGTCTCATCCTCTAGGTCCCGGCTGATCTGCAGCTTGGCTCTAGATGACTCCAGCTGCTGCTTCCTCCTCCCTAGGGGCTCCAAGAGGTCCAGGAACCGCTTCTCGATGCTCAAGTCCATGTCCCCCGCCTCCTCTCCTTGTGAGGGCACCTGGGCAAACAGCTCCCCTAGCTCCTCCTTCCGCACGTTCACTTGGTCCTCCACACGCTGAGACATGAGGGGACAGTGTCAGCACCAGCCCTGGCACCTGGGCAGTCCCTCCTTCTCTTCATCATCCATATCCCACTCATCCTCACAGGCCTGGTTTGAGCTCAGCCTCCCCAGGAAGCCTCCCTGGATGCCCCCCTCATCTCCTCCACAGAGTGTCTGTCCTGTTCTTCTCATGTGTGCTTTTATTAATCTAGTGGGACCCCTGTCTTACCCATTGCCAAGGGGTAGGAGATGGGTTATGAACCAGGAGACATTTCTGCATGATAAAGCAAGCCCAGCTAGGAGGAATGGATGGAGTACTCACTTTCAGGTTTCAGATTTGCTCCCCGAGACCCCCTATATTCCAACGTGCTCACGTGCCTTCAGCTTGGCCAACATCCGGTTGACGCTGGTCAGGTCCCTGCCCGGGTCGTCCGACCGCAGCTGGTCCTCCATGGCGCTGATCCACTTGTTGAGGTCGGCATGGGTCCGTGAGCGCAGGTCAGAGCTCCTAGCGGCTAAGAGGCGTTGGGTCTTCTCCTGCGTGGTGGCCTGAAGCTCATCCCAGAGCCGGTGCAAGGCTTCCAGCTTCTGGGACACCAGGGCCGCAAACTGAGGCTTCTCCTCCATCAGCTGCTTTCCTTCCTGTGTGGCGGAGGAGGAGAGCTCACCCTATGAGGCTGGATGGCCTTGGAGCAGCCCTGCTCCAGGTGGGTACACGGGGCTAACTGAGGGGAAGTCAGCGGGGCAGAATCTGCCTAGAACTTGGGTGAGGCTCAGCTGAAAGACTATGTACCCCCAGAATTATCTGCAGTGGGAGGCGGGACAGGGAGGGACATGGTTGGGAGACTGCAGTACGGGGAGCTGCAGATAAGGGTCAGCTGGTCCTAAAATTTTTTTTTTAATTAAAAAAAAATCCAAGATCCATCCAGGCACAGCCAGCATGGAAACCTCCCTGGGAATTCCACCCTGTCTAGATCATCTTCCCAGAGACTGTGCACTAACCTCTGGTGACATCTTTTAGTTACTGGGTTTCTCTTATCTGTTTTTCACCTGCATAAATGTGCCTCTTTTGGGTGGGTGCAGAATAATGTGACTTGGGCCCCGGAATACCTACAGCTAATAACAGTCATTACTTATGGAGTGCCTAATAATGCCAAGCACTACTCTAAGTGCTCACAACTCCCTCGGGGAGGTACTGTTATTATCTGCATTTGACAGATGAAGACACTTAGGCACAGGGAGGTTGAGGAGTCAGAAAGTATGGCTTGGAGCCTGCACCTTGAACCACTATGGACATGGCCTCGTGTGGATCCTAGGCCTCCTTCTTCCTGGACAGTCGCAGCAGGGAGGAGCAAAGGCAATTGACCCCCGGATCTGACTCCAGCCACATTTTGACTTGGGTGACTGGGCAAGCTCATTACTGAGGGGACCCTTGGTTCCCCAGCTACTAGGAGGATGAATGATCACTCCTCGGGAGTTCTGCCTATCTAAATGGTGAGGGTCAATGGTCCCCTGGACCACCTTGCTTATCTCACATACTGCCCTGGGCCTGGGCAGGAAAGCACCGGGGGCCCTGTTGAAGATGATGGAAGGCACACAGAAATAGCTGCTGTCCTGGCACTGGGGACGCTGAAGCTCTAACTAGGGTATCCTCAGTGTCCTGGACTGTGCCCAGACTCAGGTCACCCAGAAGAGGCACCAATTCTGAGCAGGCTTAACAAGACTGGACATATCAGGAGCTCTGCAGGTTTAACTACTATTTAGAAAGGTTTTTTTTACTTCCAAGGTCTATACTGTCCAGCAAGCTTCAGGACAGTCTCTACGCCCTGGGTGAAGCCCATTCAAGTAAGTCCAGCTGGGCAGAGAGCCCCCACCACTTGCTATACTTACTGCGTCGATGTTCTCCAGCCACCCTTGGTGGGAAGCCAGCTCTGCCGCAAACGCCTGGTGCTTCAGCCACTTGTTATGAAGGTTTCGCACTTCATCATAGGAGTCATCCTGAGATGTCAGCAGCTTGTCGTTGATCCAGAGAGTGAGCTGTGGGCAGAAAGTGGGTCCAAGGGTCCCTGAGTGCACCACTTTGGCCAGGGGCTCAGGGCAGGACCTGCTGCCCACCTCTGGCTACAGATGGAGAAGGCCAAGGGGAGGGAGTAAGAACACAGCAGGGTACTACTCTTCCCTCCGGATCCCTAACTCCCAGCACAGGCAACTTAACTCGTGTTGTCTCAGGGCTAAAAGATGGGCACTAGCGTGTCTCCCCAACTAGAGTGTGTGCGATGACACCAGGGATATTTATTCTCTCCATAGTTCTAGGACCTAGGACAAGGCCTGGCCTATTGCAGGAACTCAACGAGTGTTTACTGGAAGGATAGATGAATCCACCTTTTGGCAGTAGGGTGAGAAGTCACTAATAAACACAGGGAAAATGCTATCAGAGGAAGAAGCCAAGGGCAGATCCTATAATTAACATTGAGGGCTGCACTGTGATGAGCATCCAATGTTTCCAAGATGTCCTGGCACCATACCAGGGCAGGTTTGTGCCAAGGGCAGAGGCAGATAAAAACAAAGTCATTTGGGCTAAGAGGAAAGGGGTATGAGGACGGGAGCAGGAAAGAAGTCAGGGAAAGCCCCATTCCACAGGGATGTACTGCTAATAGAGGGGCCTGGAACGCAGGTTATAGTCCTGCCCTGTACAGCTCATTCCAGGCTAAGCAAAAGCCTTCTGAGTCAGCAGTTCTCCAGCTGGGAGGCTTGTTGGAAATGCTGCTTTCTCTCTCTCACCCATTAAGGTCTGATTCATCTGGGCTTGAGTGGGGCCCAGGAGTCCTCATTTCACTAGGGCCACGACTGGCTCCATAATTTGCAGGGCCCAGTACAAAACAGAAATGTTCAAAATTATTAAGAATTTCAAGACGGCAATAGCCGAGCACTAAACCAAGTGTGGGGCCTTTCTCAGCACGGGGCCCTGTGCAAATGCACAGGTCACACACCCTTGAAGCCAGCCCTGACCAGGGCTCTAGGTGACTCTGATATAGACAGTCCTCAGGCCACTCTTTGAGAAACCCTGTCCTCGACTTGACAAGTTAAAAGGTTTACAGATCTGAAAAAAATAATTGTGGAACCAAAGACTCTAGAGGCTGACTTCAGCTGTCAAGTACTTAGAGTTCCCCGCTCATGGAATCCCAGACTCCCGAGTTACAAAGGATCCCTGTGGACTTCCCACCTCGAGGGCACTCTGCTCCTCAAAAGGACTCTCCCACAAAGGGGCCTGCCTTGCTTGGGCCTCACCTCCTGGCAGTTCTGGAGGAAGTTCTGGAGCTCCAGGTTGTCTCTCAGAAGAACTGAGGCCTCCTGGGCCTTCTCGTCGTTCTTCTTGTGCCTGGAAGGGAAGCCCGAAGCCATAGTCACACAGAGCTGAGCCTGGGCTCCTTGCACAGCACGCCCGCCCTACCTGGCTCTGGCTCATGACCTTGGGGGCGGAGAGTACCTGTCCTCAATCAGCTGCACCTTCTCTTTGATCTTGTCTGAGTAGAGGTTTCCCTCAGCTACCAGCTTGTTTCCAGAGTCCACAGGACTCAAGACCTTATCCCGGTTGTTCTCCATAGACACCAAGAAATCCTCAAACTTCCGGATCCCCACCTCTGCAGCTTCCAGGGAGTCTGGGGGCTCCAAGTGAGCCAGAGTATATTCCTGTTGAAGCAAGTTTCCAGACAAGGCATGAAGACAAGCTAGGAGGTGGTGAGGGCACCAGCCAGGCAGGAGGGCCGTGTGCAGCCATACAGCCTATAGCGTGAATGGCGCCCCCTGGAGTTGTGCAAGGAAGAAGCTTCTCAGGCCTTGTCACCCCACCCCCATCCAAGGGCACCTGATGAACAGTGACCCTAAAGCCAAATGGAAGGGTAACCACCCAAGGGAAATGTCACTTCTCTAGCCTCTAACCGACCCAAGAATAAGGCACAGTTTGGGACACACAGCTGGAAAAGGCACGTCATAAGGAACAAAGAGGACTGTCCCCCTAATTAGCAGCTAGAGAGTCCAAGAAAAGCATAATTGGTTCCTGAGCCCTGTAGCACATTCGTAGACTCGCCAGTGCTGTTACTCATGGGGTGTCCCCGTCCCTGCTCCCCAACCCTGAATGCTTCTCCCTACCTGGTTGCTGAGGATGGCTTCAGCCTGCTTGGCATCTTTCTGAAACTCCCGGAAGCCGAGGCACTGGGTGAGGGAGCGGCTGCGGCTCTCCCACATCCGGTGCAGGGCGTCCCAGTCGGTATCCAGGCCCTCCAGCCGCTGGCCCAGGAGTAGGTACTCTGGGTCCGTCTGGCCGTGGATCGCCTTTTCCCCAGATGCCTTGACGTGCTGGTAGCTCCCTTGGTGCCCGTCAATGTCGTCCTTGATGGCTGCATGCTGCTGCAGGAGCTGCTCAGCCTCCGGGAGGGACTCGGGCATGTCCTCGGAGGCCACGGCCTTCTGGGTCACGGACAGCCAGGACTGGAAGTTATCCAGATCCTGCAGGAAGGCCTGCAGCTGGCTGGCTTCACCCAGCGAGGCCTCCTGGCCCTCCAGGGCTCGCTCCAGGCCCTGCCACAGCTCCATCACATACTTCTGCCGCCCATCAATCTCCTCCCTCTGCTCAGGGTGTGACTCCATCAGCTGCCGCGACTCACGTTCCAGGGCACCCACGCGGTCCCGGATGGCGGTCACATCTCGCTCCAGCCCTGACAACTTCCGCTGGATGGCGATGACGCCCGCCAGGTCTCGGCCCAGGTCCTTTGTGGACTCCACTACCTTTGTCTTGTCCGTGATCCACTTGCCAGTCTCCTCGCAGTCCACGCAGTAGTTGTGCACCCGGAGGGCCGAGGCCACTGCCGCCCGCCGTTCTGACACCATGGCCTGGAATGCCTGCCACCTGCCAAGGGGCACACAGTGGGGGGACACTCTTCCTTAACTCTTAATCCCTTCCCAGATTTCCCACCAGAGTCTCTCCCCATAGACCTTGTATGCTGAAAAAAGTCATCTACCGAACAAACTGTGGTGAGTAAAATTCATTTATCCAATTTTACCCAAGATATATATAACTGCCAATCAGATCTTTCCACCAGCAGGAGGCGAGCAGTGATGTGATTCCAACCATAAGCAAAGGAACACGACGCTTAGTTAGGCTCTGTATGTAGCTAAATTTCAGGCAAATATACAATTTCACTAGATTTTTTTAAACACTAAAGATAATTAGAAAGCCCACATTATCAACTTCAAGAACGCTTCAGGACGTAGGGACCCAGCTGCTCTAGAGGGACCACACAGATGCCTAAGACCACATTCAAAGTGCCCAGGGCCAGAAAAAATCACCTTGAATCTAAGGGAAAAGAGGCCTGATGAAGAAGAGGAGGAGGAAGAGGAAAGGGGGAGGGTAGAAGCTGGGATTATAATTAAAATGGATAACATAATCTTAACCTTCAAGTGCAGTGCCGGAATGAACCTGGGAAATGTGCAAAATTCTGGCAGATGCCCTGGGGCCTGGGGTTGGTCTGCAGCCTACAAGAAGCCCTTTCTAAAGAGCTGCCCATCAGCTTAGGCCCACCAGGGACCACCACCCTTGAACCTGGGTTTACTCATTCTGCATCACTGTATCACATAAGCACAAGAGAGTATGCTGAATGCCCATTCGCTAATCGAACCCATCTCTCTTGAATACCCACAAGGTTTAAGCATTATGTTAGCCTTTAGGATACTACAGACACAGCCAGACTTTGCCTTATGGACTGCATAATTTAGAGAAATTAAGAGCTCTCAAAATAAGTACATAAAATAAGTACAGTACAAAGTACTATGTACACAGCACATACTGGGCAGAGAGGACTAAGGGAGCTATAGGAGTGACAGGTGTGATGGTGGCAGGTGGCAGGTTTCGTGGTGGTCATCTGAGCTGTATCTCAATGACCAGCCAGTGCCTCCACTGGAGTGATCTACTTAAGGGTGGGGCACCGAGTACCTGGCTCATCTTTGTATCCCCGCACCTGGGGGATGGAGGTGGAGGGACTGGGCAGATGGACTGGGTAGTGCATTGTGAGCATTTCCAAAGTGTTACAACAGCTGCTAGCCTGGGTTGAAAGACAGGTCTGCAAACAGAAGTGAGAGATCGGCTGGGAAGGACCAAGACTGTCAGGAGAGAAGAGTGAGAGCCCAGAGATTTCTCAGCTCGCCTCCTAGACTGAAGTCCTGAGCTCTGGGGAATTCTGTGCCTGGCACACAGATGGTGCTGAGGCTGGGAAGTCAAGGGAAAGGAGCTGAAGATTTTCTCCAAGTTGGTCTGGAACCACCGTGAAGTGACAGTGAGCTGCTCCAGGGCTGTGAGATCTCCTGGGCCCGTCCAGAAGTCATAGGAGAGGGTCTGGCTGTGCACCCAGGCAAGAGGCCCTGGCCTCTTGGTGTGGCCTTTCCTTGGTGTGGCCTCACTGCAGCCACCCAGCAGAGGCACACAGGGGACGTGCTGGGGTTCGCGTCTAGTCTGCCTCCCAAACCCACTTTCTCCCTCTATTGCACCAACTCCAAAAGGGAGGAAGTTGACAGACCCACTCTAATCAGCATCGGCCAGGCCATGCTGGGAGTCCAGGTTGGGTCCTGGGCCCAAGATTATTACAAAAACGTTGGTGAACTGGAATACGTACTGTGGAAGGTGATCACCCATTCAATAAGTGTTTGAATGACTCATATGTGCCAAGCTTGGCAGAAGATATTTCAATTTTGTCCTTGTTCACTCGTTCACTAAGCAATTATCACGCAACTCCCATGTGCCTTGTGCCAGGCACTGTTCTAGGCTCTAGGATACAGCAATGAACAAAGCGAGTGCTTGCTCTCATTCGAGTAGGCAGAGACAAATCAGTAAGCCTGCAATCCATCGGGTGGTGATAAGTACAATGAAAAAATACAGCAAGGTAATAGGATAGAAGCAGAGGGGCTGGGAGGGAGGGAGGAATGTGACATTTCAATGGGCTGGTCAGTGAGGACTGCTCCAATAAGCCGACATGTGAGCTGACATCTAAATAAAGTAAGGGAGTAAGCCAAGTGGATGTCTGAGAAAAGAACATTGCAAACAGAGGGAACCTCAGACAATAATGCGCCTGGTGCGCAAAGCATGGTGGGCAATACATGAAGACACAGCTCTTTACCTGCTTACGGTCTGTTAGGAAAGTGCTTCAGGAAGAAAGTAACTGTAAAACAGGTAGAATGTGAAGCTCTAAACCAGTACAAAGGAGGGAAAGACAGATTTTCATCTGGGACATTGGGAGGGAGAGGAACACGCACTGGCTTAAAGGACAGACAGGACCTGAAACGTGTAGTTGGAGGAGAACGCACTCTGGTGCAGAGCACAGCTGGGCATGGAGGCAGGACTGCGGGTGGAGGTGAAGAATGACAGTTGTTTTTAAAAATATTTGAAGAGTTATTACATCAAAGAATCAGAATAAGTTTTGATATCTCTAAAGGGCAGAGCCAGAACCAACATGTACAAATTTCACTTCAATATGAGATCAAACTTTCTAAC
Source organism: Diceros bicornis minor (assembly GCF_020826845.1). Lineage (NCBI taxonomy): Eukaryota > Metazoa > Chordata > Mammalia > Perissodactyla > Rhinocerotidae > Diceros > Diceros bicornis. The sequence goes on from NC_080763.1 coordinate 13,816,475, forward strand.
CAAAAAGAGTTGCCCCCAAATGGGATTGGTTGCATGGTGAGGGGGTGAGCTCCCCATCCCTGGAAACGTCTGTGTGGGTACATGGCTAGACTAGAGGACTCCTCAGGGACATTTCAACTCTCAGATTCAATGGAAAGCCATCTTACCAGTTCATCCCTCAGGTTCTCTCTCACCTAAGGACGGCAAGGACTTTGATGGACTTCACTTAGGAGCGTGCAAGATCAACATTCTCTGACTATAGCTCATTAAGGCAACAGATATATAGCCAACAAGTTCTTCCTGTGTCTCGCATATGCGCACACTCGCACACACATATACACACGCACACATGCGCACCCCCATTACCTCCAAGCCTAAAGGAGAGCAAAAAGGCATCCTCCTCCTCTGCATAAACCTCAGAGTTACAGAGGAATCTGCTGAACTACATCCCCATGTTTGGAGGCTGAGACAGTTGGCCCCGTTCTAGTGGCTCCAAGTGTCCCAGTCACCCCCTGCCTCCCTGTAGGTCTCCACTGTGCTGACCATTTTCTTCCCTAACCCCCTCCCAGACTGCCTCAGCTGGAGCAGGGCTTGGGCACAAGTGTGGGGAAAGGGAATGGCCATGGGGAGGTGGTGACCAGTTGGCATTGTGTGTGCGGGGCCCCGGGGAACACACGCGTGTGCTCTGTCCTCAGAGATCCCAAGGAACTCGTCGGCAATTATGCCCTGTACTGAAAGCACCCCCTCTCCAGAGGCTCCTCAGGGCCTGTTTTTTGTTCTGGCTATGAAACATGCTCAAGGCTTCCTGCTAAATATCCTCTCCATTCAGGCCAGCCTCATTATCGACGCTGCATTTTGGCGCAGGCAGGAGCTGTCTTTTACGGACAGTACTTAAGAGCTCTCAGAAAGCAATCTTCCCTGCCTAAGAACGTCTGGGGAAATGTGGCATGAGTACCATATGACCTGATTCTACGGGCGCACTCAGAACATCCTCTCCATCACATGGGATACCCATCCCCCGCAAAGGCACAGCATTTGCAGCTCTGTGAACACATTTCTCTTCCTGGGACGATCATCACACAAGTCTCTCCTCCTTGCTGCTATAGGTCCAGTGTCAGAAGGAGACTGTGGCTGAGAAAGTCAGGAGTTCTGAGGCTTCAAACCTGGCAGTGCATAGCAGGTGTCCTGACTTTTAGGCCACATCCCCGGGGGTGAGTCATGTGCCAGGAGAGGATGCCCCCAACCCCCAGCCCTACCCACACTCTACCTGGTGTTCAGGTGATCCTGGTACTTCTTCACTTCCCCACTGCGTGGGTGGCCACTGTCTACCAGGCTGTTGGCAGCGAGGTTCACGCCATCAATCTGAGCCATCAGTGGCTTCATCTCCTGGTCCAGAATGTCGAACCTGACATGGGCAGAGAAAATGAGGACTGGGGAGGCGGCAGCAGGCACTTCACTGCCAGTGGCCACCTAGTCTCCAGAACACGTTGCTCTTGCTTTTTCCTTCCACCTCCGAAATACATTTGACCAGGTAAGGGGGGCAGAGCAGAAAGATATGCTGACACACCCTATACCCTATTTTCTGGTTCATGGGTCCAATTTCATGCTAGCGTTTCCTGGACCAGGCTAGGAGAGAGTTGGTTACTTACTACATGGGCCACTAGCTCAACAGGGAGGCGTAGGGGGAAAAAGAGGTATGTGGCGGGAGCGGGGACCGGGGGCGTTAATTGCCACAGAGGCCTCCACCGCCCCAGCTGCTGCTCTTGGACTCTAATTCTACTGCCTTGACACCTTGACCTGAAGGATACCCTCCCCAGGCAGGTGCTCCGTCCCTGGGTAGGAGAAGGGAGAGCTGCTGCGGGGAGAGGCATTGTGTGGTGATAAAAGCTGACCCTTCTGGGAGAAGAGCCCAGGACCATACACCATCAGCGTGGGACCATCTCAGCATGCTCCAGGGAGTGACCTCTCCTCCTCGACTCCCCGGATTCTGTACTCAGAACGCTGGGATGCCATACAGACCTCCACAGAGTGAGAGCTTGTGGGGTTCCAGCCTCTCTCCTCCCCCTTAACCAGACCAGCTCCACTTTCCTCTGTGTTATATGTCAGGCTTTCAAATACAATTCATTTTAACAAAGGCTGCTGTAGCTGAAAAGTAACTGAATGCCTGGACTAGAAAGAGCCCCTTTGTTTTATTTTGAGGAAGGCCCCAGGGGGTGAAGTACCCAAAGCCACAGAGCCAGATTAGAACTCAAGACTCCCAGTGCCTGGCCTCTGCAAGAAAGGGCATCCCAGGACCCCTCAAAGAGACCCTTGCTGACCCAGAGGCAGTTCTCACACTAGGCGGCGGTGGAGCACAGGCCATGGTGCGGGCAGGCGAGGAAGAGAAGGGCCGGCTCTGACCTGTGCTGCACGACCTCCAGGTCCTCCAGCGTGTCTGGGATATCCACCTGGGCCAGCCACTTCTCTTTCTCGCCCATCCATAGCTCACAGGCGTCCGACTCCCCAAACACCGTGTACAGGTCCAGGGCGTCCTGCAGCTTCCGCTGACGCAGGTCCGCCTGGGCCACCACCTGCTGGTAGAGCTCCTGGAGGGCCTGCAGCCGATTGGTCACATCTGGGGAATCCCGAAACTCTTGTGGGAAGTCCTGGGCCTGCTGCTCCAGGTGCTCCATCACCCCCTGACTCTCCTTCAGCTCCTCCATGAAGTCCTTGTGCTTCTTCCCCAGGGCCCGCGTGGCCCCTTCATCCTGCCCCACGTCTTCGCCTGAGAGCAGCCGGTGGGCATCCTGCAGCCAGGCCTTCAGGTCGTCCGCATCGCCCTGGAACTGGAAGAAGTTCTCAGCGTCCTGGAGGTTCCTCTTACGAAAGGCGGCCAGCTCCTTCAGCTGGTCCCATTGGGCGGCCACCTCCTTGATTCGGGCCTCTATCTGAGGGTACCCAAACTGCTTGCGTGTGACCATGCCTTCAGCTTCCTGGAAGATCTGCCCCAGGTGGGCGTCTAGCCCACGGAGCTCATCCTCAAAGGCCTTGTGCTTGCGCTGCAGGATGAGCACACTGGTCAGGTCCTTGCCATAGTCCAAGGAGGAGTAAATCTGCTCCTTCTCCTTGATCCAGCTCTCAGCCTCATCCATCTCCCAGAAGAACTTCCAGAGCCGCTTGGACTGCTCCAGTTGGGCCTTCCTCCCAGCTGCCATGTTGCTCAGCTCCTCAAAGCACTGCTCCAGGTGGCTGACACGGTCCTGGATGACCTGGGGGTCGCAAGGCTGGTACCCTGGGAGAAACGGGAGGAGGGAGGACAAAAGGGGTAAAGGCTTCATTTATGGGCAAGTTGTCAGTCTAGAACCACATGATCTAGAACCTGTCTTTTCACTGGAGCTTTGGGATTGGATACAGGGGTTCCCAGTTCAGAGGGCAGGCCAGGTTCTTTATAATTAATTCCCACTACAACTTCAAGAATAAGGGAGGTTAAAAGTTTGGTCATCTGTTACTAGAAATGCACAACGTGAAATTATTTTTTAAAAAGCGCAGACACAAATTTCAAGATGATTCTTCAAGGAGGCAGCAGGGTCTCCTATTTAAGACCCAAAGCTATAAATCTAAACTGTCTCTGCTGTAACTTGAACTAGCAAAGAGGATGAAAGATGGACAATGCCTTATCGGTGCTTACAAACCCCTTCTGATTATAGATCACCAAAGCAGTTGCCTGCTCTCCAGAGAGTTCTGCTATGCCCCAGGCTTCCTTCTTGCACCATTAGTTGATGAAAGAAGCAGAATTCTAAAGCTAGATTTATCCAAGCTGAGGTGCTGGAGTGCTGAGCCAGTGGATGGGGCTCTGGCACCACAGGCCTCAACAGGGAGATATCTGCGGCCTCACCATTCCCCTCAGTGAACTGCAGGGTAGCCGCGGTGATGGCCTTCACTTTGTCCCCTTGGATGGCAATGTCAGCCTCCATCAACTTGTGCTTCTGTAGCAAGTCCTCGACCTCCAACAAGTGTTTCCCGAACTCGGCAGACAAGAGGTGAGCCTGGCAAAGAGGACAGACAGGGTAGAGGGATTGAAGAGAGGTGAAGAACCTACACACTAGGAGAAGAGACCCCTCCAAAGGGAGTGTCCGTGGTCTCTGGGCCAGGGTGAGTCAGATGCAGCTGGAAAATGGCTGCAGCTCAATATGGAAGATGCTACAGAGCAGGAACTCCTACTGGGGGTGCCCATCAGAATCATTCATGGATCATCTTACAGCTCAGGCTCCCCACTCAATCTCCTGCATGTCCCCTAGGTTTGGGGCCTGGGCATGTGTATTTTTAGAAAGCTCCACAGTCTGATGTGTATCCTCAGTTGAGAGCCACTGCAATAGAGGGAGAGGAGATTCAGACTTCCTGGTTGCCCCTGTCCTGGGAGGTCTGGATTCTAACCAGTCAGATTGTGATTACTCAGGGCCTGAGTTTCCAGGCTCCTGATTAATGTCTGTCTCTTCTGGGTCCTACAGGTTGATGCCTGTGCTACTATTAACCCAAGATTTCTTGATCACTAGGGATACAGGGGACCTGGGCTGGCGACTTGTCTGGAGCCCAGTGAGCCAAGCAGTCGATCGATAGATGCAGCCAGATACTGTGCTGCCTCAGTTTCTCCATTCTGACTCAGGGACGTGATTGGCTGAGAGGCATCTAAGGAAGCGCACCCTAAATGCAGGGCCAGCACTGAGGCCCGAGGGGGATGCCGGGAGTGTGGGGGATGGGTGGTCCCAGGGCTCACCTTGATCTCGTCCATCCAGTTGATGCTGTGCAGCATGTCCTGGAAGAGCTTCTGCAGCGCCAGTGTCGTCTCGAGTCTCTGGCGCCGGGCCTGCAGCAGCTCCTGCAGGTAGTTCCACAGGCGCAGGATGTTGTCCTTGCGCGCCGTGATGCGCTTCTGGTCGTGGTAATTCTCCTTCTCCAGCTCCTGGGCCAGGTCCTCCAGGGCCCTCACCCGCTCCTCGTAGGCGGCCGTGTCTGTCTCGATGGCCTCGTGCTTCTTCTTGGCGGCCTCCACGGCTGCCAGGTCGTACCCGAAGTTATCCTGCCCACAGGGAGAGAACAGGCAGCTCAGTGAGGCTCCCCTTGGCTCATCCCAGACGCAGAGACATGGCAGGTCCCTTCAGAACAATTGCTGGACGGGAAAGCCCATTCCCAAGGAGTTAGTCCTGCGTCTTTTTCAGGCAATCTTCTCGGAGCCCAGTTCCAAAAACTAAATGTCTCACAAGAACCTTTTTAAAAGAAGCTCAAGATTTTGCTCCTGTGCCATACATGTGAGGATGCTGTGTGTTATTACTAACGGAGCCCTTTCGAAGCCTGCTGGCACTACTACTCTGCCTCAAGTGGACCTGCCCAATTCTGGGCAGGAAGGGGCTTCTCCATCGGACTCCATGCAGCTATAAACAGACAGCCTGCCCCCATGCTACGTGGGGTGCACGCACACCCTCCAGATCTCTCAGAACGCTCGCTTTCCCCTTTCTGGGTGGAATTTAATTTGATTCCAAGCTCCAAGTGGGAAGGAACAGATGCTCTCATGGAGAATCAGCCCTGGGGTCAATTTTTAGCTAGGGAAATACGACACGGTTCTAGAGGCCAGAGTCCAGAAGGCACGTCTAACACACACAAGGCGCACTCTGTGTTCACCGTCTCCCCAGAGGACGAGTGTTTAAGGTCAACTTGAACCCCAGCTTTAGCTGATGCTACTGGCCCACAAAAGACCCATTTTTGGACTGTGAGGGTTGTTCCTAAAAATGAGACTCAGTAATCCTGGCGAGTTCTTCCTCAGAAGCGAATCTTGATCCACCCAATCACAGTGAGCAGGGCTGCAAGGCCTGTGAGAGGCTTATCCCGCTGCTGCTGGGAGGCCAGCTCGGGCTGCAGCCCAGCTGACTGCTGGGGGCCCTGGAAAGCTTCCCCTCTCCTGCCATCCCCAGAGCACCCCCACTACCTGGGCCACAAGGCGCTGGTTTTCATTGAGCCAGGTCTCTCTCATAGCGGCCTTTCGGTCAAAGCGCCGGGCCAGCTGCTCCAGCTTCTCCTGCCGAATGAGCTCATTTCTCAGGGCCAGCTCCCGCCGATACTCAGCTTCCTCCAGGCTTTCCCAGGCCTGCGTGAGGGACAGAGGAGAATCCTTGGGGCACAAGAGGAACACCTGGCTTTGGGGGTTCCATCTCTTTTGCCCGACTGTGGGATTTCTGAGGGATTTCAGAAATCATGCTCCTGGGTGAGGTGGTGGCAGATTCAAGTTCAGTAACAGCCTTTTGGCTTTCACGTCTGGGCAACCAAAGATTGGGGAGCATTGATCACGACCTCCCAGTTCCCTCTTCCCCTAAACCTGCCTCAGAACCTTGGCCTAATATGTTATTTTTCTCTGTGGGTGCTCTGTAAATTCCTATTGACTAAATGGATATCTCCATTCTATTTGAACTTCCAGCTGGTGTCAAGCCTCCAAACCTGTAAAATGTCATAAGGCATCTCCTTCCTGTTATAGGTAGTTAATATTCCATACTCCAAGAAACCCAAGGTTCAATAGAGAATAGGCGATAAAGCTGGCTCCAAAAAACGGACTCTGGGCATCTGAACAGGGGCTGAATTGACGGATGGTGGGTGGAGTTGGACCTCTAAGAACTAGGTTCAGATAGCACCCCCAAGTTGCCAGCATGTGTCATTAATAAAACCAAAGAAAGTGGCTTGGTTTAACCCTGTCCAGTGACCACTCCTTGTGCCCTTATCAGGAACTCAGTCCACTCAAGACAGTGTGTAATGGAAAACGTGCTGTACCCGGTTGATGTCAGACACCAGTTTCCCATCATGGGGCGTGTACACTTTCTGATTGTTGGCTCTCATCCGGGACTGGATAGTAAAAAGTAGGACTTCCAGATTCCCCTTCTCCTGAAACCTGTCAAGAAAGCAGAGGAAAGGAAATTTGTGTCAAGATCCCCATAGCCAAATTTTTTGCTGAAGACAGCATGGAATCCTGGCATCTCAGAGCTTGGATAGCAAAGCATATTTCCCTTAAAAACAACAAAAAAACTAAAGGGGAGCCATAGGTCTACTTCCCTGTGAAAACATCTATTATCCTCACCAACTGAGACCTAACAGGGGTTGTCTTTACAATACAAATCAGAGCAAACACAACAGCCACCACAGCGTTCACTTATCATTTGCTTCCACAGGGCAACAGCTAACTGGAGGAACCTGGTAATTCCTGTAGACATCAAGTTTTGCCAATCGATACAAAGAATCTCTCCCCTGTTCTGCAAATGATGAAGGCTTCTGACGCACTTTTGTCCGTCTCTCATTGAGTCAGTAAAAGCTTAAAAGCAGCGTTATCCACATAAGAATGTATCGCACTGAAAGTAACTTTCACCTGAGTACTAATGAGCCAGCTCTCCTGACAAGTCCCCAAGGCCAGATGCTTCCCAGGGAGGAGGAAAGGCTGGGCTCCGGGAAGCTTTTAGGTGTAGGAGATGAGAACTGGCAGCAGAATGGATGTCTGGGACTCAGGGTCCAAGCTCCAGGTAACTGGGCGCTTTCACACTTATGCATGAATGCAAGAATCTTGCCACTTCTACATCCCCCATGTGGCAGGTGAGGATCGGCTGTAAGCAGGGTCCCCACCCTGAGGCTAGCCTAATAGATCTGATTGCTCTCAGGCGCTTCAAGAGACTTGTGGCTCTGGATACTGTCTACATAGCCTAGAGATGTCACCCCTGTGTGCAGTGCCTGGTAGACACACAGGGGATGTTATCTCTACTGAATTTAGGACTTTAAAAGTGGGTTAGTGTCAGACCAGAAATCAGATAACTTGTTTATAGTGCATTCTAGACTCTGTGTCTCACCTTTCCCTGTTTGAGAGTCATGAATGAAGAGTGTGGAAGATGAGAGAGGGAGGAACAAGGCAGAGGGTACCACTGAGGAGCTAGAAATAGGCTTCAGGAGACCTGGACAAGCTAAGGGTGGGCGAGCTGGAATGCCCCATGTGTGTGTGTGCCTGTGCAAGATGTGCATTGTGTATGCACACGTGCACAGCCCCTGCACACACTGGAGTGGAGCAGAGGTCCCAAGATGCAGGCGAATGCTCTGCTGATGAGCAGTGACAGACGGGAGAGAAAAACAAGGATGTACTTGATGATCAACAAGGCCCCACACAGAGTGCTCTGGGGCTGAGAATAGAGGTCATTACCAGAAAACAAACCTGCAGCTCAGTGCACAGACGAGAGAGGAACTGTCTAGCACAGGTTCTTAGAAGAGACTCAGAAGCCTGAGATTTCACTCCTGCCCCTCCTCAGGAGTCTGGGAAAGGACTTTCTTTGGCTATGAGTTGGGGGTTACCCATCAATGCCCATTTCCTATAGGCTGATGGCTTGGGAGCAGGGGGACAAGGAGGGGATGAACTAAGTGACAGATGTGAAGCTCCCTAACCTCTAGGATATGCCTTGTGGATACACTTCTCAAGGCCCAGAGCCTGGCTCTAGCTTTTGGCAGTCAGTTTCTCAGCCACTGATGACCACTATCCTGAGTGCAAGGGCCTTACTTGGGCGGCTTCTCCACGGTCCTATAGGTGCTGAAGGCCTGCAGCTGCTGCTGGACGCCAGCCAGGGAGTTGGCGAACTTGCGGCTATTCAAGACAGCGATGGTCTGCTCGATCCAGGTGAGCAGGTCCGAGGCCAGCCCGCTGTACTTTTCAATCATCTTCTCGGTCTCAATGGCGTGGTCGATTACCTAGGGAATCACGTTATTATTCAGTATCATTAGAAGGGCAATGGGGACCACAATCAAGGTGCCCCCGAAATGGGGCTCCCGCTCTCAAGCCCTGGAGTGCTCTATGTTGGGTTTGTCCCCTGACCCCAAGACTCGTTAAGGCGGAAGGAGTGGACTGGAAGTGGGTGAAGCCCTCCACGTGCAATGACAACATCAGCACTCGGGCTCAGAAGCAGCTCCCCCCTTCCCTCAACCCTAGAAAAGATTGGTAAGTTCGCTCTGCTAGGACATCAGCCCCTAGAGGGGCCGAGGTCTTGTTTATTTTAAAATGCGTCTTAGAAATTGAGGGCTTCCAGGCACCATCTTTGCTAAACACCAGACGGCCAAAGATGAATGAGAAATGGTCCCTACGCTCGAGGAGCTAGGACCCAGCAGGGGAAAGGAATATGGCCTGAGGGCCTGTCCAGTGGGGCGGGTTCCTCGTATACCACGGGAGCCTAAGGGGCCTGAGACCACAATAAACCAACAGAAGAAAGCTCGTTTTGTTCCTGTGGGAATGTTCAGGAGACATGGGTCTGAGGGTGGAAGATGGGCTCAGAGCTGTGGGCTATGACGTCTTTCAGGACAGACCATCAACTTGCTTTGGAATTCAGCTTGGGAAACAGGAAGCTGACAATGCCTGGCTTCAGAGGAAGTTGGTGGGGGTGATCCGCACCCCCCACCACAGCTGGTGCCAGACATGAAGCTCTTAGGACGGAAAGGGAGCATCTCAGTCAGGGCCTGGGTGTGGCAAACAGGCAAACAAGATGACAGCCTGGTTACGAAATAGCTGGTTACCTTGCCGACACGCTTGCCCTCCACCGCCAGCACCTTCATCTTGGAGAAGTAGTGGTAAAATGCCACCACGTAGGTAATAATGGATTTCTCATCAGGATTTTCTGTGAAGACATCTGCAAAGGGAAAGGGTGTGCTCTCAGGACCAAACTAGAAGTCAGAAATGAAGTGCTCAGAGGATTTATCTCCTGTTCCTCTGCACGAAGTTCAACTATAGGCACCAAGTGACAACCAGGGGGGCAAGAATGGAAAAGTAACGAATGGGTCTGCAATTTCAGCGAGAGGACGAAATCCATATTAGGACACAAACTATGAAAGAAGAAAAGAGAAAGATCCCAAGACTATGATGGGCTCCCAATTGGGCCAGGTGAAGCGTCGGGAACCAACCTGGACCTGAAGAGCAGGCCTGGGGCGGAGCCCTGGCCCGTCCACCATCCCCTCGCTGTGCCCACGGCTTGCCTTGCACCTGGCCTAGACTCCTCCAGGTGCCCTGGCAGTCTGGCACTCCCTCTAGCACAGTGAGCGCCATCTCCCACCGTTACAGCAAAGGAATGGGTGCCAGCTCACCTTCAGGGTCGAGGAGCGGGATGATGCCCAGCTGACGCTCAGCCACGTTGAATGCGTGCTCCAGGTTGTGTCGGGCATTGGAGTCCTTCAGCTTATCAAAGTCAATCAGGTCAGGCCTGGGGATGAAGCCAGACTGTTAGACAGGTGTGGCCACAGCACCCCCACCAACAGGGCAGCCCTAGCATGAAGCAAAGACACTGGGCAGATGCAGGTGGCTCAGTGGGAGAAGTAGAAGGAGGAGATGGGAGCAGAGAAGGGGGAAGCTGTGAGCCCCAGCATGTTGGGAGGGGACAGTGGGCATGACTAGAAGCTTGAACAGTAACCTCCAGGTTGAGCGCAACACGTCCAAATACCCCCACGGGTTCTGCCTCATTCCCACAGCGCCCCTTCCTTCTTACCGGTGTTTGTGTATCAGGGCATTAAAGGCGAGGCCATCCTTCCAGCTGGAGGTGAAGTTGGTGACATTGACTTGGGGGTAGCTGCAGCCAAGAGAAACATTAAGACCTATAAAATCAATTCTTTTGGGATCCCAAGCAAGTGTACGAACTGAGGGGCCAATACACCAGGAGAGGTATGGACCCATCCCTTCTCGAGCCACTTCAACATGAGGGCAACAGTTAAGCCACATAAAGGGGCTCCCCCATAGGGTGGGCCCAAGAGACTCACACCCAACAGACCCTACATCTGACCCAGGCAACTCTGGAAAGGAATCTTGTATTCCAGGCCTCAAAGAATCAGGTCAGGATAGACTTTGCATCAGTTACGTGGAAGCTGCTACAGTTCTGGGTGATGATGTCTATGTCCCTTAGGGACGACAGTGCTTGCGGGGAGCAAGGGAGGAGGGACGTGGTAGCGGCTGGTTCCCAGAGCATACTCTGCCGTCTTCATCTGACACCATAACAGCAACGCATCCTTGGCCGAGCGCGTCTCATGACCTTCCTGAGTTTGGACAACGATGTCCTGAATCTGGGGGTGCGGGAACAAGAGAGAGAGGAATTAGATTTACATCTGGCTCCGTGCCTTCCTGCTCTCCCTGGAAGGCTCCCTGCTTTCCGCCTCCAGAGCCATCCATCTGCATCACCAGCTCTGCAGCAAGACCACACCCTGAGGCCCTGGGTCCCAGTGGCCTCTTTCCCTGCCTTGGTCAGCTGCAACAGCACAAGGACGGCTTCCTCTGTCAGAGAAGACAGCTCTCCCTTGACAACTCTAACAGGATGCTGAGACCAAACGACAAGACACCCTGATTCCTCCTTGGGAAGTACAATGCCCCGCAAGGCCGTGAACAACACGGAAGTTGGAAGGTACTGTATTTTGATTAGTAGCACCTCCTGCCTTTCCATTCTTCTCAATTCTGCTGTTATTACTGTTTAATCGTACGCACCCACGGAGAGTGAGACTGGACACCCAAGACCACTTGGATGAGATCTACAGTCCGCGAATTGTGTGCTCTCTTCTTCCTTCCTGCTCTTCCCCCCTCCCACTAGGTTCTTTCTGTCCCCAAACCAGCAGGTGGAAGGCCCTGCTCTCCTTCCCTCGCACTTTCTAATTTCCTTACCAACAATCTGGACCTTGAATTTCAGGGTGGGAAGAGAAAAGTTTCTGACTGAAAAACATAAAAGCAGATCATCTGTACTGTTTTTGCAATTTCTGAATCAAGCTATTTGAAAAACTGAAAAGTTACACATGTGAGGGGAAGTGGATAAAAAGCCGCTCTTCCAGCCAGATCTCAGCCCAGCTACCAATTTCTATCCTCTCCCTCAAAAGACTACATTACTGACTGAATGGCTCGCCCTGAGCTTCAGCGATTTGCGATGCAGAAGACGGTCACTCCCTCCTACAAGCATCATCCCACAGGACAGGTTTCTAGCCTCCTAGAACGTGCACAAATGCTCACACTCAATTCAGCAGTTTGTAAGATTCCTGAGCCCTGTCCGGCCCAGAGAGTCTCCCTCCACCCACCCTGCCTCCCCACCCCCGGAACCCACCTGGAAGCGTAGGATGATGGTCCAGATGAGGCCCAGGACCAGGCGGTGGTTGCCATCCACGATGTCGTGGGAGCCCATGTTCTCCAGGTGCACGCGCTGCTCCCTGAGGAACTGCAGGGCCTTGTCCACATTCTCCAGGCAGTGGATGCGCATCTTCCCCTTGGTGGGCTTTGGCTGAGGGACAGCATTGGCCCCCGTGGGCATGGAGGAACCTCACAGTCACCCAAGAGGCGGCTGCAGCCTGGACATAGCTCTTGTCATCTGCCTCCACCCTCAACCCTCCTGGCCAAACTCCAACTCCCATGCTCACTTCTTGACACTTTCCAACCCCATCCTTTCAGCAAAGTTCAGAGGTTCTCTCTCTTGAGCACCTGGAGCTCTACAACCAGGGTGCATCGGTACCGTTCCCAGGTCTGAGCAAAGCCTCCTGAGTGGGTGATAGATGGCATTCAGACACAAGGACACAACAGATGGTTAACTGAGCACTATGTGCCAGGCACAGTTCTAAGACTAGTTACTGCTGGTTGGTGACAACAGTGGCTTTTAATTTGGTGACTGATAATGAGTTCATCATCCCATTATCCTTTCTTCCCACCCATGAATGGCCCCAGCCAAAACTCAAGGGAACCACCATTGATGAGTAACCATATCATCTGAATGGCTGCAGTGGTCACTCTCTCTAGTGGGCTTTCAATGCAAGGTAAGAGAGAGAACTTCAGCCTGGAGTTGAAAAGGCAAGAAAGGAATGTGCGACCTTTTCATTCAAACCCTGAGGATCTTAGAGTACTTCATCAGGTACAGCTATCTTTCCCTCCACTTTACACGTGGGGGAAATGAGGCAAAGATAGGCCTGATAGGCCCAAGGTCACAGTGGAAGTAACTGAGCAAAACATGAACCTTAATCTGGTTCTCCCTCAGGGGCAACATTACTGCCAGGCAGGTTACAACCGAGGGGCCCATAATAAATTTCCACATGTAACACTGATAGAACACACAGGAAAATATCTTCCATGCTTTCCTCTTGGTTCCAAGAAGGATGCAAATTTCTCCAGCTAGGTAATGGAATCCAACTTAGCCTGTATGAGGAGGCTAAGGGTGGGCCCACTGAAGGCCAGGCACAGACGCCCAGACCCCAAGTGGAGCAAGTTAGGAGCTCTGTATGGCTTTTGGGAGAAACATGAAGGGGTGGGAGTGGCCAGGAGGAGGCAAGAAATTCTGAGAAGAGGTCAAACAACTCAGTCAGCCACTTGGACACCTCACATCAGTACGTATTGAAACCTCCCAAAAGAAGAGGGAGAAACCTTGGAAGTCTATGAGAACTGGAGATACTCCCAGACCATGTCTTTCCTAAAGAGAAGACATAGCATCAGCCACAGGGCCTCAGGAAAGGAGCCACGGCATAGGAAGGGACTTTACCAGCGTCTCTCCAGAGAGCACCTCCAGCAGCCTGATGAGCATCCGCCCATCCCGCAGGTCCTTGTAGAGGTCGGTGATGCGGCAGGGCACACGACTCAGGTGCGAGTTCACCCATTTCGTGAAGGTCTTCTTCTGAACAACTTCCCGCTCATCTGGGTGGGGAAGAGAGTCCTGGGTTAGGTGCCCGAGGTCTGCAAGGTCAATGTGCAATAATGTGGGGCCAGAAGGTTTTACCTTAATCCCAGGTCCCCCAATCCACGGCAGAGGAGGTTGAGGGATCTATTCTACCCGCTTCCTGGGAGCATATGTGATCAGCGTGTTGCCTTTTGGCAACATGGGTCCATGTGCCATGACTGGGGCAATAAAGAGGTAACTTTCGCCACCACATTCTATGCACAGTATCAAGACACCCCTAATTCAGCCACCTGTTTCCCTGTGCCCGTCAGAACGCTCTGTACCACTGTGCCAGTGAACTCAGATTCCAATGCCAGGTTTACCCATCCACCCAATATTCCCTCTGCCCAGAATGGTTTCTCTTGGCCCCTCCACCCCACCCTACTCCCTACACCTAACTCCTCATCATCCTTTAGGAGTCAGTGTAAACAGTGCTTCTCCAGAAAGCTTTTCCTGACCTCTAGCCTGGGTCAGGTCTCCCCCGTGTGCCCAGACCCCTCCATTTGCATTTCTCATTTATATCTCTCTTCATATTCGTATTAGTTGGAAGTCTGCCTCTCCTGCAAGTCTGGAGGCTCCTTGAGCCCAGGGAAGTCTGTCTGTCTTGTTCACTCTATATCCCCAAGGCCTGGAGCCTGGCACACAGTAGGTGCTCCAGAGCTGGAGTGTAGCTGACTGTATAGACATTTATTTGGCTCCTATTGATGGCAGGCCTGTGCTAGCCTGATGCTACATGAACTAAGATAAACTGCTTGCCCTCAAAGAGCCCCTGGTAGGTAGAGGAGATGATGAGCAAGGAAATAGTGAGACTACATGAAATGTATGGTCCACATGGGGTCAGGGACCCTGGAGGCTTGGCTGGGGTCTGTCCATGGATTATGCTATCTTTTTCACCCCCAGGATGGCAGGCAGGTTCTCCATCTTCAGACCTGAGAAGCTGACATGACACTCCCCCACCCCAAATCAGCATCAGCCCAAACCAGGCTTCTGGCCTATGTCGTACAGTTCAGACAGGGTACCTCTTTGCACTTCTGTGCAAATAAATGCCGTAACATGTCTAGTTAGGGCTGGGAGGTTTGGACAAGATGCTGGGGATAGGACAGAAGGCTGAGACAGCAGAAAGAAAGAGGGAAGGGTGAAAGATAAAGAGAGAGAAGAATGCCAGAAAAGATGGAGATGAAGGGTGAGAACAGAGGAGGAGGAGCGACCCTCTCCCTGCTGGGTTTAGTGAACCGTCTATGGCAACCGGCTTCTTGGCACTTTGGTTGAAGATTCCAGGCAGAAGTTGACCCGGCAGTGTGGCTGGGCCTCGGGCCACCGAGGATCCCTGGGGAGTGAGCGTGGGGGTTTGTGGGGGCCAGGGCAGACTCAGAGTGGCCCAGCCAGGAGGGACTGTCAGTGCCGTGGGAGCGGGTTAAATGTGTGCTCAGCTGAGCCCAAACCATGGAAGGGTTGGCTTCTTAAATTATTAAATATCTGATTTAACAACAACAAAAAGAGTTGCCCAGCCAGCATGGCCTCAAGGGTATAATGCTGGCGGTTCCTGAGGCTCACAGCATCAAATTCTTTCCTACTGTGTGGCTATTTTAGTGTTAGGAACTCAGAGCCTTTATTCACTTATTTATTCATTCAGCAAATGTTTACTGTACAACCATCAGGTGCCAGGTTCTGGGCGGAGGTGGGAATTCAAGGACAGGATAGACAGTCCTCTCCTCAGCAGACATACTCTATGATAAATACGAGGAGTGCTGGCATCACATATAAAGAATTCTATGACAGCCATCTAAACATGACTTCCAAGAAGAGGAAAAATACTACTGCTGACCATACAAATCTTAAATAAATACAAAATTGAGAAGGCATTCATTCATTCTGGGCCTCTGGGCAAAGTGTCAGGGGAAAGCCCCCTTACTCTTTTGTTGGCAGCAAATGAAACCACTTTCCCGATTCCAAGGACCGCTTTAGCCAAGTGTAACTGAAGTGTTAATGATATACCAGACGGAAAGCCATCACACCTATTCTGGGGCATGTTTAGATTCCACAGTGCCAGGCACAGTGCACAGTGCTTTCCCAGAAACCAGGTCTGTTCTTAAAGAGGCTCGCCCTTCCAAGGCGTGGTAGAGCTTTGACAAAAGGGCTGAAATTTTGAGCCCCTTTAGAGGTAAGTGTCTCAAAAAACTACAGTCCTTTCTTCCTTTCTCCTTTTCCTATCTTTAAGAATCTAAAAATTTCAGGACTTGGGTGCTGAGACCCATTTATTTGTGCTTGGCAAAGGGTAAGGAGGTGCTTCCAGCTGGGGACGTGGAATTTCATTCTAGCCTGCTGGGCTGGCACGTGTACTGGTGCAGATGCCAACCACCCTTAGATCTCCCCAGTTTTCAACACACGAATGCCGCCTCCTAGACCTCAAAATGTTGGAGCTGCAGGTTTAGAGCTTAGGCGGGCGGCCTCCCGGCTGCCTGTTATGTGAAGGCTGGGGTGAAACTGCCCAGAATCCCCAGCACCCTGAAACACCCTGCAGTGTTAAGACATGGGGAAGATTCGGAGAGGCTAATGATGATCCTAAGGACAGAAAAGGCCCAGGGGTGGAGATTAATTTCCATTAGCTTGTTGGCTCTGGCTGCTCCACATCAGCATGCTCAGCACATTCATTCCGAGCACGGCCCAGGGGCCCATCAGGAGTCTTCCAAGAGCAGGAGAGGCCGGTGGCCCAGAGCCAGCTGGGCTGGGAATCCTGGTGGTGTGGATAGGCCGAGGAGGTGGCTGTGCATTGGGCCGGCTGTCCCCAGGTGACTCGGGCCATCCTGCAGGCACCCCCTGTGGAAAAGAGGCCTCAGCAAGGCCCTACCAGAGGCTGGGCCTCATTTCCAGGGCCCTAACCCTGCCAGCACGGAAAGGAGGCAAGTCCACCAGCAGGGCCTGACTCAAGGCCACCAGAACCTTAGAAAACACTCATGCCTCTGCCCCATCAAGCCATTCCTGTCTGCTCCTCTCCCCCTCCTCCCCAGGCTGTGGACACCCTCACTCCTCCCTACACGTTAGGGCCTCCCCCAGAAAACTCACCTTCCTCTCTGACCAGAACTACCGGCTAGAACTACTGTCTGGGTGGCTGGGTGACCTTTCTTTTACCACCCCTTCAAAGGTTTAGTTTGCGGTCAAATAAACCCACAACACCAAAACTCTCAAATATTTATCCACTAATCAGTGAGTTCATACATGGAAAGTGCTTAAAACAGCACCTGGCACACAGAAACCTGGCCGTAAACATTACTATCACTGTTGTCGTCACTACTACCACCATCACGATGTGCAGGGCCCCGTCCCAGACGCTGGTAGGAAGCACACGGCAGGCTCATATTCCCCAGGGGCCTCACAGTCTAGCTGAGGAAACAAGACACAAACCCACAAGCAGTTAACTCTGCAGCCACACAAGAGATAAAGGGCAGTTCATTTTAATAATACAAAAATTGTCACAAGATAACACTGGATTAATTACCAGGTAAATGGCACATAAAATAAATGGTCAGGAGTAAGAGGAGAGAGGTCATTTCTAGGTGGAGCAGTCAAGGAGGGCTTGTGAAGAAAACCACTTTGGTTTGCAGAGGAGGAGGGGACAGGAGACAGAAGGCACCCAAGCAGAGAGGCATGAAGGACGGAGCTTGTTTAGGGGCTGCTGTGCAGCTATAGGTGAGAAGAAAATGTGTGGAAAAGAGGTTTTAAACCAGATGTGAAAGCCTTGAATGAAAGTCTAAAAAGTTTCGATTTAATCCTAGAGGCAAAAATAACTACTGACGGTGTGGCAGGATCATTTCCTGAAATATTAACTTGTAAGGCCCCCAATGATAATAAAAAGACCAAGTGTTTCACCTTAAATTTAAAAAGTAGTGTGCAAAATTTATATAAAGACAACCTTAAAAGGCTCCCAAGACACACAAAAGATTTGAACAAATGGAAAGGCACTCCCAGTTCTCAAATAGGAAAACAATATCATAAAGATGCCAGTTTTATCTCTTCTCAGCCTTTTGGCTAACATCAAGTGTAGCATCTGTTCTTATCAGTTTAATAAAGATGTCAGTGTACCCTAAATTAATCTATACATTTAATATTATTTTAAATTACATAATTTAATTATATAATTGCATATTATATATAATAAATATATAATTAATTGGGGGGAACTCGACAAACGATTAAAAAATCTGTTGGAAAAATAAAAAAAAATAGCTAGGAAAATTCCAAAAAAGAAGAGTAATAAAGGGTGACCAACCTTCCCAGGTGTTTTTCTCTATGATAAAGCACAGTATCAAGTTATAATAATGAAACCGTGTGGTACATGCACATTAAGAGACAGACACATCAATGGAACAGAAATAGTCCCCAGCACATACAGGCACTTAATATTTGATAAAGGTGGAACTTCAAATACGAAGGGGAAAAATGGATTATTGGGTAAAGGGTGTTGACAAAACTAGATGGCCATCCACGAAAAATTAAATTCATATCTCATACTCCAGGATAAATTTCATTTGGGTCAAAAATTGAAATCTAAAAAATTAAGCCATAAAAATACCAAAAGCAATCATGGCAAAATGTTTTTCATAATGTCAGTGTAGGGAAGGGCCTTCTAAATCTGACACAAAATCCAAAAGCCATAAAATAAAAGATTGAAAGTCCAATTACATTAAAAAAAAATTGGAGTGGGATAAAATACCATAAGCAAAGTCAAACAAATGAGGAAAAATATTTGTAACTCACATCATAAAGGGCAAATTTACCTAGTATGTAAAAAACATCTACAATTAATAAGGAAAAAGACCAACAATCCAGCAACATGGACACAGGACTGTGAACAGAGTTAACAAGAAAAAGTGATAAAAGTCTCTTAGATGGGTAGAAAGTTGTCCAAGCTATTCATAATAGGAGTACAAATTAAAAGCACAGACACACACCCCCAATCTAATACATGGTCCTTAATTAGTATGAACTAATCATAAAAGATAATTTTGAGACACCTTGCAAAATTTGAATAGTAAGTGGGTATTAGATTATATTAGGGAATTATTGTTAATTTTATTAGGTGAAATAATGGTATTACAGTTAGGTGGGAGATGTCCTTGTTTTTCAGAGATACGTACTAAAGTATTAGGGGTAAAATGTCATGATGATCTTCAATTTACTTTAAAAATACTTCAAACCCCAAATGGACAAGCAAATATGGCAAAATAATAAGTTGTTAAATCTAGGTGATGATCCATATACTTTTATCTCTACTTTTTTGTAGGTTTGAAATTTTTCATGCTAAAAGTCAAAAAGTAAAATGAAAGTACACCAAGATACTGTGTTTCACTTATCAGATGGGCAAAGATTGAAAGGTCTGATAAAATACCGTGTTTGGCAAGGATGTAGGGAAAAAAGCATTCCTATGTTGCTGGAGAGGGTATAAAAGGCAATTTGGCAAGACTGATCAGAATTACAAATGCACATACTTTTGGACCCAGTAATTCCACTTCTAGGAATTTATCCTACAGATAAACCTATACATTTAGGAAGTTATCTATGTACAAGGTTATTCATTGTATTTTTTGAAATAGCAAAAGATTGGAAACAACCTAAATGTCCACCAATAGAGGACTGTTTAAATTAAAATTGTATGTCCGTACAGTGGACTACTATATATCTGTAAAAAGAATGAGGAGACTGTTTATGTATTAACATAAACAATCTTCAAGATATACTGGGACCATATCTACGGAATATACATGTTCAATACAGCTGGAAACAAGCACAGTATAGAACAATGTATGATAACGAAAAGAGCTGGGAATACCATACAGACCATTTGCTAATATATGCATAAAATATTCCCGGAAAGATACACTGGAAACTGATAACACTGGCTATGGGGAAAGAACCGGGTGTCTGGGGGATCGAGGTGGGAGTAAATTTATTATTTGCCCTTTTATATCTTTTGAGTTTTGCCTGCTGGGTGCATATATTACTTATGCAGTACAGAAACAAGTGAGTGTTTCTTTTCCTAAAGAAAAATTAAACTGTTTTTCTCTCCCCCTCTCTCCAAGATATCCCAGTTCCTTTGTGTGCCCTGCCTCAGGGACTTTTCATCAGACTAAAATCACAAGCAGGTTAACCACTGAGCCACAAGAGAGTAGAAGGCAGGGAGGGAGAAGGTTTACGAGGCACGGAGCGCTCCCTTCACCACCACCCCCCGCCACCTCCTGGGGACAGAGCCCGGGAGTGAGGTCCGTGGGTCCTGAGGGAGCGAGGGCCACTCTGCCTCCCTGACTCTGCACAGCTACTCTGAGCTCCTGCCCTCTGAATATCCCCTACAAGAGTTTCAAAGCACAGAGCCTCCCCTCAGGGTCAAGGCTCTTTCCCTTCTCCAGGCTGCCTCTTGGCTCTTCCTTCACCTTCCCTCCTCCCTTCTTGGCAACCACACACCTGCCACTGGCCCCGCCCACTCTGGTACCTGCTTCACCTCCTGACATCATGGGCTTCTGGAAAGTTTGTCATCAAAAGTCCCCAGTGGGGCTGTTTTAAAAATAAGAGCCTGTTGGGGCCAGCCGGTGGCACAGTGGTTAAGTTTGTGAGCTCTGCAGCCCAGGGTTCGTGGGTTCAGACCCCGGGGGTAGACCTACACATCACTCATCAAGCTATGCTGTGGTGGCGTCCCACATATAAAAAGGAAGAGTGGCAGAGATGTTAGCTCAGTGACAATGTTTCTCAAGCAAAAAGAGGACGATTGACAACAGATGTTAGCTCAGGGCCAATCTTCCTCAACAACAACAAAAAAATCACAGGCATAATATGACCCTAGTTTTGTAGACCTATATCCATAGAAAAAAGCTAAAGCTGTGTGTTGTTATAGCTGGGTGGTAAGACTGTGGGTGACGTTTTTTTTTCTTTTTGCTTACGTTTTCTAAAATTTCTGCAGTGAACATATATTACTTTTATAATGAGAAACAACAGATGTCATGAAGAAAAATAGGATATAAAGCTCATAAACCCTGAGGAATAAATGACTGATGAAAATTTAAAAAGGTATCCTTATAGAGGAAGCCTGCATTTTTATCAGCACGTAGCCTTAAGCTATGGGTAAAGCGAGGTGGTCAGAAGACAAGTGAGAGAAATGGTACCATGGGAGGCCCATGGACCACTACTAGCCTGAGCCTGAAAACAATCATTTAATGTTGACCCTTTTCAAAGTTTACAACTTGGGATTTCTCTCCTCTTCATGCCAGAAAGCCAAGTGCTTAGGGAACCCAAGTGAGCAATACCTAACTTCCATGAACTTGTGACAAACCTCGATGATACAGATGCGAATCAATTATAAAGCCTAGCACAGAGGCAGACCCTCAGGGACACATCATAAATGACATTTGTGGCACAAATTCTACTCTTCTGGTTTAACTTTGGGGAGAAATTTTTCTTTCAACCAACCAACTTTCATCACAATGGTACTATGAACTTCTAAAACATGGTTCCCCTGCCCTTAAGGATTTAAAATCTAGCTGGGTTGATTCTCAGAGAGAACTTCAGGACGCTTACTGCATACCTGCAAACACAAGAATAGAGCATCTAAGACTGACTGTAAAAGTGATTAGAGTTGAACGCTAAATGCTGGTTAACTAGACTGGAGTACATTAATACAAAGGAATTAATACAAAGATTGTACAACCATTAAAATAATAATCTGCATAGTTACTGACATGAAAAGATATTCATAATATATCCTAAGAGAAAAAGGTTCTAAGAGTATAATACTACAGATGACATTTCAAAATTTACACGTATACATACACAGTCATATATTTATAGGCATTAAAATATCTCTATGGGACATTAAGAATGTCTTTACTTTTCTCTTCTCTGCTTTTCTAATCTTATTAGCACTATATATTTTTGTGTAATAAAAATGTTTACAAGATATAAAAGTAATCATCCTACTATCTTTTAAATAAAACAGGGTCTTTATATATTACAGGGAAAGAAAACAAATTATCATAGACCAGTATAAATCAAAAAAAATTTTTTTGAAGAAGGCTAGTTTTGACCTGAGGTTTGAAGATGATAATAGTTTTAGGATAGCAGAGAAGGAAGGGGGGTCTTGTTCAAAGCCCCTGAAGTGGAAACTGGCAAATGCATGTGTGTGTGTGCATGTGTGTACAGTGTGCGTGTTTGGGGCTGAAGGTGAGGAGCAGTTAACTTACCCGGAGCAAAGAAGGTGAAAGACAGTGTAGGGAATTTGAACTTGATAATCTAGGTAAAGAAGCACCTGGAGGTTCTTAAGTAAAGCAATACCTCATTAAAAATTTGTCAGAGGACAATGATTCTAACTGCCCTGTGTAAATGGGATTGGACAGGTGAGAGGGCGGAGCAGGGAAACCAGCTCTGAGGTGGCTGCAGAAGTCTCTGCTTAGGTGACATTGCCCCACTGACATGTGAACTATGGAAATAAAATGACAGGATCTGATCTGGACAACACCACAGAACAAGAATCAGCTGGCCCTGGCAGGTGACAGTATTTAGAGGCTATAAGACAGAAGTAAAAATGAATTCAGGGTTTTGATCAAAGGGGCTCAAGAGGCTGGCAGCGGAAGGAAATATGGGAAGGGGCTTCTGAGGTGGGGCACAAAGGAGGCGAGAATGCAGGCATGGAGGACATTCAAGAGGGCCTGGGAGCTGTAGCCCAAACAGCACCAGGATGATTTGAAAACCCTGGGATTCTGGTCCTGTCCTGACACTTCCTGCTGTGTACTTCCCCCGTCTATACAGGCAGATGGTAATAGCTATCCTCTGCGTACTTCAGAGTGGTTGAAGCGCCAACAAGATCACCTGGGTAAAAAGCACCCAGAGCACGTGGCAGCTATACAAACACGGAGCACTGTTATCATGCATGCAGGTGGTCTGCACGGAGAGATCACACAGGCTGAGCACATGAGCCAGAGGTCAAGATGGTCCCGCACTCAGCCTCGGCCTAGACTTTAATGAACAAAGAGAATTTCTGGAGAATCCACTGATTTGCCAAAAAGGATCAATTCCCTTTCACAAGCCGAGAAGCAAAGCTCCACGGTTCTGGGTAAAGTGGTACAGGGTCAGCACTGCTCCACAGCTGGCTTCTTCCCAGGCTGCCAGAGCTGGAAGGGCCTCGCGCATCATTTGGGTCAAGCCCCTCATTTTACAGATGAGGAAACTGAGGACCTGAGGAGCAGAAAAGTGCTTTGGCCAAGGTCACCTACCTAGGGGAAGCCGGTGATAGCAGCAGGAGGACAGAAGAATGGTATCACCGGGATGGACCGCTTTCTCCCCAGCTATGGCCACCAAACTGGCTTGCACTGCCACCTTCTCCTTCCTGGACTCTGCACAGCCTCCCCACAACCTGTTCTCCCCACTGAGGTCAGAGTGACCTTTAAAAACCTGAACGGGGGCGGCCCGGTGGCGCAAGTGATTAAGTGCGTGCGCTCCGTTGCAGCGGCCCAGGGTTCGCCGGTTCGGATCCCTGGGCGCACACCGATGCACCGCTTGTCAAGCCATGCTGTGGCGGTGTCCCATATAAAGTGGAGGAAGATGGGCATGGATATTAGCCCAGGGCCAGTCTTCCTCAGCAAAAACAGGAGGATTGGCAACAGATGTTAGCTCAGGGCCGATCTTCCTCACACACACACAAAAAAACCCAAACGTAACCATGTCATTTCCCTGTGAAAAGCACTTTGAGGAGTTGGAAGTGACTCCATCCCTCTGGCCCTCTACTGAAGACTACAGCTCCTTTCCTGAGAGCTCACAGCTCTCCCTGCTAAAGCTTCCCACCCTTTGACCCTTCAACCCTGCCACTCCTTTGCAAATAATCCCCTCATTAAACTCCTCAGCCATCCCTTTTGAGTTTCCTGCTGCTTCCTGCCAGGACCCTGAAGATGACCTCTGTGAAGTGGCTCCTGCCTGCCCCTCCACATCCACCCACCATTCCCCTCATGCTCTCACTCAGACAAGCCCCTACTCACCCTTGGATGAGTTGTAAGCTGCAGGTTATGTTATAAGCTCTTCTCGTTCTCAGTAAATCTTCATAGTATTTACCATAGTTTGTCATTATGCACATGTCTGTGTGTACATAGGCACACGTGATTATTCGATCTGCTTCCCTCTCACTAGACTGTAAAACGAGATCCCCTGGTTGATCTAGTTTCTCCCAGAGACTCGGCTGCTACCAGCCTCCCTGTCATTCTCTCTCAGTGACATGATAAAAAGAGAACATGAACAATTGCTACAGATGCTCTGAAAACAACACCCTAGGCACCTCTTCAGCCAAGCAGCATCCAGTGGAGGGTGGGGGAGTGGGTGCTGGCTGCTCCCAGGAGCCAGAAGCACAGTCAAGGCCTGGTGTCAGAGCCTGCCCTTGGGAATAAAGCTGACAGCCCACAGGAATGTCCCAAAGATCTCCATCTTTGAGGTTATTAACGTGGCTCACTCAGACTGCACCGCATGGGGAGGGAAGAAAGTCTTATTATTAACCTCGGTGTATTAATATTTGATAAAGCATCTTCACAATAATAGATAGCAGTCACCCAGAGAAGGGGAACAGCCTTGGTTCTGCGAAGTGTTCTCAAGGAGGAAGACAAGCCTTTATCAAGAGGGGAGAGGGGACAATGGGAGAAGGTGTTATGTCCTGGTCAGGAGAAACTGCCCTGGACCACACAGTGCAGGTGGCACGCTGGCCTCTCTTGCAGGTCTGTGTGCACAGGTAACTGGAAGGGTTGTCTGCGCCGTGGCCTGTCTGGGGGAGGGGTGAAACTCAAAATGGCTTATATCCAAGAGAAAGCTGCTGAGCCAATTATTTTTTTTCTTCTGACAGTACATTAAAATGATTACTGATGATTACAGATATTTTCATGAATAGTATATTTTCCCAATATACAGTCCCTAAATAGAACTCCAATTCAGGTTTTGAAAACATTTTCAAAACCTCTCATTAATGATACCATCGTTGTTCTCACAGGTAGCTTAAGAAGACATTCGGACCATTAACACCGATGCCTTGGTCTCCAGCAGCTGCATCTGAATTTGTCGACTTACCAGGCTGCCAAGAAGCTGCTGACCCCATCCCACCCTCGTGGTGGAATCCTGCCCTTCTCAGGCAACTGGGACACCTGGGCTCAGCGTCAGCCTGGTGCAGGTGTGGAAGGAGGCCCAGGGAGAGGCCAAGCAGCACCTCTGCCACCAAAGTCAGGAGGGAGCCCGTGTGACCCTCTCTGGGGAGTTCCCGGGGAGCCAAGGTAGGTGGGCAGGGAGCAGCAGGGTCTGAAGGCCACCGTCCTAAGGTTCTGATGGAATACCTGCCCGTCACAGAACTTAACCTTGGGGCCTGGGCACAGAGGGTCTGGAAGATGTTCAAGGTTCCAAGTGGTAGCAACTATGTGCTCCAGAGCACAGGGACGCAGCCTGCAGCGCACCTCCTGCTCTGTTGTGTCCTCCGAATTGTCCTCACCCAACCTTGCCTCTCAGCCTCGTCTCATCTCTAGTAAGAAGGCTACAAAGAGAGAACGCAGAAAGGCAGCGTGGCTCTAGGTTGAAACATTGCTTGGATTCCGATTTAAAGGCAGAACCAGAGTGGGCCACACAACTCTGTGCACTTTGTTTTAAAAATGCAGCTCTGTGTAGTCTATCCCTTAGCAATTCTTCAACAGGCCAAAGAAGGTAAAGGACATGTCGGTCCCTCTCCTTCTCACAGGCCTTCTCAGGAGGCCCTGGGCTGCTCTCTGCACTGCAACCTTCCAGATGCCTCTGTGCACCAAGGAGTTGGAAATCACGCAGCGGGCGGCACTCGGGAAGCAGGGATGCCAAGCTGTGTGCGTGTGTGAGGCAGGGGCAGGAAGGAGGCTAATGCACAGGCTTTTTCTTTTCAGGGTATCTTTCCTTTGCATTCCTCCTCCCCCTCCTCTCCAGCTGGGCCACATCTGCCCTGAGGCAGTATCCTCACCCCATCACTGGGGTCCACAACCTGGTGCCAGGAGGCACGCAGGCAGGGAGAGGCCTCCTCCGGGAGGAGGGGAAAGAGCACAGAGGGCGGGCATTCCGGCGGGTCAATTCCCTGCAGCCTGCAGTGCTTCATCCCTCATCCAGACAGCCACAAATGCTTACCGAATGGCTCCCAGTATGAAAAGGGGACAGACAGGCAATGGGGTGTGAGAGACAATGAGGTGGCTCCAGGAGACACTGGGAGCCTTGCTACTGAAACACGAAGGTTGGAACCTCTTGAAGGGATAAGAACTTGGCCTTTCAGCTGCTCCCCTTCCTCTAATCCTTCAAAGCAGATCCAAAAAGTAGGAAGGTGCCAGAGGCAGTCATCAAAGCAGAGAACGAACTCCCCCCTGTTCAGGAAGAAGCCTCGGGCTTCTTAACCTCATGAAGTGTGGCCAGCTTTAGAGGCTGACATTGAGGGCTAACATCTGCCCAGGGACCTACTGGGCAAATATTCCTGCTGGGCCCCCAGTCCTCCCCGTGGCATTGCCAAAGTCAAATCCATCCCCTTCCAGGAGCCTTCTGCAGCATTCTCTTACCCACCTCCCCCTTCACTTTAGTCAGGCTGATCTGCAGTTTCAAATCCGAAGTCATTCATTCTGGAGAGAGGTCACGTATTTGTATACCAACGTGGCAGTTTCCACGCAGAATAACCAGATGGCTTGTTTATTTCAGCCCAGGGAGGAAGAGCTGGAATATTGAAAGGCAGAAGAGGGAATATTTCCTTTGGAGCTGAGAGGAAGTTGACTTAAGAGGCAGAAAAGATGGAGTCCAGCTAACCAAATGCAAGTCTTCTAACCACGGGTCACTAAGTAAAAAAGGATCCAGAGGAGCTGCCATACCAGGAAGAGACCCAACAAGGCTTCACTGTCCTTTGGTTTCCTGGGCCTCCCAGGTCACCAAGCTGGATGGCAGAGACACAGCTGGGATCCCGGCTCGGATGGCCTTAAGGAGAAAGCACCCCCTACAGGGCATAGGGCTTCATCCCCATGGGCATTAGGTCTCTGAGACCAAGCCAAGAGCTCCAAGCACAAGCATTAGCCTAATTTCCCTGGTTCCTGGCTCTTTCTTCCAACCCAGGCCTTCTAAGACAAAGGAGAGTGGGGTTAAGAAGGAAGAAACAGGCCCTAGAACAGGCCAAGGTCACTGGGACAGTGCCTGAGCTCATGATCTTGAATGTCTGAAGTCGGGAGAAGAGAAAGGACAGAAAGATATTATTATTACTAAGAAAATTTCTTACAAAAACTAACATTTATCCAGCACTTTATTATTAATAAAAAGCTTTCATAAACTTTATCTTACTTGATCTTCACAATAACCTTGGGAAAGTACTACTGTCCTCATTTTATAAAATAGGAAATTGATTGGACCATCCTCCACAGAAGCAGTATTCAAGGTGGCACCAGGACTTGATTCCGGGTCTTGTGACATTTTCCTCCTCACTCCAGGACCTTCAATTTCAGAAAGAAAATGCCAGGCCAATCTCTCCAACCTTGCCTCACATATCTACAATGAAGATCACCACCATCTTGTACGAAACAGGACTGAATGCCTTCCTTGCTTGAATACTCTTAGGAGTGGGGGTGGCCGTGGAGCACGCTGAAATGATCAGGCCCAAAGGTAGCTTCTGCTTCCTAAGTGTCTTTGGAAAGGCTGACCCTGCCTAGACTGCCAAGGCAGCCCCAGAGACAGTACTGAAGAGAAAAATATCAGGAAGTTAAACTGGGGAAGACTGGTGCTCCCTTTCTCCTCTCTGCCTACCCACCAGAATGGGTCCACCCGCCACTCTACTTTGGATGTTCTCAAAGCTTTAGCTTCTCTCACAGGTCACTCAGAGTAGAGGAAAGTCAGTCAACTGCTTAGGTTTTTGTTTGTTTTTAAAAATCCTGAATGGACTCCAAACTTCCACGCTTACTGGTTAGCCAGATGTTCTGAATCATTAAGATCTGGGCATGCAACTCCACACTCGGTGGTTCCCCTCTTCCTGGACGCTTTCAGGTTCTTTGGTAGATAAGAGGCACACTCTTAGTGAGGAACAGGCAAGGCTGGCGAAGGCTCTGTCCTGATCGACCCAATCAACCCATTTCCACCAGCTTCCAGGCTGCTCATCAGATCTGACCACCATACATATAGGCCAACTGGACAAACTCTTGGCCCACTGGCCTGTCAGAATCACACGTGCCCTTCCAGCCTCAGCCCAGGGCCTCCTCCTCCACAAGCGAGTCCCTGATTCTCCCTGCATCTCCTTCTTTGCTCTCTCATCACTATTTAATTATGTGCCTTTCCTACAGTTCTTCTCTAGTTCTACTCATGCTAATTAATTATGAACATCATTCATTTTCCCTAATAGATCATAAACTCCTTAGAGACAGATATTAGGTTGAATTCATCTCTGCAGTTCCCCCTTCACTTTCATGTGTGGCTAGGCATTTAGCTTTACACATAGTAGGGGTACAACAGATAATTGTTAGAATGGAAATTACCTTGGTTTCTTAAAAAAGAGGGTATCTGTGAAACAAATCAAAGGATCCCTGCATAAAAGACAGTCCCACTTCTCAAACTGTCCTTTGGCAAACCTCATGGAGTATGGTACCCTTCTCCCTCTAGCTGTATCACCAGGGTCACCCTGGCCAGATCCAGCCGGCACGAAAGAGAAAGAAGGTAAAACCAGACTGGCAAAGACAAAGGGTTCCGAGTTTGGCTATTTAAAGAGATTAAAATTACATAAGCAGAAGCAAGGGGTTGGTGCTATTACACGTCCCAAAGGAAAACCAAGGAAAGATTTGCAGGGTGGGGGGGGGGGGGGTGAGGAGGAGATGAAGGAAGAAGAAAGGGAGTTTCCTGCAAAGAACAAGGACACAAAGGGTGATGGCTGAGGCCTGAGTGGATTCCCCCCTCAACAGGGGAATGAGACACCCCATTCCTTTTACAGGGATGGGAAGCCCAGACACTCCTGAGGTGCAAGATCATTGTAATCTCAGAGGGACCTAGAGCCCTGCATGCCACAAACTGGAGACCAAGTCATCTGGGAGCAGAGTGGAGGGAGGGAAGTGGAAGAGTATGACCATGAACTTCAGACAGGGCCGTGAGTGATGGGGGCGGTGGCAGAAGCACTCCAGAAAGTGCTCATGGGAAAGGCTGCACCCTTCTTACAAGGCAGAACATGAGAACAATCAATGATGGGGGACAAGTCTGATTTGGGCCGATCACTGGTAGAGCAGGTGGAGGAATCCACCTACCCCCACACCACCCATATAACCCCAACTTCCCTTATTGGCCAAGGACTTAGGGTCAGAATATAGCTACCCTGGGCCAGGCTCCAAGGAGGCATGGTCACAGGGATTGGTGGGGAAAAAAAATCCCAAGAATCAGATCTCAGCCAGCAGGAGGAGGAGAAGCCATATCCACTGGAGATTTAAGATCCACCCCCCCGCCTCACACACACTCACACACACACACACACACACACAGAAATCTATTATGAATTTTTTAAGTAAAAATCTAATTCCAGTTTAAGGATAAGAGGTTTAGTCCAGAAAATCCTCCTTTTTGAGGTGGTTTGGGGAGGATGTTATCTGTTCTCAATTTCCTATCAAATCACTCTTTCCTTTCGGGACCACAAAGAGGATGATAATCCAGGACGAGGCAGGAGATCAAGGTGCATAATGAGGCCCCACGCACCTCTGCCCAGCATCCAGCCCCTCAGACACTCCTTTACCCAGACTTTCTCTTACTTCTGACGTTGGCCACAGGTCATTCAGGACAGAGGCAGAGGGCAGGGCCCACCTGGCACCACCTCCTGCCTGGGAGGAAGTGGGGGACACGTGATAGCAGAGGCTACCTGAGCCTGTGCTCCCTTCCCAGGGGCCCAGCCTGAGCCACGCAGCCAAATCTCCATCACCGCCTTGCCAGGGCTCAAGCCAACGCACACAGAGGATTCACCACCGGCAGGGAGGGGAGTGAATCTCAGGATTATGAGAACGGCTCCCCTAACCCCCACAACCCCAAACGGTACCTGCCAAGGCCTTGATCCGGGATCTCTCAAAGAGCCTGGCTGAGCTGTTGTCATTATCCAGCTCATCGTCCAGGGCATCCCAGCGGGCATTGATCCGGCTGTACGGTGGCTGGTTGCCCACGTTTTCAAACTCCGTAGCCGATGTCATGTCAGCAGGCTCTCAGCAGCTACGCCTGCCTCAGTCTTCATGGAACGGTCCCTAGGGGGGACAGCAACACAGTCAGAGGGTTAGCTCCCACCCCCTTGGACTTTTTCTCAGGGGAAACTTATTCAGAGCATCCAACAGGAGTAGATCCTTGCAGGAGCAGCACACAGTGCCATCTGCCTGGCCATGCTTCCTACCCAGGGTCTCTGGGTCGTTGGTTATAAAATATTGCAGCAACAGTAACGGCGGCAGTGGCGGCGGGGATGGAGAGCTGCATGCAGCAAGGGTCAGGACGGCCAGCAGGTGGAGATATCAGTCACAGCAAGCCCACTTCCTCCAAACCGCTGCCACCGCGGGAGCACCAGCACCGAGAGGCGCGGCTCTCCTGAGAGCCAGAGGGGGATGAGCTGGGAGAGCAGCCTTATCCTGTGGACTGGGGCCAGGACTCCATCTGGGGGGAGGTGGGGACGGGGAAGGAGAGGGAAGCTGGAAGATGGCTGAGTCCAACTCAAACATGAATCAGTGGGGAGAGAGATGAACATGAGCTTCAAAATGCCACTGGTGCCTTGAAGCTGCGCTGGGGGAAGTTGACTCCTCCCAAAGACTGCCAAAGAGCCCTCCGAGTTCTTTCCCAGCAGCAAATATTCAGACAGCTGAGCTCTTGGTTTTGCCTTCTTTGAAGTGCGACCAGGTGATTGGACAAGGTCTCCTGTTGAATCCCAGCACAGACCAAGGAGCCCAAATGAGCCTGCTGGACCATCCAGGCCATCAGCACAATGGTGTGGTGGTGGTAGTAAGGGGATCCCACAGACAGGGGAGCTATGTGTGCTCATCTATGCAATGCACATGGGCATCAGGAGCACTGGGGCCTCATTCGCCCATCATTTATCATGTTTGCTCATTCATTCATTCATTCATGATTAATCCAAATAAGCAGCAAGCCCCAGGGAGGTGGCAGGCACTGTGCTAGGTGATTATGGGTAAGGCAGGAAGGGCCCTGTCCTCATGGAGCTTATACTCTGGCAGCAGGACAGATGATGAAATAAGCAATTACAATGCAATGTGACCTGTGCCACCACTGGGAAAGAACGGGGAAGGTGGGGGACTCACGGCAGGGGCTAGGTAGGTGTCAGGGGAAGGGAAGTTTAAGCTGATTCCTAAAGAAAGGTTGGAGGCATCCTGTGAAGGGACAGATGGAAAGAGATGAGTCCAAACAAAGGGAATAAAGAGCAGGTACAAAGTTCTGAAGGTGAGAAAGGATGTGGCAAAATTCAGGAACATTTCAATGTAACTGGAGGGTGAAGGAAGCATCGGGGAGAAAAGTGGGACAGGAGGCTAGAGAGCCCGGGCCAGGTCCTGAATGTCCTGGGCCTCTGGAAGAAGCCTAGCCTCCCTTCAGCCTTAACTTCCTCGCCTGTACCTGCCACTCAGTCATCTTCCCATGGAGCTTAAGGGACTCCAAGATCAAATGTGTGAGAGGGAACAGGGAGCCCAGAAACTTCAATCCAAGAGAACAAAAGGGGTAGGAAAGGAGGCTGTGAGGCAGATGAATGACAATGACAACTAGTGAGATGTGAGGAAAACCACTCCCTTCATAAGCGTGTGCACACACGCACCCTGATATCCAACACAGACACACACTCCAACACACATCCAATTCACACACACACATTCACACACACATGCACTCACATCCAAGACAGACACATGCTCCAACACATCCAACACACACACACATACACACACACACCCCAGCCCCACAAGCGGGCACACACTTGAAGAAATGAAGCAGCTCAGGATCCAAGTGTAGCTGCAGTGCTGTAAGCCCTTATTTCTCAGACAAGATCACTTCAGACTCTTTTTTCCCCAGTCGATGAATGAATCCCACCACATCCTTTTGAGGTAAGACAGGAGCCAGAATTATCCACCCTAAAGGCTCAAGGGAGAAAACCAAGGGCTGCTGCAGGGTGAGGCCTCCCAAGGTCATGGAGGGAATTACTGCCGTGGCTGCAGCCCAGTTCATCCCCAGGACCAGGCAGATTTTCGGGAAGCAGGTGGGGAGGGAACATGGCACATGGGGACACAGGGCATTCCCCAGCTTCCAGGGCCTGGCAAAGGTGTCCGCTACTCAGAGGAAGGGAAGGTGAAGGTGGGGAAGCCAGTCATCACCCCAAACACACCCCACGATTCCCGGCCTGTGCCCAGGAACACCCTTGTCTCCTTGGACAGCCTGTCGTCTTCCACAAATGGACACTCTGCTTTCAGGGCTGAGATTTCCCACTCCACTGGCTGGGGGAGGACTCCCCACTCCCCAGCCCTTTCCCCACTTCCCTGAAGCGGAACTACCACCAGCTCTGAGCTCTGAGCAGAGAGGGACTGACAGGCTGACCACCTCCCGCTGGGCCGCAAGCCGCTGCCAGATGCAGGAGGCAGGTGAGATCAGATCCTGCGTGCGGGAGGTAACCAGACCCTGGCTCTCCTTCTTGTCTTGGGCTATTTTTAAGAGTAGCCGAGAGAGGCCCAGGCCTGGGCCGGAGGAGTGAGATTACCTTTGCCGCGGCTCCGTAAATAGGTCTGCCCCAGAAAGATGAGCGTGAGCAGGCAGACAAGCAGGCCCAGCGTTCAAGACAAGATTGATGGCCCCGGGTGCAGAAGAGCAGCCACTCGACAGCAATTCATCCTGCTTAAAAACGCCATGTCTCCTGCGACCGCGGCTCAGAGAAGGCAGCAGCCAGGCAGCGGCTCTGCCGGGCACGTGAAAAACACATAAGTGTGTCTAAATACACAGTTCTAGGTATTTTTTCAGAAGGGTCAGGTCCCTGAAGACAAACACCAACGAAAGAAGATTCAGAAACTAAAGAGAGGTCCTCTTCCTCCTGCCCCCAGCCGTGCCCACCCCAGAGGCCTGCCCAGATGGCACTCCATCAGAGCCAAGGGGTGGGGGGTGGGCCAGTGTGCTCAGCGGCAAGGGGAGAATCTTAGAGAACCGAGTGTGAGAGGCAGCAGAGAAGAAAATAAGAAAACAGGAAAGCTACAGATGGTTATTCCAGGAAAACAAAACAAAAACCCCCAACGATGCCTAAAACTAATGCAACCCAGTGTCACCCACATCTATTTCTATTATGGTCATAATGTCCCTCAGAAGGCCTGGCAATAAAGAAACCACCATGACCAAAAAGAATAACATATGTTGGGGGCTCACGGTGGGACCATCTAACCAAATGGGGTTCATGGAAATGACATTTAAGTTGATACCTGAGGGGAACTTGGAGATGAGGTGATCCAGTCACATTTTTAAGGAAGTAAATCATCTATGCATCCAGAGTGGCCCTCAGTAAGTATGAAGGACAGCGAGTACAAGGCTAACATCAAACCCTAAACCGCACCTCACTCCCCTGCCAGCAAACCCAAGAAAAAAGGCATAAGAAGTAGTTCCTTGTCCCTTCACAGCCCAATTCACCCTCAAGCTCCCAAGAAGTCCTTCTCGTAACCCATCAGACCCTCGTCAAAGTGTAGGTGGCTCTTCTCTGGCCTGTGCAACTCTGCCCAGGTGAGCCCACCTTTCCTCTTCAACCACCTGCCTATCTAGCAGCTGGGCAGGCCTGTCTCCCAGTGCACAGCCCAGGGGCTCATCCTCACCCAGTGAGCTTCTGCCACCCCGAGCCCAGGTTATATTCTGAACAGGATGGTCCCTAGAAGACCCGCCAACAGTGCAGCACCAAAAGCTCAGCTGATGGCCAGGGCACTGACTTGCAGAAGGAGCGCCTGCTTGGTAAATGGATGTCACAACATCACCGACACAACCCACAGCTCCACCCTTCACGTGTGTGCCAAGGAACCCATCCACTTCTGAGATCAGGTGTTTAGCCTCGGAATCTCAACCTCATGTGCTATGTCCAGTTAATCCTTGAGTGGTTAGGAACCCAAGAAGTGGCTGCAGTGGCAGCTCCTCTCCCGCCTGCAGGGTGCTGCCGGAGTCCCAGCGAGAGCTCCCGCCAGCCCTCCCTGTAGCGCTGAGCAGAAGAAGATGGATGCTCATTTCTTCCCCTCCCCACGCCATCGCCTCTTCCCTGGGCCACATAAATGTGAGAAGCCACAAAGCCCAAAGATCTACTTCGGGAGTGGGAAATGGGGAAATACAGTGCTGCCTTAGGGTCACAGGTGTAGGTCTTCCTTAAACAGAGAATTTAGACCCACTCTACCTTTATTTTCTCCCTAGCTGTGAGGTTTGACCCCTCACCTGTTTTCTATTTTGTCCTACCCCCTAATGCTACTCCCACCCCACTTTTAACATATTTTGGTACATATTTTGGTTGCCTGACTGGCAACCCAGTCAGGAGATTAATTCCTAAAGTTTCCCTGGTAACTTTTCCACCAATGCATCTACCAAAAGGGAACATCCTTCCACTACCTCTGATCATAATCTCACTGCACATTCACAGACACCTTAAAGAAAAGCCAAATACAGAAACACACACACTCACTAAAACAGCAAGAGAACCAATGAGATGCCCAGTGCAGAGTACTCTAAACATATCTCCAGCCTTAACCTCCTTCCCACCGCCAAGCTCTAGTCTGGCACCTTCATCTGTCTACCAGACATCTCCACCTAGAAAGTACAGCTCAGTCTCAATATGGCTAAGCCTAAGCACATGGCTCCAAGGGCAGCAGAACAAGGGAGGTTCAGGACCATGGGGTGACAGGGAGGCCCAGGCAAGCATACCACCTGTGGGGGACCTTTCCAGCAAACAGACATCACCACCCGGGCCAGGCACCACCAGTGCCTGGACCAAGCTGCTTCCTCTCTGCAGAGCACATTCTGCTTTTTCACACTCTGTAGTTTCCATCCCGACTGGCCTGGCTACCAGTCCATCAGTGGCAGCATGTGGTTTGGGGTTCTTAAAGTCTCAAGATTCCCGTCCATGGTTGCCACCATCAAGGATCCCCATGCATTTGCAATATCCTGGTCATTGTAGTCCACTGCTGTTTGGTGAGGCCTTATCTTAGACCCTTCCACTCCAGTTTCTGTCACCAGGCAGGGACTTCAGGCCCACATGTCACAACTTGTCCACCCTCATCATGGAAAAATCTCCTACTAAGAACTGGCTTCAGTTATGTTGCAGCTGTTGGAATGAGGGGAGAGGTCACGGCTCCAATAGTTCTTACATGGATTTGGTTGGGGAACAGGTGCAGCTCAGCTCTGATATAAAGATTGCCCCATCAGCCCTCTATCTTAACAGCATCTATCAGCACCTCACACCCTACACAGAGGCAAATGTCCACTGGGAATGATTAAAGGAGACAGGAGAGATGATACTCTTAATATACATAATTTTCAATTATCCTCAATTGGGATTCTTGGGCTCAATATCTACATTTACAGAAAGCTATTACAACTCAGTCCTACTTCTTACCTCTCCCAACTGACTTCTTACGAGATAGCCACCGGTCTCCTCTCCCAAAAGAAGTAACATTCTATGGTAGTTAAATTGAAAAGTTGAATGCCCAATTTCTCTTCTTCTATGAAGACTTTCCCAGAATACCCACAGTGACCTCTCTCTTCTCTGATGAAAACTGCACAGGGAGGTAGTGAGGTCTCAACATTGGAAGCGGCCAAGAATAGCTTGAAATAATGGATTTGAAATAATTGTTGAGATATTTCTAATGAAGTAATTGATTCAGAAAAGATCATAAAAAAATAAAACCATCAGATAACAGATTGACGGGGAACTATACAAGGGATCAAGTTCCCAACACCTGAATTCATGGATGAATCTTAGCATCACTAAGAAACAGGACAACTAGACACTGTGTTTCTCTCACATGGCACAAGATGATGAACAGCATGACCAATGGCATTCTTGCCAAAAAAGTCAACTCTCAATCTGATCAAGTCTTTAGAGCTAACTTTCCATTTACAGGAATTATAAGAGATCAAGAGACAAGTTAAATGACAACATGAGGAAGCAAAGAGACAAACCCAGAATATGGGACATTCTGTACACATCTGACCCCATTTCTTCAACAAGTTAATGGCATTAAAACAAAGAGACAAAAAAAGAGGCAAAGAGTAGCGACTGCTGTAGATCAAAAGGGACTTAGGAGATGTAATAACCGAATGTAATGTGTACCCTATTTGGATCTTGAATCAAACAACTATCAAAACACTTTTTTGAGACAACCAGGGATATCTGAGTTATAGACTCAATATTGGATGATAACCAGGAATTACAGTCAATTATATTAGGTGTGATAATGACACTGTGGTTATGTAAGAAAATGAACATATTTTTTAGAGATGCTGAAGAATGTAGTGGGGGACGTGACATGTCATCTGGGATTTGCTTCAGCAAAGTGGGGAGCAGAGGAAGCAAGTGGGGAACCCCTAATAACTGCTGACTTGGGGTGATCCACACATGGGGGGCTCATGATACTAGTCTATTTTTGCATATGTTTGAAAATTTGTATAATAAAAATTTAAATCTAATAATAAATTAACATTTTATCAATTTTATAAAAAATAGTCTTATGCCCTGGGTACAGCTAGAACTCAGAATAGAAGTCAACCCCTTACCACGGCCCTAATGCCCGTCATGGTCCAGCTTCTGCCTCCCCACACTTGCTACATGTAATCTGCAAGCCTCCTTTCAGGTCTTGCAATTTGCCATTTCCTTCCAACTCAGGCTCTTGTGCACGCTGTGCCCTCTGCCTTGGACACTTCCTGGAGCATCTTTGCATGACTGGCTACTTCTCATTCCTCAGGTCTCCTCTTAGACATCATTCTCTTAGATAGGGAGCTCAAAGCCCTCCCCGAGCACCCTATCTAAAGTAGGTCCCCCCTTTGTCAACCTGTCTGGACACCCTGCTTGACCCCTTCATAGTACTCATCATAATTCTAATTATTCATACATCTGTTGGTTTACTTTTGGTTTTGCCTCTCCCGGCCTAGACTATAGGCTCCTTGCAGGCAGTAGCTATGTCTGTCTTATTCATATTGTATTCCAGTGCCTAGCAGTGTGCCTGGGACACACAGGTGCTCAATAAATATCATCCTCCTCCCAAAGGCCTAACTCTGGAACCTCTTTAAACCCCTCTATCCCACCATATTCCTTGATCCATGCTCTACTCATTCAGTTATGCCACTTATGTGTATTGAGTGCTTACTCAGTGTTTATTCATCACCAAGGCCAGTCATTACACCTCTGTAAAGTATCTTTCATTCATCATTCCTTTATGTTCTCAATCTTCTACTTTCCTTCAGGCCCTTACCGTTTCCCACCTGGACCTGTATAACGGTCTGTCCATGCTCAGCCTCTTTAATCCACCCTGCACAGCCCCCTCATAATGACACACCTCTACTGCGTAAGCTTTCAGCCACTCTCCACCACACACAGTCTACTCCAGCCCTACATCATTTGGGGCTGAGCTCATACTCTCATGTGCTAACTCTGCTCTAACCATGAGGGTCCATGTGTCCCCCACCCCCACCATTGTGGCATATACCTCTACAGCTTTATTTCTGCTACATCCCATATACTGAAATTTTGGCATCTTTTCTCTCTTCTTGCAATTTAAAACAAATACAATTTTTAAACATTTAGAGACACAATATATAACATTTCCCTAGAATCTGAATGAGGTCACCTTTCCCCTCCTATCTAACTTCATGGATCCTTTACTGCCTCTATGCCCAAGTGGAGGGGGCAGTCAATATGGGCTCAGGGAAAGCTGTGACGATCCACGCACTGACTCTCTCTTCTCAGTCCCACTCGCTCCCCCAGTCTCACTGCTTTGCCAAGTGAGGCCAAATCCTCATGGTCCTTCCTTAGGCCCGTCCCTCAAATCCTGGGAGGAAAATGAATTTTTAGCTTTTTCTCCCTTCAGTCTTCATTTTAACATGCTCAAGTCATCCTTATCTTAAATAAAACTCCTCATTGCCATCCTTTCTCTCTTCTCTTTCAGAGACAAACTTCTTGACAAAGTTGCCAAGGATATGAACAGATGAGTTACAGAAAAGGAAATCCAAAAGGCTAAAACCCTGTGAAGAGATATTTGGGCTCATTAGTTACCCAAGAAATGCAGATTAAAACAAGGAGGCACCACAGGCAAACATTATCAAGCCGGATAATGCGAAGTGTAGTTAGCGATGTGCAAGCAGGAACCTTGTGCACTGCTGGTAGGAGTGTACTGGCCCAGCCATTCTGGAGGGAAGCCTGCCAATACTCAGGCATGTTATGTATCTGCAACTCCACTCCTGGGCAGAGAGACCAAAGAAATTCTCACACAGGTCTAAAAGAGGACATACGCAAGGATGTTCAATGCAGCATTGACCGTGGTGGCAGAGAGGAGCAGATAACCTATGTGTCCATCCCTGGGGGATGGACAGTAAAATGTGGCAAATGTACACATGGAGGACACATGGCAGCACTGGAGGATCTTAAAAACATAGTGCTGGATAAAATAATTAAGAAACAGAGTGAGCTCTATAACACATTATTGACACATTTTTTAAATATATGCATATAAAACAACATATATATTATAAGAACACATACAAACAAAAAGAAAACTCTTAAACATATGAAAATGGTTGCCTCTGGGTGGAATGAGGGGAAGGGAAAAGGAAAATGGAGATAAAAGGAAACCAATCAACCAACCAACCAAGAGAGGGGCCTTGCCTAGAAAATGATGATGATGAACTGAGAAGTAAGATGCCCTCAGCCCTCTGCTCCTAAGGTAAAAAGATACAGTATATTTATCTATATTCATGAGAGCTTCCTCATCCCATACCCAGCTCACTCCTCAATTCACCGAAATATGGCTTCCCCCATCACTTCATGAAACTGTTCTCATCAAAGGTCACTGACACCTCCTTTCCTTGCTGCTTAAAACAACAGACGCTTTTCAGGTCTTATCTTGACTTCTCAGCAACATTAAGGTCTGTTGGCCATTCCACAATTTCCTGAAATCACTTCCTATGTCTTCCAGGACATGCTCCTTGTTCTCTCTTAACTCCCTGGCCCTTCCTCCTTGGCCTGCTCTATGGGGTACTCTTCCTCTGGCTGTCCTCTGAATGGTGATGTTCCCCAGCATTCTATCCTGGGCCTCCTCCACTTCCTCCACTGGCTACACACTCTTCTTAGGCTATGTCCCTGACTCCCATGACTTGAATTATCATCTCATGCTAATAGCGTCCCAATTTATCTCCTCAACTCCCATCCAACTGCCTTCTGAACATCTACCTGGAAGGCCCACAGGCCCCTCATACTCAACATGACCCTCAATTGAATCTATCACCAACCCTGTCCCAGTCCTTCCTGTCATGTTCCCTGTCCACCAATATCCCAATGGCCTCAACCAAAATCTGGGGATGTACTCTGCCCCTCTCCTTCTCTCTCAGTATTTCATCAATTCAGTCCCTTCAATGTCTCTCAAATCTCTATTTTACTCTGTCTCCACTGCTCCCCCTCACTTCTGGCCACCATCATCTCAAGTCTAGTGGTTTCCTGCTGATTTCTTTGTATCCATATTTGCTCTTTGCCTACCATCCCAACCCATCTCTATACTGTAGCCAGAAAGATCATCTTAGAATAAAAATATGGTAATGTCACCTCCATACTTTAAGAGCTCTTCCTATCTCAGAAGAAAGTTGGAAACCATAACAAATCCTAGTCAAAGCCCTTTGTGCTCTATCCCCTAGCTAAACACTATTTCCATCCAACCCTTCCTATTTCCCCAAACCCACATTCCAGCCATAATGAACTCTATTCAGATCACCAGCTCTCTCCCAACATGATCTTTGCACATGCTCTTCCCTAAGCCTGGAAACCCCTCCCTCTTTTTCAGAATAATTTCTCATCCTTCAGAACTCAGCTTAGCCTTCACTTCCTTCAAGAAACCTCCCATCTCCACACTATCCCCTGCAACAGTGCAAGGTGGGAGGGCTTCTTTCAGGTTCCTATCACACTCAGTGCTCATTTTCATCAAAGAACTTAGCCACATTGTAGGAGAACCATCTATTTCTCTGTCTTCCCCAATAGATTGTAAGCTACTTGAAGCCGGGACATCCTTATTTATTCTTTTTGTCCAACTTGCACACCATAATGCCAGATGCATGAAATGGGGCTACAAAATGTTGAAAAAATGGGTGAGAACTGAGAAATGCAGGGCACTGCTCCTTAAGAGGATAAGAGTGGCTCCTGCAGAGGACACACTACTTGGAGGCCAACCTGGAGGTCAAGGTGGTGAGGGGGCTGGAAACCCGGCATGTAGCAGTAGGGCCATGGATTCAGACTGGGCACTGGTGCCCGACATTGTCACTGTTGCCCACCTCCTCCTCTTTGGCTGGACTGTGGTGGCAGAAAGGATGGGTAGTGACAATAGGGCCCAAACTCCTACGAATGTCTACAAATCTCGAAACTTCTCAGAGCAGCTCTGACTCAACCCACGCCTCCATTTCCTCACCCAAAACATTGATGAAAGCAGCAGCTTCTCACCCAGAACTCTTCCAGACAGGGAAGTCCTACTCCGCCTAGCTGAGACGTCTTTTATAGTTTCTTTCTTGTGTCACAGAAATGCCAGTCATAGAATGGTTTCTATCCATACATCTCTGCACACAAACGAAAAGAGCTAAGTCGAACCTATAAATAATATATAAGTTATGGGTGCCAATTTAGTTATTCATTCATGTCAGAGCTTTTAAAATAATTAAATTAAAATTAATCTTTTAAAAGTTGCTTGGGCCCACAAGGACTCCTGAGGGAACAGGTGCTGGCTGGAGGATTTTCCCATCCCAGGCCAGGGCACAAGCCTGGCGCAGTGAGGCCGTCCTCTGGAGCCATACAGGAAGTTGCCTGCAAACAGCAGCTCCAGTCTTGCAGCAATGGCAAGTACAGCCTCTTTCAGGCCTGGCAGAGCCAGTTCCTGCATGCACGGTCTCCCAGGCCTGCAGAGAGGCCACCTCTCAGCCACTAGAGTCTATTCGGCCCCCTGCCCTAGGCTTCACTGACGGAGAACCACCAGGCGCGGGTTCATGCGGTCACTCTGCTGCCCAGCGTCCTCAGGATAAATATTTGGCTCTTTATAGGACTGCATAGCAAAGCCCAGGGCTAGGAAGGGAACCTGGAACTTACTAAGACCTTTATGTATATTGTCCCACTTAATACATACCCACACTCACAAACTGTTAGACATTATTATTGTTACTGCTATTATTATCATTGTTGTTCCCATTCTGTCAAAACAGAAGACCTGGGTTGAAATCCTAACTCCTGTACTTAGTAGCTGTGTGTTCTTCTATAAGTCACTTAGCCACCCTGTATATCAGTTTCCCCATCTGTAAAATGAAGGAAACACCCTATGCTTCTGTGGCAGCGACTGCTTGGGCCTAACAGTGTCTGGATTGTACTCTTTCTACACACACAGCATGGAGACACCTTCCAGTCGCCCTTGTAGGCAGGTGTGGCTGTGTGAGTGAATGAGCAAAAGTGACGTGCACCACTTCAAGGTCTTAGCCATAAAAATCTTTCCCATAATTCTCTTCTTCTTTCCCCTAAATTCCTAGAGCCTAGAGGATGAGGCCCCAAGATAGAAGGAACCTGATTTCCTGGATAACTGTGGGGAGCAAGGCCTCCTCCTCAATTTATACCTATTTACTCATCTGTGATGTGAGCAAGAAATAAAATTATATTGTAAAGTTCTTTATTAGAGCAGTTAGGGTACCCTAATTAACATACCTACCATTTACCACATAAAGCTGCTGTATAGATTAAATGAAGTTATATGAAAATGATGTATAAACTGTATAGTACCATATAGTCCCAAGATATTGTTATTTATAAATAATATACAGTATCTCTCAGTAACAAGTTTGTGGGTCTGCTCAACACGCACGCTCTCACAGCAAAAAGGAAAGTGTGCAGTAGGTGGAGTCTATTGTCATTACCCTATTGCCCTTTTGCAACTCTCTTTCCCTTTCACCCTGCCTCAGGCATCCATGCTCTCCCAGCCTCTCTTGATGCCAGGTTCCCCCATTGAGTTGAATGACCCAGTGGCACTCCTTCTTCAGACTTACCCTGCCATCCCTACTTCCAAACAAACTTGACCTTGACAACCTAATTTCCTATCACTGTAAACTCCTTAAAGGGAAGGATGCCATTTTCACCTTGAAGGTCCTAGCACTGGTAGGTGCTCAATTAGTACACGTTAATTGGATGAAACAGATGTATCTACCTTCCCAAGGAGCCAGAGTCTCCCCTAGGGAACAAATTTTAATAAGAGCCTTATGGAAATATAATATTTTACTCAAAGGAGGGTGATGAAAAAGGCAGTTTAGGAGCCAAACCAGGCCAATGGGTGAGAAATGGTTGGTCAGACAGGCTACTCAACATGTTCAAATCATGCAAAGGAGGCAATCTCTTTTGCACCTACAGAGAAAACAAGCTCTGCCTAGAGAGTCCCTGAAAAGTGTAGACTTAACTCAATGTACGACTTGTGCTAGGAGGCAGACCTGGGCAGGGAGAAGGAGCTGTCCAAGGTTAAAGAATGTGGCAAGAAGGGTGTCAGAATGAAGCCCCTATTTCCTGCCTTCTAGAGTTATGCTCAGACCTCTTAGCCTCACTGCTGGCCTGGCCATAACCAAGGGCTTTGATGAATTTGTCAACCCTATTCTAGCATCTTGCATTTGACTACAGAATCAAGACAAGCATTCACAAGTAGGTTGGCACTGTTTATTCATTAATTCAACAAATTTTTATTGAATAGCAGCCCCAAAACCCACGAAATACTTAGGTATAAATAGAATAAAATACATGCAAGATCCATAAACTGAAAGCTACAAAACACTGAGGAAAGAAATTAAAGATCTAAATAAATGGAGAGATATACCATGCCCATGGACTGGAAGATTTAATATTGTTAAATGTCAATTTTCCCCAAACTGATCTATAAATTCAATGCAATGCCAATTACAATTCCCACAGAATTTTTTTGTTGAAATCAACAAGCTGATTCTAAAATTTATATGGCAAGGCAGAGAAAATAGAATAGCAAAACTATTTTGAAAAGAAGAACAAAATTGGAGGACTCATTACCTGATTCTAAGACTCATTAGTCAGTCATCAAGATAGCCTCATACGGCAAACGGCTAGACATATATATCAATGGAACAGAATGAAGTCCAGAAATAGACTGACATACATATGGTCGATTGATTTTCAACAAAGGTGCAAAAACAATTTAATGGAAAAAGGATAGTCTCTTCAACAAATGGTGCTGAACAACTGGACATCATATGAAAAAGAAAATGAACCTCAAGCCGTACCTCACACCATATACAGAAATTAACTCAAAATGGATTATAGACCTAAATGTGAAACCTGAAACTATAGAACTTCTAGAAAAAAATAGGAGAAAATCTTTGTGATCTTGGGTTAAGCAAAATATTGTAGATTTAACACCAAAAGTATGATCCATAAAAGATCAGGTATTATAAAAGAAAAATTTGACCACCAAGAGTAAAAATGTCTGCTCTTCAAAAGATATTGTTAAGAGAATGAAAATACAAGATGTAGACTGGGAAGAAATGTTTGCAAGATACATTTTCTAATAAAGGACTTGCATCCAGAAAGGGAACTCTCAAAATTCATTCATAAGAACACAAAACCTCAATTAAAAATGAGCAAAAGATTTGTACAGAGGCTTCATCAAAAATATATATATATATGTATGGCAAATAAACACATGAAAAAATGCTCAATATCTTTTGTCATTAGAAAAATGCAAATTAAAACCACAATAAAATACCACTACTCACCTATCAGAATGGCTTTAAAAGAATTGAAAATAATAAGTGCGGGTCAGGAGGCACAGCAACCAGAAGTCTCAAACATTGTTAGGGGAGTGCAAAATAGTACAGCCACTTTGGAAAAGAGTTTGGCAGTTTCTTACAACACTAAACACACATTTACCATAGGACCCAGCAAGCCTACTCATAGATATTTTCCCCCTAGAGAAATGAAAAGTTAGGTTCACACAAAAACCTCTGTGCAAATGTTTATAAGCAGCTTTATTCATAATGACCCCCAAATTGGAAACAACCTAAATGTACATTAACTGGTGAATGGATAAACCAACCATGTACATCCACACAATGGAATACTACTCAGCGATAAAAAAGAATTGTTATACACACAACGTGAATGAATCACAAATGCATTATGCTGAAAGAAGCTAGGCTCAAAAGGCTATATCCTGTATGATTCAACTGATATGACATTCTGGAAAAGGCAAAACTATAAGCACAGAAAACAAATCATGGCTGCCAGGGTTAGGGCTGAAGAAAGGGGCTGACATCAAAAGGGCCTGAGGGAATTCTGGAGAGTGACTGTGGTGGTGGTTATACAACTGTATGCATTTGCCAAAACCTATAGAAATGTACACTAAAAAGAGGGAATTTTACTATATGTAAATTATACCTCAATATACCTGAAAACAAAATATTAAAACTAAAAACATAAACAAAAAGACTAAAACCACATTTATTGAGCACCTACTATGTAGCAGGCCCATTGTTATATACTCTGATAATAATCATATAGAATTATCACAATTTATTTTAAAATAATGAGAGGGTTTTCTCAAGCAAGGTACTGTAACGGAGGATATAAATGTGGTATAGACATCGATTCTGCCCTCTGGTTGCCTAAGACATGGATATAAGCAATGATACAACAAGACAGAATTATGTAAGTGTCAGAGGCATAACGAAAATGCCATGGGATTTCAGAGGCAGGAGAGAACACTGAAAGCTGGAGAAATCAAAGAAGTCTTCATGGAAGAGATGGCATTTGAGTTGGGTGGTGATGACAGGGAGTGATGATTTCATTGTCCATGTAAACAATGTTTATCAGAAATTTTTCTCATGCAGTTTCTCTTTGATCCTCCTAACAACCCTGTGAGACAGGTGA
Source organism: Diceros bicornis minor (assembly GCF_020826845.1). Taxonomy (NCBI): domain Eukaryota; kingdom Metazoa; phylum Chordata; class Mammalia; order Perissodactyla; family Rhinocerotidae; genus Diceros; species Diceros bicornis. The sequence continues at coordinate 13,861,298 of NC_080763.1, forward strand.
GGGAGGTACTATTAAGCTCAGTTTCAGTTAAACAAACTAAGACTTAGCAATCAAGTTCCTTGCCCAACACTTGGGTGGCAAAGCCAAGGCTTGAACTCAGGTCTTCTGAGAGTTCGGTTCATGCTCTGCTTCACGGTACACCCATCCAGAAGAAAAGCTCTTCCTTCTCATAAGATAGACAGAGACTGCTAATGGTCCAATTCCACCTTAGCATCTCTTCAAGAGAATGGGCTACTTCTAGCCTTTCTGGCCATTGAGAATACCCCATAAAGCCAACAGGTTTATTTGAGTCTTTCCTGCGTATGGAATGAGAGCCCCCAGAGGAGAGATTTTTTGTGACATTTGTTTAAATTCATGCTTTAAAGGTCTCAAAGTATCTTTTATAAACACTAAAGAAGCAAAAGCCTTGAAAGTTACAAGAATAATGCTGACTGCCTCAAATGCATGGCCACATACATCACCCTGAAACAGTTTAAGATGCACCTCCAGACATTGTAGAGCAAATTAAGAAAGCTGCACTCACTCTTAGAAGGGATCAGCCCCCCCAAAAGAACTCTGAGGCTATTCCAAGAAGCCTCTTTGTGACCTGAAGGAGAACACCTGTTCACACACCTCACCTGGCCGAGCCGTGACCCACAGAGCTCTCTCTCCATCACTCCTTCACGCGTTTGGGAGTTCATCTGGCACGCACTTGTGGAGCTCCTTGCTTTGGAGCCTGTCTGTGTGCTAACCACTGGGCTTAATCACCTTTCTCTAGAGAAGAAACACATTACCAGGGAGATGAATGTGGCCTCTACATTTTGCTGCTATCTCCATCCTTTTTGCCCATTGCTAATTTAAAAAAATAATGAGACAGTGCTGTTATGAACATCAATTTAATTAACCAAATATTTCCTGAATGGATATTATGTATGTGCTTGTAATGAGATGGTCCTTGTCCTCAAGGAGCTTACAGTCAGGCAGATAATTTAAACAACTGGAGAAACTGCTTTCTCCTTTCTATGCTCTAGTTTTCTCGCCTGGGTTACAGGGAGTAAATTTCTCCAGCTATTAAGCTATCATCAAATATTACTGAGAGCTTACCTGGAGCCACACACCGCACTTTAAACACCATCACATCGAATCCTCAGAACAACTCTGTGAGGCAGCCACTCCCCATATTATAGGTGAGGAAACTGAGGCTTAGAAGGGCCAGATTTGCCCCAGTCCATCAGCCAGTAAGCGATGGAGCCAGGATTCAAACCCAGGCCGTCCGGCTCAGAGCCCCTGCCCTGATCACAGCCCTGCCTGACCCGAGCCCTCTGCAGGAGGGAATGTGGAGATCAAAGGAACGGGCAGCTTATAAACAGTTTTTAAATCATCTGAGACAAATTCTCCTACACCCGGCTCCACACCAGGCAACAAGAACATCAAGAAAGGCAACAGGAAAGAAAGATGATCTACATCGGAGGCCAACGAGGCCCTCTAGGGTCACAGTTAATCCACACCCTGCGACTGCGGAACACAAACACGCCGGGTCTCCAGCCCGCATCAGACCCACATTTCCTCGGAGGACCTCCAAGCACCTTTTTCCCCCAAATGGTCATCGACAAGAGAAGACAGGAAAGCAAGGGGGGGAACTTTCCCAGGACAAACGAGTGGCAGAGTCAGAAGGGAAACATTTGTGTCTAATGCCCCGGCTCCCTCTTTAGTCCCACTCTATTTTTAGGGTCTCTCTTTAACACAGCACACATCTACCTATTTATGGAAGAAGGGAAACCCCAGCATGTGGAACTAGAAGAGGGCTTCTTGCAGAAGGTTTCCTAAGGTGCTGCAGTGTGATAACACTCTCCTCATATCTGTTAAAGAGCGCAGCAAATGTTATCATCTGGAAGCACCCAGGGCAAGGGTACCCCAGTTCTGAGCACTGTACATGGCCTACCCAGAAGCTCCCAACTCCACAGCAGGCAGTGCCTCACCCTGTAATCAGGCAGAGCTGCTTGCAAAATAACTGCTCCCACATTCCTCTCTTCAAGAGGCCTGACTGCAGAGTTTGGCTAGAGCAAAGGCAGCAAGAGCTGCCAAGCGCCTGCCGTTCCTGGGGAGGCATGTGTGCATGGCCAGGGTGGTGGACACACAAGCCAGGGTAGGTCATCTGAAAGGTGCGGAGAAGTGAGTGGCCACTGCTAAAATAGTCTGCAAGCAACTCCAAAAATCTTGCCACGCCTCAATGTTCTCTAGTACATGGAAGCAATACTCCTCCATTCAGCAAGGGCTTGAGCCAGCTTCCAGAAAGAACCAGAGGGTAGCACGCTACTGCCAGAAATAGTAGACTAAGGTGACTTTGATCTGGGGAAGTGAACCGGGCAGTGTGGTATAGTAGTTAGGGGCATCTGGAGGTAGATGAGACTCTCGGCTTAGCCACTCACTAGCTGTGTGGCCTGAGGCCATTTATGTAAACTCTTTAAGCCTCCACTTCTTCATCTATAAAGTGGAGTTAATAATAGCCATCACCTCACAACACTGCTGGTTGGATCAAATGAGATAACGTATTTAGAATCCTTCACAGAGCACCCGGCACGCGTGCAGCCCTGAGGACGTGCGGGCCACTAACATCGCGCAAGGTCTGTTGCTGCTCTGTCGCTGCTTCCACGATGCAGAAGAATGAACTCTCAGCCCCTCTTCGTGCCTCAGTTTCTCCAGTAATAAAACAGCAACAATTCCCCCCTCTGCTTGCAGTCGTTAAAGGGAATATGCAGAAGTTGAGGGTTTTTTAATCATCAGAAATATGTTATCCAGGGCTTACACGGCATGTACATGGGTACTGGCCATCTTGCCCTTTTGGGGCATCTGTCGGGTGACAGATTTCTGATTAAAACAAGTGGTCTATACTTCTGCATCTCTCAAGGTGTTCACAGTGCCAGAGCAGACACGAGGAAGCAACCATCTCCCACGATGTCCGAGCCAGGTCTATGGAAGAGACGCTCGGGGAAGAAGGCAGAGCAGTCACACTGCTGCTGCTCAAGACTTGTCATGTGACCCGCCCCCCCTTCTTTCCCTGCAACGAAGGGAGAAAGATGTTTTTACTCCATTGGGGGAAAAAACAACAGATCAGTGTCTGAACGTTTGCCACAATTCTTCACAACAAGCAAGGCAGTAACTTCCTTACTTTCTCATTTTTACTTGTCACAGCCCCATCACAACCCCTAGCTTCTCGTGCTAGAGAAAAAGGGATAGGAGTGACATTCTGCGGAGACTTGGTACATGTTCCAGGCTTGCTCCAGCAGCTGCCTTCCCTGGATAAAGGCCATCGGCTGCCAAGCCAACCTGAGGAGCTGGGCTCTGAGAGAGAGTGGGTTTGCAGAGAGGGGAGTGCCGCCTGGCACACCTTAACAGCTTACTCTCCACAGTCAGTCGGCAGACTGGGAGAATATCAACATTCACCTTCTTCTCTTAGCATTAGCTCATGTGCCCTGACCCGAACCATTCCACCACCACCACTACCACCACCAGCCTCCCATCCCAGAACAGAGCTGTGCTTTAACCCAGACAGGACCATTATTTACTTGGTGTATTTCCTTTCAGCCAACCTAACATGTTTTATTAGATTGTTTTAATTATAAAAGTAATGTATGCTAAGCCTTTAGAAAAGCAGTGTCTATCCATCCTCAAAATGGCGCATCCAAGCTGAGCAGAGAATCCTCACGTGAATACGTGACGGCTGTGCTTGCCAAGAGTTGCTTAGCGGGAGTCCCAGTGTAAAAATGATGGGCTAGAAAGGCCAACCTTCCTTTATTTTTACTGTTATCCACGATTACCAGTGAACGAACGCCCTCAGTGTGAACTGTCCAAAGATATTCCCATCCAAAACCTCTCCCCGCGTTCTAGGCAGCCAGACCTCCGGCCACTCATACGTGAAGGGATTGTGTCCCAACACACAACAGGAATTTGTCTCTCCAATGACAGACATCTGTAGACTATCATCACAGAAAACAACAACAATAGCAAAAACAGTAGCAATCATATTTAGTGAGGACTTAGTACATGGGAGGCTCTATGCTAAATATATAGCTCGTTTCGTTATCAATACACTCCTAAGAATGATTTTTACTTTCTCCATTTTACAAATGAAGAAATGGTAGCTTACAGAAGGGAAGGAATTTGCCCCGGGTCACACAACCGTGAGAAGCAAGGGGTGAAGAGTGCCCACACCTGCCGGACACTGTCTGACAGCATAACTGTGGATGAATTGCTGCTAATGATAAGTTTCAACTTGGTTACCAGCCCAGTAATTCACATTAACATTTAGCAGGGCTTCAACTGAAAAATGAAGATGCTAAGGTTCGCCACAAACACCTCCTATTTGTAAAAGTCAGATTTACTCTTCTCCTCTCCCACTCCCCATCCCATTTCTACCAAAAATAGCCAAACATTTCCAAAATACAGCCAAACTGCATTCCAGGATCCCACCTGATCTAACACCTCGGTGTTTAGAAAGCTGTCTGGCTCCTGTGTTCCCTTTGTGGCCTTGAGCTGTTGCTCTCTCTACATATAATACTCCCTTTTTAAACAGACAGACAGACGAACAGACATGGAAAACAAGCGAAACATTAGGAAATGAAAGATCCAAAGGAATCCATAACCAAACCAGCCCAGGACTGCCTGTATGAAAAGAACCCCTTCTAAGCCCCTACACATTATCTGGGCATGGCAGAGCTGGCCCGCTCCCCTTATTTATCTCTCTTTGTGCCCTGCACAGTGTGCTACACCCATTGCATGTGGACATCCTTATCAGAAAATATCCACTTAACAAGCATTTGCCTTTGAACAGAAGAAGCTGTTTAGCCCGCGAAACGTTGATAACTCTGTGTCTGCCAATTGGTACATACATTACGAACACATACATGAAGCTCACGAATACAGAACAGACCCTGACTGCAGGGCACAGTGGCATGTGTCTTTGGGAACTGCCAACCTATTTACAAGCTGTAGTCTTAGCTCTTCAACTAAAATACCTGCTACTCCCCTCTTCCATGTCAACTAGAAAATGAGGAGAACAAAACTTGCTGCTCTGTGAATACTTCATTCATTCCATAAATATTTTCTGAGCACTGTGCTCTGCTCTTAAAGTTTTACCAAACTATAGGATTCTAGGGATGAAAAGGAAAAAGTTGTCCTCTAGTCCTTCTGTGACACTAGTATTAGGAGACAGCAGGACCACCCATCTTGCAGACTTACCAAGATGTAACAGACTTGGACGCTATGAAATTACCATTTTTTAGGGATCAGAGCTTCCCATGTGTGTTTCCAGCGTTGTGAAATGATGGCCTCTGCAACAGGCTCATCTACTCTCTTCATTTTTGAGTCAAATTATTTTTGACTCCTTTTAAAGTTTACCATTTTGGTTTTTAACGTGTGTGTTATTTGTTAAATATATTTTATGGTCAGGCATTTGGGACCAATATTGATTTTTTAAAAAAATACACTCTACATCTTATGCATAAAGTAGGCAGACCACAGAGTTGAGATAAAATTTTTGTGGCTTCACGGTTCTTAGAAGATTGAAAACCACCACTGTAAAAGCACTGTTGCAACCACAGCCTAAAGCACCTGGTGAAATAGGAGATGCTGTGTTCCTGTATCACCTGCTGTGATCAGAATGAATGCAGAGAACTGTTATTCCTGACTTGTGGTAAGTAACTTGATTATAAAGCATCAGGATGACTGGAATTCCCTTCTCCCTACACAGAGAAGCCTGATCTCAACAACAGAACAAAGCCTACACAGTAATCAAAAGCTCTGCCCCATAAGTGGAGTGGAGAGTGGACCTCATTCTCCTTAAACCCTTGGAAGGGTCAGGAAACATTGGAGGTGGAGGAGAAGGGGGAGTTGTAAAGACCCTCAAAGCTGGGTGTATGGACTACATAGGCTGTGTGCACAAGGGCTACGGGGTCTCATACTTCGCAGAGCATGTTTGGTTAAAGGGGTCTAGACAATGACAGAAAGCCTGTGCAGGTACAGAGGAGGGGGAGCCACGCTCCTGCAAGGGCAGCTGAATACTCAGGTTGTATTTGTAGCTGGAGGAAAGCACAACAAAGATAAGTGTGTGCACCTGTGTTGTGGCAGCTGATTAATTCAATTAATATTTATTGAGCACCTGCAGGGCTCATGGCAGCATACTGTGGGAAAAGAAAAACAGTTATCTCCTGTCTTCAAGGAACTCATGATCTCATTACAATAAGACAATGACAGGGAGGTGATATAAGTGAGTATACTCAGGTACTGTAGGAAACATAAACATGCATGGCTTGTTTAAATTGGTTCTAAATATATGTCAGAAAGGGTCTTTGTCTCACTGATCCTACACATTCTTGGATGCTGATCACAAGAAAGTAGTCAACTCAGCAATCAGATTCCTTTCTGCTGCTAAGGTGAGAGGGGACATCAGGAGCTCCGGCCACAGCCTCAGGGTAGAGGAGCTGTGTGTGCGTGTGTGTAGAAGCACTTACCAAAAGCATGGATATCAAGGGACCTTGATTAAGCTATCAGGAACCAATCACCCACCAGTAGCACCGCCATCCTCGTATTTCTTAACAGCCATAAAAGCCACTTGTCTATATGTAGAATCACTCAGTGTGTGATTTTTACAAGCTATGCAGCCTCAAGCCTATCTAGTTTTTGGACAGGCATCCAGTCCTCAAAGCCTCAGAAAATTAAAATAGGATTTCACAAGGAAACAGTGATCCAACAGGCCTGTGAAGAGAGCCCAACTTGGCCGGTCTTCTCCTAAAAAATATCAAAGGCCAAAATCCTGGCCACATGAGAATGTGTGTTCCATCCACATGAAGAAGAATGGCAGAACATATCTGCACACAGCCCCTTCCAAGTACAATACAGAGTCTTGCTAAGAGGATCCTAATGTGGGCATCTAGGGGAGAATTTTCCAAGCTGTATCCACTGGGCCTTGGGTCGTGGGTGGATGAGTAGGGAGGAGCCTGTTCATCTATCCTTCAGGTACCTTGCCAGGTCAGCTATAGCTCCTTCAGGCCACACTGGCTTCGAATCAGAACATCAACTCAGAAGTGGAAATCCAGGGCCAGGAGGAACCACCAAACTCCTAAGTCAAAACAGCAAGCAGGACTCAAGAGAGTCTGCAATGAGAGCATTTACTTCCATGAGACACTGAGCCAGCTGGTGGGAAATGCTGGCCTGTCATATTCCCTTCCTTTTCCGGTCAGATCTAAACAAACCACTTGAAACTCACTGCGGAGTTCATGTATAACAGGGCATCCCACCCTTTGCTGTTGTGTCAGCCAGCACAGACCAGCTCTTGAAAAGAAGCATGCCTTGTTTCCCTCGATGCAACCCTCTCCAGGGGTGAGGCAGAGGCAGACACCCCACATCATCAACCTCACCTCCACTTCCTCACGGTCTCTGACCAGGTGATCGCACACATCCTTTATCTTTAAAGCGCTTTCATACCTCTCATCTGTGTCCTCATATTTATACTGATATCAAGATAAGATATTTAACGTCAACTTTAAATATCTTCTGAGAATAGAGGTATCCATGACCCTTTTTGATAATCTCTTCTGATGACTCATAACATCACATTTATAAGTTTTATGTTTTGCTTTCATTCTTTTACTGCCATTTAAGTCTACCTTTTTTTTTTTTTTGTAACAACTAAATGATGGTTCCTTCTATTTAACCTTCAATACAAAGACAGAAACCTGATTACAGGCACACACTAAGTCACTTTCACTCCGCTTGCTTTTCAATATCACAATCCAAATCCCTTCAGCCTTTTATTATGGATCCCGTTTAAAAATCATATTTATTTCCTTGGCTCTCGTTAACACCTACTTCAAATTCCCCTCATTTCTCTCTATCTAGGGGCTCCCGAATAAGACCAAGCCCTGCGTGCAAAGCTGTTCAGATGTTCCGAGATGATGACCTCATCGCTCCTCCAGGGTGTCCAGAATGGGAGCTGAGGATGGACCCTTGGGAACTCTCTCCTGTGGGTATGCTTAGGAAGAGGAGCCAGCAAAGAACAAGGGGAGTCAGGAGATAGCCACATCTGGAAGCCTTGGGGGAGGAAAATTCCAGAAGCAGGGAGCAAACAACAGCGTCCAATACCCCAGAGAGCTTTAGGTGTTCACAAGTGGTGACAACAGTGAGAACAGTTTCTGTTAAGTCATGGGGAAAGGAGCCCAATGCAAGTGGGAAGTGGAATAAATGAGAGCAAAATAATGTATAGCCCATCCCTTCGAAATGTTTGGTGGGAAAGGGTACGGGGCTTTGAGGGCAGGTAGACAGAGATGCAGGACCAAAAGAGAGTTTTATCCAGTGGGAGAAACCTGAGCTTGTCTATAGGCTACAGGAAAATAGCAAGAGAGAGAGACGGACTGAAGATTCAGAAGAGCTTAGGATCTCACACACAGGCGGAGTTTAACAAAATTTAACACTTATCATTGGGCAAAAAAAAATATTCGACAGCTTTCCAGACCCTTGACTGGATATAGCTCTTTCTCCCTCCACCAGAGGGTCCAAGTCTGTATTCCCTGTATCAATTATGCCTCAGCTGGTCTTGTAGAATTTCCACCAGCTGGGTCAGACCCAGAAACCCAGATGGGTGAGAGGAAACCTCCTCAAATTACCCCCATCCCATCCTCCAGGATGCTGGGAGACTCAACCCCTGCTCCAGGCCAAGGCCTTGCCCTTCATTAAGAGGAAAACTGAGAAACTTGGTATTATTTCCTGGTGAACAAAATAAGAGTGCTACTTCACCCCAGAAACTTCCCTACAAATGAGCTCTCTGTGCAAGAGAGAGGCTGGCTGAGAAGGGCTGCTGATGCCCCTCAGATGGGCCTGGCTCCGTGATCACCCCTTTCAGGAAGTGGCGCCTGAATGAGATCATCCTTGGGGCGCTTGCCCTTATTTATGGCCACTCGCCAGAAAGCAGGCGCCTCTCCCAACCACTCTGTGGTCAAATGACAGCAGGGACCCCCAGAACCAGTTGGCTCCGTGGAAAAGAAGGGCAGCCCTGATGCTCCACTAACCAGGCAAGGGGATTCCCAACCAGCAGAATGCTTTGAGGAGAGATGAAAAAGCAGCAACGGCTTGGAAAAAGCAAAAAGAGAGGGAGAGAACATGTAAGAGAGAGACAGAGAAAGAGACAGACAGTCAACGAGGAGCCTGTAAGAAGAAAAGTCTGGGTGGTTCAACAGGGGTGCACCAACACAGAGATCCTGGCCCATCACCAGAGGGGAACTCATTCTAAACAGTATTCTTTATGAAATATGAAAATAACACTCTAAAAAGTTATTCTTTATGGTTGGGGAGATGAAAAAGAGATTGTATTAGACAAAATATTTCTATCACAAGACATCATCACCCCTTGTGTTCTAATACAACGTAATTGGCTGAAGACAAATGCGAGCTCTTCTTTGTAAGTGGCCTCCAAATTTGGATTTTCTATACAATTCCTCTTGCAGCTGCTGGGTCCAAAAAACTCACAAAAAACAAACACACCCAAACAAGAACCAGGGGAATGCAGTGTCTGAGAGCACCAGCCGGGGAGGAAAGCTGATGGCTCCTTCACCACCATGATTGCCTCGGAGGGAACTCGCTCGAGCCTCACCCCTTCCCAACTTCTCTCGGCAACATTGCTGTGCAGGGCTGGAGCAGGATCCTGGTGGGACACCTGTGCCTTGCCACTGAGAGGCTCACAGGGCTCGGGTGCTGGGCAGAGCTGTGGAAGCACTGGCTGAAGCTCAGGCTCTGGCCCAAGGAGTGAGGCTTGGCAGATGGCAAGGACATACACAGCTCAGCTGGCCTCAGAGCCTCCTTGTCTAGTTCAGGGGAGGCAAGAAAAAGAAGCAATGTGCTAGTGCTGGGGGCTGTAGCTCCCACCAACTTCAGCAGGCAAAACGCAGTAGAGCCCAGGAGGCAGTCTCTCCAGGCATCTTGCTTCAGGAGCAGACAGGACTGTTGTTGTTTTACAAGGCAGCTCACCTCCTGAGAAAGGGGCTTCCTGATGCTCACGTTACAAGGTCGGGCCAAGAGGCTTTGCTGAACCTCCTCACCAGGACTCTCCACAGCCGCCACCTGAGAGGGAATATCCGGTGGGAGGGAGGGGCCTCCACCGCCAAGTTCTTTTCCCTCAGCATCAGACCATCCAACTTTCTCTGAGCCATTGACCTGCCTCTGGGCCATCTGCAAGCAAGCTCAGCACGACGCCCCTCCAGAGGCTTAGCCAAGTCCAGCAAGGAAGCAAGAGATACCATGTTTTGAAGGGAAAATTCAGTCCTGCTAATAGCTTTGGGATGCTCTAGGCAAGTCATTTCTCCTACTCACAAAGCCTTCTTCCACTTGAAAAGGAAGAGATCATACTACCCAACCTGCCCCAAAAGGAGTAGCAGGAGCAAACTTTGCAAAGATAATGCCTTTAATTTTCTAATCCCTCCATCCAGGGCGATGAAAGATTCCCAGGGTTTATGGAATGCCTGTCCATACAGGAGTTCAAAGCACCTCAAAAGATGGGCTCTGCCTAAAGGGCCGGAGTCCTCAAGAACTCGTTTCCTGGTGGGCAAGGATCGCTGGCACGAGAGATAAAAAGCAAGCTGTAGCTGTTGTTGACACGCTCTGGACGAGTTCACTACCTCTGTGTGCAGGGAATGAAGTTCTTAGTTTTCTTTCGGGACTTGAAGAAAATTTGGGTCCACGTTTGACTTTCCTTTTCATTTGTCCTTACGGTCCAGTGCATCGCCTTGGGGGATTAGCACCAGAAACCAGTAAACAAAGACTGGACACAAAGTGAGTAACTCCAGAACGCCGAGCATGAAACCCAAACACACAGTATGCCTTCTGCAAGCAACCAGCGTACAGAGATCTGATAGGGAGGGTATCAGAAAACCACAGCCATTTTAATCTATGACAAAGCCTCGAACTGGGCAAGTCTTTGCTTAGAAACTCTGGGTACATATTTGTGACAATGATCAAAGTACAGAAAGCATCCCTCAACTCAGTTTCTGGATCTCAGAAAGAAAAACAATCCAGATTCTGGAAACCATTTGAGGTGAATGAGAACAGCTATTCTTTGGAAAATACAAATTATTTCTAGCACAAGGAACTTCAAAGAGACATCTAAATTCTTGTCCTAAATTTTTGTTTTTTATTTTATTTACTATTGCAGGAATAGGGGAACCATTAGTTATCAAAAATATTTATGTTCAAAATTTTACACCATTATAGGATATGTTTCTAATAGGACCTTGGACTCATTGATTCTTTGACCCCTTATAACACATGAGACCAGCTGAAAATTACCAAATTTGCTAAAGAGAAACCAAGCTATAATGACAACAGTAGCCATCATTTTTGCTCACCTACCATGTGCCAGACATCTGACACACATTTTTATCCAGTCCGCAGCACAATCCTATCTGCAAGGTAGGTATCATTAGTCTCCATTTTACTGAAGAGGAAAATGAAGACCAAAAAGATTAAATTACCTGCTGAGGCTACAAAGCCTAGTAAGTGTTGGAATCTGGATTTGAAGCCAGGTCAGACTGGAGCCAAAGCACGTACTCTCTCTGCCATACCGCAGGGCAGGAGTTTCCACTAGAAATGAAGTCGCCTCACAAGGAATGGAAATTTACTATTCACAGCACAGTGAACAGAGGTTGAGGATCAGTACCAGGTGACACCAGCCAAAGGGGCAGCTGTGTTAAGCTTGGTTCATTTTTAAATCCTTTAAAGGGCTGGGCAAGTGACTTGGGGAAGCAGTAGATTTAATATATTTTGCAGATGAGGCTACAGTGGAAGACAAAAGAGACTAACAAGGGCACCATCTAGAGAAACTGGAAACACAAGCAGGGGATACAATGAGATCAAAGTCAGGAGTGGTGGGAGGCCCTGCCAGGGGAGGGGAAAGTGTACAGAGCTGGGACACTCATAGTGACTGGAAGGGAGAGAACTAGAGGGGAATCTGCAACTCGACACCAAGTTAGTAAGAGGAAGCGGGGGCCGGGGGGTGGAGGAAGGAAAGAGGAAAAGGAAAGCAAAATGGCAGTAAAATCTAGTCTACGTATGCCCGGGCCCTGCCTGGGAGAAGGGGCAGGTGACTCCCTGGGCTGCAGGAGCATCTTTCTCTATTCTGTCTGTTAGGAAGGAATGGAAGGAGTCATGGAGACCAGGCTTCCACTTCTCCAACAAACCTGGTCTCGTTTTACCAGTCCCCTCACCTTAAACAGACGACCCAGCCCTAGCAGTTTAAAACTAGCTCTATATTACTGGTCAGAGCAAAACCAAACCAAAACAAAAACACACAAAAGTAAAAACAACCTAATTTGGCATCATTTAAAATCTGGTTAAATAAAGTATGGTTCTTCCACACAATGCAACCATTTTGAATGAGGAAAAGCTACAGGTAGATATATGTGGAAAAATGACTTGGTGTATTGATGAGTAAAACAATGTAAACTGTTAAATAGTATACATAATATAAATATTTTTCCGTAAAAATAAATAGCAATCATATATTTTATTAGTATATGTATAAAAATGTTGGAGGAATATGCATTGAGTTATAGCAAATGATTATCTAGGAGAGAAGGAAGGTGGATGATGAGGAACTTTCATTGTCTATGGTCTGTATTCCTGCAATATTTTATATTAGTAAAATTTTGTATTACATTTGTAAATAGAAAAGAAGAAAATTTAAGTGTCCCTGAAAAGACCACGAGTAAAAAGGTATGCCTCCCACCTCATTTCAATGACAAAGTGTAAAATTGCCAAAACTTAAGTCAGATACTTACCACTGAATAAAGTACTTCATACTCCTAGAATCTAAGGGAATTACAGCAAATATAGCCTGATCCTTGGGCTTCTGCCCTCCCTATAAATAAAGTTTGGGATGGCTGGAGCTGGACTTCCTAGCAAAGAGACCTCTTGTTCATTGGGCATGAAGGAAATCCCCCAGTGACATGAACCAAGCAAAGAAAGTGCATTCACACCCAGAGAGCTTTCAGGAAACAGGATCCTGTCTTATCACCGTCAACAAGGAGACTCATCTTTCACCAACTCATTGAATGAGCCCCTTTGTTTCCCCTAAAGGATCGTCATATACTTTTTTTTTTTTTGGTAAGGAAGATCAGCCCTGAGCTAACATCCACGCCAATCCTCCTCTTTTTGCTGAGGAAGACCGGCCCTGAGCTAACATCCATGCCCATCTTCCTCCACTTTATGTGGGACGCGGCCTCAGCATGGCCTGACAAGTGGTGCGTGGGTGCGCGCCCGGGATCCGAACCCAGGCTGCCAGCAGCGGAGCATGCGCACTTAACCGCTATGCCACGAGGCTGGCCCCCAACGTCATATATTCTTTCTGTGCTTCTACAGAAAGTCCAGGTGCCCCAGAATTTGGCACTGAGAGGCACAAAAGGAGCCCCAATAAAAATTTAATTGTGCACGTTTTCAAGAGAAACAGGATCTGAGGTGGCAGGGGACTGAGAAAAGGGGAGGGGCATGCAGGTAGGTGCAAAAGTGTGAACGCAAGAATGTTTGCTTTATAACTATGCTTCCAAACGTACACGTGTGTCACATACATCATATGTCCCACAATAGAATGGTAAAAAAGGAAAGAGAGGGATGGAGCCTTCTCGGGATGCTGTAGGAGAGGTGCAGTAAGGCGTGTTGACAAATAAGTGCTGATGCGTCATTCTCCATGCCAGGCACAACTCAGGGCACGGAAAACAAACAGTAAACACAAAGTCCCTGCCCTTGAGGAGCCTGCCGTCACCTCGCTGCCTCCTGGAAGTGTGGGACGCCACCTGTCCACCTATCACGGTGCCTTGTATGCAGTAGGGGCTGGAGAACTGTTCACGAGCTCATGTGTTCATCTATGGCAGGGCAGTGCCGCACCTTCTCAGCCCCAAAATCGTGTTCTCCATCACACGAAACCTCCCTTGACCTGTCTCAAACCATCCTTTTCCCATCAGGTTCTCAGAAAAGCAGTCTGCATTCACTGCCTTCTCTTCCCCACCACGGCTTCACTCTAATGCCTGATAATCAAGTTTCCACCCTCCACTAGAGCTGCTTTCTTGAGGGTCACTTGAGCCTCTTACAAGGCTAACAGCCTCCTCCCATCCCTTTCCCATGTGGTCCCTCTCCTGTACTAGACACTACTAACCATCCTTTTTTCAAAGCTGGATTTCCATGGCTTCAGATTCCCTTGGTTCTTCATCCTCAGTATGTTGTGACATCGCAATCACATTCTCTAGCTCCTCTTCCCCCACCCATCCTTTAACTGTAGGCATTACCCAAATTGAAGGCATCTGTTCTCTTCCCTCACGGGATCCTCTCCCCTTTCTGTGCTGACTGAGACTGTCAGATGGACACCCCAAGTCCCGGCCCCTCCTGGGCCCCAGATTCACCCAGCAGCTCCACCGACACACGCTGCTCTTCTTCCCACTTACCACGGTCCACACTGAACTCTCCAACCTCCTCCCCGCTCTCAGAGCTGCTCTTTCTTTTCAGACAAATCTCAGGGAATTAGCAACACCAATCTCCCAGATACCTGAGCTACAAAGCTCTAAGTCATCTTTAACAGGTCTCTCCCCCTCACTCCAGAGCCGTGGGGCACAACGCACCTACCAGCAAATTTTAAGGACCTGCAAAAATGCTTTAAGACTTGGAGAAAAGTGATTGGCACCAAAGTGTAAAATTAAGACTTTAAAATAAAAATTAAGAATAATTCCAAAATCCCTTCAAATATGTTTTGACAGCAAAAACATTACTTTTAATACGTTTGATCATTTATGTGGTATGGCCCACAAAGATCCACAATGGGTCCTACCTCACACCGAGTCCAGATACTCTGACTTCTTGGAATCTCAGATTCACCTCCTCCCTTCCATTCCCACTGCCTTGGTTTAGACCCTCTTAAGCCCGTTATTATGCTTCTGCAGGGTGTCCTAAAACAGAGCTGACAGCATATCACAACCCTATTCAAAAATTTTGATAGTGTCCCCAGGACTTGAAATATAAACTACAAGCTCTTTATAAGACATTCAAAGCCTGCTAAAATCTAGCCCCAACCTACCTCTTGGGCCCCTCTGTCACTACATTCTCCCACTCACCCTCTGCTGCAGCCACACCAGACTCACCATGCCCCTATTCGCCCCATGGAATGCCCTCTCCCCTACGTGGCCAATAGAAAACTTGTACTGGTTTCAAAGACCAGTTCAGATGGCTGCTCCTCAGTGAAGGCTGCCTTCCTAAGATCCCCAGCCCAAACCAATCTTGGCTTCCTAGAGACCCTGGAGCAGTTTGCAGCACCACAATGGCTTGCCTCCCTCCGCCTTGGGTTACACTCAGTCTCACCTGTGTCTGCCCCATTGTGAAACCATAAGCCTCTCAAGAGCTGAGAGCTGTGTCTTCGTCAACTGCCTCTGTGTTTCCCACACAGCCTAGCACACAACAGACAATAATGCATCCTGAAGGACAGCCGCTTCTTGTCCCTCCTCCCCACACCATTCTGTCTACGCTCCACCGCTACTTGGTCCTCCATATCACTGCTGTGTGTGTAGTGGACCCTTAGCTGGATCTAAACCCACAAAACTTGGAAGCTATGGAAAACGCTTAGCTTCAAACCCACCATAACCACTCGTCCTAGTGTCTTAGATTTCAGACAGTGAGAAAGAGAAAGGCTTTGGGGTCAAGCAGATCTAGGTTCAACTCTGGAGTCTGGCACTTAACGGCTGTGTGACCTTAAGCAAACGTGGCTTGACTAGCCTCAGCCTCCTCATCAGCAAAATGGGAACTGTATCTAACTCAATGGACTACTGTGAGAAGTAAATGAGTTAAGGCATTGAAAGGCCCTAGCATGGCACCTGGCATATGACAGGGGCCCATAAGCAAGTAGCAGCAGGAAATAGAAGCAGGGTCCCAAATTTCTCAAACCATGTGGGCAATGTGACCTTGTCAGAAGTCATTCCCCTCCCTGGATGCTCATATAAAATAGAGATTCTTAGATCAGCATCACGAATTCAGACTCAAATTCCACGGTGCTGCTTCTAATTCTGAAAGTCATTATGGAGAAATAGAAGGAGCATAAGATACTATGCAGCTGTTAAGAATGAAAGAGATCATTCTCTATGTCCTGATAGAAAAAGAGGTCCAAGGTGTTTCATCAGTAAATGAAAAGGGCAAGCTGCTGTACAGTATGAAAAATAACCACAACATACACTTACATATATGAGTATGTGTATATACCTGTATATATGTGTATGCACATATATACACATGTACATACATATACCTACACAAACGTTTATGTACCTCCATCTACAGGTGTATGTCTGTATGTGCCTAGAGGGATATAGGGGAAATTAACAGTGGCTACCTCCGGCAATGGGTCTAGGAGTGCCATTTATACTCTACTATACTCTTTGCATTATTTTTACCACGGGTACATGATCATGTTATGATTTTTTAAAAAGCTATAGAAGGAGAAGGAGGAGGGGAGACAGAAAAGGAGGAAGGACTAGGCCACAAATCAAGAGCCTGGGGTTCCACTTACAGTCCTGCCACTAACTTTGCAACCTCAGGCAAATCCCCTCCCCTCTGCTGATATCCTCTATTAGCAAAACAGGGGAGTCGAACCAGATGCTCTTCGGGCATGATTTCTAGGTTATTGGATGACGGCTGCAAGGTGCATTGAGTCCATTTTATCCATAGAACATCTCTGAGATGTTTTGATGCTTTAAGAATCAGGTTTTTAAAAAGGAAAATACACATACTATTTCATTCTGATCCCCTTCACATTTCAATGAAAAAGCACTGGCACCATTTTACAGACAGAGAAACCAAGTATAGACTGTAATGATCACTTGCCAACCAAATAGACTGCTCACCAGACTGCTGTTTGCAAAGAATTATGACGCCAGGAGTTTTATAGCTCCCAGTTCATTCTGCGTCTCCCGCGCTGAGAAGGCACAAGGCTTATGCAAAACAAGCAGAAGGCACTCCTTGCTGGTGGAAACAGTGAGATGTAAAGGGACTTCCTCTGGGTCAGAGCATAAACAAACTTCCCTCCCAGCACATTTGGGAAGTAAGTATTGAACCCTTGGGATCATCTCCGCATCCCTCCCCGACCAGGACTGAAAGCTTCACCTTGAAGATGCGTTTCACTGCAGTCATTTTCTGAGCGTTTTCTGGGTCAGAAGCAGAGAGAGCAGTTAAACCGAGGCTGCTGATGAGTTGTTACATTGAGGGCACGGTGCTGAATTACGGCTCTACCACGCACCCACCCAGCTCACCCAGTGATGTGGTGAGAGAAGCCCACCAATATTTTTCCAGTCTCCCGGGCAAAGTGACTTCACACAGCTTTGAAGGCCAACGACCTGGTTTGTCCTCACAGGTGTGGGTCTCGCCTCGCCACCGAGGGTACTGACGTCCTACTCCAGAACAGTTGGCTCTGATTCTACCATCGTTACCTCACTCTCAATGCCTGTAAACACCTCCATTCTTCTGGAAACTTCCCACAGCGAGGGACCCTCCTGCTTCAGACTTTAAGTTGAATGTCTGGGCATCAAGATTTCCCAACAGTTTTAGAAAGCACATACAGAATGCACACATCCACCTTGCAGAAAAAAGCAGAGCCGGTTCCACCGAGCCCACATGCAGTAGCCTAAATGAGAAAAACCGAGACCAGAGCCTGGCTAAAACACTACAAAGCAAACTTTCCCTGTAAGTGAAAAGGACTGTTCACTCAAAAAGCATGCAGGCAGGCCACTAACCAGCAGTCAGCCTACTGGTAACTTCTCCTGTAGCACCTGGTAATGCTCGAGATGGGATAATGATCCCTGACATCTGTGGCATTCTAGAGCTTCTAGAAGCTGCTTTTGATTGACCCCACTCTCACTGTCACCTCTGATTAAGTTTGCTGTCTGTTGTCTGCTTATCACTGGCCTCATGATGCCCCTTCGAACTCACTGGGGCCTTCAGTTGTCTTGGCTGAGTCCCCTCCTTGTCTCTCTACCGCCAGGTCCCCTGCCCAAGGCCTGACTTTAACCCCGGGCACATCTTTCCAGGGCCTTTTGAGGGCCTTTCCTTTATCAGCTCAGCTCAGACCTCTCCACACACTTATGAAGGCCTCACAGCTCCACTCGCCTCTGGAAGCTAAAAACCAGCTCCCATCAATCACTGGACACAGAACGCAGCAAAGGCAGAGACCGGTGGGATTGCAGTAGGAGTGTGTCCATGACAGAGAGTTTTGTTGAAAGAAACAAAACACGCTCAGAGGCCTGAGCAAGCAGCATTCTAGTGAGTCCAGCCACTGGTGGAACTCACTTTTTGTCTGGGTAAGGCAAAAATGAGGGCAGAACAAACCAACTGATACATACTGTATATTTTACAAGGTTGTTTCTACTTTGACATGCCTTAAGGACAAACAAAAAAGATTAATGTATCCAGAGAAAAACAAAACCACTATACAGGAATTTTTGGTCTTTTTTCTGCAATGTTTTTCTTAACTCTTCAAAATTATAAAACAAAACTTGTATATATTGGTCTGAAACACTCTCTCAAAGAGCCTTTCATAGCTGCATTCTGAGGGTCAGCCTCAAACATTCACTGAAAAATGAGGTGGGAGTGACTATATTCCGCATGAATAACTAAATTTTTCTAGCAATAGACATATTCTGATGATGTAAGTTAAAAATCAGTTGTTACTCTTCCCTCCAGTAAATGGAAAGCAATTGAAGAATGTAGAGGTGGGACGATAGCCTCCACTCAGGTCTGAAGCATTCCTCTTCACTCCTTACTCCCACCCATCAATGTGAGCATCTTCCATGAACCCTTCATCATAATCTTTTATAGGGCAAAATTTGGGGGATTATTTACTGTGTTGAATATTCTTGAAACTTCCCCATCACCCAATTTAATCAGCATTTTCTTGAGCACTGCACATGAGCCAGATGCTGAGTTAGGCACCAGTATCCCACAGACACCAGACATGTCCTTTCTTTCAGGAACTCTATCTGGAAGAAAATCAGACTTGTAACACGACGAACCAGGGTACAATGCAAAAAGTGACAGCTTAAGAACTCAGAGTTGAGAGTGGTATCTTCCTGGGTTAGGGAAGAGGGAAAGCATCAAAGGAGTTATGTTTGAGCGGGGCCTTAAGGGATATATGTGTGTAAGAGATCACAGCTGAGGAAAGGGAGAAAGACATTCCAGGCATAGAAAACAGTAGAAGCAAAGTCATGGAGGCATGAAAATGCACCTCAAGTTGAAACAGTCACAAGCATCCAGTGTGGGGTAAATGGAGAGGGTATGAGGCTGGGAAGAGAAGTTGGAACAGATTCCCTGCCTGGCTGTTTAAACTTTATTTTGGGGCAACGGGGAACCACTGAGGGTTTTAAAGCAGTTGAATGACTCAGTAAAACTCATGTTTTTAAAAATAATTCTGAGGTCAGAGAATAAGATGGGTTAGGAAGGCAGAGACTGAAGGCCCGTTATTCAAATATAAGATAAGAACAGGGACAGTGGAAACTGAAAGAAAGGCACTAATTTGAAAATTTTAGAGGAAAAATGCACAGGAGCTGACAGCCGACTGGATGTGGAAGTGTGAAAAGAAGAAAAACCAAAAAAGTTGCTGAGGTTCTTACTTGGGGAGACAGTGACTACACGAACCTAGCCACAAAAACTGGCAGAAGAACAGGTTTGGGTGTGCAAGAGAGGGCCAAGAGGTCCGACTGCTACATGATGAGTTTGAGACATCTTGCTACAACCAAAGGAAGGCAGCTAGCAGATTGCTGTAAAGCAGATCTGGAACTGATGGGGGAGGCTGGGGCTAGAGATGAGGATTTAGATGCATTGGCAACCTCAACAATTAAAAGCTGGTATAGAGGAAGGAACAACAACAAAACAAGAAAGAAGTGACGGTAAGCAAGCTAGGAGGAGAAAAAGCAGAGCCCGGGTCCCAGAAGCAGAGGGAGGGCTTGGTTTCAAAGCAAGACTAGTTAGTTAACAAGGTCAAATGTTGCAGAGAAGTTGGGACTTGGGTCTGGAAGGAGGCCACCACATTTGACAAAACTAGACCTCTTCTAAAGCAGTTTTAGTCCCGCGGTACAGAGAGCCGCCTTATGACAGTGGGTATATTGTACAGTACTAATTAGCATCTTCATTCTCAGATGTCAAAGAACTAAGTCAGAAGTAGGATTCAGAACATTAATTATTTATTAAAAGCTAATAAGGGAATTCAAGCCTATTAAGGTTAAATCATTACAAACATCAAGCAACATATAAAGGTATACAACAAATTACCTCTTTAATTTCACACCATTAAAGATGCAGGATGAAAGAAAAAAAAGAAACTCTTAGAATTAAGAGCCATGGAATGTTAATCTTCACCCAGATATGGCAGGCACAGTAATTTCAAGGAAGCACAGAGAATAAATACGTGTGGGTTCAAGTCCAGCTGTGACCTTCTAGGTGTGCAATCTTGGGTAAGTAAACTTCTCTAAGCCTGATTTTTTTCATTTGCCGAATTAGGATAATAATAGAAATAAATACACATAAAAGCTCTCAGCATAGTGCCTAGCACATAATAAACGTTGACTTACTATTATAATAATGCTTCATTTCCAAGTTAAGATATATACAAACTCAATTATATATAATTGCAAACATTCATTCTTTAATTTTTTGATCAATAAGTATTTTTGAGCCACTCCCCTCCGTGCACCAAGCATGGCTCTAAGTGCTGGGAATTAAAAAAAAAAAAAAAAAAAAAAAGGAGTAAGACCCAATTCCCCATCACAGAAAGCATGGTCTAATGGTGTAGGAGGCAGGTTGACAGTTACAAAACAAGATGATCCGTCCCGTACAAAAGGAATGAGAAAGATGCTGCAAAATACAAAGGAGGAAGCACTCACTGCTACCCCAGAACCTGGTGAGGGAGAGGAGCTATCAGGCAAGGCTATGAAGATGAGGTAACACTTAGACATTACAAGGAAATCTACAAGGAAATTTTTAAGGATAATAATACATATTAAGGTGCCATCGCACACACAAAAAGCCCTGAAAAAAAATGCCAGAGGAAGAGAAAGTTCTTTGCCCAAGGGCAAACAGCAAGAGAAATGTTGCTGGAAGTAACCCAGACTCTTGTCATCCAGCTCAAGGAGACATTTTGGCTGAAATACATCATCACATAATCTTTACATCCTTTCCTACCTGAGTTTGGGCTACATGCTCTACGAGGCAAATTAAACATCTCCTGCCTGTCCTCTAAAAGTCTCCAATCTAAAAATAGGCAAACTAATATATGAAGAAATTCAAGAACTTTGATGACAAATGATCCCCCAAAGATAGTGTTCTCAAATAAACACTTCTCAAGTTCAGCTTGGTGCCAAAGGTGAGAACGTTAATCAGTTTTGCCCTTCCATTTGAAGACGTCAAATACCAGAGGAAAATATTAAAACCGCACGGTTTGGTTCCTTGAAAAATTAAAAATAGAATTACCATATGATCCAGCAATACACTGGAGTATACGTCTGAGTATATAGCCAAAAGAAGTGAAAGCAGGGTCTCAAAGAAACATTGTATAGCCATGTTCATACCCATGTTACTCACAATAGCCAAGGGGTAAAAACAACCCAAGTGTCCATTGACAAATGAATGGATAAACAAAATGTGGATAATACGTACAACAGAATATTATTCAGCCTTAAAAAGGAAGGAAATTCTGACACATGCTACAACATGAATGAACCTTGAAAACATCATGCTAAGTGAAATAGGCCAGTCACAAAGGGACAAATACGGTATGATTCCACTTATATGAGGTACCTAGAGCAGTCAAATGCATAGAGATAGAAAGTAGAGTGATGGTTGCCAGTGCTGGGTGGAAGAGTGAAATGGAGAGTTCATGTTTAATGGGTACAGAGTTTGAGTTTTGGAAGATAAAAAAAGTTCTGGAGATGGATGGTGACGGTGGCTGCACAACAATGTGCATGTACTTATGCCACTTAGCTTAACACTTAAAAATAGTTAAAATGGTAAATTTTGTTATATGTATTTATCACAATTAAAAAAATAAATTTAAAAAACTGCATGGTTGCCATGCCCATTAAATAACTGTTCTTCTCCACTTAGGGGCAAATGAAAACACCTTGTTTCTGACATTTAGATGCAATGCCATCTGAAGAGGGGATGAGAGCAACAGGTCAGGCACATTAGAAAGTTCTTTATCAAAGGAGCAGCATCCAGTTACCATTCCCTGGGAATGGACACCCTCAGAACCCACTCAGCCAGCTTCATTGGTAACTATCACCTGACAATTTTTTTTGCTGGGAAAGATTGGCTCCAAGCTAACATCTGTTGCCAATCTTTCTCTCTCTCTCTATTTTTTTTCTCCCCAAAGCCCCAGTACATAGTTGTATATTTTAGCTGTAACTCCTTCTAGTTCTAAGTGAGCTGCCACCACAGCATGGCTACTGACAGACGAGTGGTACTCCGAGCATCTCAATGGGTATAACAGGAGTGGTTCCGTGCACAGGAACCCGGGCTGCTGAAGCGGAGCGCATTGAACTTTAACTGCTAGGCCACCAGGGCTGGCCCTGACAATTTTTAATTAATATAATCCCCATGAACCAGCATCATCCCATTAGGCGATGATCGTCAAACTGCACATTCCAAAAATTACTAATCGAACTTCTATGGGCAAAAGCACTAGGCAGCGCTTTTATGTAAGACCCACGACTGCAATTCATAACTTAGTTCTTGCTCTTCAGAACTTACTGTTCTCTGCTCTTAGTTGAGCAAATAATAGATGGACACAAGGAAAGTTATATAATAATAATAAAAGAAGTGTATGATTATGTCCAATTAAGTAGTACATGAGACTAGCCCTTCAACAAATTTGAACAAGGGAGAGATTACCGTGGGCTGGATTGTTCCAGGATGACTGATGGAAACCACTCCAAATCTTGGAGAAATGTTCAGGACTCAGTAAGTAGAATGGGACAAACCTGGTTCAAGTAGACGGTTTGCAATGGGAAGTGATAAGAGATAAGGGTAGAAAAAGAGATTGGAGCCAGATTACAATGGCTCTTAAAAGTCAACTATATGAGTTTGTATTTCCACCTCTATCCGGAGGGGAATCACTGGAGGTTTTCGAGAAGAGGCATTATCTCAGTGTGGGAGGGGTTTGGAGAGGAAGACCCCTAATTGATAGAAAGGTAGACTCCAGGCAACTTAACGTATATACCTGAGGGCTATTAAGTTATAAAAAACTAAAACAAACACGTGCTCTTGCTAGGTTAAAGCTATGACTTTATGTCAGGCTATCTGCTCATATTTGCATTGAATTTTTCTTGAAGGATACACAGGAACCTTGACACTAGCAACTTCTAAGGAGTAGGATGGAGGCAGACGAAGGAAGACTTTTCCTTTTTATTGTATACCCTTGTACAATGTGGATACACTTTTAACCACGTACATGAATTCATTTTCTAATTTAAAGTTTTTTTTTTTAATATGACAACCAGAAAGTGTTAAAAAATGTTTGGGCTCTGACCAGCAAATTCAAAACATTTCTAATTATAAAGTGAAATACGTTTCCATCTTGTTGGTACCACATCTTAATCTCTATCACATAGTGGAGATGTTTTAAGAATGACCTAAAGTAATAGTACTAAGTACACAGAACTAATTGCACATCTCAGGCTTTACTTCAAAACAAACAGATGTCATGAGTCACCCACAATAAAACACCTCCTTTTTGGTGTATTTAAGTGAAAAGTCTGCCTGAGTCTATTCCAAATCAACCCCTCAACAGAAAGAAAAATCAAAAATAATAGCCCACAGTACATTTGACAAGATATATCCCCATCTCAGTAAATGGCTTTTTCATTTTTCCAGTTGCTCAGGCCAAAACCAATGGAGTCATTCTTGAGTTATTCTTTTTCTCCCATCTTCTACATCCAAATCCCATCGACTCTATCTTCAAAATCTATCAAGAAACCAAGTACACTGCACCGCCCCCACCACCATCATCCTAGTCCATCATCTCTAACCTGGACCACTACAGTAGCTTTCATTCCACTTCTGTTCCCTACAATCAATCTTCAACAGGACAGCGAGAAAGATCCTCCTAAAGCACAAATCTGAACAAGCCACTCCCCTGCCCACAACTGCCAGTGGCTTTCTATCACATGGCTAAAACCCAAAGTCCTGGCACGGCCACAAAGCCTGCATAATCCAAACCCCATTTCCTCCCCAACATCACGTCCTGCACTCTCCCCTTGCTCCCTCCACTCTAGTCCCACTGGTTTCCTGCCACTCCTTGGACACAGCAGTGAACCCACCTCAGGGCCTTCAGACTCAACTTGAATCTCTTCCCCCAAACACCCCCATTCCCCTCCCTTGCTTCATTCAGGTCTCTGCTCAAATGAAAACTCATCAGAGAGGCCTTTCCCGACCATCCTACCTCAAATAATAGAACCACCTCTCTTTTCCTTCACAGTGCTTTATTTTTTCTTTATATCACCTGAAATTATGATACATACTCATCTATTTGTTGTTGTTTAGTACCTGTCTCATCCAACTAGAATGTGTGCTCCATGACATTAGACTTTTTAATGCCATGTTCATGGCTATATCCCCTGGGCCTAGAATATGTCTGGCAAACAAATGATAGCTCAATAAATATTTATTGAAGATTGAAGTACAAATCAAGGCACTCAAGATCACTGGACAAAAAGAGGATTTTGAAGCCCAAAACGAGGCATAAGCATAATAATGTCCAGTAAATTTGAGGTAAGGGAATAAAAAAAGCCAAAACATCAATTGACAGGCATATAAACCCTGCATTTATCTATGGCACGCTGGTAATCCACATGCATGCTCCACATTAACTCATGCTTTACAACATCAACTGTGTACATTCTGGAGGGCCGTTCTTGAGGTTTTGTGGCTAATTAAAGAGTAAATACTATAACAAGTTTCCTCCTTCCTCTCCCCAGAGCCAGTGAACTTAGACAAAGTTCTGCTGAAGAAAGCAAGCAATCACTGTCTCAACCACAAGGTCCAGAATATTTAATTACTCCATTGAGGAGAAGATCTTGGAACTAGGAAACTGGGTCAAAATCAGGTTCTGCCATAATCTATCAGAGGGACCTTGGGCAAGTCATTGTATATTTCTAGTCTGGTTTCCTTGACTGTAAAGCAGAAATGGTGAGATCTTCCCTGCTTCTTCACATGGTCATTGTAAAATAAAATAAGATGCAGATATAAAACGGCCTCCTGAAGACTGCATGGACCATACATCATCTGTGCAATCACCACCTTGTACTAGCTGATCGCTAGTTCACATTCCCTTCACTGTCACTGGTGAGCTTTGTCTAAACAAGGATCTGATCAGGTCCCTCCCCTGCTCAAAAACCTTCATTGATTTCAACTTGAACCTTCAATGCTCTTCACAAACTGAACCCAAACCATCTTTTGGGCCACATTTCTAGCCCATTCCTGGGCTGTGCCCCACACAGCCACATGGAACTACTCTTCATTCCCTAACATAATTGTGTTCTATTGCACGTCTGTGCCAGATTAAACGTCTAGGCCCCCATCCCTGCCATCCTCCCTTCTTCCATTAGGGAAATCCTAGGCACCCCCCAACCAGAACCAGGGCTTCCTCCTGTGGGCTTTCTCTCAGAACATCCTTGCTCTCAGGCATCCTGTTGAATCACTGCTTGTTTGCAAGTCCACTTCCCCATCAGACCAGCAGGTCTCCATCTGATCCCTTTTCGTGTCCCCAGCACATAACGGTGTAATGCACACAGTAAGTACCCAATGTTGGCTCTTTTTGACTATTTCTCAAATGGCTCTCTCAGGCCTTTCCAGTTCTAACTCTCTATGACTTATGGCTTAGAGTCAGTATTATAAAAGGCCTTTTCTTACTTCCCCATCCTGGAGGAAATATGCTGGAAGGTGAAGCTGACTGACCACTCCTGGGAGGCTTCAGGAAACAGGCAGGAACTGAGCAAGGGAGAGAATGAGGTTAGGGACCTCTTTCTGGTCCACGTAAGTGATGTCTTTCAAATATGCTTTGTTTTATTTGAAGTGCTATGAATTCTCAAATGAGACAGACCAATATTTAATTCAGGTACAAACGGAAATGATTTTCAACTCATTCATTTTCAGGATTATCCAACTTTCTGCTCCTTTTCATGATAGTGGAAACTCCTGAATTGACTATAATTCAAAGGAATTATTGTTCTTTAGCTGTCAAGGTGCCCTGTTATTCTTTGCATAAATATCCTGGATGATCGGAGCCCAGTTCAATGCAAAGTCTATTTTTTTCTAGCCCTGTGCTCTTTCACTTGCTAAATTTATAGCATTCAAATGAAAGCAAGAAAGGAAGCCCCGCATTTGCCCCCACTGCTAACGTGATCTATGTCTGGGTTTTAACTGCCCTTGTAATTATACCCTTGGCCAGGTCTGCACAGGTATAGTGTAGAAATTAAACATCATGGCAAAGCCCGAAAAGGCCTTGTTGACGTAGGAAGATGAGGGCTTTGTAATATTTCCTGCCACCAGGAGAAGGAGAAAGAAAAATGAAATGTGGTGTGGGAATGTCATCAGCTACCCAGCAATCCATTGAGGATGCACTTTCTGCCTATGATGGCCTCTGAGACTGCGTGAGCTGTAAGGCTGGGGATCCCCTGGCGGTTTGATAGTCAGCCAAGGCTGGCTGAAAATGGAAGAACTTGGATTGCCCGGCTGTGAATGAAGAAATAAGCACAGCAACAAAGGGAAACATGCTATGACATTTTCTAAATATTTACCAAGGGGAGTTAATTCAGTGAGTGGAGCCAGATCTGACAGTGAATTCTCCTGACCGCCTCCTACAGCTTCCCTCCATCTCCATCTCCATCTCCAAAACCAGGTGACCTTCACCTCTCAAGGTTGTCAGAGGAAAGAAGCATCTCTGTGATACACCCAGCAAGTGCTACGTCATGATTCTGGCACACGGACCACTGCATTTACTCTTCCGCCCCAGATTTCTCATCTAAAGTAGAGAAGTAACCAAAGAGCTGTCTGTAAAAAACAACAGAGTCAATACAAACTACTTTTAAGATAAAATACTTCTTTCTACAGTAATTTTCAGCTAGTAACATCCATACAGTTTCAGAACCCAGTTTCCATGAACTTCCCTGCCAGTCCTCATTATAAATTCAAATTTCTCATCAGCCCACACAGTACAGTAATTTTCATTCTTGATCCTCCCAAGGTCAATTGATAAATGTTAATCTGCAGGTCTGAGGTTATAAAGAAACATGATGGGGGCTGGCCCGGTGGCATAAGCTGTTAAGTGTGCGCGCTCCGCTGTGGCGGCCCAGGGTTCACCGGTTCAGATCCCGGGTGTGCACCAACGCACTGCTTGGCAAGCCATGCTGTGGCGGCGTCCCATATACAGTGGAAGAAGATGGGCACGGATGTTAGCCCAGGGCCAGTCTTCCTCAGCAAAAAAAGAGGAGGATTGGCAGATGTTAGCACAGGGCTGATCTCAGAAAAAAAAAAAAAAAAGAAACATGATGGATAATGAAGAAATGTACTTTGTGTCACTTTAAACCTCCCACTTGTCATGTTTCCGACATTTTCAGGTCCTGGATATAAAGTATAATCTTGTGTTTGATTTTGAAATTTGAAATAACACACTTCAAGAGTAATTTGGTGATTAGATTAGATGAGTTTAGATTAAACCAGGAATCTGACAATCCCAATAATTCCCTAAAGTCCTTTCCTTCCCCACTGCCCTAGAAATGCTACATAATTATTTGTCTTAAGATTTGTACTGTCTCAAGATAAAGACGTACATATCTATTGTGTAAAATGGATACATTGTACACCTAATAGGCAATGGAGAGATTATGGAATAGTTCAGAGTTTAATGCTCACTAACTTCTCTCTTGCCTATCTCTAATACTGTTTTTTTTTTTAAGATTTCACTAAGGGCCCCCTGGTGGCGTAGTGGTTAAGTTCGCGTGCTCTGCTTTGGTAGCCCTGAGTTTGCAGGTTCGGATCCCAGGCGCAGACTTACACACCACTTATCAAGCCATGCTTTGGCAGGCGTCCCATATATAAAGTAGAGGAAGACGGGCACGGATGTTAGCCCAGGGCCAATCTTCCTCAGCAAAAAGAGGAGGATTGGCAACAGATGTTAGCTCAGGGCTAATCTTCCTCATCAAAAAAAAAAAAAGATTTCACTAAGATGAAAGTATTGGATATTAAAACATCTCTCTCAAACGAATCATACACCTCTCAAAATCTCCCTCAAAGGAAAAGAAAACTTCAGTGGTTGATTAGGCAGAACTTCAGGAAATAAAGCCTATATTGGCCTTGAGAGAGAGAGACCAGAAAGAAATGGGCTAGAATGATAAGAAGCACGGCAGGCATGCACCACAGCTGCACACCCACAACCAGGTACACTGCAGTTAAGTCTCACCTTTAAGCAAGTAGCTACACAAACAGAAGGCTGGACTCAGGGATCTCCAAGGTCCCTTCCCACTCCAATAGTGGTTGCCTCATGAATTTTCTATAGTCATCCTCCGTCCTATCACACTGTCCCCATGCATCATCAAGCCCTCCTGGCCACTTCCAGGACTGAAAGGAAAATATGCTCTCAAAAAATCCATGCTTTGACTACTGCCAAATTACAGTTCTGGCCTTGAAACAATGACCTGAACATAATGGGCAAGGCTAAATACCTCTGAGCAAATAAGTGTCCAATACCATCTTCAGGCAGTATTTTTAAAGCTTCTCTGACGTATGCAGAAATATTACCCAAGGTCTTGAGAGTGAAAGATTGTGAGGTGAATAGACAATCCTATAACCAAACCTTTCCAACTTGTACTTCTATATCCCCTGCCGAATGTCTAACCTTAAAAAGAGAGTGAGTTTGAATCCTGGCCCCACCTCTCATCAGTGGTGTGATGTGAGGCCAATTATTTGATCTCCTTGAACCTGTCTCCCCACTTCTAAAAGACTGATAATATGAGCTACCTTGTAGAGTTTCTGTGACAATTAAATAGGATAATCTAAAGAAAACCGAGTATTCATTTATTCATTCCCTCATTCACTCAAAAATTAACTGAGTGTCCACTACCAGCCAGGCACCAAGCTGGGCACTGGTACATAAAAGATATAAAAAACGAAAGCTATGATTATTTTTATTTACCAAAAACAGTCTGTTTCCAGAACTGTGGCAGAACCATCAGATTTTGACTTTCATGACTAGTTCGAAACTTTCATTCACACCTAGTTTGCCTAAGATAGTCATTTTTAGTTTGTCAGATATGACCCCCGGTGGGAGCCTGCCTCCTGCCACATCTTTGCTTACCCCAAAGCTGATCATCCAGCAGGCGTTCTGCTAGAGGACACCTTCAGAACTCTTGGAAGAAGCCACGACCAGAGCAAAAGGTGGTATCCCAGCTCTCAGCTGGGCAAGCCACTCAGGAAAACTTGATATGCCTTGCTACAAGGCCCATCCTGGATGCCTGGGAGTTTTTGGGTGCTTTCAATTCCACAAGCAGACTCTGAGTCTTCCGAGAACTCGGGATTAACGGGACTGGCTCATCCCCAGTCATTGCGACTGGGCCACTGATAAAGCTAAGGGGTCTATGGGCCACATTTTCATAATGTTGGGTTCACGTCTTTCAGCTGTGCTTTACTCGAGAGTTTGATCAAGTTCTGAATAAATGACCTACCTCTGAGGAGTCAGCTGGTTTGGAGGCTAGTGGGCTCTTCTTCAGTGAGAACCTAATACTCCATTTCTTAAGTAGCTCACAGCCTGGGGGCAAGCACAAGACCAGCTGTGTTGGGTGCTGGGCCATCAGTACACTTAAGATTTTGCATTTACGGAAAAGAATTTTCAAAGACATGCTGGAACCCAGGGCTCCTAGCAGAAGAGTAAAAATCCAACCCTGGAATAGGAAGTGACCTGCCTGGGTCACAGGGTCAGAAGGAAGTCAAAGAGGAAATTCTAGAACAAAATTCAGGACCATCTGTGAAGCTAAGGATGGGTTAATGGATAGCACAGAGGTGCCTAAAATTTTTGATTTGCAGACTCCTCTCAGGAGCCATCTGAATCACTTTCCTTAGACACTGAAGTCTAGTGTGACCACCTCAAGGCTGTGGATTCTACACGGATGCCTCCTACCTGGAGGTGACAGCCTAGCCTCTCCTCACAGGAGTTCTCAGCACAAAAATACTGTCCCTATATTTCCCCCTCCCCCATCTGATGCATCTAAAATTAAAAAAAAAAAAAACGTGGCTTTTCATTTTTCTTCAGCGAGTTAAGAGTATTATTAACAACTCCTGATGCCTCTAATTGCTCACTGAAAACAGTGGTTTGGATATTAATAGGCTGTAAATCACGGCCCTACCTGGGGCTCGTTGTCACGGAAACAGTACTCAATCCCACAACTACTTCCCCACCCTTGAAAGCCTGGGCGAATCGGTGAGAGTCGGGAATTGTTTTAAAGCTGTTACTTCTCCCACTTTCTGCTATTTCTCAGGGCCAAGTTGCTGAGGAGAGAGGAACTGGTGAGGCGGGTGCGAGTAGAGCGGACCGCAGCAGCTTGCAGGAGCGGAACTGTTCGAAGGGGAAGGGGAAGGGTCCTTGGAGCATGGCTTGGGGCACCCCAATCTTTTCTTCCTTGTGTCCGCGCCGGGCCACTCTCTCCGCAGGGTTTCGGGTGCCCGGAGGCCGAGCCCCCTGGGCTGCCCTGCCCGTCCTCCCTGCCTGGGAGCTGGGCTGCCCGGAGAGCGCGCAGACAAGTTCCCCAGAAGAGAATCTGAGCAGCCCCCACGGCTGAGAAACCGGGCAGCGGGAGGCAGACAGGGCAGCGCGGAGGTCGGACAGGCTAGAGGCAGAACCCCCTCCGCCTCCACGCCGGGGTCCTGGAAGAGGCAGCCCGGGAGCAGAACACGCACCCCCTCACCGCCCTGGCAGCGCCCCCGGGCGACGCTCCAGGAGCCGGCTCTCCAAAGCAAGCGCCCAGCTCGCCAAGCACCTCCGAAGCCCACGCGGATTCCCGCGCCTCGGGGTGTTCGCTGCCGCAGCCGCCAGGGCCTCCCGGGCCCCACGCTCGGCACTCGGGGCTGGGCCCCCACCCGGTCCCCTGGGCCCCGCACGTCACGCGCCCCCTGGGCCCAGCGCCGCCTCTGCGCTGGCGCCGCGCGCCCCTCCCTCGTGCACCCGCACCCAGCCCTCTCGGGCCGTCGGGCCCTCCCGGGACTCACCTGCGCTGGGGCTGTAGCGGCGGCCACCCCGAGCCCGGGGGCCGCAGTGGCGGCGGCGCAGGGGGAGGAGGGCAGCGCGGGGCTCCTGGCACAGCGGCCGCCGGGCGCCTGGTGCTGCCGAGCCGCGGACCCGCCCAGAGATATAAATAACATTATCTGAGGAGGGACATTCCTGCCGGGGGACATCGCTGCTGCCGGGACCAGATAGTCCCGCGGCGGGGGCGGGGAGGCGGGGCCGCAGCCACCCGCAGCGCCAGGCCCAGCCCCCGCCTTCCCCACCCACTCCCGCACCTGCCAATCAGCCTCCGCGCCGGGGGCACCTGCCCGGCCTCCGCCCGGCTCCCGGGGCCAGCCTCCGCCTCCGGGCGGGCCGCCTGCGTCCCGGACACCAGATGCCTGAGCCGCCCGCATCGTCCCCATCGTCGCTCACCTCCCCTAACCTCGCGCTACCTTGAGCCCCCTGCAGCGGAAAAAGGGTTTGACTGCAGGTCGGGCCTAATTCGTGCGCCCGGAGCGGCGAGCCTAGCCACGAAAATGAGCCCTCCAGCCTTTCCCGCCCTGCATCCCCACTGTATACCGTCAGGTTTTTTAAATATTTTAAGAAACGCTTAGGCTGTAGGGTGGGCGAGGCGGGCGCCCCGGCAGTGCGCCCCCGCTGCAGCGGGGTTGATAGGGACAGATTGTTCCCGCGGGCTGGTGTGTTAGAAAGCGCGCTCCGGGGCGGGCTTCTCCTGGCTGGCGGGAGGAGCAGACGCTGGGAGGGCAGGGGTGGGCCCTCGGCCGGAGGCCCCCGCCCCCAACCCGCGGGCTCGGTGCTTCTGTTTCTGTCTGCAAACCTGGTGTGGGCGGGGCGGACGGGCAATGCTGGCTGGGCGATCCTGCGGTCCCACGGCGCTCGCACATTGCAGGGATTGTAATCAACAGGCAAGCTGCCACACCTGCCCACCGGCACCTCATGAGCGGACCGGGTGTCCAGGCGAGCGGGGGCTTCCTCACTGCAAGCCTGCGTGGGGTGGGATGCAGTAGGCCAGAGAAAACACTAGAACCACTAGTGCCAAAGAGGACAGACAAGGCATCTCCGAGTCACCCCGGGAGAGATTCATAAAAGAACATGGGCAGTTTGCAAGGCTGTCCATTTTCTTGACTTTCTTACGTTACAAGGTCGTTGTTCAATAAGGCTTGGTGGTACTCCTAGCTTGTAGCTCTCGTCTCTTTTCTCAGCAACCGTGCCCCGAACGGTTTCTCACCAGTTATCAGCCCAGGTAATCTCAGGTATTATGAAGATGGCAGTGGAGAGTAAAAACGCAAAGATGTAGAAAAGAGTTTTAACTTTGACTGATGCTGCCTGGTATTCCTAACAACGGAACAGTCTTACTCCTGAGTTATTCGCTTGGGAGTATAATTATACTATTTTCCAGGACTCACCAGGAAAAGAGTGTTCAATTGCCAGATGTGCATGCTTAGTTTATATATTGAACATGTACAAAGATATTTTGCTTTCTGCTGCAGCTACACTTCTTGAGTGGGCATTTAGACACTGAGATGTGCTAGCAGTGGGGCACACTCCACAGATATTACAAAGCCACAGAACTTTCCACCCCACCCCTCTGTTGTCTGGGCCCTCATTAAGTTCAGTTTCCTAAGAGACACTACTAATATAGGGAAAATGATGGAAGAATATTCATGGTCATCCATTAGGTTAGCAGTGATTGGCTCCCCTTTCTGATAACATTTAAGAATCCATTTGTTTATTGCTGAGTTAGAAACAGAAATGTCTTTTTTTTTTAATTGATGTTTTAATGGTTTTTAACATTGTGAAATTTTGGGTTGTGCATTTTTGTTTGTCCATCACCATACATATGACTCCCTTCACCCCTTGTGCCCACCCCCCACCCCCACTGCCCCTGGTAACCACAGCACAGTTTTCTCTGTCCATGTGTCAGTTTATATTCCACATATGAGTGAGATCATACAGTGTTTGTCTTTCTCTTTCTGGCTTAATTCACTTAACATAATATGCTCCAGGCCCATCCATGTTGTTGCAAATGGGACGATTTTGTCTTTTTTATGGCTGAGTAGTATTCCATTGTATATATATATACCACATTTTCTTAATCCACTCGTCAGTCGAGGGACACTTAGGTTGCTTCCACTTCTTGGCTATAGTGAATAATGCTGAAATGAACATAGGGGTGCATAAGCCTCTTTGGATTGTTGATTTCAGGTTTGTTGGATAGATTCCCAGTAGTGGGATGGCTGGATCATAGGGCATCTCTATTTTTAATTCTTTGAGGAATCTCCATACCGTTTTCCACAGAGGCTGCACCAGTTTGCATTCCCACCAGCTGTGTGTGAGGGTTCCTGTTTCTCCACATCCTCTCCAACACTTGTTGTTTTTTGTCTTGGTGATTATAGCCATTCTAACGGGCGTGA
Organism: Diceros bicornis minor; assembly: GCF_020826845.1. Classification (NCBI taxonomy): domain Eukaryota; kingdom Metazoa; phylum Chordata; class Mammalia; order Perissodactyla; family Rhinocerotidae; genus Diceros; species Diceros bicornis. The sequence goes on from NC_080763.1 coordinate 13,895,021, forward strand.
GGTGATATCTTAGTGTTGTTTTGATTTGCATTTCCCTGATGATTAGTGATGTTGAACATCTTTTCATGTGCCTATTGGCCATCTGTATATCTTCCTTGGAGAAGTGTCCATTTCCTCTGCCCATTTTTTGATCAGGTTGTTTTTTTGTTGTTCAGTTGTGTGAGTTCTTTATATAGTATGGAGATCAACCCCTTGTCAGATGTATGTTTTGCAAATATTCTCTCCCAGCTGGTTGGTTGTTTGTTCATCTTGATTCTGGTTTCATTTGTCTTATAAAAGCTCTTTAATCTGATAAAGTCCCACTTGTTTATTTTCTCTTTAGTTTCCCTAGTCTGGGTAGGCATGTCATCCGAAAAGATTCCTTTAAAACCAATGTCAAATAGTGTGTTGCCTATATTTTCTTCTATGAGTTTTATAGTTTCAGGTCTCACCTTCAGGTCTTTGATCCATTTTGAGTTAATTTTTGTGAATGGCGATAGCAGATGGTCCACTTTCATTCTTTTGCATGTGGCTGTCCAGTTTTCCCAACACCATTTATTGAAGAGACTTTCCTTTCTCCATTGTATGTTCTTAGCACCTTTGTCGAAAATTAGCTGTCCGTATATGTGTGGTTTTACAGAAATGTCTTTTTCATTTAAAAAATTATTTAAGAACCAAATTCTGGCAAGGAAAGCTCAAGAAAAACAGGCCAACTTAAAAAGCTGAGACTATCATATATCTCAAGTAGAAATTCTTGATCTATTTTTGAAAGAAAAAAATGAGAAATTATGTATTTATGTTTTTTTAAAGCCTTGTGTGAATAAACTTATTAAAGAAATTCATGATCCCCTAGAATTGCAGCTCTGCAGCTACATAATTCTACACTACATGAAACAGGTAATTCCTTAGCTACAGGTTTGTGCCACTGAACTGAAAAGTTGCACATGTATATTTCTTTGTAGCCTTAAAATTTGTAATTTTCAACCACAAGGAAAAATTAATATGATAAAAGCACCAAATCAGTGGACAGATTACCCCAGGATTTTACAAACCAGCTCAGCTACTTTACTTATCTCCACTTTAGCTGAAAGCTAAATAATTCAATACAACCTCATTTGCTCTGGAGCCTGTTATCCTGACAGCATCCCCAAATGCTTCACAGCTAATAGAGTTACAGTGAAATGATAAACCAGAACTGAGGGGGAATGGAAGTTTAGAAGTACAGAGGAAAAGGGCATTGTCAACTAAGGAGGAAAAAAAGATGGCAGATCCCAGGGAGTGGGAGGGTGAAACGGGGAAGAAGGAAAAGCCGATATAAGGGTTCGTAATTGAGGTCACTGTTGTGGGCAGCAGGGATTAATCCTGCAGGGACTTCCTGAGAAGAGTATAGAATGCCTCCCAGAATTGTCTATCTGAAGGATGGGAGATCGGCCCCCTACCCGTGTTGACACCCCACACTTCCAAGCTGCCAGCAAGCTCCCCATGGGCAATCTGCAGCTTTGGAAGAGTTCTGGGGCCAGATGGGAAGGTGTGCATTTGAGACTAGATGCTGTCAGCCAGGAAGTGAGGGGAAGCCCTCACAGAACTGTCTACCCAGCTCCAGCTAAAATTGATAGGCGAGGCCAAGAGGATGTAAGTTGGGATGCTAGAGGAATCTGACACAAGAAGGAACTTTAACTTTATGTCTTTTTCTATATTCTCTGAATTTTCCACAATGACCTTGTATTATTTGACAATAATAGAGATAATAAAATATTAGGTAGAGATTGGATCAAGATCGTGGATTGAGCACATGTATTTACCTTCTCTATCATCCCAAATCTCATAAAAAGATATGTCTTAAAGAGAACAGGAATCTACCGGCACAGAGAAATAAGAAAAAAGCCGATCAATTTTCCAAGAATTTTTAGGAAATCCTGCAGAGAGAGGCAGGATCTGATCTAGAGAAAAACAAAATCAGAGAAAATCAAAACAGGTTCAGGAGAAGGAATAGATTAGGGAAGTTTCAAGGAAGAGTCAAAGGACCCAAGAGTAGGAGGGGACAGAATAATTCCTTGAGGATCCTCCTCTGCCCTGCTATCATTACAGATGTTTGCCTGTGGGATCAAGAAGTTAGTAGGGAACCTGGGACTAGAGGGGCAGATGCCAGATATCTACAGACCCCCAGAAATGACAGGGAACCTTCACTCTCTCTGGATAGCATGTTGTGCCCTTCCTTCAAGCCCCTGCAGAGAGGCTGTGATAAAGAGAACAGGCAGGCAAATGCATTCTTAAATAAAAGATGAGCAGACAGTGAAAATCACCAAAGGTTTTGTCGGTATTTCATGATATTTCAATACTGTGACAGAGGAGTACCAAACTCAACTAATAGAAAGAAGTAATATCAGAGGAAACTAAGTTGATAAAGGAAACAGAAGATAAATTTAAAATGAATTTAAATTTTATGCAGCAAGATTTGAAAGGATATGCATCCATGACAAATAATCAGAGAGAAAACATAGATATTTAAAAAGTAAATTTCTGAAATTGAAAATTCATCAGCTGATAAGCAGAACAGACCAAGTTGAAGAGTAGATTAGTAGAAGCAGAAATTCTCTCCAAACACAGGGCAAAAGACAAGGAGATGGAAATTTTGTGAGAATAGTTGAAAGCCATGGAGTTGAGATCCTCAGGGTCCACTATCTGTCTAAGAAAATTACAAAAGGAAGGAAGAGAGAGAGTGGAGGAGATAATAAGGAAAAAGAATAAATGTCTCAGAATTGAAGAAAAATATGAATTTTCAGATTGTAAAATCCCACTGTAGAGCAGGATGCAGATTTTTAAGTATATTTTACAGGTTTATATACAGTTTAAAGTTTATGATTTTATTTATAAAATCCAAGAACTTGAATAAAATTAAATCACAAACCAAAAACTATAATAAACTAGACTAACTTGATGTGCCTTGAATTAAATTATTCCTAAAAAACTATTTTTACGGAATCACAGAACCAAAGTTATTTGTTTGAAAAAAAAAAAACTACTTTGAATTGGAAATGAATGTATATATCAGAAAACCACTTAAAAACAGAAATACCAAACCAAATAAACGTGATCCTCCCTGATGTTCCACTCATTCAAATCCCTGCTAACAAGAATAGAGGAATCAAGAACACATGGTAATGTACAGAAAACTTCAAAATTGTGCCTAGAGCCCAGAAAACATTAGTTTCCCTCTTCTTTACCCTTTTACCAAGAGATGCATTTCATGAAACTAAGCTGAAATTTCCATTCCATTTCTGGAAACATCTAAGGGAACCACACCTTCCACAACTCCTCAAGACAAAGCAGCAGTAGGACCAATTGGAAAAGCGCACCATTTACAATATAGACAGGCTGAGGACAAGGGACCAAACTTCCGCTTCAGAGGCCTCAAACAGAGTGGTCGCTGGAAGGAATCTGAAAGCCTGCAGCAAGCGTGCAAATACCAAAGTGATCACCCACTGAAGGTGACACCTTCAGTGTCAGGTGACACCAATGTCAAATTTCCCTCCACCAACAATGGAAAGGAACAGAAGAGCAAGGCTTCTATCCTGTCATCCAGTAGTCTACGGAAGCACTCACCGGGCTGAGCATCTTTCCTTCTATAGCTGTTCCTGAGGTTTTCCTCCCTTTTCAGGATTAGATTTTCTGGTACCTAAAGGATGGGAGCTTATGCAGGTGTAAGAGCAGGCTTACACGGGGGGTGCTAATGAACTGTGGCCTGAAGGTACTTAGGTTCTGCAGTTGCCTCGTTCAGGCTATATTGGTTTGCTAGAGCTTGCATAACAAATACCACAGACTGGGTAGCTTAAGCAACAGAGATTTATTTTCTCACAGTTCTAGAAGGTAGAAGTCTGAGATCAAGGTGTCGGTAGGGTTGTTTCTTCTGAGGCCTCCCTCCTTGGCTCGTAGCTGGCCATCTTCTCCCTCTCTCTTCACATGGTCTTTCCTCTGTGTGTCTGTGTCCTAATCTCCTTTTCTTATAAGGACACTAGTCATACTGGATTAGGCCCACCCATGTGACCTCATTTTACCTTAATTACCTCTGTAAAGGCCCTATCTCCAAATACAGTCACTTTCTGAGGTACTGGGGCTTAGGATTTGGACAGGAACTTTGGGGGGACATAATTCAGCCCATAACCCAGGCCTCGTCTTTTCTCACATGAATTGTTTCTGTCAGCCTCCTGACTGCTCTCCCATTCTCCAGTTTCACTCTCCTTCAGTTCTTCCACAGAGTAGCCAAAGTATACTTTCTAAAAAACAAATCTGATCATGTCACTCTGCTATTTTCAACCATCCAGTGGCTCCCCGGTGCTTTCAGGATATAATGTTCCGGTTCCCAGTACTTAGCACAGTACCTGACACACAAGATGTACTTACTAAAGGCCTGACGACTGAATGAGTGAATAAATAAATTAATGAACAAACATCATGGAAACTGAAGGAGGGTGCAATTTTGGAGATCAATCAAAGAAGTAGAGAATTCAAAGTCATTTCTGTTTGACTTACAAAAACATATTTGTGATCCACCAGCTGGGACAGAATATTTGCAAAACATACATCTGACAAGGAGTTAATCTCCATAATATGTAAAGAACTCACACAACTGAACCACACACAAAAAAAAACAACCCAATCAAAAAATGGACAGAGGAAATGAACAGGCACTTCTCCAAAGAAGATATACAGATGGCCAATAGGCACATGAAAAGATGTTCAACATCACTAATCATCAGGGAAATGCAAATCAAAACAACACTAAGATATCACCTCATGCCCATTAGAATGGCTATAATCCCCAAGACAAAAAACAACAAATGTTGGAAAGGATGTGGAGAAACAGGAACCCTCATACACAGCTGGTGGGAATGCAAACTGGTGCAGCCTCTGTGGAAAACGGTATGGAGATTCCTCAAAGAATTAAAAATAGAGATGCCCTATGATCCAGCCATCCCACTACTGGGAATCTATCCAACAAACCTGAAATCAACAATCCAAAGAGGCTTATGCACCCCTATGTTCATTTCAGCATTATTCACTATAGCCAAGAAGTGGAAGCAACCAAGTGTCCCTCGACTGACAATTGGATCAAGAAAATGTAGTATATATATACAATGGAATACTACTCAGCCATAAAAAAGACAAAATCGTGCCATTTGCAACAACATGGATGGGCCTGGAGGGTATTATGTTAAGTGAATTAAGCCAGAAAGAGAAAGACAAACACTGTATGATCTCACTCATATGTGGAATATAAACCAACACATGGACAGAGAAAACTGTATTGTGGTTACCAGGGGCAATGGGGGTAGGGGGCAGGCACAAGGGGTGAAGGGAGACATATATGGTGATGGACAAACAAAAATGTACAACCCAAAATTTCACAATGTTAAAAAGTATTAAAACATCAAAAAAAGTGTAAAAACAAATTTGTGATTTTTCTCAGGGGATTCACTTTCCTACTTATGTTTGAGTATGGTTATTTAAATGAATTCACATTCCCTGAGACATAATTGGCAATATTTGTGCATGAATTTCACCAGCGCCTCAGCCACCTTGGCACATACATTCACACTTAACTTACTGTCTGTGGGTAAAAAATGGGGTCAATTAAGTGGGTTTTGTGTGCACACCATCTACCAAGTTCACTTATGGGAGCAGGAGCCTAGTATCTTCCAAGGTCTCATTCCTAACAAAGCACAGCAAATACAATGGTGATGGTTCAGCTGCGTGGACTTCTGTCTCGATTTGCTCCACCTCCCAGCGCCATTTTCAGACCTCATCCTTGGGCAGTGGCCCTGCTCCATTCCCAGCCTCCAATATGCCAAAGCCTGAGCACACAGGATTAAGAGCGTAGGAAGGTGGATCAAAAAGCATTACACGCAGAGAGTAGATGTTGTCTGGACATTAACACTCTATCTTGAGTACTCCACAAAGTGGATAATCTGTATGTGGACAATCAAGAGTACCTAAACCTGAAACCTTTGTTCTCTTCCTCTGTGAGTATTTATCAACCCAGAAACTCAAATCAAGGGGAGAAGATATAATTTAAAAACCAAGTTGTTAATAAGGAATGACAGCTTAGAGTTATTACAATCAACCAGTTAAACAATTTTGTGTTTATATGATAATTATTGCCAGCATACATGGTCTTGTTAATTGCTTTTGTTAGTGAGCCGTTAGCAAATTCACAAATTTCTTTTCATAATATTAACCAAAACCTTTGGGAAGTTTTCAATAAAGTTTGGGAAAATACTGCAATAAAAGACTCCATTACCTCTGCAAATTCGACTCATTTTCTATTCTGTGGAATATTTCTGCAGCTGCTCAACTTCTGTTTGAGTATTTCTTCAGTGCTTTAAAGTCTACAAGAAACTATAATTCAACTAAAACATGATTTGTTTTGTAGAGTAACCAGTTCTTATCAAAAACATCATTTTTCCTCATTTTCCTTTGCAACTGGCAAATTCTATTTTTAAAAGGTTATCATTTTCTTTTTGTCAAATGACATATAACCATTTTTATTCAATTTCATGAAGTAAATTGCTATCATTATCCTTATTGCTAGATAAAGAAACCAAGAAACTCAGAGTTCAAGTAATTTTCCAAAAATCTCATAGAACTCCAAATCTCTTGCTTATTAAAGAGTTTTTTTTATCCTGGAAGCAGTGTCTTGTGGTTTTTTTTAATTAACAGATTCCCATGATATTTAATGTAGATAATCTATATTATAACCTAATATTTTAAGTCAAGAATTTAGCCCCAAATTATGCTGAGCATACGCAAAGTATCAACTCTATGCTGCTTGATCTAGTCCATCGTTATCATCCAATCACCAAAGCTCACTTAATTAGGCATCCAGCCCTGGACCTTCCACAGCAGAAACTGAAACAAGTGAAAGCTATAAACCCTTCTCTTGGAAGAGTTTCAAAGCTGTGATGAGCATCATGTTCCATCTCTGACCCCAATCACTGCCTAAGCCTATTTCTCACGTCCCACCCTTCACCTCTACTAATTACTGCAAGAAATTGATAAGTAGGAGCCTGCCCTGTATGATTGCAGGTGCTTGAAATATTCCCTTCCCTCATTCCAGAGGTGATATAGGAATTGCTAACTTGTCTCATAACTAAAACAAACCTTAAAATGCAAATGACCCTGGGAGGAGTTAGCTTTTAAGGTAGATCCTTTTGGCTATAGGAATAAGAAAAAGTCAGTGCCACTTAGTGGCATTTTAATAGCCAAGCAGTTTTTTAAAAAGAGGGTAGCAGGGTGGAGTGGAAAGATCAGTAGATGTAGAGTCAAAAGACCTGATTCTACTCCCCCTTAACCTCTCTATGCCTCAGTTTTTCTTCTGCAAAATGTTGGCATTGAATGAGTTAGTTTCTAAGGACTCTTTCAGCTCTAGCTTTCCATATTTACACTTATAGTAAGAACATACTAGATGTTCACTATAATAATATTCTTTAAAATGAAAAATTGGAAATCACTTCAATGTCCATCAAAATGGAATTGGTTAAACCAAGTATGGTGTGTATACACACACACATATACATATATATATATACAAATTCTTTGTAGCCATTCTTTGGTTCTATATTTATTGATAAGAAAAGATGTCGTGACACACTGTTGACTTTTTTCTTTTAAGTAGGCTTCAAATAATTTCTATTTGATGAAGAAATAACATTTTATATCAGGAAGGGTACTCCTAAAAATCTTAAGTTATTTCTAGATGGTGGGATTTAGAGTAATTCTTATTTCCTTCTCTATTTTTCTATAATATTTAGGTATAATAATACCTAATAATCATAATAATCAACAAAGTTATTTTCAATTTGGGAAAAATATAGTAAAATGTAAATAGCAAATATTAGATTCTTTCCCGTAAGCAAGTTTTGATAGAGAAGAGGGCCAGGGCAAGAACAAAACAGCAACAAATGGGTCCGCCCGGTGGTGCAGCGGTTAAGTGCACGCACTCCGCTGCCGCAGCCTGGGGTTCGCCAGTTCGGATCCTGGGCGTGCACAGACATACCACTTGTTAAGCCATGCTGTGGCGGCGTCCCATGTAAAGTAGAGGAAGATGGGCACGGATGTTAGCGCAGGGCCAGTTTTCCTCTAGAAAAAAGGGGAGGATTGGCATCGGATGTTAGCTCAGGGCTGGTCCTCCTCACAAAAAAAAAAAAAAAAAAAAAAAAACCAGCAATGAACTAAAGGAAAACAATGTCTAAATATTTTCATCAAAACTCAGAGAATGAAATAAATATGTGCCATGAAGGTAAAGAGCTGTTCTTATTACACAAACTGGGCACAGCTGATCTGTTTTTCTCGGTGATACCATCACCAGTGTGGGAGATGAATTCCCCTGACCCGTGCTCACTTCCTCACCAGTCCATCCCTCCTCACCAGTCCATCCCATGCACAAAGGGAAGATTTGTCATGCCATCAGACTGCCCGTTGGATCCAATCCAAGGTTAACCGTTTTTTGGTTTTTGTGTTTCTTCGCTGAGGAAGATTCACTCTAAGTTAACATCTGTCACCAATCTTCCTCTTTTTGCTTGAGGAAGATTCGCCCTGAGCTAACATCTGTGCCAATCTTCCTCTATTTTGTATGTGGGGCACCGCCACAGCATGGGCTCTGACGAGTGGTGTAGGTCCGCACCCGGGAACCAAACCTGGGCCACCAAAGCAGAGCACACTGAACTTAACCACTAGGCCACTGGGCTAACCTTACCTGATACTTAAAAGCATGTCTTCAGTTTCTTTTCTATTGCCCAAGCAGCCTGGTATAATGTTGAACAATGATAGATTGGCATACATAAAAATGATACTGAAGACTTTGGCAATCAGCATAAGTACATACTTACTACTGGTTGCTTTAATTAATAATGCGACGTTACAGATTTTAGCTCTTCTTCCAGATCCCACAGAAGACATGGTGACCTTAGGGTGACCATATGTCCCAGTTTACCTAAGACAATCCTGGTTTACACCTGTTGTCCCGGCAGAACCATTAATAGTGTTCCTTGCACTCTCAAAAATGTACAAATTATATAATGACCCTATTGATCAGGCATCACTAAGAGGCTTCCCAGTAAATTCCAATATGCAAAAAGTAATTTGGCTTTAGCAGTAAATGAAAGCTTTGTGGCAAAAGACAACCACAAAGTACAAAGTTAAGATTACATTATTAACTACTTGCTTTTTCCTAAGACAATATATCTCTATATAAATTTAAGTCAACTCTGCCCTCTACTGTCTTATGACAGTATTATGACATCATGAAGAGAGCACTGTTTTTTAGCTTCATTGGCTGAAGCTGATTGCATTAGTTCTGTTGATTACTTTAGAAGGCTGGTCCTCAACCTTGCCAGCTGCTATACTAGCTTTTAAAAATCTCCATTGCCTATGCTGCACCCCTGACCAATTAAATCAGAATCTCTGGGGATGAGACCCAAGTGTGAATTTTTTTAAAGCTCCCTAGTTGCTACCAATGTACAGCAAAGGTTGAAAACCACTGCTTAGAATGTCAGATCAAATAGTCTGTTGTGGTTCATTTCATTTTTTGATTCCACAGCCCAGATTATACTACACTCCTAAGATATCTGGAGAAGCCTTGGAGATTGGAGGTAAAAGATGAGTGCATCATGACAAATGTACATCACTGCTGGAAAAATGGCATTAAAAAACATTCTAAGGGATGGTGCTTCCTTGGATATAAAAATATTTTTTTACTTATAGTAATGATCTGGACAGTATCTACTAGGAAATGAGTCTGTTCAGCCGTCAGCTTTGATGCCACAGCTCAGCCCTAATTCTCTAATTGTTGGAATTATGTGCTGAAGAAGCTCCAAGATAGCAGAGAACGTTGGACCAGAAGATGGAAGCAAATGAGGTAGAGCTCATTGCATTAAATGACTATTTCCTTTTTCTCGAATGTTCAGAGAGTTGTTAATGGAGTTTATCATACGGAAAAAAACTGATGTGAAAGCCCAGGAAATCTGCTGGAGTAGAAGTTGCACTAATTAGAACATTAACTAAATTAAGTCACGGGGGAGAAGTGAATCCCAAAGGGAATAAGAGAGAAAGGAGAAAGACACAAAAAATTCATTAATAATCAGCAAGAGAGAGAGAGCTTTTACAGAATATTAACCAAGAGGCAGGTTTTTAATAATAAGCCAGAAGTTTACTTCCCACCCACTTTTTCTAAAGTTCACTAGGAAAAAACTAATGGATCTAGTGTCTGAGACTTGGCCCTGCTAGAAGAGATTTTATTCTTTTTTTAACAATGAATCCAAACACTGGTTTTTATTTTTTTATTTTTTTGCTGAGGAAGATTGGCCCTGAGCTAACATCTGTGCCCATCTTCCTCTATTTTGTATGTGGGACACTGCCACAGCATGGCTTGATGTGTGGTGCATATGTCCGTGTGGGAGATACGAACCTGTGAACCCTGGGCTGCTGAAACAGAGAGCACAAACTTAACCACTACACCACCAGGCCGGCCCCCAGAGATTTTATTCTTCTTAAAACAAACTCTTAACCCAAACTGTGGGATCAGCCAGAAGTGTTGGCACAAGAAAGAAGGAATCACTTGGGAATTTTGATATTGAGCATCAAGGTAAAAATCCCCTGTGAGAACAGCAGAGGCCTCCTAATACTAAAAGGAGGCGAGAGGAAGATGTGTGTGACAGATGGTGAGGTCCTTATACACCACGTCTGGGATTGCATTATTCAGTTCTTCAATCCAGCCAAAAGCAAGACTCTCAGTATAAATGGGGACAAAGTAGAGGCTTCGGAACTGCAATAGGAATCATTCTGAATGATTCTATCTGTGCTGGTTCTATTGTCTGTGGAACAACTACTGATACTTTTCAAAATTCCTCTGCAAGAACTGAATGGGGACAAAGTAAAAACGTTTCCATAGATGTATTGATTCATAAGAATGGTTCTTACTCTTTTCTGGGTAACAGACCCCTGTGAGTATATGATGAAAGCTATGCCCTTGAGGACATTAAGCTAAGTGAAATAAGTCAGACAGAGAAAGACAAATACCGTATGATCTCACTTATATATGGAATCTAAAAAAAAAAAAAACAAAAACCAAGCTCATAGATACAGAGAACAGATTGGTAGTTGCCAGAGGCGGGAGGTGGGTGAAATGGGTGAAGGGGATCAAAAAGTACAAACTTCCAGTTATAAAATAAATAATCATGGGGACGTAGTGTACAGCATGGTGACAATGGTTAATAATACTGTATTGCATACTTTAAAGTTGCTAAGAGAGTAGATCTTAAAAGTTCTCATTACAAGAAAAAAAATTTTGTAACTCCGTATGATGACGGATGTTAACCAGACTTATTGTGGTGATCATTCAATAATATCAAATCATTATGTTGTATGCCTGAAACTAATATAATGTTATATCAATTATATCTCAATAAAAAACCAGAACCCTTGATTTATAAAATAACCTTCTGCAAATAGATTTATCATTAAAATTATTATTATAAAACATTTATTAAGAGCTTATGTACACAAATCTTTAAGTTGAGCATTACATACATACTAAGTTAAACAATAAAAAGTTCCTGTCTTCTAGCTACTTATAATCCAACATATAATGTCATTATACCTATGTAAAGGATATGCAGTTGCTACATTGAAAAATAAAAGGATTTGCATCTTTATAGGAAGGGGTAAGGACATGTTGAGAGGTGGTAGGTAAAGGCAGAGTTATTTAAGGCTCATAACCTCTTTTCAATAGTCAGGGAATTTTTTTAAAAAATGTAATGAATGCCCCCAGTGCAAGGCATAGTACTAGACCCTAGAGGAAATCAACAATGAGGACAATATGATCTTTGTCCTCAGACTGCATTCACTCTAGTAGGGTGGAGACAGGAGAAGCGCACAAATGACTCTAATATAATGCAGAATTTGGTAAATGCCATATAAAAATTACAAACAAAATATTTGGAGGAAGGGTTCAGACAGCAAGATCACAGTTAACAGCACATGAAAAATGACCCCCACACCTCTTTCAACCTTCCTTTCTCTGTGAATCCCCTGTTGTTTTCATAGGGAAATTTCACGTGGCCACTCCAGATTGAAAGACCAAGTGACTCTCTCTTTTTCATGCCTATAAATCAATTTGAATATAAGAAAATTGTGGAAATTAAGACAGAAGAAGTAAACCAAAGCCATATTGTGGCTGGCTTTGAAAGCCAGGATGAGAAGCCTGTACCTAATTCAGTGGACAATGGGAACTTGTTGAAAGCTTTTAAGCAAGGCACAGATAGGATGGAAACTGTGTTTTAGGAAAATTAATCTGGCAGCAGTGTATACAAGAGCTGGAGTAGAGAGAGATGGGAGACAGGCTATTACATAAGCAAGGTGAGAAGTAATTGGAGCCTGAACTAGGATGGTGGCTGAGGAAACGAAAGCACAGTAGATGTCAGGCTGGGAAATTTGTAGGCCACTGAGGATTTTTTAACTGGGAGTTTGACTGGGAGGTTTTTTAACTGGGAGGGGGATTTAGAGAACCCTCAACAAAACAAAGCAAACTTCCTCAGTATTTTAGACATCTTCTCTCCTAACCTAAATGTCTGCCCCAGCTATAAATACACATAGTTTCTGCCTGAACAGAAAGGGGCCCAGCTCTGTGGAAGAGATTAGATCCATTTTATTCACCCGTTGATGTCTACCTGTTGAATCCTCTATCAGTTTTTTTTCCTACCTGTATTTTCTTCCTCCCTTGCTCTAGTAAGCTTCTTGCTTGGAATTCAGAGAAAAAAAGGTACTGTGAGCAATTTGAAAAATCAGAATGTATTCTAAGCAAATAAAGTGCTATTTACAGTCCAATAAAGAACATAAATTCCTTATCATAACCTTTAAAAAGTCCTTCCTTCATCCTGGTTTTTACTTTGAACTTTCATCATATTTTTTTCCTCCCTTTACTGCCAGATTTCTCACAAGATCAGCCTTCATTCATTGTGTCCCTTGAATCACTATCTTTCATCCCTTAATCCTTGTAACATGGAACCCATCATGTTACACAGCTACAAGAAAATCTTTCCCTCCACATTATGCTAAGCGAAATAAGTCAGAGACAGCCAAATACTGTATGATCTCATTCATAAGTGGAAGATAAAAAGAACAACAACAAACAAACATACAGATACAGAGATTAGATAGGTAGTTACCAGAGGGGAACAGGGGAGGAAGGAGGGCAAAAGGAATAAAAGGGCAGATGTGTACGGTGATGGATGGTAATTAGTCTTTGGGTGGTGAACATGATGTAATCTACACAGAAATTGAAATATAATGATGTACCCCTGAAATATATATAATGCTATAAACCAGTTACTTCAATTTAAAGAAAGGTAAAATCATTCCCTCCAAAGACCCCACGTCATCCTCATCACCAAAAACTATGAATTTTCTCAGTCTTAGTCCTCCCTGACCTCTTTCCAACATTTGGCTCTTTAGGTCAACCTCGCAAGCTTGACATTTTCTTTTCCTTTGGTCCTCTTGACTAGACACTGTCCTGTTTCCTTCCACCTCTGGGCCTCTCTTCTGCTATCTTTGCAAGCTGTATATATTCCTACTTTACACAATATAACTGCAACCCAAGTGATAACGTTGGGCTGTCTGCTATTTATGATCTTGAAGGAGAAAACTTTTTTCATTCAATTGTTCAACACGCCACAGAATTTCTAAATCTACGTCTCTAGCTATGACCACCTGTCTCAGCTCCAATTTAATATTTCCTGCTGGATATTTCCAAATGGATGTCTCAAACTCATCATGTCTGGAGGAGAGCTCATCGTTTTCACCAAAAAGCTAACTTCTCTCAACTCTCCCACATTCATCAATGTACCATCATTTCCGTAGTACTCAAGTTCTAAGTCTTGAGTCATTCTTGATCATTCCCTCTCCTTGCATAGATAGCTAGTTACCACACTTCATCAACCCTGCCTTTGCAAACTCTCTCCTGTCTACCTCTTCACATCCCTTTCTACTGCCACTACTGCAGACTCTAATCACGTCTCTCTTGGGCATTTCCAACACTTTTGGAACTGGTTCTTCTCCTTATCTCTTCTGCTTTCCATACATTGAACACTTTAGTTGGGAATATCAATCTTCCAAAACCATTTTCTTGTAGGTATCATTCCCTGCTCAAAACTCTTCAGTTAAATTCCAATCCACTATGGGATAAAATTTAAATTTCTTAATCTGGCATTTAATATCCTCTACTATCTGTTCTTTTCTTGCTTCTATTCTTATCTCACACAAATCTTCTACACAAATATGACATACCCTTAGAGGCGATGTTGCACAATCCAGAGGGCACCGTTCACAGATAACATAATATGAATGGTCTCCTCTGGAGCTGTGCCATAGCCACACATCTTTATTCCCACTTCCGTTTTGGTACCTTTGTTCTTGATATTCTCCCATAGAATGCTCTCCTCTTGCATCTGCCCTAACTCTTCCTTCAAGGCCCAACTCAAGTTCTACAGCTCCGTGAACTCCCCACCTACTGCCCTAGCCATTGATAATCACTACCTCCCCTTAATTCCTAGACCACTGGTCTGTACATAAAGTGACCATATAATTTACCATCCAAACTGTGATGTTTGAGAGTGAAAGGGGACACAATTACTCTGGAATGACAGGAATAAACTGGGACCATCCAGGACAAACTGGGGCATATGATCAGTTTCTTATTTATTACTCATTTGGCGTTCAGTATGTGTTATCTGGCAGTTTTTATTTGTGTGTTAAAATGCATACATGTATTTAATGTACATGCCTCATCTCCTCAAGACAGTAAATCCTCTGAGTAAAATCATGTATTCTCTGTCTTTGCTCACCTGGTGCCTGGCCAGCGTCTTAAACATAATATACACTAAAAATTGTTTGTTCATTGTGATGATATCTTTACTGTTATTTAGGAATGAAACTTGGGCTAGGAGTAAACTTTCAAAAACAGTAAATTCACTCAATTATCATTCTGGCAGGAAGACAAAAATCTCTATGTCCCTAGAAAGAGATATTGACATCAACAAATTTCCTCAAGTTTTTGGTGAGGCCTGGGTCATGGCCTCTGGCACACGGTTCGGCTTGTTGTTGCCTTGTTACTTAGTAATCTTGATCTCCATCTTAACAGCATCTTCTTTCCATTGCTCTGTCATAATGCCACACAGAAGAAAGCAGACAGCCCTAACCAGAGGGCTTATGTAACTCACATCAAAACAAAACCACATCTAAGAAATGCTGCTGTGACTACCTAACCTGAAACCAAATATTGGGAAGTTTTGATTCACTTGACTTATTTTGCTTAATTAACATCTGGCTTCAGTTTAGCATCATCCCTGCTCACCTACCAGTAATCAAAGGAGGAGAAGGAAGAAGCCTACAGACAGAAAAAGACAGCAGTCAGTCATGATAGCTTAGGCTTCAAAAATAAACCAGAACACAAACTGAAAAACGAAAGACATATGGGAAAGAAAGAATTAGAGGAGAATCATCTCTCAGGAGTAAATACTCAACAGAAAGCAATGTTACCAAAGAGCATCAAGTCGAAATCAAATAGGGGTGTGAGCGGATGTTGAAAAGCTCCCAGAAGGAAAACCATTTTGTTCAAACTCCTGATGGCTGAGGCCTTACTAAAGTCCCTCCTGCCAAGTAGGTGACTAGTGTTCAGCAGCATTCTTCTATTTTTACATGGAATAATATACAGTATTTTGCCTTGGATTACTCCTCTAAAATTTGGTTCTCAGAGAGATTTCATCTGTAAACCTGTGGCCTAACGTTTTTGCTTCTATCAAGTAGCAGTCTCTGAGCCCCTCTCGACTCTCTGAGCCCCTCCCGACATCAGCAGTCTTAATAAACACAATAATCTATCTCAAGGTATTCTAAATATTCCCGAGTTTGATGAAGAGCTCCTTAGAAAAGATGACTCTCACACGCTCCCTGAGACGCCCTTCTGCCTTAGGATCTTGTCGTACCTAGACCTCTCTGGGTTTATTGAGTATAGACCTCAGGGAGTTCCCAAACCTTTCATTTGGCTCTTTTTATCTTGAATAAAGTCACTGTCTGCTTTGGAAGATTAAGCCAGGAAAAGGTAACTAATGGTAGATGTGCCACTGAAGTGTATGTCCTCGCTCCTTTGTCCGATCATTCTGCTTCCTTCTCCCTTTCTCTCTCATCCCCTTCTTTCTGCTTGTGATTTTATTTTGTTCTCTTTCCCCACTCCATCTCTCCTCAGCTATATTTAGTGCCCTTGAAGGTAGGCAGGGCCAAATACTGTTGACTTAAGCATTGATCTTCTTGGACACAGAGAAGTATATTAGATAACTTCTCGAGAGTTCTTCTACCTCTGGGATTCTCTGGGACTGTAGTTAATTACCACACCTTGATTACCACCCACTTATTCTTATACCTTTATTAGATTCTCTGGACTCATTCTCATCAACATAGCTAACATTTATGGAATACTTAATACATATACCAGACCCTGTGCTAAGTGGATTATCTCCTTTAATTCTCACAGCATGTCAATGAGGTAGGTGTATTCTCATTTTGCAAATGAGGAAAACGGCACAGAGAAGTTAAGTACCTTGCCCAATGTGTCATAGCTAATAAGTGACGGAGCTGGGATGTGAATCCACATCTGTATGTCTCTACACAATCACTTTGAAGGAAAATGTGATGCTGATATACAGTAGGAAGAAGCCTGAGCAATTTTTAAGTTCATTACTTGATAACTTCCACCAGGGCTGGCATTATACATAATTACGAAGTCAATCTCCCCTGACTTAAAGGCCAAAACTTTATCCTTCTCGTGAAAGGACAGGACAGTACTTAGATCTATGTTACCTACTCTATGAACCAGCCTTCCAAACTTGTTTTCCCATGCCTCTGTACTTTTGCATATTTTGTTCCTCCTCCTTTTGTTCCTCCTTGCATATTTTAATCCTCTAGGGATTACCCTGCCCAACATCCTCTAACGTCTACCAATTCTTAAAGTCTGCTGAAGTATTAACTCTTCTGGAAAATCTTTACAGACACTGTGTCTCTCCTCTCTCCAACCTTTCCTGGGATGAGATGCCTGCCCTTTCTCCGGGCCTCAGTACCATCCCTAAGAGCAGTTATTACACTGTTTCATGATCATTGGTTTTTCTTTCCTCCCAGATTGTAAGCTACTTGAAGGCAGGCATGGAGCAGGTACTCCAAACATTACATGAATTGAATTGAATTCTTGAGCTTTAATATTATCATATTACTTCTTCCAGGTTTATTTACATTTTGAGCACCATTTTAAATTTTGTAATAAAAGGCTCTGTGATGTAAGCAAGTCAAGTATTAATCAAACAGATGAGAGAGGACTAAGAAACCACATTGGTGGAAGAGTCATCTACCCTACTTCAACCCGAATCAACAAACCATTATGGATCCAATTATCTATAAAAAAGACAAAGTAGTGTATAGGACCAATTGAAGTCAGGAAGATGTTGCTAAACTTCCAGGAATGAGGTGACAAACTGAACTCTAAGTTTACAGATCATTTCCTCAAGAGCAATGAGGTGTTAAATTGAATGATATTAGTGCATGTTGTTCTCCTTGTTGAGTCATCCTGCCTTAGGCCAAATCTTCCTTTCGGTGGGCACAGCACGAAGACATGACTTAGCAATAAATTCTTGTGAGTAATTAAAGAAGAGGACCTTGGGCTTAAAACAATTTTCTTTAACCAAAACTCCTTCTCCTAAAAAAAAAATTGTTTTCAGCCTCAAATGGTAAAATCTTTGAAAGCAATGACCTGGAATAAACATGGTGAAGTCTAAATGAGACTGGTGAAATGGTGGCTGCTTTTGGCCTTGGAATTTGGGGTAAGATGGTGGGAAGGGTGAAATTGTATGTTCAGTTTTTGTAATCAATCAAGAAACATTACTAAGCGCCCACTATGTGTCAGGCATAATGCTAAAAGCTAGGAAACAAGCATCATTCTCAAGGAGTTTCAGTCAAGTGGTGACTGCATTCCATAATAAGGGAATGAATAAAGTGTTATTATAGGAGTTCAGAATAGGAAACTAATATCCAGTCTTCATGGAAGAGGTGGTGTTTGAACCACGTCTGAGACTGAATATGACTTCAACAGGCAGAGAAAGGGCCATTCTGGTCAGAGGGAACAGCACACAAAAAGCTAGAAAGAAGACTTGGAAAAATTTGGTGTGGTTAGGGCCATGAGAAGTTTGGTGAGACTACAGATAGGTAATGTGTGATGAGAAGGCAAGGACAGCAGAAGCAGAGGTGGGGAGCAGAGGACATGAGGCTAGAGAAGTAGACTGGGGCAAAATTTTAAAAGGCTTTGAATGCTATAGTAAGGTACTTGGTCTTTATCCTGAAGGCAATGGGGAATCAGGGAGCTTTTAAAGCAGTGACATAATGAGATTTATCATAACTGTTACATTCTTGGCACTGTCATTTGTAGTTGCTTAATATGCCTCAGTTCTCTCAAACCTTGGTATGTATTTTCTCATTAGTTCTCAAAGAAGATTTTGCCAAGAGAAAGAAGTACAAAGAACCAGAAGTAGGTTTGGGAATCTGTGATTAGGTATGAGCCCAAAGTGGCACTTACACAGAAGTGTAAGGCTTCTGCCTCTTTGTGTCTTTAGGTAACTTTCCAAGTCTGCTTCATGGAGGAGCCTGGCTCTTTGCTCTCTCTCCATCTCCTGCGGTTTCCCTCCCTAACACAACTCTTCCCCCACAGCATCCTCTCCAACACAACATGCTCACTCATCTTTTCAAGTGTACACAAACCACCTTGTACAAATTAGTTCAAGTACACAGTCTCATATTACCCAACTCAGCTACACACAGATTCACACACGGAGGCTGTTAGTCATTACCAATCTCTTTTTCCTAATTTATTATCCTCCCTTCTACCACCTCATGCTTATGGCCAGAGGTATTTTTCCTAGCACCCTGGAGTCATATGTATATACTCATATATCTAAAACATTTGTGTATCATTTTATAAAGCAACCCTCTGAGGTAGGTATATTCATTATTGTCCTTATTTTACAGATGAGAAAGTTGAAGCCCAGCCAATAAGTGACTTGCTTATGGTCCTACTGTTATTGAGATACAATTAGGACTGGAATCTAAAATTTTAACTTTAAATCACCATGTTATTTCCCAAATACTCCTTGCAGCTTCTATGTATTCCTTCTTCATTGCAAGTGAAAACTACTCTTTTCAAAACTACCCAAGCTTCTTGATGCCTATGGATCCTGTGCCTGAATTACCCTGAAGTAAAGCCTCTCTCTGGTGGCCGTTCTCCAGGACAAAATAGGAGCCTCTTGACTTCCCTCCCCTCACTCTTTCACCTCTCAGAGTCGACATAGGTGGTAGAGAACAAAAGTCAGCTCTGTCTTACTATACCCTTGGGGCACATCTTAGAAATAGAATAAAATAAAATAATAGCATATCTAAAACCCGGTTACATTTTGATTATTAAATCCTTCCCAATCCATGTAAGATTTGAGAGAGAATATTTCCCCGAAGACCACTACATCAGGGATTTTGAGATATATCATGAAAATTATATATGGAAATGATCATTTGTATGTGAAAAGAAAGTGAGGAGAGCTGAAGAAAACAGAATCAAAGAGAAACAGTAGCTATTCCCCTGCTTTTATGTTTGAAAGCTGGAGTTTATAATCTGAATGGCTATGAGAACCTTAAAGAGAAGGAAGTCAAACTTGGCCACTGAACTACAAAAAAGGGCTGATCCTTAAATTTTGGAAGCTCTGTTGTACCTGCCCTCAGCCAGGCTCACCTGTGTTCACAGTGTTAACCCAGAATTGCCGCTAATTCATTCATCCCAGGCAGGTGATATGAGATAAAGACAACCACTCCTATTTCACACTTCCCTTGAGACAGTGGAAAGAATGACATATACCTTCATAACTTCACCAAGCAGATAACCCTCTGCTTGGAGATGAGCTTCCCTCCATCTGTGAAATTGGTCTGACAGTGGTACCATAAAGGCTCTGGGATGCTCTGTACCCCTTTAAACAAAAGATGAAGAGGATAGTTATGCTCATACTGCATCCTTCCAGCCTCTTAGCTTCAGGGCATCATAAAAGGAAAAAGGTACTAGGAAGGTTTTAAAAGAAGATTCAAACTGCACTCTTAAGGGAAAACTTTAATCTTGCCTGAGGGATGTAGTTTAGCATGTATAATTGAACCATTTTAACATTTAGAGTTTCCAAAATGGATTCCTTTTAACAAGAGATAAACTCATGCATAAACTGCAACAGATGGGTATATTTGCTATAGATTATTGATATCACAAGTTTATTAAAGGGACAATTGTATCAGGAGATAATCCTTAAATGGTTCCTGCAAACTTTATTTTATATAATCACTTGTAAGAGAAAAGAAAATAGATTTTTTGTAGCTTTTTTTGGCTTATTTTACAGTACTGCTTGGTCACTCCTTTCAGGCACTAATCTGCTTTGTAGCCTCTATTTTCCTTTCTTCCACCTGTCAACCTCAGGGACTTTCATATTCCTATCACCACAATCACACTTTAATTTCTGGCCCTGTCCACCTCCTCCTGCCAGTCTCATTTGCTGCCTCTCTTCCCTGAACATGGTTAGATTTGAATGGAGAACTTCATTGGGTGAATAGCCATTAGCTCTTGAATTTTTGTGCCTATGAATAAAATGACCTTTTTATTCACTTGCTCATTTTAATAGTAAGATAATATATCATTCTGGGAAGGTAAAAAACGCTGGTAAATATGTAGATTGTCTTTCATGCCTTAGAACATGAAATCAGTTCATGCCAAAGAATCTCCTCTTTGAGTTCTTTGACTGCAGTATAATTTTTTATTTAATTTTTTTCATCATGCATGTTCTCTGTTAGTGATGAGGCAAAAAGCTATATATCTCCCCCTTGTGGTTCCTGTTAGTGTATGCCTGTCACATGGCCAATTTCTTCCAGTTCCAATCAGTCCCAATAACATGCTGCCAAAATAATCTTCCTAAACTACAACTCTGACATCACTCTCCTGCTCAAACTTTCAGTGGCTCCCTATCACCCGCAGGATAAAATCTAAACTCCTTGGCATGGTCCACTTGAAATTCCCCTACTAAAACTCTCTGCTTTTTGAAATCCTATACATTCTCAAAGGGCCAAATTCCTCTTTCCCAATCCCCCATTTGGGGGTAGTCTCTCCATTTTGTGCTCTTATACCACAATCTGCCAGAATTATAGGTATTGGTGCTCATTTTATCTCTCAGACTCTATCGTGAATATCTGGAGAGTAGGAAAGTCTTTTTCATCTTCCCCTTATCCACACAGTTCCTTGCACAGCGAAGGTACTCAACAAATGTCTATAGAATCAAATAAAATAGACACAGTGGTTAGTAAGACTAACATTACGTTAGTAACTTACATTAGTAAGTCAGCATTAGACTTTAAAAACAGAGGATGCATTTAAAAATGGATCGAGAGAGAATTGTATAGATCAGCCCTGTCCAGTAGAAACATAATGCAAGCTACCAGTGTAATTTTAAATTTTCTAGTAGTCAGTTTAAAAAAAAGAAACATATGAAATTAATTTTAATAATAGTTTTATTTAGCCCAATTATTTCAACATATAATCAATATAAAAATTACTAATGAAGTATTTTATGAAATATTTTTTCATACTAAGTTTTCTACATCTAATGTGCAGAATGTACTTACAACACATCTCAGTTCAAATTTGCCACATTAAAAGTGCTTTATAGCCACAAGTGGCTACCGGCTACTGTATTAAAAAGGAGTTGAGCCTAGGGTAGGAACCAAGTCCTAGTCCTGGCTGACTACTGAATAGTTTTTTTACCATAGACAAGACCTTTAACCAATTATTTCCTTGGTTTCCTCATGAAAAGAGGAGCCATAGTTTTCTTGCCAATCTTATAGGGCTGTAAAAGCATAAATTAGAAACTGAAATGAGAACACTGTGAAAGTTTGAAAATGTCATATATATGGAAGGCATTATAATTATTCCAAGAATAGAGTGAACTCTGATGTTCACTGCAGTGCTTCTTAGCACACCTGTGACTTTTAGTAACTGTTGCAGATACTTACCAGAGGCTGAAATACTCAAGGTTACAATTTCAAGACGTCAGTGGTGATAGAATTCTTATATTAGCAAACCCAATTAAACTGGCTTGCTTTGAAATGGTTATTGATCTCTTCTTAAAGAATCTGGATCCCCAAGTCTTATATGCTCCCTGATCTTTCTTTACTGACTTGACTGCAATAAGGCAAGGTTAAGGGAGGATACTGATGTTCCCATTAAATATCTCCAACGGAGTAGCTGGGTAGGATGAAAACAGGTCGTTCAGAAGCACAAAGACAGATTTCAGAGATTCATGTTCAGGTTAATCATATCTTTGTGAATAGTAAGATGCTTTCAACATGGAGGGAAAGGAAGAGGCAGGGCACCAATCACAAGCATTTTGAGCTCTAAAGGATTAGGATATGATGCAGGGATAACTGACCCGCTCATTTTCTATTTACATAGTGCTTGCCTGCCACTGAAGTTCTTCTGCGACAAAGAGAGACTTAGAAACCCGTTTCCCATCAGTATGTTCTCCAGAGGACTCTGGGATGGACATTACTAACATTTTAAGTGTTCTTTTTAGGAGATTCTCTGCAGAGCTATAAGTGCCTCTTCCCAAACACTTCAGTTATTGCTTATTCACTGACCGAGATCTGATCTCTCACTCTCACTGCCCTAAGGAATGGTATGGAAAGACATTTAAATTATCATCATCTCAGCTTACATATAGAGTAAGCCGAGGCAGCGAGAAACAATTCCCTTTACTTGTGTATTGTGACTTGCCTTTCTGTTAGCCTAGACTCAGGAAGGCGCCTATCAGAACTTTGCTAACCCAACACCCCTTTTCCCTTCCTGCCACGTGGTCCGCAGTCACTTCCTCTTTCTGGAAAGGTTTCTGAAGTCTTAGTCCTTGCCCAACACTGTTGCCTCGGAGACAAGGCCCTGCCCTAACAACAGTTGCTAAGAGGCGGAGACTTCGAACGGTTTCCGAGACCCAATATTCCAGGGTCAAGTAGTTGGGGCGCATGCGGCAACCTTCTCTTAGCTCTCGCGAGGTTTCGTCCTCCCGGAAGCACTGGAGGACCTTCCAGTTAACGGCGTTGCGATGTGTGGGGACTGTGTGGAGAAGGAGTATCCCAACCGGGTGAGCGAGTGGGCGCCGAGAATTTCCCCGAGTTGGCCCATGGCCGGCCCCTGAGGCTTCTCATGCCCCCGGCCGGCCTTCCCCGAGAGGCCGGGCGCGGGGTGGGCTCAGTCGCACCGCCCATTCCAGTGACCCGGTAGCTGTGTTTAGGCACTTGACCGCGAGCGCGGCCTGTCGCCGTCCGTTCCCGCAGGTCCCCGCCCTGGCGGCTGACATCAGCCGTCACCCACTCCTCGTGCGCTCCAGGGGACAACAGAGGAAACCCCACCACCGACAACCCAGTCGACAACAGAGAGGCACCCCCACCCCTACCCCTGCTCTCAGTCTCAAGCTAGATTTAATGAAGTTCAATTTTCTTAGCGAACTCCGGCGCTGGAAGGGACCTCTGTGGCCTTCTGTTCTAACCCATTTTTGCAGATGAAGAAACTAATGCCCAGAGAGGGGCAATGACTTGCCCAAGTTCGCATTCTAGTTAGTATGAGAGCCAAGACTAATTCAGGTTTCCTGGCTGATCCTTTCTTTTAAATCTCTGTTCCTCTCAGGCTCGAGAGGTTGTGAAGTTTGTTTACGCTCATTCGTTCAGGGCATACTTACTGAACATTTATATGTCTGTAGCTAGATTACTTTGCTAGGCCAGAAGAGGGTACCAAAGAAGAAATAAAAGGCAGTTTCCGTGCTAAGAGCTTACAGTTCAGGGGAGTATGTGATTAACAAAGAATGTGTTGTACAGTCCATAAATGCTATTGCAGTTTAGAGAAAGGCGAGAGCAATAGGAGATAGCGCTGTTTTCCCAAAAGAAAGGTGAACTTCAGTTGGAACTTGAAGGATAGCTGTGACTAGGGTAGAAAAGAAGGAAAGGAGGAAAATGAATCTTATGGATGTATGTTGAGATGATGGGGTGGGACGAAATGTAAAAGGAGAGCCCTACAAAGCATTTGGGGAGCTATGGCAACAGCAGTGTAGACATGAGAATAATGAAGACCTCATTTCAAAGAAATAATTGACAAGACTCAACCAGTTTAATGCAGGAGAGAATAACTGTAGATGATCTCTGGGTTTTCAATCTAGGCAAGTGGAAATTGAAAGTATCATTACAGAAATTGGAGGCATATGGGAGGAAGAACCAATTGGGGGGCAAATGGTCAAATTGGCTTTATCATGTTTCATTGGAAGTTGAGAGTGTAACGTCTGAGGCGTCGAGTGAAAATATAAGATTGCAGTTTGGGTATGAGATTCAAACAGATGTCAGCCAAATAAAGATGTCAAAATAGAAAGGATTTGTTCTCTTAGGAAAAGACTGTAGAGAATCAAGGACTGAGCTTCAAGGAATAAGTTAGGAAGTGAAAATAAAGTATAGGAAAAAGAGTAAAGGATTGAGGTAATTGGAAAATCAGCAAAGTGCCTTTCATAAGCACTTTTCTCTGATTTTATTCTGTTCTAAAATAAAGGGCTGTCATGAGGAAGAATTAAATTTTCCTTTGGAATTTCAGAAGGCAGATTTAGAAATAATTAGTGGGTGGATGTTATGGGGTTGTAGGCTTTGAATCAGAATCAAGAACTTTCTAACAGATTTTCAAAAACAGAATGGGTAGCCCTTAGAAGGGATTGAACTCTCTTCGTATTGGTCAGTAGAGACTAACTGACCATTTGATGTCTCAAGGATCCTTTCAGCTCTGGGATTTTTTGAAGTCATGAGATATTTTTAAGGGTAGTAAGAGCAGAAGCCACTCTGCTTGAGTTTAGCAAAGGAAAGGGTAATAAGATGGTGGTTGCAAGTAGAGTCCATTCAAAAACTGGCAGAAAAAAATAATGGATTAGCATATTGGGAAGCTCTAAGTGCAAAATGAGTAGGTAATAAATATTTAATTATTTATCTGGTTTCATAAAATTTTCTGGAGTTTTGTGATAGATGTTTTTTGCAGACTAGAAATACACAGTAATGAATTCCTAACAGAGCTCTGGCCTGCTTGCTTGTAATGTTACACCGAGAACTTGAACTTCAGCATGAATCAAATTAGAAATGAACCATACTAACTTTCTGAATCCAAATTTTCTTGCTCAACGGTGAACCAAATTATTTTTTTTCTTTCAGAAAAGCATTTAGCAAACCAATTGGAACTAGAACCCTACTGCATTTTCTAAAATTACTGATCAGGCACAAAATTGTAATAAAACATTTTGCACCTCAAACTGGAAATAAACCTATATTTCGTATAGTTCAAGTTTCAGCTTTAAACTTCTTAGTAATGCGGCAGCAATACAGAAATACATCATTAATTTACATTAATCAGAGGAAAATGATCAGTGTGAATTAGTGATATGTTTAAATTAGAAATTACATGTTTTATGTACATCACTTAAAACTAAGCTACTAAAGTTCATTTACTCAAATTGTTGCTTAGCATTAAACTGTATTTACTTAAACGCTGAGTCTGATATATAGTTAGTAAAACAATTGTATGTAAATGGATGCTTTAAAATGATATTCTGCATTTTTAAATGCCTGTATTAAAAAAGAAAATCTTGAGTCAGTAACTTAACCTTCTACTTAAGACTGTAGAAAAACAAGAGCAAACTAAACCCAAAGCAAGCAAAAGAAAGGAAATAATAAAGATTAGAGAAGAAATTAATGAAATAGAAAATAGAAAAACAATGGGGAATATCAGAAAAACTAAAATTTGGTTCTTTAAAAACTATATTCTTGGGCCGGCCCGGTGGCGCAAGCGGTTAAGTGCGAGCGCTCCGCTGCGGCGGCCCAGGGTTCGCCAGTTTGGATCCCGGGCGCGCACCAACGCACTGCTTGGCAAGTCACGCTGTGGCGGCGTCCCATATGAAGTGGAGGAAGATGGGCACAGATGTTAGCCCAGGGCCAATCTTCCTCAGCAAAAAAAGAGAAAGATTGGCAGATGTTAGCACAGAGCTGATCTCCTCACACACAAAAAAAATAAATAAAAACAAAACTATATTCTCCATTTTTAATTTTAAACATTCCCTGATAAAACATATACACTATTAAGTTGTACCATCTGAAATAATCGTTTTCTGGAAAAAGCAAATTGGTCCAGTCTTTGTCAAAATAATTGCAGATTTCTCAAATTTATAAGATTTTATCATAAATACTGTCATACTAATTATCATTCATAGTATTCATTTCTTCTTGCACACTTGCATACCTTTACACATCCTCAGCCAGGATTTATCTGAATTGCATTTTCTAAGGGTATTTAACATTTGACTTTTTTTCCTGTCTTCTTGAAACTGTTATAGCTTGCTATTACTGTGGAATTAATTTAAATTACATTCTTCTCTTTCCTCCCATTGTGGGAGCCTCAAGCTTCCCTGAATATTGTGTGCTTTAATTTACTTTCCCAAATTTGGACGTTAATAATCGTGCCTCATTTAATAAAAGAGCCATGTCTCACTGATGAAGATTACGTCACTGGTTTCAAGTGGCCATAAAGCCCCATCAGTTTCTGATATACTATACTTGCATTTTGCTATTTCAAGTATGTGTTTCCTTACCTCACAGCAGATACATAGATCTCTTATCTCAGTATTTCCTTAGAGTTTACGTTCTGCCTACTTACAAGGTCAGATTACAGAAGTAGGCTGCATTGTATGAGGTCCCTGTGTTTATGGGTGCAGGCCTATTCAGAGTTCTGTTTATTTGAAATTGGTATTTAGATCTTTATTATTTTAAGACTGTTTTTCATTCCTTAATTTCTTAGAGTCCTTGGCAGTCATCTTTTATAGATTCAAGGAAGTCCCAATTCAAACCCCAGCAGATTTTTTTTAGAAGTTTATAAGATGATTCTAAAGGGTATATGGAAATAAAAAGAACATAGACTCACTAAATTATAGGACATAAACTACCTGATTTAAAGACTTCCTATAAAGCTACAGTAATCAAGAGAATGTGACGTTAGTCCAAAGGTAAATGTATAAGTCAAGGGAATGGAATAGTCAAAAGTAGACCCACATATAAATGGTCATTTGAGTTTTCCACAAAGGTGCCAGTGTAATTCAGTGGGGAAAGATAGTCTTTTCAACAAATGTGCTAGAACAACTGGATAGATCCTTACTTCATACCATATGTAAAATTATTTCAAAATGGATCATAAGCCTAAACCTATGTAGGGGAGGAAGATAATTTCTCTACCCTGTAGGTCCTTCTGGCTGGTCTAAGAATTAAATTGACATGAGATGGAACAACAAGAGAAAATCAAACAAAGTTTAATAACATGTATACATGAGAGAAACCCAGGAAAACTGAGTAACTCTTCAGAATGGCCAAAGCCGCCACCTTGAATACCATCTTCAGCTAAAGACAAAGGAGGATGTTGGGGGTAGTGGTTTGGGACTTCAAAGGGGAGGAAGGCAATTTACATGGAGATGGAAAAGCAAGTGTTTGTTAAACAAGTGTTTGCTGGGCCTCCTATAGTCAATGTGACCTGAGAGACAGAACTTTGATAAAAATGGGCTTAGCAAGGACCCTCCCAGTGTACCAATACCCAGAGTTATCTCTGGTGATGGCCTGTCCTGGGATGGGCTTTCTGTCTTAAATTCTTTTAGGCAGTTAGTGGGAAAGGTCCAAGTTTCCTTCAGAGTTTTTTTGTCCTTAAAAATAAGGCCAAGAGACACATTTTGGGGTCTCCAATTCTGATCCCCCACACCTACAAGCTAAAACTATAAAGTTTCTAGGAGAAAATCTTTGCAACCTTGGGGTAGGCAAGGATGTCTTAAAAGACAAGCACAAATAATAGAAGGAAAAAATTGATGAATTGGACTTCATAAACATGAAAACTGTTTGCTCTTCAAAAGACACCACACAAAAAATGGCAAACCAGTGACAGGGAGAAAATATTTGTAATACATACATCTGACAAAAGATGTGTATCTAAGATATATAAAGAACTCTTATAACTCAGTAATAACTCTTATAACTTAATAGGAAGATAACCTAACTTTAAAAACATGGCAAAAGACTTCAATAGACACTTCACAAGAAAAGGTATATGAATAGGAACCGTGAAAAGATGCTCAACATCATTAGTCATCAGGGAAATTAAAACTACAATAGGATACCACTTTACGTCATTAGAATGGCTAAAATACAGACGACTTAGTGTTGGTGAGGATGTGGAGCAGCTGGAATTCACACATTGCTGGTGGGAATGGAAAATGGGAAGCTTTGGAAAGCCATTTGGCAGTTTCTTATAAAACATATAGCATATTTTTACCATATGACAGCAATTCCACTTCTAGATATTTACCCAAGAGAAAGGCTTATGTCCACACAAGACTTATGAATCTTCATAGCTGCTTTATTCATGATAGCCAAAAACTGAAAAGAATTCAAATGTCTATCAACAGATAAATCCATACAGTGGAATACTACTTGGCAATAAAAAGCAACCAACTGCTAATACATACAACAAAATAGATGCTTAGCATGGACATTATGTTGTCAGCAAAGAAAGCTGGATACAAGAGAGTATACTGTATGATTCTATTTATATGAAATTTTAGAAGAGGCAAAACTAATCTGTAGAGATTGAAATCAGATCAATGGGTGCCTGAGGTGAGAGAGGGGTTGGAGATAGGCTGTAAAGCAGGAAGGAACTTCCTGGGAAGATCTTGATTGGGGTAGTGTTTATATTGGCATATATGTTTGTTAAAATTTGTTCACCTATACCCTTACAATTTGTGGATTTTCTTGTATGTCAATTATACCTCATTAAAGTTTTTTTTTTTTTAATCAAAGCAAAGCCCTTGTTCTTAATAGCTGAAAATTTATACTTTAATCCCAGGCTTTCTTTTTTTCCCTTTTAGTAGTTAAGTCAATGTGCCTCTGATTTAGTATCTCCAAACTATATAGTTAGCTTCATTTCCCCCCAGCAGAGCTAACCTGTGCCTTAATACATTAGCACTAAGGAGCCACTCAGAAGGGAGAGGTTAATTGAGGTGCTGGGAATCCAGGAAGGCTTCACTGGCATCCTGTAAGGTGGGTCTTAATTCCCCTAATACTTCATAACCTCCTTGAAGGTAGAAACATGTGACTCATCCTTGAATCCTGCACGGTGCTTTGCACAGTAGCAGGCACATAGCTGCATTAGCGAAATGTTGATTTCAATGATTTTTAGTCACACTAACTTTTAAAAATACCCTAAATTTGTTGGTCAGAAATGAGATTGAATTAGATTATTTATAAAATGACTTTTAGTTCTGAGCAATTATTAATGAGCCTTTAGCAAAGACTTCCCTTGAGCCAGAAACATAAGTTTACAGTTTCTTAGTGATGAAGCAAAACTCTTTCTCTTCTGAATGCCATGGTGTCAGGCTGATGAATCGCAGAGCTTACCTTCTCTGTCTGAATCACACACATCAGTAAGGACTGACATCTGTAGAGCTGAGGGTTTATTTTTGTTTGTTTATTTTGTGGTATCTTTTTTTTTTTTTTTTTTTTTTTATAATTTTATTTATTTATTTATTTTCCCCCCAAAGCCCCAGTAGATAGTTGTATGTCATAGCTGCACATCCTTCTAGTTGCTGTATGTGGGACGCGGCCTCAGCGTGGCCAGAGAAGCGGTGCGTCGGTGCGCACCCGGGATCTGAACCCGGGTTGCCAGCAGCACAGCGCGTGCGCCTAACCGCTAAGCCACGGGGCCAGCCCTATTTTGTGGTATCTTTAAGGCTTCGGAAAATGCTATTTCAACAATCGACTGAGCATCACAGTGTATACAATCATTTCTGTCGTTGGCTCAGTGTTTCCATTTTGATTGAATTTTAATTCTAGTTTTATGATCTATCTCATTTAATAGTGTTGGCTGTTAGATTTTTCTAGTTTTTCCTTTTCGTATTTTATATTATTAAAGCTTCATTAAGTTGTTTCTAAATATCCGTTTGCATTCAGTCCTCTTTCTTAAACACAGCTGCAGTCCTCAGAGACTTACAGCTCTACCACTGCTTCAGTTTCATTTACCATGAATAACACCTCGAAGAAAGCTAGTAATTTCCAAAATTACTTGCTGTAGCCTTCAAGCAAGTACATTCTGGCCATGTTTTTTGCCTTTAGAGATTTTTAAGTCTATTAATCATTTTCACCAAGGATTTTGAAATGTAAGAAAAATAAATTCCTATTTTTAATATTTTAGGGTACCATCTGTCTGGAGAATGGATCTTTTTTGCTGAACTTTACAGGCTGTGCAGTATGCAATAAGCGGGATTTTATGCTGATCACAAACAAATCTTTGAAAGAGGAAGATGGAGAAGAAATAGTTACCTATGATCGTAAGTAGACTTTTTTTTCCCCATGTGAGTCCGTTAGCAGGTGTTAGCTTTTGGAAGTTGATAGGTTGTGTAAAGTATTATGAGGCCTATTTCAACATCATAGTTCAACACATAGTTACTAGTTAGGTTTTCAAGAGGAAAATGTAGATAACACCTCATTTATCTAGCATTATCAGATATTTTACATAAATGACTTTTGCAGATAACTGAAGGTTATGATTCAGGCACCTATTTTTTTTCCTGGGAAAGATTTTCCCTGAGCTAACATCTGTTGGCAATCTTCCTCTTTTTTTTTTTTCCCCTCCCCACAGCCCCAGTACATAGTTGTATATTCTAGTTGTAAGTCCTTCTAGTTCTTCTATGTGAGCTGCCGCTGCAGCCTGGCCACTGACAGATGAGCGGTATGTGGTTCCGTGCCTGGGAACTGAACCCAGGCTGCTGAAGTGGAGCGCACCCAACTCCAACCACTGGGCCATCTGGTCTGGCTCCAGGCACCAATTTTTTTTTTGTTTATTTTTAATGCCTTCTGAAACAAGATATAGAGACTTTTTTTTTTAACCTTAGGGTCATCCATGTGAATTTTCACTTTCTACTATAGTATAATATAGTCATATTCTCCAATAGCCATTAAAGTATTTAGAGCTGTTTCCCATATACTAAACGACCCTGGGATGCTATGGTTCTTTTAGTCTTGTTTCTGCTTTTATAGCTTTTTTGTCTCCTATCTCACTGTCAGTCTGTTTCTTTGTTTTGCTGCTGTAAGTATGCTACCTTCATATGCTGCTCCTCCTCCTCGAGGCTGGGAAAGCAAATAAATAAACTATGAATAATAAAAATAAATAAATTATGAAATTGACACTAGGAATTTCTATGAGTAAATTAAGTATATGTACACTTTAAGGCCCAGGTATTGTGACAAGTATTTAAACTGTTCACATCCCCTTCCTGCTTGTCTCCTGGTTCCTTGTTATGTTCTGAATATATGAGGAATGAATGTGCAAATAATGATATCTTGAAAGAGGGGTATGAGAGACACTAAGCCTTTAGAATAGAGTCAGACTATCAAAAAATTTTCTAAGTTAAAAGAATCTTTTTCTTTCTTTTAGCATATACCCCTTGAAACTCTATTTTGTTCCAGGTAGTAGGGCATAGTGCCTAAGAGCTAGGGCTCTAGAACTAGAATGTTTGTGTTCAAATTCTGGTTCCAACACTCCTAGCTTGGTGGTCTTCCTAGTTACTTGACCACAGTGCACCTGTGTTTCCTTAGCCCTGAAACAGTAGTAACAATAGTGTGTACCTCATTGGGGTTTTGAGAAGATTAAGTGAATAAATAGATTAAAAGTATTTAAAACAGTATCTGGCATGCCGTAAGCACTCAATAAATTATAGTTATTATCATATTATTTTTACTAGAGTCTTTTGTTTTTTATTGGTTGTAGTAGCACAATTTCTGTCATTCCTGAGAATAAAAGCTTTTACATAGTTAGATAGGTGCAGCTAGTTTGGAAAACACACGTATCTGTTAACTGATTACCTGAGAGAGCTTTCAATGGTGATTAATATATGCACTTTAAGTCTCTGAGTTCAGGCCCTTAATTAATGTAGTGTTGCTATGGGACAGATTCTAGATTTCTTATCAAAGTAGATATTATAATAGGTTTCTTGCTGTGCTAAGTATAACAGAATTAAGATTGTTTTAAAGCAATGCCATGCTGAGAATAGAAATTTTATTGTCTCGAGACGCCTCCCAAGCCTTAATTATTTAAGTCTTTCTCTGTTTTGGCAGATCTGTGTAAGAATTGTCATCACGTAGTAGCCAGGCATGAGTATACATTCAGTATCATGGATGAATTTCAGGTAAATGTATAAATATGGGTATGTTCTTGTTGGGAGTGGGATAATAAAAGTACCATTGAAAATCTAGCTGTAGTTTTCATAAATGAAGTACTAGTGAATATTAAAGGAGACCATCCCTCTCTTCTACCTGTGTAAGTGGAGAGAGACAGAGATGTGGGTGGATCTGTTCAAGCCTGTCTTCACAAGAGTCACAAATCAAAATGCATGCCTTACGAATGATATCTCAATCCTGTCATTTTTGTTTATAAAGAACAGCTCATTATGGCTTCTTATGAGGTTACTGTTGTGCCCTTTTCTTCTCTACCCAGTTATGCGATTGCACAATTGTTGGCTTTAAGTACTGGCCTATGCACTGCCACCGTACTTGCTGGTCATGGAAATTGTGATAAGGAGGTTATCTTTGTTTTCCCTAGTAGGCACTTGTAGTTGAGCCACTCTATAGTCTCGGTTGTGGTAAGACGTTTTATTAGTATTTGTTAAGTAAAATGACGAGGTGGATGTATCAAGGTTGGAAGAGAGAGGCTGAATGGCTAGGGATTTAGTATTAGGATCAGTTTTCATACAGCTGTGAGAGCATGTGAAGAATTCTACAGAAGGCTGGTGTGAGCCTGAGGTTGCTGAAGAGTCACAGATCTGGTGGTCAGGAAGGAAAGCTGGGCAATGAAGGAGAGCCACGGACAGACTGGAAAGCACGAGGACACACTGGAACCTGTGTCTGTCCCTCACTGCATCTGTTTGCAGGTGTTCACATTGAGTTACTGATTTAGCGTGAACTCCGTGTTCATCCATAAGATATAAAGGGAATTTTTTTTAAATCCTTCAAATTTTTTTTTTTTTTATAATTTTATTTATTTATTTTTCCCCCAAAGCCCCAGTAGATAGTTGTATGTCATAGCTGCACATCCTTCTAGT
Organism: Diceros bicornis minor; assembly: GCF_020826845.1. Classification (NCBI taxonomy): domain Eukaryota; kingdom Metazoa; phylum Chordata; class Mammalia; order Perissodactyla; family Rhinocerotidae; genus Diceros; species Diceros bicornis. The sequence continues at coordinate 13,928,350 of NC_080763.1, forward strand.
TGTTGTATGTGGGACACGGCCTCAGCATGACCGGAGAAGCGGTGCGTCGCTGCGTGCCTGGGATCCGAACCCGGGCCGCCAGCAGTGGAGCACGCACACTTAACCGCTAAGCCACAGGGCCGGCCCATAAATCCTTCAAATTTGGGTAGTACTGTAATTAGAAGAAAAAAGTCTTCCATAACAGAATCTTATAAAATAGTATAACCACTCTTGTTCTTCCTTTTTTTAGTGTGGAAGAAAACAGTCACCTGTCAGAATCTGGTCTAATATGTTGTGGTTAATCCTCAGCATCCAAAAATTACGCCTCAAAAAATATTTATAAGATATGTATAACTTAGGGCAAAATCGAGATTTCAATGAATGGTGGCCAAATAGGGGAATGAGCATGTCATGGGCTTAAAGGAGCAGCTCTGTCCTTTTATGGGAGGAAAGGAGTGTTTAAAGCTATTTCTCTGAAGCTCCTGTGAGCTTTTTAGAGTCTCTAACTGGATATTGAGATTGCCTCTTTATGTCCTAATTGAGCCATTATATATCACCGCCATGAGACCAAAGTCTAGCTGATTTTCCTTTATAACGGAACATACCCATTTTCAGAGCTGCCCCAGAAATTACTCTGGGGTAGACAGAAGAAAAAGGAAGATGGCTTATAATCACAATGCCTAGATAGTGTGAGATTCTCTTGGAAAAAACTCTTAAACCAAACTCTCTACCCCCAGTCTTCTCTCTCCCAACATCCACTTCCGCCACCCATACATATTCTGTATTCTGCCATCAGATTATTTTTTTTTTTAAATGATACTTTCACACTACCTCATTGGCCTTTCCATAGCTACCTTTAGCTGCTGTGTGATATCCAAGCTCCGCATTCCAAGGTTCTCACTGGGCTGGCCCAGCTTCCCCTTCTCTTATTTCCCACTGCTCTCCTCATGTACACCAGACCTGTTATCGAGGAAGATTTTTATTTCCTCCTCTCTAAGGCTACTTCTACTGCATTTCCTCAGGAATCTCATGTTATCTTCTCTCCTTCTAGCATCCTCTTTTTCTCCATTTGATTTAAAACATTTTTTACATTAAATATACTTAGTTCTTCTTTATTTGTTAAAAATAAATTAAAATCCTTTTGTTTCACTCAGCCGCCTCTTTGGTTCATCCTCTAATCGTCTCTGTCCTTCCTTTTGCTTCTTGACCTGAGTAGGTCTTTACCTCTTTTCCCTATTTCCCTGTGTCATCTTAACCACTGACAGTCCGGTTTTCATGTTCACTTTACTGAAACTGTTCTCCTGTAGGTTTCCTGTAATGTAGCCAAATCCTGTGACCTTGCCTCAGTTCTTACTAACATCTCTTCTGGACCTGGTTTTGTTAACCGTTGCTGTCTTTGAAGCATTTTTTCCCTTGTGGTCCAGAGTGCTAGACTTTTTTCTTTCTTTTTAAATCATTTTGACTGCTCCTTTGCTTCTTCTCTGGTTTCCTTTCCTTTTTTTCCCTAACTCATTTTCCCCTGGGCTTTGGTCTCTGGTCTGGAACCTTCTCTATACTCCCTCAAATAGTGAGCATACACATACTCAGTCTCAGTTGAAACATATCAAATATCTTCCAAATCTCCTCTTCTAACCCTGACACCCCTACCTGCCCTCCTTTCTTCCTTTGTTTGTCTTGCTTTTTTTTGGCTCCACTGTCATACCTCCTGTCAAGGACCAGATCCTCCCAAACCTAAATTACTGCAGCAGCCCCCAAACTGTAGTGCTACCCACTGCCCTCAATCAGTCTTTCTTAAACATATCATCCTGTCACTCCTCTGCTGCTCCGTATGCGATATGCTTGCTCTTTTCCATATCACCATCCTTATTCATGCTTTTTCCTTGTCTTAAATTGTCCTTTCTCTACCTTCAAGCCAACTAAATTTTACCTCTTTAAAGCTGAACTTAAATTCTGTCTCTTTTTTTGCTGTTGACAGTGCAGCCTGTACTGCTTTGTCCCTTTTCTGCACTCTTCTTGTACCCACAGCAGGCCCTAGCCACTTGGGAACTTCCATCTCACCCTGATGACCACAGGAACTCTTCATTCTCAGCTGCTATGACTTACTTCCTCATCCCCACACTATTCCAGCCCTCATCTTATTCCCGCAGTAGTTCAAGTTCAAGGTGGGATACCCACCATTGGGAATGTTTTGCTTTGTCTTAAATGTCTCATGGGAAATTTAAACACAATCAGAAGTAAGCAGAATAGTATATTAACCTCCACTCCCCAGCTTCAGTTTGCTTTATTTGTACCTTACCATTCCCACATCTCCCACAGGATTATTTTGAAGCAAATCCCAAACATGTCACTACTTCTGTAAATATTTCAGTATGTATCTCTAAAAGATAAGGATTCTGTTTGTAAAACAACCATAATAGCATTGTTAAACAAAGTAAGAGTTTCTGGTAGCAGGAGTAGAAGGGAAAGTAGAGACAGAAGTACAGAGTTTAAATGGAAAATACATTACAAATGATTCCAGGGATCCTTTAGTTTTTATATCTCCCTGAAAGCCATTAAAAGGACTATGTGTTTGCCTCAGGTAATGCGAGGGCAACTGTGAGACTGCTTTCTGTTCCTCTGTGGACCAAGGAAGGAGAGGACTTGGGTCAGAATTAACGAGTAGAAATAGAGGAAAAGGGCCAAGGGGCCCTCAGAGTGAAACAAAGGATCTGGTCTTACCCAAAGGTGATCCCACCCCTCCATCGTTCCTTCCAGTCTTTCTCCTTAGGCTTTGCCCAGGTAGAGCCCTTGGGGGTCTCCATGAATGACTAGGGGGAATTCTTATTCTCCCAACTTGACTGGTTTTGGTAAAAGGTGTCCTAATTCCACCATATTCCTAGCAGCACAGGGAGATATGTTCCTGGCATGCCAAGTTAGAATTCTAGACATATTTTCCCACAGAAGCACTGCTATATATGGTTAGATTCTATAGCACTTGTTCAATGTAAATTTAAAAGACTCCCTGGATTTCCCTGGGAACCTAACTGCCATGTACAACATTACTTCTGTGGGAAACTGCTTTTGAATTTCAAACAATTGACCTACAATGAAATTTGGATTCCAGACTGCCTATAAATTGAAAATTAGAGGTGTAATCAGTCTTACTGATTTAATAACCTTTCCAGATTATACCATGGGTTAGGTTTTTTCTTTCTCCCAAGTTGATGGTAAGTTTTGCAAGGTCAGACCTTGTCCTTGCCCTTTCTTGTGTCTGCCAGTCGCCTCGCACATTGCAGAGCATTTAGGCACTTAATAAAATCTTATCAGTGGATAAATTGGTTGAAAACTCGGATATTTGTCTAGCTTCACACATGTTCCCATTTTGACTCGATTACTTTTTTCTTCTTCATTTCCAGTGAGAGGTTGACATCCTGCTAGTAAGTCTGGTGGGTGAAAGCAGAGGTATTTGAGAGCAGCAAAAGACCTGGAAGAGAGTGGAGTTTTATTTTGTTTTTAATTCATGAGACTTGTATTTGTTTGCTGAGCTCTAGCCTCTATTTATTTCTATGGTGTGTGTAGAGTTTAAAATTGCATGGTCTTTAAGAAACAGTCTTTCCACTGCCACTAAGCTTCCTGCTGAACTCACTGTAGGAAATGGAAAGGCAGTTGTCTGGTTCAGAGTCTTTGTGCCGTAGTCATTAGTGATCTCTGTGACCCTCTCTGCAGTGGCTCCAGGCCCATGAAACACACACTGCCTCGACTGATCAATTTCCAGACAGCAGCAATGTCAGTGTCAGGTGTGGAAGTACTAATAGATTTCACATGGATGTTTGTTTTCCTAAAGAAGATATAAGGTTTTTAAGCAAAAGGTTTAAAAGAAATATGTTTCTATAGTTTTTGACCATATTAAATATTCTAGAAAGAAACAGCTATAAGGAGAGGACTTTGCCCTAAGGATTTTTGTCTAAAACAAAGTCCCTTATGTCACCAGTCACTTGGACATTTGTTAAGCCCAAGAAACAAAACTCCTCAAATAGGTCAAATTCCAGACAACTAGCTATCTAAATGTAAGGCATGACATACTAATGGATTTAACACAATTTTTTTTTTCCTGGAGTAGATAAAAATAACTTTTTTGGTTTGGGAATTTTCTTCCTTTTTTGTTGTTTTTAAAATCATTTGTGTTGCATATTAATGTTAAATATCCTAGAAAGGAGCAACTCTAAGAACCGGAATTTGTCCTTAGTGACCCACACTCAAAGTGCTTCATTATTTATTTTTTTATTTTTGTATAATTTTATTTATTTTTTCCCCCAAAGCCCCAGTAGATAGTTGTATGTCATAGCTGCACTTCCTTCTAGTTGCTGCATGTGGGATGCGGCCTCAGCATGGCTGGAGAAGCAGTGCGTCGGTGCGTGCCCGGGATCCGAACCCAGGCCGCCAGCAGCAGAGTGCGCGCACTTAACCGCTAAGCCACGGGGCTGGCCCGCTTCCTTACTTTATATAGCAGCAGTAACTAAGCCCAATATGTATGTTTTTTAAGTTCAAGAAATTGCCAGTCATTTCCAAGATGACATTCTTGTATAAATAGTAAATAGAGCATCAGTGTGTGTTCAATTTATATAAACAAAAAGCTCTGGGATACACAGAATAAACCTAAGACATTGCTGATAGGTGTTGAAGAAATTGATCTAATGTACAGAAGGAATATCCATGACAATTTGTAGAGAACAGCTTTACCAGAGTAAGTTACAAAACATCTTTCTCTCTGTTCCTCAAGGTAATTATGCACTTTCTCTTGTTCTAGGAGTATACCATGCTGTGTCTGTTATGTGGCAAAGCCGAAGATACTATCAGTATTCTCCCTGATGACCCCCGACAAATGACTCTGTTATTCTAAGGATCTTTCTGCAGTTCTGTTGTAACTATGTTGTGTTGGCTTACATTACAGCAAGCCTGATGATTTGTCTTACTTAGTTTATAGTGGAAATTATTTGCATTTTTTTTTTTCCTGCTTAGACTTACTTATTCTTTGAAAGAAAAAGTAATTTAGGGGATTGCTGTTCTCTAGAGCTGAGCTCTTCTGCTCAAGTTCCCAGTTCACATCAGTGCAGCCAGAATGAAGTGTCTTTGTTAGCAGTTATGTGGCTAAAAAATAACTAAAATGGGAGCACACCTAGTGGCTAGATCTCACTTCCAATAAAAGGAACCAGGGCTTGCTGGAGAGTCAACTGATTCTAGGACTAGGGCAGTAAATAAACAAGATAAGCTTGGAGCATATTGCACCACAAAAAAAGGAGGTGCTCAAAAGGAAAATCACAATGATTGGGAGTACATCAAAGGGACAGAAGAGCCAAGTAAAGGAGCTCCCAGTGACCAAAGCTGGAACAATTTGAACAACCAAATAAAGTAGCATTGGATTATAACCCAAACTATAAAATGTATATCCATGAGTCCATACTGATATAAATAAATGATTGAATAAGTAAATATATAAATTGGAGAGAATAGACAAATCTCCCATGCAAAAGAATTTCAAATAATGTACATAGATACTCTGCACTCCTTAAGTGTGAGTTATGCACAGTGATTTCCTTCCAAAGAGTATAGCATGGAAAGGGGAGAAAGTAACTTGACAGTGGAGAAACGTGGCAAAACCTCTCCAGGTGATCAAGATTAATGTCATCAATGATAAGCCATGTTGATAGCATGTACCCTTGATAGGATGTGATGAGAGGGCACTTTACCTCTGTAGTCCTCCTCCCAAAAGCCCATACCCCAGTCTAATCATGAGAAAAACATCAGACAAATCCCAGTTGAGGGACAAATCCCAACTGAAGAAAATATCTGACCAGTTCTCCTCAACACTGTCAAGGTCATCCAAGACAAGTCTGAGAAACTCTCACAGCCAAAAAGAGCCTAAGGAGATGTGACCACTAAATGTCATGTGGTATCCCGAATGGGATCTTGTACCAGGAAAAGGATATTTGGTATAAACTAGGGAAATAAAGTGTGGACTTCAGTTAATATAAATAGAATGGTTTCAGCTGCTCCAAAGAGATCTGGAACCTTGCATAGGTGAAAGAACACTGGCTTGGGTGTCATAAACCCTGGCATTTAGGCCTCTCTGCCATTTGGTAGCAGTATAACCATTAAGCAAAGCATTACTCTGGACTTGATTGTCCCCTTTCTATAAAACTGGGCTAGTAAAAATTGATATTATACTTCCTTCACAGTATTGTTAGAAGATCCAAATGAATAATGAACGTAAATGCTTTGGAAGGCATATAAAGTACTAGATACAATAAGATGGTTTCAGTTAGTTCTTCTCATTCTGAGACCAAAACTTAAAGGGTCAGGTGTTAGAAACAAAATCGTTTCGTATTCATATCTAAGAGACTTGGACATTTTGAACTAAGGCTTTGCTTATAAGAAAAAAAACAAGTGAGCAAAGTGTTGTTGATATCAAGGAAAAGCTGTATTGTATAACAGGGATAATAATAGCTGAGGTTTATTGAGTACTTACTGTGTGCCAAGGCCTTTTTAAACCCTTATTTAATCCTCATTAATGACTCCATGAGGTAGGTACTATTGTTATCCCAATTTTGGAGCCAAAGAAACTAAGGCACAGAGAAGTTAAGTAACTTACTCAAGGTCCCACAGCTAGTACAGCGACTCACTCTCAACAGTAGTGTTCAGTACGCATGACGTGTAAGGGTCTGGCAGGGTTAGGAAGTGGTTGAGAATAGCAGTGACAGCACTCTGAGGAATCGAGGCTTGTCAGGCCAAGATTTATTATTCAGAAAAGTTAAGTCAGCTGCTCCTCAGAGATCAGTTGTTTTATTCCTGGAAAATGTTTTCCACTTTCTGCAAATCTATATCTGACCTGCTGAGGAAATCGTTTGGTGAAATGAATCCAGAAAGCAGAGAAAATGCTTCATTACTTTAAATAGCAGCACTAAGCCCATTATAGCCTCCGAATTGTCCCTTCTTGGAGTTTGCTGATGTTTCCAAGTTAGTCATTTGGAGCTCAAGAGTACAATTTTATATGCCCCTACTGATATCCTCATCTACTGCAGAATGTATAATTTTCTATGTGTTCTGGACTATATACTACAAAAATTCAAAACATAAGATCCCATCCATATATTTCATTATTATTAAACCAACATTGTGTTGTGTTTTATGATACTTTCTTTATCATCTTATGGAATTCTGTGGATCTAATAGAATAAAGACCTCTTGAACTCAGTTCTACTGAGTCCGTATTTTTCTGTTCAAATAAAGGGGAACCAGGCAAAAGCGTTCGTTGTCTTTACTTCTGTTTCTGAGATTCAAAAAGGAAAAGAAGTCAGCTGTAGTTGTCATTGGGAATGTGGGCTCTTACTGGCACCTCATTCTTTCCGTGATGTACAGATCTGGGGTCTGCCTAGTTAGGCTCTTGGAGTTCAAAGCTCAGCATGTTGTCGTTGTGTTGTTTTAGCTAGCTCTGCCTTTCGCAAATGGTCTTGGGTTCTCCTAATATTAATTAATTGACATACTATATAGTCTGGGCACAACCAGATATGGTTTGTTACTTGTAAGTCATCACTGGGTGTATATGTTCACCATTCTTTATCTCAATGTATCAGGAATCCTTTCAGTTTCGTTCTTGTGTTTTGTGAGCACGTTTAAGTTACTTGACTGAATTTGAGGCTCTCAGTTTTAAAATGTATGCTTCTTGACTGTAGTACAAGTCTCTATTGTGAGAAACACTGTGGTGGGGTAGAAAGGAAATCAAGAGACCTGGGTCTAAAATTAGCTTTGCTGCCTGCTCATGGTGAGACGTTGGGCAAGTCTCTTATTCTATCTGTACCTTGGTTTCTTCAATGGAAAAATAGAAATAATCATACCTCCTTCACAGAGTTTTTAAATCAAAGGATGTAATGTGAAATGGTTTATAGGTTGTGCAGTGCTGTGTACAGGCAGCCGTCAGTGGTCTTTATGCAGGAACTCGGAGATGGAAGCACAGTTGTGGTTAATAGTAGAGACTTGGGAGTCAGTCTGACCTGGGTTTAACTTGCAACTCTGCTCCTCACCAGCCCTTTGTTCTTGGCAGGTGTCTTGCTCAATTACATCCTCTTTAAATAGAGAGAAAAATTTCTCACAGGGTCGCTATAAGGATTAAATAACCTAATTATATATTAAAGTACTCAGCGCAGTGTGTGAATATACTAAATGGTAGTTTGGATGATGGTCGTGATAGTGATTATAAGAATTCACTGGATTTGAAATCACCAATTAGAGTTTGGCTCAGTGTTTCTTAAACTAAGGAGATACAGCTGTGGAAACATAGTCATGGCAATAATGATCAATTTCAGTCTATGTATCTTGGCCTCCTAAAATCACTTATTCCAAGCTATATTTTTTGTAAAATCCCTTGGAGAAATGGTTCTGTCTGTGTCTCCTCTAAATTGAATAGCATTATCTCAGCTCTTCTGGGAAAGCTTGTTTATGAGACTTCTTCCTGCTTCCTGAGTGCCCCTAGGGAAATTTGATTAAAAGATTTTGTTGATCTAGGAAAGTGAGTGATTATATTAAGCTTTGCTGTGTCTGTTTATGACCATAGGCTGATAATTCTGAGGATGTAAAGGGAGACAGACAAGATGAGGAATAAAAGAAAGGAAACAATTTCTCATTTCTCTTCATTTTAACAACAGCACAGCTAAAGACTTAGTAAAACACAATGTCCTTGTAAAACAAGTTCCTCCAGTTTTGTCTTCTCTGTGCCCTCCTGAGCCAAACTGGTCAGGTCCCTTCTGAAGCAAATAGCATTTCCCCTGTCCAAGTGAGGAACCCTCTTCCTAGCATTATGGCCCTTTCTGACTCTGCAAAATCACTTATACTCTAATTCCCATTCCTTTGGGAATCTCTAAATAATTCTTCCAACTTAAGCCTCATGGGAAAGACCCAACACATTGTACTGGCATATCAGGCCCTAAATTGCCAGTGGCAGAATGCCAGCATTCAGGATAGCTGGCTCTGCTATTGGACATAACAACAGGCAATAGCGCTATCAAGATGAGTAAATCATACTAGCATCCAACATGAATTCTCTATTTCATTTCTTCAGGGAAGCAATTTGTCTCTGCAGTTATTGCTCTAAAATCAGTGCTTGGTCTGGCCCCAAAAACCCATACCCCAACTGTTGGCATTAAGAGCAGGAATCTTGAAAGGCTTGAGTTTTCATGAGTCAAGTTATGGGCAGCCTTAATTTAGCAGAAGGCCCTGGAGAAGGATGCCAGGGGATTCCCACTGTAACGCTCAGGTTACCCTTTTGAAATAAAGCACCAGAGATGACATAGCTTTAGTTGAAGGTCGGACAGTGGAGATCCTTGACCTTCACTCCACACTCACTTCTCAGATGATGCAAGTGCTTAGAAAATAGTTATGGGAACATCATAGGAAAAGCATTTCCCCTTCAGCATTCGGGTTCTCAAGAAATGTGTCCAATTTGGAGAACTGTCCCTTCAGGGCTTCAGTGAAGAGAAGTACAATATTCCATCTAGTGGTCAAAGAAGGAAAGGTAAAATGAGAAGGTGCCAGGAAGAGGTTTGTGGGGCAAAGTGACAGGACAGTGGCCTTTCAGCAGGGATCTTTTTAAGAGCATGATAGGACCTACCCGTGGTGGTGGTGGTGCTTTTTGAGTATGCCTGTGCAATGAGGAGTCTGGGGCACCGTGCTTATGCAGCCGTTCAGCAGAACTCTTCTTACAGGGAACAACTATCATGTTGGCAGGTTGTGAACAGTCTATCTGAAGGGAGGCCCTCTCCCATTCCCACCCTAATGGAAAAAGAAAAGAAACCAGTCATTCATGCCTAAACTTGTTTGTCTTGTGCCTAAATTTGTAAATATGTGAGTTTGAGAAAGATAAGGGTGGAATGTGAACTGTAAAAAGGAGAGTTAGTCTAGCAAAGGATCAAAACCAAATGTTACTCATCAAGGTGATGAGGAAACAAAGTGCTCTTTGTGTTCCCAGTAACTGCACCCTCCCCCCCCTTGCTTTTAGTAAAAGTTGGCCAAATTGACTTCCCAGTAATTTCTCAAGGTGCAGGTAATATTTAGTTGGCCCAGTACTCACTTCCTGATTGGAATCCTCTAACTTCCCAGTACTCTCAACCCAGGAATTTGTCGAGGTGCAGGTAATATTTAGTTGGCCCAGTCCCCACAGTGGTAGTAATATCTTCCTGACTGGAATCCTCTAACTACCCTCCCAGTACTCTCAACCAAAGGGCCCACTGTCTTTTCCCCCTCTTTACCGCTCGTTAGCACCTCATTTCCCCAGTTCTGGAGAAGAGTCATAAAGTAATACTACAGTTAACATTTCCTGCAACTCTAACTGCCACTGCTGACCTTGACCAGGGCCTGCTTTCCAGACAGTAATTAGGATGTTCCCTTGGTCAGAGCCTCCCTCTTCCGAGCCTTTGTGTGCTGCCAGCTCCTCTGTCCCACCAGCAGTTTTGTAGCATCCTTCTACTGGCTGTCAAGGAAGAAGACACAGAGAGCCTGGCCGTTTCCACACCTGGCCTTTATTGGACTCAGCTGGTAGGCTGGCTTGGGGCCCTTCACACGTCTCAGACACCGCCCATACAGGTTTAGGAAGGTGCCATCATTCTGTGAAGGCCCAGAGCCCACCCAATTCTTGGATCCCCGAGTTGAATCACCAACCAGAAGGTTGGGGGAGGGAAAGGAAACAGGCAGACCAGAAAGGCAAGGCTTTTAAATGAAGGGAACTGATCCCAAGGGACAGCTTAGGTCCAGCAGTGTCTTGTCAAGGCACACTGAATCCTAAGGAAAGACACTCTGGGGCTGGATGGAGTAGATCTGTGTGCTGAGCAGCTCTTGTCTATATGGCAACTTTGAGGAGGCGCTTGATGTCAGGCTCAATGTTGATGGTGGGGAAGGTGCGGCTGTAGCGTCGGAAGGGCTCCCCCTCCGGCCCAATAAGGAACTTCTCAAAGTTCCAGGACACATCTGAGCGGCGCACCGGGCTCCAAATAATGAACTTGGGATCTGTCATGAGGGAAACTGGGTCATCGTAAGGGTAGGGGAGCTTGTCCTTCAGGTAGGCGAAGACAGGATGCTGGTTCTGACCATTCACCTCACACTTTTGGACAAGGGTAAAGGTGGGCTGGAATCCACCCCCAGGGCGGACGTACTTGAGACTGTTCAGGATCTCCTCATTCTGACAGTTCTCCTGGGGGAGGAAAAAAACAAAGAGCATGGAAAAGGGAAGGGGGAAATGAAGGGTCCACAACATGCAAATCTCTCCCCCTCCTATACTCCCTTCCCAGGATCATTCTTTTCTATGTATCCTTTTTTTTTTTCCCTCTGTTCTTTTTCTTTCTTCATTTGCTTTGTCTTACTCTTGCCTTGGAATTTTCCCTCTCACAGCTATTGTTTGATGGCTTGCTAGCCACTTCTGAAAGTTCTCGCAGTTCCTAGCTTGGCTGTTCTTATACTGAAAGATTTAGCACGTTTGGGTTGTTGCTTCTCTCTCCAATCCACTCTGAGCTGGTCTTAGGGCATCTGTCTGAAGCTTCAAGAACCTTGACTCAGGGCAGTAGAAAGAAGGAGAAAGGAGACTCAGGTCATACTGCCTAGAACCCTCCTTCTGCTTCCCTACCTGTATAAACCTGCACACACACACACACGCACGCACGCACGCATGCACGCACACACATCCTGCCACCACCTTCCCTTTCCTTCTGCCCCAGTTTTGCCTCTGTTGCTTCTAATTACATGTCAGTATTGAGTATAGCTTCGCCTCTGCCCTACTCAGTTCTTCAAACTAGGGTTGAAACTGAGGCCTAGAGGAATGCGATTTATAGTTTCTTGCTTTCATCTTGCCTTGTCCTAGATCTGAAGCGCAGGTAGAAGGGAAGCTTTGATGAAGGAAGACCCCATCCATGGAAGTCTGGTTTCCAGGTGTCACAGAGGCAAAGTAAGTTAGAGACATCAATGAATGTACTCTAAATGGAATTCCTAAGTGACCAACAGAGATGAATTAAATAGGGTAGAGGGGTTAGAGTTCTGGAATAGGCCAGGGGAAGGAGAAGTTAAGGAAATAAGTGCTTGAAGGCTGAAGGTTGTGAATGTGTAATTGTCATTCCTTTCACTTCTAGGCTTCTATCCCAAGACGGACACCTACACTCACTCACTCTACTCAGCTATGAATGCTTTAGTTTTGAACCTGTTACCTTTCTTTCCCTCCCCACTGCCGTTCTTGTCCTATCCCCACTCAGCATTCCCCACCCCTGATAACCCTAAAAGACCTGTGGAAACCCTTATTTTCCATCTCTCCCCCCTAGTCTAAGAGTCAGATATCTCCCTCTGGGAGAAAGTTCCTGCCTCTGACCTACTAGAACCAATTAGTACAGTCAATTCCTATATCAGCTTCTGTATAGACTGCATCGTGCTCACCACAAATAGTCTAGTTTTTATCCATCACTAGACATATGTGCCCTTTAGACTTCTTATCTCTTAATGCAAATGGCTGGCTGGCTACTGGTAGGTTACGGATTCCCTCCAGCAACTAGCTAACCTGAAATGATGGCGTAAGGCTGGCTAGGGCCAGAGAGATACCTCTAAAGAGGTCTTGCCCTTTCTCTCTCTCCTGCCCTGGCCAAGCCTAGAAACAGACTGAGACAGGGAGGGAACAGTGAGAGCAGTAAGGTTTGGGCTCAGATTTGTCACAGCCAATGACACTTCAGCCTTCCTGCTTATATCTCTGCTAATCTTTTCCTTGCCTTCATGCCACTTGAATTGAACTAAGGGGATTATAATTAGAGGGTTCACTTGAGGACATTCTGCCTGGTTGTGCTATTAAAATAATAAGTGAAAACAGAAGAATCCCTAAAAGACAACTCGAGGTGTGTGGGCTGAAGACCCAATAACAACCTAACCCATCAATCAGAGACAAAAGTCCATGTGATGCCCAGCAGAAACACATGCACATTGTTAACCCTTAGCTTTCTCCCAAATTCACTCTCCACTTGGCTGATTTAAAACAAATAAAATCCTTCAATCCAAATAGTAAAAGTTGCTTGTATTTGCATATTACTTTATATTTTTCAAGTTACTTTTGTAGATTTTATTCTCTGAACCTCACAATAACCCTATGAGATAAGTGGTATTATCCCCAATTTACAGATGAGGAAACTAAAACAGAAAAATTGAGTGACTCTTCCTAGGGCACAGAGCCATTAAATAGCAGAAGCAAGTCTAGCTAGAGCTAAGGTCTCCTGAGTCAGTTCAATCCTAGTTTGATTCTTGATCTTCTAATTCCTCCACTTATTGATTCAACAAATATTTAATGAGTACCTTCTATACCCTAGGCACTGTGGACACAGTGGAGAGAAAAACAGACCTGGTACCAGCCCTCATGGAATACAGTGGAAAGACAATAAACAATAAAAATCCACACCCTCGGTGTTTAATCACAGACAGTTAGAGAATCATATATACTTCCCCTTGGTATTCACATGTACCTAAAGACCTAGAGTAACAAAACATACCCCACAATTCCAGACACTCCAACACACATCGTTATTCTCCCCCTCCCCTTAGCCTACTAGAGCTACAGTGACCCAACTCCTTGGGTACAATACAAGGGACCCCTCACCTGATGTCCAAATTGGTTGCACGGGAAGCCGAGAACCACCAAGCGCCTGGGAAAGCGGCATTGCAGCTCGTTGAGCTGGGTGAAGTCCCGGGTGGTTGTGCCTCAGAGGGAGGCCACATTCTCAATCAGCACCGCCCTGCCTCGGAATGTATTGAAATCTACCTTCTCCCCATCCAGGCTGATAGCACTAAGGTCGTAGAAGGACTTAGCAATGTAAGCCATGGTGCAAGTGCAGAGTGAGCCCCAGAGTAGGGTGAGCCCACTGAAGGGTCTATTAAAGGAGTGGGAAGGAAGGAGGAGCAGGAAGGGTCTCCCAGTGGGGCTTTGAGCATCCCCAGGATGACTTAGCAAAAACAGTCAGCCACCTGTAAGCTGTTGGAACAAGGAAGTTGCTCCTCCTATTTACAGACTCTGAATAAAGCCACCTCCTGCCCCACCCTGCTGGCACCCTGGGAAGGGCCAATTTGATATCTATGAGCAGACATGAATTATTCACTACTTGCAGGAAACCAGAGCCCCAAAGGTCAAATGAGGAGGAAAAAAGGGAGGGAGGGATGCAGGATTGACTCCTACTTGCCCCAGCAAGTTGTTTTCACCTGGCACAGACATTTATTGAGTGCCTGCTGAGTGCCAAGCTCTGCGCTGTGCAATTGAGAGGTCACGGTCCGCCGAGATCTGAAAGCTGAGGAAGAGAATTGGGGCGCATGTCCCTTGACTCAGACTATAACTGAAATGTACATATTACTGTTCACATTTTTCTGTTTGTTGCTTTCCACAGGCACAAAATCAAAGGGACCCTTAGGAGAGCAGTGTGCGATTTTCTAGCAATAATGACTTTCAGTGCCTCAGCTTGCACCACGCTGAAGGGATGAAGTTTGTCTTGAAAAGTCTTTCAGTGAGTGATGTTACTTGTCCTGGAGAGCACATCTGCCCTCGCCCCTGCACTGTCCCATCTCCTCTACTACACCCCACACCTGCCCCCACAGGGTCATGAGGATGCAGTCAGGAGTCACAGAGCAGTGGGTAAACTCAGAGGGGAAAGCCCGCACCTACTTCCTCTTAGACAAAGGCTCAGTCCGGGAGACTTTCCAGAGGGGGTTGTGCTGGTCATTCCCACAGAAGGACGTGTGCAGGGAGTTGAAGCTGCTGCTGTTCTAGACCCAGCGAGGCCACCCAGGATGTTTTCAACACCAGCCATGCAATGAATTGCAGGCCGTCTGGGGACCTGCTAAGGGCTATCATGGGAGCACACCCCTGGAAGCCCACAGAAGCTAAAAACACCTCATGCTTTACTTCATTCTTCCAAGCACCCACCAACTCAACAAATCCCTTTTTTTTTCTAATGCCTGGATTTCTCCATGCCAGTAAAAGTGGCAACTACGCTTTACCCGGCTTTGGAGTTTTAGAGTGAAAACTCAATAGCAATGCAAATGTTGACTAGAGAGTGTTTTCACAGGTACTCTCCTTTGGGAACTGTCTCCTAGAACAAAGAATAAGCAAGGCTGGGGAGCAGCTGGTCTTGAGAATCTGATCTGTTGAGAAGATGGAGGAACTACTTGCCAGGGAGTGCCCAGCTTTTGTCTTTTGTAGCCTGTTCCATGGCTGTTTATAGCACGTGGGCTCGCATGTCTCACCTGGCTGCTCTCTAAAAACAAGCCTCCATTACCTAAGTGGGAATTGACTCTTTTGCCACTAGAAGAGGTGAGGTGGCAGGAAATGCAGCGTGAAGTGTGTACCCTGCTGAGGCTGGATGGAGTTCCTAGAAGCAGCCAATAAATGTCCCTACCAAGCCACTGAGTCAGAACTTGGCCCTGACAGCGAGATAAGCTTTACCATGCATTTGCCCGATTTACCTGCAAGCCTAGAGCTTCCCCAGTACTCTCTGGGCTTCCAGACACCTCTCATTGGCTGCCTTCTGTGGGCAGAGAGGCTGTGTGGAGAGGCTACCCCTCTCCGGGAAGACCACGGAAGTTTCTGAGCTGAGGAGTGGGGTTCCCTCTTTCTTAGGCACACGCCATCCCTTCTCTCCAGGTGCAACCTAGGACCCTTTGAGTCACCCAGGTTCTCACCTTTCACGATTGAATAAAATTGATGAGGCTCTCCTAAAATACCTTTGTCTCCAACTTTACCTCAAACTTGCCCACGTTCCAGAAGCTATAACCTTGGACATGCACTAACAAGTGTGTGATTCCCACAGCTTTTCACAGGGACGGTAGTCGTTCTGGAAACTGCACTGGCTTAGTAGGCAGAAAGCCTAGGTCAGTGGTTCTCAACTCTGGCTGCAAAAGAAAATTGCTTATAGAGATTTTTATAAATAGAGATGGTCAAGCTTTACCCATCAGAGATTCCAATTCGCTGCTTTCTGTCACTCTACCACTGTTACTTGGGGCCGTTAGGCACCTATTTCCTTATCTGTTGAACCTGGATAATCACCCTCCTTATCGCACACAGATATGGTTAGGATGGAGGAAAGTACTACAAGTGCTCTGTAAACTGGAAAGTGCAGGTTAAGATCTTAGGCTACTGTCCTGCCATGTTTTACTCCTCCCTTCTTCATTCTATCCTTACCCCCAAACATGCTCTGCCTCTTCTATCAACTCCATACCCCAAAGTATAGTATTCAATACCCCAGGCCCTGGGATTCCAGTCTACCTTTCTCCCGCAGGGTATGCAATCACAGGGCTAGGATGAACTTCAGAAAGGTTACCTGAACCCTCCTCGTGCCTTCAGGAAGACCTGTTCCTGTTCCATCCCAGACAGATGAGAACCTTCTTGGCTTTAAAGACTCCCTCAGACATAGATATTGAGCACTCTCGCAATGACTCCACTTGATCTTACTTCTGCAGGGTAAGCCCACTGCAGAGCAATGGGGGCTTTGCTTGGGGCTCCTGTGCAGGCGGCATTAGGAAAGGTACAAACCGGAAGAAGTGTGCGGCTTCCATTGTCATTCTATTGTTGTTGCTTTAGGGTTCTGGAGTCTCTTCCACCAGCACTGCCTCTCCCCCTTCCCCTTAACCGCCAGGGTCCAAGTGAGACCTACTCCCAGGGACTCATACAGGCAGCCACACTGTGGTTTGAAATATTCTTTATTTTGTAAACATCTGTGTTTAAAATAGATGAACCCTGCTAACAATTCATATACTGGACCCGAGACACAGTACACAAAGTTCACCCGTCATAGGGAGATGGTGGGGGCTCAGGAGCAGGTGGACGGCCTGGGGCTGAGTCTCAAGACAGCAGGTGAGGAGGTGGCAAGGAGGAAACAGGCACTCCCTGCTCAACAGGCTGGGCTGAATGCCAGGTCCCAGGCCACCTCCTGGACTGGGGAAGTTTAGGGGTGAGGCCGACTCTGGTACCTGGTGAGCAGAGCTGCTCCGCAAATCCCAACCCTCCTCCTGCTCCCGTCTCTATCCCCAGCTGTGGCCGTTGTGGATGGGGCTACTCAAGCCAGAGTCCCGACCCCATGTTTTCCCTTCCTGAACCCTTAGGATACAGCAAAAGTCGAGTCCCTCTTTCCCGAGGGGGCTAGGAGAGAAGGCAATGGTGCTCTGCCTGATCTCCAGGGAAAGCTGCAATACTGATCCACAGGTTGGCGCTAATGCCCAATAGAACTTCCCCTGACTCAAGTCCCTGGCTGAGGGCACACCAAGGGTTGGTATCACTACCCTCCCCTCAGTCTGATGCTGCATGTCCTGACACCTGAGGAGTCAGTCCTCAAGGAAGCAACGCCAGCCTTAGTCATGATGGCATCCTAAAAAGCTCTCGAAGTCTCTCATTAGCCAATGATTTCTAACTACTCCTGCCCTCCTTTTCCTTCCACTGTGCTAACCCATCCCCCGTTCCTACACCCTGAGATACCCTCTCCTGCTCTTCTGGTTTCATAAGAGCCAGGAGGAAAGGTTTGGTGATTTCATCCCCCACCCCCTTTTTGGAGAAGTAAGGAAGTGGGGCTCTTAATCTTTCACAGATTAAGCCCTTGGTTAATCAGTGAGCTCTGGGTTTTGGTCCTTCGTTGGTGAATGTTCACAGCCCAGTTCTTTGTTTTAGCTCCAGCCCCAGCCCTGCAGTGCGGCTAATGTGTGGTTTAAGGATGATCCTCCTACCTGGGCTTCTCCATCTTGGGAAGGTAGGGAGGAACCCTACTAAGGCTGGTACCTGACTTGTTCCTTCCTTAAAGGGCCTCCTTCAAGCCACTCTTGGGCCACATGGGGTTAAAGAAACTTCTTCCTGAACAAAGAGCTCTGGAGGAGGGAGTCCGCTTCCCTCCACCTGTAGCCACAGTGCAGCTGGCACACCCTCAAGCCTCATCCCTGGGAGCCAGGGGGGCAAGAGGAGCACTTTGTCGTGAAGGCTGAAGAGAACAGCACCAAGCATTTCTACCTGGGGCCTTCTTTCTTCCTTCCCATGAAGTCCTTCTCCACAAACTTTGGGTCTCAGGAAAACCATGAGAGCTGAAGGCTGGGTTCAGTGACAGACCACCAACGTGGTCATGTCACCTCTGACCAGCCAGAAAGTTGTGGGGTTTCCACAAGAAATGGAAGATGGGGCCCAGGAAGCCCTGCTGCTGCCCTGTTCCCTCTGGTTTGCAAACTGCCATCCCTGGTCTGCAATCCCTTGCTCTTAACCCGATATATAGGAGCTCGCCCTTCATTTCCAAGCACTCGCCTTTCTGGAGTGCCTGGTTGGCTTGTCAGTATCATGGCCCCAGGGGTCTCCTTGCCCCTGCAGTGCCCTCAGGCCCTGGTCTCCATCTTTATGTTCAGGAGCCCAGGTGGAGAGAAACTGTGTACACGCTGCATGGGAGGTAGAGAATGGAGGTGACTTTTTAACCCTGCCACCCCTCATCACTTTTTTCCTTCTCTGAAGTACCTGCCTCCAACCTCAGTTCCCCCAAGAGGCAGGTGGGCAGGCAGCCAAGCAAGGCCAAAGCTGGGGGCGGGCAGGGAGAGGTAGGACAGGCCCCGCTTGAGGACCACCAGTTTGGTGTTTCCTTCCTACCTTGACGTTCCGCTTCCCCAGGTCACTGGGGAGGCAGACCCATGGCACAAGAAGGGATGGGGAGGAAAGGAGGATAGGAAGAAGCACCCCGTAGCCTTTGGCCCACCCACAAAGCAGCAGGGCTTCTCCCCGGAGCAAAGCACGGAACATCCCCACGAGCCTGAGGCCACTCCCTTGGACAGGGTTAGTGAGAAAGGAAAGAAAGAGGCTGCACCAGCAGCCACACAGCAGACACACAGGGAAAGGGGTGTGAGGGGCTGTGATACAAACACACTGGAGGGGAAGGGGACGGAGAGACAAGTGGGAAGAAGAGAAAAAAGCAGAGGAGACAAGATGCACTGAGAAAGAAGGAGCCTTAAAGTGGCCTTGACTCCAGACTTGGCCATCGTCCAGGGTGCTCGGAGTGGTGAGACAGTGCTCATGGCACATTTGGGGCTCACAGCAGGCCTGCAGCTGGGGAATAGGCTGGAGGAACCACTCCAGGGTGGAGGGGCTGGGGGCAGAGGCTGCTCAGAGATGACAGCAGCGCTGCTCTCAGGACCAGGCGGGGGGAATAGCAGCTACTAGTATTCAACAGGGTCACCCAAATGAGAGGAGAGGCCGGGCAAAGCCCAGCCTCCCTGCCTGCCCTCTGGCTTCCTGAGGGAGGGGGGATCGTGTGGGTGCTCCACGCAGGACCCTCAGCACCAGCAGGTTTTCGAAGAGTTCGCTGGGCCCTCAGGTTTGCCCTCATCCTCCTCCAGCTCTGCCAATGCCAGCTCATTGCTGGCACGTGTCTGGAGGCCTTCCAGCTCCTTCCTATGGGCCTGCAGCACCAGCTCTGTCAGACGTGTGAAAGACTAGGAAAGCAAGGGGCACAGGTTAGTCCAGCGTCCACTCCTCTTCCCCTGGCAACCCTGTAACTGCCCAAGGGGCACAGTCTCATCTCATCTTGGCTCCTATCTGCTGCCTTCTCTGCTCACCTCCTCACTCTGCTGGACTCATCCAAAGAGGCAGGGCAACTGGGCCCAGAGCTCTCACCTCTTTAATGTTGAGGTTGGTGCAGGCACTTGTTTCATAGAAGTCCATGCCATACTCCTTAGCCAGCTGCAAGAGAAGAACATTCCTGAAAGGGAGTCAGTAAGGGAAGGGAAGTGCCCAGAGCACCTGGCCCATACTTCTGCCATCGCACTCACAGCCCATGCTGTGTTGTGACAACTTCTCAGATAGGTAACTTCTCAGATGAGCCTGGGAGCTTCTAAGACACAGGCTAGCAGAGAATGGTATAAGATACTCCACGAATACACTCCTCCATTCCCCCACCCCCCTACACACACACATACACACACACACACACACACACACAAATCTCATATCAGAAGACAAAGACACCAAAATGTTGTGGCAGCATGGCAAATTAATGAAAAACATGGGCTTTGGAGTCAAACAGACCCAGGCTTGGATACCACTGCTGCCACTTAACAGTGGCACGACCTTGGACAAATTACTGATTCTCTCTAGGCCCACACCAGCTTCATCATCTGGTAAAGGAGGAGGAGAATGTCTACCAACCAAGGTAGCAGAATGATTAGATGGGCTCATGCATCTCAAAGCACTTGCTTAGCACTGGGCCACCCATACAGTGCTCAGTAAATACTATTATTCTAGTAGGGTTTACTTCTACTTTCAAATTTTTCAATGACCATGATCACTTTTTTACACCAAAAAAATCAAGTTTAAGTGCTAGTGGAATGCTATTGACTGAAGAGGGAGAGAAAAGCTCTTGAGGCCGTTGGAGTGGGTGGATGGCTCTTGTCTAAGGAGTATCCATCTTTGTTTCTGTTCTCCGGGAGGATGGTCTCCCTGTATGCTTGGACATTCCCTCTCTGCCCCCATGGCTTCTCTGACGGTGGGCTCTTCATTCGCTCATTTTCTTCCTACCTCTTTCCAGGCGTAAGGAGGACAGGGAGTGAGTGTGGAGGGAGCAGGGTGACTGTAAGATGGTAGCTATGCCTGGATGCTGTTAGAGAAGTCAGCAACTTGAAGTCCTTCCTCATCCTAACACTGGGATGAACCCTTAAGCAGAGGTCATGCTGCTATGGGGGACTTGGAGCTGGGACAGTTGCTGCCCAAGAGGTCTTTGTTTCAGGATGGACCCCGAATCACTGTTCTGAAGGACAGAAAGCAAACTCTCAGGAATGGCAACTTACCCAGGGCCTTAGGCTACTAGGGACGTGTGAGGGTGGCCCTGGAAGGCAGTGGGAGACCCGAGGGATGGATTTGGCCAGCTCATTCCCACTTACCTGCTGCCCTTGCTCTCTTCCCACCTGCCGTTTCTGCTCTTCATCAGCCTTATTCCCAATAAGGATCTTCTGGACACCTTCTGGTGCATACTAGGGACAAAGGATGGGCAGAACCGCCAGTGAGTGTTGCCTTTCCCTCCCATCTCCCCACCATACAGTCCACAGTGGCCTCCACACTGGCACCAAATTTAAGAGCCCTAGGGACAGAGAGGGCTGACTGGGTACAGATGCCAGTCTCCCCCAAGTGCCAGGGCTGACCCCAGGGGTCCCAGAGGGGTGTTGTGGCGACAGCTTGGGGTAGAAGACACTCTGGCTAGGACTGGTGCTCCCTTAGGTTGGACAATTGATAACTGAGCTGGAAAGGGTACTGGACTGAAGTCCAACCCCTCAGTCTACAGATGAGGAACTGGGGACTCAGAGAGTTCAAATGGCTTGCCCAAAGCTCCACAGCGCTTGTGGCAGAGCCAGGACTAGAACCCCAGTCTCACAACTCCACCTGGTCCTCGGAGTTTGGGAAGGAAGCTGTTCACAGGGTAGGCTTTGACCTAACTTATTTCTGGGGAAGAAACAGCCATGGAGGCCTGGCAGGGTACAGAGCATGGAGGGCATGGAAGCTTGGGCTTCTTCCCCATGTCTTACTCACCCAGAGGTCTTCATCCGGGGCTGTGGAAGGCAAGGTTTCCTGGTAGCATTTGCTCGCCAACCCCAAGAGCTTCAGCCCTTCCCAACTGGCCTCACTTTTCTTTCCCCTCTGAGGTGCCCTTCCCCCACCCCCGAGAGTGAGGCAGCATCTCCTACCTCATCCACATCACTGACCCACTTCATGATGTGCTGGTAAGAGCGCTCGCTGCTAATGTCGTAGACTAAAAATATTCCCTGAGGGAGAGAGAAGGAGAGAGAGATGGGGGAGGTTGACGCACACAGAGACAGTGCACAGTCATGGGCCAGAAGCGGGTGTGGTACCTTAAACACTGGGTCCCACTCTCCCTGCTCCCTGCTTAGCATAATGAGAATCCCTCAGCACTCAGAAACGTCTCCTTCTCTCTCAGACCCCCAAAGCTACTGCTTCCTAGTCCGATCACAGAACTCTCTGAGGTAGGAAGCTACCAAATTCTTTGACCCAGGTCTTGGGTCTAGGGTAGAAGGTGAGGGTTGCGGACCTGCCTGTAGTGAGTGCTCAGAGAATAACTGATGAATGAAGGTTCAGTGAACACTTGAAAGACTGCCCTGAGGCACCCCTCCCCAGCAGGCAATTCAAGGGCCCTATTTTGGGGGTCAGTGGCACAGATATCTCAAAACACCCGAAGCCGGGAGTATGGGTGGCAGCATCCCACCTCTAAACCCTGAAAAGGGCGGCTCACCTGGGCCCGTCGATAGTACTGCTTTGTGATGGTCTGATATCTCTCCTGCCCCGCCGTGTCCCTGCAGTAGAAAGCCGGTCCCTCAGAAGAGCAAGGACCATGGGAGCAGGTGGGGAGGGGAGGAACAGGAAAAACTGGGAGCTGCAGGTGAAAAATCAGGGGGATCCAAACGCATCTGACTCTGCAGCAGAGAGGCCTGGTCATCTGCTGCTGACAGGGCTTGTGGGGCCCTGTCAGCTATATCTGCACGAGGAGGCACAACTGTAACTGGGCCTTGGACAACTCTCTCCAGAATCTGGCCATTGTGGCCAGGCTGGTTGGACTGCTCCACCTCCGGTCCCTACCGGACCTCTGAAGGCAATGCCCACACCATTCCAGAATGGGGAGGCAGCTTCCAGGAGCATCAGGCCACAGAGCCATAGCAGCCCCCTGTGGCTACGTGTGGGAACTGCACCGTGCTGTACTGAGGAACTCGCACTCTGAATGAGGGGGTATAGCCCTCCCTCCTTCCCATCCTACCACAGTGTAGCGCAGCCCAAGGGTACAGCCTTGTTCTAAGACAAACCCACAGTGGCTAGTTTGCCACTTCCTCCTAATTCCTGCCTTTTGGTGACTTGCGGTCAATCCCATAAAGTTTCTTAAGAAAGGGGTCAGAGATTAAGGCTCATAGGAGCAGGAGATGGGCTTTGAGACTTCTGCTTCTCTCCATGGAAGAGGTGGCCAGTTATCCCAGAGGAAGCCTCAGGACTCTACACATGGCAGTGGCAGCCATGGAGCAGCCCAACTCACCAAATCTGTATCCGCACCTTGATGCCATCTACCTCTATGGTCTTCATCTTAAAGTCAACACCTGGGGAAAGGGAGAGAGCAAGAAAGTTAGGAAGGGAACCTGCTGAGAACTGAGCAGTAAGGCCCAGCACACTCACCCTTGAAGGGATCTCCTTTTGTTTAATTTGGCAGAAAGATGGCATGAGGTAAGGCCTTCTTGAACCAAAAACTACAGTTTTGGTTCGGGCTTTGAATGGGGCTTCCCCTCCTCCCCGAGCTGAACGTTGCCAGCAGTAAAGGGCTTGGAGGCACCGGAAGTGAACATGCGTGAATACGGAGGAATCGACTCCATCACTGCCTCACTTAGCCCCGAACGTGTTTCACTCTGTGCACGTGTGAAGTCTGCCTATTTATACTTCGGGAGAGAACTGCTTGTATCCATCCCTGCTGGAACCCTCATCCCTGGGAATAGAATCCACCTCATTTGCCTCGTTTTTTTCTCTCTCTGCCTTATTAGTAACCAGGAGGGGTTGCAGCGCTGCTGTGAATGTGTGGAAGGCACACAGACCCTGCAGAGAGCAGGACTGTTTCAACCGCATGGCGTGTATGAAGCCCTCGGCACCTGGAGAAGGCCCACCAAGGAGAAGCCTAGTGGATCTGTGGTGTTGACTGACCCATTTACTGTAGGAGGCACTGTTGTTTACTAGAAGGAGCACAGGGTATGAAGTCAGGCCTGAGCTTGAATCCTACTCTGGCCACTTAACCCACAGCTATGACTTTGGGCACCTTGCTTCTTGGAGCCTCCATTTCCTCATCAGTAAAACGGGGACATTACCCATCATTTCAGAGGGTCACTGAGAAGACCAAATGAGATGCAGTGCCTGGCACCCAGTGGATATTCAATCGACTGCAGCTATCATTATAGCCGAGTACAGTCCCGGTCCACGGGGGTGCTCGTGAGTGACCACCAATGACCAGATGAAGAGGCAGCAGCACAGTGTGTCGTTCGGGGAGGGAGAGGGTTCCATCCACCAACCCCACACAAGGTTTTCAGGCTCATCCGCCGAAAGGCTTGAGGAGCTAAGCGGCCACAAGACACAGGAAACATAACAGATTTGGCAAAGCAGCCCAGGGCAGAACGTATTTGGGGAAATTTGCAGCAAGAGAAGTCAGCACCACCAGCAGCACACAGGCCTAAGTGTAAGTGGTGACAGAGATGAGGGGAGATGTTTTTGTCACCTCACCTCTCCCCAGCCCTAACTGTGCCTGGTGATTCAAGAGCTGTGTCTAAAAGGTGAATTAAGCTTCAGTCTTCATACACTTCCTGGAGACAAGTCAGGAATGGGCATCGTTAAGCAGTTTTCAGGTGGAGAACACAGTAAAGACAGTTCTGTACGGTAGGCACTAGGCTGTACAGCATAGCCCTGAAGACCCTAAAGATGCCAGATTGCCCCCCACCACTGCCATTCCACGTTGGCATTAGTTCTTTGCCAATGGGAATACTTCTCCACGTATCTATCCTGTCCCCAGCTTTCCAGAAATACAGACAGATTAAATTCAGGCTCTTCTCTCTCACCATCGAGACCAATCATTTAATAGGAGAGAGAAAAAGATTCAGAACGGACAACCGGAACTCAACCAAGCTGGTCAGATGTGAATCATTTTTCGCGTGCCCAAGCTGATTCATATGTATCGAGCTGTACTTTTCCAAATGGGCAATGTCTGACAGCCGTTCTTCCAAGTGTGCTGAGCAAGTCAGGAGGAGGAGACAGAAAGGAGGAGAGGGGGACCTGGCTGTGGTGGGGCAGTAGCATGCTCACCCCTCTCGAGACAAACAGTTGTCAAGAAATGCTTCTCCCCAATACCTGGCATAGGAAGGAATCAAGAAATTCTCGTTCTTTCCTGGTCCATCGCCTTCTTTCCAGGAGAACCAGTGATTCTGTTCATTTTGTAAGAGGCCCAGCCCAGCAAACCTGGTGAAGGACAGTGCTTTGTGCAAAGTGGTCACAAGGGAGGTTCTGCTGCCTGTAGTCCACAAACTTCTGTGGGAACTTACTTTGCGCCCTGCACAGTGCTAGGTGCAGATGGAGTGGCAAAAAAGGCACCTGTCCCTGCCCTCACAGAGCTCAGTGGAAAGGAAACAAGGCCAGGAGGCATGATAACAGGCCCAAGGTCGGCACGGCAAGGAGCAGAGAGGCCTGCTGATGCCAGAGCCCATGCGATCCCTCGCGTTGCTTCTTGGGGGAAGGAGAGGAGAGTTGTGTGGTAAGTAGGCAGACAGGCCTCAACTACATTTGGTGTCCTGTTTCTCTGTGGGTCCCTGAGAAGGGATCAGCTGGGAGAGGAGCCCCCAACAGAGGGGAACTCTCCCTGAGAATGAACGCAGGCTGTTCGAGAGGCAGGACTGACAAGACGACGTGCAGCTACCCTCGGGGTGAGCACTGGGCCCGAGTCCTTCTCCCCTCCTCCATCACTTCTCAGCTGTGTGGTGGGACCAAGGCTGGGGAGCTCTGGGGGCTCTGAGCACCCACACCCCCCCACCACCTTGCAACCTAGGCCCTCCTGACCACCCAATAAAATTTGTTTTAACATCTCTGAGAAGTAAAATGCTTCAGTTTTGGCTCTTCAAATGCACCAAGGAAGAAACAGTCTATGCCTTCTGAGGGATTTTCTTTACCCACCCACTGCCCCCCACTTTTTAATTTAAAGGTTAACAGCCCAAGGATCTTCTAGTGGAATCTATTCCTTCCACTCTCTCCACACACTCCAGACCTTCCACTGTGTGTAACCTACCAATCAACCCCTGGCCCGCCGTGACCTATGCCCACTCGTGGCCCCTTCCCTCGCCTTATGTGGCTGTTGGTTTCTTCCGCTGCTCAGCACTTTGGGGCAAAGTCCAACACCGGCCTTGTTCAGTCCCTGCAGACTCACAGTTTCTCACCACAGCCGGGCCTCACAGCTGCTCAGCAAACTGTTTATTCCATAAGTGTTCACCCATCACACTCCTCACAACTGCCGTCCTCCCCGCCGAAGGCTTCAGCCCAGCGTACCCTCCCCAGCGCTGTGCACTCAACAGAATTCCTTCTCCACTGTCTATGCACAAGGCGGATGCGCCTGATGTAGCCTTTCCTCTGAGGCCCACCTCATAGCCTCAGCATTTTCCTGTTTCCTCCACCTTCCCTGGGGAGGAGTCCCCTGTCCTTCTCGAGTCTCACCTCTCAGCTGTCCTCATCAGCCCCCTCGGGTGCACAGCCTAACAGTTTTGCTCCTCTTTGTTGCATCTTCAGACTCTATGGGAAGAAGAGAGATTCTTCATCTACCTCCACCCCCAGTGTGTTCTCATTCTGGCTCCTCTAAGGCAGCACTTCTCAAACTTTAAAGTGCATGCAGATCACGTGAGGATTGTGTTAAAATGTAGATTCTGATTCAGTAGGTGTGAGATGAGGACTGATGCTGCATTAAGCTTCCAGGTGAGGCTGATGCTACTGGTCCATGGATCACACTTGTGACAGCAAGCTTCTGGGACAGTAGTTCTCAAAGTGTGGTCCCCGGACCTGCAGCATCAGCATCAGCTGCGACTGGTTAGAAATGCAAATTCTTGGGCCCCACCTCAGATCTAGGGAATCAGATACTCTGGGGGTGGGGTCCAGGAATCTGTGTTTCAACAAGCTCCCCAGGTGATTCTAATGCATGCTGAAGTTTGAGAATTTGGACTAAAGCTTTGCACCTGAAACATCAAGCGAGGCAGCATGGGGGTTCTCCCCCTCTCAAGGTGTGCTTTGCAGATGCTCAGCTTTAGAATCACCAGGGTGATTTTTTTAAGTGCTGCTACCTTGACTTTCATAGACCTACTGAAACAGAATTTGAGAGAAAGGCTCAGAAACCTGTGTTTTTAAGAGGACTGTGGGTGATTTTTAGATAAAGGAAAGTTTGAGAGCTATAATATGGTGGAAGAGATAGCCATTGGCATTGGAGTCAGAAAGACCTGGGTCTGAATCCTGATTCTGGCACTTGCTGTGTGACTTTGGGCAAGTTTCAAGTTCTCTGAGCCTCAGTTTTCTTCTCTGCAGAATGAGAATACCACTGGCCTCCTAAGGGTTGTTGTGGGATATAAATTAGACAACGTATGTAAAGTGCATGACACACGGGAGGAGGGGTTCTCTCCCTACCTTCCCTCTGCTGACTAAAGGCTTCCTGGGGACCAGCCGGGAAAACACACCCTGAGAACCCTGGATGTAGGAGGGTTACATACTCTAGGGCTTTGCTACTCCACTGCCCTTGCTAGTCCAGGGACCAGCAGCATCAATATCATCAGGAGGCTTGTTAGAAATGCAAATTCTCTGGATCCACCCAGACCTACAAAATCTTAGGCACACTAAACTTTGAGAGCCACTGTCTACCCCACCTCTAGGCAGAACCACACTCAAGGCTCATAATAATGCTTATAATTATAGCACCCCCCAGCTAGGCAATCCAGAGCCCTCAGTTCTTACGCCAGCCCTAGGAAGTAGGTATGAGTGCAGATTATTATCGTGAGGCAGAGAGAGGCTGAGTGACTTACTCATGTCCTCACAACCCACGGCTGAGCCAGAACTGGAAAACTGGTCTCCTAAAACCTACCCCGGGCACTCTGCACTCGACCAGTGGCTTCCCAACCCTTCAAGGCTGTGGAATCTTACTGCCTCTTCCGTCACACCTGCATACCCCACACTTGTTCTGGTAGCATGAAGCATCTCGAAGTGAGGCAGTGGGCACACATGGAGCAGGCCCACCACAACCTATTTTCAGAGAACCCCTTGCTCCTTGAGAGGTTATGATTCCACCCAGCCCAGACGCATCCCCCGGACAGTGCCACCTCAGTGTCCCTAAAGAGAGCCTGCATCCTCTCCCGGGCACGGGGAACACACGGGGTGAAGAAACCAGCAAACCCTGCAAGCAGCTCCAGCAGAGGTTCTCTGGGGAGGAGAAAGTGAGGAAGATAGTGCCCTCCCCCAACCAAGTGCCGAAAGCATGACGAGCAGCTCATCATGTTAGATGTGCTAATCATGGTGTCTGCCATAGCCGGTGTCCTTTTCTGGCTGGAACTGCCCAGCCCAAGGCCTCTGCTCAGGGAAGCAGGGCTAGATACAGTGTGCTCATTGTGGAGAAGCACTCCTGACTGGACCAGCGGTGGATATCTGACCCAAAGGAGACCCATCAACAAGCTTCCTGGTGACCCACAAGGTGATCTGGCCACAGGGGCAAGGGAAGCTAGCTAAGCCGAACAAACTAGCTCCCTCCAGATGGTGCCGAGGGGACCGGCCAGTTGGTAACGAGAGGAGCATGAGGCAGACAGATGTGCAGGGAAGCAGGGATGCCTAAGACGGCAAACGCACTGGCTGGAGTGGGCCTGAGGGCGCTGGATCCTCGCCCAGCCACCAGTCCACACCAGACCCCACCTTCCAGCCTATGGGAATCCTCATATTACATCCCCCTTGTCTGAGAGAGTGCCTCAGGATGCCCGAAGATTCACAGCATATGACTGTCCACTGCTGCCTAAGGGCTCTGCCAGGCCGGCTGGCAAGATGTTCCAACTATGGGGCTGGGAAGAAGACTCCTAAAACCAGATGCCCTGCTCCTTGCTGCCTCCTGGTTTTTGTCTTCTGGGCTCCAACTGGATGTGGAGTACCTAAGGGGCAGAGAGTACATTTGGTATTTGACAAAGGTTTTTTTTTTTGTTTTTTTTTTTTAAATCTCTGCCTCCATACCAGCACAGTGCCAAGGCATAAAGTAGCAATTCCATTAGTGGCATCCCCCTGCCCCAGAAAGCATAAGGAGGGATGAGTGCTGGTGGCTCAGGAGCAGGGGCGTGTGTCCTGCTGTCTGAATGCCTCACAGACACTGGCAAGAAAAGCTCCTCAGTTAAGTGACAGTGCCAGGTCCTGATACGCGTGTAGGCAGGTGCTGCGCTCACCACACCTGTGCCCTGAGGCAGCCCCAGGCCTCTGGCTCTTCCAGCTGTGTCCCTGGCTGCGTGGCCTCTGCTCCCCCAGCAGGAACCCCCAGTAACTGCCAGGCCACAACCTGAGCCCTGGAGCACAGTGACAGAGCTGCTGTCGGAGATCTGGGAGGACAGGTGAGGCCCTCTTCTGGGTACCAGGGCCTGGGGCAGAACAGCGGGACAGGGCAGAGGACACAGCACTGGCACTCACCTGGCTCCTAAGATATCTTGCCTTGGGGACGAGCTTACTGCCTTCCCAGTCTAGCAGTGGAGGCTGGTGAAGACTGGAAAGAAGGAAACGGCACATCCAGGGAAAGAACAGTCCTTATCACTGCCTCCAAAGAAAGCCCTAGAAAGCATGGAGGAAATGCAGCTCAAGAAACAGAGGAGTGTGGTCATTAAGAACACGATCATGAGGTCAGAGTCTGGTTCCGGTCCTGCCTTTTCCACTAATTACCTGTGTGGTCTTGGGAAAGCTACTTAACCTCTCTTTGCCTCAGTTTCCTCACCTGTAAAATGGGGATGACAATGCCTGATGTCAGAGAATTTGTGAGAGGATTATGAGATAAGGTATAAAACCCATCACAAAGAGCCTGGCACGTAGAGCTTTATTAATGTTCGCTGAAGAAGCTATCAATCTCCTGCAGGGCAGGACCAGTTAGGGAAACAGGGTCACAGCTGAGGGGATGGAAAGATCTCTGGGAAGGAGGAGGGGCTTATGTTGGGAAGATGAAAGAGAGCCGGGAGAGAGGGAAGACAAACACACTAAGCTGGGGCATTTCAACGAAAAGGGAAAATACCACTCACCGTGGAGGCCCGATGGCCCCCACAGTCGGGCTACAACCTAAATTCTGGCAAAGCAAAGGTGTGCCTGTTGGTGGGCCAGAACCTCATGGGTTAACGTCATGTGCCAGCTTGCCTGCCTGCCAAGTGCCACGTGGTTCAAGTGGAAACAGGGCTCTCCTGGGTGCCAAATGTTACCACCACGATCAACCACCGCCCAAAGGACCAGCAGCGTGACCTGAGCCTTTTCATTAGCAATGAGACGCCACACCACGAACAACCTAATACACCTGAAACCCAAGGCAGACACCCAATCCCTGGGGCCGCGCTGCCTCCAGTTACGAACCCCAAGTCCCGGAAGGCCCCCACCCCCCGCCACGGGGAACCAGCATGTGCTGGACACGTGGAGCTCACTCACGTGGGTTACGGCAGGAGGTCGCCTCCAAAGAGGTCACGCTGAGCAACCGCAAAACAAGCTTTAGGGAAAGAGAGAGGCTGCGGGGAGGTGGCTGCCTGACTCTGCCACCCCAAACAAGGCATCAGAGTAGTCCCCATTTCAAAACTCCCTTCTCGCAGCAAGAGAAGACCAATAACACCAGGAGACCAATAACGCCATTTCACCCCTGAGGGACAAGTGAGGGGAAGAACAGGGAGGAGACGACACAGGGGCAGAGCTAAGAGACAAGGCTCAAGAGAAGACTCAGGACAAAGGCTCCTGGCACAAGAATGTCCCTCAGACCAGTGGGGTGAGGTGAGCTTTGCCCTAACCTGCCCCTGGCCACAGCCGAGGGGACTCGCAGCCTCACTGTGTGCTGGACCACATGCCGACTGGCTTCTCCTCTTACCCTGCTGCAGACTGACTGTCCCTCATGCTGCCTCATTCTGGAGAAGAGGTGCACCCAGGCTCTCTGAGCAAACGCATTATCAGCATTCGCACCACCGTGCTCTGGGAGCGATGAGAAGCAGAAATAAAGGGAGGCCCTGGTCACTGGCAGACAGAATCCTGCTCCTCTAACTCCAAGGCCATGTTTTAACCTCCAGGGCACTGGGGTCAAAGGCTCTGACTCAGATGCCCACCCACAAGAAAGAGTGGAAATTTCAGAAGGATACTCTATGACACTCTAACCTTCCGTTCTTCTTTAAGACACAAACAGATGCACACACACACACAAAACCCCAACGTGGAAGGACAGTGGTGATATGGGGACCAGGACAACTCTGGAGCCTACCGTCTTCCCATAAAGTCTTGAAGGGCCAATCTTTGGAAACTTAGGAGCCAGGAACTGAGGGGCTGTTATCGTAGAAGGGTTTCCCAGTCAAACACGGACCCCTTGAGGCTGGAAGGAATGCCTGCATCAGTGCCTGAGCCCTAGGAGCTCCCTCCTCCAGAGCCCCCAGCCATGAGGTGATCCTGGACTGTCACTCCAGCAGTCGGGCTGAGCCAATGGGCATCATCAGACACCAGTAGTGACCCTGAGTGACAGGGAATACTGACCTTAGTCAAGACACTGATCCCTCGTCTCTGCATTCACCAAAGAGGACCCCACTCACACAGGGATCACAGGAGCCACTTCTTGCTCCCTGCTATGTCGGAAATTCTCCTATGACATGGATCTGAGCAGAAGAGCTAAAAGCTACTGGACACTGCTCACCCCTTACAGAACTTCACCCTCTTCTCACAGTCCCAAACACGTGTGTAGCACAGTGAGTTTCACATTGTCTGTGAGTCCCAAGAAACCAATCCTAGTTGCAACCCCCTTGGGGAAGAGCAGAAGTTCTCTAGGAAAATGCATTCATGCATGCATTCATTCATTCATTCATTCAAACATACTATTACTGAATGCCTCTTATGTGCTACGAACTAAGCTAGGTACTAGAAGAGACAGCCGTGAATAATACAGAAAGATCCTTGTCTGCAGAGAGCTGCTATTCTAGTGCGGAAGACAGATAATCAATAAATAAAGTAATTAATTTCAGAGTGATAAGCGTTAGGAGGTAAAATCAGAATAACGGAGAGGAGAGTGAGGAGATCCGTGTGCAAGCGGCTTTAGATTGGCTGGTCAGAAAAGACCTTTTAAAGGAGGTGACATTTGAGCTGAGACCTGAATCACAGGAAGGTACCAGCAGGGAGCAGATCTGAAGGGTCAGGGCCCCAGGCAGGGGAAGCAGCAAATATCCTTCAGGCAGGAACACATGTCAGTCAAACTCGCAGTTCCTCAGAAGAGAAAAGGAAGAGGGACCAACATCATTGGTGCCTCTGTTATCAAGTGGGAAAGCACAGCAAGGCCCTTCCCTTCTGTTGGATCTCATGGGGACCCACCCTCATATGTGCACACGTGTATGCACACATCCACGTACATATGAACTTGTTTAGAGGCTTTAACCTGAAGAATGTACCAAGAAACTTCTCAAACACTAGCAAGGCCAACTTGGGGACTCCTCACCCCCCACTTTATGATGAGATCTCTACAGTGAATAACTCACATGTGTAAAGCACACCATTCCTGTGCACACAGTGGGTACACAGAGTAGGTAATCAGGAAACATCAGTTCCCTTCCCCGTGCCCCGCCCACAACCACGTGCACAGACCTCCACTGGGCCTCTGTGACATCTGCCATGCGCTCCAGCCAACCCTGTCCTGCTCCCCTCTGGCAGGCCCATGACCTGGGCCTTGCCTCCCTGAGCCTGCTGCTGAGTGGTCCGTGGACACCGCTGAGGCAGCCAAGACCTGCCAGGCTACTGACCACTTACTCCTCCACCCTCGTCCTGAGCCTCTTCCCAGGCAGGGCCATGTTGATGGGCAACAGAAGGTTCCTGGAGGAAGAGACTGGGGCTGGGAGCTTCAGGAGCAAACATCTCAGAGGAGACAGGGCCCCCAGATGCATCTGGCCTCACACAGAGCCCACCAAGCAAACTCCTAGCAAGGATCTAGTTGAACTTAAGCTGACACAACCATGACCTGGCCACCAGCAGCTAGCCCCACCAGGCAGAACAGTAGCAGCCCCAAATCATGAGGTGTTCTCCACAGTGCCTCCTCCCCCACCCCTTGTCCCCTGGGGAACCCTGCTTAGTCTTCAAGGACCCACTGAAATGTCACTTCTTCTATGAAGCCTTTACCAGCCAACCCAGGAGGACTTGATCAGTCCTCTGCGACTCCACAGCACCTTGACACCGCTTTTGCTTAATGTTCTGGCTGTCTGTTTGGATGCCTGACTCCCCCACTGCACTGTAAGCCCCAGAGGGCAAGAAAGCATCTGATTCATTTCATATTCTCATTGCCTGGCAGCAGGCAGATACTCATTACACATTATTCAACAAAATTGAATAAATGGAAGAAAAAAATAAGTGGTCAAGTGTGTGAATAAATGAGTGAATGAATGAAGTCAGTACATTCCAGGAGAAGAAATCAGTGGAGAGATCATGGGGCTCCAGCCACAGAGTCCTCAGTAAATATGTTGTCAAAACAGTAATATGAGGGCAACTCTCAGATCTCATCCTCAAAGGTGCCCCAGCCAGAGCCCTCAATCACAGCCCTGGACTATCCCCCGGAGGGTCACATCAAGGAAGCAGACTCAGCCAACAGCAGAGACACAACCGTCCCTCCATCCCAAAGCCCTCAGACAGGTTGGGGAAGCACATGTCCTCTCCCCTTGGCTCACAAGAGAGAGGTTCTATTGGCAACTGTGGAAGGGCCTTCTGGGCTGAGCCAGGGCAAGCCCAAAGCCAGTGTGGAGAGACTGGAGGAGAGGAGACGGTTCCAGCTGGGGCCACCTGCCTGCAGATGTGAGTCAGCACTTATTCGGGGCCTCAGTTTTCCCAGTTATAAAATAGGGCTGATGGTGAACCTTTCCTCCTCGGTGGGAGGAATTAAATGTCCAGAAAACTCTGTGGCTCCCTTGACAAAGCACACCACCCAGGCAGAATGGCCAAGGAGAGGTCAGAGGCCTGCACAGGAAATTCGCAGTTTTACAGGGAAACAGGCACAAATATTAGATTACAGAAGAAGGCATTCTGAGAAGAGCTGGCAGTCAGAGTAGCAGGGTAATGGCCAAATATCGACTTTCATGTTATAAAGCTCATCACCAAGCTGGGGAGTGGGGAGTCTGGGGAGTGGGAGGAGGCTGGGAGGAGGAGGAAGGAGCAGGCACTAGGGCGCTGAGAGCCATGGGTGCATCTGCAGAGCTGTGAAGGGGGCACAGGTGCATAGAGTAGCCGAAATGAAGCCCTCCGAGGGTATCAGAGCCATTCTCGGGGATCACATCCTTGGGGAGGGGGTGGGCGGAATGCGGGCCTGAGGCAGAGCGACACCTGGCAGAGGCCCAAGCCTTGGGCAGAGCCACCACTGTCCTCTCGGTGACCTCTCTCCCTATTCCTCCACACCAGCTCACTCTTCTTTCTCAGACCCTGGCACAGAGACTGAGATGCAACCCAGAGCCTCCTCTGGTGCTCCCCTGGAAGTGGGGACCGAGCCCCAACTCCTGTCTGTTCTGCTCACTGCTGTATCCCCAGCTCCTCACACAGCACTCGGCACAGAGTGGGTGTTCAGTAAACAGTGCTTGAATGACTGAATGCGTGAGTGATAGAGAGGATGACCTCAAAGCATGTCATCGACAGTTTATTAATCTGTACAACTTTCTTATGAGCTAGGAATAATAATCATAATGATAGGCGCTACCATTTTATTGAGGGCTCTGCCAAGTGCTTTGTATCCATTAGCCTCTGTAATCTTCACCATGACCTTTAAGAAAGATTCTGTTACTCTCTTCAATTTACAGATGCGGAACATAAGCACAGCGGTTAAATAAGCATCTGAAGGTGCAGAGCCAGTAAGGCCATGGGGAATCTCATGCATGTTGTCGGCCCTCTTTTCACTCTACTCACGGCTTCTCACCTTCCCGTCCTTTCTGCTGGGCCTTGGGAACAGCCTGGGAAGAGACCTGTCTCAGGCTGCCCCAGGGCTGGAGAGGAGTGAAGGCCTCCCCCCGCGGCACACAGACCCACCCTGACCCTTCTGTAGCGTGCACAGCATTGTACGCAGCGCCTCATAGTCTGGGAGCCCACAGACCCCAGGACCGTAGTGCCCAAGCACTGGATTCCAGGCTCAGAATCTGGTCTGCCCTCTGGTCCTTCCCCAGCCCTCTCCCTCCCCTTCAGTCACCCAACAGAACCTTGCCCCAGGCAGCCAGAGCCAGTTCAAACAGAACTTCCTGAGAAAGGTGAGAATGCAGCCGACCCAGCCTGAGAAAGTGGCCGTGATGCCACAGCAGTTCAACCTGTCAAACCGGAAAATCACAGACCACAGCCTCCTCGGAATCCAGAGGGGTGCAGCCAGAAGGAGCCCTTTAAAACAAAAGGTCTATCTTTTTCCCTCCGACTTATTTTGCTTAGCATAATACCCACATGGTCCATCCTAGACTTCTGGTGGTGAACACGACGTAGTCTATACAGCAGTCGAAATATAATGATGTACACCTGAAATTTATTTAAAAAAAAAGGGTCCAGAGACCAGGTGACAGGTCTACTCAGAAAAGACCAAGGATGGGAGGGAGAAAACCACCTCGTGGGCAGTCCCTCAGCTTGCATTAGTGGCTTACATGTCACTCCTGGCTGCCACAGGAAAGGAAAGCAAAGGTCTCCTGCACGCAGATGTCCACGTAGGAGAGGACATCTCCCTGCCTGGGCAGGCAGCACAGGTCACATGAGGCCCTTTTAGGAGTTACCAGGGTGATGGGTTCAAACCACTCCCTACTTCTGGAGGGAAACGAGCACAGGTGAGGGTGCGGAGGCTGGTCTGGGTGCCACAGGAGGGGGTGGGGGGGAGGAAGGAGGAGGAACGAGCTGCGAGGTTCCTCCGTGCACACCTACCACCACAGCCCTGGACTGGTCTCCCTGCTGCCAGTCTTAACCTAAGTGCTGTTTTCACCATGTCATTCCCCAGCTAGAAATCTTTCATGCCACTGCGAAGGCTCAGGGTCCTCCTCAGCCAGGCCCTTGATGCCCTCTGGGCCTGACATTCATCCCTCCATTTAACAACATCCCTGGGGATCGTGCCTGGCCTTGCCTGGCTGGGTACTAGGACTGTGAAACAAAGAGGAATAAGATTTGGTCTCACCCTCAAGGCACTTAAAGTATAGTGTGGGAGACAGAGAGATAAACAGAGGAAAGTTCTCATTCTTCCCCTAAAAGCTCCCCTCTGCTCCAGCTAGACTGCCCAGGGTCCCGGGGACACCCACTGACTTCCCACCTCCATCATCCCGCTCCTATTCCTCCAGCTGCTCCTGCCCCACAGGAGCCGAGAAGCAGCCCACACTGCAAGGCCTCGCCTCAGCCTTCCCCTCTAGAGCACTCCCTGCCGCCTCTCGTCCACTCTCCTTCTCCAGCTGCTCTAGCGCTTGGTCGTAGCAATAGCACTCATGGTCCCCTCACTGTCCACCACTGCCTCATGCACGTCTTACGTCATTATTCAGCTTCTGATGGCAACTGCAAGCCCTTCTTTATAGTAACAACACCGACCACAACTTATCCTACAACTGCAGAGCGCTTCACCAAATGCTCCCAGATAGATCATCTCATTGTGGCCAAGACTCTCTTTGGCCTGCGTCTTGCTACTCCAACTAGATTACAGGCTTCTGTGGGCAAGAAAAAGTGGACTGAATAGGCCTCTAAAATGCCTGGCACGGTGCTCTGTAGTGAATCTTAATGATGAGGAAACAGCAGGGAACAGTAAGGCACCGACTGCCCCCTCAGCACCGCATCTGGGTCAGCACAGCTGCATGGGAAAGGAATGCAGGCAGCACCAGGGCCACCTGGCCACCTGCTGACTTGCTGCTGACTTGAAAGAAGACGGGCAGTCAGTCTACCTGGGAGGTCTCCTTGCTGCTCCCTGGCAGGCCCTTGTCTGGAATGTCACAGGCTCTTACAGTAAGTGGCGTAAACAGTAAATCACAAAAGTGCCTGCCTAGGTGACATCATCATGATCCAAAAATCTGAACTCTGTCTTGGCAGTAACTGCTGAATTGCCTCGTTTTCCCCATTCACAAAAGGAGCTCCGGGAAAGGTGCCTGGATCAATGCCCAGTGTGGTAAAAGACTGTGTCTCAGACGAGGTGCAGCCTGAGAGAGGTGACTGCCTGTATTATGCCTCTGGGAATCTCCAGGTCGCAGCGCCTAGCCTAGTGACAGGACACATGCATTTCTTTTTGAATGGATAAATTAATGACTATGACTTGGTAGTACCCATTTTCTTGGATCCTTGATTTGCCTCCTGGCTGCCCCTTCCAACTCCGTGGGATACTTGCTGTCTCCCTGGAGGGAAAGCTTTTCTTGACTGTCCCACTCTCCGTAAGTCTTAGTTAAGGCTGAAAACACGCCTACGCGGAGGTAGAATCACAGGTGCCCCAGGAAGCTTTAAACGAGAACACAGTTAAGAAACCAGGTGGGCAGATCTTAAAAGGCTGGTGTGAAGAAACACAGGTTTCTTTCTCTTCCATGGAATCCAAACTCCTAAACAGTCCTCTGTGTCCTGGGGAAAGGGGGACCCAGCCGTCAGAAGCAGAGCAAGAACTAGGAGAGCCGTCTGCAGGTTTTAGGTCAAAATACCAAGGGCCTTGAGGGGACAGTAGGAGAAGGGTGCTGCAGAGACACTCCCCCCGTTCACTGATTCACTTCTGCCCCCAATGTGGTCGGCCCAGAAGGATTCTGAGGGAAAACTGCACATTCACGTGTCCAGCACGAAGAGGTGTCTAAGCTGGGAGAAGATAAGGTGGAAGAGACATAGGGAGAAGGGCTGGTAATTAGCCACACGGGGGCAAGGGACTTAAGGACAGCAGGCGCCTCGGAGGGGCCATCTTGGTATTTTAGAAACAGCGGTTCCCTCATCGTCTGTGGGGAGGGAGGACGCGTCTCCTAGGGGAGGCTAGCTCCCCCACAACACTGAGCAGGAGCCCAAGAGCTTCTGAAATGAAGTGGCTGAGTAGAGCTCTCCAAGGGGAAACGCAGGTCACTCCTAGGACCTGAAATGTGGCCAGGACCCAGGGCGCAAACTACTGCTCTTCAGGCAAAGCCAGGGGCCGCCAGGCAGCCCCCAGCCCTCTGCGACTGGGCAGCAGCTCCTGGCACCAGGCCCACCCCAAAAATAGCCACTGCAAGTTTCCTTGGTGCTATCCTGCTGCCCTTTTTCCCCAAGTCTGCAACCTGTCCTCATATCCCATCTGGTCCCTCAGCCCCTCCCCTGCTCACTGCCAGGCCTTTCCCCAACGCCGCCTCCTCCCTGAGCCTTCCCCGAGGCACGCAGCCCTCCCCTGGCATCCTACCCCACCCATCCCTCTGAGATGTCTCTCCTCCAAACAGTGGCCCAGCCCAAGCTCCTACCACCTAGGAGCCTGCCTTTCAGCTCCCCTGAGAAAGACGAATGTGTCTGTTCCTGACCCTAAGTCCCTTGAAGGTAGTGAAGCAAAGAGAGAGTGAGACCCAGGAGCTCAATGATGATGACAACAGTAACAGCAACCAGCATGGCTTCGCCATGTATCTGACTGGGTGCTAACTGCTTTTACAGACATTATCTCATTTAATCCTTACAACACCTCGGGAGGTACATATTGTTATTACTCCCAGTCTACAGATGAGAAACTAAGGCTCAGAAGCTTAAACAATATTCAAGGTCACACGGCCCCAAAGTGAGGTCTCCAAGTCTGTCTGACAACAAAGGCCACGAGGCTCTGTTGCTCCCGGCTCTACCTGCTCCCTCTTCTGTCTTGGCAAGGAGTGCGTGTTGGGAGGGAGGGCGGAAGTCTCGAGTGGAAGCTGGGTGCCAAGCCCTCTCTGACCAGAGGCAGGACCTGGGCAGTGCTGAGGCTACTCCAGGGCATCAATGGGGAACCTGTCAGATGTGGGTGGAAATCGCCCAATTCAGACCTCAGAGGAGGAGGCCCATCAGGGCCCAAGGGAGGGGAGGGCTCCTCAGAGGGGAGGCCACCCACCCCCTCCCAGAACAAGTGATCCCATCCTAGTCCTGTCTGGACTGCCACCAGCCCTGTCCCTCTAAGCACAGGCTCCAGCACTGCCAGATCAGAGAGATGTATTACTCTCAGGTGGGTCCTGCCTGCCTTCGGACCCCTAGGTCTGGACCAGTAGTCCTGATGGTCCTCATCCTCCTCAGCCTCCTTCAAAACAAATGCTGCAGCCAGCTGCTGTTCTGGAGCTGACTGATAAGCGCCCGTTTCACACACATGCGTGAACGTTGGCGGTCGCACCTTATCTATGCCCTCCTCCAGGTGTCCCACCTCATGGCTTACCTTCACAGCTGTGCCCTGGAAACTCAAGCCCTTTGGCCCCTCCCTTCCTCCTCTCTTCCCTCTCCTGACTCCACACTGGGTCACTCCTGAACTGAGGGTACCCAGTGACTCAGTAACCCGGCTCCCCACCCTGAACTCCTCTTCCCGAGCATAGGCTGTACCCCCCCTCCCCCTCTCCACCTGGGGGTGTGGGATGTCATTTCGGTGGCTAGGATTCTCGCTCCTCCAGCTCGGGGTGCCCAGGCCTACACCCGCCCCGGCTCCGATGGGAAGGCTCCCCAGCCAAGGCCGGAGAACCTCTCTCCAGTCACGGACAGCAGCAGGGACCCCTCACCTCCGGGAACCGGGGCTCAGGTCCCCAGCCGGGGGCCCCTCACGCCGGGATTCAGTCCCTCGCCCTGACCTCCCGCGCCGCCGCCTCTGGCCCGAGGGGCGGACAGCCCTCTGGGGCTGGGCAAGGGGAAAGGGCCCCGGCAGGTGGTGGCGCGGGGAGGGTGGGGCGCCCTGCGGCCGCCGCCCCTTACCGATGGTGGAGATGTGCGAGGAGTGGAACTCGTTGTCGGTGAAGCGGCACAGCAGGCAGGTCTTGCCCACCCCAGAATCCCCGATCAGCAGCAGCCGGAACAGCACATCGTACTGCTTCGCCATGGCTGGGCCGGAGGGGCCGGGGCTGCGGGCGGGCGGCGCTCAGCCCCGCTCGGCCGCTGCCATCGCGGCGCGCGCCCGCCCGGGACCCGCGGCGGCGAGAAGGAAGCCGGGCCGCTCGCTGGGCGCCGGGCGCGCGGTGGGAGGAGAGACGGCGCCGCCGCCGCCGCCCGGGAGGGGTGGGGAGCGCGCCCGAGAGCGGCGACCCCGCGGCGGGGCGGGGACCAGGCGGCGCGCGCTCCCCGCCCGAGGATGCGCGGCCAGCCCCGTTGTGCCGGGACCCGGGCCCCCGGGGAAACATTTTGGTTTCTCTGCGGACATGCTGAATGCGGGAGTTGGGGTGAGCTCCCACCCAGCCCACCTCCACCAAACTCGGCTTTCGGATCTCATCACTTCTCCCCAGATCCCAACCCAAACCTGGCCCTGCCAACCTGTCGACTCCGCCCTCAGCTCCCGCCCCTGCAGGAGCCTGGTCGGGCCTCCCAGTGGTTGGTCCTCACCTGGGCTCAGCCCAGGACGGAAGGCCTTGATCTGCATTCAAACACCCGAAAACCCTGGAAGTCGCCGCCTCCAGGAACAATCGAGAGCGTTGCTAGAATTCTCTCTCTCTGCCATCTGGCTTCCTTGTCACCCTGTGCGACTGTGTCCACCCTCCTCCACCCCATCCCAGTTTTTCTTTAAACAGGGAAAATTGCTGAAAAGATAGATGATCATAAAAACATTTCCAAATGCACAATCCTTTGGAAATGTTGTGCAGAAAAGTCTCTGTTTTAGGTCTAAGCTGCTTAGGGTGGGGGCTCAGGATGCCAGTACATTATTTCAGGCCACTAAGTATTTCTGCTGGAGTACATCAATGGCACCAAAGAATGAATGGGCCTCTTTCAAGACCTAATTTACTACTGCTGAATGTGTTAGCACGGAGAGACGCAAGTAAACGCTCTCTGGAGCCTAGAAAACTGCCTATTCCTAAGAATGAGTATTAGGGGAGAAAAAGGCTAGCCCCTTAGATCTTTAAAACGTGATGAAAAAGTGTGTGTGTGACTGTTTTCAGACTGAATATTGGATGGAGAATGTATTTGCAGTAGTAGGTCAAGGAAAGTGGTAAGTCCACTGACTTGACTTGAAGAGTTATATTACAGGCAAAGTGTCTAAATTGATAACAAAGAGGAAAAAATCTTGAACCTGATAGCTACTTTACATTAAAAGCTAAGGAAACTGATCCTGTGAAGTCCATTAAGATTTCCAGGTGTGTTTCTCTTCACCAGGTTTACGTTGGGTGTTTGGGGCATGCTGAGGGCTCTGAAGGTGGGCATACTCCAGTCTCCCAGCTCCTCCACTCACCAGCTGTGCAACCTTGAGCATGTTACTGAACCCCTCTGTGCCTCAGTTTCCTCATCTGTAAAGTAGGGATATCCTCACAGGATTGTTGGAAAGATGAAATAAGATGTGTGGAAAGGACTTGGCACAGCACTGACATAGTACTCAGTAAAGACCGACGGACAAAACCACCCTATAGTGTTTTCCCTATGCAGGTGGTGGAGGTCAGTGTTGGTAAGTATATCCCACAGGTGGCCAGGGATGTTTTCGCAGAACACAGGCCCGTCCTGCTGTGGTTTCCCTCTACACCCCCACACCCAGTACAGAGCGCAGGTTCGGCTCAGCCTGACCCCCTTTGGACACGGCAGCCGCCTTCCCATCCATCGATCGGCCCTGCAATGGTAAATGCTCTCAGCAGGCCTCCTTAGTGGGACATTGGTGGCTCTCTGCTTGCCTCTGTCCAGGAAACAGGAAGGAAGATGCAACCTAGGTGTTTATTAGGTGTTTATCTGTTACAGTATCTAGCATGACGTGAGATTAGGTGAGATGAGGTCCTAGTCCAAGCAGAAACTTCACTCTGAAGGAAATGGCCCTCCCTGGGCAAGATGGGAAAGGGAGTGAGGTTTCCTGAGCAAATCCAGGGAAATAAAGCCCCAGACTCACAAAAAATGGAGGATGTTTCATCATGCTGGGCTGACCTCAAATTCAGTAGATTACATTGCTTAAAAAAGAAGGAATAGTCTAGAAGTCCAAGCTCCTAGATTCCCCATTATCATTCTGGCTCAGCTACTTTCAGAACCATCATATAGAGATCTTTCCTTCTCTGTATGTGTGTGGGTGGGCGGCTATGGGTATGAGTGTGTGCGCATGCACATGTGTGTGCACGTATGTACACACTGTGAGATGGAGAAGTTGAAATGTGGGGACAATGTTAGCAAAAGAATCACATAAACTAGTGGAGACCACAAAGTTTGCTTTAACCAGGGTCTTTGTAAATGAAATACTTAATTCCACCCCCTTACCTCAGTCACTCTGTGGGACATTTTGGCATCCTCCCAGTTGAGGTCAGCTTGGCCTGGGGCAGATTTCAGCAGAGCTGGGAGATATCTGGGCCTGGGGCAGATTTCAGCAGAGCTGGGAGATATCTGGCCAATGGCTGCTGGTGTCTCTCCCACAAGAAGCCTCCAAGAATCAGACTCTCATTTAGGCTATACTGATGCTTTTACCAGGGAGGCAAGTGCCCGCCCCTGCTCCCCGCACACCCACCCAGCCACGCTGAGCATGTTGCCTGTTTAAACAGCCGGCAAGGATACCACTGCAGGATCTGCCATAGCAACACTGAGTAACCAGAGAGAGGCACCCATAGGCAGCTGACTGCCGAGACCCAACACAGTCGGACTGTGAGACTCCTCGTTAGCAAAACTCTATGCCTCTTCCAGACTCACACCCATGTGTCCAACTCTGGGAGACTGTAAGTGATGTGCTTACCTGGCAGAAGGATTTCCGCCTTATCTCAGGATTAGAAGAAACAGTCCCCACTCCCCCGTCATCTCAGTACTGTTCTCCATTCACATCCTTTTTCTTTTCTATCTCTGATAAATAGAGAAAGGAGAAAAGAGACTCTGATACGACAAGGAAAGAGGGGAGAGGGCAGGCTGGCAGAGACACGTGTGTACTGGGGTTGGGGACCAAAGGAAACAATCCTGATGCTAACTCGTGTTAACGCAAAATGACCCACAGTACAATTACAGATTATCCTGGTGTCCTGGCCACCACCTTCGGGACTGTATTGGTTTGCTTGGGTTGCCATAACAGTGCCACAGACTGGGTGGCTTAAACAGAAATTTGTTCTCTCGCAGTTCTGGAGGCTAGAAGTGTGAGATCAGGATATGGGCAGGGTTGGTTTCTTCTGAGGCCTCACTCCTTGTACCTGGCCATCTTCACGTTTACATGTTCTTTGTGTTCACATGTTCTGTGCCTTACTGTGTCCTAATCTCCTCTTCTGACAAGGACACCAGTCACATTGGATTAGGGCCCACCCATATGACCTTATTTTACCTTAATTACGTTTTTAAAGGCCCTATCTCCAAAAAGTCATAATTTGAGGTATTAGGGGTTAGGACTTCAACATATGAATTTGGGAAGGGGAGGACACAACTCAGCCCATGACAAGGAACAAATCCAGAAGCCTCATCAGATATCTCCTGTACACAGATAGTTTTTAGGAATGATCTCATTCTCTCAGAACAGGAAATGAAAGTTGTGATGTCTTCCTAATAGGTGGTCTAGACTGTCGATGTGGAGGATTTTGTTTTTGTTTTTTTTTTTAAAG
Source organism: Diceros bicornis minor (assembly GCF_020826845.1). Lineage (NCBI taxonomy): Eukaryota > Metazoa > Chordata > Mammalia > Perissodactyla > Rhinocerotidae > Diceros > Diceros bicornis. Next base: position 13,971,730 of record NC_080763.1, read on the forward strand.
ACACATTTCTTTCTTTCTTTCTTTTCCCCCCCAAAGCCCCAGTAGATAGTTGTATGTCATAATTGCACAGCCTTCTAGTTGCTGTATGTGGGATGCGGCCTCGGCATGGCCAGATAAGCAGTGTGCCAGCGCGCACCCAGGATCCGAACCCAGGCCGCCAGCAGCGGAGTGCGCGCACTTAACCACTAAGCCATGGGGCCGGCCCCTATGTGGAAGATTTTGTGATAGGAAAGTCTCAGAAGAGAGATTCTCCCCTTGATGAGACTCGACTTGAGAGACATAACTAGTACCAACCAAGCAATATATGTCATATTAAACTTTTATTGTCAAAGTTATGTTTGGGGGGACAAGATACAACCTGCAGTTAGGAATCTATACAGGAATGAGTCATTGTATGTATTAGTTAACGTCATGCTAGATACTGTAACAGATAAACACCTAAATCTCAGGGGTTCGCATATAAAAATTTATTTCCCTCTCCTGTAAAGTCTAATGTGCAGTAAGGAGGTGGGAGTGGGGGTGGCTCTGTTCCATAAAGTCATTTAGGCACCCAGGGTGGCAGAGGCTCTGCTGTATTCAACAAGGACTCCCATTGTGGGACTTAATTTAAAAGCAAGACACTGCTCTTTATAAGATCTGCCTTGCAGGTAGGATGGAGGAGCGTGCCTGCCAACCAAGGATTGGGAAACAGCACACCCCAGGTCCCTCACACTTCAAGATTACAGGCTTTCTTTTTTGTACCTAAGTACACACCTAAGACCCCCTCTAAGATTGTCTTGTAGACAGCAGGGGAGGAGGGGTCTGGGACACTCTGAGGGAAGATGAAACTTTGGGACACTCAATAGGGAAGGGGAGAGTTGACCCTGTAGTCCTAAGTTAGCAAACTTCAAAAAGGCTGTTTGAAAGGAGTGGTAATAATACACATTTGAAAGAGGTCACAATATTTGTTCACAAAACAATTTTGAATCTATGAAGGGATTATGCCATTTGTCCAGTGGAATAAAACGCTGAAGTTCTCTTTGTTAATTGAGATTTTGAGCTTTCAGAACACAGGGCATGAAGTTTTTTGAATATGGAAGGCTGCCCTAGGCATTGACGCCCTGCTGGCAGAGAATAGGGAAGAGTGGAGTGGAGGATCCAGTGGGAGGTCCAGGCCTGGATGTGGTGGACATCACTTTTGCCCACATTCCATTGGCCAGAACTCAGTCACAAGGCCCTGCCTAAATGCAACGGGGACTGCTGGCCAGTGACCACCCAGCTGCAACTCCCCGCTATGGAAGGAGGAGTTGGTGGACAGCCAGCATTTCTGCCACATGAAAGGAAGGTTCATAGTGCTCCCAATCCTACCTGTGTATCAACGTCACGTGTGGAGCTTTAAAAGATACAGGTGCTGGGCCCCAGCCCCGGAGATTCTGATTCAAGGCCTGGGCTGGTGCCCGGGAGAACCTGTATTTTTAAAGGCACAGCCTGGGTTGAGAGTCACCAGGCCTTGCCTCTCAACAGTTTTTAAAATCATTTCTCAGATTTCTCAATATGAACAATGCTCTTTAATTGGCTTCAATTTTGTATCTGCTGGTAAAACAGTTTTCACCATGATCAACTCCAAATGGGACCAAAAGTCGATACTTTTGCACAGGCTTTCTGTAATAGAGTATATGTAACGATTCATAATGTATAATGTGATGAATTTTATATCAATATATGACACTCAAATAATGCGGGTATGTGTAATTGATGATTCATTGATTTCTGAGAAGCTCACAGTTGCTCTCTGTGCCATAAAATCATTGTATGCAGAAAGCCATTCTTTTTTGAGTGATTTGAAACTTTTTTATATTTCCTTTTGCATGCTACAGGAAATAAGAATAAAAAATAGAATTTCACAATTTCCAAATTCTAGTGTAATCATTTAAAAATTATTACCAGGGAATACTTACACTATTGAAGTATTACTAAACACAAATGTTACATATTACAAGACTACCCTCATTAAATAAATTAAAATAAATTACTCCTTCTCTATTCTCCCACTGCATGTTGTGTATCCATTATCTCATATTTTGTTTATATTTATATATATATTATTTTATTATATATTTATTTATTTTCTATTTATATAGTTTCTTCTTTTATTAGCTAGTGAGCTCCTGAAGGCTGAGGCTAGTATTCTGTTCACTGTCATTCTCTTCTACAGTATGTTAAACAAACAAGTACTCAAATGTTTATTACAATGACTGGAAATCATTTAAATCATTTAACGTACTCAGTGGCTATTATGTGCCAGAGAATCAGCAAAGAACAATACAAAAGGGGCCGGCCCTCTGGCTTAGCGGTTAAGTGCTCGCGCTCTGCTGCTGGCGGCCCAGGTTCGGATCCTGGGCGTGCACCGACGCACTGCTTCTCTGGCCATGCTGAGGCCGTGTCCCACACACAGCAACTAGAAGGATGTGCAGCTATGACATATAACTATCTACTGGTGCTTTGGGGGAAAAAATAAATAAATAAATAAAATTATAAAAAAAAAAAAAAAAGAACAATACAAAAATCCCTACCTTGAGAGCTTACCTTCCAGTGGGGGGAAACAGTAAACAAAATAAACTCATAAAATATAAGGTCTGTCAGCTGGTGGTCAGTGCTCAGGAGAGTGGACAGAGCATGACTTTGGGGTGAGGGCACTGCGATTTCATGGGGGATGGTCAGGAAAGGCCTCAAGGAAAAGGAATTCGAGTTAGACTGGGGAACTTGAGTAAAGGCCACAAGAAGTGAGAAGTCAAACCCTGTCCGTACCTGGGGGAGAGCATTGCAGAGGAGGGCGGAGAAGCATAAATGCCCTGAGGCTGGTGTGTACCAGCAGTGTACACAGCACAGCAAGGAAGCCAGTGTGGGTGGACAGAGTGACAAACAGGAGAGTACAGGAGAAGAGGCCAGGTAATTGGGGCCTTCTAGGCCATGATAGAACCTTGATTTTGACTCCGAGTGCAATGAGAAGAGGGCTTTGAGCCAAGAGGTGACTTTGCTTACATTGAAAGAGGCTGAGTCTGGCTTTTGAGTTTGTATTGGCTATAGGGGGACAAGGTGGAAACAGGGAGAACAGTTAAGAGATAAGTGTAAGAATCCAAGTCGCAGATGATGGTGCCTGGACCAGGATGCTAGCAGTGGAATCAGCAAGCAGTGGTCAGATTCTGGATGTATTTTCAACAAGATTTACAGGGAGTGAAAGAAAGAGGCATCAAGGACGGCTCCAAGGTATCTGGAGTAAGTGGAAGGATAGAGTTACCATAACTGAGATGGGGAAGACCAAGTGCACAGATTTGGAAGGGAAACCAGCAGCCCTGTTGTGGACATACTAAGTTTGAGATGCCTATTAGATGCCCAAGTGGAAATAAAAATAGGATGTTAGATGTGAACTCTGGAGTTCAGGAGAGAGATCCGGGTTGGACATACAAATGAGGGAGTTTTCAATCTACAGGTGGTATTCAAAACACTGCGACTGCCTGAGCTCACAGGCAAGAGGGTGTAGACAGAGAACCCTGAGCTGCTCCACAGCTAAGGCGTCACGGAGATGAAGAAATTGCAGAAGCCAGTGCTGGAGACGACAAGAGGAAGGTATTTCAAGGAGAAGGGAATGATCAACTGTGTCAAAGGTTACTAGGAAGTCAGGTAGGAAGAGATGAGAACTGAGAAATGGCTCTTGGATTTAGCAATGTGGAGTTTAACTGGGACTTGACAAGAACAGATGCGGAAGTCAGATTGGAACAGGTTCAAGAGACGGAGGAGAGGAATTGGAGACAGGAATTGGTAGGGAGGAAATGAGTAATGGGGAGGTAGCTGGGGGCCATATATCTTTTTTTCTCCAAGAATGGAGAAGTAGCCTGTTTGAGGGTGATGGGCATGATGGAGGACAGGGACAATTTGATGTTGTAGGAGAGGCAAGGGAGAATTGCGGGAATAACATCCTCAGGTGGGGCGTGAGGGGAGGGGGAGGGGCTAGCCTAGGTAAGAGCCCAGCAGTCATTCCATCCAAGGGGGCAGGAGGGACGGGACCGCAGAGTAAGAGGCCAGATGCTGGTGGAGGAGTAAATGTGGGGGAGGAAATTAATTACCTAGCGGGATAACAGATGAGTTCTTTCCATTTTCCAAACTTTCCAAGATATGTATCATTACACAGTTTCACAAGATATTAAAAGAAACAATTCATGCCGACATATGGGCTTCTATGAGTCACGCAAGATCGCAGTTTTAAAGCTTCCTCTGTGAGCCTACTCTGGGATCAGAAGCGCCCTCTAGTGGTTCATTTAGGCCATTAATTTTTTTCTTGTTGCTCTTGATTAAAGTACAGAATAGCGCTATCCACATTTTATACAATTTTTTAAGAAACAATTACAAGTCACAGTTTAATTTAGAAAAATATCAGGCATGTGAGTAAAATAAACCCAAACCATCTGCAGTCCAAGCTGGAGTTGCTATTAATGATCATTACTGAGACTTTCTCCTGTGAGTACATCGTTCTCTGCCATACAGCCAATATTTATGATGTTCATTCTGCTTCTTGAACGAGTGGTTTTATTAAATCCAGAGGAAGGACAACTGGTGGGCCATTGCTGAACAATCTTCCTGATGCTACATAGAGTACAAACACCTCGTGGTTTTCATTCCTTGTTTCACTTGATTTTTGATTGGCGCTGGGTTTCCTCTGCCTGGGACGTCTCCCTATCCTGGGTTAGTTAACTCATTTCCTCATTTGAGTCCTTCCTGATCTTCCAGCCTACCTTCAGTCTCCCCTGTTATGCAATCTCACAATACCCTGTGCTTCTTTCTCCCTCATGCCACTTCCTCCAACTGTAATGAAATAGTCAATTGGGTAATGACTGTTTGTTTCTTCTGGTAAATCATGAGACCCGTAAAGGCTGAGACTACGTCTGGCTGGTTCGCCACTGTCTCCTCAGCACTTAGCTCAATGCCCAGCACATGAACAGACACTCTCCTGCAGGAGAGTCCACGCCCCTATTAACATCTTTCAGATGCCTCAGCAGAGGAGACTGCATTTCAGAAACGGATTTCTATTTCTTGAACACGATTTGCAACTGCAACTGCGTCAGGTGCAGGTGTAACAATTTGTTACAAAACTGTTCCAGCTACTCTTTCAGTAGCTCAATTTAAATTTCTAGCCTGCAAAGCAACTCTTTACAAAGAAGGCTGAATCCTTAGATATGACCCAGACCTTATCAGAGCACCTTTTTTCCAAAACAGTACTAAGTGAAAGACAATAAGATGCCAACAAAGAAGGAAGTATAATGAGACAGTTCATGTTGTGCAGCCATTTCCCTGATCCTAACCCACACAGTCCCACTTATTCCCAGATTTGGAAACATTCTGGCACCTCCAGGGTTTAACTCAGCAATAGTACCACTAAAATGGGCATGGTGCTAGTGTTTACCCACCTGAGCTCTTTAGGCCACCCCAGCCTTATCCTTGGAATCTTTCTGAGTGCTTCTCCTTGACACCAGAGACTGAGAACAGAGGAACGGGGATTATCACACCACGGTTCCCTGGGTCCTCGGCGTGGGACTTGGAATTGAGTGGGAACAAAGTAAAATGCTCAGAGCAGGAAGTTGAGCTTGTGTCCAAGTCTATCTGGAAAGTCTGTTACCATCTTGTGTTCTCCCACACCCTGCACAAATCCCCCACTCTAAGTAGTTTAACCTCTTGATGTTGTAATTTCAGTGTAGCCCTTTTGATGTGCGTCCTGAAAGAGATTCTCTTCTATTGCTTGTCCAAAGGTAGCAGGGTTTTCCTAAAGTCACAACTTGAGCGTTTTTATGGAGGCATTTATGCTGGTGAACCCCACTCAGTAAGAATTTTGTTTATTCTGAACACTTTCAGATTAAATACCAGAATTAATTCAAACATACAATGTATATATTTGTGGTGTGTTCTCTCAAACTTGCTGTTCCTTCCTCTAGTGGAGCTCTTCCCCACATTGTTCACATGGACGGCTCCTTGTCATCCATCAGGTCTCAGCTTACATGTCACTTAGAGACAGTTGGCCTGACCATCCAATCTAATTAGTTCCCTCCTCCTTTAGTCTCTCTTAGAACCTGTTATTTTCCTTCATACCATTTATCACGTCTTCATATATTTATTGTGTTCATCCATTTAATTTTGTCTATTCCCCTAGACTGTAAGGTTCCCGAGGGCAGGGACCTTGATTGTTCACTTTTGTATTCCTGGGGCCTAGCACAGCACCTGACATGCAGTCAGTGCTCTATAAAAAATTGCTGATAAATGAATGAACACGTCCTTGGTTGTTTCACTTCTACTTACTTGTTCCTTCTACTGCATTTTAGTTCCTGCTACTGCACTGTGACCCCCAAGAGGATAGGAGAAAATTACAGCATCCCTCCCCTCCATCACTGAGTACTGAGATAGCAATTCCTTTGTTGAGAAGCTGCTGGCTTCTCCTGGGAGGCTGTCTCATACCCAAAGGTACACAATAAATAGTTCTACTAGTAATAGCATGACTAAGGCAACCAGGAGAGCTGTCAGAAATGCTTTTCAAGTTATACTGATTGGGTTCTTGGGCCCCCAGAAACTACAAACTACTGCCATTACAATTAAGTGGGAATTAGCAGAATGTTGAAAAGAAGTGTGTGTTTTAATTTGCCTAACGAGCCAAGGCCTCCTACATCATCTCTCTGAAATGAAATTCAGATGTACACATCCTTCCTTCCTTGCGCACCAGGAAGCTGAGCCTCTTGCAGCAGTTCCTCTGCCCAAAGGGGGGCGGCAGCATCCCAGTAACTCACTTCCTGAAGATGTGTAGGTGGGAGGAGAGAGATTCGCGTTCAAAATCTTTTTGACTCTAACTGCTCTCCGTAGCGCCTTAGCCCGCTCGAGTTTCAATGCGCGTTGTTGTTTGCCGAAGCTGAGTCCTATACACCGCCCGCTGCTCTCCTGATCATGGCTTCTCCGAGTTCCTTCACCTACTATTGCCCTCCCTCTTCCTCTCCTGTCTGGTCAGAGCCGCTGTACAGTCTGAGGCCCGAGCACGCGCGGGAGCGGTTGCAGGACGACTCGGTGGAAACAGTCACGTCCATAGAACAGGTGAGGTGGCAGGACCGGGCGAGGCGTCCGCGCGGGGGCTTCTGGGAGTGAGAGTTCCGCCCTCAGGGCCGCCCCGGTGCGAAACTTACCGGAGAACTACGACTCCCACAGTGCACCGCGGCGTCTTGCATCTGGGAAGCTCTGGGCGGCCGGGCTCAGGCTGGGGAGTGGAGCGTTTATGGGGCCAGGTTGGGGACGGGTCCTTGTCAGGTTTGGGCTTGGAGAAGAGAACAGTACCTGGGTCGGCTCTGCCTTAGGGAGCGGAGAGAATCGTGTTCTGTGCGTGGAGGACTGAGCAGCCCGGGTAGTCAGACTAGCCCACTCCATTCTGCCGGGACATCGGGAGGTTCTCGGATGGATAGTGACTTTGCCCACACTGCTCGTAGTTTGGGGACGTGTAGGGGAAGAGAAGGGGCCAGACTGCGGTCGTACGATTCCATGATCTGTTTAATTTCTGACCCACAGTGCCGGGTTTGGGGCCTGCCTCGTGGGTGGGCATTTTGGTAGTCATTCAATCATTTGAGCACCAGCAGTGTGTGGACACAGTATTAAACGCTGGAAATACAAAGATATAAAACAGCGCCTGGCCATGTGCATGGCACAGCTTGGTTGCGGAAGGCAGACAGGAAAACAGTATGGTTTGGAATGTGCTGTACTAAAAGTATAAGTTTTGGACTTCTTGTCATTCATTCACTGAAGCGTCGAAGTAGGATCGAACCGATCACTTTGAAAAGTGTTTGAGGAATAGCAGTGAACTATGGTTTTGTTTTTCTTCTCATTTCCCAATTAGAATTGTTCCCAAGTCATTGTGGAAATGTTTGCCCATCTGTCACTGGGAGAGGTGGTCAGGAGGATTCTTTTTAGTACTAACAAATAAGCATCAGGCTGCTTGCTAAAATAAAATCTCTTAGTAAGATTAGTCTCCAGGCTTAACGTTGGAGGGACCTGCTTTGACTTTCATATCTGAAGTTGGAAGCCTCTATTTTGGCAAAATTAGTAATGATTATTATATTGTATGTTTATGATATAAATATAGTAACAAAAACAAGGGCTGGAATACACAGTTATACACATGGTAGCAGAGAGAATATTTTAACTGGAGTTTAAGCTTCGTGGGTTTTAGGGTAGAAAGGAAGCTTACCTTTTGAATCTAGCTCTCCAGCTTCATTAGGCCACCAGTGTGTCCTTTTACAGGATCTTTTGCAAAAGATTGCAAAGAAATCTGCCGTTATTGAAAACCCTACAGGATCTTTGCAGTATTCCTAACTGGTGGATTGTTGAGTTGATTCAGGTCAAGCCTTTTTCTTTTTATATGACCCAAGACTGTGGAGTCACCTGTTATGTAGTTAACTGAATTGACCCAGCAGATAAGGCTATGGATAGATGCTAGTGGAGAAAAGGGAATCAGGTGTTGGTCTGTTAATTTACAGACCAGAACAGAGACTTCCATGGTTAGAGGGGAAGTCAAAAACAGGAGCGTTATCAGGAGCTTTACTGATCTGCTCTCTTTTTCCTATACTGCTTTCTTCAGGAGAGTGCTCCTGTCTAGTTCCTACTAGGAAAACAGTAGCATTTTAATTCTAAGTGCCTAGGCATAATGAGTGATGCAGAAGGGGTTGCGCAAAGGTACTGGTCTGCAAAAGGTTTGGCCAAGGTCTGGCCAGGTGTGGAAACCAGGCTCTGAAATGGAACACTGGTATTAGAGGATGTCTTTCAAATCTAGGCCCAACTGTGTAGTAGATAGCAGAACGTCTTATATTTCTTTTTCATGTTGTTACTCCAGCTCACATTTTAAAAATCTAGGATAAACAGTTCCAGATAGTAGAAAGATAATGTAGTATCTCATTCTCATGGCTGCCTCAGTGTTTTCCTGATCGTCATGGTGTCCATTTATAGGGTCCCAGCACTGTGCTGACTGCTCTCCATACATTGTATCATTCAATCCTGACACATTTTACAGAGAGAAGACTGATAAACCTAGGTTGGTAGGTTAATGATGATATATTCATGAGAAATACCAATCTTGCTAGGACGAGTTGTTTACAGAAGACACTACTGTTATTCTTTTGGTTCTGACTGAAGCTTCCATTTATTTGTTTATTCATTTTTTGTGAGGAAGATTGGCCCTGAGCTAACATCTGTTACCAATCTTGCTTTTTTTGCTTGAGGAAGATTGTCCCTGAGTCCAGTCACCTGTGCTAAACTTTCTCTTATTTTTGCATGTGGGATGTCACCACAGCATGGCTTGATGAGCTGTGTGTAGGTGCACGCCCGGGATCCGAACCCGCGAACCCTGCGCCTCTGAAGCCGAGCACGCCAACTTAACCACTATGCTGCCAGGCTGGCCCCAAAAGCTTCCATTTATTTATAGGGATTTACTGACAGCTCAATTTTGTGCCGTTGCCAATAAAACCAATGCTGCTCACCTGCTTCCTATCTGATTATTGGGAGGCTATTTATTTGTTAAACAATAATTTGATATTAGGAGTTAAACCTATAAACAGTGGAAAGAGCCTTAGCTATGGGTCCCTATGTTCCATTCATTCATTTTTATTCATTTAACAAATACTTGTGTGCCTTCTATGTGCCAGGCACTATTCTAGGCACTGGATGTAAGGCAGGGAACAAAAAAGGGCAAATTGATGCATTTATGAAACTTGTGTTCTAGGCCAAGGAGGCAGTCAATTAAAAAAGGAAAAAAAATCCTATCTGTCTGTCTGTATGTCTATCTATCTATCTGTCTATCCATCTGTCTATCTAGTGTTAGAAGTGCTGTGGAGGAGATTAAAGCAGGATTAGGGAGATAGAGTGTGCCCAGAATGGGCGGGGTGGGAGCAGGGGAGGTTTTTATATAAGGTGGTAAGGGAAAACCTCTGAAGATCTGACGTTTTAGCTGAGACCTGAAGTAAGAGAAAACAAGCCATGCGTGTATCTGGGGGAAAAGCATCCTGGGCAGAAAGAGCAGCAAGTACAAAGGACCTGAGGCAGGAGTGTGCCTGGTGAGTGAGAGCCACTGTGAGGAGAGAGGTTAGCAAACAGGAGAGTGGGAGATGAGGTTGGAGCGTGCAGGGCCGTGTGGGCCATTGTGTACCTTCACTGGAAATACCTGATTGAGATTGGCGCCATTGGGCTGCATAGCTTCCGTTTACCTCCCAGATTCACTCTCCCCTTTTCCTCCCTGCTCTGGAGATGTGCCCCAGAAGGTGGACCTGCATTGACAGGCTCCCTTGCCTCAGGGCCCTGGTTGTATTTGGCCATGGGGAGTACTGATGGGGTGAGAGAGGGACAAGAAGGGGCTTGGTGTGCTCGTTCCCTTCCTGCAGGGTCGTGTGGGCTGGAGTCTCTCGGACTTAAGGTCACGCCTCGTCAGGTGCCCCCTCCATGGAGCTCTCTGTCTCCCTCTCCACTCCTTTTCACACCTTCAGGTCTAGGAGGAGAAGAAGTACCCCTGTGCTGCCAGCCCCAGAGTACTGCACTCTGTGATTTTGCTATACCTGCCCACACCTCTGGAACTAGTTCCTTTGTAAACTCTCCTCAGATCACCCACTTTGAATGTGCCATCTTTTTCTTCCCAGGATGGTAGGATCAGACTGATCCACGATTGGAGGGTTTTGACACAGTCTGACTAGCATTTCAACAGATTCATTTAGGTCACTGTTGGGAGTGGATTGTGAGGAGGGAGGGTGAGTGCAGGGAAACCAGTTAGGAGGCTGTTGCAAAACTGCGGGTAACACATGACAGCGGCTTAGCTCAGGGCTGTGCTGGTGGAGGTCATGAGGAGAGGTCAGGATCTGGGCGTTTTTTGAAGGTCTCTACTTTGACAAGCTGTTGTGCTGATGGATCTGATGCATGGAGAACATTTTATGACTCTGGAAAGCAACGTGTGGTTGTATTGTTAGTGGTTGTCTTCCGTTTTTGTGCCATCTGCAGTCGCCCCGTTGCAAACACTCTGTGATTCAGGCCAGTGGCCAAACTGGGGCAGTCTCAGAGGTAGCAGCCTTGCCGAAAACACTTTACAGAAGATACTACGCCTGTTTTTCTTTTAGTTTGCTCTCAAACAGAGGCAAAAGCATCCTCCGCTTGAAATGACATGATGTCATTAGACAGCATTCAGTCAAGTGACAGTCAACTCTGAAAGGAATATGGAAGCATTATCAGTCTTAGTCCCTGCGCTCAGAATTCTTTTGTCTTAGAGAAAAAAAGAATATGCCTGAAGCAGTTACAGAATAACTTACAAGAGCATGTAATTAAGTGCATTGCATATGCAGTCATAATTGCATAGCAGGTGGAAGCCGGTCTCTGCGGGCTGAGGCAGTCAGGACAGCTTTGTGCGGGACTGGGGTTGGGCTATAAAGGATGGAGTTGGGTGGCAACCATTCCAGTGGGAAGAGCCGTTTTGAGGGAAGACTCCAGCTTCCTGGGAATGGAGGGTGCAGGTTGACTGTGGTAGGAAATTAGGTCAGCTGGATGGGCAGGGCCAATGGGGGTGGGGAGGTGGGGTTGGGGAAGGGAGGATGGAGAGCCTGGTTCAGGAGCTGGCTTCAAGTGATGGGCATTGTGCCACTGAGATCCTGAAGGAGGGAATGTCGGAGGTCCGGGACTTGCCTTGTTTCAAGGTATGGTCTCTGCAAGATTATTGGAGGTAGAACAAGTCACTAACTATGATCCAACTTAACAGTTTTTCATGCTTCTGATAGAAGGGACCAGAGCTTTGCTTGGTTAAGTGGTCAGTAGGCTAGCTATGTGAATCAATTTTATTTTATTGAAATTCAGCATATACCATGTTGCCCAACTATAAGGCAATTCTGAATATCAAAATTTTCCCATTTTCCCTATTAAAGTCCAAAATAATGTTTTTCGGTCAACTTGAAAGTATATGTACTTTAGGTATGTAGGTTAATAAATCAAATGTCTACTTAAAAAATTTACATTTTAAATTTAGGTACGCTTACCTATGTAAAATCACATACTTTATAAAATCACACTAATATAGAAATATTATTTTTCCTCCTTATTCATAAAACGTTTTTCTTCAAACTCTTTATATGTATCATTGACCTTAGTATTTTTATCATTGCTGGAGCCGCGTTTTGGATCAGCCAATATGTTTTTCTAGATTACACTTTCAGTTTTTGAGATACATCCCTTTTGAATGTGGGTAAGAATATTTTATCCCAAGTTACAAGTACTGGCTTGCATAACATTAGCATTCTTTTACAGTGTGTCCAGTTGGTGTGTATCTGTGATCACCACAACTTAACCACTTTATTACTTTTTAAAGTGATCTTTCAAAGGGTTTGCAGTTTAACTTACACATGGAAGTGTGAGTTCATACCCAGGAATCATTGCTAAATCTGTGTTAAATTTGTCTTCTTTCTCTGATAGCATCATTTGACCTCTATAAACAGCTCAAAGCAGATCTCCATTGAGGTTGTTTTAGGCTGATGTGTCAAATCCCACTGGTACTTTGTATTCAAAATAAAGAACGAAAAGAACTCCCCACAGCAAGAGTTACTTTGTAAGGATTGCTTCTAAAGTGAGTTGTTTTTCCTGAGGGATAACTTTTTTAATGAAAATCTTGTATTTAATCTGTTAATGAGTCTTTTATCATATCTTCAGTATTAGCATGAGTCTCAGGCAGCAAAATTGGTTTCTGGAAGGGTCCTCCTCCGGGAGAGAGAGGCGGAAGAAGGGAAGTGATAGTCCATGATATGATAGTTGGTGCATCATGAGATTGGCTTTAGAGAGAAGCCGTGCAAGAGAAAGTACCAAATGCATTAGTCGGTTTTGATCACTCATCTGTGAATGGAAATTATTCTGTGCTTCTACTAATTGGATTTTCAGAAAAATTCCATGGGATGTCTTTTAAACAGAGCTGTCCAGAATGCAGGCAGAGAATTAGATCTGCATTTATTTGTTGTCCTAGCACCTAACTCGTGAGGACTGAGTGCCATCACTTCGTCTCTAGCCCCTGGATTCCATTGTTGAAAAACACAAACTAATATACATATTAGTTTATATCATATATACAGACCATATACATGCAGATACTAATATATATTTATTAGTTTTTATTATATATTTTAAAGATACATGTGCATATATATACATATAAATATATATAAATATATAGTAGAGGAGGAAATAAATCTTTTCCTCTACTCATCTTAGGTTCGCCAGCTGGGCCCTGTAAGTTAGATTGGACAAAGACAGATTAACAAGAGAGAAACAAATAGAAGTTTATTAACATGCACATTGCGTATCTACACGTGGGAGCCCACAGGAGCGGTTAGAACTTGGGTTTACATACCATCTTAGGCTGCTTTGCCTCTCCCAGAGGAGAGGAATTTACGATGTTAATGGGGGCAGGTTCCTTTGGTACAGTTTTCAGCCTATCTGTGCAGGTGCCAGACGCACAGTTGTGGTCTGGTCTGGTTCAGCGCAGCTGGGTCCGTGGTGGTTGTTGCCTAGAGCTTCTTCCTGGAGCATAGCTGAAAACTGCAGAAGCTCAAGACCCCAAGGTGTTAGATAACAGAACACCTGCACAGTGAAAGAAGACAAAAGAATTAGATCTAACATAACCGATTTTTTTAAGTAGGGCAAGAGAAACGGGTTAGGGTCCATGTCTGGTGACAAGGGGATGAGGAAAAGCATGTTGAGCAAGAGTTGTTCAGTAAGGTTTGTTATGCATATTTAAATCAGTGCCTTCTCCACTGATAAGAGTTGTTGGGAGTCCTCCACTTCCTCGTACAGAGAAGGAGACATCTTTACAAAAGGAAATTTCCTTTACAGAAAGAAAATTTATGCCCTGTTTTTAGAGCTTTTCCTGCATCTCCTGGTTATCAGTGGCCTTTAGCTCAAAATAATCCATATGTCAAAGAGGCGTATTTTGGGATGGCATATTCTAGTACCCCTCAATATGTATAATCTGATTTCAGCAAACTTAAAAATATTATCTCCATAGAAACACCTAGGCTGTGCCCTGTCACAGGTAAATTTCCACAAGCTAGTAGACTTAACTCCGAACTCACGTGTTCCCTTTTTGCTATATCCTAAGTGACCAATGCCTCATTTCTGGAGAAAGTGAGAGATGTACTGTTAGGATTAACCGTCATGTTATACATTAAATGGGTTTGGGAGAGCCGGCCTGGGAACCTAACTGTCAGGTATGACATTGTTTTGATGGGAAAATGAATAAGGTCTAATTAGCTGACTTACCAACGAACTTCCAGAACACGGCGTTTTTGTGTGTTGGGGCCTATCTATATAGGTGTGGGAAAGCCTGGGTGATAAGGCAGTACAAAACTAAGCGCTTTTGAATCTTTTTTTTTTTAAAGAAATTTACAGTTAACAAAAAGTACAAATAATAATAGCCATTTTCCTATACCCTGGAATTAGCGGTTGCTAACAGCTTATTTGTTTGCTTCCAGTTATGTGTTTAAAGGAAAACAATGATAAGTATAGCTAAAGTCTCCTTTAACCCCACCCCCAGTTCAGTTTGCCCCCCACCCTCTCCAGAAGCAACTTCCATCATGAGTTGAGTGCGTATCCTTCCACTTTCTCACTTTTAATCCTTTTATGGGTCTGTAAGCTCTGTATTTGTGCATTGCTTTTAAAAATTTACATAAATTGTCACATAAAATAGTTACGTTTACATAAAATAGTTCAAAGACAATGAACAGGGCTAGAATCAGACAGCCTGCAAGGGTGTGCTATAGACAACGCGTAGTTTTCCACTAAAGAGCAGAATTTTTTCTACGCTATAGTATATATGGTATACCGTAGTTTATACTATGTGGTATGTAGTAGTTAGACGGGATGACCTAGATGTATAGTGCAGTATAGAATAGAGTCTTCTATTTTATCCATACCCTCCCTGTTGATGGGCATTTGGGTTGTATCTAAGTTTTTACTATTATTTGCAATACTGCAGTGAGCATCTTTATGCACACTTTCTTGTGCACATGTGCAGAAGTTTCTCGAGGTAGGTTTCTACCTGAGAGGGAGAACTGCTGGGTTGTAGGGTCTGTGCCCTTTCAGTGTTGGTACCTGCTACCATATTGCCCTTTAAAGTGGCTCTAACGTTGAACTAACTAGTGTGGTCCTGGGGCTCTGTTTCCCCACGCCCTCTCCAAGACTAGACATTGTCAGAGGTCTCAATTTGAGAAAGATAGTATCTTTTACATGTGTTCCAGATATCTTCATCTAGGCTCTTGTTTGCCTTTAACCTTGCTTCTGTTTATGTTCTTATCTTTTTCCTTATAGTTTGGGCTTTTTGAAGAAATTTTTCTCTATCCCAAGAATATAAAGATATTCTCCTATATGCTTTTTTAATGATTTGACTTAAGTTTTTCATGTTCAAGTTTAATCAACTTAGAATTTTTTTTTTAAGCGTGTGAAGTAGTAAGTTAATTTTTCTACCAGCAACATTTACTCAATAGTCCATGTTTTTTCCTTTGATATTGGGTTTTACCATCTCTGCCATATACCAAGTTTTCATATATGCATGGCTGTCAGGAATTCTTTAATGAAAAATGCTACTAGAGAGCTGGCCCCGTGGCTTAGCGGTTAAGTGTGCACGCTCCGCTACTGGCGGTCTGGGTTCAGGTCCCAGGCGCGCACCGACGCACCGCTTCTCTGGCCATGCTGAGGCCGCGTCCCACATACAGCAACTAGAAGGATGTGCAACTACAACATACAACTATCTACTGGGGCTTTGGGGGAAAAAAGGAAGAAGGTTGGCAATAGATGTTAGCTCAGAGCCGGTCTTCCTCAGCAAAAAGAGGAAGATTAGCACGGATGTTAGCTCAGGGCTGATTTTCCTCACACACACACAAAAAGAAAAAAGAATGCTATTAGAGGAGAATCCTGAAATATTATAGCAGAGTAATGATAAGCACCTGTCCTTTGAATGAGGAGGGGTTACTGCTGAAAACATAATTGTGGATCTCTAGGCCATTGGGAACCTCTTTCTAGTGTTCATTTTGGTTTATGATTTAAACTTAGTTTTCCTTCATTACTTCCAGAACACCTGATGTTTAAACACATTCTTTTTAAAAAAGGAACTGACAGTGAGGGCAGTGGTTCTCAGCCCTGGCTGACTGTGAGAATCACCTGGGGAGGTTTTTGTCCTCCCCTCTCTCCTAGGTTACACCATAGACCAATTAAAGCAGAACCTTTGGAGGTGGGACCCAGGCAGCTGTATTTTTTTAAGCTCCCTGGGTGATTCTAATATGCAGCCAGGGTTGAGAACCTGTAGTTCATAAGGGATCTCAGGCTTGATAGACAGGGACACTAGCTGGATACGGAGACCAGGTCAACTCTGATCTCCTGTTGAATCTTGCACTCAAAATATTAGGTTATTTGTTCAGAGAAATGTTTTGTCTTCTCATCTTTGTTTATCCTTTACTAGTTAAGAAGAAGAAAAGTGTAGTGAGCAGTTTTAAATACCAATTAATAATTATAAATTAAGAAAGTACGATTTGAAGCCAAACTCCAGCATCAGGCTCTGAGCTGAAATCTACAGTGACCATTACCATTACTAAAAAACCTTCTTTGATCTGTCAAATGTTAGCATGCATGAGAATCCTCCGGAGGACTTGTTAAAAGTAGTCGGGTAACACCATCCCCTAGTTTCTGATTCTGTAGGTCTCTGACCTGAGAGTTTACATTTTTAACAAGTTTAGCTTGGTTCCAGGTAAAACCTGCCTCTGGACCAACCTGCTCATAGACTCCACTTGATGGGGGCTCTCTGCTCTTCAGCAAGCTTTTGTTTAAGTAGTATGGGTGAGCACAAAGCAAACTCCTCAGGGGCAGGAAACTTTGCTTACGGATGTCTTCCAGACACCTTGAACATAGAGGAAGGATGAGAAAGTATTATATTTTTTAAACTCTCACAATAATAAAGTATTTGGTTGTTTTCCTAGTAGTTTATTACGACAAATTTCAAACAGTTGAAAGGATTTTATAATGCATACCAGTATCCTCATCACCTAAATTCTTTGAACATTTACCATACTTGCCTTATCACATGTTGATTCATCTATTCATCCCTCTATCCATCTTTTCTTAATGAATTTCAAAACAAATTGTAGACATCCATACACTTCTCCCTAAATACTTTAATATGCGTGTTATTAACTAGAGCTTAGTATTTATTTACAGTTCTTTTTTCTGAGATAAAATTTACACACAATAAAATGTGTTATCTTAAGTGTACATTCATGTTCGCTGAGTTGTGGGAAGTGCACACACCTATGTAACCCAAACCATTATCAAGATATAGGACATCACCATCACTCCAGAAGGTTCCCTCATGCTCCTTCCCAGTCAGTCCCCACTCCCACCGCCCCCCCAGAGGCAACCAGTGTTGTGATTTTTTTTTATAGATTAGTTTTACCTCTTCCAAACTAAATGGAGTAATACAGTATGCATTCTTTTGTGTCAGGCATCTTTCACCCAGCATATTTACGAGGTCCATCCATGTTGTTGCGTGTATCAGTAATTTGTCCCTTTTTGTTGATGAATGATATTTTTATGAATATACTATGGATTGCTGTTGTTTTTTTTTAATCCATTCTCCTATTGATGGACAATGGAGCTGCTGCCAGATTTTGGATATTATGAATAATGCTGCTATAAACATTCTGTAGAAGTCTTTTTATGATCATGTGTTTTCATTTTTCTTGGGTAAAAACCTAGAAGTGGAATTGTTGGATCATAAGATAGGAGTATGTTTAGTTTTATAAGAAACCGCTGGCCTTTTCCAGAGTGGTTGTACATTTTACACTTTCTCCAGCAATGAAGAAGGGCTCTGATGGCTCTACGTCCTCGCCAACATTTGTTGTTTTCCATCTTTTCGTCTTTAGTCATCCTCCTGGTTGGTATGACGTGGTATTGTTAAAGGAAAAATTATTCATGACACTCGTTAAGGGAAGACTTTATTCAGGGAAGACCATACAGTGGGGTTTTGCAGTAAGGGAGAGAGATTGGTCTCAACTCTGAATACAACAAGGAAAAGTGGGAATTTATAGCCAAGGAGCAAGGTGAGGGGATTGATGGATGGAAAATTACTAAGAGGAATCATCAGGGGTAAGGGGGGATTCTGGCTAAACTAACCTAACAGGATTCCTCCTGAAGGCAAGCCAGGGTGACCAGACATCACTGAGGGATGGTAGAGGATGAGGAACCCGATCAGATATTGAGGATGATCAGATATTGAGGATGGGAGATTCTGGTTAACTAACTTAGCAGGATTCTTGCTAAAATTGGGTGATGCAAAGGTGAACACAGAAGTACAAACGTCGAAGCCTAGTTGGGAAGAGGATTCAGAGGAGGCTGACTAAAGTTGGGTCGAGGAGAGACTCTGTCAGTGTCGCAATGTAGAGTATTTGCTTTTAAATTGCCAGAAACACTTTCTAATTGGTTTAAGCATTTATTTATCTACTATACATGTAAGTGCATTATATGTATATGCAGATGTATTAGACTTTTCAAAAATATTTCTTATACCTGGATAAAGTAGTCATGGTGGAATCTGGGTATTAAGTGTTTTGTTTTGATTTTTAATAATTTTGTCCAACTTTTTATTATAAACATTTTCAAATATACAGAAAATTGACAGCATCTGTTTACCCTCCACCTAGTCTCCCCCCTCATATCAACAGTTAAAGGTAAATTTTAAAAGAGGATAAAGTCATAACTCATACAAATATAAAATAAACACGTCAAAGATTTTATTTAACTCATGGAACCAGTAAGATGTTACAGTAGTTCAGAAGAGAACTCAAATTACCACACATTTACAGTCAGATACATATTGCTGAAATGAACTTGCAAATGGATGCGAAACTGGTCAATATCCATAGGGTGATAATTAATTGCATTTTATCAGATACAATTTGCATTTCTGTGGACAGAAGTTATTCACATTACTATCAGTTTTCTACAAATTATCTTGTACCTCTACAGAGTTGTGAAATAGTGTGGTCAAGGGCAGAGGTAGAGATAACCCGATGAATCATCTATCCAGGACACAATTTTTCGTGTGTGTGTGTGTGTGTGTGTGTGTACTCACGTGTATGCATTTATATGACTAATTGTTTTCCTGAATATTTGAAAGATGAAGACATTATGACACTTTACCCCTAAATAATAAAGCATGCGTCTCCTAAGAATGACATTCTTCTACATAAGGACAATAACATCACACCTAAGAAAATAAAAAATAATTCTATAATATCATCTAATATCCAGTTTATTTTTAAATTTCCCCAATTGTCCCAAGATTCTTTTTATATCCTTTGTGTGTGTGTGTGTGTGTTTTGAATCAAGATCCAATCAAAGGTCCTTTATTTCAGGCTATTTAAAAATTTTGAAGAGCTAATCCCTTGGGACTAAGTCTTCCGGTGACTAATTCTGGTGGCCTTCCTTGTAACATTTCATTTAGCAATGTTTCTGAAACAGATCAGATCCTTTAGGCTGTCATCCTCTTCCCAAGAGAGCCGTATCACTTTCATTAACGTGATCATGAACTGTGTGCCCTGTGCCCAAGGGAACTGAACCTATGGGCCCTTTGCTATTTATGCAAAAGAAAATTATCTGTTGTTAAGGGGCTGTTAATCAGCCTTTGTATTGTACCCAGTTGGTAACTGCCTTCCCTGTAGGGGTTCTCATGCAGAAATGAGAGATTACCTAGAATAGAATGGTCATTCCTTTGGGGTGGAAAGGAAGCATGGAAGTTCAAGATAAAATGAGAGGCCGGGGAAAGTGGACATGCTCTAGCATCCCTGTATTGAAGCTGATTTTTTTTTTTTTTTTCTTGAATTCTGAGTTGAGAGCTATATAGTGTTCAGAGTTCTTCATGACTTAGGTAACTTTGTTTTTTTAATAGTTAGCCTAATTTCTCCTATATTTAAAGTGAGGATTTTGATACATTTTTAAAAGGAATTTAATTATAAATCTTGCCTTATAGATTATGCAGTTGTTATGAACTACTTCCCTTAATTCTGCCCCAAAGGCTAAATTTCTAAATCTACTAATGTGTTGGAGGTCCCCAAGACCACCCCTAGGTTGGGTGGTTCACTGCAAGGATTCGGAGACCTCAGCATGTAGTTGTACTCATGGTTATGATTTATTTCAGCAAAAGTCTACAAAGCAAAATCAGCAAAGGGCAAAGGCTCGTGGGGTGAAGTCTGGAGGAAACCAGGCACGAGCTTCCAAGAGCCGTCTCCCAGTGGAGTCACACAGGATGGGCTTAATTCCTCCAGCATGGAATTGTGACAACACACGTGAAATGTTGTCTACAAGGAAGCTCGTTAGAGACTCGGTGCTCATGGTTTTTATTGGGGGCTGATCACATAGGTATCCTCTGTCTAGCACTTTGCAAAATTCCAGACTCCTAGAAGAAAAGTAGCTGTTCAGTATAAACCATGTTATTTGTACAGTTAGGCACAGGGAGCCACTCTTTTTTTTTTTTTTTTTTTTGCTGAGGAAGACTGGCCCTGGGCTAACATCCGTGCCCATCTTCCTCTACTTTATATGGGACACTGCCACAGCATGGCTTGACAAGTGGTGCATCAGTCCGTGCCCGGGATTCAAACCTGTGAACCCCAGGCTGCCGAAGTGGAACGTGTGAACTTAACTGCTATGCCACCGGGCCGGCCCCCAAGGGAGCCACTCTTATCGGGTCTGGGAATAATGGGAACCTGCCCAAAATCCAGGTTCCCAGATGCCAGCCAAGGGTCAGCCTTTCAAGCAGGTCTTTCTAAGGACAGCAGTCTCAGGCCTGCTATGTTAACTTTTTTATATACAACTAGCTTTTTTCCTTTCTTTCTGCTATGCAAATCAGAACATTCCAAGAATGCTTGCATCTTCCCAGTAACAAATTTACTCAGATTCTATATAACGCTGACAGGCTATAGGGAGAGAAAGCACGAACCAAAAAGGATGTTGCATGCTTTGGGGATTACTTTGATTTTTGTCTTCCCCAGATGAGTATTTTTTGATTTCTGTATTAATCTATCACTATTTGTCAAAAAAAATGGCAGGCTTATTACTAAGGATTATTATTATTATTATTATTTTTGTGTGTGTGTGAGGAAGATCAGTCCTGAGCTAACATCCATGCTAATCTTCCTCTTTTTTTGCTGAGGAAGACTGGCTCTGAGCTAACATCCGTTGCCAATCCTCCTCCTTTTTTTTTCCCACAAAGCCCCAGCAGATAGTTGTATGTCATAGTTGCACATCCTTCTAGTTGCTGTATGTGGGACACGGCCTCAGCATGGCCGGAGAAGCGGTGCGTCGGTGTGCGCCCGGGATCCGAACCCGGGCTGCCAGTAGCGGAGCACGTGCACTTAACGTCTAAGCCACGGGGCCGGCCCACTAAGTATTATTTTTAAAGTTGTCCTCTAAAAACTACACTGTGTGCTCTGAGATGATCTTTTTATATGAAAAAATACACCAGTTCCTAAAGACAACCCACAGAATGGGAGTAAATTTTTGCAAATCATGTAGCTGATAAGGGATTTGTATCTGGAATATATAAGGTACTATTACAATTCAGTAATAAAAAGACAAATAGCCCAATTTAAAAACATGAGCAAAGTATCGGAATAGACATTTCTCCAAAGAAGATATACAGATGGCCAATAAGCACATGAAAAGATGCTCAACATCATTAGCCATCGGGGAAATGCAATCAAAACTACAATGAAATACTGCTTCCTACCCACTAGGATGGCTATGATCAAAAACACAGATGATAACGTGTTGGTGAGGATAGAAAGAAACTGGAACCCTCATACCCTGCTGGTGGGAATGTAAAATGGTGCAACTGCTTTGGAAAACACTCTGGCAGTTCCTCAACTGATTAGACATAGAGTTACCATATGATCTAGCAATTCCACTCCTGGGTATATACCTATACTTAGGTAGAAATGAAGATATATGTCCATCTAAAGACTTGTACAAGAATGTGCATAGCAGCATTGTTAATTACAGTCAAAAAGTGGAAACAACCCAAATGCCCATTAACTAATGAATGGATAAACAAAATGTTATAGCCATAGACAATGGAATATTACTTGGCTATTCCTCAGCAATAAAAAGAAATGAAGTACTGGTACACGTTACCATGTGGATGAAGCTTGAAGACATTGTGCTAAATGAAAGAAGGCAGTCACAAAGGACCATATATTACATGATTCCATTTATATGAAATAATCCAGGATAGGCAATCTGTAGGGATAGAAAGTAAGTTAGTGGTTGCCAGAGACTGGGAGAATTGGGGGTGACTGCTAGGGTGTTTGGGGTTTCCTTTTGTGGTAGTGAAAATGTTCTAAAATTGATTGTGATGATGGATGCACAACTCTGTGAATATGGTAAAAGCCAGTCAAGCATACACTTTAAATGTGTGAATTGAATGGTGTGTGAATTATATCTCAAGAAAGCTGTTAGAAAAATATGCCAGTTCTTAAGAGAAAATAAAGTGAATTGTTATTTGTCTATTATTATGAACAGCTGACTTGTAGTACTCAGGTGTTTATTAGAATTCATAACTTAGATTTTCAGACGTGAGTCACTTACTAACTGCATTGGAATATCACTCGTTCATTCTGAAGAAGAGTGGTTAGGAAATCCAAAGAGAAATGACACTATGTTGGAAATATTTTAAGCATTTTCTACTTTGCAGTATGACATTTCTGTTTCTGTCAGGAATCTTAGTTTAGAAATAAACCTCCATTTGCCTCATGTAGTACTTGGCTACTCATGTTGCCTGGGGTGGGGGACTGAAGATAGGACTTCTCATTAAGGAGTTTTTGCGGGGAAGCTTTTCTTCCTAGGGTCTAAGTGTCAGAATGCTAAGGAGGAGATGAGCTCATCCATTAGCCTTGGAATATTATTAAGTCATAGATTTGAATGGGCTTGTATTTGAGTAAAGGAAGTGAGTTTTCCTTCCATTTGGTTTTCTTTTTTTTTTTTTAATTTTTATTTATTTATTTATCGTTTTTCCCCCAAAGCCCCAGTAGATAGTTGTATGTCATAGCTGCACATCCTTCTACTTGCTGTATGTGGGACGTGGCCTCAGCATGGCCGGAGAAGCGGTGCATTGGTGCGCGCCCGGGATCCGAACCCTGGCCGCCAGCAGCGGAACGCACGCACCTAACCGCTAAGCCACGGGGCCGGCCCTTCCATTTGGTTTTCATTCAGAATTCATCAATTCCCTTAGCTATAACAGTATATTGTAGGCAAATCTTTATTTAATGGTCTCATTGACAAATGTTTCTTGTATGTTTTTCTATCTCTTTTAGTTTATAGGAAGGAATGACTGGGACTTGGTATTAGTCCTGTGTGCGTGTCTGGAATGGAAAAACAATTATGAGGAACCTGGGACAATTTTCATATTCTGCCTGAGTCAGGTTCTCAGAGCAACTTCAGTCTGTTTTTTGAAGTGTTGTAAATTCTTAGCCAGATCATCCCTCAAACTCATGTTCAAAGGCAAAGACCAAAGCATATCCTAAAACCAAATATCAACGAATTTTAGATTGGCTGCCATTTCAGGTGATTCACATCTCTGCTGCCTTCGTCATCACAAATAATTCCTGCACCCCTGTCAAAGGGATTAGAAGCTCTAACTCTGTGGGTGTTGCAGAAATAAATAATACATTTTTGAAGTTTCCCAGAGAGGACATTATTATGTATCTTGAAATCTCAACGAGGACATGCCTCCCCACAGAGAGCAGGAATGCCACTGAAGGTGAAACCCTGTCTCCTGTGAACCAGCCCTCCCCCATTACCATACGCTTTCTTGACAGAAGCTGCACTGTGGGACCATGTATGCTGTGGTCTGCAGAGGACACAAGTGATATGGGTTCTTTTTTTTTTTCCTTCAGTGAGGAAGATTAGCGCTGAGCTAACATCCGTTGCCAGTCCTCCTCTTTTTGCTGAGGAAGATTGGCCCTGGGCTAACATCTGTGCCCATCTCCTTCCTCTACTTTACATGTGGGACGCTGCCACAGCGTGGCTTGATAAGCACTGCTTAGGTCCGTGCCCAAGATCCAAACCCGCAAACCCTGGGCCACCGAAGCGGAGCACATGAACTTAACCACTACACCACCCAGCCAGCCCCTGATCTGGTTTCTTTTGTGACCTGACTTTCTGAGAGCCTTTGTTTTATGGGGCTGTGGAGTCCTGTGTGTGACATAGGACCGATGACCAGATGTGCTATTTCTTTAGTGTTCCTACGGTTGATATTCATGTAAATACCTTAGGGGATTTCAATACTGTTCAATGTGTATTTAAACTGTTCAGTCTGACAATAAGAAGTATGACCCTTGGCAGGAATTAATTGTGTGTTTGAGAATAGCCAGTTAAATGAACACTTAAACAACTTCATAGAGCAGGCAAGAATCAATCATTCAAGCAAAATGCATCTGTCTTCGTCTGCTCCCTAAGTAACTGGTGCCAAGGTGCCAAACTCCAGAACTGCCATTAGTTTGGATATTATGGATTAGTTTACTGGAGAAGTCGATTGTGATGCCAACATGGTACAGGGCATTCTCTCCCTCCCATTGTCTAAGCCTGTCATCCTGCAGAGCCCCTGAATGCAGTCCTCTAGTACTATGAAGGCCAAAACCACACCAAGCAATGTAGCCAGTAGGCATTTGTGGCAATGGGAAGAAAAAGTTGATAGAGGTCTCATCTGTATTTGTTTTCTCTCTCCCATTTCCTGCATCCTCACCAGGCTAAAGTAGAAGAAAAGATCCAAGAGGTCTTCAGTTCTTACAAGTTCAACCACTTTGTACCAAGGTAAGCTGTGGTTAGGAGTTTGATGGGATCAGGGAGACACCACCTCCTGTGGGAGCCTTTCTTCCTTCCTCCTTGAGCGTATCCAAGCTCAGGGGATAAGTCTGCTGCAAGACTGGTGTTTCTTGAACTTGTGGCTACCTAGATGTGCTTATGACCCCAACTCCTTCCTGTATTAGAGTGCTGTTTAGAAGAGACGCCAGCTTGATGTGAGCTGCAGGTGTTACGTGGGGATGCCCCTCAAGGCCTGAACTCTGAGGTCTGAAGATGGCGAGAGGAAGTTCGTGTTTCTCTTGCTTAGTTGTGACCTGCTGCTTTGGTGTTCAGATCAGAACTCTCAAGTTTTTCTCTTTCATATTATACTTTGAAACAGATGTAGAGTCCGGGGGAATGGTCAAGAATGGATTCCTTTGATGTATATTATTATTTGACTGGGAAAATGTGAGAAGTTGGAGCTTCTCGCAACCTGGCCCTTTATTGGTAATTGTACAGCAGATCCCAAGGATGAAATTTCAATTGAGAAGTATAATTCCTTTTATTTTTCTTGGCGCTTAGCAAGTTGAAATCTTCCAAGCTCTTTGATGTCAGAAATTCCAAAAAGGGGATTATAAGCAGAAGCTTATTTAATTATTTAATTTGAACCTTTATTTTCTCTTTTTTCCAGTTTTGTCATATTTCACACTAGAATTTCATAAGGTTATTTCATGCCTTTATTAGCATTTCTCTTCTAGTCACAAATTATTTTTCTGAAACCATCCTATGTCATGTTTCCAGCCATCAGAAGTGATCAGGAGCCCAAAACTGCATGTGGTCATCATTTTATCTTAATGATACAGCGCTTTCTTGACAACCTCTGACCCTAGTGTCGTTAGGCTGCTGGCTGATGCACTCTGGATGGGAGGCTGAGGGGGTCTGAAGTCCAGCCCAGCCATCTTCATCCTGTCTGCTGACTTCTGAGACCTAACAGACTAGCTCCTGGCAAGGCAGGTTCTGGGTACTTCTATTTAGTGGAATGTTACAAATGGTTCTAGCCTGAATTAGCTTTGTGTCTTTTTTGCTACCATTCTGTTTTGCCACTATTTCCTTGAAAAAACATTTCTGTCTGAAAATTCTGATTAGCTGAGGCAGAAAACAATTGGGAAAAGGCAATTGGGAAAAGGGAAAGACAGGTGGGAAGGTAAAAAGGAAAATATCAACTAACTAGTGGAGGTAGTCTTGCCCCAAACGGGTAAACTGAATCTCTCTATTAACCCAAAGCTCAGACCTCAGTAAATGAACTATTGCTTCTGTCATGAGCCACAGCTGGAGATGAGCTAATGGAGCCGTTTGTTTCAGCAGCTCGGGGAGAACGACTCTGCCCGCACCAGCTGAGCGTCCCTAGAGGTGGCGGGACTTGGAGATGGTGAGGGGGGGATTGCTTCAGGAGGGGCTCTGTGGTCAGCCCTCGCCTCCCCTGTGACTCACCTGACTGGGCTCTCAGTCACTGTCTACGTCTGTGGCTCTGTGGACACACATCCTCTGTTTTTCCAAAGGGACCTCCATCATTTGACATTCCTGTTTCACCCACCATCAGAATAGAGCCCTTGGATTTTTCTTTGGTTCTTACTGAGATGTGAGGGCGAATGGGAGGTGATAGCCTGCGGGGGGAGAAGAAGCTGTGTTTGGGGGCTGGTGGTAGAGGACAATGAAGGAGTGAAATCCGCTGATTCAGAAGTCTTAGGTCAGGTGTGGGTGGAAAACAAAAATGTTCCTCCTGGGTTTGGATCCTTTGTGGAAATAGAATATATCAGGGCTCTGGGTTTATTTCAGGAATCTGACATTTCCCATCTTATCATTGTTGCCTTTGAAAATGAGTGTTTTAAAGGATGCTGATTAGCATCTTATTATGTCACAGCATGCTAATTACTATTAGAGATGTTACACATTTTGGCTGAACGGCTGAGTATATAAATCAACGTGTCAATATATGGCTGAGGCCAAACATCATCATCATAGAACGAACTTCTAGGATATAAGAATAAATCTGAAAATTTATCAAAATTTTAAATTATCATCTCAATTTCAGTGTTTCAGTAGCCAGATTTTAAAAGTCTGACATAATGCAGGAACAAATCTTCTTTGTTAGCTAAAGTGAATGTTCAGATAATAGCAATAAATCTAGATGACATGGCTTGTTTGTGTTTCTGAGGTCATGATGCTGATCGAATGTGATAGAATCACACACACTCCCAGGACCGCTGACCACGCACAGGTCCAGGGATGCCGGGAATGATGCTGAGGGAGGCATTTGTCTATTCAGCCTTCCAGAGCCACAGCCAAATAGCAGATTTGGCTCAAATTCAAGGCTGAAGGTGAATGTTGGTACATTCTACAATTATTCCCCATCCCAGAAATGATTTTCCTCTCCCTCTGAGACTGTGAAACATGCATCCTGTCCTGGAGTGAGGTGGTCTGTCCCAAGGAGCTTTTGGACCATGCTTTCCACAGTTTTGTTTATTAGCATCCTGCTTTCCCATGAAAGTTAATTTTTCTTTCCTCATGGTTGTTAGCATTGTTCCACGCACTTATGAATTTACCACCGTTTTCCCATTTGTTACGTTAGCTTTAGTAAGAAATCTGAAATGCATAAAGACACACACACTCACATATGATTTTAAAATTGTTTTGGGAAAAAGTGGCCTGGTGCTCCTTGGAAGAGAGAAATATTGATAATGCCCCTGTGTTAATGGACCACTGAAAGTTAAGTGTTGACAGTTGCCATGAAGCCAAAATACTCTGAGTTAAAGCTCTCAAAGCAGTTCTCACACTGGTGCCTGCTTCGCTTCCATGTTTTCCTGCCATTTCTATATATGATGCTACTTTAGAATTTCCCACATCTTGAGCAGTTGAAGATGCAGTCCTTCATACTGTTGCTCTTTCCAAGGTCCTTAGAAATCTAAGTTCATCTTCCCTCCCACCCTCCCTCAAGTGACTTCTTACTTATATTTTTGACTAGAGAGGCCCCTGGCTTTAGTGGGTTTAAAACCTTCCCAGGAGCCAATGATGGACTAAATCCCTGTCCTCTTATCTGTCTCGACTAAAGGCACGATTCTCAGGGATGATCCAGGGTTAGGGGGATGAAGTATGTTGGCTGTGATTCACTCTGCCGTATTCATTCTGTCATTCATTCTTTCACTCATTCGGCAACACTAGACAGAGGGTCTCCAAAAGGCCTGGCCCTCTGCTGGGCTCTGGGAACAGGGCGAGCAAGGCTGACCCAGGTCCTGCCCCTGCCGGGCTCTCAGTCTCAGGGGGGAAGTGGCCGTTAAACAAGTGAGTGGAAATACATAGTTACACTGGGATGAGTGTCAAGGAACAGATTGGGATGCTCCGAGAGAGGATAACAGGGAGGATGTAATTTAGGTTGAGAAGTCAGGGAAGGTGTCTTAGTCCCTTCTGGCTGCTATAACAAATTACCATCAACTGGGTGGTTTAAACAA
Organism: Diceros bicornis minor; assembly: GCF_020826845.1. Classification (NCBI taxonomy): domain Eukaryota; kingdom Metazoa; phylum Chordata; class Mammalia; order Perissodactyla; family Rhinocerotidae; genus Diceros; species Diceros bicornis. The sequence continues at coordinate 14,000,118 of NC_080763.1, forward strand.
CAGATATTTATTTCTCACAGTTCTGGAGGCTGGGAAGTCCAAGATCAAGGCACCACCAGATTTGGTGTCTGAAGAGGGCCCACTTCCTGGTTCATAGGCGGCCATCATCTCACTGTGTCCTCACATGGTGGAAGGGGCAAGGAAGCTCTCTGGGGTCTCTTTTATAAGGTCACTAGTCCGTTCACGAGAGCTCCACCCTCATGACCTGATGTCTTCTCAAAGGCCCCACCTCCTAACACCATGGCATTGGAAATTGGGATTTCAGCATATGAATTTTTGAGGGACACAGCCATTCAGTCTACGGCAGAAGGCCTCTCAGAGAAAATGACTACTAGGCTGAGACCTGGAGGGTGAGCAGGAGTTGCCAGTTTAGGAGGTGATGGCAGTGTTCCAGGCAAAGGGAACAGCATGAGCCAGAGTCCTGAGACTGAAGAGAACAGAGAAGACAGTGGGACTGGAGATCAGGGGGGACATGAGATGAGGCTGGAGAGAAGTAGTTGGAGGCACATTGTGTAGGGTCTTGAAACCCAGTACAGTTACATTGTATTTACAGTTTTCGTTGCTGCGCAGTACACATGTAAGTTCCTACTCCAACAATGGAACCTGACTCCCCGTATCATTAATATATTTTCTTATTTGATCATTCCTCTTGTGTGTCCCAAACTCCCGGCCCCCTCTGCACAGCCACACAGATGCCCTCCTCGTCCCCGTGAGCAGTGACACCCTGCATCTCCTCCCACGCCCCACTCCTCGCAGAGCCCAGCTGGTTCTGCTCCACCCAGCTGAATGGCTTTAGGGCTGACGTGTTCAGGAGGGAAAGGGAAAGAGATCTAGGTTTTCTTTTTTAACTCTTTACACAGGGAAGATTTTTGGACAGAAGTTAGTTGAGAATAAAGGAATGGAAAGGGTATTAGTTTGCTAGGGCTGCCACAACCGAATACCATTGACTGGGTGGCTTAAACAACAGAAATTTACTTTCTCCCCGTTCCAGAGGCTGGAAGTCCAAGATCAAGGTGCTGGCAGAGTTGATGTCTCCTGAGGCCTCTCCTTGGCTGGCAGGTGGCCCCCTTCTCACTGTGTCCTCACACGGCCTTTTCTCTGCATGCCTTCCTTCTTGGTGTCTCTTCTCTTCTTATAAGGTCACAAGACCTCCTTTAACCTTAAGTGCCTCTTTAAAGGCCCTGTCATGAAGTGTAGTCACACTGGGGAGGGGCGGGTTAGGGCTTCAACACATGAATGCTGGGGGACGCAATTCAGTCCGTAACAGTAAGGCTCTTGGTACAGCTTCTGGCTGACCAAAAGAAACTGGATATATGTCCCTTCAATGTAAAAGAATCATAGGGGCCGGCCCCATGGCATAGCGGTGAAGTGCATGCACTCTGCTGCTGGCGGCCTGGGTTTGGATCCCGGGCGCGCACCGACGCACCGCTTGTCAGGCCCTGCTGTGGCGGTGTCCCATATAAAGTAGAGGAAGATGGGCACGGATGTTAGCCCAGGGCCAGTCTTCCTCAGCCAAAAGGGGAGGATTGGCATGGATGTTAGCTCAGAGCTGATCTTCCTCACAAAAAAAAATAAATAAAAAATAAAAGAATCATAAACCTCAAAGGAGAAGTTAAAATTCAGTCAGTTAGCATTGTGGCCCTTGAAGCTCTGGATAAACTCTCAAAGAAACCCTTTCCAAGATTTTGGAATTGCATATGTGTATTAGCATTAGTGTGTGTGTGTTTATGATGAAGTGGATAAAAATGAGAGAGAACAGTTTCCCTTGTGGACCCAGTTGTTGAAAGGAGTTTCTCTTTCCCTGCTTGTGGTGAAGTTGCTCTTCAGTGAAACCAGCTAAAGGGACTCATTAGTTCCCTCCCAGCAGGACTCCTGGGGCCTGGCTGTGAGTGTGGTTCAAGGTGGGAGGAGAGTTCTTGGGGAGCCCCCTTTGGGCTGCCCCAGGTCCTGTCCTTGGGGACCAGCCCGGAGCTGCAGAAGAGGTGACTAAGGGGCCAGCCTGGTGACATAGTGGTTAAGTTCGTGCACTCTGCTTTGGCAGCCCAGGGTTCGCAGGTTCGGATCCTGGCGCACCGCTCATCAAGCCATGCTGTGGCAAGCGTCCTACATATAAAGTAGAAGAAGATGGGCATGGATGTTAGCCCAGGGCCAATCTTCCTCAGCAAAAAGAGGAGGATTGGCAACAGAGTTAGCTCAGGGCTAATCTTCCTCACTAAAAGAAAAAAGAAGAGGTGACTAAGACTTCCTTCAATTAGATGTTTCTGGGTAGGTGAGGCTTAGGTAGTGTCGCTTCTGGATCCTGAGGAGTGAGCCAGAGTCTTACCCTCTACAGGCAGAAGAGTATTTGCCTCTGAGGTCTTTCATTTTCTAGTGACTGAAAGCCCTTGTCAAGTGAGAGCAGTGCTGAGAAGACAAGGAAAAGGGCTCCTTCTCCAGGTTTTTTTTCTTTTTCTTTTTCCAGTAAGGGAAAGGATTTGTCTAGTGCTTAATTCAGCTAATTCGTACTGAGTCCCACAGGGAAGGTTGAGGTTCTGGCTGTGGGTCTCCTGCGGTGGGGTGTGTGTGAACACACAGAGAGCTGACAGCAGATCCCTGGGCCAGAGCAGATGCAGCCTTCAGTCTCCTCACCCCTCTCCTGGCCTGTTGGATCACATTTTAACTTCCCCTTTGAGATTTGTCATCTTTTAAATTGAAGGGACAAATATCCAGGGAGAACAGTCTCTTTTGGTCTGTCAGAAGCTAACCTTCCCATTCTTTATTCTTTCTTCTGTTCATTCGACAAATAGCTGTGGAGAGCCTGCTCTGTGCTGGGCACAGGTGCTGCAGACATCGTGAGCTCTCCCCAGGACAAGGCAGTAGAGTGGGCAGGGTATCGAGCAGGTAATTCCAGTATGTACAGCCCCCTTCTCACCTGGTCCGTTTCCCCAGCATTGTATTTAGGGTGTCAAAATTTCCTGTACAAGAAACCTTTAATGCCTGACATTTCTAAGTGAGGTGGCTAGTGTTCTCGCCTCCGTGGCTTAGCATCTCAAGGTATTTGGCATATTCAAATTCCTTTGACTGTTTTTCAGATTGAAAAGAATTGGCCTATGGAAAACCCCTCTGTGAATGAGTCCTTTCAGAGTTAGAAGTCAGTTCTGCCTCCACGTTCTGGGCTTGCCCTCACCTGGCTGCGGTTTCTCAGCCTCCCCTCGCTTCTCGAGTGGGTCCCTGCCTGCCCTCATTAGTGGTCTCTTGGACCCTCCTGGTTCTTCTTGTCCATCATACCCGTCCTGGCCACACCCAGCCTGCTCAGGAGGGGCCAGCCCGTATTGTGAGCTCTCGCAGCAATTCCCTGATTCCGTGATCTTGTCCGGTCTCTCACGCCTCTGCCTTTCTGCTCTTCCCATCTTACTAGTCCTTACCAGAGCACACCCGTCACTGCTCCTGTTAAAGGGTTCCAGCAAGCTTTCCAAGAAAAAATTCACATAACAGTGCCCGCTGAATGGCTTCCCCAAAAGTTTATTCTACTTGGCTTCAGCGTGGCCTTCACTGCTGCTTTATAATCCTTCTGTTCACCTCATGTAGATTTCCTAACACTTTCACCACCGTGGCCAATCCACAGCTCTCTCAGGATCTTGCCTCCTAATTCCTGAGAAAATTGAGGCCATTTCACATGTTTCCTTGGTTTTCTCTTCCCCACTCAAAGTCTTGTATTTGTCTGACTTCACACTCTCTCTCATCATTTCTGTCTCCAAGAGTGTAGAATCCTTGCTTATTGCCAGACTCGCCTCTCCTGCTGAACTCTCCACCCCAGCCCTCCCCTCTCCTCATCAGGGACCTCCCTTGATGGATTTTCTCTGGGCTCTTGCATTTTCAGTGTCTCCCCTTTGCTCTCAAGCATGTTCTCCTCTCCTCTGTCTGAACCACCTGCCTTCACCCCGTTGCCCCCTCAGGCTGTCGCTCGGTTGTCTGTCTTCCCCCCACAGACACCGCAGACACACTTAGGTCGTGGGTGTGGTTTCCTGCCACTAGTCTTTTCCCCACCCCAGTCCATTCAGTGTGCTTCGGCTAGTGTGCTCTAGAAAATGCAGATCTGACCATGTCTTTCCCAGGCCTAAAATACTTCAATGACTCGCTTTTTAAAAAACATTTTTATTTGCCCTTGTTTTTTTTTGTAACAGCTTTAAGGAGATCTAATTCATATATCATAGAATTCATCTGTTTAAAGTGTACAATTCAATGGTTTTTAGTATATTCACCAAGTTGTGCAACCATCACCACAGTTAATTTTAGAACATTTTCATCACCCCATAAAGAAGCCCTGAACCCCTTAGTCATCACCCCCCAGTTCCTCCATTCCCCCCAGCCCCTGGTAGCCACTTAATCCATTTTCTGTTTCTATTAATTTGCCTATTCTGGACATTTCATATAAATGGAATCGTGCGCTGTGTAATCTTTCGTGACTGGCTTCTTTTACTTAGCATCGTGTCTTCGAGGGTCATCCGTGTTGTAGCACAGTGACTCCTGTTTGCTCTTTGGTTTAAACTCCCAGTGCATTTATAAGTCCTGCGTGATCTGAGGCCTCTGTACCTCTCCACTCTGATTTCTCCCTGCTCGTTACTTTGTGCTTTTGCTCCAGCTGAACTAAACTTACTCGGATGTGCCACAGTGTCCCCTGCCTGAAACAGCTTCCCTGTCCCCTTCATTTTGCCTGCTGACTCATGTCCTCAGGTCTCCGTCATCTGTTGACTCAATGCTGTGTCCTTCACCAAGCTCGTTCGGATCCTCCGAGACTTCTTGGGTGCTGCCAGAGCCCACTGCACTTGGCTGATCACAGCGTTCGTCAGCCAGGACTGTAATCGCCGTTGACTTGACTGTGTCCACGTCTGGACCGTAGCTTTGGGGAGCAGAGTCAGCGTCCACCCCAGACTGGACACTCGGCCTGCACAGAGTAGGTGCTCACTGAGCCCTGACCCCGGACCTCCTTGCAAGAGAAATCAAGTCTGGCCTTCTCCTCTTCTTTGTGATCTGGGATCTTCCCTCCCCACTCCCTGAACTCCCAAAGGTCACCAGCCACTTCGTCCTCTTTTCCCTCAGTCTTGCTGCAGCATTTGCCACTGTTAAATCCCTCTGTGAGATCCTCTCCTCCTGTGTTGCCTGTGACACGACCCTGCCCTGCTTATGTAATGCTCTCTGTTCCTCTCCTCTGGCTCCTTGTCCTCTAGGCCCTTAAAGGTGGGTCTTCCCCCAGTTCTGCATTCAGACTTTTCTCTCTGCTCTGTGATCTACTCCTGCAGCTTCACCTGTCACCTGTGTGCAGATCAGTGATTCCCAGTCTGTGTCGCCTGGATCCCTGTCCTGAGTCTCACACGTATTTCCAACAGTGTGGTGACATCCTTACCTGAGTACACCTCCAGTGCCTTGAAGCCCACCTGTCCAGAAGTCAGCTTACCATAGGTCACCATGGTTACTATGGGTCGTGCGCTAGTTTGAGCACTAAGTACTCTAAGTACTTCCCACCTGTTGACTCTGAGCAGCGTCTTCCCACCTCATCCCCCTCCCCACTTAGTGCTTTCATCCAGTCCAGTTTGTAAACACAGATTGGATACCTATTGCTGTCAGATCATTTTTCTTAAGCACAGTTCTGGTCATTTTTTTCCTCAGCTCAAAACCCTCACGGCCCCCCTGCCTATTAAATTGAGTAGAAACTCCTCAGCAGGTATCCCAGACCCCTGTAAAAAGGGCTTCAACTGCCCTTTCAACCTTTCGTCTTTCATTCCTAATATGCAGGCCAAATCCCCCACCTGTCACTCCTCTTGCTCACACTATGCCTGTGCTGCACAGTACAGTACCCATTAGCCACTGCAGCTGTTTAAAATTCAATTAATTAAAATTAAATAGAATTTAAAATCCAGTTGCTCAGTCACACTAGCCACATTTCAAGTGCTCAGTAACCACATGTGGCTGGTGGCTACTATTGGATAGCACAGATAAAGAACCTTTCCGTCATCGCTGACAGTGCTTTTGGACAGCGCTGGTTTGTGCCTTTTTGTTTCCATTCTTTCTGGCTAAACTGTCCCCTATGTCTTCCCATCCTCACCATCTCTTCTTGTAAAAACTTTCTCCCTCTACGAGGGCCTCTCAACTCAAATTCTGTCTCTTCCACACAACCTTCCTGATCATTCCTTTCTTAATGACCTGTCCCTCCTTCCCTTTAGAGCCTTGGTCGTATTTTGTCTGTTTTTTCTTTATGAAACCTAACCATTTTTTCCTCGTATCGTAGCCACTCGTCCTTTTCTCGTTTCCAGTACTGAATTGGAAGACTTTTTGAGGTAAAGACTACATTAATGATCTTATCCTGTGCACAGGACAGTGGGAGTTCAATAAACAGTTGTTGAGTTGACTACCTAGGAAAGAGAATGATTTTTCTTTTATTTCTGGAATCAGAAAGCACAGTGAACGTCTTGCCATTCTGTTCTTCTTTGCTTCCTTCCGTAATCACACAGGCCTCTTCTGCGAGACCAGGCGAGAAGTGCAGCCCTGTCCTTTGTCCTGCCTGTGCAGGTGGCCCTGGCGGCACATTCCTTCCTAGAGCCAGTATCGCTGACCTCAGTGCCAAGGAGAGCGACTGGCTGCAGCATTCAAACAGGATCCTCTGGCCAGGGCTGTGGGGCAGCACGTAGGAGGAGGAATTTCAGGGAGGGAATAATGGATGGAAGACTGAGGGGCAGGCAGGGTGCGAACTACAGACCTTGGAGAAGTGGCTGCAGAAGAAATGACTGGAATGACAGAGGCTGACGGGTCAGGGAGGTGGTGAGGCTCAGATTTAAATTACTTACAGGATGGGGAGATATTTGTTCACTTAGACCCTGGAGGAACTTTCTGGGTGGTTTATCACTGCCTGACTGTGTGTGTTCATTGTGGCCTTTCACTTAGCCGAAAGTCACCTGCCGTGAAGGAGAGGATCTCACCCAAAACATCTGGCGGCAGGGTTTCCAGACACTTTAGGGACATTCAGACGGTGGCCTCTTTTCTCTGGTTTAGCCGCCCTTGGGTGCTACAGGAGTTGCTGGTTGTCCATTCCTTGACTATGGGGGGGATGCCCTGAAGCTGAGTGAGTGTGTGCGTGTGCGTGGGCCCATGTGTGTTCTGCAGTGGGGTGGAAGCATAAGCTGTTAGAATAGGTTCACAAGCTCTTTGTCTTTGCAGGCTTGTTTTGCAGAGGGAGAAGCACTTCCATTATCTGAAAAGAGGCCTTCGACAGCTGACAGATGCCTATGAGGTAAACACGCTGCCCTGGAACTCTTCCTATCAAATATCAGCCAGATCTTTCTCCTTTTTTCTATTTGAATGTAGAAGTCTTATGGGGCTGACCTGTAGCAGCTTCTCCTTGTACCATGTGGCTCTGGCAGGAACCAGGTACACGGGAGCCAGGTCCTGCGGAGCTGGGACTCCCGCTTCTGAAAGGGCAGAAGCGGATCCCTTCCAGTGTTGCTCTCCCTCAGAGCCAATGGAGCGCCATAGACGGCGGGGGCTAGCGGGGTGGGCTTTTTTCCACTAGACCAACAGCTGAGGGCTTCCTGTGCTTTCTTCTAGACAACCCTTGACAGCTCACTAAAAGGCAGTTACTTGTCTGTCCCTAACCCTTTGCTCTGTAAGCTGATCTAATTTCTGTACTGGCTAGAGGATCAGTGTATAAATCCCAGAGAGTACTCCTACAGTTTAACACTGTGAAATGCCTGAACTTAGAGTGGGTTGTAAAGCCTGTTCCTCAGAGCCCTCGGGTTCCACAGAGGGGCCTCGGGTGGGGGCAGTGGTGGAGGAGGGAGGGGGAAGGGGGTTGGGAATGGGGTTGAGTGGCAGGCAGAGCGTGACTGTGAACCGGAGGGCTCCAGTCTTCCTGCCCCACTTGACACAGAGCAGCCCGGCTTTTAATGTGCTTTTGATGTGGGGTTCTACATTTGGTTATTCGTGGCAGGGATTGCCAACTCAAATGCCCGTAGACCCAAGCAACATAAATAAGAAAAGTGGGCTGAGGGCAGACTGAGGCACACTGGAGGCCCCCTGCTTTCATTCGGTTCCTGCCAGTTGCTGCCATCCAGGAATGCAGACCCAGGCTTGCCAGATCTCTCTCTCTCTCTCTCTTTTTTTTTTTCTTCAAATGAAGCCAGGAATCCACATTTTTATGTGAATCTCTCAATGCTTAAATGTTGAAACCAAGGCCAGTTAAACAAGCAAAACATTACAAGGAACAGGCAGAGCACATCCACGGGCTAGATTTGGCCTTGGGCTCAAAGTTTTCAATCCTTGACTCAAGTTCTTGATGGTTAGAGTCCAGTCAACCCTGATACGATTAATGCCATACCAGCTGACAATTTCTTGAACAGCGTGGTGAAAGCTTACCAGGCGTTATCTCATTTAATCCTCACAACTACTCCATGAGGTAGGTGTGTCTTTATCTTGTACGGATAAGGAAACAAGCATAGCAAGATGAAGTAATTTGCTCAAATGCACATAGCTATTAAGAGGAGGAGCTAGGACTCAAAACCAGTCAACGCACCACTGCCCCCCAGGTGGCAAGCTAGCCATAGCACATTTATGAAGAGGGCAGCTTGTGCCAATGGAAAGAGCGCTGGATTGGGAGTCCAGAAATCTGGGTTCTTGTTGTCAGCTCTGACATTTACTGTCTTTGTAATCTGGAAAAAGTTCATCTCTCTGGACCTCATTTATATACTTTTAATCTGTAAAACTAGGGCAGTAATACTACTTGCCCGCCTAGCCTTGAATGCTCAATACATGTTTATGGCTTCAGTTAGGATCAAGATCTGTTCACATGTCACCTTTGGGAGCCTTTCCCAGCCCCCCAGGCAGAATTAGTCAGTCTTTGCCATGTGCTCCTTTAGGACTCTAGTTCTGCCCATTATAGCATTTATCCAGGTATATATATGCATATGTTCCGCCTTGTTCCAGAAAGACATAAGGTAACTTGTGCTTATGTGTCTAGTGCCTTCTTCCTCTACAGATAACCACATACATTCTGTATGCCAAGCATCTCAAGAATAGGAATGGAATTTTATTCATTATCGTGCCCCTAGTATCTAAGACAGTGCTTAGCACAAGTAGATACAAAATATTTGTTGATTCAATGAATGAATTAATCCAGGAAATCCCTTCTTGAGATTCGATATCTCCTTGGGTCTACACTGAGAAAATAGCAGCACTTAACTTCCTGGCATGTGGGAAGTCCTCATCTCAGCCTCCCTTAGACGCCTGTCAGGGAGGGACCCATTGGGTTCAAGGTAAACTTCTTTGTCCCATCGTCCTTTTCTCACATATGGTCATTTCAGCTCCTGGCTAAGGCCACAAAGCAAAATGTCCTTCATTCACTGATTGTTCATAGGGTGCCCTCCCCCCTTGCCAGGCTGCCGAGAGGGAGACAGATGTTGCCTTGTCAGTAGTGTCTTGGAATGATTCTGAATAAGGGGTGTGTTTTCTCCCCTGTCCCTTCTCAGTGTCTGGATGCCAGCCGCCCATGGCTCTGCTATTGGATCCTGCACAGCTTGGAACTGCTAGATGAGCCCATCCCCCAGATGGTGGCGACTGAGTGAGTCTGGCTTCGGGGCATCTGGGGTGTTCTCTGAAATTGTATTTTGAGTTTGGGGTTCTTTTTGTTTTGTTTCTGTTTTGTTTGTTTTGAATGGAAAACACAGGGTGCTACAAAGAAGCACTTGCCCTTCTCTTGACCTCCAGTAACTTCCTGAAACTCCTCCACTTTAGAAGCCTCTTGTAAGCTCGTGGGTAGAACAAGACTTTGAACTCCCAAGAGAAGTTCTTCTTCTGTAGCCTTTTCTTTTGGCTTTTGCTCTGGTCTTTGAGAAAAGTCTTTATCATCAACTCTGAGAGACACGATTTTGCCAGAAAGTACAGTGTGCATTTGAATAGCTTCTGTGGGGAGGCATGTGCCAACCCAATGAACAAAAATGTCTTTGCCTTCCATAAACACCTCCACAAAAGTCCCTCCCCCAGTGCTGGGGGACAGTTAGCTCTTGATGGCACTGGAAGTGTTCCCATCTTGGTGTGCAAATGCCGTGACTCACAATTTTCTCAAACTTCTGATTTATGATTGGAGATCTAAGCAACTGAGATTCTTCCCAAACTGATGGTTCAGATGGTGTTCTCAGTGTGGCACCTCACCCTTAGAAGCTCATCACAGTTTATATTTTAAAGAAGAAGACACTGATCATCACTCCAGTCTTAGGGATACGTGGGGTAGGAAAGGGCGGCCAGGAATTGGATATAATGCCCCAGTTCTCACCGAGAGAGAGTGTGTCCCCACAGCAGCATCTTGAGTTCATCTGCTCCCTGGTGCTCCTGAGGGAGGGGAGGCCCCTGAGCCAGGTTCGTTTTTCCGCAGCCCCCAGGGGCAGCTGTGCCAGGAGGCGAGGAGGCTAGCCTGTGCCCCTCCCTGGTCACAGAGCCCCTGCCTGGGTCACATCGTCAGGTCAGAAGAACAGAACTGCGCATTGTCTCATTCATTCTGTCTTAATAATAACCTCTTATTCTTGCCTTCCTGGGCAGGGTGTCTTGTGATGAATGTGGAGAGGGAAGATAATGAAGATTAGGCCATTAACCCTCGTGATGCGTCGATGCTTTTTGAGGGAGAGGGAAATATGCACTGTCTTCCTCATCATGATACTGCTGCAAACCTAGTTTCTTCTAGCTCTGGAAGTAAAGTCAGACACAGTTTCTGCAATAACAGGAATTTAGTTGTCAGAGTAAAGGCCCATGTGTTTTGTTTGTTTGTTTTTTATGAGGAAGGTCAGCCCTGAGCTAACATCCGTGGCCAATCCTCCTCTTTTTGCTGAGGAAGACTGGCCCTGGGCTAACATCCATGCCCATCTTCCTCTACTTTATATGGGACGCTGCCATAGCATGGCCTGACAAGTGGTGTGTAGGTCTATGCCTGGAATCCAAACCCGTGAACCTTGGGCTGCCAAAGTGGAGCGTGTGAACTTAACCGCTATACCACCGGGCCAGCCCCCAAGGCCCATATGTTTTTGAAATACCAGTTGGGGGTTGTGGATTGTTTGGGAAGTTTCTCCCCGACACATACACAGTCAGGATGTACGCTAGGAGAATGGGAAAGTCATAAAGGAGAGAAGGAAGAAGAAATAGGAGGTCCTGTGAGAGTGAGGTACAGCTGCCCCTAGAGGAGGACATAGACTGCTTTGAAGAGGAAAGAGTGATAAGGGGGTTCCTGAGATGGAAGAAATTGGGTCAGCATCGGTTTTGAGTTTTTTCTAGGTTGTATACTTGGTGTTTTATAGATAAGACTTTGCTGAGAAAATAAGTGTGGAAACACCAGATAAGAAGAGAGAACCCCTTGGGGCTTTTCACACTGAACAATTGGAGACAACCTAAATAGCAACAGTAGGGGATGCTTTAAAGTGTGTTTAAAATTTAAGTAAAGTATGCAGTACATACAATGAAATACTATGCAGCCATTTAAAAATTGAAAAGTTAACTAGACTTATTGTCAGTCATTTCACACTATATACAAATATCAAATCATTATGTTGTACACCTGAAACTCATATAATGGTATATGTCAATTATACCTCAATAAAAACATTTGTATATATAAATGTGTATATTTGTATATAAAAATTTATATTTATAGAGAGATGTTCATGATTTAAATGAAAAAAACTTAGTTTTAAAAATACAACTTTTATAGATAAAAATATAGATGGTTATATGCATAGAAAAAAACCGGAAGGATATATGTGCACATAGTAGTAGTTATTTCTGGATGGTGGGGTTAAAGATTTTTTCTTTTCTAAGCTTATTTGTGTTTTCTAAAATTTCTACGATGAACTTTTATTGTTCTGTAATTAAAAGAGTGTTTTAAAACTAAGAAGCTGATTTGTCCTAATTTCAAGAACCACTTGATAGTTAATGACTAAGAATTTCTGCTTCACAGCTGCCTTAAAAGCTTTACCTGTGGTTCTTCTGAGCATTGATTTTACAAACTTTTAAAGAATTTCTTAGACTTTCCAATAATGTATTTTCTTTTGTGTCTAGCAGGCGGTTAATTCTAGGTGCAGATAATATTTGTTATGCACAGAGCCTCGTAGCTCTGACCTCTAGGGAAATAAGCTATTTTTAGTAAGATATAGAAAAATCTTAATTACTTCTGTAAAAATATGGGGATTCTTTTTTGGACTACCTGATATAGGGTATTGCCTTTTTATTTATTTTGCACGGGGAAAAGAAATGCTTTGAAAATGTGGTCAGGTTTTTTTTTTCTCTTCTTTTTTATATACAAATATTAAGGTGATCCAGAGGCAGAGTTTAGCTCTGGAGTTTTATTATTTTTCTGCCTGTTCTTTCGCCACGCCCTTACCTAGTGCGCCACACACACACGTTTCTCTCGCTTTCCTATTTGGTTCATGTTTGTGCTTCTGTTTGTTCAGTGAATAGTATGACAAGCTGAGTTCCCTCTAGTGGCCAAAATCATTTTTGTCAGCTACTGTGACTGCTGGTATCAGGCCTTTCAAGAATAATATATTCATAAGTAGGAATTGAGCTTGCCTCTCTTAAGAGATTGTATCCACAAGTTATACGTGTGTTTACCTAAAATAAATTAATATTTTGAAACTAGACTAAGTACGTTTGCTTTTTTAGTGATTTTAGCACTGAGAGTCCCATGCGTGTGTTATTCATAACAGGCTGTGTTATGAAAGTTACAGGGAGACCACTGCACGGTTAAGTTAGGTTTTTAGCTTCTGTAAGATCTAAAAATTGTCTTTCACTTAAAAATTGTTTTAGGACTTTTCTGCTTATAAAGTTTTTCCAAAGATTAGATTTAAATTTTCATGTGTCAGTGTTTTATTATTTCTCTTTCAAAAGGTTATTAGTAGCTTGTCCCCTGAATAGCTCCTTAAATGTTTTTCCTTTTAATTTTCTTTTTTGTTTTTTTGGTGAGGAAGATTCACCCTGAGCTAACACCTGTTGCCAGTCTTCCTCTTTTTGCTTGAGGAACATTGTCACTGAGCTAACATCTATGCCAGTCTTCCTCTATTTTGTATATGGGACACTGCCACAGCATGGCTTGATGAGCAATGTGTAGGTCTGTGCCCGAGATCCGAACCCGGGACACCAAAGCAGAGTGCGCGAACTTAACTACTACACCACGGGGCTGGCCTCTCACTTTTAATTTTTAAATTTAGATATAATTTGTCTGTTTCCTTACCTTTCAATGAGGATACCTTATGTAGTCACTTGTCTTCTGGGCATTTTTTGGCCAGGTGCTGCTGGCATCTAGTGGATGGAGGTCAGGATGCTGCTGACTAATGTCCTGCACAGGACAGTCCCCACAACAAGGAATTATCCAGCCCAAAATGTCAGTAGTGCCAAGGTGGAGAAACCCCACTCTAAAATAGGCAACTTTAGACTTGACCATACTTCCAAAACAGCGGCATCCAGAGGATTGCCGGCACCTGGTGAAGAGTCAAACAACCTGTCGCACTCCACACACAGGCAGCACGGCCTCCTGGAATCAGCAGGGGAGCCTGCCCATTTTTCACCTGTTCATTGCTGTCCTCTGCTGGGGAAGGAGATTTTCTCTCCCTCGTATTAGCCTGACATCAGCCCGTTCACCTTGCCTTCGCATCTACTCCTAAGCCGTTCTGCTCAAGCATGACTGCTCCTGTTTCCAAAGCTATGATCTTTTTTTTTTTTCTAAAGATAGCCAGGGTGAGAATTAGGCAGTGTCATCCCCTTTATTTTTTATTTATTTATTTTTTTGAGGAAGATTGGCCGTGAGCTAACATCTGTTGCCAATCTTCCTCCTTTTTTTGCCTTTTTCTCCCCAAAGCCCCAGTGGATAGTTGTATGTCATAGCTGTACATCCTTCTAGTTGCTCTGTGGCTTGATGAGCGGTGTGCAGGTCTGCGCCCAGGATCCAAACCGGCAAACCCCAGGCCACCGAAGTGGAGCATTCGAACTTAACCACTAGCCACTGGGCTGGCCCCCAAAGCTATGATCTTTGTAACTTATTCTAGGCCTTAAGTCTGTCTGTGGGAACCTGTTCGGGTGAAGAAGTTTTTCTTGTGTGTGTGTGAGGAAGGTCAGCCCTGAGCTAACATCCGTGGCCAATCCTCCTCTTTTTGCTGAGGAAGATTGGCCCTGGCCTAACATCCATGCCCATCTTCCTCTACTTTATATGCGATGCCTCCACAGCATGACTTGACAAGCAGTGCGTTGGTACGCGCCCGGGATCCGAATCTGTGAACCCTGGGCTGCCGCAGCGGAGCGCGCGCATTTAACCGCTGCGCCACCAGGCTGGCCCCTGAAGTTTTTCTTAAATCTAGTCTAAATTCTTCTTGCTACAGATTAGCTTCAATTTTTGTTTATTTACCAGAAAGTCTGTATAATCACCCTTTGTACACTTGAGGTATTTTGCTGGGTAGCTTCCTCACTGTGGTTGCCTGTAGTATTAAGCTTTTTAATAATTTTTATATTTAGCCATTTTTGTAACTCGAATCTGAACTTCCTTTGAGTTGGAAAACGGAGGCTTGAGCCAGATACAGTTCTGACTGACACTATTCACCATGCTGCCAACAAGCATTTTTGTTATTGTTGTTCACAACTCGTCGACCCTACCCGCTTGTCCTTTTTCTCCTATATTCCTAGTCATTTCCTATCTTATATGCTTCCTCACCCACCACTCCTGCCGTCCCTAAGTGTAACACTTGCTACTTGTACCTATTTCATTTGTTTTATTCTTATTGGCTTCTGATTTATTTTATATTATTCTGGACTTGAATTCTCACCTTGGAGATGTTTGCCTGCTTGTTCTGTATTATTTGCTTATTCACTGTACATGCTTTTGAGTCCTTGATCCGAGTTGGTGACAGTGATGTCCAGAGTCAGCCACCTTAGTCATCCTCAGCCATCGCCTAAAAGTCCGAGTAAACTCCGTACAAGGCTGACAGTAAATCCTTGATCCTCTTGCTTTGAACTTGATCCAATTACAAGTTTTATGTACTCTTTAATGGTTGAATGATAGAGCAGTGGTGTCCAATAGAACTTTCCACAATAATGGAAGTCTTCTATGTTTTGTGATAGCCACTAGCAACATGCAGCTAGTGAGCAATTGCAGTGTGGAGCTAAATTTTAAATGTAAATTTAATTAAATTTATTAATTTACATTTAAAATTTAAAGAGCCTCGTGGGGCTAGTGGCTCTCTGTTGGACAGGCAGGTCTATTGCGTTGCTACCCGAAATGTGGTCCCCAGACCAGCGGCATTGGTATCACCTGGGAGCTTGCTAGAAATGCAGAATCTCAGGCCCATCCAGCTCTACTGAATTAGATCTGCATTTTAACAAGATCCCCAGCTGATTTCTATGCACACTCAAGTTTGAGAAGCACGACACTTGGCTGTACATTGGAATCACATGGGGAGTTTTAAAAAATATCCCCGCCTGGGTCCCACCCTGAGTGATTCTGATTTAATTCATATTAGATGTGGCCTGGCATTGGGATTTTTTTTTTTTAAGTATCCCCCAAGTGATTCTAATTGTGCACCCAAAATTTATGGTACTCAGACTGTGTGTGTATCCAAATCACCTGGGAATTTGGTGAAAAAATATAGAGGCCCAGGCTCTTATCCTGCTTCAGCAAGCCTGGGTCTCTATTTATTAGCTCTCCAGTGATTCTGATACACACATTTTGGGTTTGAAAATCCCTGATCTAGGAGGTAGTTTCCCACTTTGCTGGTAACTGTCACGTAAGCTAGAATGAAACGCCTTGCTGACTTGCAGGAAAACTGATCTACTAGATCATTTAGTCATATGACTAAACTAATGATTTATGAATACTTGTTTTTCACAAAGTGTGTTACTCTTGGTGTTTGCACAATGTTTCCTGCTTGTGATTTTTTTTATTAGTTGGTGACTTTCTGGTCTCTAAGATAAGTTTTTCTCCCCCTTTTGATAGGTAGAAGTATCATTCACATTTTGGTTTTCACAATTGCTGGGAATTCTGTTGATGACACCTGGTAGCTTTGTGGTCACTTTGCCAGTTCCTTAAGGTGCAAGTTCTTGGAAGCCCTCTGGATCAGAATGTTCTGTAATACGGAAGTGTGTGACAGTCAAGAGAAGCCCAACCCCTAATTCCCCAGCATAGTCCCACAGACAGACAGATAGCTGTCAGCTGAGGGAGGTTGGCGTGGAGGAATGATTTAAAGGTATCTGGTACATTCAGATCCCAGCTCATTCCAGACTGTAGGCTACAGGAGTGTTGCATTTGACTTGATTCTATCCTGGGAGTCGGGAAAGGGAATGGATAACTAGGTGACTCTCTTTTCTTTTCTTTAATGTGCTGTTAAGTTTTCTATCATCTAAAAGCTTTTGTTTTTGTGATATAGAAACCTTTTTGTATGCTAGTGCAGCCAACTTTTGTTAGGACATGAGTTTATTAGCTATTTCTTTCTGGGTAGTGTAATAAGTGATGAAGATTTGGAAAATATGTTAGAAACAAACTCATTTTCTCTGAAAATTAATTGCTATTAAAAACATGCCACAAAACTGTCTCTCTTTGATTATCACCTTTGGTTTCAATCCTTGTGTTTCCTACAGTAAAATTTTAGGTGCAAATAGAAGTGAATGTGTATTGTTTTTAAACCGTGACAATTTCAGGACTCCAATAGCAAGTCAGCAGCATTTTCTATCACTGTTCCTGCCCAGATAATGGAAGATCTGAAATCAAAAGTAATCAAATATGCTGTGGACAAGCAGTAATAAACTTGTGTCTGAGTGGAGATTGACTGGACTCTGTGGTCTCTCTGGTGGCAGTAGATGAGAAACAATGAGGTGAAAAAGCCCAGGAAGAGAAGGCTGTCTGAGCACTGGAAGGGCACAGATTTGCAGTTTCTTCTCTTAAACGGAGGCTTGTCCTCATAGGAAGCCTGTGATTCCGGCTGAGTCACGGGGAAACAGCTTGACCATCAGAACTTTCCTGGGCACCCCTTTCTGGTGAACTTCAGAGGATCTTGGACAAATAGGGGCTCTCTTGGTTTCCCCTGAGGCAAGAATGCAATGTCTGGGTAAACTGATGCCGTGCTTGGAGGCAGGGGCTTGAAGGCAAACCCTCCCTAAACAGTCTCCCTCAGTGAGAGAACTGGAGCGTCAGTCGATTAGTGTGAAAAATTCTCCAAGAACCCACAGACTGTGATGCATTCTTGTGATACGAGTCAGCAGTGCTTAAGTTTGCCATCATTGAAGTGAGCGTGTTAGAAGCCTACCTCTCTTTCATTCTCCTAAGCATGGAGGCAGACTCTGTTAAAAGCTTGTATTTGTCAGTTGTAGGAATAAAAATCAGCAGCGCAGGGGCTTTGGTGGCAGTGGGAGTGGGAGGACATCTCTCTAAATATCCTTGGCAGGCCTTGGTGATGGATCTAGACCAGGGTGGTTAGTGTAGAAAGAAGCAATTGGGCACCACCACGACTGTAAGCAGAATTTTGGGAGGTGCCCCAAAGGCAAGGAGAAAGAGGCCAGTACCACAGATCCAAGGTGGCAAATTGAGTGAAAGTATGGAAAAGATTGGTCAAGAAGCATGAGCCTTGCCCTCAGTTCTATGAAAGGCTATTTGTCTCTGCCCGGCGTGATGTTCCTCGCTTCACCACTAGGCAAATGCTTAAATATAAAACTCATAGGAGGGCGTACAGTACTGATGAGTAGTAGAGTAGAGAGTTAGGCCCTTTGCAGGGGTTAACTGTATTCAATGTATATTCAGTAGGTGGAAGGAAAGGTTTGTTTCGCTTTTGAGGGAGACAGGAACGTTGGAAAGGCACGGACTCGGGTGGAATTCAGTGTTTTGACGTTAATGCTCTCTGACTTTGTTTTGCCGTTGGCTGTGTGCTAGTGTGTGTCAGTTCCTGGAGCTGTGTCAAAGCCCAGAAGGTGGCTTTGGAGGGGGCCCTGGCCAGCACCCACACCTCGCACCCACGTATGCTGCAGTCAACGCGCTGTGCATCGTCGGCACTGAGGAGGCCTATGACGTCATCAACAGGTACAGCCAAAGCCAGCAGTGAGGAAACCCGGGAGGGCTCCCTGCCTGCTGACCCTGCTCTGACCCTTGCCGTCTCCTGCCTCTCTCCCGTTCGTTTCTCAGAGAGAAGCTTCTTCAGTACTTGTACTCGCTGAAGCAACCTGATGGCTCTTTTCTCATGCACGTTGGAGGTGAGGTGGATGTGAGGTGAGTGGGTTTTTTTTCAGGTTGCTGCATCAGTAGATTCTAGAGCTTGTCTGCCATTAGAGATGCCAGACTCAAGGAACACCACGGGGAACCCGCTGCTTCATCATGCAGAATAACACGCAGAGTGACGTCTCAGTGACACAGTGTCATAATCACTGCAGATAGGAGACAGACGTCCTCAGGTGTCATTATCACTTGCCTTCTTTTATATAAATGTCAAAGTATAAGTAAGACAGAGGCAAAATCAAATGCTTTTCTTTTAAAAATTAAAAATATATTTGGTATAAAATGATATCCCATAATATATAATAACTGTATAGTGTAATATAATCTTTCATCTCTGGGATAGGAAGGGAGAAGAAAGCCCAGTAGGGACTCAGTAAATGTTATCTGAATGAATTGATGAAATCATGAGAACGTTGAACACCTGCCTGACTATGCTTTGGGAGGTGCAGGAACCCTTAGGGGTCAGTGGGATGCAGTGAAATAGAGTTGCATTAACTGACTGGAACCAGTTGTCTCGAAATTATTATTTTACTCCAGAATTGTCTGATATACCTAGCAAGTAGCTGACTCACCTGATGGAGATTGCTTATGAAGCTTGTAGGGAATTCACTAAGTCTCTTCTCAAAGGCAATGGATCATTGAGATTTTATATCCAATTCTTATTATTCAGTCTGAGAAATGCATTTTTATATGAGGTTTCTATAGCAAAGCCATCTTACTGCCTATTTGTAAATGTGTTTGCTTCTACACAAGTTGATTAATATTCTGGCTTAACTATTCGTTTGACAGTATAGGGAAGAAAAAAACATGAAAGTTTTAGAGCATAAAACACATTGCACATAAAAGGAGGTAACCAGGTTGTAAAGGCCTTCATAAAGAATTTTGTTCTATCTGTAACCTGTCTGTTCAAACCAAAAAAAATTGGCTAGGTATCTACCAGAAAAACTGTTTCTCTACTCACAACATTTCTGACACCCAACATGTGGTTTTCTCCTTCATAGTAAACAATTCTGACACTAACTACCTAGAGTTAGCACAGACCCCACAGGCGAAGGGCTCAGTCCCACAAGACTGCCCCCCACTTTCAGACACCAGTCACAAGTAGCGGGTCCCCAGGTGACCGACACTTCTGCCTGACTTGGCTACAAATCGGGGTTCCCATGAGCCCCTCCACAAGTTCAATAATTTGCTTAGAACAGCTCACAGTGCTCAGGGAAACACCTTACTTACTATTACGGGTTTGTTATAGAGGGTACAAATGAACAACCAGATGAAGAGGGCAAGATCTGGAAGGACCAGGAGCACAGGAACTTCTATTCCAGTGAAGATGGGGTGTATCACCCTCTCAGCAAGCACATGGATGTGTTCTCCAACCCAGAAGCTCCCAAAACCCCTTCATTTAGGGTTTTTATGGAGGTTCCATTATGTAGGCATGATGATGAAATCATTGGCCCTTGGTGATTAACTCAGTCTCCAGCCCCTCTCCTGTGGAGAGTGGGGCCGAAAGTTCCAACCCTCTAATCACACCGTTGGTTCCTCTGGCAACCAGCCCCCATCCTCCAGGAGTCACCTCATTAGCATAACTCAGGTATGGTTGAATGGGGCTTGTTCTGAATAATAAATGACTCTCCTGTCACCCCCATCATTCAGGAAATTCCAAGGGTTTTAGAAGCTCGGTGCCAGGAACCAGGAAGAAGACCAAATATACATTTGTTATTAAATCACAATATTCCAGTATCTGTTGTTAAAAGATAAACTGAGACATATTAAAATTTTTAAGTTTATTTGAGCAGAAACCAATTCAAATTGGGCAGCATCCAATCTGGCAGATAGAAATGAGCTCTGAGGAGCTGTACAAACTGAGAGACTTTTATAGGCAGAAGGGAGCGGGACAAGAAGTGATAGGAGGCCAAAATAGGTTGGTTATTGCAAGGTCACTTTCTTTTAGGGGACGGCGGGGGTCTGACAGGCAGATGACCTCACTAGTGCTGACCAGACAATTCCTGATTGACTGGTTTAAGATTCCATTTCTGGGAGAGCCGAACTGTAATTGTCTCGGTTTGGTGACTTGAAGCTTAGCATAAGTGACTCTATTTTGGGCCTGTTGTCTTGTTTTTAACACTGTATATGCCAGTGAAGCCAATATAACTATTGAGGAAAAGCAGTGCTGTATTGATGCTTCTTATGGAAAAGGTTGAAAGATTTTTTTTCTCTTCACGGTCACTACATTTTCATTCATATTCTATAGATATTCCAGCCAAATACACACAGTCTTGAAATTTAGCTTTTTAAAACTTTCTGAGATTATTAGGCAAAAACAAACAAAACCCTAGCAAGATTGCTTTGGCATTTTATCGCATACCTAGGTGACAGAGCATAGAGTGTGTTCAGGAAAGGAGAAGTTCAGTGTCGCTGAAGTGTAGAGGGCCTCGGGGGCAGTGGGAGAAATGGAGCTGGAAGGACAGGCTGGGAACAGACTGAGGGGCCCTAAAGTCTCCTTAAGAAGTCTGGGGTTTATTTTAAGGGCAGTGGGAAGCCTCTAACAAGCTTTAAGTAGGGAGTGATGTGATCTGATTCGTATTTTATTAGAAGTTCTCCAGTGCAGTGAATAGATTGTAGTGTTTTAGTGAAAGTCCTCTGGTTTCAGGGCTGGAGGGAAGAAGACCAGACAGGAGATGGATCCAGGTCATGGTGACTTGAATTTGGGTGACAGCAGCAAGGATGGAGAGTAGTGGACAGATTTGAGAGACGTGATGACTGGATGGAGGGAGAGAGGAAGAAACTGCACGAAAAAGGTGTATTTTGTTCCCTCCCTGTCTCAGTGAGAGATCTAGGACTAGTGGCTTCTGATGTCACGTCTCAGTTGTCCCGTTTGAGAGAGGCAGACTCCGTTGTTGGCCGCCTGCACACCTCAGAGGTTAGGTTAGGATTTGGGAGCAAATACTTTTGAACGCCTTTGAGATGCTCAAGACCTGAAGGAAATTAGATCAGACCTTCGAAGTTAGCTTCTAGTAAATGATGACATTAGGCACGTAGGACTCTTGCGTGCTTCCGATGCCTGCTGGTGTAACTCAGCCTTTGCTGTGCCTTAGCCAGAGTGAGCAGGCTGATAAAATTGCTTGTAGGATAATAATGCTTGCAGCTTCTGCAGAGGTTTCTCTGGAATACCTCAGTCAGCTTGGCTTAGTATTATGTCTATACTGAATAATATGGAAAGTAGACCTTTGTCTTTCCTCCCTATTATATTCCTTAGGAGCCCTTAGAAAAAGGATTTGTCAGCAGAATTAGAACAAACAGTTTTTGTCTTCAACATAAAATGGAGCGGAGATGCTGGATATTTGAAAAGACTGTAGAAAGGAAGGAAAGACAGTTTGTAGATGTGTTCCATAATAGAGGGAGAAGCTGAAATAAAGTGTGTCCTGAGAAGAATTAGGGCTGGCAGGATGGAATGCAAGAATTATTCCACATGAAGTAGGATCACATTAAAAAAATAGACGTACTCTTTCGTTTAAAAGTGTGTGTGTGTGTGTACTGGGGTGGGGGGGGGCTTGAAATCAAAGTGCTTTTCTCCCTCTAGAGGCCAAAGGAATGTACTGAGTGGGCCTGTCTATTCCTGTCCCTCTTGTCTGGTCTAGGCAGCCATGAGGGTTTGGTGGCCTACTTTGGAGTGCGTCTGTTGCAGAAAAAATATAGTTAACCTTTAATGTGTCCATGCCGTAAACAGATACAAATCCTGGATCTAAAACAGTGCTGACATCTGAATGGATGAACCTATCAGAAATACCTGGATGACTCCAGGGAGTTTGAGGAACCAGTATAGGTCTTTGAAAGAAGAGCTAAGTTCACTTTTGACACGAATTGATGTGGCCGTTATTTCCTCTGATGTAGATTTGACCATGTGGAGGTAGGGAGAAGAGAATGTCATGTTCTTTCACTGGAGCCATGCTGTGAGCAACTCTATCAAACAGAATGTCCAGCCTCTCAGTGGGAGACCCAGGAGGACTGACCGTGTGCCAGGAGTGAGGACGGGAGGGCAGTACAGCTTATTAGGCAGAGAGGGCAATCCGCCCCAGAAGTCCAGGGAGCCTCATTTAGGCTCTTCCGTAAGGCTTAACACTTTCCCCTCTATTTCTGTCCTTCCAGAAGTGCATACTGTGCCGCCTCGGTAGCTTCTCTGACCAACATCATCACTCCAGATCTCTTTGAAGGCACTGCTGAATGGATAGCAAGGTGAGAGAAGCTGGGGTTTGTCCTGGCCTCTGAGACAGCAGGTGGTCACGACTTCTGAAAAATAACGAAAATGGAAAAGGACCCAAATGTTAGAGTTGTAGATTGTGCATTTCAAGAATACTTTAAAAGTTTTCTTTTTCCCAAATTTTCCTTAATGTTGTATTATAATTTAGATTGCCAAGGATCAAAAGCTTGGGTGAACAGTATTGGTGGGAGCCTAAATGGATTTGACCACGTGGAGAGCAATTTGGTGATATCTCAAAGTTGCTCTTGCTGATGACCCAATAATTTCCACTCCTACAGAAACTCTCACACACTTGTATGAAAGAGACAAGCATAGGACTTGTGTATAAGAGCAAAAAGCTAGAAAGAGGTTAAATGTTCATAAGCACCAGATGGATAAGTAAGTTGAAGTATAGTCATATTGGAATATCACATAGTAGTTAAAATGAATGAACTAGAGCTACATGTATCAATTTGGATAAATCTCAAAAATAGCGTTGAGTAAAAAAAAAAGGATGTTAAAGAAAACATGCGGATCAGCACATTTACTTAAAATTTGCAAACATGCAAAACAATTCTTTGTTGTTCATGGGAAGAATCACATGTAGTAATACAAAAACACATGTGGGAAGGATAAACACCAAATTCAGGATGGTGGTTACTTTTGGGGGAGAGCACAAAGGAAATGAGATCAGGAGAGGTCTACGCATCTATGCAGGAGACTTCAACTGTGTCTCTAATTGTTCATTTCTGTAAAATAAAAAAAAGATCTGAAGTGTATATGGCTAAATCAAAGCTAGGTGTTAGATACACGTATGTTCTATATGTTATTTGCTATACTTTCCTGGATGCTTCAAATATTTCATAATTTAAAAAAAGAAAACAAAAGGTATAGCAGATATGTATGTACTATTATGGAATGATATCCAAGCTGTATTGTTTTATTTTTTTTTACATTTTTATTTGTGTCAAAGTAGTACTTACTACTATGAAAATATAATTTACAGCTAAAGCAGATGATGTACTATGATCATATTTACCTTTTTGTATAACTCTTATTTTCCTGGAATTAATCACTACCTCTTTTTTTAAATGTATGTGAATTCATGAATTCATCCCCAAATTTTCTGCCAGAGCTGTAAAAGTTACTCTCAATACAGTCAAACACTTCAGGGAATGTATCAGTTCTCGTGTGTGTGTGTGAGAGTGTGTGTGTGTGTGCATGTGTGGGTTGTGAGTTATCCCTCCTGGTGGCTTCTGCCCTCCTGCTGCAGTCTGGACAGATTGCTCTCACTTGCTGCACAGCAGGCATCCAGAAGCTTCCTTTCAGCATGAAATCCACTTCATTTCTCTCCTTTGTTGAAGCCCCTGTCCTCCTTTTTCTTGGTTTACTTACTCATTTTAATGAAGCACATACTCCAATAGATCCCAAAAAAGGGCACTTGGGAAATACATTTTTAAGATTTTGCATATATCTTTATTCTAGTCTCACACTTGACTGATAGTTTATTTGGTTAGACATTTCTAAATTGGAAAACTGTATAAATCGTATATCTTCAGAATTTTTAAGTGTTGCTTCATTATCTTCTGGCTTCTGGTGTCATTGTTAAACAAGCTGGTAATAATAATAACCAGCATTTACTGAGGATTTGGTGTGTGATACTCAATAGTAAGGTAACTATATAGTTTAGAGGTTGAGAGTATAAGCTTTTGAGCTAGACTGCCTAGGTTTGGTTCTTTTTTATACTTTCTGCTTCTCAGTTGAGATTTCCCATCTTTTTATTCATTACAATTGTATTTTTCTTCACTGAAGTAAATGTATAATTATAATATCTGCTTTAAAATTCTTGCCTGGTAATTTCAACATCTGGGTACCTTGGAGTTGGCATGTCACATTTTCCTGATTCTGCGTATGTCAGGTAAATTTTGGATTGTATCCTGGACATTGTGATGTTATGTCCTGGAGACTGGATTCTGTTAGATTGCTCTAAAGAGTGTTGGTGTTTTTATTTTAGCAGGCAGTCAACTTGGTTAGACTCAGACTGCAGATTGTTACACCTGCATTGGGCAGTGGCTCAGCTCTTGGATTAGTTTTTGGTCAGAAGCTATTTGCAGCTTGCCCAATGTGTGTGTGATTCAGGGGTCAGGTAGAAACTTGAGCAAAGTTTAAGTGTGGAACTTGGGGTTTTCCTTCTCTGGTTCTCCTCTTTCTGGGATTCCTTGATTTCTGTCAGCCTGGTTCTTCTTGCCAGAAAGATGGTGGGCTTTCTATTAGTTTCACTTTCCCTCCCCTGCCCCCTGACCTGCTGCTGCCACCAGTGGGTGACTGTAGCCATCCTCAGGGCAAGCCACAAAGAAAAAAGGGGTGGGGGAGGGGATGCGCTGCCTGCCTGCTGTTGTCTGCTCCAACTTTCAAAGCCCCACCGAAATCTGCCTGCCTTTTTCAGTCTGCTGAGCCCGCGGGAAGTTGTTTCTGTGTGTTTTGTCCAGTGTGGGTGGCTATTTGCAGGAGGATTAGTCTGTTAGGCACTTACTAGATGTGGACCTCTGATTGCCTGGGTTTGAATCCCAGTTTCATCGTTTATTAGCTTTGTGCCTTGGACAAGTTATTTAACTTCTCCATGTCATAGTTTCCTTATATGTCAAATGGTGGGACATTGAATTTGATATTAAGCTGCAATACAAAGAAATTAAGTGACCACAACCTGTTGTGGTAACCACTGTGCTTTCCTGTCTCCCAATGCCATTGTGGTTCCCAATCCATTGTATGCTTTTGTTTTCTTTCTCTTTCTCTGTCCCACCCCATCCCCCTCTCTAGAAGTTTCTAGAATCTTTAGTCTCACTGTTTGGAAACTTTGTGTTGATGAACCATGATATGGATGTTTTTTCAGTCATTATGCTGGGCACTCAGCAGGTATCTTTGATCTGGAATTACATATATTTCAGTTCCAAGAAACTTTATTATATTATTTATTTGATAATTTCTTCCCCTCCATTTTCTATGTTTGTTCTTTTTATAACATCCTATAAGTAGGATTAGTCTTCTAATTTTCCAAAATTTTTTTACCCATTTTCCACCTTTTAATCTTTCTTACTGTACTTCCTGATAGGCTCCCTTTTCTTCATCTTCTAATCCTTCTATTGAGGTTTTTTTCCTGCAATTCTGTTCTAAACTTTCTGGAGCTTACTTTTTCCTTATTTATAAAAAAGAATACTTCTTTTTTAAATACTCTCCTGTTCTTGTTTCAGGGATATTTTATCCTTGCAGTGTTTTTATTTCGTATAATATTTTATCTAAAGATATAACTTTAAAAAGTTTACTTCTGCTCCCTACATTATTTCCTCCAATTTGTTTTTGTTTGTTTTGGTCTCTCTTTCATATTAGCGACTTTGCTCAAATGTCTGGAGTTCATATTTAGGAGTTAGGTGCTAAAGGGCTGATGGGAGCTCTGTGAGCCAGGATGGGCGAGGATCCAGCCATTCATCGGGGAATTCTCATATATCAGTGTCTGTAGGGTTTTTAACTTGGGCATATCATTTTCCCTAGAGAAGAATCTTCTAGATTCCTGGTTGCAGTATGAAGTTGGCCACCAGCTTTGTGAAATACTAGTAGGGAAAGGGGTTGGGGTGTTGTGTTCAGATTGTAGACTCTCACTTAATCCCCCTGCTCAGCACAGCCTCCCTCCTGTTCTCAGCTGTGCTGAGAATTCAGATCCTGGAATTCAGATCCTCTTGATTAAACCCCCAAAACCTCCCATCTTCTGCTGGGTTTAGTCCTTCTGCAGGGTCCCTGGAGTTCTAACTGATTCTTTTTTTTTTTTTTTTAATGATTTCTCACTTTTTTTTTTTTTTAGGAAGATTAGCTCTGTGCTAACATCTGTTGCCAGTCTTTCTCTTTTTCTTTTTTTTTTCTCCCCAAAGCCCCAATACATAGTAGTATATCATAGTTGTAGAGCTGTAGCTCTTCCGTGTGGGACACTGCCTCAGCGTGTCTTGATGAGCGATGAGTAGGTCCACACCCAGGATCCGAACCAGCGAACCCTGGGCCGCCTAAGCAGAGCACGTGAACTTAACCGCTATGCCAGTGGGCCGGCCCCTAACTGATTCTTAAATAAATGTGCAACCAGTGGACTTGATTCAAACGCATCCCACTTTTAGAGGGACCTGTGTCTCCAGCCCCTGGGGCTCTCACTGGGGCATATCTCCTTGCTTTCTGTGGCTTCCTCCCCACCTCCCCTGGGCTGGTTTAGGTTTCTTTATTCTGTTAAGTCAGTTACTTCTTATCTCTCTCCTTTTCTAGCTTTCAAAATTTTATTTCCTGTCTGTATTCATATCCTCTCCTATTCTCTTTACCCTTGTGGGTTTATCCCTTTTTAAATTCCTTTACTTTCATTTTACTGGGCTCTTGTGTTCAGTCTGTTATGTTTAGCCAGAAGACACTCCCAAAGAATTTTACTAAATTGCTCCCATGCATGTAAAATGCTCCCGTGCGTGTAAAAACAGAGGGAGGGAAATTGGAATAAAAATATGTATATGGTGTCCATCTGTGTGTGCGTGCACGTGTGTGTATGTGTGTGTGTACAGAGGGAAAGAGACTGAGACACAGAAACTGACAGTGATCACTGCTGGTGAGAGGGACTAGGAGGCCAGGGTGGGCAGGAGAATTACTTTTTGTTGTTTATTTTTTTATACTGCTTGAATTTATTTTAATTCAAAAAAATTTTTAAAGGGTAAGTTAAGAAAAAGAGAAATTTTAACAGGTCCCATGCGTATTCTTCACTCATCAGACCTCTCACACTTGAGCTGTTCCTATGCTCCACGTAGCCAAATGCACTGGAAAGAAAAGCTGGAGTGAGTGTGTTGGGTGGTGGTGAGATTGGGGGATGGAGGATGCTCAAGAATCTGTACAGGGAATGGTAGCCAGTTTTTGACTCTGCGCTCTGACCTCCCTGGGCTTGAGGCCTCTCTACAAAAGGCCCGTGAGTTCTCAAGATGCCAGGCCTCAAGGGAGAGGTGCCTGAAGACAGGAGGTATTACCGCTTCCTTTCTCTCTCACGCAGAAGTTTTCCCAGCTCGTGGATGAAGTGCTCATCCACCTGCGCACCTGTGCTATAGCCAGGACTGTGAGGGAGACACACCTGTAGAGAGTGTGATGCTATGTTCATACTTGGAGATCATTGGAAGTAAAGTTCTATGTTGTTATATGAAAATATACTGAAAGAAAACTTCAATGTCACAGATAAAACATGTTCGTTATAGACAAGCAAAAAGAAGAAAATCTAAACCACTTGTAATTCCCCACAAACCACTCTTTTGGTGTATATCTTTCCAGGATTCCAGAAAAATCATACAGTACATTATCATTTTATAACTTTTTTCATGTAATCTATTTGGAACATCTTTAAATATCCTCCCATAGCATCATTTTAAATGACTGTGCAGTATCCTGTGGTACAGATGTGCCGTAATTTATATAATCAGTCCCTGCCTGTTGAGCTTCTGAGCTGTTTCCAATGTTTCACTGTTGTAAATGAGAATTCAGTAAGCAGGCTTAAAATCTGGTGTTTGGACACATTCTTACTCATTTTGTAGGATTAATTCCTAGAAATGACCCTAAATTGCTAGGCCAAAGATTATGCATATTTTTATGACCAGAAAATACACTCTTAATATATAGTCTAACCCCAAATAATAATAATTGTAATAATAATAAATGAGTAATTTGAATACAGTCATGCATTGCTTAACAACAGGGATTTGTTCTGAGAAATGCATTGTTAGGAGATTTTGTCGTTGTGTGAATATCATGGAGTGTACTTACACAAACCTAGATGGTACAGCCTACTACACACCTAGGCTCTATGGTACTAATCCTCTGGGCCCACTGTCATATATGCAGTTCATCGTTGACCAAAATGTCCTTATGCAGCACATGACTGTATATAGGAAATTATAATCAAAAAAAGGTTTATCGTGAACAGTTATAAAGGTATATATGTTCACTGTAGAAACTTTTTGAAAATACAGAAAAATAAAGAGGAAAAATATTAGCAATAGCCCTGTACTAAAAGATAACCAGAATCAGCAATTCTTTTTCAATTTCATTTTAACCTGATGGTTATCATACTATATGTACGATTTTATAACTTTTTCCAAAAAGTAATGATTTGAGGTACTATGTTTGTTACATAAGTAGACTGTTTGAGTTTCCTTTTTTTTTTGAGGAAAAGGCATTTCCAAAAGTTAATTAGCTGGCATTTTTCCATTCATAGTTGTGATGGTTTAGGCCTTAATCTGAGCAAACTCATTCCTCGCCATTAGGGTGGTCCTGCACTTGTGCCCATCCACTCGTTGGTTGACACCGACCTCTCCATCTGCTTTTCTCCATCTCCTCCTAGGTGTCAGAATTGGGAAGGTGGAATTGGCGGGGTGCCAGGGATGGAAGCCCATGGTGGCTATACTTTCTGTGGCCTGGCTGCACTGGTCATCCTCAAGAAGGAACGTTCCTTGAACTTGAAGAGCTTATTAGTAAGTGCCTGTTGATCCATCTTCCTCTCAGGCCCCAGGCCCCTGGTGATGTGACTACTCAGACATGCAGGCTGCTGGGACAGTTTGGCGGTGGGAAGGACTAACAGAGTTCCTATTTGAGCTCAGGAACTGAAAGTCCTGGATGAAGCTTTAGATAGAGTTGTTGGAGCGCTCAGCCCTGTTCTGAGAAAGTGGAAGGAGTGAACATCTGCTCTCAGTTTTGGCTCCCTTCTTCCTGCCTTTCCATCTTCCTGCTCTGAACTTTCTACATGGTGTGTTAGGCCAACCCCAGAGTCTTCTTGAGTCCCTCAGATATCTGGTGTAAGCCAGAGTACCTTCCTCATACTTCCAAGAGAAGTATAGCTTCAGTCTCTTAAAATTAGAGGTTATCGTGTATCTTAGAAAGAATCTCCTAAGAGAAAAAGTTATGAGAAGAGGTTTGAGGCATTTTTAAGGCAAGCTTTTATTACCTACCACACTATGTGAACATTTAGTAACTACATTTAAATGAGCTGAGCAGAGCTGGGTCATTGCATTGAGCAGGCAGCCCAAGCATTTATGTCTGGACTCCACACTCCTGACCGATATTCAGATGAACTCAGAAAGCAGTCAGCTTCAGGGAGTCGCTAGATCATAGTTATGTTATCATTGGAGGCCTGGTGCACAAACATGCACACAGCCGCAGCACCAAGGAAATGTCTTTGGGGGAAGCACTGATTCCCTGACCATGACCTCAAAGCAAACCAGCTGCAACTGACATTCATCTCCTCTCCCCAAGTTCAGGTGTCAGGCTCCCATCATAGGAACCATCATGAGACCCATCAGGAGCTTCCAAGAGAGTTTCTGTTATACTCTGTAGAGAAGTGACCAGCAGCATTTTGTCCTCATTCTTAGGAGGCCTCTTATAGCATATTCTTCTTGAAGGTTCTTAAAGGCTTGAAGGGTCATGCTGAACTGGAAACTTTGTGCATTAGACTTAGAGTTTATCAGTTTGTTTCAAAATCTGATCACCAACAAGGCATGAAACATAAAAGACCCATCTCCCAGGCAGAAATAAGGAATACAATTAGCGAATGCCTCAGTCACCAGGACAATATTCTAGATTTGAACCCTGTCTCTGCCACTTCCTAGCCATATGACCTTGGGAAAATTGTCTAATCTGTTTTAGCTTCAATTTTTTTTCCTTCATAAGGTGGAGATAACAGTTCTTTGAAGGTTAAAGGAGAGAACATATATAAACAGGCTGGCAGATAGTAGGCGCTCAATAAATGTTCTGTCCTTCTGACCCAAACTGCTCCCTCCCCTCCATTTGCTTTGGGAGAACTAGGACCCATATCTGAAGGATTTTATGAATTCGTGTAGCCAAGGGAAACAGAATAAACCCATGGGCTTAGGCACTGGAAACAATTAATGAGACTGGCTTATAAACACTTAAACTTGGGATATGTAAAAAAGAAGGGGGTCCCCACTGTTTCCTTGAGTAATCTTAGCCTACTCTCATTAAATGGCATCGTCCCTAAAGCACTGGTTCCTTTAAGACCCACTGGGGATATATTTGTGCCTGTACCCGCAGGGCAGTTTTCTGTGTCTTTCTTTTAAGAATTTAGGGTTGTGACTCTCTGTGGGTGGGTGTTGCCTTGAACAGGAGTATAATCTACACTCTACAACATTTAACTTAAAGGAGGGCTGGACGCCCCTTCTGCAAAGTGTCCTTAGTGGCTACTTTCAGGAAATCAGTCTAGTAAGAACTAAGTCCAGGGGAAATACCCTCCTCTGCCCCTTTCAGTTCGGTGGGCAGCTCTGTGAGTCCATGGCTGGTGGCTGGAGCTGCCTGGGAGAGCTGGGAGGGAAATGGAAATGTCATTATCTGCTCAGCCAGAAGCTTGTGCTCATTCCTGGAGGCCAAACCCATGACTGTCTTGATCTTAGTAGTAGAGTGTGTTTAGAAAACTTGGAGATAAGCGAGGAATGGTGGCATCATGTGTGACCACTGAATGACATCAAAAGCCACTGTAGAGGTTCAAAGTAAAAGCTTTTCTTCAGCCAACCAGGTTCCCCTGGAGAAGCAGAGAGGCTAGACCAACAGAGCCGTCACTGGTAATCGGGACTAATGGCTTCTGCTTCCAGTCCTGTGAGTGACTTGCTAAGAGCGCTTGGATGAATTTCCTCAGGTGCCAAGTAAAAGTCAGGAACAGTTTGAGATCATCTGATGAGATGTAGCACAAAGTTCCATTTATCTGCTTTTAATAAACTTCCCTGAGCAGGAATAGTGATTAGAAATGAGCCCCTGGTGGTCTTGTCTTAAATTCCTAGTTAAGCCTTGTTTATTGAGAGACTTCCGCAGGTCACCTTACGGCCAACTTGGCCTCTTTATTCTCTCAGCACAAGAACCTATTTGGAAGCCTGGAAAAGGCGGTTAGTTGTGTGTTAGGCGCAGAGCAACGATCAGTACTGGTTTCCTCAAAAGAGTCGGCTTAAATGGTGCCCTCGACGTCTGTGGCAGTGAGGGGAAGGAAGTACGAAGCCACAGCTGCAGAACACGAGTGCCAGGAAGCCAAGAGATGGGAACACCCAGTCCCTAGATTGGCCTCTGGAGAGCTTGTCTTGCTGGAATTTGTGTCTTTTTTATCCTACAGCTGCCTCTCTCTTCTCTGTCTCATTCTCAGCAATGGGTGACCAGCCGGCAGATGCGGTTTGAAGGCGGATTTCAGGGCCGCTGCAACAAGCTGGTGGATGGCTGCTACTCCTTCTGGCAGGCGGGGCTCCTGCCCCTGCTCCACCGCGCGCTGCACGCTCAAGGTGAGTTGGGGTGCTGTTGGCAGGGCTAGGTGATTTCCTTGGCTTCTGAACAGGTCAGGAGGCCTTCCTTAGAGGGGTTGAAGTGAGCTTTGTCTGTCCTGGATTTGGAGCGCCCCGTGTGGAACCTCCTGCCTTGAGGCATGCATGTGCAGACTAGGATTTAGTTCTAGTGGTTTAGGGGTCATTGCTGCTTCAGAGTGGCCGTGACTAGGAGGAGGCAGGTGCCTGTCCTGGGCCCACGGTGATTGCCACCTCAGCTGAGTTTGCACTGCTTCCAGTGCAGAGCTCTGTATTGCTCATGTCAGAACTGAAAACCCATGCTGTGCACGTGGTCGCAACAGTGACAGAAAAGGCAATTGCATAAAGGGGCAGAGAACCAGATCTCATGGAGAAAAGACCCACCATGTCTGGCTGGCTGTGTGGTTGCTGCCACTAGAAATGTTACGCAGTTATGCCCTGCATAACAATGTTTCAGTCAACGACAGACCGCGCATACGACAGTGGTCCGATAAGTGGTACTGACCATACAGCCCAGGTGTGTAGTGGGTCACACCATCTAGGTTTGTGTAAGTGCACTCGATGATGTTCGCACAACGACAGAATCGCCTAACAATGCATTTCTCAGAACAAAGCCCCATCGTTAAGCAATGTATGACTGACTGTATTTTAAATTTACTGAAGAATCCTGAATGCAAGTTTGTCGCACCCGCACCACTTGAGTGGAGAGATCCGTGTTCATGTCTGTGGAGTCTCAAATGGGACTAAAACCAAAGCAGTTCAATGGCAAGCAGAACTTCTGGGAGTCTGCCCTTATCATCTCCTGAAATCTCAGGCCACCTGCTGACTCCTGAATCTTCTCATTTATTTTATGTGAGAGTAGATGAACCTGCTGAGCTGATGCTCTTAGCTCACGTCAAGCTTCAGGAGAAGGGACATGTCGTGGGACTTGGGTGAAGATATCAAGTGTCTCAAGAATGTAATTTTCAGAATTAGTCCCAGAAGAATAGAGGGAGACATTGACTTTTCATTGAGTAATAAAATACAAAGACGTCCTTGAGACACTGTTGGACCTCCGCCAGCCCCGGCCGCACTGATCCTGTGCTTTTCCACAGGTGACCCTGCCCTCAGCATGAGCCACTGGATGTTCCATCAGCAGGCCCTGCAGGAGTACATTCTCATGTGCTGCCAGTGCCCTGCCGGGGGGCTGCTGGATAAACCTGGCAAGTGAGTGCCTTCTGTCTGGGACAGGAGGGACGGGAGGGGGAGAGGGTGTGCCCCTCAGGCCTCCTCAGAGCCACACGGAGCAGGTGCCGACCTTAACAGAGGGTGCCCCTGTCCATCCAGCTGCTCAGTGCTGGTGTGACGTGGGCAGAAGCACCCCCATCTCGAGCACCCACTTCGAGTGCCATCGATCCTGGCCTATCCTTTCTCCCCACTGACATGCACCCCCTCCCCAAATGGGTGAACAGATTGCCAGGTTGGTAGCTTTTTTTCCCCTCCTTTTTTAAAAACCAAACTGATTTAAATAGAACAAGATACAGGTAAAACCCCTGAATGTCGTAAACGGAGATGATAATTACGACACCTGTTACAGAGTAGATTAAATAACTTTAGTGCCGTAATGAAAAAGGGAAATCGAATAAGTCCTGTTCCCTTGGCTGCTCCCCTCTGTGCGCACACACCCTGCCCTCGGCATGCAGGGGGAGCCCCAGCTGAAGGCCAGCAGTTTATCAGGAAGGATTTGGCCCATTTCTAGATATTTTGGTATTTTTTTGGAAAAATACATGAATTTAGCAGTAGCACTACTTGGGAGAGCCCTTTCCGGAAGCAGCTGGAGGGACTGACTCTAAAAAGACAGTTCCTGCTGTCGGGCAGGGCTGAAGGGTGGGGCTCTGAAAGATGCTGCTGGGGAAAACCAGGCTCCCGTGTGCAGGGCAGGGTGGGACGTGTGAGTGCCTCCAGGCGTCTGGGTGTGTGGTCGCGTTCGTTGTTAGGGCTGCACTGCTAGGTTTGTGGGGAGCAGAGGAGCTCCTGCTTAGAGCCGCCCTGTTCTTGCAGGTCTCGAGACTTCTACCACACCTGCTACTGCCTCAGTGGCCTGTCCATAGCCCAGCACTTCGGCAGCGGAGCCATGTTGCACGATGTGGTCCTGGGTGTGCCCGAAAATGCTCTGGTAAGGTGGGATGGGGGCGCTCAACACTCCTTCTGCACAAGGTCCCCCAGGATGGGGGCTTACCAGGAGAGCAGAGCAGCTGCTCTTGCTCTGCAGAACTGGCTCTGTGCATCTCCTGTGTGGACAGGCCGGTGAGCTCGCAGTCTCTCCCTCGGTTTGCAGTCCATTTGTGAGGATGTAACTGTGGAGGAGACGCTCCTCGAAGCAAACGCAAGGTTTCAGGCAAGGGGTCCAATCTGTGACGGAGGTTTTGTGCCTTTATCCCAGGGTCTAGGACCTGGACCACTTATGATATGATAGTTCCCTCTCCAAGGAAGCTTCCTCAGAGGCAGTAACTTCCAGCATCTGCAGCACGCAGCCCTCGCTGTATGGCTGCCTCTGTCTTCTGGAGCTCTCAGCCTGCGGGCCGTCTCTCCAGAGAAGCCTTCTCAGACCACCGTCTGTAAATGAGATCACCCCGAAATGCTCTGCCATGGCCCCTTGTCCGTGCCCTTCATAGCACTCATCACAGTTTGTAATGTGTGTGTTTAACTTGTTTCTGTCTGCTTCCCTCAAAAACTGTCACCCCACGTGGGCAGAATGCTCACCACTGCGTCCAGCCCCAGACCAGCCTGGCCGCAGGAGACGCTCCTGAGCCCAGATGTGAATCCAGTAGGATCATCCACAGCCATCACATGACGGGGCCCGTGCAGATTGTCATGAAATAGTTGCAACAGGAGAAACACAAATGGCCAGTAGATGAATGAAAAGATGCCCAGCCTCACAATTAGTCAGAGAAAATCAGAGTAACAACCACTCAGCTTTTTCAAGTCTGAACATTTTTCCATATTGACCTCCTCTGCAACCCTCCTCCTTCCCCAGCCTAACTCTGTCCTGAATTTGACATTCATCATGCCTGCCATGTTTTTGTGCTATTACTACAGATGTAGGTATCCATAAACAATAGAGAGAGAATTGTTTTGTAGGTTTCAAACTTTTTATAACAGTACCTGTGGTACCACTTACTCTGCATTGCTTTTCTCACTGACCATTATACTTCTGAGGTTCATCTGTGTTCATGTGTTGCTCCGGTCTATTCATTTTAACTCATGTGTGGTATTCCCTTGTACAAATGTACCCCAATTTATTTGTCTCATTTCCTGTGGGTTAACCCTGAGATGGTCTCAGTGAACAGCCCTGTGTGAGTTTCTCAGGAGAGACTTGCTGGGTTGAAGAGGACATGCTCACCTTCACGAGGCGGCACTGAGCACTCCCCAACGTGCGTGTGTTATTTCACACTCACACGGCAGTAGGAGGAGTCGCTCCGTAGTCAGACTTTTCCTTTCTGCGAGTCTGGTGGATGTGAAACAGTGTCTCAGTTTTGTTTTGTATTTCCCTGATTATTAGTGAGGTGGAGCATCTTTTCAAATGTTTTTTGCCATTTGTGTTATATCTTCTGTGAATTGGCTGCCAGCTCAGATCCTTTGCTCATTTTTTTACTGATTTGTAATTTTAATTGTTTGCCCTTTTCTTACGTATTTGTAAGAGTTCTCTGTGTTTTTTTTTTTTGGGCGGGGGGTGAGGAAGATTGGCCCTGAGCTAACATCTGTGCCAATCTTCCCCTATTTTGTATGTGGGACGCCACTATAGCATGGCTTGATGAGTGGTGTAGGTCCCATGCCCGGGATCCAAACCTGCCGAACATAACCACTAGGCCACGGGGCTAGCCACTGTGTGTTCTTGATACGAATCCTTTGTCAGTG
The DNA here is from genome assembly GCF_020826845.1 of Diceros bicornis minor. Taxonomy (NCBI): domain Eukaryota; kingdom Metazoa; phylum Chordata; class Mammalia; order Perissodactyla; family Rhinocerotidae; genus Diceros; species Diceros bicornis. The sequence goes on from NC_080763.1 coordinate 14,035,843, forward strand.
GTGTGTGTGTGTGTGGGGTGAACCTCTTCCAGTTTGTGACTTGTCAAAGAAAGACTTGTCTTTCTTTTTCAGTGTTTTTGTTAAATAGGAGATTTTAATGTTAAACATTAAACAATTTTACTTGTTTTGGTTTTTGAGGGTTTTTTTGGGTGGAGGGTTACTTAAGAAATCTTTCCCTGCCCTGAAGTCATAAATATATTTTCTTCTAAACAGTCTAAGTTTTGATTTTCCCGTCTAGATTTTAATTCTCTTGGAATTAATCTCTGTCTGTGGTGAGGGGTGGGTATCATTTTATCTTTTTCCATGTGGATAAGCAGTTGACCAGCACCATTTGTGGACATTTACAACCTTTCCTGCTGAAGTGTGTCCCGTGTGTCACACACTCAGGTTTCTGTATATGAGGAGACTGTTTCTGGATGCTCGCTTCTGCTCCTCTGGTGTGTCTGCCTGTCTGCACTGTCTTAAGCAAATCTTAAATGCAGGTAGCAAGTCCCATCCACCTCGTTCTTCTTCTTCAAAATTGCCGTGGCTGTTCTTTGCCTTTTCCTTTTTCCTGTGAATTTTAGGATCACCTTATCAAGTTCCACAAAAAAATCTAATGGAATTTTTATTGGAATTGCATTGAATTTAAGATTAATGGGAGAGAACTAAGTTCTTTTCAATATTAGGCTTCCTATTTATGAACATAATTTTTCAGATTTTCTTACATGTCCTTCAGTGGTCTTTTATCATTTTCTCCATAAAGGACTAGTACATCTTTTGTTAGATTTATGTCTAAGAAATTTATAGTTTTTGTGTCTATTGTGACTGGATTATTTTTTCCATTATATTTGGTAACTGGTTGTTACTAATGTATAGAAATGCTATTGATATTTCTATTTTAATTTTGTATCCAGCAGCCTTGCAGAACTCTCTTAATAGTTGTAATAGTTTGTCTGTAGAATCTCTTAGGTTTTCTATTTAGAATATAATGTCATCTTCAAATAAGGACAGTTTTGCCTTTTCCCTTCTGATTTTTGAGAATTTTATTTCTTTTTCTTGCCTTGTATGTTGGCTGAGACCCCCATGGAGTGTTGACTGGAGGTACTAACAGAGGGCATTCCTGTCTTGCTTCCAGTTATAATGGGAAGGCTTCCATAATTTTTTCTTAATTTCACCATTAAGTGGGATGCTTACTGCGGAGTTTTGATAAATACTTCATATCGGGTTAGGGATGTTCCCCTCTATTCCTGGTTTTGTTTGTTTGTTTCAGTCATAATCTAGTGTTAAATTTTATTTATGCTTTTTTTCCATCAGGTTTTTCTCCTTTAATCTAATATGGTATGTTTTGTTAATAAATATTCTGATGTTAATCTTCCATTCCCGGGTTAAGCCCTTCTTGGTCATAGTAGAGTGTGAGAGTGTGTGTGTGTGTGTTTTTAATACCCTGCTGGATTCAGTTTGCTAGTATTTTTGACTAGTATTTTTATATAAGATTTTTTGCATGTATGTTCATGAGAAAGACTTATCTAAAATTCTGTTTTATTGTATTATTCTTTTCCAGTTTATGTTTCAGGATAGTATCATAATCTCAGAAAATTAGATAGGTATCTTCCTTCCCTATTTTTTAATTAATTAATTTTTTTAGTCTTTGAAAAAGTTTGTACAGGTTAGAGATAATCTATTTCTTGCAGGTTTGATAACACTTGCCTGAGCAACCATCTAGGCCCGTGTTTTGGGGGAGAATGGTGGTAGCAGAATAAGCAATTGTTATTATTTTGATTTATTCACATAGGTTTTAAAGAATTTCTTCTTAATTTTGAAAATTTATATTGTTCTATAAAATTATTCAGTTTATCTGAATTTTTATATTTTTTGACATGAAGTTGCTCATAGTATTCTCTTAAAATTTTTAAATCTCTCCTGCAATTATGTCTCCTTCTTCATTCTCCCCGAGTGGAAGGGTCCTGAATACGGGCCTAGGATTGTGCCCTGTGTCAGACCTAAAGTTTCTTTTGGGTTTCTATGATGTAGTGGAATAATATAAAATACTTTAAATATGGCCTGACACCTTTACTGCATAATAGAGTTGTGACCCTTTTTCTTGATTATAAATATAAATACATGTTCATTGTTTTATTAATTGGAATATATATAAAAATATAAATAAGAAAATGTAAAACAATCATATCACTGTTCCTATTTTGGTATATGTCCAACTTTTGTCTATTTATATACAGCATATCTACAAACACTATTTTAAAAAGTAAGTTTGGGATAATATTGTGCATCCTGTTTTCCTCATTTAATATGTTTATAAGAATTTGCCCATATCATTAAATATTTGAAAGCATGCTTTTTAATGGCTATATAATATTCCTTTGTGTCCCATGTGCCATATGTGCCATAAAATGTTTTTCCAGTACCCTGTCCTTGCACATGAGGGCCTTGTGTGATAAATCTCCATGAGCATCTCTGACGATTTGTTATGCTAAATTCTTACCAGTGCATTTAATGGGTCAAAGGCCGTGCATATTTCCAGGGACCACAGGGTGATTCATTGGCATCTGTTCTTCTCTTCGCAGCAGCCCACTCACCCTGTGTACAATATTGGACCAGATAAGGTGATCCAGGCCACCATGCACTTTCTGCAGAAGCCAGTCCCAGGCTTCGAGGAGCATGAGGATGAGGCAACAGCAGAGCCTGCCACCGACTAGAGGACACGGGGTCCCGCGGCTCTGTGTTCGCCCACCTCCCCAGTCAGACCAAGGTTTATACGTTTTGATACATTCTGCATTCTGTGCGGCACAAGCCTTGGCCACTGTGGAGCTGTGGTTCTTTGTCTTTTCCTGTCAAACAAAACAAAAGCAATGGCTCTGAGTTTGGAGAACACAGTGGCATGGTTTTTTAAAAATTCTTTCCACTCCTGTCAAACCAAAAATCTGTCGGCCCGTGCGGCATCTAAGCCCGGCTCTGGCCTGGCCAGGGTTGGTTGGGGAACCGTGCATGCTGGGAAGAAGCAGCCCCTCCCCACCAGCTCTCCAGCCTGGACAGTCACACTGAATGAATCACGTCTATGAGTATTTCAGCTCCCAGAGTCACTGCTGCGATTTTCACTTGCACGCCACCATTAAGTTGCCAGGAAGGTGCCCTCCTGTGGGTGGAAATAAGTCTGCTCCATGCCAAGCAGGGGGGGCGGCGGGGGAGCTTTGGGCCCCACCAAAATGAATTTTCCAGAAATAACCCCAGTGGGGCTTCCCTAGGAGGTACCCGAGGCTCTCACCTCCCACCCTGGTCATTTGCAAGGGAAAGGAGCTGGGGCTGGGGGAGAAAAGTCTCCTTGAGTTGTGAGTCCCTCCCCACCAGCTGGAGAACTGAGCCACACATCTCTCCAAGGTGACGCTTGGTGCATGGGCAGGATTTGCTTCGGCCCCAGGTGTGGTGACTTAGACCAGGAAACCAATTATGAGTGGAAAATGAACCTCTGGTTCAACTCTGTGTCCCTCTCACCCCACCCCATCATGTACCGTGAAAAACCCCCTGATGTCCTCAAGGCAGATGCACAGCCTGCAGCCTGTGGCCATTCTGCATGTTTCCATCCTTCCACCAACTCCCAGCCACCCTCCTCAAAGACAGTGTTGTCTTCTCACCCAGAGTATTAACACTACTAAGTCTTTCACCTTAATTTCTGACTCAGGATCTATTCACACCCTGCCCACTCCAGGCTCACAGAAAGAAGACCAAGTGGGAAAGAAGCTGGCTGCTGCAAAGGCACCAGCCATGTAAACCAGACTATGGCAGGCTGAGCGCTGCCCACCGTGTGCAGCTGGCAGGGCCTCTGCTGCCCACACGGAACCCTTTCTCGGTCAGTGGGGTGTTGAGTTGGGTCATCTGTCCACTGCTATGGTCAGAGCAAGCTCCACGTCGCTGGCCTTCACGTAAGCAGCCGTGGGCTGCAGGCAGCCAGGGGCTCAGAGATGCAGCAGGAGGCTCTTCTCAAAAACTCTGGCCATTTGCTGCCTCTAATTCCCTATTGCTTTGGTGTATTGGGCTATGTATTACCTCCTTGAAATAATAAAAGAATAACATTTTCTACGATGTCTCTTATTTGTGACTGGTACCAAGAAAATGCCTTCAGAATGCCCTGTGTTAGGAGTTACTGAAGGTTGCTCACAGATGGCCCATCTCCTCCTGTGAGATTCCAGACCATGCGTGTTGGTGATTACGAAGAGGGCTGTCGGGTTCCGCCCTCACACACCTTCTGCAGTCGAGGACTGCCTCTGAAGGAGTGGAGAAGGCTCTGTGTTTCCCAAGCTCCCTGGAGCGATTCGGTTTCCTTTTGTCACAGCACTCGGCATGCATTCATGGTCTGTCTATGTGTCTGTCTGTCTCCTCAGCCTGACCGTGAGCAGGGACTGTGCTCCTGAGTCCTAAGGCAGGCATTCAGCAACAGGTGGGTGGGCGGACCTCCTGGCCAGAGGCAGGGGGTTGTCACAGAAGCCGGAATCCTGTGGTCACCTGGCTTTCTTCCTCATCTGGTGAGAGACCTTCCCCCAAGGGAGGCCAAGAAGGTGGGTGCTCTGAGGCCTGACCCTCCTTGATGGAAGAGAACAGGGTATCCTCAGAGTAGAGCATAAACCAAATCCACATCCTAGAATGAAATTCCTGCCCCTCTGCTAACAAAGGTTCGGGCTACAAAGCAATATTGAAATGCATCCTTTCCATCACTATAACAATAGGCCAACCCTCCGACACCAGTAGCCGCAAGGTATTATGAGATTAATTGCAGGAATAATTGGTGTGGTTAAGAGACAAGGGATTGCTTCAGTCTGAGCTGGCTTTATACCAAGGAGGGAGGCTTGAGCTGGGCCCCAAAGGGTAGGTGAGTTTGGCCGGGTGGAGAAGGGAGGGTCGTCTTCTGGTATCCTTATCTCAGGGGAGTTTACACTGGCACGTCCACGAGGCTCCCTTTCTGCTCCCAGTTGGGTCTGGAGGGTTTTCTAACAAAGAGCATTCAAAGTGGATCCCGGAGATAAATTCTCAGATTTATATGTGGATCCTTAAGTAGAAGGCACTTATACAGCATTCAAAGTGGGTTACCCCAAATAAATATTTCCCCTGTCAATAAAGAAATACAGGGCCTGACCCCATGGCATAGTGGTTGAGTTCGGCGTGCTCTGCTTCAGTGGCCTGGGTTCATGGGTCCGGTTCCCGGCCATGGACCTACAACCACTTGTCAGCCATGCTGTGGCAGAGACCCATGTACAAAGTAGAGGAGGACTGGCACAGATTTTAGCTCAGGGTGAATCTTCCTCAGCAAAAAAAAAAAAAAGAAAGAAAGAAATACAAAACTACTACAGATCTCCAAATCCAGATGGGCCTCAACTTTGCCCTTGGACCCATCTCAGACCCACCTTGAGTGCCATGTAACTTAGGAAGCCTGCCAGACCCTACTGTAAGCAGAATGGGAGCCTCATGGATAAACCAGCACAAACTCCCCTGAGATAACAATACCAGTCAACAATATTCCTAAACTGCCCTCTCTTCATGGTATCATTTCTGAGTTAGAAGCCACAAGTTAGAATCTGGCCACTGCATTGTGGACAAAGCAGTAGTATCCTCAATGAAGCCACTTCTCATGAAGACCTCACATGAGAGCAGAGGCCATATATTAAATAACAGTTCCATGATGGCCTTTCATTGAGGACGAGCCTTAGATCTTACATTGCTTCCTTGCGATTTAACTTAGCAGAGAGATGGAGTTAAGCAACCACCCTGCCAGGGTTTTCTAATGTGACCTTGGCTATCTCACCAGTATTAACTGTCTATGCTGCACTTCTGGCAGGAGCTTGACAGCTGGAATTAAAAATGGAGCTCCCTGCCGGCCCTGAGAGCACTATATTGTTGGCAGAAGTGGAATCCATTGGCTTCAGATGTCAGATGTACAGATAACAATGCAGACATTCCATTATGGAAATTGAAGACCTTGTCTCATTCCCATCATGTTTACAGTGATCCTACCTCCTTATGGAAGTGGGTCACTGGGCTACCTACAGGAATTCGCCAGTAGCTTTAGCGTCCCAACTCAGAGGGAAGGGCCCTGGTGGGAAATGTATGTTCTCATGCCTGCAGGCTTCCCAGACGCTGTGGCCAGGGCTCCTAAGATACAGGCACTGCATAGGTGAAATCTTAGCAAAGACATAGGACGTCTGTCATTCACTGGGATAAGTGCAGTTTAATGAAAGTTTGCTTTCCTAACACTGGTAATAGGACCTGATGGGAATGGGATACAGAGATCTATGATGGAGGGCTACTCGGTGTTGCTTCCATCTGAGGACACAGGTATTCATTTTGGGAAAAGTAATTTGCTAATATTCCTCCACCATCTACACCAGGGGGCAGCAAACTTTCTTTGTAAAGGGCTATATAGAAAATATTTTAGGCTTTGCAAGCAACTACTCAACTCTGCTCTGCTATTGCAGTACAAAACAGCCATAGACAAAGTGTGGCTGTGTTCCAGTAAAACTTTATGAAAATAGGTGGTGGGCCACATTTGACCCGTGGGTTTGCCTACCCCTTACCCCTGATCTAGACTAAATCTCATCCATATTCATTCAACATCCCTCCACATCTTTCACAGCTGGGATGCTTTCCATGTAATATTAGTGTCAAACGACAAATATACTTAGTAAAGTTTGGACCAAATGTTGTAGCCACCCACATGCACTGCTCAGGGCATTCACTGCCTTTGAACAGGAAGGAGAATGGTACAATATAAGATATTGTTCCAACTGACAGCCTGACCCAAACTGGCTTAAAGCAAAGAGGAAACGTGTTGACTCATAAACTGAAACATACAGGAATTAGCTTGGCTGTGTGAGTGGCTCAGTAGGTTTCTCCCGTCTCTCTATATGAGCTCCAACCCCAGGCGCTCTCCATGTGGCTGTAAAATGGCAGCAGCAATAGCTCCAGACCGTCCATCCTCTTAGGGTCAAGTTCAGCCGACAAGAGCGGCAGGCACTGTCCCAGCCTTCCTTCCCTGTGAGTATCATTGTATTTCCTTGGGTTTGATCAAGCCAAGCACCTTTCTGAGAAGCAGTCCAGTGGCCAGGAGACGACAGTGCACTGATTGGCCCAAATCTTGATCACGTGCTTCTCTCATGAGTGGGAAATGGGGCTCCACCAGAAGCACATAGTCTAAGAATGGGGAAGGAATGAAGCCCCTAGTGCAAATTAAGGTTGTAGCCCATAGGGGGAAATGGATGCTAGAAAGGCAAACTACCGTCGTTCTCCACAATGGGTGGAGTCCTTGTTTTTTTTTCATGTATTGATTCTTTTTTCTTTTTTTTCTTTGAGGAAGATCAGCCCTGAGCTAACATCCAATGCCAATCCTCCTCTTTTTGCCGAGCAAGATTGGCCCTCGGCTAACATCAGTGTCCATCTTCTTCTACTTTATATGGGACACCACCACAACATGGCTTGACAGGTTGTGCATTAGTGCAGGCCCGGGATCTGACCCTGCGAACCCTTGGGCCACCGAAGTGGAGCGTGTGCACTTAACCACTACGCCACCGGGCTGGCCCCTTTTTTGCCTTAATTATTAAGGTCATAATAGTTTACATTGTGAAATTTCAGTTGTATGTTATTATTTGTCAGTCACCATATATATCTGCCCCTTGACTGCTTATGCCCACCCCCCCAACACCCTTCCCCTCTGGTAACCACTAATCTGTTCTCTTTGTCCATATGTTTATCTTCCACATATGAGTGAAATCATATGGTGTTTGTCTTTGTCTGGCTCATTTCACTTAACATAGTACCCTCAAGGTCCATCCATGTTGTCACAAGTGGGGCGGTTTTGTCTTTTTTATGGCTGAGTAGTGTTCCATTGTGTATATATACCACATCCTCTTTACCCATTCATCAGTCAATGGGCACTTGGGTTGCTTCTGCATCTTGGCTATTGTGCATAATGCTGCAATGAATATAGGGGTGCATAAGTCTCTTTGAATTGTTGATGTCCAGTTCTTTGGATAAGTACCCTGTAGTGGGATAGCTGGGTCGTGTGGTATTTATATTTTTAATTTTTTGAGGAATCTCCATACAGTTTTCCACAGTGACCGCACCAGTTTGCATTCCCACCAGCAGTGTATGAGGGTTCCCTTTTCTCCACATCCTCTCCAACATTTGTTACTTTTTGCATAACAGTGGAGTCTCACTGTGATGGAAGCCTGTAGTGGACACTGTTGGCATCCATTCCTCCCCTCCCCAACTGCGACAGCCAAAAAGCTTGCATGCGTTTCACTCCCCCTCCTACTACCAGGGCCAGGCCCTGATTGGCCTAAGCCAGTCATTTTAATCCGTCCCTCTTTGCTTCAGTAATTTCTTCAGGTTTGGTAATAACCCAGGCCTAAGCCAGTCAGCATGGCTTGTCCTCAGTGACTGATTCAGAGCCAAGCATGTGGCCTAAAATAGACTGAAGAGAGAAGCCCTGGACATTTGATGGTAGGGGAAACGCAGCTCTCGCCTATTAGGGATGGTGGAATGTGGCCTGGGACGCCTACAACCATTTTCCTACCTAGAAGGAAGCCAGCCTTTAGCCACTACACACAGCCTCCCTGAGAGACTTACTGAGAAACATGGCCAGAACTCTGATCACACTGCTCCTGCAGCTTGCTCTGCCTCTGGATTTTTCAGCTATGTGAGCCAGTTTGAGTTGGATTTACTATTACTTGAACTCAAAGCATCCTAATACATACAAAACTCTATCCCATATTAGCCCGAGGGCCATGACGGTCCTCACCTGCTGCCTGAAGAACAATGACCATCTTTGCCACATCCACCCAAACAATAACTCCTAAGCAAGTTCCTCCTGGTCTCCGGCCTCCCCTCATCCCATCCCTGACTCAGCCTCATGAGGTGGGTGAGGCAGGTGTGTTATCTGCATTTTACAACTAGAGAAACAGGTCAGAGAGCTTAAGCGAATCACCCAAGGTTTCCTAGCTCTCAAGTGGTGGAGTCTGAACCTGAACCGAGATCTGCCGCCTCCAGAGCCCATGTGCTTCCACCACCCCGGGGCTCTAAAGGAGTGAAACGGGTGGTCTCAGGGGTGGGAGGCAGCAGCCAAGCATGCGTGGGTTACCTCCAGGGCTGGATGACTGTGGCACCGTGTGCCTGCCCCCATCTTTTACCAGAACCAGGATGGTGACAGCCAACAGCAGGGACAGGCTCACCTCAGCCTTCTTACCTGTCCTCCACTCTCTGCCAAGTCCCTGGCATAGAGTGACGCTCCTTGCACCAAATGTGCGCCACTCCAGTGCAGAGTGTGATGCTGTGCGTGACTCACCAGCAAGGCTGAGGTGAGTCAGTCTTGCTGGGAGCTGACCACAGCCCCAATGGCAGCCACCCTTCTCCATCCCCACCCGGCACGCCTAACCAGTTCCTGGACATCCTCTGTCACTTTCCCGCAATAACCACCTTGCCTCTGCTTTTCACCAGCTGGTGCAGGAGGTTCAGGGGATGGGGCCAGGCGGCTGATGTTCCTCCCTCCTACTTCTCAGCACGTCCAAGAACAAAACCAGACAGGTGGGGACAGAGGGCTCACACCAGCCCAGCTCAATGGAAAACTTGCCTTGCCTTCTGCTCCCCACCCCACCCTGGGAAAAACACAGCTCTTGCAAAATATTAACAATAATAATAATGCGTTTTTAAAAATAAACTTTTTATTTTAGAATAGTTTCAGATTGACAGAAAAATTGCAAGGATAGTACACAGACTTCCCAAATACCTCCTAGCCAGTTTCCCCTATTGTCATCATCTTACATTAATATGGTGTGTTTGTCACAACTAATGAACCAATATTGATACGTTATTATTAACTAAAGTCCATACTTTATTTGGATTCCTTAGTTTTTACCTTTTCTGTCCCAGGATCTCCTCCAGGATACCTCGTTGCATTTAATTGTCACATCTCCTTAGGCTGCTCTTGGCTGTGACAGTTTCTCAGACCTTCCTTGTTTTGGGTGACTTTGACAGTTTTGAGCACTGGTCAGGTGTTTTGTAGAATGTCCCTCACTTGGGATTTGTGTGAAGTTTTCCTCATGGTTAGAGTGGGGCTCTGGGCTTGGGGAGGAGGACCACAGAGGTACAGTGCTCTCTCATCACATCCTGTCAAGGGTACACGCTACCAACATGGCTCACGACTGATGCTGTGAGCTAGTGTCTGGCAGGTTTCCCCACCAGAAGATTCTTTCTTCCCCTTTCCATACTACCCTTTAGAAAGATGTCCATGTGAACAGCTTACACTTAAGGAATGGGGAGTTATACCCCACATCCTTGAGGGTGGAGTATCTACATAAATTATTTGGAATTTTTCTGCATGGGAAGCTTGTCTATTCTCCATTTATTTATTTATTCAATCATTATATCAATATGGACTCATGAATATTTATAACCCATACTTTGGGTTATGCTCCACTACTGTGTTACCTTCTTGCTCAAATGGTTCCAGCTCTGGCCATTAGGGGCTCTTTCAGTTGGCTCTTGTGTTCCTTTGACATACCCACACTTTCTTACTTTTAATAATAATGCATTTTTTCATCCCTTTTCTTTCAAGAAGTATTGCATGTTGATAATTGTTGACACTGGAGAATGGGTACATTAGGGTTCAGTATACTACTCTCTCAACCTTTGCTCACATTAAATTCCTTCCAAAATAAAAAGTACTGAATGTTGGTGACCTTGGATGTGAGACTTCCTGTTGCCATGTGCTGAACCTGGGCCGAATCTGCTGTGTCTGGGCTGATAGGACAAAGGGGATGACAAGAGCCTGGGACTTGCACTACCAGAATCAGAGCAGACTCAATGTCACAGCTCTCTCAGAGGGAGGCTAGTGGACCCTAGGGCTGCAGGAGCTCTGCTCCCCAGGTGTGCTGACCAGTGCCTGACAGGACAGTGGTGAGCGCCTGCAAGAGGCACCTCTGTGAGGTGGATGACGATGGTGGTGATGAAATGAGTCCCAGGGATCTATGCTGTGCTCCTGAGAAAGGCTAACACTTTACTAGGCTCCACCCAACCCCTTCCCTCACTCTTGGGAGCAGTGGCTGCCGTGGGCCTGGGTACCGGGATGGCCAGTGAATGTGGTGGAATGTGGTGATCCAGCCCATGCAGAGGGGAGGCTCCGACCCACCTTCCCTTCACCAGCAGCCTCCACCCAGCCTCTCTGCCCACTGCACAGCGGGGGGAGGAAGGAGGGCACATCAAGGCTGGAGAAGTGATGACCTGGCCCTGACCCTTGCCCCTCCCATATGCCAACCCTCTCCTCGAGGGCCCAGCTTCTCAACTCCTCTGGCATTAGTGCCATGTGCACGAGGCTGGTCTCTACCTACTCTGAGCTTCTTGAAAGCAGGGCCCAGGCTCCATTAGCTGCCCCAAATCTCCCCAGTGCCTGGCTCGATGCTGGGCTGAGAATAGGTGCCACTCAAATGTCCGTTGGTTGAACTCACGCAGAGCAACCCCAGGACTGACCTAGAAGTCCACAGAAATGAACTTATAGACACACCCATCCTGCTAGGGGTGTGTGTGGGTGTGTGTGTGCACTGGGCACACAGAGGTCAGCCAGGCTGAGCTAGAGCATGTGGGCCCTGGGGTCCAGTCACTAGACCACACAGAGCCAACAGGCTAGTCTGTCCCTACCTCACCCTCAGCCCATTGTCACGCACACACCTATGTATCTGTGGGGTACCCGTGATAGGGGCACTGCGCTAGGGGTGCAGCAGCAAGCACAGAGACCAGTGCCTGGCCTCCTGGAGCTCCCAGTGGGAAACACCTGCTCAAGTGTCCACGGCAGCTCTCTGCAGAGGAGGGGGCCCTGGACTCATTTCCTGGATGGGAAACACAGTCGAGTTGTTTGAACCAGAGATCTCCTACCCGAAGTCTCCCACTAGCCTTCCAGTAGGTGTTTGCTGTGGACGTGACATACTTCCTCTCAGCTGGCTGGCCTTGCTGTGGCCTTTTGGCCCAAAGCCATTGGCCGCTGTCCTTTAGCCCCAGATCTGCCCCTGCCACCTCTGAGCTGTTGATGGCACCAGGAGATAGGAAACAATGAAGCTCTCCAGCATGTGCGTGGGAGCCACACTGCCAGCTGGACTCCTCTGGCTCGTGATGAGTGACCAGGGGTGTGGGCAGCAGCTCTGCACGTCCATTTGGTTATTTCCTGAACCAGACTTTGCACGGCTCATTGGGCCCTTGCAGGAGCCTGCTGGTGGAGTGTGCGCCTCTCCCCACCGGCCTGCCGTGGTAGCTGTCAGGTTTCTCTTTTTCTTGGCAGGAGGCTCAAACCCTCACCATGTTGAACGTTGGAGTGGAAGGTTCTGGCACAGATTTCTTAACAGTGGATCCTTGATTATTATTCTTCTTTCTTTGTTTTTCTCTGGCCTTTAATTTACTGGAAAAGATTAATAGCAGAGACTGTGCTGGATAAGCTGTAGGTGTACAAGGGCCCCCCTCCTGCAACAGACATCAGAGGAAAACAATCCTGACCAGAGCCTGGCAGTCAGAGCAGGCCTGCTGGTGCAGCTGGCATCCAGCACAGGGCACAGGAGGGAACCCGCTCGGCTGGTTGTGAATTGTGCAGGGCCACCTGTTTGGCTCTCTTCTACACACGCCCATCCTGCTAGGTGTGTGTGTGCACAGGGCACACACAGGTCAGCCAGGGTGAGCTAGAGCACGTGGGCCCTGGGGTCCAGTCATTAGACCACACAGAGCCAACAGGCTAGTCTGTCCCCACCTCACCACCAGGCAGACTCTGCTCAAGGGGCCCCTGCGCGGGAAGGCTGAAAAGCAGGGGCTCAACCACTATCGTGACCAGGCCTTTCAGGAAACACTGGGCAGGCACGAGATGGGCTTCCCTAGCACAGCGAGGGCCACTGGGCATTACAGAAATATAAGCTGAAACCAGGACAGAGAATGGGCGAAGTAACCAGTGTGGTAATGGTCAATGGTTCCGATCCAGCCAGCAAGGGTATATTTCATTTCCCAAGTCCAGATTTTTTCAAATGGTAACAGATTCGTGGTCTTGCTTGAGTTCCTTCAGAAAGGAGGAACTCTTTGTTACCACCCTTTAGTAATCAACACATATTTACTTCCCCTTTCTTTTAAGGATTTTAATACATTGAAGGATGGGGTGTAACAAAGCCCAAACAGAAATGGCTGCATGGGCCAGGACCTATGATGGCAGACAGACCTAAGAATTGCTAACATTTGAGTACTTACTAAGTGCCAGGCACAGTTCAAGGGTTTTCACACTTACACCCTTATGCCTCACAATGGTATTTTGTGCTACTGCTGTCCTCGTACTATGCCTCAGGAAACCAGGGCGGTATCACCCAGAGCGAATCCAGACAGGCAGGCTCAGAGCCTGTGACCTAAACACTCAGGCACGGGTTCTGCAGCTGCTCGGGCTCCTTGCCCCACCCTGACCCTGACAAAGATAACACTTACCAGCTGGGTGATGACGGTTTGCTGGGAGAGCCTCTAGAACTCGAGTGGGGGCCTGCCTGATGCCATCACTCCAGTCCTGCATACGGTTAAGCCTGCTTATCCAAACTGGGCCAGGAATGGGGTATTTGGCCAATTTGATTTTCTACCTGAGGAATTATCTAGAAAATTTTTGTTTATCCCCTTCCCCGGGAAAGTCTGGAACATATTAATTAGCCCATGCCTTAGTAAACCCCAAACATTGAATGACATTCTGTCTTAGCCCATTTGTGATCTAGCCGTGCTTCACAAGGGTCTTCATTCTTACTGTGGTTTTTCCACTGTACGTCCAAGGCAGAGGCTGGCAAACTCCTTTCCCCTGCCTGGGTTTCCTCCTCAGGCTAGAGAAACTGTTTTGAACAAAGAAAGGCTCTAGTTTCATGCTCCCAGAGGCTGTCCAGAATGGAGCCTGGTGAACAGGCCTGACAGACAGCCTTGCTCTGGCTGGCTTATAAACCTGCCTTGTGACCAGAGGGCAGCTGGTGCGTGGTATAAAAATGGGTGTTGCCCCGCGACATCACTCTTGCTGGGGCTTCAAAAGCGAGTGGCTGGGCAGCTCTCAGCCAGTCCTCAAGAGTGCCCCAGCCCCACCAGGAGAAGGGAAACACCGTCAAGGCAGTAACTATCAACTGGACTGTGTCACAAGCCCCTCTCCCATCCTTCTCCAGGTGGAGCCTGAAAGCGCCTGGCCTCAGACCCACTTTGCTAATTCAGCTCAGCTATGCCTCACTTTCCCCAATAGCTTCCTTTTGTTCCCTGGGTTATTTTACTTTTGGGATTCTAACCTGAGTGCATGAGAACCACCTGGGAGAGCTTGTTAAACAGACTGACTCTGGCTCTTTGCTTTAGGTCAGAAGAGCAGGAGCCCAAGAATCCTTTTAACAAGCACCCTTGGGCATGGCCCAAGGACCTCACTTTGAGTTAACACCACCACGGGAGCTTCTGAGCAATTCTGCCTGGGCAGGACACCCAGCGTCCAAAGTTCAGAGTTGCCACTGAATAGCAGAGGGAGGGAATGGCAGAGTCTCACTTGGGCTGACACCAGATCTAAGGTCCCCACGGGGGCCTCTGTGGTTTTGAAGAGTGTGTCAGCCCCGGGTCCCCCGCTGCCTCTTTATTCACCCTGCCTTGTAAGGAGGAGGCACATCTCACGGGCAGGAAGCACTTGTGAGACACCAAGTCCACCCTCACACACCCCAGGAAGGCTGCAGGAGCTGCATTTTCCATCTTGCAGATTCAGCCCTGGTCACATGCTTCGTGTAGATAATGACAGCGGGCACCTGAGTGCTCATTGAGTCCTGAGGTCAAGAGCATTATATTGTTTCATTTGATCCTCACGCCCACCTCATGAAGTGAGCACTATTATCCTCACTTTATGGATGAGGACGCTGAGGCTGAGAGAAGGAACCAGCCCGACGTCAGCCAGCTATTGACAGAGCTCGGAGTTTGAACTCAGCCAGTCTGACTTCAGAGCCCAAGCATCAAACATGCTATTATTAGAAACAGAATTCTGCTTCCCTCACTCCTAGTTCAGGGCTCCAACTCCTATCCTCTACTAGTCTTGTTTTTAAAACCTTTCCAGGCTCAGATGATAGCTCTGTGAGCTGACGTAATTATTTGCTTGAAGTTGTAGCTACTCTGCACATGGAATTAGCATATCAAGAATTTTAAAAACTCAGCCATTTAAAAGACCCTTGCCCTTGGGGCAATTGTAAAGGCAGGAAAAGATCAAGCTCACCACTGCAAAAAAGCAGGTGGACAGGCCTCAGTGAGGCCACCTGCTGCAGTGACCAAGCAAAAATCTCCAGGTTCTCTGGCTTTGTGCAGGACTGTCCCGAGCACAACGACGAGAACAAACCAGAGACAACTGTAACCCAGCTGGGAGACAGAAAACCACGGTCAGACTCCAGTGTCCTGTGGCGGACACGTACTGGCTTCCCAGACACACACACCAGAAGGAACTTAGCCGTGACTTTCATTTGTCCCCTTTGCCAGCACAACTTCCAGCCCAGGTCTCTTACCTTCTTTTCCTTCCCAGGCAGCTGCTCGCAGGGGCACCACCCTTCCTCCACCACTTGCCAGTCCGCTCAGCACGTCAGCCAGGTGGTTCAGATTTCCCCAGGTGAACCAGCTATCTGTTGTGGCCCTTTTCTTCCAACTGTTCTACTGGAATTTTGAAAAGCCTAAAACTCAACTCCTTGCCCAGCCAATATCCTGGAGCCAGCGACTGGCTCTCAGGGACATCACTTAACCCCGTGACGGCCCGATTGCCCCTTCTGTTTGCTCCCTGCCTACTGGGTGCCCAGCATCACACTCTTTCCATCTCCTCATCAACACAGCTTCACCCGCAGCTCAGTTCTAATGCCCACCCTGAGACTAAGCAAAGTGTGTGTAATATGGAATTTCTAATTAAGGCCAGACATACAAAGAGATACACTAAAGGACGATGAGAAAGAGGAGGAAAGCATGCTAACTTTGAGGGCTTGTGAAATCACCTGATTTCTCATTCCCATTTTCTTATTCCTGTCCCTTTCTTGAAAAGGAGTGCCTTTAATAAATGGGATGCTGCTCTCCCAGCCTGTTTTCCTTATTGCAATCATGGTTCGAGGGGGTTGGTTTGATATGTTACAAACTGCCTCTTATAGAAACACAAGCCACCTGCCAACTCCCACCAACCAAAGAGACAATATGGGTTTGCCATCCAGTTGATTGGAGCCCAAGCACTACCATTCTAAAGTGAGTGACAAATCAAAGAACTGACTTGACTTCACTCCCTCCCTTGGTCTAGGAACAGCAATATTTCCTGTCAGCAAGACAGGAAAACCAAAGTTGAGCTTTGTTCTGGCCATAAAGCCTCTTCAAGGTCAAACAAGTTCCGGCTGGTACTGGTCCCTAGTCTGGGTACAGTTAACTTGATGCTGTTGAAGCCTCCTTTACTTCCAGCCCTTGGCAGCTCTGCTGCCTCCTCTTAGAAACTGAAAGGTCCTAGAGAACACCAGTCACCTCTGAGCTGGGCATTCATTACCAGGAGAAACCCACAACCACACCCACAGCTCTGGGCTACCAATTCCCCAAGGGTCATTTATTTAGCAGGAACTGGATTCTAGAAATGTTGCCCCAGAGAACTTCATCCCTGTTAGAACTTTAAAAGCTTCTATCCAATAAGTAAAGTCACTGCCACCGCTTTATCCATCCCCTGCCCTGCCTAGGCTGAGCTGAGCCCGTAGAACAAAAGAGGAACAGCTCTGGCTTATGGTCGCTCCTGGTTCTCCAAGCCCACATAAGCAACCTCTGCTCCTGTCTCGGGCTTCCACACAGGCCCAGTGGCCTCCAGAGGGCTCTCCCCCAAGCATTTGGCCTGTGTAAGAACAAGAAGACACCACCACCAAGAAGGATAAAATAAGTTTTTATTTATAGTCTTATAGTAAAGGGGGAAGCCTTAACTTGCAAGACAATTCTTCAGCAGTATGTACAACATACTTTTTATTTCCATGGAATGGAATCAAACACGGACTGAGACTACAGAGTATACACTAGAAATCAGCAAATGCCGGGAACGGAGTAGGAAAAAGACAAAGAAATGAGGCCTAAACATACAAAACCCTTCACTGGGATCTGCTGACTGCAGCCAGCACCAGGGCTGGATCACACAATGGGGACACAGTCGGTAAGGGAGCGGGGCGGGCGGGGAAGGGGCCGCACGGGGGTGCGGGTTTAGTACCAGGTAAATCGCTCTTGGTATTTACATACAAAATCAGTTGGCTCTATTTCTTAGAAATACACACGGAAAGAAAGGAAGATTTGATCATTACTTGATGAATCTGTCGCTTTGCAATACCGACATCATCAGAAATAGGGACAATTCACTCAGATTCAAATTTCAGTAGCAGGAAATAAATATCAAAACATCATCACTGGCCCTCGATACAAAACCTCTACCCGACCCGATCCTCCCTCCTTGTCCCACCCCACCACCCCTGGTGGCTACCACTTCAATGCTGCCGTCCCCCCACATCCCACTCGAGTGTCACGCGGCCTTCCCTAAGGCTGGCTGACAGAAGCAGGAGTGAAGCAGGCCAAAGACTCTGTGCTGCAAATCTGTCCCCACTGCCTTTTATACCACAAACTTCTTCACGGATCTGGTCTTTCAATAGGAGCAATAATTAGCTTTTTAGACTTAAAAAAAAAACATCCTTAAAAAGAAGGAAGGGTAATTCTGATCACTCCAAACTGGTCATCTTCTCAAAGTAGAGCAGTTCACAGATTCACAAAGTCTATGAGACAGAGGTGAGGGTGGCCCGGGAGGAGAGGCCTGGGAGGGGCAGGAGTCCTCCGGGCATGTGCCCGGCAGGGCTGGAAGAGCTGGTGGGCGGTCAGGACACCGTGTGCTCAGAGGTCCGGCCGGCCGTCTGTCCTCCAGAGAAAAAGCTGCCAAGTTGGGGTGTTTTGGTTTAAAAATTCCTGGTGGGGACAGGGAATTCCTGAAGGGAAATGTTAAAAAAAAAAAAAAAAAAAAATGTGGAAATGGGGAAGGAGAACGAGAGCTGTTGTCCAAGAGCTTCTACGTAAAAATAAGATAAAAAAAAAAGAGAGAGAGAAAAAAATAAAGTCTCTTAAATGGTTCTGAGGGTTCTAAGATGAACTGAAAGGAGGATGAGACGACGGAGGAGACAGACAGTTTTTATTGCTGGCCTGCCCCGCGGAGCTTAGCTGGCCTCCATCCGGACCTTCTTCCTGCTTTGGGGCTCTTCAGGCTCCGACTCCGAGCTGGAGTCCGAGCCCCCATCGAAGGCAGAGATGGTGCTGCCCTTGGCGTTGGTGTAGAGGCTGTTCTCTGAGGTGGAGTAGTTGGTCTGCAGTTGGGCACTCGACCTCGCCTTCTCCAGTGCACGGACTGCAAGGCAACCAAGCAAGCGGGTTACGGCCTTCTGAAGACTAGGGGAGTGACCGAGTCTCAGCTCAGAGTCCAGCCTGTTCTTCCGAAGGGCTTGCTGGCCCCCGGGGCTCAGGGGGGCTCAGAAGTAACTCCCTTCTGGTGGCTGTTCCACCCACATACTTTATTTCCCTCTTCCTTCCCCAGGCAGACCTGGGGGCCCAGTAGACATGGCCAGCCACTCTGCAATGCCACCCAACCCTAAAGAGAAGGCTTGTGATGTCACCGTCCTGCCATGGAAGCCCAGTGTAGAGACAGGAACATGAGCTCCCCGTGGGACCCAGCAGTGCAATGACAGAGGAGAAGGTGGCCCAGCAATGCCAGGCTCCACAAGGGTATGAAGGCCACACAACAGCACCAAAGAATGATATAAGATGTATCAGCCAAAGAAATGTTTTGGCTTAGCTCTCACGTACAAGATCCACTTGGAAAGACAAGCTGGACACTCGGAAGCAAGTCACCAATACACACAGAATACCTGGGCCTTCTGACACACAGCCCCTACATGCAGGCTACTCGGCCCAGTAACCAACCCGCTGCCGCCTCCCGCTGCCCATCCCTCGGTTCAGCTCATCTTGAGCCTGGAAGGTCAACCCATTCATTTTATTTTATTTTATTTTATTGGAGGTGTACTAGCCCAGGTGGTTACTTGCATTTCCTTTTACTTGCATCTTCCATGAGGGAGGAAGAGAAGTGAATTCCCCAGGAACAAAGAACTTGATCAGCTCTCGCTTTCCCCTGTGGTTGTAGGAAAAGGCGGGTGTGAGCATTGGAGAACAGCATGGGCCTGGCCCATAGGCTGCCCTGATTGGACTACCGTTGACAAGAGGAAGGGCTCACTGTCCCTGAACACCTGGAGTTTCTGGTACTTACACAGCACACTCCAATCCAAGGACCTCATAGCTCTTTTGAGACACCTGATGCCAGGTGTGACCCCTACCACAGGCAGAGCACCTGAGCCCCAAGAAGGGGAGAGATCAGGTCAGAAAAAAGCCTCCAGATGTCCAACCCCTAGACTCCACTGTTCCCTCACTGGCGGCACAAGTCCTTCCTCAGGATGGCTCTAACACTCAACTACTCAGGCCCAAAAGGCAGGGCACAGCTGCTTACGAGCACACACTCCGTAACTGGTTCTGACTCTGTAGGCCCAGGTGCGAAGCCCTGACCTGGCTGGAGCACAGCAGGGCCAGCTGCCCCACGAGCTCGGGTGCTCACCTTGCTGCTCCAGAAGAGCATTCTGCCGCTTGAGGTCATCAATATCTTGCTGGTGTGTGTGGTTTTTCCTTCGCATATACTGGATATACTCTGTGGCTTTGTCTAGGATTTGGGCCCGGGATGCCTGTTGCAATATGAGAAAAAGCAAAGGGGATAAAATAAAGACCTAGTCCAAGCAGTGAGGAAACCATGCCTTTCTGCAGCAGCAGCAAGGGGAATGGAAGCAGGAGGGTGAGGCGGGACGAGGCTGAGGAAACAGAGTAATTGCTATGGAGAGCCTTCTTTGTGCTGGTCAAGCCACCGAGGGCTTTACACAGCTTACTTCACCAGCACTCTCTGAGAGAGGAAGCTCCACTAGGAACCCGAGGCTGAGAGTTCCATGATTTATTCAAAATCACCAGCTAGACAGCAGTGGAGCCTGGATTCAAACTCGGGTCCGTCTGACTCCTGAACTTGAACTCCTCCCACCCCTTTTTGGTTCTTTAGGTTGCTTTCAAGTCTTCAGCCTGGCTATGTCTGAAAACATTAAAATACTATTTAACTGAGAGCTTAGGCCACTCACTCTCTGCTGGGACCTGACTACAGGGAGCTGGTCCAGAAAGATGAGAGTAAGATCTTGGTTGGAGCAGGCTCAGGAAGGGAGTGGGGACAAAGTTGTTCATCAAGGTCCCAAATTTCAGCCAAACCCGCCGACTGGTGTTAACTATTTCCAACAGAGCCATGCTGCTTTGTCACTATTTCAACCTTCCTGGCTGAAGAGACTTTCGTGAAAGCTGTCAGAGCTTGATGTCAACACAGGAAGGGCATGAGATTGGGTCATTTCAGGAAGCAACCACACCTCTACCGTGGGTAGCCTTGGCACTGCCCCGTCAGAGGAACAAAGTTAATAAATGGATGTCAGGTTACTCTGGAGGTCAAACTTGCCTCGAAGATTCCCTTCAGGCTGCAAACAAGGCCAGAATTACTCATGGCCAGGCAGCCAACCAGCCGAATTGGTAGAATGGTACAAAGCCAAGAGAAATGAAGCCCAAAGCAGGGTCGTCTAGTAGCTGAAGTGTGGCACTCATGTCACTGAGGCTCCTCAGCAATAGCAAAGCTTCTTACTCAGGGCAGGGCAGTACTCAACAATTCTGTATTACAACCCCAGAAGGTCCTAAACAACCAGAACACAGCAAGTGGAAAAAGACAAAGAAAAAGCCACACTCAGGCCAGCAAAACTAAATCCACTTGTACTAAATCCTGACAATCTCAATTTACAGACCTCAGGCTGGGCTGGGTATCAAAGAGGTTTGCAAGGCCTGGGTCCTCACAATTACTAGAATTTCCAGGCTTTCCTCTTATAGCACCCTTAAGGTAATTTCCTCAAAAGGAAATTGTTTGTATTCAACCATTTTTATCTGGTGTGAATTATGTGAAAGGTACCGAGCAGACACTGTGGGGAAACAAAATGTATTAGTCATGGCTTCTTTTGCCCAGAAGCTAACTTACTATCTAGTCGAGGAGATAAATATATCTATACACA
Organism: Diceros bicornis minor; assembly: GCF_020826845.1. NCBI lineage: Eukaryota > Metazoa > Chordata > Mammalia > Perissodactyla > Rhinocerotidae > Diceros > Diceros bicornis. The sequence goes on from NC_080763.1 coordinate 14,057,028, forward strand.
GACAAATCACAGGGCAGTACTGACAAGTGTAACTTGAGTAGTACAGATTAGAAAGGCCACAGGAAAGATGGCTTCTGGCTGGGGCGATTACCTACTGTGTGGCAGGCAGTGGCCTTGGCTCTGCACATACAATACACACACACACACACACACACACACACACGCTGCCATCTGAAATAGTGAGCCCTGGGTTAGAGGGAGGTGAAATTCGTGGGAAAGGGTCCCTGTGGGCCGGGAGAATAGCAAAGGCAAGGCCATGAGGGTGGGGACAGAGCCAAGTGTATTTCTTTAGTTGAGTGAGTCAGCTTATAAAGGAAGAATGAGAGTACTTAGCAATGGGGGCTTGCAACTCTGGTTGCAAGGCCACTTCAGACACCATTTCCAATTCTGCCAGAGGGACTTATTAGGGTCTAATTATTAGGTGATAAAATGAAAAAAAAAAAAAAAAAAGGCACATAATTAGAAGGGACTAATTAGAATACCCTACCTCTCTGGACGCTAGAGATGGGATTAAAAATAAAGTACTGCAGAACAGGTGGCAGAGTGGTGAGGAAGAGTTTATGAATCCAGGAGGCAGGTGCATTCTAGGCTCTGTCATTAACAGGCTCTGTGACTGCAGACACAGTATTTCTCTCCATGGCTATTCCTTATCTGACTAGAAATTCTCAGACCCCACTCAGCCCTCCAAATTTTATGAACACCATCACTGATCTAATTGCTATGTACTTTACATCCCAGTTGTTCTTTAAATTTGCCTATTTTTTCAACTAACAGTTCCCAGAAAGCAACATTAGCTCTTATTTGACTACTCATTTGCATCTGAGACAAGGGAAAAAAAGAAAAATCTCTGAAAGGCAGCATTTGCAAATGTTTGGTGATAACGTTCAATGAATGACCAGACTGAGCAGCAGCCTGCGTGCTACCAGTTTCTCCTTCACATATTGACACATGAAACCACGAAGTGAAAGTGAGCAGTAAGCATAGCACAACATACCAAAGAGAGAAAAAGATCCTGTGAGTGATGGAAGTTTCCATTACAGGGCAGTTTTCAGATGAAAAAAAATTCATGGATACTTAGAACACGGAGTGCCTTGGGAACAAGAGGTCCCCAAAGGCTAGATTGCTATAAACCCAGCACGAGGCCCAGAGAACGCTAAGCACACCCCTCCTCCATCCGCCGCCAAAAGCAGAAGCATCCCAGGCAACTCTAGGGGCCCCTGACCCCTTAGCAAGTCCAAAAGAATGGTTCAATTAACTTTATTTTGCCCTTCCCAAGGTACTCAAAGAAGTAAAATCTAACAAGAAAATATTTAAAGTACAAAATACAGAATTCCCCAAAACTTACATGTGCATCTAGTCCAGGGGAGAAAAAGAAAAAGGGTAAAGCTAGAAAATGTTAGACTCATCTAAAATCCTCTCCTCCCAGCTTTCCAAACCATACCAGATCATGTGATCAGCCACAGGGTTAAGGTGTGGGCAGGTCCTTCCTTCCCTTGATGAGTTTATATTATGTGAACAGTAAACACGAAGCCAGCAAGAACCCTGGGCTTTATGGCATGGACCCTGGAACGGCCCTGGGCTTTCAGTTTCTGTTTTCTGAAATGTGCTCAGTTGACTGAGTCAGCAATCTTTGAGTGAGTGTGACTGAGCAGAGAGAACTTGGTAAGTCAATGTGTCCATAGACTGACTATTACCTTTGGGTACCCAGTAAGGACCTGAGTTAATTTTTTTTCCCTGCTAGTTTTTGCAATTAGAAGGCACTAATTCTGATTGTGACTTTTCAAGCAGAAAGACATCCCTTCAGTGGTTTGGACATAGCCCCGAGACAGGACAGACTGTGGCTGAGGGGACTGAAGAGGCACTGGGTGTCCTACAAAGCAGTGTGAATTGATGCGAGGTGGCTCCTCAGGCCTCCCTTTCACCTCTGGGAGCCATGCAAAAGAACACTGGACAGCCTTGCCAGATCTTGTTCCAAAGCCATGGTTGCACAGAGCAGAACAAATGATGATGACGAGAATCGCAGCAGCTAACACTGACTATTTACCAAATGCCAGGAATCCTCACACAACCTTCTGCTCTATTATTTCCCCTATTTTATAAATGAGGAAACTGAGGCACAGAGCTGTTACCTGCCTAATGCTAGATAACTAGTAGGCAGTGTAGTCAGGATTTGAACCCAGGCCTCCATGACACCCATATTTTGGGAACACAGAGGAGGCTGTGAACTAATAAAAAAGAGCAACAGAATTGCAGGGACAGTGCTGTCATGCAGGGCGAGTTTGAGCAGGAGGAGGAGGACTATGCAAGAGTCACCTGATCCGTCTACAAGGACATCAACGAAGCCCCTGGTGAGGGTGGTTTTCTTAGAGAAGTGAGAGGTTAGGCAAATCATCTCTGCACAGGTAATGGGTGCAGGAGTGAGCTGAAGCAAAGATGAAGACTAGTTTTTACAATTAGCAAGAAACGGAAAAACAAAAAAAATGGAGCTTGTAATAATAGCAGCACTGAAGGAAGACTGTTTTTCTTTTAAAAGACAGGTGAAAACTGAATAGGCTTCTAGCAGAGAAGCAAACAGAGAGGAAAGGCCTAAAGATGCAAGATGGCTTGAGAGAACTGAGTAACCTGGCCTGGGAGAGCGGAGATGCCAGGTCCCCACAGCACTGCTGGCTTCATTACCAAAGAAGGGTAAAACCAAAACGGACAGTGGAGAAGACCCGGTGTGGCAGCAGGCTCCCGCCCTCCTCCTGTTCATGCCGTCTGCATCCCTGCCCACAGCAGCACGGAGACACAGGAAAGGGTCAACCCAGCCTCCAGAGGCACCCACTTGAACAGAACTCAGCTTGGGAACACAGTGCACCCTCCTTATGTTATGGCAAGAATCGACTACATATTTCACGAAAGGCTTCAAACCTAAGAGCCTGATTCTAATTAATACCTTTTTAAGGCCCCAATGATTCTTAAAGTAGTTAACACTGATGCTCAGGATGACGTCCAAGGTTACTCAACCTCGTTTAAGGGAGTGGTTCTCAAAATTTTTCATATAAGGCAAGAGTTCACACACTTCTGGAGTGGTTAATTTTATTATGGTAACCTGGATCTGTGTAAAAATCCAAGTTGTTTTAGAGAGCAGAGGGAGAGGTAAGGAAGAGAACAGTAGTACTAGACTGCTACCATTAGGATCACCACTGCCCTTCCCTAGGGGCCTAACGCTGACTTGAGAAACAATTATCTTAGCTGCATTTATCACTTTTCATCCTCATTCTCAAAATCAGACCCCACCAGGCTGATGTTACAGCTGCCTTGTTCCCCCCAAGAACCAAAATGCCATATCCTGGGAAAGGAAAAAAGAACTACTGCCTGATTCACCAACCAACATCTGTTTTATTTTGTACTAGTCATTTTAAAGAAAATAAAACCATTATTTTCTGAAGCCTGCATATGCTTTCACACATATTAAGGTAAAGGGAAACTAGGGCAAAGCCAGTGTACATCTGCATCTGAATAAGCCATCTTCCGAAAACAAAAATTAAAAAATTTGCACAATAAATCTGGGTCTGCAGTAAACTAGTTCGTTCCAAAATGGAAGCCTCCTCAATGTCAACAAGGGAGGCTGGAAGGCTCTCGGGTGAGAGCCAGCACAGCCACGTGGCCAGGCCTCCTGCTGCCAGGCCGTCCTCAGCCTAAAGGACAGTCTTGTCGATTACTAGGGGAAGGCAGAGCCAGCGTGCCCTTTAAGGGGCTTAGTTAAAGCCAGGAGTCAGACATTTGTTTAAGGGTCAACACAAATCATGTTTCAAACCTTGTATTCTTTTTCCTTGTCCCCTTGGTAGTTTGAAATGAAGGTGTGACACTTCCCCATCAAACTCTGACCATGACGGACAGGAGCACACAGTTCCCCGAAGAGGAAATACAACTAGTAAATAAACACGTGGAAAAGGATTTACTCTCACAGGTAATGAACAAAATACAAAATTAACTACTACCTCTTGCCTACTAAATTAGTCACCCCCTCGGAAAACAAAGACTAGTCTTTAGAATTTGCTTGAAAAAGTAAGAAATGAAAGAAAGAAGACATGAAAACAATCCTGGAAAGCATTTTGGCAACACACAGCAAAAAAGACAGATGTTCTTACCCCTAGACCCAGCAATCCAACTTCTGCAATCTATTCTATGGAAACAGCCACATACACCAAGATGGTCATCTCTACATTATTCATAAAATTAAAAAACTGGAAGCAACTTAAATCGCCAACAGAAACAGAAACATGCCTAATGACTACATACGAACATGCTATCACTTAAGAAAAAAGCATGTTATGTGAAAACAGCAAGCTATAACATTTTACCCATGTAAAGCATGCATATGAAGAGACCAGAATGGAATACACAGATTGATAATACCATCATTTCCTTGTTTCTTAGACTCTAACAATAAACCCACAGATTTAATACCAGCAGCTTTTTGGGGGAGAAAAAAGGAAGCAAGTTTCTTTTGACATCCACCTTAAGGCACCCAATTTCAGTCATATTAAAATGCGGTGTGGGGTGGGGAAGAGTACTGTTTATCTTTGAACTGCACTGTCCAATACAATAGCTACTAGCAACAGGCAGCTAATAAGCCCTTGAAATGTGACTAGTCTGAACTGAGATGTGCTCGTAAGTAAAAAATACACATCAGATTGTTTTTTTGAGGAAGATTAGCCTTGAGCTAACATCCGTCGCCAATCATCCTCTTTTTGCTGAGGAAGATTGGCTCTGGGCTCACATCCATGCCCATCATCCTCTACTTTATATGGGACACCGCCACAGCATGGCTTGATATGTGGTGCGTAGGCCCGCGCCTGGGATCCGAACCTGCTAACTGGGCCATCGAAGCAGAGTGCACAAACTTAACTGCTACGCCACTGGGTCGGCCCCTCACATCGGATTTTTAAGATAGTGCAAGAAAATAACATAAAATATCTCATTAGTAATTTTTAATATATTGATTACATATTGAGGTCATCCTTATTTTTGCATATTAGGTTATATAAAATATATTACTAAAATTAATTTCACCTGTTATTTTACTTTATTACCTTGTCAACTAGAAAATTTAATCGTATTTAAATTATATTTAAAATGTATTTGTAGCCCACATTAAACTTCTATCAGGCAGTGCTTGTCTTAGAATCTTAGAATAAAGGAAAGGTTGTAGTTGTGTTAGAGGAAGAGGGGGCTGTTTTTCCTTCTTCCTATTTTTCTCAAGTTTTTGCAACTTTGCTAGAGTAGAGGAAAAAAAGAAAAAGAAATGCTAAAGGGAAGGCCTAGTAACCAATCCCTATCCCTCCAAATGTCAAGTGCAATAGCATCAGGCAGTCTCCTGCTCCCTCATCCTCTCCCCAGGAGTGAGCCTCCCCGACCGGGCACTGTGGAGACTCTCAGAAGGATGAACAAGGCTTCTGCCCTCAAAGAGCGCACCCTTTAGTTAGGTAATAAGATCGTCACAGGAAGAAGGCAGACACAGAAGAGGCCCCACAAAGGGCCACAGAGGTTAAAGGGAGAGTGATAGCACAGGGTTCTCAGGGTGGTGAAGTATTCGATATGGGTCTTGAAGGCAGGAGGTGGAGACTGGCAGGGGAGGCCCAGGCGGGGAGAAACACATGAAGGCACACAAGAGGGCACAGGCTGTGGAGCCCTTGTGAGTGGGTCTCTTCACTGTGAAACCCCGACAACACTTGGGAGGTGAGGCTGGAGTTGGACCTTGAGGAAAGGAAAGAACTCAGATAAACTGAGAATGACGTTCCTGGGGAAACAGAGGAAGGTGTACACCCCTCCACAATAAGGGAAGGAGGAGAAAAAGCAGGAGGGCAAGTTGGGTACCTTATTTAGAGAACACAGAATGCCAGCCCTTACCCTGATGAGCACTGAAAGGCCCTTGGAGGTTTTTGGCAGCACATAAATACAGTTTACAAAGAACTGGATAAATCAATACATTTACAGTTGCTGAGCCCAGAGCTTAAGGGAGACTTGGGTAACTACAGACAACAATTTAAGATGTAGAAAATTTAAGAAGAAAATAATTGCTCAAGTTGGAATCTGGCCAGGTAATAAGCTTAATGAGTAATGAGGTGAAATAGGTAGTGCTGTGGTTTACATTTCATTTAAAAGATAATCCCTCCAGCAGCCCAGACATGATGTAGAAGGAGTGCTGCTGAGTGAACCGCCTGCCTTAGAAGGCGTCCACCAAAATGAGCCTCTCCCAGTGTAATGTGACCAGGGTGGACAGGGGGCTGTCTTCCTTCAGTTAATAAACCTACTGTGTGCCAGGTACTGAAGGAAGAAATATGACCAAATTATGTTTTCCCTGCCTTCATGGTACTTATTATGGTGCGGTGCGGGGGATGGGCAGAGAGTCATCAAGTAACCACACCAATATATGTACAATTAAAACTGGGCTAAGTGCCCTGGTCACAGTGCCAAGTAGGTTTAACAGGGAGACTGACCTTCAGCCATAAGAAGTGTTACATTCCCTGCTATTCAATGTCAACATCTACCTGTTAAGGAAACCAGGCTTTAATGGAGATGAAATACAGTAGCTCAGTGTTTTAACCTCTGATTTGATGCTCCGCATGTTATCTTATTATTGTTAATTGTTAGGTGTAATCCTCTCTCCCAACAAGAGAGTAAGACCCTCAAGAGTAGACACCATCTATTATACCTTTTAAACCTCCACCACACTCACACGGGTCTTAATTAAACAGGTGAGCACAACCATGTCGGCTGTTGCTGTTTTCTTTAAAGGGCTGAGCAAGCGCGCTGTTTCCTCTGGCGCTCTGACCCCACAGCTACATCCTGGGAACCTAGCACGTGCCAGGGTCTGTGACAGGAGCTGACAGAGGCACTGCCCTCATGTTCTCCCCCAAAATGAAGGAATTCTAAACTTAATGCTGACTAGAAGAAACCCTGTTTTTATTTTCATTTTAGGTTATATTCTCTCTTTTTAACACAGCTCCATCCAGAAAGGAGAAATCCGAGCACAACTGCCTGAGAGAGCAATTAAGTCTGATAGACATTTAAGAAGAGACTTAGAAGATGAGAAATGTCTATAAACCACTGTATAGCTACAAATGGCAATGTTGAAACAGAACCTTCTAGCACTAAAGTCAACCATGCTAAGGAGACAGTGTGATTGGATATAATCCCTCTGGTTCAGGTGGTGGGGCCAACCTATGGGGGGAGGGCAGAATTATATCCCCATTAAGGCAAACTGATGGGCTGGCCACCAGGTCTTGCTCCCCACATAAACAGGGTGAGCTAATGCCAGCAAGCCACTGGGCAACACTCTCTAGTAGCCAACCTAGGATCCTTAAAGAATAGTTCTGTTCAAGAAAAGTAATGTCTTCCTATAAAAGATGGGGCCACAGTTGTTTCCTGCTCTTACTCCCTTACTCTGGTTGACGGGCTAACGGTTCTTTTTCCAACCCATCTCTCTTAGTGGGCTCCATGTCCAGCTAAAAAACTACAAGGGAAACAAAAGACTCCAACAACAGAGTTCAAGAGTCCACCTGCAAACACTGGGAACTACGGCAAAACCCAAATGGACTGCCAACTATAATGGTCTATTTCACAGAGCAGCTATGTGGCCTCAGAAAAATTCATAAACTTTAAATGATCCTCAACTCTGTGCACGTCAGTGTTACCTACATATGCCACCTTAGGGGAGAGTATTTTAGTAGTAGCCATGGTATGACATACTGCCAAGATTATTGGCTCTATCCAGGGGAAGCTCTCAATATAAAGACAACATATAAGTATTTAAGCAAGAGTTCTTTAAAATATCCTTTGATTGTCTACCCCTATGGTGTGGTAGAAAGACAGAACTTGGCAACTGGCAGTCCTGGGTCCTAGTCCCTGGCCAGCTGTAGACTGGGATCTTGATCTTGAGCCTGTCTCCTCTTCTCTGACATAGTAATGATGGTAGGAGTGGTAGCAACAGTAACTGTCCAATTACAGTACATAGTATAATACTCATCTCATAGAATTGCTGTGCAGATTTAATTTTACATTGCCATACAGATGTTAGTTATTACTGATTTTTTATTTAAGCAAAAGGTGACCATTCTTTATGTTTACTTTAGAACTAGAGGAAACAAAGGATAGATAGAGTTTGGGTCTCACATTTAAAGCTATTTTTTTAATACAAGTATCCCCCATTCTTGGTTAGGATCCAATTCAATCAGTATTAGTTTCTCTTTAAAAAACAAAAGGCTTAAGACACGTATGACAGATAATCCAAATACTGAGTGAGAAGTCACCTGGAACACAAAGATGCTCAAATCAAAGGAGACTGGAGACCTTTCCTTCAAGAATCTGATCTAACCCCTCAAAACTCACAGGGTAAAATTCATGATTATTTACATAATGTTACAACCTTAATTACTGCAATCCCAATCAAGAATTAGCCAATTTCCCTTGGTTCAAATACCACATTTTAAAAAATTGCAACATTGAGTGAGAACTCGGAAGTCTGAGAGACTGAAGTCTTCTGCTAGACTCCTGCAGCGCCTGTGAAACGGTGCTGGCAGACAAGGAGGACCCGGAGAGCATGGAATTTAGAGGGGAAGGGGTTAGGGTTCAACCAGAGCCAGCAGCCATTTCCTTTATTCCTGCTAAAATGAATTACTTGGATTCTAACACAGGACAGGACTCTGAAATCAGAAAGGCACCTGGTCAATTCCCACACTGGGGCTCTGTTGACTGGCTCTACGAAACCTGTTCATCCACCACTCCTCTCCCCCAGTCTCGCTACTTCTCTGACCTCATCTCCTGTCACTGTCCCTTCACTTATTCCACTCCGGCCACTCTGGCCTCTGTTCTCCTTGGCGGGCCCAGGAACGCTCCCCGGTTCCTGCCTCTGGGCTACTACACTCACCTTCCCTCTGCCTGGAATGCAGACACACATTCTTTCCTTCACTTCCTTCACATCTCTGCTCAAATGCTGCCTGCCAGGGAGTTTTCTTATTTGCCCTAATGAAAACTGCAGCCCTTCCTCCCCTGTTTAATTTTCTCCACAGCACTTCTCTGACATACTACACATATTTTTAATTATTAGTTTATTTTCTATCTTTTCCTCACCAGAATAAGAGCTTCTGCTTCTGTTTTGTTCACTGCTGTATTCCCAGTACCTAGAACAGTGCCTGGCATGTAGCAAATCCTCAATAAATATTTGTTGAATGGAGTGAGTGAATAAATGAATGGGTCACAATGAATGAGCAACTATTCAGTTTGTAAGGCTACCAAATTCAAACCGTCAACTTGCTTGAAGAGAGAGGACGACAGGATTTAGGGTGATGTGATTTTAAGGGCTTACAGGAGAAAGTTACAGCAATGTAAAATAGGCAGGATAAGGTAAAAGGTATAGCTGAGCTCCTATGACCCACCTCTCCCAAAGTGTTCTCAAACTTAGGAATGCCTAAGAATCCTCTGACTGCTTGTTATAAATACATATCCCCAGGCCTGCCTCCAGAAAGGGGGATTCAGTCGTGATTCTGATGTGGGTGGTCCACAGACCACCTCTGGGAAACAACGCCTCAGCGCCACTCCCGGAGAGGCGACTTAGGAGAAGGTGGCTCCTGTCATTCAGTTCACCACTGTAACGGAGATCAGGGCACAGGAATAAGCACTGACTGTCAACAGTTCAGACAAGCACAAGAGATAATCCTTTGCACGTGTGTACTTTGGCTAAAAGGGTGAGTCTCTCTCCCCATCGTAAAGATTTCCTGTGGTACTCAGACAGTGTTGTGTCTAGGAATGTTGTTATTCTAGGTAAGTATCTTGATCCAAGGCCATTAAACCAAGTCCACACTAAGTAGGCTTAACTCATGGCAAATTCTGGTTTTGCAATACTAGGTATTTACATGGCCTATTTTGTTTTTTTCGTAAAGGTCAGACCTACCCCATGCTTCAGTGACACAGAAAGCCACACCTCAGATAAGGTATAAAGTACATGACTTACCAGAGCAGCAGTATAAACAAAAAGAAACCATAATGGTTCCACATTTGATTCTGGATAACCAAACCAACACAGGACCCTCATCACAAAGCTGAATCAGGAGAGCTATTCAAAGCACAGCTGAGAGCAATCCTTTTTCTTAAAATGGCTGCTGCTTTAAACACTGGATCATTGAACCAAAAAAAGAGGTCCTCTTCCATGCCACTTATACCACTGAACTGCTGCAGGAAGCAACCAGCTACATTCTGTGTCAAGGATGGAACTAACTGTGCAAACAGATGTTTTCTCCAAATTCCAAGGAGTGACCCTAACCCATAGGCTTTTTACTCAAAGCTACCAACTCGGTTTTTCGAATGTAGAAACAGCTGGTGCCTACCTCTCCAGGGAAAACATTAGTTTTTGGAAGGCCACCAGTAGGGCAGGGAAGAAGGGAGCACAGCAGTTATTTTTTCCTTCCATTTCATAGGAACATGTCTCTTTACTGACATCTTTTGTCTCAGAGTTTAAAATGCTCTTTACGAGCTTCTGAAATAACAGCCATTGGGACCAGGAGATCATTGGTGTCCAGGCCGGTTCACATACGTTCCTGGGAAGTTTCTTTTAAAGTAAGTACTAACTTTGAACCAAATGAAAGAAATTCTCATGGAGGTCTAGGGAATCACTGACCTCAAGAATCCTTAGTGTTTTCCCAAAATACCATGGGCTTCTCTCTATACTATAATGTACAGTTCTAATAATTTCTGAATGAGTAATTTATTACAAATAATACTAATTTTAAAAGATAATTCCTACTGATGTCTTACAAGCAGCTCCATTCCACCTGACACTGTTTGCTAAGGATAAACTAGAGCAGGTAAGGTGTGTGAGGCTCCCCCAAAGAATCAAAGATTAAGGAAACCATGTCACCTGAACAGCCCTGACTCCAGTTCCTTCCAGATGGGTAAGTGCCCTGCTAAGACCCATAGCAAGTTCCAAGTTGGTGGTGGCCATTCAGCTTTCTTAATCAACTCACCTTCTCTCCCTGGAGGGAGGGGACCGAGTCCCGCAGACTGTGAAAGCTGTCTTTGATGTGGTCCCTGCGTTTTCGTTCCAGTGCATTATGATGAGCCCGTTTGTCAGCCTAGAAAAACGGGAGAAAGAGCACATCAGCAATGCCACTCCTTCTGCTTGGAACAGGTGGGTGGGGTACAGCCTGGAAGTATATGCTGTCAGCGCTGTCCCTGGCGATTGCACGGGGAAGGATTTGTCGAGGTGGGCAGTTAGGAGTCTCCAAAGTTAGGCTCTGCTAAAGGGGGAGAAAGGGGTGAGCAAGGCTTGCGACAGGAACATCCAAAGTAGCTCGATGCATCCAGCTCATGCATAAGTAAAATAAAAGTTATTCATGGGGACAAAGTGTGACTGTCCTGCAACATTAGTCTTCCCCTGCAACTTCCTCATGTGACAGAACAACTGCCAGTCCTTGGTTGCGAGGTGACCAGGGTTTTCCCTGAGGCCCTTCCTAAGACGTGATCACCCCCACTGTAAGAGATCCCCCACAGTGGCTGCCCAGGGAAGGAGTCAGGTCACTGGTGCAGTGCTTCTTTCCATGTGAAACCCATCACCATGAGTCTGTTCTGGTCCCTAGCTTGCTATAAGGTACCAGTTTAAGACCTTCTCATCAAATCATACAAGAGAAACCAGAATCTCTAGAAAACCGAGAGGCATGAATCCGAGATCATAACAGCTGACACTGACACCAACTACATTCTGAGTTCCTGTTTTTTAAGGCGGATCCAAGGTGCTATTCTGCCAAGGCCTTCCCCTCACACAGGCTGTGCCAGAAAGGCAGTTCTTAAGATGGCAATCTTCTAACACTCACATGCTCTGAATAAATTTCCTTGGGGCCCTGTGGCAGGTCACATTTATTTGGCAGTATCTAAATACCCACGGACCAAAAAGTCTTTATCCTGCCCTGCTCAGAGTCACAAAGAACAATCAGCTGGAGAGGGACGAAGACTGCCAACAAATAAGGAATGGCAAAATACCCTAGCTTCAGGCAGAAAGAGAGCTGCAGCAGGTCCCCGTTAAAGGGGCACTCCCTCCAAATGGAACACAGATGCGTACTCAACCTACAGCAAGAACACCACCACATCTACACTTTGGGAATTATGAAAAATAATATACTCTGAGAATTTACCCCAAATACACAAGGTTGCACTGAGCTAACCTAAAGACCAAGTCTCTATATGGGAAGTTCAGGTAGCTTTAATCCACCTGGACAGAGCACCAGGAATTTTAAAAATAAATAACTTGGCTTAGCATAAGAATGCCTGAAATGAATCCTCGCACTAGATGAGATGTACAGACAAAAATCTATAACAGGAGTAGCGGGGTGAAAGGACCTGAAATTCTGTTATCTAATCCCAAGTCTGAGTTATTACAGAGGAAGAGGAGGCTGGGAGGAGCTGTGATAATTTTAGTCACTTCCTGGTCTCTCAAGCACAACACCTTACCTACAGCTCTGCTAAATCGGATACATGGTTCCCATCATGGCCATGGTTCCCCATAGCACACATTCATTCTCAGGGCACACGCCTGGAGCACTTTTAAAGCTCTCTGAATCTTGTTAACTCTGAATTCACTGTAAAATGAGTGTTTGCTGAACTCTAGTGATATGTGGAATTTATGGGGAAACTGAAGGAATGATCAAGTTTAGAACACCAGATAACCTGAGGCTAGAGGTAGGTTTGCTGTGTCATACAACATTAGAGCAAGAAAACAGCAGAGGCCTTCCAACAGCAGGATGAGATAGCTTGAAGGAATTAAACATATTTAAGGACCTAGTCCTTTTCTAGCTTACTGTTCCCTCTAGTCATATACACAGGTAAGTTGGGCTGGGTTCTAACCTGGATTACATCTAAACAGCTTAGAAGGCTGAGATGGCATTTGGCATCTATCTGCCTCTCCTGTGTTTGCTACACACTCCCTAAAATGGTTTATTTACATGGAAATTAATCATCCAGCTTTGGTCTCCAGCAGCAGCCCAAGATACTCCTGTCTACTAAATCACCCTGATTCCTGGCCCTCCTCCCAGCTTAAGAGCTGTGCACAGAAGCAGTGACACCAGAGTTACCCACAATCCCTCTTGTTGATACAAATAAAATTCTAATTGTCTGTTTTCTTTCTGGGAGAGCCCTGCAAATCTCAAACAACTAGAATCAAGTTGGACTTGGTTTCACTCGGGCCTGCTCTAGAGGGGTGGAGCTAAGGATAATCTAACACCAAAACCATCCCCACAATGCACTACCCCCTTCCCATTCACTGAGCCCTGAAAGGACTCAAATGGACAAGTCTTTCGGTTAGAAGACTGCAAGTGAACTTGGCTGTGGACCATCAGCAGAAATCTTGGCTTCTCATCTGGGGAGCCAGCCAAGTTTGAGAAGTTGGCTCAACAAGGAAAGGCAGCAGCCCACTGCCTGGTAGAAAGCCTGGCTGGGGACTGTTGTTCTCAAAGTAGCGGATGGAATTTCTGTGGTGTTTCCAGGCCCAATTTAACTAGCAGAAGAGTGCAATCTTAAACCAATCCATGCTGCCGTATCCATCCCCAAGGTGCCACACTTAACCAGAGTCAATTTTAAAGCACTCAGAGACAATGGCAACGATGTATTTTTCTCCTCCCTAAGCCTCATTTGAAAGAGAAAGTTAAAAATACGCAGAACATGCCTAATTCCAGGCAACTCTGAACTAAACAATACCTCTAGTGGCTTGAAAGAGCGTATGAAAAACCTTTACACAACGCTGAGAATTCTGTTTGGGAAACACTTCCAAACCACAGATCCACCCAGCCCGAGAACACTGCTGCTCCCTGCACACCCCTTCATCCAAATGGAGGGCCAGGGGCCAGGCTTATCATTGCTTTGTTAACTGTCTTCACTTGCTGGCAACCCTTTTTGAAAGGGCTAAGATTTCAGAGTTGAGAACGAAAAACTGGGTGAAGACTCCCAGTGTAAGGCATCTGAGATCCTCCCACAAACTCAAAACTAGCGGGGAAAAAAACACAAGGGAAAGGACCAAACAATTGTGTGTCTTGAACAAATAAAGATCAACTCAGATGAGCCAGCTTTCTCTCGCCTATACTGAGAAAGATGTTTGATAACAAAAACAGTGGTACCGAACAAATTCTAGGAGACAACAGAGGTATTCTTGGGCTGTAAAACAGGCCCCCAGATACCTCCCCCTATACATCCTATATGAGGAGTGGCTGGATGCTGCTGCTCTTCAAGTACACTGAATATACTGTTTCTGCCAGAAAATCCTTCTTCCAGGGCATCCCAGGCTAACAGAAATACTAAAGGGCTGTGCGATCCTGAAGAGTGGCCCACAGATGCTCAACAGGAACTCCAGCACCAAATCGCTTCCAGCTTTGACATCTCTGCCAAGATTTTTATTCAGCCTCTCAGTTTTATTTCCACCAAACTTTCCATACTGGCAGCCAGAAGAAAAATCTTCACCTACAATTTGCCCATCTCTGACACTAACAAGCATGTGTATCTTAAGTGTTGTTAAATGTTGAAAGCAAACACGATTTCGTTAGCCAAGAAGCTGCTAAACTAGCAGGAGCTCATTCAAGCTAAGGAGATCTGTTCAAAATTGAGGAGAACTTCTTTCAATTATTTCCTTCCAACTTATTGCAGAGAATGCATCTTCATTCAAGGCATTACATCAGGCAGCAGCCTTATTTCCTGCAAGCTCTAGGTAGGCAAACAGCATGGGGAAACAAATGCTCCATTATTCAAGGATGCACAAGGGTCTCCAAAACAATGCCATTTCTTGCAGGCTACCTGATACCTAACCCCATCTATAAGGGGAATCTTCTCAATTCCAGTAAAGAAAATCTTCAGCATATAGGGAATTAGAGTTGCCTACTACACATTTACCGCCTTTAAGAAATTTAAAGGTTGCACTTTAGAGAGAAGATAGTGTTGCTTATGATGATTAATAAGCTATTCTTATTAAACACTAACACTGGAAATACACAGCCTCAAAATTCTCATCAGAAAAGATCTATTTATCACTTCTGATAGATGAGAAGCGAACAGAATAATAAAACTGAATTTCTAAGCAACCCGAAAACTGCAACATGAAATAACGGACAGCTAGGAAGAGAAACTCACTAAGGTCTTGATAGGAAGATATAAATCTCAACTTCCCAACACCTCTCCTGCTTGAAGCCAACTGCCTGGTATACATCTCTAACATCTAACAAATGTATGTGCTTTTGAGGGTTTTTTTTTTTAATCAATTTGATGCCTAAAAGAACTTCAGAACATCATTATCTAAATATGCCATCACACTATAGCCATTTAAGAGAGTAAGAATGCCTTGGTCAGTAAGAATGCCAGGAAATTTTAATTAAAAACCAAGTTAGATTCCTTGATCAATTATTTCACCACTACTGGCATTTTGAAAAAAGACTTTTAAATGTAAGAACACCCTTTACTGTAACAAACAGGCATATTTAGGAACCAAACCTGGCATCTCTGCATTACTGTCAATACTTCAAGCAGACAAAGTATACTCATCATGCAGCACTTCTGCCACACAACTAATTCCAGGTAAAACAGAGAGTAGTCTGAGTAAATTCCAACCTCAAAAGCAACCAAGCTCATTCCCTTCTGAATACACTGCAATTCCTAAAGAAGCAAAGAGCTCTGAGAAGTTAAAAATATTTCATACCAGAAAGGTCCAGAAGTGGACTTGCACAAATCTGTTTTTAAACCCTCTAACAAGTATACTGTAACTGCAACACATTCAGCTGACATGAAGGATAAGAAGCTGAAAAAGGCCTTGGGTTTTCTGACCAAGACACTAACCCTTCACTTCTTGTATACTTTCATTCTTTTCAAAAGGAATTTCCCAAACAGAAATAAAACAAAAGGATCACTTCGCATGAAATATACCTGTCCCAGAAAATTATCTTTAAAATGCAATCTTTTCCCTCCAAAACATAATAAAAATAAGATAACTTGGTGGAATTCTGAGATGTACTGAATTTAGTAATAAAAACATTGTTTGGGGTTACTTCCTTTAACAAAGCTTATTGGTTCCTGGAGAAGCTGTTTTCCGTTTGCACTGAGGCAACAGAAAAAAATATTTGTCAAATCAGTTTCACTTTCTGTTATAGTTAGCCTCACTCCCTAACTCTGTTCTTGTTAAGTATCCTACATTTCTCATGTAGTAAGGCCATACCTATTGTAGTGACATTATAAAATATGAATGAGTGTTTCTTTTTATATTAGGACCCACAGAACCTTTTCCAAATAACTGTTTAAAAGTTTTTCCATAGTCCTAAATATTTGGTTGTTCACAGTCCACATCTTTTTCTGAACTAAGGCAAAGCTTAAGAATAGTACCCCCCCAAATTTTAAAAAATATATTTATTATCTGTACTAAACGTCAGGAAGTAAACAGATATATTTACAGAGGAAAAAAAAAAAGAAATCCTTTTTATTCTACATGTTCACGATAATTGTTTGATATACTATAAAATTTTTCTATAACACATTTGGGCTTCTCTCCATGCTGCTGTGATCATCTTGTGCCAGATAATATTTACAAGTCTCAGCAAGTAGACGTCAAATTAAAAACAAAGGATCAAACCCACTCTCTTTGCCCATC
Source organism: Diceros bicornis minor (assembly GCF_020826845.1). Classification (NCBI taxonomy): domain Eukaryota; kingdom Metazoa; phylum Chordata; class Mammalia; order Perissodactyla; family Rhinocerotidae; genus Diceros; species Diceros bicornis. Next base: position 14,073,679 of record NC_080763.1, read on the forward strand.
CCCAAAATCAAAGGGAAAAATCCTAGGCACCTTAACACCAAACTAAAAATATCTATACAAAACAATGAGATTAGCATCCTAGGAGAGTGTGAACATTTTAATAATTTAATAAAGCAATTTACATCAACACCCATGCAGATGGCTATTTTGAGAAGCAGAAAGCTTTCAAGTACCGTAAACCAAAATTTCACAAAGAAAACTTTTCTCTCACTGGAAAGCCAAGGTAATTCCAATTCAAATGATTCTGCAACAGAAGTCTAACCAATCCCTATCCTCCAACCCTGATCAAGCCCTGGGGCAGATTTTATAACTAGAAACTTGGAGGAAAAAAATGTTTTAAATAGACTGAGTCCCAAACGTGAAACTCTATGTTCACATTATTAAGGATAATAGTAACTGAAAAAAAGGAATTGAATTTTCAAATACATGTCTAAACTAAATATAAGTATCTGATGATATTTCAAGGAGAAATAAAACAAAATATTTTTAGTGACTACTACCCAGGGGTAATTTTTAAGACCCCTGGAACAAATGGATCCTTGGATTTTATGGAAACATCAGCTCTCAATAAATAACATCTTTCTTAATGCCTCTCTGCTTGGACAACCTGCAGAATCTTTGCTTGCTCTAATGAAGAGCAGGTACAAGTAAGAGGGCTTGTTTTTACCCTGTGGTAATTAAATTCTTAGACTAGAGGTATCAATGTGGCATCCTGCAAATTCTAACAGGCCCCTAAGCAACCTGATTATCCCACACATCATTTAAAAAATCAAAAATATAACATAAAAATCTGGATTTCTAATCTTTCTTTAAAAACAGGAAGATCTGGCAACACTGAGCCCTCACTCCCACATAACAACAACCCCTTGGAGTTCAGTGGTTGACTTTTTAGAAAAGGCATGTGCTCTCCAGTACCCTAGTCCTCACCTCTGCCCTCTACTTGATTCCTGACTATCTCGCTGCCTGGGCCCCCGACAGGCACTGGAATTTTTGACCCCCATTCTATATACTTCATACTGTTCCCATCTGTCAAATATCAGACACTCTGATATACTTATTTCTCTTCCTCTCTCTGATTCTGATTTTGCGTCTATTCTTTTTTTCTTTCTCTAATCTATTCACGGAACACCCACAGTACTGTCGCCGACTCCAAAGACATGAGATTAGTGTCTATCTAAATCCATAGAACCATCTACTGAGAACATTAATACTAAAACCCTGAGAAATGACTGATAACACTGTATGGTCTCAACCATCACCTTTTAGCAAACTTATCTCCGCAATGCCACTTTCCTTCAACAATTCTTCTATTTTCTTTATACTTCTTCAACTCAAATATAGTCAGACCACAATAAGCTGTATGCAACACTTTCATACTCAACCTCTGGCTCCTCTACATTGCCAGTTTCTGTATTAGAACACCACCATGTTGTGCTAGATTCTATAGGTCTACAGCAGTCACATGATTTTTAGTTCAAGATAATTATTGCATGTGGCTTCAGCTTCTATGCAGATATACACAACTATGCAGATATAGTTTAGAACCTACTTGTTCCAAAGTAAATCTTCTGACCACTTTGCCCTGAAATACAATACTACAATTTACTTTAATTTTATTTCTCATTTCCTACGTATATAGTGACAGCTAGATCCCCCATCGGAAAACTACCGAACGATTCATTTCTTTGCATACAGCTCCTCTCCCTCACCTCCAGTCACCGGAACTTATCACCTGAGAATCTAGAATTATGAGATTTGCAAACCCGCTCCCCCCACCTAGAACCCCAAAACAAGGCCCCACCTCACCTCAGCGGTTAACAGGAGAGTTTACTACAATATTAAAAGTAATAGAACGATCTCTTTTTCTCTCTGACCCCAAAAAGGACTAGAACTGAACGGAAATGAAAATGAAATGGAGAGTAGGAGACGTACCGCAGATTGAAACCTCGGTTGCTCTTCCTGGAATAAGAGAGAAAAAAAATAGAAAATATAGAAGTTATTTTTACACTTCACATTGAATAATAAGAAAGAAAATGCCGGCGGCGAAGGAAGCGGCGGGTGGGGAGTCAGCCCGGCCCCCCCTCCTTCCCTCCCCACCCCACGCCCCCATCCCCCCAGCGGGATCCGGTAGCAGGGCAGGGGGGTCCCGAGCGCCGCCCCTCCTTCCGGGATCCGACCCGGGCCGGAGGGAGTCCAGAGCAACGTCTTCTACCCTCGGACCCAGCTCCGGGCATCTGGGCATTCCCAACCCGTCTCCGCCCTCCCTCAGCCCCCAGAATCCGCGGGTCACGGGAGGAGGGGATCGCGGACTGAGGGAGCAGGTCCTGAGCGCCGTCCCTTTCCCCAACATCCGGACAATGGGATCTCGGGCGCACCCCGTCCCTGTCCCCCGGATCTTGGGCGGGATAGGGTGGGAGCGGGAGGCCGCAGCACCCTCCTCCACGGGGGGAACTGGGGGTCCCAGAGGCCGCGTGTCCCCTCCCCACCTCCAGTCCCAGAAGGCCGCTGCGGCCAGGAGCCCGGAGAGGAGCGAGCCGGGAGCGCGACTGAGACGGTCCCGGTGCGGGGAAGGGGAAGGAGGCGGCGGCTGCCCAACCCCCTCCTGCCGTCGCCCGGGTGAGAGCCCCGGCCGCTGTCCCCGCCTGACAACCCGCACGGGAAGGAAGAAGCCCCAGGACTCACGTCGCTCTCCACCTCGATGTCATCGTTATCGCTCATTTCCTACGGCCCAGGGAGCGGCCACTGCAGCGACGGCGGGGAAGGGGGGGTGGAGGGGAGGGGGAAGTCACCGACAACAACAAGCCGAGTCCCCCCACACACACACTCACTCACTCACTCGCTCTCGCACTCACTCACTCACTCACACACACACACAACACGGGCGAGAACCACCTCCTCACTGCAGCACCGGATCAACGGCGGCACGCACGCCCGGTCGGCCCCCTCCACGTGACCGGGCTCGTCACGCTGGGGCTGCCGAGACTTGTAGTTCTTGTCCTTTTGACTGACGGCCCAGCTAACGCCAGAAAAACTACAAATCCCATAAGGAACTGCGGCCAGTCGACGCCAGCAGGGCTTGTTGACGGAGCCCAGAGCGCCTGCGTGTCCCGTGGAGGGGGATGGGGTGCGGAGAGAGAAGCGGCGCGGTGCCTGCTGGGAGTTGTAGTCCTCAGACCGCGAGTTGTCAGGAGGCTTTCCTCCCGAGGCAGCAGAGGAGGCTGCTGGGAAGACAGGACACGTGGAGCGAGCTGGGGCTCCTGGAGCCGGGCACTGTTTGAGCGCTGTGGGCCGGGCCCAGGGGACAGGGTGGAGGCTCTGGAGGAATAGCCGGCTGCCTAAATAACGTTGCCTCTCTTTGCTGCGACTGGTTTTACTTTGTCTTCTTGATGCCTGAGTCTCTGTATTGCGCCTTGGGGCGTAACCCGCCAGCGGGGGCATCCCGCTGTGGAGGTCAGTGGCGCGGCTCTGGATGCCCCCTGGGACCCTTGGGATCTAGCTGTAGGGAGGTGTCAATGTATTAAGTGGTGTTACAGGACAGCCAGGATGACCGCCTCGCTGAGGGACCGCTGCCAGCCACGACAATCTTGTATTCATTCATCGGGAGGGACCATCCTTGCTGCTCACGTGACGCTCGTAAATTCACAGACCTCCAACCCTTAACAATGGTTTACGTGGAAGTAAAAGCCTCTTCTGAGTTTGTGGTAGCCCAGGCAGTTTAGGGAGTGCCCCAGTTCGGAGTATCATAATTAAGAATTGCAAAAAATATCGAAGTGGGATACTTGTGCAGCTTCCGATTCAGTTAAAATCATATTTAAATACTGTGGCATGAGGGTTGATCATATCCATTCCACCAATATTTATTGAACACCTAACATGTGCCAGCTTGGGGACGCCATAATGTATAAGACTGAAACAGTCCCTGCCTTCATGCGCTCGCAGCTGTGTAAACAAAAATGAGACTGCCCTGCCACCGTGTTAAGAATGTACAAGTCCCACACACACAAAAAAACAATCACAAGACACTTTCAGACCTGACATAAACAAAGTAGCTGAACTAATCTTTTACATTTGGTCTCCAAAATGAATGAAATCTTGAGCTTTTCTTGTAAATTACTGATTCCCTAATGAAAACCATTTTGTCCCTGACTTCTGGATACAGAAATTTGGGGATATGTCACGACCTTTGTGACATATCTCCCCATGTGAGCATATCATCCGTGGTGAAGAGACAAATGTAAACATAGTAATCTTTCCTTTACATTTTTTCCATTAAATATCAGTTGTATTTTTTATCCACTCTTTGAAATCTGAAATCTACATGTCTTTGCAAGTAAACTTATCTTTTCTAAATGCTTTTGTCTCCTAGGCTTCTTTCACACTGAGTCAGGCAGACAGGTATAAGCAGACCATTATGTTATAAGAGCTGATGTACTCTATGGGAGACGGGGAAGGTAGCTCTTGGGTGAGTTAATTAGCTGGATGTTAGAAGTTAGGGCTAACACGAGTACAACAAACAATTATTGGGGGCCAGTTGTGTGCAAATCACTGTAGGGCAACCCTGGCTACAAGTTAAAATCACTCCAGGGCTTTTAAAAATTCTAATGCCCAGGCTGCACCCCAAACCAATTAAGTCAGAACCTCTGGGGTGAGAACCAGGCAGCAGTATTTTTTTAAAGCTCTGCAGGTGATTCCAGTGTGCGTATACATAGAGAACCATTGCTGCAGAGGATGCCAAGATAAATAAGATAGTCTTCCACTGAATCATCTACTTTACAGGAGTGAGTTTTATGGTTTGTTAATAGTTATATTTCAGGGCCGGCCCCGTGGCTTAGCGGTTAAGTGCTTGCGCTCCACTACTGGTGGCCCGGGTTCGGGTCCCGGGCGCGCACCGATGCACCGCCTCTCCGGCCATGCTGAGGCCGCGTCCCACATACAGGAACTAGAAGGCTGTGCAACTACGACATACAACTATCTACTGGGGCTTTGGGGAAAACAGAAAAAAGGAGGAGGATTGGCAATAGATGTTAGCTCAGAGCCAGTCTTCCTCAGCAAAAAGACGAGGATTAGTATGGATGTTAGCTCAGGGCTGATCTTCCTCACACACACACACAAAAAGTTATATTTCAATAAAGTAGTTATAGAAACTAGGATAATCTTTTCACATCCAGAATCTAAAACCTGATGGGGGAGTAAATTATGAACACAAATAATTGCAATGAAGACAGACTATCTAAGTGTTAAATTAGCTATACAGGCAGTGAATGCTGTAAGAGCTCAGAGGAGGGAGAAATATTCCAGGTCTGAGGTGGGGTGGAGAGGTGTTGGTGATCAGGTGAGTCTGCTTAGGCTGTCAGTGCCATCAGGGCAAGGACTGAGTCTGCAGAGACTGGGTCAGATTTTGGTGACTATGAATCTCCAGTTGTTGGGCGGAGGCCTGTGCAAGCAGGCAGAGGTAGGAGGAAAGGCTTTCCAGGAAGAGAGACTGGAGATCTTAACACATTTGTTTTTAGTGATTGATAGAATATGAAGACCTGTCAACCCAGTAAAGAAATTTGACCTAAAAGACATAAAACAGTGCACTCAACAATTGTAGACTATGTTCTTTTCAAGCACTCATGGAACGTTTATGAAAACTGGCTGTGTTCTGAGCCATAAAGCAAATAACAACACATTTCAAAGGACTGTGATCTTAGAGAGCAAGTTCTTGGACCCAATGCAATAAAGTAGAAATAATAACTAAAAGATGATTAGAAAATCCTCATAAGTTTGGAACTTAAGAAACACTTTTAAGCAACCTAAATGGAGAGACTTTCATAAACAAGGCATATATGCAGGAAAGAACTAGACATATGAGAACAGAAATGTCTTCTAGTTTTCCTTTTTAGTACATTTCTTTTTTTTTTTTCAATTTTTTTTTTTGGGGAGGGAAGATCAGCCCTGAGCTAACATCTGAGGCCAATCCTCCTCTTTTTTTTTTTTGCTGAGGAAGGTTGGCTCTGAGCTAACATCCGTGCCCATCTTCCTCTACTTTATATGGGACAGCGCTACAGCATGGTTTGACAAGCAGTGCCTCGGTGCATGCCAGGGATCCGAACCTGCGAACCCTAGGCTGCCTAAGCGGGGCACGCCCACATAACTGCTTGCGCCACTGGGCCGGCCCTAGTACCTTTCTGATGTGAATAATAATCTAGGACTCTAAGAATTCATTTCATCTCTGCACGCTTGAGTGTCTTTGGTAAAGCCTTGTGTGAGCTTATTGAGACTGGGCCTTGTCACTAGGCCGCCCAATCTAGCCCTTCGCTACTTCGAGTTTGCTCTAGTGGTATTCACATCATCAGGGAGTCCACCCCGGGCCTACTAACTCAGATGTGCATTGTAACAATATGCCCAGGTGATTCATGCACACATCAGGGTTTGGAAAGCTCTGATGAGGGTGGAGGGGGATAACAAGTGGGGAGGGCAAGCAGACGACGTCCATTCTCTCCTTAGCTCTTTTACAGTTGGGCCTCCACTCTACCACTTGACTAAAATCACTCTTACCCAGGCCTCCAGCTACCTCCTTTTTGCTAAATCTGGCAGGTGCCTTCTTTACTGTTGACCCTTGTCTTTCTCGAAGGCCATGAGCTCTCCTGTTTTCTTCCTACCTCCTTAGCTGCTCCTTCTCTGCTTCCTCTGGTTCCTCTTGCCCTGTCAGGGTTTGAGTTCCAGGGGCTCTGTGGTGGCCCTCACCTTTTCCCTGTGCACCCTCTGCCCAGTGGGATCCTCCGCTTCCCAAGGCTGTCATGCCCATCTCTCTGACGGGGACCCCAAGACTGAATTTCTTGCACTCTAGATTGTTATATTCCATTTATTTCTGGACACGTCTACTTGGACTATTCCACAGGCAATTCGAAACTCAAGGCTTATGGATGAATGAGAAAAAGTAGGTCTGACACAGCATTTGGAGTATGATTCATTCCTATAAAATTGAACATATCTGTACGAGTATATATGTGTAGAAGGATATTCAGCAAAAAAATGTTAATAGCATTTGTCTCTGGGAGGTGGAATTTCCAATGATTTTCCTTTTTCTTTTCTTTTTAAGTGAGCAGCATCATTCTCACCAAAACAGTAGAGCTATTAAAAGACAACCACTACCTCAGTAAGTCGGTTATCTTTCCTAAGCAGCAAACTTCTCAAGCTATAATCCCTAGGAAGACAGCTCTATCCTCTCCTCATGTCACTTATGCTTGCTTTCTCCTTATTTGGGGGAGAGGGTGTAACCATGAGAGTCCCAGCAGGAAACAGCTGGCACACTCAAATTAGGATCATGCGAGGAGTTTTTAAGAACGAGCTTGTTTACAAATATGTGGGCAGGGTGTAAAGAAACTACAAGGGATTGTGCAGCACCATGGGGACTCTGTGCCCACCCCTGGGCCTGCAGGGGAGAGGGAATGAGTGGTTATCGGAGCTGGGACAGGGCTGTATGGAGAGGGCCCTCTGACAGGAGCTCAGACCTGGGGCCTGGAACAATTGGATCTGGAGGGCCAAAAGGAAGACCTCTGGCACAGCCAAGGACCCTGTCCTCCTCTTCTCACATTTTCAGAGAGCGCTGGAACTTCTGATCCTTCTCCACCCTGCAGCCAGATTGACCTAGCAGGAATAAAATCTCCTCACTGTCTTGATTAAACCTTTCTATCCCTCTCACTGCCCTCAGGATAAAGCCTAGCCTCCATAGTTTGGCCCTTTATCTCATCTTTCAGCTCCTGATCTCTCACCCTCTACACTCCAGCCATGCAGAGTTGCTTGCTTTTCCCCAAAGGACCATGTTTTCTTTTCCTCCAGGGATTTCCACAGGCTGTTCCCTCTGCCCTGAGTGGTATCTCCTCCAAACTACTCCCAGTCACCCTCCTTTTCTTCTCATCCTTTGGGGCTTAGCCATCATCTCCTCCAGGAAGTCCTCCTGGATTCTCCAAGGCTGGATTAGAGAGAATGGGTTGAGTCACAGGCAACCAGTTTCTCCTTTCAAACTCCAAGCGGATGAGTCACTCCTCCTAGAAGAGGGAATAAAGGAAGGGGCAGAGATGCCAGAGTATTCCTCCCATATTTTTCCTCCCTGCAGAGTAGACTGTCCACTCCCTTGAACTTTCAGCCTCTAGAACTGTGAGCAAGAGACTTTTGTTGTTATAAACCACCCAGTCTGTGGTATCTTGTTATTGCAGCATGAAGGGGCTAAGTTAAGCACCATCTGTTTTTATCTGGTGTTTGTTTACTTATTTGTGGACACTCTCACCCCACTGGACCGTAAGCTCTATGAGGTCAGGGACCGGGCCCATTTTGCTCTGAGTCATATCCCTGGCACCTAGCATGGTAGCTGGCACGTGGTGGATACACAATAAATAGTGTGGGACTGAACTTTGCAATTGTTTATTCAATACAATCATACTTTGTAGACTGCATGGATAAATGTTAATTCACCCCTAGAAGCACCTGGAAAAAAATCACGAAGTTGGTTTGACCTTTGCCAGGGGGCTGCATAGAGCTTCCCTACCTGATCCCAGGGTCGATGGAAAACAAAGAGGCTATTTGTCTGGGTCCCGATCCACGCAATGTACTTGGCAGGGCGGTCCCTGTTAATAATGCTGGGCTCTGAATTCTTCTCAAATGTGTTTCAATGATTCTGAGGACTTAGGGGTCAGGGTGGAGAGGAGGAGATTATGCCAAGGGCCAATCTGTGTTTAGCCTATACCTTACTTGTAACCCTTGAATTGATTTGACTCCTTTGTCAGAAAACCAATGGCATCCGTTTATAGCTTTCATGAGAAAGAGGCAGCAGAGGATGTTTTGTTCGTTAGCGCCAGGGTTAGTTTCCTTATAGACATTGGAAGTTTGTAGATGGAAGTTGTTCCATTGATCACTGTTAGTGATATACAGTAGAGTCTGCTTATATGATGGAGGAGAAATTTTAACATAATGGAATAGTATTGCATTTAATATGTTCCATCATATAGTCAAAGCCCAATTTACAAAGAGCAAACAAAACAAAAATCACAGATTTTTAATGGAGATATTTGTGGTTGAATGGGACAATAATCTTTATTTAAAATAATAATTCAATCAGAGTCTTCATTGTGACACTCTCAGAAAGTCAAAATGTATTCCAAGAGGCAGTTTGAAAGTCACCTCTAGGAAGTGTGACAGATTCCACAGCTCTGATCCAGCTTCTTGCTTCCCATAGCAAGAATATTTTGCCTACAAACTGCCCCCCCCAGTTCCTTTTACAGTAAATGAACATGCATGCCCCAGGGCACGTGGTTCCTCCAAAGAGGTGTCCTTTATCTCCTCCCTGTGACAAAACTAGGGACCTTAGAAGACATATGGCTCTCTGAAGCTTGGTGGAATTCTGATATGCATCACCAAACTTTTTATTAACAAATTAATTGATTAGTTATTGGTGTTATTTAAACTGATAGCTTAAAACATTAGACATTCATGGGAAAGGGGAGATGTGAGAGAGAACTGACTGCAGAGGCTATAATCCTGGAGCATCTCCCCAGATCAGAGTGGAAGCAGCTCCCAAGTAGGGCCCGGGGTCCTGATTCCACTGGAGAGCCACTTCCCTCCGTGATCCTCGCCTTCCCACAGCAAAAATGAGAGAACTTGCCTAGGTGATGGAGATATGGGGATAGAATGAGATGATGTATGCGCCAATATTTTATTTTGGTTTTCTTTTAATTGAGGTATAATTTACATAAACTAAAATTCACCCTTTTTAGGGTACATTTCTGCCAGTTTTGACAAACGAATGCAGTCATGCAAACTAGCGTTACAATCAAGTTAGAGAACAGTTCCATCTCCCCCTAAAATTCTCCTGGGCCCCTTTGTAGTCAACCCTTCCCACCATACCCAGGCCCTGAAAACCATCACTGACCTGTTTTCTATACCTGTAATTTTCCCCGTCCCAGAATGTCACAGAAGTGGCATCGCACAGTGTGTATGTAGCCTTTGGGTCTAGCTTCTCTTCTTTTTTTTGGTGAGGAAGATCAGCCCTGAGCTAACATCCACGCCAATCCTCCTCTTTTTGCCGAGGAAGACTGGCCCTGAGCTAACATCTGTGCCCATCTTCCTCCACTTTATGTGGGATGCGGCCTCAGCATGGCCTGACAAGCAGTGCGTTGGTGCACTCCCAGGATCCAAACCCGAGGCTGCCAGCAGTGGAGCGTGCGTACTTAACCGCTATGCCATGGGGCCGCCCCAGGGTCTAGCTTCATTTGCTTTGCATTTGGGATTCATCCACGTTGTTGACTGTGTCACCAGTCCCTTCTTTCCATTGCGAGGTAGTATTCCATTGATGGATGTACCAGTTTGTTTATCCGTTCACCAGCTGAAGGACATTTGGGTTGTTTCCAGTTTTTGAAGATTATAAATAGAGCTGCTGTAGACATTTGCATACAGGTTTTTGTGTGAACATAGATTTTCATTTCTCTTGGATAAGTACCTAAGAGTGGGATTGCTGGGTCATACGGTAAGTGTATGTTTAACTTTATAAGAAACTGAAACTGATTTCCAAAGCGGCTGTACTATTTTGCATCCCCACTAGCAATGTATAAGTGTTGTGACAATATCTTGAAAAATAAAAATCTCTACACATCACTTATAAAGGCAGGCAGAAAGCAATTTTCCCAGGATTGGGAAGGGCAACTTAGAGACAACTCTAAATTTTTTGCCAAACTAGCCACCAGAGGCCACAGGAATCAGCTGAGAATGTTTACTGAGACTTTGGAGCAATGCGACAATAATATTGTCTATTTAGAATCACATTGAATACTGGCAGACATTTGTGGAGCACTTACATGCTCTGGGCATTGGGCTTCATGCTTTCCATGGGTCTTCACAATGACTCTTATTATTGTCCCACCTTACAGGTGAGGACATGAGGCCCAGAGAGGGTAAATAACATCCCAAAGGCAGCCCAGCTCATAAGAGACCTAACAGGGAATACCATCCAGCTGTGTGGGATTCCAGACCCTGTACTCTTATAACTGCTCTCCTATGCCGGCCTTTTAGCTACTAATGATTACTAGTTATTAACGCTCTTCAGAATGTACCTTCTGCTTTTCCCTGCACATGAAAATTGGGCCAAGAACATTGGGCAGAAATAAAGCTTTCTGCCAGGTAGCCCTGAGCCTTTCTGCTGCTGCTCTTTCAGTCCAAACCCACACGGCTTCCCTGCCAGGCTCAGTTCTCGGCTCTCAGCCTTACTGGCTTCCTCCAAATCCTGCTCTAAGTCACATTTCCTGTCTTTGGAGAATATTCTGGGAAGAAAACCTCTTGCCGATCTAACTGAATGTGGGAAAGTCTGATGGAAGGAGTATTCTCTTCCAGTTTGAGAAGGTCAGGCTGAGAGTCTGCTGCCAAGAGACGGACCTGGTTCTCCCTCTCCAGCTCTTGCTTTGATGTGAATCCATTCCTCCCGCCACATGAAGCACAAAGAGGCAGAGTTTTAGGAGGATCATCTTGTGCTCCAAATGTTGGGTGCCTCAGAGAACTTTGGAATCCTAAGATCCATAGAGCCATGATTTAGAGCCGATGAGGGACCCTGGGGATCACACATTCTGACCCCTTGGACCCACTGAATTAAATTGCTGACAGAATTCTGACTCTATCACTTCCTGGCTGTGTGGCCTTGGGCAAGGTGATTAATCTCTCTGGGCCTAAATTTCTCTGCCTGTAAAATAGAGAAGTGATGTAAGAACTGAATGAGCAATGATTAGAGCACAGTGCCAGGCAAATTGTAAGTGCTTAATAAATGATAGCTTAGTAATACAACCCAGAGATTTTAAGTGACATTTCTACCACCAATGTTTCTCGGAGCAGAGTTAGAGTTAGGCAGTCTGGTGCCTCAAATGGAATGCTTGACTGGGACACAGGAGAAATCTGAGGTTAAGAACAGATTGGCAAATTAATTAGCTTTGTGATCTTGAGCAGTCGCTTAACCTCCCCTCTCACTTTCCTTCAATAATTACCTCTGAGAACTGTTCCTTATGGTTATCACCATAAGGTGATCTTTTAAAGTAAAAAAATAAAAAGAACTGTCTTCTTCAGATTGTCACATCCTCCTCTGTTCTACTCAGTAGCAGTTTTAGAAGGAAGGATCCTTGTATCTAGAAAAACTTTGTGTGTTTTCCCAGTAAGATAAATTTCTTAATAATAGTAATAATGATAGCCATGGTTCTGAGCATTTTCGCTGGGCCAGGTGCATCACGTGTATCACGTCCCAGAAGTCTCCTGACAGCCTAGTGAGGATGAAGAAACCCAAGTTGAGATGGTCAAGTAACTTGGCCAACATCACTCGGCTGGGAGGTGACAGAGCCAGGATCCGAACCCCCGTCTCTCTGATGCCAAAATGCGTGCCCTTCACCACAGCTCTGCTGCCTCGCTTAGGAACATGACAGAGAACTTTTAGAATGGAGAGGAACCTTGGTGATGACCTAGTCTTATGACCCCAGCCACTCCTTTTAATTAACTGCAGCATAGTTGCTGCCGTCTCTGTCAAGTTATATAAGCTTCCTGCCCACTCCAGTTGGAAGAAGGGTGAGCTGGAGAACCCCAGCTTGGGAATTCCTGGTGTGGATTGAGCCCCTTAAGTGGTCAGCACAGTCTGAAGTTGCCATGCGCTGGACTGAGACGGGAGTTCAAGGGGGTCTGCATAATGAAGGGCAGCAGTCTGAGACGCTGGTTCCCTGAGGCTGCGAGGTAGACATTTTGGGGTCTAGAGCACTGAGGCGCTCTTTCTAAGGGTGAGTGGGGAAAACACTGCGGAAGCTGTCATGTAACTTTCCAAAATCCAACCGTCTCTTCCAGTGGCCAACACTGAACCCCAGCTTCTGGCATTCCGCTCTGGGCTTGGGGGGGTGGCCGTGCCTGGCACAGCCTGTCTTCTGGCTGAAGACAACACACACATCTCACCCTCTTCCTTCCCATCTCTGCCAGTGACCTTGAATGAGTCTCTCAAGGATCAATTGAACTGTTTAAGCTCTAAGCTGTTGATTAAAATAAATAAATAGGAATGATAACATGTGAACAATTGTCCTGTATATATAGAAAGATTTTCTTCTAGACCACACTCTCCTCTTCCCCCACCTCTGTAGCACAATTACAGGCCAAATGCTGTGGCAATTCAAGGAGAATGAGAGGAAATTTGCTTTGAAATAGGAGGAGAAACTGACCTGGCTGGTTTGGTAATAGGTCCAAAGAACACAGTGTCCTCTGGACGCTGACGGCTGCTGGAATAAATCTGTTCCTCTCCAGCCAGTTGACTCACGGCAAGCGGAGATGGTGACCAACATTTATGGGGAGCCCACTCCATCCTTGACAGCAAGATGTGCTGAGGTGGGAGATGAGATAGATTTTTACGTACTGATAAACAATGGGAAGATGACCATAACGAAAAGTGAAGTGAATAAAACAGTTTACAAAACAAAGTGTAACGTAGTATCACATTTACACATTTTTACAAACGAGTATACATAAAAACATCCGAAAGAATATACACAAACTGTTAATAGATGTGGGATTGAAGAAGGCAGGGAGGGGATTTTCATTTTTTATTATGTATACTTTGGTATTATTTGAATTTTTCCTACAGAGAATGAATTGCTCCCCCCCCCAATATTCTTTGATATTTATCACAATATCATTTTTTAAAGTCAGGTTTATTGAAGTAAAATTTACATATAATTACATCATAATTATACATATACTATAGTAAAATCACTATTTTTTTTTGAAGAATATCAGCCTTGAGCTAACATCCATGCCAATCCTCCTCTTTTTGCTGAGGAAGACTGGCCCTGAGCTAACATCCATGTCCATCTTCCTCCACTTTATGTTGGAGGCCACCACAGCACAGGCCGGAGAAGCGGTGCCTTGGTGTGCGCCCGGGATGGAACCCGGGCCGCCAGTAGCGGAGCGTGCTCAGTTAACCACTAAGCCACGGGGCTGGTCCCCACCACAATCTAATTTTAAACACTTTCACCAAACCAAAAAGAAACCCCATACCCATTAGTAGTGACTTCATATTCCCCCCTCCCCACCCCCTCAGCTCTAGGCAACCAATAATCTACTTTATGTTTCTATAGATTTGCTTATTAATTTTTATATATGGTAAAGGTAAGGGTCAAAGTTCATTTTTTGTACATTTATGTCCAATTGTTACAGCATCTTCATTTGTTGAAGACTGTTTTTTCTCCATTGAACTACCCCGTCATTCTGGTCCGTAATCAAGGACTTAAACGCGTGAGTCTATTTCTGAACTCGCTACTCTGTTCCATTATCTACGTGTCTATCCATATGCCAAAACCACACTGTCTTGATTACTATAGCTTCATAAAAGATTCAAAATATGGTAATGTGAGTCCTCCAATTTTGTTCTTCTTTTTCAGAATAGTTTTGACTGTCTTATGTCCTTTGTATTTCCACATAAATCTTAGAATCAGCTTGTCAATTTCTTAAAAAAAAAAAAAACAACCTGCCGGGATTTTGATTGATTGCTTTGACTCCTTAGGTTAATTTAGGGAGAATCAACATTTTAACAATATTTAGTCTTCTGATTCATGAACATCGTACATCTCTCCGTGTAGTTAGGTCTTCTTTAAGTTTTCTTAGCAATATTTTACAGTTTTCAGCATTAGATCTTGCATATATTTTGTTAGACTTATTCCTAAGAATTTCATGTTTTTTGATGCTAATATAAATGTTATTTTTAAAATTTCAATTTCCAATTGTTTACTGTTAGTATTTTGAAATATGATTTTTGTATACTGACCTTATAGTCTCTGACTTTACTAAACTCTCTTGTTAGTTCTATTCACTATTTTGTAGATTCTTTGGGATTTTCTATGTAGATGATAACATTTTCACTTTTTCCCAAATTGTATGCCTTTTATTTCTTTCTCTTGCCTTATTGCACTGGCAAAGAGCACCAGTTCAGTGTTGTATGGGAGGAATGAGAACAGATATCTTGCTATGGTCCCAATTTTAGGGGGAAAATATTCATTTTTTCACCATTAAATATGATGTCCTTTATCAGCTTGAGAAAGTTCCTTTCTCTTCCTAGTTTCCTGAGTGATTTTATCGTGAAAAGATGTTGGATTTTGGCAAATGCTTTTTGCAGTTTTTTTTTTTTGCATCTATAGTCATACATCACTTAACAATGGGGATTCATTCTGAGAAATGCATCATTAGGAGATTTCATCACTGTGCAAACATCATAGAGTGTACTTATGTACAACATCATAGAGTGTACAAACCTAGATGGCATAGCCTACTACACACCTAGACTATATGGTACTAATCTTATGGGACCACTGTTGTATACGTGGTCGTCATTAACTGAAATGTTGTTATATGGTGCATGACTGTATTGAGACGATCATATGGTTTTTCTTTTTTAGTTTCCTGATATGGTGAATTGTTGATTTCTTTGAATGCTGAACCAACTTTGCATTCCAGGGATAAACTCTTTTTGGTCATGATGTATTATGCTTTTTATATTTGCTGGATTTGATTTGTTAATATTTTATGAAGAATTGTCATGTTTAGATTCATAAGGATATTGATCCATAGTTTTCTTTTCTTATAATGTCTTTTTTTGATTTTGGCATCAGGATAACGAGGGGAGAAGTGCTCTCTCCTCTTCTATTTTCTGGGAGAGTGTGTGTAAAATTGGTACTGTTTCTTCGTTGTTTTCATCCTCATTTTTTAGTTTGAATACTTCAGTATTATTTGAATTTTTCCTAAAGAGAATACAATATATTTTTAAAAAGCTTTCTATTTTAAAATAGTTTTATACTTACAAAAGTCACAAAAATAGGACAGAGAGTTCCCATATACCTTTCACTCAGATTGCCCTACCGTTAACATTTTACATAATCATAGTACAACAATCGAAAGCAAGAAATTAACATTGATATAATGTTGTAAATTAATCTATAGATCTTATTCAAATTTCACCACTTTCCCAATAATGGCCTTTTTCTGGTCCAGGATCCCACACTGCATTTAGTTATCATGACTCCTTAGTCTCCTTTAATCTAAAAAAAGTTCCTGTCTTTCTTTATCTTTAATGATATTTGCACTAATTAAAAAATAATCGGGGAAACTTTTTCCCTCTTTACCTCCTTTTCTTCCTTCTGAAGAATTTACTGTAAGGCCATTAGCTTGGGCCAAACAAAGTACGCATCAGTGGAGAGTGGGTAGTGGGAGTTTCAGTGGCCTGTTACAGATACAGGAACCCAAATGGAATGAGGCAGCATCTATGAATGGGGGCTGGTGATGGCCCAACAGGGTTGTCAGGGTCTGAGTTGAGTGAAGAGAGCCTCTGTACCAGTGTAGGGGGTGAGGGTGGGCCAGAGTAGGTGAAGTGATGAGGGCATCTGTGCAGGGGTGTGATGGCAGCAACAGAAGATAGGTTACACACAGGGACCTTGATCAAATAAATATATTGAGAATAATGAGAGACAGATGTCTCACTATCAGAGAGAGGGTATGATATGGAGAGGAAGATAACTAGAATGAATGAATCTTGTGGTGTTGGATGAGAATTGAAGGTAACTGTGTAAACTTATGGTTTTCATATACAAAAATAGAAAAAGAAGTACAGATCTCCCAAGCTCTATCATCTGAGAGGTTCAAGGAGGAGCAAAACCCCAATAGCAATGAGCACACCCAGTACCCAGATCTTGGCTTCTAATTACCATTCTCCACTAAAAGAAACCAAGGCTCTTGAGAGAAATGGCTGATTTCAGGGCTAGGGCAGGTAAAGTACAAGATGAACCTGGAATATCTTGGTGTCAGTAAGGAAATGCTATCATAATAATGGAGACATGTCAAAAGAACATAGAAGCCAGTTTGAAGGGGCTCACACTTGCCAAATCTGGGATAATTTGAGTATCAAGATAATAATAGTAATGGATTATAAGCCACTTAGTAAAATGGGAATGGATAAATCTATACTGAAATAAATAAACGAATAATAAATGGGGAGAGGAGAAAGCTTTTTCTTACCATGGAATGTCAACTAATGAGTATAAAATAATGATAGAATTAGAAAATCACTTGGGCAATCAAAATAATAATAATAATTCAGCCAAGAAGCGCAAAGGGATGCTAAAAGTAGTGGGTGAAAGTTGAAGGAGAAATGGACATTTACATAACTTCGAAGTACCTCCCTACAAATATTTGATGATTAGAAAGGGAAAAAAGGGAAACTTTACAGTGGAAAAGCCTGGCAGACACCACCTAATCAAGTGATCAAGGTTAACATCACAAGTAATGGGACAAATCGACATTGAGCACCTCTTAATAATATGTAATGAGAAGCACACAGCATCTCTTCTGTGATTGCCCTGTCAAAAATGCATAACCACGGGGCCGGCCCCCCGTGGCGTAGTGGTTAAGTGCGCGTGCTCTGCTGCTGGTGGCCCAGGTTCCGATCCCGGCGCGCAGGGAGGCACTGCTTGTCAGGCCACGCTGTGGCGGCGTCCCATATAAAGTAGAGGAAGGTGGGGCTGGCCCCGTGGCTTAGCGGTTAAGGGCGCGCACTCCGCTGCTGGCTGCCCTGGTTCGGATCCTGGGCGCGCACCCACGCACCGCTTCTCCGGCCATGCTGAGGCAGCATCCCACATACAGCAACTAGAAGGATGTGCAGCTATGACATACAACTATGTACTGGGACTTTGGGGGAAAAAATAAATTAAAAAAAATAATAAATAAAGTAGAGGAAGATGGGCACGGATGTTAGCCCAGAGCCAGTCTTCCTCAGCAAAAAAAAAACAGGAGGATTGGCATGGATGTTAGCTCAGGGCTGATCTTCCTCACACACACACACACAAAAAAGCATAACCTAAATCTAATCACGAGGAAACATCAGATAAACCCAACATCAGAAACCTTCTAGAAAATAACTAGCCTACAGTCTTCAAACATTTCAAGGCCATTAAAGATGAGGAATGATTGGGGAACTCTTTCAGATTGAAGCAAGTTGAAGAGATATGACAACTAAATGCTATGCATGATCCTGGGTTGAATCCTCTTGCTATAAAGGATGATATTGGGACAATTAGTGAAACTTGAATGGAGTATGAGGATTAGATCACATAATGTATTGATGTTGGTTCCTGATTTTGACGGCTATATTATTGTAAAGAAAAAACAATCAGGGAAAAGAAACAACTATTTATCCACCCAAGACCTGTTACTTTTCTAGTATATTCTACCTTAATTGGCATTACCACCATCTATCCAGAAACTCAAGCTTGAAACAAGGGAGTCATCCTTGACATCTTTCTTATAACCTAAAAGTCCGTTAGGAGCAAGCTAAGTATCTATTAATAGGCCAATCATATTATAAAACATCTGTGCCTTGGAACATTATATTGCTATTCAGAGGAATGAAGTAGGTCTGGATAGCAACATAAAAATAAAAGAAGAAAGTTGTGAAGTAGAATATGATGTAAGATCCCTTTTTTGTCAATTTTTTTACGCGCAAAGACCAAGGTGTGGTGAAGGATATATTCCACCCTATTGATGGATATTATCTCTTTGGGATGAAATTATGAATTTTCTTCTTTTATGTACTGTTTTAATTTTTTTAGTGATGCATTTTTAAAAAACACAATAAAGATATTTTACTCTTGAAGAATCTTTAATATAAATGATGTGGTGGAGACTTACAAAAGAGATAGAAGTTCTTAACCCTCAAAGAACTTCAAATCTAATAGGACAATGTAAAAATTATTTATACGGTACAGAATACTTATAAAAACAACATAGAGGAAACAAATTTGGAGGCAAACTGCAGCTATAAAAAAGAAAACGTGTGGGGCTAGCCCAGTGGTGTAGTGGTTAAATTCGCACACTCCACTTCGGCAGCCTGGGGTTCGCGGGTTCAGGTCCCAGGCGCAGATCTATACACCACTCATGAAGCCATGCTGCAGTGGCATCCCACATACAGAAGAGAGGAAGGTTGACACAGATGTTAGCTCCGTGACAATCTTCGTCATCAAAAAAAAAGAAAAAAAAAAAAGACAATGTGTGAGGACATAAGAAGGAAGAAAGACTGATACTGGAGGACTTGGAGAGACTGAATAAATGAGGCCTAACTGGAAAGGTCTTGGCTATGAGATGGATTTTGAAGAAGGGAGGGTCACGGGAGGCAGAGAGAAAACTGCTTTCTGAGGGTGGGGAAGAAGGTCTCTGGTTCAGAGATTTGACTTAGGTGGAAAGCTAGAGGAAGATGCTTAGCTGGCATGATAGGTAGTTTTCTCCCTGAATTTTTATCTTTCCTTCAACTTCTCTCATTTTCGATTCCTCCTTTGCCGTTGTTCAGGGCCTTAGGGATAAAATGCACCCCTATTCACTCCAACGAAAATATGAACAAAAATGAAAAAGTTAACATGAACAAAAGTTATTATTATTTATTTTTATAATTTTATTTATTTATTTTTTTCCCCCAAAGCCCCAGTAGATAGTTGTATGTCATAGCTGCACATCCTTCTAGTTGCTGTATGTGGGACACAGCCTCAGCATGGCCGGAGAAGCGGTGCGTCGGTGCGCGCCGGGAATCCGAACCCGGGTTGCCAGCAGCAGAGAATGCACACTTAACCGCTAAGCCACGGGACCGGCCCTGAACAAAAGTTATTTTTTGAAAAATCAAGGGAATATATAAAGAAAATAATGTCTGATAATACAACATAAAAACAATCAAGCCATCCACGTCTGGTTTCTTATTCTAAAAATTCTGTGAAAATATCTAAGATCTATACATAGCCCTAAGTTTCCCTGCTCATAAAATAATTTCATGCTAACTCTTAAAGACCTAGTAGTACTTTGCAGGCATCTGGTCTAGCTTCCTACCCTCTTAGTTCCTCTGCCTGCTTCTTAGCCATGTGGACGCTGGGTGCCACATTGTTTCCTAGTCCAAGGAAGCTGGTCCAACAAAAACATCTTGCTCCGTGTAAGGACAAACTCCAGCTCCATTAAAACCCAACCTTCTGGATTCTCTAGAAGCCTCTTATTCTTTTCTAGTACTAATTAGTATAAGGGCACACCCAGCTCACAGCTGGGCTGTCCGGCAATACTGATGGACATCTTTAAGCCAGTTGCTACTTAGTGGACTCCACCCACTTCAGAAACATTCTGCGATGATTCACTCAAATGAGTCCTCGTACACAAGGAAGGGTCTTGTAAAAATCTGCTTATTACGGTATGTAACCGTAGAGTAAATATACGATTCATACAGCATGAATTAGTACATTTACAGTGTGAGGAAAGTCATTCTCATGTAGCGGGTGAGGTGGTGACATCTTCCCTGGAGGCCACATGTTGGGTAGGCTTGGGAGTAGCTTTGCAAGCAGGTGAAAGCTTGAGATGCTCTTTCCAGCTATTCTCTCAACTAGGTGGTTTAAAGATTAAAAAACAATTATGTGAATTTCACCTCAATAAATTATTTCAAAACAATTGTGTCTGTGTTCAACTCAACATAGGGCTATCTGTAAAACCTACCTCAAAGTATAAGTAATTTAAACTCCTTTGGTTAAAATAATTACTGTTTATAATAGTTTCGGGGGTAATTCAATTTGTACTGGGGCTTATTTGAGGGTGATGTTTGTGTGGATTTTTCTAAGGTAAGAGTCTTTGAGCTTCTGTTACGGGAAACCCTTAGGAAATCTCCTATGGGGCTTGAGACCTCCTAACACAACCAAAAACGATGTTACCTTCATGTGGAGGCAGATGAAATGAAGAGACTTGTAATTATACATTTATTTTACAAATTCATTTATAGTGCTCACAAAAAACTATGTTACCTTCATGTGGAGGCAGACGAAATGAAGAGACATGTAATTATATGTTTATTTTACAAATTCATTTATAGTGCTCACTATGTGCTTAGTATTGTATGAGTAATAACTCATGTAGCCTTCTAACAGTCCCCTGAGGTGAGACTATCATTAGTCCCATATAGCTGAGGCACAGAGAGGTTGAGTGGCATACTTAAAGTCCCACAGCAAGTAAGTGGCAGAGCCGGGATTTGAACCCAGTCAGGCTTCAGAGTCTATGTTCTTTAAACATCATGTTATGGTGTTTATCTATTGTGATTAAGCACTCCAAGATCTGAATGCCCTTCCCAGAAGATAGGCTGATAGTTGCAATAAAGGAAGAGAACAAACAATGTCTACAAATTTCCCATTAAAGTAGCTCTTTGTTTAGAAATCATACATGCTTTTTGTTTTAGAATAGGGATGGACATCCTGTCACGTGGTATGAGAGTTGTAACGAGATGTCTATGAAAGGACAATTGCTTTTTTTTTTTCTTGTAAGGAAGATCAGCCCTGAGCTAACATCCATGCTGATCGTCCTCCACTTTATGTGGGACACTGCCACAGCATAGCCTGATAAGCAGTGCATCGGTGCGCGCCCGGGATCCGAACCCGGGCCACCAGCAGCTGAGTGCGTGCACATAACCGCTACGCCACGGCAGGCCCCAGCAATTGCTGTTCTGAGGAAAGTAATAAATGGAGGCAGACCATCTCCCCTCATTGACAGACACCCCACTACAGGTATGCGCTGCCCCCTCTATCCTCTACCCCCAATCCCAGCTAGCTGCCTTGTTTGGGGGCCAACCATGGGTGGTATACCCGTGTTACAGAGTCTGTCTGGCATATACTTGAGACGCTAGCTTGAACATATAGGGTCGTAGTTCTCACCCTCTTATCATATCTTGCTATGGAAATAACATGTATGTATTAAACATGATTTTTGATGATGCCTTTGTTATAAAGGTTTTTCTGTGGCTACACAATTGTCTTCACCTGTTCTCCTTGCCATTGTTTGGAGGAGAGTTTTCAGAGCAGATGAGTTGGGTTTTATTTGAGAGATTGAAGTAGCGTTTTAAATGTCATTTGATGAAGATGAAAGTAGAAGAAAAGAATGAGCTCTGAAAAGTGTGACTATGACACTAAAATAGGAGAAGGTGCATGGTTAGGGACATCTGTTCATTTTATTTCTACTATGCAGTCAACCACACAAATTGTCCCATAAGCCATAGAAGTCCCGTGTTCTTCAGGCATCAGCAAAGACAGCAGAAGAAGCCACTCCTGGATGCTTGTGACCTACACCCTGAGGTTCTTGGGAAGAGATATGCTCAGAAGGGGCTTCCTATCAAGAGCAGAGGGTTATCCTGGCTACTTTTGAGGGAAACCAGAAAAAAGGAAAGATTTTCTTGGTAACCATGGCTGAGAAGGTGAAGATGGGGGTCAAATTCTCCACATTGTAGAATGACGCTTGGCCCCCTTCATAGTCCAATGACACTCGAATCTACCTGGGTCTGTCTTTTAAGAAGATGCCAGTGCAGGGGTCGGTGAGAGTCTGATAGTGACTTTGGAAGAGCCCTGTAGCCCAGGTGCCTTCTTCAGGTTTTAGTTTAAACTATTATCTCCTAGTTACAGATTCTTTGACTACGCCAAGCCCCCAGTAGCCACCAAAGGCCACCTCCCCGTCCCAGTAGTGTCTGCTTGACGAGATCCACAGTGCCCAGCACACAGGAGAGGTAGGAGAACCTCTTTGGGCTGGAGGCATAGAGAGTTTCACCCCTGTGCTTATTCTGCTTGGGTTGCCTCTACTTGGAGAGAAGCATTGGCAGTTTCTGGGTCTAGGATCACGTCATCTGGGGAGAGAAGACCAGAGGGAGCATTGGACAGGCAGCTGGGGGCAGGATGAGTCAGTCTGGAAAAGCAGTCTTGAGTCTGGAGAAGGCTGTGGCTGGATGGGTGCCCCTCCACAGTGGGCTCGGGGGAACCCGCTGACTGTCAGAAGACAGCTTCTCTGCCGCAGGCCTTACTTTTCCTCGCTCAAGTTGGAGAAATCCTGGGAAACCCAGCTGCCAGTGAGTGTGTAGTCAGCATAGGACCCCCAGAACCACTGCTGGGCCTCGCAAGGGCAGGGCTAGCGAGGTGCCTTGGGCAGAGAGTTTAAGGAGGCACTCACTCCTAGCCGGGCAAGTGCCCCATCCCCTGAGTTCTGGCTGCTTGCCCAGCCCCGGGCTGAGTAGTCCTGAGCTAGCCTTTCTTAGGTTGAAGCTTTACTGCCATTCTGAGGCCCAGACCCACTGCTCCCTCCCCCGGGCCTGATTCCCTTCTGTCCTCCCTCTCCACCGTGGATGTCAATAACCTTATCAAGATGCTTTCCTTAAGTGTCTTGAGACATGGTAGGGCTACAAGGATGTGAGAAGGAGCCCTGCCCAGTGCCCTCTCTGTACACTCGGGGCAGCAGATTGCTGTCAAACCTGTCTCAGGCTCCAGGGTTTGCCAGACATTTTCTCCCCGCTCCCTTCCATAAGTAGCACGGGCCGGTGCCCATTTAGCTAGCTCCCCGGGCTTGTTATTCCGAGCAATTTACCTCCTGTTTCCTCCAGGGTTGTCAGCAGGTTCTCTAGGGACAGAAAAAGGAAAATGCTTTGAGCTCCCAGTAACAGGTGCTTTCCACGTGCATCTTCCTTTAGAGCTAAAGGAAGTCAGGGCTGCTTCCCAGCAGCAGGGAGAAGCATGGCCTCTCTCCTCTGTTCCTGGACCGGCAGTGACCACCCCAAGTGAGAGTAGGACTTCTCATTACCTTTGAGCTCGTGTAGGGTAGGGCTGAGTTGTTCTCTCTTCCTGGAGAAAGTGTAGCTTCTCTCGCCCACCTCTGTTAACTTGGGGACTAAGGTTTAGCTTGAATGTTTTCACCACTAGGAATAAACCCAGGTTTTTTGCAAATCAAGAATGAGTTGCTTGACTTCTTAGGCACAAGAGGGAGAAGGGCAAACTGAACCCTCTGCTCCCCAGAGGTCACATCTGGAAGAGAAGGATGCAACCCAGGAACGTGCCTAGCTATCACGTTTGTTCCTCTTTAGACCATCTCGCTCTCTGGATAGGAAAGCAAGCAAGGTATGGTGATGACACCACAGTCCTTCCCCCTCAGCCCATCCCCCTCACATACCTGTTGAAGATGCTCTGGCTAGTCTGTAAAGAAAACGAAGAGAGAGCTCTCCAAATGCCAACCCTATTCCCAGACTCCCTGACTTTTCCTAGATAATCCGTAGTCTCCTTAACAAGGCCGACCAGCATGCATTCTACGCTTTTGTTTTATAGGCTGTTTTATGACTGGAAATGACCTGCTTGTTGTAAGTCTCTCTTGTAGGATTTACAGAGGTGTTGTTGGTTCTATTTTCCTGACTCTTTTACACGTTTATTTAACTTCATTCATTACTCAGCAAG
The DNA here is from genome assembly GCF_020826845.1 of Diceros bicornis minor. Lineage (NCBI taxonomy): Eukaryota > Metazoa > Chordata > Mammalia > Perissodactyla > Rhinocerotidae > Diceros > Diceros bicornis. The sequence goes on from NC_080763.1 coordinate 14,097,972, forward strand.
AACATTTTGTATTCTAAGTGTCAATTATATAAGAAAGAAATATTGTCCAACAGACAGAGCCCTTACTGTATTGATTAAGGTTTTCTTACTTTAAAAGGTGGGATTTTTCCCTGTTGGTTGTTCTCCAGCTGTTTAAACACATTTTCTCTATGAAGCCCTAGAAATGGCTCATAAGAGTGCTGTGTTTGAGCCGGGGGCTTCCAAGGGTGCAAAATGCTTTCTTCAAAGAATAAACTCAAGTTTAGTATTGCTTCAGAGTTTTACAAACTATCTTGTTTACAAAAGAGGCACAAATACTTTCTAGTACATTTTAGTTTTTGTTTTTCTCAATTGCTAACTCCTAGGTTGGTCCTTGACTTCCAGATATGACTGGTCCATATCTGTCTTTGACCTCATGGGGCTGAGGGACTCTTTCAACCTCTCTCCTGGCATTTCTGTGTATGTGTGTAAAATATACATAGCATATAATTTACCATTTTGACTATTTTTAAGCGCACAATTCAGTGGCCTTAAGTATCTTCACAATGTTGTATAACCATCACCACTCTTCCCAGAACTTTTTTATCACCCCAAACAGAAATTCTGTACCAAATAAACAATAACTTCCCATCTCCTGGCATTTGGCTCCTTTGCACCATGTTTAAGTGAATGCCCCTTAGAGCCAGGGACCCTGAGTTGGAACATCGGCTCTCCTCCTCACTAGCTCTGGGACCTTGAACAATTTGTCTGATGTCTTTAAGTCTCAGTTTACTCATCTGCAAAATGGAGCAAATAAGAATCAGAATAACAACCCTCATAGAGTTATGTGCACATAATACCACACACAAAGGTGGTGCCTGGAACATCATCAGCTCTCAATGAGCACCTGTCTCCTCCTTGTGGTCAGTGTCTCGTTGCATCACAGGAGGATTCTCCCTATCACCCTCCAAATCCCTAGACCCTCACTGCCACCTGGGCTAGACCTGGCTCCCTCTCTACCCCTTGAGGTGGGGCTAGGAGGGGATTTGGGCATTTCTTAATCTTCACTATAATAACTAACATTTGTCAAGTGCTTACAGAAGAGGAAACTGAACACAGGGATAGATGCTAAGTAACACGAAGATGACATTCCAGCTTGTAGGTGAAAGACAGGATTTGAATGCAGTCTGGCTTCAGGGCCCATGTTCTCAACCGTTGGACTACAAGGCCTTGTGTGCTGATAAGCACCTGCTAATGATGATGGCAGAAGTAGAACTTGAAGAGGGAGATTGAAGTTCATCCAGCAAGTCAGTGGCACGACGAAGACGACAGTCTGTGTCTTCCGGCTCGCCACCTGATGCCCCGGCCACTGGCTCTGGCTGTGCTGTAGGTATAATTATTCTAAGACTGTTAATGTCAAAAGTAATCAGAGAGTCAGGTAATCAACTTCCCTTTCCTTAGAGTGAGGCCTGAGGTCTTTAGGGAGCTTTTAGACAGGGACACCACCAATGGCTTCCCTCCTGGAGTATTGCTGTGATGGCTTCCCTCATATTTCTTCCCACAGATCAGCCAAAACACATGCTTGGAGTTGCCTGAAGAAGAGTGAGTGTCACCAGCTAGCCACCTACCCCTGCCACCATCCTGATTCTCAGTCCCCCATTCATCAACCTTTAAGACTTTATTGACCAGTGGGTAGTTGAGGAGGGACCTCTCGTTTAAAACTTTGCTTAGGGGCCGGGCCGGTAACGTAGCGGTTAAGTGTGCGCACTCTGCTTCGGCGGCCCGGGGTTCACTGGTTCGGATCCCGGGTGCGCACTGATGCACCGCTTGTCAAGCCATGCTGTGGCGGCGTCCCATATAAAGTACAGGAAGATGGACATGGATGTTATCCCAGGGCCAGTCATATAAAGTAGAGGAAGGTGGGCACGAATGTTAGCCCAGGGCCAGTCTTCCTCAGCAAAAAGAGGATTGGGAGCGGATGTTAGCTCAGGGCTAATCTTCCTCACAAAAACAAACAAACAAGCAAACAAACAAACAAACTTTGTTCACATTTTCATGTTGGGTTCTTAAAATGGCTTTGTCGATGTCCCTCAGCTGGAACAAAAGGCTTGCTCTTGTCCTCCGGAATTAACGGAGTTTCTTAAACCTACAGGTGATTTTCTGTCATTCAGTTTCTGTTTGTTTCTAAAATAGAGAGAAATAAGTGGTCACCTGAACTCTAAAGCAATCACATGCATCTTTCTTTTTCATCTTTGCCCACAGGTGCTGCCTTATAATTTCCTCTTTGTTTGATTCTATTCCCATCACATACCCACTGTAAGGGAATTTAAACAGAGAGACAAAACATAAACGTACTTCAGAACTTTAAAATGCATGTCATGCAATGTGACTTCAAACTGAGTTTTTGCAACTCCAAGGCTATCCCAGCTATCTTAGCGGATCCTCTTAATTATGAACTTCTTGGAAAATTAATTTTAATTCATTTTGGTTCAAAAAATGGATGAACCCATATATTTCTAAGAGGAGAATGGGACGTGTCATGAAGTTGAGAACATGTGTCTGTGGGTGTTGCTATGAAAAGACTGGGAATGAGTGAGTTACTCTGTGGAGCGTGTGGGAGTCTGCTTTGTGGTTCAGTTCCTTGGCTCTCGTATTAGGCTCCAGAGGAGTATATCTGTCTTAAAATGCGCAAATGGGAAGAGTTCAAGGAACGTGACATATTCTGCTGCATCCAGACTCTTGACAGGTATCAGAGTGACTTCATTCTCCACTGGAGAATGGAGAAGGAATACAAAAAGCAGAAGGCAGGTGCTTGGAGAGCTAACCGGCTTGGACCAGGAGGGTGTGTGCTGAGAGACAATAGCAGACATGAGATAGTTAAGCTTTTACCACCAAGAGCTGAAGTATCAGGAGCTGAAACCATCTGAACCACAAGTGGTAATAATGCTTTTTTCAAATAGCCCAAATATAAAATGATCAATTAGAATAAATTCAGAATCAATAACAGTTAAGGTAGAGAAATCAGATCAACTTGTGTTTACAAGTAACTTTTTTTCTTGATCTTCTTCTAAGTCAGGGATTGGCAAACCACTACCTATTGGCCAAAAACCGCTTACTGCCTGGGTTTTTTTTGGCCCTTGAGCTAAGAAAGGTTTTTACATTTTTAAGTGGTTGAAAAAAAATCGAAAGAAGAACATTTTGTAAAGGTGAAAATGATAGGAAGTCAAATTCCAGCGTCCATGAATAAAGTTTTATTGGCACACAGCCACGCTCATTCATTCGTGTATTGTCTATGGTTTCTTTCCAGCTACAAGAGCAGAGGTGAGTGTTACAGAGAGACCTCATGGCCCTCAAAGCCTAAAATATTTACTAGTTGCCCTTTTCTGAAAAAGTTTGCCTGCTCTAAGGCAATTCTTGTAAAGTGGGCAGTTAATAGCTGTTTCCTGAAAAACTGATTCCGTTGACAAATAAATTGGGAAATGCTGTTTTAAATAAAATCAAATCAGTTTCTTTCATAAGCAAATGCAACATGGAAATCTACAAAAAAGAGTAGGGGAGGAGGGAAGCAGAGTATGTAGTATTTCTCAAACTTGGCTATGGAATCTTTTCTTTCTTTTTCTCTTTTTTTAATGGGCTCTTTTGTAGGACTAATATTCCAGGGAACATGACTTGTTGGTAAATACTGCTGAAAAGTAGTTGGTGATTTATATATATACAATGGGGAGAAAAAAATCCTGCTACTTAAAAAACCGTAGTAGAATTTCTCTCTGAGGGAAACCTGTTTTTTGTTTCATAAAACACGCTAGTAGGACATTTGGCCATGAAAAGTTAGCTTCCAAGAACTCGATCTGGAAGACAGAAAATAGAAACAAAGAAAGTGTTAAATAATTCTGCGTAGTACAGTAAGGGCAATTTGGAGTTTGGTGCTAGTCTAAGAGGAAGGATTGAGATGGGAACAGACAGGAAAAGAGGGAGATGAGAGGGTACACGGGAGCTTGAGAAGAATCAAAGAAACCTGGTGGCGAAAGTTGGCCGTTATGAAACTGCCTACGGCAGAGAGGGCTACAGAACATCAGAACAATGACGGCCAAATACTGGCTACAAAATTCCTGGAGCCCATTGCAGTTGCAAAGGAAAATGTTCAAAATGCAGCAAAAGGTGCTGTTAAAGGTACTAAAATATAAAGCTTTTTCCTTTCAACTGCAGTCTCTCTCTCTCTCTTTCTGTCGTGCTGTTTTTAAATTTGCTATTTAAAGTAGTGCTCCCTGGGGCATAGGGAATCCAGGAGGGCAGATCTTTGCAGGCACGAGGGGGGTGGGGGGACACAAGGGCCAAGTCAGACCAGGCATCTCCCCCTCCCATGTGCCCACCACCCCAACCCATGTTGGACCGGCGAGAGTCAGAAGGTGGAGCATAGGTCGCTAGGTGAGGGTGGGGAAGGGACCTGAGACACTGGGCAGAGATGGGACGTAGTTGGGTGGGGGGGTGTGGACAGCCAAAAACCCGGCCCAGGAAGGCAGGGAGTTGGCGGGAGGCAGGACTGAATGTGAGTGGAGGCTCCAAGGCCCTGGCACACGTACCACTGACTCATCAGACTTCACTTACAAACACAAATTCAAAGGTAAAATTATTAAGAATTTCAAGATGGTGACCATAGAGCATGAAACCCTAAGTGTGGGACCCGTCTGAGCACAGGGCCCTGTGGGACTGCTTTAGCTGCGCACCAGTGAAGCCAGCTCTGGTGATGCCTAATCACTTTTACTTTTTTAAAAGAAATTATCCTGCACCTTTATTTCCACACCGTTGGTAAAAAGCTACTGCATGAACACCCTTGTGTTGGGCCAGCAGTTGCCTTGACAAATTAAAAGCAAAAGGGACTGATTTCCTTGTTTGGGTCCACGCCAGCCAAGGGAACAAAACAGTAGTAAGGAGGCAAGGCTAGACGGAGACTCAGATTTCAGCGTAAACAAGAAATTGGATGAGAGGTGGCCTTGAGAGCACAGTCCCACTGGGAGCATGCAGACATTTTGGGTTTCCAACCATGTGAGTGACCAGAGCCAGCTGAAGGACTTGGAGACAGCCAGATGGCCAATGCTTGGGTTTTTCATAGTGTGACTTATGTTTTATGGCGAATATGTTAAAAATGTGTAAAAATCATCTAAGGATATTTAATAGTCTATTTTTACTGTGTACGTTTCTCTACCATAGAAGTAAATCTAACTGTGGTGTTGTGCTCCCTTAATTTGTCACTGTTAATAATTGGTGACAGGAATCAGCAGAGAGGAATGGTGATAAATCTTAGGTCAAGTTCTGGTTCCTACTTTGTGCCTCCACTTCCATGTGACTTGGGAGAGGAGCTGGCTACATGCCAAGAGGCACTCTCCCCAAATGAAGAACATATAATGCATCTTTTACAGAAAAAATCCTCAACAAGTGAGAGTACAATCATTTCTGCCCGAGAAGCCTGGCTTTGATGAAAATAGACAGATGGAGAACACAGGGAAAGAGAGGCGGTGACCACGTTTAGCTCACCTGCCCGGGTTGACGGTGTTGAATAAACAAGAAATAAATGGCTGATATAAACCACTGTTTATTGAACACTTTCCAAGTGTCAGGCATTCTGCCAAGTCATTCTCATGCATTATCTCACTTAGTTGCCATATTGATCCTATGAGGTGAATTATCTCCAACTTTACACTTGAGAAAACTGAGAGGTTGCACTTGCACATGGTCATATAGCCAGTACGTGCCAGAGCCCTGATTCAAACCCAGGTCTGTCTGCTTGCAAAGTCCAACCTCTTCAGTCACGTCTGAGAAAATGAGCTTATCCCAGCTCTGCCAAGAGTTGAAATTCTTCTTACCCTTTAATGTCCATATCCAGAAGGTCCTGAAGCTGCTTAGAAATTTTGTTAATAGTGAAGACCTAAGATAAATCACTATTCTAATCACCAAACATAAAATAGAGTCAATGGAGGGGATCGTTGGCATTGGTATCTAACGTTATTTCTTTGAGTTGAGGTGTTTTACACCAAAGATTGAGGACTGAGATCATGTCTCTGCTGCCTCATTTTATCCTCAATGTCTTACACATGGCAGTCCCTTAATAAATGCTAGAGAACGTAATGCTTAGAGGGGAACCTTAAGATTGTTGTTCATCTTGAAGCTTTTGGTAGATAATGTGATACAGAGCTGTCTTAGGATAGATAATAATTTATAAAGAAAATTTTGGCTATAATTTGCTGTTGAGTTAATCTATGATTTAAAATAAAATGGTATTTAAATAAAAATGATTTGAAATTAAAGAGTAAACATTTTAAAAAGTTATCCAGCTCACCCTCTTCATTGTGTGGCAAGGTAACGCTCCAAAGGGGACAAATGGCTGGTCCGAGTCTCCCACCCAAGTCTCAGTAGCTGACTCGCCTGTTACTTCACTGAGGTTAGAGAAGCCTTTCAGGCTCATTCTAGAAACTTGGGATTTGTCCTCTCCTTCAAGCTCCACGTGCACCTGTCACCAGGTTCTATCATCTAAGTATCTCTTGAATCTGTCCCTTTCCCACTGAAAGGGGAACTATTGCGTGAGTCCCTGTGCCCCAGGGCACCCAGCACACTTGGGTGCAATGTTTCTAAAAGGAAAAGGCGGTGCTTCCTCTCCTCTGCTTAAAATCCCTTGAGGCTCCTGAAAGTCTAGAGCCGCATACCCAACAATGGCAACAATGGCAAAGCCAACATGGCAGCCACTAGCCATGTGGCTATCGAGCGCTTGAAATGTAGCTAGTGTGACTGTGGAACGGAGTTTTTAATTTTACTTAATTTTATTAATACCCATATCTTTTTTTTTTTTTTGGTGAGGAAGATCAGCCCTGAGCTAACATCCATGCTGATTCTCCTCTTTTTGCTGAGGAAGACGGGCTCTGAGCTAACATCTATTGCCAATCCTCCTCCATTTTTTTTCCCCAAAGCCCCAGCAGATGGTTGTATGTCACAGTTGCACATCCTTCTAGTTGCTGTATGTGGGACGCGGCCTCAGCATGGCCGGAGAAGCGGTGTGTCTGTACGCACCCGGGATCCGAACCCGGGCTGCCAGTAGCGGAGCGCGCGCACTTAACCGCTAAGCCACGGGGCCGGCCCCAACTAATACCCATATCTGGCTAATGGCTACTGTATTGGACAGCACAGGTCTGGGATGACATGGAAATTACCTAGCATGGCCCACAAGGCCCTTCATCATTTTGCCCCTATGCCCCTTTCCTGGTCTCATTTCCTATAGCTCACCACTCCACACTCTGGGTTCCCGCTGAACTGCTTGCTTTTTTCTATATGCACACACTACGTTTCTTCTCCTGGAATATCCTATCCTGCTTCATTTGCCTGACGAAGTTCCTACTCAGCTTTCAAGACTCACCTGAAATACCTTTTCCTCTGTGAGGCCTCCCTGTACTCCTTCAGGATGAGCTCATATTCCTCCTCTGGGCTCCCACCAGGCCACTGCACAACTCCAGGGGACACCATTTACATTGGAGTTCGTGTGAATGGCACCTTCTGGATTTGTGCAGTACACAGCACATGCAGCTTTACGGTGGTCAAAGTCCAAACTTGTTTTATGCATGTTGCTATTTTGATATAATACTTCTATTCAGTTCATTCATTCATTCATAAGGCACTGGGTGTGGCTTGCATATGACTATAGTCTTTTTGTTCCTATGTCTTACTCCTGTGCCTCTCTGTGAGTCCCTGCAGGCAGGGACCTTGTATCCCTAAAACCTGGCTGAGTGCCTGGCACATGGTAGAAACTCAAAAAATGTCTTTCAAAGCAGCGGCTGGCAAACCACAGCTCACAGACCAAATCTAGGCCTCCACCTGCTTTTGTACAGCCTGTGAGCTAAGAAGAGTTTTTACATTTTTAAGTGGTTGGAGAAAAACCAAAAGGAGAATAATGTTTTGTGATGTGAAAATCATGTAAATCCAGATTTCAGTATCCATACATAGTGTTTCATTGACACACAGACACATCGTTCATGTAAATATTGTCTGTGGCTGCTTTTGCCTTACAACTGCAGACTTGGGAAGTTGCAACAGAGACTGTGTGGCTCACGAAACTGAAAATATTTACTATCTGGCCCTTTACAGAAAAAGTTTGCTGACCTGTGTATTGAAGGAATATATGAACAGACTCTCTCCACCTCAGAGCTCAGCTCCTCCTCCTCCATCTTTCAGTCCTGGCAACCTGCTTCAGAGGAAGACGTGGCCCTGGTCCTTGCCAAGCCCCATGTTATAGATCCTTACTCCCTGGCCCCCTCTGGTACCTTGACCCATCAGTGGTGCTGCTCACTCATTTATCCCAAGTTATTCTCGCCTCACACTCTGTGCTCCAGAAATATCAGATGGCTCGAGGTTCCCCCAAACTATGTATTTTCTGCCTTTCCTTGATAATCCTGATACCCAAGATTCCCTTTTTCCCTGCTTCCAGCTTTTCATCCTCCCTCCCCTGCAACCCATACACCTCTGCCTGGGGATCTTCTAGGACCCAGAGGAGATAAACTAAATCCCAGGAAATCTTTCTCAATGCCTCCTTCTCAGACAGATTTAATCACTTGCTCCCTGCAAGTTCAGACTCTTTGCATACTAGTCTAGGAAAGACCACACTATGTCCTAGCAAATGGCATGTGTTCAACTCCTTCCCTACATCTCATTAATTAACTGACACACGCATCTCAGATATTTGCTGAGTGTCACTATGTGCCAGGCACTGTTTGGGGTGCTTGACTGAGTCAGATGTGGTCCTTGCTTTGTCTAGCTGAGGAGACAGTTATTAAACCCAAAAATGAATGCATTTTATACATTGTGAGAAGTGTCACAGAGGAAAAAATAGGATGCTTCGAGAAGCGTTATCTGGCAGGCATACAAGAGACCTTCAGCTGTTGGCTGAATTGGTGTTGAGTAGAAAGAGATGGGTCTAAAGGGATGGCCCAGTCAAACCCTTTTCCTTTCAAGTGAGGAATTGAGGCGTAGAGATGCTACGTGGCTCGCCTATTGTCACACCCAGTGTCAACAATAGCCGCGTGCAGTCAGTTATTTGAATTCAGTTGGACGACTCCTGGTCTGGTGGTCTTCATGTTACCCCGTTGACTGTATTGTCCGGTGAATCTTCTCATCAATAGCCATCAAGTGCCTGTGTGAGAACTTTATACGCATGTTTTAATAACTCGCTCACCTATATTTGATACCAGTGGTGACAGCAAAGCAAAGATAGGATGAGATCAGAACCTGCACGAAGCTTCGGGAGAAGTGGTATGGAGAAAGTCCAATGAGTATAAAAGCAAACTCGAGTCATTTCAGCATCTTTCAGTTTAAATTGCACTCGGAACAGAAAGCTGCTTATGGTTGAAACGGAGGGTTCACTTCTGCTTTGGCGTACACGCAGTGTGGCGGTAACTTTTATTCCACTGTGCAAATAAATATGCAGGATTTGAATGTAATGTAAATAGAATTAGAGAAAACTTAGCTGGCCACGGAGATGTTGACACTGTTGCCGTTAGAGAGACTCTAGATATGCAGTCGGAGGAACTTAGTGAAGGTGGACTTGTCAGTATAAATGAGCAAAGTGGTTGTGACAAAAAGGGGGAAGGTGTACCAGAGAAAGTGACATCAGCAAAAAAGCTGGACATTAAAGGAACTCTTCAAGATATTTCACACCCTTGAAAGTGCAATGGATAAAATGTTGGAAAGATCCAAAGGAGCATGAGAATTCACTGAAGCATATAGACGATGCTTGCTCTATATCGTAAATTATACGATGAGAAAAAGAAGGCAAGCACTGTTCGAACTGCTCTTGATAAGTTTTTTACAAAGAAATAGGACATATTAACTCTCAACATTACTAATGTTTTAAATAACAATGTACTATATAAATATTAGAGTTACTATTTTTTAAATTTCCCTCTACATTTATAAATGACAGTAAGAGGGTTTTTAGGGGCCGGCCTGATGGCACAAGCGGTTAGGTGTGCGCGTTCCGCTGCGGCGGCCCGGGGTTCACCGGTTTGGATCCCAGGCACGCACCAACGCACAGCTTGGCAAGCCATGCTGTGGCGGCGTCCCATATAAAGTGGAGGAAGATGGGCACGGATGTTAGCCGAGGGCCAGTCTTCCTCAGGAAAAAAAGAGGAGGTTTGGCAGATGTTAGCACAGGGCTGATCTTCCTCACACACACAAAAAAGGGTTTTTAATGTTTTGACAAAAAATTTAAAGGTCATGGAACAATCATTAATTTTTCCCATTTATTATTTAGGTCACTTTGAATGGTTTCAGCCTGCACAGTCATTTTTATGGTCTTACACTGCCATGCAAAGTGAGGATTGCCTGTATATCTTCATGGAAGGGTATAACAGACTTTTTTGTTGTCGTTGTTTTATATTGTGGTAAAATATACCTAACATAAAATTTACCATTTTAATCATTTTTAAGTGTACAATTTAATGACATTAAGTACATTCAGTATTGTGCAACCATCACCACCATCTATCTCCAGAACTTTTTCATCATACTAGACTTAAACTCCGTACCCAGTAAACAACAACTCCTCATTTCCCTCTACCCCCAGCCTCTCGCAACCACCTTTCTACTTTCTGTCTCTGTGGATTCACCTATTCTAGGTACCTCATATAAGTGGAATCATACAATATTTGTCCTTTTGCATCTGGCTTATTTCACTGACCATAAAGTTTTCAAGGTTCATCCATGTGGTAGCATGTGTCAATATTTCATTCCTTTTTATGGCCAAATAATGTTCTATTCTACATATATGCCACATTTTGTGTATCTATTCATCTGTTGATGGACACTTGGGTTGCCTCCACCTTTTAGCTATTGTGAATAATGCTGCTGTGAATATGGGTGTCCTATGAGAGACTTTTAAGAGTAGTTATCTCTGGAAAGTGGGACCAGGGCTCAGAGAGTACTTTTGCTCTTCACTTTATACTCTTCTGTATAATTTGAAATTTTTTTAAAACTATGAGCACATGATATTTTAAAAATAAACATATCAATAACGTATAGTATTGGAGAATTTGGAAACTCCTATGACATAGGATTGGGTTAAATGTGGATAGTATGTGTGAAGGCACCAAGCTTGGAGCTGGAGGATAGAAGGCACACGATGCCTGCTACTTACGTGGGAGTGAGAATCCCAGATACCCCCTTGTGGAGAGAGGGCATGGGAGTGCTCTAGACTGGTGCAAGGGTAGGGCTCAAAGCCAGAAAATATGGGATTGCCCTAGAATTTTCTTTGGTGACCCATGTGGAGGCTGCTATCTCCATTTTGATCCTTCCCAAGAAATCCAAGGACTGGTGCTGCTCCATGGCCATCTCAGCTTCCGACCTGCACTCTCACCTGGGCTTGTCCTTCTCAACCGCCAACACCAGGTCTCAGGCAGCACACCATTCTCAAAGCGCCTGTTCTGACCCTTCTGCCCTCAGGACCCTGCTGATACGGTCGTTAGTCATAACAAGTTCATGTGTTCTCTCCTGGCCATAGAGTTGCACTATAAACGTAAAAATTATTTTTAACGATGACAATTCTGTGACAAAACCATTGGCACTTCTTTTCCAGTGCCCATGGCAGACACTACTGACACGGACATCCTCCTGCTGAGCCCAGAAACGCCTCAGAACCTTTCTGAAAAAATCTATGCTCAATAATCTGGAGTTGGAACTTGCAGTGAAACTTATTTGCCATCCCTGTGACCCAAAGAGTGAACTTCTTGGTCTAAATTTCAGGTGTTGGGGCAGGGGTGTGGAAGGGAGCTTGGGAGGCAGGCCTTGCAGCACCTCTGAACTCATGCTGTGGATCTAGAGGCTCCTTAGTGATGCATCACACCTGTGGAGCTCGCCAGATTTGAAGATACAAAGGTCACTCTGTGGACACTCAGCTAAAAGGGAGGCCTCAAGCTGCCAATGGTGGGTGCATCTCCTGACACCACAGGTAAGCCCTGAGATGTGAAATGCATGTGGCATCCTCACACCTTCCGTGCCTGTTCTAGGAAGGAGCAAGAGGGCTTGTAGCCCAACTTACAGCCATAAGCAGGTCTGGGAAACTGGGCTACGTTGTGTCAACGCTCACCCTGCTTCTACTGGCCCTCCCTGTGCATTAATAAGATTCCCAGTCCTTGTAGATCCCATCTGGGAGGGAGGCAGAGAAAATTTACCATAAGAAAAAAAACGAAACAAGAGATAGGGAAATCAAATTGTCTGCTTTTGTCACACTGGAGCATGTCTTGTTGGTAGGAGGACCAGGAGGCCCATGCTCTGCAGCGTTTGCCTCGGCCAGCTGAACAGAGTGAGGATTCCCAGTGGTTCTGGCTATAGACTTCCTAGATCAAGCTGTGTCCACTGAACAGTGTAGATGGAACCATTACCCCCCTGCCACTGGCAATTTTTAAATTTGATTTTCTGGATCTTTGTTGTCCTAGCACTGGAGATGCATCTTCTGTAAGGGCTAGCCTTACAGAAACCAGGCTCTGTTAATTCAGATGTTTATCCGCCACTAATGACAATAGTAATAAATAATAAGAGTAGCAATTATCAGGAGTTTGGTATGTGCCAGGCACCATGCCAAGTGATCTGCTTTATAAATATTACCTCACTTAAGCCTTACAACTACCCAAAGGAGGAGGAACTACTGTCATCATTTTGTACACGAGGAAATGGGAGCTTAGAGAGGTCAAGACGTTTGTCCAAGGTGACTCCTAGGGGAAGAGGCAGAGCACGGATTTGAACCCAGGTATGACTAACTCCAGATCCCTGACTTTTAACCACCAGGCCACTTGAACAAATGACTTTCTCCTGTAAAGCTCTTAATAACTCTGTGAAGATGATGGGCAGCTGTCTGGTGGCTGATGTGGGGAAAATATTTCAGCCCCTTAAAACTAGGCATTGCCTGTCAGATTCCCTTCCCTTCCCCTTTCTTTCCCTCTCTCTGCCTGTCTCCAGCTTAAACCCCCTTCTCCATCACTGTCCCCCAAACTCGTGCTGGCCCACGTGAATGGGAATCCTCACTCTGTTCAGCTGGCCGAGGCAAAGCCTACAGAGCACGGGCTTACTGGTCCTCCTCACCAACAGCTTTGTGTCTTCCAGGTGCTTCTGACAGACCTCGAGGTGCAAGGACCCTGCTCCTCCCCCTTCAGCAGCAGCCTGGTGACATTCACCACATTTCCCAGCTGCCTGTTTGGTCTGAAGCTCTCTGCCTGAGGCTCTGGTGGCCCTGGGGACAAGGGGCAGAAGGGACAGGCAAGGCCCCATCCCAGCAGTGGGTGAGGTGGGCCTGGCAGAAGTCATGGCCACACTCTGTGACCATTGGGTCTTGGAAGAATTCGGGGCAGATGAAGCAGGTGGCTTCCTCCTCGGGGTGGGCGAGCTGGTCGGCAGCAGCCATGGCTTCCAAGGCCAGAGGAACAGAAGAGTTCAGTTTCACTTTCCTTTCTCCACACCCTCTCCATCGTCTCCTCTGAGCTGAACGTGCCGGCTGCTGTGGCCTCTCAGACCACCCCCTACAAGTAATCTGAGGCTTTTGCCTTTTGGTTCCTTTCAGTTTCCCAATCAGAAGCTGCTTCTCTCAGCTCTGAAGTAGGCCTGCGGGACCCTCTGTAACTGGGAAGGAGACTGTTAGGGTGGGGAAACCAGCAGGGGTTTATCCCCGAGCACTATCCACAGGCCCAAGGGGCTCCCCATTTGGCAGATCAGGATCTTTGAAAAGTGATTTGCCAGAACTGCTTTGCTGGCCATGGAAGATGTGAACCCATGAGGGATGTGATAGTTGCTTCCCATGGTGATGCTACCGACCCCACAGAGCTCCTGCTGCTCCAGGCCCCAGGGAGGGCCGGAAGTCTGGTTTCCTGAGGGTTAGGAAGGACTCTAAGAAGTTGGCAGGGTGACTTTGTCTGAGTCATGTCCCAAGAGAATTTGGGAGAAGTGCTTTTCTAAAACTTTTCTTCCTGGAAAATTAGACTTTGCATTCAATATGGAGTGGGGGACAGGGAGATAGCAGGGAGGCTGTGCTTTTCCAGGGGCATTCTCACTGACAGGTGACACCTAAGCCTTGTGGAGAAGCGAGTTGGGCATAAGGGTTGAGCTGGATGTCCTGGGTTCTGGTGGTGACTGCTGATGGACATAATTAAATTATCATGATAGTCTCAGAGCTTAGAGCTCCTGCCTCTACATCGCCTTCTGCCCCTGGAAGGGGAGGCTGTGTGCATGCTGGTGGTGGTTGGAGGGGGTGAGGGGGAGTGGCTGGAGGGGTCTTGTCCCAGTCTAGGTTCTAGAGCCCTAGACTGAAATCAGAGAATTCCTATTCTTGGGCGCTGGGAGGTGCACGTACAAAGAGGAGATCATAAGAAGGTGATGTGCTTTACAGAGAGCTGGAGATGACCCAACATCTGTACCTAGATGGAAGACCTGATGAGGGGGTCCTGGTGAAGAGGTGGGAAAAGGCCTCAGGGTTGGCCGCTCCGAAGCACAGCTCCACTTGAGAGAAAAGTCCTGGCTGGTGGGTGCTGACCCTAGAACGGCTGAGCAGGACTGAAAGTTCAGTGAAAAGAGACAGTTGCCCACAGGGGTGCGAAAGCACTGCAAACCCCACTTGCTGAGCCCAGCCAGGCTGTCCCACTGCTGCAGCTCGGCTGGAGAGCAGAGTGTTGGGTGGCCTGTTTCAGGAGCCCCTTGTCTCTCATTACCAATCCCTGAGTACTTAGTGGGCCCCACGCACTTGCAAACACTCTTTTACAAAGACTTCTAGATAGACTCACAGCTCCCTCTTCAAGCTCATAGGTAGAGGCACTAGCCTGCGGCCAAACTTCCTGGGAAGGAGTGGAGCCAGGATTCAAGCCCAGGTTGGCCTGGATCCAAAGCCCAGGTTTTTGCCGCAGACACTAGTGACCTCTCACATGCAGTGATGGACTGAAGGAATAGGACAGGCCCTGTCCTCTGGGTGGGGCTAAACGTTCTCTTAGGAGACAGAAGTCACCGAGACTTTTTTTCTTGCAGCAGCAGAGAGGAGCAATGGAATGGGTTTCCTTCCTTGCTCCTTGCACTTACGTGTGTCTGGGGAGAAGCAGTGGCAAGAAATTGCTGGACTTGTACTAGGCATTTAAGGGAAGAGGCTTTGCCCTGGAAAGAAGTGCCTTTTGCCACTATCTGGTCTGAAACATCTGGACTGGAAATATTTAGCCACAAGCTCTTCTAGTACATAAAGCCACTCAGAAGTGACAGTTGGGATCTGGCTCTTAGGACACATTCTCCCAACAATGCGCGTTAAGTCATGTGGGCATCTGCTGCCCCCTCCCAAGGGTTTGGAGACCTGGAGTTACCCCCTCCTCCAAGATGGACTGGAATAGTGGAGAAGTCAGCGTGAGGTGGACTCAGGCAGGAGGGACTGGCCGTTATCATCATAGAGGAGAAGAGACCAGGCAGTTTCTGACAGCCAAGAAACACCTGTTTTAGGGCAGAAGTGAGGGATAATCTTGGTAATGTTGGAAAGATGGCATTTTGTCAGATACTGAGAGAACCCAGCGGAACAAATTTGCATTTATGTTCTACATGGGTTCCCCCTGGTGATTCATGGGCCAGCCACAGAAAAATGTGAGGTTTTCAAAAGTATTTTCTATAGCAAATTCAGTACCACAATGAAACGGACCTGAGAATGAGCATTTTAACAACACAGATGCAGCAATATATGCTTTATTAAGTGAAAAGCTTCTCAATTTTAATTTTTAGAAATTTATTTTACAAATTAGGATAGGCAGACAAGGTGATCCCTCAGGGCATATGGTCTTTCAAAAATGGCTTGCAGAGCAAAAAGTTTGAAGGCCTCTGTCGGGAAGAACAGGTTCTCTTTCCGAGGTCTCCTTATGCGCACCACTCAGCCTTGTTTCTAGTGAGAGAATAACGCCACCCTCTCTCCAACTGCAGGATCGAGAGATATGCTGTTGTCAGGTGTGCGGGCTGGTGAAGGCAGGGACCGCCTTTAACAGAGGTATGTCTATATACACAGAGAAGAAAAGACCTGGGGAAAACACCAAATGTGCTTGGTGGTTAACTGTGGGTGATTCTTTTTTTTTTTTAAATATTCAAACTTATTTTTCAAAATTTCCACAAAGAATGTGCGTTCCTTTGATAAGGAGAAAAAACACATTGTAAATACCTCTCTCAGGTAGAAAAATAACAGACATTTACATAACACACTGATTTACTAAGTCCTTTTCACACATAGTCTAATTTAATCCTCTTAACAGTGCTCTCTGATGATTATTTCTATTTGGGCTTCAGAACACAGGCCTCAGGAGGTTTAGAAATTTTCTCAAGGACATTCAGCTCCAAGTAGCTGAGCCAGAGTGGAACCCAGTCTTCTCATTACAGGTTTCATCATCTGGTCAGATTCTAGAATCTTGGCATGAGAATCTGAGGCTGCAGAAGGAAATCCGAGGGCAGATTGGAGGAGAAAACAGGGGCACTGCTAACCTCATGGGAGGCAGAGGTTTGGCAGCTGCTGCTTGGATAACTGGGGTCACGATACTTCCAGTTTAATTTGGTGGGCTCCGGAAGGATTTCTGGGCTGTGTAGAAAGCACGTCCTCAGGAGATTGGTTCTCTGGGGCTCCTGGCAGCTGGGTTTTGCTCTGCCTGGCTCACCTCTCTAGTTGGAGAGAATTGGGAACTGCTCCCCCGGGCCATGCATGGCCCCACACTTTCCTCCTTCTTTCCTGGGCCCAAGGCAGGGCCTTCTTCCTTGTGTGTTGGACAAAGTGAGAGGCACGTGGCCCAGGGTTGGCCACCTCCTCACACCGAGATCCCGGGGCTCCTCCAGAAGCCGGGAGGTGCCCACTGCTGGGGCAGGGGCTTCTGGGCTGAGGCAGGCCAATCTAAGAGAGGGAATTTGGAGACGAAGACAGGAAGGTGGAGTCACAGGAGGTCCTCTGCCAGAGCTGGATCACGATGTTCTGGGCAGTCCTTCCTTCCTCAGTTGGTTAGAAATGAAAAGGACTGGAAAGAGGGAGGGAGGGAGGCAAAGTAGACTGTCACCAGAGCCACCTGAGGATGCTGAGGGGACACTCCGGCTGGCGTTCCCCGTTCCTGTTTGGGGTCGGCCTTGCTGGGGTGAGGCTGATCTGTGCCTGCTTGTGGATGTGCACCAGCTGGAAGAATTCTGGAGTCCAGTTGATTGGGAAGGAAGATGAGAAGCTGTATTTTTTCTAGAGATAGCTCTTACCAGCTTGCAAGAGGCCAGTTGTTAAATTTTCAAGAAGCTTGTGAATCATCATGTTGGTAGCTTAAACTTGGTTACGGTGGGAACATTTACACCATGGAAATTGGTAAACTACAAAATCAGGGCTTCCCCCTGCCAGACAGCTGGTTGTTAAACATTTACCTGCATACCCCTGGGCAGGAGTACCATTTATCTCATGGTTGGGGTTCACTGTGGACTTTTGAGGGAGACGATGACAACAATGTCTGGCTTTGGTCTCCTCTCCGAGATGTCACCATGGGAAGTGGGGTCACCTTTGCCTGTGGCTGTCTCTGCTTTCCTTTTCCTCTACCTAAATCACAGAGGGCAGGCTTGGCTGAAAAGGGTCCTCCCACGTCCTCCACTCCTAGTCTCTCTAGACCGTGGAGCAGCTAGTACAACGCCCAGGACAAAGCAGGCGCTCCAGAAACAGTTGTTCAAGGGGGCGGAGAAAGTCTGCATCACCTATTAGAATGTCATAGTTTTCCAGACTGTTGTCAGCAGAGGGCGCTATAGGACTAGTGATGTGTCTGAGTTACAGCTCCGGCTGACACTCTTGCTTTAAAAGAAAAAAAACATCATTACTTCGAACGAATTAGGAAGGGGCCAAACTGAATTGGTGATTTTTAGGTAAAGCACCAATTTTGGAAAAAAAACTGTAGTGCTCAAGTGATGATAATAATAAACATTGCTGTAGCACTTTACAGTCTACGAGAAGCACAGGGTCTACGTTGACTTGTGTAATTCTCATGACAACACTCCGAAGCAGGTGGAAACATCGCAGTGTAGTAGACACATGTGTGGGCTCTGGAGTCAGTGTCTGGGCTTCAATCCTGGCTCTGTCAATTACCGACTCTCTGACTTTGGACAGGTCACGACACCTTCCTGTGCTTTGGGAATGACGCTAGGACTTGACATTGGGCTTGTGTGAAGTGAGAGGATGTGCACAAAGCACCCAACAGGCTGCTTTGCAGGTAATTAGCGCTCAGCAGATGTTAACTCTCATTATTCTTGTTGCAACACAGGCACCTGATCTGAGTGTGAAGGAAACGCTCTGGGTCATATCCCTAGTACGGGCAAGCCAGGACAGAAGTCCCACCTCTTCCAACACAAGGTCTCTGCCTCTGGCCACCACCTGTCCCCCAGCTGTCACTGCTGACAAACCTCCCAGCTGTGCACCTAAGGCTCGTCATTCCTGCTGGAGTGCTTGAAAACTACTTTTCAAAAAATTCCCTCTTGAAATCCTATTTATGCTTTTAATGAGTAACTAATTTTTGTGCAAGAGCTCACAGCTAACTTCAGCCCAGTGCTCTCCAGGTCTCATGATGTGAATCTGAGCACTCAAAATCAAGCAGGTTTACTGTCCTGGCCAGTTTAAGCCTGGTGTCATGAACTCAAATGACTTCAGGGCCAGCAGGTGTAATAAGATAGGAGTAGTGGAAACTGTGGTTGTGTCAGAAGCAGGAATTGGACATGCAGGCCTAGTATGGTTAGCTTTTCTGACTTTTCAAAAGAAGCAAGAACTCCAGATTTTTATGTGAAATATGCCAATTGATAAATCTTGTCAACTAATTTTAAGTTTTAGAAAAAACTCTGTGGGGGGGGGGGCAGCCTGGTGGCATAGTGGTTAAGTTCATGCACTCTGCTTCAGCAGCCCAGGGTTCACAAGTTCAAATCCCGGGTGCAGACCTACACACTGCTCATCAAGCCATGCTGTGGTGGCATCCCACATACAAAATAGAGGAAGATTGGCACAGATGTTAGCTCAGGGCCAATCTTCCTCACCAAAAAAACCCGCAAAAAACAAAACAAAAAACACAACACCTGGGGACCAAATCAAATGTGTTTGTAGGCCACATCCAGTCTGTGGCTACCAGTTAGCAATCACTGGATAAGCCTTAAGGTTGGGGTGGCGTAGGGTGGGGTGGGAGGTGGCGTGGCGTGGGGTGGGGTGGGAGGTGGGGTGGGGTGGGGTGGTCATGGCACCTGATCCCTGGGGCAACAAGAGATCCTTATCTAAAGCCAGTGTATTTTGCTTAATTGATCATTTTCTCCCTTTGGCTGAGTTAAGTAACAGTCTTTGCTCTTTCTGCAAAGAATCACTGCCTTGTCTAAGTAGGTTGGAAGCTTCTGAATGGAGAATTGGAATGACTGGAATGACTGGAATCTATCTGCCACCCTGTGGTGTGATTACAGGCAAGTTTCAGATCCTTCCTACCCCCTGCCTCCAACAAACCTACGGCTGCTGGGTTTCCACCCGTTTAAGATTGGCAATGGCTGCTGTTGTTCTCTCTATTGGGAAACTTGCTTAGAGAAAGAGGCTCCACTTTCCAAGTGCCAGGCGAGGAGCCTCCTCACTGGTCTACATTAGATCCTCCCACTCCCAAATTATGAATTATTATTTTCATTGCCAGTTTCTTCTTTAACATTCAAGAATCTTTGGAAACATGCGCACTTGTGGTGTAGTCCATGTAGTGAGTCAAGGCAGGCAGAAGAAGTGTGTCATTTGGGATCCTCTGAGAAACAGATGTCAAGATGGAATTAGGTCTGCAATAAATGTGTTGGGGGGCATGCCTGTGAAGGATAAAGGGTGAGGGAGCAGGGGTAGGGGAGGAGAGCCTTCAGGCAGCAGTGCAGGCCTGACACTTGCCAAAGGAGAGAGGACAGGAAACAGGGTTGGGTAGGAAGAACTAAGACCATTAGCACAGCACCAAGAAAGTCTTGGCCAGGCTGATGGGAAGCCCAAGAGCTGAGGAGTCGCCACCGGCAGACCTAGCCCAGCTCTAGTTCCCCTGCTGTGCTGAGGAGACCTAAGTGTGAATGCTGCAGGGGTCCCCAAGTGCCATGGCTGAAGGCTGGCAGCCCCCTACACCCCTTGCAGCAGGTTCTCTCTCAAAGGGAGATCGGAGTGGTGCCCTCTTGTGATCCCCACCATCAGCAAGATCTCCATGATTCCACAAATGTGTGGTGTTACTTACTTTTACACAAAAACAGAGAGCAGAGTGTGGGGGTTCAAAGTTAGTCCTAGGTTTGTGGCTCCATCACTGTGCTGGCTGTGACCCTAGACAAGGAGCTAAATTTCCTTATTTGTTCAATAAAAATAGTGAAAGTCTCCCTCCCATGGAATTACTGTGAGAATTATAATAGAATGTACGTAAAGTGCTTAGCAGAGAGCTGGGTATCTAGCAAGTGCTGAATAAATATTTTTACTTTGGAATGTACTATGACATGAAATGTAGGCTAGCCATCCAACAACCTTTTCTTTACTTTGATTTTTAGAGGGCTTGTCTCTGACATTGTTAGAGTGAGTCTGGTCAGGGGTCAAGTGAGGATGCATTTATGGACAATGGCCATCGGCAGCACTCTCCTCTACCTCTCCTGTGAGGTGGGTTCTGTTATTATGTCTATCTTACAGATGGGCAAACTGAGGCCCAGAAAAGTCTTGGTGATTAGGTGGAGCAGGTGACTCAGGTGGGACTCAGATATGATCACTCAGAGCATTGCATTGTGTCCCCTTGGCTCAGGAGTGGGCAGGAGACCCAATCAGAACCAAGAAGATGTAATGAGACTGGCCAGTGTAGCTGCAAAGGTGTTGGGCTCTTTTACTAACAGACTTGGAGGGTGTGAGGTTGGTGTAGCTGAAGCTATCCTACCTCCACAAAGGTAAGCCTCTCTGAGAATGAGGCAGAGGTAGAAATGGTTCGCTGGCTAATCCGACACCCATTCACATCCTTTCTCCCATAACTGCTCTGCAGGAGATTGCTTATTGTCCCACAATACCCCTCCCCGTCTTCATGTTAGTAACAGAACTCCCCAAGTTTTAGCTGGGCACGTGGCTATCCAAATTCTACATTTCCCAGATCCCTTTGCAGCTAGTTGTGACCATGTGACTAGATTCTGGCCAATGGGATGTGAGCTGAAGAGAAGTGATGGGTGCAACTTCTGCATCACATCCTTACAAGGAAGCTTCTTGCCCTTGTCTTCTACTTTCTCCCTTCCTGGCTGGGAAATGCAACAATGGAGCAGCCAATCAGACCCTGTGGTGAAGAAGGTCCCATCCCACAATCCTGGGTGTGGTTTCTCTTTGTTATATGAAACAAAAAAAATAAAAAGCAACAACAACCAAAAACCTCTACTGTAGGGACCAGAAAAACCTAAAAAGGTGCTTTCCTAGCCTCCTCAGTGGCTAGGTGGCCATGTGGCATGTGACACTGATGTGTCCAGTCAATTGGAAGCAGAGATCGGCTGGGGGCTTTGGAGAAGGATTTACTTTTCTGGATAAAAGAATCAGATGCAGCTGGCCTCTTCTTTCTGCCTTGAATGCCTGGGGCTGGAGCAGCCCCCTGTGACCCTGAAGATGGTGGTGCAGAAATGGAGAAAACGACTGGGTTCTTGATAACATTACTGAGCTGCTGCATAGTAGTGTCATCTATGCCTATTCTGGGCTACTTGTCACATGAGAAAAACAAACCTGCCTCTGGATTTCCTATGTGAGAAAAAGAAACCACACTTTGTTGAAGCCTCTATTAGCTGAGTTTTATGTTAATACAGCTAAAACACCAAAACATCAATGGAACTTGGTGTGACAGAGCCCAGATTTTGATGATGTCATCCGGCCCCGGGAAGACAGCTGTGCCCCAGACTAGCCCATTCCCCCGGACTTTTCAGTTATAAGAGGCAGTAAGTTCTCTTTCTCTTTAAGCAGTTTAGGTTGGGTTTTCTGCTGCCTGAAATGGAAAGACTCCTGACAGAACTATTAGCAAATAGCCAAGTAGATCGATCGAGAGTTTTCACCTCCTTTCAGTCCCTCTTCCAAATTTTATGGTGAAAAATGAGTAAAATTAAAGGAAAGAGGGAAGGCAGAAAGGAAAAAGGAGAGCATAACAAACGGTAGTAAGCCTTGAGCTAAATGAACAGAAGGTTGGCACGCTTTTACAGTTCCTTCTTCAGAAACCCACGTCCTAGTTTCCCTGGCTCAGGAGGCCATTTCTGACTCGTGGGGCCTGCCCTTGACACCATGGGGCCACCTGCTGCACTGGGTAGTGTGACTCAGTTTCCCATTCCCAGCAGCCCAGTGCCACAGCTCTGCGTCCCTTCATTCTCCTCTACCCTTCCTTAGAGGTGGCGTGGCCCAGGCTAGTTAATGCGTGTCCTGAACCAATCTGGCTGTTCTCCCAGGTTACCTGTAAGTCCACGGGCCATAACCCTCTTGTACTTACTGATCTCCAGGGTTTTCATCACGTCTGAGAACGGACCGTTTAGTCCAATCTTGGTGCAGACGAGCATTAATAGGCAATTGTCACAGGGAGATAATACAGGAAGAAACATGGCTAAAAATATACAATGAATCAAAGAAAATTACATCTCTTAAAACCTACAGTGTATTCCTATTGCCATAGCAACCCTGGGTTAGTAAAGACAGAGCTGATTTATTGTGGCTTTCCCCAGCACTCAATTCTGCCGGAAGCACCTCCAGCCTGTGGTGCGAGGCCCAGTGAGGAGAGGGATGGAGACAAACTCAGTGTTTTCTCTCCTCTATCCCTTTCAGGGTGTTTATGTGGTGAGGAAACCTGAGTTTCTTCAATACAACCCAGAGAGTCTCCAGCCCCTTTTTTGAGATGAAAGTGACTGTTTTTGTTTGTTCGTTTGTTTGTTTGTTTTGTGAGGAAGATCAGCCCTGAGCTAACATCCATGCTAATCCTCCTCTTTTTTTTTGCTGAGGAAGACCGGCTCTGAGCTAACATCCATTGCCAATCCTCCTCCTTTTTTTTCCCCCAAAGCCCCAGTAGATAGTTGTACGTCATAGTTGCACATCCTGCTAGTTGCTGTTTGTGGGATGCGGCCTCAGCGTGGCTGGAGAAGCGGTGCGTCGGTGCGCACCTGGGATCCAAACCTGGGCTGCCAGCAGCGGAGTGCGCGCACTTAACCGCTAAGCCATGGGGCCAGCCCTGAAAGTGACTGTTTCTAACCTCTGACAAAATATCCAGCGTTCTGCTGACATGAATGCCTGGGGCAGCAGAGGGCTGTCTTCCTGGAGTGGTCAGTGTGACAGGGGATGTGAGGAAGCTGTGGGTGCCAGACCAGGTCTGAACAAACGAGGAGAGGAGAGGAGTTCCTCTTTCCTTCTTTCTTTTCCTTTCCTTTTCTCTCCACCTCTCTCTCTCCTTCCTTCACTTCCCTGACTCGTCTCTCTCCCCTGCTGTTTTGTCAGTAGGTTCACTGTGAAATGGACTGGCCCCATATCGAGACCAGGAGATGGGAGAAGTAGTCAAGCCTTGACTTACAAAATGAGTCTGGTATATAGAAAGACAGTAAAATGTATGTTAATAAACATTTTGCTGTTCTACTGGAACTCTAAAATTATTGGCATATAATTTGTGTTTTATCATAACATAAAAAATGATATCATTGAATGCTATTTAAACTTCCATAATTTGAAGAAATATTGTGGACCAGAGTTCTGGAGTGTGCTCCCTCAAAAATAGCCCTGCCTGGACATGTCAGAAGGACAAAAGAGACAGCTGGAAGGAGCTCCCACAGGCAAAATCAGGGACAATCTGAACTTCACAAAAAATAATGATAGTAGTGGTTTATAATCTAGTGAATAAAACAAGAAATGTAAGTCCATACTGATATAAACAAATATATAAATGGAGGAAAGGAAAAAGCCCTTCCTTACAGTAAAATTCCAACTAATCAATGTAGAAGAAATGATGGAATTAGAAAATCACCATTTGGCAACCTTCATAGTAATAATCGATTCAGGCAAGAACTATCAACGGATGTGTGAACCAGTGGGTAAAAGTTTGACGAGAGACGGTATATTTATACAATCTCCTCACAAAATACTTAACTGCTTTCAAAGAGAAAAATAGCAACTTGACAGTGCAGAGGCTTGACAGACCCCACCTGGACACCAAGTGATCAAAGTTAGCATCATCACAGGGGACAAGCCAATATTACGTGTCTCCTGACATGATGCACCAAGAAGGCCACAATGTCACCTCTGTGGTGTTCCTGCCCAAAATGCACAACCTGAATCTAATTGTGAGGAAGCATCAGACAGTCCCAAAATGAGGGATAGTCTGTTTGACAAATGGCTTGTACTCTTCAAAATGTCAATGTCATGAGAGACAAAGAAAGACTGAGGAACTGTCGTAATTGGAAGAGACAAAGAGACGTGACAACGTGTGATCATGGATTGGATTCTGGATCAAAAATTTTTTCTCTTTTGCTATAAAGAACATTATTAGGAAAACCGATGAAATTTGAAAAAGATGTGTAGTTTAGACTATAGCATTGTATCAATCTTATTATTTTTTCTTAACATTTTTTTATTTTTTTGTGAGGAAGATCAGCCCTGTGCTAACATCTGCCAATCCTCCTCTTTTTTTCTTTTCCTGAGGAAGACTGGCCCTGGGCTAACATCTGTGCCCATCTTAGTCCACTTTATATGGGACGCCATCACAGCATGGCTTGCCAAGCGGTGCGTCAGTGCGCACCCAGGGTCCGAACCGGCGAACCCCGGGCTGCTGCATCGGAGCAAGTGCACTCAACCACTTGCGCCACTGGGCCGGCCCCAAGAAACATTTTTTTTTTTTTTTTTTTTGAGGAAGATTGCTCCTGAGCTAACATTGGCCAATCCTCCTCATTTTGCTGAGGAAGACTGGCCCTGGGCTAACATCCATGCCCATCTTCCTCCACTTTATATGGGACGCCGCCACAGCATGGCTTGACAAGCGGTGCGTCAGTGCGCGGCCGGGATCCTAACCAGCGAACCCCTGGCTGCTGCAGTGGAGCGAGTGCACTTAACCGCTTGCACCACTGGCCCGGCCCCCCATGTATCAATCTTAATTTCCCGATTTTGATAATGTATTGGAGTTCTGAAAGAGAATGTCCGTTTTTTAAGGAAATACACACTTAAGTATTTAGGCATAAAGGGGCATTATATCTGCAACTTACTTTCAACCAATTCAGAAAAAACATATATCTAGGGAGAGAAAATGATAAACAAATGAAGTGAAGAGTGTAGAGGAATTCTTTGTACTTTTTGTATTTTTCTGTAAAAAGTGCTTCGTGCTTTTCTGTAAGCCTGAAATGATTTCAAAATAAAGTTTAAAAAATAGCCCCATTGACAGACTCCAAGTACTTTTGAGTGGATTTTCTTCCCACTCTTTCTTCCCCTCACTCTGACGCCACACCTTAGTGTCTAGAGCAGGAGGATCTCACCTCAATGTGGGAGTGCAAGGAGGGCGTGTGCACGTGTGTGTGTGTGTGTGTGTGTGTGTGAGGAAGATGCAACTACTCCCTCAGAGTGTCACAAAAGTCCAAACATAAAGTCATCTGTCACAATGCCCAAGTCAGACTAGTGAATGAAGTCAAAGGCTCCGTGGTGACTCCTTTCAGGTTTCTGAGGGAAGGGAGAGTGTGTCCTTGGCAGGATGTACTGACGGAGCGGAGAGCCTACGATGTGAGAAAGCCCAGGACTGAGTTCATGTTCTTTCTTTCCCTCTGTCTCTGTCTCTTTCTCTCTCTCTCTTTCTGTCTCAGTCTCTGTGTCTATCTCTGTCTCACACACACACACACACACACACACACACACCTCTTTCCTCTTTTCTCCTAGAATCTTTCCAAACACTCTGCCACCTGGTGAAGGGGCCATTTCTATCAGGGACAGAACATCTCTCCACAGAAGGGGGCACTTTCTTCCTCTGGGGCCACAGAATGAACTCAGTATGTGGAAACCTGCTAACTTCAGGCTCAGAAGGTGGCGAGGTGGGGTGGGGAGATCGATGTGAGGCCCAGGGCCCCATTCTCTTACATTTGGTCTGGCCTGTCCAGAGCCGTGTATCCGGGTCCAAGGACCTTGTATACACATCCCAAAGCACTTACCCCTGTGCCTACACACTGGTCATGATGTAAAAAGATTCCAAAGGATAGTCTGCCATACGCTACCTTAAAATTCACTCCCTTACCTTCTCTAATAGCTGTTTACTTTAATTCACTCATCTCAGTATCGTGAGCTGCAATGAAGCAGAAAACGGTTTTGCTATTTATAAATGATGCTGGTCGAATGAAATAACGTCTTGATTCCTTCCCAGTGGTCCAGGGACAATAACAAGAGAAGCCTAAGTGATGGGGAGGGTAGAGTTCCCCTCTCTCATGGAAGCGGGTGTCTGTCCCACCCCTGCTTTTAGAGCACTGCCCTGTGGCTGGAGAGAGGCACAGGGAAGGGAAAAAATGGAGTCATTTTCAGTTCAGAAAAGATGATGTTTGTCTCAATCCACCAACATCAGTCAGACATGAGTTGTACAAATCAAATAGGCACAAGGCTTCAGGCTGGACTGAGAAAAAGAAATTTTAGATATGAAGAGGGTCAGCTCTTCTCTGATCAGTTTAGAGTGAAAGCAAAGACACTAAGTTTAAGCCATTTTTGCAGAGGCCACAGTCTGTATGTTTCTGCAGAGGAGGCACACCTCCATGGCCGGGCCCAAGGTTGTGCACAGATTATAGAGGATCCAGCGAGAGGCCCGTTTGCCCGCATGCTACCCGCCAAAGAGCTTTGTTTCAGAGATACTAGACACCAAGTGGCAGCATCTTTTATCAATCAGGTGGGAATCAGGCAGTGAATGACTTGATATTAAATCTAGGCCCTGCTCAGCACCTGGAGAAGCCTGTGAAACTATAAAACTAGCTCTCAGATGGGAGTGAGCGTGACCACAAAATCCCCTGTGTCATCAAAAGAACTGCCACGGGGACAGTCAGGGTCTTTCCATCTGGCTGTTCACTTGACCTCTAGGCCCCAGTGACGTGAGAGGCATTTTAGTTTTTTTCAAGGCCCCGACATGAAAGGATATTATTAACTCTTTCAGGGGAAATCCACTATTTTCGTGGGGCAACCTATACCTTCTTTTTTTTTTTTGCCAGTCTGAGGAAGCATATCAACACTTTCAGAGCCAATAATTGTAATTTCAACAGAAAGCTTCTCACAAAGATCTCTAAACTCATCTGACACAGGCGTGGGAAAGAATTACTGCATTTAGGGAATGATGAATCTGCAAAGGGGAAGCGGGTGCCTTCTGGAGCCCAGGAGCCCGGGCTCCACAGCAGAGGGAGGAGTTGGGCTGAAATGACCAAGTCCTGGTGCTCTTCTCAGCACCGGGGGTGGGGGCTGTGTGTCAGGATGAGTGTCACTGTCGTCTCTGGGGTGTGAGCTCTGCCGCGGATTCCATTTCCCACACACCACCCTGGTAATGGTCTCTTTTGGTTTATTGATCAGAACTGGGGCAAACTCTTCTAGCTGCTTGAGTCCACACTTGGGATTTAGTGGTTTGAAACACCATAACATTCTATGTTTCTTGATTACAGAAAAACCCTATAACCCGTTTGTCTTCATCATATTTACTACAGTAGGTTAAAGATAGATGCAAATTCTTTGCCTCTTTTCCCATCACGAGGTAGAGTCTGTTTCCTCTCTCTGAATCTAGACTAACTCTGAGACTGGCTTTGACAAACAGAATGCACTGGAAGTCACACTGTTTAACTTCTAGGCAGGGCCTTAAAGACATCAGTAGCTTCCAATTTTGTTCTACTTGGAAGGAGTTGCCCTGTAAGAAGTCTGGCTACCTTGAGATTTCCATGCTGTGAGGAAGCCCAGGCTAACGATATGGAGAGATAGGGAGGCCATGAGAAGAAGCTCCGAGCTGCCGGGTGTGTGAGTGATCTTCTTAGACCTCGCTGCCCAGCCACCAAATAGGTGAAGCCAAGTGAGTGACCCTAGCCAATGGCATATAGAACAGAATAACCGCTCAACAGAGCCCTGTTTGCTGACCCACAGAATCATAAGCAAATAAGAGGGTTGATTTAAGCCAGTAAGTTTTGAGGTGATTTGTTATCTAGTTGGTTAACCAAAACAGATACAATCAAAGCTAGTGGAGTTAGTGACCATCCACCACTACCACGCAGAAACAACAGGACCCAGATGGATAAAGCTTCTTTATGTCGTTCAAATAGCAAAAACTCCACTGAGCTGGGAGCAGAGCCCAGAAAAACTCCAGGATTCCAGCTGTGGTCTACATGTGTCAGACAGAAATAATATTTTTCTGAGAGCAGCTCTTCTCTCTCATAGTCCTTTTTCTGTCTGTGCCCCATATTTCCTACCCTCCCTGTTAGGCCATTATACCTCCCTACTGTAACCCGCATATCCAGGCGTACATTCATTTTAATTGTAAGTGACTCCAGAGTATACCATAATAGTAACATTTGTAAACAATCTAGCTATCCAACAATAGGGAATTAGGTAAATAATTTATGGTATATCCATATAATTAAAAACTTGAATTTATTAAAACTGATGCTACAGAAGGATATCATAGGCATAGAGAGGTATTCACAATATATGCTATGAAACAGTATAATCTCACTTAAAAAATCTTATATACAGCACTCATATACGCCTAGGGAAGGACATGAGGATTTGCAGCAAGGTTGAGTGGGATGTGGGGACTCTATCCTTTTGCTTGAGCTTTCTGACATAAGTACATGTTTGGCTTTTGCAATATGATAAAAGAGTAAGAGAAGTCTTATTTAGAAGGTGGAAGGGCTGAAGGGAGGGCAGGAAGTCTGCCCGGCCTGTAAGGGAAGTGGAATTGAGCTGAAATGATGTTGTGACTTAGACTGAAATACTTGTGGTTCACTTGGTATTTGCCCTCCTGTATACAGAACCTGCTTCAGGCTGCCTGGAGACAACGTGACCTCTATAATTAGCAGCTGAAATCTGGGCCCATGCAGATTCTTAAGTGGACTAGGAATCAGAGTCAGAACGGTGGTTATTGAGTGAGTGGCTTTGTGGGAACTTGATCATCAAATAGTATTTATTAAACACTCTCTTGCTTTACTGAGTCGGGAAATAGGGTTTTCTTTCCCTTTATCATTCACAGTTGTGTTTCTCAGCAAGAGTAGGGCTCCCTTCCTAAAATGGACCAGGACCTTCATTTCCCTGAAGCCATATTACTAGGCAGAATTTTCTAGGGAAGGAAAGTGTTGATTCAATCACAGACCACCAAACAAACGTCTGGTTGCTCTCTGGGACTTTTTTTCTGGCTCTCACTTCTTTTTCCTACATCCTACCGGAAAAGACCATAGTAAAATCTGTTGTCCGGTATCTCCTTCTGCCTTTGATTGGAAATATCACCCTGCCCGTCTCTAGGCAACCACCTCCTCCCATTCCCTTTATGTGGTTGGGGGATGGAAGGACCTCATCACCTAGCTCCAGGCTGCGGGCACATGACCCAGGCTCTGCCAGTTGGCATATCCCATTCTTCTGGCCATAGGTGAAAGGGCCACCAACAGGCACATGACCCAGGTCAGGCCACTCAGACTATTTTGGGACTTCTGCTAGAACTATCAAGAAAGAGGTGTACTGTTTCTATTTGGGTTGCTAAGCCAATAGGTTGCAAGCTGAGAGCTGCTTGTGGCCATCTTTGCCACCTTGTTGGGTAAGCCTGCCTGGGAGTAAAGCCAACACAAAGGAAAGCAGAGGTGAGAGATGGAGAGAATCAGATTTTTTTAAATGCAAACTTTTGAAAACCTGGATCCAGCTACTCCAGAATTTACTCCTGTTTTTTTTTTTTAATTGAGGTCACATTGGTTTATAACATTATGTAAATTTCAGATGTACATCATTATATTTTGTCTTCTGTATAGACTGCATTGTGTTCACCACCAAAAGTCTAGTTTCCATCCATCACCTTACATATGTGCCCCTTTACCCCTTTCATCCCCCCTCCCCCACCCTCTTCCCCTCTGGTAACCACTAATCTGTTCTCTGTATCTATGTTTTTGTTTGTTCATCTTCCACTTATGAGTGAAGTCATACAGTAATTGTCTTTCTCTGTCTGACTTATTTCTCTTAGCCTAATACCCTCAAAGTCCATCCATGTTGTCGCAAATGGCAAGATTTCATCTTTTTTTTTATGGCTGAATAGTATTCCATTGTGTATATATACCACATCTTCTTTATCCATTCGTCCATTGATGGGCACTTATGTTGCTTCCACGTCTTGGCTATTGTGAATAATGCTGCAATGAATCTTTTCAAATTAGTGTTTTCATGTTCTTCGGATAAATACCCAGAAGTGGAATAGCTGGATCACATGGTAGTTCTATTTTTAATTTTTTTTTTTAAGATCATAGGGTTTTTCTTTTTGAGGAAGATTGGCCCCACGCTAACATCTGTTGCCAATCTTCCTCTTTTTTCTTTTTTCTCCCCAAAGACCCAGTACATAGTTGTGTATCATAGTTGTAGAGTTGTAGCTCTTCTATATGGGACGCTGCCCCAGCATGGCTTGATGAGCAGTGAGTAGGTCTGCACCCAGGATCTGAACTGGTGAACCCCGGGCCACTGAAGCGGAATGTGTGAACTTAACCTCTATGCCACCGGGCCAGCCCTGCATTTTTAATTTTTTGAGGAATCACCATACTTTTTTCCATAGTGGCTGCACCAATTTACATTCCCACCAGTAGTGTACAATACTCCTGGAGTTTTTAGTTGCAAGAGCTAATAAAATCCTTTTTTTTCCACTTATGACAGTTTGAGTTGGATTTCTCTCACAGAAAAGGCAGGAGACAGCGGGACTTGAGTGAAACCTGTAAGATTGAGTAGAATAATAACCTTTTGCTTTTGCATAGTACTTTATAGCTTTTGAAGCATGTTCACACATAATGACATTCGAACCTCACTGCGACCTTATGAAGTAGGCAGTCTTTATTATTATTTCCATTTTACAGAAGAGGAAATTGAGGTTCAGAGAAGCTAAGTGATGTGTGCAGAGACACAGGTTGGGGAGCAGCAGAGCCAGAGCACAAATCCAGGCTGTTTCCATGACCTGAAGAAGCTTCTGAAGATAAATCAGATTTGGGTGGGCAAAGAGGAGGCAGGGTGGGATTTTGGAGAACATATTTCTCAGTGACAATGGCTATTTCTGCTCCTTTTGCCTCTCCCATAATTGTGCAATACAGCACTAAACACATAATAACAACAATCACTCACATTTATGGTTTGCCATGTGCCCAGCGTTGGGCAAAGTAAGCACCTCACTAGGATTATCCATCTCCTCTGCTTCTCCCAACGTTCACATGAAGAAGGTGTTATTACTATCACACCATTTAACTACGATGAAGTAACTCAAACTCAGAAAAGTGAAGCTACTGGCCCAAAGTGACCCAACAAGTAAGTGGAAGAGCGGGGACTGGAATCCAGGACTGACCCCAAAGAACTCCCAGCCCCCATCTTAATCACCAGGCTGACTGGCCCCTTCACAAGGAATCCATTGACGCTGTCAGCAACTCCTGGCTGGCCTTTGGGCCTTTCAGTTAGAACTGGGGAGATGTGATTCTAGATTTTTCTTTTTTTTTGGTGAGGAAGATTGTCGCTGAGCTAACATCTGCGCCAATCTTCCTCTATTTTGTATGTGGGACACCGCCACAGCATGGTTTGATGAGTGGTGTGTATGTTCATGCCCAGGATCTGAACCCACGAACCCCAGGCCGCCAAAGCAGAGCATGTAAACTTAACCACTATGCCACCGGGCCAGCCCCTAGATTTTTCTTTTTAATTGCATTTTTCCCCTCCTAACTCTAGGGCTATGTTCTGTAAAACTCCACAGAGGACATAACCCCTTTGGGTACTTCTCAACTGGCTCTACCTGGCTGGCCTGGGCAGCAGCAAATCCCACAGATGTTTCCAAATGACTCATGCACCCTCCTAGCTTCCAATTTTCTGGCTCCTGCTGGTGCTCAGAAGCCTGGTGTGGCGCTGTAGGGGGAACAGGGGAAGGAGGGTCCTGGCAGCAGCCAGGCCCTGCACTCCGCAAACCCTAGGAAGGCTTCCCTCTGTGTCTCCCCACCCTCCACCCTGGCCTGCTCTATCTCCACCCTGCAGGGAAGCAAATACAGCTCGTTATCTATTTATTTTATAAAGTGCTGCCCTTGGTGTTCCAATCACCTCAGGGCACCGAGCGCAGAATTTTAAAACAATTAAAAGATGTAAAACAGAGTATTGGCAATGACCTGGCAGTTTTTAAAAATCAGCAATAAAATGCCAGGTTGAGGAGGCCCAGCTCACCCTGGGCTGTGCAGGTCACCTGTGGGGTCTCTGTCAACGGGAGGGGCACGGAGTGATTTTCCTACAGCCTCTGTCTAACCTGTTTGCTCACAAAGCCTGGATGTTCCCATCACCTTCCTTCAGACTCTCCCATCTGAGACTTTATGACTCAGCTCAGGCCAGCATCAACTCGTTTATTTTCTTCCTGTGCCTGGCTGTGAGAGGCTGCAGGGTCTGACAAGGGACAGAGGGACAGGTCTGCTCTAAGTGCCCGGCATGGGGGACCAGCTTAGTTGTTGGCGTGTTACCGCCTGGACCTAGCCAGTAGTTGGTGACCAAATAATAACATCGATAATGACAGTATTATTAACAAGAGCTAAGATTGATTGAGGCTTCTGCTCTGTGAAGGGAGGAATGTTAGCTCATCTCTTCGGTTTCTCCAGCTTTGAAAAACATGTGGTTAGAACCAGAGGGGAGGAAACACAGCAAAAGCAACCATGTCACCCAGGTTGGGAGGAGGACTTGGGAAAAGGAAAGCACCATGTTGAAGTCACCTTAGCTTAAACAAAGGTTGGGTTGCAGCTGGGGATCCAGCCATGAGAAACAGAGACGTTGATAATTGCACATAGGTTTGCTAAGGAACAGCAGTGAACCCAGACTTGGGAGATCTGAGCTGTGATTCCCAGCTCCTTTGGTACCGCGTGGCCTTGGGCAAGTCACTTTACTTCTCTGGACTTTAGTTTTCCACACAGTAAAGCGAAGAGACTGGCCTAGATAATCCCCTTTCAATGCTACATTATAGGTTTCCCACCCTCAGAACTCAAATGATCATTGGCAAATATTTATTGACCACCTTCTATCTGCCAGGCACCTGTAGGGATCTCTCAGGAAAAGAAACATTTTCCAATTTCTCAGTATCACGCAGGTTTCCCCCCAGGGGTCACAGCTCAGTCTCCTGCCCTCTCCCAGGGGAGGGGGAAGAAGCATGCTTGGCTCAGTTACTCACTTATCACCTGCCTTCCCCGCTCTCCAAGTTGGTGGTCACTATTGAGTAGCAACCACTTTCTGGAGTTCCCTGAGCACCACTCCACCTGAAGAGCAGCCGCTGCCTCTCTCTGAGCTGTGCTGAGGTTTCCTTTCCCGTCTCACACTGGCCGACTATCCTTCATCCTGTCCCAGCATCCCCCTGGCTGCATTCATCTTTCTCTACGCCTGGGTTTATTCAGCTGTGTTCTCCTCTGCTCCGGAGGCTATCTGTCACAGGACGCTGTCACAGCCCAGTTGGAGTTCACTTTGTCTTTCCCTCTGCCCCGTTCGCTGAGCAAACGCGTGCATCCAGCATTTCAGCCATGGAAATTCTCTGGCCCCTTTGCTCTTGCCTAAAATGGAAACCTCAGTGGCTTTGCAGAAAAATTCCACATTCTCCTGCAACCTAAACTCAACGGCTATTTGTTGAATACTTACGATATGCTTAGCTGCTGTCATGCCCTCAAGAGGCTTATGATGTTGGTGAAATGAAACATTTCGACACATGTGAAACAATTTGAAAACAGCAAAGCACAGTAATGTTGTTGTACCATCATTAGCTGCCAAGATGTGCGGTACTATACCACCATCTAACACTAGCAGATGCTGACACGTACCGAGCACTTATGCACATTGTGTTTAAACCTCATGACAAGCCAATGAATTGGGTATTATTGTCCCCATTTTACAAATAAGCAAACCAAGTCACAGAGAATTTAATTGGCCTATAATCTCATGGATGGTAAGACAACCCAGCTCTTTCCAACTCCAAAGTGTATGCATTTAAAACCCTAACTCAACGCTCAGCCACTGCTTTGTAAGCTCTGTGAAGGGTGAGTCTAGACGTTTTGCTCATGCCTGTCTTCCAGAACCATTTTGCCAGTGCTTACCATAGTAAATGCTTAATTAAAAAAAAAAAACCTATATATGTATACACGCACACATATTGCATGCTGCACCTCTTATGGACAGAAAGACCTATAGGAAAAGCTAGACAAAATGGTCTGTTTTCTAGAGTCAGAGGTGGGAAGAATGTTGAGGGATTTGAAGGATTGTGAAGTTTAACCTCGGCCATCCCGGTATCCTAGAGGACGGGCTTGAGGATAAAAGAGCGGGGGATAGAAAAGGAGAGAAAGTAAAACAAAAACACACGGTGATAACAAAAATCATACCTCACAACACTGCTCCTCTTTCTGGGGAGCTCTCGCCCCCGCCCTGTCACCTGTGCACACAGCCCCCCTGCGGGAGGGCAGGGGTGGCCTCTTTTGTGCTGTGTGGGTGTGGGTCTCACAGGGCTGTGGGCCTCAGGAGGATGTGCTGGCTTCACGCTCCCTCGTATCCCCCAAGGTGGGTTGGTCCCACAGAACGAACACTGTTGAAATGAATTGTAATTAAGAGTGCCCCATGCCACTGAGCTTGTTTTCAGTGTTTTTTTTTTCTGTTTCTTATGTGATGCTTTTGGGAAGTAGCAATGATATAGGAAGAAAGAGCAGTAGAGAAACCCCTTGGTAGTTGTAAGTGGAAATGAATGTGGTGTCATTTTTTTCAAAGCCCTGAGTCTGATCTGTCCCAGATTGGATTCTCATTCTTAAAAGAAAAAGAGGGAAAGAAAGGAAGATGCATCTCCCCGTCAGCCAGGAGGGTCTGCCTCAAAGAGGATGGAGGGGGAAACCTTCCATTTTATTGGTTTGTTCTGCTGGGTCCTTCTCTCCAGGATGCTGTTTAGTGCCCCGAGTGAAGTGGAAATGAAGAACAGGTGAGCAGTCAGATGTGACAAGCTTTAATGGACCCAGCACCCCTTTGGGAATGAGGCAAGGCTCTTGCTGGCACTCAGGACCAACTCTCTTCCAGTTCAGTGGGCTTTGTTTTTGTAAACAAAACACCAGAAAAAATACAGGACACCAGCTACATTTGAATTTCAGATGCACAACAAATAATTTTTTAGTATAAGGATTCCCTAATATTGCATGGGAATTTCTCTTCCTCAGGAGGCCCCAAATGGAGGAGTATTACTGTCTTCAATAGCAGTGGGGCTGCAGCATCTTTAAAGAGAACCGACGCCTCTGTTTGGGATTGGTCCCCTTGGCTCACTGGGGGCCTTGGGAAATCTTGAACTTCCTGGTTGGTGGGGAGAGTGGGTTCCCTGACCCCATGAACAGAGTGGTGCTGTGATTACCTGGGGCTTCCAAGCAATGAGCTGGGATGGTTCCCGGAGTGAAGGCTTCTGTGGGCTGGTGTAGATCCAGACCTGGGGGTCTTGGGACCACCACAGTATCTCTGTGGGATCAGTGGGGTGGAGTGTTCTATAAAGAATGAGGTCTTGGATTTGGGCTGGGAGGGTGGGAAAGGAAGCCTACCTAATAATAATGAGGTTGCAGAGCAGGAGTAAGAGGCAGGCATTCTGTGTTGCTATGTTCCAGACCCTGGGCTAAGTATCTTATTTATTAATGTGTGAGAGCAATGCTTTCATTCCCCAACACTAACAAAAATTTGGTCTTTGCCAATTAGCTTCTTCTTCTCTCCTGCCCTGCAGGGTTTTCCTGGCTACCGGAGCTTTTTAAGACATAGGTCAGAGGAATGGATACAGAGAGGGAGGAGCAGAGAGGCAGGGGGAAAGGGAAGGATGGTTCTTGTTGGACCAGCTCCAAAGCTCTCCTTTGTTGTGGGCAGAGTGTCAACGAAAATTAAAAAATGAAGTAAGAGAAACTTACCTAGTGAGCTAAGTCAACCTACATAACAAACGTGGTATGGGGAGGAATGAAAAGCAGAAAAAAATTTGTGGGTTGGGTGTTAGGTAGGATGGCCAGAAAAAATACAGGACACCAGCTACATTTGAATTTCAGATGCACAACAAATAATTTTTTAGTATAAGGATTCCCTAATATTGCATGGGAAATATTTATACTAAAAAAACATGATTTGTTGTGTATCAAAATTCAAAGCTAACTGTAAACAGCATTTGAATTTCACATCCTTTCTGTTGTTTGTTTTATTTTGCTAGATCTGGCGAGTCTGGTGTTAGGGAGAGTTTTGTGAGATGTCTAGAGTTGAGATTCTGGAGCAGTTGGTGGTGGGGGGTAGGGGAATTGAGCAGAAGAGGAAATGATATTTTAAGAAATGTTACTGTGGTTTATAAACTGGATCCCCTTTTATGTTCTTTGAGTGCTGCTAGTACAATTAGAAAACTATAAATTGCATTTGGTTTTAGAACTGTCTTCTTCAAAGGTAACTCCATGAGAGACTGGGTGATATGAGATGCTGGCTCATGTCTGGGGTGCATATACATTATCTCATATAATCCTGACAATTATGCAAGGTCAGCAGCATTATTCTTGCTTTACAGATGAGAAACTTAAAGCTCAGAGGTTAAATAACTTACCCAGGGTCATACAGTAAGTAGTGGAGATAGATTCCAAGCCTAAATTCATTTGACTTCCTATGCTCTAAAGAGCCCCTTCAAGCTGAATCTCTCCTTCCCAACTAAATATTGCTCGAAGATTTTTTTTTTTTTTTTTTTTGTGAGGGAGATCAGCCCTGAGCTAACATCCGTGCTAATCCTCCTCTTTTTGCTGAGGAAGACCGGCTCTGAGCTAAAATCTATTGTCAATCCTCCTCCTTTTTTTCTTCCCCAAAGCCCCAGTAGATAGCTGTATGTCATAGTTGCACATCCTTCTAGTTGCTGTGTGTGTGACGTGGCCTCAGCATGGCCGGACAAGCGGTGCGTCGGTGCACGCCCGGGATCCGAACCCCGGGCGGCCAGTAGCGGAGCGCAAGCACTTAACCGCTAAGCCACTGGGCCGGCCCCATTGAAGATACTTTTTAAAAACATACTTGAATGTAATATGCTAAATGCATGTAGAATATACTCATGGATTTTTAGCACTCCTTTTTCAGTTGAAGTGACAGTTATCTGGAGAAGATAAGGGTCACACACATGGTTAGTGGCAGAGCCAAGACTGCAACACGGACTCACAGAGGGAGCAGGGATTGAGAGCTCCAGGGGACAGCTGAAGAAAATGAGGCAGGTCAAGTTGACCGCCCGTTCATTGTTGGCCTTCTCCTGCCTCAAATCACCCCACCTCTCCCCCTCCCACAGCCCTCCCTCTCCAGGCATTGAGCCATGTCCCGTTTCTACATGTCCCTGCTCTGAACCAGCTGTCATAATCCCTGTAAGGTGTTAGCTGATAACAGCCTGTGGGAGGATCATAAAATGCTGGACCAGTGGAGGATATTAAAGGCTGTTGAGGTCTGAAAGCAAGTGTGTGCCGAGACAGATATTGCAGGAGATGCCAGAGGGCCTGGCCACCGGGAGGCCTTGCAAGGTGGCATTTACCTTGGGGCGTTCACTCTGGTCCAGTGTCTGGCCCATTCCCAGCCTTGCTAGTTGAGACATTCCATCTTCTCACACCCCAAGTTTGACTGGATGCAGTGATGACGACTCATAGCAACAAAGCTCCAAGAGAGAAATGCAAACAAAAAAGCCAATTTATTGATGTGCAGTAACACATGAACCTGCTAAGCTGACTTTAGCCTGATCAGCACCTTCTCTCTCGTGGGTTGAGAAGGTACGTGGAGAATCAAGGTATCAACTGGTGGTTCAGGCTCCTGGCATCCGGACAGGAGAGTTAGGTGGAGAAGACCAGAGTTTACCGGCATTGATCCCTAAGGTCTGGGGCTGTCACTTCCCCCAGGAAGGAACACCTGCCACAGCGGCTGGATGCACGCCCCCATCACACCGGGCATAGTCTCTTCTGGGCAGCACTAGGGTATGGCAGGTATCAGACCAGGCCCAGGGAGGAAATAAACAGCACGCTCCAAAGGAGTACTGATTGCAGAGAGTTTGAAGAAGGGACTCTTTTTAAAACCAACAAGGGATGATGAAGCACCCCCAGTCTAGCAACCATGGGAGTAAGGACCCCTCCAGGGCAAAAGGAGGAAGCAGTTACCAGAACCTGGAGAGAGCTGGAGCTGCGCTGTAAGGGAGGGCATTTCCACAGGATCGGTGGCCTTTGTAGAGAAATACAGCCACTGCCGAAGCAGTCTAGCAGGGGGGAACCCAGGGAAGAAATACTCTGGTCTCTCTCCCACTGTCCTCTGATCCTGCTCGTGCCTCCCACTGGCTGAACACAGCTGGAAGCCTGAGGGCTTGATGCTGTCAGTAGAGGCCAGCCTCCCAGATCACAGGGCAGGTGGAGAAGGTGGAGAGTGGCTCTGGATGGGCCGATAGTGATCCCTGGCACATGCGCCTGCAAGCATTGTGCTTCCTCTTTCCCATGCCTCCCTCCCGCCCTGCTTCTGCTTGAGACATTCCAGAATAATCCCTTCTATCTGGCTACACAGGGCTCTTCTTGCTCTGAGAACCATTTTCTCTTTTTAAGATGATCCTGGTCATCTCTATTCTGGTGAGTTACATGACAAATTCATTAATGTAATCTTATAATCTCATTTTCCTCGTTTTCTCATGTTTTTTAAGGGCCAGGGTAGGGGTGCCTCACAGAAGCCTCCACGAACCAACCTAATTCAGCCTCGTTGAATAGAAGAGTTAAGGGCAGAGAGAACTCGAGGGCAGGCCAGGGCTCTCTCAAATACTCTTGGCATCACCTTTACCAGGAGTGTTTGCCCTTTGAAAGGGACTCTTAAACACGCGAAATTTAAGACCCAAAGGAATGTCTCTCAAATGGCAAAATTTCAGTCTAGTAGTGGAGAGGTGTGGTGGGCTGAATAATGGCTCCCCAAAGATGTGCACATCCCGATCCCCAGAATCTGTGGATATGTTGCCTTATATGGAAAAATGGACTTTGCTGATGGGATTAAATTAAGGATCTTGAGATGTGGGGATTATCCTGGATTATCTGGGTAGGGCCAATGTAACCATAAGGGTCTTTATAAGAGGGAAGTTGAAGGGTCCGAGAGAGAAGATGTGACAACAGAAGCAGAGGATGGATTGACGAACTTTGAAGATGGAGGAGAAGGAGACATGAGCCAAGAAATTCAGGAGACCTCTAGAAGCTAGAAAAGGCAAGGGTTCTCTTCCTAGAGTCTCCAGAGGGAACACAGCCTTTGATTTTAGTCCCATAAGACCCATTTTGGACCTCTGACCTCCAGAACTGTAAGAGAATAAATTTTTGCTGTTTTAAGTCACTAAATTTATGGTAATTTGTAACAGAAGTCATAAAAAACTAACACGAAGGATTTCTTTGGGGAAAGAAAGAAAATTGAGGCTCCTTTCCAACATCATTTGATCGCAGGCTATACTAAGACCTGCTTAGGATGGCTTTTTTGCCAACCAATTTTGGGTCTCTACACAGACACC
Source organism: Diceros bicornis minor (assembly GCF_020826845.1). Lineage (NCBI taxonomy): Eukaryota > Metazoa > Chordata > Mammalia > Perissodactyla > Rhinocerotidae > Diceros > Diceros bicornis. The sequence goes on from NC_080763.1 coordinate 14,137,643, forward strand.
AATGGACTCTATCCTGAGCATAAAAGCTATTCTGGTAATCTGTCCCATGATGGGCACAACTGATGCTAAAGTGGGTTTCTGCTGGATAAGCATGTTCCCAGACCTTGTCCTTCATGCTCACCAGGCTGGGGGTGATTGGGGTCCTCCTATCCCCAAGACCTTGGAGCAGAGAGCTCTGCGTTCCCAGAAAGTCAAGCAAGAGAGGCAGGAGATGCGGCGAGGAGGCCCCTCCAGGCAGGAACGGTTGGTGAAAAAGTTAAGGAGTGACACAAAGGACACCTTTCCTCTTGGCACTCTACTGCAAAATTAGCCCAAGGAAAGGGCTTTGAATCTGCTTTGAACTGGAATGCTTGGGGAAAAAAAATCCACTACATAAATTTCCTGTCGTTTAGCAGATTTCCTTAGTTCTGTCTCCACCCCTGCGGTGACCCCAACAGGCTCTCAGGAAGAGGTCCTTCTCTGTAAAGCTGTTTTCTTTCTTCTTCAATTAAGTCACGCACTACATGGAAATGAAGAGGACAACCCTTAAAACGTGCCTTTAGAATGAAATGGTATATGAAAAGGCTTAAATCCATTTCAGAGACAGCCTCTTCTGTCAGAAATCAATACCGTCCTTGCATTCTACAATGTGCCAGTTCATCAAGGGAAAATGGCTCCAATTCTCCATTTAACATTTTCAAAGCTCATATTAAATTCCAAGATTTTATATCTGCTGTTGCCCATTTAGGACCAAGTTATAAATCTGAAGTCTCTCCCCAGCTTACGAGTCTGACAGAGCTGGATAAAAACTTTTGTAACCAAGTTCGATAAAGAATCACAAATCTCCATCTTGTGATTTTAGTTTACAACAATCTTTGTAAATAGCATCTTCCTGCCTTGATGTTTGTTAATATTTGTCATCTTTTAAAAAGAGATAAAATAGAAATACTATGTAAACTCTTACCTCTTAGATGGAAATTACTGTTAGTAGAGGATTTAAGGAGAAAGATATCTTCCTAGTGGCATTTATAAAGAATGACCATGAAAAGCCAGAAAGTGGAATCTTTAGTGACAACCATCATCTGCCACTGATGGCATTCCCAGGGAAACAGAAGATAGACCATCATCCGGAATTCTTAAAAAATACTCCCCTTTGCCCATTCGCATTTATTTCAGTCCTGTAATGGGCAGTCATGCACCCATCCTTCCAAACTATCCTTAGGCTAGAAATAAAAGTGCCAGTTTCCTCCAAGCCTGTTTTGGGTGAGCTCCTTCAGAATCAGAAGCTTAAAAAAATTAATAAAAGCGGTGCCGATCCCGTGGCGCAAGCAGTTAAGTGCGCACGCTCCACTGCGGCAGCCCAGGGTTCGCTGGTTCGGATCCTGGGCGCGCACCGACGCACTGCTTGTTAAGCCATGCTGTGGCAGTGTCCCATATAAAGTGGAGGAAGATGGGCATGGATGTTAGCCCAGGGCAAGTCTTCCTTAGCAAAAAAAAAAGAGGAGGATTGGCAGATGTTAGCTCAGGGCCGATCTTCCTCACACACACACACAAAAAACTTAAAAAAGCTGTATTTTTATTCAAGCAAGTTGGACTCTGAGTTCTCTGTGTTTTCCTATCTGTAAAAAGAAAGCGGAAATAATATTATATATACATATACATATGTATACATACAGACATATGTATGTACATATGTAATATACATAATATGTACTAATGTTGTGAAGATAAGTGTGGAATGGTGAACATCAATTTCAGGACAGTGGTCACCTCTGAGGAGGAAGGAGGGGATACAATGAGAAGGTGTTACATAGGAAGCTTCAGGTGAATTTGTAACGTTTTACCTTTTTAAACTAAGTAGTTCACAAATGCTCCTTATATTATTGGCTATGCCTTTTTTATTTGCACATATGCCATATTTTATAATTAGAACAAATTTTAGAGAGGTTTAGGGTTGCATGATAGTTAATTTTATGTGTCAACTTGACTGGATAGGGGATGCCCAGACAGCTGGTAAAACATTATTTCTGGGTGTGTCTGTGAGAGTGTTTCTGGAAGAGATGAGCATTTGATTCATTGGATTGAGTGAACGGTACCCCCTCACCAATGTGGGCAGGCATGATCCAGTGCACTGGGTGCCTGAATGGAACAAAAAGGCCAAGGAGGGGTGAATTTTCTCTCTCTTCTTGAGCTGGGATGACCATCTTCTCCTGCCCTGAGATATCGGAGCTCCTGATTCTCTGGTCTTCAGACTCCGGGACTTATACTAGTGGCCCGCTGGTTCTCAGGCCTTCAGACTCGGACTAAATTATATCACCTGCTTTCCTGGTTTTCCAGCTTGCAGATGGCTGATTGTTGGACTTCTCGGCTTCCGTAACCACATGAGCCATTTCCCATAATAAATCTCCTCTTATATCTATCTATATATATTCTATCGTTTGTGTTTCTCTGGAGAGCCCTGACTAATACAGGTTGGGTCATCAGAGAAATGGGGAAATGAGGGAACAGTCCAAATGCCATTCAAATTCAATGTGACCTTTACACTCTGCTCAAGGTTCTCTCCTGGCTCTAGAGTGAGGTGGCGCCAAGCCACGTCAGTGACAGGGGAGGGTGAAAGGCAGAATGGTATGCTGGCTTGTACCGGCTCATGAAAGCTGATTGATTTTCACGAATTTTGCAAGTAAATTATATAAGCTTACAATGAAATAAATTACATTAAAAACAAAGGTAATAAGTACTTAAAACACATCACATCTTAATTATTTTACTGTGCTGTATTATTATCTATGCTCTTGCAGTTCTTCTTATCTATTGTATCTGTGTGGTGGAAATGCTATATAATGCACATCTCTTTACAACTCTGCATTCACTGACATCACGTTGATAGCTTCAACTTGGACATGGCAGGAGTGTTTGCAACATGGAAATAGGTAAATGCTACCAATCGGGGCTCCCTGCTGCCCCCCCGACACACACTCTTGAGAGCCTGTTGTTAAACATTTACCAGCACACCACTGGGCAGAACCCAACTTCCTCAATAGCTTCTGGGCTTTAACTTCGTTCTGAATATTCTTTTTTTTTTTTCTTTTTAATTTTTAAAATTTTTTTTTATTGCAGTAACATTGGTTTGTAATATTGTATGAATTTCAGGCATATATCATTATACTTCTATTTCTCCATTGATTACATCATGTTCACCACCCAAAGACTAATTACCATCCATCACCACACACATGTACCTAATCATCCCTTTTGCCTTCCTCCCCACCCCCCTTCCCCTCTGGTAACCACCAAGACAATCTCTGTCTCTGTGTGCTTGTTTATTGTTGTTTTTATCTTCTACTTATAAGTGAGACCATTCAGTATTTGACCTTGTTCCTCTGACTTATTTTGCTTGGTATAATACCCTCAATGTCCATCCACGTTGTCACAAATGGCTGGATTTCGTTGTTTCTTATGGCTGAGTAGTATTCCATTGTGTATATATACCACATCTTCTTCATCCATTCGGCCCTTGTTGGGCACTTTGGTTGCTTCCAAGTCTTGGCTATGGTGAATAATGCTGCAAAGAACACAGGGGAGCATGTATCTTTATGCATTCCTGTTTTCATGTTCTTTGGATAAATACCCAGCAGTGGAATAGTTGGATTGTATGGTAGTTCTATCCTTAGTTTTTTGAGGAATCTCTTAATGTTTCCATAGTGGGTGCACCAGTTTGCACTCCCACCAGCAGTGTATGAGAGTTCCCTTCTCTCCACTGAATGTGCTAGTTTTAAATGGGATCTGTGAGGATGTTTATGAGGCTACTCAGGTGGCAAGGAAGAGATCTAGATTATGAGGACTGATCAGACCAGGGGTGGAGCATCAAGGCCGGGGGCTCTAAGTAGTCAGGACAGCAGGACAGGGAAGTAAAAAGAGGCTGGGAGAGGGGCCAAAGACCAGCTTTGTCCAGCAAAGGAAAGGGAATTACCACTTATTGAACACATACTGCATGCTGGGTATTCATGTTTGTTCTTTCATTCCATCCTCCCAACAATGCTACTGGGCAGGTGTCATTATCTCTGCAGTTGGAAAAGGGGAGGGTCAGAGAGAGGAACCTGTCCAAGGTCACATAGCTGTTGAGTGGTAAAGCCAAGATTTGAACTCTGGTCTTCCTGGCTCTGAGTTTATTTCATTCGTATCAGTCAGTGTTCCAGCAAGAAATGCTCAAAGGGAGTAACTGAGGAGAGTTTAACAAAGGGGCTGCTTACAAAGGTGTGGGCAGGTGATGGGGTTCAGGACATGCTACCTCAAAATATGGTGCCTTGGCATAGTGAACATCTTAAGCTGAAGGAGTCTGAGAAAACCGCAGAAGTAGCAAGGTCACTCTGATCTCTCCCCAGTCCGGCCCCTCCCCCTTCTTCCCTGAAGCAGGTAATAAAACTCCCACGTGAAAGGTATCCTCCTTGTACCCGAGGGCGGGGGTGGGGGGGTGGGGGGGGAGACATTCTTATCACTAGAGACGGGGAATTTAGGGTGGAGAAATCTGTACAAACAAACCTTGTTAAACTAACCTTTAACGTCCTTCTTCACCATTTACTACCCCTAGCCCAAATCCCTCTGTCTTGTCAAATCTTGACAAATTTAGCATTTCTTTGTTTAAAAGGTATAAAAGTTTCCTGCTCTGGTCACTTCTTCAGGTCAATCTTCTCTTGTGAAGACTCCCACGTACACGTAAAAATTTGATAAAATTTGTATGCTTTTCTCCCGTTAATCTATCTTCGTCAGTTTAATTTTCAGACCCAGCCATGGACCCTAAGAGGGTTGAGGAAAACTTTTTCCTCTCTACACAGGGTTAAGGGAAAACAACGTGCATGGCACAGTATCTTGGGGCTAGCAATAGCAGGGAGCCATTGTTGCGCCTAAAGGTGTATGGCCTAAAGGTGCAAGAGGGTGAAGCAGTCCCCAGAACCTGGAAATAGAAGGGTCACCTGACAGGAGCCATGATCTTTCATAGAGGCACAGCCAACCCGTGGCCCTGCAGGTCTCCTGATGGTGTTTCCTGTTGGTGTAACCCAATTGAGAAGCCAGAGGACAAGGGAACCTGCTGTGGCTATCCATAGAGGCCAGACGCTTGGTGACTGGAACAGGGTGGACAAGGGTGGAGAGTGGATCTGGAGTGGTGGGATCTATGAAAAATACCTTGCACCCTTTTCAAGAAGCAGTAGTCTACCAATTTCCTCAAAAGCCTCCCCATTGTGTACAACAAAGGACACTAACAACAGAGTGAAAAAACAGCTCACAAAATGGGAGGAGATTTTTGCAAACCGTATATTTGATAAGGGCTTAATATCTAGAATATACAAAGAACTCCTATAAATCAACAGCAAAAAATAATGCAAACCAAAAATGAACAAAGGACTTGCATAGACATTTTTCCAAAGAAGATATACAAGTGGCCAGTAAGCACATGAAAAAAAACTCAACATCACTAATCATTATGTTACCAAAGCAAAGTGGGTTTGCCTCTTGGTGAGTCAAAATCAAAGCCTTCCCCAGAAGCAGTTGTCACACAAAGTAAAATTTATTTGCAGCAAATAAAGGAGACCACGGGGAATCACTTCCAAAGCCATGGCTCCTCAAGCAAGGGAAAGCAGGGGATGCTTGGACAGGTTCCTCTCTCTGACCCTCCCCTTTTCCAACTGGAGAGATAATGACACCTGCCCAGTAGCATTGTTGGGAGGATGGAATGAATATTTTGGATGGGGAATGAATATTCAAAAGGGAAGTTTCATCATCACATGTAGAGGTGGGTATAAGCTCGTGCAGGCATAGCTTTAAAACGTGCTTTCACACATATCAAATATTATGCTAATGAAGCTTAAGCTTCTCCTGGAGCAGAGATCTTAACATTAAAATGAAGCGAAGGTAACTTTTGGACACTTCTCAGCTCGTCTGTGCAGGTGTCACTCTTGTGGTGGGGTTTGGACGGGTTCAGTTGGTGATTGCATCTCTTGACATAACTAAAAAACAACTTTGAGAAACAGTTAAGTGCTTTTGAAACTTCCTTTGAGTTACTCGGGGCAATTAGTTGGTGACAATTAAGGAAATGCAAATCAAAAACCACAATGAAACACCACTTCACATTTATTAGGGCTTCTATTATATATTTAAAAAAATGGAAAATAACAAGTGTTGGTGAGGATGAGGGGAAATAGCAACCCTAGTGCATTGCTGGTGAGAATGTAAGCTTGTACAGATGCTGTGGAAAATAATTTGATGATTCCTCACAATGTTAACCATAGAATTACCACGTGATCTAGCAATTCCACTACTAGGTATATACCCAAAAGAACTGAAAGCAGGGACTCAAGCATATATTTATATACTAATGTTCATATTGGCATTGTTCACAATAGCCAAAAGGTGGAAACAACCCAAGTGTCCATCAACAGATAAATGGACGAACAAAATGTGATAAATACACATGATGGAATATTATACATCCATAAACAGGAATGAAATTCTGACACATGCTACATAATATATGCTAAGTGAAAACATTATGATTAGTGAAATAAGCCAGGCAGAAAAGGACAAATATTATATGACTCTACTTACATGAGATACCTAGAATAGACAAATTCATAGAGACACTAAGTAGAATAGAGGTTACCAAGGGCTAGGGGGAGGGGGAATGGAGAATTATTATTTAATGGGCACAGAATCTCAGTTTGGGATGATGAAAAAGTTCTGGAAATGGATAGCAGTGATGTTGCACAACAGTGTGAATGTACTTAATGCCACTGATTTGTACTGTTAAAAATGGTTAAAATTTGATATTATGTACATTTACTCTCCCTTGCCCCTCAACATACAAGCCTTCCACTGCCCAAATCAGAACCCACTCTAACAGGATGCAGAGTGCCAGGACCTTCAGGTTTCACCACAGAGTTTAATGACTTTGAGTTACTGCAACATCTTCCACTTTTTTTTAATCAGCAAAGAAACAAAATTACCTAACCTGACTCAAAATTTTTCAGTGGGGCCCTCTAAGCCTGGTGGCTTTTTTGATAACAGTTTTGTGGAATGATGGCCCTAAGGGGGGGGATGAGTCTTTTTTTCTTTTCTTTTTGATGACAAGACCCCCTTGCCCCCCAGTGACTGCCAGGAGCCTGCTGCCCCTGTAGGTGGGGATGAGCAAGTCTGAGTGCCAGCCTGAGGATAATTCAGGGCCTCAAGAGGTTCCCAAAGAAACTGTTGCCCTGAGGTTATTCATCTGATGGGAAGATGCTGGTGAGAAAGGAAAGAATCTCTGGTAAGGTTTTGGCCTGAATCCTGCAAGGAGAAATGGCCAGGGAATGGATTTTGACTGCTCACAGCGGTGGTCTAGGGGGATAAATGAGCTCATTAACAAATCAAAAGCAGAATTCCATGCAGGGTGGGAAGCCCTCCAGACCTTGTGGGTTGGTTAGGCTTCATGGACTTGCAATCTGAGCAGTCATACAGTGCCCCACCCTCAGAAAGGCCCCACACTTGGTTTAATGCTCTGCGGTCGCCATCTTGAAATTCTTAATAATTTTTTAACAAGGGGCCTTGCATTTTTATTTTGCGCTGGGACCTGCAAATTACATAGCCAGTTCCGCGTATAGGGCATCAGAAGGGAGAAACTGCACTTGAAGTCATTGGGCCAAAGGGCCAGCCGGGAAGGGAGGGGCACCTCCAAGCTGCAGGTCCAATGACAGCAAGCGCAGCAGACAATGAACTGGAGACAGGGGATGCCAGTGTCACCGAACCAGGTTCGGTTCTCCAGCCAGTCGCCTGGAGAGCCAAACACAGAGACAAGATTGCAGCAGAGAGAGTGTTTTAATCACAAGGCAAGGAATCTAGAGAATGAGTCTCAAATCTGCATCCCCGATAATGGAGACTCAGGGATATTTTTGGGGAAGGGGTCAAAGTGGTCTGAAATGTGGAAATAGATGTTTGGAGGTGAAGAAAGGTGAAGTAACTGATGATCTGTGCAAGTGTAGTCAGACTTCATGCCTCTTCATAGGACGCATCTTCACAAAATGGTGGCATTAGCATGACCTGAGGGTGGAGTTTTTGGCCTCTTGACGTCAAATCTCACTTATCGGGCACCGACACAGGCCCAGTTGATGGGTTGGTGGTCTCAACCTGCCCGAACTGGACAAGGGGTCCTAATTCCTGAAAAACAGCTGAAACACCCATTACCATGGTGACCCAGGCTCCAGAGAGATGTTATCAATAGGAACCTAGTGGGAGTCAGATAGCATATTGCCTGAGCAGCACAGTTAGCAATGGGCGGGAGAACAACTAAAAGCTATAATCAGTAATTGCCAGAAAGAAAAAAACCTGATCTTCAATGGCTGTTTACCAGTTTCTCCAGCTTCTCCATCAACCCATTTATGACAAAGCCCTCAAGGCAAACCCCAGCCAAGGGGTGGGGGAAGGATGGGGGTGGTGAGTGCAACTCCAGACCCTGCCTATCCGGGTTTACTTTTTCTCTTTTGCTTTGTTCTTGGGTCTTGGTTCAGTTGCAGCCTGGACCTGTGTCCTTTATTCACGACCAGAGTTTTCATACCCAATATTTCTACCTGTTCTTTAAATTTCTTGTTTCATATTACTTCTACCTTATCTCTTTAATTCTACTTGAGGTTTCTTTTAGATTCTTGGTCTGTTTGTGTTACTGCACAAAATTGAGATTCTCTTGCCTGATGTGCATAAACGGCCAGTTAATTACGGCGTCAGCCTTTGGGAAAAAAGATCAGCTTTATTCTGCAAGATTGATCTGGAAGGAGACAGGGTGCATGTGCCCTCAGATCTGTCTTCCCAATTCAGGATTTGGGGCAAAATTTAAGAGGTTAGAGAGAACAGGCTGGCACGTGGAAACGCTGGCAGGACAGGTTTTAACTGGTGGGCTTCAAGCATTTATGGTAAGGTTCTAAACATTTGTGATGAGGTTCTAAACTTTTATGATAGGGTTCTAAACATTTATTATGAAGTGGGGAAGGAATTTTAACACTGGATCTTCCTGAATGAGGGATCCTTCACTTCTGATAAGAGTCTGACTTTCAAGTTCCGGTCGTGTCCCAGTCCTTTGGTTCTGGATCTTTGGTTCCGTGGTCACTTCAGGTCAAGATTTCTTCTTCTGTCCATGCTCTGGCTACATGACTTTGCACATTTTCTGAAAGACAATTCTTAATCATTCTGTTGATAAGACATGGGGTCAATTGAAGTGGTCCTGGAGGGCCCAGGGTTACATTTGTTCTTGTTCTAATCCTCTGTTTCAGATAACATGTGTGGCTCATGTGGTTTGGTGTTTTTCTTCCAAAGGAGTGTGAGTGCTCCCTAATGGGGAGCTCTGACACTCCTAGGGAGCACTAGTTGCTCCGTCTGGTATTGTGTACAGGAAAGTGCCCAAGGCCAGGCCCTTGTCTGAGCCATCTCCCAGGGGTTTCTCAGGCCTTGTTGCTATTGTTGTTGTTGTTGTTGGTTCCTGGAATCTCTGTTTCCCTCTGTAGTTTCTCGAGCATAGAGGGAAAGAAAGGGAGCCAGCAGCCTTGCTGGTCTGCCAACTTGGCAGACACCGGAAGCCTCTTTCTGGCTCAGTTCTGTCTCTTGTATAACCTATCCACGCTGCATTGTCCCTGGCTTGTAGATGGGTGAAACCTATTTTATTGTAAGTTGCTAGGTATGGGTATTTCTCTATTTCAATTAGTCCATTTCAATTCCTTTGTAAAGGGCCAATCCATCAACTGCTCCTGCCATCTAATTACAGGATCCAGATAGTGGAGGTTTACAAACAAGGTGTGTGTGAGGAGAATGCTATCATTTCTGAATTATGATTGGCTGAATTTTCTGGCCATCTCATTGGCCAAAATGTCAGGCAATTATGCAGGAAAATGTTCTTCCTTTTTGGAGAGGATATTTAGGTATGAAATGTAATGTCTATGATTTACTTTAAATACTTCAACATTGAAAAAAAAAAAGAGTTTAAAAAGAAGAATTTTTGGTCCACAGTATTATATTCACAAGATTAGAGGTTGCAGGAATCATTCTTCCAGTAAAGTAATGTTTCTATTTTACATTGCATATAATTTGCCTTATGTTGTATGTAATCACGTTATTTGTTCTACGTAAATGCTATGGTCTGAATGTTTGTGTCCCTCTAAAATTCATATGTTGAAATTCTAACTCCGTAAGAGGATGGTATTAGGAGGTGGAGCCTTTGGGAGGTTCTTGGGTCACGAAGGTGGAGCCCTCATGAATGGGATTAGTGCATTATAAAAGAAGATCCCGAGAGATCCCTGGCCCCTTCAGCCACATGAGGACACAGCAAGAAGGCACCAGCTATGAACCAGAAAGCAGACCCTGACCAGAACATGACCATGCTGGCACGCTGATCTTGGACTTCCAGTCTCCAGAACTTTGAGAAACAAATTTGTTGTTTCTAAGCCACCGTGTCTGTGGAATTTTCTTATAGCAGCCTGAACAGTACACATTTGGCAACATCTAATTTAATGAATTCTGAAGAAGTGAAACTGGGGGCCGACTTGCTTTAATTCAGTTAGTTGTCTGTTTGCAAAAGTAGTTAGTTAATGCATTAGTAAAGCCCACCCTATAGATAACACCTCTGATGCTTGGGTCACCATGGTAATGAGTGGGGTGCTTAAGTTGTTTTTCAGGAACTGAAAGTCAACTCCTTGTCCAGTGCAGGCTGGTTAAGACCAACTACTCATCAACTGGGCCTGCGTGAATGCCCGACAGGTGACCCTTTGACATCGGGGGGCCAAAAACTCTACCCTCAGATCATGTTAACACCACCATTTTGTGAACATATGCCCTCTGAAGAGCCATATGCTTGTGCAGATCATCAATTACCTCACTTCTCCTTACCTCCAATCACCTATTCCTACACTTCAGACCACCTTGCCCCTTCATCCTGTAAATATCCCTAATTCTCATTTTCAGGGAGGTGGATTTGAGACTTGTTTTCATATCTCCTCACTTGGCTGCCTTGTGAGTGAACTCTTTCTCTGCTGCAAACTCATCTTCTTGGTGATTGGCATATTGTGCAGTGGGCAAAACAACCCTGGTTTGGTAACAGAAGTAATGCTCCTTTGACAAATGAGAAAACTGGCCCACTGAGCTTTTGACTTGCCTGGGGCCATATACAAAACTAAGGTAAAATCTTTGTTCTCTTGGGCACAGATCCAGGGCTCTTTCCACCCTGCTCCACCATACTCCAACAGGAATCGAGGAGGAGTCCAGGTTGACTTGCCCAGTTCAGCCATTTCACCTTCAGAGCCACAATCTCTCCTTTCACAAATTCACCCCCAGTGATGTTAATAGAATATACACTGTAAAAGCTGATTCAGGGCCGGCCCGGTGGCTCAGCGGTTAAGTGCACACGCTCCGCTGCTGGCGGCCCGGGTTCGGATCCCGGGCGTGCACCGACGCACTGCTTCTCCAGCCATGCTGAGGCCGTGTCCCACATACAGCAACTAGAAGGATGTGCAGCTATGACATACAACTATCTACTGGGGCTTTGGGGGAAAAATAAATAAATAAATAAAATCTTTAAAAAAAAAAAGCTGATTCAGATGTTTCAAGTCAAACACCTCATAAAGTGGTTGTAATTGATGGAGTGTTCATAACCCCAGATAGTGGCTGTTCTCTTGTTTATTCTTTTTAATTTTTTTAATATGCTATTTTACATGTACTTGCTTAGAAATACAAGTAATATAGAGTTATTGAAGAAACTTTTGAAAATATAGGTAAGACAAAAAATAAGAAATGAAAATCACCCAGTGAGATTCACTGTGATTAACATTTTGGGGATGTATTAGTCTTCTATTGCTGCATAATAGATTACTCCCAAACTTAATGGCTTAAAACAAAAGATATTTATTATCTTGCAAGTTTCTGTGGGTCAGGAATTTAGGGGCAGCTTTAGTTGGGTGGTTCTGTTTCAGGTCTCTAATAAGGTGGGAGTTATCTGAATGAAGGTTTGAGTGGGGCTGGAGGACCTGATTCCAAGATGGCTTACTCACAAGGCTGTTGGCTGGTGAGGACATGGACTCTCCACAGGACTGCTTGAGTGTCTTCACAATATGGCAACTGACTTCTCCCAGAGCAAGTAATCCAAGAGAAGGAGCAAGGAGGAAGCTGCAATGCCTTTTGTGACCTGGTCTTGGAAGTCAACACTGTAACTCTGCCACGTTCTCTTTGTTTGAAGAAAGTCACTAAGTCAAGTCCACACTCAAGGGGAGAGGATTTAACTTCTGATTTTTGAAAGGAGGAGAATCAAAGAACTTGTGGACATATATCAAAACCACCACAGGGGATCTCCAGTCAGATTTTTTTTTAACCATAACGGGATCTCACTGTATATATTGCTTTGTACCCTACCTTTTTGTGTTTATAAGCTCAGATCTTCTAGGCCGGCCCCAAGGCATAGCGGTTAAGTGCACGCACTCCACTGCTGGCGGCCCGGATTCGGATCCTGGGTGTGCACCGATGCACTGCTTGTCAGGCCATGCTGTGGCGGTGTCCCATATAAAGTGGAGGAAAACGGGCATGCATGTTAGCCCAGGGCCAGTCTTCCTCAGCAAAACAAGAGGATTGGCGTGGATGTTAGCTCAGGGCTTATCTTCCTCACACACACACACAAAAAGCTCAGATCTTCTAGATTCAAATCCAGCTCCTCCACTCAGTAACTATATAATCTTAGGCAGGTTATTTAACCTCTATATCTCATTCCCTTATGTGTAAAATAAGGGTAAATTAAAGCACATCTGATAGAGTGTTGGTGAGAATCACATAAAAGAGAATCAGGTGAGAATCATGTCTGTCACAGGATAAGTGGTATGTATTAGCTCTCACATGAGCAAGGATTTTTTAAGAATATCTTAATAGCTATACAATGCATTATTACATGGACATTCATACTTTAATTCCATTATTAGACACTTCTAAGTTTTTTATTAGTATGCATAATAAGAAATATATATTTGGTCTCTGCCCCCAGTTCTTGACACAGAGCTCCTAAATCCCTTGGGATTTCGTGGGTGGTAGGAGCATCTTTTGTTTTAAGTGAGGAGACTCTTGGTGGGCTCCTAGAGAGCTTCAGAATGGGGAGTGGTCACCAGAAAGACTAAGCCATGATTAGAAGCTTGGAACTTTCAGCCCTACCTCCCATCTTCTGGGGAGGTGAGGGAGGGGGCTGGAGACTGAGTTAATAATTGATCATGCCTATGTGATGAAGCATCTAAATTTTAGGATGAAGTAGGAAATTTTAGAATATACTTTAGGATGAAGTCCCTAAACCATGGGGTTTGGAGAGCTTCCAGATTGGTGAACACATCCACATGCTGGGAGCAGCTTAGCTGGGTGGTTCTGGCTCAGAGTCTCTCACCCCAACTCCACAGGGACAGAAGCCTCTGTGCTTGGGACCTTTCTGGACCTCACCCTATGTACGTCTTCATCTGGCTGTTCATCTGTATCCTTTATAATATTATTTATAGTAAACTGGTAAATGTAAGTAGACGTTTCTCTGAGTTTGTGAGCCTTTATAATATATTGTCAAACCTGAGGAAGGCGTTGTGGGATCCTAGATTTATAGCCAGTTGGTCAGTACAGGTGGCAACCTGGGACTTGCAATTGGTGTCTAAAGTCAGGGCAGTCTTGTGGGACTGAGCCCGTAACCTGTGGGGTCTAACTCTGGGTGGTTAGTGTCAGAATTGAATTAAATTGTAGGACACCAAGTTGGTGTCCAGAGAGTTGGAGAATTGGTTGATGTGGGAACACTCCACGCATTTGGTGTCAGAAGTGTTGTGAGTAGAGAAATATTTTTTCTTTTAATTACTAATATCAGTAATGCTGTGATGAACATCCCTGTAGCTAAATCTGTGAGGTGCGGATGGAACTCTTTGGAATGTATACACAATTTTGCACATATGATGCTGTTTGCGGAGAAAGGAGTACCCAGCTTTCATTAAATTCTCAAAGAGGTCCCTAGTCCAAAAGATGTTCAGAGCTGTTTGTCTAGGCTGTAGTTCCAGCCATCCAGGTTCAGGTCCCAGAGGAAGGGATTGGAGATGTGATCGTCAAGGTCAGGAGCACTGGTTCACACCAACCAAGCTCCCAGGTGAGTTTTGGAAGCACCTTAATCACATTCGCAGTGCATTCACATTTTGGATTTCATGCTGGCTTATTTCTAGGACAATTTCTGTAGGTGACTAATCCAACCACCTTGTTAGTCTTGTTATGAGATAAAACTCCTTTGTGGTCTCAAGATCTTGTGGTTCTTTGGTCCCTAGTGTGTGGGCTGATTCCATATGGGGGTTATGGTTCAATTACTCCAGTATGTATTTGGTATGTACTAGGCATTCTATAATATTTGTTGAACAAATGGAAGTGTTGTAAAACATGGAAATATGTACAAGGAAATGCAAAGAGGAAGTGGCCTGTGTTTGTCAGGCTTTGGAATGATTGAGCTTTTGTGGTGATGGGCTACAAGAAACCATAGAAAGGAATAGGGGCTCTAATGTGCTGGTGTAAAAAGGAGGTGGCAGTAGATGCTGCAGGGAGATGTTCTGAAGCATGGGTTCCCAAAGAGCCAGGCTGAGTGTGAGGATGATGGACTGATGTCTCAGACAAGGCAGTCGAGTTCAGAAGGCAGGAAGCACCTGGCCAAATGCGTGGGGCCATGAGGGGACTGCACTCACCCCCACCCATCACACCACCACGGGACTCATCCCACGCTGCAGCTGAGGACTTAGTTTCACACCAAGGGCAGCAGCCTGGTAGTGCTTCGGAAGCTCACCTCCCACAGGTTGCAGTCTTTTCTCTGAGCCTTCACTGCAGCAGCTGCTCAGGAACTGTCAATCTTCCAGGCCAGTGGCCCTTAAAGCTTGGTGTGCACCTGCATCATGTGGGCAGCTCATCTGCAGTGTGGATCCCCAGGCCCCACCTCTGAGTGTTTGACTTAGCAGGTCCAAGGTGGGGCCCAGGATTCAGCATTTCCAATGCTGGTGGCTCATAGACCACCTATGCTCATTCAGGTCCACTGAGAAGCAGACGTAAAGATGGGATTAGACATAAAAGATTTATTAGAGAAACGCCTATGAAGGATAAAAGGTAGGGGACCAGGAAGGGGGTGAGCTTGAACCCCAATGCAGGTCTGGCCCTTGTGAGGGAGAGAGATGGGCGGTGAGAAGACTTAGGCCAGCTTTGAAGTTTAGAGGGAACCCTTGCCACAAGACTGCCCTCACTTCACATACAAATTGCAAATTCAGAGGTCCTAAGACCACTCTCATGGTTCAATAATTTGCTAGAAGGACTCACAGAACTCAACGAAAGCTGTTATACTCATGATTACAGTTTACTACAGGGAAAGGATACAGATTTTAAAAAGCCAATGGAAGAAGCACAAAGGATGGAGTCCCGCGAGTTATCAAACCCAGAGCTTTTATTGAGCTCTCCCCGTGGAATCCGGACACGTTGCTTTCCTGGCATCGATGTGAGACAATATGCATGGAGTATCGCAAACCAGAGAAGCTCACCTGAGCCCTGGTATTTAGAGCTTTGATTGGGGCTCCATCACGTAGCCATGATTGATTGATTGCCCACGTAGTTGATCTCAGTCTCCAGGTTGACTGATACTGCGTGACCCTAAGCCCCACCCTAAATCATATTGTTGGTCTTTCTGGTGTGGCCAGCCTCCACCCTAAGTAACATTGTTACTGGTTAGCCCAAGTTCCCCAGGCAAACAAACATTATGTCCCAGGAGTCAAGAGGCCAGATCTCTTTTTGGACAAGACTAAATGCTTTACTACACAGGCAGGAAGAGTCTTAGACAGTAGCATGGCTCTGAGAAAGGTTCAGGCAGGTGGTTGGGGAGTCCTGGAGCCAAGGCTACCTGTTGGAGGAGTCCTAGATCTCACAGGAATGCTTTGCGTTAGTACCCCCACCCCTCATGCTCAGCATCGGCTGGGAGTAGGCCTGGGGAGTGTGGCTTCAGTGTGAATCTGGGGGAGGATCCCGAGAGGCAGAAGTTAGGGCCTCCAGTCGAGCCTGCTCTCCTCTGCAGGAATGCTGAGTGGTGCGCATCTTTATGGCTGTCACCTTTATGCCCCTGGAGCTGGGAAGGGGCAGAGTGGCGGGGGTGCAGTGGAGCCACTAGTCTTCTTGCTGCAATGCACTGCAAGGCTTCTTTGCCCAAGATGACTGTGTCTCTTCCTCCTCTTCCACCCCAGTCTCCTGGCTCCTGCAAAGAGGAAAAGGGTAAGGACAGGGCTGCCAACACAGCCCTGCATGTTCCCCTCCTGCTGCTGTGTTGTAGGATCTCTGGGGCACAGGACACAGAGTAAGAACAAAACAAGGAGAAACGAGGTTGGGGTGTGGATGACAGATGGGCTTCCGTGAGGGGTCTCTCCTGTGGCTTCTGCTCAGGCTGTGGTTCTCTTGGAATCCCAGCAGGTTGGTCTCAGCCTTATACAGGAGAGTTCTCACAGGGGTGCACCCGAGGATCTGTGGCTCATGGTCTCCCACAGGGAATGTTCAGGTGCCCAGAGTGACTGGCTGAGGGGAGCATGCACTCAGGTGGCAGCTGGGAGGAGCCATCCCAGAGTCTCCACGGCCAGAACTGCTGTCTCAGGCTCTTCACATCTTTTATTGATTTCTCCTTAAACTCTACAAGCTGCTCGGGCAAGAAAGCAGGTGGGGGAAACTGAGATTATAGAGAAAGTGGGACGTGTAGACCAAGCGTGTGGAACCAGGGAGGAGGATGACTCAGAATGGAACGTCAGCGCAGGGGGTGTGTGTGTGTGTGTGTGTTTTCTGCCTGGCACAGCTGGGGCTGCCCCACTCTGGAGCCTGGTTCCCTCTTCCATCTTTGCTTTCACGCTGTCTTAGTGCTTCCTCTCAGGTGGTCGGGGATGGTGCCCTTTGCTTTTAATTAAAGAATGAGGAGGAATCTCCGCACACTTAAAAAACGTCCAAGCTAGGGCCAAGGCCCCACCAACACAACCTAAGGGTAGGGACGGGTGGCCTCAGCAGCCACACACGTGACAGAACCCCACCCCTGGAACATCGTGATCTTAGGGACACAACACTAGACATGGAAGCTGGCGTCCTGGGTCATATAACTGACTTTGCCATTGACTATTGTGGGACATCAAAATTGGCCACCTCAAAATATGTCTTTTTATCTTGCTTATTTTATCGATAGACTGGGAGGGTCATTGCTAAGACCAAACATTTACATTTACAAGGGAAATCACCATTTGTAAAGGTATCTCCCTCTGTGCCAGGAAGAAGGGGAGATGACCTTATCTCTAGACACCTTTATCAGTGGGGAAGGCAAGAACTTAAATCTGCATACTCTTGTTTCTGGTAATCTCCCATAGCCAACTCTTCCCCACCCCCAACATCCTCCTTTGTCTACCTGAATATGCTATTTAAGGTGAAAACCTCTGTCATTTGTCAAGAAACTCAGTTTCCCTGGTTTCTCCCAAGTGTACATGTTATAAAGCTTTGTTTGATTTTCTCCCGCTATTCAGTCTCATGTCAATTTAATTTGTAGCCCAGCCAGAAAGGACCCAGAGTGGGTAGAGGATAGTCTTCCTCCCGTTCAGTTTGGCAACTTGGACGGGATAAAAGTTTCACTGGCTGGACGCTCTTCACTCCTGGACTACTGCAGCTGAGAGTTCCTGGACTCCTGACAAAAGCGGGCAAGAGGTAAAGAGTTCTTATCATGTCAGTCTCCCAGATCTCTGCCTACAGGGTCCAATGGAAACGAGAGTGGTGAGCTTTTTTTCTAAACTTAGATTAGCAGGAGAAAATATTGGTGAAGCTAGCTTCTTGGACTCAGCGACTCTAGGATCTGGTTGAGTACTCATTGGTTAATTGATCCTTTTCCTCCCAGAAATAGTCACTATTGCTCCTTGTCTCTGTCTTTTTTTGTCATTTGCCATAAGACACAGGCATCTCTATAAGCCTGCTGTGTGGGCCTTTTGTCTTGTTCTATGTCTTGAGAGCTTGGCTTTGTGATCTTTCTGGTCTCCACCATCTGGAGAATATAGGTACCAGCATGCATCTTGGTAGCCAGTCGAGTAGACTGGGGTTAGGGGGGACACACTCTTTGTCCAGCTGTGCCTGCTCTCAGGGAAGTTTGTCATAAGGGGTCCCATTTGCTTTCCTATGGGGCCTTTGTCATCTCAACCTTCATTGCTTGTTGTGCTTTCTTATTTTTGGGAGTGAATTCTCTGGATCTCTTTTGGGGATGCCTCCTGTGTCCATAGTTAAAGCTTTGGTATGAGTTGCTGTTAAGATTAAGATCCTACTCATCAATATGGCCAGACAATGGATAGTTTCAATTGGAAAAACTTCTAAATTGGGGGAAAAAATTTTGAGAGCTCTCACCATAATTATTTTATTGGTACCTATGAAAAGGCCAGATTAACAAAAAAAAAGGAAAAAAAATTGACTAGCCTTAAGACACTGACTCAGGTTACAATTAAATTGAGAAAATGTAAAAGTGTAAGTGTTGATAAGGTTATAAATGTTGGAATGTTTGAGCTAATTTTATATAAAGAGGTTGTATAAACTTTGCCTGAGTATGTTTTCAAATGTCTGACCGGGAATGTTTCCCTTGTCCAAAATTATAAGACCAAGACCTATTCATAAAGTCCTAATGAAAATCATGATTAGAGGTATAAGAGGTGATAGAACTCAGGTGAAATTTTTTTAGAAAAACTGATATATTTATGGGCTTTTATGTGAAGTGATTATATCTCTTTTGCCTAATTGTATTATAGATTGTATTATGGGAATAGACATTGTGTCTTACTGGGAAAAGGGAAGTGGTCGAGCCTAGGGGGAACTTTTGGAGTGAATGAGACAGGCTGACCTTTTTAATTTGGCTTTAAATTGGAAAGAATTGTATTTATAAAGTCTGAACAAACTGCTTGATAGAGAAATGAGAGACCAAATGTGTTCAGCTCGGAAGAAAAGGGACATTGCTCCTCCCAGCCAAAAGGCATTCTCAGGTGACTGAGAACCTCAGTGGGAGTGTCAGAGGTGATCCTAACAACATGCAGCAGTCCCAGAGGGAACTCCACTATCATTCACTTTAATTAATTAAAGGCTCATCTGGAGAAGCGCTTATAAGTGTTGATCACCGACATGCTCCAAGCCCCCACAGTGGTATTAGGCTGTCGGTAGGAAAAACCGAGGCACATAAGAGAGTGATTATGACCTTTCTTTAGGGAGTAACACTCACAAGCAGCACATTTCTGACCCACTACACAGTCCCTAGAAATTGTTCAGACTTTATAGCAAAACAAAACTAAAAGAAAAGCAGGAAATCAAGCTTCTAAAAAGCCCGACCAGCTGCTGGCTGGGCTGCCTCCCCGCCCCTCCAACTCTGGTTGGCCTCATGCTGAGATTTGCAAGTGCTTAACAAAAGGGGCCTAAGACTGAAAAAAAAATAAATGGGAAAAGAAGATTTTGCAGATGCAAACTGCTAAAATTTTTTGAAACTAGAGGCTAATATCAAGATAATAAAAGCCTCCCTCCCAAGGTAATTGGTCTAGGGTTAAATTGTACACTTAGAAAAGTGTACACTTTTAAAAGTGTGCTACATTGTCCTGAAAGTTTTAGAACATAGAAATCTTTTGATTGACTTAAGTTAAAATTTTCCCTGATTTAAAAAAAGTAATTGAAAAAAAAATGCAACTAGAAGGGTGGGTCAACTTCTTTGTCATTCAAACTGTAATCCAGTTCTTTGGGGACCTGGAAGCAACTGTCTTTGTCTTACAGATAAGGCAGATATGCCCCAGAAACTCCATCTTGGAGAAAACTTGAGTGGTTTCTCTGTGCCTTTATGATGTAGATCTCCTGCTCCCATCTTCTCTAGGACCTGAGAGCCATTCTTTGAAATACAAATGTTTCTCAGAGACTGGTGGGTTTTGTATTACATCTGAATCATAACAAAAATTTAATATCTCTGTGTCTACCTGTGTGTTCATGTGTGTCTACATGTATGTTATGTATGTGTGATATTTTACCTCCATACGGCTAAAATTAAGAGCTCTGTTTAATTGACTTAAAAAGTAACCACTTCTATGTCTTTCAAGTTAACATGATATGAAATAATCTCTGGTAAAAGTAAGCTGGTTTATAGTTTGTGATATGTACTTAACTTCCAAAATCTCTTTGGTAACTTAAAACTTTGAAGATTAGCTAAGTTAAATTAAATGATAAAAAAAAATCATTGAATATTAAGATCATTTTCAAATAAGATAAGATATTAGATATTAATTACTAAATATAAGCTTGTCTACTTTTGGCTTCTTATTACAGGAAAACTAAAAGGTGTTTTGGGTCTATTGGTAAACATGTCTTGTGTTTTATTAAAAGATTGTACTACAAAGCAACATGTTTCTAGAAATTATGAAGAGTGTTTATAAATTTCCAAGCCACAGAATGCTAATATAAAAGAAAGTTTATAATTGCTTACTTCTTAGTTTTTACTGAAAATTAAGGTTTCTAAGGGTTAAAAATTCTAATATGTGATTAAACCTACTAGAAATTAATAAGGAAAATATGTTGTATTTGAGGAAAGTAAGATATGTTTTTTAGTAAAGAAGGTATGAAAAATGGAAGTATTTTCATTTGTTTTGTTAAGAAAGATAAATTTGTCCCAAAGTACTAGAAGGGAAGAAAGGAAGGCATGGGACAAATTCTAAATGTAAAAAGTAAGTGACAGAAAGTTTGTGAAAGTAAAACCCTGAGGAGTTTTATGCATAGTCAAGTTGGCTAAGATTAAACTAAACCCAATTAAGTAAATAAGTTGTAATATCAGAAGTAAGCTGGTACAAAAACTAGAATTTGGTTTTCTCTTTCTCTTAAAAGGATAATTTTCTTAAGTTTACCTAAAAGACAGAGATCTATGTTTTGCTAAGGTGATTTCCCATGTTCAAAAGACTGAGGTCTCTCTATTAAGGCTTTTTTGGGGGCCGATTTAACTCTGTTTGTCCTTGACTGTTTCTGTTGTCACTTTGATTGAATGGATAACTGAGCATTGTTTTGCAGTGAGTGTTGTTTCCTATTTGATCAAGTGTTTTAAAAACTTTTGATATTTTTGACAAGCTCCTGAAAATTCATATCTTAAATAAAGTCTTTCTTTTGACTTCTTTCTTTGAGAATTTTCAAAGGGCCCTAGGACTTCTCAAAGAAATTTGCTCTCTTCCTATAAGAAAGAAGTCATTAAACTTATTAGGCTTATTTGGTATGTTAAATTACACGTGAAGCATTGTCAAGTAAGTGATGATAAACCTTCTTAGGTGGTATGTGAGTGAATGTTATTGATATAAGTGTTTTGAAATAGCATAACATTACTGAAATTCTGATCTGTCCTGGTTGTCAATCTGGTTCTGGTTATTCACAAAATTAACCAAATATCTTTGTCAATTGCCATTTTGGGGTGTTGTTGTTTACAGACAGTTATTGTTTTACTCTGATGCTTTTGCAAATGTTTTCATCTTGAGAGAGATTCATGGAAAGGACTCTAACATTTACTCTGGAATACAGGTTTCTGACAAACTTTCAGATCATAAAACTGAACTGGGTAAGAAATTACAGAACTCTAATAGAGAAACTGACTTCATAAAACTGCTAACAGAAGATTAAGATCAAGAATTGATTACACAGGACTGAATGAACTGATGAGCATGATTATAATTTTTATAATTTTTCATTTGAAATATTGCTGATTTTTTTAAATGTTTTGTTTTTCTCAGATTTAAGGAAAATTTTTCTCTTTTCTCTTAAGCTAACTGTGACTTATAGCAATTTGGTAGATGATATCTTTGTAAGCAAGATTGAAATATTTATCTTTTTCTGTCTACCTGATCCCTCCAGAATTTGAAAACTCTTAGTAAGTGTTTTCTTGTTTCATGGCAATATAGTTATTTGCATAAGTTCAATAAGAATCTGTTCTCCTTATAACAGGACACAATTGGAAACATTGGTTATATTACCAAAGCTTTGATTGGAATATTATATTTGAGAAAAATATACAGACTCAGATATGACAAGACAGCTTTTGAGAGAAAAAGATTGGACTTTATGGAATAAAGCCATGTGGAAATATTGTCATGGTACCTTATGTTCCAAGCAGCACTTACTGGGCAAGTAAGGAATGTCACTTATCTGGCAGGTGCAAAGAACCTCAAAATATTTGGGGGAACCTCAAAAAGAGAGGAATTCACCCAAATCTGTAGGTATTGCAGGAAAAGTCTGATGACAAAATCCTTGGCTTGGCTTTCCTGGCCTCGAGAGGCCTTTGAAGTTCAGTCTGAGATTCCTTATAAAAAGTTCCAGCAAAGTAGATTTAAAAGAGCCTATATGATCAATCGCTATTCTTGCTGTACTTATGTAAATAATTGGGCCAAATTTATTGAAACTAGACTTATTTTGCAAACCAGTTAGTCTTAATTTGGCTATCTTTTACAAAGAATGAGGGTGATTTTAGAAAGAAAAATTATATTTCAGTAAAAACTATAGTATACATTTGTGGACACTAGATCCTAGTTTTATTAATTGTCCTTGAGGTTTTTGTTTTATATCTGTTGACTGGACTGGATCCTGAATTCTTCTAGTCTCCTGAAATATCTGGCTACAAATCTCCAAACTAACGTTTTTGATTTTTTCTGTCATTTTCATTTGGAATCACTGATAACTGAACCTGCCCTTTTTCCTGAAGCCTTACAAATTGAAGCTGGAGGACTCGATATAAACTTAAGAGAGATTAACAGATGACATAATCAGAGACATTTTAAGCTGCAAATGATGCTTTGACACTGACATCTAGAAATCTTCTTAACTGGCTGTCTTCTGAACTCAGAAACTGGTTTATAATTTGTCCCAACCATTAACTTTGTTTTTCTTTTGTTTCAATAGAAATGCTTCTTATTAAATACCTGATTGCTTGCTTCCACAATATAGGCCTAACTGTGGGAGCCCACCTGCATCACTGCCTTCTAAAATGAACTTAACTGGACTAATCTATTATCAGGACTAAGAAATGTGTTCAATGAGATGGAACAATCTACCAACTCTGCTTCTGCACTATGAAACTTCTTTAAGTTTCAAAAGGATTGTGAAACTTCTTAGTTTCAAAGGCAGGACTGTGGGAGATCAAAATTGGCCACCTCAAAATATGTCTTTTTACCTTGGTTATTTTATCGATATAGTGGGAGGGTCCCTGCTAAGACCAAACATTTACATTTATAAGGGAAATCACCATTTGTAAAGGTATCTCCCTCTCTGTACCGGGAAGAAGGGAGGATGACCTTATCTCTAGAAACTCTTATCAGTGCGAAAGGCAAGGACTTAAATCTGCATACTCTTGTTTCTGGTAAACTGCCATAGCCAACTCTTCCCTACCCCCAACATCCTCCTTTGTCTACCTGAATATGCTATTTAAGGTGAAAACCTCCACCGTTTGTTGAGAAACTCAGTTTCCTTGGTTTCTCCCATGTATACATGTTATAAAGCTTTGTTTGATTTTCTCCCGCTATTCAGTCTCATGTCAATTTAATTTGTAGCCCAACCAGAAAAGACCCGGAGTGGGTAGAGGATAGTCTTCCTCCCCTTCACTATTATTACTGCATTTCCCAGATTCTCAGACACCATCGATTGTAAGATCCACCATCAATTTAATAACTGCTTTTAGGGAGAGAAAAAGAAACACGGCCACATCAAATGCACATGTCAATTCAAACACCCATCCTGATTCCAGGACTGTTAACATGTGAAAAATACAGTGCATCTTAAAAACAAAGTAAGAAAACAAAGCAAAATATATAAAAGAGTAATAAGAGGGGACTTTTTCTAATTCTGAGATTGAGATGCAAAACCAATACCCACATTTTGGAATCATTGTATTAACAGGATTTTTACCGTGTGTCATCACTATTTTTTTGAAAGGAAGAGGACACAAGTTGACCACTCAAAAGGGTGGTATATTGGTGATATTTATATTCAACAAGCAGTGCAGGGTTCAAATTGGTTACTAGATATTTGCATTTTTTAGCTACACAGCTAAAATAAGAGAACTAAAGGGTATTTCAGTTTTAGAATAACAATAGCTAATGTTTGTGGGGGACTTTTTATGTGCAGGCACTGCTATGGGTACTTTGCTGTCTTGACTTATTTCAGCCCACAGAAATCCTATGAGAAGGTGTCATGACCACCTTGACCTTAAGACATGGGGTCAATGAAGCAGAGCGATCACACAGTTCTCAAGCCCCACCAGTAGGGTGGAGACTTGAACCCAGGCAGACTGGCTCCAGAGCCCACCTCTTAACTGTCTCTCTTAAAGCATAACAGGGGGAAATAAACCAAACAAAACTGAGAGTTTCTGATCATTGTGTGTGGGCAGAAGGAAATGTTCGGTTGGGCTAAAAGCAGTGGTATGCTGGTAAACAGCCTTCCCTTCTCGCCCTCCCAAAAAAGCCCTGGTTTATAACATTTGCCAATTTCCTTGGTGTAAATACTTCCATGTTGGCTGATTTCCAGAAACCAACTTGCTGGTAATATTCCTGAGTGTTTAACAATCGCCTCTCAGGAGTTGGCATGAGCCAGCTCCAGCACACCACTGGAGTCATCATTCAAGTTGATGTGGGGCAGTTCAGCCAAGAATGTGTTCTGCATGACTCAGTTAAGCCAACCATGGGCTGGGCTCGGCATGTGTGTTCAGGTCTTGGAAGTAGTTTTTCCCCCTTTTCTCCCCCACATGCCAAATAAGGGAGCCAGCCCCTTGCTGGGCTCTGGGGAGGATGAGTGCCTGCTGGCCATGCCTCCCTGGTCTCCCTGAGTGTCACTGATGAAGCTAAAGACCAAGGCTCCTACTCAAGGGGAGGCAGCTGCCTGACTCACGCTCAAGAAAGAGCACCTAATGGCTGCCTGGGTTCCTCCTTCCTGAAGCAGAGTGGCAGGGGTGAAATGAGACGAAGGAAGAAAACCACCAGATTAAATGAGAGGGAAGAGGGCCTCTGAAGTGGTGGAGCTGAGGGGTTAGGCAGAGGCTGGTGAGCCGTGGTCAATGAGGGCAGAGGAGAAGAGAGCAAACCCCATAAAACTATATAACTGGGAAACATTTATGTTACTATCAGGATGGCTCTAGAAATGGTCACAAAGTAGGAGTCACAAAATCAGATGCTACAGGGGCCAGGCAGATAATTTCAGGGGGCAAATTAGACAAGGTATGATAGACTAGGGAGTGATGGGGTCTATGGCAAATTGTAAGCACATGTCCTGCCAAAAGACATTGAAGTGTTGGTGTTTTTGTTTTGTTTTGCTTTTCAACATTATAGGCCAAAGTTAGTCTGTGACCTGGATGCAGGCTTGTACATTGTGAATTCTGTCACCAAGCCTTTCCTTGCAAGGTTTTGAAGGCCAGACTCATAGATTGGTCGGCCAGTGGCTGGGGGCTGCAATTCCCCCTGCTCCTCATCTGTGCAGCGGGGCACCAGGGGTGGAGGGGGCAGTGGGGTCTGTCCATCTCAGGTGCAGGCAATAAGGGGTGCATTGTCTGTAGCAAATTTTAAACAGTAATAAAACAAACTAAAATTCAGTCTGCTTTTTATTATCAACATGTGTTGGCAATCCTGAGCAATGTCAGTGATAAAAATACCCTCTTGAAAAAATCTTCTATTGGTCTTAATTCTAAATAATTGCTATGGTTGTTGAGTTTTAATAATACGTATTTAAGCTTCAAATTAACACATTTAAATAACTTACCTATTAAGGAACATTGTAGTCTATGTAGAAGTTAATTTTAGAATTAGCCCCTGACTCAAGTGGATTCACACACAGGCATTTGTTTCCAGAATAAGTGCCTAATGATTTGGAACCCTTCAGTCCCAAACCCGTGGAACCACATATTCCTGTGTTTAAACAATAGATCCAAAATAAACAATGGTGGCACATAATTGTAAACATGAAGAAACAGAATATGAGTTAGTTCCAATTTGTTGTTCCATGTGACCAGGACTGGACAACTCAAAAGGCCAATGTTTCAATGCCTTGATTGTTTTCATCAAGAGCTGCGTGTCTGTTCTAAAGCAACATATCAAATAATTCCAATATTCACTGTCACTCAGCCATTTTCTCTGACTTTTATGGAAGAAAAACTTCAGAAATTTGCCAACCGTAATAGATATTTATGGCGGATTAAAATATCCTAGTGAGGATATTTTAACAGAAATTTTTTGACTGTGGAGACATTTGAAAGCAGCTAAAATTGATCCCAAAGATAGAAATATAAGTACAGTATCACAACTTCTAAAACAAATTGTGACATGGGATTTTTATGAATCTCTGACAAAACTATCCTTATGTTTAAGACTTCCTATCTATTTGTGTATCCATTGATTCACATAAAAGAGATTTTTCTAAATGAAAATTAGCTATGAGTGAAGATAGATCAACAAACTGTCTATTGAACATGAATATGTCAAGATCAGTTTTGACAAAATCATTAACAAATTGGTAGAGGTTAATACGTCTGGAAAACAGAAAGTATAATATTATTGATTACTGTGACAGACCAATATATAGGTATATTTGTTCCAGTTTTTTAAAGTATTGATGTAATTAAAATGTACCAATCCTTTACTTTTCTCTTTTTTATATTTTAACATTTATTTATTTTTACTGGCCTGATTATATATATGAAACTCAATAAAAGAAAACTTTTACTGTCTGCACTCCTTTCCCAGCCATTATTATTATTTGTTTCATTTCATGTTATTGCTGAAAGTTGCCACATAAAAGAGGGGAATGTTAAAAATGATCTGTCCATGGTGTCCCTGGCATGCCACTGCTCAGAGGTCTGCCTTAGCCTCTCAGGTAGTGATGGCCTCCGGGCTGCAGGAACTCCTGGGTCTCTCTACTGCAGGGACCATGTAGGGAGAGGGTTCCTCCCTCAATATTTTATTTAAAACTTTTTCCAACATAGGAACAGTTTTGAGACAACCTGATCCTGACCATTTAATGACCTGAGCAACCATGGAAATCCTGGTCTTCAAAATTTGGATCTCCTGGCCAAGGAGCGGTGGGTCTTGTTCCCACTTGAGAATGAAGATATTGTGAAGAATGAAGAAGAATGAAGATATGGTGGCCTTTCTAGCCACCACTCCAGATAGGTGACATGGAGGCTTTCACAGGCACACTGCCCGGACATTGGGCAGAGGGATGGAGATGACTTTGCTCTCCTGCTGGCTCCTGGCCCCAAGCCAGACCATTTCACTGCTGGCTCCATCATGGTTGCCTGTGAGGAATGCGGAAGTAGAGACTTGCCAGCCTGATGAAGGGACAGAGTTAAGGCAGTGAGGATGACCCCTAAACCAGCTGTGGCACACAGGGCCAGGCTGTGCCCTACTGTGGCCAGCCCCAGGTGGGCAGAGATGGTGGCTTTCTCTGAGGAATAACTTGAAAGGCCTGAAATTCTCACCATTGCAGTCACTACAATACTATTACTATGCCCACCATTTTTACTCTGCTTCCTAGATATTCTTGTGAATGCACAAAAGTGCCACCTGGAGGACTACCACTTTTACCCTCAAAATGACAAGGAAGACCAGCTCCTCAATAGCCAGCCTTGTCACACAGGATCTTGGAGGACGGAGATGCAGAGCAGGGTGGGTTTACTGGACGTCTTGGATGAGGAGAGATCTGGGACAGTGGGATAGGAGAAAGAGTACAGCAGAAGGACTGCCAGGGCTGGGAGGAGGGCCTGGTGTCCAGGGATGGGACAGGCAGAGGTATTAGTCCTCATCACTTTGCCTGGTTCAGTCCAGGAGGCTAAAATTGTCACGGGCCAGGGAGAGCAGGCAGCAGCCGAGAGAACTCCAAGCCAACTGATTTCTTTTTGGAAGCTATTAAGGTTGTTGATTTAAGTCATGAGAGGCTCAAAGGCACTAAGAGATTCTCTCAAAAGGAAATCAAACTGCTTCTCCAGGTGAGTATTGCTTTTTATTTAGGCAGGAGTCTAAATCTATTGAGGTGAAAGCTACTGGGTCTCGCCTCTGGAACAATCTGGGGAGACCTATAAAGTTTATTGATTGGACTTACTTAACTTACACTAGCTAATAATAAAACAACTAGACCCATCAATCAGTCTCCAGGTCCCCCAAGAGAATGATTACAGGGTGGATTGATTCCTCCTCAGAGATGGCAGTTTATGAGGAAAGCACTGAAGGGGTAGAGACAATAGGTGCTGCACAATGACATTCTGGGGAGTAACTTCTCATCTAGGTGAGGGTCCTGGAGGAGGGCCAGCAGTTCTCTGGAAACAGACTGTAGTGGCTTCTCTGAAAGCAAAGAGCTAGAAGGAAGGAGGGGCGTATGGAGAGGGGCAGACAGCCAAGACAACTGATCAGCCTACACTCTCGCCTTGAAGGCTGGAGCAGGCCCCTCTGGAGGGCATGCTGTGGGCCTGCCTTTGTGCCAACAGGAAGGACTTGGAGGAGGAGTTATTCAATCCAATTCACCAAGTATGTCTCTTGCCTTGAGAAGTAGGACATGTCCTTACCCCAGGTTACTTGCAGTCTTATTGGAGAGACAAGATGTTGCCACTTGAATGAGGTAATGACCTGAGATCTTGGATGATGAAATGCCAAATCAGGAGCACACATTATAAGTGCTAGGGGGAATTCAGGAAAGGGGTGCTCTGGGAGGCCTGGAGGGGTTGGGGAGCGTCTCAGAGAGATGGTGAGACTTGAACTAGGCTTCCCTAGTAAAAGAAGAGCAGAGGGGAGTTGGATGAGGGAATCCATCTCCTAGAAATGTAGCATCCATTGTCTAATTGGGCAAAGAAAGACTTAAGGACCGTGGGATAATATACACAGTGGTTAAATGTGAGAGCTCTGGAGTCAACAGTTGGGTTCCAGCCTGGGCTCTACCAATTACTATTCATATGAGCAAATAACGTCTACAAGTCTCAGTCTTCTCATCTATAATGTGAGGATAATAATAGTACTTATATGGCAAAGTGGTTGTAAAGATTAAATGAGATCAATGTTTGCCAAGCACTTAACACAGTGCCTAGAGCATAGAAAACATTCAGTAATGATAGTCGCTGGCATTATTATTGTTATTAGTGGTGGTAATAACAGTATTCAGATTAACACCATGTTCCTTATACTACTTGGAGGAATGGATAAAGGGCAAGAAGAGATTCTCTCTCTATCCTGAGTGAGATCACATAAGAAACTATAGTGAAAGTTTAAGCTTGCCCTCTTGCAACGGAAAGAACTTCCAAGGACAACTAGTGATATTAGGAACGATAGAACTGAGGTCTGGCCTAAGTCCCCACTTCTCCAAGGAGAGGCATTTTGGCCCAAATGCCATGCAGATTGCTCTATATATGGGCCCCCCAGTCCTGGTTGATATTTCTGCAAGCCCATGTTAGCCTCTTTGAATTATATGTTGGGCCCTTATCTAGAACCTGAAGGGCAGGGAGAGGAGGCCTAGGAGCACAGTGAAGAGGTGAACAATGGGGTGCCACAGCCAGCAGCCAGCTGGTTTAGCACCTGCAGTGCAGTGATAAATGACCCCTGATTTTTACAAGGCCTCCCCCAAAGACAGCGCTGGAGAGCTGGCAGAGATGTAATGAGAAGAGAATGCAGCTTCAAGTCTGGAATTTGAAGCAGCCTAGAGAATAAATAGGTTGAAGAAACTCTGAGAGAAGACAATCCTTTGGGGAGCCAACAGAGGCATATCTAAAAGCGCTGGCTTCCCACAGCAACAGTTCCATAAAGGGACTCCTAACGCTTTGCGAGATGAAAAATAAACCAATCTCCAGTGCAATACCAGAGGGCCTTGGGTGATATATACAAGCACCTTCAGAGCTGGGAAAGGGAGCAAGCGTTCCTTGATCACCCTCTAGCTAGTTTCCTTTGATTTTCCCTGTGCTGACAAAAGCTGTAGGAGTAATAAGCCCCTCAGAATAGGGGGAAATGGGACCTCTGCAAGCAGTACTTTCTGCAAGTTGGGAGGGATTAGCCAGCATCTCTCAGAGGTCACGAAATACATGGGCCACTTTCATTTTTTAAGGCTCTTGGTATTAAAAAAAAAGAGAGATGTCAAAACAGAATCACAATTGGTGATTTTTTCGAAACTTTACATTTAATAAATTGGTATAATTTAACACAAAAGGCACTGAGTTATTCACAAGATAATTATAGGACTTTTGAAAAATATTAATTCATAATGTACTACAGGCCATCTGATCTGGTAATGGGGACACTAGCTTTAGCTGTATGAAGGACATCATCTTCTTTCAGTGTTGTTGTAGTGTGAGACTGAATGGACAACCTCATTTGTAGATGAGTCAGATCTTAAACTGGAGGCTTTCGGTTGGACTGGGATAAATGGGATAAATGGTTTCCCCAACACAACCTCCTTGCGTCCCATGATAGCCCTGTGTTTAGAAGTAAGTAGTTTACATAAGTGCAGCATTTTATGAAGATTCAGAGGTCTTAGACAATATTTAATAAAGATTTCTTTGTTGAATTAGAGAGATTTTAAAGAAGGGATTATTAGGGCTTCTGGGTAGCATTCTGGGGAGTCTTTTCACCTCTAGGGCCCAAATTTCATGAAAGCATTACCAACGAGATTCAATTACACACATGTGTCTCCACAAAAAGCCTAAAAAGACTGAGATAAATGCTCAAGGGAGGGAAATTGTCCTTCCTCACCAATGCACGTGTATGAGACAGCTCTTTTGAATGACTTCAGAAGTGTGGGTCACACCTGTCCCTTACTCCAGCTGTATCCAGTTCTGTGCGGTGCCAGCCAGTCCCCACAGGTGCAGTTGACCATGACCCACCTCAGGTCCACTCTTTGTGCCCCTTGCTTTCTGCCTTCCAGCCTCTGAGTGACATTGTGGGTGGGGCAACCATAATAATGTGCTCGGCACTCACTCATTGGCAACATAGACATCCATGGGGAGAGCCTCTGCCCAGTGGTCTGGGGGACAGCCGAGAGATGCTGCCCCTCTCTTCCCCCTTGGTTGGTGCTGAGACACCTTTCAGACAGCTACTCCACGGTCTCCTGGGATCGTACAAGCAGTAGCCTGTAGCACAGCCAGCTCGACACCACAGCTCTGCATTGGTTCTCTTTCTTCCCTCTTCACTCCCCCACTCCCTCACTTCTGCTCCTTTGGTCACATCCCCAGAAAGAGTTTGCACTTCGGCCTCTGTCTTAGGCTCTGCTCCCCACAAAACTCAAAACTCTTTTCATGAGAACTCGTGATATACTTGATCTTCCTTTGACTATTTTCTTGCACTTGATTTTTTTGAACCTAAGTGCAAGATTTAACATGGAGATTTGCTGCATGCCATCTATTGAAATGTTTCTTTATTCTGATTTTGTCCTTTAACAGTGTTTGCTGTCCTTCCCAGCCTTGAGTTATCTACAAATTTGCTCATAAAATTTATTGGCTGTTAAAACAAAGCCATCAATGACCAACTCCTGTAACCTCATCTCATGCTCCACTCTCCTTGATGACTCCCCTCTGGTGGCCTCACCTCCTACAAGTGCACAGTGGGCCAAGCTCTTCCCCCTAGGGTCTTGCACTTGCTACTCTTTCTGTTTGGAATCCTCTTTCTCGGGCTCTTCCCGTGGATATCTCTTTGTCATACTCTAGGACTCAACTTAAATGTCACTGCTCAGAGAGGACTTCTGTGACCACCATGTATCTGTCTTAGCACTTACCCCAATGCATGGGTACCACGGACCCATCATTAGCTTGCTTATGTATTGTTCATCACCTTAATTAAAATGAAATCTCCAGGAAGGCAGGGATGTTGTCTCTTTTCTCCACTGCTTTGTCCCCAGCACCACGTCCACGTTCTGTCACCCGGCAGGGGCTCAGTCAGT
This sequence comes from Diceros bicornis minor, assembly GCF_020826845.1. NCBI lineage: Eukaryota > Metazoa > Chordata > Mammalia > Perissodactyla > Rhinocerotidae > Diceros > Diceros bicornis. The sequence goes on from NC_080763.1 coordinate 14,169,578, forward strand.
ATTGACCCATCCCCTCCACTTGTGCGCTAGATCCTGTCCTCTCTCAACTCCTCAAGGGCATTGCGTTGCCATCTCTCCCACCTCTCTCCTACGGCACCATTATCTCTCTTTCCTGGGTCATTCCCATCAGCAGGCAGACATGCTGTAATTTCTCCTGTCTTAAAAAGCAAAACAAACAAACAAACAAAAAACTGCTCTTGGCCGGTATCCTCTTTCAGCTGACACACTGCATATTTTACTGATTGTCTGTCTCCTCCACTAGATGAGAAGCTCCACGTGGGAAGGATTTGTGTCTCTTTTGTTTATTGCTGTTTCCCTAGGGCCTCAAAAGCGTCTGGCATGTAGCAGATGCTCGATAAAAATGTGTGGAAAAATGGATCATTTTGCAGAATGAATGAATAAAACAATAAAGCCTTTTTTAATTAACAGAGAAAAAACTCAGTCTGTATCTTGAGCAATGTGTAAATAACTTAAAAGTGTCAATGCAAATAATCCATAATCAATTTATAAATCAAAATTGGGGTGAGTGTATTATGAGCCAAATTTGAGGACCATATAGCCAGGGGCCTTCCTTCCCCAGGGAAGGAAGGGCACCAAAGAAGTGGGGTGTACAGATTGGTTACCTACCATCAAAGAGCATGTATCACATATGATTGCAATGTCCATTTTACAATAGTCACAAGGTTGTCCTGTTGGCACAGCAGTTGATGGACACAGCAGGTAGCAGGTCTATTGTCTCAAATTGGGTGGTCACTGGATGAGCGCAGCAATCAAATCCTAGCCTAGGGAGAAATGCTTATCCTTAAGGAAATGCCAAAGGTAGGGGAGGTTGCATCCTTATCTTAAGGGCATTTGTTCTTGTCTTTGGAACATGGTAATTGCTTAAAGCAGATGTGCAACGCATCTTCAAAGGCCATAGGTCCTTTTGGAAAAACAAGGTCAGGCTGAATTAGTTTTACACCAAATGGCTTCCTCATATACTCCAATATGTCCCATTACTTGCCATTTATTTATCATTTTCCCCCTTTTGATCTATAATCTTTCAATAGAAAGCATTAATGATCAAAATATTGTCCCTTGGTGCCAGGGTGGTTGCTACCTGCCCTGGGTCCATCATGTCCCTCGGTGCCAGAGTTTTATCCCATTTATTTGCCCAGTTGTCCATGTTGGGGGTAATTAATCGAATATAGTGGACAAGCATAGAGGTATATATATCAACAGAGGAAGCATTTCATAGATTTTAGATTAATTTTAGGTTGTTGCATAAACATTGTATATGTGCTTTTCTATGACTCCTTACGTTTACATTGTTCACAATTAGAACAAGTACAGTAACAATGATAATAATTCAATATATTTTGAAAAGATTAGTTTAAAATGGGTTCTTAGGCATAGTCCTTATCAGAAAAGGAAATTTGTCCAGGGTTATAAGATCAATCGACCATCTCAAGTTTCATTACTCCAGCTTACATGCCAGTCTTACAGCACTGAGTAAAGAAAACAGCAATTAGTTTGAATATTATGACTAATACAAGAATTCCAAGAGGTAATAGAAATAGGAATTACAATCCAGATCAAAAAAAAGGAACCAATACGAGAAGGGAGCCAACCAAACACATCAAGACCAGGTGTAGGATTGCTTAAGGCATTCACCTACTTTTTCATGTGCTTTAGCAGAGATGACACATTGGAAGACTCATCAGGTACAAAAACATAGGATTTAGTTTGAATGATATATATATGTACCCCTTGGGATGCAATTAAAAGATCTAAGGCCCTTCTATTTTGAAGGACAGTCTTTTTCATTAAAGACATTTTAATATTTAATACGGCTATTCCTGCTTGACCCTCATTAAGGGCTTGTGTATGTGATATGATATCCTTTAGCCTCAAGGAAGGAACAAATACAGCCAGCTGCTCGGTGGTCATACCAGTGGAACACTGAATGAGCCCATCTGGCCTTAAAGAGAGGGAAATTGGCAACAGGTGTTAGTTCAGTGTAAATCTTTCCATGCATCCACGGGAAGCTCAGGGTGCAGTGTTTTAGCCATCCACCCAGTAGCTGAGGCCAGAGATTTGTTGCACATAACCACTGAGTTCCTTTAGGAGCCACCTGATAAATGCCTGGCCTTCCAGACAGTCTGTTCCAAATCAATCACTTTCTTTAAGTATGATAGTATTTTGAAAAACTTAAATGGAACAATTATAAAATAAGTATACAGTTTAAGCATAACAAAGGTTTAAATGAGGAGATATAAGGTTGGGAATACAGGCCTGGTCTGGCATCTTGGGACAGCTGTCTACAACAGATGCTGTCTTCTTCTCATTCTGGTTTGGAGATATTTGTATTGGTCAGTTGAAGTTGGGTATCAGAAACAGGAACCAAAACCCACTCAGGTGGAGAAGCCTCTTTCTAAAATGAGAAATGTGAATCCGTGCATCTATGTCTTTTGATTCTGTAGTGCATGAATTGGTTAAAAGTACCTGCTATGGTCCTTTCCCACAGGGCTGTAAAGAGTTTTTTTATTTGATGCCTCTTCTGATAAATAAATTCTCCAAGTTATAGTCCTTAAGGTCTGGGAGCTCTCTGTGAAAAGAATCAGCTACCAACTTCTTATTTTTTTTTTTAAGTGTCTCAATGAGACCTTGAGAATAATTAAGATATTTCCTTGAAGCAAAGTTGATTCATATATTTCTTTGTCTAATTGCATAGGCCGTCCAGTTATTATCTCAAAAGGAGACAGCCAATGTTTACCAAAGGGTGTAGATCTAAGATTGAGGAGCACTAGCAGAAGGGCTTTTGGCCATGAGATTAAATGCTTCTGAAAGCTTTGCTAATTGAGTTTTGATTGTGCCATTAGTTCTTTCCACCAATCCTGAGGATTGGGGATGGTAAGCTCAGTGGAAATGTTGCATCATTGGCCAAATATTACAAATAGATTTAATTATTTGTCCAGTGAAATGAGTTCCCCGGTCACTATGTAACTCAGCAGGAATTCCCCAAACAGGAATTATTCTCGCTAATAGTAATTTACCTACTGTTAGAGCTGTTGCTTTTCTGCAAGGAAAGGCCTCAATCCCATGTGAGAACATGCAGATCATTACAAGATATATTTGTATCCTTGAGATGGTGGCATTTGGACAAAGTCTGATGGCCGTACCTCAAAGAGTCGCTTAGGAAAGGGAAAGTGGCCTTGTGATTCATGAAGTAGTTTCCCTGGATTATATTTGGGCATATAACACAACGAGTGCAGGCTTTATGAGCCACTGTGGGAGAAAGTTTTCAAAAGTATTGTTTTCCCCACAAAATTATCTTTTCAGGTGCTCAGTGGGTTAATTGGTGTATATCCTGGAGTGGTGGCAATTGTGCTCCAATAGGTACTACGGGTTTTTCCTTCATTGGGCCCAAAGCATATCTGTGAGGGTTGTCAAAAATTCCCCCTTTTGACTGCCATATCTGTTTCTGTTCTTCAATAGTGATTTCTTGAGCCTGTATGAGGAAGTCTTTTACTGGGTGAGCAGAGTTAATACAAAGTAACAGGCATTTGATAATGTCTTGCTTATCATTTAAGTAAGACCCATCTGTAAACCAAATTAAATAGAATGCAGTTGTGGTCTTTTCCTCTTGTGATGTTGGAAGCAAGGTAGCAGAGTTAAAATAGTGAATAATATTTACCTATTCAATATAACCTAAGAAGGTTTATCATTTACCTGACAATGTTTCCCATGCAATTTAGCATACCAAACAAGCCTAATTAATTTAGTATCTCCCTCTTTACAGGAAGAGAAAATAAATGTCTTTGAGAAGTCCCAGGGCCCTTTGAAAATTCTCAAAGAAAAAAGTCAAAAGAAAGACTTTATTTAGGATATGAATTTTGGGGAGCTTGTCAAAAATATCAAAAGGTTTTAAAACACTTGGTCAGACAAGATCAAGGGGTTGCTGATCTTGTAGCAGTGAAACAATGCTTAGTTACCCATTCAAACAAAGTGACAACAGAAACAGTCAGGGGCAAACAAAGCATTAGGACAGTCAAAAAAAAAAGTCTTAATAGAGAGACCTCAGTCTTTTGAACATAGGAAATTACCTTAACAAAACATAGACCTCTGTCTTTTAGGTAGACTTACTCAAAGGTAAAAAAAAACCTTTTTATATAATAACCTCTGTCAAGAGCAGACTGAGTCTAAGAAAATTACCCTTTTAAAAGAAAGAGAAAACCAAATTCTAATTTTTGTACCAGCTTACTTCTGATATTAAAACTTATTCCCTTAATTAAGTTTATTTTAATCTTAGCCAACTTGACCATGTATAAAACTCTTTCCACAGGGTTCCTCTTCAACGAACCTTCTATAACTTTCTTTTTACATTCAGAATTTGTCACATGCCTTTCTTTTTTCCTTTCTAGTACTTTAGGACAAATTTATCTTTCTTAACCAAACAAACAAAAATATTTCCATTGTTCATACCTTCTTTATGAAAACATACATCTTACTTTCCTTGAATACAAACATATTTTTCTTAATTTTTAGTAGCTTTAATCACATATGCTTTTGTGTGTGTGTGTGTGTGTGTGTGTGAGGAAATCAGCCCTGAGCTAACATCCATGCCAATCCTCCTCTTTTTGCTGAGGAAGACTGGCCTTGGGCTAACATCTGTGCCTATCTTCCTCCACTTTATATGGGACACCGCCACAGCATGGCCTGACAAGCGGTGCGTCAGTGCGTGCCCAGGATCAGAACCTGGGCCGCCAGCAGCAGAGCTCGCACATTTAACTGCTACGCCATGGGGCTGGCCCTAATCACATACACTAATTAGAATTTTTAACCCTTAGAAAACTTAATTTCTGAGTAAAAACTAAGTAAGCAGTTATAAACTTTCTTTTACATTAGCATTTCATGGCTTGGCAAATTTATAAATACCTTTTATAATTTTTTAGAAAATACGTTACTTCATAGTACAATCTTTTAATAAAACACAACATATGTTTACCAATAGGCCCAAAACACCTTTTAGTTTCTCTGTAATAAGCCAAAAGTAGACAAACCTATATTTAGCAATTAATGTCTAATATCTTATCTTATTTGGAAATGATCTAGATACTCAATGAATTTTTATCATTTAATTTAACCCGGCAGGGCTGGCCCCATGGCATAGTGGTTAGGTGCACTCACTCCGCTGCTGGCAGCCTGGGTTCAGTTCCTGGGGACGCACCAATGCACCGCTTGTCAAGCCATGCTGTGGCGGTGTCCCACGTAAAGTGGAGGAAGATGGGCACAGATGTCAGCTCAGGGCCAGTCTTCCTCAGCAAAAAGAGGAGAATTGGCATGGCTGTTAGCTCAGGGCTGATCTTCCTCACACAAAAAAAATTTAACCTAGCAAAACGTCAAAGTTTCACGCTACCAAAGAGATTTTGGAAGCTATATTAAGTTCATACACCATAACACATAATTATTCTTAAAAGTTCACCCAACATTCATCTTTTTCACATCTATTTAGTTACTTGTTCCCAATAATTATTTAGATTGCCTACAAGACTTTATGAGACATTAGATAAAATTAGCCATCATTTAAGTTATTATTTTTGTTAACCAGTTTTGTAGTAGAAATAACGTCAGCTTATTTGACCTATAAACGTAGAATAAAGGCTGCGTGTCTGCATCATCCAATGCTGAAAACCATCAAACTTAAATAAGCTTTTATTTACCAAAGATTATTTCATATCACATCAACTTGAAAGATATTTGGGTTAGTTGCACTTAGAAATCATGTTTGTAAGCGCTTACTTTTTAAGCCCATTAAACAGAGCTCTTAATTTTGACCATACCATCTGGAGGTAAAATATCAGACACATAACATACATATAGACACATACATAAACAACAGACAGATGCAAAAAAGATTTTATAGCCTCTGTTTTAGCAGTTTGCATCTGCAAAAGCTTCTTTTCCCATTGTTTTTTTCTTTCAGCCTTAGGCCCCCTGTTGTTTTAAGCACTTGCACAAGTCTCCAGAGTTCAGAGGGGAGGCTGGCCATTTGGGAACTGGTCAGGCTCTAAGAAGCTCAATTTCCCGCTTTTCTTTTAGTTTTGTTTTGCTATAAAGTCTGAACAACATCTAAGGACAGTGCAGTGGGTCATAAGTGTGCTGCTTGTGAGTGTTACTCCCTAAAGAAAGATCGTAATCACTCTCTTAGTTACCTCGGTTTTTCCCGCCTGCAGCCTAATACTGCCGTGGGGGCTCGGAATGTGGGTGACCAACCCCCATATGTACTTCCCCAGACGAGCCTTTAATTAATTAACGTGAATGATAGTGGAGTTCTTATTGGGACGCTGCACATTGTAAGGATGACCTCTGACACTCCCACTGAGGTTCTCAGTCACCTGAGAATGCCTTTCGGCTGGGAGGAGCAATGTCTCTTTTTGGAGCTGAACAAGTTCAGTCTCTCATTTCTCTATCAAGCAGTTTGTTCAGACGTTATAAACACAATTCTTTCCAATTTAAAGCCAAATTAAAAAGATCAGCCTGCCCCATTCACTCCAAAAGTTACTCCTAGGCTTACTTGGCCTAGGAAATTCCCCCTAGGTTTCTCTTTCCTAGGAAGTCCCCCCTAGGTTCCTCTGACCTAGGGTATGTACAGTACCCCCTTAAGACACTTCGTCTTAAGCCTTGAAACAGTTCAAATAAACTCTGGACAGTCAACTTAAAATAAGGAGGTCCGGGTTTCAGAAGAACTCACCAGGGTCACCTGAAGAATGCAGTGATCCAGTGGGGCTCAATGGGCCCCTATTGGTACTGAATGCCAGTTCAGTGTAGATTCCAGGTGGTCTCTGTTGGGTTTCTCTGAAATCCTGCCAACTACACCAAGAAATGTCGATGCAAATAATCCATAATCAATCTATAAATCAAAACTGGGGTGAGTTTATTATGAGCCAAATTTGAGGACCATATAGCCAGGGGCCTTCCTTCCCCAGGGAAGGAAGGGCACCAAAGAAGTGGGGTGTACAGAATGGTTATATACCATCAAAGAGCATGTATCACATATGATTGCAGTGTCCCTTTTACAATAGTCACATGATTGTTCTGTCAGCACAGCGATTGATGGACACAGCAGGTATCAGGTCTGCTGTCTCGGATGGGCACAGCAGGTAGCAGGTCTATTGTATCAAGTTGGGTGATCACAGGTGAGCACAGCTATCAAAAACTAGCCTATGGAGAAATGCTTATCCATAAGGAAATGCCAACGTGGGGGAAGTTGCATCCTTATCTTAAGGGCATTTGTTCTTGTCTTTGGGACATGGTAATTGCTTAAAGTGGATATACAATGCAAGTTCAAAGGCCACGGTCAGGCCCTTTTGGAAAAACAAGGTCTGAATTAGTTTTACACCAAATGGCTTCCTCATATACTCCAATATGTCCTACTGCTTGCCATTTATTTATCAAAGATAACATTCAACCAAGAAAGCAAATATACATAACACAGCTCTATAGAGATGGATGGTGGCCATCTAACTGTGTAAGTGAGATGGGGAAGAATTCTCTTCCATTCTCTAGTGGTGCCTCCTAATGTGGAAAGCTCAGCAGCACAGTTTAATAGAGAAAGAAAAACCAGTGCTAGACTTCTCAGCATTTAGATAACTGCCTTGCCTTAGAGATGGAAAAACTGAGACCCGGAGGTACTAACTTTTCCCAAACTCTGTGTTCTCCCCATTAATCGCCTAGGGCATAATCCTCCACAAAACACATCCAGATAATAACTCACAGCAAAAGAAAAGTTCTTATCCTTGTTTAGAAACTGGACACCTGGAATTGCTTTCTGGAAAATCGGTATTCAATAATAGTGCCAGCCAGGAGATGGCGACTTGCCTTCTCTCCAGGAGAGCTACATTCTAGGCAGGCACTGAAGGGCAGAGAGTGTTGAGACCTGGCCAGATCAGCTGGCTGGGTCAGCCAGGGGCCTCTAGGGAGGAGAGCTTCGAAACAGTGCTCTGCCTCAGAATGCCTCATTCTTGTTGGCTGGACCTCCATAAGGAAAATAGTTGTTGCTGAAAAAGATACATTTTTAAGACTTCAGATGCAAGAGCAACTCCAGATCCAGGATGGTTGGCAGGCCCATAGTCAGGAATTTATCTCAAATTCAGGGAGTTTGAAAATCTAGGACAGTTCCTTGGCAACCCAGCGCTGACAGTCCTTTTGTTCAACTTTTCTTTGGCTTAGGCAACAGCCTCTGAGAACCAGCCAGATTTTCTCCAAGATGGAGACTCAATCTGGCCAACTTTCTACCAAAGGAATTATTAACCTGGGCTTCGGGATCCCCCAGCCCCTACAACTGGGTGTAAAATTGTGTGTGAGGGTTAGAGGTGGAGGATGTGCCGATACAGTTTCTAGAGAGAAGGCCCGTTGTTTGCTTCTGTCTCTCAGAGGTCTTCATGATTCAAAAAGAGTTAAGAAATGACTCAAACTTTTCCCAGCCTTTTCCCCTAGAGGCCTCACTGATTCTTTACCCCAGTAAGTCCCCTGAGATCCTGCAGTTCTCCATTTTTCATTGAGAGGTGTATCGGTCAGGGACCAGCCAGAAGACAGAAACATTATCAGTAATTTGAACAGAGAAGGTAATATAATAATTGTTAGCTAAGTATGTTAAGTGGGAAACTGAAAAGGCAAAAAGAGCGCATTGGGGCCGGCCCCATGGCTTAGCAGTTAAGTGTGCACGCTCCGCTACTGGGGGCCCGGGTTCGGATCCAGGCGCGCACCAACGCACCACTTGTCCAGCCATGCTGAGGTGGTGTCCCACATACAGCAACTAGAAGGATGTGCAACTATGACATACAACTATCTACTGGGGCTTTGGGGAGAAAAAGGGAAAAAAAAAAAAGGAGGAGGATTGGCAATAGATGTTAGCTCAGGGCTGGTCTTCCTCAGCAAAAAGAGGAGGACTGGCATGGATGTTAGCTCAGGGCTGATCTTCCTCACACACACACACAAAAAAAAGAGTGCATGAAGGTATCACAGACGTAGCACCTGAAGGAGTGGCCACCGCCCCAGGGCTGTTGCCATACCAGGTCTGTTTTTGCCTGCTGCCCAGAAAGCCAAACACCAAGAGGACGAGATTGCCGAGAGAGAGAGGGTTTATTAATCACAAGGCAGCCAAGCGGGGAAATGGGAGAATGAATCTCAAATCTGTTTCCCCAAAAATAGGGACTCAGGTATATTTATGGGGTAGGGGTAAGGTGGTCTGAAATGATTGAAGGTGAGGAGAGATGAGGTAATTGATGACCCGTTCAAGTGTAGTCCAGCTTCATGCCTTTTCGTAGGACGCATGTTCACAGAATGGCAGTGTTAGCACGCCCTGAGGGTGGAGCTCTAACCTCGTGATGTCAATAGGTTGCTTATCAGACATATGTCTATGTGGGCCCAGTTGATGGGTTGGTGGTCTCAACCAGCCTGAAGTGGACAAGGGGTTCCAATTCCTGAAAAAGATAGCTCAAATACCCATTACCATGGTGACCCCGGCTCCGGGGGGATGTTACCTAAAGGAACCTAGGGGAGTCAGATAGCATATTGCCTAAACAGCACAGTTAACAATGGGTAAGTTTATCATGCAGATTTAAGGCCTCGCCTTCCGCCTTCCCTTCGGATAAGTTTCTAGGTAAGGGCATCCCCACCTTCTTCCTGGTACAGGGAAGAAGATACGTTTACAAATGGAGATTTGCTTTACAAATGTAAATGTATCTTATAAAGGGTAACCAGAACTAAGAAGGGGCTTAGCAAGGACTCTCCCAGATACCCAGAGATGTCTATGGTAATGGCCTGTTCTGGGGGAAGGCCTCCCATCCCAAACTCTTTTGGTTAGTTAGTGGGGGTGGGGGCCAAAGTGTCTTTTAGGCAGAGATATATTTTGAGGTGGCCAATTCCAACCCCCCATAGTTACTAGCTGCTTAATCATCAATGGCTAAGTGTTTGCCAGTTTCAGGGTGAGGTGTGGGAAGAGGTGGGAATTATTAAAACTCAGAAACTCAACTCTGAGTTGAGTTTCTGAGTTTTAACTCTGACTCTGAGCGGGATGCACTGCTCAGCTGAGCTGGCATCTCTGAGCTGGAGAGGGGCTCCATGGGGACCTGGTGGCTCCTGGGAGTGGGGAGTGTGATGAGGCTGGTCCTGTAAGTGTTAGAGACACTGCAGACTGCATGCAGGTGCTGCCACAAGAAGGAACTGCCCTGCCAGGGTGAAGAGGCGCAACGAGGGTGGCATCGACAGGAACAGGAAACCCATGGGAGGGAGCGAGTCCTTTCTCCTCCAGCCATGCTGTCTCCCTCCAGCGCCTCCCATTGGAAGAGCTAACATGGAGCCAGCTGGCAAAGCTGAAATATGGTTTGCAGAGGCTCAGCTCCAGCGTCACAAGGCCAAGTACAGAAGAGTAGGTTTGGAGCTGAGAGACAGTAAGTTCAGACGGTCCCCCAAAACACTTTGTTTACTGTAATATTCACAACCCTTACCGTAACTGTTCATCCAAAGAGGTTCAAGCTCTTGATATCTTCATCATTGAGCAATCTCTGGGGGCATGTGTAGTGGATTTTTACATCAAGTCTGGGATTCCCAGTGGCAGCCATCTGCCTCCGTGGTCTTGCAACAGTGAGAGCAGTGGTGGCTCTCACCATTCTCAATCTCTGGTCAGGACGGGCTTCTAAGTTGGGTGCGGAGCAATGGAGACTTCTTGACCACGGCCCCACAGTGGCTGTGGGCACTGGCCTATTTATATAGTTGGTGTCACCTCTCCAGCGAAGTTTCTGGGATTTTGAGCCAGAGTCTAACTCATAAACCACAGCTCACTCTTTCCCTAGGCACTGGGAAATTTCCCAGTATTGGAAATATGAACCATCATCATGCTGAATAAACATGATTCACGGAGTGTAATCAAAGTGGATTTGTTTTGGTCTCCCACCATCCTTTGTCATATGTTCAAGTGAGCAAGCTCTTCCCCTGCCCCAGACAGAATTTAAGGCAAATCCCATGACTTTGTGGTCACATTTAGTAATAACAACAATCCTCTGGTCGTTTCAAGACACACAGCATAAATTTAATAATGGAAATATTCAGTCTCACAACTTCTTGCTTTAAAGTTGAAGCTTCCTGCCCTCTCCCAGCTCAGGACTCTTGAAAGGCAGAGACAAAGGGGGCTGGGGGAAGAGGTACGTGGTCAGCTACTAACATTTCTCCTCCTCCTTCCCCAGCTTGCTAACCATGAGTCCTGACTCTCTCAGGGTTGGAGTTCTGGAAGTGAGAAGAGGTAAGGGGAGTAGGAAAGCTCTTGCCTGATTGGCCTCGGCGTGGTGATGTGGCATCTGCTCTCTCTGGACTTGGCAGACGTTGAAAGCTGACAGGCTCTTTTTTTTTTTTTTTTTTTTTAATTGATGTTTTAATGGTTTCTAACATTGTGAAATTTTGGGTTGTACATTTTTGTTTGTCCATCACCCCATATATGACTCCCTTCACCCCTTGTGCCCACTCCCCACCCCCACTGCCCGGGTAACCACAGTCCAGTTTTCTCTGTCCATGTGTTGGTTTATATTCCACATATGAGTGAGATCATACAGTGTTTGTCTTTCTCTTTCTGGCTTATTTCACTTAACATAATACGCTCCAGGCCCATCCATGTTGTTGCAAATGGGACGATTTTGTCTTTTTTTATGGCTGAGTAGTATTCCATTGTATATATATACCACATTTTCTTAATCCAATTGTCAGTCGAGGGACACTTAGGTTGCTTCCACTTCTTGGCTATGGTGAATAATGCTGCAATGAACATAGGGGTGCATAAGCCTCTTTGGATTGTTGATTTCAGGTGCGTTGGATAGATTCCCAGTAGTGGGATGGCTGGATCAGAGGGCATCTCTATTTTTAATTCTTTGAGGGATCTCCATACCGTTTTCCATAGAGGCTGCACCAATTTGCATTCCCACCAGCTGTGTATGAGGGTTCCTGTTTCTCCACATCCTCTCCAACATTTGTTGTTTTTTGTCTTGGTGATTATAGCCATTCTAACGGGCGTGAGGTGGTATCTTAGTGTTGTTTTGATTTGCATTTCCCTGATGATTAGTGATGTTGAGCATCTTTTCATGTGCCTATTGGCCATCTGTATATCTTCCTTGGAGAAGTGTCTGTTCATTTCCTCTGCCCATTTTTTGATCGGGTCGTTTGTTTTTTTGTTGTTCAATTGTGTGAGTTCTTTATGTATTATGGAGATCAACCCCTTGTCAGATGTATGTTTTGCAAATATTCTCTCCCAGCTGGTTGGTTGTTTGTTCATCTTGATTCTGGTTTCATTTGTCTTATAAAAGCTCTTTAATCTGATAAAGTCCCACTTGTTTATTTTTTCTTTAGTTTCCCTAGTCTGGGTAGGCATGTCATCCGAAAAGATTCCTTTAAAACCAATGTCAAATAGTGTGTTGCCTATATTTTCTTCTATGAGTTTTATAGTTTCAGGTCTCACCTTCAGGTCTTTGATCCATTTTGAGTTAATTTTTGTGAATGGCGATAGCAGATGGTCCACTTTCATTCTTTTGCATGTGGCTGTCCAGTTTTCCCAACACCATTTATTGAAGAGACTTTCCTTTCTCCATTGCATGTTCTTAGCACCTTTGTCGAAAATTAGCTGTCCGTATATGTGTGGTTTTATTTCTGGGCTTTCAATTCTGTTCCATTGATCTGTGTGTCTGTTTTTGTACCAGTACCATGCTGTTTTGATTACTATTGCTTTGTAGTATGTTTTGAAGTCAGGAATTGTGATGCCTCCTGCTTTGTTCTTTTTCTTTAGGATTTCTTTAGCTATTCGGGGTCTTTTGTTGCCCCATATAAATTTTAGTATTCTTTTTTCTATTTCTGTGAAGAATGTCATTGGGATTCTGATGACAGGCTCTTTTTGATGATTAATCTTCACTCCCAAACACCAAAGATCTCTTCCCTGAAGTTTGCTTCACAAGACAAATACTCTCTATTCCAGCCACTCACTTACTCACTCATTCCTTCCTCAGCCTCTATGAACGTGGTGAAACCTCAAGCTTCTCTCTGAGAAGAGCTGTTTATTCCTCCATGCAGCCTTCTTGGACAGATCTAAGACAATTTCTCACTGCTGTAGTAGAGGGAAGCTTTTCCTGTACTCTCTTATATTCGGTGCTGGGTCCTGCAAATTAAACTGACAAAAGACACATTAATAGGAGAGGAGATTTACTTCGTATGCACGGGGCAGGGGGAGGGGGTGTGCTCACAGAAAAGAAGTGAAAATCTCACAAATCTATTAAGCCTGGGGACTTATGTACCATTTTAACAAAGGACAATCAATTGTGGAGAAGTGACGAGTTAAACAGATTTGGGCTTCTAGGGGTGGTAAATTGTGGGAAGGTAGATAGATATACAGGGGAACCTGATGGAAGATAAGGGTTATTTTAGTAAGGCTTGTTCTGCAGATTCAAGTCAGTGCTTCCGGTGATTAAGCAGCAGTTGTGGGGAGGCACACCTTCACACAGGGAAATGTACGCCCTGCTTTTAGGAAGAAAGAGGCAAGACAGAGAGTTCCTCTTGTGTCTGCTGTTTCTCAATTGGCTTCAGCTCAAAATAATCCTCACGTCAAAGTGGTACATTTTGGGGTGGCGTATTCTGATCCCCTGCATTGCCAACCCTATCTTGGGTGAGACCCATATCTGGCCACGCACTCACACATCCTCTGTTGTGACAAATTTGGGGAGCACAAGCTGTCACAGCCACCTCCCCTTGACCGTCCCTTTCCTCCACAGTCAAAGCCATAGCTAGCCTGTCACTTGTCCTTTAGATTTGTTGGTGGGAACTGTGTGCTGTGTCCCCTAAGCTACAAGGGACACATATGAAGCTCTTTCAGAAGATAAGCTGAATCCCCTTTTCCTAAGTGTGTGACAAGGGCCCCATACTCCCTTCTCTCTCCCTTAGGTGGGAGAGGACTCACAGCACACCAAAAACTTTGTTCAGAAATCTTGTTTTCTCATCTCCAAACTCCTGGCCATTTTGTCACCAGGAATGAGGAATACAGCAGTCACAAAACTGGTTTCTCTGCCCTCCTTCTTCCACAGCCCACATGGTGGTCTGGGATCTCCTTTTGGAATGTGATCTCCATTGTCTTCAGGCCTTAGCAAAAACTTTTCTTTTCTTGCTGAGGAAGATTAACCTTGAACTACCATCTGTGCCCATCTTCCTCTATTTCGTATGTGGGTCGCTGCGACAGCATGGCCTCACGAGTGGTGTAAGTTTGCACCCGGGATCTGAACCTGTGAACCCCAGGCCGCCAAAGCAGAGCGCGTGAACTTAGCCACTACACCACCAGGCCGGCCCCCTGAAACTTCTACTTTAACATCTTGTTACATGTGTACATTGAGAAAAATGAATAAAGCAACCAGGTTGCCTTATTATTCTAAAAGCATCAATATTCTTAAAGCTACCAAACCTGAGTAAAATGGCCAGAATGGGTCTGTTTGGGTCCATTTGTGACTGTTCAGGGAGAGGAGAGATGCTGCAAAGCTTCTTCCAGGGCCTCCGAATCATCTTGCAACTGAAATCACTCAACTGTGTCTAATCCCTTGTGGGAGGATCGAAAATTCTGGGATTGCTTGGAGGACTATCGTCCACCTCACTGGTTTATCACAAGGATTAAATGAGATCATACAAGAAAAAGTATTTTGTAATTTTGTAAACTAGAAGGCACAATGCACAGACATGCACGGGACCATCATGATGATGGGTACTTTAAGGGGGTCTTGATTATCTAGAATTTCTAAAGACAGTTCTAAGCAGGCACTTAGAGTTCAAAGAGGAAACTTTGCTCTTTAAAACTAAATCCAGAGCAAACAATGGGGCTGTTTGGCAAGTGTGCCTGAGAAAAAAAATACACCTAGAGAATGCATTAGCAACACTGGGAGATGACTGAGCAGCTGGCAGGCAGGGCTCCAGCCACACGCCCCTGACCTACCAGCAATGTGTTCCCCGAGGCAACAACAGCTTCCTGCTTCCTACTGCCTGCAGGTGTGCTCGGCCCCTGGAGTGCTTGCCCCCGCAGGGACAGGGAGTAAATGCCCCAGATGCCCAAGGTGTCCAAGATTATTAAAAAAAAAAAAAAGGTAGAAGCAGCAAAGATTCTGAGATTCAAATCCCTGTCTGTTAGGTTCCTTACAGATGGAGGATGGGTGCGAAGGCCCTCAGGGACCATTCTGAGGTGTGTCCCAATTTCTCAGAGGGTCCCCGTGGGATTGAGGCCCCCCCACCAGTGGTAACTTGCCCATTAACACTTTTTACTGACTTGGATCTTTGCTTCGGAGTCTGCTTTTGGGGAGGACACAAGCTGAGGCAGAGAAGTCTGGAGGGCTTGTCTTTGGCAGGAAAATGTAAATTATACTAACTGAAATAGTAGCTTCTCTGTAAATCTAGCCGTTGGGCGTTGGTAGAAATTGTTAGGTAATAATAATAACTTGCATTTACTGATAGCTTCCTTCATGTAGGTATGACCCTAAGCACCTTTCACATACCTCGTTCATGCAATCTTAGAAGTGGATGCGGTTGTTATCCCTTGTTTTATAGGTGAGGAAACTGAGGCACAGCGACTTTCCCAAGGTCACATAACTCGTACGTGATACAGCTGGGATTCTGACTCTGGCAATTTGGTTCTAGAACCCACACTCTTATCTACTCACTGCACTTTTCAAACGATTGCCCACCAAATAAGCAAAAACCAGGGAGCCGGGCACCACTCCTCACATAGTCCACATAGTCTGGGGGCCTAACTCAAGAGTTGCTGGGAGACAGAAGGGTATAAGTAGCCGAGTGTAGATTAGAGAATTGGAAGCCTAAATTCAAAATCACATTCCACCTCCACTTATCAGCTGAGTGACCTTGAACAAATCACTTCTCCTCTGACCCTCAGGTTAACTCTTAGGTGTAACTCGGGGTGGTGGGGGTTGGTAAAAAACAATGCCAGACTCATGGGCTTGCGGGGTGGGGGGCTGGGGTTCAAATGAGACGATGCTTGTGAAGCACGGGGCAAACTCCCAGCACGATGGATGATTTGGGATGCTATGACATCGGCCCCAGGCTACCCACTCCCTCCTCTGCAGACCACAGTCCCTTTTAGCCCACCTCCCAGGACCCAGGACTCTCATCTGCTGCTTCCTTGTAGGAGCTGGTATGATGTAGGTGACGGAGGATGCAACTTTGGAATCTAACAGGCAGGGATTTGAATCTCAGAATCTTTGCTGTTTCTACCTTTTTTTAAAAATAACCTTGGGCAGGTTATTTAATCTCTCCAGGCCTCTGTTTTCTCACCTGTAAAATGGGGATAATAAAACAGAACGCTGGAAGGGATTAGATAACGCAGTGTACATAAAGTGCTTAGCACAGTCCAGCACAGGTTAGTGCTCAAAACATGATAGCTATGGGCTGGCCCCGTGGCTTAGCGGTTAAGCGCTAGCGCTCCCCTACTGACGGCCTGGGTTCGGATCCCCGGTGCGCACCGATGCACTGCTTCTCCGGCCATGCTGAGGCTGCGTCCCACATACAGCAACTAGAAGGATGTGCAGCTGTGACACACAACTATCTACTGGGGCTTTGGGAGGGAAAAGGAGGAGGATTGGCAATAGATGTTAGCTCAGAGCCGGTCTTCCTCAGCAAAAAGAGGAGGATTAGCACGGATGTTAGCTCAGGGCTGATCTTCCTCACACACACACACACACACACACACACACACACACACACACACACACACAAAGAGCTGCTGCTCTAGGTTTTCATAGTAGCAACTGTAAGAAACAGCTACCACCCCTAGGGCTGAGAGAATAAAAGGAGGAAGTCTGAATTTTTAAAACTTAGAAACTTGGACGAAGGGACCTGTGGAGTTGAAACTCAGACCTCCTCTGAGGACAAGGCGCTACTTGACTGGGGCTGGTTTCTGGAGCTCGGAGGAAGGGGCCCCTGCAGTGGGAACCCGGAGCTCTGAGAAGCCGTCCCCGCTGGTCGGTCCCTGAAGTGCTGTAATGAGACTGGTTGTGTAAGCGCTGGGCAAACTGTAGCTGTGTTTCGGGGCTGCTCTGAGAAGGAAGTGGTGCTGCGGGTGAGGAAGCCTTGCTGGAGGGAGACCACAGGAATTGCCACCAGCCCGGCAAACAGGAAGGAACAGGTCCTTTCTCCTCCTCCCACCTCGCGGTCCCGTCTGCACTCTGGTTGGCTGAGCCCACGAGGGGCAAAGCGGAAACGCCCTTTGCAGTGTCTTGGCTCCAGCGTCACAGAGCAGAGTGTAAAAGGGTGGGTTTGGAGCTGAGAGACAATAACAGGCATGTCTGGGGGTGTTTGCTCCTGTTTCATTAATATTTAGATTTCCTCCCATCCTTCTTTACCGAATTATATTTTTTGAATATGTAGAACATGAATGTGCTTCCCAGAGTCGAAACTATACTGGAGGGCAAATCCAGAGAAGTGACCTCACTCCCCATCCTTGTAGGTAATCCACTTCATTGTTTTCTGATTTATCCTTTGTGTGCGTGCGTGCGTGCGTGTGTGTGTGTGTCTATGTGGCTGTGTGGGGTATTTTCCTCAAAATTAAGCACATCCATACATGTTTTCTATTGTGTGTGTGTGTGTGTGTGTGTGTGTGTGTGTGTGTGTGTGTAAGACCAGCCCTGAGCTAACATCCGATGCCAATCCTCCTCTTTTTTTGCTGAGGAAGACTGGCCCTGGGCTAACATCCGTGCCCATCTTCCTCTACTTTATGTGGAACGCCGCCACAGCATGGCTTGACAAGCGGTGTGTCGGTGCACGCCAGGGGATCCCAACCTGCGAACCCTGGGCCACTGCAGCGGGCCACTACGCCACCGGGCTGGCCCTACATACGTGTTTTCTTATTTCCTTTTATCTTTTATGCTAAAGTATATTATATATAATTCTTTGCACTTTGCATTTTTCATTTAATATAGTCTGGAAATCAGTTCGTAGAGATCTTCCATTCTTGTTTTTGTTTTTTTCTTTTTTTGTTAGGAAGAGCAGCCCTGAGCTAACATCCATGCCAATCCTCCTCTTTTTGCTGAGGAAGACTGGCCCTGGGCTAACATCTGTGCCCATCTTCCTCCACTTTATGTGGGACGCCGCCCCAGCATGGCCTGACAAGTGGCGCATCGTGTGCACCCGGGATCCGAACCCCGGCTGCCAGAAGCAGAGCACACGCACTTCACCCCTACGCCTCGGAGCCGGCCCCTTGCAGTCTTTTTTAATAGTCTTCATAATATTTCAACCAAACTCCAGCATTTGTTAACTCAATCTTTTATGTTTGGGTATTTAAGACACTAATAATTTTTTTGAAATTACAAATAATGTAGCAAGAACAACCTAGTGCGTGAATGGTTTAAAATGGTTGGAAGTATGTCTTGAGGGTAAATTCCTGGAAGCGGGACTCCTAGGTTGGGGGGTGGCTGTACCCCTGGTTTTGTTCCCTGTTGCCCGATTCCTCTCCACAGGGGCTGTACCATTTTTGATTCCCACCGGCAATATATGAGTGCCCATTTCTCCACAGACTCATCAGCACAGTATACTGTCAAGATTTTGAATTTTTTCCAATTTGGTAAGTGAGAAATGCTATCTCAGTATAGTTTGAATTTGCATTTCTCCTATTAAGAGTGAGGTTAAAAAAAAAAAAAAAAGAGAAATAAAATAAAATAAAAAAAAAAGAGTGAGGTTGAACATCTACTCATGTTTAAGGGTGAGTTTTAATCTTTTTTATTGTTAATTTTCTATTCATGTCTTTTGCCCATTTTTCCAGAGGATTTTAGTCCTTTTCCCTCAATTTTTAAAAGTTATTTATATATCAGAGATTTTGGTCCTTTTGTCACTGATAGATGCCTCGAGAAACTCCAAGGTGTTTGGAAGCAATTAACTGGTTTTCCAAGTTGTTTCTTTTCCTTTTGTGTGTTAAGGAGATGTAACCACCAGCCATCCTGAAACTGACCAAGCCTCACCACAAGAGCTACGCCCATGACCTCTGCCTTATTTTTCATGCCAAGATCTCTCCAGGAGGAGCTTAGGCCTCATTATGTGGAAGCATGTTCTCCAACTGAGCCTGTGCAAGCCAATACCTGCCTCTCCCTTGTGAATATTCACTCCCCAACCAAATAAAAGTTCCTTCTTTCCTTTGTTTGGGGACGCCATGACTTTGGAAATGATTCCTCATAGCCTCCTATTTGCTGCAAATAACACTTTCCTTTGTGAGACAACTTCCACTGGTGTAGAGTCTTATTTAACTCACCAGGAGGTGAACCCACTTGATTTGGTATCACTTTATCTATGATATATGTTGTAAATATTTTCTCTAAGTTTGTCACTTGTGTTGTAATTTTGTTTATGGAGTTTTCACCTCACAAAAGCTTAAATTTTTCTAAGTAATTAAATTAATCCATCTTTTATTTTGTTGCATCTTCAATTTGAGATGTATTAGATTTCCCCCATTCCCAGGTTGTAGAGGAATTTGCCCACATTTTCTTCTAATACTTTGCTGTTCTCGTTTTTGCATTTAGGTCTCTGACCCATTGGGAGTCTGTGGTGATCTTTTCCCAAATGACTGTTTTGGTCATTTATCCTTGTATAACAAACTACCCCAAAACTCAGTGGCTTGAAACAAGATCCATTCCACTGCTCGGTGTGTAGATTGGGCTCAGCTGGGCAGTTCTTCTGCTGATCTTGCTTGAGTTCTCTGTAAGTGGCACTATTTGGTGGCTGGGGCTGGAGTTTTTGAAAGACTTGATTTGGAAAATTGATGGCAGGGCCTTTCTCTTCCCTGTGTAGTTCCAGAGTCTCCTCTCTCCATGTGGCCTCTCCATACGGTCTTTGCAATATGGTAGCTGGACTGACGGTGCTTCTTTTTTCCTTTCTCCTTTTCTGTTTTACAGTTTTATTGTGATAGATTTCACATAACATAAATTTCATCTATTTAAAGTTTACAGTTTAGTGGTTTTCAGTATAATCACAGACTTGTGTAACCATCATCACAATCTAATTATAAAGTATTTTTAACATCCCCAAAGGAAACTCTGTCCTCATTAGCAGTCATTCCCCATCGCTGATGCAATCCTCAACCATACCCCAGCCTCAGGCAACCACTAACCCACTCTCTGTCTCTATGAATTTGTCTATTCTGGACATTTCATATAAAGGGAACCATACAATATGTAGTCTTTTCTGTCTGGCCTCTTTCACTTAGCGTAATATTTTCAAGGTTCATCTGCGTTGTAGCACATATCAGTACTTCATTCCTTTTTATGTATGAATAATACTCCATTGTATGGCTGTATCACATTTTGTTTAGCCATACATCTGTTGGCGGACATGTAGGTAGTTTCCACTTTTTGGCTATTATGAATAATGCTTCTATGAATATCTTTGTACAAGTTTTTGTGTGGACATACATTTTGATTTCTTCTGGGTTTGTATCTAAGAGTGGAATTGGAGGCTCACGTAGTAACTTTATGTTTAGCCTTTTGAGGAACTGCCAAACTGTTTTCCAAAGTGGTTGCACCATCTTTTGAATTTTGTCAAAGGCTTTATCATCATTGAAGGTGAAATTATATGATTTTTTTCTCTTCAGACCCATTAATATGGTGAATTATATTAATGGATTACTTAACAGTGAATTATGCTTGCATTCCTAGTATAATCCCCAATAGATTATTTCTTGATGGCACCCTTCTGAGTTTCAGTTGTGTTACCTGTATATTGTGGGTAATAATAGTATTTACCTCATAGAGTTCTGAAGATTTAATGAGATAATGAACGTATAGTGCCTTGCACAGTGCTCAGTATATAGTAAACGCACAATAAATGTTAGCTCCATATTACCATCTGTTAAGTAGCTTCTCAAAAAATCCAAGACATCTCCCAGCCACAAAGTCTGAGCCAATTAAATTTCTGTGTACAGAAATTTTCTGTGGGGAGCAATGCACTTAGTAGTTAAGTGCTATGATATTGTGATAAATAAGAAATATGTATTTGGTCTTTATCCTGGCTCCTGGCACAGAGCTCCTAAAACTCTTGTAATATCCTGAGTGATGGAAGGAGAGGAGCATCTTTTGTTATTTATAATAAGCCCCTTTCAACCTATGAAATGCTAATGAGGTGACTCTCGAGGATGGAGGCTGGTTGCCTGAGCAAGCGATTATGTGATTGGAGGGTTCAAACTTTCAGCCCCACCACCGGGCCTCTTGGGGATGGAGAGGGGCTGGAAATTGAGTTAGTCACCAGTTGGGCAGCCAAGTTGGGCAGAAGTGTGGGTCACCTGGGGACCCACTACTTGCAATTGGCATCTGAAGTGGGGTGGAAGGGCAGTCTTGTGGAACTGAACCCTTAACCTGGGTAGTTAGTGTCAGAATCAAATTAAATTGTAAGACACACACTTGGTGTCTCCAGAGAAGTGGAGAATTGCTTGACGTGGAAAACCCACATATTTGGTGGCAGAAGTGTGAAGGGCTCAGGCACTGGAATTAAGTAGACATGAGTTAGAATACTGGGTTTACCACTTACCAGCTCAGTGTCTTTGGGAATGCTTTGCTTAACCTCTCAGAGCTTCACTTTTGTCATCTGTAAAATAGAGATATTAATATTGTGGGGGATTAGAATTGGCCACCCCAAATTGTGTCTCTTTGGCATGAGAATTGTTTTGGGCTGGTTACTTTTAAAAACTGCAGACATGGGAGAAGCTCTGAAAAGTAGAATTTACCCTTTGTAAGAGACCTCTACATTTATAAGGGAAATCATCTGTAAAGGTATCTCCCTCTCTGACTCCCCCCACCCCCAACATCCTCCTTTGTCTTTAGCTGAAGATGGTATTTAAGATGAGAGCCTCTGCCATTTTGTTGAGTTACCCAGTTTTTCCTGGGTCTCTCCCGTGTATACATGTTATAAAGCTTTGTTTGATTTTCTCCTGTTGTTCTGTTTCATGTCAATTTAATTTGCACCCCAGCCAGAAGGACCCAGAGTGGGTAGAGGATATGTCTTGCTCCCCTACAATATCTACTTCATTCAGCTAATGTGTGGATTAATTAAGATCATTTATGTAAAGCACTTAACCCATAGTAATAATATATAGTGGGTTGGACCTTGAAGGCGGCAGTAGTTAGTCTGGCCAGGGAAGAATGTTCCAAGACATAATAAACTGACTCATGTGAGGAACCGACTTGACCAGGATAAACCATCTCCTCTTCACTCTTCTCTCCTCTCACAAATAGAATTAACGTGTCCTAACGGGGCACACAGTGCGACGTGATGAGGTAGAATTGAGCAGGGAGGCTTAGATCCCAGTTTTGGTTCTTTCACAAATGGCTGCTTGACTTTGGATCAATTGCTCTGTAACTGGATCCGTGGCTTTCAAAGATTTGATCACATCTCGGGCCGGCCCGGTGGTGCAAGCGGTTGAGTGCGCGTGCTCCGCTGCGGCAGCCCGGGATTCGCGGGTTCGGATCCCGGGCGCGCACCCACGCACTGCTTGGCAAGCCATGCTGTGGCGGCGTCCCATATAAAGTGGAGGAGGATGGGCACGGATGTTAGCCCAGGGCCAGTCTTCCTCAGCAAAAAAAGAGGAGGATTGGCGGATGTTAGCTCAGGGCTGATCTCCTCACAAAAAAAAAAAAAAAGAAAAAAAAAAAAAAGATTTGATCACATCTCAAAACAAAAAATGCATTTAACACCATGGTCTAATGCTTATGTATCTATATATATAATTGCAAAGTTTCATAATATAATACTTATTCTTACTATGGGAGGGGTTTTCTATTGCTGTGCAACAAATTACCAGAAACTTAGTGGTTTAGAACAACATACATCTACTATCTCGCTTTTCACGGGTCAGAGTCCAGGCACAGCTTAGCTGGTACCGTGCTCAAGGTCTTATAAGGCTCAATCAAGGAGTCAGCTGAGGGGGCCGGCCCGGCAGTGCAAGCGGTTAAGTGCGTGCACTCCACTGTGGCGGCCCGGGGTTCGCTGGTTTGGATCCTGGGCGCGCACCCACGCACCGCTTGGCGAGCCATGCTGTGGTGATGTCCCATATAAAGTGGAGGAAGATGGGCATGGATGTTAGCCCAGGGCCAGTCTTCCTCAGCAAAAAAAGAGGAGGATTGGCAGATGTTAGCTCAGGGCCAATCTTCCTCACAAAAAAAAAAAAAAGGAGTCAGCTGGGCTGCCATCTTCTCTGAAGCTGTGGCTCCTCTTCCAAGCCCGTATGGTTGTTGGCAGAATTCATTTCCTTGCAGCTATAGAATTCGTGGCAGCTTTTTTCTTCTTCAAGGCAGCAGGGTAACCTCTCTTTTAGAGAATTTACCTGATTAGGTCAGGCCCACCCAAGATAATCTCTCTTTTGATTAATCTCAAAGTCAATTGATTATGGACCTTAATTACTTCTGCAAAATCCCTTTCTCTGCTATATAACTATCATAATCTTGGGAGTGATATCCCACTGTATTCACATATTCCTGCCCACACTCAAGGGGAGGAGATTATATAAGGTCATTGGGGGTTATCTGAGAATTCTGCTGACCGCAAATAAGATGTACTCTGATATTTTCTGCTCTTTTCTTTCCTTTAAAAAATTAGATTTTGCCACCTGGTTAAAGGGTTGGGAAACCAGTATGAAAACTCTGGACTGGGGGGCCAGCCCGGTGGCGTAGCGGTTAAGTTCACGCATTCCGCTTCTGCGGCCCAGGGTTTGCCAGTTAGGATCCTGGGCGTGCACCTACTCACTGCTCATCAAGCCATGCTGAGGCGGTGTCCCACACAGAATAACTAGAAGGACATACAACAAGGATATACAACTATGTACTGGGGCTTTGGGGAGAAAAAAGAAAAAGAGGAAGATTGGCAGCAGATGTTAGCTCAGGGCCAATCTTCAAAAAAAAAAAAAAAAAACCCTGGACTGGATGATTTTCAAGGGCCAAGAATCCATGCTGTCAAGCACAGACCAGACCCTGGGCACATGGAGGGCTCTGGCCATCGGGGCAGGAGACATTTGTATTAATAACTTGTGCAGAGAGTTTGAAGGGATCAGTGCTAACTTGACTGGGTTCCTCTGGCTCTGATCCTCACAGAGAACTCCTGTGCTTCCAAGTCGGGAGGTGAGCCTCTCAGCGCACTGGGATGCTTATCTGGACAACTCCCAAGAGGAGGGAACAATCTGGACAAGCCCTGAAGCACCCAGCTGTCGTGGATTCTGCCTGGCTCATCAGCTCAAGGGATGCTCGGGAGGCAGGGTGATGTGGGGGAAGAGGAAACAGGTCCAGGCCCAACACAGCCACCAGCTGTGTGACTTGCTCAAAACAATCCTCCTTTCCGGGCCTCAGTTTCCATCTCTGATGCAGGAGTGTCTAAGGACTTCCCCTTCAGAATCTTTATGACTCTGAGAGGAAACAGAATTGCCATTTCTCTTGGAGGCCAAGACAGGAAGGGCACCATCTCCAAGAGGTGGCTTCATTCTGCTGGCCAATGACTAGGTGTGTTCCAGAAAACTTTAGCTGTGAGAAGCCAGACTGTGACTCCCCAAGAGCAGGGATGAGGGCCTCTCACCGTTGGGTGCCTGCCCAGCATAGAGCCTGGCACATAAATGTTTGTTTAACTGAACAAAGGGACTCTGAAATGACTTTTTTTTTTAGCTCTGACCTCCCAGATCCCACTGTGATAGGCACCATCTTGGCTCATGGAAAGGACTGATCATGAACACTTCAGCCAGTAGGGCTGTGAACTCTGCCTTCCAAAGAGTTTAAAAGAAATTTGAATTCTTTCTAATCAGAGGATGTTGGGACCACGGATAGTGCTGAAGCTGGGTGACAAGAGACAGGAGTGCTGGTTCCTTGGGTCTGTCTGAGACCCCAGGCATCTGAGGGCATTATAGCACCTCATCTCCTTTTAGCACCACTCCCACCTCCTGTCTGGGGTGGGGAGATGAGACAGGAATCCAGGAGGGGAGGGAGCTGAACTGTAAAATGAAGAAAGAGAGGTGGGGATGGGAGAAGGGAAAGGAGAGAGAGAGAGGGAAGCAAAGGAAAAAAAAATTATTTTAATAGAATTTTTTCTCCCGGGAATTTTCAAAGGCAAAACATCCAAAACCCAAAAAAACCCAAATATTTTTTTTCTTTCTATTTCTCTCTTTCTCTCTCTCTCTCTTTTTTTTTCCTAACAAGAATCGGTGAGCTAGTGCAGAGGTTGCTGAACAGGGGCACTAGGCAATCCACTTTTGGATCAGTAAGGAGAAGTTTCAGAGACTAACCATCCACGCACGTGGAGGAGTTAGGACACAGGAGCCAGCCAGCGCCGTCGTTCTCTAGCTGTGTAAACCTGCAGAAAGCCCTTTTGCAGGTGTGGATCCTTGGGAAGGACTGCTTCTTCCCCTTCCTACTGTTTCCTGCCCAGGGCAGAGACTTCTCCTAAGGTAGCCCTCCTAGCCTCTCTCTGCCCCATAGTCATGTCTTCTGGGGGAGGAAGGAATCTTCCCTTTGCCCCTAATTCGCCCTGCTCTGTGCCCGGAAGCTACCCATAGGGATTACATTAACGAGATCTCTTATCCTCTGGCTTCTGATTGTGCAAGACACTGGTGAGAGGGAGGGTATCAGCCCCTCACTCCCCTTGGGCAGGGTGGCTGCGGGGGTGGCAGGCAGGCAGCAGTACCTCCCTCCACTGAAGGCGACACCTCCTGTCAGACTGCTCCCTCCTCCCAGCCTTCTCCTTAGGGTTCCCATCACTGCTCCCTCATCTCCATTTCAGCTCTGGGACATTGCTCTTTCCTTTGAGGATTCCCATATCCTGTCCACACTTCTGTAAAGAATTCCATTATTAAACGTTGTTCAAACAACCAGTTTGAGTGTGTCACCTGTTCCTGCCTGGGACCCTGACTGACCAGAGTGGCTCGATCAGATCGGTGAGTTTAGAAGGAGAAACTGGCCCTGGATATTCCGCCCCTTCCTCTCATTTTCCTCTTGGGTGCTGGTGTCTCTACACTGCTGTGCAGGGAAGTGGCCCTGCCACTACGGGCCACCGGCCTTCTGCAGCACTGCCTGTGACAGGGCTTGGGCTTGGTCTCGTTCCTGCTTCGGAATGAGGCGGCCCGAGGACCGAGACATCCACCAGTATTGGCACTTCTCAGTAATGAATGTGGCCTCCATTCCTTAACTCATTTGTAGCTCGTAGTCCTCAGCTGGCAGACGACTTGGGGAGGGAAGAGGGGTGTTTCTTAACCAGCCCCCTCAAATGCCCCACATGGTAGGAAGCCCTGCTGGCCTCTCGGGGCTGCTGGGGGAAGAGGCCCCACAAGCAGCCCTTGTGGAAACAGAGAAGCTCGCTTTAGGACAGCTGTGGGCTAAGTAGGTTTGTGTGGCCGCTCTCTCCCCAGTGACGTCTGCCCCTTCCGGAGGAGCCGCTGTGAGGTGGGTGGAAGGAATGTGTCTGGCCTCTGTGGGAGCTGACGAGTCACCGGGAGACCATGCAGCAGACTTGGGCTGGGAGGAAGGAGGCCCTGAATGACTCATCAGCATCTGCTTCACTGGCCCAAGGCAGTGCCAGGAGAAGTGAGCACACAGGGTCTCAGAACCAAGCTCAGGGAGTGCAGCCGTGCAGGCCTAGGGTGACGGGCACAGAAGCCTGAGAAGAGGGTATTCCAGGCTCTCAGTGAAGAGGGGGTGGCTGATTATGCAGGGGAAGCGCCCTGACAACTCTCTGGGCCCCAGTGCTTATTATCCACCTGGGGCTTCCCAGGGGAACCTCACTCTGTAGTCTTCTTCTGGCTCTCTTGCCTTTGCTACCAAGTGTACGTGCTTGGAAATGCCCATTAATTTTAATATTAACATAAGGAAAGCTACTTAGAAAGGTGAATCCACTGCAAAATAAATGCTGTGATGCATTTCCAAAGAAATGAATGATCTATTGTTTGGAATTGTTCTGCTCTGCTCTCCTTCCATTAGCACAGCTCATGGCGAGCCAAGTGTGAACTAAAGCTGGTGTTCCATAATGGAATAATGTGTGCTCAGGGCCAGAGGACAACAGACACAAATAAGTTTCAAGGAGGAAGAGGTCCTTTCAGGCAGGAATGGCCAGAAAAGGTTTCACAGAGTTGGGAATTGAACTAGGCTTTGAGCCTGGGGTGATAACGTATAACGTCATTTGTCAGGGTTCCATATGATTTCACCGTCGAGTTTGACCGCAATTTATTCAGTCAGTTACCTATTGTTGAATGTTTATTTCCAACTTTTTTGTACTACAAATGACATTGTAAATGAATATCCTTATACATGCATTTTTACAAACTTAACCAATTTTTTTTTTTTTTTTTTTTTTGGTGAGGAAGATCAGCCCTGAGCTAACATCCATGCCAATCCTCCTCTTTTTGCTGAGGAAGACTGGCCCTGGGCTAACATCTGTGCCCATCTTCCTCCACTTTATATGGGACGCCACCACAGCATGGCTTGACAAGCAGTGCATTGGTGAGCGCCTGGGATCCGAACCCGGGCCACCAGCAGCGGAGCGTGTGCACTTAACTGCTGCGCCATGGGCTGGCTCCTTAACCAATTTTTTTGAAAGATATTTTTCTTGAAAGGGAGTTGATGAGTCAAAGGGTATCCACAAATTTTTTAAATCATTTCTTTTTCTGATTACCAAATTAACGCACACTCACCATAAAACATTCAAACACAACAAAAGGGTATCGGTTTGAAAATGAAAGTCTCCTGAATCCAGGAAATATTTTCTGATAACAGTTTGGTATATACTTTTTAAATATGTACTTGGTATATGTATTTTTTCGTTGAAACACTAGCATGTTGTAACAGACACACCTCCAAAGACTTACCCTGCATCATGCTGAGAATGGACTAGGAGCCCATGCCATTGCCTGGCCCTGGGCGGCCCCTGGGGGCCCTGGTCCCGTCTCTCTCTCCTCTGCTGCTGCTGCACCCGACTTCTTGCTTCTTCTAGAGCCAGTTACACTTGTCGCCACAACAGGCCTTTGGGGTGGCTGATCCTTCTGAATGAATGTCCTCTCCCCTAATATTCACAAGATTCCTGCCCTCACTTTCTTCAGGTTTCTGCTCAACTGTCACCATTTCCGCAGGGCCTTCCCATTGACCACACTACCTAAAGTAGCACATCTCATAACTCTATTTCTTCATCGCACTGATCTTACATGTCATTATATATATATATATATATATTATTTGCTTATTGTCTGTCTGGAAAGCGTGGTGAGAACAAGGACTTTTGGTCTTTTTCTCCGCACATTCCCAGCACCTGGAAAAGAAACTGGCACATATTAGGCACTCAATAAATGCATGGTGACTGATCGAATAAGAGGAAACTAAACTATATTTATAGTTTTGAAACCTGCTTTTTTACTTAACGGTTTATCATAGACATTGTTTCATGTCAGTATATAAATATTTTTAGTCTTTCTAAGGTTGTATAGTATTATTGAAATTTATTTACCCAGTTCTCTCTCTCCCTTTTTTTTTTTTGGTGAGGAAGATCAGCCCTGAGCTAACATCCATGCCAATCCTCCTCTTTTTCTGAGGAAGATTGGCCCTGGGCTAACATCCGTGCCCATCTTCCTCTACTTTATATGGGACACCACCATAGCATGGCTTGACAAGCGGTGTGTCAGGGCACATCTGGGATCTGAACCCGCGAACCCCCGGCCGCCAAAGCAGAGCAAGCAAATTTAACCACTACGCCACCAGGCCGGCCGCTACCCAATTCTCTTTTGATGGTCATTTGAGTTGTTTCCAATTTTTCAATATTATAAACAATGTTGCATTACACATTCTTGAATATATATCTTTACATCCTTTTAATGTTTAATATCCTTTATCTGAGATGAAAAAACGTGCAAACATAAATGTCTAACTGATGGTGGAAATGCAGACTCGGAGCTGAGAGATGTCCAGCCTGGGTGTAGACAGGAGAACTCTTCACACAGCCCTGGTCATTGAAGTCATAGGAATCCATGAAATGTAAAGAAGGAAATGGAGTAAAGTTCAGTTGGCAAAAGAGACATAGATCTTAAGCAATGTCTATATTTAGAGGGTACGAGGAGGAGAGCGAGAAACCTGGGGCTGGCCTGGTGGTGTAGTGCTTGAGTTCTCAAGCTCCACTTCAGCAGCCTGGGGTTCATGGGTTTGGATCCTGGGTGTGGACCTACACACTGCTCATCAAGCCATGCTGAGGTGGCGTCCCACATACAAAATAGAGGATGATTGGCACAGATGTGAGCTCAGGGCCAATCTTCCTCAAGCAAAAAATAGGAGGATTGGCAACAGGTGTTAGCTCAGGGCCCATCTTCCCCAGCAAAAAACCAAAACCAAAACCAAACAAACAAAAAACAAATATGCGTTGATTGGTACTTTCTAAAGATTGGGAATACACCACAACATGAGTGACACAGACCTTGTCCCTGCCTTCCTGTGACTTAAAGTCTAATGGAGCAAAGGGTTGGGAGAATAACAAAAGAAATCAGACAATCACAATAGGGTGGATAGAACAGGGGGGCACTGAAGTAGAAGAGAAGGGGAGCTACCACAGACTAGAGATTTTAAGGAAAGTATTCTGGAAGTAACATTTAAGCTGAGGTGAAGGGGTGGGGGTTAGGAGTGGGGAAGAGTGTTTTAGGCTGAGGGAACAGCACTTCTGAAAGCCTGGAGGTATGAGGGAGCACGGCACATCCACGGCACTGAAAGAAGAAAGTTTAGTGTGACACAGGAGTTGAGAGTGAGGAGGGCGGTGGGGAGAGAAGAGACTGACAGGGAAGCAGGGGTTCTCTGGGCTGTGTTAAAGGGATTGCTTTTATTTTAAAGGCAATGAAGGGGCCGGCCCTGTGGCTTACCGGTTAAGTGCGTGCGCTCCGCTGCTGGCGGACCGGGTTCGGATCCCGGGTGTGCACCGACGCACTGCTTCTCCGGCCATGCTGAGGCCGTGTCCCGCATACAGCAACTGGAAGGATGTGCAGCTATGACATACAACTATCTACTGGGGCTTTGGGGGAAAAAAAAAATAAAAAAAATAAATAAAGGCAATGAAGAATTTTAAGCAGGGAGATCATGTGACCAGAGTTATATTAGAAAATTACTCTGGCCGCAGTGTGGACAGTGTATTGAAGGTGGGGTGGGGTGTGGAAGTCATCAAGACTAGAGGACCCTGTTAGGAATCAGGAGAGAGGAAGTTGGCCTAAATTAGAGTGATGGCGAGGGCAGGAGGAGCGGTGGATGGATTCCAGAGGTACTTCAAAGGATTAGAAAGTATAACTGACAGGACTTGGCCACTGATTAGATTTAGGAGGAGAAGGAAAGTACAGAATTAAAGACGATGAGCACTTTCTGGCTTGGGTAACTGAGATGGGAGGAGAAGCTCGTCTCGAGGCGGGCTAAGGATGAAAACGTCAGCTTTGGAAACACTGAGTTTGAGAGACACGTGGGATAGCCGAGCAGACCAAGTAGACAAAAGAGAGAGAGGTCTGGGCTGGAGACAGACCTACACGTCATCAGCTCCCAGGGGGAATTGACACCATTGGCAAATGTCAAGTCCATGAGAGTAGGGACTTGCCTGTCTTCTTGTTATACCCTCAGGGCTTAGATCAGTGCCTGACTTACAGTGGGAGCTCAATCAATACTTGTGGAGTAAAGTAGATGAAATCCCTCAGGAAAAGTGAGAGAAGAAGGAGGCCCAGGACAGAATCCCCAGGAGTACCACCCCTGCCCAGGAGGGACGCTTGTCAGTGGGGAGAGGAAGCAGTCATGGAGAGGGGAGGAAGGAGGAGGAAGTGGTGAACAATGTTGATGCTGCTGAGAATAAGTCAAGGGGGCTACAAGAGTCCAAGGGAATTCAGCCGCATGGAGGTCATTGGTGAGGTTATTTTTACTGACACATTGGAAACAAAAGCCACATTTCAGAGGACAGAGGAGAGACCAGGAAGGGTGTAAGGGGAGACAAGGGTACACACATTCTTTCAGGAAGTTTGAGTGTGAAGTTGGTGTAAAAGGAAGTGAAAGTAAGACTTTTTTTTTAAAGAGATGGAGACTTAAGAATGTTTTCAAGATGTTGAAAAAGAACAGCAGAGAAGAAGTTAAAGATTCAAGAACAAGTGAGGCTAATTGTTAGAGAGAGATCCCTGAGGAGGTGGGAAGGGATGGGATCTCCTTCCACATGGAGGAACTGCCTCAGGTCAGGGAAGAGACATGTGTTCCATTTTAACTAGAAAAATGATGAATTTTTCAGATTTGCAGGTGGAAAGTTGGGGGTGTTTGCCTGGTGGCTTCTAGTATGTGAGGCCACCAAGTAATGGTGGGATTGGCTACAAAGAAAGGAGGAACAGCAGCAGGGCAGTGCAAGGGGAGTCATGGGAAAAGAGAGGTCCACCGAGGAGAGAGAGAAAGTCACCTGGGCACGGCCCCACAGAGAGGAGCACCTCAGGACTGATGGGGGCACTGGGTCTGGTAAATTGGGGATTATTCATAATATTTCTGAAGTTCTGGAGACTGATAGAAGGTAGACCCTCTAATGCAAGGATTTAAGACATGAACAGATGTGTGAGAAGGGAAGGCAGCAGTTACATATAACTGGAGAGAATTCTGGAAGGGGAAGGCAGGGGTGGAATGGGCGCTAAGGGTCATTTGAACTTAATTCAGGATTTTTTTAAGAGTGCAGGAAGGTTTGAAGAAAGGGCAGGAGCCACTGGAGAAGGAAGATTTGAAATGCTAGAGAAGGAATCAATAGAGGAGCCAGATTGGGATGGGACCGAAAGTTTGGTGGAGGAGTTAGCCCTCAAAATGTGGAGGAATCCTAGGGAGCGGCCCAGTGGAGTAGTGGTTAAGTTTGCACGTTCCACTTTGGTGGCCTGGGGTGGGGTTCACAGGTTTGAATCCTGGGTGTGGACAGATGCACTGCTCATCAAGCCATGCTGTGGTGGCATCCCACAAACAAAATAGAGGAAGATGGGCACAGATGTTAGCTCAGGGCCAATCTTCCTTACCGAAAAAAAGAAAAAAATAAAAATGTGGAGGAATCCTTCCCTTTTGTGACAGGAAAGAAGTTGGAGAGAACTGATATGCCAGCAGAGAAATATTCTGAAGTGGATGTGTTAGTGTGATTTATAATAAGAAATATATATTTGGTCTTTGTCCTAGTTCTGGCAGAGCTCCTAAAACCCTTGGAATTTCCTGTGATGAGAGCGATAAAGGTGTCTTTTTTTAAGTTAATGAGGCAACTTTGGAAAGCCTCTGGTAACCCAGAGGCTTACCAACTTTGGTAACCCAAGGATAGAGGCTGGTTGCCAGGGACACCAACCAAGTGATTAGAGGGTCGGAACTTTTAGTCCTCCCCCTCACTCTACTTCTGCGGAGGGGAGAGGGGCTGGAGATTGAGTTCAATCTCCAAGGGCCAATTGATACTGGCTAACATAAGGTTGACATAAGGGAAGCCACACTGTAGAAAAGAAACCCTATTGTAACTTTTCTACATATTGTAAAATATTACATATTGTAACCTTTTCCCCATACTTTGCCCTATGCATGAATTCCATCTGGCTGTTCCTCAGTTATATCCTTTCATAATAAACTAGTAATCTAGTGAGTAGAATATTTCTCTGAGTTCTGTGAGCCACTCTAGCAAATTAATTGAACCCAAGGAAGGGGTCATTGGAACTTCCACTCTATCTAAAATAATATATCTAATAATTTATCATCTCCAATCTAAGCAAGTTGGTCACGTAACCACGGGCCCTCCATGACCAGTTCAACTGAGCCCATCTCTTATCAACAGAGTGATTAAGGATTGTCTTTCAGAAAATTTGCAAAGTCACATAGCCAGAGCATGCACAGAAGAAGAAATCTTGACCTGAAACGACCTTGGAACCAAAGATTCTCCTCCTCATGGAACCAAAGGACTGGGACATGACCAGAACTTAAAAGTCAGGCTCTTCTCAGAAGCAAGGTGTCCTTCATTCAGGAAGAGCTGGTGTTAAAATTAAACAAATGGGACTTTATCAGCCTAAAGAGCTTCTGCAAGGCAAATGGAACCAGG
This sequence comes from Diceros bicornis minor, assembly GCF_020826845.1. NCBI lineage: Eukaryota > Metazoa > Chordata > Mammalia > Perissodactyla > Rhinocerotidae > Diceros > Diceros bicornis. The sequence continues at coordinate 14,202,659 of NC_080763.1, forward strand.
ATCAAAATGAAAAGACAAGCCACCAGCTGGGAGGAAATATTTGCAAAACATATATCTGACAAAGGGTTAATCTCCATAATATATAAAGAACTGACACAACTGAACAACAAAAAAACAAACAACCTGATCAAAAAATGGGCAGAGGATATGAACAGACATTTTTCCAAGGAAGATATGCAGATGGCCAATAGGCACATGAAAAGATGCTCAACATCACTAATCATCAGGGAAATGCAAATCAAAATTACAGTAAGATATCACCTTATACCCATTAGAATGGCTATAATCACCAAGACAAAAAATAACAAATGTTGGAGAGGTCGTGGAGAAATGGGAACCCTGATTCACTGCTGGTGGGAATGCAAACTGGTGCAGCCTATATGGAAATCAGCATGGAGATTCCTCAAAAAATTAAAAACATAAATACCTTATGATCCAGCTATCCCACTGCTGGGTATTTACCCAAAGAACCTGAAATCAACAATCCGAAGAGGCCTATGCACCCCTATGTTCATTGCAGCATTACTTATTATAGCTAAGAAGTGGAAGCAACCCAAGTATCCATCAACAGATGATTGGATAAAGAAGATGTGGTATGTATATACAATGGAATACTACTCAGCCATAAAAAAAAGACAAAATCATCCCATTTGCAACAACATGGATGGACCTGGAGGGTATTGTTATCATTATTTTAATTCTTTTTTTTTTAAGGAAGATTGGCCCTGTGCTAACAACTGTTGCCAATCTTCCTCTTTTTTCTTTTTTTTTTTTCTCCCTGAAGCCCAGTATGTAGTTGTGTATCATAGTTGTAGCTCTTCTATGTGGGACACCGCCTCAGCATGGCTTGATGAGCGGTGAGTAGGTCTATGCCCAGGATCCGAACCAGTGAACCCTGGGCCACTGAAGCAGAACACGAGAACTTAACTGCTATACCACTGGGCCGGCCCCTGGGTGTATTATGTTAAGTGAAATAAGCCAGACAGAGAAAGACAAACACCACATAACTTCACTCATATGTGGAAGATAAACTAACACACAGACAGAGAGAACAGTTTGGCAGTTACCAGGGGGAAGGGGCTGGAGCGTGGGCACAAGGGGTGAAGGGCCGCATTTATATGGTGACTGACAAACACTAATGTACAACTAAAATTTCACAATGTTATAAACTACTATGACATCAATAAAAAAAAGTTCTTTCCCTACCTTATCGTAAAAGTTTAGAACCTCATCATAAATGTTTAGAACTCTGTCATAAATGTTTAGAAACTTACCACAAATGCTTGAAGCCCACCAATCAAAACCTGTCCCACCATCATTTCTGAGTACCAGCCTGTTCTCCCTAACCTCTTAAATTTTGCCCCAAATCCTGAATTGGGGAGACAGATCTGAGAGCACACGCCTCCTGTCTCCCTGCAGATGGACCTCTCAGAATAAAGCTGATCTCTTTTCCCAAAGGCTGATGCCATAATTAATTGCCATAATTACTTAATGTATTTATACACATCAGGCAAGAAAACCCCAAATTTGTGCAGTAATAGTCAGAAGCACAGGTGACAACCTGGACATGCTATTGGCATCTGAAGTGGGGAGGGGTACAGTCTTGTAGGACTGAGCCCTTAACTTGTGAAATCTGACCCTCTCTCCAGGTAGACAGAATTGAATTGAATTGTAGGACACCCAGCTGGTGTCACAGAGAATTTCTTTTTATTGGGCTGGCCCCATGGCATAGCAGTTAAGTGTGCGTGCTCCGCTGCTGGTGGCCTGGGGTTCGGATCCCAGGCGTGCACTGATGCACCGCTTGTCAAGCCATGCTGTGGCGGTGTCCCATATAAAGTGGAGGAAGATGGGCACGGATGTTAGCCCAGGGCCAGTCTTCCTCAGCAAAAAAAGAGGAGGATTGGCATGGATGTTAGCTCAGGGCTGATTTTCCTCCCCTCCCAAAAAAAGAAAAAGAAAATGTGTGGTTCAAACTCCATAATATAGAGATGGGAGGAGTTAACTCACCCTAACCAAGACCCTCAGAAGTGGTCACTGTTTCTGCCCAGCTGTTACTTCCTCACTCCCCTGCTCAAACCCTTTAGCATCTCTCCATTGTCTATGGAAAGAAATCCCAAGTCTTTAGCTTAGGATTCAAGAATCTTCACTATTTGGCTTCACTTGACCCCACCAGCCTCATGCCCTAGTTCTCCCCTACACATAAAACCTTTTCACCTGCAGTGATTTTGTTCCCTCAGATTGGAGCACCTTGCCTTCATCTCTGCAAAATCCTCCTGTGAGATAATAGAAAATATATATATTGGTCTCTGTCCCTGGTTCCTGACACAGAGCTCCTTAAAAACTTGTAAATTCCTAGTGATAGGAGCACTAGGAGCATCTTCTGCTCTAATGAGGCAGCTCTGGGTGGGCTCCTGAGCAGCTTCTCGATGGGGGCAGGTCACCGGAAAGACCAAGCCATGATTAGAAGCTTGGAATTTTCAGCCCTACCCCTCGTCCTCCAGAGTGGGGAGAGATGCTGGAAATGGAGTTAATAATTGGTCATGCCTCTGTGAGGAAGCTTCCACGACATCCCAATACTAGGGGGTTTGTTTCCCTGAGTTCTGTGAGCCGCTCTAGCAAATTAATCGAACCTGAGGAGGGAGTAGTGGGAACCTCTGACCTATAGCTGGTCATTCAGAAGCACAGGTGGTAACCTGAGCTTGCAACTGGCTGACATCTGAAGTGAGGGAGGATGGGGGGCAGTCCTGTGGGACTGAGGCCTTACCTGTGAGATCTGACACTATCTCTGGGCAGATAGTGTCAGAATTGAGTGAATGTAGGATACCCAACACCAAATGTTGTGGAGGATGTGGGGCAACGAGAACACTCAGACACTGTTTTGGAAAACATTTGGCAGTTTCTCATAGTTAGACGCGCACATACTCTGTGAACCAGCAATTACATTTCTAGGCATTTACCCATGAGAAATAAAAACGTATGTCCACAAAAAGACTTGTCCAAGAATGTTTCTGGCTCTGCTACTTAACTAGCTGCATGACCTTAAGCATGCGACTTCACCACTCCGTGCCTCAGTTTACTGTCATGTAAATTGGGGTTAATATCAATGTACTGAATGATCTGAAGGGGAAATCATGATGCTGTACACACAGACTCCTTCTGTACACAACTAGTCTTCCCAATGTGGCTGCCATGGCTTGTGCAGAATGCTTTGCTGGTGGCCCAACTTGACTCCACTGGAGACAGAAGACAGGATGAGGTCTGGGGCACGAAGCAATCACACAATGGAGGTCTTGGCGGGGCCAGAGCTGAAGTTATATTTGTCTGGCATAAGGAGTATAGGTCACCTATCTCCCCAGGCATACGTTCCTTTAAGGAGCTATTTCTGCCAAAGAATCTCCTAGGAAAGAAACCTTAAGCAGCATCCACATTTGGGATTCAGAAATTGATAAGTAAGTCTGAGAGCCTTCCAGGCTATAGAAGAGGATGCTAGGGTCCTTGAGAAAGCATTTAATATCAATGAAGAAGCACCCAAACTCAACCATGGAGAGAGGAGGTGTCACAGTGAGCAAGGCTGTATTTGCGAGGTAGAAAGTACTTGATCGGTGTTCTTTACAGGTGACTTTAGCTTCCCTTCAAGCCAACTACAGTGATCCCATTCCCCTTGCCAGAGAGTGGGTTAAGAATATGCATATACGCAATTCTGGCCAATGAGACATGAAGGGAATTCTCCAGGGGACTTTTGGAAAAAGTTTTTGTGCTTCTAAGAAGCAGACACAGGAAGAGCATCCTTGTCTTCCTCTGGGTGTTATTGTGTCTGATGAAGACATCTTGTTACCACAAAGGGAGCCAACTAGAAGTAAAAGCCAACATCTTGAGGACAGCAAAGCAGAGAGATGAAGACAACCTGGGTCCTTGGCACACTGAGCTGCTCATTGTATAACAGCTGGAACCCACTACTTCTAGAATTCTCATTAGTGAGATAATATATTTCCTTCTATGTTTGAATCTGGGTTTCCTATTACTTGTGGCTAAAGCATCCTAACCAATAGAGCAGGGGACTGGAATTCCTACATTAGCTGGTGGGAGCTTACAGCCAATGAGATTTGGGTATGAAGAAGATGTAACTGGTAACTTCACGGGCTAGTGACATCAGAACAATGGGGTCATTCATGCTTCTATACATGTCAGGTGTGACTCTTAATTTACAACCCAGCTGAGCTACGAATATTGTATCCTCTGCTTTTTTTCCTTTAATTAAAGTAAATCTGACTCTGAGCCCCTAATCCAGTTCAGTGGTGAAGGGGAGGAAGTCTATCCTCTACCCACTCTGGGTCCTTTTTGGCTGGACTACAAATTAAATTGACATGAGACAAATAGCAGGAGAAAATTTTAAAAAAGCTTTATAACATGTATCCATGGAAGAAACCCACTGGGTAACTCGACAAAATGGTGGAGGTTCTCATCTTAAATACCATCTTCAGCGAAAGACAAAGGAGGATGTTGGGGGTGTGGGGAGTCAGCTATGGGAGATTACCAGAAAAGCACAGTAAACAAGAGTAAGGTTGTTATGCAGATTTAAGGCCTCGCCTTCCTCACTGACAAGTTTCCAGAGATGAGGTCATCCCCCCTTCTTCCTGGTACAGAGAGGGAGATACCTTTACAAATGAAGATTTCCCTTATAAATGTAAATGTTTGATAAACAGAACTTTGGTAAGAATGGGCTTAGCAAGGACCCGCCCAGTCTATCGATACCCAGAATTATCTATGGTGATGGCCTGTCATGCGGACAGGCCTCTTATCTCAAATTCTTTTAGGCAGTTAGTGGTGGGGGAGGTCAAAGTGTCTTTCAGAAAATAATCAAGGTAAAGAGACATATTTTGAGGTGGCCAATTCTGATCCCCACAGTGGGCAGATAATTAATCTGTCATTCTGGGAGCTCAATCTTCTGAAAGACTGTGCCTAACTGGCCAAAAGTGTAGAGGTACTCCATCCATTCATCAGCCAATAGTCCACACTGAGTTTTCCTCTGATGCCTCAGGCCTCTTCCAGTTTCATGATTTTGCTGTTTCTTAGTCATACTCGGGGCCCAAGAATCTTTGGTGAGGCTGGAAACTCAATGCCTAAGGGCTCATGTCCTCTGAGATCTGACCCTTATCCAGGACCCTGTAATGCCTTCCGTTCAGGTCTGAAGAAACAACAGGTCCAAAATGGAGTCACTCGTGCTAAGCCCCACAGCAGCAAACCAAGACTTAACTGCAGTTTCAGCCTCTCCCAGGAGTTTTAAACCAATCAGTCTGGAATTTCATGATCAACACTAGTAAGGTAATCTGCCTGATAAGAGTCCTGCCTCTCCAGGCCCCTAAGGGAAGGTGACAGAGCCTGAAACAATCTGCTCTTTGTTTTTATAACTTCCTCGTTCAGCCCCCTTTTACCAATAAAAACCTTCCATTTTGTACAGCTCCTTGGAGCTCTTTTCTATTTGCTAGGTGGGATACTGTCCAATTCACGAGTTGTTTAATAAAGCCAATTAGATCTTCAAATTTACTCAGTTGAATTTTGTTTTTTAACATTTCTCATAATCAGTGTTATTTTCCATCTTTTTCTCTCTTTCTCGTCTCTGAGCATTCTCTTTTCTCTTCTTTGTCCTTCAAAGCCCTCCTCCCTTTCTCCCTCGGAGTGTTGGCATCATCTCATCAATGAGCCAGACTTTTACCACAGACAGGAAGATTTACTACCTTCAGACAGCTTCTGCTTTCTGTCCTGCAAGAATTCCTAAGGCAAGAAAAAACAGAAAGCCTGACTAGCAGTTCCTGCTTGGAAAGAGAAGGCAATGGAAAAACACAGCAAATGAATTAATACGGAAATTGTCTTGTCACGGGTACCTCAGAGGTGACAGGAGAGAACTCAGCCCAATAGGAGGGCTGGCTCCATGCTGAGTGGCAGCCAACCAACCAATGAGAGTGGGACAAAGAGAAGGAAGGTGGGTTCTGAGCACTGCTGGAGAAACCTTCTGTTAACTTGTGAAACCCGCCTCACAGCCCGGGATTGAGAGCCTGGGGACCCAGCTGCCTCTTTCCTACGTAGAGTGCCTGGGTGTTCTTAAACATACCTTTTCATTCCTATACGCATTCTCTCGGTGTCTGTCTTGTGGTCACACATGGGTCTATTATAAATACCAGCCTCACTAGGAGGTGGGAAGGATCAAGTGAGGTAATGTACCCGAAAGGTCTTTGAGTCGCTCAGCAGCCCAGGGCTGGAGCAGCTCCTGGTCTTCCCCAGCCTCCTCTGTGGAGGTCACCCTTCTCACATACGGCCCTGGTGGTCCCGGTCAGCTTGTGTCTGCCACAGCCCTCCAGGTGGCACGGGAACTCCTGGGCTCTGGACTTGCCTCAGAGATAAATGAGAGCACCAAAAGCACATGCGGCTGGGATTTAGACAGTGCCTTCCCACTCCGCAGCTGAAAGGACCTTTGAGATCATTAAGGCCAACTCCCTAATTTTACAGATAAGGGCCCTGAGGCCCAGAGAGGCCAGGGGACTTGGCTAAGGTCCCGTGAAGTTATAAGGGGATAGAACCAGGGTGCAGGCCCTTTGCTCCCAGCCCTCCCGTATCACCCAGATCTCACAGTCCTGGTTCTGCCTCTCCCGTGGTTCTGAATGACTGACCTGCACTGTCCTGTAGCTGCCTTTGAGGCCAGCACAGCTTGCTGCTGAAGGCTCTCTCCCGGCTGTTGGGCTGTGGGATGATTAACCCAAGGAGAATGAAGGCGCGGAGAGCCCACAAGCCTCCAATCTTGGGCTGGGCTCTTGCTCATCTCCGTCATCCTCAGAGCATTTTTAGGAGGAAATGGGACTGTGGGTTACTCAGAAGACAGCCCTGGGCATTTCCCAGTTTACAGGCATCTTCTGGGCATGCTCATTTGTGACTTTCTGACCTTAAGCATTTCAGCCTGGAGATGACCTTCAATCAAATGACCCTACCATAGGGCAAGCAGGCCTGGGAGTTTTTGACTCCTATTGTCTCCATTAGTCGAACAAACACCTCAGGGCATTCGGATGCAGGTAGCCTACCGTGCACACTGTAAGAAATATCAGGGTACTGGGTTGGCAAGCTTGGGCAAAGCCCTTACCCTCTATTAAATGGGGAGAGGAATACCTACTTCATAGGGTGGTTGTGAGGATTAAATAAGATGATGGGATGTAAAGTGTTTAGCTCAAGGTCACACACATGATAAGCACTCAACAAACGTTTACTGTTGTCGCTGTGATGGTTATTTTAATCCTGTCACTGTTCAGCCAGGATCCTTGGTACTGCTGCCTACTTCAAATCTCTGCCTGGTCTGAGAGATCTTCTGTTACTCCTCTTCCTCCCACCTCTACTTCCTGATCCCATCAGACAGACTTCTCATCACTTACTCCCCAGCATGGACCTGCCTCCCCTCCCGCCCACCCCTCAGCCACAGACACACACACACACACACACACACACACACACAACCTGTGCTCCAGCTCTGCTCATTGCCTCCTGCAAAATCTGGTTGTCAAGGTGTTGAGGGTGTCAACAGAAGTTGTCTTTGGGCGGGTGAGATTGTAGGCGGGTTTTTAAAAAATTTCCTTTCTTTGCTTGTCTGTATTTTCTGAGTTGTTTGTCATGGGCGTGTATTGCATTTGTGCCAAGAAAATATTATTTTTAATTTTTATAAAATCTACTCAGTACCTCTAGGAAAACTTCCCCAAAGGGTTCTACTGCATTCCGAACACTCCTTTTAACTTCTCGCCCCCTCAGCATCTCTCTTCTCTGTGCTTGGTACTACATCTGCATTCACTTGTGAGTTGTTCTGGAGATGCCCCTAAAGGGGTTCAGCATCCTTGAGCAGGCGGTAGGTGCCTTGAGGGTGGAGGCTGTACCATGTCTTCTGTAGAAACAGCTCAAATCTTTCTTAGCTGACTTCAGCTCTCCATCCCTCTCTCTGCACCATGGAGCCCAGGTGACTGAGAGAAGTCAAGGGTGCTTGGTTGGAGCAGGGCTTGGTTCTACCCAGTTGAGCTTCCCATTGTTCCTGTTTTATAATCCCTGACCCAGGGCTAGCAGCAGAGCCCAGTTTCTGGGAACCCTGATGGATACACAGGGCAGCTTTCAGCAAGGATTGGCCGTGACTTGGGGCTTGGGGCAGTGTCTTCACCTGCGCATGAATTTAACTTAGATCTTGCAAAATCTCCAGACAGCTACTGTGTGACCCAGACAGAGTGGGTCCCAGGTGACATAGCCACAGGCAAGAGAGAGTGAGGAGCGCACGGTATATGGAAGTGCTGGGAGTGTCACATGAAAGAGAACAGTCTGGGAAGTCTTCAGAAAGGAGGTAAGTCTAGGATGAACCCAAAAGGATAGATGAAGACATGGAGAGACCAGGGTGGGGGGCGGCAGGGGACAGGCCCAGTACAGAGGAGAGAGGGCGTGTGGGCATGAGGTTGGGAGCTGGCTGATGGGGGTGTGGATAGAGCAGTAAAGACTAGTAGTTAAGATCAAGCTCTGGAGTCAACAGACCTGTGTTTGAGTCATCAACTAACTATGTGATCTTGGGAAAGTTACTTACCCTCCACAGGCTGGGGTTTCTTTATCTGTGTAATCCAGCTAATGGTAGTTCCTTCCTATTAGGATTTTTATGAGGAGTTAATGAAATAATGCTTGTAAAATGCATTTTAAACATCCAATGAATGCTAGCCAAGGTTACTGCTATTATTGTATTATAATTATTATTATAAACCCATACTTGGCATTTGTTTTCCAGAAGAATCTCATTGCACATTCATTCGGGCCCTTCTTTCTCAGGCATTTGTTCACCTGCGTTTGTGCGTCTATCACATAATAATAATAATATATAATACACATATATTATATGTAATAGTAATATAAGAATAGCTAACATTTAAATTGCATATTCCGTGTGCCAAGCATTGTACTAATTACTTTATATGTATGAAACTCATTTAATCCTCCCAACAACGCTGTGAAATAGGTACTACTATCATCCACTTTTTTGTGTGTGTGTGTGTGAGGAAGATCAGCCCTGAGCTAACATCCATGCTAATCCTGTTTTTTTTTTGCTGAGGAAGACCGGCTCTGAGCTAACATCTATTGCCCATCCTCCTCCTTTTTTTTTTTTTTCTTCCCCCCAAAGCCCCATTAGATAGTGGTATGTCATAGCTGCACATCCTTCTAGTTGCTGTGTGTGGGACGCGGCCTCAGCATGGCCGGACAAGCGGTACGTCGGTGCGTGCCCGGGATCCGAACCCGGGCCGCCAGTAGCGGAGCTCGTGCACTTAACCGCTAAGCTACGGGGCCGGCCCCATATCATCCACATTTTATCAAGGATGAAATTGGGATACAGAGAAGTTAAGCAACTTGCCCAAGGTCACACGACTAATAAGTGACAAAACTAGAATTTTTGGTTCCAAGGAATCTGGTTCAGAATCCAGGCTCCTAACTACTTGGCTATTGAACACTCTTGCTATTTTCAAAGATACTGGGGAAAATAGAAGGACGAAAATGTAAGTTAAACCCTGATCCTACTCAAGCAGATTGTAACCAGGAGGAGTGATAAGACACATAAGATCATACCCACCCAAAGCACTGTGATCATGGCTGCCTGGAGGTCCTGGTAGAGCCCATGTCGGCCTCTGGGCATGCCTGGGTTGTCACTTGTGATCAGCTTGGGTCATCAGACAAAGTCCCTGTTGTAGGCGCTCTAAGAAGACCCCACTAACTGAGTGCATTGCTGATACCTTGTGGCCACAGTTGGTGCCCCCTGCCCCATGGAAGGCTGGATGACAGAATGTGTTGGATGGGTATAGACCCACCCCATAAGTGGTTGAAAAAATAACTCAAAGTACAGAGCCTATAGAGTGCAGGGTGGGTCATGGCCTCATTGTCTCATTGCCTCATTCACTGGCTGGTCATCTATTTTTCAGTTCTGTGCTCTGTGCTGGATATTACATGGAAAACAAAAAATATGTTTTGATTTTTTCCCTCTTGAGCACACTTCCAAAATCCCTAGGATTATTCCACTTGGCCCTTCCCAGCTTCCCAGCTTCAAAAGGCTTGTGCTTAGTGTAAACATTTACAGTGTGGGCGCTAAAAGGATCTCAGATAGTGGTATCCTGGAGCTGGCTCATACCAACTTGTAAGAACCGATTGTGAAATTTTCCAGAATTTTGCAAGCCAATTGTTAAATACAGCCATTATGAAAAATCGAATTGTATAAACTTACAATTAAACAAATTATATTAAAAACAAACGTAATAAATACTCAAAACTCATTATTTCATAATTACTTGACTGTATGGTACCCTACTGCAAGCCCAACTCCGCATTCAGTGAGGTGACAGCGGTAGCTTGAGTGGAGCCACGGGGGTAGTATTTACACCACAGGAGTCAGCCAACACTACAAATCAGCACCCCTCCCCCACAAGCCCGTAGTTAACATTTCTCTGCACACTGGCCTTAGAGATAATCAAATCTTGTGATTCTCACCGTGTTTCAGCCAAGGGGATCTGCTGAGTGTGCCTGGTTGCTGCCTGAAGGAGGAGGGGCAGGTGAGAGCAGTGGGGCTCTGCCCTGAGCTGGGCTAGCAGTATGGTTGTTTGTTTTTAATATGAACTTGCGTGTAAGATTTTGAGTAAAGTTCTTTTCACAGTTAGAAACAATTGAAAGTGACTAATGTGGTCTAATCTTATTTTACAGTCAGGAAATGGAACTTCTTACAGTTCAGATGCAGAGGAGAGAAATGACTTACCCTATGTCTCCCAGAGCTGGGTTCACTGCCTGATACGAGGGAGCGGACACCACGGCCCCCGCAGGAGGAGACAGCCTCCTGCAGACACTGCCCGGGGGCTTCCCTGGGCCCCGAGCCTCAGAGACCCTCTCCTTTCTCCTCTCAGATAGGTGGTCCTCCCCAGAGCTGCCTGTGCTGTGCCACTTTGCCCTGGAGAGGAAGTGGACTCCCAACCACACCTCACGGCGGTTTTTCTCCATAATGGAAACCCCTCCTGATGTCAGGGTGACTGGCTGCTTTTCTGAGCCCATCTTCCCAACTGACGTTAGGCCAAGTTGAAAACCCTACCCTCACAAACAGAGTTTTGAACTTGCTCCTGACTCTTGGTTGGGGAAATCTGCTTAAAGCCTTAAAAACAAACAAAACAAAACAGCTATTTTATTTTTTATCAAGCAAAGCCAGAAATGGACATCAGGGCCTGCTGGAGGGCAAGTGGACATGGTGGTGGTCGGGGGTGTGGCTGACAGGGAAGAGCTGACAGGTGGCAAAGTGGGGAGAGAAAAGGATATGGGAGTGAAAAGATAAAAAGAAACATTTAAAAGAACCATTTTTAGGGGTAAGAGAATTCCGCTACAGGTGTCAAGGAGTATATAATTTCCTGTGACTTTAAGCCTTGCCACTTTCTTTCTCCTAGCAAAACCTGATCTCTTGTGTGATCAATTAGTTTGCTTTATTATGTCATCCCAGTTACCCAGTGCCCACCGAGTACACGAATGTGTTGCACAAACATATCTTTGTGGTAACACCACAATGAAGAATTCTGTCATAATTGTTGTATTAGTTTGCTAGGGCTGCCATAACAAAATATCACAGACTGCGTGGCTTAAAAACAGAAATTTATTTTCTCACAATTCTGGCATCTGGAAGTCCAAGATCAAGGTATGGGCAGGTTTGGTTTCTTCTGAGGGCTCTCTCCTTGTCTTGCAGGTGGCATCTTCTCCCTGGGTTCTCACATGGTCTTTCCTCTGTGAGTGCACACGTCTGGTGTCTCTGTGTGTCCAAATTTCCTTTTCTTATAAGGACATCAATCAGATTGAATTAGGGCCCATCCTAATGGCCTCATTTTAACTTAATCACCTCTTTAAAAACATCTCCAAATATGGTTACATTTTGAGGTAACTCAGATATCTGAGATAATCCATATGCTGAGGTTAGGACTTCAACATACGAATTTTGGGGGAAACTATTCAGTACATAACAAATATTTAGGAAGTATTTATCCTATACTACATGAATAGGGCCTCGGTCACATACTCGGATGTTAGTGGTGCCCCCTCATTGACACTGAGAGGTTTTATCATCCACACAAATTGACTGCCATGCCTTGGGCTGAGAGCTCATCAGGTGACGTGCCTTTAAAAAAAAATCTCACGTTGGCTTAAAGAATTTTGAAAGTTCTATCTCTTCCTCAAATTGCCTTCTTGTTTTGTTTTTCCAGGAATTTCTTTTTTTTTTTTTTTGAGGAAGATCAGCCCTGAGCTAACATCCATGCTGATTCTCCTCTTTTTGCTGAGGAAGACTGGCTCTGAGCTAACATCTATTGCCAATCCTCCTCCTTGTTTTTTTTCCCCAAAGCCCCAGTAGACAGTTGTATGTCATAGTTGCACATCCTTCTAGTTGCTGTATGTGGGACGCGGCCTCAGCATGGCCAGACAAGCGGTGCGTTGGTGCGCGCCGGGGATCCGACCCCAGGCTGCCAGTAGCGGAGCGGGCGCACTTAACCGCTAAGCCACAGGGCTGGCCCCAGGAATTTATTTTCATAGGTAGCACATCCCTAAAGTATTTTCAATATGAGCAGAGCTCCTGATGACATGGAAACAGGTGCAATGGCTGAGCATGGCTGAAAGCAGGAGAAGGAGAGATCATTGGTCAAGGAAGACCAGACAGGCGAATGTCAAACCGTCCTCATCTAGAACATGTATTGAGTACTTCCTCTTGTGCTGTGTCACTTGTTCCCTCATTCTTTCCTGAATCCATTAGTGCTTGTCAGGCATCTGAAATAGCTGGGCAACTGCAGATACACAGGTGACTGATGTTATCAAGTCCCTGCCTTTATGAGTTTATAGTTCGACTGTGTTAACTATTAAAGAAAATGATTCAAATAAACACAGTCCTTGCCTTTCCAAGAGACAGGATCTTAAAGGGATCATGACCAGCAATTCTCGTCTTCCTTCCTGTCTCCCCATACACACACATTCAAATGAATCAGAAATACGAATTTAGGTATCCCTCTAACAACCTGGGTCATGAAAAATAAACAGGAAAAAGCATTATCTAGGCATTTCTTGCCCTCTGCCCCATCAGCTTATAAACCACTTGAGGATAAGAACCGAGGTATGTACTCCACAGCCCCAAGTATTCTTTGCATGAAGCGGATACTCAATATATATTCACTGATTTGACCCGAATCTTCAAGAAGAAAGATAGTTTAACCAAAACCACTACAATACTCATAAAGGTAATCACTCTCAGACTGAGGCAGGAGGAGAGGCTTGATTACCCCAGAAAAAAGCCCAAGTGACTATAGGTGAGTAGTCACTCTCCTTACCTCAGGGGCACCAGAGGTCTGTGTGCTTCTTCAAGTAATGAGTTGGAGACAAGGGGCAGTGGAGAGTTCCACCTGAATTTCCTGCCGCCATTTCAAAGTGTGGACTTAAATAGCCTGTAACTGGTGTAATTGCTCTGTGGTCTGCTCTCTATAAATAGTAGCTTATTCGTGGGTAAACCTTTGAAACTGCCAGACTCAGAAATTAAATAAATTCAATTCGACAGACATTTATTGTGTAGTCCAAGACAAGAGTGCTCTCAAACAGCTTGGATTATAAGTAGAGAAGAACCCGGAATCTGGAGAGGTAGCTTAGAAAAAGGTTGGCCTTTGTGTGTTGAAGATTTCTCTCTAAGGTCTAGGCACTGGCCCCCAAAACAAAGAATAAGCAGAACCCAGGCTGCGAGGTGGCACGATATAAAGCTAGAAAAGTGGAATGTTCCTCATTCCACATTGGTGATTCTATGACTAGTGTAATCCAAACATGGACTTGTGTTCCCTTGGCCGGTGGTAGTTTTGGGTATAGGCACATGACCCAATGCTGGGCAATAAGAAATGAAAAGAATCTGATGCAGGAAGGCTAAGGCGGGAAGGGGAGGGAGGAAGGTTTCTGGGAAAGGCTAATACTGATAAAAAGTTCCTCAATCAGTTATGCTTCAGATAGCAGATACCACTTAAACATTAAGCAGAAAAGGATTTAACTTAGGAAATTAAGTGCTTAAAAATTCATGGATGGGCTAGAGGAGTGGCCCGAGGCTTCGCCTCCAGCAGTAACCAGCAGAACACTGCAGAAATGTCAGCTAGGGTGGCTGCTACCTGCATCACAATCAAGAAGCTAGGGAATCGGGAAGCCACCACAGTAAGTGTGGCCGCAGAACTACAACACTTTACATATATCCAGGGATCAGGAAACCACCTCCAGGGCCAGACTGTGCCTGCTTGATCTGCCTGGGCAAAAATGGATGCTCCACTTCCTGCTTCTCTGCACCCAGGAAGCTGGTGACGGGCACCGGGACTTCTGCTGATAGTGCAGCAAAGGTTCAGGGCCTCCATGACCATGTTTCCTGCTGTCCAGGAACCAGCAGATGAAAGAGACCACAGTCTCCTCTCCGATTTCAAGAGGGTGCATCAGATGTGCATTCTTCCACATGGGAGGAGCTCTGCTGGTACAACACTCCTGCCCTCCCTGCATCCCCACACACACTCCTTCCCCAGGTGGCAGAGTGACATATCTGATTGGTAAGTGTGGAAGAAGAAACTTTACATGCATAGACCAGCCTGCTCCTCTTCTCTTTCTTTTAGGAGTCAGTTGCCCACAGGAAGTATGTTCTCTGCTCTGCAATTCCAGGGACAAGCTTCCCCTGCAGGGGAGGAATATGGTTTTCCAGAGTTGCCTGTGACTGGCTGGGTAAATTGGCCTAATACTGGAGTTCAGTGTTAGGAAGCTCACTTGCCTACAGTTACACTTGCTAACATCAGGTTTATCAGAAATAAGGGTAATGTTTTGATCTCCATATGCCAGCTTTTTCTTTTCTTTTCTTTCTGTTTTTCTTGTTTCTCTGTTGGTTCAGGAATTGGGTGAGGGCACTAGGGCTGGAGACAAGAAATCAACTTCCTCTTGTGCTCCAGGCTGACACCAGGCGTGTGGGCTGTCACGGTGCCTCCGGTTCATAACCATCAACAGTTTTCAAAGCATTTCACACCTATGTCTCATGTGATTCTCACAACAGCTTGTTGACAAAGGCAGGACAGGATTTATTAGTTGAGGAGCTAAGGCTGTGACTCTTAGTGTTTCCGACCTGTTCCATATCATGATACACATAGGAAACTGAAAAAAATAATATATGCATATTAAAATATATCTATAAAAATATATGCACACATAATTATACATATATATACATATCTATCTGTCTATCTATATATCTATCCATCTATCTATTTATCTCACTATGAAAAAAGTTGAGGCTGCTGGTGCCAGAGGTGATGAGCTCAGAGACCCTGGCTGCCCTAGGCCTTGCCTGGCTACTCCAAGCACTGAGAAGATCAGTATCTCAGCATACCTGTAACCCATTCTCTGACCACCAGTTGGGAAGTTCTAGCTTAGAGAAGTGTGCTAACTAGTTCAAGGCCACAAGTTAATACATAGAAGTTTGAACCCAAATCCTCTGAGTCTAAATCTAAAGAATCTCAAACATATGGGGCGGAGGGGTATTTGTTACCATCACACGTCCTCACTATGCCTTACAGGGTCAGAGATGGCTTCTCCTTCCAGTCAATGCCTACTGGACCAACATCTATCCAGAGATGCACTCTGCCTCCTGTCGTCTCCTTTCTGAACCAGAGCAGGTTTTTCTAGACACTTTCCGGAGAGAGGAGATCAGGGGAGTCTGCATTGAGGTCTCCTGATCTGGGTGGTCCTCCCCCTATCTGGTCTAGCCCTCCACCACGGGGAGGGCAGTGCCTATCAGATAACTAAGACACTCCTCTGCTTCTGAATACAGGCAAAGCCCTCCTCTCCAATGTGATCAGGACAGTAGATGGTCCACTAATTAAAAATATTGTTTCAAGTGGTAACCATGAGAACCATTCCTTAAACATCTTATTTTAACTTAAAGCCTATACAAGTATGTTCAGGCACCATTTTTTTAGGGTAGGATCAAGCCCTTTTGTTAGAGTAGGCTTCTATCAGTTGGAGTTCTGCTTTGTCTCTCTTGTGTTAACTGCACCCACAATCACTTATTCTACACATATTTATTGTGTTCCTACTAGGCACCAGACATATTCTGGGTGCTGGGGACACAGCAGTGAACAACACAAAGTCTCTGCACTCATGGAGTTTACATTCTATTGGAATCTTCTATAAGTTTCACTTTGGCTTTCTTTAAAGTAGAGTGAGAACTTAAAGACACAGGCAATCTGAGTACAGAATTATCTTAAGATGTTTACGCTTTTTTCCCCAATCTTTTTCATATATCTTTCCCACACCAATTCAATAGCAATTTTTGTGTGTGACTCATCCTTATCAAGCCTTTCCAAAGCAGACAACATCAGTTTTCACAGGAAAAAGAACTCTTTTTGCACTCACATTTCATTGGTTTTCACAATAATTAAATTACATAATCAGAACCGCAAGTACAATGGGCAGAAATGGGTTTGGAAACAAATAGCACTGAGCCCTGGTGAGCACTCGGCTCGACTTGTGGGAACAGAAGTACTGTCTACCAGTCGAGTATCTGGCGTGCCATGGGCATCCGTGGGCTTTTATGGAGGAGTCAGAGCATCCGTTAACCCGGTGACG
Source organism: Diceros bicornis minor (assembly GCF_020826845.1). NCBI lineage: Eukaryota > Metazoa > Chordata > Mammalia > Perissodactyla > Rhinocerotidae > Diceros > Diceros bicornis. Next base: position 14,219,336 of record NC_080763.1, read on the forward strand.
TGGTCAGGTGGAGGTGTTTTAAGAGCTTCTGCCACACTGATCACCTATCTTCTCCAGACCAAATGCATATTGGACTTTGAGAGTGACTTATCCCATTCTTTGATTGAACGGCTCAAGTACTTATTCCAAAGCTTTACAAATGTGGGGGAAACAGGGAGTTGTACTTTTATTTAGCTAGGTTTTGTTTTCTTTTTTCATAAAATTCATAAAGGGAAAAATATTTGTGTGTTGCCTTGTGTGCGATGTCTCATGTGAACGTTGTCCTTTTCTCCACAATCCTCCCTTAAGTATCTCCCAGGTCAGGGGCCCCAACCTCTTCCTCAGGCACACCACTTCCTCCCTCAGGATAAGGCAGCCCCGGCACCTATCCTTCCTGTGACATACAAATCCTGTCCCTCGGGCACCAACTGAGTAGCAGTGCATTTTCCCTTAGTTCAGGTCTGCAGGCTCTGCAGCGGGAAGAGGTCAGCTCTGGGATGTGATGGGGGTAAAGGAGGAGAGGCAGCAGAAGACTGGCCTCTTTCCATCTGAGGCAGATGTAAATCCCCACCCCAAAAATGCAGATTTCTTCAGAAAACAATACAATCTGATCTTCTTTACTTTTCATGAAAAATGCATATTTCTCTTATTATTATGACTAGACCCCTATTTTCCTAGCCTAGATTTCATGACAGAATCCCCCCTGTGAACTGAAAATGCCCCTCCAGAACCAATCATGACAAATGGTGTTGTGTTCAAATAGCGTATCTCTGATGTCCAAGTTTCTCCCCAGAGTAGAGGTAAAGTACTCAGCTCACCCTCTACAATAAACACCCGTGCTGTGGAAGAGACAGTTCCTTCCTGTTTATAAAGGGACAGGAAGAGAATGTGTGCCTATATATCCTGACAACAGCACACCAAAAAGAGCCAGCCATATCAGAAAAAACAGGCGAGAATAATGATAAGAAGTCAATGGTAAAGACTGTTCAGTGTCCCACGGTGCTCCTCAGGCAACAGGAAGATGATGGAGATCATTTAATCCAACCTGCTTATGTTATAAATATGGAAAAGACATGGGGTGAAAGGACGTGCAGAAGACAGAGCTGGCCTGAGGCAAAGCTGGGATAAGGAGTCTCTGACGTTTAGTCATTTGTTGCATCCACTACACCAGCTGTTCTCAAAGTGTGGTCCACAGACCCGCAAGGATCCCTGCGACACTTCCGAGGTGTTCATGAAGTTAAAACGATATTCAGAATGATACTAGGATGTTCTTTGCCTTTTGCACTGTGTTGACGGTTGCCCTGAAGGTGCAAAAGCACTAATGGGTAAGACTCCTAGCATCTGAGTGTGAATCAAGGCGGGCCCCAAGCTGTACCAGCCGTCGTTGCCACATACTTGCAGTAAAAACGAATGCCAGTTTCACTTAACAATGGCCTTAATGAAGCAGTAAAAATGATTAATCTTATTAAATACTGACACTTTTCAAAACAGTCTGTGTAACAAAATGGGGAGTATGCATAAAGTACTTTGCTTGCATTCCCAAGTATGATGGTTAGTTCTAGGAAAAGTACTCAGGGGATAGAGCTGAGTTGAACTAGCAATTTTTTTCATGAAACTTTTTTTTTTTGCTTGAAAGACTAAATGACAAAGAATGCTTCCTCAGAGTGGGTATCTGGCAGACATTTTCTCAAAATGAACAGAGGGAGCTTGTCACTTCAAGGAAAACAACTAACAGTATTTATTGCCAATGATAAAATTTGAGCTTCCAAGTGAAATTAGAATTTTGGAAAACTTGTCTCTACTATTGTGGAGCCTGCGAGTTTCCCTATACTTAAGGACTTTTCTAACGAGAATGATGATGATATTCATGAATGTGATTTTTTTTTGATATTGTATAATGAAATGTATCAACATTTGGAATATCTGCATAATTCAGTAAACCAGCATTTTCCAATGACCAATGCATAGTATTACAAAATCATATATGGGTAAAAGATCCAGTCAAAGTGCACAATAAACCCATAGATTTTAACATCACAGAATATAAAAAGTTCATTGATGGGCTTTAAGATTCCACATGGCAACTAACCTTTAAGAAACTTGTTATGTCTGGTGCAGTATCAGAAAGAATATCCACAATTATCTAAAAAGACTATTACTCTTTTTCCAGCTACATATCTGTGTAAAGCTGGATTTTCTTCACATACTTCAACCAAAACAACATATTGTAGCATATTGACTGCAGAAGCCAATATGAGAATCCAGTCACCTTCTATTAACCCAGACATTTTAAAAATCTGCAAAAATCTATATAATGTTATAAACCAATGTTACTTCAATAAAAATAAATATCCTGTTTAAAAAAACTTGCAAAAATGTAAAACAGTGTCACTCATCTCACTAATTTTTTTTTGTTTTGAAAGGTATGGGTTTTTCTTAACAAAAATGTTATTTATATTAACATGTAATGGGTTTATTATTGTTATTTATTTATTTATTGTGCTGAGGAAGATTCACACTGAGCTAACATCTGTTGCCAATCTTCCTCTTTTTCGCTTGAGGAAGATTAGCCCTCAGCTAACATCTGTGCCAATCCTCCTCTATTTTTTTGTATGTGGGTTGCCACCACAGCATGGCTGCTGCCGAGTGGTGAGTGGTGTAGGTCTGCATCCAGAAACCGAACATGGGCTGCCAAAGTGGAGCATGCCAACTTTAACCACTAGGCCACAGGGCCAGCCCCCTATTACTGTTATTTTTTAATTAATTAATTATTTTAGATTTTCTAGATTTTCTAATAGACATAACCTACACAAATTTTAAGAATGTAAAGGGGTCCCGAGACTAAAACGTTTGAGAACCACTACATTACACCATTCTGCCTTCCAGAAAGTGGACTGAAGAAGGTACTTCTTTCCCCTTTCCCCAAGTAAGCCAAATAAGCCAATGCTGTTACTGTTCTGTGTTTAACCCCAACCTGCCCTCTTCCTCCAGAACTGTTAAGAAGCAAAGAAAACTACAAAAGAACAGCAGATTGCTGAAATCAAAGGACCCAAAAGAAGGAGAGAAGGCAAAAGAAGCAAAGAAAGGAGTTTTTCTGGAGCCAGGCAAGGCTGACCAAGGACCACCTCCCCTCCCGGCAGCCTGGCTGGAGTTGCCGATTTCTTTTTGCTACTTTGGCCTGACCCATCCACTCACTCCCACTCCCCAAGTCTCAACACTCCCCTAATCCCCTTCCTGGAACACTTGCTCTCTGGGACCTCAAAACATAAAGGGACTTATTAAAGCTTTGGGCTGATCCCCACCCCCAGACCCCTGCTCCTGATACCCCCCTCTGGGATTAAGGTACCTGGAAAGATACTTTCAGATTGTGGCTCCACAGCCCCCTGTCCTCAGGCTTAGGGCTGAGATGAAAAGGGACGGCTCCTGTTTCTAGACTGAAAAAGAAATGTAAATCTCTCACAGGCCACGTGCCAGAAGCTGCCAGGAGGCCATTTCCCTGTTAGTCAACAGAGCCGCCTGGGCCATCTTTCTCTTCTTTAATAACCTGTGGGGCACCTATTGATTGCACATGCTGGTCCCTCATAAATTAGAACAGGGATGCCTTCCGGTTGCTCTGGAGCAGCGTGGATGGAGAAATTGGCTCACTAGCACTTCATGCTCACGGAGCACAGTGTATCGCACCACATAAACATGAAGAATATGTATCATCGGGCGCTGAGAACGCACGGGAAACAACTCCGTCAGCTGTGGAGGCTTCCAGGTACTGTGCTGCAGGCTTTAATTAGGCGGTTTCTTCCACCTGTCCTGGAGACTGGCAGAAATGCTGTTTGCATGCCTCCTGCTGCTGTGGCTCTGCTTTCAAATGGTGGGAGCTCAAGCTCTGGTGGGTAGGAGAGGGGCCTGCTCCCGTCTCTACCCCCTCACCAGGATGAGAGTCAGCAAGTAGGAAAGGAATGTTCATGTCTTGTGCTATGGTGGAGAGAACACCCAGTGAACAATCAAAAGAATCAAATTAAAACACTTTTTAAACTCATGCTTCAGCTACTTACAGCTATGTGATCTTGGGTAAGTCCATTAATCTCTCTGAATCTCAGCATCTCATCTGGAAAGTGGAGAAAGTAATAATACCTAGTTGGTTGTGAGGTTTGAGGAAAATAAGGCCTGCTTGGTGTGTCCTGTATGCTACAGTAAACACTTGCTGAAACTGAATTCGAATCAGTTAAAGGACATGATGACAGGTATAAGTCTGAAACTATTTCTTTCTCCCACCTCCAAAATCTGGCATCAGGAACTTTCCACCAATACCACTAGCCAACGCCTTGCTCTTTAAGGAAGAAGTGAGGCCATGGAATTCATAGCTTGATAAATTGGAAATGTTTCTCTCATCCCTGCTGTCTTCCTGTGCTCCTCCTGACCTGGATTCTGAATTTAAAATTCATTTCAGAGGGAACCTCTCTAAAGTGGATAGTAAACACAGATAAACATACCAGCATAGTGGGTGAGTAGCACTGTCCCCACAGTTCTAACATGGTCCCTTTTGCCATTGCTAATTGAAAGGACCAGATGGACTGTGTGTACAGCCATATTTTCCTACCCCTTCCCCCGGTCCTGGAAATGATATCTGATTATCTGCTGCTCTGGGATGAAGTGTGGAGTGGGTTGAATGGTGGCCCCCAAAAAGATACGTCCACATCCCAGAACCTGTGAATGTGACCTTACTTGGAAGACGGGTCTTTGTAGATGTAATGAATTGAAAGATCTTGAGACAAGATCATCCCAGATTATCTGATTGGGCCCTAAATCCAACGCAAAATGTCCTTATGAGAGACAAGAGGAGAAAATACAGACATAGAGGAGAAGTCCATGTGAAGAGGGAAGCTGAAAGAGGCAAGGAAGGGTCATCCACCAGAGCCTCTGGAGGGGGTGTGGCCTAGCAGACCCTTTCCTTTCAGACTTCTGGCTTCCAGAACTGTAAGAGAATAAATTTCTGTTGTTTGAAGCCACCCAGTTCGTGGTCCTTTGTGACAGCAGCCCTAGGAAACAAGTGTGCTCCCCGAGGATGGAGCCCAGCTCAGGTTCTTCTTCCACAGATGCTTTCTCCTTATGTGGGAGGATTTGCCTGAGCAGCAGCCTCCACCGGCCTGGTCAGCAACCAACACTCAGGGAATCCAAACACCCAGATGGGGCTGTGGCTGAGGATCTGCAGTGGAGAAAGCATCCTAGGGTGTTTTCAGCATGCGTCGGCAGGCAAGGCACAGGAGAAATGGCCTGAATTTTGGAACTAGACAGACTGGTTTAAAACTCCACTCTACTACTGGCTCTGTGACTCCAGACAAACTATGTGCCCTCTCTGTGCTTTAAGTTCCTCAGACATAAAATGAGGATAATAATGCCTACCTTGTAGGAAGGAGCAGATCCCGGATCTGAGGCTTGCATAACTTTGGGGACCCTTTTAAAGAAAAAGAATACAAAGTTTCAAATCCAAAATTAGGAGTGGGACCTTGAAAGAGCCTCGTGCAAGTGAGGGACCCGAGGCTTACACTAAGCCCACCTCTGTCCACAGGGTGCTCTGAGGGGTACAGGTAAAGACATGACGCCCTGGGCAGTGCCTGGCTCCTACTGGGTGCTCTGTGAGAGAGGAAGCTGTCTGGATGAAGAATCCTACACCTAAGCGCCTACTGAAAAGTGCATAGATACGTTTGCAACACACAAAAGAACGTCTGGTAGGTTATGTTCCATGGCAGGTTGCCAGGTGTTGTCTTGATATCCATTTTCCCTCCTTTTCTGTAACAGAAAACTGACTTTTTGGCAATGGCCATGTGCTCAGCTAAAGCCTAGCTTCCCAAGCACCTCTCGCAGCTAGGTGTGGCCGTGAGACTAAGTTCTGGCCAAAGAATAGAAGCAAAGGAGCGTCAGAGACTTCTACAAGGTCTCCTTATAGGGGAGTGTTATGGGTTCAATTGTGTCCCTCCAAAATTCACATGTTGAAGTCCTAATCTCAGTATCTCAGAATATGACCTTATGTGGAAATGGGGTCCTTTCAGATGTAATTAGTTAAGAGGAGGTCATTAGGGTGGGCCCTAATTCCATATGAATTGTGTCCTTATAAAAAGGGAAAATTTGGACACACACACACACACACACACACACACACACACAGGGAAAACATTATGTGAATGCGGTGATGCTTCTACAAGCTAAGCAACATCAAAGATTGCCAGCAAATTACTAGAAGGAAGGCGAGAGGCATGGAACAGTCCTCAGAAGGAACCAACCCTGCTTACACCTTGATTTCAGACTTGTAGCCTCCAGAACTGTGAGACAATAAATAAATTTCTTTTGTGTAAGCCACTCAGTCTGTGGTACTTTGTTACAGCAGCCCCAGCAAACTAATACAGAGAGATATGCCCTTCTTCACCACTTTTCCATTCTGCTGGCCAGAATGCAGATAAGAGGGCAGACCCTCCAACAGTCATCTTGAGCCATGAGAATGAGAGTCACATTCACAGATGGCAGAGCAGAGAGCTAGGAGCCTAGGACCCTGAAAACTGCATGGAGATGCCACACTAGCCCCAGAGTGCCTACCTTTGGGCTTATTTTCCCGAAAAATAAGTGAACTTGAAGTTTTCTGGTTGTTGTTGTTTTGTTTGTTTTTTGAAACATGTTACTGAACATAATCCTAACTGATACACTTAGAATTTTGCTAAATTAGTTATTCTTTGGAGAGAGGACTAGGATTGGAGTATCAGTGGTAGGTGAATTTTAGCTTTATCTATAATGTTTCAATTTTGATGTCAAGAATATATTCAGGCATTCTTTTGTAATTAAAAAATAAATATTTTATAATAAATAAACCACACGGAAAAAAAAAAGAGGGATGAGAACCTATAGATTAAAAGAGACCTAAGAAATAAATCAACTAATTGCAATGTGTGAACCTTATTTGGATCTTGATTTAAACAAAAACATTTTTAAAAAATTTTGAGATAATTGGGGAAATTTTAATATTAATTGTATATTTGATATTAAGGAATTATCATTAATTTCTATGTATGCTAATAATATTGTAGTTATGTATTTAAAAATTTAGACTTGAAAACACGGTTTTTCAACCTTAGCACTACTGTTATTTTGGGCCAGATAATTCTCTCTTGGGGGGGCTCTCCTTTGCATTGTAGGATGTTTAGCAGCAGCTCTGGATTCTACCCACTAGATGCCAGTAGCACCCCCACACACAAGTTGTAACAATCAGTAATCATCTCCAGACACTGCCAAGTGTCCCCTGGGGGGCAAAACTGCCCTGGGTTGAGAACTACTGCTCTAAAATTTAGAAATAATTGCTGGAATATTTATGGGTGAGATGACTAGATGTTTGGATTTTGCTTCAAAATAGTCCAAGTGATGGGAGTAGGTAAAGTGCCCCATAATGATAGGTTTAAAATACGTTTTATTTTTATTATTATTATTTTTTTAAATAGATTTTTAAAAAATTTGAAAGAGTCTATTTGGACTTCTCTTTCTATGAATATGGTGGACTCAATATTCTAAAATATTTCCTCACCATAAAATCTGAATATACTGGATAAAATATTGGTCCAAGATCTTGTCTCATGTCTCCTACATGACCATTAAAATCCAAGGCTCTAGTTTCCAGACCTGACTGTGGGCAAGGCAGGCCCTCCCTTCCACATCATTAACTCAGCTCCACTCTGCAGCATCCTTCATCAGGGGCTCCTCATGGGCCTACTTCAGTTGCCTGGTGACCTAAACCCTCAGGCGAGCCTCCCAGTTCTGCCCCATGGGCCTCCTCCCCCAGGAAGGGGCACAGAGGGGTGCCCAGCTCCAGCCCAGAAGCTGTGTTAAGAGCCAGATTCGGGCCAGCCCCATGGCTTAGCGGTTAAGTGCCAGCTACTGGCGGCCCAGGTTGGAATACAGGCGCACACCCACGCACAGCTTCTCCGGCCTGTGCTGAGGCCACCTCCCACATACAGCAACTAGAAGGATGTGCAACTATGACATACAACTATCTGCCGGGGCTTTGGGGAAAAAAAGGAGGAGGATTGGCAATAGATGTTAGCTCAGAGCTGGTCTTCCTCAGCAAAAAGAGGAGGATTAGCATGGATGTTAGCTCAGGGCTGATCTTCCTCACAAAAAAAAAAAAAAAAGAGCCAGAGTCATTAGGGCCTTGCCTGGCCCATTCCCTCAGAGAGTCCAGCCCATTAGCTTCCTGCTGACTGTTTGCAGAACCCTTATGCCCCTGCAGAGCACCAGGCCAGCCCACTCCCTTTAAACGTGCACCTTCCCTGTACCCATATTCACCACCTGCTGCTTCACTTGGCCACCTGCTGCTTCTCTTGGCCACCTGCTGCTTCTCTTGGCCACCTGCTCAGGACACTCTAAGCCTCTATGGTGCGCACACTCCCCTGGCCGTCTCTGCTGACACTTTCAGGCCCACCTGACTTCCCAAGGCCCTGAGCTTGCCCTCATGACCAAGGCTGTGAGTTGTCAGCCAAGCCCACCAGGAGTCAGGGGGAGTATAGGTCCGAGGCAGGGCCTCTGAGCTGGAGGCAACAGGGTTGCAAGTTCTCTGCTGCGGCGCCGAGCGGGGCTGTGGCTCAGCTGCCCACGCGGCTCCGGGGGGCAGTGCGCTCTGCTGGCGAGGCGCCGAGGGAGCCCGCCCGCGGCTGAGCCGTCTCCATCAGTGCTGGAGGCAGGTGGAGGCAGCTCAGGCACCGAGCAACCAGCACCGCAGACGCTGTTCGGACAGAGCCGCGGAGCAGCGTGGGGTAAGCCGGACCTGGCTATTGTCACACGGACACTGTTCCAACCACAGCCACACTTTTCAGAGGTGTAGGTGTCTATCTGGTGGAAGGATCTTTGAGGTGAGAGGACGGCAGGAGCCCAAGCACCACCACTTCCTCTGCTTCTCTGAGCGTACCGATATCAAGCCACCAATCCTGGTTCGGCTCCATTCTTCTGCCCACTGAAGTAGAACGAGGTGAAATCTGGCCACCTACTTGCCTGGGAGTCAGTCATGGCCGCTCGTGAGTTTCCAGGGCGTTGAGAGGTGTGGATGGACTTGTATGAGGAGCCATTTCGCTGTCCTTCACAGAAGCGTAATAATGTGTGGGTTTACAACAGCACGTAGGAGTTGGAGAGCCTTGGGTTCAATTCCCGGATCTTCCATTTATCAGCTGTGTGAACCAGCAGGCGAGGTAGTCAACACCTCTGTGCCTCGCCTTCCCCATGTGTGAGATGACAATAATCCCACCTACTTCATAAGGTCGTTGTGTATTAAATGAGATTACATATATAATATATACTTATAAACATACACATGTAATGCAGAAGCAGGGCAGGAAAGAGTAATATGGCCTCTCTCAATTGTTCTCAAGCTCCTGTTATTAATGAACCTCCTTTCATGTCAGTGAGGTGAAGGATTGTCCTCAGTCTACACAAGTGGCTCTTCTTTTCCCACCACAGTCTCAGTAGTGATATGTCAGGGGTCAGTAATACTGCCTGTGCCCATCACTATAGCTGTATATAACAACAGCTACAGTTTATTGAAAGTCTGTTCATAGAGACAAAGACCGTTTTCATTCTCAGGCCGTGTTGTCAAGCAAGTGAAGTAGACCTAGAGAAGGAAGATAGCTGACTGGCAAAGGGAGCAGTGGAGAGCCATTTAAGATGTTGGAGCAAGAGCATCACTGAAATAATCAAATATAGGCACAACAGGACTCACATTTTTTGAGCGTGGAGGCCTATCGATTACTCAGAGGTGTTTGTGGTTAGGGCTCACCAACAATGGTGCTCCTAGGGTTTGATTGTGGACGCTTGTTGTTTTTGCCTACCCACCCTCCCTCCCCCATCCTCAATACCAGATGGTCCTTTGGGAACCACCCATCTTCCACTCTCTTTCCACGTAGTTTAGGTGGGGATGACCTCACAACTCCTCACCTCCGCCTCCAGTGGGGGTCTATGACCCAGGCTTGGCTAACTACAGTCATAGTGATTGGTTGAGGAGTGAGTCCTTTGTCCAGAGAGGGTCAATGAGAGTCAGCACTGGGACTTTTGCTGAAAGAGGGACTCTTTTGCCACTGGAGTTGCTAAGCTGAGAAGTTGTGAGCTGAAGCCAATGGTGGAAGCATGAGCAGAGTCTGCCTGAGAATAGAGACAACAGAGAGAAAAAGCAGATCCAAGAGGTAGAGATACATAGATTTCTTGTTGCCCTTGCTGAGCACCTGGAACTAGCCATTCCTGAAGATGTAGAGTTTTAAATTACATGAGCTAACATATTACCTTTTTAAAGACAGCTTGAATTGGGTTTCTGTTAATGGCAACCAAGGAGTTCTGACTAATTTATCTATTTATTTTTTATTTTGATTAAAAATTTATAATTTTTACATTGTGACATAAAAACAGAACTCTGACATGTTTGACAACATACTTTTGACAGTTCTATTTCTGACAAGGACATGCGGGGAAGTTGAGGGAACACATCCTCTGTGTCCATCCCCCTCCTTTCTAAGTACACTTTTATTCAGAGCTACATAAATGTATGTGGATGATCTTATGCTGATGACAGTCAGAACTGTGCTCCAAGAAGATTATAGCAGTCAGGAGTACAATTAGAGTAGGGAGAGACAAGAGGCAAAAAGACTGCTCAGAAGGCCAGTATAATAATTCAAATGGGAAGTAATGCGGATCTTCTCTAGGTGGTAGCCACAGAAATGGAAAGGAGAGACCCTGCAGAGGTGGGATTATCATGGTTTGGCAAAGGTAAAGGTTTGGTAAAGGAGTCAACATGCAATGTTTTTGCCTACAAGGCCCTCCAGGACCTGACCTCCTGCCTTGTCCCTGACTTCTCTCTTACCCCTCTTTCCCTTGCCCAGTCTGCCCGGCTACACTGGCTTTTGCACTCACTGTGCCCTCTGCTTGGGACACTTACTCCAGATAGCCCCTGGGTCATCTCCTCACTTCCTCGGGCCTCTGCTCAGATGGCGTCGCATCAGAAAGGCTTCCCTGAACTCCCCCAACCCGTCTATTATTGCAATCCCATCCCACCACTCCTTAAACCTGCTTAATTCTCCGTAGTACTTCACCCCTCATCAACTATGTATATATTTCTTTTCTGTCTCCTTTGACTCGAATGCACTCCGTGAAGGCAGTGACTTTTGTTCACGGCTGAGTCCCCACAACCTAGGACAGAATCTGGCAGAGAGTAGGTACTCAGTGAATATAAATAAATAAGTCTTGAACAGCTGGGGCAATGATGTGGCACTGACAGAAAGAGAAACTCTGGGAGATGAATGAGGCCAGGGTTGGTGGCGTGGAGGAATGAGGTGGTGAGTCATTTTAGGGCCCATGGAATTGAAGGTTAGATGTGCAAATGGCAATATCAGGCTGGTGGTTGAAGTGCTGGTCTGGCACTCAGGAGAAGCCAGAGGTGGGGATCTAGTGAGGACTTATGCATAAAGGCTGGTGGAAGCATGGAGTCAGTGAAATCCCTGCTAAGACCATGGAGAGAGAGGGAGGGAGAGAGAGAAAGAGAGAGAGAGAGAGAGACTGAGATAAGATCTGGGGACAGAGCGCTAGAGAAGGCCTAGGGTAACCAACTACTCCCAGTTTGCCCAGGACTGTCCTGGTTTAAAAACTAAAAATCTAGCGTCGTGGGAACCCCCTCAGTCTCGGGCAAACTGAGATGCTTGGTCACCCTAAGCAGGCCCTTCCATTGAGGTAGAAGGAGGGGAAGGACTGGTTGGAAAAGATAGAGGAAAAGCAGCCTGGAGCTTCCTCACAGAACCCAAGGAAGAGGAGAGCTCTGGTAAGGTTTCTTTCCGCTGTTCCAGCCACATGGTAAGATGGCCACGTTCCAAGATAGCGAACCTCTCACCCCATCATCAGGGATGAGAAAGTCAGTCAGCTCCCTGACTCTCTCACCCCTCCCCAGCTCCCTAACCTACAGGTCTCTCTCCTTCTTCTCCCTCAAGACCAGTTTGGTTCTGAGCTTCTGAGCCCAGGAAGGCTGGGTTACCTTGGAGCTTCCCCCTCCCCCCACACCCAGTAGCAATTGGTGGCTTCCTGGGGGGCCAGGTGATTGGTTTGGTTCCAGGGCTTCGGCCCCAGCTCAGACTGGCTGTAACGAGTATGAATCCTTAAATTCTGGTATCTAGGGGCTTAAGTGATGCCTTGAGTAAGGAGTTCTCAGTCAGTGACCATTTTCTGCTTGTCCCAGGTGGAATTTAAGAGTGTAAACAACTCTGCATTTGCCTAGCCACCGTGGCTGTGCAAACAGGAAACTGCCTCTCCTCTTGTAAACAACACCGGCCAAGATTAGTTGCACTTGTAAGGGGCCAGCTCTTAGCACTGGGCACTGAGTTGTACCCAGGACTAACTTTCAACTGAGGAAAATGGTTGCTGGGGACATAGAAATACAAAACTGTCTTAAGGGGCATTTTCAAACCTGTTTCTGAACCTGGTAATGGAGCAAGTCCTGAACCAAGTATTTGGAGCTGTCTTGTTGCAAAGAGCAAATGAAACAATAAATTAGAAAATATCTTAAGTTGTGTATTTTAAATAATTACACAAATGCAAGATCTTATCACTGGGTCTTGTTTGAAATAAAGGAACTGTCGATATGTGATCTATAAAAAACATAGCCCTTGTCCTTGGAAGACATCACGGCTTACCTGTAGAGGCAGGACATACACAAGCTTATGATAAGAACTTAACTATATTTACTAAGCAATGTATAAGGAAGTAGAAATAAATGTTGTGTCAACTCCCTGACTCTCTCAGCCCTTCCCAGCTCCCTAACCAACAACTTACATATGGGCCTTCTAATGAGCATGGAGAAAAGTGCTCTAATTCATCCAGGCCAGAGTGTGGTAGTGTTTCCAGCCCCCTTTTTTTTTACCCACAGACCTGTTCCAGGAAGAAGGGGTCAGGAATGTGGCAAGCTTGAGCTTAAATATATTGCCAGATATTTAATATTAAATATTCAGTAAATATTTCTAGGCCATCTACTTGAGGCCTAATGCTGCATTGGGCCCTATGGGCATCTAAAAGAAGGTCCCTGCGCTTCATCTTACTGGAGTGAAAAAACCAAGGTCCCCCAAACGAGGTCTCATATTGTTAAGTGCCAATGTTAGTTATAAGTGCAATAAAATTCTGGAAAAGGGAAACATTAATGTTTTAAGTAGACTTTATGTTTCATGGAGGCTGGGCCATGCACTGGACAGACTGTCAAGACAGAAGGAAACTTGCTGAGTCGGGGCATAATAGAATGAATGGATATGGCATTTGGAAAAACAGTGGTAAGACTTTCTGCTGAGATCCAGCTTGAGAAGGAAGGGGAGATGTTTTATCGTTCCTTACAACATATGGATTGCTTTCAGTAGCGTACAAAGAATCCATGGTTCTTAAGAAGTTAAAGGACTCACATGGAGAAACTGGCACCCCTAAGACATGAACAGATAACCTGGCACTTAGGCGTTTAAAAGCCCAAGTCTTTCTGGAATATGAATGCCCTTTGTGCTGGGAAGAAGCACCTGCAACCAACTGATATGACTTCACATCAGGAGAGGTGAGGTTGTGCTGTGGTAACAATGAGCCTCTAAATCGCAGTGTCTTGATACAATAAACAGTTAGTTCTTGCTCACGCTATGTGTTCAACATGGATAAGGGTGGGGTGGGGGTGGGGGTCTCTGCTGCATATAATCTCCCAGGGACCCAGGCCTACGGAGGTTCACCGTCTTGGAATGTTGCCATCTTACCCTGTGGCTTCTGGGGTTGCCGTAGTGGGGGAAAGAAAACCTGTGTGTCACACAAGATGTTTATGAGACCCGAGTGTGTGGGTGGCTTACATCACTTCTACCAACGCCCAGTGGGCTAAAACCCAACTGCGAGTGCTAGGAACTCTGGGATATATCATCTTCCTTTGTGCCCTGAAAGAGGAAAAGTGAAAGAGGATTTGGTAAACACATAGCATTATATTCATCGTAACCTATGATCCAAAATTAATAATAATAGCTAACATGTATATTTTGCTAATCCTTTGTAACAATCCTGTGAGGTAGCTTTTATTATTATCTCTATTTTAAAGATGAGGAGAGTGATGCAAAGAGAAGTTAAATCCCATATTCAAGGTACCACAGTAGTAAGTGGCACAATAGGGATTCAAACTCAAATAGTTTTTCTCAAGAGTTCACGCTGCTATGTGGCCATTATGCCATATTACCTTTGTCGTGGGTTTAGTCAAAATAGGCGTCAAGTCATTGATCTTATGTACCCTGCACCTCTTACACTGGGGTATAGAAAGCTTCCAGCAATGGTATTAAGCTTGACTTTCACCAGGTTCCCCTTGCCAATATTCCCATAGTGTTAGTTGTATAAATATATTTACAATGCTCTTGACCTGCCTATTTTGGTATCCATCTGTTCTAAGGGACGTGGATGAGAACTTGCTTGTGTCTAAGCTGTATGCGTAGATGCTGTTTGTAAATGCAACACATTCTTGCATAGGCTTCAGCAATCATCAAAAGCATTGTGTCCTCTATTTCTGTCCTTGGGTGAGGCCTCCTATTTCCCCTGTCCTTAACTGCTCTTCAGTGCAAGTTCTTCTCATTCTTTGGAGAGCAGAAGTTGAATGAACTATTTTTTTCTCCTAAATCAATGTAATAGAGCAGATATGTACAGACTAGTGGTGGCGGAGACATTGGCAGCTGGCCTCAAGCATGGCTAAATGATGTGTGTACTAGGAATCCATGTTATCTCAGGCCTCGGGCCTATTCAAGTTTCCTTATATTGTTGGATTCCCAAGGGGAAGGGGAGGGAAATCCCAACTCACCAGGTCTCGGGATGACGCGGGCCCACAGACACAGAAGACCGAACTTGATGCAAACGCAAGAGGTTTATTGAACGGAGCTCCGGGTCGACTCGTGTCCCTCGCAGGAGACAGAGGGGTCGACCCCGAGCCTTAGGGGGCAAGTTCTTTTATAGGATTTGGGAGCATAAAGCGGGAAAAGGTTGGCGCGGTTTTACATGATTGGTTAATTCAAAACATTCAGACAGTTACATTTTATGGCGCGAATTGCTACGGCGCGAAACAGCTATCAAGGTGCACACACATGTCCCCATCTGGCCCCCCTCCACCCCGACCCTCCCAAACTTATCCCTCTGTAGCACTCCCTTGTTCTCAATTTTCTCTGAACAGTTTAGGGTGAGTCTTCCGCGAACAGAGTCAGTTGGGATCGATAGACTCTATTCATAGAAGACTCGCCCCAACTGCCCCTTAAGGTGTTAACATATTAAATTTTTAACATAATTTACATTCTTCATTCCCCACTTCTTCTTTTGTCCCTAGTTCTAATCTTAGAACTTAGTTTTCGGTGTCTACTATTAGTGGCTCATGGCGTGGGAGAGCTTGGTAATGGCGTTGGAGCATCATAGCATGCACTGCATTGACTCTTTTTCTTATGAAAGCAGTAATTCTATTGAAAACACACGGTCCAAAAACCAAAAGTAGAAAAAGAATTAACAAAGGCCCTGCTAGGGAGGATAGTAAGGACGTCACCCAGGGGGACTTAGTGAACCAGGATTCAAACCAGCTTTGTTGGGCCTCCCTGCTTCGCTGCCTCATGTCCAATCTCTTCTTTAATTTTTGCATTGAATCTCGGACTACTCCTGTGTGATCTGCATAGAAACAGCAGTCTTCTTTAAGAGCTGTACAGAACCCTCCCTCCCTTAAAAACAACAGATCTAATCCCCTTCTATTCTGGAGCACTACTTCAGACAGGGAGGTGAGGGACTCTTCTAGCTTAGAGATGGACTGCTCTAAAGTCCTGAGGTCTTCATCTATAGCATTGCTCAGGGCAGTTAATCCTCTCTCCCCTGCAACTAAGGCTGCAGTGCCGGTTCCTACGCCCGCGGCAACTCCCAGTCCCGGGAGCACAGCTAGGGTGAGGGATACTGGTTCTCTTTTCCTTAGTATAGATTTCTGATCAAACTCATCTTCGAAACTATTGGCAGTATGATAGTAAATTCTAGGCACTAACTGCACAAGCACGCAAAAATAGGGGTATGTCTTTAGTTTACCCTTGCGATGGGGGGAGTGGCATCCTCCGGCTTGTTTTGCCCCCCCCTCGTCGACCCATGAAATCCCAGTCGGGGGTTCCTATAGCCAGTTTACAAAGGTCAGGGTGTAAGTCTGGCCACCATGTCCAAGGGGAAGCAGTTTTTTGGATTGACCAGGTTATATCTCCTACCTGGGAGACGACTTGCCACGTGAGCAGTTGAGGAGCGTGGGGGTTAGGATTGGACGGTCTGTCTGCCGTCCCCACGACGCAAACGCAGCTTAAGAGGGTTATCAGTCTTTTCCACCTTCCAAAGATCTGCTGCATTCTGGGGTGCCTTCTTCACGTGTGTGGCGTGAACCCAAGAAGTTATACCGTCCACCTTGACTGCTGTGGGTGTAGTGAGGAGCACCACGTAGGGCCCCTTCCAACGTGGTTCTAGCGACCCCGTCCGATGTCGTCTCACAAGGACAGAGTCCCCAACCTGGAACTGGTGCGGTATGAGCAGATCACCAGGCTGGTAAGCCTCTTTTAGCTGGTTCCAGATGTCGCGCCTGACAGCCTCGAGTGCTTTCAAGCGGGCTGACAAAGGTATAGAAGGTACAATGTCAGGGTCATGTATCCCTATTTGTGCCAAAGGGGGAGGGGTTCCATAGAGGATCTCAAAGGGTGTAAGTTTTAAGGGTCCCTGTGGGGTGTTCCGGACGCGGAACAGGGCAAAGGGCAGGAGGGCTGTCCAGTCACTACCGCCGGTCTCCATAGACAATTTAGTTAGGGTCTCTTTAATTGTTCTATTCATCCTCTTTACCTGGCCTGAACTCTGGGGTCTATAAGCACAATGTAATTTCCAATTGATCCCCAGTTAACTGGCCAGTCCCTGACTTACCTGGGCAACGAATGCAGGACCGTTGTCAGATCCAATTACCTTTGGGATCCCGAATTTCGGGAGGATTTTTTTTAATATCTTCTTGGCTACTACAGAGGCAGTCTCTTTTCGGGTGGGGAAAGCCTCTACCCATCCCGAGAAGGTATCTACAAATACTAGAAGATATTTATTTCCATACCGGGCCGGTCTGATTTCAGTAAAGTCTATCTCCCAAAAGGCTCCTGGCCTATTTCCCCGGAGTCTGTGTCCCGTGCTGCATTTGGAAACTGCAGCGTTTGTGAGAGCGCAGGCTCTACAATTTTTATAAACTTTTTCAGCCGTTTTTTTCAAATCTGGTACCTGGTACGGGGAGGCCTCAATAATTTTAATTAGTTTCTGAGGGCTCAAGTGGGTTAGCCGGTGTAGATGTGATAGATATTCTCGCCCTTCTGCAACGGAAAGGACTTTCTCTTCTTTAGTTAGTTCCCCACCGGAGGCAGCTTTGCTGACCTTAGCTCCCTGGAGAGTCAGGACCATAGGTCCTAGTGCCGCCCGCTTGGCTAGGCGGTTCCCTTGAGCTATGGGGTCGGTGCCTTTCTGATGACCTGGGCCACAGTCTTATTTTCAGCTAACCTTAACGCCTGTGTCAGGGCGATAAGCTCAGCCTTTTGTGCAGAAGTCCCTTCCGGCAAGCGGCTTGCCCACAGAGTCTTTTTCCCGTCTACCACAGCCGCCCCAGCCATCCTCTTACCTTCTGCCATGAAGCTGCTGCCGCCGGTGTACCAATTAGGGGCTCCAGCCCATGGCTCATCTGGCAGATCGGGTCGGGTCATCTGCTTCGGGCAGTAGTGTGGCCGGGTTTAAGATGGCCGGTGGGGCGAAGGTAATTCTCTCAGTTAGGAGCAGACTTTGGTAGTGAGTCATCCGGGCGTTAGTCATCCATCGATCTGGAGGCTGTCTGATAATGCTTTCTAAGGCATGGGGGGCTACTACGGTTATCTGTTGGCCCAGAGTTAACTTATCTGTATCTTTTACCAGCTGGGCAGTGGCGGCGATTGCCCTTAAGCAGGAGGGCCATCCACTGGCTACCGGATCCAGTTTTTTTGATAGATATGCGACTGGGCGCTTCCAGGGCCCAAGGGCTTGAGTTAGGACTCCCCGGGCGATTCCCTTTCTTTCATCTACATACAAGGTGAAGGGCTTGGTCAAATCTGGTAGGGCCAACGCGGGTGCCTCTAATAATGCCCGTTTTAGAGTCTCAAAAGCCTTCTGGTGCTCTAGAGTCCAGACAAAGTTCCCACTTTCCTTAGTCAATGGGTACAGTGGAGCAGCCAGGGTAGCAAACCCTGGGATCCACAACCGGCAGAAACCGGCCATCCCCAGGAATTCCCTTACCTGGCGAGCGGAGGTTGGGGCCGGGATCTGAGTCACAGTCTTTTTCCGGGCGTCGGTTAACCACCTTTGGCCGTCTTTTAGTGTGTAGCCTAAGTAGACTACTTTCTCCTGGCACAATTGTGCCTTCTTCTTTGACGTCCGGTACCCCAACTCACCCAACTCGGCCAGGAGGCGCTTGGTTCCTTCCTCACAGTCTCCCGGGGTTTCCGCCGCCAACAGTAGATCATCTACATACTGTAAAAGAGTCACTTGAGGGTTTTTAACCCTATTGTCAGTCAAATCCCTGTGGAGGGCCTCATCGAACAGGGTGGGGGAGTTTTTAAACCCTTGAGGCAGTCTTGTCCAAGTCAGTTGTCCAGCGATCCCCATATCAGGGTCGCGCCACTCAAAAGCAAAAAGTAATTGGCTCTTTGGGTGCAGCCGCAGACAGAAGAATGCATCTTTGAGGTCCAGGACAGTATACCATTTCCGTGATGGGGGGAGGGAGCTGAGTAGGCTATATGGGTTTGGCACAGTAGGGTGTAAGTCCTGCACTCTCTTGTTCACTTCCCTCAAATCCTGGACCGGCCTATAATCAGCAGTTCCAGGCTTTTTTTACAGGCAGGAGAGGGGTGTTCCAAGGAGACCGGCAAGGAACCAGGCATTCTCTTGCCCAGTGTCCTCTCTCCTTACAATAGGCACATTGGTCCTTGTCTTAGGGCTGTCGTCTGCGCGAGCCTGGTCGTGGGGCGTTGCCCAGGTTCCCTGACTGCCTATGATCTGGCCCTGTCGCCTTTATCACTGCGGCCAGTATTTTGGTCAGTTTCTTCTCTTGTCTCCTATCTCTCTTATCTTCCCTCTCTTCAGCCTCCCTTCTCTCTCTCTCTCGCTTTTCCTCCTCACCCTCTCTTTTATGATACACCTTTTCAGCCTCCTTTACCACATCCCGCAAGTCGTAGTCCTGCAGCCCTTCTAGCCTTTGTAATCTCCTTTTTATATCTGGGGCAGACTGTCCAATAAAGGCCATAATGACAGAGGCCTTTTGCCCTTCCGAGGATGGGTCGAAGGGCGTATACCTGCGGTAAGCCTCCATCAATCGTTCTAGGAAAACGGAGGGAGGTTCAGTGGGCCCCTGCTGGATCTCTCTTACCTTAGCCAAATTGGTGGGCCGCCTTGCGGCCCCTCGGAGACCCGCCACTAGAGCCCGGCGATAAACGGACAGCGCCTCCCTACCTTCAGCCGTGTTATAGTCCCAATTGGGCCGGTTGTGCGGAAACCCTTCTTCCGCCTCAGCTATCGTTGCCGGCTGCCCGTTGGTGCCTCGGATATTCTTTCTTGCTTCCTGTGTGATTCTTTCTCTCTCCTCCGTGGTAAAGAGTGCCTGTAAGAGCTGTTGACAATCATCCCAAGTGGGCTGATGGGACTCTATCAGGGCGGTTAATCCGGCGGGGTTTTCTGAAAAGGGGGAATGGTTATGTTTCCAGTTATACAGGTCTGAGGAAGAGAAAGGCCAGTACTGGAGGGGTGACAGCTGGTTGGGCCCCGCAGGAGCTCCATACTCTCTTAGCGGGAGCGCCACCGTGGTATCAGGCCTGTCCGGAGTGGCTCCGCGGCGGCTTCGGGTTCCAGCGGAGGGACCCGAGCCAGTCGCCCTCCGTCCTGATTGCGATCATGGAGCGGGGGAGGGGTAAGGGGGAGGCGAGAAAGGGGGCCATTCGGGAGGAGGGTCAATCTCAGGGTAGACCCCGGGGGGGGGGGGGGGGGGGGCCGAAGGGGTCTCCGACTCCGCTGTTCGAGTTGATTTCGATTTTTGCCGTGTCTCCGCATCCTGCAGCGCCAGGACTCGGGGGCTTAGTTTTTCTGCTTTTACCCATGGCTTAACCCACGGGAGTGGGTTCTGCACCAGATCCTGCCACACTGTAATATATGGTCGTTGGTCAGGATGGGACCCCGGTCTCTCCTGGAAAACAATAGCCCTCACCGCGAGGATAATAGTTAGATTAAACGTCCCCTCAGGGGGCCAACCCACATTGAGGGAGGGCCACTCAGAGGTGCAAAAAGTCTGCCAGCGCCCTTTCTTTATTTCTACCAATAAGTCGTGCGCTCTCGCTCGCACTTCAGTCTAGTGGTCTAGGGTCAAGGAAAGGGGGGTCGTCACAGTCTGTCCCATCCCGTCAAAGGAAGTCCACGTAACGAACAAAAACAGAACAATAAACACTAAAGACACACTAAAACACAGACAACCCTGCCCGGAAGGCGTCTCTACAAGCCAGCCGAAGGCGGCTTCAGACGGGAGGGGTTTCCGAGTCCTCCCCGGGAAAAGGTATCGCTCCTTTTCCCACCTGGAAGGGGGGTTGGTCAGGCTTTCCTGACTCCCCTTATCCCTTGGGGCGTCCCCCAGGGTTGCAGCCTGCAGTCCCTAGCACGTCTGCCACTGCAGCCGTTCGGTCCTCACGGCCCGAAGCGGCGGCTGCCCGATACTGAAACCAAAACAATAAAACAATACTTTGCGGCGCCGCACACACTCACACACTCAGTCACTCAGGCCTACCTCCAAGGGGTCTTCGGAGTCTGGGGTTACCGCGTGGATCCCGGACGAGCCCCCAAATGTTGGATTCCCAAGGGGAAGGGGAGGGAAATCCCAACTCACCAGGTCTCGGGATGACGCGGGCCCACAGACACAGAAGACCGAACTTGATGCAAACGCAAGAGGTTTATTGAACGGAGCTCCGGGTCGACTCGTGTCCCTCGCAGGAGACAGAGGGGTCGACCCCGAGCCTTAGGGGGCAAGTTCTTTTATAGGATTTGGGAGCATAAAGCGGGAAAAGGTTGGCGCGGTTTTACATGATTGGTTAATTCAAAACATTCAGACAGTTACATTTTATGGCGCGAATTGCTACGGCGCGAAACAGCTATCAAGGTGCACACACATGTCCCCATCTGGCCCCCCTCCACCCCGACCCTCCCAAACTTATCCCTCTGTAGCACTCCCTTGTTCTCAATTTTCTCTGAACAGTTTAGGGTGAGTCTTCCGCGAACAGAGTCAGTTGGGATCGATAGACTCTATTCATAAAAGACTCGCCCCAACTGCCCCTTAAGGTGTTAACATATTAAATTTTTAACATAATTTACATTCTTCAATATAATCCATGTGTCCAAGGTCAGAACAGCCTGGAATCAACATTAGGGCTATAATTTCAATAACATCCAGGTTTTAAAGCTAATATGAGGAGAAATTTTGTTTGTTTTGTTCACTGCTGTATAGTGAGCATCTAGAACAGTGCCTGGCACGTAGTAGACATGCAATAAATGTTTTTTGAGTGGATTTGTTGACTAAATTCTGATCCTTTTTGGAGATGCTGCAGGGTACTGGAAAAGCACTGACTTTAGAATCAAATAGACTTGGGTTCAAGTCTCATAAGCTGTGTCACCCATTGTAAGTTATTTACTCCCTGACCTCATCCTTGCTCATTGGTAAATGAGGCTAATATTAACTACCCTTTGGATTGTTATGAGAATTAAATGTGATAATTCATGTCAAACACTCAACACACTGTAGCTAGGTATGGCTTTTGCTAATACCAGGAAAATTCCTGGGAACAGTTGTTCTTCAACGTTCCCCTCAGACATTTCTGTGAATCTTCAGGGGTATCTTAGGTTTGTTCACTAGTAAGTCTTTTTAGCTACCAAATCTCACACTTCTCTTGGATTCCCCACCAACTTCCTCCTCCACTGCCATTTTGCAGTGCCCACCCTGTAGGGTGCTAATGTCTGAGCTAATGGTGCTGTTTCCTACTTGAAGCCAACAAAGTCAATACTGAGTCAACAGCACTGAGGCCACTGCTGCTGCCACTCCCAGAAGCTTTAGTTGTTCACCAAAGGCACCACCATCACCCGTTAAAGTTGCCTTGTGCTTCCCTCTGAAGCCACCTCACTGGGCTGTTGCCTCCGAGGATGAAGCAGGACGCATTGGTAGGCTGCTCCTATTACACTGGTCCCCAATGCTCTTTGAATTGAGGACTATTCCTGGTCCACACTCACTTCCACTTGTCCCTGTAGTGCTGTTTGTGCACCCCCAATATCTCACAGAAATTGTGTGTGACTGTGCCTATGTCCACTCTCCATCACCCCAGCCCCCAGCCTTAGCACTGAGTCACATCCACAGCGTGCTGGATGGGGAACAATCTGAGGGGCATATACTAGCCATTACTCAAAACCACTCCTCCCCCCAGAAGTCAAGGGCATTATCCTCAGCGCAGCCTGTGCCTGCCAATTTCTCTCTCTCTCTTAGAAAGAGTCCTTCTCCGGTGGATCCCTGGTCCCTCATACAAATAGGTTCCTGACAGGCCTCCCTACTGGCCCTCTAGACAAGCCCGGACATGTCTGAGCCCCAGCATAAAGATGGCTCATCTCCAGTCCAGATCCTCATCACTTTTAAAGGGAAAAAATAGACAGTATAAGTTAAAACCATAACTTTCTTGAAACCTTCAGAGCTGATCAACAGAAAATGAATACTGAGATTACAAAAGGACTGCTTGGCTAAACATTAGAAAAACAAAGGGGACACTAATTGAAATGATTTGGTGAGAAGCAGAGGTAGAAAGTCCTAGCCTTTAAGAACAGAAGGGCGAAATTGCACCAAAACCAGTAACAAAGAAGTTATCCCCAGAGCTGGCTCAGGGATCTGCGCCTGCCGATGAAGCTGCAGACCTCAGGGGACCTGCGGAGGACCCCTTCGGGCTGTTTGGTAAAACAAGGGCAATCACAGTGCTAGGGCCTGTGCTAGGAGCTTTCCATATACTGTCTCTAATCGTAAACCACTCTGCGTTACTGGAAAAAACCACCCACTCACGCCCACTCCCTCCCCTACTCACAGACAGGGCCTGGGAGGAAAAGAGCCTTGTCTCTCAGAGCAAATGTAATCTGGGGGCCCTCACAAAGTACAATGGCTGATTTGACAGAGTCCTTGGACATATTGAGGGAGAGCAGCGTGTCGGGAGGGACTGGAGAGGGATGAATCGGTTGCATAAGACAATAGGAAGAATCTATTTTTCCTCCTGAGGGTGGGGGCAGAGAAGAAAGAGGGCAGGCGAGAAAGAAGAGGAGGCCTGGGAGCACAGTGTGAGACAGAGCCAGGACTGTGGAAGACGCCTGGGGACGGAGCAACTGAGAGAAATGATATCCGTTTTTTAGTACGCTTGCCTGGATGTAAATCCCGCCATGCCCCACGCTATGGCCTTGGGTGAGTGAGTTTTTGTCGAAATTAAGGAAAGGGCTGAGCTCCACAACTAGCTTGACATGGCACAGATCCGAGGCAGCATGTGGGGGATGATGAGACGATATTCCAGAGTTCAAATAACCCCAGGAATGCAGGAGCTCACAGAGAGATCATACACATCCCCAGAAAGTTTTCCCAGGGAGGGCGTGGGACTGTTCATAACTGTGTGATGGGGTTTGAGCACATCTTACCTAAAAACTAAGGGCCAGGAAGACCCTCTGACTGACCTCTGCTTATACCTGCGGTCACATGGTATGTATGATTTTTGAATCGAGTTTGTTGTTTTGCATCACATTTGTAAACATTTCCAATGTCATTAAAATCTCTTCAGAAACATCTTTTAAAAATTTTTTCACAATATGGCTATGCCTTAATTTTCTTAACTCTATAAAACTGGGCATTCTGGCTGTTTCCAGCCTTGTTTTGTTTTGGTGTAAATCTTTATTGAGCAGCAGTTTAACCCTGCCAAGATGAAATTAGGTAATCCAGACTAACTAAGATTCTTAAATTTAGTCTCTCTTGAGAGGCTAACTATACAAATGAACAATTTCCATGTATGAAAACTGAACTCTGACCCACAACTTCTGCAGCAACCACCCCAGGAAGCCACATCACAACTTCTGTAGCAATCTGTCATAATCGCCAGCTTCCCTAAGTTTAGCCCCTGCTTCCAACTCAGGACCGAGCTGAGAAAGCCACATATGCTCTCCAACCCATCACAGAGTGCCCTGCTTCTAGTCAGCCCGCCTCCAGCTTCCCCATGCCAACAACCTCCAGTCGGAGCAGAGCACCTCCGAGGCTTTTCCTGTTTTTCACTGTGGAGCTGTCCCACTCCCCTACATGTCTTTGAGTGTCTGCCAAAAGCACGTGATGGTGGCTGAGTCCATTGCCATAGCAAGCTCTGCATAAATAGCCTCTGCTTGTTCTCTTTTGGGTGGTCTTCGTTTACACCCACACTCCTCTCAAGGCTTGTCTCAGGTTAACCTGTGTCAACTGAAATGAAGAGTCTGGTTAAAGGTTAATTAAAGGAGTTTATTTGATAGTCAAGGTGAGGAGCTCGAGTCCCGGGAAACAGTCCAACAGGGTATTCTGAGGAACTGCTCCGAGGTCTACAGACCTGAGTGCAGTTTATATACATTTTAACAAACAGTGTATGTGCAGGAAAGGGCTTACACATCTAATAGTCGTCACTTCAAGGGTAACATGAACAAGAGCTTTTTGGTTATACATCAAACAAGGCTTGTCATGTCGGTGTTATCTATGTGTGGAAGGAGGCAAGGACCAGGGTGGTCACTTTTCCCCTCGATCTCTCAGATATGCAGCTGGGAAATGTGAGAGCGAGTTACCCTTTGTCTTTTCCTGTTGTGGCTCTGTCCAGGTGGTGTCTTCAGTCATGAGGTGAGGGGCTGCAATGTCATTCTAACACAGGCTTATGAGGCCTGCACGGCTGCTTCACAGGACAGCATGGATTTTGCGCTGACTTTAAGCCTATGCAGCTCACTTGCTAGAATCGCCTGTTAGACCAGGGAGAGGGGTCCCAGCTTCATTCACACCGGGTAGACACTGAACCCAAAGGGATGTCACAGGCAAAAACACCGCATCAGAGTTTTTTCCACCATGAGCCATTGGAAAATACCTGGCTATTTCTAGAAGGGTGTCTAAGAGAAAAACACCACCTCTACACCCCACACACGGCTATCAGGTGGAAGGCCCGGGGCCCAGTGTCTTCCATGACTACTTGGTGCCTGTGGGGACACAGCTGCAGCAGGAAGCCACAGAAAATAAATCAGCTGCTGAGTTCAAATTGCCTGCATCGCCAGCCCTCAGTGCCATGCCAGGGACCACCATAAGCACCGAAGTCACTTTTCAAAACATGGTCAAACACACTCCACCCGGCCAGCCAAGTGTTAAAACACTCAGACACAATTGTCAAAGCAAAGAGTCATGTGCCAGGAAATATGAGTCTGGGCTCCAGTTAAGCAATCACCTGGAGGACAGCCTGAAGGTTACCCTTTTGTGGACACACTGGCCTGTCACCACTTCAGTGGGACAAGGCTAAAGAGAGGGCAGAAGGCACAGGAAGGGAAGGACCAGGCATGGGATGCAGTCAGACTGAAACTGGGGTGGTTTTCTCTGCTGTCATCCCTGGGCAACCACAACTTTGGGGGCTGTGGGCGACGCTGTCAATTTTGATCATCTGCAAGGCAGGTGTAGGTGTTTCACATACTTTCTTAAGCCTCTCGGCCAGAGGTCACACGGTTACCCCAAACCATCAGGAAACTCACAGATGGTTCCTGACAACCTGCTGTGTCCAGCACTGAGGTCCCTGTAGGATTGTCCTTGGAGGATGCAGGACAAAAGCCCCACCTTTATCTTATCAGGGCTCCTTCTCCAGGGGTGTTATCAGTGCCACCGTAGACGCTTACATTCTGGGCTCCCAGGAAAATTCTGAAAAGTTCCTCTCTAGCCGGACATTCTGAGAAAGGATGCCAGCTAACATTTCAAAAGCCTTTTAAAGTCTATTAAGCACCATTTACAAAACCTGCTTGGTCTAATTTCTGCAAACCAGAGAGTTTAACTAACTTGTCCATGATCACACAGCTAGAAGGTGGACAGCCAGGGCTCTTCTGACCCCCACTCCACAGTGGCAATCTGGTGGTAGAGGTGCTGGGGGACTGGAGGTGGTGGGCTGGTGGTAGGGTATCCAGCTCTCACTAGGGCCCCAGGTATTTGCCCTTGGCTTCCTGTTACTGTGGAGGATGGTGAGTCTGAGGCAGCCGTGGGGTGGGGTTTACTCTCACTGGGAGGCCCAGGGCTGGAAAGAGCCTCTGGGTTCTCCTCAAGCCCTAGAAAGGGAGTGCCTAAGTGAAATGTTTCTGGTATTTTAATGGAACAAAAAGCAGGAAATACAAGGAGTTAGCTGGTTGCTGGGACAGCCCCTAACAGACACTTGAACTGTAACAATCTGGTCATTTCCTGGAAGGAAAAGAAAGGCTTAAGAAAAAAGTGATGAGAAGGCTCCCACTCCCAGCCAGCAGCCCAGCCAGCTGCAGAGAGGGAAACAAATGAGTTTCTATAGATGGAATCCTTTGTTTGAATAGAGGTTAATTGTGGCTACTCTGCTTGTACCCTGGGGTGGGGGGAGTAATACGTTAATGCTTCCCTCAAGGAGTAACCAGGAGCCTCTGAAAGAATGTGTTGGAACCCCTACAGGAGACCATTTATAAGAAAGGTTGTGAATTTGTAGATCAAGTCAGGGATCAAGTCAGACATTGTGAAGGGTAAGGAGCCTGTGAATCTGGGAGAGAAAGGACATTTTCCTGCGAAGAGTTACCCCTCCTTATCCTCTTTCGGTGACCAGACCAAGT
Organism: Diceros bicornis minor; assembly: GCF_020826845.1. Taxonomy (NCBI): domain Eukaryota; kingdom Metazoa; phylum Chordata; class Mammalia; order Perissodactyla; family Rhinocerotidae; genus Diceros; species Diceros bicornis. Next base: position 14,246,273 of record NC_080763.1, read on the forward strand.
GATGATAAATCCACCCCCTCAGCCAAAGTAGGAATGCCCAGAGCAGCAGGCAGCCTGTGCACAGAGTCCACGGTGCTGGCTGAGGGCAGAGGTGCCCCTGGAGGGGCAGGCCGGTTTCCCTGCAAAGCTGGGTACCTAAGGGTTACTGTAAGTATTTAATAAGAGTACCTTTCGACCTTGTTGTGAAAAGAAGTTAACCTTGTCAATTTGCTGTTTTCCTGTTTAACCTGAGGAGTAACTCAAGGGTCACAAAGATTTATGAGCTTGTTTTACAGAAGAAAAAGAATGCCTTCAAGGATCACCAGAACATCAGCCCCCAGCTGCTGTTGACACCCAGAAGTCAGATTGCTCAGGGGCTTATTGGCAGTGAAAGAAAGACAGATTACCTCTTTGTTTCTCCAAAACTCTTCTTGACACACCCCTTAGCTCTATAAAACCCCCTGGCTTTCTTCTCTTGATAAGGCAGGTTTGAGAGAACCCATGCTCCTGCCTTCTCATCTTGGCCAACTCAAATAAACCTTTCTCCATCTCCAAGCCCTGATGTCTCGTTGTTTGGCTTACTGCACATCGGGCACCTGAACTTGAGAATTAAGAGGTTCAGTAACACCTACCCCTCAGGACCCCTCCAGCAATCTCCACCAACATGATGAGTAAGTGCCTCCAAGGGGCTTGAGAAGGCAGAGACCCTACCCAGTCCCTCCCCTGTCCTCCGTCTTCCCCATTGCCTCTGCACAACTTTCTCCACCAGCTCCTCACACTTGGACAGCCTCTCCCACACGGAGGTGCCAATAGGGACAGCACAGGCATTCAGATTGATTCTATACTTTCTGTCCTTCCAACTAAGTTGTCCAGGACATGCTCTCCTCCAGGTCCTAAACTCCCTCCTGGCCTTGGAACAAGAGAGAACAAGGAGCTGGAAGTAGAGGAAGCCATTCTTCTGCCTTTCTCATTCTCTGGTCCTATCCTCTACTAGCAGCCTGGCCAGGTTGTGCCCCATGAGTGGCAGCATCCTGCTGGTTTCTTGCTATGAAACCAGCCTGAGGGCACTGAGTTGTGCAGGGGAGACAGCAATCAATGACCCAGATGGGGAAGGAGATCTCTCAGTGCCATCCTTGTAGGGCTGGGCCACGTGCTTCAGAGACTCCTTGGGAGAGGGGAGCACAGGATGCTCGAGCTGGGGCTGAGTTTTGGCCTGCAGACCTTTGAAATCTTTGTGAAGAGAATAGTTGACACATATGGCAAATCAATAGTAAACTCAGATTTTAAAGTGTCCATAAGTGAGCCTTGGGTTTTGCAAGAGGCAAGACTTGGATACAGCTTTAGGGCAGATGGTTACTGACCTCTGAGAAAACCAATGTAATAGCCCATTTAATTATGCAAATGTAGGGATACAGTAGCTGGAAGGGAGAAGTGCTCTGGGTGGTAAAGTGAATGAGTGTATCTATGTTGGAGTCTGATATAGGTCTCTGCTATGCTGCCTTAGGAAAAACTGGATTTGCTGAGAAAGGATTTGGCCTGTGCCAGGCTAAAGCCCCATTGAAGCTTGTGTTTTTGTATCGCTCATCGTATATGAAGATCATGCTCTTACAAGGACTTTATGGGTACCCTGGGCACAAACAACACAGAGTCAGGGAGATTCTGTGCAGGGCTCAGCCCTACAAGCTGTTCTGGTAACTCCAAGAGAGACCCCCTTGGCCAGGACATTGGCATCCCCATGATGGGCACCATTAGCAATGAGGCTCTTGTGAGGGGCTTCTCTAGCATCAAACTAGGCTATGTTCAGGAGTTCTTACCCTGAGTCTATGGCCCCCCGAGAGGTCAGTGAATAGAATTCAGAGACTATATGTAGTTGAATGAAAAAAAATTATTTTTACTAACTTCTAAATGAAATTTAGCATGTCCTTCAATAATGATGTAGGCAATAAACTACAGTAGTATTAGCAGAACCTGTGACTTTGTCACCAATAGAAATCGTAGATATTTTCATATCACTTTAGTGTTGTTGCTGTTATCTTGAAATACTTTTTATGCTCATGACTGCTTCAAAATTACAGTAACTATTAGGACCAGCCATTAGAACCTGGCAAAATTAAACCAACCTTCTAGTTGGGAGCAGGTAATAGAACCATTTGTAGGTGGCTTACACTGGACCAGACTGAATCCTTGTCTCGGGCCATCTTGAAGGTCATCAGCTACTGAACTGTTTGGGCAAAGGCACAAGTGTCTACAACATTTCCAGCCAATGCACCTTCCTTGAACACAACTTATTTTAGCAATGAAAACTAATATCTAACATTTATTATGCTAATTAACAAGCCATCTGGTGTTAATATAGATAAAGATAGTTGAAGTTGCTGTGGTATCCCTTTCTCATTAGTCTTTTTTTGCTTAGAATTCTGCTTATAGTCCTTCAGAAGCTATTCATCTCTGAAGAGTGCATCTAATCTTTTAGGGAACTCCAAATGTTAATTAACTGTTCCTACAGTGTAGATGACACATATATCGTATTAACCATGCTGAAATTTTAAAGTGAATGATAGCAATATAACACAAATCAAGGCAGACCCAGGAGTTTGGTAGGAATTGTGGGTTATCTTGCACCCAGTGAATACTTGCGCTTCTCTTGGGTAGCTAAACATCAAACTTCTCCATGAATTTGCCGTTGAAACCACTTGGGAGACAGCACCAGATACATGGGCTCACATACTGCTGAACCCCTTGGTTGTAGGTGGACTGCCTCCAGGTCAGGTTTGGCAAACTCTATAATGCCAGGTCATTAGAAAAGGAGTTTCCTAAAAGCAGGAGACCACTGTTCCATCCCCTTGCCCTTTCTTTGGAAAGAAGCATAGTATTTCACAGAAAGTCAGCAGATAAATGCTGAATGGCTGCCTTACCCTGCTTTTAGCTTTGTATTGCAAGTGTCTTATTCCCAAAGGTGCTAGATCTACCTAAAAATAGCCCAGGAATTGAATCCAAGAGCAGGGGATGCTAATCCTTCACCACCCTTGGTATAATTTTCAAATGTAAAGAGGGTCAATGCCCTTTAACAACTAGAGCTACAGGATTCAGTTTTCTCGCTTTTGAAATTGAGCTACTTTTTGGCCAGAAAGAAGTTATTTAAAACTTTAGCATTATTAATGCAGGAAGGGACTACAAACAGCATTTGGTCCAAGTTCTCCATTTAACAGATGGGGGAACAAAGGCCAAGAGAGAGCTTAATAGCTACATAGCAGGCATGCTGACCAGTCTGAGAGGATCTTCCTTCAACAGAAGATCTAGTCCCTACTGAGATGAGACAGCGGGAGATGATGAAATTGAATCTTCAAAGTAAGTATGTAGTCTATATATTAGCAATAACCACTCAGAAAAGGCAATGGGAAAAATATCTCACTTATAGTAGCAGCAAAATTGATAAAATTCTCTAGGTAGATTTCTTCTTCACATCATCCATAAAAATAAATTACAGATGGATTAAAGATCTAAATGTAAAAAAAAAAAAATGATACACGTGCTAGAAGAAAAGGTAGGAGAATATTTTTAGTAGGAATGAATGACCTTCCTAAGCAAGACACAGAACCCAAAATCATAAATGAAAAGATCTACAGATATAACTGAACAAAAATGTAAAACCACTGTAAATAAAGGCAAATGAAAAGCAACAGATTAAATGTTTGCAACATATGTAACAAGCAAAGGGTTCATATTCATAATATATAAATATATATAAAATATAATATATAAAAAGTTTCAGCAAATAAATACAAATAATTCAATAGAAAAATGGACAAAGGATATAAACTGGTTAATCACATAAGAAATACAAATCGTTGGGGCCAGCCTGGTGGCATAGCGGTTAAATTTGTGCATTCTACTTCAGCAGCCCAGGGTTTGCTGGTTCAGATCCTGTGTGTGGGCCTACTCACCGCTCATCAAGCCATGCTGAGAGACACATAGAAGACCTACAACTCTACAACTATGATGCACAACTATGTACTGGGACTTTGGGGAGAAAAAAGAAAAAAAAAGAGGAAGATTGGCAACAGATGTTAGCACAGGGCCAATCTTCCTCAAAAAAAAAAAGCAAAAGAAATACAAATCGTCATTGAGCATATGAACAGATGGTTCTAGGGAAATAGATTTTAATTGCGATTTTCAGACCACACTCAGTTTCAGAACCACCCAGACAAGAGTATTAAATCATAGGCAAGGGAAGGTCTTCAGGGAAATGGGCTATCCAGAAAACTGGAAAGGTTAGATAGAGCTACCATTCAGAGAGACCTGCCCTTGTTAAGTTTTTCCAAGAACCAAGAGAACTCAAGTTTGATAAACCTTCTCTTAGACAGAAATATAGCTTGTGTGTGTAAAGGTGACAAAACCCCTGAGTATAGTAAGATTAAGGCATAATCAGACTGGAATTTTTTCACATCTGGCCTGACTCCTCAGTGTGGCCCACCTGAGGCCTGGGGACCAGGGCAAGCTGCACTGAGACATTCACCTTTGCTCCATGTGGCCACCCCACTGCTCATAAGATTTTAAACCATTGGTTAATTAAAACCAGAACTTAACTTTTTCTACATTAGGTGTGTGTGTTTTGTGTATGTTCTCTTCTCATCAACTGGTAACTATCCAAAATGCTGCAATGTTTGTCGTAATTAAGAAATGCAGATTAAAATATGATACATCTATTTTTGTCTAACTGATAATAAAAAATTAAAATACCTATAATATCCAGAGTTGGCAGGAGGTGGGGTAAAGTACATTCCAACAAACTGTTGGTAAAAATGTTATTAACAAAGCCAGTTGGGGGGCCAGTTTGGTAGAATCTCTTTCATACAAATCTCTTACATACAAATGTGTGATTCCCTTTGACCTAGTAATTGTAATTCAGGAATATGTGCACATGCTTAAGTCACATGGGTAAAGAATTTGTTGCAGTGTTATTTTTATTGAAAATCAGAACCAGTAAATCACATTAATAGGAAAATGATTAAATAAACTAGGGCATATCCATGCTATCTTAGTTTATGTTCTTCCGGAGGCAGATCTTCTGACTAGGATTCAAGTGCAAGATGTTTGGAAAGTGTAAGTAGGGAAATGGGGAAGTGATGAAGGGAAGGGCTGACGGCCAATGAAGGGTGTGTTATTAAGCCAGCACCATGGTGAGTGACTAGAGTTTAGTCTTTCAGGGAAACTCTGAAGACAGTGTCAAGCACATGCCTTAGAATTATCCTAGACAAGGGGCCAGGGAGCTGGGGTATATTTACTCCTACAGCTTTTAGTCATTGTTAAAGTCTGTCTCCCAGAGGGGCATTAATTCCCAAGTACTTCCAGCCAACCATCTGTGGACAAGTTGGTTTCAGTGGCTGGAGGGAGCTATCTAACAAAGATGGAGGTACTGGCCATTGGAAGTCAGGCTGTTTTGTATAGAAACGATAGGGGTTTCCAAAGAGATATGAGTAGAGAATTGACAGTGTCTGCTACACATGCTAACAAATACTAAGAGGCCATTGAAAAGAAAGAGGCAAACCAAAGAGCAAACGAATATATCATATACTCTCACTTTTGTAATAAAAATACACATCACATGGTCCACAATGGTCACCTCTAAAAACAGCAGAGTGGAATAAAGGATGGATTTTAATTTTTTAATTTATACATTTCTGTTTTTTGTTTGTTTCTTTGTTTTACAACAAGCATGTAGAATACTTCTAAAATTAAGAGAAACAAGGAAAAAAATGAGGAAACTCATTCATGAGGAAACAAGGGGAAGGTGAAGAAACTGAAAAGAGTATACAGGTAGGACCAAACAATACATTTGTTAATTCAGTCACTCAGCACATTTTTATCACATGCTTTCTGTGTAGCAGGCTCCAGAGTAGATCCTGGCTAAAGAGGTCAGTAAACACTTTGCCAACTAATGTACTAAACCTGCTGATCTGAGAGTCACCTCTCAGGAGTTCTTGGCATTGGTGGAAAGTTAGTTGTTTTTTCTTTGAAACATCAATGCCATTCCCAAATCTTCTGAAGCTAAATATTTATGCTTTTGATGGGTTTCTAGAGTTGGTCCAGTTAAAAAGCAGAAAACACAGAGCATCAGAATATACGTGGATGTGCTTTAAAAACTTAAAAGCACTAATCCATAGTGAATTGTGATTTTTTTCATATGTATCCTGAACACAAGTGAAGTATTGATTGACAAATACACAGGTAGTGGCATGAGTGGTGGCTCTTTCATCCACCTGAGAATTTTAACTGTATTTTCCAGGTACAGGACTCTTGTGCTAAGTGGTTATGACATTGGAGTTAGCAAACTCTTTTCTAAAAAAAAGACCGTCTCCTTTCCCTAAAATCAGAGATATAAACTCTATGGAAAAGGAGAATGTCCACAGAGAGCCCCTTTTAGCTCCCAAACATTGACCTCTACAACTTTTGTTACTTCTTGTCTCAAACTGTAAGAACCATGGAAGAGGTGGCCTTGGTGTGACGTTGGATGAATTTCTTCAACCCCTTTGCTTTTCAGCTTCCTCATTTGAAAGGTGGGGACAATAGTAGACATTCATAGGATGTTAGAGGATCGAAGGAGGAAAGTGGAGGGCACAGGGCAGAGCACAGATAAGTACTCGATTACTGTTAGTTTCTGTCCTTTCCCCCTGGTGAGATCCCTCTCCTCCCACGCCCTGCCCCCCTGCCACCACCTTAGTGAAAAACTGTACAGAAGTAGCTGGTGAATGAATATTGTCCCATCTTCTGATGAGATCTCTGTGGCAGGCAGACTCTAAGGTGACCTGCAATGATTTCCAATCTCCTCGTGTCCATACCTTTGTGTGATCCCCTCTGCTTGAACCACAGGTAGAACCTGTGACTTACAAAGGTAATGGGATGTCACTCCCTTGATTTGGTTACATTATATGACAAAGTGAAGGGATTTGCCATGTAGTTAAGGTCCAAAGTCAGTTGATTTTGAGTTAATAAAAAGGGAGATTATCCTGGGTGGCTTGATCCAGTCAGATGAAACTCCCTTAAAGAGGGCCTGAGCCCTCCCTGAAGTCAGAAAAACTCTCTCTCCATTGCTGGCTTTGAAGAAGTAAGCTGCCGTGTGGTGAGAGGGTTAACAGAAAGGGCCACATGGCAAGGAACTGCAGGTGGCCTCTAGGAGCTGACAGCAGCCAGCAAGAAAACAGTGACCTCAGTCCTACAGCTGCAAAGAGAGAAATTCTGCCAACAACCTGAGGGAGCTTGGAAGTGGATCTTCCCCCCACTCAAGCTCCCGATGAGACTGCAGCCCCAGCCAACACCCAGATTTCAGCCTGGTGAGACCCTGAAGCAGAGAACCTAGCTAAGCCAGCCCTGAATTCCTGACCCACAGAAACAGTGAAATAACAACTGTGTGTTGTTTTTAGCTGCTGATTTTGTGGTAACTTGTTATTCAACAGTAGACCACTAATACAATCTCCCTCTAGCTCTTCTGCTTTATACTGAGATGATGAGATGATAATAAAGAGGATGATAAAGATAATGAAGGAATAGGTGGAGGAGGAAGGGAAGAAGGAGAAACATGAAACATTTATTGGACACTTATGATATGTCAGGCACATTAGTCATGGTCCCGAAAGGAGATAAATGAGACACTCAAATGGTAAAATGGAGAGAATCTAACAAAGGGAACATGCAGAAATGTGCATAGAGTTAGGATGCCCAACAAGGGATGCTGAGGCCATTAGCATCTCTAGGTATGAAGGGGTAAGGGGAGAAAGCAGAGCTAATGAAACCCTGAGAGAGCTTAGGTACAAAAGAAGGCTGCCTGACAGGAGCTGGGGATGGAGGTAGAGGTATGCAGCCTTTGTTGAAATGGTGACCCAGCACTGTGAAAGCCAGGGGAATAAATACTTTGGGCTCTTATTCCTCTGAGCAGCCAATCTTCTGCTAGCATCTTCCTTTGGCTGAATCCAACCAGAAGCCAGAGGGCAAAGGACACAGGGTGATATAGTCTTAGAGGTCAGTCTCTAGGGCACAGAGCAGGCAGCAGGGATGAAGAAAGGGATGGAGAATGGAACTGGAAAGACAAATGGAGAATAATAAACCCTCATGGATTAGCTCATTGATTTTCATGACTTTTGGTACATGAGGACTGAAGCACAGAGATGTTAGATAATTTGCCCAGGGTAAGATAACTAGCAGGTGCTAGAACAAGGGTGGGAACGTAGGCATATCTAGTCCCAGAGCCTGGATTCTTGACCACTACAGATATAGTCCTCAAGACCCTTTGAGTCTGCTGCATTTCTATTCTAGGCTTCCCTTTGGAGCCAGGAAATCCCTTCCACTCTCAGCAGCAGTGAAGGCCTGGGTACCTCTTTCTTCACAGTGGCCACCTTCATTTTTTTTTTTTTGGTGAGGAGGACTGGCCCTGAGCTAACATCTGTGCCAATCTTCCTCTATTTTGCATGTGGGACACTGCCACAGCATGGCTTGATGAGCAGTGCCTAGGTCTACACTCAGGATGAACCCCAGGCCGCCGAAGTGGAGCGTGCGAACTTAACCACTACGCCACCAGGCCGGCCCCCACCTTCATTTCATCAAAGTCAGGTACTAGCATCTTCCTTGTGGGTGACCAGAACAGGCCCTCCATGATCAACATGTGTGACCAGAAGAGAGAAGAAATAACACTTTTCTTATGAGATTTCCAGCCTCACTGCTCAGGACCAACAAGATCCAAAAATTCTCCAATGTTTTCTCTTTTTGGTGAGGGAGATTGGCCATGAGCTAATATCTGTTGCCAATCTTCCTTTTTTTGCTGAGGATGATTAGCCCTGAGCTAACATCTGTGCCCATCTTCCTCTATCTTGTATATGGGACACACCACAGCATGGTTTGATGAGTGGTGTGTAGGTCCACACCTGGGATCCAAACCTGTGAACTCCGGGCCACCAAAGCAGAGGCTCGAACTTAACCACTACGCAGCTGGGACTGCCCCTCCAATGTTTTAAGAACCACAGGTCAAAGCCTTTGACATTTCTCCCCAGTCATCCCAAATTACTTCAAAGTGTTTATTCACACCTGGCAGGAGGTAGGAGAGGGAGCTTGAATGCCATCCGTGGAGATTTGCAGCCTTCATTTTCATCCGCAAAGCTTCCCCCTCTGAAGAGGTGATGAATTCAGCTGGTTCAGGAGCAAGGCTATAGGTGTGACCCTGGCTCAGCTCTGAGTAACTGCCTCGAGTTCCCAACAACATCAAGAAGAAAAGAAATGAAAGTTAAAAAGAAAATCTCTCAGTATAGTTCATAAGCCTGCCATATGTTTGATTAGCTTCTTTATAGGTCCACAGGCCACTTTGTTCCAGAAAGCGTCTGGTAGGACAGCAAGGATATAGGATTTGGGAGGACAGAGGGCTCGGTTATAGTCCCAGCTCAGCCGCATATAAGCTGGGTAACCTTGGGCAAGTCATTCATTCAGCAAACATTTATTGAGGGCTTTATCCTTGAGAATTACAAAGATGAAAGGCAGTTTCTGCCCTCAGGGAGCTCACAGAAAATTGAGTAGAAGATGATATATAAGCAAATAACTATATCACAGAGTGATAAATGCTACGATAAGGATCCCATGAGGCGAGCCTAGAGGAGGGGTACCTCGCTCAGCCTGGAGAGGGTGGTCTCTAACCTCTCGGAGTTTCCATCTCTCTGCTGTGAAATAGGTTGTATGTATTTGTGAGGGGAGCTAATAGCTAGGAGCACACCTTGCCTCCCAAATGAAGGCCTTTCAATGACTTGTACCTGTTTCTGTTTGTGAGTGGGAAAGAGAGCCCACTGTGCCCCACCTGCTCAGGACGCTCCTGAGGAAAAGCTCTTCCCTCTTCCTGCTCCTGCCTCAGTTTCCCATACACACTTATGTCCTTTCTTGGCTATCCATGTGATCCAGATGTACTCTCTACGTAAACGTGCTAAATTGAGAAGAATGAGATTTACTGGATTGGCAGAAGCGGAGATGCTGGACAAAGGGAGTCAAAACTCAGCTGGGGGAGACAAAGAACAAGGAGGAAAGGAGAGTAGGGGGAGGGAACAGGAAAAGCTGGAGGCTGTTAGCCCAGCTCCTGCAAGAATCCCAGGAGCCTGACCTGTGCCAGGCTTTTTTTCTGCTACAACAAAAGAAACTGGATTTAAAAATATTTTTTCATAGACATCGGTGCTTGAAAAAGCTCTTTAGTTAACTGTGTATGGAAATGAAAAAAATTAATAAATAACGTTAGTATAACAGATTTCTAAACATTAATACATTGGCAAAACAAAATAGACTTAAGAGGCCAGCCAGGTGGTGCAAGCAGTTAAGTGCACGCTCTCTGCTTCGGCGGCCTGGGCTTCGCAGGTTCGGATCCTGGGGGCGCACCGAGGCACCGCTTGTCAAGCCATGCTGTGGCGGCGCCCCGTATAAAGTAGAGGAGGATGGGCACAGATATCAGCCCAGGGCTGATCTTCCTCACGAAAAAGGAAAAAAATGGGCTTTAAATGAATCTTAAAGCTCTGCTATTCTCTGTAAGAATATTTACCTTCTGTTTTTCTTATTCTTTACAGGTGAGAATGATTAAATACTGCTAAAAATAATTTTTTTCTACAGGTGAGAATGATTAAATACTGCTAAGATAATTTTTTTTTCTATTAATGACATTTTTAAAATAGTCCACAAAAATCTCATCTAAGTTTTCATTTTGTTTTATTTTTAACACTGGTATACAAATTGGGACTCTTCACTCTGGAGAAAGGACAGGAACGGAAGAAATGCTTTGATGGCTCTAGAAGTTCAGGACTGTTTAACCCTTCATGACGATGAAGGAAAGCCAGCAAAACTGTCTCTTTTTGGCAGCCAGATTAGTTTAGCAAAAGCTTTGTCTTCTAAGGGGGTAAAATCAAGATGAAATTAGGACATGAACACAGACTTCTTGAACGATTAGGGAGATGATACCACTGCTTGCAAAGGCATATGCTTCCTTCAAAGGCAGATCTGAAACTCTGCTTTTCTCATTCATCAATGCCCCTGTCATTCATTCATTTAGTGCTGGGCACTCAGGGGAATACAAAGTTGTACAAGACTCAGTTCCTGCCTTCAGTTTTATTCTAGCAAACATCTGTTTAGCATCCACTATGTGCCAGGTCCTGGACTCTATCTTAGAATTCAGAAATATATAGAGCAGAATTTCTTGCCTCAAGGAGCTTACAGTCTAGTCAATTTTCTAATACAATATCTTTGTACTTGGAATTCTTCTAAACCCTGACTTGAACAGGTATTGTATATTTTTCTTTCCTGTAGTTCTGTCGGTTCTCTGGCCCTTGGGAGAATAAATCCAGAGAAGCTTGCCAGTTCAACTCTGAGCTTAGTTATTTGTGACTGAGAGAGGAAAAAAATGGTCTGTTTCCCTATCTCTCCCCAACAGGTTTAACAATGCACCTGGCTGGATCAGGAACATCCACTTTGTTCTCCAAATGAGGTGTTATACACACTGAGTCATTTTTCTGGCTTTCTAAAAGGACTCAGTTCAGCCTCCAATTTTCCACCTTTCTCTTCCACCTGCCTTGCTTAATAATTAAGCTATTTAATAAGTACTTTTGATGAGGATGGGCGGGGGTGGGGGAGGAAGATGGTGATTGTTAGGGTTTACAAGTCCCTGGGGGAACATAGCAGCTTCCTCTGCCAGAGTCATCATGTTCTGGGTTGTTCCCCAGGCGACTTGCTGAGTGAAAAGGCCAGAGGCCCTTCCTGCATCAGGGCTCAGGTTTAACTGACCTTATGTCTCTGTCCCCAAGGGCCCTGCCAAGGATCCAGGTTTGGTTCCTGTCTCTTAGCCTCTTCATTGTTCCTGCTCCTAACTTACCTTTCGTTTTATTTATTTGGAGCTTTTACTAACAGCAGATGACCACTGCTTTTCAAGGATACACTGGGTTTGGAAGGTAGAGAGAGCAGACCAGACCAGGTGCAGGTAAGGAGAAAAATCCAGGCCAGCTTGTGACAACGCAGAAGGCAGGAGGCCACACTGGAGGAGCACGTTTCTGTAGGAGGGCACTCAAGGCATGGACTTCAGGAAAAGAAATGCTGAGTACCCACAGCTGACAAAAGAGAGACAGAGACAGGCAGACAGACACAGAGAGAGAAAGAGCACTTCATACTGAGAGGATACACAGCTAGGGGAAAAGAGCACTGGTTTTGGAGTCATAGAGATGTGGGTTCAGATTCCAACTCCACCATTTACTAACTATATGATCTTCGGCAAGTCACTTAGCCTTCTTTAGCTTCCATTTCCTCATCTATAAAATGGAGCTAAGGGCCGGCCCCGTGGCTTAGCGGTTAAGTGCACGTGCTCCGCTACTGGCGGCCCGGGATCGGATCCCGGGCGCGCACCGACGCACGGCTTGTCCGGCCATGCTGAGGCCACGTCCCACATACAGCAACTAGAAGGATGTGCAGCTATGACATACAACTATCTACTGGGGCTTTGGGGGAAAAATAAATAAATAAAATTATTTAAAAAATTATAAAATGGAGCTAATAATGCCTATCTTGCATAGTCATTGTGAGAACTGGTAATAAAATATGTCAATTTACTAGCAAGCAATAGGTACTCAATAAATGATAGCTGTAGTTATTTATTGAATACCTTTTATGTATGAAGTACTTAGCTAGGTTTGGGGGATATGTGTAGGCTTCTGGGGTTGCCTGGCAATGGGCTAGCTCCCTCTTTCTTTAACAAAATGGGGCTGGCTGTACCCAACCTCAACTTCCTATGGGACCAGGAGACCTCAGAGCCTCTAGCTGGGTATTTCAAGAACTTCCCTAAGTGGTGGGCCCTAAGCTCATATTACTTAGTGTCTGAATCCCAAAATATTTGCCCCCCCAGCAAAGCCCCTCTCAAGCTGACCTATAAAAAGGAAGAACAACAAGGGGTTCCTCCTCAGGAGCTTTGCCCTATGGTGCATCCAGCTGCACCCCAACCTGACCCCACCTCTCTGCAGGATCCAGGGAGAACCGGAACCTACACACCTGCCCCTTTTGTGAGTTTCACCTGCACCAGTGATGCTAGTAGTACTGAGTCCTTTGCCAGAGTAGAAGGCAGCCTCTCTTTAGAAAACAACAACTCTAATGCTGTGTGATAAATACTCTGATAGAATTATTTCACATGATCCTATCGGGGTGCAGAGGAGAGGCATCTAATTGCCTTTTGGAGAAGGTGCTACTTGAGCTAAGCTTTGAAGGAAGAGTTGGCTGGACAGGTGTGGGGGTGTTCATAGAGAGGGACGTTCCACTCAAAGGGAGTAGCATATACAAAGCATAGAGGTGAGAGAGGAACTCTAAGGAATTGTTTGCCCAGAGTTGCATGGGTACTGATGCGACAGGAGATGATGCTGGAAAGGTAGGCAAGTCTTTGAGGGTTGTGCTGAGAAATTGGAATTTATTTTGGAGGTAATGGAGAGTCACCAAAATACTTGAGGCAGATGTGCATTTTGGAAAGATCTTTTTACAAGCCACATGGAGCATAGTTTTGGAGGACCAAGACTAGAGGCAGTTGTAACAACCCAGGTAAGAGGTGGTGGTTGCACGAACAAGGGTGGAGCAATGGGGATAGAGGAGAGAAGATTTGAGAGAGAGGATTCTAGACATAACATGTTAGGATTAAAAGAGAATTTATGGGCCTGCCCCGTGGCTTAGCGGTTAAGTGCGCGCGCTCCGCTGCTGGCGGCCCGGGTTCGGATCCCGGGATCGCACCGACACACCGCTTCTCCGGCCATGCTGAGGCCGCGTCCCACATACAGCAACTAGAAGGATGTGCAGCTATGACAGACAACTATCTACTGGGGCGTTGGGGGAAAAATAAATAAATGAAATCTTTAAAAAAAATAAATAAAAGAGAATTTAGTCATCTTTAGTTCTTCTTTCTTTTACAGCTGAGGAAATTGAGGGCCAAAGAGACTGCACAACTTCTTGCAAATTGAATCTCCTTGCACCAAAAACCTCCTTTTTCTAAGGAATTTCCCAGGTGGTTAGGAAGACCTGTCATGTTTTCAAGATCCACTTCTCTACGTATGGTATTCTTAGTCTTTGGAAGTGTGAGGTTGGGTTAGGAGAGGGGGCCTTCTCCTAATCCTTAATAAAGATTAAATTAGAAAAGGGAAGGGAGCCAGTTGTGGGAGTCTCTTCCCATCCCCTAATGGTCTCTCACAGCATCCTTCATTTTAGAGGGATGTGGGGTTTATTTGCAGAACCACAACCTCTAGTGTGTTGGTTTGTTTGTAGAAGAATTGACAAACAATGTTATTTCTTGGCAAATAAAACACACCCAAGTTATTCATGCCTGTGAATGCCTGGGAGTGACACTACAATGTATGCAGAGAGGCAGAAATTGGATCTGGTGCAGGCAATGTGGGATACCAGCAAAGTCTGTTGGGTCACCTGGTGTGCTACCTAGCTCTGACAACCAACAGCTCAGCATCATTTCTACAGAGTGTCACTTGAGATGTGTATATGAAATAATCCTGTGATATAGGTATTACTGGTCACATTTAACAGAGAGAGAGGGCCAGCCCTGTGGCTTAGTGGTTAAGTGCTCGCGCTCTGCTACTGGCGGCCTGGGTTCGGATCCCAGGCGCGCACCGACACACCGCTTCTCCGGCCATGATGAGGCCGCATCCCACATACAGCAACTAGAAGGATGTGCAGCTATGATAGACAACTATCTACTGGGGCTTTGGGGGAATAAAAAGGAGGAGGATTGGCAATAGATGTTAGCTCAGAGCCAGTCTTCCTCAGCAAAAAGAGGAGGATTAACACGGATGTTAGCTCAGGGCTGATCTTCCTCACAAAACAACAACAACAACAACAACAACAACAACAACAAAACAGAGAGAGAAACTGAAGTCCAGAGAGCTTAAGATCACTCCCATGGACACAAGTAAATAAGTAGCAGTGCTGTGGTTCAACTGGGAAGTGCCTGATTCAAATTCCCTATTCTTCCCGCCACACCTGACCACCTCCGGGGAAGTTGGGACAGGAGTTGCCATCATTTCCAGTTTTAGCCATAGCATGTGCAAGCCCATGGCTATATGATTAGTTGGTCAGAGAGAGGGTATGTACAATCTTATACTTTTGATCCTCTGACTGAAACGTGGACTGGACCACTCATGGATAAGATTGAGTTGTTCTCAGGAACAGAAGATGTCCTTCTTCAACGACACAGCTGTCATGCTAGCCCTCGGCAAGCGTAGGGTTTGCATAGGGCCATGGGGACAAAGCTGCTAGAGTGGGGTCTTTGCTTTCTTGTCGAGTCCTTCTCACTTCTAAGGCCTGTCTCCCAAATACAGCACAACCTAGACCTTCAACAACACAATAACGATCTCTCTTCCCTTAAGTAAGGGTGAAAAAAAGAAACGCTAACACCAATTAGCTTTTTTCTCCCCTCGCCAGATTGTTTATTTATTTATT
Organism: Diceros bicornis minor; assembly: GCF_020826845.1. Classification (NCBI taxonomy): domain Eukaryota; kingdom Metazoa; phylum Chordata; class Mammalia; order Perissodactyla; family Rhinocerotidae; genus Diceros; species Diceros bicornis. The sequence continues at coordinate 14,261,729 of NC_080763.1, forward strand.
TATTTATTATTGAGGTATAATTGATATATGACATTATATTAGTTTCAGGTGTACAACATAATGATTAAATATTTGTATACATTGTGAAATTATAGCCACAATAAGCTTTTTTCTTAAATGTACCTTACTATAATGTTTTAATTATAAAATATTATGTAAATATATATAAAACAAATAACACGAAAATAATACTTTTTATAAAATTGTGTATATTTATATAAATATTTGAATGTATGTACATATACATATATCTATATATTTGTGCATGAATGTAGATACTATAAAGCTATCTCTTATATATACATATAGCCACACCCATATTTCTTTTGCACAAATGGGTTCACATTGTACAAACTATCCCACAATTTGCTTTTTTTCAGGTATCAAATAAACTGAAATTCTTTGTAAGATCATACTGTTTGTTTCCCAGACTAAAACAAGTTCTGGAGAACTTGAGTAACCTCCATGATTTCCTGATGCCTCATGGTAGTCACTCATCTTGATAAGGTTTGTGTGCAACTGGATTAAATAAGATCATGTATCTGAGAGCACTTTACAAACTGTAGGGTCCTGAACTTCTGTTAGTTATCAAAATATCATATGTGGCATGAAGACTACACTTGTTTATTTTTATTTTAATTAATTAATTTATTTTTATTGAGCTAACATTGATTTATAACATTGTATAAATTTCAGGTGTACATTATTATTTTGGGCCTTCTGCATAGACTGCATTGTGTTCCCCACCAAAAGTGTAGCTGCCACCCATCACCGTACACATGTGCCCCTTTACCCCTTTTGCCCTCGCCCCACCCATCTAGCCCCCTGTAACCACCAATCTGTTTTCTGTATCTGTGTATTTGTTTGTTTGTTTATCTTCCATATATGAGTGAAATCATACGGTATTTGTCTTTCTCCATCTGATTTATTTCACTTTGCATAATACACTCGAGGTCCATCCATGTTGTCGCAGATGGCAAGATTTTGTCTTTTTTTACAAGGACTACATTTGTACAGAAATGGATTGGATGCTTCTCATAATGTTCTTGTGCAATAGCTAGGGGGAAACGTTTGCTTTTTGGACAGCGGGAGGAGCAAACACTGCTTTTGGTAACATAGTTGGTCTTGCCTGCTGTCACGAGCTCACCGAGCAAGGACCATTAAAGCCCCACTGTGTCTTGCCTCTGGCTGCCTCTGTCCCCCAAACCACCCAGGTGATTAATCTGAGGAGGTTTCCTAACCACATCTGTTTCACCAAACCACAAGACTGTAACCACAATGGGAGCAGGGATTCCTCCCAACTTGTCCTGGGAGCCCAGAATCTTAGAGCAGCCCTCACTGCTCATAAGGAGGGTTGACTTGGTGGAGAACACGGGAGCAAATGTAGCATCTTCTCGGCTCCTTAAAACAACCCTCAAAAAACTCCAAATCTCTTTTGGGTTCAATTTAACATTTACTTCTCTTTGCTTACAGCCGACAGCTTGAGAAAAACCAAATTGGTGGTCGGCTGGTTGGGTTTTTTTAATCTAATGACAAGCCTGGCTCAGAACTATCCAGCCATTCATCAGCTCCCAATACTGTGTCTATAGATAAACAGGCATGTATATTATCTACTTTCGTTTACTTCTTTCCAAATGGAAGTCCATTAATTTCCCAATATATTTTTACAGAATGACTTGCCTATTGCCAGCATTGGGAGGATATATTAATCCTAGTCCCAAAATGTTTAAGTTAGAAAATAAAGGGAAATAGAAGAAACAGAAGGATTGAGATGACGCATTTATCTCAGATGTTCACCCTAAACTACTTCAGAAATGCCAGCAATGAATTAAAACCAGAATTCTAGAGAAATGGCCTATATTAGACTTCACCAGAGAGATTCTTCAGTTCTTTGGCAAGAATTGAACTTTATGTCTGGAATGGAGGAGCTCAATGATGGCTTGAGTCAAGTAGCATGAACTTAGCTCCAACCCCGAATGGGAAAAAGAATTACTATCGTCTCTCTGTGGGCAGTAACCACTTTAGAAGATGACAAGAGGAAGCCACAGTCAAATACGAGATACTGACATCTCGTGATATGTTAGTGCTGAGAAGGAGAGCTGGCTTGGAAAAAGAGCAAGATCTTTTCTTGCTCACTGAGTAGTAAACCACATCTGCTCCTCAGCTTCTTCTGTGGTGTTCCTCCTGCTTTAATTTTTCTGAGGCACAAATGAAGTGGCCCTACAGAGACCCGGGAACTGATTTTTCTATAAGGTGATCGGAAGGCTGGGGATTCCAGCATGCGATGGATGGTAAAGACTAGGGTTGTGACTGAGGCAAAAATAAGATGAGACTCAGGTCAAGGAACAGAAAACTTATTTGTTGAAAGTTAATAAAACTTCATATTTAACTAGCTACTGCAGGGCAGCAACTAATCTTACAACATAATAGATGTTGTTGATAATGTTAATTACCTCCTTGGATGCCACTAAGGAGTGGCTTTCAATTTTATGCATTTATTGTCCAAGTTGTAAATTTGGTCTTGGAATGAACAAATAATGAAAGACCAAGGAAGCTTAACAGGGAGGTTATTTACTTCTTGTATAAATGAAGAGAAGGATTTAAGTGAATAAAGATTATGAAAGAGAGAAAGATAGAGTAACCCTAACTCTGGGCTTGTTACTTAGGTGAACCCTCCATGGGTAGCATTATGTTGGTGAATGTGGTCTCAGATCCAGCATTGGTCCCCAGCTTTGCACATGCAGGACCTCATTTTATCAGTCCACCTGGCAGTGAGCAGGCTCTAGTAGGGTTGAGAGAACAAAGACAGAGCACTCAGTTAAGTTGGAATTTTAGGTAAACAATGAATAATTTTTTAGTATAAGTATGTCTCATGCAGTATTTGTATTTTTATTTACTAAATTTGGCAACCCTATCTAGGAGGCTTCCATTAATTAACTCATCAGAGACTTAGTTACAAATCAGAATGCCAATGTATGCATTTACAGGGCAGGGCACACCTTTCCGTGTATCAGAGCCCTTGTGCCTACAATCTGTACCACTCTCTTTTAGGTGTTTGGAAAACCAAGTTTGTCATTGGTGAATGCCAAATTCTAGTAAAGCAAGTTAAGTAGGCTCATGGACTATGTGTCCAGGCTGCAGTAGAACATGAGAACTGTGGGTGTTTGACTGCAGGGACACCACCCAGAACCGGGAATAAGGATCCAGTCAAACAGACACAGTGTCTCTCTCCCCCACATAGTGCTACAATAATGCTGGGCTTCAGCTCTCCTTTTTCAATATTTAATTTTCAAAATATTTTTATAAGTTACCAAAAACTTACTCCTCATCTTAGACATGCTGCCATTTCCAAGATATCTGCTCATTAAATCCATTTTATATTGATTATTGTGCTACTTTTTAGGGAGTCATGCTAGATATCTTGCTGAGTTTTAGGAAACTTGATAGTCTTAGTTAATAGATATTAATTTTACAAGGTAGTTCTAGATGTGTATATATGTATCTTTGAGTTTCTAAAACAGAACACAATTATCTCAGACTGCCATTCTGTGTGATGCAGAAAAATTATCTAGTAACTACCAAGGAGATTAATTCACTCTCACATGCTCTCCCTTGCTCCTACGGATGGAATCTCAGTGGTAGGAGAGTGAGAGAGGGGACCCATGTAACACCGTATGCTCTGAGTAGGTAGCTCCTGAAATAAGTAACTGCCCCCTCCTGTCTTTGATCATGGGCTCCCTCCCCACTGGCATCCAGAGTTATCCTCTAAGGTGGCTGCATGCCCATCTGGCTTGCTCAGCTCATGCTGTCATCCATGCTTGTTCCTTCGTGGCGTGACTCCTTTGGGCTGCTGGCTGTCACTCTCAGCTAACTTCTGAACCCTTCTCAGGGTATGAGGAGCGTCCAGCTACTCTCCCACAGGAGAAGTAGGAAAGAAGGCTGTCCTTGGGTTCTCTTCTCCCATCACTGCACAACTATCTTCTCTGCTGATCCCCTCTCACTGTGGCATAAGCATGTCTGTGGTGTTAGCTGCCTTCCCTAGATAAGAAGGAGACGCAGCCTCCTCCGTTCTCAGGTTCCTCAAAGCTTATCTGGTGTTCTACCCTCAACCGCAGTTCCCTCTCTTCTGAGGGGATTCACCCTCGGAAGATGTCAGGGAGCTGGAGCTTGGAGACCACACAAGCCTACAGTCCAGGTAACCCTACTAGTGCCTGAGGGTTGGTTATCTTCACTGGGGAAAAGGGAAGGAGTTCTTTTGGATCAGTCTTATTTGTCTACTGATTAGGCCCAAATAGTTCCTGAATGCTCAGAACGTCTTTTCTCCCAAGTCTTGATCTTGTGTTCAGTAATGTCATTTGATCTCAAAAGCTAAGCACTGGGTCTCTTTTTCCCAGCATTCCAGCTCTAGCAGCCCCACTTTTCCCTAGGGCCAGGCATGCCTTGGACTTCAGAGCAGGAGAGGGCAGTGAAGTGTGCAGTGTTGATGGTGGCAGGTGAAGGGGAGGAAGGGTGTGCTCTATCCACTCTGGGTCCTTTATGGCTGGGCTACAAATTAAATTGACATGAGACCGAATAGCAGGAGAAAATCAAACAAAGCTTTGTAACATGTATACATGGGAGAAACCAGGGAAACTGAGTTTCTCAACAAACAGCGGAGGTTTTCACCTTGAATAGCATATTCAGGTAGACAAAGGAGGGTGTTGGGTGTGGGGGAGTCAGCTATGGGAGATGGCCAGAAAGCACAGTAAACAAGAGTATGCAGATTTAAGTCCTCACCTTCCACAATGATAAGAGTTTCTAGAGATAAGGTCATCCCCCCTTCTTCCTGGTACAGAGAGGGAGAAGGAGATTTCCCTTAAACAGAACTTTGATAAGAATGGGCTTAGCAAGGACCTCCCAGTCTATCGCTTTTAGGCAGTTTGGGGGAAGGTCAAATGTCCTTCAGAGAAAATAATCAAGGTAAAGAGACATATTTTGAGATGGCCAATTCTCATCCCCCACACAGGGAAGACCTGGTTAATGTCTCAAAATGTCTTTCTGCTGTACTGGCAATGGGCCTGTCACTGTGCTAAGTGCCTTAGACCCATGTAATCCTCAGAACAATCCCCCAAACTGAGTACAATCATTCTTGTTTCCAAATGGAGAGATGGAAGGTCAGAGAGAGGATAGGTAACTTGTTCCACGATGCCAGTTACAAGTGATGGAGACAAAATTGGACCTAGGATAATCTAACTCCAAAGCCTTCATTTTAAATCCCAACAGTGGTCTTATTACCTTGGCAAACAACTGGCTTTCCAGGAAGTTTGTTAGAAACAGTTTTGATAAAGACCCACCTCAGGAGATCCTGATCCAACTGGTCTGTGATGGGGCCTGGTCATCTGTATTTTGAACAGTCTCTGTAGGTAGTTCAGATGCACACCAAAGTTTGAGAGCCAGCTCTGCCACTTGTTAACTGGTTGATTTAGGACAAATTACTTCACCTCCCAGTGCCTCGGTTTCCTCATTTGTTAAATGGGGGATGATAACAGTACCCACCCATTGAGTTATTGTGGGAATTAAATGAGTTTAAAATGAAAGCACTAGCAAGAGTACATGGCACCTAATAAGTGCTCGGTAAGCATTACAGATGATTACTTTTACTGCCTCTTAGCAGCAACTTACAAAACATTTTTTAGGAATGCTATTTGCTGGACAGATTACATAAAAGGGTAATTGCCTGCATTTACATAGATTTTTGATAGTTTGTGTCTCAGAGAGTGATTTTTTTCTTTTTTTTAGGCCCTTTCCCCAAATCTAGGCCTAATTTGGATCCCATGGCCTCCAGTGGTCCTAACCAGCTGGAGGCCATGTTATGAAGGTAAATTGAAATTAAGCTGGGGATGTAATGGCAATAGCAGGTCAAAGAGCAATAGATCAATAGTTCTCAACCTTGGTTGTACCTTAGAAATATCTGGAGAGCTTTAAATAATGCTCAAGTCACACCTAGATCAATTAATATCCGAATCTTTGGGAATAGGGCCCAGTTAGCAGTATAGTTTAATCTCCAGGTGATTCCAATGTGTGGCCCTTGGGCCCCAACCCAGCTATACTGAGTAGAAACTCTGGGGGTGGGACCCAGGCATCAGTGTTCTAAGAAGTCTTCTACAAACCTCAGGATCTTTGGTGTGAACCACTGCATTATCCTCCCATGCCCAGACCTCTATTTTTGCTTTGCCCAGGAGGATGTGATGTGAAGGCAAGAGTATTAACCCTTAGTTCCCTGAAGAAAGTGCAAGCAGATCAGTACCATACAGTATATCAAATGGATATTTATTTTAGCCAGACCTGCTAGACTGAGGGAATGAGGGTCCTTCAGCCTAAATGCCTGCTTCTCAAGGGACAGATGGTAGATTTAAGAGAGGACCCACTCTCTCAGAATGGAAACCCTGTGAATATTTGCCTAAAATATCTCTTCTCTCCAGTCCTTTCTCTGCCCTGGAAGCTTCAGGGAGGCCAATAATACGTAAACAAGTTCCAAAGCAACCCATCTGCCCTTCATTTCCTGTGGAATGCTAAAACGAGTCTTTTAAGTTTGCTTAAAATACGTCCCTCTCCTCCCGCCCGGCCCCCTGGGGCATTCGCTCTGCACGTCCTCAGACCCTCTCAGCCCCTGCCCGCTCCTCCACCTGGGCCCCTCTGCACAGACTTGGCTTCAAACAGCGCGCACAGTTATTCCTGGCATTTGCTTTTTTGGCTTAGCGCGCATCCAATGATATCTTTTCCTTCTTCTGTTTAAAGCACTGTCTTCAGTCTCCTCATTTGTCCCTTTCTCCTCTGGCAAGTGTAATGCTATTGACATTTGAAAGTGGCCTGGTTCCCTGGAGTCTAGTAAATGGCCTTGCTGCAGGAATTCGCGTGAGAAAACCGTGTGCAGAAGCGAGAGCTAACAGGGCCCGCTGTCCTGGGGCTCAGACGTCCCTCTTGGGACCTCCACAGCGTACTTGGAGTTTGGAGTACGCTGGAGCTGGGGTTGGGACCTGATAAGTCTGAATTTCTTTCCCAAATTTGAGCAGTGGCTCCATGTGACCTTAAACCACTCATGGCTTTGCTCTGCTTCTGTTTAGCATCTGTTAAGTAGAGACCTTTGCCACCAATTAACGAGAATGAGGCCCTATTCAGTCGCAAAGTACTGCTAGATTGTAAACAAACCTCAAAAGAGCAGTTCCAGGAGAAATTGTGGGGTAGGAAAGGCGCCCCCGTATTCTTCTTTTAAGACGGGAGAGATGCTGCCCTCCTTTTCCTCAAGGACTTAATTCAGACCCTCTGCTACGGCAGAATCCCAAACCCTGCACCCTCTCCTAAATGTGCTGGCCTGTCCTGTCCTTGTCAGGGTCCCGCCGAGAACAGGTGAGGTAAAATGATAACAGCTGTTATTGCCCTAATGTGTCTTCCCTCCAAATCTGTCAACAACATAAACTTCTGAGCGCCCTCTTTATACCAGGCATTGTGCTTCAAGACTCAGCCCTGGCCCTTAAGAAGCTTATGTTCCTGTTGAAGAGACAGGATGTGTGTCCACACAAAGATGACAGCTTGAGACCATGCCAAATGAACCAAACGATAAGAAAAGTTAAAGGAGTGTGCAATTATGCCATAAATATATATTGAGCACCTATTACATGCTATGTTTTATCATAAGTGCTGAGGCGGAACCAGTGAACCAAACAGATACAACCCCTGGCTTCATGGATTTTAGGTTCTAATGAAACAATTCAGAGTATAAACAAACATATGATACATCAACTTCGGACAAGTGCTTTGAAGGAAAATGAAGCAGAGTAACGTGATTTTTTTAGATAGGTCAGGCAAGGCCTCTCAGATAAGGTGGCATTTGAGTCAAAACCTGAAGAGAGAGAGCAAGTCATCAGAATATCTGGAAGAATTTTCCAAGCAAGCTGAATAGCAGTGCAAAGGCCCCGAGGAGGGAGTGTGCTAGGTGTGTTCTAAGAAGGACAAGTAGGCCAGTGTGGCTGGAGGGCGGTGAGCGAAAGCGCATGTGCAGGATACGAAGTTAGCGAGGAGACAGGGATGGATCACGAATGTCCGGCAGGCTGTGGTTAGGACTTTGGATTTTATTCTGAAGCCACTGGATGGTTTTGAGCAGAGCAACGACATGATCTGACCTACGTATTGGAAGGCTCACTCTGTGAGAAGGCAGATTCTACAAGTGCAAGGAGAAGCCTGAGGCCAGAGAGGCGGCTACTGCAATAACCCAGGGGTGAAATAATGTGGCTGGGTGGCTGGGACCAGAGTGATAGGACTGAGGGTGGTGAGACCAGGTGGGTTTCGGAACATATCATGAAGATAGACAAGATAGCTAAGGGGTGGGGTTATAAATAAAGAGAGAAATTAGAAATGACTCCAAAGTTTTTGGCCCGAACTCAAGGTTTTACCTTCATAGGAGGAAGTGGCTACTTTCAGTTAAGATAATCGGAGAAGGATTAATGAAAGACTCAAGATTTGAGCTGCACTTTGAAAAACTAGTAGGGTTGTGTGGCTTATAAAAATTCTCAGTGGCATATTCTGAGACTGTTCTGTCTTCCCAGACCCCATCCTCCCACCCCAATCCTACTCCTTTGTTAAGCTTCAGCAGCCTCTGTTCCGGGGGACAAGGGACTCCCCCAGCCCAAGGGAGACACATCTTGATTCTTGGAGAATCAATCCAATCATGGAGATTCCTTGCTCTTGCCAGTAATTGGTTTTGAAATGGGCTGGTTTAGGAATGGGCATGTACTACAATTCTGGGCAATGGAACATAAAAGGGAACTCTGCAGATGAGACTTCTGGGAAATTCTGTAAGTTTGAGATGCTCTGGATTTGAGATGTTGTTGTGTAAGGACAAAGTGCTTGAGCTGCCGTCACCATCTTGCAAATGTAAAGGGGGAAGCTGAGGTCAACAGCCAGCATGTTGAGGGTGGCAGAGGAGAAAGGTTGGAAACAGCACAGTTCCTTGAAGACAATGCTGAGTCACTGAGTTACCTAACCCTGGAATTGCACCATTGCTGGACTTCTTATTATGTGAAATTCAAAAAAAAAAAAACCTCTCCTTATCATCAAATGCTTTTGAGTTGAGTGGTTTGTACTTGAAGCAGAAAGTACATCATTTTAGATAAGCAATAAATACTCTAGATGGGAAGACAGAGCAAAAGCAAAGACACTTTGAGGCAAGATGTTCTTTGAGACAAGAAAACTCAAAGCATATTTGGGGAAGAGTAGGTGGAATAATTTGGCATTTGTTCAAAAACTTGTTCAACAAATCTTTGTGGAGCCCCTACTATCTATTAGGCACTGGTGATCTGGGATCACTGGTGATCTAGGATCTGGGATGCTGTGATGAACAAGATAGACAGCATCCCTCTTCTCATAGAGTTTATTACCTTGGGGAGGAAAGTTGGGTGGTAATGCAGGAAACACAATAAGAATAATTTCAGCAAGTTGTTAAGTGTGATAAAGGAAATAAAATACACTGACATGATATTGAGTGAGTAGAGGTGTCACTTTAGGTTCGGAATAGTATGTTCAGGATACTTAAAGAGGGAAACAAGTTGGCCAGGCTGAGAAAGTGATATGAGGCTGGTATGGCTGGAGCCTAGGGAGAGAGCAGAGAAAGAAGAGGCCAGAGAGAGAAGCAAGGCCAGATTCTGTGGGCTTTGGGTCCAAGGCAGGCATGCAAATTTTATTTGAAATCAGAAAGGAAGTGATTGGAGGATGTTAAGCAGGGCCATGATATGACCTGTTTACATTTACAGAACTGTCTGGTGGCATCAAGGATGGATCCAAGTGGAGGAATAGGGGGTAGAGGGACATAAGCCTGGGAAAGCAGTCACTGCCAGGTAACTTCCTTCCATTTCAACAGCCCAACCCAACATTGTGGCTCATTTGAGAAATTCAGGCAAGGGAACAAGGGCATTGGGGCAATAATTATGGCAGAGGCCCTTTCCTCTGCTGAGCCATCGACTTAGCCTTCTTCTTTTTCTAGAAAAAAAAGTTAGCCTTGACACAACACTAGATACAAAAACAGTGTTGATTAGAAATAAAGGAGAGTCTCCAAGATGCTGGTCATATTAGGTGAGGGAAATTCTAGGACAGAGCTGCCGTAAAGAAATAGAACGTGAGCCACATAGGTAGTTTAAAATGTTCTAGTAGCCGCATTAAAAAAGTAAAAGAAAGTAAAAAGATGAAATTAACTTTAATAGTATATTTTATTTAAGTCAAAATATTATCATTTCAACATGTAATCAATATGAAAATTATTAATGATCAATTTTTCTTTCTTTTTTCCCCGTAAGTCTTTGAAATTCAGTATGTATTTTATACTTATAGCACATCTCAGTTTAGACTAGCAACATTTCAAGTGCTCAGTAGCCACATGTGGCTAGTGGCTACTATATTGGATAGTACAACCATAGGAATATGATCCAGGAAGGCCTGATACTGGGAGGCATGTCAGGATGGAACCCTGGACCTTGGCAATGGCTTCATGCTTCTGCCGCTCTGCTCTGGATCCATTCTCTAAAAGAGATGTATTAGGTCAAAGGGCAGGAACATTTTTAGGACTCTTAATTATTGTCCTAATCAATTACATCCATTTATGATACTACCCACCATGAAGATAGGTGCCAATATCACCTGCTCTGGATTTGGGAATTTGTATTTTAATTTTGGGAGGATTAATTTAGTAAAAGTTAATTTAGTGCAGTTAATTGAGTTAATTTAGTAAAAGAAATACTATACTTCTTTTAATCTGTTTCTCTGATAACTAGTAAAATTGAATATTTTTTCATGTATTTATTAATATTTATTCTTTTGTGAATTGTTTTATTACAAGTCCTTGTTCAGTTATCAGCTGAAGTCTTAACGAGATTCTTATCAACTTGTGTGAGTTCTTGAGATAACAATAATATTAATCTTTTTTGGTCATGTTTTTTGTAAATGTACCTTCTATAATGTTCTTTGTCCAATATTTGGGGGGGGGCGGGTTGTGGTGAGGAAGTTTGGCCCTGAGCTAACATCTGTGCCAATCTTCCTCTATTTTGTATGTGGGATGCTGCCACAGCATGGCTTGATGAGTGGTGTGTAGGTCCACACCTGGGATCCAAACCTGCGAACCTTGGGCTGCTGAAGCGGAGCGTACAAACTTAACCACTATGCCATTGGGCCAGCCCCTATTTTGGTGTTTTTTTACACGTAAAATTTCTTTTAAAAAATTTTTATGTTGTCAAGTACTTCCATCTTTTTTCTGTAATAATACTATACTTCTTATAACAATAGTACGATCACATCCTGCTAGTGTTTTGATAAATATTCAATTCTGTTTTCTTCTGGACTTCTTAGTTTTAAGTGTATTTAAGTCTCTAAATCAAATGGAATTTATTTTGATGTATAGTGAAAGTGTGGGTCTAAATTCTTCCCTTTCAACCAAAATGCTGATCAGTTATCCCTCCACTATTTATTGAAAAAATTCTTGTTCATCTCATTGTATCTTGATATCTTCATCATCTACTAAAATTAGGATGTATTTCTGATCTTTCTATTATAGTCCAGAAATCTATTCTTTTTTTTTAATTTTTTTTTTTTTTTTGGTCAGGAAGATCAGCTCTGAGCTCACATCTGCCAATCCTCCTCTTTTTGCTGAAGAAGACTGGCCCTGGGCTAACATCCATGCCCATCTTCCTCCACTTTATGTGGGACGCTGCCACAGCATGGCTTGACAAGCCATGCGTCGGTGCGCGCCTGGGATCCGAACTGGCAAACCCCGGGGCCGTAGCAGTGGAGCGCATGCACTTAACCGCTTGCGCCACCAGGCCAGCCCCAAAATCTATCTATTCTTATACCAAGACTTAACTATCTGATTTTTGCTGTTTTATAGGTTTTTACCTTTGGTAGATCCTGTTCACTTTCCTTACTCTTCCTCCTTCACTCCTCTCCCCCAATACATTTTCTTTCTCACCTGTTTAGAATTTTCCTTTCTCTCTTTGCTTTTGTCATATGTTTAAAAACATCCTGCTGGGGTTTTTACCAAGATTCTCCTAAATCTATAACTTAAATTGTAGGAAATAGATATTTATGTAATATTTAGTCTTCCCATCCAGGAACATCTATTTTTCCATTCATTCACATTTTTTCAGACGACGTAAAGGTTTTATAGCTTCCTTTGTAAAGAAATGCATGTATATATGTATATATGTTTGCATACTTACAAAGTATCTTAGATTGGGTTCCATAGAAACAGACTCTGAGACAGAGAGTTGTCTGCAGAAGGTTTTCACAGAAGATACACCTGTAACAAGCTGACCTGCAGCGCAGTTGTAGCGGGGACCTCAGCTGATCCTATGGCCCTGGGGGTGATGGGGACTGGGGGAGATGCTTTGGAGCTGAAATGGGACATTGAGGTTTAGCAACTTACAAATAAAGTACAATCTTTGAGTGGATTAGAATGCTCACATCAGCCTGATGGTCACACTTTCTCTCCTTAGGTTGGCCTCAGGGGCAGCCAGATTATCAGGTGATGCTTAGGAAGTATGCAGTCAGGCCGAGGAGTGAGCAAGTGATCTCAAGTGTCTCTCAGCTAAGGCAGGTTACAACCCTCTAAGGCTGGAAGTGTATGTGGGAGTCTGCTTAGCAAAGAGATTCCTTCCCCTTAGCTGGGTTTAGGGGACACTGGTGTGTTTGCCTGGCTGATTAATTCCCTCTTATGTATTGGGTCTTTTTCCAGCTAAAGGGCAAGTTTCTGTTTACTGTCCTACTGTTGCATTCTTCCTCTGCCTCCCTGAAATTACTCCCAGAGCACCTGGACTGGAATACCGGCTCTTCTCAATCTCTTCAATCCCAAACCTACAATCTCCAGATTTACCCCCATATATAACTAATCATGTAGGGGTTTGTGATGTAAGTAATCTTATCAACTTAATATTGAGATCAATTTTACTTCCAGTTTCTTGGGAGGCATCTTATTACAATCTTTAAGAATTGGCGACAGCTTCTACAAAATCACCATCTAATATGATTTAATAAAAGAGTATTTGGTACTCTTTATTATGTGAAGAAGAGTCATTCTACCTCTATTAACATTTTTAAATGAATGAATACTGAAAATTTAATACTCTTTTGCATTTATAGAAATAATAAAATTTTTCTAGCTTAATATCTTGTAGTATTCTTCAATTAAGATATTCTTGTATTATTGGGATTAACCCCTCCTTCTATTAATGAATCATTTTGAATAGCTAATATACACACATGGCACAAAATTCACATGATACAAAGAGGTATATAGTGAAAGTCTGTCTTCCTTCCTCCTCTGACTTCCATCCGCTTAACTCCCCTCCTTAGGGCAACTGATGTTATCAGTTTCTTGTTTACCATTCCAGAGGTGGTTTATGCATTTTCAAATATCCCCCCAACCCCCCCCAACAAATAGCAGCATACCATTCTGTACTATTCTGCATATCGCTTTTCTCACTTAACAATATTTATTTGCTGTATTTTCATATCAGTACATATAGAATTGTTTCATATTTTTAATGGCTGCATATGATTCTATATTGGCCCCCTACCAATGGGCAATTGGGTGTTTTAGCCAATTTGCATTTACAAACAACGCTGTAACTAGTATCATCGTATGTGTCATTTTACACACATTGAAGTGTATCTAGAGGATAAATACCTAGAAGTAGAGTTGTTGGGTAAAGTCCATTTTTAGTTTTGAAAGGTATTGCCAAATTTCCTTCCATAGATTTATACTATTTATAATCCCAACAGCAACAACTGGGTATGCTGGTTTTCCCTTGACAATAATGGATATCATCAATCTTTTGATCTTTATCAATGTGGAGATGAAAGATGGCGTCTCACAGTTTTAAAGTGCATTTCTCTTTAAGAGTGAGGTTGAGTTTTTCATGTTTAACAATCATTTGTATCTCATTTTGAAGCTGAAGTTTGTAGCATAGTATGATCTGGCCTTTGCATCCCAATTCCTGCCTTGCAGAACCCAGAACATGGCTTTTATATCTCCATAGCTTTTGCATCAGTTTAGGTTCATTTTGACTGCAAGTAGCATAAAACCCTGACCCATCTGACTTTAACAATAAGGAACATCTTTTATCGTACATGACATCATGTCCTGAGATAGTTTAGGGTTGGTTAATTCAGCTACTCACTAAGGTCATTGAGGTCCCTGGTCTTTCTATCTTTCTGATTGCCACTCTCCAACTAGATTACCTCATGGTCACAAGACGGCTGCATCACAGCCATGCATCCCATTGAGACAATACAGCATCCAGCAGAAGAAGAAGTGCTGTTTCTTATCATGAGTCTCTTTTTAAGAACAAGGCAACTTTTCCTGAAGTCCCCTCCCAGAAGGTATGCCCTTGAATCTCGTTAGTCAGACCTGGGTTTTATGCCCATTCCTAAACCAATAACTGACAAGGAGTCTGGCACCATTATAATTGGCTCATGTTAATCAGGATTTTCTCCTGAATTATATGGCGTAGCAGTGGACACCTCCCCCACCGCCCTAAAAAATAACTGGGTGAAACGTGGATTGGCTGTCGGGGGACAGTCAGCTGCGACTGCCACAACCTCACACATGTTATTCTCTTTGCCTGATAGAGGCCCCCTCTATTTATCCTCTCTCTACCACTATTTCAAGTGGTACCTCTATCTACCACTATTTGTCTTTCAAGTACAGGCTCAGAGTGGCTCTGAGGAAACCATCCTTGTCTCCTCTAGGGTGGGTTGGTAACTCCTCTCCATTCCCCTGGCAGCCTGTGCCACCCTCATCCTGCTGCATGATAATTCTGGCTTCACTTCTCCATTTCCCACCACAACCCAGCTCCTTGAGGGCAGGGACTAGGTTTTACTTGTTTCTGCATCTCTAGCCCCTAGGACAGTGCACACTACAGAACAGACACTGAATTCATCCTTGTTAAATGAAGTCCATTTGCTAGTATTTTGGAGTTTCAAGTCTAGATTCACAGCAGAGATCAACTTATAGTTTTGTGTTTGTGAATGATTTGGAATTAGGATTATCTTTTCCACGTAAATCAAACTGGAGAGTTTCTAAAAAAAACTGTTTAACTTGTGGATTATTGGTTCCTTAAACGTCCAGAAGTTCAACAAGTATTTCCTGAACACATATTATGTGTTGGGCACTGCCCCAGTTGGCTCTTTATACAAGAGTAGTGTGAGAGCTTGTCTCTGAATGCCGAGTTTATGCTCTAAGGCAGCATTTTTCAAACTGCAGGTCAAGATCTATTTGAGGGTAATGAAATCAATTTTGTGGGTCAAAACCATCATTAAAAGGAAAAAAGAATATAATAGAGTAGAACAAAATATATCAGAGTGCCTCACTCTTGGTAAAGCTTTTGGCCTAGATATAGATAGATAGATAGACAGACAGACAGACAGATAGATAGCCAGATTTATGTGATATCCTGTGTCAAGAAATAAAATGTGTCTTTTACTATGGGTGATGGTCAAAAAAGTTTAAAGCCATTGCTCTAAGGGCCAGTATATTTTCTTCCCTTTTCTCTTTGAAGTATGTGTTTTTCTACTCCTAATGTCTGGGCTTCCTAAAAAGAGGGGAAGAAAAGGCTTTGAGATTCTGCATCCCACACCACCCTCCAGGCCCGAGCCAGGCCCTCAGCCTTCGTTTGGTTAGCCCAGCACAGACTTCAGCGTTAGAGGCAGAAGTTCAATCCTAGGCTCCGGGACTTATGAGCTCAGCAGCCTTGGGAAAGTCACTGGACCTTTCAGAACACCTGTTTTTCTCTTGCCAGATGGAGATAACAACAATACTCGTTCCACAAGGCAATTAAGAGGATTGAGTGCAATATGTGAAAATATTATGTTGTTTAGTAAACCCCCTCCAGTTCCTCAGAGGAGAAAAGCAAACAGCCCATGTGCTAAAAAAATTCTGTCTCCTGAGAAGGGAGGAAAAACCTCAAGGAATGGCCCCACAGAGAAAATTAAGAGGGGATCTGAACACCCAGGGGCTGCAGATATTTGAATCAAACAAAAGGGGGAAAATCAACAGGAAAAGGTCAGGGCTCTCTCATTTCTCCAATGAGCAGTTAGTTTTCATTTCTCCGTGGAGCACACTCTCTGGAGGTGCTGACACAGCACACTGCTGAGTCGGGAGGGGAGAGTTGCTGATGATGTTCTCTTTTCGTAAACTTTGGAGGAAGGACTGGGCAGTGGGCTCGGTCCTCCCTTCACCCCTCGCAGGAGGCATGGTGGGGGTCACTCAGCCTGGAGATCGCTCAGGTTGGAAATTGTGGTTGAGGGGTGAGGCGGGGTGGAGTGGGATGGGGTCAGGGTATGTTGGGGAAGGGACTCAAAGGAGAGGAAGCCAATATGAGTGCTTGGTGTTTCTTGAGGGTCATTCCTCACATATCTGAAATTCTCTCCTCTGTGGCTGTCTCTGAGCAACAGTCACAATGGACAAGTTGGGCACGGGCTATCCTGCCTGTCTACTTTGTCCAGCTATAAGCAATCAGCCTCCCTGGAAAACTCTGCAGGCTTCATGGCCTGGGTTCTCCTGTCATCAGCTGTATTAACAGGAAACCACTAAAGTACTTCCTTAAATAACAAGTTACTTTTACTTGTTTGTTGTTACCCCTGAATTGTTGAGACTTGAGAGAAAGATTCTGTAGGCGATCTTTCTTCCTCCCACCCCAAAACACACACACACACACACCCCTTGAGACAAGATAAGGAAGATGGAAAGTTGGTTTGTTTGGTCAGTAGCCAGAGAAGTGGAGGCTGGTACCTGGGCTGGGATTTGTCCTTAACTATCCCAAGGCAACGCAGAACAAGAGGAAGAGGGAATTCCAAGAGTTTTAGGTGAAGACTGGAGATCTCCAAGAATTTGATGGTTCCTTGCTTGTTTGGTTGCTTGGTTTTTTCCAAGGGCTCTGTGCTTAAGGAGTCCCATCCAGAATCTTGGCACTTTATTCCTTGCTCTCCAACACATTTCAAACCAGCCTTGGCCCTGAGGGTGCCAGGGTTGACCCGCATGCCCTGTGGAAGGAGGTGCGGAAACAGGCAGGAGCACCATACCCACTGCCAATACCAGGAGAAACAGAAAGACCTCAGCCATGTGTGACAGCTGCAGCTCAGTTAATCTCCCCAGCACAGCTGGGTGTGTCTGTTTGCCAACATTCGTTTCTTTCTTTGTTTTTTTTCTTTGTGAGGAAGATCAGCCCTGAGCTAACATCCATGCTAATCCTCCTCTTTTTGCTGAGGAAGACCGGCTCTGAGCTAACATCTATTGCCAGTCCTCCTCTTTTTTCTCCCCAAAGCCCCAGTAGATAGTTGTGTGTCATAGTTGCACATCCTTCTAGTTGCTGTATGTGGGGCGCGGCCTCAGCATGGCCGGAGAAGTGGTGCGTCGGTGCGCGCCCGGGATCCGAACCCGGGCCGCCAGCAGCGGAGCACGCGCACTGAACCGCTAAGCCACGGGGCCGGCCCCAACATTTGTTTCTAGTTGTGCTTTCTGGAAGGTCTGGAAAGTCACCAAGCCCGGTGGCCTTTTCTCAGGCATCATCTTGCAACTGACCAACCCCTCTTTCCTAAACGCTCACCCTAGTGAGCTAGTTCTCCTGCTTCTTTGCCCACTCATTCTCTGGTTCTTTTTCCTTTTTTCTGCATCCTAAATGTATGACTTCCTCAAGCTTCTGTCTTTAGCCCTTTTCTTTCCCTACTTTCCCTCTCTCTGGGCAAACTTTGATTTCCTTTGCCAACAACTAAGTAGTATTTTAGTTGCGACTTTTTTTTTTCAAGTAACGGTAACTAGCTTAGGCAAAGAGAGGGTTTACGTTACAAGGTGTCTGCAGAAGTGAGGGTGGGTCTTGGCCGGGGCTGAATCCAAGACCTAGTAGGTTCCCAGAAATCCAGGCAGGGTCTGCTGAGGCACTGGTCTCTGCCTCTCTGTCTGTCTGCTCACATTCTGCTTCCTGGATATCTCTTTATCTCGCCCATCCTCTCCTTTCCTGGGCCACCATCTTAACTGAGGCCTTCATGACCCTTTTAGTGATTTCGCTACTGTTGCTTGTATCCTCCATCCAAGTTTTTTTTTTTTTTTTTGAGGAAGATTGGCCCTGAGCTAACATCTGTTGCCAATCTTCCCCCTTTTTTCCTTTTTCTCCCCAAAGCCCCAGTAGATAGTTGTATGTCATAGTTGTGCATCCTTCTAGTTGCTCTATGTGGGATGCCACCTCAGCATGGCTTGATGAGCGGTGAGTAGGTCCGTGCCCAGGACCCAAACCTGCGAACCCAGGGCCGCCGAAGTGGAACATACGATCTTAACCACTATGCCACCAGGCAGGCCCCCATCCAAGCTATTTCATTTCGCCACTATGCGCTTCTGTGTTGGTCCCATGCTTCAGAGGGCCCCCCTCTGGCCCACCTTGGCTATACCTCTCCATGGAGTACATCAGTGGCTGTTCCCACCCAAAGCCCCTGTTACCTTTCTACAGCCTATTTCCTGGGCCTGGGCCAGCCTTTTCTCCAGGTCCATCCATCCTTATAGACCACACCACTATTGTACTTATTCCTAGATCTGAAAAGTGCCCAAGGGGTAGTTGTTTGTTGGAGAGGGGTACAGTGAGGTGGGAGTGGGAATGTGGATCGAGCTTGGACATGTCCATGTAAGTGTGCTCAAGGCCCCTTTGTCATGTGGGACAGAGCCTGGGCTGAGAAGAGAAGTGGGGATGGGCCAGGGGCTAGCTTTCCCTCATTCTACATGTCCCATCATGGAACTCAGAGAAATTCAGGAATTCTATATTTGAACCTGGCTTTCCACGTTGTTATGAAGGTTTATTTGTCAGTATAGGGGGATGGAACATATTTTATTTAATAGTTTGTTAGTTTGATTTATAACTTTTAGACATGTGGCATGTGGGCGTCCATTTGTACTCATGCCCTGGGTCTTGCAGACCTTAGGAGTAAATATGTATTTGACTATGGCCAGTTTTTAAAATATATATATATTTCCTAAACAAAGCTCTGATTATATTATCACCTGTCTCAGAGCTTTCGATGATGACTACTTCTGCTTACTGGGATGTAAGTGGCTCTGGTTGTTCATTATTCTGTGTCAGATGAAGCTGACAGGTAGGACCTGCCTTTCATCAGAAAAAGGGTTAGGCCAGGCTTGAGTCGGCAAGGGGGCAGCTTGCTGCTCGGAGCTCACTGGGGAAGCTTCAAGAACAGAAGCCAGAGCAGCCTGACAACTAGCAACCGGAGCCTCAAGCAGAGATGATGTATGTTCATGAAGACAAGTATCGGAAAATCATAGACGAGTCTAAGGTAAGCTCTCAAGAAGTGGCACTCTGAAGTTGTCGAGGAGAGCAGGGCACATGCTAAGGTAAAGGAGACTTGATTGCTGGGTTCATTTTTTGCTTCTATTCTAGGTTTTCCTATAGTTCCCATCTGCTGGAACTTGTCCTGGCCTAATCTGCGTAAGACCCTTCTAGGGGGTGGGAGTGGACAGGAACAAAGCATAGTCCTGAGCAGTTCTCAGCAACAGCTTCTAATGAGCAACTCAGAACAACGAGTATGCTATGTTTGTAATCAACCTCCTATTGAACATCTTTAAAGGGATCAAATTTGGGAAACAATCCATTTAGACCAGAGGAAAGAATAAGTGGGTAGGACTGAAGTTGGGGGAGGTGGACTAGGGCAAGAGGACGTTCCATAACCTTCTCTACCTTCTGAGGTTGAGTCAGGTGCTCGTGCTGCAAAAGAAGATGCAGGACTAAATCCAGGATAAGGCTTCTATTGGGCACGGCTCCATCTGCCAAAGCACTGCAACATGGGATATTCTCTTTCCAGGTGTGCAATGATCAAGAGCTTCTCAAGGAGCTGTTGCTGAGCTTGAGAGACAAAGTGGTAATTTTAAAAATAGGGAATATGGAGGAATGTATGTTCTAGGAAAAGCTTTGAGTAGAAGACAAAAAAAAAATCGCATGCACTGTCTTCTTGGACTTCAAAAGCAGGCTTGAAGGACAGTCTCTCCAAAATCCAGAGATCAGATTGTTCTTTTACACAAAATTGTTTTCTCTCGAACTCATTGATATGGGCCCTAAAGGAGGGACATCCTGGCACTTTGGAGGGGATGCTGCTGTCTTGAGAGGCTGCCTTGCGAGGAGCTTAAAGAGCCTACTTACCCAGTGCTTCTTAAACCAGCATGCATCAGAATCACCTGGCAGTTCTTGTTCAAAATGCAGAATTTACAAGAATTTTTTTTCTTATTTACCCAAAATTATCTCTTGAAAGCAACTATAGTAAGGATCTTACTTTTAACACCAAATCAAAAATTATTTTATATATTTAAAATTTTTAAAAAGCTTCTTTAGCTTTACTAAGGGAAATTTGTTACTAATTTTACTAAGAGAAAATAAAATCCCACTTGAAGATGCTTAGGAAATGGCAAAATTAAGTTAAAAATTTCCCCATATTATCTTAAAAATAGTAATAACAGCAAAATATTCTAAAGGTTGCATCAGTCAGGGTCCTGACAAAAAATAGCCTTATATCAAGTCATTTGAGAAGAGGGTAATAAAGGCACTATTTGCAAAGCATGGGCTGGGCTTAAACAAAGAAAAAGGGATGGTGCTCTGCTCTTGGGTTGGTAAGTGTAGGAGCCGCTACCACCACTAGGCCTGAAAGTGCCAGGGGGCTGGAACTGGTTAAGCGGTCCTAGAAAGAAGGCTGACGGTGAGGGCCAAGGGCCACCTGGCAGGAAGGAACCAGAGAAATAAATATGCCAACCTCCTTGGCCACCACTCCCAGAGGCTGGACCACAAAGAGAGCCCACCCAGGCAGTCCCTGTGGCTAAGCCTCTGGGCAAATAGAATGGTGGAAAGTGGATCACGAGGGGCAAATGGCGAAAATCCAGCATCATCAGAGACAGCTAGGGGCCTGGAGAGGCTGTTGTGTATCTTCGCAAGCACTGAATAAAACAGTTAAGCGATTTCCTTTCCTATCATCTTGTTTATATTACTCTGTAGTATGTTTATAGGAAACATTGTCATTAAGGTTATGGTCTTGTATGGGGCAGGGAAGCAGAATCCTTTGCCCAACTCCTAGACTTATAGAATCAAGTCTCACTCAGAAAGGTGCCCAGAAATCTGAACTTTAAACAAGCACTCCAAATGACGCATATCCAACTTTCAGAACCATTGAGCTACAAAATGAAAAGCTGAGTGGTAGCAGTTCTCTGATTAGGAAAGTGGTAACAGTTACCTATATTAAGAAAACAACTCTGCACAAAGTATGTTTGCATGTGGACAAAGACAGGGCCAAGGACAGGGCGGAGAACAGACGAATGAGAACAATTGGTTAGCAAGGGTGTTCAGAGTTTTAAAACCTGTTTTCCTATGATAATGTTCGTTAAGAGCTTATTAAATTAAAAACACTTCTAAGAGAACTTGGAGCAGGTGAAATAGGTCACCACAGGGTCTAACCCCCCTCCCAAGGAGTCCCTGGAACTCAACCATGGTATCTAACTCCTCTTGGTTCCTACCAGGGCCGCTCAGAATCCCAGAGTCTCCCAAGCCAGTTTAGTCCTGAACAAACAATCAGAGGGAACATCTGTGGCCTGAAAGAGGAAGGTCAGACTGTGACCCGGCTTCACAGGACCCCACAAGCCTTTTAGGTATGAATGGGCAGGCAGCCACCATTGATAAGGCTCTACCTTCCCCACTCCTAGTACTTGGGCTGGGAGGCCCCTTCTACTGGTTTCCTTGTCAGTAGTTCCCAGAAAGTGAAAGTTACCTGCTCAAGGAAACCTTAAGCTGCAATGGAAATAAACCTTGGGGCTAGAGACAGCGAGATTGTACTGGAAGTTTCCAAGGCAGCACGGACTCTTGTGGCTGTGTCCCCACAGAGGCCCTGGGCTGGGCCTTCTGCCTCTCCTTGAAGTCTTCTTTCTTGGATTGGTCTGCTGGCGACCTGTAAAGCGTGGGACAGGACAGAGGAGGCCACAGGGTCAGCCTAGTTTCCCCCAGGAGGCAAGTGAGTTGCCTGCAAAGAGGAAGTTCAGCTTGTAGGCCTCTGGGCAGGGAGAGAGGCCCTCTCTAACTCTGGAAGGCAGGAAACGCTCATTATATTCTACGTAAAGGGAGCCCCAGTGCTTTCTGGGCTGACATAGAGAGGGACTATTTATTTCTCAGCGATCTTGTCTGAATTGGCAAGCTTGGGCTAGAGCAGGGAAAAACAGATCCAAGACAATCATGTGATGGAGTTACACCTGCTGAGATAAAGAACAGTGCGGCACCCCAAGCAAACATTCTTGCAGACACTGCATTGCAAACTCTGGCTCAGGAGGTGCTGGGCTAATTTGTCTTTTGCCAACTAAAGGCAAATGGAGAAGGGCAGAGCCTGGCAGCTTCTCCAGCTGCCTGGTGATTTGAGGATCACTCTAACCACTCCCCTGCCCCACCACTGCCCTCCCACTGAGGCCTAAATAACAGGTATGAATTTGCTCCACTTCATCAGGGAGCAAGGAAATGCACATCTCTTAATTTTTTCCAAATCAACTGAAATCAAGCTCAGAGCCCCACCTTGACCTGGCTGGTGGGATCCTCGATATTAATTATTATTGAAATTCCTTCTTCCCCTCCACTGGGCAGTACTAGAATCCTAGGGGCCTACTTGGTAACAGAAAAATGGAACAGGGGTCTGAGACAGTCAATAAAATAGCCACCGTTATTAATATTGCTTCATTTGTTACGAGATGCAGCTATTGGACTAAAAGGTTTCCAGCCCTATTGTCTACTTTGCTTGCAGGTTCTGCATAGGGGGACACTTGTCCATGTTTTCAAGGTCATATAATTAGAGATTGTCCCTGAGGTATTAGTTTTGTGCCAAATTTGGGGTGAGGGGAGGGTGGAAGGAGCTTTGAGGAAACTTTAGATCTTCCTCCCATAATCTGGGTCAACATTCCCCATTCTTCGCTATAGATAATTAATATTTGCTCATTTCCATGTATATAGCCACATAAACAGCCTAGAGCATCCTCCTCCTCTTCCCAGATTGCTACCACTAAGACCCTCCTACAGACACAGTCTGGAAGCCTGACTGCCAAGCACCAACTGCCTCCCCAGAGTCCTACAACCTCCGGGGCCCTGCACAGAACAGGCACAGGTCTCCACCATTTGAGGATGCCTCCCCTTTCTTGTCCTCCCTGACTCATAGAATTCAATTCTCTCCCTCATTTAGGAAGACCTAGCTTCCCTCACCCATCCCCATCCTATTCTCTGGGGCACCTTTAGCTTAATTCCTTCTTGGGCTTGACCCCTGAATTGTAGAGAAGCTATTAGCTAACGGTTCCTACTGCCACCCCCTGATGCCCTTGCAAGACAAAACCAGGAGCCCAGACTACTGAACACAAAGCCCTGGTTGATTTGTGGGGCTAGGTGGCCAGTGAGGAGGAACAGAACTTTTTGTTTCCTATAGCAGGAAGGAAAATAGACCTCATTCTATTATCATACCTGAAATTCCGTCACCAGACAGTCACTCCTTTGGGTGGGATATTGCTGTCTCTAAGGGATCCTAAGATGTCCCCTTGGGAAAGGTGACAAAGTATTGCTGCACCCTACTGTAAGGGTTCATCTGACACTGCAGGTCAGTGGCGGTTGGGAGAATTAGGTGGGGAGGCCCAGCTCTGCCCCACTTTACAATCAGGGCCTGTGCTGGCTTTGTGGTTGGCCGTATCCGGTGCTGCTGACCTGCTGACCGGGAAGCCTCCTCTTTCTGTTGAAGATAAGCTTTCGAATTTCCTGCGGTTTGTCAGGGCTCAGCCACCACAGCCTCAGCAGGTAGCAAGGTGGGATGATTAGCTCAGATATCAAACCACCTGGGAGCTATTGCTGTTTCGTAAGAAACAAAGACCCACAAGGCCAAGTTTAGAACAAGGAAGAAATCAGAACACAGGTTCACATATCTGTCAGAGGGACTGAGGGGAGAGGCCTCCTTTAGTACCACCAGGGTAGGAGTTGGAGGTGACTTCATTAAACTCACATGGTCTGGGGAAAACACTGAGACCAAGTTCTCCCCAGGACTGCCAAGAACCATGAGGCAGCCTTCGGGTCCCATCTGGATTAACAGAAGCTCGAGCAGGTTCTGGCTGGAAATCAAGTTCCTTCACTTACTATCAGCGTGACCCTGAGCACTTAACTATGTCCTGTGCCTCGGTTTTCCCGTCCCTAAAATGGGGATAATAACATACCCACTCCATGGGGGTGCTGTGGGGATTTGTGGGTGTATTTAAAGCTCTTAGAAGAGTGCCTGGCACACAGAAAGTGTTATGTAAATGTTAGTTGTTGTTGCTGTCTAAAGCCAGGTGGATCAGAGAGCCAGGAGCCTCAGGCAAACCTCTGGAGCTGCAACTAAAAACAATTATTTACCCATGCTCTCAGCCTGCCTGGGGCTACAGATGAGATGATGGCTGTAAAACACGCCCTGGGAGGGGCAGCATCCCCAGAGTCATCACCAGAACCCAGGCAACAGGCTTTTACGTTTGGGCTCTGCAACCTAAATGGACCCTACCCCTAGGCGGTTGAAATACCCTTTTAATAGCCATGCTTTGAGGGGCTTTGAAAGGCTTTCTGGTCCCACCACCTCTCCGTCATAGGCTTGCCTCGATGCCTAAAATCATCTCCAGTGCTTCCAGTTCTGAAGAGCTAACCCAACCTGCAGCCGGACTGTGTGAATCCTGACTCTGCTCGCTAGCTGAGAATCTTGGAGAAGTTACTTAATCTCTGTACCTCAGTTTGTTCATCCGTAAAAGCGAGACTAAGGAAAGTCTTTACAGAGTCAGAATTAAATGAAATAGTGTGTGTAAAGGTTTAGCAAAGCACCTGGTACACCCTGAACACTGAGAAACTGGTTGTGATGGTGGTTTTGACTAGAGAAGTCATCAATTGGAGATTTAATACTCATCCACAAATATTCAATTTTAAACATTTTATAATAAACATTATTAAGTATACAAAAATGTTGAAAAATTAATACAATGAACACATTTATATAGATCATTTATATTCAATAATTGCTTTATCTATGACTGCCATTTTTGCTATTGTGTTTTTTGTGCAGTTATTTTGCTGTTGTGTGTGTGTATATATTTCCCCTCAATCATTTGAAAGTAAGTTGCAAGCATCATGACACTTCACCCCTCAATACCTCAGTGTGTAGCCCTTCCAAGTAAGGAGATTCTCCTACATAACTACAATACCATTAATACATCTAAAACAATTGACAGTGATGTTTAAATATTATCTAATACTGAGTCAATATTCACATATTTTCTGTTGTTCCTCAAATGTTTTTCAGCTTGTTTTTTCCAACTAGGAACCAATCACAGTTCATGCATGCATTGTGCTTGGTTATGTCTCTTTAAATCTAGAGTAATCTTTCCATCTTTTCTTTTTTAGGCGCACTGATTTTTGAAGAGGCCAGGCCATTTGTCTTAAAGAATGTCCTGTGTTCTGGATTTGTCTTATTGTTTCTTTGCAGTGCTGTTTTCAGTGAAAATTTTGAAAAAAATCCTGAGCTTGAACTGGAGTCCCTGGGTTGTCCCAAGGACATATAATCCTACTGCCCATAGGAAATTAGGGAAGAAACCAAAAAACTAAGCACACTCATTTTTTTGAAACTCTGCACCTGTCAAACCCTAACTTCCCCTTATCATCTCCCCCCAGCAACCACCATTCTACTTTCTGTCTCTATGAATTTCACTTCTCTAAGAACACCATATAAGAGGAATCACACAATATTTGTACTTTTGTGACTGGCTTATTTCACTTAGCATAATGTCTTTGAGGCTCATCCATGTTGTAGCATGTATTAAAATTTCCTTCCTTTTAAAGGCTGCCTATTATTCCATTGTATGTACATAACACATTTTGCTTGTCTATTCATCTGTTGATAGACACTTGGGTTGTTTCTACCTTTTGGCTATTGTGAATAATGCTGCCATAAACATGGATGTACAGATACATGTTCACATCACTTCTAGCCACACTCATTTTTACCTTTTGTCCTGGGGCTAGCCCTCATGTAGCCTCTAGTAACTCGTAATTTTAGAAATCATGTTTTAAATCCAATTTTCCTTCTTCATTGTCTCCATTTTACCAAAGTCTAACACAAAACTATTCCTTCAGTCTTGCCATTATGTGGAGCTTACAGCCAGCCATCTACACCAACAAGAGAAATCTGGACACTACTCAAAGTAAATATTCTACACTGCTTACTGTGGCAAGTATATTGATTATAATATCAAGATGTGAGAAGCTGAAAGCTCCAAGCTTTTAAAGCCACTAAATTTAAAAGGCCCGAGATGCCCTTTTAAATCATTTTAATGAATTTTTAATCTGTTAGGCTCCCATACTTCAGGGGGCTGGCTTACTAAAGGTTTTTATTCCAAGTTTCCAAATGAACATGTGTGATTTATATCTAGCTACCCACAAACTACAAGAGGAAGCAGGACAAAGTAGAATGAACTCTGAACTGAATGATCAGGAGGTGAGGATTCAGTCTCAGAGCTGTTGATAACCGTGTGACCCGGGGCAAAGCCTCAACTTTACTGCCTCACCTGTCAATGGGAGGTTGGTTTATAGCCTCAAATGCTATGACTGCCTGAGCTACATTCTATTTATTTGCAGAAGTCAATAATAGGGAGGCAGGTGTGAAATGGGAAAGCCCTGAAGCTGAGTTCCAGCTTCTCCGCAAGTTAGTTGCGTAAGCTTCAGCAGATCCCTTAATTTTATGAGCCTCAAGTTTCTCACTTGCAAGATGGGGCTGATAAATATTGCAGAGCGGTGATAAAGATTGTAAGTAATGAAGCATGGTGAAAGCGTTTTGTAATTTTAAGGTGCTCTAGAACCACATGAGAGTGATAACGTGGAGGATTTTAAGCCATAAAGAGCTCTACAAATGTAGGGGATTACTATTACTACAGAAGTAAGGACAATATTCTTAGTGACTCAGTTATACAAACTCACAATATTTTACAATAAAAATAGATTATAAATCCCGCTCCCCTCTTCCCGAGAATCCATTCTTCATTGCCCCAGGTATTTCCTTACATTGCTCTGGATGTTGTGGTAGATCCTCCCCCGTCCCTACTTTGTCAGCTTCCAACAGCTGTTTGAGCATGCTTGCTTCACTTTGCTCCAGAACTTGTTGCAGCATATCTTGTTTCAACAACCCTCCAGCCTGCCCATGGAGCTTTGGTTTTGCCAGTTGTGATGACTCTAAAGCTCTTTGTCAATTCTTTTCAGTCCTGGAACGCTTCATCAGCTAGCTGGGTTGCATGTTGCTTTAACCACTGAAGAGCAGATTCCCAGGCTTTGCCATGTTTTACAATCTGCAATTCAATTATGATTGTTTTAACAAGTGTTCCCGCCAGAGCTTCAAATAGCCCCATCAACGTTTGTTCCCTCCTCTCTTTACAACCACACAACCCTCTCTTCTAAGGAACTCGCTGTGTTTCCAGTTCAAAGGGAAAAAAGGAGAAAAAAAAGAAATACAGGAATAGATGAGCTCACGAGCTCAAAATCGAGCTAAAGTCTCAATGGATTATAAGTTGTTTTAGAGTTAAGGGTGGTAAGCCAGGCGAAATCATTAGTATGCATAAGAATCACCTAGAATTGGGGCCGGCCCCCTGGCATAGCGGTTAAGTGCGCGCACTCTGCTACTGGTGGCCGGGGTACGGATCTGGGGCGTGCACAGACACGTTGCTTGTCAGGCCATGCTGTGGCGGCCTCCCACATAAAGTGGAGGAAGCCCGGTGTGGATGTTGGCTCAAGGCCAGTCTTCCTCAGCAAAAAGAGGAGGATTGGCATGGCTGTTAGCTCAGGGCTGATCTTCCTCACAGAAAAAAAAAAAAAGAAAGAATCACTTGGAATTAATAATAAAAAGTGCAGATTTCTGGACCCTCACCACAGAGATCCTCTGATTAAGGATTTCTGGGATGGGTCATTAAACATGCTCCCCAGGTGATTCTCAAACAGGGGGTCCACATTTTTAGAAATCTAGTGGAGAGAGCACTGGTCCTACTGTTTTAAGCAAGTTAACTCTAGACAAGCCACAAATTTACTCTGCTCAGTCTGCATGTTTATAAATGGCCGTGAAAACAGCAACTGCCCTCCTAGCCTCCCAGGTCTGAAATGGGAGTAAAATGAGACAGCAGACCTGAAACCATTTTGGGAAGTAAAGAGCTCATTCTAGTGCTCATCCTTCTCAGCATCCTCTTGCCTCAGTGGAGCAGACCCCAGAGGGCAGCCCATCCCGCCTCCACCCCACTGGGCACTTCCAGGTGTTCACTTGAAGGGAGGGAAGCCCCGCTGACCTGCCTTCGTCTACTTGGTCCAGACAGGCTCACCTAGGTTTATGCCCTTCCCAATGGAGTGCTACAGGACCACACACATTTCTGTCTGAAATCTTGACAAAAAGGGATCTGGGATGACCCTCCTAATAGGCCCAAATTCTCCTTGAAATGTAGGTATGCCTGCATCATTACTGATCCCATTAATTTCATTTTCTACAATGTCACATCACTGCTGGGCCACACATGTCTTCCCTTTGAGCCAGGGCTTGCACCTGAGGGTTCAAAACACACCCCTTGTGCTTTGGCTGTGTTCCCAGGTACAGTATGTACCTTTTGAAGTTTAAAGTGATCAGCTTCACATTAATCTGTTCTCCTTCACTCTATCCTAATCCCTTTGGCAAGAACCTTTCCAGGGTATTCTTCCCTTCTGGGCCACATTCAGCTTGGAATAAAACTGCCCTCCTCTTTCAGATATATTGGGCAGCCTACCTGCAAGGCCTTCAACTGCCTGTGGCTTTGTTAAATATTCTGCAACTTCTGATCAGCGTCTGAGCATTCACAGCTACCCTGGCCCCCTAAAGAGCAAAGAGGGACAGGATTCCCCTCCTAAGGCCTGATAAATTCTTCTACTTGCTCATTCTCACTCATTTATTCACTCGCTCAATCAACAAACAATCATGGAGTACCTAGTATATGCCAAGCATTGGAGAGACAGCCCAAGATAGACAATATTCCTACCCTTAGGGAGTTTATGTTCTAATGGGGAAGATGGTTAATTAGTGAACAAGAAAATTTAAGGTAGTGGTAAAAGCGAAGAAAGTGACACACTGCAGTGTCATGCAGAGCAAAGGGGGCTGGGGAGTTGCTACCATAGATGGAGCAGTCAGGAAAGGCATCTCTGAGGAGGTGACATTTGACGTGAGACTTGAATGAACCAGCCTTGGAAGGACTGGGCACTGGAAAGCTCTTACACAAGCTTTTCTTCTGATGGCTTCTGTTATTTTGCAGAGAAAAGAAATCCTTAGAAAGTCTTATGCTCTGATCGCATGACGTTATTGTAGGTTACTGCTAGGATATCCACAACAGCCCACCCAAATGAGGAGTACTCAGCATCCACCCTGCCATAGCTTGGTGCCCCTTTTCAAAGCATCACTTTGGTAAGTGGTGGCAAATGAGTCAAAGGATCCCTCAGAAGAGATTCCTGAAAAGGCCCACTTTATCCAATTAAAGTAAGCAGCTTACTCAAGTGTTACACGTTTAGAGACCTGAGAAAGGGCTCCCACCCCTCAAAATTTTCCAACTACATCCTGGAGATTGAAATTCTTTTTCTTTCTTTCTTTTTTTTTTTTTATGAGGAAGATTAGCCCTGAGCTAACATCTGATGCCAATCCTCCTCTTTTTTCTGAGGAATATTGGCCCTGGGCTAACATCCACGCCCATCTTCCTCTACTTTATATGGGATGCTGCCACAGTATGGCTTGACAAGCGGTGCATCGGTGCGCACCCGGGATCCGAACCTGTGAACCCTGGGCTGCCAAAGTGGAGCATGTGCACTTAACCACTATGCCACCAGGCTGGACCCTGAAATTCTGTTGAACCAGTTTTTCATTCTACAGCCAATTAAAAGGCTTAAGATGCAATACCTTCAAGGAGAAGTAGCAAATTGGCCCTGCATATACAGTATGGTTCTGAAGGGGAGGAAGACTATCCTCTACCCACTCTGAGTCCTTTCTGGCTGGGCTACGAATTAAATTGACATGAGACCGAATAGCAGGAGAAAATCAAAGAAAGCTTTATAGCATGTATACATGGGAGAAACCAGGGAAACTGAATTTCTTGACAAAATGGCAGAGATTCTCTTCTTAAATAGATTTAGGTAAAGACAAAGGCGGATATCAGGGGTGGGAGAGTCAGTTATGGGCGATTACCAGAAAAGCACAGTAAGGTTATTATGCAGCCTCGCCTTCCCCTCTTCCACGTTGATAAATTTCTAGAGATGAGGTCATCCCCCACTTCCCAGTATAGACAGGGAGATACCTTTACAAATAGAGCTTTCCCTTACAAATGTACATGTTTGGTAAACAGAACTTTGATAAGAATGGGCTTAGCAAGGACCCTCCCAGTCTATCGCTTTTAAGTGTAAGTTTGGGGGAAGGTCAAATTTTCTTTCAGAGAAAATAATCAAGAAAAAGAGCCATATTTTGAGGTGGCCAATTTTGATCTCCCACAGTTCTAAAGAGGATACAGACTCTTTCTGTAAGGGGAAGGGAGGGGAGGGGAAGAGACATGTGCTGGAGAGAACTAGAAAAGGAAAGTCAGGGGAAAGGGAAGAGCTGAGGAAAGGGAAGTGGAAGGGCAGAAAGGCCGTGTGTCCTTGAGCAATTTATTTAATCCCTGTGGATTGCAACTTCTCTGCACTTCTCCAGAGCTTGAGGAAGTGGGGCACACTTGCAATTGGCCAGAGGGCTTGGCTATGGCTGCTTCTGCCCCTTCTCCTACCCTCATTCTGAAGACCTGTTCCTACACTTCAGAAGGTAGATTTCCCCATGGAGGAGGCAGTGTGTATCCTGGATCATTTGCCTCAGAGGAAGTGTAAAAGGAGGGCCTGAATAATTAATATATGGGGATGGTAGGAAAGTGGCATCTCATGAAGCCACTCTCTTTAAGAAGGAGCCTAGTGGGTAAGAAAGCCTCAGTGGGAGGAGACCTCCGTCAGTATGTGATCATCATTACCGGTCAATCCCACAGGAACACTGTGTGAGGTCTAACTGAGCAGGAGATAGGTGAAGTGGGGTGGGAGTGGGAATCTAGAGGGGTGCTTCCAGCACTGAGCAACTCTCCCTCATTTTGTTACCCTGGCCCGCAACTGGGAGGGTGGAAAGAACGGGGGGAAAAGGGATGGAAAGAAAAGTCCTAAAGAGCTTTGTGGACTAAGTCAATGAATATTTAGAATAATAAAGTAACCCGAATAAATCCTCAGGCCCTCAAGAGGCTCCGTTTCCTAGAATCATAATCAAAGAAGGTAATGCAGGAGCCAAGAAGAAATTAAAACTGCATTCCAATCTTCAGAGATGCAAATCTCTAAAAGAACACTAAAGGGAATCTGATTCATAACCCAGAGGACACTTCTTAAATTCTCTTTTCTCTCCCAGTTAATCTGCATCTGATAGAGACTTTTACCCACCAAATCCCCCAAATTGTTCCCAATACTCAAGCCTTATGTTTATCTCCCTCTTCATTCACCCCTTGTCTTTCCTCCCACCTCTCCAATTCCTTTCTCTTCATCTCCTGACTCTGCATAACAAAAACTTGCAAACTGACTTGGAAAAGACAGGACTATCCTTAGAGCAGTGCTGTGCAGTGGAAATATAATGTGAGCAACATATGTAACTTAAAATTTTCTCATAGCCACATTTAAAAAATAAAAAGAAATAGGTAAAACTCATTTTAATAATCATAATATAGTATGTTTAACCCAATATGTCCAAAATACTATTATTTCAACATGTAAATAATATAAAATTATTCAGGAGATAGTTTACATTTTTTTCATACTGTGTTTTTGAAATCTAGTGTGCATTTTACACTCACAGCACGTTTTTAAATGGATTAACCACATTCAAGTGCTTAATAGCCACACGTGTCTATGGGCCTTATTGGACAATGCAGCCTTTTAGGTTAGGTGAATGGGCAGAGGAAGGGGAAAGACTGGGCCCCAAATATGCAGACATGGCCTGGTTCATGAAGACATTTTTACAAGTCAGTGCAACAGCAAAATGACAAGAATAAAGACAATGTGCCAGGGTTCCTCCATTTATCTTCCAACCTTTATAGTAAATTTTTAATTTCAATAAACATATTTTCAATTTCCAGGAGTTCTCTCATTTTGTGAACTTTCTTCCTTCTTCCCCTCTCTCCCTTCCTTCCTTCTTTTCTTTTTTAACAGGATGCTGTTCTTGTTTCATGGAAACAATTTTTCTTATATCTCTCTGAAGACATTATTCTAGTTTGTTTAGTTCTCTTCTGTTTCCTTCATTGTTTCTGTTTCTTCTGAGTCCCTTCGTACCATTGGTTGGTTTTGGCCTCTGTCTTTCCTGTCAAAGGCTTTTCTCACACATCTGATGATTCTTAGCCTATGTTCCTGTATAAGACTGGGGCACTAAGAAGCCAACTGGAATTTGGGGTGGGGGATAGAGATGCCAGATAAAATACAGGATGCCCAATTCAATTTGAATTTCGGATGAATAATAAATAATTTAAGGAATATAAGTATGTTCTAAATATTGCATGGGACATATTTATGCTAAGAAATTATTTATTGTTCATCTGAAATTCAAATTTATCTGGGCATCCTGTATTTTTATTTGCTAAATCTGGCCACCCTAGGTGAGATCTTAGTCAACTGGTGGGACCCCAATTTTTCTTGGTCCTATCAGTTTTCTCAGAGAAAAGTCCTTCAGCTTGCCTTTGGGGCTATAAGCCCAGTTACTAATATGCCACAAGCCAAATGTGGGAAGGAAGCAGTGTGCAGACTGTCTTCAGTGCCACCGTCGACCCCTCTTCATACTGTGTCTGGTGTCCCTTTCCTGAACTTAATCCTGGAGGAGTGGGGGAAGGGCAGTTGCCTGGCAGGGAGAGTTGGGGGAGGAGAACTGGAAGTGATCTAAATAAGTTTTATATAAACTTTTAACCAGCCCTCCTGTTTTCAGGCCTGCCCAGTACTCCCCCCTTTGGAGGTACCCACATTCCCCAGTGTCTGAGTCTTTCTGGGATTCTGAGACTCTAATTGATTCATTTCTCCTGTAGGTTTACGTTTCAGCTTTCTATGAATATTGTTTATTTTTCTTTTGCTGTGTCTTTGTCTAGTGTTCTTTTAGTCTTTGTGAGTTTATGTCATTTAAAAATCCCTCGGCTGAATTTGTTTTGTAGGAATAGAGATAAATGTGAGTGTTCAATCTGCCATGTTTAACTGGACAATAATGATTTTTCCATTTATTTTATTGGTCGATATACCTGGAGGAGAAATTGTCTCTAATGTGTTGCATGCTCAAATGTCCTGGGAAAAAGGTGTTTGGATAAACCCAGGACTTTTTCTTCTCCCTTTTCTCCTCTGCACCCAATGAAAGACAAAAGGTGACCCTGATATGCATTCTCTGGCCTTCCAGACTTGGTACTTTGGCACTGTTGGCTCCCCAGGGAGAGTTGGACGAGAGTGCCTATAAATTTTCAGTCTCAACCGTGAGTTTTAAACCTAACCATTCCCTGCAGGTCTGTGGCTTAGAGCAATGAATTTAGATAAGGGCAAGGCTTATTGTTTATTGCTTTACAACAAGTGCTGTTTGCTCATGGTAATTGGTTTGCAAAATCCCTTCAGTCACTAATAAATAAACACCCAGGGTCATTTGTTAAATTGAAAGGTGAGAGGTCCCAAGGCTCAGCGAGGACTGAGGACCCTGGTATTTGCCTAGCTCCTTGGAGACACCCTCTGACAGGAGCCCAGGGAATTTCAGAAGCAGTCTGATTACTTCCAAAAAATTATTTTCTACCAACTCATATTGTCATAATACTAGTTGCTACATGTGGCAAATATTGTAGGCGGTAAAATTCAGGCTGATAATCACCACGGTAAGGAATGGACATGAATAGCAAGAATGAGGCAGGAGTACGACCAGCTCTCACTAGACTCGGCCCCATTTTACAGATGACAAAATCTGCCCAGAGAGCCTTGTAACACGTAAGTGCTGGCCGGCCCCGTGGCTTAGTGGTTAAGTGCTCGCGCTCCGCTGCTGGCGGCCCGGGTTTGGATCCCGGGCGCACACCGACGCACCGCTTCTCTGGCCATGCTGAAGCCGCATCCCACATACAGCAACTAGAAGGATGTGCAGCTATGACATACAACTATCTACTGGGGCTTTGGGGGAAAAATAAATAAACAAAATTATAAAAAAAAAAAAGATAAAGATGGTTATTATTTGAAAAAAAAAAACAAGTAAGTGGGGCCACTGGCATTTAAATTTATGTTTGGGGGCTGGCCCGGTGGCTCAAGCGGTTAAGTGCATGTGCTCCGCTGCGACAGCCCGGGGTTCGCTGGTTCGGATCCCAGGCGCGCACCGACGCACCGCTTGGCAGCCCATGCTGTGGCGGCGTCCCATATAAAGTAGAGGAAGATGGGCACAGATGTTAGCCCAGGGCTAGTCTTCCTCAGCAAAAAAGAGGAGGATTGGCATTGGATGTTAGCTCAGGACTGGTCTTCCTCACAAAAAAAGAAATTTATGTTTGGCAGACACTGCCTTTTAGGGATTTAGACCTTCTTTGAATTGAAGAATCTAAAAGGCCTGTATTCATTCTGGGAAAGCAAAGGGTAAAACCACAGAACTTTCTGCAGAAGGAAGTTTCCTATTCCGTTTGTCAAATATGGTTTTCTACACTCAATTACTTCTCCAGCAGATATTGCAGGGCAGTGGCACTGGGAGGACAGTTATCAGGAAGGCTTCTGTTTTGGGGGTAGTGGCAACCAAACAAAATTAGGAAGACTATATGGTGGCAAGAGGCAAGAAGTGGACATCTGTCTTGGTTCAGTCCACAGTCACAGAGCACTGATTTTCTTTCATAGAGGACAAGTTCATCTTCAGGAAAACCAAAAGACCTCTTTCCCTGCAAAAAACAACTCCATGCTTGATGAGACTCAGACCCAGGCCTATCTGCCACCTCTAGGTAGGGAGGTATTAGACAGAAACGTGAGTTCCTGTGAAGAGTTTCATGTGAGGGGGAGGAAGATGGATATGTCAGTTACTCTCAGGGAGTCTGGAAGAGTCTGGCAATGTTAGATTTTTATGTTCATTTCAATTGTTTTGATGTCTTAACCTAGTAATAAATTGTCAATCTTTTTTTTTTTTTTTTGAGGAAGATTAGCCCTGAGCAAACACATGTTGCCAATCCTCCTCTTTTTTGCTGAGGAAGCTTGGCCCTGGGCTAACATCTGTGCCCATCTTCCTCTACTTTATGTGGACGTCTGCCACAGTGTGGTTTGATGAGTAGCGTGTAGGTCCTTGCTGGGGATCTGAACCCGCGAACCCGGGCCGCTGAAGCGGAGTGCAGGAACTTAACCACTAGGCCACCAGGCTGGCCCCCCAGTTAATCACTCTTATGCAATAATAAAAGGTGCATAAAATGTCAGTGCTGCTTCCTGCTCAGGGCCCCCTCCCAGCATGGAGTGTTACTGAGGTACGTTTCATTCAGGTCTAAGTTGGCAATTTTATCAGAGCACAGAGGACACTGACAATTCCCCCACATGCTACAGCAGACAATACAAAAAGCCTCCAAGTTCTAATTCCCTCTGGCCCCAAGAACATGTCTTACAGAAGGAGCAGCTTTGGTGGCTCTGCAGAGTTTGGTCACCACATCACATTATTTTGATTGTAGAGAAAGCCCATATTTCTGCTTCAGAACTTAGAGCCTAGGGGTCAGTAGACAGGGAGATAAGTGATTAATAATTGTGATAAAATGGAAATTCTGTCTTAAGTCTAAGCTGCATGGGTTTTTAGATGAGGTTTATGTAAGACCGTTCTTGATTTTTTTCCAATTACCAGTGAGGTCAGAGTATCCATGGAAAGCTACCATGCACAGACACTGGAAAAACAGAGTCATTCCCAATTCCTGCCCTGTGGCCCCAGTGTGACCTTGCTGATGTGTTTGATTTTTTAGTCCCTTGGTTTAAGTGGAGAGGAGAACCGTCTTTACAAGGTTGCCATATAAAGCAGTAATTGTCAACCTTGATTTTGCAAAAAGCAGGGGCCTTTCTGGAGTTGTGAATTCTCAAGAGATTTCAATCTATCCGAGTGTGCCTCTCCCACCAAGTGCATGACATCAAGAAAGCAATTGTGAAATGAAACAATGATGGGGTGATGCAACTCCAAAAAGGCTGGAAATTTTTGATATAATAAGGTCGTAAAGCAACCGAGGAAAGGAATAAGTGACTTGACTTTATGATGACTAATATGACAATCTCAGCACTTCACTTGGTTGCCGTTGCCAAAGGAGGAGGGAGAAGGAAGAAAAGACAGGGAGATGAGGGGTGGAGGGAGGGCCGCCTCAGTTGTGACAGTTCTAGACCATAAATTAAGCTAATTATTAGTATCAGCTGTTACTTATATTTAATTCACCAGCATAGCTCTGTAATTCTGCAACTCTTAAGTTGGCAAAGCATTTTGTAATGGAGCTGCATGAAGGATCCTATATAAAATTAAGTTTACTATTCTTGTTATTGTAGTTTAGGAGTCACCCTACCGAGCTGGTATGATCATGAATTAAGAAGGTGAGCTGGAAAGGAAGAGGCTGAGAGAGAGCTGTTTATTTCAAGCTAGTTGTCTATTAGCCCAGCCAACAGGTACAAGGGGCCAAGGGATAAAGGTTAAGTAGGATGAAATCTGCAATAAAGCCAAAGGTGTGGGTTCTATTTCTGATTTTGTTATCATTTTGACCTTTTAGAATGGAGAGGAAATGAAAATGTTTGTTTTATATCTACTTGCCCAGGATGTAATAGAGAAGAACAAGACTCTAGGAGAGAAATGGAGACTTTCCTTAAGAAATGCATTAAGTAAATGTCAGGTGATATAACCTTGAAGGTCTTCTAGCCACAATTTCACTTGAAAGCTATTTATCTAGAAAACAGAGGACAGAAAGCCCTGGAGTTGCAGATTAATATTCCCTTAGTACACCTATGTTAGAACACTTCCAGGACGATAGGCAAAATAAGTCCACAGGAGGATCAGAAAAATGTCTGTGTGTCTACATAGTGACTCTTCCTTGTAGCATCAAAAATGTTCTCTGACTATTCCATGTAAAGAATTATGAAAAAATATAATAGAACTTTTTAAAAGACTTTACAAGGAAGTTGTTAAACAAATAAAAATAATATGTAGAAACACAAGAAAGCAGAATGATATGAGAAAAGTTCAAATATTCAGTAACTATCTAGTGAGCACCAACTACTGATGTGTCAGGCACCTCAGAGTGGTGAGTGATGTAAACCAAGATCCAGTCTCCACGGAACATAAAAATCCATGCTGTTCTGGATTTAAGAAAGGGAGGATTGACCATCTGAAATCTGTTTTTTGTAAGTAGGCTGGACATAAATAATGAATGAGATAGAGATAGAATATGGTAGTCTTTTAAGACAGGGCTCAGCAGCCTACGGCCAGGGGTCCAAGAGCGGCTTTGGAAACAATTTATAGTGGTTCAGTATTCAAGCTGGGGAGAGCCAAGTAGGGGTGCTACCCTGAGTTCATCCCAGCCTTTCCCAGCCTTCTGCAACCTCATCCTCACCTCCCCTCCCACTGGATTTCTGGCAGCTGAAGGATCATGCCTCTGTGGTCCCCAAGGCTCATTCCAGCAGGTTGGTCAAGTTTCCTGCCCTTCCTTGCAGCTATGCTCTCTTCCTAACTTGGTTCATTGGGATGTCAGTGAAGGAAATCCTTGGCAGCTACTTCTGAATTTATTGATCCCAATTTTGGAAAGAGTTTCCAAGAGAAAAGGACAGCCAATGTCACAAGTTTCCCATCCATTTGCATCTGGAAAATTGGAAGCCATCTAGCTTGCTGGCCTGCTTGCTTGTACCACATGGCATGGATAATAGGGAGGGTCTGGCAATGTAGAACAGTTCAATTCTCAGTTCATATTCACTGAGCCCACACAATTGCCCAGGCATCGTTGAAAGAGGTGGCACAGACCTAGCCCTTAATGGATTTGTAATAGAAAGTTATATTTCAAAGAAGAACTTAAAAATATGCAGGTTAATTCTACTTCCTAAATATTTATTGATTGCCATTAACTTGGACCATTAAACACTATCTTTTTGAAATCCCATCTCTCTCTGCCCTCACTAATGGAGTGTTCTCCATAATAGGCTTTTTCTCTTTCATAAGTGTTCTTCTATGGCTTTTCCCTTTAAACTAAACGAAGAAAACATTATCATAACTGAAATCTTTCCCTATTCAGCTAGAAATGGGCATTTACCTTAAAACAAATTGCAGGCCAAGCTTTAAAGGGCCATTAATCAGTAACAGTACCAGAGGAGCAAGGTGACTAGTTGGCTGAAATTGTGCAGAACAGGCCTGAGTTTTGCTTCTTTTCCCATCTGACAACTTTGTCCTTCAAAAGCACATTTAATTATTGAATGAGGTCACTTGGTAGGATTTCAGTTTGGTGCCTGGCCCATGGAAAGCTCTCAATAACTGTTCTCTGCCCCGTTTTTCTGTCCCTTCTACCTTCTTTGCTCTCACCAGTCACCCAGCCCTTCTATCCTATTACGAAAAGAATGGCTTGAACTCCCTCGACTTTTCTCAACTTAAAGCTCATCTCTTTGGTACTCCTTTCCTGGGCCGACTCCACTGATAATCTTGATGGCACCCCCTCCAGGCTCCTCTGCAGCCCTGCTCTCCCAGTAAGCCCTTCTCTCCTGTGTATCTTCATTCTCTGCCTCTCTCATTTTCCTTATCTGAGTCAACTAACGCTCTCTATCTTAAAACCCAACAAAACTTTCTCTCAACCCTTTTTCTTTTAAGTTACCGGCTGTTTTCTCCTATCTATCGCGCCAAGCTTCTTGAAAAAGTAGTCTACACTCCCTCCCTCCACTTGCTCATCTAAAATCTCCCCCTTGTCCGTTGCAGCCTGGCTTCTGCAGCTACTAACACCGCTTTCCCAGAGATCAGTAATGACCTCTTATTTACCAAATCTAGTGGCCTCTTCTCATTCCTCTTCCACCTGTCCATGGCATGTGCACTGCTCATCCACTCTGCTGATAAAATTCTTACTGCCTTTATCTTTATCTGCCACTCTTATCATCTACGCTCTTTATCACCTGCCAATACAATACTTTAAATGCTGCTGTCCTCAAGTGTCCATTCTTAGTTGCTTCTGTTTTGCCCTGAATCAGTGCTTCTCAAGCTAGATGCATATAAGAATTACCTGGGGGGATCTCTAAAAATACAAACCCAGATTAAATCCAATTAAATGTGATTAAGTACCAACCAATTAAATCTGATTTCTGACCTCATCCAGAAATTGGATTTAATTGATCTGGGGTTGGATGCTGGCATCTATTTTTTAACTGCTCCTCAGGAGATTCTCAAGTACAGCCAGGACCAAGAACCAGAGCTCCAGACTATCTACTTTTATCTCCAGTTCTTACATTATTCCTGACACATAGACCCAAATTTCCAGCTCTTTGCTGAGCATCTCAGCCTGAATGCTCCACAGCACTTCACTCTCTAGGTGGTCCGAATCAAACCCATGTTCCCAATTCTAAGAACTTTTTCCTTTATATTTATAGGGCTAACATTCTCCAAAACTGGAGACCCTAGAAGTCATCCTTAAAAATTCCTTCTGAGGGGCCGGCCCCGTGGCATAGCGGTTAAGTGTGCGCGCTCCGCTGCTGGCGGCCCGGGCTCAGATCCCAGGCGTGTACCAATGCACCGCTTCTCAGGCCATGCTGTGGCAGCGTCTCACATAGAGTGGAGGAAGATCAGCACAGATGTTAGCTCAGGGCCAGTCATCCTCAGCAAAAAGAGAAGAATTGGCATGGATGTTAGCTCAGGGCTGACCTTTCTCACACAAAAAAAATTCCTTCTGCTTTGCCCCACAATTTTCTTTTTGCCTGTAGATTTTATTGCTGACCCACTTCAGATCCATTCTCTCTACCACCATCCAATGTTCCATTTTAGGACCTTATGCAATAACATCTTACCTGGTCTCCCTGCCTTCAGTCTCTTCCCTTTTCATTCCGTCCTCCACATGCTGGTAGAAAGATCTTTCTGGAACACAGATTTGGTTGTATCCACTCAATAACCACCATTGGATTTTTCTTACTCAAGAATAAAGCCCAGGGGCCGGCCTGGTGGCATAGTGATTAAGTTCGTTTGCTTCACTTTGGCGGCCCAGGGTTTGTGGGTTCGGATCCCAGGTGTAGACCTACACACCACTCATTAAGTCATGCTGTGGCAGCATCCCACATACAAAATAGAGGAAAAAGGGCACAGATGTTAGTTCAGGGACAATCTTCCTTAAGCAAAAAGAGGAAGATTGGCAACAGGTGTTAGCTCAGGGCCAATTTTCCTCACACACAAAAAGATAAATAAAGTCCAAATACCTTAGTGAGGCCCTCACAGTCTGGCCCCAATCTTCTAAAGCCACTCTCCTCTATCCTAGATTCCCATCCCATGATGCTCGCCATAGTACAGTCATGGTTCCTGAATCATGACATGTATTCCTTCCTGCCTTCGCTTATACTGTCGTCTCTGTCCAGGACTGGATTCAACTAAGATGGTTCAATGAAGGGACTGTTTACAGAGATACAGTCAAGGTAAAGGGAAGCCACAAGAGTGTATGAGACATCCAGAGCCCAGCTGAGTGGGAAGCTCTTACTTGCCATAGACCCAAAGGGCCAAGAGGATGACATACTGTTACCACAGCTCAGGAAGAGCTAGAGCCATGGGAAAGGGGGCCATTGGTAGGAGCTGTAGGCAGGAGGGTTGCAGCCACTGCCAAACCGCAGGGCTGAAGCAGAGAAGAGACAGTGAATAAACACACCAAACTCTCTCTCCTCCTGCCCTCTAATCTCTAGCAGGTGTCTTTGTCTGGCCAAACTCAATTGGAAGCCAGCTAACCACCAAGAATGGTCAGATGAGGCAGTCTATAGATTACAAAACAGGGTAGGGAGAGCCAGAGGATGAATGGTGGTGTGAGAATGAAGGGAGGGGAAAATTAAATGGAGAATAACCACATAATTCCCATTTATATATACTAAAATCCCTTTTATCTTTTAGGACACAGTTAAAATCCCTTGTGTCTTTTAGGACACCTCTTATCTGAAGTCTTCCCTCATTTTCCTACCCCAAGATCCAGTTACTATTTCACTCCTCTATGCTCTCTTAGCTGTTGTTATGTCTACATTATTGCAGCTATCAGTCTGACTTATGATACAATTATTTATGTACCTGCACCCATCTCTTGCATCATATTTTGTGCTGCTGGAGGAAAGGGACAGCACGTCATTTGGTACAGTGTCTTGCAGGTAACAGGCACTCAATAACAGCTCGTTGAATTTAATTGCATTTTCATGTTATCTCCTTCTCAGCCTCTGTCAGGGAGATTCATATACACTTGTAAACCATAGTCCTCACATTTTTCACATTCCCACTTTTCATAAGAGTTCATTTTGGCCTTCTGCTTCTTGCTTGACTCTCCTTCTTCTTACCTACATTTCTTAGGTTAGATGCTTCAAACTGCAGCTCACCAACAAATTGTTGGGAATACTGCCATCGCTGATGCTGGCAAGGGTCTAAAAATCTCTAGCTTTATTCCATGTCCTAAGTGGTACATATAAAAATTTTTTTCTTTAATTTATGCATGCACCAAGCTTAAAAATGAAGTCACAGAACCCAATTTTTCGTCCTTCATTGGACTTTAAACGTTTCTGAATAGAAGTTATGCTTGACGACATGTTTTGCATATAGAAAAGGCTGTGCGCTGCTCCTAGTCTTTATAAATACCAATAGCAACTGCAGCTAACGTGTTTTTACCAGGCAAACACTATTCTACATTGATGGTTTTGATGCACATTGATGTGGCTTTGAGATTTTTATATGAAAAAGAATATTTTTAGACCCAATGAAAATATTATTTTACATTTGTAGTGTTGATAATGACAGAGGTAATGGCAAAAATTCTAATTCCCATAGCAGTTCTGAATTTTCATCTCAAATATTGTGTTTTTCATCTTAAGAAGTTCAACTTTGGTCTTTTTTAATATCTTTCTTTTCTCTCAACATGCTCACTCCTACTTTCTTGAAGATGTGGAGCATAATTATAATAGCTATCTTAATGTCTTTGTCTACTAATTTTATCACCTGTGTCATCTCTGGATCTGATATTAATTGATTGACTTGTTTTCCTCATTATGGGTATTTTCCTGCTTCGGTTTGCACACCCAGTGGTACTAATAAAAAAATTGGAGGGGCCAGCCCTGTGGCATAGTGGTTAGGTTTGCGCACTCTGCTTCAGTGGCCAGGAGTTCACGGGTTCGGATCCTGGGCACAGACACACGCACCGCTTATCAGGCCATGCTGTGGTGGCGTCCCATATAAAGCAGAGGAAGATGGGCACAGATGTTAGCCCAGGGCCAATCATCCTCAGCAAAAAGAGGAGGATTGGCAACAGATGTTAGCTTGGGGCTAATCTTCCTCACCAAAGAAGAAAAAAAAAGAGGATTTCAGGTATTGTGAATTTCATGGTGTTGGATACTGGATTTTTTTTTTTTTGTATTCTTTTAAATATTTTTGAGTTATGTTCTGGGATACAGTTGAGTTACTTAGGAACAGTTAGATCCGTTGGAGGCTTGCTTTAAACTCTGATAGGCAGGAGCAAAGCAGTCTTTAGGGCCAATTTGGCCTGATAATGAGGCAATCCCTTCTTGAGTCCTCAACCCGAGCCCGATGTGTCAGAAAGTTTGTCCGTTTAGGCTGTTGGGAATGTGAACTGTTTCCAGCCCCGTGTGAATGCCAGTCTTTCAGGCGTCTCTCTCTGTAGCCCCCAGTAGTTTCCTCACACATGTGCTGACCAATTGGCAGCTGAAGATTTGAAGGGAAGCCCCTGCGGCTCTCCAGAACTCGCTCTTGCTTTGTGCAGCTTTCTCCTCTCTGGTAATCTGCCCTACAAATTCTAGCCACCTTAGCCAATCTGAATTCTCTGTCTCTTCAACTCAGGAAAACTGCCAGGCTTCGTTGGGGTTCCCTTGCCTGTGCTGTAGCCCGGAATCTCTTTGGGCAGTAAGCTGGGGTGATTATAGGTTCACCTCGTTGTTTCTCTTCTTTCACAAATGACTGTCCTGTGCTGCGTGTTGTCCGATATCTGAAAACTGTTGTTTATATATTTTGTCTGCTTTTGATTTGTTTAAGGTAAAGAGTAAACCAGGTCCCTATTAGTCCATCATGACCACAATTGAATGTCACAGTTTTGATTTTCAAGTGGGGGATGGGGAGGTATATTGAACCAATTTTATATCAGAAAAATACGCTAGACTATGACCTTGGCCCAATCATTTATCCTCTTCTTAGCTTTATTTTCCTCATCTATAAAATGAAGAGGTTGGTCTATATGATCATTAAGTTCTTCTCTGGCTGTTCAATTCTGTAAGTCTATAATTAAGCACAGGTGAATCTTTGCAGAGAGAATTGATATATAGTCTCCAAAGAAATAACTTAAAGATTTGGGACTATGAAACTCCTGTTTTGCATAGTACAGTAAATTTAGAAGAGAAGATTTGTGTTTTAATAAATGAAGAAGGAGTTTTTAGTTACAAACTTGAGAGGAACAATACGAATCCCATAGCACACACATGTAAAATGACCAAACAATTTGAAGTAATTTGAACCAATATTCTTAGTTTCATTATTGATTATAGGGCCTGGGCATTGTGTATTGGATATAGTAGGTGTTCAATAAATATCTCTTGAATATCTCAGTGGTACTTAAAGCCGTTTTTCTAACAGGAAAAAGTGATTGAAAAAGCTTCCACTTTAACAAAAGTTGGAAACAAACTAAAAATTCATCAATATTGGGATTGGTTAGTGGTACATCCATGTAATGGAATATTATACAATAGTCAAAAATACTGCAGCAGAGTGGTATGCACTAATACGGAATGCTTTCAAAGATATATTGTTAAATGAAAAAAACAAGATCATTATATATTTTTATACTCATATGTATATTTCACAATAAAAAAGATTTAAAAAGGAATTGAAAAAATTTATATATATTATATATATAAATTAAATCTGTTGTAAGGCAATATATACATACATGCTTGTATATTCACAGAATGCACGTAGAGAGATATACAAACCGGTGACACTGGTGCCTCAGGGGAGGAGGACTAGGGGACAATGTGGAAGAGAGATTCACTTTCCCCTTTATACCCTTTTATATACCCTTTGAATTTTTTTATCATGTGCATGTTATCTAGTTTTAAAAAATGCTGCTACTGGATATATATATATATTTTTTCCAGTCAAGTAACTGAAGTTCTCTAAAAGGGTTAGATTTCCATAAAGCAGTCTGG
Organism: Diceros bicornis minor; assembly: GCF_020826845.1. NCBI lineage: Eukaryota > Metazoa > Chordata > Mammalia > Perissodactyla > Rhinocerotidae > Diceros > Diceros bicornis. Next base: position 14,306,221 of record NC_080763.1, read on the forward strand.
GAAACTTTCCCTGTCTCTAGATTATGTGTTTAAAGGAGCCAGACCACACCCACTCTTTCTGCCATTACTCCAGGAAAGTACAGGTCACCTCCATGACTATGATAAATTTCCTATTCTTTATGAAAAGAATCATCGTACTAGATACCTAAGTGCCTGGAATCTGGAGCATAATGCTTGCTTGAATTTGGGTGTTTGAGAGAAAAAAAAAACAAGGCCATTTGTTTCTAATGATCCTATACACACTTTACGGTTTTTAATTAACCTTTATAATCTAACCTACTCACCTTTCTGGCTTCCAGAGGAGTGACCCAGAAGCACAGGGAACAGGAGCTGGACAGTAAGGTGAGGCTGTGTGATTCACAAGATGTTAACTTGTGGCCAGTTTGCTACTTTCCAATGCTACAGGTAATGTGTAAATGTGTTTGGAAGAGAGTAAAATAACACCCACCAAGTGGGGACTCTACTTTTTACGTTTTAGGGAGAGTTACACTTCTGGCAAGCTATCTCAAAAGAATGACTTCTAGCCATAACCTATGCTCCTATGAGTGTCTGATGAACCTCAGATAAAACCCAGTCAAGTATTTCCTGGAAGACCTGGGGAGATATTTGGAAATATATGTGCAAGTCCAAAATTAAAAATCCATGGCTCATTACGCAAGCCAGAAAAAGTGCTAGGATTTGCTATTATACACGTCCAAGCCATTTTCTTCTGACTCTGTTATCTGCTTTAAAATTTCTGGCGCTATTGCTGGTTTTAAATTCTTGAAATGCCAATGTAGCAAGTACATAGTCAGTGCCAGAAAGATGCCTCCAAGATCCAGCCAGCCAATGAAAGAATATGGAGAATAAGATTCCTGACTTCAAGAAGCCTATTTTTGTCAAATGGGAGATATTATTGTGTAGAAATCAGTATAACACATGAATAATAGGAAGGAAAACATTGCTGTTGAGGGGGAAAATGTTATTTAAAATGGCAGTGTTTTTGGTAGATCATGTATTGGCAGGAAGAGTCTTGCTGTCCCTCCCCCTGCCCCAAATCTGAGCCAAAGATCAAGAATTTAACAAAAGCAAAGCCACTACTAGGGGTGCCCGATTTAGCAAATAAAAATGCAGGATGCTCAGTTAAATCTGAGTTTCAGATAAACAACAAATAATTTTTTAGCATAAGTATATCTGAGGCAATATTTGGGACATACTTGTACTAAAAAATGATTTGTTGTTTATATGAAAGTCAAATTTAATTGGACATCCTATATTTTATCTGCCAATCCTAGCCACTACACAAAGTAGTAATAGATGCATTATATGTTGTTGTCTTTCCCTCACCTCTTGGTTCCCTCATGGTGAGATGAATTGCTATTGACACCCTCCACACAAGTAGGATCCAACCAGGGTTGAGAACACAGCTGAATTCTTGCTATGCTGCAGAGCCAGAATGGAGGAGCACACTATAGAGTGAATTAACTCAAGAACAAGTGTGAGACAAACCCTCTTCTCCCCCACAAAGAAACCAGATGGAGTCGCCCTTAAAATACATAGATTGGAAGTTGAGCCTTTTAATTTGGATATTAAAGGAAAAGGTGATTCCAGAAGGCTGGGGGACTTGAAGAAATTCCATACTGTGGAAATTCTTAGAGTGAGTGAAGGTGGAGGTTCCATAAGCTAGGTCAATGAATGCTGGATATGAGATGGGGTGCACCTGCTATGGAGAGTCAGGCTGAGGGAGCTCTGGCTTCATGCCATGCTAGCTTCCAGAACCGGAGAACACGAGGTGAGAAGACAAAGGTAGTGATTGGGATGCACAGGTGGATTTGTTTGATGAATTGTGGAGGGTCTTAGAGACCATGTTAAGGATTTTGGGCTTAATCCATGAAGGAATAGGGCCCCTTTGGGGGTTTCCAAGCAAGAAATGGCATGGTCAGAGTTGTGCCTTAGGAATATTAATCTGGCCGTTTTTTATGGAGGGATTACAAAGGGGGAAAAAAAGTGAAGACAGGGTGATCAATTGAGAGGGGATACAATCAGGGGCACTGCTAGTCCATATGGCATTTGAATTAGAAAAGTCATCTCCCCTGGGGGCATGCAGAGCAGGGCACTCATTTTGGCAAAAGACTGTGCCAAGGCACATGGTTTGGTAACTAAATCAGGGGCTAGACTTTAGCTCCCCATTATCCTCTCAGCAGCCAGTAGAGTAGTTGGTTAATTAACACTAGTGGCTTAATGTGATAAAGGTTTATTCCTTGCTCATGTCACAGTCTAATACCTGTAGAGTGGCTCTCCTCCTAGTGAACACTCAGAGATCCAGGCTATCTACCTCTATCTTATAGTGAGACCATCTGGAATATGTAGACTCCAAGATCACCAAGGCAGGGGAAGAAAGAGCTGGAGGTTCTTGCAGGGGCACTTATGACCAGACTTGGAAGTGACTTACATCATTTCTGTCCACATCTCTTGGCTAGAACATGGCTCCAACTTAACTACCAAGGAGGCTGTGAAATATAAAGGAAGACAGTAACTTGTGCTGCTCTGAGTCTGGGAAGCACTGGAAGGGGATTCTAGCAGTTGGAGAAGATTGTAGGGATATTAGGAGAAGTCTGATGCGTTTAATTCAATTTTATTTTATTTTTTTTTGCTGAGGAAGATTCGCCCTGAGCCAACATCTGTGTCAATCTTCTATTTTGTATGTGGGTCACTGCCACAGCATGGCTGACAACGAGTGGTGTAGGTCCATGCCCGGGAACCAAACCCAGGCTGCCAAAGCAGAGCACCCCAAACTTAAGCACTAGGCCACGGGACTGTCCCCCCTCAACTTTCATCTTGACTATAATAAAAAGAGTAATATCCTTTATCTTGTGCAAAGCAATTTAGTGACCATCCATATATAGCAGTTTGGTTTTTCTTGAACTGTCTATGTGGAAAATTATGAGTCATAGATATAGGAGGGACCTCCAGACATTATATGGTCCATGCTACTCTGTCAGAGCATGACTGATTTAAGCCTAAAACCATTAAAAATATATATATACTCAAGTTAGTGTCTACCTGTAAAAATTTGTCTTATCTCCTCGCATGTGATACTAGAGTTCGAGATTTGATATGATGAATGTATAATTTATCCCAGGTCCTTTGGTGAGCAAAGTGGTAGGTGGTAGCTGGGAGACAACGAAGAAAGGATAAAAACTCTCCTACCACAAAATCAAAATTATCTGTGTGCAACCCTGTTTACCAGAGCTCAGTTAGCCTACCTGTTACTAAATTAAGCTCACAGAAGATAAAGAATTCTTTGAATGTTCAAAATACTATTGCATGGGCTCAGAAAATCAAAATAGACCCCTGACCAATCAGAATTTTGCCATATTGGTGAATATCAGCCCTGATAAACAGCCAAGGACACTTTAAGTACAAGGTCATGAGGAATCATACCTATAATTCAGAATTTAAATAAATATTTCAGACTCATCCCTATAGTGTCTATGTGTCTTAGACTTTACAGGAAAATTCAGATTTTAAGTATTAGATTTAGTTATTAGATTTAGTTTCACTCCATTTGGTGAGAAAAATATGGTCACCACAGCCATATCTATCTGGGAGGAGCAGTAAATGCATTCACTGTAAGTTGTGGAGGAGAACTAATCAAGCACATTTTGTCTTAGAGGCACACAGAATATTAAAAGTGAAAGGGCTACATAGATTATTTTATTAGGCCCTTATTTTTAAAATGAAGAATACTCCTATAAAAGGAAAGATGAAGTTAATTGGATTTCTTCTATTATTTAGGAATGTGGACATAAGTATGGTAAGGTTTCCTACGATATTTTAAAAACAGCTATTAAAAGGTATTAGAACTTCCTGGGAAACCATTTGCAGGATCTAACAACATGTAAAGACAAAACTTCTTTTATTTAGTCAAATCCCTTCTGTTGAAACAAAGTCCACTTTCTTCATTCATTCATTCACTCATCTATTCATTCAATAACTATTCATTGAGCATCTCCCATAGACTAGGCACTATTCTGAACACTGAGGACATAGTGGTGAATCCATGTGATTCAATGATCCTTTGTTAGGATTTTGCTTTTTCGTAAATGAAATATTGAGCCTGACAGAATGAACAGAATATTGGGTTTGGGATCAGAAGACCTGAATTCTAAATGTGATTATACAGAATTATGAATTATATAAATGGGTATCAAATAACTAGTCACCCAAGCCCCAAATCTCATTCATCTTTAGTCACTTTTTCACCTAATTAGTTATCACATCCTTCACACTTTCCGAAATTCGCCTCCTGCTATCCATTTCATTTCCTGGTTATTTCTTGTTTAAATTATTGCATGCAGAGCCATGCCACCTATGATTGTGTAAGTCATCTACCACATGTGGCAGAGACATTAGTGCCCACCAAATATTCATGTGCTCCTCTGTATTTCCCACCCTCCCTTGTTGTTAATTCAGAGCTATATGACTTTTATTGCCACTATTTATATATTAGACATTCATAAAATCTTTGTTTCAACACATGATAGCATTAGCATTGTCTGGAGATTAGCTTTTAAGACGTCTATCTTTCCTATATGAAGATAGTTTTATCCCTTTATCACAAGGCTTTCACCTTTTTGCTGATTTTAAAATGAGCCATAAGTGTTGCATTTACATAGCTCATGATTTCTCCTGAGCTCACTTTGTGACGAGACCAATGTAAGGCAGGCTGAGTCATTTGGTTGGTGAGAAGCTAGATGGTCTATGTGGAGATGAACTCCAACACAGCCCACCTGACTTCATAAACAAAGCAAGACTGACATTTACTAGAAACAATGCATTGGAGAATTTGCAAAGGCCAATATGAAGGCTGAGATTGAGTTAAATTGCCAAGTACTGAGGATAGAAGGAGAGAGTGGTAAGATCTGTACGTGAATGTTGGAGGGATTAGGACATTTGTAGAAAATTGAAGGAGAAAGTAAGGGAAGGGGGTATAGCAGTGTACCAGAGATGTCAATTTTTGTGTCTGCCCACCTCCTACGTCTACTAAAGGGTCTGCCATTTTCATGCCCATAGCTCCCGCCGAAGATGCAGCCACCATCGCCTTGACACAGTAGGTAGGACCAGAATTAACACCTGATTGAAGGCCGGAAGACCTATGATGTGACTTAGTAGAGAAAGATACGAAGACCCAAGAAGATTTCTGTCTCTGGAGAATGTGAACTAAGAAACTAGGAATTTGAAAGTTAAGATTGTGTCTTATGCCATGAGAAAGATGAAATTATAAGGGAACAAAAATTATGAGCAAGCAGAAACCAAAAGGTAGAATAAAGAATGGAAGTCAGTTGGCACTGAGAGAAGAGCAGAGGAGCAGAAACGAACGAGAGAGACAGAAACACGGAGGAGCAGGTCTCCAGTCACCTCAGCATCTGACGGCAGTTCAGCTCAGGGTAAGTTTCAGTTCAAGTGACTTGGCTCCTTGCACCTTAAAGAACTCAGGTAAATTGGATGGACTTAGCTGTTTGACATGTCAGTGTAAGAGCCCAGCAGACTGGGAATGGATTTCAAACTAAATGATCAGCCTTGAAATAAATAGAAGTTAGCTCCACTTGACCCTATCTGTGAGTTTACAAGTCTACTTGTAAATTGTGTCAGCACAATTTATAGGGGGTTGTTTTTAGAACCTTGCTTTAGAACTCTTTGTTTTAAATACCAACAGTTGTGTTGTAGCCATGTACTACAGAACTGAAATGACATTCAGGAGTGGTCCAGGAAATCTTGTCAATTACCTATTTATTTTTCTTCCTGTGGTTCTGCTTTCATGTTATCTTGACTCTGGATTTAGATCAGATAATAGCAATAGCGTCCACAAAGGCTTGCTTTATCTTAGGGTTTTTGTAGAGCTATAAATAGCTAACATTTATTGTGTGCTTACTCTGTGCCAGGCACTCTTCTTAAGAGTCTTACAAATAGTAACTCATTTTACAGTAACAACAACCTGATGAGGTAGATGATATTATCATTCCAGGGCCTGCCCAGTGGCTTAGTGCTTGAGTGCGCACGCTCCGCTTCCGTGGCCCGAGGGTTCGCAGGTTCGGATCCCGGGTGCACACCTCTGCACCGCTTGTCAAGCCATGCTGTGGCGGTGTCCCGTATAAAGTAGAGGAAGATGGGCACAGATGTTATCCCAGGACCAATCTTCCTCAGCAAAAAGAGGAGGATCAGCATCAGATGTTAGCTCAGGGCTGATCTTCCTCAGAAAAAAAAAAAATAAAATATATATATATATATATTATCATTCCCATTTTACATGAATTAAAAAATGAGACAGAGAGAGGTTTAAAAAGTTTCCCAAAGTCTCATCACCATTAAGTGGCAGAACAGGATTCAAATATAGTTAGAATCTGCGTTCTGAACCACGACTTTATACTGCCTTGTTCCCATAGTAACTGTAGAAGATCCTGACTACTCAGAGGTTATGAGTTTCTTGATCCCCTTGGCAGTTATATTGCAATGAAAATTAATTAACCCATTCCAAAAATATGCTACATGGTGGTGATCAAGATAGACAGGATCTCTGCCCTTAAGGGCCTTCTGGTGTTTCAGACTTTTCTCAGTTTGGTTAGTTAGTCTTTCTCCGCAGAATCTGATTTTCCCTGGGGTGAACTCATAAGATCGAGTTTTTGCCCCTGCAAAGTGGAACATCAGAACTTTGGTGACTTTAGCAAGGCTCATTCTTACTGGAGCAAGTATTTACAACAGACGGACAGTGGTAAATTATTATTATTATTTTTTGGCTGGAATTTTTCTCTCTGAATTTTTTTTTCTCTTGCACCTATCCCATTCTTTCCCAGTCTGTATCTTCATTTTTGGTTTAAAATCTTTTAATATAGTACCATGTACTTGTCTTTGTTACATTTCTTTCAAATCTTTTTGGGTTTGTTTCTCTTTTTGTAGAGCATTAACAATCCAACTTAACTCAATATCATTTATCAAACTACTGTGGCATTGTATCAGGATTAGGTTCAGTGTCATGTAACAGAAAAACCTAGAAGATAGTGACTTAAATAAGATAGAAGCTTATTTCTTTTTCACATAAAAGAATTTTGGAGGTGAGCAGTCCAGGATTGGAATGGAGAGTCCACAAAGTTGTCAGGGAGCCAGCTCCTTCGTACTCACTATTATGCTATCCCCAGGGTATGACTGTCCTTCTCATGGTCCAAGACGGCTGAAAGGGCTCCAGTCATGACATCATATCCCAGGTAATAGGATGGAGAGAAGGGATAAGAAGAGTATATTCCCTTTCTTTTTATGACCTTGTTTCTTTAATAGAGGTCTCATGCAACATTTCTGCTTAGATCTCAACAGCCAGAATTTAGTCACGTGCCCACACCCACTGCAAGGGAGACTGGGAAATATAAGTTTTTTTTTTTTTTTGTGAGGAAGATCAGCCCTGAGCTAACATCCATGCCAATCTTCCTTTTTTGTTTTTTGCTAAGGAAGAAGACGGGCCCTGAGCTAACATCTATTACCAATCCTCCTCCTTTTTTTTTTTTTTTCCCTTTTTCTCCCCAAAGCCCCAGTAGATAGTTGTATGTCATAGTTGCACATCCTTCTAGTTGTATGTGGGACGCCGCCTCAGCATGGCCGGACAAGTGGTACCATGGTGCGCGCCCAGGATCGCGCCCAGGATCGTGCCCAGGATCCGAACCTGGGCTGCCAGTAGAGGAGCGCGCGCACTTAACCGTTAAGCCACGGGGCCGGCCCAGGGAAATATAAGATTTTAGCTGAGTGGCAATAGGACCATCTAAGAAGCAGGGTGTTAGTTATTATGGAAGAATGAGAGAATACATATAGGGGGTAATTTGAAGTCTCTGACACAGGTACTTTACATATAGTTGGCATTTGATAAAAATTTATTGATTCCTTTTTATAAACTTGATGATCATATTCTTAGAGGTATCTCTCAAGTTGTTAATAAAGATAATGAATCTAAGGATTTTCCCTCTTATTTTTTACTTTATGATAACATCATATAACATATCATTACATTAATTGCATCTAAAATAAACCCACCTGGAATTAGCTTATGCAAAATGGGGAATATATTAGAAGGATATGTGGGAAACTCTTGGAAGAGGCAAGTCTAAGCAGAAGAAAAGGCAGAGATTCTGCCAATGGTCAAGAAAACCTGGAAATGGGAATTCCAGCATAACAAAGACACTTTCTCCATCCTGTCTGCTTCCCTCTGTTCATTGACTCTATTCTCAATGCAGAATATGTTTTTCCACTTGGCAAAAAAGCATGTCCAGTGACATCTCCCAGATTTTATATCTAGGTGAGGCTTGAGATGACCTCTCTTCCAAAGTCTAAAATTCTTGGAGGAATGGCTTCATTGGCCATCTTGGGTCAGGTATCCACCTCTTGACCAATTAGCTGTGGCCAAGGGATAGTCAGCAGTAACATGGCTTCTCCTGCTGCCGTCATAAGACAGAAGTGTGGAAATGGGAGGGCCAGTTCCTATAGGAAAGTTGGGTGCTGGCTACACAATTGTATAATCTACACCATAATTATACATGATGGAAAAACACAGGCCAGTGGTCTGAATTAAATGAATGATGGAGAACAAGATCTATCCTAATGTAAAAAAACTGATTTAGCTATGAATAAACACCATTTGATAGGACTGCAACATATGGAATGTTTATGTGTCAGGCATTAAGCTAAATGCTTTTTATATGTTGAGTCATTTTTTCCTCACAAGTCTCTGAGCTAGGGATTATTATCCTCTTTTACAGATAGAAAAACCAGAGCTTAGGGAGGTTAAGTAACTTGTCCAAGATCATATAACTAGTAAGTAAGCTATATTTGTCTTAACTTCAAAATTTTTAACTACCAGGGTAATATATTGTCTCATTACTTCTCTATCTTGAGTTGGAAACTATGGTCATTTTTGATGAAGCAATTACTAGGTGCTTTTTTCCCTCAGTTCTGCCATAACAAAGCTACGTGAACTTGATAAATCTTGTAACGTGTCTGAGTCTCAATCTCTTCATCTGTAAAAAGATTGGGTTGAATCAAATTACTTTTTCCCCTTGTTAATGCAGGTAATATTTTACTTCTGAAGGCAAGAGTGTGAGCTATTATATTTTTAAAAATTTTAATTCATTCAATATTTTTGAGTGCTTCTTGAGCCAGATCTGTCTTAGGAACTGCGATGAAACTAAAGATATACAAGATGTAGTTTCTGCTTACAGTGTTATGGAGAAGCAAACAAATTATTATTTTGCAGAATTAGAAGTTCAGAGAAGAGTAGCCTTCAGGAGAGATACAACCATCAGCTCAATAATATCTTCAAGGGTTTTTCTCTCTCTCTGCCATCCTAGTGTGCTGACTTCATTCTAAGGTTAGTTCCTCTTGTGGTTGTTAGATTGCTGCCACTGGCAATCTGGGTTATAGGCTGACTTGTTCATACCTGGTAGGAAAGAGAGAATCTTCTCCCCTAAGCACGGACTAAAAATCTTTCCCTTCAGTCCGACTGTGCCAGTTTACCCCAGGACTATAATGGTTTTCAGGTGTATTAATTAGAATAATGTAGGACCTAGCATAATTTATATTCTAGGTCATACTGCAGTAAAAAAAATAACCCCAAATCTCAGTGGCTTAAACAACAAACTTGCATTTTTTACTCAAACTATATATCCATCCTGACTTGATGAGGGTGGGAGGTGGGCTGTTCTACACTGTCCTTTCTTGGGGACTTAGGCTGACAAAGGCTTTATTATCTTCAACAATATGGGTCCTGTGGCTGGGGAAGAGTAAACACTGTAAGGACTTATACTTGCAATTAAATGTTTTACCTGGAAGTGACACATATCACTTCTTCCCACAACCCACTATAGTCTATGGCTCTAGTGGCTATAACTAGTCACATGGTTCAGCCAACTACAAGGGTGGGGGTGGGTGGCAGGGATCTATGTGTGAAAATGTAATGTCTGTATATGCCTGGGTAAGCATTACAAGTCCCTACCATACCAGGGAATTCATTTACTGATTGACTCAGGCTAATTGAGTTGCCTTTCTGCAGCTGGAGGTTGGATGGTTACCTAAAAAACAAACAAAAACAAAAACAAGGGACTTGATTAATAAGGAAGGAACAGGGGTGGATGTTGAATAAGAAATTAACAGTGTGAACTATATGATACTTTACCCCAACAGAGAAGACAGAAATTTCAGCCACAGAGGCAAGTCATAGGGAGGGATGGTTTGGTTAGTTTCATCAGCCTTTAAATCAATCACTTCATTTACTCTTCTGATTGGAAAGACTGGCTCTGGCTCTTTAATGAGCGGGTGTAGATAGAGTTTCTATCTAAGGGGTTGGCTCAAAAGTGAGTTAAAACATTTATTGGATTTGAAAATATAGACTATTTTTCCATATTTCGTTGTTGTACTTACTGTCAATGGTGTGTCAAGCTGGTAGATATATAGTTTTAGAACTGGCAAACAACTAAAACTTATCTAGTCCAACTCCTTTATTTTACAGATGAGAAAACTAAGGCCCAAATGGGTAAAATGCAAGGTCACATCTTGCATGTAGCAATAACAGTGCTGTCTTTTGGATGATTTGCTGTGAAATGGAATCCTAAAATGTAGCTAGAGCGACAATTAGAAAACAAGAACAGTTAAATGTTAAGAATGTTTCCAGGGCTGACATTCAGTCGGTCCACATTGGGAGAGATGGAAAAATTTCTCAACTATTTAGTCAGTAGCTGCTGCTGATTCTCCTGAGAGCCTCCTCAACCCTTCTCTGTGACCCCACACATCTCCCCACTGTGACAATAGGGTCCACCTTAAACAGTTGATTTGAGAGTTAAATGATGGAGGTAAAGAGTTTATCATGGAGTCTGGTACTCAGCAATATTACACCTTGGCTGTTATTTTTATCACAGTCATTAATAAAATGGTAGTAAGTTTCAAACTAGTTCCTATATGAATGCTCACACCTTTGGAAAGGTTAGTATTCAAGTTCATTAACTCTGATCTAGCTAATCTCTCAATAAAATGTCTACTCATGTGCTCACTTAGCTTTCATTTTGGTCTTTTCCATTGTCTAACGGTTGACTCCTCCTTGCTCCACCCCCAATACCCCACAGCTCTGGTTGATGACTAAGAATTTGACCCAGGCTGTGTAAAAGAATAAAATGTACTAACAAGGTTCTATTAGTTCTCAGTGTAATATGTCATGAAGAATGTTCTGTACAATGTTTTGTTGAGCGGAACTTGTCTGTAAGTTTTTGGATAAGCAAAGATAGTTCTCAAGCCTAGTTGGTGAAGGAGGGGTGAAGCAAGTGGTGGGGCACTTGTACTTGCTTAAACAAATATCAGAAACCAGGAGTGATCAGAGGCAGAGGCAGGGAGCAAAGGTGAATATAGAGAGAGGGCCCAGCAGCAGTGGGGGAGGCTGGAGCTTGTGGAGAAAACATCCTTTGACAGAGATATCTTTTGGTGGCCAGTGATGTTTAGAACCTTTTGGGGATACTTTCTCCCTTAGAATTTAACCCGGCAAGAGGAAGGTAGAGTTTCAGTAATATTCCCACGTGAAGAGAGGAAAAGAAATGTATTTTTTTTTCTTCTTCAGTAATATTCCCCCGTGAAGAGAGGAAAAGAAATGTATTTTTTTTTCTTCTGTTTTTTTTTGAGGAAGATCGGCCCTGAGCTAACATCTGCCAATCCTCCTCTTTTTGCTGAGGAAGACTAGCCCTGGGCTAACATCCATGCCCATCTTCCTCCACTTTATATGGGACGCCACCACAGCATGGCTTGACAAGCCGTGCGGTGTTGCGCGCCGCGGATCTGAACCAGCGAACCCCGGGCCGCCACACTGGAGCGCGTGCACTTAACCGCTTGCACCACCAGGCCGGCCCCAAAGAGAAATGCATTTTTTAAAAGCTGGGACTGTTGTGAATTTTCTGGAAATTCATTATTGACCTGGAACTTAATGTGTAAATATTTGTTCTCAAAGGTCAGTTGTTTTAACTGATACTTCCAGTTCTGAGATGGCAGCTAAATCCTGCGCATGTCCTGGAAAGGGCTTTGATAACAGCGTTCGGTCACAGGCCAAGAAGCACGTTGACCCAACAGAGCACAATTGGAATCGCTGAAGAACTAGTTTCTGAATGTATTCTAGAGACACCAAAGTTATTTGGTATTTTAATATGTATTATATTGTCCTATAAAAATGCACTAAATTTTGGACAAACATTCTTTGGACAGATTTTTTGTTGTTGTTCAGAAGGAGGTAGAGAAGACAAGTATTTTAATTTCTAGGTTTTTGGAAAGGAAAATGAAGGCCAGATAAAAACCCAGATATTTTGAGGCAAATGTAAAGTAAAGCTTTGAACTTGGAGATCTTAAAGTATTATACAAGATAAGCTTTAGAATTAAACATGCTTGCTAAAATATTTTTTAAAATGCTGTTTAAAAAGTAAATATTCACCTCATCTCTGACTTCTAAAAATTATCTAGAGTATGACTGATAAGACTTTGGCCTTTAACCAATCTTAATGTAGCATACGCCTAAAATTTCTGTTCATTTCCAAAAACCAAAGCGTGTGGCCTTTATTGCAGAATTTTGTTCTGTTTATAAGCTTAGTGCAGAAACCTCTTCAGCGGAGGATAGCAACCATGCATTCAATAAACAATTGTTGAATGACGAAATCTAAGCTCTCTGAGCTAGAACATAATTCTGGCTCTGCTAGTATACTTTTTGTGTGACCTTAGATAAGTCACTCTACATTTTTCTCAATTTTTTCTTATTACAGGAAGATAATCATAAAAATGACTGCCAACTACTTCATGGAGAACTTTTTGTTTAAAGGCTGACAATAAACATCAGACAGAGGCACACGGTCCAGCAAACCTCCTTAGAAGAAGCTGAGCTTCTTGAGGACAGGGAACTTTTCTTCCTCTTTGGATCAGCAGTATCTTATTTGTATTTCTCTAATACCGTTCCTGGCCTATAAAAAGGTCTCAATAAATATTGTAAATTTATTAACGTTATTAGGAAGATTGCAGTCTTGGCAGGCCACTGCCTCTTAAATCTCTTCTCTGTGATCCTTTTCATACTCAGCATCTAAAAGGCCGCCGCTATTTGCTCTGGGATAAGTACTCAAGGTATTTACTTAAAAATACCCAAGACTAGAGAAATAATCCTTCTGTCTTTAGGGCACCATTTCGCTTTTCAGCGGTACAGCGCCCCAGGTTTGGGATCTGGCTCTGGAGGCTACAGGGAACAGTACGCTACGGGAAGCTCATCCTCCGGCCATCTGATTCGTCGGCTCGCACTCCACTCACGCGGCTCGCGGCTCTGATTGGTCGCTATGGCACCCCCCCCCCGCCCCCCCGCGGCCCGCGACTACTTTGTGTGCCCCGGCGGCGCGCTCGGATCCTCCGGCTCAGCTCGCCCTCTGGGCTGGTCCGATCTAGGTCTTCGGCCCACTACTCTGCACCGCGGGAGCCAGGAATTTCCCGAGTCCGAGCGGGTAGGAAGCATCCTAGGGAAAAGCTCCCGCCCCATGTTCTCTTTCCCGTACTGAATAAACTTCCGCCTCAGAGGGGCTGTCGCAACGGCGGGTCGGGGGAGAGGCCAGGCATCCAACTTAGGCCCCCGTGGGGGGTCTTTCTGCCAGGGCGAATGTGGAAACACAGCTCTCACAACATAAAATAGGGCTTTGCTAGGCGCTTGTGGGTGCGATGCCAGTCTGCGATCGCGCTGCGAGCTGCAGCCGAGCGGCCAGACCTGGGCTGCAGGGGTTGGGCAGCAGCGATCACCCCTAAAAAGTAGCAAGGAGCCTGCTTCAGATCTCCATACCAATGCTTCTTAGGGCCGCGGACCGAACCGGCACGGGTCGCTCCGCTCCCCGCGGTCGGGAACACGGCACTCCCTGGAGGTGGCGCTCCCGGGAGTGGGGAACCCGGCTCCACTCGCGCCCCCCTCAGCCTCCGGCCTGCAGGCGGTAGAGGGCGGCCTACGCTCATGTTGGAGGCGGCGCCCGCGCGCGGGGCTGCTGCCCTGCTGGAAGCCTCCCGGTTCCGCTGTGGCCCGCGGCTGTGCCTGGCGCTGGATGCTGCAGCTATGCCGTCCACGGGCGCAGCGAGAAGAGGGCGGGGGGAAGCCCTGGCACATGCCAGGGTCGCCGTAGGGGGCAGCGGCCGGCGCATGCGCGTCCTCTCCCAGAAGCCTGGAACGCTGAGGGGCGCGCGCCCCCATCCGCGCGCACGCTCGCGCTGGCCAAGGCTTCCCCGCCTGCGCTCGTTGTCATAGCCGCTCCGGCGCGTGCGCGCGTTATCTCGGGCCGACCCGAGTGGCCGGGTTCCCTCAGCTCCCGGCCCCCGCCCCCTCCCAGCCCCCAGCCAACCTGTCCCCTTCCTGTCCTCGCGGAATGGGGCCGGCGCCGCTCGGGGTCGCGCGCCGGGGACCCGGCTCGCGCTCGGTCTCGCGCTGTCAGCGACTGCCCGGCTCGCGCCGCCTCGCGCTCTCCCTCGGTCAGTGGCGCCGAAGGCTCCGTTAAGCGGCGGCGGCGCGGTTCCTGTTTCCGTTTCTTCCTCTCCCTTCAGTCGGGAGTAGCATCCTCCACCCAGCCACCCCTCCCGCTCCCCCGGCGCGGGGCAGCTGCGGCTGAGGGCTGGGGCGGTGGCAGCGGCTGCAACTGGGGACCGGCGGAGACCGCCTCTGCAACCGCTGCGGGTAAGGGGGCGTTTGGGAGCCGGGCCCCGCGCGCCTCGGGGTCTGGGGCTGGGCAAGCGCGGGATCTGCGGAGGTTGCGGGGCTGTGGCGGGGGCCTGTCGCTGCTCTTTTTCCCCAGGCGACCCCCGGGCCTGTTGCTGCAACTGCTGCTGCTTATTCAGCAGCTCCGGGAAAAGTGGGGAGGGAGCCCCCGGGACGCTCTGGGGGTGCCCGGGCGCGGGCCGGGGGTGAGGGGCGCCGCCGCTGCCCTCGGCGTCGCTCATCCTCGCATAGGGCAGGGGCCGGAGCCGAGGAGGGAAGGGATGGGGGCGGGGGTGGGAGGTGTCCTTCTTCCCTGCACCTACCTGCTCTCTTGCCAGCAACTCGGTCCCTGTGGTCACAGACTGTATGGAGGATGCCCGTGCGTTATGGGCTTTCGGGAGGGGTTCTCGGCTAGGATCAGGGAGTGGACCCGGAGGAAGATGCGCTCCCAGCGAGGGGCCGATGCCAGGGCAGTGAACAGCGTGAGTGCTGCTGCACCTCCCACTTGGTGTGGAAATGATGAGCTGGCGGCTTTTGAGCGTCTAAACTTATTTGAGAAGGTTAAATGAGTCCATATTAGTTAAAGGAGCTTTGTCCTGCAAGAGTGGGCTGTCGGGTGCAGCACCTGTTCTCTCACTGTGGGGATTGCAATCTTCAGCCACACGGAACGTCAGAGACGCAGTGTATTTCTTAAGTTAAATGGCAATGTTATGGTTAGGGTTTATCCCTGGTGAGCTTTTAGCGTTCTGCGATATATTAGCCTTTTGATTGAGGCCTCGGGTAAAGGCTTGGAGAGGTGTTGTTTTTTCTTCCCGCGTTTGAATTAATTTACAAGTTGACTTGAGCCAATTCATGAAGGTAGACCTAGGAAAGCCAGAATCTCCAGTAGACAAACCTCAAGGTAACGCAGAACAAATTTCTACAGAAGTTTTCTATCGGTTTAGAATTAAACTCATCGCAAGTAACTGAACTTTGGCTTGGCTTTCTTTAGAAACTGTAGGCAAGTCTTCATTATAGTTTAAAAAATTTTTTTTTAAATTTTATTTATTTATTTTTCCCCCAAAGCCCCAGTAGATAGTTGTATGTCATAGCTGCATATCCTTCTAGTTGCTGTATGTGGGATGCGGCCTCAGCATGGCCGCAGAAGCGGTGTGTCGGTTCGCGCCTGGGATCCGAACCCCGGGGCCACCAGCAGCGGAGCGCGCGCACTTAACCACCAAGCCATGGGGCTGGCCCATTATAGTTTTTTTTTTTCTTGTTGTTTCCTGGGGTTAAGTGCATATTCTTTTTTTCTTGATTAAATTTAAATTTCATGTTTTTATGCATGATTCTTTTAAAGGGTGCATCAGAGAGAAAACATTTTAGGAGAGAAATTATTTATGCACTACAAAGCTGTACTGAAGTAATGGTGTAAGTTGTATTCTCCCTTCTTTAAAGTAATTTAAAAGTAACCTGAAATCCTGTGCCAAATAATAAGGCCCTGTACATTGTTAGCCTTGTGAAATATACCATAAAATGTGTATAGAAAGTCTTAATTACTTGATTTACAAATACTACAATAGTAAGGATAAGGTGGGGGTTCAAGCATTTGAAATTGTGATTTTATAGCTTAGTATGTAAAAATGTAGAGAGTTAGAAAGGAATAGGCTATAAGGAACATAGAGGTGGTTTGGAGGGGTGGATTTTCCTTTTGCTGCTTCATAAATTGAGAATTCTATTTGAATTGAAGAGCTGAACAGCTGGAATGAAACTTGCATAGATTGCAGAAACAGATGCAAAAATGTATCTTTGATCAAGTAGTGAGTTAACATGATAGTGAGATAACATGTGGTTTGTTAGGATAGTGATTCAAAGTAATTTCCATAAAATATAGCACTGTATAGATTGTATTTTAAGATGTTCTTAAATTTAAAGAGTCCCTTGCAGGTGTTTTCCTACAAGTCAGTTCTATTTGAGATGTATGGAATTGAAAAAACAATAATTCTGATTACATTCTGCAGTGTTTGGTTACAAATCTGAACTAGTTATTTTAAGGAATTGGAATGTCTTTAAAAGTGGTGAATTTTGAAATTTTCTTGTGGCTTGGGAACACTTGTGTTCCTTGTTTATTTTTTTAAGTGCGGTCATGTTAGTAGGTTGGTCTGGAGGGGGAGCTAGTGCCAAAGCAAAGCATAGCTTAATATATGTTTGAACTTTTAAAACACCCCAGACCAGATTTTTATGACCAGAAGAAACATAAATTTTTAATTAAAAGAGTAAGGGAATTGACATGGGCATATATCTGCACTTAGTTATTGGTGAATTATATATATTGCGTATTACAAATTAGTTAAAAAATCTTTTCATGATCTGAAATAGCGGAAAGTAAATGCTTAAGGTTTGTTGAATTTCTCATTTAAAATCTCTGAAAATATGTCGCAAAATTTAGAGTATGTGATACTGGTTTCTTAACCTTCTTGTGCATTGTATCAGAAGGGAAGGAGTGTCTCTTGACTCTTTGTGCATGTTGGATGTTCTTAAATTTTTTCTTTATAATATTTACAGTCCTAAAATTTCAAAAAAGCTTCGGGTTGACTCTTATATGGACAAAGATATCAATTGTGTAGTAAGCTAGGTATTTACCAAAAGTAGAGATACTTTCAATAAAGAAATGGACCCTTCTACATCTGGAGAACAGGATCCCAAGGTCACTTCTTAACCTCTGTCTCCTGCAATATAGTGTAATGAGTCCAGCTGATCTGTCAAATTGTGCCTTTGAATATGAAGCAGTTTTTTTTTGGTCTATGGCACTTTATTTAGATTTCTAAACTATAATCAGTTAGGTATGTGAATTTACTTCTCACAGTTCACATATTCTTTAAATTCAAGGCTAGAAACTGATAGTGTGTATATTAAAATCATTAGAATATTTAGTTTTCTGAGGTTAGTGGTTGGGCTGTTTTAGAATCTCAATGCTGATAAAAAATAGATTCTTTGAAAGGAATGACAGTACCTGTGAGATACAGAATAGTGAGGTGTTTACCATATTTAAGGAGTTAATGCTATAAATTAAAGTTTTACAAGGCATGCCAAAATATTTTTAGGTATCTTTTTCCGTTTCTTTAATGGTTATTTTTGATTTACTATAAACTGAATTCAGTAAAGCTCTTGGTTTAATTAAATGGTAAATACACTCATTTCATATTATAGCACATTTATAAAAGTAAAAGAAAGTGTTTCCGTTTTATAATCATGAGTAAATATAAAAATAGGCATGTAAATAAGTTTCATTACTTAAAAATAAAACAAAACTGAGATTCTAAACGACTCTGAAACTAAAAGTATTACAGTTATAATACCTTTAAACCTGCATCAATACTGGTCCTGTTGGTACTTTTCAGATGAGAGATCACCTTCTAGTTTTCTGTAGTCAACAGTAGTGTAGTAGGTGTAGCATTTAGAGGACAAACACACGATTTCCTTTGGTTCTCCTCTTAGTAATTCTCTGGCTTATATTTCTGTACCATATAGTATATGGTTTCTTTGTGATTTTAATTGTTGTTACGTTGTAGTTTGCTGTAATGAGATAATTAAACATGTTTAAAAGTAAAAGATATTTACAACTGATTTTTTTTTTTGAGAGAGAGATTGGCGCTGCACTAACATTTGTTGCCAGTCTTCCTCTTTTTTCTCTCCAAAGACCCAGTACATAGTTGTCTATCATAGTTGTAGAGCTGTAGCTCTTCTATCTGGCTCTTCTATGTGGGACACCGCCTCAGCATGGCTTGATGAGTGGTGCGTAGGTCCACTCCCAGGTTCTGAAGTGGCGAACCCCGGGCCACCGAAGCAGAACGGGTCAACTTAACTGCTACCGCCACCAGGCTGGCCCCTACAACTGATTTTTAAAAAACCTTTTTAAAATTACCAACAGAAGAGTATTACATTGGGATGTGTATGTGTTTGAGATATATATTTTAACAGATTAGTCTCAAGTCTCGACCTTCCTTTCTCTCTACGTTCTACTCTCCTGCCTGCATGTCCCCTTCTTCAACCACTCTCCATCATCCCACAGTTTTCACTTTGGAATAATTAGGAATCAAACCAATAAAACAAACCATACCACTCACCTGGCATTTAATCAACATTTTTCTTCCTTGGCTAAATGACTTTATATCAATCTCTACAATATCCTAAACATATAACCCATACAAACTTTATACGATACTGTACGTTTTCCTTTTAATGGAAGAAGAGCAAATAGGGCCCATGGGATTTTGCCATATGTTTCAATATAAGAGTTACTCATACTCTTTACAGAAAGCATAGCTATAGGGTTAATTTCATAAGTTTTCTTTTAATAAAACTATTTGCCAAAACCTAATACCTCACTCATGTACTACTTTTTAAAAGTATCTTTTTGTGATAGTTGTTTTGGTCAGAAAATGACATGTGAAGGGGACATATGTTTTGAATTTTAAGTTTTTAAACAAATTGACAAATTATACCAGTATAAGGCTAGTACTGATGTGGTTCAAATTTGCCTTTGCTGTTATTCTCTTTTCTTTTGTATGGGTTCTCTAGTAACACCTCTTCACTGAAGCTCTGGAATAAAACTTTAAAGATCACTCACTACTGAAATGCGCCCTGTATTGTTGTACCTTAGACCTTAGGTTTTTCAAATTTATTTTCCAATGGGATAAACTGAATAAATATGACAACAAATTTATGTTAAGAAGATCAGACTTAACAGTTCTACTTATCACAATCTTGATGACTGGTTAATGTAAATAAAGTTCACATTAGAAAATAAATAATAAAATGTTGATATTAATCTTAGATGTAAATGAAAAATTAACCTGATGTTTATTTTAGAATCTGAGTTATGAGAAACATCATATGATATGAACTTCAAATGGTATAACTTTCTGATTATGGAAGAACAAAAGTAAAATGAAAATGAGAGATTCTTTGATTTACCTCAAACATACAACTAAACTAAGACGAACCTGTTTTATGTGTATGTAAATCTTATTCAATTAAGATTGTTAATGAACCATGAATGAGTTTTAAATTTTTACTAATTTTGTGGCTGGTTATTTATATTATATCCCTTAAATGAGATATCCAACCCCATTAATACCTAAAACCAGACTAAATTTGCCTATAGTAAGAACAATAGTTACAAACCATCAAACTGTAAAAACATACCAATGTTGTTAAATGACTTAAGTCAACATTCCATAAGCTAGTTTTTTTTTTTTTTTTTTTTGTGAGGAAGATCAGCCCTGAGCTAACATCCATGCTAATCCTCCTCTTTTTGCTGAGGAAGACCGGCTCTGAGCTAACATCTATTGCCAATCCTCCTCCTTTTTTTTTTTTCCCCCCAAAGCCCCAGTAGATAGTTGTATGTCATAGTTGTACATCCTTCTAGTTGCTGTATGTGGAACGTGGCCTCAGCATGGCCGGAGAAGCGATGCGTCAGTGTGCGAGCCAGGGGTCCGAACCCTGGGGGCCAGTAGCGGAGCGCGCACTCTTAACCGCTAAGCCACGGGGCCGGCCCCATAAGCTAGTTTTTAAAATCGTTTTTATAATTTTCAAATATAATTGATTGTAATATCTTAATTAGTGGTAAAGGTAAAACAATAAAATTTGTATCTTCTATATTATATCCATTGTTTCAGACCTTAGCTATGTTGGGACAGTGACGGGAGGGAGCTTGAGAGAGGCAGAGGGTCGTAGTAGTGGGAGATGAGCCTGTCTTATTTGGAAGTGATGGAGATTTCTTCTTGAGTTTTTCTCCTTCCTTCCACTTCTTTCTTCTCTCTGTTTGTTGTCCTTCCTCTCCCAACAGTGGTAGGAAGTGTGGGATTTGACCATCTTTATAGGATTTTTTTTTCTTAGAGTTCATAGATCATTTCCTGGTAGAACATTAGCTTTTATGTAACAATAGGTTTATTATAATGATTTCATTTCCTTTTGAGGCAGTAGACAAGAGACTGGAAGAACTTCAGTTGGTGTAAGGTTTAATATTATTTATTAAAAATGATTTTGTATCTCCATGTAAAAAGTGATATGGGAGATGTTGGTTCATGTTAAGGGTCCTATATCAGTCACGTTATTGTTCTACGTAGTATTTAATATATCGTAATCTCCTCTTCCTACTTCCTGGGATGCATTCTCGTGCCTCCTCTGTTACTTCCATCTTCATCTCTGGAGTTTCTGACTACAAGGAATTGGTTTTGAGAACATCTCTTCACCTTCTTCTTGTGCCTCATTGCAGTAATATAATGTAAAAAAAATACTGTGTCCATTGAAGAGAATAACTCTTAAACTATAATGAACAGCAGTGTTCTCCATTCATGGGAGTACTGTTAGCAGGTTTAAGCCAGTTATTGTGAAAAATTCACAAGGAGAAAGTGTGTGTTTGATAATGAAGGCCCTGATTGTTTGGGATCTAACTGATTCAGTTTCTTTAACACGTGGAATTGTACTTGTACCTAAAAGAGATATATTCACTAGAGATTGTGTTATGTTTTTCATGTCTTGAGTTCTTTGAATAACTACTTAAATCATTCAGTTACCAAATGTCAAAGGATTGTAATTTTGAGAAAACCTGTTTTTTAAAATTAGTGCTTAAGCCAGGGTAAACATTTTGGTTTCTTTTTATAAGTTTCAGATTTTTCTTTCTCTTTTAGAAAGTTTAGTGAAACTCTGGGGCTTAGGAACGTGTTAGTTGAAATTCTTTCGGCCAAAAGATCGCCTCAGCAGCATGAGAAATGCACGTTTACTGCGTAATCCCTACTGCTTCCTCTCACGTCCTTATAGACATCTGGGCCTCCATTAATTAAAACTTTATTTTTGAGGTCCAAATAATAGAAGTATCAGTTTGATACTGCTCAGAGGTGTGTAGCATTCATTCGATGAGAGATACAGTGTTATTTTTAATATGTAAGTAAACAAAGAATATGCTCTCAATGCTGAGTAAGCTGAAGAGATGTATACCTACTTAGGATGCACAAATAAACTAAAGAAAATATGCAATTAGGAATGGTTCTTTTTTTTTTGTGAGGAAGATCAGCCCTGAGCTAACATCTACCGATCCTCCTCTTTTTTTGCTGAGGAGGACTGGCCCTGGGCTAACATCCATGCCCATCCTCCTCCACTTGATATGGGACGCCGCCACAGCATGGCTTACCAAGAGGTGCGTCGTGTGCGCCCGGGATCTGAACCGGCGAACCCCGGGCAGCTGCAGCGGAGCATGCGCACTTAACCGCTTGCGCCACTGGGCCGGCCCCAGATACTTTTTGACATAATTTCCTGAGAGCTCTGTGGACTTAAAGCTAAAATCTGAGTTCCTCCTTAGTATTTCTTGAATAGGTTTATTTTTTTTAATTTTTTTTTTCTTTTTTGTGAGGAAGATCAGCCCTGAGCTGACATCCATGCGAATCCTCCTCTTTTTGCTGAGGAAGACTGGCTCTGAGCTAACATCTATTGCCAGTCCTCCTCCTTTTTTTTTTTCCCCAAAGCCTCAGTAGATAGTTGTATGTCGTAGTTGCACATGCTTCTAGTTGCTGTATGTGGGACGTGGCGTCAGCATGGCCGGAGAAGCGATGCGTCGGTGCGGGCCCGGGATCCGAACCCAGGCTGCCAGTAGTGGAGCGCGCGCACTTAACTGCTAAGCCACCGGGCCGGCCCCTTGAATAGCTTTATTGAAGTATAATTTATATACCATAAAATTCACAGTTCAAGTTTTAGTAAATTTATACAGTTTTATAGCAGTTACCACAATCCAACTTGAGAACGCTTTCATCCTCCACAAAGCTCCCTGTTGCCTGTTTGTCCAGTCCCTGCCCCAGCCCCAGGCAGCCAGTGATGTACTTTTTGTCTCTATGGTTTTGCCGTTTCTAGAAATTTGACATTAATGGAATCATATAGTATGTAGTCTTTTGTGTCTGGCTCCTTTTGTTTAGTATAATCCTGTTTAGTAATTTGAATGAATGGGTAAAGTAGAAAAGCTTTGAACTTGGAATCAGGAGACTTGGATACTAGTGTTGGCTGTGTCACCAAATGTGTAAACTTGGGTAAGCCACTTGTCCCCTCTGGGTCTCTGTTTCTTTCTCCATAAAATGAATTATTTTGATTTTTTTATTCCAATTTTCATAGCTGGGTACATGTTCACTGACCTTTCCTAGAATGTACCTTAACTCTTCCCCTTAAGTATAGTCACTGTGTTTTTTTTCTGAATCAGAAACGAGGCTTATGGTCTAATAGATGATTTAGCAGTGGACAAATTTGGGACTGTCTTGAAGAATCAAGAAGATGGCTGATTAAACTTTTCTTGGGCATTTCTTAGTTCATGTGTACAATTTTGAGAATGGGGTAATCTTAAATGCTGAGTTAATAATAAAGATTTTTGAAGAGAATAAAGGCAAAGTTGAATAATTCTTGGAGGTAGATGCTTCAAAAGTGGTTGAAGCTTCTTATGAACATAAGAAAAGACTATACTTCTTAGTTATCTTTTTGTTTTGGGAGTAGAAGGTGGAGTGTAGCGATTTTAGTTAAGTTTGAGCCAAGTTAGGCTCAAGGCAGCCAAGTGGGCTTAGACTGTTTTTCAAAGAACCAAAGGAAATGTATGGCTACCATTGGGAAGACCGTCCTGGGGCTCATCTGAAGGCAAAGCTGACAGGTAACATTCAGGTGACAAATAAGGAAAAACATACATATACAGGGAATTAAAAAATAGGAGTGTGCATGTGTATATGTATGTGTTTGTAACAGGAGTAGGTAACTAAGTAGGCTGGTATCAGGTCTCGGCCAAAGGGTTATGTTCATTTTCAGTATAGTATAAAAGAAGGGCATTGAATTACAACTAGCTAAATTTAAAAATGAGAGTGCTGTAACTACCTTCAAATATTCAATAATTTGACTCTTGGAAACCATCAGAGCTTCTTATATTACCTATCATGGTAGGAAGTATGGCTATAAAATGATTGAACTTTTATTTTTACCCAACATACAAAAATTGTGCGAGAGGTAATCCGTAGAGCAGACACTGTGGAGGAGGGAAATGTAGCTATAAATATATTTTAATGATGGTGTCATTACAGCAGCATAAGAAAATTTGTTTCATGCTATATAGTCGTACTTTTTGTTCAAAAGTGGTATGTCTAGTTTAGATAAACCACTTCATGATAACCAGAAATATACCCAAATGAAACTTATATTTAATGAATGGAGATTTGTCACTTGTGACAATAATGTAAAGATTGTGTTAAGACTTTAAAGGTGATCCAAAAGTTGGATCCCAAAGCTTTTTATGCAGTGGCAGCATTCTAGGAATAAGTATAGAGCTTTTTAAGGTGACTATTTTTATGGCAACAATACTCTTTTGAATATATGCTATGCCATATTTATTTTTAAATGTCCCACTGAATTTATAATACATATAAAGTACCTAAATATGAATTATCTAATTGGAAAAATTTCAGTATAAAGGAAGAGACACTTCTTTCTATAACTGCTGAAGCTTCAAAATATTAAAGATGATCATCATTCATATTTTCCTAGGGAATTTTTATTTTTAATCATAATAATAAATGAGCAGCTGTCAGAAGATATAGCCATTTCTAAGTTTAGAATTCCTCTTCTTTGTATAGTTCTCTCAAATACTTGTCTTTAAGAAAATAAGTATTAAGGATTTCTTGAATAATCAGATACTACTTTTATATTTAAGCAAAGCATCAGAGCAACACTAGAACCACATTAAAGCAGTAATAATGATTAATTTAAAAGTTTCATAACATAGCAAAGAAAAAATGGAGTAATACACAATGGAAAAGAAGACATACAGAAATCATTACCTCAGATCAGATATGGAAAACTGTCTTTACAAAAGAATAACAAATCAAATAGACCAAAGAATTTGTGCCCTTCTACTAGTTAAGTGAAAATGAAATGAACAATTAATTGCAAAGTGTGCTCCAAAATACTTGCTTATATTGTTGACAATTCTTTTCTAATTTACTCCCTACTGGGGCTATTTCAGACCTTTTCTACCCCCTTCCTAGCCCCCAATTCCAGTGTACTGCTCTCAGACCTTGTTAGGTCGTTTCAATTATCTTTTTTTTTTTTTTTGAAAAGAGTGAGAAGATTAAGACCATCAAACAGCAGCTTCTTCAGCTTTGCTTTTCTTTGTCTCTAAATTGTGTAATTTCCCCTTCTCTCTACCATTTGGTGTCAGGGATGTGTCCTTTAGGCTTTCATGACGACTTCTATCTCTTCTACCTGTTAGAATATATAGGTTCATTATTAGTTAACTACTTTGTCATTTTTATTTCAGTCTCCCCTAACAACATCTTTAATGGCTTAAAAAAGAAAAAAAAAACCCAAAGAACGCCTTTCCCTATTCTTTCTTCTCTCTTTCTCCTCTTTTTTTTCTTTGTATTACCCAACAGCCCAAAGGAAAAAGCAATGTATCTGTTTCAATTTTGCAATGTTCTTTTTCACTAAAACTATTTTCTCTTATTGTTACCAGTGACCTTCTGAATTGCCAAATAGGAACTTTTTCAGTCTTAATTCTTGCTTTTTAATTCTTCAGATTTGACACTGTGAACCCCTTTTCCTCCTCCCTTCTTCTTATAACTTTGTAGTCCTCCCGGCTTTCCTGTGTATTCTAGCTACTCTTCTTTTCTTTCATGGGGTCAACTTGTTTCTTAAGTACTTGCTTATACATTTTTCTTAATCTAGATTCTTTTTCTTGTAATGTTACCTGGTCCTTTGGCTTCAGCTAGTGCTTCCTTCCAGTGACTCCCATACTGTAAGTGCCTGAACTTCAGTTTCCAGCTGGAGAGCTCCATCTGCGTGTCATGCCATCGACTCAGCATCCTCAAATCTGAATTTTCTTTCTCCTGAGATGTATTCTTCTTTCTGACTTTCCTTTCTCTATTATTGCCTTATCTCTCCATTGCCCAAACTTGAATTCTGAGTCATCTTTGAATGCCCCATCAGATCCATTCACCTGTCAAACTGAATTCTGTTACTACGGTGTTTCTCTACTTCATCTGCTCTTTTTTATTTCATTTTTGACTACAGAAGTTTAGGTTCTCATTACCAGTAACATATAAATAATTATAATTTGGTAATTGCTGTGATAGAGGGAGAGGATGCAGAGGCACTTCTACTAGCGTGTGATAGGTGGGGATGGCTGTATTGAAAGGAGGTGACATTTAAGCTTAGCATCAAAGAATTAAGTAGGGGCATTCCAGGCAAACAGACTGAAGAAAGACTTAATAGAAGTTTATTATATGTTGTCAACTCATAAGACTTTTGCCTTAACCCCTACTGCCTGAGCGTGTTTTTCCTATTGGCATATGCTATTGCCTTTCCTCAGATATTGATGAAGATTGGTGAATGAACAATGTAAAGCCAGAGTGACACAAAGTAACATCTTACTTTATTACCTAGCCTTGAATGAGTAGAGTGGTAAAATGTAAAGTGCTGAAAAGTGAGCACTACCTGCATTGAAGACTTAAAATCTGACTAAAATTTACATTAAAAGCTGTCTTTAAGGTTCCTGATGCTTGGAATGTAAATCTTCAATGGGCAGCTGTTTCCAGTCTACTTATATATCGCTTATCTTTTATTTCTACCTCTTTTCACACATATGTGATTGCCCTGCGGTGGGGCTGGGTAATATCTTTATATTAATAGCCACTAATACTGAGCATAAATTAACTGAGGGCCACAGCAAGTAAAGAGATACCTTATTATTTTTTGCTGCCTTAGAGAAACAAACATGCGAACCCCGGGCCGCCAAAGCAGAGTGCACTAACTTAACCACCATGCCACTGGGCCAGCCACTCTTTGTGATTTAAAATTTTTATTTATTTATTTATTTTTCCCCCCAAAGCCCCAGTAGATAGTTGTATGTTATAGTTGCACATCCTTCTAGTTGCTGTATGTGGGACGCGGCCTCAGCATGGCCGGAGAAGCGGTGTGTCGGTGCACACCTGGGATCCGAACCTGGGCCGCCAGCAGCGGAGTGCACGCACTTAACCGCTAAGCCACGGAGCCGGCCCCACTCTTTGTGATTTTAAATTGTATTTCCCTAATGGCTAATGATGTTGACGTACTCAGGTTTTTTTAAATGTTAAATTTAATTCTACTTGTTAAAGGACTATGTTTATATTTTAGAACTCAGTGTGTTAATGGAATGAAATAGTTTTATAAACTAAACAAAGTTTGATGTCTTTTCAGAATCATTTACAACACTGAGGATTTCAAATTGCCCTCACAAGCAATAACAGAAAGTTTATGCAAACATTTTTTTTTTTTGTGAGGAAGATCAGCCCTGAGCTAACATCCATGCTAATCCTCCTCTTTTTTTTTTTTTTTTTTTTTTGCAGAGGAAGACGGGCTCTGAGCTAACATCTATTGCCAATCCTCCTCCTTTTTTTTTTTCCCCAAAGCCCCAGTAGATAGTTGTATGTCATAGTTGCACATCCTTCTAGTTGCTGTATGTGGGACACGGCCTGACCATGGCCAGAGAAGCGGTGCGTCAGTGCACCCCCGGGATCCGAACCCGGGCCCCTGGTAGCAGAGTGCACACACTTAACCGCTAAGCCACAGGGCTGGCCCTATGCAAACATGTTCAATGCATTGGATATAAAATGTATGCAAATAAAGTCTATTTGGATTAAATTGAATTTTTGTAGCTTTTTAATAAAAATTGAGAAAATTAAATAGCTTCCTCTTCAACTTCCTTCTCATCTTTCCAAAAGCCCCTTCCAGAAAATAACCTAAGTGTCATGCTGTCACTTAACAAATATTTACTGAGTGCTTATTTTGTGCTAGGCACTATGCTAGACCTTAAGTATACAAATATTATTAAAGTCAGATGACCCATCCCCAAGCAGTTTATATTATCCATAATTTTTAAAAATTAACTGTTTTCTCATTTTTTTTTTTTTAAAGATTTTATTTATTTATTTTACCCCCCCAAAGCCCCAGTAGATAGTTGTATGTCATAGCTGCACACCCTTCTAGTTGCTGTATGTGGGACGCGGCCTCAGGATGGATGGAGAAGCGGTGCCTCGATGCGTACCCGGGATCCGAACCCGGGCCGTCAGCATCGCAGCGCGCGCACTTAACCACCAAGCCACGGGGCCGGCCCTGTTTTCTCATTTTTTAAAATAGCTTTTCTCTTTTAGAATGGTTTTAGATTTAAAGAAAAATTCGGAAAATAGTGTAGACTTCCCATATACAACCCTCCCATTCAGCTTCCCCCATTATTAACATCTTACATTAGTATGGTACATTTGTTAAAAATTAATAATACTAATATAGCATTATTAACTAAAGCCCATAGTTTATTCAGATTTCCTTAATTTTTACCTAATGCCCTATTTTCTGTTCTAGGATTCTATCCAGATACTACATGATATTTAGTTGTCATATCTCTTTAGGTTCCTCCTGGCTATGACAGTTTTTCAGACATTCCCTGTTTTTAATGACGGTTTTGAGGAGCACTAGTTGATAAATTATTTAAATGTGCCTATTATTATATATGAGGACATCATCGCTCGTCAGGTGGCAAGCATGAAATGTCTGGTGTGTTTACTAGCTTGTAATCATCAGGAATTATATACCTGAGTTTGGGGTTAAGCCATGTATTGCAAATAATTTACATTTTTGTGTAACTGAGACTGAATGATAGTATTACTGACATTCTGTTAACGAATGATTGAACACTGAAACTTTTAATCTGTGTGACTTGGTAGAGTGGGAAAACTATGGTTTTGGAGTCAGATCTAGCCCCACCGTTTACTCACTGAATTTGTTTCCTCAACTCTAAAATGCAGATGAGAATTACAGGGTGGCTATGAGATTTTAAATGACTTAGCAGTCGCCCACGTAAAGCACTTTGTCAAGGCACTTGGTACACATTAAACACTCAGTAGCATATCGTTCAGATCGTCAGTTCCTTGCAGTTTGTTCTTTAGCAACTTGACACGCACAAAAGTGAGCATTTTGCCGAGCTGCAGCCCAGAACTGTTTTAAAAGGCACGGTAGTAAATAGATGTGATAATATGTGCTGATATCTCTTTTGCAATGTTAAATAAAAGATGGCTTATTTCAATTCTTCACATTTTTATAATGCTCATAAAAAACATTTATTAAATACTTATCAAGGAAAGCTCAAGCAGCAAGTAAAAACAATGAATAAAATAGTGTGCTGTTTATTCTTCAGATTATTGTTTTATATAGTAATATTTACTTTGGCAGGAAGTCTCATTTTATGGGGATATTGGCTGAACTTTTATTTCCTGTTATGAAATAGCAGACTTCTGAAATGCATATATACTTCTGAAATTCAAATGTAATTAGTTTATCAATGGCCAACACTGACCTACAAAGCTGTTTCAATGAAAGTGAAGTAGAAACCTTAGACGTAAATGAATTTGATCATTGTTCTTATGTGAACCTGACGATATAAATATAAAAGTTTAACCAAGTGTAATATGTTTACAGTCCAGTTTCAGGTTAACAAGCTAAGCACAACTAAACAAAAAGAATAATGTTCCTCGCCTTGAACACTGAAAAAGTCTAAGTTAACTATGCTTCGTTAAAGCGGCACTGTTTGGCTAGGCCGTAGTAAATGTGAGACGCCTGGAGAAGATCTGGTGATGGGTCTCATGTGCTTAGAAGGTCTAGTCAGTTTTGTGGAGGGTAGACACAGGAGGGCTCTTCCCGGCTTCTCCTCTCCTCTTCTTTCCCCTTCTCCTTGCCTTCTTCTCCTCACTCCCCTCTTGCTTTTCCCTTCCCTTCCTCTCTTTTTCTCCCCTAGTCTTTTCCCCATTTCCCTTTCCTCCAGTTGTCTCTACTGAGATTTTTGTTACCTATGAAACATTTTAGACACTAAAAAGTACAGTTAGTCATGTAGCAGACATTATCCACCACTGAAATGAGGCAGGTGTTAACTTTTTTGCAGTACTTAAATAGTTGAGCTCTTATTTTTTAAGAGGGCAGGCAGAAGAACAGGACTCCTGACTCTTGCTCATTGCAGTATCTTCAGCACTTTGAGTAATGCCTGGGTTTCAGCAGGTGTCCAACAAATATCTGTGAAAAAGATCAACAAAGGAGAACCAACATATATTCAGAGAAGAACAAAAAAATATCAAGTGTCAAGGTAGGAGTGTCCGAAGAAGAGTCATTCACAGTGTCAGGGATAACGAGAGAGTTTTGGTAAAACTTGAAAGCAGTGGTCTGTGGTCATTGGTAACCTGGGCAGTCCCTGCAAGCATTAGCTCTCACCTTAGCACACATCACTAGAGAGGCAGTGTGATCTAGTCATTTGAAGCCCAGGTTCTGGAGACAGGCTGCCTGAGTTCAAACCCCGTTTTTCCAGTTAACTGTCTGGGTCATTGGGCAAGTCATGTTTCAGTTTCCTCTTCTGTAACGTAGAGATGAATTTAGAACTCAGAGGATTGTGAGAATTAAATGAGTTAACTCCTGTAAGAAAAAAGCACTTAGAGCAATGCCTGGTACATAGTAAATGCTAAAAAAATAACTGTTGCCTTTTAATATTATTACTACCAGATAACCCAAGCACTGTACACGGCTCCTCTCCTCCTCCTCTCCTTGAATCTTCTATAGACTCTGTCTCAATTTGACAAAAATAAAGTGACCTCTTGCACACATCAGCAGTATCTGCTGGTATGAAATGTCTTCCAAACTCCATAAGTATGTAAGGATGTAAACAATCTCATTATTTGTCTTTTTCATCTCAGCACAGATAGCACTTTAAATTTTCTCTTAGTACTCTCAAATTTATTTCTTCTTTGACCTTTTAAATGTATTCCATTCCATCCAAAACCGTTGAGCAGTTTTTGACGTTAATTTTATATTAGGAATAGAGAAATTCACAATGAGAAAATATTTAGGGCTTCTAAAATTTTCTATTTGAAAAAAATAAGTTTGATTATTTACTGAGGGAAAATAATGTTTTAAGATAAATAGCAGTATTTAGTTAGTTGTGTTTTAAGAACATTTGTTTTACTTGTACTGCATTAAATGGAGCTATGCTGAAAATAATGACAGTCAATTTTTTATTTCTTATATCTTATTCAAGAGGTTAGAGGAAATTTTCTGACAAGTCAGTCTGTTACTCTCTAACAGTGTTTCTCAAACTTTTGTTAAGACCCACTTTACATTCTTAAAAATTATTGAGGGAGACTATAGGAAACTTGTTTTTTTGGGTAGTATTGGTATTTACCACATCTGAAATTTAAACAGAAATTTAACATAATTATTAATTCACTTAAAAATAACAATATTAAACCCATTACCTATTTATGTAAAGATTTTTAATAAAAAATAACTAATTTCCAAAACAAAAGTTATTGAAAAGAGGGTCATTGTTTTAATTTTTGCAAATCTCTTTAATGTCTGGCTTAATAGAAGGTGTCTGGATTTTTATATCTGCTTCTGCATGCACTATATTGCTATATGTTGTTTTGGTTGAAGTATATGAAGAAAATATGGCCTCACATACATATATAGTTGGAAAAGGGAGAAGTGATTTTAGCTTTTTAGATGGTTGTGGAGATCCTTTTTTGATACTACATCAAAACTTCACAAATGGTAGTTTTCTAAACTGTGAAACCTGAAACTGTATGTGAACCTTTTTACTTTATTACGTTAAAATCCATGCCTATGTTGTATACTTTGAATGGATCTTTAACTCATACATGATTTTGTAACATTAGGCTTGGGTCAGTTGGAAAATACTGGTTCACTGAGTTGCGCAGATCTTCCAAATGTTGACACGTTTCATTGTACAGTATCAAAAAATCACTTGTTAATATCACCAGTGATCTCATTAGAAAGGGAACATGTTAAGCTCATGGTGATGAATACATGTTTTCTTAACTTCTAATTTTTACTTAGAAGTTTGAATTTTATCATTGGCAACTGTCCTTTAAGTGATGGGCATACTATGTTCATTTTTAAGAAAATGTCTGTCAAATATCCAAGTCTGAACAACTCTAGTTCTTTCAAGTGAAAACAGTGTTTCATGGAAAGGGGCTCTTTCAGCTAGCAACTCAAACAATCCCAAGACAAGCATTGTCCTTCGTTATGCACAGAAATGCACTATGCATAGTTTCATTTCAATACACAGACTGTTAAAAAGACGTACACTCAAGGGTTGAGATTTTAAAAAATAAAAATGATTTTTACTCTTTATCCAGAATATTCTTAAGTTAAACTAGCTTCCCTCCCCCCCGCCCCCCAATTGTGTGTCAGTGAAGCATGCAATGACTACTAATATAGTTTGGTGCCAGTGCCTTGATTCATTCTAATGCACCAGCAGTTTTATCTACCTTTATTTTTGCACTGTGCATGCAAATGTCAACTCTGTGAAAAAGGCAAATACCATCTCAGTTTTATTATGAAAATAGTTTTGGCCTTGTGGATCCCTGATCCCTTGTGTGATCCATGGACCGTGCTTACATGCAATAGGCCAGTTTGTGGATATATCTTTTAGTTATTGGAGGATAGTTATTTCTGATAATTTTTTTTACCCGAATTTTCCTTTTCAACTTCTTGTCTTGAGCTAAATTTCATAGGGTTACGTTTCTGTGCATTTTTATGGAATCCAAGTAATAGAAGATTCTTGAGAAGAACCAATCTTGAATATTGATTATTTAATAGTTCTGAAGCCCTAGAAGAGTGAAAAGGAAATAGTTTTGCCTTGAATTTGAGTGGTTCTTTGGATCAAGATTTAGAAAAAGCAAGGATCTTTGGATTAAGGTTTAGAAAAAGCAAGGAAAAGTTTGTGTTAGTGGAGGCTGGTACAAGAGCTTCAAAATAAGACTATCTTTTTATCTTTAAATTATGTCCTCAGAGTTCTTGGATCTTGAGAAGTTGGTGTTGGAGTTTTGGTGCTGAAGGAACAGAAGTTGAGGGTTTTCAAAGCTTGGTCAGATCCACACTAAAACTAGAGCGACTCCACTTTCTTTTTCTGCATTGAGGTTCTATTTAAGATTTTAGTAGGACAAAGGATTCTGCTGCTAAAATATGTTTAGAAACTTCATGTTTATCTTTAGGACTTATTTCTAAATAGCTTGGTTCATTTTCTCGTGCAGATTATCATTGCTGGTTGTTGTTTATATATGGGTTCATCCATTTAACACATGTTTATTGGGTATACCCTGTGTGGCAGGCACTGGCTGGATATGGGAATGAGTAGTAAGACAGAAGGCGGACATCGACAGACATGGTTCCAGTCTCTACCCTTGTATACTACACAATTTTGGACCTTACAGTCTAGCAGAATCTTCTCTCTTCTTCAGCTGGTCCTGAGTCAGTTTCCCTGCATTTATTTTCCAATCTCAAAATTATTACCCTGGTGACCTTTAAAGTTTTTTTAAGTTTTGTATTTTTATAATAATTTCAGACTTGCAAAAATGAATGGTACAAGAATAGTATAAAGAATTCTTCTATATCTTTCATCTAGTTCCCCAAATGTTAATATTTTACATTTTCTTTATAATTTTCTTTTTATTATATACATATTATTATTGTTTTTCTGAACTGTTTGAAAGTTACAGACATGATCCTCGGAAAACCCAGTGTGTATTTTATGAAATGCAGGACAATCTCCTGAAGTAACCAAAGGACATTAATCTATCTTTAAACCATATTCATTTAGTCTACCTATATTTATTAAATATTATTTATTTAGTCTATATGAATTTAAATTTCACCAATTGACAAAATAATATAGCAAAAGAAAAAAAAATTTTCTCCAGTCTAGGATCAAATTCAGGATCATAAGTTGCTTTTAGTTCTCACTCTCTTTCATTTTCTTTAATTTGGAAAAGTTTCTGTCTTTGTTTTATGACACTGACTTTTTTGAAGAGTGTAGGCCAGTTATTTTGTAGAAAGTCCCTCAATTTGGGTTTTTCTCATGTTTCATCTTAGTAGAATCAGGTTATGCATTTTTCGCAGGGCTACCCACTAGTAATGTTGTGTCCTTCTCAGGCTGTCATATCTAGAGACACATATGTTCATTTGTCCCGTTACTAGTAATGTTAACTTTGATCACCTGCTAGTTTTCTTCACTATAAAGGTACTATTTTTTTCCTTTGTAATTAATAAGTATGTTGTAAGGAAATACTTGAGGCTATGAAAATATCCTGTTTCTCATCAGACTTTATTAACTACTTTTGCATCCCTTTAAAGAGTTTTGATTGAATCAATATTATTAATATGGTGGTTGCCAAATGGTGAATTTCTCCTTTAATGGGTTCACATTCTAACATGTACATACACATGGATTCATATTTTACTTAGTGCTGTCAAATTACTATCTTTTTTTGTTTGTTTGTTTTGTGAGGAAGATCAGCCCTGAGCTAACACCCATGCCAATCCTCCTCTTTTTTGCTTAGGAAGACCGGCCCTGAGCTAACATCTGTTGCCAATCCTCCTCCTTTTTCTCCCCAAAGCCCCAGTAGATAGTTGTATGTCATAGTTGCACATCCTTCTAGTTGCTGTATGTGGGACACTGCCTCAGCATGGCCGGACAAGTGGTGCGTTGGTGCGTGCCCGGGATCCAAACCCAAGCCACCAATAGCGGAGCGCACGCTCTTAACCACTAAGCCACGGGGCCGGCCCCAAATTACTATCATTTATTTTGATTTCTCAGATTGTCTCAGGTATGATCCCTTCAGGCTGACTCCTGTGTTCTTAAGACATGTTTTCATCATTCTTTGAGCATTTCCTTAGTTTCTGGCATAAGATGTTCTGGGTCCATCTTGTACTACCCTAGCCTCTGAGGTGGAATCAGCCATTTTTCCAGGAAGTCTTAATTCCTTTTAGTGGAGAATAGTATTTAGATAAAAGGTCTGGGTCCTAGTTGTTGTGCTCATTGTATTGGGGTGTCATTGCCTCTAGGCCCTCTCAGTTGTTAAAGTTAGGAAATACACTCACACATTCATATCTATGTATATTTCTATGTATCTATATCTATAACTGAGTTCAAGTTGATACCTCCAGTTCCAATACAGCACCGCAGGATTCATTCTAATCTTCCTTTTTCAGTATTTCTAATTTACAGTACACTTAACTTATTTAATCGATCCTAGAATGCAGAGAAGATAGTCTCAAAATTGATAACCCATACCAGTGTTAAAAACTAACTAGTGTTTTTTTTTTGTTTTCAGCTTGAAAGTATATAGACAAAACATCATGTTGAAAAGTTGTTAGTTCTTCCCAGTGGCCCTACCCCCCCTTTTAGTGTGGATATATTATTTATTTGAAATACTTTTAGGTCTGGTTCCTTCTGTTTACATACCACTTTGGGGATTAGCCCTCCTCCATCTGTGTTTATTTAATTTATTTTTTGAGTATGTGAAACATTAATATGGCTCAGGACTTAGGAGTTCATTAACAGGAGTCAGAACTATATAAGAAGGTATACTCAGAAGTGTCGTTTCCCCATCTCTTCTACTCCATTTTCATACGCCCCCTGATAGGCTGGAAAATGGCCTGGAAAAGACATGCATGTACTAATCTCTGGAACCTTATATGAGAACAGGGTCTTTGCAGATGTGATTAAATTAAATTGAGGCTCTTGGGATGGAGAGATCCTGGGTGGGCCCTAAATGCAATCACAAATATTCTTATAAGAGGGAAGCAGAGGGAGACTTGACATAGAAGCGGAGAAGGCATTGTGATCCTAGAGGCAGAGATTGGAGTGGTGCAGCCACAAGCCAAGGAATGTTGTTAGCCACCAGATACTGGAAGAGACAAGAAACTGATGCCTTGTGAGCCTCCAAAGGGAGTGAGGCCCTATTGACACCTTAATTTCAGCTCAGTGAAACTGATTTTAGACTTCTAGCCTTTAGAACTGTGAAAGAACAAATTTCTGTTGTTTTAAGCCAGCAGCTTTGTGGTAATTTTTTACAGCAGCCACAGGAAACTAATACACACCCCTTCTTGGTAACCAATCTTATTATTTTCATGTTTAAATCTTTATTTTATTCTGATCTATGGATATTTTCTTATTTTTCTTTCTTACTCAAAAGTTTACATACAATAAATACTCTTTGCCCTTTTTTTTTTTTCCTCTTAATATATCCTGTAAGTCACTGATCTTCTTCATCTTTCTGTAGGTGCATAGTACTTGATTGTGTGGATATAGTAGTTTATTCAACCACTCTCCAATTTAGGATTTTTTGCATTTAGGATTTTTCCATTAATTTGCAATTAAAAGAAATGCTGCAATGAATAACTTTGTGCATATATGTATACTATTGGGGGTTTTTTTCAGGGTAAATTTCTAGAAGGGAAATTGCTAAGTCAAAAGGTAAATACCCTATAAGTTTTATTAGATATTGCCAAATTCCCTTCCATTAGCATTGTACCAATTCATGTTCTTGCCAACAATTTATGAGAGTAACTGTTTTCCCACAGTCTTGCCAGCAGAATATTATATTTAAAATTTTTTGGGATAGGTGATAAGTGATAGGTCAGTGTACTGAGTGAGGTTGAATGTCTGTCATATGGTTAAGGGCCATTTTTATGCATTTTATTTTTTGTGAATTATCTATTACCAAGTTTTCTGTCGGGTTTTTGGTCTCATTTTCTCTCAGTTTTTAAGAATTCTTTCTCCACAAGGGATATTGGATCTTTATCTGTAATATATGTTATAAATATTTTCTCTCAATTTTTCATTTGTCTTTTGATTTTGCTTATGGTATCTTTTTAAAAAAATACTTAATTTTTTAGAGAAGTTTTAGGTTTACAGAAAAATTGATCAGAAAGTACTGAGTTCCCACATTATACCTCCCCGCCCCCAAATTTCCCTTATTATTTACATCTTGCATTAGAGTGGCACATATGTTATAATTGATGAACCAATATTGATACATTATTATGAATGTATATAATCCATAGTTTATGTTAGAATTCATTCTTTGTGTTGTATATTTTATCAATTTGGACAAATGTATAATGACATGCGTTTTATACTACTGTATCACACAAAATAATTTCACTATTTCAGTTATCTTTTCTGACCACAATGGTATGAAACTAGAAATCAGTTACAAAAAGAAAACTGGAAAATTCACAGATATGTGGAGATTAAACAGCATGCTGCTGAACAACCAGTGACTCAAAGAAGAAATCAAAAGAGAAATAAAATATTGCCTTGAGACAAATGAAAATGGAAATACCTCATAACAAAACTTAGGGAATGCAGCAAAAGCAGTTTTAAGAGGAGAATTCATAGCAATAAATGCCTACATTGAGAAAAAAGAAAGAGCTGAGATGACCTAACTTTACACCTCAAGGAACTAGAAAAAGAACAAACTAAGCCCAAAGTTAGTAGAAAAAAGGAAATACCAAAGATCAGAGCAGAAAAAAATGAAATAGAGACTAAAGAGATGATGGAAGAGATCAATGAAACTAGAGTTGGTTGTTTGGAAAGATAAATAGATAAACTTTTAGCTAAACTCACCAAGAAAACATGAGAGAAGACTCAAATAAATAAAATCAGGAATGAAAGAGGAGACATTACAACTGATAGCACGCAAATACAAAGGATCATAAGAGACTACTATGAACAATTATACACCAACAAATTGGACAACTTAGAAGAAATGGATAAATTCCCAGAAACATGCAACCTACCAAGACTGAATTATGAAGAAATAGAAAATCTGAACAGCCTGGATTACTGGTAAGGAGATTGAATTAGTAATTAAATACCTCCCAACAAATAAAACTTCAGGACCAGATGCATTCACTGGTGAATTCTACCAAACATTTAAAGAAGAATTAATATCAGTCCTTCTCAAACTCTTCCAAAAACTAGAAGAGGAGGGAAAACTCCCAAACTCATTTTATAAGGCTAGCATTACCTTGATACCAAAACCGTTAGACAAGGACACTACAAGAAAAGAAAACTACAGGCTGATATTCCTGAGGAACATAGATGCAAAAATCCTCAACAGGTTATTAGCAAACCGAATTGAACAATACAAATCTTCCTCAACTTATGATGGGGTTACATTCTGATAAATTCATCAAGTGGAAAATATTGTAAGTTGAAAATACATTTAATATGCCTAACCTATGCAACATCAGAGCTTAGCCTCGCCTACCTTAAATGTGCTTAGAACACTTACATTAGCCTACAGTTGGGCAAAATCATCTAACACAAAGCCTATTTTATAATAAAGTGTTGAATATCTCATGTAATTTATTGAATAATGTACTGAAAGTGAAAAAGAGAATGGTTGTATTGGTACAGAATGGTTGTAAGTGTATCAGTTGTTTACCCTTGTGATTGTGTGGTTGACTGGGAGCTGTGGCTTGCTGTTGCTGCCCAGCGTCATGAGAGAGTATTGTACTGCATATTACTAGCCCGGGAAAAGATCAAAATAGAAATTTGAAGTACAGTTTCTACTCAATGTGTATCGCTTTTGCATCGTCATAAAGTCAAAAAATTGTAAGTCAAACCATTGTAAGTTGGGGACCATCTGTATGTTAAAAGAATCATATACTATGATCAAATGGGATTCAAGGATGCAAATCAATAAGTTGATGCAAATCAATAAATGTGATACACCAAATGAATAGAATAAAAGATAAAAATCGTATCATCTCAATAGATGCAGAAAAAGCATTTGACAAAATACAACATTTTTTCACGATAAAAACTCTCGACAAATTGGGTATAGAAGGAACATACCTCAGCCTGTGGAATGGGAGAAAATATTTGCAAATTGTATATCTGATAAGGGGTTAACATCCAAAATATATAAAGAACTAAGACAACTCAATAGCAAAAAAACCATTTTTTAATCTAATTACAAAATGGGTAGAGGAACTCAAGAGACATTTTTCCATAGAAGACATACAAATGGCCAACAGGTACATGAAAAGATGCTTAACATCGCTAATCCTCAGGGAAATGCAAATCAAAACCACAGTGAGATATCACCTCACACCTGTTAGAGTGGCTGTTATGAACAAGTGTTGGCAAGGCTGTGGAGAAAAGGGAACCCTTATGAACTGTTGGTGGGAATGTACATTAGTAAAGCCACTATGGAAAACAGTATAGAGGGTCCTCAAAAAATTAAAAGTAGAACCTACCGTATGATCCTGCAATCCTACTTCTGGGTATATATCCAAAGGAAATGAAAACAGGATTTGAAGAGATATCTGCACTCCCATGTTCACTGCAGCACGATTCACAATAGCCAAGATATGAAAACAAACCATCTGTCAGTGGATGAATGGATAAAGAAATTGTGATACATATATACAATGGAATATTATTCAGCCATGAGAAAGAAGGAAATCTTGTCATTTGTGACAACATGGATGGACATTGAAGGCATTATGCTAAGTGAGATAAATCAGAGAGATACAAATACTGTATGATACCACTTATATGTGGAATCTAAAAAAGCTGAACTCATAGAAGCAGAGTAGAATGGTGGTTACCAGTAGCTGGAGGATGTCAGAAATGAGGAGATGTTGGTCAAAGGGTACAGACTTCCAGTTATAAGGTGAATAAGTTCTGGGGATCTAAAAAAGAAAGTTTCTGTTGATCTATCCTCAGATTCACTGACTCAGGATTTCCTGTATTATTTCTAATCTGTTCTTGTTCTAGATTACTCTTTTAATGTTCTAGAATTTCCTTTTTTTTATGTAAGCGTATGTTCCTTTATTCATTGAGCATAGTTATAATAGCTCTTTTAAAATCATTTACTAACACCAACATCTGATTCTACAAGGTTGGTATTTATTCCTTTGTTTGTTTGTTAGGTTTCATTTTCTTGGATGTCAAATAATTTTGGATTATAATCTTTATGTTGTGAATGTTATGGAATCTGTTGTATTTCTCCATAAAAGGGCTGATATCTTTGTGTTAGCAGACAGTTAATTTGGTTGTACTCATACTGCAAACTTTGTATCTTAGGAGGCAATTCAGTTGTCAAAATTTTTTTTATTAGCTGGTGTCTGTCCTGCATATATGCAGTTCATTGGTCAGTCAGTTGGTCTGCCAAAGATTTGGGCAGAGTTACACATATGATTTATGACTTCCCCTATCTGACTCTCTTCTTTCTGGAATTTCGCCCCCACTTTCCAGTGTTGGTGGTTGCTTTGACAGCTTCCTCCAGAAAAGTAAAATAAGTAAAATTATTTATAAATAAATTTTTAATTTTTTTTACTTTTTATAAGTAAAAAAAAATTTCCTCCAGAAAATAAAAACTACAAATAAAAGCTGTGGTTCTCTGCTGGAATTTTAATTTCTTTGGTGGCCACTAATTGTGGCCTGCCCTCAGTCTACAAACAATATATTTGGAAACTACCCCTGGCATTTTTTTGTTCCAAGTATATACTGCTCTCTAGAATCTGTCTACTTTTGTTCATGTTCCTGTGCCTTTAGATAGTTGTTGTTGTTTGTATTTTGTCAAATTTTATAATTGTTATCTGCAGGATGATTGGTCTGGACAAGCTTATTCTACCGTATTGGACATGGAACCTTCCCCTTCACTACTTTTTTTTAAATGCCTAGTCTCATTGATTTTAACTTTTTAAATGTTTTTCAGTCATATGGTAACTTTTTTGAATGTTCAAATTTGGAGAACAAGAGCCTCTTCAAGTTTACTTTTGTGTCTTTGTTTTTCTATGTGTTCTGTGTGTCTTTTTGATGGGCCTTTATTGGTTTTTGAACTCGGTCAGGCATAAAATGATGTCCCAGGTTCACTTTATATATTCCCTGCTTCAGATATGAGAACAAGATTTAGATACCATGATATGGGTGCTAGGTGCATTTTTCAGGGACATCATTGCTTTTAAGGCTTCTTATTGGACAAAGCTAAGAAAGAGATATTTTTTAAAAAAGTAAATTCATATATCCATTCAAATTTAACATTTAAGTCTATTTTGTCTTAACACTTTCATTTGATATTTCATGTTTTCCTTACCGTACTAAAAATCTTAGTTCCTGATAACACATTTGATTTATCCTACACCATGCAAAAAAGTTGTTTGCAAATCGCAATACCAGTGTTACTACTATCATAAAATCAAAATCATAAAACGGGGGCCGGCCCCGTGGCGTAGTGGTTAAGTGCATGCGCTCTGCTACTGGCGGCCGGGGTTTGGAACCCTGGGCACGCGCCGATGCACCGCTTGTCAGGCCACGCTGTGGGGGCGTCCCATATAAAGTAGAGGAAAATGGGCACAGATGTTAGCCTAGGGCCAGTCTTCCTCAGCAAAAGGAGGAGGATTGGCATGGATGTTAGCTCAGAGCTGATCTTCCCCACACACACACAAAAAAATCATAAAACTGAATTTCAAGATTTCTTTAGTAGTTCTTTTTTTCCTTAGAATATATTCTACAGATATACTTTCCAGCGAGAGTGCTGTCTTTAAAGTCATTTTGAGTAATTCTGTTTATGTGTAGTTATTTTACCAACTCAGTATATATTTAAGATCATTTATTTTGGGGCTTGTGTTTTTCCTTTTGATTTTATTTTTAAATATATAAAACATTCATTTAGTGCAAAAATAAAAATTAATAATATATATACTTAGATAAATCTTGCTTCCACCCCTATTTCCTCCTTCCTTGCCCCTTTCCCTTCCTTGCCTTTTATAAGTAACTATTTGTATTCACTTTTGGTATTTTCTAGTGTTTTATTTTAAAAAAATAAAATCCATCTACTTTTTTTCCTTAAAAGCTGGAATACATTGTATTCTGTGCTGTACCTTGCTTTTATTTACATAATATATCCTAGAGGGCAATATATGTATGCATAGAGATCTTCCTCATTCTTTTTTACAGTTGTATAATAACCACTGTGTTAATTTACCTTAGTTTATTTATCCAGACCCTGTGGGAGTATTTCTAATCTTTTCTATTGCAAACGATAGCTCAAGGAATAACTTTCTACATTTGTTTTATTGTATTTGTGAAGGTTTATCTTCAGGATGGCTGCAGAGTCTTGGGGGATTATTGGATCAAAATATA
This sequence comes from Diceros bicornis minor, assembly GCF_020826845.1. Classification (NCBI taxonomy): domain Eukaryota; kingdom Metazoa; phylum Chordata; class Mammalia; order Perissodactyla; family Rhinocerotidae; genus Diceros; species Diceros bicornis. The sequence goes on from NC_080763.1 coordinate 14,348,004, forward strand.
AATCAGTGCTATCTGATAGAAATGTAATATGAACCACATGTGACTACTAGAAAACTTAAATTACACATTAAAAAATTAAAAATAAAGTTTCAACTAATTATAATTATTTCCAAATATTATCACATATATTTAAAATATTTCAACACTCAACATCATGTTGAGTGATAATTTTTATATTAAAAATTATTTATGAGACCTTTTAATTCTTTTTTTCTACCAAGTCTTCAAAATCTTGTGTTATTTTATACTTAAAGCACATCTGAGTTTGGACTGGCCGCAATTCTGGTACCCACTAGTGCTCAGCAGCCACATATTTTCTCACTTTTTTTTTTTTTGCCTTATAGTTTTGTGGGGTTCTTTGGCCATGCATACTTTAGAAAATTGCTTTTATTGTTGAATTTATTAATTAAAAATTATATCTTTTGCCTTTGGATTTTAAGTCCCTGCTAGACTTGCCTCATTCCCAGGTTATACTTGAAATCATTTGTGTTTTTTTCTAGGACTTTATTTATTTATTTATTTATTTATTTTTTAAAGATTTTATTTATTTATTTTTTCCCCCCAAAGCCCCAGTAGATAGTTGTATGTCATAGCTGCACATCCTTCTAGTTGCTGTATGTGGGACGTGGCCTCAGGATGGACGGAGAAGTGGTGCGTCCGTGCGCGCCCGGGATCTGAACCCGGGCCACCAGCATCGGAGCGCGCGCACTTAACCACCAAGCCACGGGCCGGCCGACTTTATGGTTTTAACTTTTATATTTTGATTTCTGATCCATTTGGAATTTATCTTATTTTTTGGTGTATTCTACAATTTTGGTTTTGTTTTCCATTTCATTCAAAAATTGTTTAATAGAACATTGTTTAACTTTCAGGAGGAAAGGCTTTTTGTTGTTTTTTATATGTAGGTTTTTTTGCATTGTGATCAGAGAGCATAGTTTGTGTTATTTCTACTCTGTTGAACTTATTGAGATTTTGTTTATGACCTTATATATGATCAGTTTTTGTGACTTGACAAGAGATTGTTTTCTCTATCAGACTACAAAGTTTAATATAGTAAGTTCAATATAATACAATATAATATCTACTTTATTGATTACGTTGAAATACAAGGTTAAGAATTTTAACGGCTCCTAACAGGTGTAGTTTAGGCTCTCAATCCCAGAATTTTAGAGCTGAAAGAGACCTTTACGATTTGTTGCAGTTCTTTCATTTATAGAAGCAAAGCTAGAAGACTAGAGAAGTGATATGTCATACCCAGACTCATGTAATAAGTTGATATTCAGAGCTGAGACTAGAAGCTAAGCCTATTCATTTCTATTTCAGGATTCTTTCTTCAATGCCAGACTGTGTTCTTGAAAGTCAGGATAACCCAGATCCTGGGCTCCTCATATGCTCCTTAAAGTGTAGCTAAGGCAATGTTACATATTTATATACTGGCATTTAAAAAAAGGCACAGAAACACAAATGATTTACTCAATATCATAGAGATAATGTTAGGTCATAAGACTCTGGCTTGTAGATTTTACCTCTGTGTCTTATCCAGTAAGGGAAGGGCTAGCTAGAACATGGTAGCAAAAAGGCTAATTGCTATGAACTATAGACTGGGAGCTAGAACTGGAGCTGGCGCTGGAAACCATAAAAATGTCAGATGAATTTTGGACTTTGGTGATGGGGGCTGGGGTGATGTTAGGGTGATGAAAGCTTCTACCATGACTAAGTAGACTCTAGAATCTGTAGAATGGGGGACAGAGTAAAGCAGGCTGTGGAGCCACCATCAGTCTTGTGCTCATCACAAGGGCCATTTGTTTCTGTTCTCATTCCCTGGAGCATTCCACTATTTGCCACCTAAGATTTAGGATAATCGTAGATAATGAAATAAAATTCATCTTACGTCTGCAAAATAACTTTATTTTGCAAAATACTCTCAACAAATATTATGCTGTTTGATCCTTGCCATATCCTTGTGAGACTGGCAGAAGGGATATTGGTGAGCAGAAAATGTGAAATACTGATGTGTGTCAAAGCAGTGTGCTAGAAACCACTAAAGGATACAAAGATGAATAGACATAGTCTCAGCTCTCATGTGTTCACAATCTTGTGGGGATGAGCTGGGTGAGGGGAACAGCTAAATGTAATGTAAGGCAAGTTGAAAAAGATTGAGAAAGTTGAACTATTTCCCATGGGAATTTAAAAGGAATAATGGTATTATAACTAAAGGAAATTTTAGTATTTTGCCTTCTGATTTCAGACTAGCTGAAAGGATAACTGTAAAAGGATCTTCACTGTAATAGATAATTGATATAATTTTCTTTTCTAATTTTTTAGAAATCTTATTTTTATTTTAGGTGATTCTGTAAAGCTTATCTGAACAAGTTTATGAATTATTAAGGATGACAGAAGTCACTTAAATTTTTGTTTTAGTGATTTTTGGCTTATAGGGCTGGCTTGAGGAGGAGGAAGCAAAAAAGGGAATTGATTTTGTAATGTCAAACAGAACTTAAAAATTTAGGACAGATTTACTTAGGCCATTATGAGTAAAAATTTAAATGGGCCCTATTAATTGGTAATAAACTAGATAAAATTAATTAGAGTAAAGTTGATTCAGTACTAGTTGATGTTGACAATGTAGACAGCCTCAGGAAACGGGGGAGTAGTGTGGACGTCTCTTAGTTCCTAACTTAGTTTCTTGTTTTGCTTCAAACTAATGTTACCTTTCAGGATCACTATGGGAAATATTTGCTTGCCAATAAATATGAGTTTAACAATCTTACAATAATGAATTCATTTTTGTTGAAATTGGGGACAAAACAGACTTTACAGTTTTTTCATTTATTCCTAAAATTCATTTTAGTTATCAATTAACCCAAAATACTTTCCATTTTCCCTTAACATCACCTACTTGACTCATTTCCATTTGCCAGTATAGAAAGAATGCTAGAAGGAGTAACTTCCCTTGATGCACCAGATTCATTGGAGTATTAGTTAGTGCTCCAGGGAAGGGAGAAGGAGAGAGAGACAACATAAACAGTTTGCTCTTCTCCTTTGGGGCTTACTTTCTTGCTCCATGTGTTTTCTCCCCCTATGTTGGTCCATTGCTAAAAGACATTGAGGTCCTATCTTATTGCTTTTTAAATCTAAGCCCGCAGCAGCATGCCCCATACTTTATAGAGGTTGACAAATTTCTAGTAGTAAATTATCCATAGCCTACAGCCCAGCCTCCTGTGGGCTGTCCTCACCTCTACCCTACCCCACTTCAATCTGGTAGTCTCATATATGTAATATTACCTCCCTGTTTGGAGCACCTCCATTTTTGAAGTCCAACTTTTGGGATACCTAGAATGGTCTTAGGATCATCAGTGTTATAAGACTCTAGTGCCTCAGTTATACTTAGCTTTTTAATTTAAATGTGTTCACGGTCTTCGCTCCCTACGGGTAAATAGCTTTTTACTATAAACACACAGTACCTCTCTTAAACACACAGTACCTCTCTTCTATTTTTCTTAAAAATAACCAATTTCATCCCTGACAGTATTTCTTTTTGTCATCCGTTAAACATTTGTTGTTTTCTCACAAATTTAATTTTTCCTTCATTTCATATGTGATGATTTTATTGTGTGTGGTTTTGTTTTTTTTTTTTAGAACAGGATGTATTGTTTCTTTAAAGATGAGAATCAATGGGCCATGTGCTGGTTTTCTTTCCACTCAGAGTATATTCAGTTTAGCTCACAGTCTTCTTTCTTCTAATAATGTGGATAAAAATGACTGACTTGGTGTTCAGCAGCAGAGATTGAAAATAAAACCTGTGATTCCAGCCTCCTTTTTTGTACTTCTTTATTTAAAAATTTTCTAAAGAATTTTTCTTTCTTTCTACTTTCTTTTAGCTATCATGGGAAGAATTTAAGATGTTTCTTTAGTTCCACTATGTTTCTCCTGAAGACTTCGTGTTTGCTTTGCTTCTCTTCCTTTGGTATGTTCACCTTGGGTTAGTCTACAGCTATAACATTCGACCTGAATTCAACTGCCACTGATAAGCAAGTATAGCATTTCCTCTTAAATGAGTAATTTTCTCTATGTATTTGATTTGAGCATAAATGAAATCATAAGCTGCACTCTTGGTTATATATTTTCACATATATTTCGTTTCTTTCAGAGAAATCTTTCCTAAAATTAGTTTTTCCTTATGTTGACTTTTTATTATTTCTGATTACTGGGTACTATTTATTCTTTGCGCTCAGCTGGTATTTGCCTATTTCACTTTCATGGTTACTATTCTTTTCTATCACATATTATGCATTTATTATATACTTCAGGATAACATTAACATATGAGTGATGTTAATTGAATACATCTAATTTGTGGAAAATTTCAACATTCAGTGCTATCACAAAGTTAATGTAGCTCATAATCCCCTTTTAAAATAATTAAAATATTACTTTCAGCCAAGATGGACTAACAGGGATTGGTCTCCTTCCACCTGAAACAACTAACTGGACAAAGGATATGAAACAACAGTTCTTAAGACATTTGCCATCAGGCAACAAAAGACATTGATCCCTGAGAGACAGGAAACAAATTAGATGAGACCTACGATTGCTCTAGCCTGGAGAGAATTTCTGGGCATGACGCAGGGCGGTAGAACTCAGGAGGAGTCTAGAGATTGCCCTGAGTTCAGAAGGTGGAGGTGGGAGGCTGAGGAGCCAGGGCCACTGGAGTTCACAGGGCAGAATACCAGAGAGGGGAGACCTGCAAGAGAGCTTTACAGATCTGCAGGGGTCCCTTTCAGGAGTTCAGTTGAGTACTGATCAGTACATGCCTGTGAGGAGACTACCTGAGGCCAAGGAAGAACCACCCAAAAGGAATTGAGGAAATAGTACGATACTCAGAGCTCGCATACCACCAGGAATAGAGCCTGAATCCCTCAGACAGTAGAAAATCTCATAATTCACTGAGTATTGGTGGAGCACCTCCACCATTCTAGTTTTCATATCTAGATGTTTGATTTGGGTCTTTTTTCTCTGTCTTTACTGAAAAGGTACTCAGTCTTTCCTTTAGCTTCTAGAACATATGGAATACATTAGTTTTATGGACATATGGAATACATTAGAATTAGTTTCTTGATTCTATCAACTGTGTCATTTCTGGGTTGGTTTTGATTGATTGATATTTCTCTTCCTTATGGCTCTATTTTCTTGTCTTTTTTTTTTTTTTTTTTTTTTACCTACTTGGAAATCTGTAGATCCTTGTCAGGCATGTAAAAGATAACATTACAAATTTTACCTTGTTGGGTGCTGGATATTTTTGTATTCCTATAAATATTCTTGAGCTTTTTTCTGGAATGTATTTAAGTTTCTTGGAAAGTGTTTTGATTCTTTAAGATGTGCTTTTAATCTTTAAGTGGGACCATTTAATCTAATTTTGCCCTACTACTAAGGGGAAACCTTTCTGAATACTTTACCTGATACCCTGTGAATTATGAGGTTTTCCATTTGGCTAACCATCTGTTACAGATGCTAAGTTGAGGATCAGGTTGTTCCTTCAAGGTTTGTTTTTAAGATCTGCTGGGATCATTATAGAGTGGTCTTTATTCTAAGACTAATTGAGGCCTGCTGAGGTCTCTGCTTATTGCCTGGAGTATACGCAGTCTCTGCTCTGGTTGGATGGAATTCAGATATCTTCCACTCTATATGAACCTTGAATTATTCATTTTTTTAGCTCCCTGGCAGTTTTTTTGCCTGGCCTCCTGCAATTTCACTCTAAGTATGTGCAGGTTAGTATTAAGTCAAAGACTCAATGGACCCCTATGTAGATATCTGGAGGTTTTTTCTGCCTAACTCCCTCCTCTGGTACGTTATTCCAGTAATTCCTGCCACCTACATCTTTCTGAACCCCGATCTTTGTCTATTCAAGTTAGCGAGACTGCTGTGCTCTGCTTTGAATCTCCCTGCTTGTAGTGGTGTCTAGAATGTCTCCTGACACAAAGTCAAAGTGCTTATAGGGCTTGTCTAGCTTGTTGCTCTCTCAGACAACACAGATCTACACTAATTATTGCCCAATGTCTGGAAACTATTGTGTCATTTATTTTGTCTAGTTTTGCAGTTATTTACTGTCTGAGGATAAATCTTGTATTAGTTACTTCATAATGGCTAGAAACATAAATCCCATACTACTGGATTATTCTGGGAGGTTGGTAAAGACTTTGGGTGAAGTTATAGGAAAGAATCACAATGAGCCTTGGCTGATTTTATAGTTAATGGCCATTTAGAATTTTGTATATTTAAGGGCCCTGGGAATAGTTGACTTGGCAGTGGTTTGTTTGTCCTTTTCAACTAGATCTGTCAGATGAGGTCATGTAAATAATAAAGCATTACACAAATGTGCTTCTTATTTTTGGTTTACAGTAATTTATTGAATTTTTTTACAGGCTGTTCTGCCTTAGAATAGATTTTTGACTCTTGGAATTTAAAGTGAAAATAGTTGGATTGCCTTTGTGGTGGAGGAGTTGGAGTCGGTGATGATGCTTCTATATTATTTCTAATCGCCAAAAATTGGTTTCAGTAGGCTGTGATGTCATCGGAGAAAGACTGCTTCTCGCAATTAATAATAGTGTCAGTCTGAGAATAATCTTATGTTGTAACAATAGTAAAGTAACTGGCAGAAAGACATATTTCCATAGAATGTATTGTCTCTATATTATTTTTGAGTTTTTGTACTCAGTGACTTGCACATACATACTCAGTGAATATTTGATGTGTGAATCTTTATTAAGACCGTTTCACTTGTTGGTCAATCATAATAATTATTTTCTGTGTGTCAAACATAGTACTAGATGATGGAGAGGCAGCAATAAAAGTAGGAGATAGGATCCCTAATCAGAAGACTACATGAGATGGCACATATATAAGGCAGCAAAATATTCTAGCAAAGATGGATGGAGTACAAAATGATTATATCAGCCCTCAGGGAGGTGTGGAGGGGCTGGGTCTTGAGAAAGTTGATGGATATGCGTTGATTCACAAAGAGGATAAGTGAGAAAATTCCCTGTTCTAAAAAGAAGGAATGGTGTGTTGCAGGGTGACAGCAGAGAATGACAAAATTGTTTTGTGGAAAGCAAGCAAAATAAATTGACTTGAATGGAAGTTTGTAGAAGATAGAAATTAGGTTGTAGAGCTAATTGGGGTATGGGGGATGTAGAAGATTTTGAGCGTTAGTCTGAAAAGAAGGACATTTCTAATTGCCTTACATGTTAAAAAGTAAACAAAATTAAAGAATTTTGTGTTCACAAAGCAAGTTTTATAGGTGCCGACTTATTTTAAGATGATCTGTGAAGCAAATTAAGACACTGAGTGTTTCTGCATTTGACCGTAATTTGCAAAATGAAAACCCATTCGTTATTGGGATTTGAAAAGCACTGCTTGCCGAATGAGTGAATATACAAAAAGTTTTACATGTTATGACTGGCTACATAGGGGGGAAAAAGGATTTTTTAAAAAGTATCATAACACTAACTGAAATTTGAGTAGGGCTGAATTTCACATATTTTTCTTTTGTTGCAGGTTGCCACTTTTGCTAAGAGAGCACCCATGACCCTGATGGTGTTTTAATTTAAAGTAAAGTGCTCTATTGCCTTTATCGATTAACTGATCAAATTCAGGTTAGTACATTTTGTGGACATGATGTTCCTGTTCAAATTTAATGTTAATATTTTGAGAAATGGATAATTTTGTGTTTAAAGCTACATATGTATGTAGCAGTGAAGTAGAAAGGCCAAGTCAATCTAAACTCTATTGAATTGTGTATTAGTTAACAAACATTTTCTGACTACCTACTGTAGTAAAATGAAAAATATTTTACTTCCTATTTAATAGTTTTGTACTTTAAAGTAAGAGCCTGGATAAAACAAGTTGTGGATGAATACAATACATTGTACTTTTGGCATCATTGTGTGGCGTATTTGGTTCTGAAAAGAAACAACTCAAAATTTTTTGATTATTTTTAGTAGCTGATATTTAAAGGTTTTATTCTTGTCCAGACTTCAGCCATACATTAAAATTTTTATTTATTTCTTTTAGTGTTCAGTCTGTGAGTTTTGACAAATGTGTATTCATCACCATAATCTTGTAAATTCACTCACATTGCCTCTTTGTAGTCACCGTCTCCTTCCACCTCAACCCCTGGCAACCACTGATTTTTTTTTTTTGTCCCTATAGTTTGCTTTTTCCAGTATGTCATTTAAATGGAATCATTTAGTATGTAGCTTTTAAAATCTGGCTTCTTTCACCTAGCATAATGCATTTGGATTCATCCATGTTATGTGTGCCAGTAGTTTGTTCTTTTTTATTGCTGAGTAGTATTCTACTGTATAGATATACCACAGTTGGTTTATTCATTCACCAGCTGATGGACAGTTGGAGAGTTTCTAGTGTTTGGTGATTATTGCAGTCAGACTTTTTTTTCTGTTTTTATTGTGATAATACATATAAAATTTACCATCTTAACCATTTTTAAGGGTGCAGTTCAGTGGTATTAAATACATTCACGTTGTTGTGCAGCCATCACCACCATCCATCCTCGTAACTCTTTTCATCTTGTAAAATTGAAACTCTATACCTATTGAACAATAACTCTCCAGTCTCTGCTCCCTCTAGCCCCTGGCAATCACTATTATACTTTCTGTCTTTATGATTTTGACTACTCTAAGTACTTCATATGAGTGGAATCATACAGTATTTGTCTTTTTGTGATTGGCTTATTTCACTTAGCATAATGTCCTCCAGGTTCATCCATGTTATGGCATATTGCAGTATTTCCTTCCTTTTTAAGGCTTAATAATATTCCATTATAAATATATGTCACATTTTGCTTATCCACTCGATGGAGACTGGGTTGCTTCCACATTTTAGCTATTGTGAATAATGCTGCTATGAATGTTGGTGTATAAATATCTCTTCAAGACTCTGCTTTCAGTTCTTTTGGGTGTATACTCAGAAATGGAATTGCTGAATCATATGGTAATTCTATTGTTAATTTTTTGAGGAACCACCATACTGTTTTCCACAGCAGCTGTACCATTTTACATTTCCACCAGCAGTGTACAGGGTTCCAATTTCTTCACATCCTTCCCAATACTTGTTATTTTCTGTTTTTTTGATAGTAGCCATATTAATGGGTGTGAGGTGGTATCTCATTGTAGTTTGGTTTGCATTTCCCTAATGATTGGTGATGTTGAGCATCTTTTCATGTGCTTAGTGGCCATTTATATATTGTCTTTGGAGAAATGTCTATTCAGGTCCTTTGTCCGATTGTGAATTGGGCTGTTTGTTTTTTTATTGTTAAGTTTTAGGAGTTCTCTGCATATTCTGGATATTAATCCCTTATCAGATATACAATTTATAAGTATTTTCTCCCAATCTGTGGATTGCCTTTTTACTCTGTGGATAGTATCTTTTTTTTTTTTTTTAAGATTTTATTTATTTTTTTTTTCCCCCCAAAGCCCCAGCAGATAGTTGTGTGTCATAGCTGCACATCCTTCTAGTTGCTGCATGTGGGATGCGGCCTCAGCATGGCCAGAGAAGCAGCGCGTCGGTGCGAGCCCGGGATCCGAACCCGGGTCGCCAGCAGTGGAGCGCACTCACTTAACCACCAAGCCACGGGGCCGGCCCCTGGATAGTATCTTTTGATGTCCAAATTTTTAAAATTTTTCTGAAGTCCTGTTTGTCTACTTCTCCTTTTTTTACCTGTGCCTTTGGTGTCATATCCAAGAAATCATTGCTAAATTCAATGTCATAAGCTTTTGTCCTATGTTTTTTTTCTAAGAGTTTTATTATTTTAGGTCTTACGTTTAGGACCTTGATCCATTTTGAGTTAATTTTTGTATACAGTGTTAGGTAAGGGTCCAACTTCATTCTTTTCAATGTGTATATCCAGTTTTCCCAGCACCATTTGTTGAAAAGACTGTCCTTTTTTCCCATTGAATGGTCTTGGCACCCTTGTCAAAAATCATTTGACCGTGAGGTTTTATTTCTAGGCTCTCTATTCTGTTTCTTTGGTCTATATGTCTGTGTTTATGCCAACACCACACCGTTTTGTTTATTGTAGCTTTGTAAATTTTGGAATCAGGAAATGTGAGGTCTCCAGTTCTTTTGTTCTTTTTCAAGATTGTTTTGGCTATTTGGAGTCCCTTGAGATTCCATATGAATTTTAGGATGGGTTTTTCTGTATCTGCAAAAAATGTCATTGGGATTTTGATAGGCATTGCATTGAATCTCTAGATTGCTTTGGGTAGTATTGATATTTTAACAATATTAAGTCTTACAGTCTGTGATCATGGGATGTGTTTCCACTTATTTATGTCTTCTTTAATTTCTTTCAGCAATGTTTTGTGGTTTTCATTGTATAAGTCTTTCACCTCCTTGGTTAGGTTAATTCCTAAGTATTTTATTCTTTTTGATGTTCTGATAAATGGAATTGTTTTTATAATTTCCTTTTCAGATTGTTTATTATTTGTGTAGAGAAATGCAACTGACTTTTGTGTGTTGACTTTGTATCCTGTTACTTTGCTGAATTCATGTATTAGTTCTAACAGCTTTTTTGTGGAGTCGTTAGGGTTTTCTATATATCAGCTCATATTATTTGCAGAGATAGTTTTACTTCTTCCTTTCTAGTTTGTATGCCTTTTATTTCTTTTTCTAGCCTAGTTGCTCTGGCTAGAGCTTCCAGTACTGTATTGAGTAGAAGTGGTGAAAGTGGGCATCCTTGCCTTGTTCCTGATCTTAAAAGAAAAGCTTTGAGTTTCACCATTGAGTATGATGTTTGCTGTTGGTTTTTCATATATGGCTTTTATTATGTTGAAGAAGTGTCCTCCTATTCCTAGTTTGTTGAGTGTTTTTATCATGAAAGGATGTTGAATTTTGTCAAATGCTTTTTCTGCATCAATTGAGATGATTGTGTGGGTTTTCCCTTTGTTTTGTTGATGTGGCATATTACATTGATTGATTTTCGTATGTTGAACCATCTTTGCATTCCAGGAATAAATCCTACTTGGTCATGGTGTATAATCCTTTTAATATGCAGTCATACATTTTTAAAATAAAAATATGATTCTATATTCTTTATTGATATTACTTTATGTTATTGTTAAAGAGACCACAGTGATTTAACTATTGCCTTTTGGGGCTGGAGTTGCATTTCTTTTTAAAAAAATCATCAAAAAAGAACCAGAAAAAATGTAACAGATCTTGTGGGTAGGGGAAAAGACCTGTAATTTATGATCATTTTGAGTATAGAAAGAGAGATGATGCAAAATTATTAGAAAGAGGGTATGGGGGAACTTGTGGTATTTCCTGATTATGGAAAAGTCAGGTAGTTTTTTTGAGTATAGTGTTAGATCAGAAATGTACTGGTAGATTTGTATAGTTAACCCTTATATAGGTAGCTCCAAAAGTCACCTGTTTAGAATAGTCAAGTAATGGGGCTGGCCTGGTGGCGTAGCGATTAAGTGCATGCGCTCCACTGCTGGCGGCCCGCGTTCGGATCCCAGGCGCGCACTGATGCACCGCTTGTCGGGCCATGCTGAGGCGGCATCCCATATAAAGTGGAGGAGGATGGACATAGATGTTAGCCCAGGGCCAGTCTTCCTCAGCAAAAAGAGGAGGATCGGCATCGGATGTTAGCTCAGGGCTGATCTTCCTCACAAATAAATAAATAAATAAATAAAAATAAAGGATCTACCTTTAAAAAAAAAAAAAAGACTTTATACCTAGAATAGTCAAGTAAATTATAAGAATTCTCCTATCTTAAAAATGTACTTAAACTTAAAGAGGGCAAAGGTTGGGCATGAAAAGTCAATTTAAACTTTCTTGAATGAATATTTGAGATGAAATTGATGGAAACTTTCTATTCTTCTGCTTAGGGGAAATGAATAATATAAAAAATTAGCTATTTAGTGATCTCAGAAAGGCCATTTGAATATTTACAGTGAATATCTGGTTCATTATTTGGTACAGAAATAAAAAGACCTTCAGCAAAATATTATGCTCTGACTCAGAGAATGTTGGTTTAAATTCCAGCTCCTAAGCCTGGACACTAAGAATCACTGCAGCTTTGAACTGTTCCCTTGTTTCTGAATGTTTTTAGATAAATTATGTAACTTTCATAGAAGCTTTATAGATAAATGGTATGCTATATTGTGTTCTCAGGGAATATTTCTGAAATAGGTAAAACATTTTAGGCAGAATCAGAGCATTTTAGAAATGTTTGTGAGAGAATAATTTGTTCACTGGGCAAATGTAACATAGAGTCAAAGATGATGCTATGCTCAGAAGTCATGATTTCTTCAGGATTTGAGCTATTCCTTTCATGAGTGTCATGTTAATTATATAAGTTATTTGGCATAAGTTTGTAATGCAACATCAGAGACATCATAACTGAAAGCCAAATATTCGGAAAAGGATGAACAACTAGCATGTGGGAATATAGATTCCATTTGCTGAAGAGCATGGTATAAATTTTTAAGGCAACTGTCATGTATTTCCTGAAATTTATTAGGATTTTGTGTACATACATACTTTTGAGTTCTCAGATAGATGACTGAGTTTCTTGACGGCAATGATCATTTTAGATTTTGGTATTTTCTGAAGGAAGTATTTCTACGGCAAGTGTTACTACTTGCTGAATGAATGACAGTCTCACCCGTCAATGGGCTACTTGGAGTTCATTAGAGCACCTTGTATCTGTGGATTCTCCAAGATTGTCAGGGCAAGAAGTAGGAAGTGAGTTTTCTGAGAGCATGAGAAAATGGAATCTATCAGAACTGTAAAAGCTGGTACTTCTCATAGAATTTTTACGTGATATGGACCTTGAGGAACATTTAGTCCAGTGCCCATAGTTTTTTTGTAAATAGATAAATGGAGACCCAGAGAGGTGAGGTGATATGCTTTTAGTCACACAGCTTAGCTGGAGACATGTAGTGTTGTGTTCATTTTGCTCATCACCCTGCCTCTCTTTATCCTTGACCTAGGGTTGGGATAACATTAAATTCCTCAGTTAAAAATTGTTTACAAAACTCAGTTTTAATTTCTTTTACAATTGATTTTAAGTTAAAGCAAGTCACCATTGAAATTGTATGAGATACACTCTTAATTTTCAAACAGATGCAAAAAATATGCTGATGTTGAATATATAGCTAGAAAGATCTAACGAATTATTTTTTAACAACCTCAAAACATTTTTATGTAGCCTAATTTAAAATGTATAAAATTTAAATAAGACCCCTATTTTCTTAAATACTTTATATAAATATGGACCTTAGATTTCTGGTTTAAAATCGAAGTACCCTAAAATAATGGGTTATTTTCTGCTCTGGAGGATTTCATTTAATAAACATATTTACAGATATAATTGGTGAAGTTCAGAACTACCAAACAGTTTTCTTTTTTGCATGGGCACTTGTAGGCCTAGAAAATTAGCAAAAAACTTTTTCAAGATACTATTTTAGAAATGGAACATTTTAAAATAAAAATAGGAATCAAACATATCATAAGTATTTACCTTTGGATATTTGATATATAGGCATATTAAGAGATTCTGACTCAGTTGAAGTGGTTTTAAGTTATACAGAAAGTACACCTCTTTGCTCTAATTTTTTGCTTCTGAAACATCATCTACTAATTGTATTATACTAAACTTCATCCTGATTCCCTAAAAATCGCTTTAGCCCTTTGGGACAAAGGAGACATTTATTGAGAGATAATTCTCTAGAAGTCTCTTGTGTTTCTGCACATCTTCTGAGCAGAAGCATTGACAGCTTTTTGGGTGGGCTATCTTTTCAAGGAAATTTGTATAGCAAACAGTTTAGAAAAATAGGAATAGTGTTTCCATAAGGACAGAGGACATATTTTCTTGCTGTCCAGGATAATCAGAATAATCTCTCTTAGAAAAAGGTAGGGTGCATTTGCTTGCATCTCCTTTAAAAGATTGGGGTTTTATAAGTTCAGCTTTCTTCTCTAGTAATGCAACCCACTGTGTGTGTAGGTATGACCTGGCTCTCCTTTTATTGCCTTTTAGAAATTAGAGTTTGGGGAGCCCATACAAATAATGATACTCTGGCTACTGCTATTGTTTTGAATAGTAAACTGTTCTTTGTCTCTGGCCCAGGAGTGTCATATCTTCCTCCAGGATTATCTGATGCTGACTCACCAAATATCATTAACACAACCTATTGATAAAACAAAGCTGAATTTATTACTTATTGCAGTAAGAGGGAATACCACCTTGACAAAGCTTTTGTAATGTCTTAGAGTGGTAAGGTCAAGATCAAAATTTTAGAGTTTGAAGTTTGGTTTAATTTGAATCTTACAGTGGTGGTGATGAGGCTTGATTAGAATTAGGTAAATATCATGATATAACAGTTTAGAATTGGTGGAAACTGCAAGGCAAGGATTTTGAAAACTGTTGATGCCTCCTATTGAAGAGTTGATGGGTCTTTCCTGAAGCTTCTGTAATGAACAATCAAAGTTATCTCCCTGCAAGAGTCTCCTGGAATAGTAGAGTTATGCTGCTGAAGACATTGGATTAGCAAAGTCATGTTATTGTATGAGGAGAGATGTTATGTGTAGGTGAATTTGTAGCCTTATTTATGTTTTGTTTACTTGGGTGAAGATCATTAATGAAGATAATAGGTAAACATGGAGTTAGCTCTGATCTCTCTGATTTATTTTATTTTTCAATTTGAATAGTATTTGGAATAGTATTTGAAGAGAGACGTTCTTTAGGTCGGTTAAGTCACTTAAAGTTAGAAAAATGTGTTGTTGCTGCACTCTCAACTGAGTTCAGAAAATGAAATAACCTTTTCTGAAGTGAGTATGAGAGTGTAGCTCCCCCTTCATTGCCCACGTTTCTCTGTCATTACATTCCTGTGGTCTAGGAATCTTAGAAAAATTCTTACGAGAGAATGCTAATAGTCCCATGAGGTGGAGCATGGTGCTGGAGTTCTAGATGTAAGTGATTCTTCTCCCATTGAATATTTCTTATGTTTTGAATAAGTACTGCAGTATTGTGTTTGAATTCTTTCTTTGAATAATGTTGAAAATACATAATAATTACTTCATAGAAATATTGCGGGCACTTAAAAGGAAATTCTTTAGTAATACTAAAACCACGTGTGGTTGTGTATGTGCTTGTTCTTTTCTAGGTACAAATTAACAATGTATGTTGGTGATAAGTATAAATACAGATTGAACCAACATCTGTGGATTTGGATGGAAGTGACTGAAGTGGAGGAAAACAGGGATTTGTGATTCACAACACTTGAATTTAAGGATCTTCCAGCATGCAGCACAGACAAATTTTACCAAGCCTCAGTGTTTTCATAGTGGGTATTTGGGCAATTCAGAGACACTCACCAGATGTTGTAACAATGGTGATTTTTTTTTTTTTTTAATTTTAGAAGGCCTATTAGAATATAAAATTTGTAGTAACACTATAGCAATACCTGAAATAAAATATATTAAGATGGACAGAATGTAGAAACTAGTTTAAATAGATACCATAATTATAATAATAAAATAGACATACCTCTGGATTGTATTTGCAGTTCACATTTCCATCCTTCAGTGAAAAGAGTAGAAGAATGTGTTACTGTATTTTTTTTAATATGCTGTCCATATCAGTAAGAATAACTTGACCTTTAAAAAAGTCAAGATTTTTTGGCTTGTGGGCCATTTTGATGATTCCTGGGAAGGCCTTTTTTTGTGGGGCATGGGCATGGCATGGTGGCTGATCATTCAGGTTTGGATTCAACTTTGTTCCGTTGTAATTTTCCCTTCTCATTTTAGACTTTGAAGTTGGTCTACTGATATTACCAACAAGATAAATTTCCTCCAACTTGTAAGAAATATTTTCTAGTTTAAGAGAATTATAAATTGGCAAAGATAAAAACATAGAGCATGGATGTGTTTGATTTCTTTACTTTTATGGTTTGGAATCTTCACTTTCTTTGTGGTGTTTATTTTTTGTTGGATTCATAGATACTTGAGAAATTAGAGGAATCCTTGTCCCCCACCCCCCACTACTACTGCAGCCGCATAGGAGAAAAGAGGAAAGAAAGAAAGAAAACCACGTTGAACAATTTTTTTTCCTTGAACACCTATTCTGAATTAATGGATTAATGTGTAAGTTGTTTAGTTGGAGTTTTTTGTTTTTTAAAAATAGAATTTATTTCTTAGAGCAATTTAGCTTTATAGAAAAATTGAACACAAAGTGCAGAGTTCCCTTAGATCCTGCAACCTTGCTGTAATTGCTTATGACTTCCAGGAGTTTTTTTTCCCCCCCAATTCTTTTGGATTTTCTATATAGATGATCATGTCATCTGTGAACAAAGACAGTTTTATTTTGTTTTTTCCTAATTTGTGTATTGTTTATATTCTTTTCTTATCTTATTGCCTTAGCTAGGATGCCCAGTATGATACTGAATAGCAGTGGTGAAAGGAGAAATCTTGTCCTTGTTCCTGATCTTAAGAGGGAGGTATCTAGTTTCTTACTATTGAGAATCATGTTTGCTGTAGGTTTTTTGTAGATTTTCTTTATCAGCTTGAGGAAGTTCCCTTCTGTTCCTATTTTGCTGTGAGTTTTTATTATGAATGGGTATTGGATTTTATCAAATTCTTTTTCTGCATCTGTTGATTTCATGATTTTTCTTGTTTAGCCTGTTGATGTGATAGATTTCATTAATTGATTTTCAAATGTTGAACCTGAATTGTATACTTCGAATAAATCCCACTTGGTTGTGGTTTATAATCTGATTTGCTAATATTTTTTGAAGACTTTTGTATCTGTGTCCATGAGGCGTATTGGTCTGTAGTTTTCCTTTCTTGTAATGCTGTTGTCTGGGTTTAGTATTAGGGTAATGCTGGACTCATAAGAATGAGTTAGGGAGTACTCCCTCTGCTTCTGTTTTCTGAAACAGATTGCAGAGAATTGGTATCATTTGTTTCTTAATTGTTTGGTAGAATTCACCAGTGAAAACATCTGGGTATAGAGCTTTCTGTTTTGGACGATTATTTTTATACAATTTCTTTGGTCAATATAGGCCTATTCAGATGATCTATTTCTCCTTGTGTGAGTTTTGGTAGATTGTGTCTTTTAAGGAATTGGTCCATTTCATTTAAGTTATCAAATTTGTGGGCATAGAATTATTCATAATATTCCCTTGTTATCCTTTTAATGTCCATGGGATCACTAGTGATGGCCCCTCTTTCATTTCTGCTGTTAGTAATTTGTTTTTTCTCTTCTTTTTTCTTGAGAAGCTTGGCTAGGGGTTTATTTATTTTATCGATCTTTTCAAAGAACCAGCTTTTAGTTTTGTTGATTTTCTGTTTACCTGTTTTCAATTTCATAGATTTCTGCTCTGATTTTTATTATTTCTTTTCTTCTGCTTATTTTGGATTTAATTTGCTCTTTTTCTAGTTTCCTAAGGCAGAAACTTTGGGTGATTGATTTTAGCTTTCTTCTATTTTAATAATGCATCCAATGCTATATAAATTTCTCTCTGAGAGAGCAGATGCAATACTGCATATGCTGCATCCCACAAATTTTGATGTTTTATTTTCATTTTTATTTAGTTTAAAATATTTTTTAACTTCTTGAAACTTTTTCTTTGACTCATGTTATGTATGTTGTCAATTTCCAAATATTTGGGGATTTTCTAGCCATCTTTCTGCTATTAATTTCTAGTTTAATTCCATTGTGGTCTGAAAGCATACTTTGTATGTATGCTTTGTATGCATGTACTCTGTTCTTTTACATTTGTTAAAATGTGTTTTCTGGCCCAGAATATAGTCTACCTTGATGAATGTTCCTTTTGAGCTTGAGAAGAATCTGTATTCTATTGTTGTTGGATGAAGTGGTCTATAGATGTCAATTAGATCTAGTTGATTGATGATGCTATTCAGTTCAATGATATTCTTACTGATTTTCTGCCTGTTGGTTCTGTCTATTACTGATAGAGCGGTGTTGAAGTCTCTAAATATAATTGTGAATTTATGTATTTCTTCTTGCTGTTCTACTAGTTTTTACCTGTGTATTTTGATGCTTTGTTGTTAGGTGGATACTTAGAAGGATACAAACAAGTTATGTCTTCTTTGATAATTGACTGTCTATCATTATGTAATACCCCTCTTTATTGCTGGAAATTTTCCTTGCTCTAAAGTCAGCTCTTTCTGAAATTAATATCACTACTCTAGCTTTCTTTTGATTAGTGTTAGCATGGTATATCTTTCTTCATCACTTTAATCTGTCTGTCTTTATATTTAAGTGGGTTTCTTGTAGACAACATATAGTTGGGTCTTGTCTTTTGATTCACTCTGACAGTCTCTGTCTTTTAATTAGATCATCAATGTTTAATAATATATTGACATACTTGGACATACTTGACATACCATATTTTTTTTAACTGTTTTCTATTCCTTGCCCTTGTTCTTTGTCTTCCACTCTGTTTCTGCTTTCTCTCATTTTAATTGAGCTTTTTATATGATTCCATTTTCTATCCTATCTTCGTGTATCATTATACCTCTTTTTAAATTTTTTTTAGTGGTTGCCACAGAGTTTGTGATTATACACTTACTAATCCAAGTTCATTTTCAAATCAAACTATACTGCTTCATGGGTAGTGCAAGTACCTTATAACAGAGTATTCCCAATTCCTCTCTCCCATCCTTTATAACATTGTTGTAATTCATTTCATTTATCTATAAGCTGTGATCACCGAATATATTGTGCTACTGTTATTTTGAACAAATTGTTATCTGTTAGATCAATAAAGAATCAGAAATTATCAGAAAGAATCAGAAATCAAAAATATCAAAAAGAATAAGAAAAATAAAAGATTTAATATTACCTTTATTTATTGCTTCTCTAATGCTCCATTTCTTTATGTAATCCATGTTTCTGACCTATATATTTTTCCTTCTCTGAAGAACTTTTAACCTTTCTTGCAAAGCAGGTCAGTAGGCCTTCAGTTACCTCAATTTTTGTTTGTCAGAGGAAGTCTTTATTTCTTTTTCATTTTTGAAAGATAATTTTTCCAAATACAGAATTCTAGGTTGGTGGTTTTTTCTTTTAACACTTTTAAGTATTTCATTCCACTCATTTTGCTTGCGTGGTTTCTGAAGAGAAAGTTTGGTGTAATTCTTATTTTCCTTCTCTCTAGGTAAGGTTTTTTTTTTTTTCTCCCTTATGGTTTTCTCTTGATTCTTTCAAGTTTTTTCCATCTATTTTTCTCAATTTTATTATGATATGCCTAGGTGTAAGTATTTTAGTGTTTTTCCTGCTTGGTGTATTCTGGGCTTCCTGGATTTGGTTTGGTGTCTATCACTAAAGACATTCTTTTTCTGTTACAGTATTGTTGATTTGTAGCATTTCCTTTTGACTTTTTTCTTAGTTTCCATATCTCTGCTTACATTACCCATCTGTTCTTGCGTGTTGTTCACTTTTTCCATGAGAGCCGTTAGCATATTTACCATAGCTATTTTTAAACCCAGTGGTAATTCTAAAACCTCTGCCATATCTGAGTCCGATTTTGAGGCTTGCTTTGTTTCTTCAGATTGTGTTTTTTGCCTTTACAATCCTTTGTAATTTTTTTGTTGATAGCCAGACATGATATATTAGGTAAAGGAAACTGAGGTAAACAGGCCTTTGGTGTGAGGTTTTATGTTTATTTCACTAGGAGTTAGGCTGTGTTTACTGTTTGCTGTAGCTGTGGTGTCAGATGCTAAAATTTCTTGTAGTGTCCTTGTTTTTGTCTGCCCTGTTGTCTTGATTTTGTAGAGAATCCTTAAGTAGGGTCTGAGACTTGCATTTCTTTTACCTATAAGGCTCTGTTATTGTGTAGGAGTTGTACGGATGTCGTGGTGAGGGGGTGGGAGTTCTGTAGTCTGGGATTAGTTCTCAGTCTTTTAGTCAGCTTGATTTGGGTCTCTCTTTCCCCATGTTGAAGGATAGAGGGGGCTGGAGTTGGATGTTTCCTTTACCTCAGGTTGGTTAGACACTGTAAAACCCTGGTGGGTTAGGCTCTGTAATATTCCAGTTGGTTAGGCTCTGTTAAAATAGTTTCCTTTTCAGGAAGGCCTTTTTAAGAAGAATCAAGAGCTCTGGGCTTATTTCAAAATGATTCCTTTTCCCTTCTCCCTGCTGGAAACAGGGAGGAATTTTTCTTGGCTCTTTATGGTAAGAACCTGGTAGGGCTCCTGGAGGTAAAACTCAAGCAAGTATGGGAGCCTCTCAGAGACTGGGTCCCCTCACAGTGTTTTGCTCTAAGCTAGTCTACACTGAGCCTCCAGCAGTTGTCAGTTACTGTTGAAAGTGTTCCTACTGATGGGCTCCAGCTGAGGACTCATGTTCCTGGGCTTCTGCTTCACACACGCTGTGATTCTCTGTGTCGGCCTGTCTGTCTACTCAGTTTTCAGGGTAGTAGTTTGCCCTCTGAACTCAGTTCTCTGATGATTCTCATAAGAGTTGCTGATTTTCATTTTTTTCCAACTTTTTTTGTTGTTGTGAGGACAGGAATGTTGAATTCCAAGCTCTTTACATGTTGGATCTGATTGAAGGCTGTTTTTGACTCTTTGTGACAATTTTGCAATGGTAAAGACTTGGTATAATATCCTTTGTCTGATTTGGCAGTATTACTCATTTGGAATTTGATTTCCTTCTGGTGTACAAACCTGATGGTACAAAAGGTACAAACCTGATGTTTGTACATTTTGAGGTAATGTATTCTAATTTGCAGGAATGAATACAGAAGTTTTCCAGAGGGAAGTTGATCTTAGGACTGATTTTTGTTCTACGTGAGATAACTCATTCTTAGCCCATTTACTGTTGTTCTGTTTGCAAGTGTAGTTTGGGGGCAGCAGCACCCTTTGCTTCCTATGTTGATAGTCAAAGTTTGATTTTTTTACTCTTATACCATATGAAAATTACTTTACTTTTACAGCCTTTTTGGGTGTAGGAGGGCTATTAAAACCTTGTGTTGGGCCAGCCCCAGTGGCCTAGTGGTTAAGTTTGGCACGTTCTGCTTCAGCAGTCCAGGTTTGGTTCCTGGGCGTGGACCTACACCACTTATCTGTCAGTGGCCATGCTGTGGCAGCGGCTCACATGCAAAAAGAGGAAGATTGGCAGCAGGCGTTAGCTCAGGGCGAATCTTCCTCAGCAAGAAATATAAACAAACAAACAAACAAACCTTGTGCTGACACTTTGGATGTATGGAACCATTTAGTTGGATGACTCATTTAGATTGGGTGTCTTAATTTAATTAGTACACTGCCCTATTTTTATGAGCAGAGAATAATGTTAATTTTTACATTTTCTGTGATGTGGTAAAAAACTAATGCACATCATAAATTTAGTGCTTAGATATCTTGGTAGAAATAGAAGTGTAAAAAGAGAAATTGGTATAAATTATATGTAAAATGTAGTTTTCTTTCTTTTGAAAAACCTTCACATTAAAAAAAAATCACTAAGTTATAGAAAATGTAGACAACTTTTAGTTTTTTTTATTTTTTAATTTTTTGTGAGGAAGATCAGCCCTGAGCTGACATCCATGCCAATCCTCCTCTTTTTGCTGAGGAAGACCGGCCCTGAACTAACACCTATTGCCAATCCTCCTCCTTTTTTTCCCTTTTTCTCCCCAAAGCCCCAGTAGATAGTTGTATGTCATAGTTGCACATCCTTCTAATTGCTGTATGTGGGACGCTGCCTCAGCATGGCTGGATAAGCAGTGCGTCGGTGTGCGCCAGGAATCCGAACCCGGGCTGCCAGTAGCGGAGCATACACACTTAACTGCTAAGCCACGGGGCCGGCCCCGACAACTTTTTATTAAAAAAAGAGAATTGTCTTTAGTTTCACCAGTTTTACATGACTACGGTTACTATGTGGGTATATGTGCCTTTTAGTCGTTTTTCATATGTACGTTTTTTTTACATAGTTGTGATCATAGTTTATTTTTATTTTTATTTTTTATTTTTTTAAAGATTTTATTTATATATTTTTCCCCCCAAAGCCCCAGCAGATTGTCGTATGTCATAGTTGCACGTCCCTCCAGTCGCTGCATGTGGGACGCGGCCTCAGCGTGGCCAGAGAAGCAGTGTGTCGGTGTGCGCCCGGGATCCGAACCCGGGCCGCCAGCAGCAGAGCGTGCACACTTAACCGCTAAGCCTCGGGGCTGGCCCATAGTTTATTTTTAAATTTGTTTCTTTTTGCATTTAGTAGTGAGTTTTCTCATTCTGCATCGTTGTGTTTTTATTATATAATAATGTTTTTTCATTGAGTAAGGTACTATCATTGGTCAGACTGACAGTTTATTTTACCTATCACGTGATGAACTGTGTGTGCATTTAGCTTGTCCATGTCTTTTGATTTAGCTGTTCTGTGTATGTGCCATTTCCTCACCTGGATTTTCAGAAGTCTCAGTCTCTCTGTCTTTATTTTCTTTCTCTTTCTTTTAAGGAGTATTATATGTTCTCTTCCACAGGGCTAATTAACTTTTATTGGATCTTGAAAAATGGAATTTTTTTTAATATCATTAGAAAACAGTGCTTAATTTAAGACTTACATTGCCATGGTGATTCACACAGTTCTATTCTAAAAAATTGAAATTTAACTAGGTGATGAAAATGATCTTCTAGATGTGTCAGACTTGGTATTCTAAACTCTCACACTTAGGTTGTAAATTGTCATTAATCAAATATTTTAATATTTTGTGTTATACTTACAAGTTGAATTTTTCTGTACTGATTTCATATTTGTGGGTTTAATTTGATGTCTTTGTCAGGATTCCTTATTAGATTTCTCTGTGTTCTTCTGACTTTTCCTCTTCCCTTTCACTTGTGTTTAGAGCTGAATTGGGTCTAGCCATTTGAGTGGAAAGTCAGTACTAATAGAAACTTCTACTGAGTCTGGTAATTCTGAACTCACCTTCTCACCCATAAAAATCTATCCAAGGATTGTTTTTAAGACCTACTCTACTGCAAAAACCTTTCTTGCTTTCTAAGTTAGATATTTTATAAATGCCTTCAGCTTTCTTTTACTCTCATCTTCGAGATAGTTTACCATGATTAGAAGAAAGATCATCTTTCTACTAACCCCTTGGTGAGCCCAGGGGAAGGAAAGGATTATACAGAATCAATTGATTCATTTCATTGTAAAAGTAGTAAAATTCCTTAATTGGAATTTGTTCTTATTCTTTGTTCATGGAAGATAGGATTTAAAAAAATATATCACTTAGGAATATCTTTATTGTTATGGGGTCTAAAGTGATATATACAAGGATGCTCATCATATTTCTTTCTATCCTTCTCCTCTTCTTTCCCCTAGTCTTACTGTCCTGCCTTTTCTCCAACAAATTTAATGAACAGCTATTATGAGTTTGGAATACAAAATAATTAAGACCCTGCCTTTAGGAAGCTGATAATATAGTAGGCGAGTTGGAAATGTAACTTAAAATAATTACAGCACAAGAAGTCCCCTAATTTCCTATATAATAATGTATTCCCCAAAATGTGTTTGAAAATAGTCAGAGGAGTAGAAGTTGTTTGGGTGTTTGTATGGACAATTACTCCACAGAGCTAAAATGTATTATAAAATACCTAATTGTAATTTCTGGGCATGCTGTCTCCCTTGGGACCAGAAATCCTAGTTGGTGCATAACATCAAGTATCTGGATGGGATTGCTAGCCATCTGTGAGGCTGAGCAAATGGATCTTGGGCCCAGCCTTCTTGTAGAGGGGAGATGCGGGCTCTGGGATTTGAGCCCTGTTACTGGGGTGATACGTATATGAAGTTGAGAGAAAAAGAATCTTTCTCACGCTGCTGTGACAGTATGAGCTGGGTGCTTAACAGGTGCCTCACACTCATATATATATTTGATCACCCAGGATATCTGCTTCCAACCCCACAATACCTGTAGCTCTGTACTGTCCCTGTCCCAAGGGAGAAGTCAAGGACTGAGGTAGATTGTGGGAAGAGTTAGGCCAGACAAGAGGACACCTACCCCACAGGATATTAGAATGACAGCTTCATTTGCCCCTTCACCCTTACCCCCTCCCAGCTTTTATGTTTCTATGGCCAAGACTTTGTCTGTAGCAGGACTGGGAAATGAGGTAGGAAGAGTTAACCTTTTTTACATCATAGGCCAGGATGATAACAAGTGTTCCCCTAAATTTCAGAAAGGCCTGGCTTTACACTTCTTCTCCCAACTCCTTAGCATTGTGAGATGCCAGAGCTTCATGCAATAACTCAAAATCATCATTAATAAGATGATGTATAAAAGACTGAATTTGGTGTTCTGAAGGTAGTTTGAGGGTTAGTCTGTAATGTGTGAAATGTATTGAGCTGTGTGAAATTCAGTCCTGTGAAGCCTGCTTAGTGTGGTGAGTACAGTGGAAATATCTGTAAAACTTAGTAGTAGCACACAGAGAGGAATAGTAAATTGTGCCTAGAAGGTAATGAAAGGGTTCACAAAGGAGGGGATACTTGAATTCTTTAGTCTTCAGGTAGCTTTAAAAGTAGATGTAGTAATGAAAGGTTCTGCCTGATAATATTGAGATTTTGAAACCTTACTCAAATCAGAAAGGGCTCTGGTCCAGAATATACTATTTGGGACTAAGCTCTCCTAAATATCTTTATACCCTAATTATTTATGCACAAACTTCAGCAACTTCTAAGCTACCATTAGTAAATTTTCATTGTAAATTATACACTAGATGATTGAATGTTTTTTAAATGAAGCAATTGATAATTGAACTTTTATTATGATTCAGGTACTCTGTTGAATGCCTGAGACACGCACATGGATAAAACATAGATTAAAGTCTTAAGGAGGCAAAAGTCCAAAGGAAAGACAGAAATCGCTACAATTATGACAAGTAGGGAACTGTGCTCATACAAAATGTGCTTTGCAAGCGTAGGGAGGGAGTGATGATTCCCCCGGAGTGAAGAATTAGAGAGTTTGAGAATGGTGCTGAAAGGAGAGGACTGTTGAGTTGACAGCAGAGATGATTTTTAGAGCTAAGCTTCAAGTACCAGGTCTCTAAGGTTTCTTTAACTCTAGACTTCTCTGGTTAAA
Source organism: Diceros bicornis minor (assembly GCF_020826845.1). Lineage (NCBI taxonomy): Eukaryota > Metazoa > Chordata > Mammalia > Perissodactyla > Rhinocerotidae > Diceros > Diceros bicornis. The sequence goes on from NC_080763.1 coordinate 14,373,112, forward strand.
TTACAGTCTCCCATAGCATTCAGTTACATATCTGTACAAAGAGAATTACTGCCTTTAATAAGGACCCTGAGATTTTGCGTGGTTCAGGATCAACAAAGCAAAATTATATTTTCTTTGGTATGTTATGCTTACTAGCAATATTACTGTAACGACTACTAAACTACCACTACTGCTACTGCAACTATTCCTACCATTTCTATTACTACTTTTGTTAGTACAATTTTCTAATGCTGTTACCTCTCCTCCTCTACCTCCTCCTCCTCCTTCTACTACTACTATTACTTCTACTAGGTAAAAACTACTTGTTTTTACCAGGAACCACTTCAAGTTGTTTACTGATTTAAGATGGGGGATTATATCAATTTTTAGGAAGGATTTTCAAGAGTGTTTATTTAAAAAAAAAAGTGACTATTTCACAGAAACTTAACAAAATTATCCCCATTTTCAAAAAATATTCTGATAATTCAAGTTCTAGTTATGAGTGGTTATCTGGTGTTTTCCCTTTATGTTTCCTGTATTATTTTATGCATGATAATAAGATTGCATTTTTATAATTAGATTTATTCTGAATAAAAATCAAGTTAGCGATAAAACTTTTCTCTACTTAAATATATGCTTTTTTGTTACTCCTGAAGATTCTGAATATTTCTCTGGGCATTCAGGTCAATCAGGCTGTTTGTGTGAGTTCTAGAATTTCTGTAGAGAGCATATGCTATGAATCTAGGCACATGTGGTCTGATCCATGACTTGGATTACCAGCTGTGCTTGAATAGTTAACTTAGATGCTAGGTTTCTGCATCTGTAAAATGCAGATAAATAATAAAGGTGAGTCTTGAGCGTATGCTTGGCATGAAGTAATGGCTCAATAAGTGTTAAAAACTTATTGCTGTTGTTAACTGGATAAGAGTTCCTTAGGCCTCTGGCTTTAAACGTATGGACCTTGGAGACTATGAATACCTTGGGGCCACCTTGAGCCAAGACTAGATTCTAGCAAGCACCTTTTTTATTCTCTACTTTTATTCGTTGAGCGTTTGTTTTTGCATTGTTTTAACTTTAGCAAAGTACCTAAGACAGTCAATTTCATTTCTATACATATACAGCTATATAGAGAAGATGGCCTATAGAATGACCTATTCTGGGTGTGCTCTTCTGACCTGAAGCTAATCAAGTGCCTACAGGCTTTGCTGAAATTTTTTTAAAGAACCCTAATATTGTAAAACAATAGTACAGAAGAAACAGGCTCTTGGTATACCTCTAAATTCTGGCATAGGATGAAGACCACAGGGTGGTTTGGTTTCCCTGTGATGTCAGCATAATCATAGCAAGAGTTGATGAGAGAACCTTTTTCACAGCTTCTAGTCTGGATGAGTTTGGCTAATTTGGGGTAAGTTAGAGGAATCTGAACTATCGAGCCAAACTGTAAGTGATGTCTTTTTTTTTTTTTTAATTTTTGTAAAGAGGTTCTAGATTTAAAAAGCACCTTGTCTTAGATGTTGTCAGGCATCAGTGATAGCTGATGAAGGCAGCAGAAAAAGAGACAAATGTAACTAAATCTATATATCTGCTGTAGGCTTTTCAGTCAGAAGATCTAGGTTCTAGAACCAGGTCTGTAAAATGTTGAGAACCTTCTAAGGGGACTCCATGATAGTCCCAAATGCTTGAGGGCTTTGATTTTTCTTTGTCTTTCTTCTTGGGCAGTGGAGGTTGGAAATCATTCACAGTCACAGAAACTTTTGTTTGTATGGCTAATGTTCTGAAAAGAGACTTTCAGACCTCCATCCCAGGTAGTAGCTATCTTAGATACTTAGATTTTTAGAACAATGACATTACTATGCTTTAGGTTCTGAGTTGCTGGCTTGAGGGCATTTGATATAGGCCATTGCAGAATAGAAGATAAATCTTATTTAAAAAATTTTGTTACCTACTGTGCCCCCCAGTTAGTAGTGACTTGTAATATGGAAACATTCTTAAAAATCCTAGGATAATTATACTTACGTGATAGTTTAATTTATTGTGTACACTTTGTATTTTGGGGGTTTTATAAAAGAGGTACATGGGGAAAGGGATGGCTTAAAAACAAATTTCATTCTTTTACACATCAGTAAGTTACTTGACAATTAGACTAATTATAATTGAAAGTAGAGTTTTTAATTGATTTAATTCTAGATTCTTGAGGATGCTTTACAAAACACCTAGTTAGTCATTCGAGTGGTACTTTTCATATGTATTGTTAAGAACCAAATTCGTAGAGTGATAGCGTTATATAATGACACTTTTATCAAGGAGATTGTATTAGTTGACAGCCTCAGGTAAGCTTTTCCTGATCACTCAGTCTAAAATAAATATATAGTTACTTTTTATCATATCATCTTATGTGTCACACTATTGTTCTGTGTGTATGTATGTGTTTGTATTTGTTTATTGACTATTTTCTTACTGGAATGAAAGTTCTATGAGGAACTTATTTTTCCTTTTTTCATCAGAATATTTATTAAATGTCTAACTGCACGTGGCCTGAGCTGTGTATGGGCTGTTAAAGGCTTGAGTGCCTGGCTAAAACCAGGAAAACTGCCGCCCGTTTGCATGTTCATAGAACAACTACTGCTTATAGTTGAGCCAGCCCTGTGGCCTGCAAAGGAGGGGCTAATTATCCCAGAGTGACATTCTGCTGAACTGGAATGGAGCCAGGGGTAAGGGCACTGAGCCAACCCTTCCAACCAACCCTTCAGGACGTATCCTGAGCACCCAAAATAGCACCTGACACATAGTAGGTGGTCAATAAATGTTTGATGAATGGAAGATTTTCTTTTCTTTCTTTTTTTCTTATTGAGGGGAGGAGTGGCAAGATTCAGATTTGAGTGAGATATAAATAGCTTGAAGTAATTCATTTTCATAAAGACTATGCCAGGAAAATATATTTGCATAATAAAGGGAAACATTTCAACACTTTAAAAAAGAAGAATTAAGAACTCAATTTTAACGCTTGCTAGTTTTCATCATTGTAATCTGTTAAAGGAAAATATAAATTGTGATAATTAAATTTAGAATTCAAGAGAAATTTTGATTGGTGAAGTGATAATACATTTGTAATAAAAATTATGAATATAATTAAAATTTTAGAAAAACTTGAATACCATGAAATCACCAAAGGTTAAAAAGTCGAACGAAGCAAAATCTCTGAAGTAGATCTTAATAAGAATCTGGAGAAGAAAAGGAATATAAATTAGGTGATAAGTAGGATGGACGTTGCCAAAGCAGGCCAATCTGAGGCCAAATGTTGTCAGCTAAGATAAATGCTCTAGAACAGATGTTAGATGGAGCAACCGGGAGGTAATACCTACAGCCTATTGTTGAATTGGACTGTATTGGATCTATCGTGGTATGTCATTAAGAGCAGTGACTACGTTCCTTTTGTTCGTTGCTATTCCCAGTGGCCAACATAGTGCCTGGCACTTAGTATTCTCTGCACAAAGCTTTTTCTTGAAAAACTGAATTAATCTGTAGGTAGTAAATTCCTGAGAGCTGACTTGAGACATTTTTGGGAATGTCTTTATTCTCAGATTACCATAGGTTTTTAGTCATAGCTACTCCTATATCGTTTTTCACTGAGTTTCTCTTGATCTTTTGGGGTGCGGGATTAGAAGTTGTGCCTATGGTCTTTGCTAATAATATACTTTAAATTATTTTCTGCTGTGTTCATTTCTTATCTACAGCTGGACCCTTATTTTCGTGAAAGATAGAGGACAAGCCTCTCAGGTTTTTTGAGTTCTCCTAGCCAAAATTTAAAGCTGTGACCAATGTGCTAATCCCAAGATAGAAAGTCTTGTATTTATTTTCTTAGTGTAGTTACCGTAAATCATATTCCAAAGGGTTTAATTGTCCTGCTAAAGAAATCTGTATTACTTAGTTATGTAAATTATGATGATTGACTCAAGGGAGTAGGAATGAGTCATGAAAGCTTCTCTCTTGCAGTCAGTGATTTCAAATCTTGTTTGTATTGGTAGCATTGAAAAATTACTGAGTACTTGCTGGATGTGAAAAAACTCAATTCATGGAATGAAAGAGGTGGATTAAATTGCCCTTTTACCAATGTAAATAAGAAAAAGACTTAGTCTAGATTTTCTTCTAGGCTTTTATTTCATTTACAGTTTTTTTTCTTTTCAAAGATATGCTCCTGTCATTTTAAAAATCTTAAAAATTGATGAGTACACTTAATATGTTAGTGTGCCTCCCCGTACCCCAAAATGCTATATTAAATCAATGATGATTTTAATCAAGAGTGTGGCATAATATTAATGGTTTTATGTATGTCAACTGAAACAATCTTCCTTGAGGAGGAGGGAGTTGAAATTTACCACATAGTGATTATGTTTGTGAAATAATAAATAAAAGAGATTAATCCTATTATCAATGCCTGTTCTAATTAAAACTAAAGTAAATATATTACTAAGAGATACTGTAAGTACCAGGTGAAAACCTTATAAGAAAAATTAACGCAAATTAAGACTAAAATATTGGGGGCTGGCCCAGTGGCGTAGCAGTTAAGTTTGTGCGCTCCACTTCGGCGGCCCAGGGTTCACAGGTTCGGATCCTGGGCGTGGACCTATACACCACTCATCAAGCCATGCTGTGGTGGTGTCCCACATACAAAATAGAGAAAGATTGGCACAGGCTCAGGGCCAATCTTCCTCACCAAAAAAAAAAAGACGAAAATATTGCCAGAGATGGTGGGATTGTTTGATAGGTCCAGGTTCGAGCTCTATAAGGATTTTGTGTTATCAGCATAGTGTTTGGCATGTAGGAGGTACTCAATAAATAATGAATGATAAATAACTGCTAGTTTATTAGTATGGGAGTTTCAGAGAAGTGGGAGAAGGAACAGAGGAATAGGCAGCAGAGGGTTGCCTGAGCTATTAATGGTTGTTAAAGAACCAGAGTCCTATAGACGAGTGCTGTCTAATATGGTAGCCACTATCCACATGTGGCAGTTTAAATTAAATCGAGTTAAAAATTCAGTCTGATTAGCCATATTTCCGGTGCTCTGTAGCCACATATGGATACCATATTGGATAGTGTAGATATAGAACATTTCCTCATTGGTGATATAGACATTTTCTCTTATAGATTTTAATGATCCAGATAATTATAATTTTTAAGATAAGATTCTCAGTGTTTTTCCGTAAGATATTTGTAGTATTAAATTTATTTTGATTATTCTTTTATATCATGGGTACTCCACTAATTTTTATTTGTTATTCTGTGTTCTTAAATGTCATTTTTATCTAATTTTGAGACTAGCTCCCATTTTGTAATATAAATTAATGGGAAATTTTGAGATGATAACTAGAAATTGTCCTTACACTTAACAAAGAACATTAATTCTAAGTGAGGTAATGAATATAACAGTGAAAATTCCTTTTAAGTCTTTTACTATCCGTATTTTAAGAATGTGGGGTCTTTTAAAGCACCCTCTCTAGCTGTTAATGTGTTTTGGTTAAACATGATAATGTATTTGTAATATAGTGCCAGGCTCACAAAAGTTGCTGGTTAGATGTTAATTCTTTTAATGCATATATTCCTTCACTGGGGCATGGTTCCCAAACTGGGTGATCATAAGAATTTCCTGAGGAGCTTTTTAAAAATACAGATATCCAAGGCATATATATTATATAGTGTATGTATTAGTACACACAAAGGATTTTATCTAATTTTTCCTTAGCATTAACTCCTTGAGATAGAATTGTTAGCTTAAAAGATTTAATTATTTTTGAGATTTTTGATTCACAGAAACAAATCTCCTTCAGATAGGTTGCATCAATTTACAAACTTTGATTCCTCACATTTTTTCTATGGTGAGTACTATTAAACTTGTAATATTTCTCAGTTGATGAAAAGGATCTCTTATTTTATTTGTATTTCTTTGATTATGAGTGAGATTTAGTATTTTTCATAATTTTTTTGATATGCATTTTTTTTCTTCCTCTCCCCCCTCCTTTTTTTTTTTTTTGGTGAATTCCCTGTTTTTGGTATCTGTTCTCTCACATACCTAAGGCTCTTACTTTGAATCAGCAATAAGTTAAATGATAGGGCTAGAAGGTGATGACTGAAAACAAGAATTGGTGTCCAGAAGGGTGGGTGAATTTGATTACTCTGCCTGGTGCAGATATGGATAAGATGTTAAACCTATCACAAATCTGCAAAATTTTTGTACATATTTCCATCTGTTCTCTCAAATGGTATCTTTCAGGAGTAGTCCCTTTCAAACTGGTCCTTCTCTCAGTTTGAGAGTAGGGGAATTGGATTTAAAATTTTCTTGTGAGAAGAAAGCAAACTCTCATTTGAAGACCCATCATTATGATTGGTTCTGGACGGTGTTGGAATCAGTTTGAAATAATGCCATTAATGATGGCACCTAACAAAACCATTTGATTTCTTGCCTGTGTATAGATATGAGTAGAACAGAAACTCCTCAATTATGAGGACTGTTTTTCTTTGTGTTCCCAGTGCCTCATAGTATCTGGCCCTGTGAAAGAAAACTCATTTCCTCTACTCACAACACTTCTAACACCAGGTGTGTGGGTTTTCCACAGCAAGCAAGTCTGTAATTCTGTGAGGAAACCAACTGAATAGTTAGTGCAGACCCCACAGGTTAAGGGCTCAGTCCCACAAGACTACCCCTCACTTCAGACATCAATTGCAAGTAGTGGGTGCCCGGGTTACCCACACTTCTGTCTGACTTGGCGACAAATTAGCAGGGGGGTATGCATAACCTCCTCCTCAGGTTTGATAATTTGCTATCACAGCTCACAGAACTCAGGAAAACACTTATGTTTACCAGTTTATTATAAAGGATGTAAGAAAAGATAAAGAACAGCTAGATGAAGATGTGTATAGGATGAAGTCTGGAAGGATCCTAAGCACAGGAACTTCTGTCCCTGTGAGGTTGGGGTGTTCAGCAACTTGGAAGCTCTCCAAACTCCATAGTTTAGGGATTTTTATGGAGGCTTCTTCATGTAGGCGTGATAGAGGATTAACTCAATGTCTAGCTCCTCTCTTCTTCTCAGAGGATAGAGGGTGGGACTGAAAGTTCCAAGCTTCTAATCATGGCTTGTTCTTTCTGGTGACCAGCCCCCAGCCTGAAGCTATCCAGGAGCCCACCAAGAGTAGCCGCATTAGAACAAAAGACGCTCCTATCACTCAGGAAATTGCAAGGGATTTAGGAGCTCTGTGTAGGATGCTCCTGTCACCCCCCATCACTCAGGAAATTATAAGGGTTTTGGGAGCTCTTTGTCAGGAACTAGGATCAAAGACCAAATATCACAGCAAAAGATGCTCTAGCACCCCTGTCACTCAGGAAATTACAAGAGTTTTAGAGCTCTATGTCAGAAACCAGGGGCAGAGACAAAATACATATTTCTTATTAAGTCACACCATGACTAGGGGCTTTATAAGTGCTTGTTGACTATGATTACTTTTTTTTCTGAGTCTGGCCCTTTCCACCCTACCCTTATGATAACATCTCCATTTTGGGACTAATAAAACTATTGCGAAGTGTGGAAATCAACTCTTTTTTTCTTTAAAGTTTATTTATTTATTTAAAATATAAAATTGAAAAATTCTGATAAATATTCATAACCTAAAATCTGCCATTTGTAACCATTTTTAAGTGTACAGTTCAGTGGCGTTAAGTACATTCACATTCTTATGCAACCATCACCACCATCCACTGACAGAACTTTTGTCATTTGCAAAGCTGTACCCATTAAATAGTAACTCTCCCCCAGCCCCTGGTAACCACCATTCTACTTTCTGTCTCTATGAATTTGACTACTCTAAGTACCTCATTTGAGTGTAATCATATAGTATTTGGCGTTTTGTAACTGGCTTATTTCACTTAGCGTAGTGTCTTCAGGGTTCATCCATGTTGTATGAGGTGTCAGAATTTCCTTCCTTTTTAAGGCTGAATAACATTCCATTGTGTGTATATGCCACATTTTATTTATCTGTTCATTTGTCAGTGGACACTTGGGTTGTGTCCATCTTTTGGCTATTGTGAATAATGCTGCTGTGAAAATGGTATAAATCTCTCTTTGAGACCTTGTATTCAGTTCTTTTGGGTATACCCGGAAGTGGAATTGCTGGGTCATATGGTAATTCTATTTTTAGTTTTTTGAGGAACCACCATACTGTTTTCCACATTGATTGCATTATTTTACGTTCCTACTAGCAGTCCACAGGGTTCTCATTTCTCCAAATCCTTGCCAACGCTTGTTATTTTCTATTTTTTTGGATAATAAACTTCTTATTGAGTGTGAAGTAGTATCTCATTACAGTTTTGATTTTCATTTCCATAACGATTAGTGATGTTTAGCATATTTTCATGTGCTTATGGCCATTTGTATATCATCTTTGGAGAAATGTCCATTTAAGTCCTTTGCACATTTTTGAATTTTTTTTTATTGTTGAGTTTTAGGAATTCTCTATATATTCTGGATACTAATCCCATGAATTCTATTCTAAGTGAGTTATAATTCTGTAGCATATACTTTATTTTTTTTTAAATTTTTTTATATCTTTTTTTTTTTTGCTGAGTAAGATTCACCCTGAGCTAACATCTGTGCCAATCTTCCTCTATTTTGTATGTGGGTCGCCGCCACAGCACAACTGCGACGAGTGGTGTAGGTCTGCAACCAGGAACCGAACCCAGGCTGCCGAAGTGGAGTGTGCCGAGCTTAACCATTAGGCCACGGGGGCGGCCCCTGTAGCATATACTTTAATTTCCCGATAGACTTCAATATAGTAAAATTTTGGGGGTGATGAGGGGATGTGGTTTTATTTTTTTTAAACAGCTTTATTTAGGTATGATTAGCATACAAAGCAATGAATATATTTGAAATGTGCAACTGAAGTTTTGACATATGTATATATCTGTGAACTCACTGCCACAATTAAGATAGTGAACATATTCATCACCTCCCCAAACTTCTTCCTGTCCCTTTGTAATCCCTTTCCTCACCCCTTCATGTCCTTCCCCCTCTTCAGGCAAGTACTGATACACTTTCTGTCACTATAAATTAGTACATTTTCTAAAGTTTTAAAAAATGGAATCTATAGTATGTACTTTTGGGAGGGCTGGTTTTTTTCATTCAGCATAATTATTTTGAGATTCATCTCTATATATTGCATATATCCTTATTTCATTGCTGAGCAGTGTTCTCTTGTACTGTGTAGCAATCTGGGTCCAGTCAGGAGATAGAAACCATGCAGTAGGTTAAACAGAGAAAGTTTAATATCAAGAATTATTAACTATAACAAAAGAGTAACTATAAGATATAAGGAAACTTGATATGGAACTCTAGGGCTGTGGGAGACTGCCTGAGGAAGACACATTTGGGAGGGATTCAGACCTCATTGGAGAAGATGTGGTTCAGTCTACTGGATAGCAGAGAAGTGTGGTTTGTAGGCTGGAGGTGGTCTGAAGTTGCTGGATAAACAATAGGCAACTCATTGGAGTGCAAGAAGAGGAGCAGGGGATCAGCAGCTGGTGGAATGGGTGTGTAGTGGGAGTCCAGGTGCCAACAGGGGCAGGAGACTAGGAGTGTGTGGGCTGTGTTGGGGGCTGCAGGAGAGGAAGCTTGGTGTGTGTCCATCTGGGCACAGACAGCTGTGTTCAGTCTGAATGGGGGCTTGTAGAGGGAGTGTAGATGCTGGCACTAGCAAGAGGCCCTCAGCGTGCGCAGGGGCTCTGGTTTCCATATCAAGAGGGATGTTGACAGCTTATTATCAGGCTGAGGCTTTAAGGTCACAGAAGGTTTGTGGCTGGGACAGCACTCTACTGGAAGTCCTCACACCCACACATCCAACCTCCACCCCGCCAACCCGCCCAAGTCCCTTCAGTAAACTGGAGAGCCTCTTTCTACTTCAGTGTCCCTTGAGTGCCCTCTACTGAGAAAGCTTAACATGGTACTCATGTTAAAGGAATTTTGTTGTTTATCACACAGCATATATTGAAGGATGTATTCAGAGCTAAGGGGCAATAAATTGATAACTGGCACATATGGATATGCTGTAATTTGTTTATCCATTCACCTGTTCATGGACATTTTGGATTCTTTCTAGTTTTTCGTGCTTATAAATAAAGCTGCCATGAACATTAATACACAAGTTTTTGTATGGACATATATTTTCTTTTCTCATAGGTAAATACCTAAATGTGGAATGACTGGATCATGGTAGGTGTGTGGGTAACTTTTTTAGGAAATTGCCAAATAGTTTTCCAAAGTGGCTATACCACTTTTTGTTCTCACCAGCAGTGTGTGCGAGTTCCTCTATATCTTACCAACATTTGGTATGGTCATTCTTTTTAATTTTAGCCATTCTAATAGGTGTGTAGTGGTTTCTCCTTGTGGTTTTAATTTGCATTTCTCTAATGACTAATGAAATTGAACATCATTTCATGTGTTTATTTACCATTTGTATATTTTCTTTGGTAAAATGTCTGTTCAAATCTTTTACCTATTATTATTTTAATTGAGTTGTTTTCTTATTGAGTTTTGAGAGCTCTTTATATATTATTGATTCTATGCTTTGCAGAGTTTTCTCCTGGATTGTGGCTTGTCTTTTCATTCTCTTAACAATATCTTTTGAGGAACAAAATTTTTAATTTTGAGGAAGTCCGAGCTATCAGTTTATTCTTGTATGGATCATGTTTTTGTTTTTGTGTCTAAGATGTATTTGCCTAATCCAAGGCCATAAAGGTTTTCTCCTGTGTTATCTTCTGGAAGTTTTATGGTTTTAGGTTTTATGTTTAGTTCTGTGATGCATTTTGAGTTATTTTTTTTTATATGGAATGAAAATTGGATAGAAGTTCATTTTTTTTTATAGTGATATTCCGTTGTTCTAGCACCATTTGTTGAAAAGGTTGTCCTTTTGACTTTTGTCAAAAATCAGTTCATCATATATGTGTGGGTTTTTTTCTGGCTCCCTAATTTGTTCTGCTGATCACTTTGTTTATCTCAATGCCATTACTGTTTTGATTACTGTGGCTTTATAAGAAGTTGTGAAACCAGATTATGCTACCCATCAACTTTGTTCTTCTTCTTCAATGTTATTTTTGACTATTATGCTGGTTATCAATTTATTGCCCCTCAGCTCCAGATTCACCCTTTTCGCCTGCTCTGTGAAAATGGATCAGGCCCTTTAAATATTTTTTTTTGCCGGCTGGCACAAGGTTAAGCTTTGTCAGTAGAGTGCTGGAGAGACATTGCAGGAGGAAAGAGTTTTGCTTTTTGGTTCCTGTGTGCTTGCTTGGCAGACTCCAGCAGTGCACTTAGCTTCTCTGGCGTCAGCCTACATGGCTTCCCCGGTGTTTATCTCCTGCAGCATATGTGGCTTTACCAGCACTTAGGCTCCTGCAGGGCTCAAAGGGCAGCAGTAACCCAGTAACCAGCACCCCAAGGCTAGCAGCTTCTCCTTGTACCTCTCCCTCATGTGGGTTTGTAGCAGAATGCCTTGGTGGGTAACTTCCAGGTGAACAGCTTTTCTTAGCACCCTGAGGATGGATTTCTAGCAAGTTCCACAAGGCAGATTTCTAGAAAGTTCTGCTGACATGGCACCAGAGCAACTTGTCTGCTGTTCGGTGAGAGAGGACTGTGCCCTCTCCAATAAGGTATTGGGTCTCAGCTCTGGAATGGTTAGGGAGTTGGGGGAGGCCTTTACTTGAGCACTCTGTCTCAGCCCTAGCAGATATTGGCTGCTCTTGTATTCTTAAGAGTTTTCTTTACTTCTCACTAGTTAATTGTCGTTACTCCAACCCCCTGTTATAGTCAATGATTCTTTATACTTAATTTTCTCTTTTCAGATTTCTGTGTGGCTTCTCTCTCCTGATTGGATCCAGACCGATGCAACAATTCTAGGTTCTTTACATTTCCATGTGAATTTTAGAAGCAGTTTGTAAATGTCTATAAAAAAAAAGCCTACTGGGGTTTTTATTGGAATTGCATTGAATCTATAGATAAATTTGGGGAGAACTGACATTTTAACAGTATTGAATCTTGACCCATGAATAAAGTAGTTCCATTTGTTTAGATTTTCAGTTTCTTTCAGGAGTGTTTTATGATTTTCAGTGTACAGATCTTTCCCATATTTTGGCAGATTTATCCCTAAGTATACATACTTTTTTTGCTGAGGAAGCTTCGCCCTGAGCTAATATCTGTTGCCAATCTTCCTCTTTTTGTATGTGAGCCACCACCACAGCATGGCCACTGCCAGATGAGTAGTATAGGTCCGTGCCTGGGAACTGAACCCAGGCCGCTGAAGCGTAGCTTGCCGAACTTAACCCCTAGACCACCGGGGCTGGCCCACTAAGTGTGTTATATTTTTTATGCTTTTATAAATGGTATTTTTAAAAAAAATTCCAATTTCCAATTGTTCATTGCTAATATATAAAAATGCAATTGATTTTTGTATATTGGTCTTGTATCCTGCAACCTTGCTAAATTCACTTTTTAGTTCTAGTAATTTTTTTGTAGATTCCATTGGATTTTCTACATAGACAATCATGACTTCTGTGAATAAAGAGAATTTTACTTCTTCCATTCCAATCTGGATGCCTTTTCTTCCTTTTTCTTGCCTGACTTCACTGGTTAGACCCTCTAATGTTGAATAGAAATGGTGAGAGTGGACATCCTAGCCTTGCTTCTGATCTTAGGAGGAAAGCATCCATTATTTCACAATTAAGTATGATGTTCGTTGTAGATTTTTCGTAGTTACCCTTTATTAGGTTGATTAAATTCCTTTCTATTCTTAGTTTGCAGAGACTTTTCAAATCAGAAATGGTTGTTAGATTTTGTCAAATGCTTTTTTTATGTGTCTCTTGAGATGAGAGTTGTTTCTTTATCTTTTAGCCCTGGCTAATGCAAGTGTCTGTTGTTGTATACAATTTTGTATTGGCAGTTTTTTCCCTCAAAATGACTGCTCCCCATTCTGAAACACAGTTATTCTGCATGTATAATACCTGGGTTTTAAAAAGTACTTTATTTCCAGTATCATTTATAATTGGTTAAAATATAAACTACATTAATACTAATGGAATCTAATTATTGAACTGTGATATGAAAAAAACAGAGAAAAACTGAGACATGTTCAGAAAACACATATCTACTGAAATTGTTATTGAGTACAATTGTTTTAACTGTAAAGTTATGTTGAACATTACTGATGGGAGATAGCAGTGAGATACTTAAGCCTCTTTGGTGAATGTTTAGGAAGAGGTGAAAACAATGAACGAATTACATGAAGAATTTTTTAAAGCATGGAGGTTAACTGAAAGGCTGAAAAAAGCAAATAAGTAGACCTAACAGAACACAAGGAGCTCTGAAGAATGCAGTTGTTTCTTACAGACAATAGTTGGAGTTAAGGCAGTGTAGCTGGTGGCTTTGGTGAAGTGGAAAGAGTTGCCCTGGGATAATTGGGTTTAAATCCTGTATTTACCACTTACTAACTAGGTAAGTTTCTTGAACTAAGTTTCTCATTTCTCATCTATAGAATGAACCTAAGAATATTTATCCCAAGGGTTTATAATGAGGATTAAAGAGAATCAATTACATGAAAGTGTGTAGCAGTATAGTTAGGTGCTTAATAAATGTTTGTCTTTGTCTTTATTATTTTTTTAAATGACCAATGGAAACTTTACTTTTCTATTACCTGTTTCCCTAGTGATTATATATGGACACAAAAGCAGTACCCATAGTTACCTTGGAACCCATCAAGAAAGTAAAAATGAAGCAAATTCCTGCTGTGTTGACTTTCTGGAACTTTTCAGTTTGAAAGACAATTAACCAGAGCACTGTTAGCATAAGACTATTATTAGACAATGCAGGGTATGAAAAGGCTCTGAAGGAGAGTTCTAACTGGGGAAGGATGGTAGAATTTTTTACAGGGCTTTAGCAGGAGAAGGTCAGGCATAGTTCGGCTAGTTTGGAGAGTAGTCAGTCAAAAGATGGCTCGCAGAGAATTGATCTTGTAGATTAGCAGCCATGGGGCAATTTTGATTTATCAAGAAGGTTAGGGAGAAGCAGTTGTAGGGGGCTAGGACGTGAGAGGGCCAATGGAAAATTCTCAGGTTTTTAGTCTCTTCACAGATTTTTTTTATCATTGACTGTTGAAGTCTTCTCCTAGCCACCTCCCCCTCAAGTAGAAAGGCCCTTTGTCTTGGTCATGATTTTAGATCCCTTCTAGCTCTTGATCTCAGAAGGCAATCTTTATCAAACTTCAAAGAACTAGGAATTAAGTATTTTGTTGTGTTGGAAAGTTCTCTTAGTCTTTGCTCCTTGCATTCTTTGCGCTGTGTTTTGGATAATGTTATGTAGGTGCTCTGCTGTAGAGGAAACAGTAATGTATCATAATGAAAAGCTTCAAAGTAGATACATGGCTGGAAGGGAGATTTGAAGAGGGTTTTGCAGCAGCTATTTTAGTTGATGACACATCTTCAACTTCTATTGCAATTGACTTTTAAAATTTTGCCTTAGCCTTCTGTGATGATTCTAGTATAAGTCAAATGAGATCACGTTTGATAGCTGGTTTGCAAACTTTGGTATGTGCAGTCAACCTTCCAAAGCCTAACTGTGCTTTTCAGGGAGCTCAGCTTGTGACTGAATGGATCAGCTGTTCTCTTGCATGTTTTTAATGCATTGCTGGTTTCTAGCAGCTGGTGCTTAACACTGTTCCTTCTTGAGTTTGGTGAATTGTTGTCTGTGTTTCATATGATTTCTTTGCCTTTATGAGGTACTTTATGACTACTAGTGGATCCAGTCTCCGGTAAATATAATCTATGCTTTGAAATTAAATTATCCTTGTCCTCTTTAAGTACGTAAATGCTCTTATTATCTGCTAGTTTGCTTCCTGCTCTGTGGGTCCCTGTGTTCCTTTTGTAATGCTTGCTTAGCTTTTAATTGCAATACAAGGCTGTGTTCGTTAGCGTCCATGGAAGACATTAGCCTATTCAGACATTAGGAAAGTATGAATATTTGGCCACCATATTTAGGATTATTAGGGCATTTCTTCCCAACTTTTCAGAATATAGAAGAGGTGAGTTTTTTCTTTCCTAATTAAGCTCACCATAGACCTTGTGCTTTTCAAATCAGCTTGAATGGAAAAAATATATAAAGAATAGTATATGTGCTATTTCTACATGGATATACTTACATAACTATATTTGATTTACTGTGAGGCTCTCAGGGTAAATGTGTCAGATGTAATCACTATTTTAGTACTGTCATGTATAGTTAAGTACTTTTCCATAAATTATGAGAAAGTTATTTATAGTTTTTTTGTTGTTCTGCACAATATCACAGAAATTTCAATACTAGTGTGGCTTTCTCTTTTTGATATTCAGAGGAAGTTAGAGAACAGATTTATGTGTAACTAAATAGTAAGTCACTGGTGAGAACTTTTCTTTGTAATATATTACATTGCTCCTTAAACCTCATTCTCCTCCACTTGTAACATTTTGTAATATGAAGCTAATGTTCACTATCCTAGCTTTAATTTTCTGGGAAGTATCTTTTTTAGTCTTGATATCTTGAAATCTTGGGAACTCTGAAAGACTTCTTTATCTTTTTTTTCCTTCTCAAGAAAGTACTTTTGTTTACTATTGCTGTTTTTGTAGAAATTCCTGCTACCCACAGATAGAAATAAAAACATGCAATGATTTTAAAATCTCAGCTGTTTTGGACATTTTTTAAATTAACAAATCAGTTATTTAAAAAGTTCTATAGATGTATGATCTTTTGTCACTTTTTTCAGCTTTATTAAGGTATAATTGACAAATAAAATTATAATATATTTAAAGTGTACGTTGTGGTGACTTGATATATGCATACATTGTGAAAGGATTTCCACTATCTGGTTAATTAACACATCCATCACCTTACCTATTTATCTTTGTGTGTGTGTATGACAACATTTAAGTTCTCTCTTAACAAATTCCAATGGTATAATACAGTGTTATCGACTGTAGTCACCATGTTTTACATTAGATGCTCAGACTTATTCATCTTATAGCTGAAAGTTTGTACTCTTTTACCAGCCTTTCCCTATTTCCCCCACGACCTAGTCCCTGGCAACCACTTTTCTACTCTGTGTTTATAGGAGTTTGACTTTTTAATTTAGATTTCACGTATAAGTGATACCACATGTTGTTTGTCTTTCTCTATCTGGCTTATTTACTTAATATAATGCCCTCAAGTTCCATCATGTTGTTGCAAATGGCAGGATTTCTTTCTTTCCGGTGGCTAAATAATACTGCATTATTTATACATGTACACATTGGGCACCCCCCCCCCCTTATCCATTCAACTGTTAATGGACACTTAGATTGTTTCCGTATCTTGGCTATTGTGAATAATGCTGCAATGAACGTGGGAGTGTAGGTATCTCTTCAAGATCCTGTTTTCATTTCCTTTGTATATAGACCCAGAAGTGGGATTGCTGGATCATATGGTAGTATTACTTTTAATTTTTTGAGCAGCCTCTATACTGTTTTCCATAGTGGCTGCATCGATTTACAGTGCCACCAACAGTACACAAGGATTCCCTTTTCTCCATGTCCTCGCGAACACTTGTTGTCAATTGTCTTTTTGATGATAGCTGTTCTAACAGGTATAAGGTGATATCTCATTGTGGTTTTGATTTGCATTTTACTGATAATTAGTTATGTTGAACACCTTTTCAGGCAGCTATTAGCCAGTTGTAGGTCTTCTATGGAAAAATGTCTATTTCTTTTTTTAAATTCCTGCTGTAATCTGCCATTCATAGAGTTTTTTTTTTTTTTTTTTGCAGGGGAAGATTCGCCCTAAGCTAACATCTGTTGCCAGTCTTCCTCCTTTTTTCTTCCCCACCCCTTGCTCCCCAAAGCCCCAGTACATAGTTATGTATAGTTGTAAGTTCTTCTGGTTCTTCTACGTGAGCCACTGCCACAGCATGGCTACTGACAGACGAGTGGTGTGGTTCCACACCTGGGAACTGAACCTGGGCTGCCAAAGAGGAGTGCGCCGGACTTTAACTTCTAGGCCATTAGGGCTGGCTCAAAATGTTTATTTTTTTAATCAGATTGGTTTTTTGCTATTGAGTTGTATGAGTTCTTTGTATATGTTTGGATATTAACTTCTTACCAGATACATGACTTGAAAATATTTTCTTCCATTCCATAGGTTGCCTTTTCATTTTGTTGATGGTTTCCTTTGCTGTGTGGAAACTTTTTAGTTTGATGTAGTCTCATTTGTTTATTTTGTTTTTGTTGCTTTTACTTTTGATGTATCCAAATCCAAAAAATCAGTGTTCAGACCGATGTCGAGGAGCTTCCCCTTCATGTTTTCTTCCAGGAGTTTTATGGTTTCAGGTCTTATGTTCGTGTCTTTAATCTATTTTGAGTTGATTTTTGACTATGGTGTAAGATAGGAGGACTAGTTTCATTCTTTGGCCTGTGGCTGTCAGTTTTCCTAGCACCGTTTATTGAAGAGATTATCCTTTCCCCATTGTGTATTCTTGGCTCCTTTGTCATAAATTAATTGACCGTATATGCATGGGTTTATTTCTGGGCTCTTGATTCTGTTCCTTTGATTTGTGTGTCTCTTTTTATGGCAGTACTATACTGTTTTGATTACCATAGCTTTGTAATGTAGTTTGAAATCAGGAAGTGTGATACCTCCAGCTTTGTTCTTCTTGCTCAAGATTGTTTTGGCTATTTGGGATCTTTTGTGGTTCCATACAAATTTTAGGATTATTTGTTCTACTTCTGAGAAAAATGCCATTAGAATTTTGATAGGGATTGCACTGAATCTGTAGATCGCTTTGGGTAGTATGGACATTTTAACAATATCAGTTCTTCCAGTCCATGAGCATGGATTTATTTGCACTTTCCATTTAATTGTGTCTTCTTCAATTTCTTTCATTAATGTTTTATAGTTTTCAGTGTACAGATCTTTCACCCCCTGTGTTAAATTTATTGCTAGGTATTTTTTTTTTTTTTTTTTTTGTGAGGAGATCAGCCCTGAGCTAACATCCGCCAATCCTCCTCTTTTTTTGCTGAGGAAGACGGCCCTGGGCTAACATCGGTGCCCATCTTCCTCCACTTTATATGGGACGCCGCCACAGCATGGCTTACCAAGCAGTACTTCGGTGCGCGCCCGGGATCCGAACCAGCGAACCCCGGGCCGCCGCAGCGGAGCGCGCGCACTTAACCGCTTGCGCCACCAGGCCGGCCCCTATTGCTAGGTATTTTATTCTTTTTGATGCCATTGTAATGGGATTGTTTTCTTAATTTCTCTTTCTGATAGTTTGTTGTTAGTGTATATAAATGCAACTGATTTTTGTATATTGATTTTGTATCATGCAGCTTTACTGAATTTGTTGATTAGTTCTTACAGTTTTTTGGTGGAGTCTTTAGGATTTTCTCTCTATAATATTATGTTATCTGCAAATAGTGACAGTTTGACTTCTTCCTTTCTGATTTGGATGCCTTTTATTTCTTTTTCTTGCCTAATTGCTCTGGCTAGGACTTTCTTTTCTTTCTTTTTTTTTTTTTTTGGTGAGGAAGATCAGCCCTGAGCTAACATCCATGCCAATCCTCCTCTTTTTGCTGAGGAAGACCAGCTCTGAGCTAACACCTATTGCCAATCCTCCTCCTTTTTTCCCCCAAAGCCCCAGTAGATAGTTGTATGTCATAGTTGCACATCCTTCTAGTTGCTGTATGTGGGATGCCGCCTCAGCATGGCCAGAGAAGCGGTGCGTCGGTGCGTGCCCGGGATCCGAACCCGGGCCGCCAGTAGCGGAGCGCGCGCACTTAACCGCTAAGCCACGGGGCCGGCCCCTGACTAGGACTTACAGTACTATGCTGAATAAAAGTGGTGAGAGTGGGCATACTTGTCTTGTTCCTGATCTTAGAGAAAAAGATTTCAGCTTTTAACTGTTGAGTATGATGTTAACTGTGGGCTTCTCATATATGGCTTTTATTATGTTGAGCTATGTTCTCTGTATACCTACTTTGTTGAGAATTTTTATCATGAATGGTTGTTGAATTTTGTCAAATGTTTTCTGCATCTGTTGAGATGATCATAAGATTTTTATCCTTCATTTTGTGTGTGGTGTATCACATTGATAGATTTGCATATGTTGAATCCTCCTTGTATCCTGGAATAAATCCCACTTGATCATGGTGTATGATCCTTTAATGTCTTGTTGAATTTGTTTTGCTAATATTTTGTTGAGGCTTTTTGCATGTGTGTTCATCAGGGGTATTGGCCTGTAGTTTTATTGGCCTGTAGTTTTCTTTTCTTGTAGTGTCCTTGTCCGGTTTTTGTATCAGGGTAATGCTGGCCTTGTAAAATGAGTTTGGGAGTGTTCCTGCCTCTTTTGGTTTTGGGAAGAGTTTGAGAGAGATTGGTGTAATTCTTTTTTAAATGTTTGGTAGAATTCACCAGTGAAGCTATCTGGTCCTAACTTTTTTTTGTAGGGAGGCTTTTGGTTACTGATTCAATCTCCTTACTAGTAATTGATCTGTTCAGATTTTCTATTTCTTTGTGATTCAGTCTTGGTAGGTTGTATGTTTCCAGGAATTTGTCCATTTCTTCTAGGTTGTTCAATTTGTTGCTGTGTAATTGTTAATAGTAGTCTCTTATGATCCTTTGTATTTGTGTGCTATCAGTTGTAACATCTCCTCTTGCATTTATAATTTTATTTGAATCTGCTTTTTTTCTCAATAAGTCTAGATAAAAATAATTGCTACCTTTGTCTATTTTGTTTATCTTTTAAAAAAACTAGCTCTTAGTTTCATTGATCTTTCTTATTGTCTTTTTAGTTTCTATCTCACTTATTTCCATTCTGATCTTTGGTTTTCTTTTTTCTACTAACTTTGGGGTTAGTTTGTTCTTCTTTTTCTGTCTTATTGACTTGTAAAGTTAGATTATTTAATTAAGCTCTTTCTTTTGTCTTAATATGGGCATTTATTTCTATGAACTTTCCTCCTAGAACTGCTTTTGCTGTACCCCATAAGTTTTGGTATTTTGTACTTCCATATTCATTTGTCTCGATAGTTTTTGATTTTACTTTTGATTTCTTCTTTGATCTACTGATTGTTTAGTAGCATATTGTTTAACCTCCATATATTTGTGAATTTTCCAGTTTTCTTCTTGTAATTGATTTCTAGTTTTATACAGTTGTCAGAAAAGATGCTTGATGTGACTGCAATTTTCTTAAATTTATTAAGATTTGTTTTGTGGCCTAACATATTATCTATCCTGCAGAATGTTCCATGTGCACTTGAGAAGAATGGGTACTCTGCTGCTGTTGGATGGCATGTTCTGTAAATGTTCATTAAACCCATCTGGTCTAATGTGTAGCTTAAGTCCAGTGTTTCCATATTGATATTCTTTCTAGATGATCTATCCATTGTTGAAAGTGGGGTATCGAAGTCCCCTACTATTATTGTATTGCTATCTATTTCTCCCCTCTAGTTTGTTATTATTTGCTTTATATATTTAAGTGCTCCTATGTTGGGTGGATAAATATTTACAAGTGTTATAACCTTTTGTTGGCTTGACCCCTTTATCATTATATAGTGACTTTGTTTCTTATTATATCTTTGGCTTGAAGTCTATTTTGTCTCATGTAAGTGTAGCTACCTTTGCTTTCTTTGGTTTCCATTTGCATGGAATATCTTTTTCCATCTCTTCACTTTCAGTCTGTGTGTGTCCTTAAAGCTAAAGTGAATCTCTTGTAGGCAGTTGGATATTGTTATTTTATCCATTTAGCCACTCTGTATTTTGACTGGAGAACTTAATCCACTAATATTTAAAGTATAATCGTTGATAGATAGGGACTTACTATTGCCATTTTGTTCATTGTTTTCTGGCTGTTGTGTAATACTTTTGTTTCTTTCTTCTTTTCTCTGTCTCTTCCTTTGTGATTTGATGATTTTCTGTACTAGTATGTTTAGATTCCTTTCTCTTTCTCTTTTGTGTATCTATTTTAGGTTTTTGCTTTGTGGTTACCTTGAGGCTCATATAAAACATCTTATATTTGTAACCGTCTGTTTTAAGTTGATAACAACTTATATGTTCAAATGCATACTAAAGCTCTATGTTTTTACTCTACTCCTGCATGTTTTATGTTTTTGGTGTCATAATTTACATCTTTTTACCTTGTATATCCATTAACAATGTATTGTAATTATAGTTATTTTCTCTACTTTTGTCTTTTAGCTTTCATACTAGATTCATAAGTGATTTATCCACCTCCATTACAAATCAGATTAATCTGAATTTAACTGTGTTTTTACCTTTACCTTTATAAATGTGAAATTTATACTTTAATGTGTTTTCCTGTTACTACTTAGTGTCCTTTGGTTGCAGCTTGCAGAAACCTTGTTAACATTTCTTGTAAGGCTGTTCTAGTGTTGATGAACTTCTTAGTTTTTACTTGCCTGGAAAACTCGTTCTCTCTCCTTCAATTCTGAAGGACAGCTTTGCAGGTGAGAATATTCTTGGTTGACAGTCTTTTTTCTTTCAGCATTTTGAATATATCATGTCACTCCCTTCTTGCCTGTAAAAATTTTTCAGATTTTGCTGAAAAATCTGATAATCTTATGGAGGTTCCCTTTTACAGAACATGTTGTTTTTGTCTTGCTGCTTTTAAGATTCTGTCCTTATCTTTAACTTTTGATAATTTAATTGTAACGTTTTTCAGTTTGGATTATTTTATTTGAAAATCTATGGGCTTCCTGAATCTGGATGTCTGTTTCTTTCCCCAGCTTAGAGAAATTTTCAGTCATTTCTTCTTCGAATAAGCCTTCTGCCCCTTTGTCTCTCTCTCTTCTCCTTCTGGCACCCCTTTAATGTGTATGTTGGTCTGTGTGATGACGTCTCCTAATTCCTTTAAGCTGTATTCACGTTTTTTCATTCTTTTTTCTTTTTGCTTCTCCGATTAGATGAATTCCACTGCCCTGTCTTTGAGTTTGCTCTTCCTTTCTTCCGCTTGATCTAGTCTGCTGTTGAATCCCCCTGTTGAATTTTTCGGTTCACTTATTGTGTTGTTCAGCTCTGTGATTTCTGTTTACTACTTTCTTATATTTTTTATCTGTTTGTTGAAATTCTAGCTTTGTACATGCATTGTTCTCCTGATCTCAGCGAGCATCTTTATGACCATTATTTTGAACTCTTTATCAGGTAAATCATTTATCTCCATTTTATTAAGGTCTGTTTCTGGAGTTTTATCTTGTTCTTTTGTTTGGAACATATTTCTTTGTTTCTTCGTTTTCCTTGCCTCTCTGTGTTGGTTCCTATGCATTAGATAAAACAGCCACCTCTCCCAGTCTTGATGGAGTGGTCTCATGTTTATTATGAATCTTATCATTCAGCTTGGCCATAGCTCTTGATTGTCTCTCAAACCTTTGTGGTTGTCTAAGCTACTTTCTTTGTGGCTGCCAATAGTTGAAGGTATGCCAAGACCTGGCAGTGTCCCAAAGGGGAGGATCAGTCAGTACCTTTATGCAGGGTGATTGGAAGATGGACCCTCAGGGAGCAGCTTTTAAAGTATACAGTAGATGTTCTTCAGGGAAAGACTGGGATCTGGGTGTTTTTGTCTCCTCCCTCTGTGCTGTGCCCTGAGGTTTAGTCACTTAAGAATCATTTTTACAGTTTTCTACTGTCTTATGGGTCTTGTGAACACAAGCCCCACTTGCTACCAGAACCAGGCAATTAAGGGATCCATCCCCTGGATGGCAGCCACAATAGTCAGGGTGCCAGATGTGTGTACAAGCTTCTTCTAGGGAGATATTCATGATTTGGAGTGCTCTACAGGGCAAATGCAGAGATAGTGTCTGCTGGCTTCCCAGTCTCCAGGGAGGATTGATATCTGTCCCTAGATATGTGCTAAATTAGAAGCCTGACCCTCAGGCAGCAACTTTTAAAGTATATAAATAGGTCTCTTTTAGGGAATGACTGGGAGATGGGCATTTCTGTCTGCCCCCTCTGTTTTGAGCCCTGGGGAGATAGCCAGTTAAGAACTATTACTTTGCTACAATTCTGCTGAACCTGCTGCTGTGAGACCCGCAGGCTGCTAGAGCCAGGCTGTCAAGGGGTGTGTTCTCTGGGTGGCAGCTGCAGAAGCCAGGCAGCAGGCACGAGAGATGTGCACAAACTCCTTTCAGGGAGATACCAGCAATCTGGAGCTGGGCAGAAGGAGAATGCAAATATGGTGCCTGCTGGCCTCCCTGGCTTCCAGAGAGGTTTGCAGTTGGCTCCTAGATTTGTATTAAATAAGAAACCTGACCCTTAGGCTGCAGTGTTAAGATATGAAAATATGCATCTTGCAGGGAAGGACTGGGAGATGGGAGTTTCTGTCTGCTACCTCTGTGCTGAGCCCTGGGGTGGGTAGCCACAGTGAGTCCTTGCAAGCTCGCCAAGAAGTGTTTCTTTGTTTGCCATAGTCTTGTGGATCTCGTGGACACAAGCCCCATTGGCTTTCAGAGCTAGGTGTTTTAGGGGCCTCTTCCTCATATGGAAGTCTTACAAGTTGGGGTGCTAGATGTTGGGTCCAAAACCTTCACTCTTCATGGAGAAGCTAGTAGTTCTGAATTCCCTCCCATGCACATATGTCACTGTGTTGGGAGTGGGGTTTATGGTGAGAGTGTGTCTCAGTCTTTCCTACCCTTTCGATGTAG
The DNA here is from genome assembly GCF_020826845.1 of Diceros bicornis minor. Taxonomy (NCBI): domain Eukaryota; kingdom Metazoa; phylum Chordata; class Mammalia; order Perissodactyla; family Rhinocerotidae; genus Diceros; species Diceros bicornis. The sequence continues at coordinate 14,396,828 of NC_080763.1, forward strand.
GTTTTTTCTCATTCGCTCTATGTGTCTTAGTCACTCAGCTAGTTTTTGGATTTCTTTCAGAGGGACTTGTTCTATGTTTAGCTGTAGATTCAGTGTATCTGTGGGAGGAGGTGAATTCAGGAGCCTCCTATGTCACCATCTTGGACCAGAATCAGATTTGTGATTTTTAAATATTTGTTCCTTTGAATGAATAATTAACCAGGGAGTTAACTGAGATGCTGGTCATATCTAAAATATAACACAAAAATGAGTCTTAAAATGCATATGACTTCATTTGTGTTGGTGCATGATGAAACTTTGTTTTTGGTAAATATACTATTAAAGAATATATGTGGAATAATATCAAAAGGATTCTATGTTTTGTTTATTTATATCATACATATATGTAATTTGGGTTATAGACTTGCTTTGTAGTTTCATAAAATAGATGGCATGGCAAAGGAGAAGAAATATAAAAGATGAGCTTCTACAGAAATACCAAAGGGAAGAAGTGTAGTATGCTTTCTTTCTTTGTTTTTTTTTGTGAAGAAGTCTGGCTCTGAGCTAACTTCCATTGCCAATCCTCCTCTTTTTGCTGAGGAAGATTAACCCTAAGCTAACATCTGTGCCCATCTTCCTTTATGTTTTGTATGTGGGATGCCACCACAGCATGGCTTGATGAGTGATGCATCAGTCCGTGCCCGGCATCCGGGCCTGCGAACCCCGGGCTGCCGAAGCAGAGCACGTGAACTTAACCACTGTGCCACCAGGCCAGCCCTCTAGAAGTGCAGTATACTTTCTAATGTATTTTTTTAATGTTAAAAAAAAAAATTAAAAACTCTAAAACCCAAGGAAGCTGAGAAAGCTCCTTGCATTTATATAACAATTCTTATCTATTAGTTGCAGAGCAAAGACAATAGAATATTAATTACACAGTAAAAAATAGCTTTTAGCTGTGAGGACGTCTTGCTATCAAATTCTTTAGTTCATTAGATCTACTTTTGGTTGTTATTATTTTAAAAAATGTAATCGGGTGGTTCCAAGAAAAGCTTCAGAACAGCTGTAATTACAGCTGCAGATTTAGTCAAAATAGGGGTTTTTAAAGGCTCCTCACTCCCCTTTCGCATCTCTTTCCCTCACCCCAAGTAACCCAAATTTAGTTGTAAAAGTTTTGTTAAGCTTAGGATTCCCGAAACTGGAGTGCCATATGTTTAACTGCATGCAGATGTGATGATTATATATGACTCTTCATTAAGGCTCCCGGAACCTTTTAGTTCTGCTACTGCTCTATGCACAGTTAAATGATTTTTGTCAGTTTGTTTTTGCGTTGAATTTTATAGATATATGTGTATTCCAAACACAGTTTAGTGATTTTTAATCAAGATCCAGGCTTCTGTTAAAACTACTTAGAGTAATAACAGTTTTTCAGTCTAAATTTGAACTCATGTTGACATTATTACAAACTAACTGGAAATATCTGCAAAACGTTTTATCTGTGTTTTTAAAAATATTTCTTCAAATTTTACTCTGTTAAGAAAGTGCCTTTAATCTTGTCTAAAAGCAAATTTGGTAGATTTTTAAATTTTTGGAGCAAGTTCTATTATAATAAATCAGAAGTTAAATACACATCTGTGTTAGTGCTCCCCTCACTCTCCCTTTCTGTAGGTAGCTTTATGATCTAGGGATGTGGAAGTCATTCTAAGGTCTATTTTTCAGTTCATCAGTCAGGGATTGGATATAAGGGTTATGAAGAACTGTGGCTAAGAGCCAGGTTTGGGGCCAATCTCCCTCTCCCAATTAATTAACTGTCTCTTTTGCAGATGCTAGTTGTGGTGAATATTGATCAAGGCTGTAATAACATAACTTGGATTCTAACCATAATTTTACAGTGTTATCTTCTCAGAATTTGGTTCAAAACTGTAGCGATTTGCTGTTGAATCACACATAGAGAAATCGAAAGAGTCTTCTGCCAAAGCTAACAATTTAACACTTTCAAATAGAAAAGCAAATGAAACCTGCCTGTATGTTCATAGCACTGTGTTCAAGAGATAAGGGACAAAGATGTATGATTCTTACCTTCAAGTAAAATGGGTAGAAATGGTGCAAATATGTGCATTAAAATGATAAATCAACTTTTAGAGGGTTAATAAACTTGGGTTTAAATCCCCAGACTCAGGAACTCTTTACATCTAGACCAACTTTTTTATTATTACACATGAGGAAACAGATTCAAAGTCGAGTGAATTGCTTTAAGTCATTGATTAAATAGGAGATTTATGGGACATTGTAAAGATAAACTCAGGAGTAGCAATAGGTAGCAAGTTAACTTTGCTTTTGTAATCTTGGATGTCAGCTAATGTTGATTGATTGCTCACTATAGGTACTTTTTTAGAGAAACTGCTGGTTATTTTCTCTCGTGAGTCTAGTGGGATTATCAGCAGAATGTGGACTTATATAGTAGGTTATTTTTAGAGAGGGTAAAATTGAACAAAAGCCATTTTAGAGAATATTGGTGAATTCAAATGACAAGTAAAACACATTCATTAAGACAGAATAAGGAAACTATATTTACAAGATTGCTTAACTTTTAAAACATAGGTTGGTTTATAGGTGTGAGGGAAGACAGCAGGTAAAATTCAAGATGGAATATAATTTGGCTGATGAAGTTACTACTAATTCTATGAGGATAAAGGAAGAAACTTAGCAGAAAGAAACTTTTAGGAAGGGAAATAAAACTTTGAGACTTTAATAAGATAGGAAAAGTGAAATGTGAAAAGCAATTTAATTTTATTTAGGGACTGGTCATACAATTATCTCATTAACAAAACTTGTCGTCACTGTCTTCTTTCGTCGTCTTCCTTCCCCTACTGGTTCTCTCTGAGAAAGGCCATAGTGTGGTGTGATGTGATATAGTGCAATTGGCTTTGTTACTTTAGACCAGCGTGGTTTTAGACTAAAAGTTTGCTTATTAAGACGTACAAAAGCAAATAATTTTGAGTTAGTTACTTAGACTTCTGAGCTTTGGTTACTTCACAAAAAATGAGACTATGCCTTTGATGTGAGTGTAGGATTGTTGGGACAATCAAATGAAATCACATGAAAGTGTTTTAGAAACTGAAGACTTCACAAAGGTAAATAATGTTTTTATGTTATAACTGTAGATCCGATCCAGCATGACAAATATTTGAGAATCTAATATGTTAGAATCAGGGTTGTAGACTTTTGAATTCAGAAAGATGTAGTAGTCTTTGCCTTTAAGATACTTTCTGTCTAATTTAGGGAAGAAGGAAATAAAATACATAATGCAAATATCTACAGTATATGACAGAGTAGGAAAAGGGTGTTGAGAGGTTTGGCTGACCTAGATTTAGTCTTAAGGTAAAGAGCTACCCACCTAAACTTGCTCTGTGTCCGTGAGACTTGGTATGCCTCAAGTGACCAAGTGAGCGTTTTGATCTTTTCATATATATCTTCTGCTTTTTGAGCTTTTAGTTAAGAGTGGACAGATTTTTAACTTGAACCATGTGGTGAAAGTCTAAACTTGGGCTCTCCAATAGTTGCTGATAGGAGCTTGTTGATTTTTTAGGTATACAGATATGAGTCAGTAGCTGAGTCAAAGTGCCACAAAGAAAGTACAATTTTTAGATTTGATGAGTATCGTCAATTGGATAGGTTCCGGATTTTAACGTCTGGGTTGGATACCTTGACGGGGTCTTAGACAATTAAAGGGGGACTTTAGAAACATCTGTTCCAACCCCCTTGAAGATACCTTTTACTACAGAGTCCCAGAATTAGCTTGACTGTTCTCATAGTGAGGAATCTTTAATTTATTACGTGATGCTGTACACTTTCTTATGGGCCCTTATTTGGAGTTCTTTGTTTTTGTCAGCCTCAAATGACTTCCCTCTCCATCCATTGTTTTGTATTCGTTACATTTTATTGGATATGCTATAGGCTTGACTGAGGAGAGAGCCTGTTGATGGGGCAGCCAGAACCAGAAAGAACAGAATAATAGATTCAGGAAGCAGGAAAAAAAGGAAATAATGGTAACAATAATAGCTAATACTTATTAGCACTGAAGTTCCAGGTGCTGTTCTAAATGCTTTTGTTATATTATCTTACAACAGTCTACGGTGTTGATATTTTAATATTAAAAATTAGTTAAATGAAAGGTTAATTTAATAGTAAATGATAACTTAATAGTATTTACCCTTGTTGCAGACGAGGAAAGTGAGCTATAGTGCTTTGCACAGTGGGAGGCAGAGTTCATGCTAGGGCTGTTTGATTCTAGAAACCAAACTCGGTAACACCACTGCATATTGCTTCTTAGAGATAACCCGGAGGCCTCATTTGGAAAAATTCTCTCCCTCCTTTTCTCTAAGTGTGATAGCCATTAAGGATAAAAGATGAATATTTTAAGGCTAGTAACTTGGGTGAGGTAGGGGAGGTGGAGGAGGTGAAATACAGAATTTATTCAACATTTTAAGATTGAATGAAGGCATCAGAAAGAAAGGAACCTGAATATAATCTACTTTGCAAATCAGGAGGAAAGGGAATTTTGGTTAAGCTAGTGTAGTAACTAGATTTTATGATGCTATATAAGCATGAAAGCTTGGTATAGGAACAATTTAGTAAGAGCACTAGTTTATACCAGAGCTGTCCAGTAGAAATATAATATAAACTGTGCACGTAATTTTAAATTTTCTAGTAGCCATATTAAATAAGGTAAAAAGAAACAGATGAAATTAGTTTTAATAATACATTTTATTTAACCTAATATAGTCAAAATATTATTTTAACAATTAGTTAATATAAAAATATCCATGAAGTATTTTATATTCTTTTATTCCTATGTCTTTGAAATCAGTATGTATTTTACACTTATAGCATTTCTCAGCTCAAACTAGCCATATTTCACATGCTCAGTGGCCACATTTGGCTACTGACTACCTTACTAGACAGTGTATTTATATACCATTAGAAGATAAAAGATTGCTGTTGCTATGTTCATAAAAATTTCTGATTGAATTACAAATAGATGGCTTGTTCTCCCTCTGTGTATAGCAGACGAGGAGTGGAGGGCAATCTGGGACTGAAAGGCATCGCTATTCAGTTATGTCCAGAGAATCTGCTCAGGAGGGGAATGTATTTTTTATACTTGGTAAGAAGGGGTGGGGAAGCTTTACTAAATGTTTTGGCTTCCTGCTACTTGAGGTTCTGTGGGTGTTTTAGTTAGAGGGACTTCCATGGGATTCCAGAGAATTTCTGCTATCATATTAGTTCTGGGTTCTGGTTTTATATAAAGAGCCAGTGCTTTTTCTGTAGATAGAGCTCTGGAGGAGAAGCACACAATTTTTACTCTTGAAACATGATGTTTCTTGGTTCAGGAACTCTGTGTCTCTGTCTGGAACCCTTCACAACCTCCCTGATTTGCTTTTTGTGGGATTTAATATGTTTAAGGTTACATTCCTCAGGCAGGAATTTCTAAAATCTGCTTTTCCGTCAAAAACACCAACAACAACAAGTAAATAAACTTATCACGTAAAAAAACGACAATATATTTTTCCTAATTATGAAAGTGTAATATGCGTTCTTTGTAAAAATTTAGATAGTGGAGATACACTTTACATGTTTAATGAGCAGTCTCCAGCAGAAGGAAGTGTTCTCACTGTGGCTTCCTCCTGCAGTACTGGGGTTCCTTGGGCAGGAGCACTCCAGTGAATCAGAGAGCCTCTCTGGTTTGTAGCGGACAGGCAGTGAAGACTTTTATTTCCTTTAAGGAGAGACTGAACAAATGAGAGGTCTGTGTTCTTCCTGGCTGAGTTATATTTGTATATTGTTCTGTATTATGTATCATATATTATTTGGCTAAGAGCCTAATTTTAATGCATTTAATTAAAAATCTTCTTAGAGAGTTATCTGTAAAATTGTAAGATTTATAAAAACTAAATAACAGCTATAGGACTTGATTAACTTGTTGAGAGATACCACGTTAAAACGTTGAGTTCTGCTCTGTACAACTGAACAGAATAGAATGTACTTTTATCATCAGTAATTTTCATTTTCTGAATTTGTAGTTTTAGTGGTATGCTGCTGTTACCGGTATATAAATATAATCTTTTTTGCCATAACGAATTGTGTTTTATTTGATGTGAGTGAAGTCTTGGTTGAAGTGGGGGTAAAAGAGGTTTGTGGAAACCAGTGCTTATCATTTTGGGAGTGGGTATTGGGAACAGGCAAGCTAGAAATACACTTGGAAGAAAGAAAACAGTAGCCACTTGAGAGGAACTTGAGATGAGGAGAAAAACAGATGTTTTGAGAAAAGTTACAGTGTTTTAAAAAATAAATGATTCATACACAAAACTTAATAGTTAGGAACATAATCAAATTTTACAAAATTCGAGTAGAAAATATCACGTTAGAGAACTTTGAATTTCATATTTATTATATTCATATTTTGTGTGGGTGAAATATAGAAGTCTCTTAGTTGTTTTGAATTGACCTCCTTGTGGCTTCTTACACTTTTAACTAAAGATCACAGACCTTAGATGTCGAAAGTCAGGAGACTGAGTTTGTCAAGTTTTTGAGTTAAAGAGCTAACACTGAATGACTTTAGACTAGACGCCATTAACCTGTCTGTTCATATTTTCTGTTGGAAGGTTAATAGTCATATTTACCCTTGTCGTGGAGTTATTACTAGTTTATCATTCTAAAGTGCTATGAAAACATTAAACACTCTTTAAATATTGTATTTATTAGAACATTCCTTAATACAAAGTGGTTCATGCATTAACCCATACTTAATTTTTGTTATTATAATTACCTGTCCTTGGCCACCCGTCATAGTCCTATGCCTGTCCTTCTTTAATTCTTAGTCATATAGGAACATTTGTGAAAGTGTGCCTAGGCTATGATTGATTTGGGGATGACTTTACTGAATGAGGATGACTTGACAAGAATTTTCTTGTAAAGGATGGTTATGACTGTGGAATAGTTTTGTACTCACTGTTGTTGCCCTGCTGCTTCAGGAGTTAGCCTAGGTTAGAGTAAAGAGTTCAGGTTTTAGAGTTAACATGGATTGTCTTGAATCCTGTCTGTGCTCTTTAACTATCCCTGGGCAAGTTACTTGCCCGGGCAAGTTACTAAACCTTAGTTTCCTCAACTGCAACTTGGGAATGATAGCAACCACCTCTTACGGTCATTACGAGGACCCCCACAAAATAATATTTCTATTATTAGGGATAGCAGCGTACTGTTTTTTGTTTTTTCAGTAAAGACAGTTTTTTTAGAGTGGTTTTAGGTTCACAGCAAAATTGAGAAGAAAGTACAGAGATTTCCCATATGCCCCTGCCCCCACACATACATAGCCTTCTCAATTATCAATATTCCCCCCCAGAGTGGTACATTTGTTACAACTGATGAACATAAATTGACAAATCATAATCACCCAAAGTCCATAGTTTACATTAGGGTTCACTCTTGGTGGTGTACATTCTATGGGTTTGGACAAATGTATAATAACATGTATCATGTATAACATTATTATAATACCATATAGAGTCTTTTCACTGTCCTAACAATCCTCTGTGCCTATTTATCTCTTCCCCTCAACTTCCAGCCCTGGACAACGCCTGATCTTTATACTGTCTCCATAGTTTTGCCTTTTTCAGAATGTCGTATAGTTGGAATCACACAGTATGTAGCCTTCTCAGATTAACTTCTTTCACTTTAAGGTTCCTCCTTGTCTTTTCATGGCTTGATAGCTCATTCCTTTTTAGCACTGAATAATATTCCATTGTCTGGATGTATCCAAGATTACTAATCCATTCACCCACTGAAGGATATCTTGATTGCTTTCCAAGTTTTGGCAGTTATGAATAAAGCTGCTATAAACCTCCATGTGCAGGTTTTTGTTTGGACATTAGTTTTCAACTAGCAGCTACTACTACTTTTTTTTTTTTTTTTTTTGGTGAGGAAGATTAGCCCTGAGCTAACATCTGTCGCCAATCCTCCTCTTTTTGCTGAAAAAGATTGGCCCTGGGCTAACATCCGTGCCCATCTTCCTCTACTTTATATGGGACGCCGGCACAGCATGGCTTGACAAGCAGTGTGTAGTTCTGCACCCGGGATCTGAACTTGTGAACCCTGGGCCACGGAAGTGGAGCGCACGAACTTAACCACTATGCCACCAGGCTGGCTCCATCTAACAGCTACTTTTATTGCACATTTATTTGTTTTAGCCAGACACTGTGTTATGTACTTTACATGCAGTATATCCTTTAATTCTTATATTTATAATAGATTATGTAAAGTTCATGGCCCATGGTAATATATGTCCAGTAATTGGTTGCTGTTATTTTTTCTCTGTGTTAGTTCCAAGCATGTAGTTTAATCAGAAGTTGAGACTGTTAAGATGAGAGACAGTAGTGGGCATTCTGATCAGACATAAAGGACTTATTGGGAAGTTGACAGTGGTTTGAAGGTGAAGTATATATTAAAGTTATAGTTCAAGGATAATCTGCGTGGTAATCCCTTAGGAAGCTTGTTAAAATGTGGAGTTTTGGGTTCATCCTCAGAAACTCATACTTTATGAATCAGAATGGTCATGGACCCTAGAATTCTGCAATTTTATGAATTTAATACATAATTCTGATTCACTATGAAGTTTGAGAATCATCTTTTTAATTTATTCTCCCTGATGTTTCAAAAATGATTCTGGTGATTTTTAGTTATTTTTCTTTGATGTAATCAAGCTTTCTATTTTATTGGTGGTGGAAGGAGTAAATCTTTCTCATTTAAATTTTTCACATGATATATAATAAATACAATTTTTCTATGTTATGAGGGTAGGAGGAGTGGTGATATTTATTCATTCAAATAGTATTTAGCAAATATCACTTATTCGAGGTATATTTTTATTTTTTTGTGGATATATTTTACTTTATTATTCAAATAATATAGTGTTTTTGAATTGAGTAGGAAAGGAAGGCAGGTTGAGAACATACTACTATGAAGATAGGTGGAGAGGTGAAGAGAGTGGTTTTCTGTTGTTAAGTAGAAGGAAAAAATAACTACAAGTAATTTACATAACTAATGTGAATAATTAAAACCTGATGGAAATTTTCAAGGAGTTTTGGTATGGGTCATTTTGTTAGTCATGTTAGTTAATGAAAGAGTCATATCAGGAATGCTCAGCTTCTGTGTTTTTTGACAGTTGCCTTGCCTCCTAAGAACACTCTTGGGTTTGGTCTATGTGGGCTTCCTGGGAAGTCTTACTCCACTCTTTGGGAAATCAAATTGCATCCCTACAGTGCTTCACATGGACCTTTTAGATTCTTCAGGTAAAGCCTCATCCAAAGGAACCAATGAGTTGCTTCAAGTCGTAATTTTAAACCTAGGTGTGTAGAAGCTACATTTCAGTGAGTCTTTGCATTGGTATTTTTAGCCCCCAAATCTTTCTTGCTCCAGCATCCACTTTAATAACTCTTAGAGGCTAAACAGCTCTATTTTAAATATCTATAGTTTTGTTCATTCTCAGAAACTAGGTCACCAGGGCTTTGTCATTGTTAATGAGAAAGGTATTGTACACTTTTTTTTAGGCACATGCTTGGACTGAATAAACCTAACACATCTTAGAAATTGTTGCTCTGCTTTAAATACTCATAGGATATAATTTTGCATATATTGAACTCAATCTGTTTGCCAGTACAATATTATTATATATCTCTGGGAACTTTGGCTATTGTGCTATTTAGAAACCACATGGGGCTGGCCCCGTGTCTTAGCGGTTAAGTCCACGCGCTCTGCTACTGGTGGCCCGAGTTCGGATCCCGGGCGCGCACCGACGCACACTTCTCTGGCCATGCTGAGGCCACGTCCCACATACAGCAACTAGAAGGATGTGCAGCTATGACATACAACTATCTACTGGGGCTTTTGGGGGGGGGACCCTTTAGAATCCACATGGATTATTAGAACTTTCTAGTAGGCCTTTTACTGACAGCCTCTGTCTGACCTCTCCTTTAAATGTCGTCGTCAACATTTTCAAAAATTTGGGTCTTTCTGGGACTGGAATTTTTGCTTTTGTAATGACGGAAGCAGAGAGTGGACTTTCTTAGAAGTTAGGAGCAGCGGGGTACAGGAGAGGGGAAGAATCAGAGTAAATTTACATCATGCCTGTTCCATTGTGAAAACAAATCATAGCCTTATGTACTTTACTTTTTTCAGGGTGGTGGTGGTAGTGGTAGGGGCAGTTGTAGGGGTGAATCAAGGAGGCATTGAGGAGAATGTATCTCCTAACATGGGGTTTCAATTATTTCCCAAATGTAGACAACAAAGTGGTTATTATTGTAAAAAATTTTCCATAGGATTGTCTCGTGTGCGGTATTGGTATGTTTAACACTCACCCCAAAATATTGACAATATTAGCGTTAGAAGTAACCTCCTGGGTTGCTGTCTTCTCTCTCGTGTTCCTCTCTGTGTGTGGGTCACAGACCCATAACAGTGTTGATATAATAATATCACTATTATAACTCTGTTGATTTTTTTTTTTAACCAAAGAAAAGCACACTGATTTTTTCCCTTTGCTTTTTACAGTGTTTTTATTACCAATAATTATACTTTCCTCCTGAATTTGTTTCAGAACATTTTGGGATGGTATTGGTACGCATAGTATTAATTTGTGGTTAAGAGTTGAAGCTCTTAAACAGGACTCGCTGGGTTCAGTTTTCAGCTCTGCCACTTACTAGTTGTGTGACCTGGGCCAAGTTAGTTATTTTATATAACTCTTGTTTCAGTTTTCTTATTAAAACAGAGATTATAAAATTATTTACTTTATAGACATGCATTGAGGATTAAATCATTTTGTAAAGAACAATGCCTGCAAATAGTACAGGCTGAAAAAATATTAGTTTTTATTAAATATTAGTTATTATTGACTCACTAAGATAGTATTCTCAGTAAACTCAGACTTTAAAAGTAAAAAAAATTCATATTTAAAACTTTAGAAAAATTCAACTTAGAAAGTCATTTTTAGGGACACACACACACACACACACATCTTTCTCAAACTGTTGTAGAACAGTGTTTTTCTAGCTTTAATGTGCATATGGATTACTTGGGGATCTTGTTAACGTGTAGATTCTTACTCAGTAGTTGTGGAATAGGCCTGAGATGCTGCCTTTCTGACAAGCTCCACAGGTCGTCTGGATGTACTAGTCCTTAGACCCTACCTTGAATATTCAAGTTATAGAATGTTCCATTAAGTGGTTCTCAATTCCTCTGTCAGAACATTATAAACACTTGGGTGTTTTTTGTTTTTGTTTTTTTAAATATACCCAGGCTCCATCTCAGACTGGTTAAATCAGATCTCTGGCATTAGTGTTCTGGGCTTCATCATCATCATCATTATTATTTTTGTAAAAAATATTCTAGGTCATTCTTATGTGTAAATAGCATTAAGAGCTACTGTAGTGATTTGAAGAAGAGTCAGTAAGCTAAGAAGCTCCGTTTTATGTCTTCATTTGCTTTATCTTCTGTCATTTTAAACATGACGAAGGACAGCTGGTCAGAGCTCTTAACCCGAGAGGCAGCTAGCATGTTGTCCTGAAGTTTTCTTTTCACTAGACTGGACTAAAAAGTTTGAACCTTTCTTCATGGATCCGATTTTCTGTTGCTTTCGTCATTTTTGTAATCTTCTTTGGACTTTCCCTAATTTCTCAACAGCTTCCTGAAAGTATAGTAACTCAAACGCAATATAAAGCTGCTTTAACAAAACGGAACAGTGGCAGAGGCAGAAGAACAAAGTTCCTTCCACTTCTTAAATTCTGTAATTTTTTATTATTTAACGTGGAAAACTTATATTTGTTTCAGACTTTTTATTGGCCTTTTCTTTATGTTTTTGGGGGCTAAAATGTGTTTTCTACCATGATATTTCTTTTAATATATTACTTTCTTAGGTTGTGTTCCTTCTTCTTTCTTTCTCAACTGTACTTCTTGCATCCATTTCCCATCTTGTACTTATTTTTGGGGAGAGGCATAAATATTTTCTCATGGACTATCATATTTTGGGAGAATAGTTTTTCTAAAGTGATCAAGATCATGCTGAATTTTATTCTATCTAGCTATGATGTATCAGTTACAATCTGAACAGAGAAATAATCTACACTAGCTACTTCTGCCAAGAACACTTAATATAGGTAATGGGTTATATAGGTGTTGGAGGGCTGAAAAAGCAAAAGGGAAACACTAGAGTAACACAGAGACAATAGTTGCAGAAAGCAGCAACCATCCACAGGGCTGGGGGAACAAAGAACAGCTTGGAGTAGAGTGGAGGGAGTACTGCTTGGCTGTAGCTGGTACTTCTGAGGGGTACTTCTGAGACTGCCAGAAAAAACTGGTGGCTGTCACCAGCTGCTACTGCTGGGGTGGAAGGCCTATGCTGGGGCAATGCTGACTGGAAAAAGCAAGTTACTCCTTCTAGTGCCCTTATTGGCAGTCTGCGGAAGCTAGACGGCAAAAGAGAAAAGTAGTTTCCAGAGTTCTATTTTCAGCATTAAGGGTGGATTTGAGCTGAGAGACAGTAGCTGAAGAACCAGCACATATAGCTTTCTCCTCTTTTGGTTACATGATGGCATAGAGTTTTGGTCTATTGGTCTCTTTCTTAGCCACTGGGACCCCCATGCTCTTAGTGTCTAGGATTTGGAATGAAAGGAGTTATTATTATCATTTTTAAATTAACTTGTCTAGTTAATGTGATTTGGGGCATGAGACATGACTGCTTGCTCCATGATAACTCTGTCACAGCATTTCTTGGGACCTGAGATTTAATCATTAGGTGTTCATTTCTTTGGCTTTTCGAGGGGTTTCTATTTTTCAAGATCTCTTATATAAAATGCAAAAATTGTGACAGGAGTAATGATGCTATAAACCAGAGGTTAAAAATAGGTTGTTTATTGGCCAAACCGATAAGTGGGAACCAATCTTTGAACAGAATATTATACTTTCTCTCTCATTCTAATATTCTTGCTGCAGAGTGTCTCAAATTTTAATGTGTGTGTGAATTATTTGGGAATCTTGTTAAAGGGCAGATTCTGATTCAGTCTGTCCTTGGATAGGCCCTGAGATTGCATTTCTAACAAGCTTCCAGGGCAGGCTGAAGCTACTGGTTCCTACATCAGACTTTTCTTCTCCCTTCTCTGCTTTGAGAACCACTGTTCTGGCTTGGATCCACTGTTGGACCTGGCTTTGAAAAGTGGTTGAATGGTGAGTGATTATAAAGTAAGAGTTCTTGCAAGCCTGCCTGACTTTCTAGAAATATTTTGAGCAACCTTAGAGGTATTTGTGCTGTTTCTTTCCAGGTGGGACCAGAAGCGCATATGCCTCTGAATAGGTTGACTTTTCTTCCATAATTTTGATGCTACTCTGGATGCAGAGGCATGCCTATCATTTGTAGTTTTCCTGGAACATCTGAGGCTTTTCAGTAATTGTGTACATGTTTAAGGGAAACTGACTAATGAGAGATGGGATAAGAGGACAGTTAGCAAATTCATGCCTCAGATATCTTGCCTTCATTAAAGCCATTATTCTTGATTAAACAGGGCTATCTGTGGATTTCAAAAATTGCATTTAGTTTGAATTTCATACTAATTGCATTGCCCCACTTTTGAGCTTTCATTATATTTAAACTTGTCATCGAAGCGTAGGGTCTTGCCTTGAGCTAAATAAATGCTAGTCTATCTTAATGGAACTTTGACTACAACCCAAATTTATGAAGTTGTTAATTGCTCTTTACATTTGGATTTTACTTTACCAAGGCATACCTGATAACATGAATAAAAAGTTAATCTTTTACTCAGTTGCCATCCTTCAAGATCCTCTCTCTGCCTCCCTCTGCCCCCCCCCACTCCCCTCCTTCGTGGATCTTTCCTTTTGTCTTTACAGACCTAGATTTTCAAAGATTCTAGGTACTTTCTTTTTTGTCTATTGGTGCTTTATATGAATGTTATCCTTAAATTTTTAATTTGGGCTATGGATAATAATTTATGCTACAGATAGAGAAATAATTGGTCTCTTTATCACCTGAGGTAAAAGAGGTAAAATGAAAGTTAAGGATTCAGGGGATTCCTACAGAAAAGAAGGGTGAAAAAAGCTCCATTTTAGGATCCTAAACAAAGCATTTTGATTGGCATATAGAGACCCTTGCATGCACACAAACGTCCATATTTGAATATTTATAGAAGATAATCTGTCAAAATTACTGTTACTTTAATTTGCCAAGCTTGGTTGATTGCTGCAGTTGGATATTAGTTGAATTCTAGATGAGGAACTGTAACTGTGATCTGGTGTGGAACATGCTTTTTGTCCTTTAAACTGTTTGAGTATTCCCGCCGCCCCCCCCCCCTTTTTTTTTCACAGTGGGGCCTTTTTGTAATAGCCGAACTTGCTTGTTGTTTTTTATGGAAAAAAATTAAAGTAGAGTGATAATGGTAAATATTAAAAAGAAGCTTACTTTAGTTAAAAAAATCTACTCACATTTAGTGATCAGGAATTGTTTAAGTAGTTTTAACTATTTGTCCACTGTTTGCTTCGAAGGAGCTGTCCGTGGAGAGTTCAAACCTAGGGATATATATCTCATTTTAATGGCCGTTGAGGTTTTATGTGAGATATGTTTCATGTTAAAATGAAGAAAGTGTATCATTGTAGATAATTAATGTTACCACTTTCTTTTGTCTCGTTTTGAACAGTTGATAATTTTAGTGACCCAGATTCAAGCAATATTGTCTTCCTTTGGAATATCACCTGGTTTTGTCAGCTTTTTATGTTCTAGGGGAAGGAAGATAAGCCATTTTTCATGGTTAATATTGAAATAACTTTGTTAATCAAATTTTTCTCTTTTTAAAGTTAGGGAAACTTTTCTCTTTAGGTAGTGTCCCCTCACCCAAAAACACTGTATTATTTATTGATGCCGTATCACTATTCCTCAAAAGATTTCACTGAGACTACATTATTTCAGCTCTAGAGATGATATGGTAACTTTCTAAAAGTCGTATGACTTTTTTGGAGCAGGACTGCATGCTGTGCTCTCTCTGCTAGGCTATCGTGTCTCTTTTACACAGCCAGCCATTCTCACCTGAATAGTTTATTTTTACATATATAACACCTGACATGACTAGATAGTCTTAATTTTTTTTGCTTTTGATGTTTTCATTTTTTAATCTCTTGTGAACTGACATAATTGAATCCATTTTGTTGGTTATTTCTTTAGCTAGAAACTATGTCAAGTACTAAGTCTCAGTTTTACTTAGATATTGACTTTATTTTGGGGTTTCAGGAATGTGGGGTCTCAGAAATATATTTTATATTTAGCAAATTAAAAGCGGAACTTTCTTTTAGAATGTTCTTTTCTATCTTTCACAAGTATCCATCTTCATTCTCATTTGAAAACTCTTTTTTGGGTAGATTAATCTTTTTTCTAGGAGCTTTTATATAACCTTTCACTTGTTACTATGGTCCTTTTCCCAATTCTTTTTGTCCCAGTTCTTTTTTTTCCACTGTCATTTTGTCTTTTGCCCATCCTCAAATCATTTCCCATGTATCTCACCCTAATTCTTATTATCTTCCTAGGAAAATTATTTGTCCAACTCTGTAGCTATCCTCTGGCTGAAGAGCAAGATTATTAATAATTCCTTAAGATGTTACCCAAGCTCCTAATTTTGTAATGGTTCACCATCTGTTCACTGTATAAAGGGCTGAGAAATGTCTGTTGTACCTAATGCATCACAGATGTGGAAATAATAAAATAAAATTTACATATATGTGAAGTGAAGATACTGCTAATATGTTCCCTTGGGTTTGGCGCTTCTGATATTCTTACTGTGTTTGGAGGCTTATTTTGTAAGATGTTTTCAAATTTCTTAAGGTGAATTAGATATGTTCATCTTATTTAACCAGCATGCTTTTGGTTAAGTATGTTAAAACTCAGTTGAATAAAATTTGTCAGTAATATAAAAATTAATGAGCTATTTTACAGTATGGTTTGGAAAAAAAATTAGCTGTATATCTTGCTATAAGAACAGCAGACAACACTATACAGTGGACTGAGATTTCCTAAGTGAATTATTTCCACAAGGATAGCAAATGTTGGGAATTGGCATCCAAATGTCAAATTTTATGTACAAATTTTAGTTTTCTACTGATTTTTTTTCCTGAGGAGGAAAAATCTTAAATTTGTTTAGAAGGCATTATAATGCTATTTTAGGAATTAAGAAACAGGCTTTGTTTTTCTGCAAATTGAGTAGTAAGGATAACCAGTGAATTGCAGTACTTGATGGATTTTTTAAAAGCCCTTATGGAAATTTAATATTTAGGTGTTTATTTAGGAAATATTTTAGTTTGTAATAATGATTTGGGATCTATATGATCCCTACAATATTTGATTGTCCACATGTTTTCATTGCTTCAGAAGGAAAAGATGAAGTGTATTGTTCAATAATTTGCATTTTGGCATTATTTATAGGGTAAACACTATGATTAATCCTATTTTAGGTAATTTATGTGCCATTGAGACAAATTCAGATCTCCATTTTTTTTTTACTTGCCCTAATATCATAAGTGTGTTATATGTCACTTTATTAATTAGTAAAATTTGAAGGTAAAAATTGAAAATGGAGATGGTTTTGTGATTTCCAGTCCCGCACATAAGGAGCTTAGAAGCCATCACTTTGTCCGAACACCAAGTGAAAACCTGAACAAACTGAAAAATCAACAACTCTTAGATCTGTCAGAGAAGTGAGGTCATAGAGCAGACTGCTGCCCCACAGATTGGAGAGACAGATAGGCAAATACAGAGAATGACAGCTTACCCTAGCAGAAACCCAGGGCCAGAAAGCTCCAAGGGAACCAGTGCTGGGTAGAAACCGAAAGTGTAATTAACAAATTGCTGGAGGCTCTGTGTGGACAAGTCTGAGGTAAAAACTCCAGGGAGGCTCCCTTGCAGGGAACTCCCACACTTTCACGATTTTACCTCCAGGAGCTCTACCAGGTCTTTACAGTGAGTATCAGAGAAAAATCCCCTCCTGCTTCCTGCAGGAGGAGGGGAAAATAACCATTTTGAAATCTGCCAAGGCATTCTGTTTTTCTTAAAAGATCTGTCCTCCAGAGAAAGTATTTTACAGGAGCCTAACCTATTAGGGTGTTATCAGACCCTCACTGACCTGGAGGAAGGGAAATACCCAACACTACCCTGCTCTAGCCTTTCATGTGGAGGAAGGGAAATATCCAATTCTAGCCCCTTTTAGCCATCCAGTTTTGCTTAAGAGGTGGGGGCGGGACTGAGAAGAACTTGTGAAGTTCACAGCTCAGGAGCACAGGCTCACCAAAACACTAAGACCCTAATCATGGGACTGTAGGATGCTTCTGCTCCTCCTCCTACACCTTACCATGTTACTAAATGCTTATTTGCTGCAGTTGTTTTTACCCAGGGCATGATATCTGGCTTCCAACAAAAGAAATTACAAGGCATACTAAAAAGCAAAAAACACAGTTTAAAGAGACAGAGCAAGCATCAGACTCAGACTCAGGCATGGCAGGGATATTGGAATTATCAGACTGGGAATTTAAAACAACTATGATTAATATGCCAAGGGCTCTAATGGAAAAAGTAGACAACATGCAAAACAAGTGCATAATGTAAGTAGAGAGATGGAAATTCTAAGAAAGAATCAAAAAGAAATGCCAGAGATCGAAAACACTGTAACGGAAATGAAGAATGCCTTTGATGGGCTCATTAGTGGACTGGACATGGTTGAGGAAAGAATTTCTCTGAGCTTGAAGATATGTCAATAGAAACTTCTAAAGGTGACAAGCACAGAGAAAAAAGATGGAAAAAAAAAGAAAAAATATCTAAGGACTGTGGGACAACTATAAAAGGTGTAACATACACATAATGGGAATACCAGAAGGAAAAGAAAGAGAAAAAGGAATAGAAGAACTATTTGAAGCAGTAATGCCTGAGAATTTCCCCAAATTAATGTCAGACTGCAAACCACAGATCCAGGAAGTTCAGAGAACACCAGGCAGGATAAGTGCCCAAAACACGTCACCTAGGCATGTCCTATTTAAACTGCAGAAAATCAAAGATACAGAAAATAATCTTGAAAGAAGCCAGAAGAGCAAAGGTAGGAATTATATCTGACGTCTCTTCAGAAACCATGCAAGCAAGAAGAGAGTGGAGTGAAATATTTATTTATTTATTTTTGTGAGGAAGATCAGCCCTGAGCTAACATCCAATGCCAATCCTTCTCTTTTTTTGCTGAGGAAGATTGGCCCTGGGCTAACATCTGTGCCCATCTTTCTCCACTTTATATGGGATGCCGCCACAGTGTGGCTTGACAAGCGGTGGGGCAGTGCACGCCTGGGATCCGAACCCGCAAACTTTGGGCCACTGCAGCAGAGCGCGTGCAGTTAACTGCTGTGCCACGGGGCTGGCCCCTGGAGTGAAATATTTAAAGTGTTGAGAGAAAAAAAAATCAACAATCTCTGTATCCTGTGAAATTATTCTTCAGAAGTGAAGGAGAATAAAGACTTTCTCAGACAAACAAAAATTCAGAGAATTTGTTGCTAGTGGACCTGCCTTGCAAGATATGTTAAAAGAAGTTCTTCAGAGAAGGAAAATTATATAGGCCAGAAACTTGGATCACATCAGAAAAAGGGAAGAACATTAGAGAAAGAATAAGTGAAGGTAAAATAAAAACTTTTGTTTTTCTTATTAAATGATATAACATAATTTCAAAATAATAGCAACAATAATGAGTATAGCTTATATATAAGTAAAATGAAAGCAATGATAAAAGGGTTGGGAGGGAGGAATTAGGAATATTCTATTATAAGGTACTTGCTCTGCCCATGAAGTGGTATAGTGTTATTTGAAAGTGGAGTTGGATTAGTTGTAAATGTACAATGCAAACTCTAGGGCAACCATGTAAAAAAGGAGAAAGGAGAGGAAAAAATGGAATCATATAAAATGGTCAATTAAAACCACAAAAGAGAAAAAGTGGAAAACAGAAATAGGAAGAACAAAGGCAATGGATAGAAAACAGTAACAAATATGATAGATATTAATCCACATGGATCAATAACTACTTTAAATGTCATTGGTCTAAATAAACCAATTAAAAGACGGGGACTGTCAGAGGATCAAAAGACGAGACCTAACTATATGTTGTCTATAGAAACCCACTTTAAATATGAAGACACATATAGATTAAAAATAAAAGGCTGGAGAAAGATATACTATGCTGACACTAATCAAAAGAAAGTTGGAGTAGCTATATTAATTTCAGACAAAGAGACCTCAGAGCAAGGAAAATTTTCAAGGATAAAGAAGAGCATTATGTAATAATAAAAGAGTCAGTTCTTCAAGAAGACATAACAATCTTTAATGTGTATGCACCTAACAATAGGTCATCAAAATATGAGGCAAAAACTGATAGAATTGCGAAGGGAAATAGATGAATCTGCTATTATAGGTGGATACCTTAACACTCTTCTATCAGAAATCGACAGAGCTAGCAGGTAGAAAATCAGTAAGGACATATTTGAACTCAGTGGGACTGTCAATCAACAGGATATGATTGACGTCTATACTTCATCCAACAACAGCAGAATACACTTCTTCTCAAGAATGAAAATGGAATTATTGAGAAACCTCAGAGTTCTTTTTAGACTAATTTTTTTTCTGTAGTATTTACATCATAAATGAGTTATCAGAGAAAAGAAAGATGAGGAACTCATTTTAAAAAATACAACAGGGGGGGCTGGCCTGGTGGCGCAAGCGGTTAAGTGCGTGCGCTCTGCTGTGGCGGCCCGGGGTTCTCAGGTTCGGATCCCGGTCGCGCACCGACACACTGCTTGGCAAGCCATGCTGTGGCGGCGTCCCATATAAAGTGGAGGAAGATGGGCACGGATGTTAGCCCAGGGCCAGTCTTCCTCAGCAAAAAAAGAGGAGGATTGGCAGATGTTAGCACAGGGCTGGTCTCCTCAGAAAGAAAAAAATAAAGCTTAAAAAAAAAAAAAATACAACAAGGGCCGGCCCATGGCCTAGCGGTTAAGTGCGTGGGCTCCCCTGCTGGTGGCCCGGGTTCGGATCCTGGGTGTGCACCGATGTGCTGCTTGTCAGGCCATGCTGTGGTGGCATCCCATATAAAGTGGAGAAAGATAGGCACAGATGTTAGCCCAGGGCCAGTCTTCCTCAGCAAAAAAGAGGAGGATTGGCATGGATGTTAGCTGAGGGCTGATCTTCCTCACCAAAAAAAAAAATTACAACAAACTGTCACCTGCCTCCCCTCTGCCTCTTACATATTCTAGAGTAAGAATTTTAAAACTTTGGTCTTTTGTAATACTTATACATTTTTCTTGCCTCAAGTTTGGTATAATGAATGAAAGAGTTATGGGGGTCGTATACTTTTACAAATGAAACCTACCTGGCACTATTTTACTCACTGGCTACTAGGAATACCTCATACAACTCTTTGGTTCCATGTAGCAAAATTTGAAAACTGCTGTGAAGTATGAATCCCTCATGGTTTGGCCAGTATTTGATAATTATTGACCTTTGCTCCTGAATAATAGAGCTCCAGATGTATCACTGCCTTATTATTTTTTTGAGTGAGCTAGAGGAAGAGCAGAAGCAGATGAGAAAGACAGGGGAGAATTTGTAAAGGAAGAGAGTATTCTAACTGGATTTAGAAGGCTTTATAGGCTAGTAGAAGACAGATACTTTGTATAATAAATTGCTGAACTTCCTAAAGGAGAGGTGAAAATGATTTAGGTTTGGTGTTTTTGTTTGAAAGGTGGTGTTTCTTTCCCAGTCCAAGACCACCTTCTTCTTACTGCTTTTCTTGTCCTTTAGAGCTGGGCTAGTGGGGAGCAGGATCATAGGCTTAAATTAGTGGAATGTAGGGGCATTGGGTATTGCAGCTTTTTTCTCTAAACTTTAATTCCTATTCTTTGTTGCTCAAAGTGGGCCACATTTCAAGAATTGGCACCTGGTTCAAGAGGAAGCTGATTGTTTGCAAAACTATTCTAATGACAAAATGCATTTACAGTGTTTCCCCATTGGATTATTGGATTGATGTTGGGTTGACATCTATTTGCATGCTAATTGCTGTATCACTGTCGTTTGTCTGCCGGCTAGACTCATGATAGTGACCCTACAGGGATTACCAACATAGCTATGATTCACTCAAGGAATTAGAAATCCTATTAAAATTGATTCAGTGAAATGGTTCCCTTTTCTGTAGAAAAACAAAACAAACAAAACAAAAAAAATAAAACAGTACATCAAAGGAACTTCCCTTCTTGTATCACAAGTAGTGGTTTGAGGACAAAATCTATCAATGAGTAATCCCAGGGTTTCTGTCCTGTTTTATCTGCTGATTAGCTGTAAAAACCTTGATCAAGTCAAATCACTTCCTACCTCAGTTTCCTCATCTTCAAAATGGAGGTAATGCCTACCTTGCAAAGCAGTGGTAGGAATTAAATGAGGAAATGTGTGCAAAGTCCCTGGTTCATATTTGGCATGCAACAAGTGCTACTCCTCTTCCTCCTTCCTTTTGGCATCAGTGATATCTGGATTCCAGTCCTTGAATTCACTAGTTACTAGTTGTGAGATCAAATTAGTTTGTCTCTGAACCTTATTTTCTTTTAACATAAGGTCATTAATGCTTGCTTTATAAAGTTGTGGTTGGAATTCAGTTCCTAGTATAGTCTAGGAAGTTTTTGTTGAATCTTAATCTGAATATTAAACTGCTAAAAACTTAGATAAAGGTGTGAGTTTTGCTGGATAGGTCTTTGGAAACCAAAGCCACAATATTTTTTTAGGAATATAATAAAGAAATGTAAATCTCTAGTTGTTGTTTTTTTTTCCCCTCATGCGAGGACTCTGCAATAGCTTTCTTAATTTTTGCTTAATGTAATTCATCAGGAAAGTAGGGAAATTATGGATCAAAGGATTTATTTTCCCTTGAAATAGTTGCCTCTAGAAGGAGTATGCATAAGGCACTAAATTAGGAATTCAAACACTTGAATATACCTCTTTCTTTGCTTTTAGTCTTTTTATCTTAGGTGACTTCATTTTTTAATGAGACTTCTGTATACAATAATATGCTATTTTGTGGGCAGATCTTGGAAAATTAATCAGTACTAAAAATTTTCTAGTTTGTTAATTACCAGAGAAAGAGCTAATAAAGCAATATTCAAGTTTAGTTGGTAAATTAAGGTCGAGACTCATAAATGAATCATGTTAAATGAGTTACGAATTAAATCAACATTATTATTGAATGTAACTGTGTTAAATCAATATGATTTCTTTGAGATGATCACCGAATAGAAATCAATGTATGTGTGGTATATTGTGTTGAAGGGTTGCAGAGTGATGAACTAGAGAGTTTGTATTTTTAAGAATGTTATAGTTCCATGAATTTCAGTTAAATTTGTTTGAACGTGAATCACTTTTATAAATAATCAGCAGCAAAAATACCATTGCCTTTGAATTTTGTAGCAGTCGTCAGCTTTTGTATATATTCAGACGAATGTAAATTTCAACTTTTCTTACATATTTCCCAATGTTTAGGAAATAATTTAGTATACAAAGTGTTAATCACTTTTAAGAATTCCCAGTTTATCATTTTATTTGACATGATACAGCTCCTCATTAGGTGCTTGTTAACCACCCTGAAAATGTTGCACAAAGTAGAGAGTAGTCTTTACATGCATAGTCTTTACCCACAAGGAAAAGGATAAAAGAAAATAGAATCAAAACTGAATTGCAAACACATTAAGTGCAGACAAGCTTCTGCTGAGAAAATGGAGATGGATTTATGTATGAATGTTAAGAACATATGGATGTGTTGAGTATGGCCGTGTTTAAGTAGTTTTGTCATAAGGCAAAGGATTTGCAGAGTTAGAATAAATGCATTATAGGTATTACTGAGATCAAAATAACTTTATTTTTTCTTCAAGGGTGGGTTTTTACTTTTTTTGTGTTGTGTTTTTTAAAAGAAACCAGATACTTCAAGGTATAAGACTAGGTAATTATTTTTTAACTACTTTTTTCTTAATAATTTAATGTTAAAAACTACGAGACTTTTATGATTGTACATTTACAAAGTGTTGGGCAAGTCATTCATAAAGTAATATGATGGTAATATATATTTTTCTCCTCTTTTATGGTGGTAAAATTTACGTACTATAAAATTTACCATTTAACCATTTTAAGTGTACAGTCCAGTGGCATTAAGTACGTTCACATTGTTGTGCAGCCATCACCATTATCCACCTCCAGAACTTTTTCATCATCCTGAGCTGAAACTCTGTACCCATTAAACGTTGACTCCCCCTTTGTCCTTACCCCCAGCCCCTCAGCCACTCTTCTGTGTT
Organism: Diceros bicornis minor; assembly: GCF_020826845.1. Classification (NCBI taxonomy): domain Eukaryota; kingdom Metazoa; phylum Chordata; class Mammalia; order Perissodactyla; family Rhinocerotidae; genus Diceros; species Diceros bicornis. Next base: position 14,420,243 of record NC_080763.1, read on the forward strand.
GTCTGTATGAATTTAACTACTCTGGGTTCCTCAGGAATCGTACAAATATTTGTCCTTTTGTGACTGACTTCTTTCACTTAGCATAGTGTCTTCAAGATTCATCCATTTTGTACCATGTGTCCGAATTTCATTCTTTTTAAGACTGAATAACATTCTGTTTTATGGATACACCACATTTTGTCTATCCATTCATTCATCAGTGGACATTTGGCTGTTTCTACATTTTGGCTGTTGTGAATAGTGCTGCTGTGAACATTGATGTGTACAAGTATCTGTTCAAATGTGGTAATATATTTTTACATTTAAAAATATTTCAAGTAATAGAATTCTGTTTAAATGGACTAGATAAATGTCTGTATTTTCAGTGATATCAGCTAATATCACTGAAGATACATTCTAAGTGTTGGGGATATAAAGAGTTATGAAATCATGATGTTATTTTTAAAGAACTTACAATCTAATAAGAATTATAGGGTGTATTTATAAAAACTACCTGGTAGCATATGCTTTTTGAAGCTGAAGAAATATCTATGATTTGACCCAAACCAACATCGTCTCTTGCTAATATTTTTGCGTGTCATCCTAACCAGTTAGGGGCAAAATACATGGCCAAAATGAACATGCATATTTCATTCAAGCATATGTATTTAACATGCATTTTAACATTCAAGCATAAATTTTAGGATGATCATACTAAAATGAAAGTTGGATCATGACACTCCTCTAAACAGTCTTCTTCAATGACAACATCGTTACAGTGATTTATATTCCTTTTTCCAAACTCCCACCTTAACTCTGACCTCATCTCCTGTCCCTTCCCCTACCTTGAGCTGGATAATTCTTTGTTGTGGATACATTTCTTATGTTATGCAAACTGGCTTTAGTGTAAATGAGCTATAAGGTGGAAGGATGAACTCCATGTATATCTCAAGGTTCTTTCTGGGTTTGTGATTCTAATTTAATCTCTCCAGTGCCTAGATTTTCCAAATGAAAGAAAACAGCTTGTCTAGAGGTTTCTCAACTGACCTATTTCATAGTAATTTTAAAGGCCAAAGTTTGATTGGAATAAAAACATTTTGATATGTTTTGTTGTTTCAGTAGTCTTTTCCTCTCTCAGAGTATTTTTCCTGGAAAAGCAAAATAAATCTTTTATGAATTCAGTCATAATTTTGCAGTTTAATTGGATTTTTCGGGTTTTTCTGGTGTGCCACCTGGACCTTTTGGAGAGTATTCCTACTCTCTTTTTCCACTGAAATGTTAGGGAGACCAAAGGAATACATACAGCCAGCTGTTAGATTCACATTTCCTTTGGATGATGTTTTGAAGCTCAAAAGGAACTTTGAAAATTTTAAACACATTTGAGCAGAGGTTCCAAAAGATAACACTGTACTACCATTTTTTCCCTCCATATTTATCTGCTTGCCTCCCAGTAGTGAGCCTGAATTATGAGTGGTGAAGACATTTTACAGGCTGAAAAAATGAAAACAGAACTAATTTTAAAGTTAAAACTTAAAAAAAGAAGATTATTGTAGAAGTGAAGAAGGATGAATGAACAAGGATGATCATCCATTCATTCAACACATATATGAAAGTCTGTTATGTACCAGATATTCCATTAAACCCTGGACATAAAGCAATGAATGAAATAGAATCAGTCTCTGTACTCATGGAACTTAGATTGCTAGAACAGTGAGTGGAACATAATAGGCACTTAAAAATATTTGAATAAATGAATGTCTGTATTGTGGAGAAGGATTTGGGGTAAGGGGCATTTTAGTGAAGAAGTGTGGAGTGTCCTGTTATTTGTATTAGAGATATTTTGCTTAAAAAAATAGGAACAAATCAAATATCTATTAGTAGGAAAAATAGTTAAGTAAGGTGTGGTAATACGTAGAATGTAATACACTGGAGCCCTTAAAAATAATGACATATATAGATATATATTGGTTGACATAAAAAATATTCTTTACCTAATGTTGAATTAAACAAAATAGGCTGTAGAATAGGATGTATGGAAGGATTTCTTTAATGTAAGATTGGTTACATTTATGTAAAATGTTTGGAGAGATGGTAGACAAATGGTAACAATGAATTATTCTTCCTAGGAGAAAAGTTTCCTGTGATTTTTCCTTTTATGTATTTCTGTGATTGTTTCTTTTGTTTTACAATGACCATGTGCCACTATTTAAAAATAATTAAGCTACTTAAAAATGTTTTTGGGGGCCGGCTGGGTGGGGCAAGCTGTTAAGCGCGCGCTCTGCTGCGGCGGCCCGGGGTTCGCTGGTTTGGATCCTGGGCGTGCACTGACGCATTGCTTGTAGACCCATGCTGTGGCAGGGTCCCACATAAAGTGGAGGAGGATGGGCACGGATATTAGCTCAGGGCCAATCTTCCTCAGCAAAAAAAGAGGAGGATTGGCATGGATGTTAGCTCAGTGCTGATCTTCCTCACCAAAAAAAAAAAAAAAATGTTTTTGGATAAATTGATTTTTTAACTTAATATCTGTATCAGTAAATGTAGTTACTGGTTGATGGTCCATTGTCCTGTAAATGTAAAATGTATCTACATTAAAGAATTCTGCATTTTCTTTCTGGAAGAATATAGTTAACCAGAGGGAAATACTTACCTTTAACATTTAACACTTTTTTTTTTTTTTCGTGAGGAAGATCAGCCCTGAGCTAACATCTGATGCCAGTCCTCTTCTTTTTATTTTCTGAGGAAGACTGGCCCTGAGGTGACATCCGTGCCCATCTTTCTCTACTTTATATGGGATGCCACCACAGCATGGCTCTACAAGCAGTGCGTCGGGTGCGTTCCCCGGGATCTGAACCAGCGAACCCCGGGCCGCCACAGTGCAGCGCAGTGCAGCGCGTGCACTTAACTGCTTGTGCCACCTGGCCAGCCCCAACATTTAACATTTACCTTGAATACTCAGAGGGTATAGTTTTAAAATGAACAGTAACATATTTTAATGTGTATAATGGCAGGAAAGTATTTAATAGTAATTTTAATTTTGTTTTGTAGATACTTTCAGGAATGTCTACATAATTAGATGATGGGGAAGTGAGAAAATTCTTGAGCTTTCTCGTGTATTTGAAAACTAAGTTTGTATGTAGTTCTTAATAGATACTAGATTGAACTGCATTTTTTATCCGAAGATTTGTTTTTGTTCTCGCCTTTGCTTAGTATGACTGCTAATTTCCTTAATTGTGGGGGAGAATACATGCGTTTTGGGAGTCCTGGTTATATCTGGTCAATATTCTTAGATTTTCATAGTATAATAGGATAGATTATATTAAATTATTACCTCATGACTATTTTCTTCTTAATTTCTTGCAATAACTTGTATTTTTATAAGGAGAAATTAATGGACTCATGGAAAATGTTCCATGCTACATGTAGATTGTTCATAACAAACTCATTTTATTGGAAATATTATAGCAACTTTACTTTTTTTATCCTCTGGAAGATGATGTTGACTCTAGTTATTGGAGTTCCAAATGATATGTGATAGAATTTGAAAACTTGTGTCTAGGGGTCTGATTATCTTTTTTATTATTATATTATATTATTAATTAATTAATTAATTAATATAATTAATTATTATATTATAATATCAATATTATTGATATTAAATAATTATTTAAATTATTATTAATTTAATTTATTATTTATTCAATTATTATTTAAATAATTGTTTCAATGATAATGTTAAGCTTTAAAGGTTAAGATTGTTTAGGTATGAATAAAAGTATTATTCCTCTTCAAAATAAGAGTTTTATCATGCTATATAGTCCTTTGGACTGTGAGACACCAAATTTGAAACAATTATTTTTTTCTAGATGGTTTGCTTTAAGTGCCTTAATTGTATAAAATCTTCACACACTGAGCACATGAAGCAAAGACGTCAAACTATAAATCTTAGAAGGTGATTTTAGATCCCTTTCTCTCTTTTTCACTTTTTCATTTCTGAAAAATAAGATGCCTGTTTCAGTTCAGTAAATATGGTAATATCAAATCCAAGTAGAATAGTACATCTCATCTTGTCTTCATTTTTTAAGATGAGAGAGTTTATAGAATGGAGAATAAAATCGTTTTATTAGTTTTGTTAGTTGACTCCTTCTAGTATAAAAATATGAATCTTTTTAGCAGTAAGTCACTCTATTGTAAATCCTTTATATGTTTAAAAATAATTTATAAGGAATTATAGAAAAATGGGAAAAGATGCCTAAATTAATACCGTATACATGAATGATAACATTTATAGTTGTCATTTTAACTGTTACATGAAGGCATATATGTAAATAAAAACATTGCGTATGTTAGTCTAAATGAAATTAATGGTTTCTCCTTTTATATACTCTCACAATACTTGTACTTTCCTTCATTGCGTTCATTTATTCATTATTCAACAACATTTATTAAGTGTCTGCTGTACTACAGTTCTAGACTCTGAGTGATACCTGTCAACAAAATAGACAGAAATTAGGATCTCATGGAGCTTATATTCTAGTGGGGATGATACAGATACTAAACAAGTATGTCAGATGGTGATAAGTATTCTAGAGAAAAGTAAGTACATCAGGGCAGGTGGTAGGGAATGTTGGATTGAGGAGTGTATCATTTTTATATAGAATGGTCAGGGAAGGTTTCACTGAGAGGATGATAGTTGGGTGATGACCTGAATTTGATGAGAGACAGAGGTATGGCGGATATTTGGGTAAGTGTGTTTCAGACAAATTCAAAAGCCTTGTGGTGGGTGCTGACTCAGCATATTTAGAAACATAAGAAATTGTGTAATTATTTGTTTCATTTTTGCTTTCCTAGTAGATTCTAAGATCCACTAAAACAGTGGAGATTATCTCTGTCTTGCTCATTATTGTATACTTGACACTCAGTATAGTGCCAAACACTTGATAGGCAGTGGGACAGTGGATAAATATGGATGAATTCATGAATGATGAGGGGAAATTTTGGAGGAATCCTTTTTTTTTTCCCCTTTTTATTTATTTATTTATTTTCCTGTTTTTTTTTTTTTCAATTCACACTACTACAATATTTTGAGCTGCAAGAATTTTTTATAGGTCATAAGAAACCAAGAGAGCTCTTGAGGTAGAATGAGTCTTCCAGAAGTCACTGTTAATTATTAGTAGTGTTTTTAGGACGGCAAAGATTTTTCTCTCTTATTCTAACTATTGATAGGGAATCCTTTTGTTTCAGATGTCTGGTCTAGACATGGGAAGACACTTTATGCGGAAGACCTCCTTACAGTCCAATCTGGAATCAGATATCTGGGTTGAAATTCCTGTTTGACGCTTGTGAGCTGTGTGACACCACTCCCGCCCCCTGTTAGTTCACCTTTAAATGCCCAGGTTTTCTTATCTGTAAGGCATGTATTGTTATTCCCTTTCCAGTATTCTTTACACCATAAACATTTTCTCTTGCATAGTGGGATTTTCTCATTAATCTTCTAATATACTACTCATGTAGACTGTTCTTTCCTTTTTTGTTTTGTTCTGTCCCTTTTTTAAAAGAGCGTTATGATTAAGAACATAGAACTTTGGAATCGGACATACTTGGGTTCTACGAAAGCTTCCTTCTTAAAGTTATTTGTTAACACGTGTCAAAGTTTTATCTAACTAATGAGGGAACAATCAGGAAGACAAAAGAACTGCCTCCAAGAGTATCTGAGCTTCAGGAGTTCATATATTCATTTAGGAAAGGGATGCCGAGATAAAATTGCTAAGCTACAGAGAAAGACAAGGAATGTATCGCCTATATCACCTTTGGGGTTAATCCTCAGAAACCTTGGAATGTAAAATGCTGAGTTCAATTTAGATAGCATCGTGGTCTTTCTCATTATCTCCAGTATCATCAAACTGGATTTCATCATCCTCTCCAGCACCAAATGTATCTGTTTCATTGAGTTTAGCATGTTTTGGAAACTTGCCATATGCCTTCAGTCTTATACCTTCATCTGCATTGTATTTTAAAATTACGTCAGCTTTGTTACTTCGATAGTCTGGCATACCAACCAATATAATATCTGAGGTATTTATTCAAACCATTTTTATAAATTTTCCTTTGATAGAACATTACCACTTTACACCATTAAAACATATTGCTTCGAATCATCCGTTTTCCAACATTGGATTACGTGAGCGTACTCTTATTCATCCACTGTACACACAAACTTTTTTCAGACTCAGTCTCATTCTTACCACTGCCACTGTTTTTACCGCCTTTACCTTTATTTTTGGGCATGGCAATGCCTTGCGGCATCTTGGACTTCTTTCCTGTGGTGGCAGTGGCAGCTACTCCTCTGAGTGGCACACAAGTCGAAGTAGCACATGTTGCAAAGTGGCACTGCATGCGCAGGAGAATTTAGGGAGTGAGCTTTTCTGAGACAGCCTCAGTGACAGTGAATTTCTTTCCTTCCCTCTTCCCTTTCCATGTGTGTTAATGTTTTTAAGGTTTTCTAGGCAGGTCTAGAGTAACCTTTACTCCTGTGATTTCTTAGGCTCATTACTAGGGTGGACCTCTCTTCTTGGGTCTTGACTGAAAGTCCTAAGGATTCAGTGAGGACTCTTTACCTTGCTTGTGAGAACTTGAGTGATTCCTCGCCCTGTGTGAGCTCTGGGAATTATTTAGCTTTAGCTACCTGGTAATTTTTCTTTCCCAGAGGTTGTTTTTGCTGAGCCTTATGGGTTTTCACCCTGTGCACATGCGGGGTGATATTCAGGTAATTTAAGGGGATCTTTTTTTTTTTTTTTTTTATAAGTCTTTGTGTAGCTCTGTCACTTAGGGATTTTTCCCCAAAAATAATTGTTGCCTTGGCCTTTCTGTGCTTGGATCTCTGTCTTTTCAACTCAGCAATGCACTGGATTCTATTTGGGTTTCCCTCCTACATACTGCAGTCCCAAAAGTGCTTTCAGAAAGACATCTCTGGTAATTACAGGGCTCACCTGTTTTGTTTCCCTTTTTTTAGGAAATCAGTTTTGAGCTGCCTGTTGTCCAATATCAGATACATAGTTTGTCCAGTTTTCTAGTTGTTTACATTTGGAAGTTAATTTTCGATCTTATTACTCCCTCATAGGTGAAAGTAAAGATCTGTTAACACTTTTAAAATGGAGAATGGTATTTTTAGCAAGTGATTCATCCTGCCCATTTCAGATTGTGTTCAAATACTATTATATGTAAAAATTCGTTTTATAAATGTTGCCTAAATTAATTTATCTTAATGACAACATTTCTGTTATTTTTCCACACGTTGCTGTAAATAAAACCTGCTTTGGCTGCCTTTCATCTAATATTAGTTACCAGTCAACTGATGCATTAAATTAAAATTGGTGTAACTTTAATGATGTAATAGCTGGTTCTTTTTGGTACTTTTGTGCCTCACTGATGATCACTGGCTCTTTTATGGTACTTTTTCTTTCCCTTTAAACAGGATTCAATATAACTAAAAAAAAAAAGCTTAACATGCTCTTACTTAGTGCAAGGGCAAGTTATTTACCCTCTTTATACTAAAAAAATGTTTTTTATTCATCTATTGAGATACAGTGAAATAGTATAAGTTTAGTACTGCTCATTATTTCTTTAAAATTCCTCCAATTGGTAATTGGAAAAGCACTGGTAATTGGAAGTAGAATATAAACCAATAAATTGGTGTGAGGTTAATTGAGAAAGTCTCATTAAGTTTGGAATGATGAAAAAAGAATGTGTTTAGTGAAGAACAATACACTGAGCCTAGTTTTTTTTTTTAAAGGATATGAGGTGCTCCTGAAAGAGTTAATTACTCGCATGTTTATGGTCGATGCAGTTGGTGACATGAACTTTATTCTGTCATTAGTGCTTACAGTGTTTCAGTAACTGTACTACGTGCAAGGTACCCTATCTGATAGTCACTGTGTGCCTATGCTGTTCTGGGAAGAGAGACATGAAATTCTTAGGGGAATGTTTGAAAATGAGCTGGTAGTAGCATTGTGATTTGTATGTTGTGTGCTCCGGCTTAGTAAAGGCGTTTTGACTCTGATATCAGAATTGGACATTGTACATCTTAAGAAAAAACTACTGAGGAAATTTATAGCTATAATTTATATATCTCTCAAGGGATGCGGGTCAGGATTGTAATTATAGGTGAGAGAACTATAAATGCATTAATTCCGACAGATGACAACAAAATGTCTGAATTTGATTGTTACTTTTTATTATTTCTTAAAAAATATTTTCTGATACCTTTACAAATTACTGTTTCTAGATATATCCACTGAGTTTGGTGTAGTAAAAGGCTCTTTATTTTTGATAGCAGATGTAAAATGCAGACATCTAATTATTTAAGATCTTTTAGATACTGATGACTATTCACTTGTGAAAACATTCAAACTGATGTATGATAGTCACTAGATCTGTTTGCCAGAGCTGCTTTTTTTTTTGGTCTGTTACTGCTAAAAGAAATGAGTTTACCTGTAGTGTTGCCTAGGCAACATGGATGCCCTGCCTTTCATCCTCCTAAACTGCTCACCATTGAAATTCATGAATTATGTTTGTTATTTTGGTAGTGTGTTCCCTTGTAACTCTGCCCCTGAAGAGTAATAATCCCTTGGTCAGCCAGTCCATATTGCTTTGATTCATTTGGAGTTGAGAACAAGAACTCCGTAGTTAAATAGATCTGGCTGTGAATCTTGGCTGCTCCTGGTTTTGTGACCAGGTTACTTACCCTCTGCTGGTTTATTTCATATTAGTATAGTTTAGTAGTTAATTGAGTGGACTTTGGAGCCAGGTTGTGAGGATTTGAATCCTGGCTCTGCTACTTAGAAGCTGTGTGACTTTGGGCAAGTTACTAACTTTGCTGCCTCCTCTTTCTCATCTGTAAATTTGGGATATCAATAGTACTTATCTATAAAACACTTTGGGTAAACCTGGCACATAGTGAGCACTCAATAAATGTTTGCTGTTATTATCTTCTATAAAATGAGGATAAAAATAACTTAATAGGGTTGTTATGGGGTCTGAATGAATAAAATAAATAAAACACTTTGCACAGGGACCTAGTACATGTTCAGTAAATGATGGTACTATAATGGGATTGATGATAATTATGATGATGCAGGAGATATGTCTGTGGAATAAGCATAGATCCAAGATTTGAAACAGAAGAGACCACACTGGAGCTCCACTGATTTGCTAATTGGTCAAGAGACACAGAGTGAGTTCTGTCATTCTCTGAGGTCACTTGTTCAAAACAAATCAACTTTTCTGTCCCAGCTGGTACACAAGTTGTGGTAGATGAAAAATTCTGTCTAATAAGACTTCAGAATTATAATCTTACTTATACCTGTTGTGATATCACTACAGTTGGGATTGGCCACACTCTGCAGATGGCCAAGGAAGTAAAAGAATTTATTGGGAAAAGCTTTTACATCAGCTGTATTAGATTAAAGATACGATATAAAACTTCTCCCAATATCAAGAATTATTCAGAAGCTGTGAAAAATGGATAGGGAGTCATGATGCAGGCTGCTAGTATTCTACCTAACCCTAAAATCTGTTTTCCCCTTCTTCTATAGTAATAGAATCCTGATTTTTTTTTTAGCTAGGTAAATTGATACCTGAATGGAAAGACTGTATTTCCCAGCTATGTGACTGAGCTCTGACAAAAGAGATAAAAGCAGAACTATTATGTGTGTGCTTGTGAGGGGCACTGACTCAGCTGGAAGAGGCCCCTTTTTGCCATTCAGTTTCTCTTCTTCCTTTTGACCTGTATTGAAGACATGATAACTGGAGCTTTAGCAAACATTTTGGACCATGAGGTGATCTTGACAATGGAAGCCAGGCACCTAGAATGGTGGAAGAGAAAGTTAGAAGCTTGGGTCCCTGAGGATACGGTGCAACCACCAGGTTTACATTGTCTATCTCTAGACTTCTTTTACAAAAGAAAGAAAGAACCCCCAATCTTGTTTAAGCTAAGCTACTGCTGTGTTGGGGTATTCTGTAATGTGCAGAACCATATCTTTATACTGAGAGGAAGAAGTGTAAATAATAAAGCACCATTGAGATTTAATGGTTTGTGTATAGAGGGAAATGTGTTGGGGGGAGCGAAGATATAAGGAGAATTGAAGGAGACTAGTATAAATGGCTAAGGGATTGAGAAGATTGTGGATCTACTTTGATCATACTGGTGAAATTTTATTAGATTAATGGGAAATATGAAACTTTTATGGGAAAAAAGGAAATATTTAATAATTCAGTAAAATTACAACGAGTTATCAAATCACATTTTGTTAGATATTGGGGGTGGTTAGAAGAGCTTATGAAATCAGTTGGGGGGGCATAAGTCATTCTTGTCTTTAGGAAATTAACAGGTATTTATAGGTTGCTATTGTTAGCTTGTTATGCCATTGTTAAATGAAGTACTTATAACTGTAGTTTTTTTTTTCTGGTAAATTCCTTTTTATTAATGACACTTCATGTCTCCTCTCAAAATTTTGGATTGGCAAATATAAAAAAGATGTTAGCAAACATTGGATTAGCCATTTTCTGTGGAAGAGGTTGAAAAAAGATTATTTGGGAGCCTACACAGCAAATGGTTGATATTCTTTCACTCTTTTACATAAAGGTGATTCTAAAAAAAGTGTTTATGTATTGATACTTGGGCTCTTACTTTTTAATGGTTTCTGTGACACCAAAATAATTGATTTGACGCATTTAATTCAGTAGCTTTGGATAGACAAAGGGTTAGATACCTGACTATAGAATTTTACAATCTCTTCAAGCATGTTGCCTAATTTATGATTTGGTTTATTTGGATAATGTGGAATTATAGGCCTAGAAAGACTACAGGAGGTCATATATTTCATTGTAATTTATCAAATGTGGTTTCTATATAGTTTTTACATTTGTTTTTTCCTTGTGGATCTATTCATTACTTTCCATATATCTCTGACTATTTAAATTTTGTTGATGGACACTTAGGTTGTTTCCATGTCTTGGCTATTGTAAATAATGTTGCAGTAAACATGGGGGTGCAGATATCTTTTTGAAGTAGTGATTTTGTTTCCTTTGGATAAATACCCAGAAGTGGAGTTGCTGGATCGTATGGTAGTTCTATTTTTCATTTTTTGAGGAACCTCTATACCATTTTCCATAGTGGCTGCACCAATTTACATTCCAACCAATGGTGCACAAGGATTTCCTTTTCTCTACATCCTCACCAATACTTGTCATTTCTAGTCTTTTGATAATAGCCATTCTAACAGGTGTGAGGTGATACCTCACTGTGGTTTTGCTTTGCATTTGGCCAATGATTAGTGGTGTTGAGCACCTTTTCATGTACCTGTTGGCCATTTGTATGTTGTCTTTTGAAAAATGCCTATTCAGATCTTCTGCCCATTTTTTAAATGGATTGTTTGAGTTTTTCTCTATTGAGTTATGTGAGTTCTTTATGTATTTTGGATATTACCTGTTATCAGATATATGACTTGTAGATATTTTCTCCCATTTTGTAGATTGCCTTTTCATTTTGTTGATGGTTTCCTTTGCTGTACAGAAGTGCTTTTTTAATGTAGTTCCACTTGTTTATTTTTGATTTTGTTGCCTTTGCTTTTGGTGTCAAACCGAAAAAATCATTGCCAAGACTGATGTCAAGGAGTTTATACGATCTTGGTACAGAGTCTACTTGAATTAAGGAAAGGCTGACCATAACTACTTTATTTACTAATAAATAATCGTAGCTTTCATTTATCAAATTCATACTATCTGGTAGTCAGTGGGACTAGCACTTTACATACATATCTTAATTCAAGACTACTTTAAATATTCATTTAAACTAGCAAAAGGAAATAAATTAGAGAGACAGAGTTAATAGTCTGATTCAATCAAAATATAATAATAGCTATAATAATTATAGTTAATGTTTTATTTTATTTTTTATTTTTTTTTTGTGAGGAAGATCAGCCCTGAGCTAACATCCATGCCAATCCTCCTCTTTTTGCTGAGGAAGACTGGCCCTGAGCTAACATCTGGGCCAATCTTCCTCCACTTTATGTGGGATGCCACCACAGCATGGCCTGACAAGCGGTGCGTTGGTGCGCGCCCGGGATGGAACCGGGCTGCCAGCAGCGGAGCGCGCGCACTTAACCGCTACACCCCAGGGCCGGCCCCTGATGTTTTAATTCTGTTAGGCCCCAAATGAATATTATTGACTCTAATTTACAGAGAGGTTAAATAATTTGGCCATAGTCACACAGCTAGAAAGTAGAGGAAATGGGCAAACACTCTTCTAGTTGACTCTAAAACTCGCTCTCTATTAAACCTCTGGTAATTATATTGTTAAATGTCATTGAGTGTCTCTTTGTATAGATGTTTTAGTAGTTGCTTTAAGTATTGTGTTAAAAATACATAACTCATCACAGCCTACTCGGGTTGCTGTTTTACCAGTTTGAGTGACGGGTAGACACTACCTCTCTGTAAATCACATCACCCTCTCTTCTTTATAATATAATTGTCTTAAATATTTCCTCTACCTGTATTTAAAACAATAACAGACAGTGTTATACGTTTTGCTTCAACTGTCAAACATAATGTAGAAAACTCAAGAAGAGAAGGGAAAGTCTATTGCATTTATCCATATTTTTGCTCTTTCTATTGCTCCTTCTTCTGGGATATATGAGGAAAAAAGAAAACGGGGAGAACTCACTGCCATGTTGTTCCTTTAATCCCTAGATCGCTATCAGGTCTGCCTTTTCTTTCTACCTTTCATAGTGTTCTTGTATGTGTTTTATATAGAATGTCCAGGGTTTTTAGCTGTCCTTAGTGGGAGGGGTAGGGAGAAGTGTGTCTTCTCTGTCTTGGTCTAGAACCGAAGTCACTTCACTATGCCTCAACTGTAAAAAAATTAAGTCAAATAGAGTTGTTTTATCTAGCTTTCCTAACAATGTGCTATTTGGGAGGAAAAGTTTAAGGCCTTTATATATCTCTGAATTGAATTATACTCGACACATCCTAGTTATACATAACCTTTTCCTTGGGTTAAAAAATATGTGATGTAGAAGGAGATTTTCTAGCTTCTCTTGCAATTCTTATAGTCAGCAGATTCTTCTTAATAACAATAATAAAATAATAGCTGTCTTTGATTTTGGTTTTGCCACTTCCTGGCTTTGCGACCTTGGGAAAGTTATCTAATCTCAACGTGCCTTAATTTCCTCCACTGTAAAGTGGGGATGGTAGTACTTACATCATAAGGTTGTTGAGAAGATTAAATAGTATTATAGTTGTGAAGCAATAAGGAAAGTACTTTGCATTCAGGAATCCCTGTATAAATGTAGCTATTATCATCATTATACTTAGAATGATAGGCCCATATGATAGGAATTATTACAATTATTTCAAAGATAAAAAAATTCAGGCTCAGAGAAGGTAAGATACCCTGCCTGGTTTTTTACTTGCCCAGTTCTGTATTGGTATTGCCAGTATTTACACCAAGTTTTTTATGACCTTAGAGCTTACACTTTCCAAGGTATCATGCTACCTCTCAGGATCATCAAATCCCTCTGCATCCTGCATTTTCACCTAACGTTATATTATGTGTATTTGTCTTCATACTTAACGTTTTAAACTGAGCCATAATATCTCACCAATGGTTGTACCATAATTTTCTTAAACTCTTCTTATTTTAGGTTATATAAATTGTCTCTATGTCACCCATCTGTTTCATGTATTAGTGAATTGAATACTAGCCGGTAATATTATTATAATATTCTTCATACATGCAGTAATAAAGATTAGCCATTAAAGGGCTTTCATGCTTCTTATATGAAGATTGAAATGTGTGTTTTTTAAAAAAATATATCCCTCTAAAATTTTCAGTAGCATTAAATGTTTATTACACTTTTGAATCTCTGTTGTTCTGTAGAAACAGTTTTAAATCTGTTTGAATCTGAATTTTTGAATCTCTGTTCTTTAGAGAGGGGTCTCTACAAAGATAGTGAATCTTTATTCGTTATTTGTATTGTATATGACTTGGAATTTTTGCAATGTATCTACCTGCCCTTATTAACTGTTAAATGTAATGTTTGAGGACTCAAGCTTATCAAGAGTTGGCTTTAATGCAAGTCTTTGGTTTGAAATTATATTTGGATATATTTCTTTCTGTCTACTTTTGACATTTTCTGCATCTAAAAATGAATACACGTGAAAATGACTTTGAATCTTAGTTCTAATTCTTCTAAGTCTTGAATTTATTTATTTATTTATTGATGTTTTAATAGTTTATAACATTGTGAAATTTTGGGTTGTACCTTTTTGTTTGTCCATCACCACATATATGTCTCCCTTCACCCCTTGTGCCCACCCCCAACCCCCATTGCCCCTGGTAACCACAATACAGTTTTCTCTGTCCATGTCTTGGTTTATATTCCACATATGAGTGAGATCATACAGTGTTTGTCTTTCTCTTTCTGGCTTACTTCACTTAACATAATACCCTCCAGGCCCATCCATGTTGTTGCAAATGGGACGATTTTGTCTTTTTTTATGGATGAGTAGTATTCCATTGTATATATATACCACATCTTCTTGATCCAATCATCAGTCGAGGGACCCTTAGGTTGCTTTCACTTCTTGGCTATAGTGAATAATGCTGCAATGAACATAGGGGTGCATAAGCCTCTTTGGATTGTTGATTTCAGGTTCGTTGGATAGATTCCCAGTAGTGGGATGGCTGGATCATAGGGCATCTCTATTTTTAATTCTTTGAGGAATCTCCATACCGTTTTCCATAGAGGCTGCACCAGTTTGCATTCCCACCAGCTGTGTATGAGGGGTTCCTGTTTCTCCACGTCCTCTCCAACATTTGTTGTTTTTTGTCTTGGTGATTATAGTAAGGCTTGAATTTATTTTTAACTATAGGTATTAAATAAAAATATATGTACACCAGGGTGATATTTATGCATTCACTTTTTCATTTGACAAATATTAATAAAGGGCTTGCTCTGTTTTAGGCACTGTGTTCTGTGTCCCTGCTCTACTGGTACATACCTTTTAGTATAGGAAATAAGCCAGTTAAGTGTTATAGAGAATAGTGTGGGATGGTGAGTGCTTTTTTAAAAAAGATAATGTGTTGTAGCATTCTTGTATGGTTTTGTAGTCATTCTTTCATTCTTTCTTGCTTTCAGGGTCCCAGATTTGTTCAGGAGCGAGCCTACCCTTAGGATAAATCCTGATTAGTCTAAGCCATAATGGTAATCCCATTCTGCTTGTCAGTGATTGATTTTGCAAGGGACAGATGAGTCAATCTTGGCTGGTAAGATGTGCAAATCTTCTAGGGGAGACTTCTGTCAGTAGTTTCCTCTCACTTAAAATGAGACAGACTAGAAGAGATTACCAGTTGTTCTTTTATACATAATTACATGTGGCTGGAATTGAGGCAGGCAACTAGCTACCATGAATAGAGACAGCCTGAGGACTAAAGCTGACATGCCAAGGGGGTAGAATAGAAAGATAAAAAGAGATTTTTGACTATTTCATAGAGCTGTTGAATTAATTAACTTTTTATCAATTGAGTAATTAAAATTTCCTTATTTTTAAAGCCTTTTTGAGTTGGATTTTCTCTTTTATCCTAACATGTCATAATTGATACAGATTGTCAGGGGACTGTCTCTGAAAAGAGGTGACGTACAGATTGTCAGGAGACTGTCTCTGAAAAGAGGTGACGTTTAAGTAGAAATCTGAATAATAAGAACGAGCGAAAGGAATTGCAGTTCAGGTAGAAGGAACAGCAAGCATGAGGCCCAATGATAGGTAAGAACTTGGCATATTCTAAAAACTGGCAGAAAGCTGGTATACCTAGTTTCTAATGAGCAAGGGAAAGATAATAGTAACTAATATTTATAAATTGCATTACAGTTTACAAAGCACTTTTACATGTATTATTTCAGATAATCTTCACAATTATATAAGGATATACTATTATTCCATTTTCTGGTTTGGTAAACTGCCCGTATGTTATAGCTAGTGATTGATTTGAAATGGTTGCTCTTTTTACTATATCATACTGCTGATCAACTGTATGTTTTGTATACTTGATAACCAGAGAAAATGGTAAGGGTGTACATTTCATTTGAATTTATTAGTATTACCACTTTTTGGTAGTGTTAATTTATCCAGGGCTGAAGGTATAAATGCCAAGGCCAGATTTCTGGACCTATTTCAATAGTGTAAAGTAATTGCTTCAGTAAATACGACCTGGTATGTTATCTTGAGTTAAGGTGAGTGAGACCTGATAGAAACTTCATAAATGTGATTATGTACTTCATAACTAGGAAGATTAATTTCTAAGATATTAGCTGGTTTCAGTGAATTAATAGAGTATTTCGTGCTCATATATTCAGGATGCCTGGCATTTTAAATTCATATGTGCATATACTGTGACCTTACTGATAAGCAATGTGAAAGTATGATAGATGACTCTGTAAGTAGTGAATGAAGATTGAATTTAGTAATCTTGGTAGGGGCTGTATGAAAATTTCCTTTTCTCTCCTCTCCTGCACTTCTCTCTTCCTCATCTCTCTTCCCTCCCCCACTCCCTCTCTTTATTTTACATTTCAATTTAGTTTCACCAAGTGCTTTTACATAAATAAAAGTTGATTTCAACTAGCATTGAAGGACCATTTTATTGTGATACTATTTTTACTTGCTTTTTCCTACTTTTTCTTAAATTAATAAACACATAATTTTATAAATTACTCTTTTCCCATATATGGAGGTTGGACAGTAAGAAAGATTTTAAATAAATTCTATAACAATACTTAATTTGAAAATGAGTTGAGATCAAATGAGAAGATATTTAAAGTTATAGTCTTGGGTGTATGTTAATCTAGAATTGAATTGAATTATATATATATAGGGCTCTTTAAATATTGATATTTTATAACTGATAATTAGTTTTTCTCTAAAAGTTTTATTTATGTTTTCCTTTATCAACCTGATGCATTTAAAATATAACAGCCATGCTTAACCTCTGCTGCATTATAGTGGTCTTTCATTTAATTTGTTAAATAAATGATTTTATTATTAGGTTGAGTTTTTCAGTTCATTGTATTACATTGAATTGCCTCAAGAAGCACTCTGTAATAATGGTTTCCTTTTTACTCTTTCCAGTTATTAAGAAAATAACGATGTTATTCTTCTAAAGACGATAACTCTTTAAACTATAGTATATATTTATTATAATTTAGGGAATCATTATTGTTTGGATATTTATGATCTTTGTTTTGCTCTGAGAGAAGGTTAGGCTACTAAGAAGATTCAGCATGGTTTCTCTGTGGTTTGTTAATTATATTTCTTGTTATTTGAGTTGATTCTTACTGTCTTTGAAATATGTTGAAAATATAATTTTCACATTAACATTTAGATTGAAGTTGATCATATCTATAGAATAATTACTTTTGAAATTTTTTTCATTAAAAGTAAGAATGTACAATGATGATGATTTTGCTGAAAAAAAAAATCTCTCATTGAAACTCAAAATGCAAGCACATAATTTAGCCATTTAATGAATTAGCAGCCTTCAATTATTGACATTTTCAATTACATTCACAAAATGGAGATAAACTCTCTTAAATTTTTTTCAACTTTATTGAAGCATAATTTATATTAATAATATGTGCCCATATTAAATGTACAATTAGATAATTTTTCTCAAATCTATACCTTCATGTAACTGGCTTTACTTTTTTAAATCAGTCACCTGCTTGCTCCATGGCAAGCACTGGTCTGATTTCAGTCACTATGTATTAGTTTCTCCGTTCTAGAACTTCATATAAATGTGTGTGCTTTTTTTGTCTCTGCCATTTTTCACCAAGCGTGATTTTCAGATTCATTCATGTTGTTGTGGTTATCAGTAGTTTGTTCCTTTTTCCTGCTGAACAATATTCCATTGTGTGAATGTGTCACAATTTGTGTATCCATTCACCTGTTGGTAGACACTTGGGTATTTTCAAGTTTTGACTGTATAAATAAAGTGGCTGTGACCATTCTTGTACAAGTCTTTGTCTGGGCATATGTCTTCATTTCCTTTGTAAATACCTAAGAGTGGAATCATTGAGTTATATGGTGAGTATATATTTAACTTTGCAAGAAACTGTTAAACTATTTTTTTTTCTTTTTCTATTTCCTGGAAAAATTTATGTAGAATTACTGTTATATCTTCTATAAATGTTTGGTAGAATTCACACATAAAACCATAGGGCCCTGGAGTTTTCTTTGTGGGAAGGTTTATGCACACACATTCAACATCTCGTAGTGATTATAAGGCTATTCAGGTTATCTATTTCTTCTTGATTGAGCTTTGGTAGTTTGTTTCTTTTAAGAAATTTGTCCGTTTCAGGTCTTACTTCATATTTATTGACCCAAAGTTGTTCATAATATTCCTTTATTATTCTTTTGTAGCATCTGTAGTGGTGCTCTCTCTTTCATTCCTAATATTGGCAACTTAACGTCATCTTTGTTTCCCTGAGTTCAGCTGGAATATTATCAATGTTATTAATCTTTTCAAGGAACTCATTTTTGGTTTCATCAATTTTTCTCTGTTATCTGTTTTATATTTCACTGATAGGGTTTATATTGTGAATCTTTTACCTATTTCACCAAACTTTCATATACTGTCATACCTCTTGAAGTATAATGTAGGAAATTTAAAAGCTATCCTTCCTTTTTCTACTTGTCATCCTTTGTGTTATTATTTTCGTACATTATATGACATTGTTATAAATCCTATAATACTTTGTTATTATTTTAGTTTTAAAGAATCAAATTTATTTTAAAAAGAATCAAATTTATTTAAAATAAATTCATTTACATTTATTTTAAATTTAAAATTTATTTTAAATTTTAAAATTTACTTTAAAAAAATGAGAAAAAGTTTCATTTATACTTAGCCGAACATTTAACATGTCTGTTTAAATCCATTATTTACATTCAAGTTTCCACCCACAACCATTTGCTTTTGTCGTGAAAAGCATTCTTTTATGTCTTGTAGTGTGTGTCTGCTAGCAACAAGTTCTTTCAGCTTGTTTTCTGAAAATGTGCTTACTTTGCCTTTATCTTTTAAAAACTTATTCTGAGATAATTTTAGAATTACAGAAAATTTGGGAAGAAAGTACAGAGTTTCCAAATATTCTTTGCCCAGATTCCCCTAATGTTGACATCTTACATAGCCATGGTACATTTGTCAAAACTAATAAATTAACAGTGGTGCAATATATTAACTAAACTACAGACTATATTTGGATTTCAGTTTTTACGCACTGGCCTTTTTCTCTTCCACGATCCAGTATCCAGTCCGGAATATAGTAGTCTCACCTTATCCGAGGGGGATACGTTCCAAGACTCCCAGTGGATGCCTGCAACTGCAGATAGTACAGAACTCTATATAGACTATGTTTTTCCCTATACATACATATCTATGATAAAGTTTAATTTATAAATTAGGCACAATAAGAGATTAACAATTACTACTAATAAAATAGAACACTTGTACCAATATATTGTAATAAAAGTTACTGTAGATCTTAGCAACCTCAGCATACAGTCTTTTTTCTTTCCTTATTAAGTCGAGTACTTTCACCTTTTCACTTAGAGGAAGCACTTTACAGCTTCCCTTTGGTGTATCCAAATTGCCAGCATCACTACTCTTGCGCTTTGGGGCCATTATTAACTAAAATAAGAGTTACTTGAACACAAGCACTGTGATACCACGACAGTTGATCTGATAATGGAGACGGCTACTAAGTGGGTAACAGGTGGGTAGCAGACACAGCGTGGATGCACTAGACAAAGGGATGATTCATGTCCTGGGTGGGACAGAGCGAGATGGTGCAGGATTTCATCACACTACTCAGACAGCATGCAGTTTAAAAACTTATAAATTGTTTATTTCTGGAATTTCCCATTTAATATTTTCAGACCGTGGTTGACTGAGGGTAACTGAAACTGCAGAATGCAAAACCACTGATGAGGGGGGACTACTGTACCATGTTGCATTTAGTCATTATGTCTCTTTAGTCTTCTCCAATCTGTGACAGTTTATTTGTTGTTTCGTGTTTTTGATAACCTGGATAGTTTTGAAGAGTTTGGGTCAGGTATTTTGTTGATTGCCCCTCAATTTGGCTTTGTCTTGTATTTTTCTTGTGATTAGACTGGAGTTACAGGTTTTGGGGATGAATTCCACGAGATGATGTGCCCTTCTTCAGTACCATTTAGAATTGTTCCATCGCTAAAAATTTCCCCTGCAGCCCCTTTGTGATCAGCCCCTCTGCACCTTCAGACCTTTGGCAACCACTGATCTGTTTTTCATCTTATAGTTTTCCTTTTTCCATAATGTCAAATAAATGAATCACTTAATTTGTAGCTTTTGATTCTGGCGTCCTTCACTTAGCAAAATGCATTTAAGATTCACCCATTTTGTTGAGTGGGTCAATAGCTCGTTCCTTTCTGTTGCTGAGCGGGAGTGCTTTGTTTTTGATATACCAGAGTTTAATTCATTCACCTGTTGAAGGCCATCTCGACTTTTTTCTCCAGTTTTTGTCTAGTATGTATAAAACTGCTATAAACATTTGAGTATCAGTTTTTGTGGGAACATAAGCTTTCTTTTTTCTTGGATTGGTACCTAGGAGTGGGAATCCTGGGTAAATGTATTTTAACTTTGAAATTTAAAACTAAAACTTCTTAAAGAAAAAATAGGAGAAAATATATGTGACCTTGGATTTGATGTTGAGTTTTTAGATATAATACCCAAACCATAATCTATAAAAGAAAAAAAATAAATTGTATTCTATCAAAAAAAATTAGAATTTTTGCTGCATGCAAGACATTGCTAAGACGATGCAAAGACAAGTCACAGACTGGGAGCAAATATTTGAAAAATCACGTATCTGATAAAAGACTTGTATCCAGAATATATAAATCTCAAATAAACAAACAGTCTAATATAGAAATGGGCGAAAGATCTCAATAGACACTTCACCAAAGAAGATATATGGTTAGCACATAAGATGATCACATGTTCAATGTCATTTGTTATTAGGGAAATTGAATACAGGTTGAAACCACACTGAGATATCACTATACTATAAATTATTAGAATTGCTTAAAAAAATTGACACTGCTACATGCTGGAGAGATTGTGGGGCAACAGAAACTTGCTTTCATTGCTGGTGACAATTCAGAATTATTCAGCCACTTTGGAATACAGTTCGGCATTTTCTTATAAACATGCATTTTCTGTGTGACCCAGCAATCCCACTCCTAGGAGTTTACACAAGTTAAACGAAAACTTACATTCACAGAAACCTGCTTTTACTTTTGAAGATATTTTCACTGGATAACAAAGTGTAGTTTTGCCATTTCTTTTTATTTCAGCCCTTTTGAAAGATGTCGTTCCATTGTCCACTAAAGCCTGTACTTTTTTTTCTAAGAAGCCCCCTGAAATTCTTTTTACCATGTATTTTTTTTCCTCTGTGACTATTTTTCTCCTCCAAATTATGGTTTTATTTGTATTTAAAAGTACATTGGAAATTCTGTATATGCCTGTGACTAAGCTTATTTTCAATGTACGTCATTTCAAGTTTGATGACAAGTTTTGTTCTGAGGAATCCTTTTTCAAGCTGAATGCCAAAACGGGGAAATGCCTTTAGATTTCCAGCTGGCCCTGGAGCCAATGATGTGAACTGCTTTCTTGCTAATGATGATGGATAACTTTTATTTGAGTTCTATCACCAACGGTTTTCAGTTTATGATGATAGTTACCGTAAGGTGGTACAGCTGTGGTGAAAGCTGTAAAACACCGTACTTTCTGAAGATAAGTGCTGTTAACAGTGATTGCTTTTAAAATTTTCTTTTTCGTCAAACCTCCGTCAGATTTTTTTTCCTGGATAATTTTCTCTTTGGATAGTTTTTTTAATTGACATATAACATTATATTAGTTTCAGGTGTGCAACGTAATGATTCGATATTTGTATACATTGCAAAACGGTCACCACAATCAGTCTAGTTAACATCCATCACCATACAGAGTTACAAAATTTTTTTTTCTCATGTTGAGGATATTTTTTATTACTGTCTTCAAGTTCACTTGACTTTTCCTCTGCAGTACTTAGTCTGCTCTTAATCCTTTCCAGAGAATTTTAAAATTTTTCGGGTTTTTTTGTTACGTTAAGTTGTATTTTTTTGTTATAGTTTTACTCTTTTTTTAACATACTCATTTTTTAATTTAAACCCTAGCACATTTTTTTTTTTTCTTCAAGCCCAGGCCTAGTGGTCTAGTGGTTAAGATTTGGTATTCTCACCACTTTGGCCCACGTTAATTTCCCAGGGAACCACTTCACCCGTCTGTTGGTTATTGGTAACAGCATTAACATATATGACATAATAACAGTTTGCTACTGGTGTGCTAAATGCTTCCCATAGATTATTCTATTTAAGCCTTTCCCATTATTCTGTGGGAGAGGTAGTAGGTACTATATCCATTTTACAGCTAAAGAAATTGAAGCTCAGTGAGGTTACCTAGCTATGATATAGCAGAACCTAGACTCTAACTTCTTATGTGCCAAGCGTTATAGTAAATACTTTATATATATTAACCTCATTTAAGCCTCACAGTAACTCCAGTAAAGCTCCTGATCTTACTGATGATGTACTCTGACTTACAGATTCCAGAAATTACTTTGAAAAATTATGTGTATTTTTTGTTTCAGAGACATTAAGCAAATATAACCCAAAGAATCTGTAAATACCAAAAGAAATGAATCATTTAAATACATACTACTTTAAAAAAGTGGTATCGCTAATTAAATTTTTGGAAGGAAGCCTGACACATTTCATTCTATTTAATATTCTGCAGATGAAGGGTAGTATGTAAATCTCAAACAGGCTTGAATTCATAAATACGTGAAAAGAAAAAAACTCATTGTGAGAAGAAATCTCAACAAACACTGCTATATAAATTTTAGTCAGAAATTAGCTGATGTGGTTAATGTTGAAATATTTTTACTAATAAATTTGAAATATTTTCACTAATAAATTCTTTGACAAATAGAATCGCTTTCATATCAAAGGCTGTACATACTTTCTTCAGTCATCTCATTGTCTTTGCAAAGTGAATCTTCTAAATGAGGACAATAAGACAAAGTAAAGGTATGGTTAAAGGTAGCTGAAAGACTGCTGATCTTATGGCCTTTTAGACCAGTTTATTGTAATCATACATTCAGATGTGCTTTCTTAAGTGGGGCATGAAATGCAGCTGAAGTTGATGTGCTCAAATTCTGTCATATGTCATCCTAGCATATGTCATGTATGATATCCTTTATGACTCATTCGCTTATTCATTTATTCAAAAATATTTATTAGTGCCTACTAAGTGCCAAACACTGATTTAAGTACTTGGGATACATCAGTGAACAAAATGGACAAAAATCATGGAGTTTACATTTTAGCAGACATGGTCCAAACAATAAACAGTAGACAGGTAAGTAAGCAAGCAGGCATTCATTATGGATAGGGAAAACTTTCTATACCTGCTCTTTTAACCATACTAAGGAAAATTACATAGAAAATGACTTGTTTTTCAGCTTGGCTTGCTTTTGTTGATCCCATTTTTAAATACTGGCTAAGAACAATAAAGTTTGAGGGAACATTTTCTCCAAATATTGAGTTAAAATGATGCTGTTAATTAAGAAAATGACCATCTTTTGCTCCTACAATAATTTCTTACTTTTTATAACTCATGTAATATCAATATTGTTGTAAACTGTAGTAATTTAATATCTTGGATATTTTTTTTTTTTTTTTTTTTTTTTTTTTTTTTTTTTTGTGAGGAGGTCAGCCCTGAGCTAACATCCGCCAATCCTCCTCTTTTTTTGCTGAGGAAGACGGCCCTGGGCTAACATCGGGGCCCATCTTCCTCCACTTTATATGGGACGCCGCCACAGCATGGCTTACCAAGCAGTACTTCGGTGCGCGCCCGGGATCCGAACCAGCGAACCCTGGGCCGCCGCAGCGGAGCGCGCGCACTTAACTGCTTGCGCCACCGGGCCGGCCCCAATATCTTGGATATTTTTGATGGTGGTTTATAAAAACCTAGTAACATATAACAAAATTAATTTTTCTGTAAACTTTTGTTTCTTTTCAAGTTATATTATACTTTTGCTGGCTTTGAATATTTATGATAATTTTTTGTTGTAATTCTAAGTAAAATGTTACAGCACTTTTTATTATTTGTTAAATGACTCTTGTTTAGAAAGCTATCTTTACTTTTGTTTGTCACAGTTGTCTAACTTCTGCCATGATAGAAAAAGTAAAAAAAATTTAATATTTTATTGGTATAGCTTAGAATTAACTAGGATATATTATAGGTTCACCATATGGTATGACAGCATTTTACAGTGTTGCGTATGTTGTCACAGTATTACTAACTCAGATGTTAATATTTAACTTCTTTTGTTGACTTACTGAATTAAATCTGTCCCTTATACCGTCAGAGTGGATTCATTTTTTTGTTTTTTTAACCAGGAAGCCTTGAATGTCTGTATTTTTTCTGTATAGTATGAAAAGTAGACCTCACATGACTGAATCTTTTACCTGAGACATTGAATAGACTTTAATTATTCTTATGTTTCACTGAGTAGATAGGGGTACTTGAGATTAGAGGAGCAGGGTTTTGAGAAAGGATTTTGAGAAAGAGACAGAATGAACAGTGGAGTCAATAAAAAGAATGTTCTCAATAGACTTAAGAATAGTTATTAAATGAACAGACAAAACACTAAGTTTTCATTTGGATTATTGCTTTTTTACTTGGTTTTCAAGCAATTCTCAGTGAGTACAATTCTTTTCATTCTGTGTTTTAGCCAGTGTAAACTAGTGACAGTGAGGAAAATAGTGTAGGAATAAATGAGAAGGAAGTAGAATGTTTCTAGGACACTCATTTGAAGAGAGTTTTTTCTTTTTGAATACTTCACCATTTAAAAACAATTGAGATTTGACGTTCAAGAGTAGAAAAATAGCTCTGTGCTCTAGTTTTCAAAGCCTCTTCTCCAACTTTTCTCTCGACTCTTTAGTAACTATTTAGTGGTCAAGTGCCCGTCACATTCAGTCTTTTACGTAGAAACTGTTTCTTAGAGCTGGCCTGGTGGCACAGCAGTTGAGTGTGCATGCTTTGCTTCAGTGGCCCGGAATCCGACACACCGCTTGTCAAGCCATGCTGTGGCAGCATCCCATGTAAAGTAAACGAAGATGGGCACGGATGTTAGCCCATGGCCAATCTTCCTCAGCAAAAAAAGAGGAGTATTGGCATTGGATGTTAGCTCAGGGCTAATCTTCCTCCCCCTCAAAAAAAGAAACTATTTCTTGTCTTTTCTTTCTTGTCTTTTACAGTTAATTCTGTGTTTGGAGATACGACTTTTCTTATATAGCTCTGGAATTATGAAATGGCGTTAAAGTTATATTTTGACTACAGATTTTCTCTTTGAGGAGAAAATTTTGTTTCCAAAGGGAATTCTAAGCCTAATGATGGAGAAGTGACAAATGCAACTCATAACCAAGCCTGAGAAATTTTTTTGTATGCATTTGTAGTTTAAGATGCACAATAACTAAGATTTAACTGTTATTAGACTTCTGTTGCAATTGTTGATATTTTTTAATAAATTTTAGGAAAGAATAATCTAGCCTAATCCATATGAACCTTTGCTTGTGATGTTTGGAGTGGTTGCCAGCTGCTTAATGACTGTGATAACATTTGCTTGGCTAATATGCATGTCACTTTTAGAATTTATCCTCAAAGTGACAATTTGCTGTCACCTGCAGAGTTAAGTGGTGTAATGGCAGCCAAGCAGTGAGATGGAGGGGGATGGAATTAGATCTTGTAGCAATGAATTCACTCATACAGAAAACATGTTTTTGTTTGAGATAATAGAACATTAGCCCAAAATATGTAGTTGAATACATTTTGTTTGGTTTTGATTATTCAAAAATACCATCTTTTAATCTCCATATGTGAACTGTTGTACAATGATGTAAGAAGGAAGAATGATGATGGTGCTTAGAGGACTTGCAGGCTTAGAACTAACTAATTTATCTGGAAATTAAAGAACCCTGATGTATATGGTTGATTTTATGTGCTGATTTAAAGGCTTTTGCTTTTTTCCTTATTATTAGGCAGTTAGGTTATTTGCTAGCCTGTTGGCCAGTCAACACCAATGTGTTTCCTTCAACGCCATGAATCTCAGCATATGCTATTTTACATATCCTAAATAATTTAAATACATTTCTTACTCTTTCCACAGCATGTAGACCCCATGAAGCACAGGACAATAAAGCTTCCTACTCATACCACCAGGAGGATCACTTTGAAAGATTCACCACAGGACTACCAGAGAGACTAATTTGTCTGAAGCATCATGTATTGAAACAACAGAAGGCTACTACCTTTGCACTAGCTAGAAACAGTTACAATGTTTTCAATTCTTTGAGCTCCAGGAAGCCAGGGGAGTAAACTGAAAATCTGAAAATGCGGCCATGGACTGGTTCCTGGCGTTGGATTATGCTCATTCTTTTTGCCTGGGGGACCTTGCTATTTTATATAGGTGGTCACTTGGTACGAGATAATGACCACCCTGATCACTCTAGCCGAGAACTCTCCAAGATTCTGGCAAAGCTAGAACGCTTAAAACAACAAAATGAAGATTTGAGGCGAATGGCTGAATCTCTACGGTAGGTTCTAAAAAACTGAAGGAAGAGTGATAAAATATTGTACTTTGTTTTTAGGTGCAGGCCTTCATTCAGCTATTAAAAAATGCTTAATTTCTATAAACTGCTTTTTTGCAAATATTTAAGTATCTTAGTAAGGTACTTTTTATACTAATGATATCTCTATATATTTAGCATAGAGAATTTCTCCTTAGTGGTAAATCTTATTTTGCATATGAATTTTAATATTAAAAACCTATGCTGTCTAATTTATGTACTTATATTTTATTTATAATTATCTTCAACATTTTGATAATTTTGATACATTAAATACAAACTTTGTATGATTTAAATTAGTGTACATTTAACATTTTTATTCTGTGGACTGTAACAAAGGTATTATTGTGATTGACATGCTGAGTTAGTCTAACTATAACTAATTAAAATGAAAAAACAAAAATTCGTCTTTAAATAGAACAACTGAATCTGGACTCTAGAGGATTACCATCATTGCTACTTTTAAGTCTATTAAAAAATGTGACGTGTCTGTTAGAAGGTGTCAGCTGTTTGTAAAAACAGAGTCTTCTATTTTCAAGGAGCAAGTGAACATGGTGTTACATAGATAATCTCTATATTTGCTTTCAAAGTTAGTGAGTTTAAAAGTTATCTGGTATCTTTTAATTCCTTTGCTTTATATATGAAGGTGATCATGTATTTGTGCTTGCTGTCTCTCAAGATAGAGGTTGAAGATTTGAGAACATGAAGAGTTGAGAGTCATTGCTCCAGAGGTGGTAATTGACCCTAAGGGAAGTAGTGTAGAGAAAAAAGTTTATTTCTTTTTGAGAAACAAATAAATTGAGGAGTGGAAAGTGGAAACATCCTGTTGTGCATAGAGCCCTCAGAGTAGCTGGGGAAGGAGAGGGGAGGGAGCTGTGTTGTGGAAGCGGAAGAGCCTTCTGTGAAGGGGGAAGGTAGTTGGCAGTGTTGTATACCCTCAAGACTTGTGAGAGGACTTCCATGGTCTTCCCACCCACCCCCCCACCCCCACTGCCCTTCACTCTTTCTTTAGGACTCAGTTCTATACATTTGTTAGTTTCATAACTTTTTTCTTCACCATAATATTATTTTTGTCTTTTTATGTTATGTGGAAGACAATGCTAGGTGTTAAGAGTTTTACAACAATGAATGAAACATTATCCCTGTCATTTGTAGTAGTAGTACCATTCAGCAAGATACAAAGTAGTCAGGGATTAGAAAGTGGACAGGTAACTTTTTGAATTTGTATATCATTTTATTTCTATGTGGGAGAGAGCCAGAGAGGATCATGGAGAAGACGATCTTTCAGTAGAGTCTTAATCATTCATTATGGGAACCAAAGATTGATAATTTAGAGGTTAGTAATAATAGCTATTATTTATTGAGAGTTTATTGTATGTCAGGTACTGTGCTGAAGACTTTGCATGGATTATCTCATTGAATTCCATAACTTCCTTATGAGATGCTGGTGCTGTTTTCATAATCATTTTACAGATGAGGAATTAAAGGGATATTAAGTAATATCATTTTTCCCAAGGTCATGCTTTTCACAAGTGGTAGAACTTTGAATCTTGGCAGTATGACTTGAAAGCATGGGCTCTGATGAACTCTATTGCCTCTCTGAATAGAAATCAGAGAGAAGTCAGTGATTCAAAAATCTCAACTAAAAGTCTCATGTAGGAGATCACCAAGAGTAGCTGCTGCTCTAGTTGATTTTAGAATATGCTTTGATCGTAGTAAAATCTTGTTCTACATCATGGGAATTTTGCTTCTCGAGAAAGAATTTGCCTCTTAACAATTTACAGTTATAAATAATTGTTTACTTTTCTCCTAATTCCAGCTTCAATACTGATATTTCAATTGGCGTATTTCTGACTATCAAGTATCTTGTTTTTATTGCATGAAGGAATGCTTGCCTTTAGTATGGGTTGTTCCTTGTGCAAAATAATCTTTGGGTCTTTTTGTGAGTCCCTGCCACAGCATGGCTGACGAGTGGTGTAGGTCCATGCCCGTGATCTGAACTGGCAAATCTGGGCTGCTGAAGTGGAGTGTGCCGAACTTAACCACCCTGCCAGGGGGCCAGCCCCAATCTTTCTGTCTTTTAAGTCACTTTCTTTATATTGTTTCATGTTGAAATTAAATTCTCAACTACTACATTGAAGTGTAGCAACAATTTCTAAGAGCCGAGACACTTAATAGGTCATGTTGTAATACCATAAATACAATCTGAAAACACAGATTGAACAACTGAGCCTGTTTTTATATATAGTTATATAATTTCAGGAAAATAAGTCAGTGATTATATTCCCTCATTAGGGAAGAAAACCTCCTTAGGCCCATGTGTCAGCTTTACTCGAGGGTCATTTGTATTTTATCCAGAGGGATTTCATTTTAGAGTCCCTGGCATAAAAGGAAGAGCAGTGGACGTGCTACTGGCATTGGTGTTTTTTACCCCTTCTTGCAATATTTTGTACTCAGTTTGCTATGTCTTATGTTCGTAAGTCAGACTATCAAAGATTAATTCAGATGTCTGTAAAATTAGGTCATTTCTTTGAGATAAGGCGTATGGATTGGAATTGGAAAGTAACCCAGAAGCCTGAAACCACAATTTTTAAGATTCAGGACAGTAATTTTAAAAGCAGTTAACCAACCCTCCAGTTAGATTTTGCTATTTTTGTTGATAGTACTACAAATTTAGGAAAATAATTTAAAAATCATTACTCTGAATGATACAAATATTTGAGTACAATGTATGGGAGGTTGCTGTGTATGTGGCTCTGTGTGTTTGTGTGCATCTGTATGTGTGTTTAATTTTGACTTATTGATGAATAATTTTCATACAATAAGATTCACTCCTTTTAGCATATAAGTCTATGAATTTTGGCAAATGCTTACAGCCATGTAACCACCACCACAATTTATAGAAGAATTCTACCTCCCTGTAGAATTCTGTTGTACCCTTTTGAATCAGATTCTATCCCTACCTTCTCTCCCTGACACCCACTGATCTGTTTTCTGTCCTGTATTTTTTCCTGTTCCAAAATGTCATATAAATAGAATCATGCAGTATGTAGCCTTTTGAGTCTGGCTTTTTTCATTTAGCACAATGTACTTGAGATTCATCAATGCTATTGTGTGTATTGGTAGTTCATTTTTTTTTCAAATTCCTTTTTAATGATGAGTGGTATTCCACAGTATGGATATATCGTAGTGTTTTGTTTTTTTTTTTAATGCATTTACTAGTTGAAGGCTGTTAGGGTTGTTTCCATTTTTGACAGTTATGATATGAACAAATTGTTATGAACATTTGCCCTGTAAGTTTTTGTGTGAATGTAAGTTTTTATTTCTCCTGGGTAAATAGGATTGCTGGGTCATATGTTAAGTGCATATGTAGCTTTATCAGAAGCTGCCCAAATGTTTTCCAGAGTACCAGTACCATTTTACATTCCCATCAGCAATGCTTGAGAGTTCTAGTCGCTCTCATCCTTGCTAGCACTTGCTGTTGTCCGTTATTTTCATTTTAGCTATTTTAATAGATTTGTAGTAGTATCTCATTATAGTTTCAATTTGCATTTCCATAATGATTAATGATGTTGAGCATTTTTTTTCATGTGCTTGTTTGCCATTCATGTATCTTTTTTGGTCAAGTGTCTATTCAAATTTGTTACCTATTTTTAAAAATGGAGTTTTCTTATTGAATTCTTTTTAAAAATGGTGGTTTTGTATATTACAAAATTATATATGTATATATATATAATTTAAAATGAAAACAATAGCTTAAAACAACAAACATTTATTTGCTCTTGATTTTTCAATTTGGGTTGTTCTCAGCTGGGCTGTTTTTCTAGTTATATCTGGGGTCACTCATGTGGCTGTAGTAGTCATCTGGTTGGGCAGTCCAGATGACCTCACTCACATGTTTGGTGGGCACTGCAGATGACCTCACTCACATGTTTGGTGATTCGCTGGGGCCATCAGCTGGTTTCCTTCCATGTGGCTTCTCCAGCAGGATAGCCCACGTTTCTTCCATAGCAGTGTTCCAAGAGGGCAAGAGCAGAAACTGCAAGTCCTCTTGAGGCCAAGCATCAGAAGTCGCAGTGTCAGTTCTGCCACATTCTGTTAGTATATGTGAGTCAAAGGGGCACTCCATATTCAGGGAATGGAGGGAGGAACTGCAAAGAATTTGTAGCCATATTAACCCACCATTCTCATCTTCAGAAGAAATGTTGAATAGATTAGGTTAGGTCAAATAGTGGTGGTCCTGAACAGCCAGAGTTTAGTTTAGACTTGGTTGATAGATAATAGGGAGCCATAGTTGGGTTTTCAGCAGAGAAATGACATGGTGAAAATGGTTGAGGAAGATTTAGGTTTTCAGATGGATTTGGGGCATGTGCCTGACTGGAGTGAAATTAACTGAGAAACACAGTTTTAATCTGGACAGGAGGTGATGCTGACATAGATTAAGTTAATGATTGAATCTGTTGGCTTTGGTATCAAGGTACATGTGCTTATTTTCCCATGTTTCCTACATACTTTTATTTGGCTTGCGCCAGATATCTTTTTACTTGTTAGTTGCCAGCATATTAGGTATACTTGCCCTCTAGCTATATAACCTTCCATTATATATGGCATTTATTTTTGCAACCTTACATACATTATTCCTTATGCTATCAAGAATATCTTATTTTTCTTTAGGGGAAATATTCCTTCCCTATGTCAGAATATCTTAGTGAGATTTTTAGTCAAGATTCCTAGCCTTCCCAGTCTGACAATCAGATACTTTCTCCCTGGAATTTGTGTTAACCTTTTTATATGATGCTGGATTAAATTTGCCAATGTTTTATTTTGGATTTTTTTCTATGTTAACAAGACAAGTTTACATGTAATTTTTCCTTCTTATAGTGCCTTTTGGGTTTTGATGTTGAGGTTATGCAGGCCAATTCTATTCTCTGGAAGGGTTTCTATAAAATTGATATTTGTTCTATTTTAAATCTTTGTTAGAATTCCACCAGTGAAGGCGTATGGGCTGTAGTCTTTTTGTCGGGGGGAGGGGGTATGGAGGTTGGGTTGGGGAGGAAAAGGGGACATGTGGGAAAGTGTTAAATTCTGAATTTGATTTTTTAATAGAAATTGGACTATTCAGATTTTCTATTTTTTCTTATGTCAGTTTTGGTTTGTTTTTCAAGGAATGCGTCTATTTTATCAAGATTTTCAAATATATTATCATAAAGTTTGTTCACAGTGCCTTTTTAATTTCTTCTCTATACCTGTAATATCTGTAGTAATGTCCTCTTTTTAATTCTTGATATTGGTTATTTGTGTTTTTTCCTTTTATCTTTCTAAGAGTTTATCAATTTCATTTACTTTTCCAAAGAACCAATTTCTCATTGTTTCTTTTCTCCTGCCGTATGTCTGTTTCTATTTTATTGCTTTCTACCCTTAGTTTGATAATTTCCTTTCTTATAGTCTCTTTGGGGTTTTTTGCTGTTCTTTTTAAGGGTTTTCCAGAAAGGATTTTTATCACTGATTTTACACTTTGTTTCTTTTTCTATTATATGCCTCAAGAGCTTTAAAATTCTCTCTAAGCGCAACTTTAAGTTGCATCCCACAAGTTTTGATAATGTTCTATTTTAATTGTCATTCAATTAGAAATATTTTCAGATTTCTGTTGTGATTTTTTTTCTTTGACCGACAGGGTATTTAGGAGTGTGTTGCTTACTTTGTAAGTGGGGCTATTCTATTTATCTTTCTGGTTTTGATTTCTAGTTTGTTCTTCAACCAGATGGAATAATATTCTGTATCATTTCATTTCTTTGAAATTTATTAAATGGCTCAGCAAATGACCTATGTTGGTGAATGATTTAAGAAAAATGTGTATTCTGCTGTTGTTAGATATGCTCTTCTACACATGTCAATTAAGTTAGATTGGTTAATTGTGTTATTAATATTTTCTAAATTCACATAGATTTATTTATTTTTTTAATCTGCTTGTTCTGTCAGTTAGTGAGAAAGGTATGTTAAAATCTCCAACAGTGGTTATAGATCTATTTCCTTTCACCTCTAGCAACTTTTGTTTTATATATCTGAAAGCTATTTCATTTGATGATTGTAAATTCAGGACTATTTTATTTTCTCTGAATTGACCCTTTAATCATTATTGAATGTCTTTATTTATCTGTAGTAACACTTTTTTGGCTATAAAGTCTTATTTACTTGGTATTAATATTGCTATACCAGCTTTCTTTTGGCTAGTGTTTTCATGACAGATTTGTCCCATCTTTTTAATTTTAACCTCTATGTCTTTATTAGATATATTTAAATATAAATTCAAATATTGAAAATACTTCTTGTAAGAATAGAGTTGAATCTTGTTATATTTTGTCCAGTCTGATAATCTGTCTTTTTATTCAATTGTTTTATCCATTTAAATTTAATATAATTACTGGGTTTGTTATTTTTTTTTGTGAGGAAGATCAGCCCTGAGCTAACATCCATGCCAATCCTCCTCTTTTTGCTGAGGAAGACTGGCTCTGAGCTAACATCTATTGCCAATCCTCCTTCCTTTTTTTCCCCCCAAAGCCCCAGTAGATAGTTGTATGTCATAGTTGCACATCCTTCTAGTTGCTGTATGTGGGACGCGGCCTCAGCATGGCCAGACAAGCGGTGCGTCAGTGCATGCCCGGGATCCGAACCTGTGCCGCCAGTAGCAGAGCGCATGCACTTAACCGCTAAGCCACGGAGCCGGCCCCTAATTCCTGGGTTTAAGTCTACTGCATCGCTGCTTTTTCTTCTATTTGTCCTATCTCACTCTCAGTCTCTCTTTGTTTTTTTTTTTTGGTGAGGAAGGTTAGCCCTGAGCTAACTAACATCTGTTGCCAATCCTCCTCTTTTTGCTGAGGAAGATTTGTCCTGAGCTAACATCTGTGCCCATCTTGCTCTATTTTATGTGGGACACCTGCCACAGCTTGGCTTGATAAGCGGTGCATAGGTCCGCGCCTGGGATCTGAACCTGCAAACCCTGAGCTGCTGATGTGGAGGGTGTGAACTTAACCACTATGCCACTGGGCTGGCCCCCCATCTCTCTTTTATCCTTGTTTTTTCTTTGTTGCTTTCTTTTGGATTGATCAAGTGTTTTTTCTTATTGTTATTCCGTTTTTTCCACTTATAATAGAGTTTGTTATACATTTTTGTTTGTTCTTTTAATGGTTACCCTAGATATTATAAAATACATCCTTTTTATTGCAGTCTATCTTAAATTAATATTTTTATCATTTCTAGAACAATGTAAGAATTTTATCCTACTTAAACTTTTAACCCCCCAATTCACTTTTGGTCTTTTTGTTGTCATATATTTTAACTCAATGTATGTTATAAACTGTACATTAATGTTACTATAATTTTGATTTGTCATATTCCTTTATAACTGAACACATATTTATGCTTTCTAATGTTCTTTATTCCTTCCTGCAGTTTAATTCTTCCATGTTGAGTCATTTTCCTTCAACCTTAACAATATCCTTTAGTATTTTTTGTAGTGCAGTTTGATGGCAATAAACTCTCTTAGATTTTCTTTTTCTGAAAAATTTTTTGTTAACATTCTTTTTTGAGAGAGATTTTTGCTAGTATAGAATTTAGTTTGGCAATAATTTTTTATAGCACTTTAAATATGTCATTCCATTGTTTCGAGGCTTTCATAGTTTCTGTTGAGCAGTCATCAATTTTAATTGAAGTGTATCTTTCTCTTTGGCTACTTTTGTGCTTTAATTTTTGTCTTTGGTGTTATACAGTTGTCCATGATGTGCCTAGATAGGGCTTTATTTGTTTTTATTCTGCTTGAAATTCACTGAACTTTCTAATTCTGGGATTTGATACCTTATATCAGTTTTGGAAAATCTTCAGCCATTATCTCTTCACGTACTGCCTCTGGACCATTCTTTCTCTTTTCTCCTTCTGGAACTCCAGTTACATGTATTAGCAAACTTCCTTTTATGGTGTCTCACGTGCCTTTTTTGTGTCTTTCACAGTCTAATTGCTCTTTCCACTTCATTTTGTATATTTTCTTTTGAACTGTCTTCCAATTTATTTAACCTGTCTTCTGCTGCATTCATTCTGATGTTAAACACACCCAATTAGTAATTTTCTTATATTTTGATTCTGGAATATCCAGTTGATACTTTTTGATAATTTCTGATTTCTTTGTAAATTCTCCATTTTTATCTGTCTTGTCCATGTTTCTTGTAATTTCTTTAAATAGTTATTCTAATATAACTATTATATTGTCTGCTAATATCTGGATGATGTCTAGATCCTCATTTGATCAACTTCTATTGAGTTTTCTTTTGATTATTGGTCAGATATTTTGCCTCTTTGCATGTCTAGTAATTTTTATTTTGTGCCAGATGTGTGTAAAAGTACCATGGAGGTTACAGAGGCTTCTCTTTGTTAGAAATGTATTATTGCTGGGCTTATTATCTCAATCCAGTGCAATCAGTGGTTGAGCTGGGTCGTAGTTGCATTGTGCTTTTAGTAAAACTTAGCTCACCTCTGTTTCTTCCATGTTCCTCAGGCATAAGTCTTCCATGCTTTTGATTGAGAACTTGGTGGATTTCTTTTAAGACCTGAAATATTGTAGAAAATTTAGTCTGCCTTTTAGACGTTTTAAACTTTGCTCTTTAACCTCTTGCCCCATGTAGCATCTAAATTTGACAAATAGTGAAGAAAAGACTAGCTATGAGTTTAAGGTAAGCCTTAAGCAGGACTTTATCTCATAATATCACAATACCATGAGACATTTTAGTCAGTTTTAAAATTGCTCTCTAGCCTCTTGAAGCTCCAGAAGTCAGCAGATGTACCCTGGAGAAAACAGGGTATGTATTTAGTGCTCCTACAGTTTCCAAATTTTCACACAAGCCTTCTATGGGATCCAAGCCTGTGCCTCACACTGTACCCAGAGTCAGCAAGCACTCCCCAAGTAAGAACATGGCTAATTATAGACTGCTGTCCTCTAGAATTGTGGTTAATGTAACCCTGCACTTAACACACCTCTCTAATGGCTTTAAAAAAGGTTATATTTGCAATTTATTTATTTATTTTTATGATTATTATCATTATTACAGCAAGAATAGAGTTTGCCATTACATACTACATTCTACTTGGAACCAGAAGTACTGGATTGAAAAATGGTTGGAGTTCATTTATCTCAATGTTCCTGCCATACAGAGATCCCCATTAGTTCCTGTACCTTGATCCCTGGACATGTTCTGGTTCTTGCCCTTTTTAAGAGCTGGTTCTTCAGGTTTTCCTTTGATAAATTTTTAACTTTTTCTCTCATTGTACCCCCAGTTGGGTAGTGAAGGAAAGGAGTAGTTTCGGTAGATTGAAAGTAATTAATTATCAGAGTAATCTTTGCCTCATTGATTGATATGGTGAATCTATTAGGAAAAAGAGATCAAGATGAGATTTAGGTAGATTGAACTTGATATGGTTGCTGAATTTGTCCAGTAGAAAGTTGGAAGTGAGTCTAAAACTCAAGGGAAGAGCCAAGGTGAAGGAGAAAGATAGCTTTAGAAATCTTCCACATAGAAATGATCTCCAGAAAATGTGTTGCACAAAGTAAAAATTCCTCCCTTCACTTCAGATGACCCACAGTCATCATGGATTTGGAAAGGAAGAGGTGTGGGAATAGTATTAACCTACTCTTATTTGCAGGGCTAGCAACAATCTCACTTGGCAGGAAAATTCATTTTTTAGCTACTGCACCTGTTTTATGGATATAGCAATTGGTTATGTGGCGCAGAAACATAAGATCATACATCTTTTTCCACACTATTGTAATTACTAGTTTTTATGGGGACAGAACTTTCATAGGAGAATAGCACATTGAGAATGGAATGCTGTTTTCATCATCATTTATTATGTTGTCTTAATTTTCTTCTTCATACTCAGGGTTTTATATATATATATATATATATATATATATATTTTATACACACACACACAGAACACTCTGATATTATATTGTAACCTGCCTTTTCATATGCACTAAAAAGGGTAACACCACTTAAACTCATTATATGAAAATCTAGGTTTACACAAAAGATAGAGGGTAAAATAGGTTTTGAAAAATAGCAAACTCATAATGAATTTGGACTTAACATATAACCATCCACTTTGCTCATAGTCTTACAAGTATTTTGTAAAACTGTGTCCACCAGTGTAGAGACACAATGAATGGCTTATAATCCTGTTCATAAGAGAGCCACAACTCATAATTTCATGGCATTTTTCTTAGTGTTTTATGTGGTATTTCATTGGGTGTTAAATCACAGTGGGAAATGATTGACGTCAGTTAACTTCTGCTCTTACTCCTAGCGTCTTGATTATCCCAACAACAATAGCAACATTAGCAGCAGGAGCAGCAAGACAACAAAACAACAATAACTGTTAATGTGTATTACTATGTATCAGGGCATGTTCTAAGCACTTGATATATGTTAACTCAATCCCAACAATAGGCCGATGAATTAAGTACTAACATTATCCCCATTTTATAGATGTAGACGATGAAGCATAGTTAAGTAGTTTGCTGAAATTCATATAACTGTGAATGGTGGATCTGGAGTTCAAACCCAGACACTCTAGCTCCATAATCCAAATTCTTTTTTTTTTTTTTTTATTGATGTTTTAATGGTTTCTAACATTGTGAAATTTTGGGTTGTACATTTTTGTTTGTCCATCACCCCATATATGACTCCCTTCACCCCTTGTGCCCACCCCCCACCCCCACTGCCTGGGTAACCACTGTCCAGTTTTCTCTGTCCATGTGTTGGTTTATATTCCACATATGAGTGAGATCATACAGTGTTTGTCTTTCTCTTTCTGGCTTATTTCACTTAACATAATACGCTCCAGGCCCATCCATGTTGTTGCAAATGGGACGATTTTGTCTTTTTTATGGCTGAGTAGTATTCCATTGTATATATATACCACATTTTCTTAATCCAATCGTCAGTCGAGGGACACTTAGGTTGCTTCCACTTCTTGGCTATGGTGAATAATGCTGCAATGAACATAGGGGTGCATAAGCCTCTTTGGATTGTTGATTTCAGGTGCGTTGGATAGATTCCCAGTAGTGGGATGGCTGGATCAGAGGGCATCTCTATTTTTAATTCTTTGAGGGATCTCCATACCGTTTTCCATAGAGGCTGCACCAATTTGCATTCCCACCAGCTGTGTATGAGGGTTCCTGTTTCTCCACATCCTCTCCAACATTTGTTGTTTTTTGTCTTGGTGATTATAGCCATTCTAACGGGCGTGAGGTGGTATCTTAGTGTTGTTTTGATTTGCATTTCCCTGATGATTAGTGATGTTGAGCATCTTTTCATGTGCCTATTGGCCATCTGTATATCTTCCTTGGAGAAGTGTCTGTTCATTTCCTCTGCCCATTTTTTGATCGGGTTGTTTGTTTTTTTGTTGTTCAATTGTGTGAGTTCTTTATATATTATGGAGATCAACCCCTTGTCAGATGTATGTTTTGCAAATATTCTGTCCCAGCTGGTTGGTTGTTTGTTCATCTTGATTCTGGTTTCATTTGTCTTATAAAAGCTCTTTAATCTGATAAAGTCCCACTTGTTTATTTTTTCTTTAGTTTCCCTAGTCTGGGTAGGCATGTCATCCGAAAAGCATAATCCAAATTCTTAATCATGTTGCTGTGGTGCCTGTAGAAGTAACTGCTGTGTCACAAAAAAAGTGCCACAGTCATTTCTTTTCTAACACCCTTTGCTTGTTGTGTATGTGGGTCCAGAAGACTAGACTGTAAGCCATAATGGATACCCTTTTTCTATTAGATTCCTTTCCTCCCCGTTTACCATTGAACAGACTTCAGAATAAGGAAAATTATCAAAGATAAAGAAGAGGGATTGCATAATGATAAAGGAGTAAGTTCTCCAAGAAGACATACCAATTGTTAACATGTATGCACCTACCAACAGAGCTTCAAATACATGAGGCAAAATATGTGAGGCAAGGAGAAATATAGAATAGAAATATTTTAGCCAGAGACTTCAACACTCCTCTTTCAGTAATAGATAGATCAAGCAGGCAGAAAATCAGTAAGGATATAGTTGACCTGAACAGCATTTTATCAATCAACTTGACCTAATTGACATTTATAGAATACTCTATTCAACAACAGCAGAATACCCATTTACCATTGAAAACCCTCCTATTCTGATGTACTCTCTGTAATTTGGATGGAGGTGTTTCCTTTAAAATTTCCTGTAGGTTGTCTTTCATAACAAACAGGGAAGTCTGTGTATTTAGAGTTGGGGCAGGGGAAGGATTGGATTATAGAAGTTTCTTCTTATTTATAAGGTCAGCTGGAAGCTCATCTTGTAGAAAAAAGTTCCTTTTCCTTTTCATTCCAAGCTTTGCCCACACGCTACTGCCAACAAAGATGGTTCAATAAAAGCTAGCTTTGTGAAATATAGGGTAAGATAATGCTTTCTCATTAGAAATTATACTCACTTTCCTCACACGCTTTAATATATATATAATGTCAGAATCACCACTAAGCAGAGAAAATTCAAGTAAATCAACTTTTGGTGTTTGGAAGATAGTACATGTTTAAGATTTCTGGAGCTAGTTACATGATTTTGAAGAGCAAATAAGTCGAATTTTTTAGTTTCTAAATCAAAATGTAGACCATCACTATTATAAACAGGAAGGAAATTGCAAAGCTTAGTGAAAGATACTGGATAAATTGTGGAGTAAAAAGGGGAGTCAAATTTGGTGATTCATTCTTTTAATTATTTATTTTAGGTTCCTTAGAACTAATTAAAAAACAAAATATGTTTGATTATATGTAGGCTGTTAAACAGGGTATTAGTTATCTATTGCTGTGT
Organism: Diceros bicornis minor; assembly: GCF_020826845.1. Lineage (NCBI taxonomy): Eukaryota > Metazoa > Chordata > Mammalia > Perissodactyla > Rhinocerotidae > Diceros > Diceros bicornis. The sequence continues at coordinate 14,459,917 of NC_080763.1, forward strand.
AAAAAATTACCACAAACTTAGTAGTATAAAACAACACACATTATTTCTCAGTTTCTGTGGATCAGGAATCTATGCACAGCTTAGCTGGTACCTCTGCTTGGTACCTCTGCTTTGGGGTCTCACAAGAGAGACCACATGGGCAAGATGAATTTTCGTTAAATATTTTATAATCTGTGAATATTTGAGTTTAGGGGCTCGATTAAACATTCTTTACATTTTATCCTTTGTTTTTTTATCCTAGTATTTACTGAGCTGATAATGGCTTCGAGCATTTCTTGATAATTCAAGATAAATAATAGCAGGAAATATGGCCATAGTGATTCATCAATTTCAGTGTCACTTGATTTATAGATGGCACGTAATCTGCTAGTAACTGTTTAGAAAAAAACTTTCTTGGTCTATTTCCCACTTTTTTTTAGGCAAACTTTTATTTCACTATGAAGACTTGTTTTTTGTTTTTGAGCTTGTCGTATTGACATTTTATAATTCATTTAGGTAAAATGATGAAACAGAGATTGTTTTATTTGATCAGTATTCTAGACAAAGCTGTCTGAAGGAGAATAAATATAAAAAGATTTCAACATATTAGAGTTAGCCTGTGAATTACAGTGGCTAGAAGGAAGTACAGTATAAAATAGCACCCTATGCTTTTCTTGTTACTGTTGTTGCTGGTTCAAATAAAATAGTTTGATTTTAATTCAGTGCTTTTGTTCATTTAAAATTTATGCAAAAGCTGTTGCTTGGCGAGATATTTCACGTCAGAAATGCATAAGAGATTCTAATAAGGTTTGGAGAGAAACTGAGGTGCACTTAATAAATATAGAATGCTATAGCTGCAAATAAATAAAGACAAAAGGGACATTCAAAAGTATAATTTAATGTTAATTCTCATTTACATTCAATAGCACTTCAAAAGTATTATCTCTCTTGCCACATGATGTGTACAAAAGCTAAGGGACTTAGTCATTGTACTGCAAGTCAGTGGCAGAAGCAGAAATAGAATGTTCCCAGGAATTACGAAGTTGTTTCTAATTTTCAGTACACTGCCGACACTGTCATTTTTTATACCTTCTCAAGTTCCTCTTCTTTAAGTATTAACTCAGGACAATATGTTTTACAAGCCTAAAGATAATGACAAAATAGCCTATTTAATATTGCAATTACTCTTGGTAATTTAGTGTGATCAGAGATTTCCATATACCAATATTAGAAATGGCCACTTGAATCATTACATCTTTAAGTTATATAGGTCCACCTGTGTAAGCATAGAGGGACTATGTGTAATATTTATTGAACTGTGCTATGTTCAGCACTTGCAGCCTTTCATGTGGGTCATGAATCTGTGGGAGGAAACCACATGCTGTAAGTTTAGATTAAGTTCTCAGTTTATTTGGTCAATCCTACATAAGCTTATTGGAAGTGGTGTGGCCACATGGAATAGGAGTAGATGTAATATATCTAAATGTAGCTTCCCTTGGCCCTTTAGAGTCCCTGATGGAGTCATAAACTGCCTGTGCGTTTATCCACACAAGGTAATTTCTTGCCAGATCTAAGTTCATTTCTCGTTATACTGTAATCCTCTTATACCCAGGGCTAGTGTTACCGTTTTGCAAGAATGTACGCAAACAATCCATGCATTTCTGTTTAAGGGAATGTGTACAAACAGTGGGATCTGTTAGTCTTGAGCCAAACCTAAACATCAGTAAAGCCCTATTCTGATCCTTGAGAAGAAAGCTAAAAGTCGTTTCAAGGTATTTCAATAATAAATATGCCTCCAGCTTCTCAGCATTATGGAGAGTACATCTCTTCACAATACTGATAGTGCTAAATACTACACACACACACATACACAGAGAAGATTGTTGCAAACCAACCTAAGCCAGTTGATCATTCATTATTATTTGTTCATTTTTGATAGCTATTGGTAGCTTCCAAAACTAGAGGCAGGTGAGGAAGATAGGTCTCCTGCTCCATAATTTTGCTAACATTTAATATGTTACAGTGAAGGCAAAACTCAGATTGAATTCTGCAACACACGCAAACGTTAGTAAGCAGGTGCAAAAAGAGTCACACAATCTGTTCTATAAGTCTGACGAAGTCCATGCTTTCTGTCCTTTTAGGTGTTCTTGCAATATCTTATATAAAGGGTTCTCTTGAGGCAGTTGTGATGTTATTCTGACAACAAGATTTGGTCTACCTTGTGTTCAAGTGTCAAAGAATATCTGAATCAGTCCCTGGACACTGTTGGTTTTGGAACTCAAGCCTAAGGCACCATTCCAAAGATTATAGATTACTGGATTTACCAGATTCGTACACGTTCACAAAGTTGTTAACAAAGTGCTTCTACAGCATTTCTAGGTATTTCACATTTTCATATATACTGAGTTAATTTTACAAATGAAATAATATTTTTAGAGTTTACTTAGCTAATAACAAACTATCTTTGATTGGAAATAAAGCTGGCTGTTGTTGCCTTTGGGATATGGGCTTTTTCCCCCCAGCTTTACTGAGATATAATTGATACATAACATTATGTAAGTTTAAATTGTGCAACGTGATGATTTGATATATGTATATATTGTGAAATGTTTACCACAATAAGGTTAGTTAACAGATCCATCATCTCAGTTACCTTTTTTGTGTGTGTGATGAGAGCTTTTTTTTTTTTTCCTGAGGAAGATTAGCTCTGAGCTAACATTGGTTGCCAATCCTCCTCTTTTTGCTGAGGAAGATTGGCCCTGGGCTAACATCCCTGGCCATATTCCTCCACTTTATATGGGATGCCGCCACAGCATGGCTTGATAAGCAGTGCATAGGTCTGCGCCTGGGATTTGAACCTGGGAACCCCAGGCTGCTGAAGTGGAGCATGCTAATTTAACCACTGTGCCACTGGGCTGGCCCCTGTAATGAGAGCTTTTAAGATTCTAATAGCAACTTTCAGTATATAATACAGTATTGTTAACCATAGGCACCATGTTGTCCATTAGATCCCCAGAACTTACTCATCTTATAACTGGAAGTTTGTTCCCTTTGACCACCTTCACCCATTTCCCCCACCCACACCCCCCTCCCCTTGCCCCTGCCAACCATTAATATACACTCTGTTCTGTGAGTTCCGCTTTTTTAGATTCCATATATAAGTGAGATCATACAGTATTTGTCTTTCTCTGTCTGATTTATTTCACTTAGCATAATGCCTTCGAGCTTCATCCATGTTGTCACAAATGACAAGATTTCCATTTTTCTCATGGCCGCGTAATGTTCGATTATATATATATACACCACATATTCTTTATGCATTCATCTGTTGACAGACACTTAGGTTGTTTCCACGTCTTGGGTATTGTGAATAACGCTGCAGTGAACATGGGAGTGCAGATATCTCTTCAAGATACTGATTTCCTTCCCTTTGGGTATATATCCAGAAGTGGAATTGCTAGATCGTATGGTAGCTCTATTTTTAATTTTTTGAGGAAACTCCATACTGTTTTCCATAGTGGCTGTGCTAATTTACATTCCCGCCACAGTGCACAAAGGTTCCCTTTTTCCCACAGTCTTGCCAACACTTGTGTCTCTTGTCTTTTTGATAGTAGCCATTCTAACAGGTGTGCGGTGATATGTCATTGTGATTTTGATTTGCATTTACATGGTAATTAGTGATGCCAAGCACTTTTTCATGTACCTGCTGGCAATTTGTATGTATTGTTTGGAAAAATGTCTATTCAGTTCCACTGCCTATTTTTAAACCAGATTATTTTTTTTGCTATTGAGTTGTATGAATTCTTTATATATTTTAGATATTAACTCCTTATCAGATATATGATTTGCAAATATTTTCTTTCGTTTCATAGATTGCCTTTTCATTTTGTCAATTATTTCTATTGCTGTGCAGAGCTTTTTAGTTTGGTGTAGTCTTACTTGTTGATTTGCTTTTATTGCTTGTGCTTTCGGTTTCATATCCAAAAAATAATTCCCAAGACCAATGTCAGTGAAACTTTTCCCTATGTTTTCAGCTAGGAGTTTTACATTTTCAATTCTTAAGTCTTTAGTCCATTTCAGGTGTAGTGGTGTAGGATAGGGTTTCAATTTCATTCTTCTGCACATGGTTATCCAGTTTTCCCCAACACCGTTTATTGAAGAGACCATCTTTTCCCCGTTGAGTATTCTTGGCTCCCTTTTCAAATATTAGTTGACCATACATGCAAGGGTTTATTTCTAGGCTCTTGATTCTTTTCCATTGGTCTGTGTGTCTGTTTTTGTGCGAGTACCATACTGTTTTGTTTGCTGTAGCTTTGTAGTATAGTTTGAAATCAGTAAATGTGATGCCTCCAACTTTGTTCTTCTTTCTCAGGATAGCTTTGGCTATTTGGGGTCTTTTGTGGTTTCATACAACTTTTAGGATTGTTTTTTCTATTTCTGTGAAAAATGCCATTGAACTTTTGTTTTGAGTACATTGAATCTATAGATGGCTTTGGGTAGTATGGACATTTTAAAATATTAATTTTTTTGATCCGTGAACGTGGGATATTTTTCTCTTTGTGTCTTCTTCCATTTCTTTCATTAAAGTCTTGTAGTTTTCAATGTACAGATCCCTTCACTTCCTTGGTTAAATTTATTCCTAAGTATTTTATTGATTTTGTTGCTATTGTGAATGGAATTTTTTAAAATTTCTTTTTCAGATGTTTCATTGTTAGTGTAGGGTTAGAAACGCAACTGATTGTTGTATGTTGATTTTGTCTCCTGCTACTTTACTGAATTTGTTGATTAGTTCGAACAGTTTTTTTGGTGGAATCTTTAGGATTTTCTATATACAAGATCATATCATTAGCAAATAAAGACAATTTTACTTCTTTTCCTATTTGGATGACTTTTATTTCTTTTTCTTACCTGATTGCTCTGGCTAGGACTTCCCCTACTATGTTGAATAAAAGTGGTGAGAGTGGGCACCCTTGTCTTATCGTTGATCTTAGAGGAAAAGCTTTTAACCTTTCATCATTGATTATGATGTTGGCTGTGAGTTTGTTAAATGTGGCTTTTAATATGTTGAAATATGTTCCTTATCTACCCAATTTGTTGAGTATTTTTATCATGAAAATATGTATTTTGTCAAATGGTTTTTCTGCAACTATTGAGATGCTCATGTAATTTTTCTTTCATTCTATTAATGTTGTGTATCACATTTGTTTATTTGCATATGTTGAACCATCCTTGCATCCCAGGGATAAATCCCACTTCATCGTGGTTGTGATCCTTTTAACGTGCTGTTGAATTAGATTTGCTTATATTTTGTTGAGAATTTTTTCATTTGTATTCATCAGCGATATTGGTCTGTGGTTTTCTTTTCTGTAGAGTCTTTATCTGGCTTTGGTATCAAGGTAATGCTGGCCTTGTCAAATGAGTTTGGGTGTGTTGTTTCCTCTTCTATTTTTTTGGAAGAGTTTGGGAAGGATTGGCAGTAATTCTTTAAATGTTTGGTGGAATTCACCAGTGAAAAGATCTGATCCTGGGCTTTTCTTTGTTGGGAAGTTTTTGATTACTGGTTCAATATCCTTACTCATTATTGGTCTGTTCAGATTTTCTATTTCTTCACTATTCAGTCTTGGTAGGTTGTATGTTTGTAGGAATTTATCCATTTGTTCTGGATTATTCAGTTTGTTGACATATAATTGTTCATAGTAGTCTCTTAAGATCCTTTGCACTTCCATGGTATCAGTTATAATTTCTTCTCTTTCATTTATAATTTTATTTGTTCGATCCTCTCTTTTTATCTTAGTCTAACTGAAGATTTGTCAATTTTATTTTTTCAAAATACCAACTCTTAGTTTTGTTAATCTTTTTTATTTTTCTGGTCTCTATTATATTAATTTCTGCTCTGTTCTTTGTTATATTCTTCCTTCTGCTAACTTTGGGTTTAGTTTCTCTTCTTTTTCTATTTCCTTGAGGTGTGAAATTAGGTTGTTTATTTGAGATGTTTCTTTTTTTCTTAATGTAGGTGTATATTGCTATAAACTTCCCTCTTAGAACTGATATTGCAGCAGATTTTTATGTTTCCATTTTTGTTTTTTTCAAGATATTTTTTGATTTCCCTGTTGATACCTTCTTTGACCCATTAATTGTTCAGGAATGTGTTAATTTCCATATATTTATGGAATTTTCAGCTCTTCTCCTGTTACTGATTTCTAGTTTTTGTTTTTTTTTTTTAAAGATTTTATTTATTTTATTTTTTCCCCCCAAAGCCCCAGTAGATAGTTGTATGTCATAGCTGCACATCCTTCTAGTTGCTGTATGTGGGACTCAGCCTCAGGATGGACGGAGAAGTGGTGCCTCGATGCGCACCCGGGATCCGAACCCGGGCCACCAGCATCGCAACGCGCGCACTTAACCACCAAGCCACAGTGCTGGCCCCTGATTTCTAGTTTTGTACCTTTGTGGTCAGAAAAGATACTTGGTCTGATTTCAGTGTTTTTTTTTTGTGACCTATCATATAATCTATCCTGGAGAATGTTTCATGTGCACTTGAGAAGAATGTATATTCTGCTGCTTTGAATGTAATGTTCTGTATTTGTCTGTTAGGGCATTTTTGTCTAAAGTATCATTCAAGACCAATGTTTTCTTGTAGATTTTCTGAATGGATGATCTATCCATTGTTCAAAGTGAGGTATTGAAGTCCTCTACTGTTATTGCATTGTTGCCTATTTTTTCTTTCAAATCTGTTAGTATTTGCTTAATATACTTCAGTGCTTTGGTGTTAGATGCATGTATATTTACAATTTTTATATCTTCTTAATGAATTGACCCCTTTATCATTTATAATTACCTTCTTTGTTTCTTTTTAAAGTCTTTGGATTAAAGTCTATTTTGTTTGATATAAGTATAGCTACACCTGCTCATTTGGTTTCCATTTGTGTGGAATATCTTTTTCCATTGCTTCACTTTGAGCCTATGTGTGTCCTTAAAGCTGAAGTAAATCTCTTACAGGCAGCATATAGTTGGGTTTGTTTTTTTTAATCTTTCTAGTCACTCTTTGTCTTTTGATTGGAGAATTCAGTACATTTACCCTTAGAACAATTAGCGATAAGTAAGGACTTACAAATGCCATCTTATTAATTCTATGGGCCAAAATGTTGAAGAGGAAGGAATACTCCCAAACTCATTTTATGAGGCCAGCATTACCCTGATACCAAAGCCAGATAAGGAATCTACAAAAAAGAAAACTATATACCAATATCTCTCATGAATATTAAAAAATTCTCAACAACAAAATATAAGCAAATCTTGAAGTGTTTATTCCCTAATAAAGTATTTTCCTACTCCTAGAGTGTAGATTAGAATACACAGACACCAATACAGAAACACATACAGCATGTACGCAATGTTGTAAGATATTTGAAAGTATATTACTGACATTTTAGCTAAGTTGTATAGAGACTGACTAAGCGAGTTACATTTGATTTTCATCCTATTTTTGTTTCTGTTACATTTCCAGTAACATTTATATACAGAGAACTGCTGCTTCAGATCAGATGTCATATATTTGCCTGGTCTACCTCATTTAAAGGAAATCAGGTTTTGTAGAAATCATAAATTATATAAATGGTTCTTTTAATGACCACTTATCTCAACTATAGTATACAATATTATATCCATAGAACAGTCATCTGTAAAGTGATTATCTGTAGTCAGTTAAGAAATCTTAAGTTAGATGAATAATTATTACTAGTCTAATAAATGAAAATCAGCAAGCATATGCTAAATTGAATTATGGGTTATATTAATATTCAAAGATATAACAGACTTAATTTAAATATTTTAAACTCCTGTTTTTGGAGAATCAAGCAGATAAAAAAATGCATCGTGCTCTCAAGACTCAAACTCCAAGAGAATGCAGTTTCTTAATATATTGTATGCATCCTTGTATATATAAATGTGCATACATTCTACTCTTCTCCCCTCCCCTGAGTTCTCTCTGTCCATTGAAGACCTGTTCATTTTTCAAAGACTTTGTCCAAATAAGCTTCTTCCCAAAGCCTTTCCTCAGTTTCCTTCTGGTGTAAAATCAATATCTCATACTGTCTCTCATAGTACTTGTTGGTACCTCTGAGGTATTTTACTAGACATTGTATTAAAGACATTTATAGACTTGTTTTATCTTAATCTCTTCCTTCCTTTCTAACTACCTGGCAAGCAGGGGCTATTTCTTTCATCTTAGAATCCCCTGAAGTATTAAACATAGTGCCTCCTACAAAGTAAGTTTTGAGTATGTTTTTAAGAATGCATTTATTTAGAGTTCTAATACCAAAATATCCCAGAGAAATTCATTGTAAGGATAATTATGTTTGTTTTTTCTTCTTAACTGATTACTCTGGCTCATTTTTATTTTTCTTTTTGTTGAATCCAGACTGCTTCAAGGAAAAATTCTTGGAACAAATTAATTTGGGAAGCACGCTGACATTTTCCATAGATGGTATTTGGACTTTTAGAAAAAAAATTGTATCCATATCTTTACATCAAAGTGTAAAAATTGGCAAGAATTGATGGTAACTATAGGAAGATGGTTGTTTACAGTGCATGCCATGTAGGTTGCCATTGTGCGTCTTCTCTTTACTGAATTCTCCCCTCCCCCTCCCAAGTATCCAATCACTAGGAAAGAAGTAGACTAGGAGATATTTCTTTGACTTGAACTGCTAACGTTATTAATGATGTTTAGAAACTCTGTAAGACCATGGTCTGTTCTTTTAGTTGATGAATTTTTTTGTAATTTTATAAATGAGAAACTGAATGGCTTATATATTATGTTTAATGTAAAGGAGAACTTGAAAATAATTTCATACTCTGTATTTATGTTCTTTAGCAGAGTAAATTTTTTTTCTCTTTTATATAAGACAATTATAAGGAGAATGATGCTAAGATAGTTTATAAGTAGACTTCTGTTTTTATGGAACACCCCAAAGCAGTGGTCTTCAAAGTGTGGTCATTTGACATAGCATCAACATTACCTGGGAACTTGTTAGAAATCCAAAGGCTCAGGCCCCACTCCAGAGCTTTGAATCATGAACTTTGGAGAAGTGGCTCAGTAATCTTTATTTCAGTAAGCTGTCTCAGTGGATCTGATGTACACTAAAGTTTAAGAACCACTGCCCTTAAGTAAAAAATTTTGGTATTTAAATTCCTGACAGAGAAACTTTGTAACAGAAAAAGAAACAGTTACTACCAATGAGTCATCTTTGGGAGTTTATCAAAACCAGTTAGTCTCAGGCACCTGGCTGAGTTCACTAATGAAATAAATATTTCCGTCTTGTTTCCTGTCAAGTGTAGAACTTCATGCAATATGATGGAAATAAGGTTCAGATCTGTTCAAAAGCATTTATTGGGCACCTTCTATTTATTCATTTTAGGAGGACTGCTGCTTTTACAAGACTTTTATTGACTCATTTATGCAGCCAGAGTTGTTATTAATAGCGTGAGCCTTGAAAGAAGAATGTAAATAGAATATTTCTGTACATATTTGTGTCGGAGAATATAAACCCACATGTGTAAACTTTAGTTTCTCCATTCCAGCCTTGTTTTCCAGTTAAAACCTGTTTGGATCTTTTTTCATAATTCATCTATGTGTGATATGGGAGTTGGTATGTTTGTTATTAATAGATGTCAACCATTTTTACCTTTTTTCTTCTACCCATTTTTCCTTCCTTGAATGATGCCGTTATTGCTAAATCAGCAAGGATATGTTTATTTATGACTTTTCTGTTTTCAAACAGGACTTTTGCATATTTAAATAAAAATGTAGTTACAGGAAGGTATGTATTGATATTTTGACAGATTTTAATTTTCTCTGTCTTGTCGGGATACAACTTGAGACCATTAGAATCTTGTTGCTATAACTGTAAGTCATGGTGTTGAATTTGCATTTGAGTTATAGAAAATAGAACAATGTACTTGAATGTGCTTTTCCTCACAGAGGCATAGCTTGAAAGGAGCATAATGTCAGTATGGTGAGTGTAATGAGATTTTTTCCTCCTGTCCAATTAAGTAATATTTAAGGTCATGAATACCCAGTTGTGGTTGTATATCCATATTCTATTTATGATGAACCCATATGATTTCTTTCATTTTCAATTTATGTGGGTTTTTTTTTTCCTGGAAATTTTATGCTGTTCTGAAATATTTTGATATAAAATGTATTTACTTCATTATTTTTAGGTAGATTTATAATAATGTTGGTATTTTATGATCTCTCCTTACCTCACTGACCTTTACTCCTAATACTTCATAATTTTCATACTAAACTTCTCATTTATTGAGAAGCAAGTGAGTCCCTCATAAGACGCTAGAAACAGAATTGGAAAGCTGGTAGAAAACTAGACCTTTAATTTCTGTCTCTTTCTCTCTTTGTCTCTCTGTCTCATCTGTGTGTCTGTCCTTTCCTTATTTATTTTCTCCTTCTCTCATCTCTCACATCTGATTCTCTTTGTCTGTCTACCTTACTCTTCTCTCTTTCTCTGTGCAGATCAGCTTTCATTGCTTTAGTGTGCACATGGCCAAACGTTGGAGCCCCACAGCTCCTAAATTTATATAACTTCAGTTTGAGTGGCCCGCTGAGACTAACTAGTGGTTCTCGGTTTATATTCTAAATTTCCATGAGGAAGAAACTAATTAGCCTTGCTTGTATCAGGTTTATGCACCCCGTCCAATCAATTATGGGAGAATGAGGGAGGGTTACATAGTACAAACACAGCTACTCTATAGATGGTGGCAGGGGGTGGTACTAAAAGAAAGTGACTGTTGGCTCTGCACTTAATGCCTGACTCATTAGGGCTGATGTGATGATTACATTAAATAACACATGAATATCTGTGAGTTCCTAATAGGCAATGGAGCTGGTATAGTAGTTGAATACTGTGTATCACCATAAAGTGGATACCTCCCAGATATTAATTGCTTGACTTAATCTGCCTGGGCAAAAGAACAGTCATCACTCACATTTTATAGTTGGTCACGTAAATATTAAGCAACCTGCTTAATATCACAGAGTAAAGTAGTTTTAGACTTAGAAATAGAATTTAGACATGTAAGTTTTCTCTTTCTCTTCATCAAAATGCACTTATTAAAATTCCTAATAGCACATGAGGCTATGCCAAGAAAATTACTTTGACCTTTCCCTGATCTCAAAAAGCATATAATTAAGACGTGCATTAGACGTTGCAGATAGCCTATATGAAATATTAGTCAGTCATGCAAGGGCTAGTGATGCACTTACATTCAATGCAATTTTAGGGTGCATAGATATGGGTTAGAATGCAGTAGTAATATGAGAGACAACATTGAGGTAGGTATTAAATTGCAGCATGGCTATGGGAATTACATATCTCACCTGAGTAGAGTAAGGAGCATCACTGATACATACACCCTGGATTGTAGTGTGAAACTTCTTTTATATTATTAAATAGATATGGATAGTCATGTGCCGCATAATGACGTTTCAGTCAACGATGGACTGCATATATGATGGTGTTCCCATAGGATTAGTACCATATAGCCTAGGTGTATAGTAGGCTATACCATCTAGGTTTGTGTAACTACACTCCATGATGTTCGCCTAGTGACAAAATCACCTAATGATGCATTTCTAAGAACACATCCCCATCGTTAAGCATCGCATGACTGTACATATATATGTATACATATGTATCAGATTCAAAACTTGAATGATTGTTTAAAATTATGAAACCTATTTAGTTAATAACTAAGAGCTGTAGAATTTCTGAACTGCTTCATTGCCAGGAAGTCTTAAAGGAAGGAAAGATCACGAGATAGGCCTGAAAGGATATTAGATGCATTGCTCATGCTCTTCCTGTCTGCTTTATCTATCTGAAATTGGAATAGTAAACTTATAATTATAGGTCACATGTAGGCACTGTCATTGATTCTTATTAGTCATTAAGATAGTGTTGATTACATTTTATGTATTCATTGCATAAGTTGATGCATAAACTGGTGAAGGCTTAACCTTGAACATCTTTTCTCTTGGCATTTGTGATGGCAGAGAATAAATCATCAGTTATACGCAAACGTGCATGCAGCACTGGAGTAAAATCCCTTTAAGGACTTTTCCAGCGCTCTAAAAGAATTGATTAGACTTTTTTTTTTCTCTCTTTCTTTTTTCTTGTGGTAACATTGGTTTATAACAGTGTATAAATTTCAGGTGTACATCATTATACTGATTAGAGACTCTTTTAACATGTGAGAGAGTGTTATCTCATTTGTTCAAAAATATTAAGAAAATAACAGCAAATGGTGATTTCTTTAAGATGGCAAGTTGAAAAGAGACCTTGATGATTGAATTCATTAAAATGATGTGCTTTGGTTAAGTATTATGAAACAGTGTTAAGATTTTGCTGCAACAGATCTGCAAGTGACAAATTACAGAACACAGGTGAAATTATTTCATTAACTCATATGTTGCTGTTGATTGTATGTGCAATGAATCGAAGGAAAATTTGCAGAAAGATATGTGGCTCACATTCCTGGAAGGAATAAAGCCTGGAGTCAAGCTTTCCATTGATTATTGATCATTTTATACAAGACTTGAAAAGAGAGCTTATAGGTCAGAATAAAGATAAGTATCTAAGTTTTAGGTGTGATTAAAATAGAAGATAAGCAACATATTAAGACAGTGGAAAAGGAGATACTGGTTCATTATCCAAAGTTTACATTTAAAGTTTTAGGACATGTTTTCTTATGTTTTTGAATGGATTATCTATCACCTGTAGTTTTTTTCCAGTTAGATGGCATTTTGGAACCCTTTGGATGTTACATATTTGTAGCCTGATAGAAGGAATTCATATCAAGATGACTGTCAAATAAAAAAATTTGTTAATTGGTTATTTATATAAAGGAAATTAGAATACATAAATAAAATGGGAATTTGGAGGCTGGAGTAAAAATGCTATTGTAGCACTTTTTCTTCTCTATTGAAGCTCAAAAATTTAGTTGGTTTGTGAATGATTAAACAATGCATTACCTTCTGCATAAAGGGCAAATATAATTCCACCAAGTTTATAACGCAGGCAGCCCTGCCTGAAGTTAAAGACAGAATTGTGGTTTTAAGACATTAGCGTTTACAGAATACAGAGCAGCGTCAGTTGGTTGAGGTTTATGGCTCTAGTGCCTTATATCGTTTTACAGGGAATATCCCTTTAAACTTTTATTAAGAGTCTTCCTGAGCTTCGAAATGAGGAGGGGCTTTAAGGCACTCTTTTTTCCATCAGAGAAGACAAATGGAGAATTCCTTGACACGTTATCTTTAGAATTTGTTAAATCACAGACATCTGCACCCAGTGATGTCCATCATCTGAGGAGTAAAGGGCCTGTCTTGATAGTTTCTGTAAACCACATTTAGGTATTTAGTTCACCCTCATATAAATACGTTGTAACTTTCAAGATACAAGACAATCTGATACCATTTCCTACAAAAATAACTACCAAAGTTTACTTCTCAAGCAACTGTTACAATGACATATTAAACTTTTAATTCAGGCCATTTATCATACTACAGTCGTGATACTTATAATACTTGAGTCGGTTGGCCTAGTTGATGTCAAAGAGCATAATGTTAAGGAAGAGGTCATGAATTGAATCCATATACAAAACCGTTAGATTTATGTGGAGAGAAATTCTGTTTTATGGCTAGAGATAGCATTCTTCATCTTATAAACCTGTAGGTACGTGTCTTATTGATTCCTCACTACCTCTTTGAAGAGTGCCCATTTGAGAAGTAGGTTAAATTTTGCAGGAAAGAAAGGAGAATAAGCTACTCAAAGCATATGTTGTTTCATTGGCTTGGTTCATTAGTTATCTGTATCTGTGTAACAAATTATTACCCTAGAATTTTATTTGAATGTTTAATGACATGACATCTGGCTGTCCCCAGAACGAGTGATTCAAGAAAGTAAGTCAGAAGCTGCCATGTCTTATGTGACGTAGCATCAGAAGTCCCATTTCATCGTTATGCAGTGTCATATTAGTTATTGCACAGGTTGTGTCTGTTCACTGTGGGAGGGAACTACATAAGAGAGTGTATTCCAGGAGGTAAGACTCATCGGGGACCATCTTGTAGGCTGGCAACTTTACTTTGTACCGTAAATTACTTAGGTGTTCATAGAAATTAAGAACTGAAAAGGACTTTCGGGGTTTTCTCTATTAGGTCTTTCATTTTTACAGCTGAAGAAATGGAGAATTAGATGGCTTACTGACTGTTTCCCTTGAGGTGATATAGCTAGTTCACAGCAGAGTCCAGACTAGAACGCAAGCCTCCAAACTTCAAGACAACTTTGTTCTTTTAGACCTTTTAATGTCACCATTAGCTGTAGTAACATATTACAATTTGGGGATATATGTAAAGTAAGTATTTAATTGCTTTAATAGATATTCCTAACTATTTATACATTTCTTAAGTTAATTTATTTAAAACATGTCTATCTCATTTTCTCCCCAACTCAACTATTAGGATATTCTCTCTCTCTCTCTCTCTCCTTCTGTCTCTCTCAATTTTATGGTTCTCCAACCTGAATAATGATTGATTTGAAATGATAGGGTGAAGTTCTGGCTATATATAATATGAAATAATAGGGAATAATATTAACATGCACTTGTAAAAATATGTACATTTTAAGCTATTCTCCCCCCCCCCCTTTTTTTTTTTTGGTAAGGAATATTAGCCCTGAGCTAACATCTGTTGCGAATCCTCCTCTTTTTGCTGAGGAAGATTGGCCCTGGGCTAACATCCATGCCCATTTTCCTCTACTTTATATGCGGGATGCCTGTCACAGCATGGCTTGATAAGTGGCGCGTAAGTCTGTGCCTGGGATCCAGACCCATGAACCCCAGGCCACTGAAGCAGAGCACATGAACTTAACCACTACGCCACTGGCCCGGCCCCCATAAGCTATTCTCCCTTTTGATACAAGTACAGTTACTTATATTTTTTGTAGACAAGGAGCAAAAAAAAAAAGTAAACATAATTAAAAGGATTTTTCTTAAGTTGTTAGGCAGTAGAGAAAATTGAGGAGTGGTATGTCTAGTTACCATAGCTTCCTTCGGAAATAATGGCTTCTGATTTCCTCAAAGCTGACAGGACTCAGCATTTGGAAGTCAGGCTGCCTTGCCTCAGAAAGATACTTGCTACATGGTATCTTGAAACATAATTACTGAAAAAATAAATAAAATAGAAATAGCAAGGGTTAGTAACAATAGCTAAAAATTAAATGACTGACATTGAAGGAAGGCTTGACAAAGGAGAATGCAGATGTAAAAGCAAGACATTAAAACACAGAGAATATGATAGATATAGAGGACTAGCAAATATCCAGCCTTAAGATAATTGCATGAAGTAGAGAATGGAAAATGTGGAAGAGAAAAATTATTCAAAGATACGATAAAGAACTTCATTTGAAAAGAGTAAACAGTTGAATCCTCAAGTCAAAATAATATTTTGGGTCCTAGGGATTTTGATTGCTTGACTTACCTAGATTAAATGATAGAACTTTGATATTTCTTCAGGTATTCAGAAGGAAGGGCAACTCATTTCAAAAGGGGGAAAATCTTAGCAAATATTTTTCCAGGAATAGTCAATGCTGGAGACGAATGGAGCAATCTCTGTACACGTTGAAATAAAGTGTGGTCCAGGAATATTATTCCTAGCCAAGATACCATTCAAGTATAAATTCGACAGGTAGACATTCCCAAATACCCATGAGTTCCTCTTGAAAAAATATCACTTAATTATGAAATCCAGCCAATTAAAATATAAAACAAATTGGTAACAAAATTGGCAGTGACCCTATTTAATATGAAACACTAGACATTTATGCAGTTTATGATTATGGAATCTAATATATTTGTTATGAAGTTTGACAGTTTGAAAAATAACATGCCAACAAAATTTGGAGTTGGGAGGAACTTTGAGTATTCTCATGTTTCAGTTAATAACATCTAAAATTAAAAATGTACCTATAAAGACATGATTACTCCAGTGTATTAATATTTTTCACAATTTTTAACCTTAGATCTTTTAGAAAATATCCATTTGAAATTCAGAAATTCATGTATTTTCACTCAAGTTGAGCTTCCATTAAATTCAAGTAAAATTAAAGGTATTACATTTAAAAACCACAAATAATATCACCCATTTATATAAAAGCTTTTATTTTTAAAATCTATTTCCGCATATGCATTGAAATGGTTGGAATATGTTAATGTAAATGATAGCCATTTCTGTGTGGTAGTCTTTGAGGTTTTTTTCCTACATTTGTTTATTACTTTAATTCTTTCAAATTTTCAAAGTTAGTATGTACTAACTTTTACAAAAGTTAGTAAAGTAAATATAAATTTAGGAAATAGTTATTTACTGTAAAATAAAATTTTGTGTATTTAGGAAAACGTTGTGATTCTCACAGATGAAAAAAAGTGA
This sequence comes from Diceros bicornis minor, assembly GCF_020826845.1. Taxonomy (NCBI): domain Eukaryota; kingdom Metazoa; phylum Chordata; class Mammalia; order Perissodactyla; family Rhinocerotidae; genus Diceros; species Diceros bicornis. Next base: position 14,476,385 of record NC_080763.1, read on the forward strand.
GACCCAGAAGTGATGTGACTTAAGCTAAATATTTAGTTTGTTTTATAACTAAGCCAAGAGTCCAGGTCTTCTGATTCTTTGTCTACTGCTCTGTTTATTCTGTTACACAAGTAATAATACATGGAATTAAGATGTTTCTAGGATAGTGGTATATAAAGCCACTGTATATCACAAAGAGAACAAATAATAGGCTCCGTGTTGTTTATGTTTAAAAGGCTGAAAATTTTTAGTAAGGCAAATTGAACTATTTTAGTACATGTGCTATTAATATTTTGTGAATAAAATTATATTGTTTAGGTAGCATTTAGAAAACTTTACAATGTAGGCATAAAAGATGGCAGCACAGTCTTAACACTAAATATCATGGATTCTTGGACTGTTAAAATATTGCTAAATATAAATATCACTGGGGCTTAGATTTGCACAATTACTTTGTGTGTATGCATGCCTGATTTTATAAAAGCAAATGTGCCCGTATGTTAGTTGAGTGCTTAAACATTACTAATTTGCTTGTTTGCCAGAAAGATAATCTGAATTAATGACAACTGTGAATTGTATAACATTTGATGATAAATACAGATGTACTGCTTTTGAGTTCATGTAAACCAAAATCAGTCTGACAAACTATTTCCAAGTAGACAGCACATTGGACCTGATATAATTAATAGGTAAGGGTAATTGGTAAATAGTACCATCCATTTATACACCAATAATTAGCTTATTTGTGTTCTGAAGAAATTTGTTTTTGTAAGTTAAAATATTACTACCAACCTTCACCCCAGTGAATATTTATATATTTAATTTACTTTTAAAACAAATATTCTTCTACAGTTTAAGAAAATTGACCCTACCCACTCTTTTAGCTTAATTTCCCACTCCTCCTCCTTCCTCCTAACCTCCCTTTTCACTTTTACTTTCTATTCTCCTCTGTACCATATGCTCGAGCCATATAAAATTAGATTGATATTTCCTGATACAATATGCTCTTTCATATTGCTGTTCCTTTGCTCATGCTCTTCCTTCTGCTTGAAATGTTTTTCCCTTCATTCATCACCCAACTCTTCCTTAATTTTTAGGGTGGCTCAGGTGTGGCTGCCGTTTTTAAGCTCCTAGCTGCACCAGACATTGTCTCTTCTTGCTCTAGTCCAAACCCTCATACTGAATCATGACTGTTACTACATGTAGTATAATTCATATTTCGTAATTTGTGTCTGACTTTTCAACCAGGTTGTGAACGCCTTGAGCAAAGTAGCTATTTCTGATTCATGCTCGTGTCCTTAAGTATCTGGCATGTAACAAGCACTTGGCAAAAAAATTTTTTTTTTGAGTGAATTGTGATTCTTAGTCCTACAGAGATCATATTATCAGATTTTCTTTTTCTTTCTCCTCTCCTTTCTTTCCCTCCTTCTTGTCTCTCTCCAACCCCTCTTTTACTCTTCTTCTCATTCCCCTCCTCTGTCCTTCTCAGTTTTGTTCTTTTCTTTGGTGATATACAGAAGACAGGCAAGTTCAGTAGTAAGTGTTTGCCAGGAAAAAGGTGTCATAAAATCTGCCAATGGATACTCCTTCCTTGTTCTTAGAGATAATCTGGGTGGGTTTATTTATGAGGAAACATTATTTAGAAAAAGAATCTTGATTTCATTAGAAAATTCCTCCTTAAATATCAAAGTCTATTAATAGCATTATTTAACTGTATGCATAGAAAAGAAATAAGGCATGATGGGTCTATACAAACTTCAAAATAAGAATTTGGCAGAGAGACTTACAATTCTACAGAGAACACGATGGCACTTCCCAGATCTTTGCTTTGATATTCGCTCTTTGCTTGTCAAGAGCCTTACCTTAAATCTGTTGATTCAAGTTGGTCACCTTTACTCATTGAGTATGAAGACCTCTCCTTGTTTCTTTCCCTTCCTTTCACAGTAATAAAGGTAAATGTAACTTACTCTGATAATTTTTGACACAACAAGAGATTACAGTTTTTTAAAAGATGATCCATAGACATGATAAAACATTCAAATAGTACACAAGGGTATATACAGTGGCAAATAATTTCCCCCATCAACCCTCCCTCCAACTCCTCAGTTCCCCTTCCCATAGGCAGTTGCCTCTATCACTTTCTTATGCATCCTTTCAGAGATATCTTCCCTATCTGTGAGGAAGAAAATAAATATATGACACACCAGTGGATTACCTTACTTGTTAGAGTAATCTCCTAGCTATGTCTTTGGTTTTTGAGAGCTCTGCTTGCTTGATTCTGTCCTTATTGGTTCACATTTTTTTCTTTTTAACTGCATGAAAATAAGAACCACTTGTTGACCATGAGTTCTTGGGAAGAAAATTTAATATTTTAATAGCCACTTAAAACATGAAAAATATTAATTCTGAGACTTTGGAATTAGAAATGACTTTGCAATGAGTCTGTCTTCAACCCAACATAGCCAGTTCATTTGTCACATGAGATAAAAAGAGACAGAAAAGGGGTAGAGTTTATGCTTTTGCTGAAATCTGAACATCTTAAACTGCAGAATTTTTCTTTTATCTTTGCATCATGGGGCCAAAGAATAGACACCATTGGGATAATCCATTGAGATGTCTCTTTCTCCTCTTGAGCAAACAATAGGGAGTACTAATAATGGAAAAGGTTTCATTGCCTAGATGACAGCGTCATAGAACCCATGTGTCATTTATCCATTTCCTAAATGTGGATTAGTGTCTGGAATACATTAGGTATGTGGGAGAAGAGTGAGAACACAGTCAAAACCTGTGATTCTCGACCTTCAGACAAAAGGTTTCAAGACCTTTTGTTACTACCATGTAACTTTAGGGTTCAGTACCTCAGTGAAATCCTGCTTAAAACATTGTCTCCCTAGTCTCCTGGAATTTGTTGGAAATAGGTTTTATACTTCAGGCAAAGGACAGTAATGTTCTTTCACCTCCTTCTGCCACTCCGTCTGCCTTGAAAGAAATCTCCATGGGGGAAAAGAGGTGGTGTTAGTGCTATATTTTGGGAATTTTACACATGGTCATTTCATTATAGGGGAAAAACAAATGAAAGCATTTCTGTGTTGACTTGGGAAAATGTCATATTCTGCAGTTTGGGTTATTTTATCTATATTTTGTTAAAACACACGCACATATATAACATATAGTGTTGTACAATAAATGGAAGAAAATAGAAAGTATTTGGTTGATACTTTGGAAACAAAGCCTAGTCTTTTTGGGCAAATGATGAATTGTTCCCTCATAAGAATAGTTGTGTGAATATATTTCTGACTTGAATGTGGAGTTAGTTTAAAATTTTCGCATTTCAATATGAAGAAACTCAGATTTACCTTTGAACTTGATATTAATAGTCTGTGTGGCTTTCTATTGGCCTATCACTTGTCATTGTTTTCAGTGAACGGCAAAAAAGGTTGATATTTCAGGTTTAGATTAACGTATTTAAGAACATGAAAAGGGCATAAGATTCTGCTTCCGAAAGCTTATAATACATTATATCTTTGAACTTCAATGTCCTTGTTCTGACAGCTGTGTTATACCTCAGCCAGGCAGCAAGATGATATACAAGAAAAACCCAAGTCTTTTTTTTAAAGGACTAACCCTGAGTTGTTGATATTCTTACCTCACTGGGGTTTTGTATGGCTTAATTAGCGTTGGTAAAACAGCTTGATATCCTTGGATGAAAGGCAGTTAAGCTATTAAAGGTTAGGTAGCACTATTATTGTTGCCCCACAAAAATGAGGTTCTCCTACCCGATGCACATAAACAAGCCAATTAATTATGGCATCAGCTTTTGGGAGAGAAATCAGCTTTATTCTGCGAGATTGATCTGCAGGGAGATAGGGAGCATGTACCCTCAGATCTGTCTCTGATTCAGGATTTGGGGCAAAATTTAAGAGGTTAGAACAGGCTGACATGCGAAAATGCTGGCGAGACAGGTTTTGAATGGTGGGCTTCAAGTATTTATGATAGGGTTCTAAACTTTTATGATAAGGTCCTAAACATTTATGATAAGGTTCTAAACATTTATGGTAAGGTTTTAAACATTTATGGTGAGGTGGGGAAGGAATTTTTACGCCGGATCTTCCTGAATGACAGACCCCTTGTTTCTGATACGAGTCTGACTTTTAAGTTCCCGTCACGTCCCAGGCCCTTGTTTCTGTGGGGAGGAGAATCTTCGGTTCTGCGGTCATTGCAGGTCAAGATTTCTTCTTCTGCACATGCTCTGGCTACATGACTTTGCAAATTTTCTGAAAGACAGTTCTTAATTACTCTGTTGATAAGAGATAAGGTCAGTTGAACAGGTCCTGGAGGGCCCGTGGTTACATTATGATTGTGATTTTGCAAACCAATGATCATTTTTTCGTTGGTAGCATGAGAGGAAGCTGAGCAGAATCTTTATCTTGGTTTTGATCTCTCAGGTAGTGTAGTTTGAAGCTAGACTGTTTCATGAAGTGGTCCTCATCTTTAATATGTCAGCTGAAAATTAGTTGTTGCCTTTCTTTTAAACTATTCTGGTACATTAACCAAGAGAATTGTGCACCGTTAAAGCAGGATTTTGTGTGTGTGTGTGTGGGGCTGTGTGTGTGTGATGTATAGTCTAGTAGCAGCGTACTTTACTGATATGGTTAACACTCCAGGCAAGTCACAGATTGATTATAAGAATTCTTTGCATGACTTGGTTGTGACTAAAAAGGTGTAAAGTCTATTGCAAGATAACAAAAAACAATTTTTTTTTAAACTGGAAATAAACAAAAGGTCATTGCTTCTAGATCTTACCTCCTAGTTCTTCAGGAAGTTTCCAGTGGCTTATTAACTGAGGGATTAATTATGAGGCTTTTCTGCAGCTTTGTGCATTTGCAGCCGTATGTGCAATTGGTTTTTTGCCAGCTCCATTTTTAAAACAGGCACTGAATGCCTTTGGATAAATATGAGGATTTTTGACTTTAGTTTTGTGTCATAATTGTTTCTCTGCTGGAAAGTAGTTCACGAAAAATGATTGTGTGAGTGTGACTTGAAATAAAGTTATACATTTATAATTTATGAACAAAAGCATGACCAGGTTTGATGGAGGAGAAGGAGTGCCCTATGACCTATTTTTTTCCTTCATTCAAACAGCGACTTCTTATAGGGGATGTAATTATATTCTCTTAGAGAATAAATACACAAGTGGTGACACCTTCTTTAATTATCAAAGATATAAAGGGTTGTTCAAACTTCAGCCTTTGGTGGAAAACAAAAGAGAACTCTACCAGAGGATGGGCTTGCATTTAAGGAATGTCATTCTTTCATGCAGATAGCCTAGTTCTATCTAATAATGATACTAATGGACATTTTAATTTGTCATAGGACAATTTATCCCCCAGGATACAATCTCAAAGGTTTTTAGGCATAGTCAGTCACCTTTTCCCCTAAAATAATCCTTATGGATCTGCTATCCATTGATTTATTGCAACTTTGTTTGAACCTGAGTGGGTTGCCAGCATTAGGAACAATGCATTTCATGTATTTCTATCTTTTGTGGAAAATATTCCTCTCTTTTACTTGTTGGAAAACTATCTCTAGTCATTCTTTAATGCATCATTATTGTGATATGCTTTTCTTGAGCACATACTATATGCCAGCACTTGGGCTGGGCTGTGCCATGTTCATGGAGTTGAATAAGACATGGTAGCTGCTCTCCAGGTGGAGAATTATTATTATTTGTGGATATATTGAGAATTTTGCTCTCCTTCCCTCCTTTCCTTTGTTTTTTTTTAAAACAACAGATAAAATTTACAGTTATATTACCTTTCACATGATGCTGCAGCATATCTTCACTGTGTCTTCCAGAAATTCTTTAGCAGTGAGAAGATGATTATTTTATTGTTTATAAAGTGCTTTTTGTTTTTCAAATTAAAGTCAATCTTCTTCCACAAATTATGTTTCTTTTTATTTAACTGGATAGGAATAATGAGAAATCAAAAAACGTAAAATTTCTTTTGAGTAGTTTTAGGATACCTTTTTTGCTTTATGAGTAAATATTCACTGTTACTCCTGGTGGCTGGATCCAATCTACCAGCGCCTTTTCCTTCCTCCTAATGGGCAGATTGCCCTTTTGCCTGTGTTCCATGTCTTGTTGGCATTTACCAAGTATGTTCCAGTGCTGAGACTTGACATCCATCCCACTACTCAGAAGATGGTTTGTCTCATTTCGTGGCTCTCAACTGAGTTCCAAATAGGTCAGGCATTATGAACCACCAGTAGGTGGTATAATTAATTTAGAAGTATTATGTTAACTTGTCCCTATTTTCTTTAGCGTTTTTTCGTGTTAGATTCAGAATCAGTGATTTAAAATCTGGCTGATCATCAGAATTATCTGAGGTTTTTTTTTTTTTTTTTCTTAATTAGATTTCTGGACCATTTTAAAGAATTAATATTGTTTGTGAAGGGGAAGAACCTGATTGCTCTCCTCTTCCCCATTCATTGTTTTCCTGTAAGATTCTGTCAACTGTTACTTAAAGGTGGTATCCTTGATTCACTTAGGAATCTGATTCTCTAAATTGTTTTGAGAGGGAAGCTTCTGAAATCTCAGCTCTTCCCTTTTATTTCCTGAATATTATCTCTCTCCACTTCTATTATTTTTGATAATTTTACTCTGGACTTGTTATGGAAGTAGGGAAGCAGAAAGAGACTCTTTCCCTGATTCTTCCTATCTAGTATGCCATCAAACTCCTCAACACCCCTCTAGCCATAATTACTGTTCCCTTAGTTCCAACTCTCACTGCCATAGTTACTGATCTATTTCCCTTGCTATCTTTCATTCTCTATACTATAGCTGAAGTGAATACTCTTGACAATCTTATCTTGCCACAACTTTTTTAAAACCTTCAATAGTTCCCAATTGCTTACAATAATAAACATCTAACTTTTTTTGCGTGATGTAAGAGGTCTGTATGATCTGCCTCTTACCTACCTCTTTGCTTTCATTTATCACCACTTCCACTCTAAAATCAGTAGTACTGAACTGCTTTGCCGTTCCATTTCACACCACCAGTCCTTTGCACATGCTGTTCTTTCTGCCTAAAATGCTTTCCACTGCCTTTGGCCTAGTTCTAGTTTGTCTTTTAAAATATAGTTCATGCATTGTCCTCTCTGTAAAGCCATCTTTGCCTCTCTTCAATCTATCTAGCCACTCTACAATGTTAATCACTTTCTCCTGTCTGCTTTCTAGACCCAAATTTGCTATTGTAGTTGTTTGCTTACTTGCCTGCCCTTCCCTACTAGAGTGTGAGCTTCTTAAGGGTAGAGTAAAGGTAGGATCCTTGTCTTACCTATTTGGTATCCCCCAGTAGTTGTCCCAGCATCAGGTACAGTTAAACCCACAGTAAATATTTATTGAATAAAATTGAATTGGTATAAAATTGAATTGGACTGAAGACCAAACACATAAAGAGATTAAATTAACTCTGAAGCCGTTGTGAGGCTATATTGAGATTGTGAGTGGAGATCCCCTGTAGATTATATCAGAAAGCAGAGTGGTTGGCTTAAATGAGTGGGGCGTTTACTCTGGGATTCTACAATCTGACATTCAGAAATGTGATATAAGCGACCCCTCTTAGGGGGTCGTTAGCATTACAAGAATGCTACCATTCCTGTAAATGGTAGCATTGATTAAATCAGTGCTGCAGCAGAGTTGTGAGAGCATAGTCTCCAAATAGCAAGTTCTGTGCATGGTATTTTGGCAGTTGCTTTTCCACTTTCTTTACATGTCGTGGATCCAGCTTAGTTTCTTTCAACTAGTCTTCAGGCAATTGGTCAGTTCCTCCAGGTTTCAATGATGTTTGTGATCCCCAACATAATTCCATAGGATTTCCAATCTAATCCTATACTGCCTGTTGATCTTGACCATGTATTTTCTTGAATCGTTTACTTGAACCACCGTAAAACACAGTCACTTGCACTCCACTCCTTTTGTGAGTCTTTATGTGTCACCAATGTATACCTTTTATTTACTTTTTTTAAGTGACAAAGTAAAGAAAGTATCCACTATTTTTGATAATGAATAATATAACTTAACTACAATGAATCTTGAAGTTAAGTGGGGAATCTACTACATTTATTTTGAAACAGGTATAATTGTTCCTTTAGCAAACAAACCAGATTTTCTTTTGTTCTTGGAATGCATGGATTTTTATCATGAACACTATAGATTCTGTATTTCACAGAGTAAGGATATAGACTAAACTTATCTACCTAATATCCATGTAAGAGAATGTTATATTAATACAGAAATTAAAATAGTTGTGAGATGATGTGCTTTCCTAATGTGTGCTTTTCTAGTGAATTTCACAGTGCCCGTTTGACTTTAGAAATCTCAATTAAAAGTAATTAGGAATTAATTAAAGTGAAAAACCATTTTCAAATGTGAATTATTAAAATATAAATGAGAATACGTAATCTTTTTAATGGCATTTATCTAGCACAATATATTTATTGTGTTTATTAATTAATAACCCTTAAATCTCCCATAATTATCTGGATATCATTAACATGAGTGGATTTAATAACTAGAATTTCATCAGATTTCAAAAGTATTTAGATAGAGACTCTTCTTCAACCTTGTATCTATTTGAAAATTTTAATATGAACTAAAATATTAGAATTTCTTTTTTGAGGTGAAATGATAAAGAAAATTTGTTTTCAGCGTTCACTTCATCTTCCTTTACAAGTAAAGTATCATGTTTCCTCATTTCCAAGATATACCTCAGTCTTAAACTGGAAGTTTAAAACCAATTACGTGATTTTGAGAAGAAAGGCCACTTTGAATTAAATAGAATTGACATATATTCTTTATCAAAGAACTTGGTAAAAATGATATATTTATCTTCTGCTGCATTTTCTTCTATCAATTCTAGTCTATAACATTACTGCTGTGGCTGATAATTACTCTGTGTTTCTTAAATAATAACCTGTAGGCTAGAAAATATAAACTCATAACAGTGGAAATGAAGTTTGTAAAATGACCTGAAAACTGGTGATCTGCCATCTAAAACCTTTGTCAGTAGAATTGAAATTAATTTTTGTCCCCTTTAGAGCCTGTGGGGTTTTTTTGCCCCGTTGGAATGCTTATTTTTTTAACTGGGTTGAATAAATGTGTATAGAGATGATCACATGCACTTACATATGCAAAATGGAAAGTTATAATTTTGATGTGTTATGATTTTAACTATAGATCTACTAATAATAAAAACCACATTTTTACTTGGATGTAAGTATGCATAGTTTGAAGATTAAATGTACTTACTAATCATTGCTTTGACAGCAGCAGTGTTCAGTTAGAATTCTTGGTATTGTCATATAATTTATATAGTATTCTTTCCAAAGCTGTTAATTCATTCACAGCAGTTACCAAGACTATTGTTCTGGAGAAAGATTGTCTTCCTTTCTTATATGATAAGCTATTTTAATGTTACTGAAATTTTTAAAAGCCATCTTTCTTTCATTTTCCTTTATATTTTCTTAGGAAACTATGGTGTGGGTGTGCAGAATAGCTGGGGAAGTTACTAAATCTTAGTCTTTTGACAGTTTTTGACTAACATCTCCAAGATAGCATAATAAGGAACCAGATAGGAAACTACACAATTCTTTGATGACGTAAGAGATTCTTTAAAAAAAAAAATCATAGCTTAAAATTTGTGATTATTTTCTCTCATAGGACTTACTATATTCTAGTATATTGAATTTTCTAAGCATGACCCTGTGTAAACACTTACTTTGATATGTAGAATTTTATTAAATTTTTTCTAGGTCAGTCTTCCTAGTTAGCTCTGCAGCATAATTCATAAGAAGAAGCTGTCATCCTATTCTTTATAGTCTTTATAAACTTTAGGGATGTACCATGAAGATATTCCACAATATTCTGTGCTGTTCTACAATAGAACACAACAAAAATGTTAATAGGTAACATTTATTGAGCCCCTGCTACTTTGGAGCATTTATTCCTCAAAATGAGTCTTTGTGATACTATTGTTATTTTCATAGTACAGGTAAGGAAACCAGCCTAGAAAGGTTAAAAAACTTGTTTATGGGCCGGCCCCGTGACTTAGCGGTTAAGTGCGCGCGCTCCGCTGCTGGCGGCCCGGGTTCGGATCCCGGGCGCGCACCGACGCACTGCTTCTCCGGCCATGCTGAGGCCGTGTCCCACATACAGCAACTAGAAGGATGTGCAGCTATGACGTACAACTATCTACTGGGGCTTTGGGGGGAAAATAAATAAATAAAAAAAAAAAAAAAAAAAAAAAACTTGTTTAGAGTCACACAGCTAGTAGGACCATGATCAAGGTCTGTCTTCCTCTAAAACCTGTGGTTTTAACCTCTGTACTGCTGCCGTAGATAATGCACCTAACCAGCAGTTAAAAAGGCACTGATTTGAATGATCTTTATAGTGATGGTGATGAATTCCTTTGATTTATCCACACTTAATAGAATGATGTATATCCCAGAGTGGCTTGGTTTGGGGTAAAGGGCATGAAAGTGTAACAAAAATTTTCTTTGGAGGCCTAGAAACTCTTTACACCTATCTTAAAATAACTGAGGATAATTGGCTCTAGCATCACTGACCAATATGGATATCTAAATCAGCGTAGCCCTGTGTCAGATATTTACAGCTAATGCCATCTCACAGTGAATTTGTTCTTAAGGTGTTTTAATTTATTCTGTTAACTAACAAAAAGGAAGAATAATAAAAGCCTGGATTCCAATTCTGGCTACACCACTAATTAGCTTTGGAACCTTGAACAAAGTTGTTTAACCTCTCTGAATCTCTATTTCCGTATCTATAGGGATACCTATTTTTTCATGATTATTGTGAATTGTTGTAGATGAAATAATTATCTTAAATGCTAAACATAGTGCCTTGAAGATAATGGGAGTACTATATATGATAATAGCTATTATTACTGTATTATTATCATTTTCATTACTGACATTAGAACAAACAAGAGTAGGGAATACATTTAAAAAGAAAAGCTTGCTATGCAAACTTGAGCCCTTTGAAAACCAGCAGTTTGGTGATAAGCATTCAAATGGACTAATGGGCTCTACCCTTACATTAAAAACATTATAGTCATAGCAGTCTGTCAATTTGTTTAATTTAAAAGAGTTCTATTATGAATTTAAGTGTATGTTTCTACTTTAATATGTGTCTGCGTGTATATATATTTATTTCTATACATTGGGATTTTTTTGGAGGAAAGAGTATATGTATGCATCTATTTAAATCTAGACTAATTTAGCTTTGAGTGTTTTGTTTGGTAGAGGTCTTATCCTGATTTCTCTAATTCAACTTAGTTTATTTTCATCATTGAATTGTAGAGGGAAATAATATTATGTTTCCATGATAGTACACTTATCTATTCCAAAGACTGAAATATTATTTGAAGATATATTTTATTCAGAAGTTAAGTAAAAATTTACAAATATTTTCATGGTTTTTAAAACAATTTTTTATAAGCCTCTGAACATAAAACTTAATTTTTGCCTGAGCCCAGTTTCCCCACCTTATAAATGAGAAATAAGCAAAAACAGAATTAGTCATCAGCACTAGTAAACAGAAAAAATATGTTTTCAGAATATGATGTCTACTCTAGTATCAGGCATACAAGTAAGATAATCATTATTCTACAAAGAAATTGGAGGAGGAGAAGAGAAAACAACCTAAACTCATTGAGAATTACTTGTGTTTCCTCCTCCTTTCCACGCATGCTTTTAACATTGGTTCAACTCTGCTTTGTCTTAAAGCATTTCTTGAAAATTGAAAGAGACAAGTCCCCTTTTGGAAATTTATTTTTCAAAAAATAATATTATTTATTTTAATATATACTTAGTTTGGTATGAACATTTCCTGAAATGTTCTAAATACTTACTCATGCTAGGGAATGGCTGGTACAGGAGTATAAGCTAACTACTTGAGTTTGGGCCTGTATCTTATAAAGGTCTTACCACCATCTTGCAAGAAACCTATGCTTAGAATTTGAGGATACGTTCCTCGGCCAGACATCCAGAGATACTCGGTGGTTTGCAAGGTTTCTGAGTCTCTTCAACATTTTGTCCTAAGGGTTCTGCTTCTCTTAGTAAATTAGTAATTGTAGTGTTATTATTTTATCCTGCCTTTGAACCTTGTATCGAAAAGATTTGCAATAGTGTGAACTGGCAGACAGCCAAGGTCTTTCCATTTCTTAATGAAGCCATTCACTGCTTTTTTAATTTGTAAGACGAGATTTCCAATAATTTGTCAGTTTTACTTGGTACATAAGCTCTGGCAGAAGTTCAGTAATCTGCTGTAAATTCAATGCCCCAAAGATATTCTCACCAAAGATTCTTGCCCTTTTGAGTACATGAAAAGAATTAACAATTACTATTGAAAAATGTTGTTGGAACGTAGAAATTTCTCCAAACACCAATAGTTGTTCAAAGTAGAGTAACTTGATAACAAGGCCAATATCGGACACTTATTTTAACCAAGAAAACCTAGAATAATATGTCTAAATTTCCCACAACAGCCTGTATCTTTGGCCTTTTCTTCCTTTAAAGGTATTCATTTCTTGGGGCCAGCCCCGTGGCGTAGCAGTTAAGTGCGCACGCTCCGCTGCGGGGGCCCGGGGTTCGCTGGTTCGGATCCCAGGGACGCACTGCCGCACCGCTTGGCAAGCCGTGCTGTGGCAGCGTCCTTTATAATATAGAGGAAGATGGGCACGGATGTTAGCCCAGCACCAGTCTTCCTCAGCAAAAAAAGAGGAGGATTGGCAGATGTTAGCACAGGGCTGATCTCCTCACAAAAAAAAAAAAAAAAAAAAGGTATTCATTTTTTAATGCAAAACATGAGATTGTAAAACAGTGTGTCAGTTGGATTTTTGAAAAAGTAATTGAATTTTCCATTTAGTCATATTTCAATTTTACAGATGCTTTATTTTCATTTCTCACTGATCTTTAGGTGGCTACATGACAGAGCTTTGTTATTTTTCCCTGCCTTTGCCACCTCATTCTTCTTTTTCCCCCTGGCTCTGATAAACAGTCAATGATTTGTTTGTTTGTTAGTTCATTTATTCAAAAAATATTTATGAAGCAACTGTTATGGGTCAGAGAATATGTCAGGTGCTGGATGTAGAATAGTGCCCTCACAGATTTGAATGTGGCAGAGAGGAGAGACAAACAAGCACTTACATCAAATAAGTGGTTATAGGGCCAACCTAATTTGGCTATCAGTAAGGGATGGGTTAAATAGATTATGATATCTCCATGAAATGAATATTTTGTAGCTGTTATGTATAGCATTTCTAGAAACATGCATAAGACACTGTCAACAGTGATTGCCTTTACTGAGGGTCCATGAGGACTGGACTTGTTATTCATTTTATATATATATATATATATTCATTGTATATAATCTTGTACCTTAAAAAAGAAACAAACCTCTATTCATGTATTATATTTTCAATGAAACTCTAAGTAAATAAGATTTAAAGAAAACTAGGAGTACACTAAACAAGAAAATAAATAAGCAATTACACTTTTGTCAAAAAAAATCAGCAAGTAAAACCTTGAATTATTAAAACAATCACTTAATAAGTGATTTGTAGGTTTTGTCCAAAATGCCATATTTTAACGGGTGCTGTTGTCATGCTTGGAGTGAGCAGGGCTAACTACCAGTCTAGATTGTTCTGTTTTTGGCTACTGGATGATGAAAGAATGATCTAGTTTACACTTTTCTATTTCACTTGTCAAAATAAACATGGTCACAGATTACCTTGGAAAATTGAGCCTGAGACCTATTTAATGTTGATATCACAGTATCTTAGAGCTGAATTTGGATACAGATTATCTCATGTGATTGTTCTGTAAAAACTGATGTTGTTGCTTCACTCTTCTGCTCTTTCTTGGGCTCCATTTCAAATTTTTGCACATTAGGCAAAGTGGATAAGTATAGCCACAAGAAGCGGTTCATTTGAATGAAATATCTTTTCTCAGTAGATAGAGGACCTGGCTCTTCCATCTATTGAATTTGACAGACTCTTGGCAAAGCTTGGCATTTGAATAAATGTAATTATTTTTTGTGCTTTTGCTGGGAATATTTCAGTCCCATGAGTGGCCACTTAAAATTCTAACTGGGAAAAAAAAAAGGGCATCTATGAATTACTGAGTATAATTTCAAATTTCAGCCAGTTTAGTGCGTGTTTATAAATGGTCCAAATTTATGTTAGTCTTAGTAATTTATTGACACTATAAATAGCATGCCACTATTATAGATTCTCTTTATAGATTTTCTTTTTTTAAAAAGAAAATTCTTTTTATTGGGTGAAATGATCTTATCTTAACAGCTCTAGTCCTGTATAGCAATAACTAAAAGTGTAGGTAGATGATGAACAACTATGTTGGTTAATCTGTTCTAAATAAAAGGCATTCCACTTGATATTTTTATAGCAGTATTCTAATATGTGGTATTAGATGATGCCGGAAGTTGGGAGTTAAATAGCATTAATGATTAGCATCTACCCAATTTTCATCTAGTTTTATTAAGCGATGTCTCTGCAGTTAATTAAAGAGTATTTTTAATATGTATATGAAGTTCAGAAAGTAATATAATCTCATATCCTTATCACTTATATTGAACAAATGTTGATATTTTGCCATATTTCCTAGGAAAAAAGACAGATATTACTCCCTTCCTCAATCCCATTTTCCTTCCTCCGTTCCCAGAGATAATCACTATTCTGAGTGTTGTATATACCTCCTGTTCACATTTCTCTTCTTATATTATGTAAGTATGTATGCATGAAAGCATATTCTTATGTGTTTTTAAAATTTATATGAATGTGTCATACTACATATATATATATATATATATATTCTTCTGTGACTTTTTTTACTCAGCATTGTGATACTCATGCAAGATTATGCATGAGTGATAGTTGTAGATATATCCATTCCTCTATTGATGAATATCTAGTGTCTCCTCATGTATCTTTCTTTGAGTATGTGTGCTCAAGTTTCTCTAGGTTGATTACCTAGAAGGACGCATACTGACTCTTAATATATGTGCATCTTCAACTTTGGAGCAATTTCACAATATTTTGTAAATGGATTGTTCTAATTTTACATCCCTACCTTTAGTGTATGTTATGGGATGTATTGTGTGTCCCCCCAGTTCATACCTTGAAACCCTAACCCCAGTCGCTCAGAATGTGATTGTATTTGGAGTAGGGCTTTTAACGAGGTGATTAAGTTAAAATGACGCCATTAGGGCAGGCCCTGATCCAGTATGACTGGTGTTCTTGTAAGAAGAGGAAATTTGGACGCACAGAAGAGACATCGGGGAGTCACACAGAGGAAGGACCCTGTAAGCACACAGGAGAAGGTGGCCGGCTGCAAGCCAAAGATGGAGGCCTTGGAAGAAATCAAACCTGCCAACACCTTGATCTTGGACTTTTGGCCTTCATAACTGTGGGAAAGTAAATTTCTGTTGTTTAAGCTATGCAATTTATGGTATTTTCCTGTGGTAGCTCTGGCAAACTAATACAGTGTATGAGAGTTCCGGTTTCTCTATATCCTCACCAGCATTCAATATCACACTTTTTAGTTGTTGTCAGTTTAATAGGTGAGAAATGGTGTCTCTGTTTTAATTTGAGTATCCTGGTTACTAAAATTTTAAAGTTGATCACTTCTCAGGATTATTAATAAAGTCCTCATCTACGAATTGCTAGTTCATGTACTTTGCACATTTTTCTATGAGATTGTCTTTTTATTATAGATTTGAAGGAGTTCTTTATATAATCTAGATAATAATGTAGATATTTTCCATTATGCTTTCCCCATCTGTGATCTGCCTGTAAACTTTATTGTGTAGAAATTCCTGTTTCTGTTTAAGGCAGTCAGATTTATCAATCTTTCTTTTTATGGTTTGGGCTTTTAAGATCTTATTTAAGAAATTCTTCTCTTTCCAAGGGTCATGAAGAATGTAAAATTTCTTCTAAAATTTTAGTTTTGATTGTCAGATGGTTTAATTGTTACATTTTCCAAGTAGGAAGCCAGCTGTCTCAGTGATCATTTTTTGAATAATTTATCTTTTCCCCAGTAATTTAGAATACCTCTGCCATATATGCTGGGATCTGTTTCTAGGAGCTTTATTCTGTTCCATTAGTCTGTTTATCTGATCACACTGTTTTCATTACTATAACTTTGTGTTTTTTTATCTGATAGGGCAAATCCTCCCTCCTGTTTATTATTTTGCAAAATTATCTAGTATATTTGAGGATTTTGGTCTCTCATGTGAATTTTAGGATCACCTTGTCAAATTCAATTAAAAATCCTTTTGTAATTTTAGGGGCTGGCCAGGTGGCACAGCAGTTAAGTGCGCGCGCTCCGCTTTGGCAGCCCGGGTTCACCAGTTTGGACCCCTGGCGCGCACGAGGCGCCTCTGGTCAAGCCATGCTGTGACGGCGTCCCATATAAGGTAGAGGAAGATGGGCACGGATGTTAGCCCAGGGCCAATCTTCCTCAGCAAAAAAGAGGAGGATTGGCATCGGATGTTAGCCAGGGCTAATCTTCCTCACACAAAAAAAATCTTTTTGTAATTTTAATTAGAATTGCATCTAATTTATAGATCAGTTTGGAGAATGATTACTTCTTCAGAAAATGTATACTGTTTTTCCCCATACAAATCTTGCTGCTCCTTTTGTTGGATTTATTCCTTAGTACTTTATCATTTTGTTATTGCTGTTTTAAATGTAATTTTTTTTTAAAGATAAATTTTGTAATTTGTGGTTATTGTTATTTAGAAACATTAAACTATTTTTATACCTTAATGTTGTGGCTAACAATTTCCGTAAACTCTCATAGTGCAATTAGTTTGTAGATTATCTTGGATTTTCTACATTAGAGATCATATCATGTGTGAATAACAGAAATTTTTTCTTCCTTTCCTGTACTTGTAAATCTTACTTTTTTGTTAGACATTGGATAAGACTTCCAGCAGAGTGGTGAATAGAAGCAGTGATGGCAGACATTCCTTCTGTTGTTCTTAACTTTCAAAAGAATACTTCTGATTATTTGATCCATAGAATGTGATATTTACTATAAATTTTTGATAGCTACTTCTTATAAAGTTAAGGAGTTTACGTTGTTGTTAAGAATTTTATAATGAGTAAATTATAAATTGTCAAGTGATTTTTTTCCAGTTCCTATTGAGATTGTAATTTTATTTATTTCCTTTAATTTGTTAATGCAATGAATTTACATTAATGGCTTTTCTAATCATAAACCAACCTGGTATTCTTGGGATAAAGTCTAAATAGTCGTGATGTATTTTCTAAAACACTGCCATGTTTATTAATATATCATTTAGGATTTTGAAAATAAGTTTTTAATTGAATAGGCCTTTAATTTTCCTTTTCTTGATTTTTATTCTACTTTTATATCAATCTTAGACTAATCTTAGGAATGGAATTTTAGAACTTCCTTTCTTTTTATATTCCCTGGAAAACTTTGATTCAGATAAGTGTTTTATGAAGATTTGTAAAACTCATGTTTAAAACTGCCTGGACCTAGGGGCCATGCTGGTGGTGCAAGCGATTAAGTACACACGCTCTGCTGCGGCGGCCCGGGGTTCACCGCTTCGGATCCCGGGCGTGCACAGACGCACTGCTCGGCAAGCTATGCTGTGGCGGTGTCCCATATAAAGTGGAGGAAGATGGGCATGGATGTTAGCCCAGGGCCAGTCTTCCTCATCAAGAAAAGAGGAGGATTGGCAGATGTTAGCACAGGGCTGATCTCCTCACACACACACACACACACACACACACACACACACACACAAATTTAAAAAAAACAGCCTGGACCTAGAGATTTTTAATTCAATAGATTTTTTTTATTGATGTTTTAGTAGTTTATAACATTGGGAAATTTTCGGTTGTACATTTTTGTTTGTCCATCACCATGTATATGTCTCCCTTCACCCCTTGTGCCCACCCCGTACCCCCATTGCCCCTGGTAACCACAATACAGTTTTCTCTGTCCACGTGTTGGTCTGTATTCCACATATGAGTGAGAGCATACAGTGTTTGTCTTTCTCTTTCTGGCTTATTTCACTTAACATAATACCCTCCAGGCCCATCCATGTTGTTGCAAATGGGACGGTTTTGTCTTTTTTTATGGATGAGTAGTATTCCATTGTATATATATACCACATCTTCTTGATCCAATCATCAGTCGAGGGACCCTTAGGTTGCTTCCACTTCTTGGCTATAGTGAATAATGCTGCAGTGAACATAGGGGTGCATAAGCCTCTTTGGATTGTTGATTTCAGGTTCATTGGACAGATTCCCAGTAGTGGAATAGCTGGATCATAGGGTATTTCTATTTTTAATTCTTTGAGGAATCTCCATACCGTTTTCCATAGAGGCTGCACCAGTTTACATTCCCACGAGCTGTGTATGGGGGTTCCTGTATGGGGGTTCCTGTTTCTCCACATCCTTTCCAACATTTGTTGTTTTTTGTCTTGGTGATTATAGCCATTCTAACGGGCGTGAGGTGATATCTTAGTGTTGTTTTGATTTGCATCTCCCTGATGATTAGTGATGTTGAACATTTTTTCATGTGCGTATTGGCCGTCTGTATATCTTCTTTGGAGAAGTGTCTATTTCCTCTGCCCATTTTTTGATCGGGTTGTATGTTTTTCTGTTGTTCAGTTGTGTGAGTTCTTTATATATTATGGAGATTAATCCCTTGTCAGATATATGTTTTGCAAATATTTTCTCCCAGCTGGTGGGTTGTTTGTTCATCTTGATTCTGGTTTCATTTGTCTTGTAGAAGCTCTTTAATCTGATAAAGTCCCACTTGCTTATTTTTTCTTTAGTTTCCCTAGTCTGGGTGGCATGTCATCTGAAGAGAGTCCTTTATGACCAATGTCAAATAGTGTGTTGCCTATATTTTCTTCCATGAGTTTTATAGTTTCAAGTCTCACCTTCAGGTCTTTGATGCATTTTGAGTTAATTTTTGTGAATGGCGATAGCAGATGGTCCACTTTCATTCTTTTGCATGTGGCTGTCCAGTTTTCCCAACACCATTTATTGAAGAGACTTTCCTTTCTCCATTGTATGTTCTTAGCTCCTTTGTCGAAAATTAGCTGTCCATATATGTGTAGTTTTATTTCTGGGCTTTCAATTCTGTTCCATTGATCTGTGTGTCTGTTTTTGTACCAGTACCATGCTGTTTTGATTACTATTGCTTTGTAGTATGTTTTGAAGTCAGGGATTGTGATGCCTCCAGCTTTGTTCTTTTTTCTTAGGATTGCTTTAGCTATTCAGGGTCTTTTGTTGCCCCATATGAATTTTAGTATTCTTTTTTCTCTTTCCGTGAAGAATGTCATTGCGATTCTGATTGGGATTGCATTGAATCTGTAGATTGCTTTAGGTAATATAGACATTTTAACTATGTTTATTCTTCCAACCCATGTGCGTGGGATGTCTTTCCGTTTCTTTATGTCATCATCGATTTCTTTCAATAATGTCTTGTAGTTTTCATTATATAGGTCTTTCACCTCCTTGGTAAGATTTATTCCTAGATATTTTATTCTTTTTGATGCAATTGTAAATGGTATTATCTTTTTGAGGTCTCTTTCTGTTTGTTCGTTATTAGCATACAGAAACGCAACTGACTTTTGTAGATTGATTTTGTACCCTGCGACTTTGCTGTCGTTGTTGATTATTTCTAATAGTTTTCCAATGGATTCTTTATGATTTTCTATATATAAAATCATGTCATCTGCAAATAGTGAGAGTTTCACTTCTTTGTTGCCTATTTGGATTCCTTTTATTCCTTTTTCTTGCCTAATTGCTCTGGCCAAAACCTCCAGTACTGTGTTGAATAATAGTGGTGAGAGTGGGCAGCCCTGCCTCATTCCTGTTCTTGGAGGAATGGCTTTCAGTCTTTCCTCGTTGAGTACGATATTGGCTGTGAGTTTGCCATAAATAGCCTTTGTTATGTACTTTCCCTCTATACCCATTTTGTTGAGAATTTTTATCATAAATGGATGTTGTATCTTGTCAAATGCCTTTTCTGCGTCTATTGAGATGACCATGTGGTTTTTATTGTTTGTTTTGTTGGTATGGTGTATCACGTTGATTGATTTGCAGGTGTAGAACCATCCCTGCATCCCTGGTATAAATCCCACTTGCTCATGGTGTATGATCTTTTTAATGTATTGCTGTATTTGGTTTGCCAATATTTTGTTTAGGATTTTTGCATCTATGTGCATCAGCGATATTGGCCTGTAATTTTCCTTCTCTGTATTGTCTTTGTTTGGCTTTGGTATCAGAGTGATGTTGGCCTCACAGAATGAGTTAGGAAGTGTTCCTCTTCCTCTGTTTTTTGGAATAGTATGAGAAGGAGAGGGGTATTAAATCTTCTTTGAATGTTTGGTAAAATTCACCCGAGAAGCCATCTGGTCCTGGACTTTTATTTTTTGGGAGGTTTTTGATTACTATTTCAATCTCTTTACTTGTGATTGGTCTATTCATATTCTCCATTTCTTCTTGGTTCAGTTTTGGGAGGTTGTATGAGTCTAAGAATTTATCCATTTCTTTTAGCTTGTCCAATTTGTTGGCATATAATTTCTCATAGTATTCTCTTATAATCCTTTGTATTTCCATGGTATCCATTGTAATTTCTCCTCTTTGATTTCTAATTTTATTTACTTGAGCCTTTTCTCTTTTTTTCTTAGTAAATCTGGCTAAGGGTTTGTCAATTTTGTTTATCTTCTCAAAGAACCAACTCTTTCTTTCATTAATCGTTTCTACTGTTTTTTTGGTCTCAATTTCGTTTATTTCTGCTCTGATTTTTATTATTTCTCTCCTTCTGCTGACTTTGGGCTTTGTTTGTTCTCCTTTTTCTTTAATTCTGTTAGGTGTAATTTAAGGTTGCTGATTTGGGCTTTTTCTTTTTTGTTAAGGTGGGCTTGTATCGCTATGAATTTCCCTCTCAGGACCACTTTTGCTGCATCCCACATGATTTGGTATGGCATATTTTCATTTTCGTTTGTTTCCAGATGTTTTTTGATTTCTCCTTTAATTTCATTAATGATCCATTGGTTGTTCAGTAGCATATTGTTTAATCTCCACATTTTTGTCACTTTCCCAGTTTTTTTTTTTTCATTGTTGATATCCAGTTTCGTAGCATTATGGTCTGAAAAGATGCTTGTTATGATTTCAATCTTCTTAAATTTATTGAAGCTTGCTTTGTTTCCTAACATATGGTCTATCCTTGAGCATGTTCCATGCACACTTGAGAAGAATGTGTAGTCAGCTGTTTTTGGATGGAGTGCTCTGTATATGTCTACTAGGTCCATCTTGTCCACTTTTTTGTTTAAGTCCACTGTTTCTTTATTGACTTTTTGTCTGGATGATCTATCCATTGATGTAAGTGGGGTATTAAGATCCCCTACTATTATTGTGTTGTTGTTAACGTCTACTTTTAGGTTTGTTAATAGTTGCTTTATGTACTTTGGTGCTCCTGTGTTGGGTGCATATATATTTATAATTGATATGTCTTCTTGGTGGAGTGTCCCTTTTATCATTATATATTTCCCTTCTTTGTCTCTCTTAACCTCTTTTATCTTGAAGTCTACTTTCTCTGATATGAGTATGGCCACACCTGCTTTCTTTTTTTGCCATTAGCTTGGAGTATTGTCTTCCATCCTTTCACTCTGAGCCTGTGCTTGTCTTTAGAGCAGAGATGTGTTTCCTGGAGACAACATATTGTTGGGTCTTGCTTTTTAATCCATCCTGCCACTCTGTATCTTCTGATTGGAGAGGTCAGTCCATTTACATTTAGCGTAATTATTGATATGTGAGGGCTTAATGTTGCTGTTTTGTCGTTTACTTTCCGGTTCTTTTGCATTTCCTTTGTTTCTTGTCCCATTTGTTTTGGACTGTCAATTCAGTTTGGTTGTTCTGTCTTATGACTCTGCTAGTTTTCTCTTTCTTTATCATATGTGATTTTGTTTTGATTATTTGTTTAGTGGTTACCTTGAGGTTTGTATAAAAAATCTTGTGTATGAGATAGTCCATTATCTGATGGCCTCTTATTTCCTTATACTAAGTCAATTCAATCTCTTTCCTCTGCCTCTTCTAAGTCGTTCTTATTATACCTTATTCTATCTTGTGTTGTGGGTGTGTGTTTACAGTGATAAGGTTATATTTATTTTTGGTCAGTTCCTTCCTTTGATCTTTGATTTTGGTATTTAAGTGGTTGCTAACCTATTCTGGTAAAGATCTGCTATTTTTCTGATTTTGTCTACCTATTTTTCTCCTCACTCCAAGCTTTGTATTCCCTTTCTCTTCTTTTTTTCAGGCCCGAAGGCCTTCTTGAGTATTTCTTGTAGTGGGGGTCTCGTGGCCATGAACTCCCTTAGCTTTTGTTTATCTGGGAAAGTTACTATTTTTCCATCATATTTGAATTATATTTTTGCTGGATAGAGTATTCTTGCCTGAACGTTTTTGTCTTTCAGTATTTTGAATATATCATTCCAGTCTCTCCTAGCCTGTAAAGTTTCTGTTGAGAAATCCGCTGAGAGCCTGATGGAAGTTCCTTTGTACGTTATTTTTAGTTTTTGTCTAGCTGCCCTTAATATTGTTTCTTTGTCATTGACTTTAGCCAGCCTTACCGCTATATGTCGTGGAGTGGACCTTTTTGCCTGTTGACGTATTTAGGCGACCTGTTGGCTTCACTTACTGGTATTTCCTGCTCCTTCCCGATTTGGGAAGTTCTCAGCTATTATTTCCTTGAATAGGCTCTCTGTGCCTCTTTCTCTCTCTTCTTCCTCAGGAATACCTATAATTCTTATGTTACCTTTCCTAATAGAGTCAGATAATTCTCGGAGACTTTCTTCATTTCTTTTTAGTCTTAGTTCTCTCTCCTCTTCCACCTGGAGCATATCTGTATTCCTATCCTCTATAATGCTAATTCTTTCCTCCATATTGTCAGCTCTGTTCTTTAAAGATTCCAGATTCTCCATTATCTCCTCCATTGTGTTCTTCATCTCCATCAGTACTGATTGGTTTTTCTTTATGATTTCAATCTCTTTTGTGAACAAACTCCTAATCTCATTGAATTGTTTGTCTGTGTTATCTTGTATTTCGTTGAGTTTTTTTGTGTGTGAGAGGAAGATCGGCCCTGAGCTAACATCTGCCAATCCTCCTCTTTTTGCTGAGGAAGACTGGCCCTGGGCTAACATCCATGCCCATCCTCCTCCACTTTATATGTGATGCCGCCACAGTATGGCTTGACAAGCAGTGCGTCGGTGTGTGCCCGGGATCCGAACCGGTGAACCCCGGGCCGCCGCAGGGGAGCATGCGCACTTAACCACTTGTGCCACTGGGCCGGCCCCTCGTTGAGTTTTTTTATGATAGCTATTTTGAAATCTCTGTTGTTTAGGTTATGGATTTCTGTCTTCAGGGTTAGTTTCTGGGTCCTTGTCATTTTCCTTCTGGTCTGGTGATTTCACCTACCTTTGCATTGTGGTTCCTGTATTGGCTTTGTTTTTCCTCATCCTAGAAATATCTGGTTGCAATTTCCACGCGCCGTCACTGTGTGGGGGTTAAGGGCTGTGTAATCTGAGCCCCCTGCGCTCTGCCCTGGCTGCTCGCTGTGATCGGCCGGCTGCTTGGTCTGGTCTGGTTGGCTGAGCTGCAGTGTCCAGCATGCGGGGTGGTGGGGGGCTCTCTCTTTTGCCCGTTGGGTCCCTGGCATGGGGGGCTCCTCGTTATCCACTCTCCTGGGGTGCTCAGATGTTGATGGTACCCCTGTAGCAGTTCTTAGTCCTCTGTGTGGGAGTTTCCCACTGGCTGAGAGAGCCCAAAGAGCTATGGTTTCCCCCCAGAGGGCCACCCCTCCCCCTTCTCTGGGAGCCACGAGGACCAGGATTGCTGATCTGATGGGGAGGTAGAGGAGTTCTCCTTACCTCTCCCCACTTCCTCTGGGGGTCCCAGCATGTTCCACTCTCAGATGTGCGGCAGTGTGGATCTTTCCGATCTTCCTTTTCACTGTCTAGGAGTCCGTTGTTGGTCTGTGACTGTTCCTTTTGTTATATCTTCTCGGGGAAAGAGTTTATGGGAAAGCTCACTCCGCCATGATGCTGATGTCACTAATTCAATAGATTTTTGACTATGGATTCAATTTGTGTTTCTTTTTGAATCTATTTTGATAGTTTAATTTCTTCCAGAAATTATTTTTCCATGTTTTTAAATTGTATCTGAAAATGTTTATAGTATTTTGTGATGTTTTAAGATGCTTTATCTTTGTTGATGATTCATTTCTAAAATTGTTTATTTGTGCCTATGTTCTTTTTCTTAACTGAGACCTTGATTGTTTCAATATTGATGGCATAATTGTTGCAAGTGTTTAAGAAGGGCAACCTGTTTTAAATGAATTATTAAATATATTTGGATGATAAAAATTTAATTTCTCTGAGAGCTGTATTATCATTCCACTTAGGCTACAAATTCACTGTTTTTTTCATATTCTGACTGCAAAGCAGGAATTTACTGGTTTCATATTTTTTGATGGATTCACTGAATTCTCTGAAGAGTGGGGCTTATGTTTGGGTATTAGAAGGGCAACTTGTTTGAATAAAGATTTTTGCCAAATGTTTTATTCAGGATAATTTTATAATTTTTGAAATATACATCAGATCTCAGAAAAACCTAACATATAGTCCTTTTTAAAGGCTTTTTAAAATGGGAAATTAGGATCATCTGCAGGAAACTCTGTTTCATATTTCATGATGTCAGATATAAGCAGTGAACCAGGCCAGCCTCACAGTCTATCTTTCTTGCATTTCCCTAATGACTAATGATGTTTAACATCTTTTAATGTGCTTATTTTCTATTTTTATTTTTTTTTTTGCGAAGTGTCTATTCAAGTCTTGTTGTCCTTTTTGTGGGGAGGGGTAGGGTGTTTTCTGATTGTTGAATCTTTTATATATCATCTGCAGTAAATCTCATTGGTTGTCTTTTTCATTTCAGGCATTGTGGTTTTCATCTCTAAAAGTGCAACTTGTGTCTTTATTATATTTTTTTTCTTTTTTTTTTCGCTGAGGCAGATTCACCCTAAGCTAACATTTGGTGCCAGTTTTCCTCTTTTTGCTGAGGAAGATTTGCCCTGAGCTAACATCTGTGCCAGTCTTCCTCTATTTTGTATGTGGATTGCTGCCACAGCATGGCTGCCGACGAGTGGTATAGGTCCACGCCCAGGAACTGAACCTGGGTTGCCAAAGTGGACCGTGCCGAGCTTAACCACTACATCACAGGGCCTGCCGCTTTATTATGTCTTTAATATCTTTTTTATATGTGCCTTGTCTCTATTTAACTTTTCAACATATGAAATATGGTCATAACAACTGCTCCTTATTTGCTAATTCAGACGTCTTTGTCAGTTCTGAGTTGGTTTTGATTGATTTTTTTTCTCTTATCATGGATTATATTTTCCTGTTTCTTTGCATGTGTGGTAATTTTTTGTTGGATTCCAGACATTATGAACTTTACCTTGTTGGTTTCTAGACACAGTTTTGTTCTTAGAAATATTCTTAAGCTTTGTTCTGGGATGCAGTTAAGTTACTTGATAATAGTTTGATCCTTTGGGGTCTTCCTTTTAAGAATTGTTAGGCAAGACCCAATAATCTACAGCTAATTTCCCCACTACTGAGGCCAGATCCTTCTGAGCATTGCATGAATTATGAGGTTTTCCAGTCTAGGTGGTAGGATCAGGAACTGTTCCTAACCCTGTATGAATGCCAGGCACTGCTCCACTAATCTTTTTAGAGAGTTGTTTTCTCAGCCTTGAGTAGTTTCCTTACATGTATGTGGTGATTCTCAAGTGGTACCTCTGTGTATCTGGAGTTCTCTTTCTGTTCAGCTCTCTCCTGTATGGTACTTTGTCATCCAAACTCTAGCTGGCTTCATCCTTTTAAATTCTTGGCTCCATCTCTTCAACTCAGCAAATCCACTAGGCTCCAGCTAAGTTCTCCTTCTCTCAGGGCAATAAACTGGGACAGTAGTAGGGCTCTCATCATTCGTATTCCTTCTCTGGGAGTCACTGCCCTTTGTTGCCTGATTCCAGTATTTTTTTCAGTTTTGTTGAGATGTAATTGACATATAATATTGTGTAAGTTTAAGGTATACAATGTGATGATTTGATATACGTATATATTACAAAATAATTACCACAATAAAGGTAGTTAACACAACCATTTCCTCACATAATTACCTTTTTTTTTTCGTGGTGAGAACATTTAAGATCTATTCTCTTTGCAACTTTCCAGTATATGATACAGTGTTGTTAACTATAGTCACTATGCTGTACATTAGATTCCCCAAAACTTATTCATTTTATAACTAGAAATTTTGTACCCTTTGACCAACATCCCCCTATTTCCCCCACCCCTCAGCCCCTGGCAGCTCCCAGTCTACTCTCTGTTTCTATAAGTTTGGCTTTTTTAGATTCCACATATAAGTGAGATTTACAGTATTTGTCTTTCTTTGTCTGACTTATTTCACTTAGAATAATGCCCTCAAAGTTCATCTGTATTGTTGCAAATGGCGGGATTTCCTTCTTTGTTATGGCTGAATAATATTGTGTTGTATATGTGCTGTTTAATTTGGTTTGCTCCTATTTTGTTGAGAATTTTTTCATTTATATTCATTAGGGATATTGGCTTGTCTTTCTCTTTTATTGTAGTGTACTTATCTGGCTTTGGTAGCAAGGTAATACTGGCCTTGTAAAATGCGTTTGGGAGTGTTCACTTGAACACTACATGTTTTTACGTAGAGTTTGAGAAGGATTGGCATTAATTGTTCTTTATATGTTTTGTAGAATTCACCTATGAAGCTACCTGGTCCTGGACTTTTCTTTGGTGGGAGGTTTTTTGATTACTGACTCAATCTTCTTACTCATTATTAGTCTATTCAAATTTTCTATTTCTTTGTGATTCAGTCTTTGTAGATTGTATGTTTTTAGGAATTTTTCCATTTCTCCTAGGTCTAATTTGTTGGCATATAATTGTTCATAGTAGTCTCTTATGATCCTTTTAATTTCTGTGGTATCAGTTGTAATGTCTCTAATGTATAATTTTATTTTTTTGAGTCCTCTTTTTTCTTGCTAAATTGAGCTAAAGGTTTGTTAATGTTATCTTTTTGAAAACCAACTCTTAGTTTCATTTAGCTTTTCTATTGTTATCTTCTTCTCTATTTCATTTATATCTGCTCTGATCTTTGTTATTTCCTTCCTTCTGCCAACATGGGTTGCTTTGTTCTTTTCTATTTCCTTTAGATGTAAGTTTAGGTTATTGGAGATGTCTCTTTTTTCTTTGTTATCAACTTCCCTCTTAGATCTGCATTCCTGCATCCCATATGTTTTGGTATGTTGTTTTTCCATTTTCATTTGTTTCAAGATATTTTTTGATTTCTCTTTTTTCTTTGTTTATTTTTTGTTCAGGAGCGTGTTGTTTAATTTCCACATATTTGTGAAATTTTCAGGGTTTTTTTTCCTGTTATTGATTTCTAGTTTCATACCATTTGGTCAAAAAAGATACTTGATGTGATTTCAGTCTTCTAAATTTGCTAAGACATTTTTTGTGACCTAACGTATGTTCTCTCCTGGAGAATTTTCCATATGTGCTTCAGAAGAATGTGTATTTTTCTGCTGTTGGATGGAGTGTTCTATATATGACTATGAGGTCCATTTAGTCTAAAGTATGGTTCAAGTCCAATTTTTCCCTATTGATTTTCTGTTTGGATGATCAACCCATTGTTGAAAGTAATGGGGTCCCACAGTAGTAGTGAAGTCGCCTACTATTTTTATATTGGTTGTCTATTTCTCCCTTCAGATCTGGTAGTATTTGCTTAATATATTTAGGTGCTTTGGTGTTGGGTGCATATATATTTACAATTGTTATATGCTCTTGAAAGATTGACCCCTTTATTATTCTATAATGAGTTCTTTGTCTTTTGTTACAGTTTTTGTTACTTAAAGTCTATTTTGTCTGATATAAGTATAGCTACCCCTGCTCTCTTTTGGTTACCATTTTCATGCACTGTCTTTTTCCATTTCTTCTCTGTGAGCCTATGTGTGTCCTTAAAGCTGAAATAAGTCTCTTGCAAGCAGCATATAGTTGGATCTTATTTTTTTATCCATTCAGCCACTCTATGCCTTTTTATTAGAGGACTTAATCTGTTTACATTTAAAGTAATTATTGATAGGTAAAGAGTAATGCCATCATATTAATTGTTTTCTGGCTGTTTTGTAGTTTCTTTTCTTTTTTTTCTTCCTCTCTTGCTGCCTTCCTTTATGATTGATGATTTTCATTGGGGATATTTTTTGAGTCTCTTCTCTTTACTTTTGTTTACCTACTTTTAGTTTTTGTTTTGTGGTTACCATGAGGGTTACATAAAACATCTTAAAGATATAATAACAGTCTATTTTAAGCTGATCACAGCTTAACTTTGATCATATAAAAAAACTCTACACTTTTACTCTCTCCCCTCATTTTATGTTTTTGATGTCACAATTTACATCTTTTTACATTGTTGTAGAGATTAACAAATAATTATAGTTACAGTTATTTTTTATACTTATGTCTTTTAACCTGTATACCAAAATGAAATGATTAAAACACCACCATATTACAATATTAGAATATTCTGTATTTGTCTATATACTTTTCTTTACCATTGTGTTTTATATTTTCATGTTACTAATTAGCATCCTTTCATTTTAGCTTGAAAAACTGCTTTCAGCATTTCTTCCAAGGCTGGTCTAGTGGTGATGAAATCCCTCAGCTTTTGTTTCTCTGGGAAAGTCTTTCTCTCTCCTTCATTTTTGAAGGACAACTTTGCCAGATAAAGTATTCTTTGTTGGCAGTGTTTTTCTTTTAGCACTTTGAATATATTATCCAACTGCCTCATTTCCTGCAAGGTTTCTGCTGAGAAAGCTGCTGATAGCCTTATGGGGGTTCCCTTGTTATGTGAGCGATTTTTTTTCTCTTGCTATTTTAAGAATTCTGTCTTTGATTTTAGACAGTTTTATTTACAGTGTTGGAGAAGATCTTTTTGGTTGAAACTTTTTGGATACTTACAAGTTTTATGAATTTGAATGTCCAAATCTCTTACCAGATTTGGGAAGTTATTTCTTTAAATGAGCATTCTGTTCCTTTCTTCTTTTTTCCTTCTGGGACTTCGATAATCATATTGTTTCTCTTATGAAACCCCATAATTCATGTAGTCTTTCTTCATTCTTTTTTCTTTTTGCTCCTCTAACTGGTTAATTTCAAATGACCTGTCTTCGATTTCACTAATTCTTTCTTCTGCTTGGTCAAGTCTATTGACCTTTCTGTTGAGTTCTTCAGTTCAATCATTGTATTTTTCAGCTCTAGGATTCCTGGTGTGTTTTTTGTTAATGATTTTTATTTCTTTGTTCATGCATTGTTTTTCTAATTTCCCTTGGTTGTCTATTTGTGTTTTCTTGTAGTTCACTGAATTTCTTTAAGAGGATTGTTCTGAATTCTTTGTTAGACAATCAGTAGATCTCCATTTCTTTAGGAATTGTTATTGGAGCTTTATTAGTTTCCTTTGGTGATGTCTTGTTTACCTGATTCTTCAGGATCTTTGTATCGTTATATTGGTATCAACTCATTTGAGGAAGCGGTCTCTTTTCCAGCCTTTACAGGTTTGCTTTGGCAGGGAAAGACCTTCATTAGTCAGCTCAGCTTGGAGTTCTGGACAGGCAGCTGGTAGTAGTGTTGGGTAAGCAGTGCTTGATATCAGGGTCTCTGGTTGGATGAGGCCACTGCCTGTGCTCTGAGGTGGGTTAGGAGGGAGCTGTCATTCCACAGTCTGGTGGGCCTGATGGTTGGGCTTGTCATTCAAGCAGAACTGCTGGCTGGGATCTGTGTTGAGGCAGGGCTACTTACTGGACTGAATCACCTCTGGTCAGGCAGGGGTGCAGGCTGTGTTCCCTGGCAGGGTGGTGCTGCTGGTTGAACTCTGATTGGGCAGTCCTACGTGCTGGGTTCCACAATCGCCTCTGGTAGAGTGGGGCCCCAACCTGTGCCCCTTGGCTTGATGGTGTTGCTAGCTGGACTCTACATTCAGTTGAGGCCATACTCAGGGCTTTGTGATCAGATGGGACCTCAGGCTGTGCTCCTTGATCAGTTGCAACTGCAGGCATGCCCCAAAGTTGGGCAGGGCTACAGACTGGGCCCTGCAATTGAGCAGGCTACTGGCTGTGCTCCACTGTTGGACAATGTCTCTTGCCAGGCTTCCTGGTCAGGCAGGGCTGCCAGCTGTACCCTACAGTTAAGTGGGGCTGAGGCTGTGCTCCATGGTTGGGTGGGGTTGCTTTCTGGGCTCACTGGACTGGTCGAGACACAGGCTATGCTTTGTGCTTAGGTGGAGTGGCTGGCTGGGCGCTTTACCTGGGTGAGTCTACAGGCTGTGCTCAGCAGTTGGATGGGGCTCTAGGCTGTGCCGTGCTGCTAGATGGGGCTGTAGGCTGGCCTCTGTTGCTGGGCAGTACCATAGGCCAGGCTTTGAGTCTGCTCATGGTCACTGTTTGGGCTCCTTGGTCAGGTAGAGCCAGTGGCCCTGTTCCACAGTTGGGCAAGGCTGCTGGCTTGGCTCTCTGCCTGAGTGGGGCTGTAAGATGGATGCCAGAGCTGGCCAGGGTCTCTGGCTGGGCAATCTGGTGAGACAGGGCTAGAGGCTATGCCCAATGGTAGGGTGGTACTCAGCTCCCTGACCGAACAGAGTTGTAGAATGGTTTCTGTGGCTGCCTGGGGTCCCTGGCCAGACTTCCTGGTCAAGTGGGGCTGGAGGCTATGCTTAGCAGTTAGGTTGGGCTACTGACTTGCTTTCCCGCCAAGGCAGACATAGGATATGCTGCATGGCTGTGCACAGCTGCCTGGCATCTTTGGCCGGGCTTCTCTGTTAGGTGGTGCTGGAGGCTATGCTCAGGAGTTGGGTGTGGCCAGTGATTTGCTTCACTGCTTGAGTGGACCATAGAATATGCTGCATGGCTGCCCAGTATCTCAGGCCAGGTTTCCTACTCAAGTGGGGCTGTCTAGGCGGGGCTCTAGAATGGGGTCCTCCACCAAGAGGACCCTCAGGCTGGGGACCCAAACCAGGCAGAACTGCCAACCACTGCCAAGTTGGGGCCACTGGCTCAGCTTTGCAAATGATCAGAGTTGCTGGTTAGGATCTCTGCTCAGGCCCTACCACTGACAGGAAGGTAGTCTGCCAAGATCCGAGCACTGGTTGCTGTGAGCCCCTCCCTGCTTTTCTATTTCTGGCTGATTTCCCCAGTAATCTTCATGAGGCGGTACTTAAGTGGGCTTCCCAGGAAGCATCCAGAATGCTGGGGAAGCTTGATGTCCACCTTGCACTCTCCTTTTCCCACTAGAAAAACTGTAGGCCCAGGGAGTCCCCCTCGGTGCAGCCCTGGCTGACCTGGGAAGGAGCAGTGCAGTCAAAGTGAAACTGCTCCTCTTACCCTTCTCTTGCCTGGTTTTATGGTCCAAAGGGTGCTTCAGCCTCACCCCCGTGTTCTGGGATCTTCACAAAGGTATCTTGTCTATGGATAGTTGCTAGTAGCCCTTTCCCTGAGGGGTACCGAGGTTGGAAACCCCTATTTTGCCATCTTTCTGATGTCAATCTCCTGATTCCAGTTTTATCAAACCATTGTTTCATACATTTTGTCTGGATTTTTGGTTGTTTCAGGCATAATGGTAAATCTGATCTCTGTTACTTCATCTTGGCCAGTAGACATCCTATATATCTTTTGCGTAGAGTGTGATTTAAAAAAAACATTCAATTCCGTAAATATTCAGACAAAGAGACTGTTCTTGCAGATTGACTCTTTTCTGGAGAGGGGTTTAGAAAGAATAGTACTTATTGTGTACTTTTTTTACATTGGGCTTCTCTATTACTTGTCTTTATTTACAGTTTATCCACAGTTGGATTACTGTATATAATAATGTAATACAAGTCACTAATTCATTTATGTTTTATTAGAATTAGGTTGGATTTAGTACTTAATGGAAATCTGCTGAAAAGATATGCTATTTTTTTCATGCCTGTTTTCCCATAATGTTATTCCATCAATGTATGAAGAAATGAGATAAAAAGGAGAACCTAGACATATCTTTCTATTGTCTGAAATTTTGTATCACTAAAGTGTGTTCTGGAAAAGGACATCCTTGTCCTATGGCATATTGCTGTCAAAATAAATTCCAAGAGGTGGTAGTTTTATTCTGTTTTCAAGTTATTTCCTAGAAACCAACCATCTAATTCAGAAAGAGATTAAGAGCCAAGTTTTAAAAACTATGTACCAGGAAACGTCTCGTTTATGAATGTATATTCATTTGTGCTCATAAGTTGGGTAATTATGCACCTAACAACTCTATTCATTTTATCATTATTTACTTTGTATGTATAGAAATGAAGGCTTTTTAATTCAAAATCTGTAGCCTTCAGTCATCTGCTCATGATTGGAGAATGATTATTTTTCATTCTCTTATTCAATGTTAATGCATACAATTTCATGTGAAATTATAGAATACCTTATTTACTCGGATGTGGCTGTAACAAGAGCTTCTTTACTAAATGTGTGTTCTGAAATGGTATAGGTAATTAATAGTTAATTTAGCTTCATCTGTTATATAAAAAATATTAGAAGTATAAAAATATTAGAAGTATAAAAAAATCGATGTTAGATAGAGTCTTTGCATCAAAGGACTAAGTTAACATCTGAATTTAAGTTCTGCCTCGTATAATTTAAAAGTTAAGTTCCCTTAAAATGATTTTGATGGTAAGAATAGATATCCCAGACATTTAGAGATTACAGCTCGTCTCTAAAATGACTGAGCCCAGATACAATAGTCCTGATAAAGTTTATTGCCAGACACTGTGCTAAGTACTTTTATAACTTTTATAGATATTTTCTCATTTAAATGGATTTTGGAAGAAAAATCAGCCATTATTTAATCTTCATAATAATTTTGCAAAGGTATATGTGCACCTGCATATGTATACAACAGGGATATGTCCTGAGAAATGTTGTGCGATTTTGTTGTGCGAACATCATGGAGTGTACTTACACAAACCCAGATGGTATAGCCTACTACACACCTAGGCTATATGGTACTCATCTTATGGGACTACTGTTGTATATGTGGTCCGTCATTGACTGAAATGTCCTTATTTGGCTCATGACCGTATATATATTAGTTTCCTGTTGCTGCTGTAGCAGATATCACAAACTTGGTGGCTTGAAACAATTGAAATTTATTCTCTTACTGTTTGGGAGGGCAGAAGTCTGAAATGAATTTCACTAGGCCAAAGCCAAGGTGTCAGTAGAGCCACATTCTCTAGGGAAGCTCTAGGGGAGAATTTGTTTCCTTGCCTTTTCCAGCTTCTAAAGATGCATTCCTTGCATTTGTTGCTCATGACCCCTTCCTCCATCTTCAAAGCTAATAGCCACATCACCACCTCCTCTTTGCACAGCTGTGATTACAATTATGGCCCACCTGGATAATCCAAGACTATCTCCCCATCTCAAGATCCTTAACTTAATTACACATTTAAAGTTTCTTTTGCCATATAACATAGCATTTACAGGTTCCAGGATTATGATGTAGATATCTTTTATGGCCAGAATGGAGTTCAGAATACTGCCAAAAATCACTTAAAAACAAAACATGTTAGAAACAAGAACAGTTTGGAAAGAAGTTGTACAGATAGCTTGATAATATAAGCAAGAGATCCCAGAGTTCCTCTGCTATCTTACAACATTTTATATTATTGACTGAAACTTTACATTTCTGATGGAAACAAACAGGGCATTAATCTTCAGTTTTTTTCTGATATACTTCATCTTCTACTTTTATCTTTCCCTCCCCAATAAAACCAATGCTAAGTAATCTGAGGTTATGAGTTCGGGAATTGGAGCACAGATTTACATAGCCTGATATTATGATTAATTTAGAAACAGTTTGTATTTGGTATTTGAACATAGACAATGTTCAGATATGTGCTTTCTTGTTCCCTTTAAGCCTTTTTGTCACCCTCTCCTTCACCTTTGTTATTCTCAACATTAGTGAAGAACTGACCACTTTTCCACTGATGGTGTTATTCTAAATATGATGAGAGCTTTTAGGAGACAGTTCTAAAGGTTCCTTAATTCCTATTTCTGAGCTAGATTATTTTTTCTGCTTTTGTTCAGTATCATTCCAGTGTTTATCCTATACCTTTGGAGAGAAAATTTCATTTGTTAATTCTAATATATTATATGGTTCCGTGACTTCTTGAGTTACCAATAAATATGTTATAGCAAAGTAAGCATATATTTTGTTGCATAATTTATAAGCTAAATGTTTACATTTTTTTTCTCTGAACTACAGGATACCAGAAGGCCCCATTGATCAGGGGCCGGCTTCAGGAAGGGTTCGTGCTTTAGAAGAGCAGCTTGTGAAGGCCAAAGAGCAGATTGAAAATTATAAGAAACAAACTAGAGATGGTAAGTGATTATATAGTGTTTTTTCTCTTCAGTATATTGATATTAGCACAAATAGTTGAAAATTTCCTTTCATCAAAGTTGGAAATGCTGATATTCTCTGTTCTCTGACTGCAGGTCTGGGGAAGGATCATGAAATCCTAAGGAGGAGGATTGAAAATGGAGCTAAAGAGCTCTGGTTTTTCCTACAAAGTGAATTGAAGAAATTAAAGAATTTAGAAGGAAATGAACTCCAAAGACATGTAGATGAATTTCTGTCAGATTTGGGACATCATGAAAGGTACTGTTCTTCCTTTACATTTCATTTGGGCTTTGGTAGAGATTATAATCTAAAAATGGGAAACTGAAATTTATGTTAATTTCCCTGCTTGAATGGTAAATATCTACCATGCTTAGGAGCAGGAGAGCACCTGAGGTCTCAAAGGACAATGATTGCCAAATGTGGTTCATCAACTCAAATACATCACTAGAAAATATTATTTAAAATGTATTTCTAGAAACCTTTATACCCTAAGTGAACTCGGAAGGTAGTGGTGTCAGCCAACAATACGTTAAAATATCTTCCTGTAAATTTCCTTCGTATACAATCAATATTTGAAGTGAAGTGTACAGTTACATTACAGTACATTGGAACTCATACTGAAGCTGGTGGTTATGTTTCTAAGTCAAACACTAAAAACTTTGAAATAGCACCTTTTTAGGGTTTCTAATTAAAAGTTAGCAGGTTTTGAAGAAGGGGAGCATCCTGTTAATTGCCCTTCCATTTAGTTGCTAGAAAGAAGAACCTGAAATTTGCGTAGTTAAATTTGTTTCTCCTGTTTGCATTTCTGAAAATATGCAGTTTATCTTTCATAGTAAAGAAAACATTTTGGTGCTGGTGTGTTCCTGCAGAACAAAATGTATCTGAGAATCATTATAAATGCAGTGAAACCTGTCCTTAGGCCTGTTATTTTTATAAGTCTATATTCCCAGTAGGATTCTGATGGCAATTACTGTCTCATTAGTGAACAATAAAAGAAAATGGTTGTATTAACACAACCTACCACTGTGAAGAGGAAAAGAATTACCCCACAACCAAGCGATTCGTATATAATAACATCATCAGCAATATTGTAGTGACTTTGAAAAATTGCTCTGCTGTTTTAATTGTAGTTACAAATAAAACCTATCAGTTTATTGGAATCATTTTAGCATTAATGAATCTACAGAAATAAGATGGCATAAATTTCAAGGGGCACTGAATTATTAGACCACAGCAGTCCCTTGGAAATTTTTAGCATAGCTTTCGGTCAAGCCATATGAGTCCATAAGACCAAACACTGACTAATTCTTTCCTTAATGCTTCTCTACCCTAAAGCTGATTCTAGGCACCAAGATTCTGTTAATTAGAGCTGTGTGCTTTGCTTATTGCAATTTTATAGGAAAATGCAGATCTGAAGAGGATTTGAGTTGGGTAGACTATCTGAGTGTGGTATTTAAAGGAGAATTTTGGCTATTGACTTCTAGCGGAGCGTTTAATTTTAAAGTTTGAGTGATTTAATTAAATTACATGAGAATTTAACTTTCAGGTCTTTTCTAAATTAAAATAATTATTTAAAGAATTATTTTGTGACTATATGTAGAAATGGAAAAATATGTACAAATGAAAAAAGTTGGGCCCTGAAAAGTTGATGTAAATTAATGTTAAATTTTTTGTAAGTTGAATTCCATTTTAGATATGATTCCTGACACTACCTTTTAATATATGTTAAATAATAATATTTCACTGAAAACAAAAATGGAAGGGTACCCAAGTCAATTTCTTTTGCTGTCTTAAGCAGAAATTATAATGAATTTGGGATACAACTTCACAGGGTAGTGATTTAACTCCAGGCAGCCAGATTAGAATGCAGTGATACAAATAATGAACAAAGCACAACCAAACATTAGAGAAATAGCCTTTAAAGTGATGAATGTACAAATAAAGAGGATTAGTATGTATATAGAGTTGCCTTCTTACTGATAACTTTCAGGATCCTTAAGTATAAGAATTAAAATCAAAACAGACTTTTATGTTTGCCTCTGGTGATTTTTACATTACACAAAAATCTTCATTTCATTTTTACACTTGCCCAAATCATAGTGTATAGATTGTCTCTAGACTGAAAGCCTACATTCTCTGAGAAATCAGAGATTGAGTCAATCAGTTTCCTTATTCATATTTCCCTATGAATTACTCTTATCATTTTTTGGTTCAGAAAGACATCAATTATAGGGAAAACACTTATGGGCTTTTGTTTCTTCAGAAAGAGTTTCTTTCTTTCAGAGAACTTTGTTCTGATGGAAACATTGATCTTTTTTTTTTCCTTTCTAAATCAACTTTATTGTGGCATAATTTGTATACAATAAAATGTACATATTTTAGTCTATAGTTCTGTGAGTTTTGACAAATGCTCACAGTTTTGTAACCACCACCACAGTCAAGATACAGGACATTGCTACTGTCCCAAGAAGTTTCCTCATACCCTTTTGTAGTCAGCACCTCCCGCACCATTAGTCCTTGGCAGTCACCAGATCTGTTTCTTATCCCTATAATTTTGCCTTTTCCAGAATTTTATGTAAATGCAACCATACGCTGTATAGCTTTTTGAGTGTAGTTTCTTTCGCTTGGCATAGTACATTTTGAGATTCACCCGCGTTGTTTTGTATATTGGCAGTTCGCTCCTGTGTATCGCTAAGTATTATTCCATTGTATGGATGTACCACAGTTAGTTTCTCCATTCACCAGTTGAAGGACATTTGGGTTGTTTTCCATTTTTTTGGCTGTTACAAATAAAGCCACTATAGACATTAACATACACATTTTCGTGGAAACACGTTTTCATTTCTTTTGGATTAATATCTAGGAATGGCATCAATGGGCCATGTGTTGACTGTGTGTTTAATTTTATAAGACACTGCCAAACTGTTTTCCAAAGTGATGTTACTATTTTGCATTCTGACCAGCAATATATAAGAGTTCCAGTTGTCTGTATTCTTAGCCACACGTGGTTTTGTCAGTTTTTACATTTTTCCCTCACCGTTCTAATAGGAATGTAGCAATGTGTCATTGTGGTTTTAATTTGCATTTCCTTGCTAATGATGTTGAGCATCTTATCGTCCTTGGTAAAGTGTTGTTCAAATCACACGCTTAATTTTGGGGGGAATTGTTTGTCTTATTATTAGCAATAAGCATTCTTCATTTATTTGGGATATAAGTCTTACTGGTATATTTTAGAAAGCTCATTCTTACAACCATGTGAAGGAAAGCGTGGTGTCAGGAAATCAGAGGGATTTTGCAGAAGTCCAAGTAAGTGATAATGAGCTTCTGGACCTGTGTAGTTGCAGTAATAAATGTATGTATGAATGTATGAAAAATAGAAGCTGCAGGACTTGGTGACTGATTCGATGTGGGGAGATGGGGAAGTGAAAAGTAATTGAGGACTTGTATTTTGCTAGGAGGATAGTTTTCATAAATGGAGATCATTGTTTCTTGTATAGTAATTTGGCTTTTCTCACTGACAGATTGTAATCCGAGGACTGGAACCCTTAATTTCAACATCTTCTCTACCCCACAGTGCTAAGCACTCCCTATTTAGTTAGCATTCAGTAAGTTATCTTTTTTATTGGGTGGGGAGGCAGCTATGTGCATTCTTTGACTGATTATTCCACAGTCTACTTTGTGCCTTTTTGTAAAAACAAAATCTTATTCCATTGAAAGATAAAGAAAATTATATATCTGAGGTAAAAATATTCTCCAGTAGTTGGGAATCCCAGAAGTTGTAAAGAGAAAGTTACAGGAGATAAGTCATTTACCCCTGAATAAAACTGGAAGCTCTAGTTAATTTTTTTAACTGTGAGTTCTGCGAAAGAGAGGGTATCTGTTAGAAGTCAAGGTATGTATAGAGGAGGAAGTGGAGGGGAGGATCTGAAGCATTATTAGGGGTCATGCTGGTGGGAAGCATGGGACTAGAAGAAACCTGACATTGAAGGATTTCTGTACTCAGTGGCTTCATGTTTGATTCACTTTGGAGAATTTAAGTGATACCTGGATCTATAAGTAGTCTTAAGACACAGTAATATATGAATCCCTAAAAATATCATAGTATTTCTGATTTGGAGTGTAATTCTGATGCTAAGAAGTGGAGAATGGACTTTCTTTGAATTGAATGTGCATAATAAACAATAATGTTGCTTACTAAATATAACTAATTATTTGTTTACATTTCATGGGCTGTGTGCTCAGTAGTTTTTTAATGCATCTATAAATTTGTTAAAATTAAAAAAAAAAAAACTTTGCCTCATCATGAACTCATTAAAGTTGTAAGAGCCTGAGAATGATTTTAGATTTCATGTCTTATTCCATGGTGCTGCTGTTCCTTGAATGGAGAGAAGTAACAGTAAAATGAATATGGAACATTGTTTTCTTTTGATGACTGTGAGCTCTTGGGGTCAAGCCATCTACTTGCTTTATAAATAAAACTGGAACTTCAGTTTAATATTGAAAAAAAAAATGGATCCTAACTTGTTTTTATACATTTTTCATACTCAGCTTTCATTGCCTCTTAGGCCTTATGCCTTTATGTGAGAAGTAAAATTGCACGTTCCATTTTAATTCTTCAAAAGGTAATACACCATACTGAAAGTACCTAAATCAGAAATATTTTTTATATGTTTATCATTGTATGTTAGATTTCGCTTTATTTGTGTGAATAATATGAATAGTTTATTGTATTGTTATTATGAAAGGTATATTTTTAACTAAGTCAATTTTAAGAGCTGAACTCCTTATTTTCTAAACAAATTTCCTGGAACCCTAATATAAAAAAACTAAATGTTGAATAAATCACAAGTATTACTAATGTCCTTAATTGTCATACTAAATAGAAAAACTTAATTTCCAAACATCTTAACTCATAAAGTCTCATGGTCATAGATATATGAAGCAATTTGAAATGCAATACTTATCATCTGCTAAATAGAGGCATGTCTCACAACAGTCTCTTCCCAACGCATAGGTAAATTAGAAAGTCAGTGGGGAAGCCAAAAGTGCTATTTTAATTGTTAAGAATTTTTGTGTGTCATTGTTATTTTGTTAGTGCTCTTGAGTCAATTCCAGTTCCTAGCGACCTTGTGTACAACAGAGCAAAACCCTGCCCGGTCTTTTTGCACCATCCTCTCATCTTCCGGGGCTGTGTCAGACAATGCTCCGCTGCTATTCACATGGTTTTCATAGCCAGTTTTTTCGGAAGTGGGTGGCCAGGTCCTTCTTCCTAGTCTGTCTTAGTCTGGAAGCTCCACTGAAACCTGTCCACCATCCACCATGGGTGACCCTGCTGATATTTGAAATATTGGTGGCATAGCTTTCAGCGTCACAGCAACACGCAGCCACCACAGTATGACCAGAAAATGAACCCAGGCTGCAGTGGTGAGAGTGCCGAATCTTAATCACTAGACCATCAGGGTTGGTGTCATTGTTATTACTTCAGTGGTTTTCAGACTCCAAGATCACCTGGAGGGCTTCTTAAGACACGGATTGCTAAATCTGATCCCCAGAGTTTCTGATTCAGTAGGTCTGGAGTGGGGCCTGAGAATTGGCATTTCTAGAAAGTTCCTAAGTGATACTGAAGTTGCTGGTCTTTGAGAACTAAGGCTCTACAGAATCCCTGGTTCTCTTTATGAGTTTACCACTGACAGAGATTATCTTTACTTCCTGGAAAAAATCATATTTCTCTGTAGGTTAGTGAGCCTTATCGGAAAGCTGTGGGGGAAGACTCTTTTCCTTTGCTCCCCACTTGTTGCTGTTCCTTGTAGTGAGGGGACAGTGTTTCTCTTCTGGAATGTGGCTCCCATTGTTCATTAACTACATTAACAATGCAGTTATTGTTACATCTAGTCTGGGAGGCAAATATCGTATGTTTGAATCAGATTCAACTCACCTGAGATTTTTATCAAAACACTGTTTACCTGATTAGCCCATTACTTGGGTGCTGGTAACTAGTAGAGCCTGATCCCTGCCTGTTACCACACTTGGATGATCAACTAGCATTAATTAGTGTTATTCTTTAGCTTTTAGAGAGTTTTTAAGAATTTAGAGGGGTATAATAAATAAACATAGAATAGCATATTATTATTACCTGCTGTATTGATCTCAAGCATTAGTATCACTAGATTTTCAATTGATGATTTCATTCTAGTGATTGATATGACCATGCTTCATAGTAATACAGTCAAATTTGCCTGCTGCTTTTGATATCATGGATCATGAATTGACCCTGGCCTGTCTCTCTTAATTAGCTAGAGGGAAATCAGCAGTTTAGAGTGATTATTTTTGTCATTGTGGCTTTATTATTTACGTAGTAGTGTAGGTTCAGTGCTTGGATTTATGGCCATATACAGTTGTCCCTCCACCTCTGAGGATATCATGGAAAGTTTTGTATTATCATCCTTTGAGGTCTCCCGGAGACATATTTAACTTAATCACTCTTGTTTTGGTTCTTTTTGTCATCTTTATGTTGCCCGATACCAGTTTATGAAATAGTTAGTGGAGCTGCTTCTTTCTGATTTTTTATTTATTGAGGTAACATTGGTTTATAACATTGTATAAACTTCAGGTGTGCATCATTGTATTTTGACTTCTGTATAGACTATATCTGTTCCCCACCAAAAGTCTGGTTGCCATCCGTCACCATACAAATGTACGCCTTTACCCACTTTGCCCTCCACTCACCTCCCTTCCCCTTTGGTAACCACCAATCTTTTCTCTATATCTATGTGTTTGTATGTTTGTTTATCTACCAATTGGGAGAAGATATTTGCAAATCATATATCCAATAAGGGGTTAATATCCAAAATATATAAAGAACTCATACAACTCAACAACAAAAAAACCAAACAGCCTGATTGAAAAATGGGCAGAGGATCTGAACATTTTTCCGAAGAAGATATACAGATGGCTAACAGGCACATGAAAAGATGTTCAACATCACTAATTATTAGGGAAATGCAAATGAAAACCACGAGATACCACCTCATGCCCGTCAGAATGGCTATTATTTAAAAAGACAAGAAATAAGTGTTGGAGAGGATGTGGAGAAAAGGGAACCCTCATATACTGCTGGTGGGAATGTAAATTGTTGCAGCCACTATGGAAAACAATATGGAGATTCCTCAAAAAATTAAAAATAGAACTACCATATGATCCAGCTATTCCACTTCTGATTTTAAATTATAGCAGTTACTAAATTTCACACTGAAGGACAGGAGGGCTCACAGGGCCGAGGAGCTATTTTTCAATTAAGTTGACTGAAACTATTGAGAAACAGTCTGGTAAAGCTGCATTCTCATTGCCCCTGCCTGGTCTGCAGGCAATTATTATTATCAGTAACATATAAAGCAGCTTTGCCAAGACTGAGATCATATATTTCCCAAATAATGAAAGATACTCATCGCCAATTATGCTGATTGGCTTTTTGCTACTGTGTTTAGGGGATTATGTAACAAAGGAAAGGACTTCGAATCAGACGAGGGGTACGATAGCTGACTGGTTATAGGGGAAGGTTGATAGGTTAATAGCTTATAGATTTATTTGATCAAAATTGCTGGTCATAACTATTGTGGCCCAGTAGCTTGTGTTTTCACTCTCTTCATAAGGTAGACTCTCCTTGACTCTCTTTGAAAGGTCCAAGAGTTGATATTTCCACGCTTGAAAAAAGTTAAGTTTTGTGAACCTTCAAATCCACTGTTTTTTATTTCATACACACACACAGAGGAAGGAATGAAGGAAAATCTTACTTAAGTTCTTTGAGGTATGATTTGATTGAGACTTATATTAAACTGGTATGTAGATAGTCTTTCTGCAGTTTTTAATTCCTTTGGATAAAATGTTTCTGTATCATTGTCTTTCTACTAAGGAATCCAGGCTTCTTTTCAAGTGGTTCTAGAACATTCCTTCTAATATCCATGGACAAAGGAAGACATTGTCATATGAAGTTGTCCTTATTCTGTTCATCTCTACTAGTCTCTTTCAACCAGATTATAATTCTCCATCTTCTGTAAGGGAACATTCTCCCCTAAAATAAAGTTTGCATTGGAAGGAGAATATACAGGTGGAAAAGGGTGTCTGATCTACGG
The DNA here is from genome assembly GCF_020826845.1 of Diceros bicornis minor. Taxonomy (NCBI): domain Eukaryota; kingdom Metazoa; phylum Chordata; class Mammalia; order Perissodactyla; family Rhinocerotidae; genus Diceros; species Diceros bicornis. Next base: position 14,519,132 of record NC_080763.1, read on the forward strand.
CCCTAATTCTGTTTTGCCTGCCCCCAGTTTGTATCTCTTTGGGTGTGATTTCTAACTCAAGAATGATTTTGACATTAAAAATAATCACTTACTAAGGATTTCTTACATGCCAGTCACTATGATAAAGGCACTCCATTTATTATCTTTATCAGCATAGTAATACTATGTGGCAAGCATTGTTATTTTCCCACTTTATAAATAAAGTTATCCTTAGACCTAGAGAAATTAGCTAGCTTACACAAGTAAGTGACAGAGCTGTTTTACTCCAAAATCCTTTCTCTTAATTGCTAACTACTTAGCTTCTCTGAGCTTTATTTTTCTCTTCTACGCATAGGGATATAATTCCTATATCACAGCATTGTGATGATTAAGTGTGGTAAAATATATAAAACACTTTCCACAGTGACCGACACATTGTAGATTCTGGTAGGCTCTAGTCAGATCTGCATAAGGAAAGCCCTATAAGAAGACATAAATAGAAAACTCTTGGATCCTGCAGGGCAGGCACGGATAAGGGGAGATCGTCACTGTGCTCAATGGGAAGAATTTCAAGGTCCGGAACCTAAACATAAGCCTAGCGGCCATCACTCACCAAGTAGCATAATTATTGCCTTATGTGCTCGTATAAGCTACTTTTGTTGTTGCCCTTCTGGACTTCTCCCCACCCGTGTGGGCGGTCAAAATGGGAGTGTCCTAAAATTGCTCCTTGAGACAACAAGGGAGGCAATAAAAGCATTGTCTGCCTACCGTCTCCTGGTCATTTTTATTCTTTGCACTGCGTATTTCTGCCCCAGGAGCAAACCAAAGTAAAAGCAGCCTTGGCCAAAACCCAAGTAAGTTTTTTCCCCTTGATCCAGATTTACCTATGAATTAGACTCTGTGGTATATCCTCCCTTAGTCACATTTACTTCAGTGAAATATTTATCCTTCACCTTGGGATTTTCTTGCTTGAATTACATCTGCTCTATGCTGGCACTCAGAGGGAACTTCTCTCTTTAACACTTGGTATCAGGTATAAACAAAATATTCTCCTTGTGGTTCTTCAGTGGCATAATTGAGACAGACTAAAACATTTAAAACAAGTTTTGTGAATATTAAAACATAAAAATAGGAAAATTAACAGAAAATACAAAGAACATAAGTGGGTAGCCCAGCTTTGGAAATAGAGGTTTTGATGCCTGTCATAGCAGACTTGCTCTGAGTTATAGATTCCATTCTAGTCTACCAGTTGTCTTTAGGCCTCTGTACTCTGCCCTCAAATGACTAGCACTATTCTGCTGGTACTTTGCCTGGGTTTATATTTCCCAGGCTTTGATCTGGCCTCATACCAGGCCTTTATATTCACCACCCACCTTCTATATTTTTTTGATATCATCATAGTCAAAACCAGGACAGCCAGATTCCCAGCTTTTGGGACACTGCTGGGAGGTTTGGTTTCAGAGTGGAATCACTGAAAACTCAGCATTTCTGTGGAGTGGTTTTCAGTTACCATGTTTCCCAGTAATGATCCACGACTGAAACTTTGTTTGATTATCCTCATGTCTTTGTCCAAAAAATGATGAATTTTGCAGGATGGTAACTTCTAAACATTATTGAATCAGCAAAGAACTAGTTTGAATTTAAGGTCGTTTCCTGGGCTTATCTTTGTAACATGGTATCCAATGGGGAGGTCCAAGAAAAAAAGATTTAAGAAGCAAGCTTAATTTTAGCTGACTATTGCAGTAGAGTGACTTATATTGAGACTCTGACTGCGTTATCATGAAAAATTAGTGTACTTTTTTTGTTTTGGTGTTTGGCCTTCTAGTTATAAGCTTGATTATTCTACTTTCTTAACAAAGATTCGGATGAATGTGAATAATTAATTGCCAAGACTTAGTACAGATGTAACTGGGTAAAAACATTCACTTTTATGTTTTCTAATTCATTAAAAAATACAGAGATCAGTTTTAATTCCCAGTGGTAAAGGAATGGCTTGATTACTATCACATGAAAGCATAAACCATGCCAATTTTTTTATTTCAAAGACTTTCCCCTTCCAAATTAGACCTAATGTAGTTTTTACCTGCTTGAGGCTATATAATGACTATCAATGAAATGTAGTGCTATTTGTGTATCTGTATGTTTAATTTAATGTAAAGCCATGCAGAACATATTGAATTTCCTTTTTTCCTTCAACAAGCATTTACTTATAGACTGGTTATTTATCTCACTGTACTACATCTCCAGAAACAATACTGCTCTTTAAAGTTGAGGCTCGTGACAAGTTTTGTGATCACTCCTATTTGATGGGTAGGAAAAGGCAAAGGACAACATTTGGGTATGATGAAGCCTAGGAAATATAAAAAATCATGAGTGTGATCATAGTGATGGGAAAGAGGCTTAGAAAACTGAGAAAACAGTTAAAAATAAACTTCCAGCTGAACCCTATAACACCATTATAGTTAAAGACTTCTCATGTGTTTCCATGATGAGCTTACACAATTTCACATGGGTGGTGACTTTTTCCCCAGTAACTGTAAAGGAATATTGTAGGCTATGTATTAGTCCATAGAGACCTGAGTTTTATAATCTGAAAAAACTTAAAAATTGAACGTCTGTTAAGTGTGTAAGACTGCAAGTTAATTTCTTAAGGAGGCAGTAAGTGGTAGGTTTTGTTTTTCCAACAAGAATTTCTGTTTTTCATAAAAAGAAAATATTTTGGGGGCCGGCCCGGTGGCGCAAGCGGTTGAGTGCGCGCGCTCCGCTGCGGCGGCCCGGGGTTCGCTGGTTCGGATCCCGGGCGCGCACCGAAGTACTGCTTGGTAAGCCATGCTGTGGCGGCGTCCCATATAAAGTGGAGGAAGATGGGCACCGATGTTAGCCCAGGGCCGTCTTCCTCAGCGAAAAAAGAGGAGGATTGGCGGATGTTAGCTCAGGGCTGATCTCCTCACAAAAAAAAAAAAAAAAAAAAAAAAAAAAAAAGAAAATATTTTGAATCTTAGATGAGAATAATAAATATACAAATAGATAAAGCATCACATATTAGATTCTTGCCCTGTTTAAAAAGAGTAAACATGGAAATAGTCAAGCTGCGAAGTGTCCTGTGTGTGGATAATGTTCACACATTAAACAAATGTCTAAAATGCTTCACGGATGACCCTCTTGTTTTAAAGCATTGTATAAAGCTATTCCACTGTTAGTTGGGTGAATGTTCTAAACTGTGGCTATGATTTTTAATTTTTGTTTGTATGGTATTAATAGTTTTGCTTTATTCAAAGGGGCTATTAGGGATTCTCTGTTAATTGTGTGTAGTTCTAATGGTTTTCTATGATAGTAAATAAGACTTTAGTTTTCCCTGTGGGCTGCATTTCTTTGTTACTAAATTTTAAGAACCAGGAATAAAAGAGAACTGAGACAATGTCATATACTCCAAGATAAATCACAATTGTTGAGGGCTGGTTTTGTCATCTGTTAAATGAGTCCTTGCTGATCAGTCCTTTTCTTCAGGGTGCTATAAGGCATTGGGTACTGGATCATTTTTCTGACTGGCCTTCAGTATCACATATTACTGTCACCCACACCCAAAGGATCCTTCCTCTTAGTTGTAGAATTATTAGTAGGTACTCTTCAGACACAAGGTAAAAGCTCTGAAACAACTCTCTGAGGCATTCTAGCATAAATAGCAGTCTATTCGGGCTGCTATAACAAAAATACCAAAGACTGGGTAGCTTATAAACAACAGAAATTTATTTCTCACAATTCTGGAGGCTGGTAAGTCGAAGATCAAGACACTGGCATATTTGGTGTCTGGTGAGGGGTCTCTTTTTAGTTCATAGACAGCACCTTCTCCTTGTGTCCTCACGTGGTGGAAGGGGCTAGGGAGTTCTCTGGGGTCTCTTTTTTATAAGAGCACTAATTCCATTCATAAGGGCTCCACCCTCATGGCTTAATCACCTCCCAAAGGCTCCACCTTTTGATACCATCACATTGGACATTAGGTTTCAATATATGAATTTTGAGGGAGACACAGATATCCAGTCTATAGCAGGCAGCCACCACATATATTACTACTTTGTATGTATTATCACTAATCCTTAAAAAAAAAACTGTATGGAAAGTTTCATAATACTTATTTTAAAATGAAGTAACTAAGGGGCCAGCCCGGTGGCGAATCGGTTAAGTGTACTCACTCCACTGCCGCGGCCTGGGGTTTGGATCCCGCATGCACCAACGCACTGCTTGTCAAGCCATGCTGTGGTGGCATCCCATAGAAAAGTGGAGGAAGATGGGCACAGATGTTAGCCCAGGGCCAGTCTTCCTCAGGAAAAAAAGAGGAGGATTGGCGACAGATGTTAGCTCAGGACTAATCTTCCTCACAATCAATCAATCAATGAATAAATTTTTAAAAAATGAAGTAATAAGTCTCAGAGTTATATAGGAAAAATAACTTTCCTTGGACACAATGCTAGTAAGAGGTAGAGCCAAAACTGAGAAATAAGTCTGTCTAGCTCCCAAAGCTCTTTCTCATCTGATTCAGGCTTTCTGATTGTACATATTTACATCGAACAGAGTTCACATTTTTGTTCTCTGGACCCCTTACTTTGATATTTGTTAGGGCAGTAGTTAAATGCTTCAGCTTTAGAATACACTGCTTGGGTTTAAATTCCCACTCTGCATTTCTGAACTTTGTGACTTGGAGCAAATTATTTAACCTCTCAGTGCCTCCCATTCCTTATCTAATTTATAAGGTAGTTGTAAGGATTAAATGAAATAATGTAAAGCACCTAAAATAGGTGTCTGACCCATAGTAAGAGCTCAATACCTGTTAATTGTTGTTCTTATTTAATATTACAGATCAATTTTCTCTAAGTACTTTATGAACCTCCAGCTAAATGCTTTATGGTTTTAGTTAATGCCATCATTGTAGGTGGTTTCTAGAAGTGTATGTATGATGTGTTTCATTTATATATATACTTTTTTGACAGAAATAAATTTCTAACTTTATAATTTCCACAAGCAAATAATACATATTTATAAGCATTCCTTGAGCAGAAGAGTTAATACAAAGTGTGGAGAAGGGGGGAAGCTGGAGCTGTAACCCAGTTGAGGATTATTCCCCAAACCTCTCTACCACAAAACTGGGTTTGTAAAAGGTAAAAATTATCAACATTATCTCCTCTAAAATTTTTGAAGATCTTTCTTTTGCTACTTTTTCATTCACTTGTCTATTCAAAGATATTAGTTGAACATTTTCTCTGTGACCAGCACTGTTCTAAATGCTGATTAAAAAAACAAAACAAAACAAACAGTTAAAGAACAAAAACCCTACTCTCATGGAGCTTAAATTCTAGTAGGGGGAGAAAGATAATAAAACAAAGAAGTAAATGATGTATATTAGCAGATGATAATTGCTTGGAGAAAAATGAAGCAGGGAAAGAGGAGAGAGAAAACCAAGGGATAGTGATGGTGATTGGGTGTTGAATTTTTAAGTGAGATAGTCTGTGAGAAAGCCTTATGGAGAAGGTGACATATGAGCAAAGATTTGGAGGACGTTTGGGTGAAACATGTGGATGAGTATCTGGGAAATGAGCATTCCAGGGGAGGGAAGAGCATATGCAAAGGCCCTGAAGTAGGAACATGCCTGGCATGTTCAGGGGTTAATAACAAGACTATGGGGCTAAAGTAGAGTAAGCAAGGAGGACAGTAGTAGGAGATGAGATCAAAAAGGTAATTGAGGGCCATATTGTCTGGGGCCTTGTAGGTCAAAGTAATAACTTTGTGTGCATGAAATGAAGAACCAATTCAATGTTAAGAGCAAAAGAGTAACATTATTTGACTGGTGTTTTAATAGGATCTGGCTGCTATAATGAGAATAGACTGTAGATGTAGGCAAGGGTGGAAGCAGGGAGACCTGTTCAGAAGCTACTGAAATAATTCAGGTGAGGAAAGTTGGTGGTTCAGTTGGTAGCAATGCCAGTGGTGATACGTGGTGAGAAACTGCCTAAATGTTTGCTGATAGATTGGTGGGGAGGGGGTTAGAGAAAGAAGAGTTTTGCGTTTTACTTTGTTTATTGGCAAATCAAGTCATAAATTTTATTTAATGCAATATAAATAAAACCATCTGCACCAGCCCTGAAGTTTCTCTTTCTAGTTTACTGGGTATTTTAGTTTATTTTGCAGGAAATCCAGCATGTTATAATTGAAATTACTGATGCTACACAGAGTGGGAAAGTATCTTAACAATCATTTTATTAGTCTAGACCAAGAATCGTCAAATTATGGTACAAGGGCCAAATCTGGCTCGTAGCCTGTTTTTGTGAATGAAGTTTTGTTGGAACACAGGTACACTCATTCATTTACATATTGTCTATAGCAGGTTCCCTTCTACAAAAGCAACAGAGGCCCACAAAGCCTATAAAACATTTACAGTCCAGCCCTCTACAGAAAAAAGTTTGCTGACCCTTGCTTTAGACCATTGTTTAAGAGTTTCATTAAAATTTTCTTCTGATTTTTTCCCAACCGCTCAGAGTGTTTAAGTGCGAAGAGAAAATTTAAGAGGGGCCAGGAAATGACAGTAGAGAGAATAAAAAGGCATAGTATTCAAATACTGGCACCACTTATTTCTCTCCCTCATGTTAGTCTACCTGTTTCTTTGCTATGGGTATCCACTTTCCCCTCAGTAGTTCTTTGTGTTGGGAAATAAGTGCAACTGACTGGTCTGGTAAGAAAAAAAGTGTGTTTTCTCAACAGTAAAAATTTACTGTAGGAATGAGTGTTGGATGTTAGAGACTAATTTTTGAATTTCATAGCCTTGATAGAAAATAGAGGATGAGTACCAGCCTCACTGTGAGCATCAATCTTGATGAAGACTCTCCTCTTACGACTTTGTGTAATCCTGTGATGAAGTACAAATAAGTTAGACCTCCTATGTTGTTTGCTTTTATAGGTCTATAATGACGGACCTATACTACCTCAGTCAAACAGATGGAGCAGGTGATTGGCGGGAAAAAGAGGCCAAAGATCTGACAGAGCTGGTTCAGCGGAGAATAACATATCTTCAGGTAAGAAGGTTAGGTGAGTGAAAAAAGAAGGAAAATCATAATAAAACTAAAAGTAAGAGTTGCTGTTGGTTTTTGGTCTTCCTAGCCCTTGTTTTTGAAAGTATTTTACATATTTATTCCGAAAGACACTGTTATGCCTTGAGTGGAACACAAAGATGGCTAAAACAAGGTCCCTGCCGTAAAGGGGGCTACTTCTTACACACACACACACACACACACACACACACACTACAATGCAAAACAGAAAGTGCTACATTTTCTACGAGAGATAAAGATGAAATGCTCATTGGAGGAATGAGATGTCAGGGATAGCTTTGTGGAAAAGTATTATTTGAACTGAGCTGTAAAGGATAATTGGGTAAGATTTAGATGCACAGAAATGGAAGAGAAGAGCATACTAGCTGGAGCATGTGATGTGAGTAATGCCATAGCTGGGAAAGAGCAGTACAGGAACCCAATGAGAAATGGGATATTTTAGTTTGTCTGGAGTTTTGGATTATTTGAAAAGGAGGGATGGAAAATAAGCTGTAAAAGGTAGGTTTGGGAGCCAGGTTGCAGAGGTCCTTGGGTGCAGGTTAAGCTTTATGGTGCATAAGTAGTAAGCGGTTACTGAAAGATTTTATTTACTGCATAAACATCATTACAACAACAAATAGTAAATAAAAATCCGGGGTAAACCCAGAGTCCTGGGCCCTTTTAAATTTATTCTCTCCATTTTTTTGTGTTCTCTTCTAGTTCTTATTAATATGTGTACCCAACCTTACACATTTGTGAGGATAGAATTGATTTACTTTTGAATTTTGTTTTTTTGCCTAATATGACATAAGCTTTTTTCTATTTTTGAGTCACAACCTGCTTTTGAAGGGTTTTTATGCATGAATGGCATGATGAGAGTGGTGCTTTAGTGATGATAATCTGAAAGTAGTATTTTAGTTGAACTGGATTAGTATTGGAAAAGACTAGAAGCGAGGAGACCATTTAGGATATGAGGACCATACTGCAGGTGTGAAATATTGAGGTAGGTGGCAGTTTGTGTTGGAAGTGAAAAGACAAATTTGAGAGAGATTGGGAAGATAGAATTGATAGGCCTTTCTAAGTAGATGAAAGAGCTGAAATGACGGGATAATGGGGGCATCATTAACTAACAAGGAACTTAAAGATAGAATGGTCTTCCGGGAAAACAATGAATTAGTAAGTAGAATCTTCAGCACCCAAAATGCTTGAAGTTGAAATGACCATGTCCATCCTTTTCTGATACCTTTGGTGGTATACTTTCTGTGTACAATCACTCTCCTTTCCTTTTAAGGTTAAAGTGTCTTATAAAAGCAAAATAATAGCCAGTGACTTGATTCTGTATATTTTAAGGTGCACATTTTCCTATCCTTAAATAGGAAAAAATAGAAAATCAAGTGTTTAAAGAGATCATTAAAAACCAAACTGATCTTGGCATGCTGTCTTAGTCTCATACTCCCATGGCCATTCATCAGAGGTGTCTGCAGAATGAGAAACACTTGCCTCCTGTAGGGAAGAGGTAATTATCTCCTGTCAACTAGAACCTCATTCAATGAACTATAAACAGCTGGTGGTGCAGAACTATCATCCTCATTTAAAATGGAAATAACTATGGTTTCTGAGTTTCTTCCATTTCCACATATTCATTAAATTTTCACCCAACAAAAGTTGTATTAAAACTATGAGTTGGTCACAGTTCAGCTCCCCATACTCTTACAAGTACCTGTCACTTGCTTTAGTTTCTTTTTTCCCCTTGGTTTTTAAGTGGCCAAGTACTTTATAACCTATAGCGCAAATTTGACCTTCTATGTGCTGATTTCTGTGGTTCTGTATTAGAGAATTTGACTTGTAAATCATGTAATGATTAAAACTACATTGGCTTTTTTAATCTTTCAGACTATAGCAAAAGAGTTATTCACTTGGACCTTAACTTCAGTTTCAAATATTACTGTTTAACAAATCTTTACTTTCATGCTTTTCTTTTTTTTCCATTGGAAAAGAAAAGGTAATTTTTAAAATTCAAGGAGATGGGGAAAATCTCAGTAGGAAAAAAATTTTAGAAAAATATTTTTCTTTAATTATTTAATGTATTCATAATCATTTTTTCCATCTAATCTAAAAGTTCTTTGAAGTTAGGAACTATATTTTTAACATACTATTTGTTAGAGGTTAAAGATGCCAGTCACTCACTCTTCATCTTCTCTGGATTAAGGTGAAGAAGAGTCCTTTCTCCCATTCCAACAAAATTAAACATACATATTTGCAAGGAATGCTTTCTCTGACTGGAATTTTTATTCCCAGTGTATTTTTAAGCACTAAAGCTACTTAAAAAAGAATGATTTGTGGGCCGGCTCCGTGGCTTGGCGGTTAAGTGCGCGCGCTCTGATGCTGGCAGCCCGGGTTCGGATCCCGGGCACGCCCCAGGGCACCACTTCTCCGTCCAACCCGAGGCCGAGTCCCACGTACGGCAACTAGAAGGATGTGAACCTATGACATACAACTGTCTACTGGGGCTTTGGGGGGAAAAAAAATGAATAAATAAAATCTTTTAAAAAAAATTAAAAAAAAAAGAATGATTTGTCACTGGTTTAACTAAATGGATTAGAGAGTTTAATCAGAGTTGAGCTATTTATACAGATTTTTTTTTAAGTGATTACATTTTTTTCCTGTTAGAACTTTTCTTGGTATTCAAACCTATTGGTGTTTCTGTAACAATAACTTTAAGTGAAATATTACTGTAAAAGGCTATTAAAGCAACTTAGATTCTGAAAAACTTCAACAGGGCTTAGAAAATGAGTAATATGCTTGGAAATAAAGCTAAAAAGGAGGATAAAGAAAAAAATCTTTGACTTTTGTTGCCTGTACTCAAAATAAAAATATGCAGTTCGTATAAAAGAGTAATGGAGATTTTAGAAGGCTCTCCTTGTTTATCCTTCAGCCAACAGTTATATAAAAGATGATGATAATTTGTATCTATGTAGGAAATAGTAGAGAAAAGGTACAATAACAGCAAATGTTTTTAATATTTTAATTCTGTTTGGGAAATTTTAGTCATTTAAATACCTTGTTGTAGTCCCGATAAATAATTCAGATAATTTTATAATTTACTTTCAGTGATTGGTTTGGATTATTGAAACCATTTTCAGTTTTACTAGATTTTTACTCATACTGGTGAAATTTATTATTAGTTCTATCACCAACGAGCAATTTTTAAAACCCTGATTTGTTTAAGGTATAATGTAAGACGTAGTGCAAAGAAAACAACCTAGATTAAGCCTTGTCTTAATCCATAATAGGTTTCATTTTAAATCTAAGCCTTTGTTTCTGCAATTCTCCAGTCCTTTGAATTGAGCAAATATCATTATGCCTCATGAAAATCCTAATTGACTTATAGTCATATAGTTCAGTTAAATTTCGTCTCAATTTTAGATTTCTGTTCATTTATCCTATACTTTGATTTTACTTTGGAAAAGCAGTTTCACAAAAGATACTAGAAAATAAAAAGGTTCTTAAGGCAGCTAGACTTCAATGGGCTGAAGTTCCGTGGTTGTCTTAATTAAAATTATTTTCTCTTTGGAGTTGAAAGCCCTATGGTATGGTATAAAAAGACTAAACTGACTAAAAGATTATAATAATTTGATTGAGGACAACCCCAGGTATGCTATTAGGCTCAAGTAGAATGGACCAATATTTCTCTTAAGATCCTAGTCTTTTATATGTTTATCTAAAAAATTCATCATCAGATAAAAACAACAACAAACACATAGAGACAGAGATTGGATTGGTGGTTACCAGAGGGAAGGGGGGAGGGAGGAGGACGAAAGGGGTGATTAAGCACACATGTGTGGTGATGGATGGTAATTAGACTTTGGGTGGTGAACATGATGTAATCGACACAGAAATTGAAATATAATTATGTATACCTGATATTTAAAAAAATAAATAAATAGAAAATAAAAAGTTCTTCATCCATAAAGTTAACATCTAATATTGAGTTGTTTTAAATACCATTTTGTGCTGATCTTTACTCTTGTGGTAGATATCATAACACATTGAGAAAGTGCTATTGTTGATATTTCTCTAGTTTCTGATATCGACTTCAGGCTCATTTTAAAAACTGCACATTGCTGATATTTTTATTATGAGTCCACATTTTACCATAATGTAAGTCATTTTTCTAGACTTCTGAATGACATGGAAGAGATTCCCTTTTCATTGTGGTTATTAGAATTTACTTTATGGTTTTTAATCAGCTCATATTAAATTCTAATCAGCTCATATTAAACAAATACAGTGAAAGAGTTTCAAACAACTTGTTTGAAACAGTTGGAAGTTGGTAACTATGGTGGAGGAGAGAGCTGCTAGTTAGAGCATATAGCTTGTGGTGAAAGACATTTCCTAGTTCAACTTGAAATTATCTGTCTTCTGGTACAGGATGATTTTTTTTTCCTGCCTAGCTCCAAAGTTGACATTTTGAGCAAAACTGACCCCATTTCAGGTGGAATCTAAATAAAGTATACAAAAAGTAACAATAGTGAAAGATTTTTTGTTTGCTTTGGGGGCTTTGTTTTGTTTATTTGTGTTTTGAATAGGACTTTTACTAGAAATTGGTAGGTTAATAATTTTCCTTTTTCTGAGAGAGAAAACTAAAAGATATGAAAATGGAGAACAACTATTTTACTTTTTAAATGAGGACAGAGATTTGTTTTTTTCATTCAAAAATAACAGACTGGTTGGAGAAATAGCAAATTTCTGTTTTCCAATATGGATTCCAGTGACTGTGGATGGTCTTTGAAATGGAAAGGGGCCAGGTCACACTAGGAATGCATTATTTCAGATTGTGGAGAAACCCTCTACTCCAACACAGGATGTGTCTGACCCCATTTTTCTTGGACAGGACAAATTCTTTAAAATAGATTTAAGACCAGAATATAACTATAAACTTCATTTGTCTGCTAGTGTACTGACCATGAGATCAAACCAATCGTCAGCTGTTCTCAGAGGTGTGAAGTGTGTTCTACCTAGTGATTCAGACAGCAGTTGTATTTCTGCCCAACAGGGATGAGAACCAAAATAAAGCCAGAGGTGGTAATAACGGTAACTCATTAGGAAAAGTCATTAGCTTAGCTGTATTAAAATATTTATTAAGGGGCCGTCCCAGTGGCCCTTGTGGTTAAGTTCGCACACTCCACTTTGGCAGCCCAGGGTTTGCGGGTTCAGATCCTGGATGTGGACCTACACACGGTTCATCAAGTCATGCTGTGGTGACGTCCCACATGCAAAGTGGAGGAGGATTGGCACAGATGTTAGATCAGCAGCAATCTTCCTCAAGCAAAAAGAGGAGGATTGGCAATAGATGTTAGCTCAGGACCAATCTTCCTCACCAAAAAAATATATATATACATAGATATATTTATTAAATGTTTAAAACAACTGGAATAGGGGAAAACTTTGAGGACTTTTCCCTGTTTGAAAGAAATTATAAGCTTGAGATGAGATCAAACAGGGAAAAGTGGACAATTTCTCAGAATTAAGACCTAAGAGTATACTGAGAAGGAGAATATCTTTCCCCAAATCAAAAATATGAGCAGGTTTAATGAGGAAAGAACAAGAAGTGGTAAGGGGATATGGTGGCAAATGAAAGAGGGGATTGCTCTACTAGAAGATGACTAAGGACAAAGGTGGTGAAAGGAAGTAAAAAAAGAAAATCTATTGAAGTTAATTTTCTAAGCATTATTAAAACTACATTATCTTGAATTCTTACAGATTTTACAGAGCCCTTGCATGTAGGAGCATAGGTCTGATTGAATAGTTTGTTCGTTCATTTATTCAACAAGTATTTGGATGTACCGGAGGTACTGGGCATTAGGTACGTTGCTAGAGATATAGTGGTAAACCAAACAGTTATGGTATGGTGTCTGCCCTCAGGAAGCTTCAAGTCTAGTAACATTCTCAGAGTATCTCTGAATAAATTATCCTCAAACATACACACACACAATTTTTTTATTCCTGTAATTCTTTGTTTTGGTGTTTTATTTCTAACTCATTATTTGGATGTTTTTACTACTTATCTCTAGTACACTAATTTTTCCTATAGGCTCCTTTATCACCCCTTTTTAAAAAGCTTTTATTGTGGAAAACTTCAACATATATAAAAGTGCAAGACTAATGAACCACTATGTACCCCTTACCCAGCTTTAGCAATTATCAATTCATGGTCATTTTTATTTTGTCTATACTGCCACCACTTCTACCATGTCCAGGATCATTTTGAAGCAAATCTCAGACATTTTATCATTTCATTTGCAAATATTTCAGAATGAATTTCTAAAAGATAAATATACTTTTTCAAAACATAACTACATACTATTATCACAACTAAGCATACTAAGAATAGTTCTTTAATATTATCAGATAACCAGTCATTGATCAAATATACCTGATTGCCAAACACATTTTACTGTGCTATTTAAAAACTGATTATCTGTGGAGGGATTCTGAGAGGTGGAGTAAGAAGCACCAAGAATCCGTCTCCCCACAGAGACAACAATTATACTGACAAAAACTGCCTATTGTTACTATTTTGGAACTATGGAGTATGTTGAAAGCTTGGAACTTCCAGGGGAAAGCTTGGATGGTAAATTGCAGTTAATTTTGGTCAATTTCAGCTCTTAGCACAGTAGCAATTACCCATCCCCCACCCCAGTCTATTGCAGGCAGCTGGGCACAGGTTCCTGGAATGCGAGAATGGTTCAACATACAAAAGTTGATCAGTGTAATATGCCACATCAACAAAATAATGGAAAAAACCACATGATCATCTCAATTGATACAGAAAAAGCATTTGACAAAGTTCAACACCCTTTTGTGATAAAAACACTCAACAAAATAGGAATAGAAGGAAACTACCTCAACATATAATAAAAGCCTTATTTTTGTATTGATCTCGTATCCTGCAATTTTGCTAAACTCACATATTAGTGCTAGTAGCTTTTTTGTAGATTCCATCAGATTTTCTACATAGATTATCATGTCATATGTCTTCTTCATTTTCAATCACGATGCCATTTTGTCTCTTAATACTCATTCACCTTTAATTAAATAGTATAATTTACTATTAGCATAATGTACAGTAAAACCACAAATTTAGTTCCTTCTTCTTTTACAATCCTTGCCAAACTCTGATTTGAGATTTTAGGTTTTCTTAGCAAGAGTTGAAAAACTTTTTGAGATGCCTAATGACATGGAGGAACTTTTTAAATTCCTAGCAATGCACTCACTACAACTCTGTCGGCATTTTGTCATTTTTAAGTTTACGTATTTCTTATATATTCATATTCTCCTAGTTTACAATAAAGGCTTTTAAAACATCATTCCTTATTAAAGATATATGAGAGAATGCACATGAGATTCGTAATATCTACTACCTAGAAATAAAATGAGCAACTGATGACATTCTAGATGCCATCACCAAAAAATAAATAAAGATAAAATGCCAAAACCATTTTATCTTTGATAGTAGCAGTGCCTAATTTTCTTGAATATAAGTTGAACTTAAATTTGACTCTATTTAATTTAGGTGTATCAGCTCAGCATCTGCTTGTTTTGAAAGTCATTCCATTTCCTCAGTAGTTTTCTATTTCTAGAAATATGCCTCTTTTTTCCTAAGAAATGGCAAATTTCACTATAGTTTGACTCTCCCCTGGGTCACAATACAGCTATAGAAATAATTTTCCAAATCTTAAAGGAGGTCTGGTTTCCACATAGGAATAGTGTCAGTTGGAGATTTTGATGTTGACTACCAAGTCCCAGGCTGGAGGTTCATCTTCCTGAATCCAGATCTCAATTCCAGTGAGGCAAGAATTGGGGAATAGCAAGGCTCTCAGGAAAGGAAAATGGAGGCTCCTGACCAGAGGCAGATTCAGATTTGGAGGATGGACCTAAAGTCTTTACAGTTTTCAGCACTCTCTTTTATGAAAAGGAATACAAAATTAAATATTAAAGTAAATATTTACAGTCAAGTCGCATCAGTTATGTTCTGTAAAGTCACCACGAACATTGAATTAGTGAATACTGAACCATTGCTCCTAGTTTCCTGTGAGTCTCTGGTCACACATTTTTGTCAATCGATCAGTCTATATCCTTGTTTTATGTGTTTCTGTTTAAAAACCCCTTATATAATATATACTGTTGATTCATTAACATTGAACTCATAGCTTACAACGCTATAACTCATACTTGAATGAAGCTTAGGAACACTAGACGGCACTTCAGCACTATATGTGGGGACAATTTTAACCAGTGAAATTGCTGACAAAAAGCATAAAAAATGTGGAAAAAAGTGGCACTAAATAGACCACAGAGAGGGCACTTTTTCACAGTACTAGAGCTGAAAAAAGAAGGCAAATTGCCATCTTGTTTGACCTCAGCTGAGAACTGTCAGCTTCAAGGCAGTTCGCATTTTTCACTGACCTGCACATGTCCGCCAGTGACCCTGAAAGCACCTCAAGTATTGATTTTGAGGTTACAAATAAATTTTAGCCAATAGGCAAATTTGCAAATATGGAATCTGCAAAGAGTGAGGATCGACTATTTATAATCAAAAAAGAAATCCCAACAAATTATAAATTTTATGAAATTGACAAATACTGCAAAGACAAAACTCCAGAAAACTAAAAATTTTTATTAACTGTCTCAGACTCTTTATAATATTGTTTCCCCCACATTTCTTAGCTGCTACTCTTTGATTAGGATTTGTAATATTTTCTATAAAGTGAATTGACAGTGATTTTGTAATATTTTCTATAAAGAGAATGGAAAGATTGAATCAGATTTTTCTCTAGCGTGGTTGATCAAAAAAGTTTTTTTTTTAAATTATTGATATTTATGATGCATGAGATTTGCAACTTCACATAACAGATATACCTCGTGTTTGTAGTACTGCTATAAACTTGTGCCCTACAGACAAAGGAATTTGTATAAATTTTATTTCATGTGATTCTCATCGAAAAAGGAATAAAGAATAGTACATATAATTGTTTCTGTTACATTTTTAATTGTATACACTACATATTTGAGGATATTAATGACAGAACAGAACTTCTGTGTTGACTAGGCATTATTGAAAACTGACTCCACTTCTCTTATTACCTGATACTTCCCATGCTGGGCACCGTGGGACACACATACATCACAGTACACTCTCTTGCCCCATACCTGTTTATGTCACAAAAATAACTGTGTACAAAAGCAACCATGAAACACATAAATATATCCCTCTAAATCTAAACTAAATGAATCCCCAGCTTAATTTTCCCATAACAGGATGCCAGAAATGCTGAAAACCACTTCATTGCCACCCAACACTGACACTGACACCACGGAAGTGAGATGGGAGGGAATTCCTAGTGGAAAGATACAGCTAGCTTAACTTCTCGTGGTCAAATTTTGAAAATTTCGCACAAACATATGGCCAGGTGAATACACTACAGAAGACTCTCTCCTCCCAAGGCCTTTGAAGGGACCTGTGCAAATGAGAGTCCCTGTAGCTTACGTTTCAGTAAATCCACTCTGCCCCTAAGGAAGCCTTTCTCGTTTTCCTAGGAGGGAACCTGAAATCCATCAGGGGTTCTCAGTCCTGCTTCAAAGACATGAGATAACCTAAGAGCACTAAGAGTAAAAAGCCTGAAATAAAGAAAGACATGTTGCAAAATTACAAGAAAAGAAATAGATGCTGACTGTGTAAGACTGAGTGGGTTCTGTCTCAGGTACATAGGTATAACAAAGACCAGGTTGCCTCCAGTTAGAATTTTGCTTTAATTTGATGTTAGAACAGCAGCATTCCATTAAAGAGTGCTAATCTCTGTCTAGTACTTTCACTCTCCATCACTCCCTAGAGTATTCAGCACTTTCTCAAATTGACCAGCCTATGATTGATTATCAGCTGCTGTTCACTGACTGCCTGCAACCTTTATGTAAGACCTCCATGTTCTAGATGTGAATTCTGGTTATTGTAGACCATAACTGAGGTCTTTCCAATGACTTTTTTGTGTTTGTTCAGTTAGCCTCATTACCCTATCAGGGCAGAGTATTGACTAAGAATCTAAGATCAAATAAGTCATAGATATGGCTCAGTGATAAGTCATAAAAGCATGCAACTAACATGTCCATGCAATCAATTAAAACATATAGATGTGCCCTGACCCTAGAAAATGGACATGATAGTTCTCACACATTGATTATAGTGCTGTGGTAGCCTTTCTAAAAAGTGCTTAGATGTTTGGGTGCTTGGATGTTTTATGTGGAATGTCATCATAAATTTGACTTATCGAAACAAATAATGCAAATTGTGATAAATATTTATCAGGGTGGTATATATAACTTTGCATACAGTTCAAAAACTCCTCTGAAAAAGGTTTGTACTGATTATTCTTTCTCTATGGAAAATGGAGGCATGCAAGTCATTACGTTGGTGTTGTACTGGGCTCAAGGTTTGGGTCAGTCATTTTGAAAATAGGTGATAAAACATCCAGATATCTCAAGGTCTCATTAAAGTCCTTTAGTTGGGAAGGTGAAAGGGAGCAGATATTTTTTCTTGTTCTTCAGGTACATTAAACGAAGTTGTGAGGATGAAGAATGTTTGTAAGCTGCCATTTCTAAGCACTTTCTGTATTGCTAGGTATTATGCAAAGTAATTCTTATGAATTGTTGTTATATTCAGTATGCAGGAGAATAAACTGAGGCTTAAAGAGGTTTGTATAAGTTGCCTAGTAAATGGCAGAGGGAAGAGGAAGGGTCTTAACTCTAAGCTTTTATATTCACCATTAACAAGTAGCTTGAGGGGCCAGTGTTTTTTCGTTTGTTTGTTTTTGTTTTGTTTTTTTCCTGGTGCTTTGTTGAAGGTGACTGACTAGATATAAGCTTTAGGGCTGCTTTTAATATCGGCTGGTGAAGTCTCATCCTCTTTTGCATCTGCCCATCACTAGCGACAGTGGGACCTTGCTACACAAACCTTAAACGATTAGATTTCTTATGTACCCAGTTAATAGAGGAAAGTAAGTATAACTTTTAAATAGCTAAGTGAGTAGAACCATAAAAAGTGAAGTTTCTAGAAGTAAGTTCTGCCTATGTATATGGTTTCCACCTCTTAAGATGATTTCTTCTTTATTGTCATTATAAGAAACTATCAATTGTGAAAAGACAAAAATTTGCAAGTCAGTAGGGAATGTAAAACTTTTTTTTTTCATGAATGAACAAATCAGAAGAAAAAAGGAGATTGGTGATATGGAAATCCTATGGAAAATATGTTCAAAAAGTCGTTATCTTTGTCTTTAATCATAACGGGTAGTCGTGAGAGGTGATTTTCTTTGGATTATAAAAAGTTTAACTTAATGGTGGTAGAACGTTGAATTATGTGCTAAGTAGATTAAAACTCAGAAGTGTGAGTAGAAAGCCTGATTTTTCATAGAAGAAATGTTAAACATATCTTCACCTGCCAATTATATCTATCGTACATCTTTCTTTCCAGCTGATAAGAAATAAATATCAGTTTTCAATTTTGTTCCGTACATAGTAGAGGTATCCTTCAAGATTCCAAGTATATTTATGGACTAGGTAAATGTTGTCAGAAAGATAAGTCAAGATTAGTCAAAGATAGGAAAATAATGCTACTAGTGTAAGTAGAAAGTAATGTGGGCATTGGAGAGTCTCCTTAGCTTTGTGGAGGGACTAAATCTGTGTGAGTCACTAATGGGAAAAGTTCTCAGAAGTTTTATCAAAGCAGAATACAAAACAGAACAAGACATAGATTCCTCTATCCTTAGGGAGCATGTATTCTTACCCATCTTGTCTGTTGTTGCTTTTACTTTTGCCACCCTGTTGTTACAGATTTTATTGGCTTAGACCAGAGGTCAGCAAACTACTGCCCTAAGGCCAAATCCAGCCCGACTGTTTTTGTAAATAAAGTTTTATTGGAACATAGCCATTCACCTTTGTTTATATATTGTCTGTGATTGCTTTCAGGCTACAATGGCAAAGTTAAATAATTGCGACACAGAATACCTAGCCTGCAAAGCCAAAATTACTTACTGTCTGGTCCTTTACAGGAAAAGTTTGCCAACCCCAACCTAGACAGCGATGGAAATAATTCTTAAATATTTTTGCCTTCTATTTTCCTTTGCTTCCTCCTTCCGTTCCTTCAGCTATATATGAGCCCTTGTCTGTATTTGAGATGTCAGCTCTCTGGGCATATGCCTTTGTCTGCCCCCTGCTGAAGTTCCCACCCCAAACAGTTCGCTAGTTTTCCACTTATGAGGTGAGGAATTTTTATAGGTTAGATCGTGGGACTAGATATGAAGTGTATGTAAGGACTCAGGAATATACTCTCTGCTCTGTCACGGGGTTTGGCCACTATTTGTTCACGTTAGATCATTATTAAGAGCACAGTGGTCTCCTTGAGATTTAGTAAGGAATAATGTTAATGATGGTGAAGCTTTCAAATACATAGTGATGCTTGCTTAAATATTGGGATCAAATCTTGGTTTATGCTGAATAATATCAGGTCTACAAGAGTGGGTTTGAAGCATCTATGCTAATGAAATCAGTTTTCATTTTACTTTATCTTTGATTTCTTGCATGTTGGAGGTAGGCAGGGAATGAGGGTTAGTAACAATTTTCTTTTAGTTCATAATTTTCTTCTCTTTTACTCTACAGTAAAGTTCTACTGATATATTTGGGCTGTTGTTGTCATGCTATCACAAGAGGCTCTAATAGCCAGAAAGATTAAGATGCAGATAGAAAAAGAAGTATATAGAGATTTCAATATGGAGAAATAGGGAGTCACTAACTGTATCTGAATGGATAGAGACAGGTCATTATTTTTACCATTGCTTGTTACTGTTTTCTCAACTATTTCATGTCTTTCTCATAACTATTCCACCTTTTATTCTTTTCTCTTTTCATTGGCAATGAACATTTTCATTGTTCATTTTTAAACAAAATATATCACTTATAAAAATCCAACACTTTTATATGCACACAAACTATCATTTCTTCTATCAAGTTGAAGCGTATCAGAGGCTATCTAGGATTGTTGGAAGAATTCTAGTTAATATTCTGCCAATAAAATAGCCCTGTGGCTTTGGACATTTCTCTTGCTCACATCTGCCTGAGGTTGGTGGGGTTTTTTTTTGGTTTGTTGATTTGTTTTATTTTTAATTTTGGTCTGAAACCTCTTTCCCTGGAGTGATTGGAGTGGCTGGAGTTATTGGGTTTGGAAGTGTCAGAGCTAGTAGAGGAGACTATGTCTTGAAGCTGCAAGTATCATCAGAAATAAAGAGAGAGGTTGTTACAGTATGCCATGTGAGAGAGTCGATTATGTTTAAAGGGTTAGGGACAAAACAGATACTATGTTTGGCTTTGCAACCAAAGGACCTAGTGCCCTGCCCTTTGTACTTATATAATGGATGAAAATAGCAATAAAGCTGAACGCTAAGAGAAAGCTTTTAAATATAAGGAGTCCTTCCTATGTTCAAAACCTATATTCCATGAAGGATGTATTCACTACTAGAGTTTTTTTCTTCAAACAAATGTTATGTTTTCCTTTCACATAAGAATATATAGTACCATATTGTACTCAAGATTAAAATTGTTGAAAAAAAGGTGGTTTACCATTTTTAAAAGGAACTTATATGAGCAAATGCCTCTGGAAACATAAAGTCATTAGTTTACCAGTAAATAAGTAGATTACAGATGTGAGTTAAATGTGCATTAAATGTTTGAGAATATGTTGGGCTTAAAATACAGGCTTCTATTTCTGGATAAGATATAGTAAACACATTATACCCTATTCTTCCTGCTAATTACAACAACAAAAAATCCTGTACACAGGATTTCCCATGTTGGGAAATCCCATGTTGTTTGTTTGTTTGCTTGCTTGCTTGCTTGCTTCCTTCATACCCCAGTGGAGGTGCTGGAAAATCCTCCAACGTAGAAATGCCAGTGGATGGAGCCCGAAAAAGCCCTATTTTGATTATACCTAACCTATTCTAGGTGAACATGAAAAAAGTGGCCTCTCTGGCCTCCCGGGTGCCACAGCTGTGGTGATTGAGCACATAGCCATGTCCACTATTCCTGCCCTGCAATGATGAGGGCACCCCTGCCTCTCCCAACTAGTGTTACAACTGCAGAAACTTTGGAGAAAGCCCTGTCCACCATCGCCACACTGCAATAATGAAGCAGTTCCCATTCTCCTCCCAACTAGAGTGGAGGGAGGGTTATGAAGAGGAGGAAGTTAGAGAAAGGAATTTTTAAAATCTTGTTTGAAATCCTGGGCAGACGTCTGAACATTCCATGCATGAAACTGATCAGAATCAATATAGAAAAAGGTTTGAAAACTGAACTCTGATATTATATACCACCCAGGCTTCAGACTGGCCTCTGGGTAGCCCGCAAGTGGGGCAGAACAACATAGCACTGAAAAGGCTGTAACAGTTATATTGACATTTGAGCCACAGCCCATAAAAGTGAGCTAGAAATCTAAACAGTTTGACTGCCTGCTAAAATAGATAATTTAAATAGAAAGCAGAGTCTCATAACATAATACTCATCATCATACCAAGAACCAGGAAAATCTTAATTTAAATGACAAAAGATAATCGGCAGACACCACACCCAGATGACGCAGATGTTGGAATTACCTGACAAGGATTTTAAAGAAGCTATAATAATAAAAATGCTCCAATAAGCAATCAGAGACTTGAAACAAATGAAAAAATAGTAAGTCTCTGCAAGGAAATAGATGATATAAGAAAAAACCAAATGGAAATTTTAGAATTGAAAAATACAATAACCTGGGCCAGCCCTGTGGCTTAGCGGTTAAGTGCGTGCGCTCTGCTGCTGGCGGCCCAGGTTCGGATCCCGGGCGTGCACCGACGCACCACTTCTCCGGCCATGCTGAGGCCGCGTCCCACGTACAGCAACTAGAAGGATGTGCAGCTATGACATACAACTATCTACTGGGGCTTTGGGGGAAAAATAAATAAATAAAATTATAAAAAAAAAAAAAATACAATAACCTGGGCCGGCCTGGTGGTGCAAGCTGTTGAGTGCACGCTCTCCACTGCGGTGGCCCGGGGTTCACGGGTTCTGATCCCGGGCGCGCACCAACACACCGCTTGTCAAGCCATGCTGTGGTGGCATCCCATATAAATGGAGGAAGATGGGCACGGATGTTAGCCCAGGGCCAGTCTTCCTCAGCAAAAAGAGGAGGATTGGCAGATGTTAGCTCAGGGCCGATCTTCCTCACAAAAAAAAGATACAATAACCTAAGTTAAAAACAGGCTTATAGTAGAATAGCTATAACAGGAGAAAGAATCAGTGTACTTGTTATCCAATCTGACAACAGAGAGAATAAAGATGGAAAAATAAGTAAACAGAGCCTCACGGACCTATGGGACAATAACAAAAAAGTTTTTGTGTTGTATCTTTGGAGTCACAGAAGGAGACAAATAGGAGTGAGGGATTGAAGAAATGACTGAAAACTTCCTAAATTTGGCAAGCCAACATATTCAGGAAGTTAAGCAAACTCATAAAAGGAAAAAGCCAAAGTAATCCATTCCCAGATACTTTATAAGTAATTTGCTGAAAACTAAAGGCAAAAAAAAAATTCTTTAAAGCAGTTCCTTCAAAGAGGAACAATTTGAATGACAGTGGATTTCTCGTCAGAAAACATGGAGGCCAGAAAGAAGTAGTAAGATATTTTTAAAGTGCTGAAAGAAAAGAACTGTCAACCCAGAATTCTTTGTCCAATGAAAATATAATGAGGTGAAATAAAGACATTTTCAGATGAAGGAAAACTAAGAGAATTCATTGCCAGCATACTTACTGTGAAAAGGAAATTCTTCAGACAAAAACAAAATGATGACAGAAGGAAACTTGGAACATCAGGAATGAAGAAAGTGCAAGTAAAAGAGTAGATATAGGGTAATTGACTAGTCTTCTCTTAAGTTTTTACAGTGTTTGATGGTGGAAAGCAAAATTTATAACATTGATATAGTTTTCAATGTATATAAAGCTAATTTTTAAGATGAGTATATTATAAAAGGGGAGCGAGTAAAGGGATCTATAAGTTAGTAAGGTTTCTGTATTCCACTTGAAATAGTAAAATGTTGATATGAGTAGACTGTAGTAAATAACATGTATATATATTATAATTCCTAGAGCAGCCATTAAAAATATTCTATGAAGATATGTACTTAAAAACACTATATATAAATGAGGACTGGCCTGGTGGCATAGCGGTTAAGTTTGCGCACTCTGCTTTGGTGGCCTGGGGTTCACAGGTTTGGATTCCGGGCATGGACCGACGCACTGCTTGTCAAGCCATGCTGTGGTGGCATCCCATATAAAGTAGAGGAAGATGGGCACAGGTATTAGCCCTGAGCCAATCTTCCTCAGCAAAAAGAGGAGGATTGGCATTGGCTGTTAGCTCAGGGCTAATCTTTCTCACACATGCACACAAAAGCACACAAAAAAACCCACTATAGATTAATCAAAATTGAATCTAAAAGAAGTTCCAGTTATGCATAGGAAAGCAGGAATGGGTGTTGGATTTTGTCAAATGCTTTTTCTTTATTAATTGGTATGATCATGTGGCTTTTCTTCTTTAAACTGATAATATAATAGATTACATTGAATGAATTTTGAATACTTAACCAGCTTTGCATTCCTGGAATAAACCCCACTTGGTCATGATATATATATATCATATATATAGTCATATGTCAACTATGATATATGACATCATGTATATGATATCATGTATTCATATATCATATATGATAAAATATGTTGATAAAATGATACAAAAATACGTTCACATATGATAAAAAATGTTGACAAAATGCAACAACCATTCATGATAAAACGCTCAGCAGACTAGGAATAGAAGGGACATTTTTTAATCTGATAAAAAGCATTTACAAACAACCTGCAGGTAACATCACACTTAGTGATGAGAGACTAAATGCTTTTCCCCTAAAATTGACAATGAGGCAAGGATGTCCTCTGTCACCACTCCTATTCAACATAGCAGTAGAAGTTCTATGCAGTGCAGTAAGGCAAGACAAAGAAATAAATGGCGTACATAGTAGAAAGAAAAAAATTGTCCCTATTTGTGGGTGACATGATTGTCTACATAGAAAAATCCTGAGTAATCTACCAAGCAACAAGCACACGACAATAAAACTCCAAGAACAAATGAGTGAAAAATTGCTGGATATATGATCACACAAAAATTAATCATATTTCTATCCTAGCAAGAAACAATTGGAAACCAAAAATTTAAGACATAATGCTGGTTAAAATTGCTTCAAAAAATGAAAATGCAATACTTAGGTAAAAATACTTAGAAAATGCTGATGAAAGAAATCAAAGAAGATCTAAATGAATGAATGGACATACTGTGTTTGTGGGCTCGATGACTCAACATAGAAAAGATACCAATTCTTTCCAAATTGATCCAAAGGCTTAACACAATTCCTATCAAAATCCCAGCAAGTCTTTTTTTCTTTTTGTGTATATAGATAAATTGATTACAAAATTCATACAGAAAGGCAAAGGAACTAAAATAGCTAAAGCAATTTTGAAAAAGAAAAATAATGTTGGAGGAATCATACTTTCTAGTTTTAAGACTTATAGCTACAGAGATCAAGATAGGGTATTGGAGGAGCAGTAGACATATAGATCACTGAATCAGAATAGAGTCCAAAATAGACCCACATAGGTATGCTAACTTGATTTTTTTTTTTCATTGAGGTGAAATTTACATAACATAAAATTAACATCTTAAAGTGAACAATTCAGTGGTATTTAGTGCATTGACAAGGTTGTACAACCACCACCTATATCTAGTTCCAAAACATTTCATCAGCTCAAAAGAAAACCCCATATCTGTTAAACAGTTGCTCTCCATTCCCTCATTCTCCCTTCCCCCAGCTCCCGGAAACCACCAATCTGCATTCTCTATGGATTTACCCATTCTGAATATTTCATATTAAATGGAATCATACAATATGTGACCTTTTCTGTCTGCCTACTTTCACTTAGCATAATGTTTTGAAGTTTCATTTATGTTGTAGCATGTATTAATACTTCATTCCTTTTTTAGCTGAATAATATCCCATTGTATGTGTATGCCAAAATTCGTTCATCCATTCATTCATTGATGGATGTTTGGGCTGTTTCCACCTTTTACTATTTGAGAATAGCACTGCTGTGGACATGCCTCTACATGTATTTGTTTGAGTATCAGTTTTGAGTTCTTTTGAGTATGTACCTATGAGTGGGCAGTTGGCTTTTGAGAAAAGTATGAAAGCAATTCAATGGAGGAAGCATAGTTTTTTCAATAAATGGTGTTGGAATAATTGAACATCTCATAGGCAAAACGTGAACCTTGACCTATACCTCACACTTTACGTAAAATTAACTCAAAACGGAGAGTAAATCTGACAGATAAAATAAATGTGACTTGTAAAACTATAAAGCTTTTAGAGGAAAACGTTGGAATAAATTTTTGTGACTTAGGTTAAAAGTTCTTAAACATGACACCAAAACAATGCTTCATAAAAGAAAAAAATCAATAAATTCAGCTTTATCAAAATTAAAAACTTTTGATCTGTGACTGTAACCCTGTTAAAGAGGATGAAAAGACAAGTCATAGACAGGGAGGAAAATCTTTGCAAATCACTTATCCAACAAAGGCCTTGTATTCAGAATGTGTTAAGAACTCTCTAATCTCAAGAGTAACAAACAATCCAATTAGAAAATGGGCAAAAGTTTTGAAGAGACGACTTTACCAAAGAGGATATGTGGATGACAAATAAACACATGAAAAGATGTTCAAAATCATTAACTATTAGGGAAATGCAACTTAGAGACATGATGAAATACCATTACACACCTACCAGAATGGCTAAAATAAAAAATACCAAAGATGTGGCGCAACCAGCTCTCTCCTACATTCCTTACGGAAATGTAAAATGGTACAGCCATTCTGGGAAACAGTTTGGCAGTTTGCTAGTTAAACATGCCCTTACCATATGATTCAGCAGTTACACTCCTATATATTTATCCTAGAGAAATGAAAACTCATCTCCACACAAAAAATCTGTACACTTAACATGCATAGCAACTTAATTTGTACTAACCAAAGCCTGAAAACAAGCCAGCGGTCCTGGGTAAACTGTAGTACAGTCCACATGACAGAATACTACTCAGTAATAAAAAGGAATGAATATTGATACACACAATAACTTGGATGGATCTCAAGAGCATTATGCTAAGTGATAAAAAAGCCAATCTCAAAAGGCGAACTACTGTCTGATTCCATTTATAACGTTCTCAAAATGACTAAATTATTGTCATGGAGAACAGTTCAGTGTCACCGGGGATTAAGGTTTGGGGAAGGGTGTGACTCTAAAGGGGGTAGAGTAAGAAAATTTCTTTGTGGGCCGGCCCCGTGGCTTAGCGGTTAAGTGCGCGTGCTCCGCTACTGGCGGCCTGGATTCGGATCCAGGGCGTGCACCAATGCGCCGCTTCTGCGGCCATGCTGAGGCCGCATCCCACATACAGCAACTAGAAGGATGTGCAGCTATGACATACAACTATCTACTGGGGCTTGCGGGGGGAAGGGGAAGGAGGAAGATTGGCAATAGATGTTAGCTCAGAGCCGGTCTTCCTCAGCAAAAAGAGGAGGATTAGCATGGATGTTAGCTCAGGGCTGATCTTCCTCACAAAAAAAAAAAAAAAGAAAGAAAGAAAATTTCTTTGTTTTGATACAGTTTGCATCCTGATTGTGGTGGTGGTTACATGAGTCTTTACGTGTTATAAAATTTGATATTACTATACCAAAAAAAATTTTTTTAAAAGAGTTCAGGAAACAACTGGTGAAATCCAAGTAAGGTCTATATTTTAGTTAATAATATTGTGTTGTGTCAATTTCCTGATGTTGATAATGTACTGTGGTTAAGATGTTTTCTTTGGAGAAAGCTATGTAGAAGGTACACAGTAACTCTGTACTGTTTTTGCAGTTTATTTTATATCTTAAACTATTTAAAAATAAACAGCAAAAAATACAGTGTTAAAGATTTTGAAAAGTAAAAGAAAATAACATGAGTTAGTTAGAGCACTGTTAAACTGAGGCAGTGAGAAAAGTGCTCTTAAGAGAGTTTTTTTTAATTAAAAAAATAAGGAGAAGAAGAACTGAGGATTCCAAATAAATTTATGCTCAGCTAACAGTGGATTCTCAGTGCATGGCTAGAGGCATGGAGAAATGGAACAAAGCCTCTATCAGGGAGAAGAGGTAGCATGATATAACCTCTGGTTTAATTATTGTTGATGATTTGATTTTAAGGATTTGATTTTAAGGCCAGTGAATAGACAAGTGCTATATGTACCAATACCACCCGGAAGAATGGCACTTTGCAGAATGGAAGAGCTGGCAAAACAGTCAAGTTATTCTGACCTCTATTGAAAAGAAAACAAAACATGTGCAGCAGCCTTTGCACAAGAACAAAGTTTCAACCAGGGTTTCTCTTTTGGTGTCTGCTATGTACTTCATCTTTTGATCCTATATGAGACAGGGCAGGAGCTTACTTTTACTTTTCTCCTTCTCCTGTCCTCCTCTTTCCCTGTCTCTTCTCTCTCTCCTCCTCCTCTTCCTTCTTCCCCCTTTCCTCCCTCTCTTTTCCTCTTTTCCCCTCTTCCCCCCTCCTCCTTTTTGCATACTATTTACTACTTCCTCCTACTCTCTTTTCCCTTCTCCCTCTTTTTTCTATTTTTTTTTTCCCCTGCCCTATCAGTATTTTAGTTTTGAGGCAAGAGAGCCTAATGAGTCCTGTTAAGTAAAATGATGGAGGACCTTTCTGAAATTCAGCCTTAATTTTGTAAGCATGGTATTTTTAAGCTGACCAGTTAAGCTGGTTGTGAGGTCTGGTAATCAGGCTATAAACCTATGGAGAAAAATGGAAGGTGCTTGAGGAGGCACCCCTTCTGTGCAGTTATGTAGGATTGGGAGAATCTGGCTCCTCAGATGACTTAACTTTCCTTCTCTAGCCTTGGTGGGAGTTTTGTTTAAATTAGATTCTGGAATGAGAGAATTAGACTTGGGTGCATCTCATTCTTTCTCTCCCTTTCCTTTGTGGCCCTTCTGGTAGCAGAAAATATTACCAGGGTTGCTCTGGTGTACGTGTCTCTTGAACCTGAGGGAGAGGTTTTTTAGAGACCACCTGGAATACCCAGAGATGACAGAATACTGTCTCAAAGACCTTCAGTAGAAGAAATGCCCCACATTTGTTTGTTGCTTTCTACTGGATTCGTAGAATTTCCATTTAAAAAAAATGGTTTTAAAGCATTTAATAAGACTTCTAGGCAAAGAGCAAAAGTTTTAAAAATGCATTTAAAGTTGTTGCTTTAGTTACCAAGATAAGCTTTCGTCTTCTATAGCTGTATAATAACTATCTGCCTTTGCTTCAGTCTGTCAGGATAACAGTCTGTGAACCATGTATCCTGATCTCTTTTCTCCATTAGGTTTCCACACTTAAAATTTTATAGAATACCCACAGGGAAATTGATTTCCTGAAGCACTTGGTAGCCTACTTGTGCCTCAGCTATTGTGGTGTTGTTACTACTTGCAACAGATTGTTTTTTGCTAGAGGAGTGGAAAGGACACCTCGATACTATCTGAACTTTGCTATGAAAATATTCTTGTTTAATATGTTAAGAGACAACAATTTCCAGTCTTGGCTTTTAAAAATGAGAATGCTTTTCAACTTTCTCTGTAATGGTTATTAACTATGCCCAGAGTCTTCATTTTAATTACCACTATGCAGTATGTCAATTCTCTTATTTGCTTCATTACCTTTTCTGCTTTGGTTTTGAAAATAAGTTTAGAGAAATAAAATCAAATTTTTTCCAATACAATGAAATGCTTTCAACCACACTATTAATGAATCTTTTCTTCATTACTAACTCAAAGCTAGATGTTGCAAATCTTTTTAAACAAACAAATTAAAAACTGTTTACTCTTATGATTAGAGCAAAGAGCACAATAAAATTTAACTTACCCAGCTCATTCCTTGGGTTTTTACTGACCTCTCTTCATTGGAAATAGGAGCTATCTATGGCTTAACTCCTCCCTATAAAGGAATGTTGTTAGAGAGGAGTTGGAAGGATCCCCAGGGTTCTGATTCTTAATCCTTAAATGTAAGACCAGAAACCATAAAACTACTATAAGAAAACGTAGGGGGAAAGATCCTTGACATTGGTCTTGGCGATGATTTTCTGTACCAAAAGCACAGGCAACAAAAGCAAAACTCAACAAGTGGGACTACATCAAACCAAAAAGCTTCTGCATAGCAAACAAAACAATCAACAAAATGAAAAGATAATCTATGGAATGGGAAAAAATATTTGCAAATCATATATCTGATAAGGGGTTAACATCCAAAATATATCAGGAACTCAACTCAATGGCAAAAAAAAAAAAACCTGATTAAAATGTGGGCTAAGGACCTGAATTGACATTTCTCAATGAGATAACACCTCACACTTCTTTGGATGACTATTATCAAAAAGACAAAAGGTAAGTTTTATTGAGGAGATGGAGAAAAGGGAACCCTTGTACACTGTTGGTGGGAATGTAAATTGGAAAGCCATTATGGAAAACAGTGTAGAGGTTCCTCAAAAAATTAAAAATAGAACTACCAGAGCCAACCTTGATGGTCTAGTGGTTAAAGTTCGGCGCTGTCACCGCTTCAGTGGCCTGGTTTTGTTTCCCGGTTGCGGAACCACACCACCTATCTGTCGGTTGCCATACTGTGGCGGTGGCTCATGTAGAAGAACTAGAAGGACTTACAACTAGGATGTACAACCATACACTGGGGCTTTGAGGAGAGAAAAAACCATCTGATCCAGCAATCCCACTTCTGGATATGTATCTGAAGGAAATGAAATCAGTATCTTGAAGAGATATCTGCACTCCCATGTTCACTGCAGCATTAGTGACAATAGCCAAGATATGGAAAGAACCTGTCTGTCAGAGGATGAATGGATAAAGAAAATGTGGTATATATGTATATATACACAAAGTGGAATGTTAATCAGCCATGAAAAAGAAGAAAATCCTCCTTTTGCAATAACATGGATGAACCTGGAGGACATTTATGCTAAGTGAAGTAAGACACAGAAAGATAAATACTGCGTGATCTCACTTATGTATGCAATGTAAAAAAGTCAAATTCATAAAAGCAGAGAATAGAGCAGTAGTTACCAGGGGCAGGGAGGTGAGGGGGAAATGGGGAGATGTTGATCAAAGGGTACTTGGGGCCGGCTGGGTGGCTTAGCGGTTGAGTGTGTGTGCTCAGCTGCTGGCGGCCCAGGTTCGGATCCTGGGCGCGCACCGACGCACCGGTTCTCCGGCCATGCTGAGGCCATGTCCCACGTACAGCAACTGGAAGGATGTGCAATTATGACATACAACTATCTACTGGGGCTTTGGCGGGGGGGGGGGGGGGGAGGATTGGCAATAGATGTTAGCTCAGAGCCGGTCTTCCTCGGCAAAAAGAAGAGGATTAGCACGGATGTTAGCTCAGGGCTGATCTTCCTCACAAAAAAAAAAAAAAAGGGTACCAAGGTTCAGTTGTGTGGAATGAGTAAGTTCTAGAGATCTAATGTACAGCATGGTGACTATAGCTAGTAATACTGTAATGTATACTTGAAATTTACTAAGAGAGTTGATCTTAAGTGTTCTCCCCATCAAAAAATAAATTGTAACTGTGTGTGGTGTTGGATATGCTAATTAGCTTGATTGTGGTAGTCATTTCACAGTGTATACATATATCAAAACATCATGTTATACACCTTAAATATATACAATTTTTATTTGTCAAGTATACTTCTGTAAAGCTGGGGAAAAAAATGACCAGATAAGTGCTCTGAGCCTGCACT
This sequence comes from Diceros bicornis minor, assembly GCF_020826845.1. Classification (NCBI taxonomy): domain Eukaryota; kingdom Metazoa; phylum Chordata; class Mammalia; order Perissodactyla; family Rhinocerotidae; genus Diceros; species Diceros bicornis. Next base: position 14,550,187 of record NC_080763.1, read on the forward strand.
TCTTGCTGGATCTTGTGTTGAGGACATCAGAGGGGGTGGATAAAGAACACTGGACAATGGATTGAGAGACCTGAATTCTAAATTCTGGCTTGCCACCAGTTAGTTTATTTTTGTGACTATGGACTTGATAGCACATGCAATTCAGTTGAACTATTTACTGTTTGTAAGAGATGCCTGGAGATATTATGTCCAGTTTATATTGACTAAGTGTTTTTGTGTGTTGTTGATTTAGCCTTTTTCTGCAATGTTTTGGTCTGTAGTAACTCTGGGCAGGTAAGTAAGGGAAATTACATTGTGGCTGGAAAATGTTTCTCTGAAGAGGCTTTTATTTGTGTGTATGGAAAATCTAAAATAGTCATGGCAAAAGCCTTTATCTATGATTAGTTTAAAAGCCACGGAATCAGTACTATTTTGTAGTATTACATCATTTAAGTCACAATTACTACTAATTTACTAAGTGAAGTCAGTGGAAACCTCTGAATCCCAGCAGTGCCTAAATAATATAATAATGGCTGTGGTTTACGAGTTGATTGGAAATTATTCTTTTTTAGCAAAGTAGAAATTAAGCTTGCATCCTAATTTGATATATCCAACAGTAACTATTTTCATATTTTAACCGAAGTAAAAGAGACTAAAATATTTCAGTATTATGATGGTGCTGTTAGTGAGTTAGTAGTCATTTAGGTTTAAGAGATGCTGCTTCCCTTAATATACCATTTTAGTTGAAGGCATATTGATTTAAATACACTTCCCGATGTTTATTTATAGGACAGTGAGAGCAAATACAGCTTTCAGTTCTGTTGAGATAGGATCATTCTTGAAAACTAACAATGTCAGAAGAAATGCCTCAGATAGTGTTTAAAAAAAAAAACTGAAGAAAAGGAAACTGAATACAGAAAAACCCTATTTTAAGTCCTTATTTCTCGATTTATATGTTTTATGGTGACAGCTTTGCTGCAGAATTATAACTGTAGAAATCTTACATAACATTGTTAGCTTATAAGGGCCTGTGATTGGGCCTCCTTGTAGCACTAAATGCAAAAAGTATTGCATTTATCCAGTGTGAAATAATGTCTCTTGAGATTATGAAGATAAAGGAGATAGTTTGTTTGAATTAGCTTTGTTTGAGTTAGCTTTGCGCATATACCGTGTCATTAGCCTCATAGTATCTCTGAGAAAGAAGGATGGGTGAGTCGGGAGAGGTTATAGAGGGAGGTAATTTTTGTCTCAATTTTAAATTAACAAATTGAAGCAAAATCACATGATTGAATTCATAACAGAGCCTGAATTAGAACAAAATTGTATCTTAAACCTCTCTGCAGAATTCTTTAACTAGAGCATGTGGTCTCAAGTAATTTTGACAAATTTACCTCCTATTTCTAAACCTTGAATAATCATCATCATTGCAAGAATGTATGTGCCAATTGATGAATCTAACTTTAAGAAGACCCTATATACAAAAGTGTTACGTTATAAATATAAGTTATAGAACTTATCATTTTACTTTACTCTTCACAATTATTCTTTACAATATGGACTCCCATTGAATAATGAAAAAAAGTCCATTTTCTTAGCATTTCATAAATACAATAAATTATATCTTCAAGGTTTAGCTTAAATATAGTTTTATTCATAACCCTTCCCAGTCCAGCTGAAAGTGATTTTTTTCCTCTTCTATTCCTTAACTCTTTGTTTATCACAGTCTTAGAACATTTAAATTGTCTACTATTGTAGTTATTCATATGTATTATTTCTTATTCTATTGGATTGTTGTCTCCCAAGTTTCCTTATATATATTAAGCGCTTAATAAATATTTATTGAATGAGCAAAAGTTTACCTATACTTGATTGGTGAATGACACTCAAGGCAGAAGGAGGGAGAAGTGCATGAGACTCACTCGGGGAGTCTGAGTGGGGAGGCATTTTCAAACTGTATTCCCCTGTCTTCCAGTCCCAAATAAGAAGCACTTCCTAGTGAGCCTTCCTCTGCTGGGGGTGTATCATATTCCGTGTGTGTGTGTGATGAGTAGAAGGAGTGTCATAAAAGAGGAGGAAGGGGTGCAATTGAAAGAATCACAATATAAAATAAAACAATGTATCTTCATTCTTGTATAACTGATAGAGCAATATAGAAGAGAGTGCTTTAGGCACACTAGAAGCAATTGCAAAACCAATTTTATCATCAGAAATAGCTACCCTGTTAAAGTGTTGGCATGATTAAAGTAAAGCTTCTTTTAGTAATGAAGCCCTTCTATATATTCTTGCTCATGGATGAGACATACCTTCAAGCCTTTTGCAGACATCAACATGAAAGTGTAAAACCAGGATCCATGGTAATTGACAAAGGCTATTTGGTAAGATATTTGAAGGTTACATATATATGTATAACCATGGCTCTGTTTCCCTTTTATAGACTCTCATCAGTCTTTTTTTTTTTTTTTTGGTGAGGAAGATTAGCCCTAAGCTAACATCTGTTGCCAATCCTCCTCTTTTTGCTAAGGAAGATTGGCCCTGGGCTAACATCCATGCCCACCTTCCTCTGCTTTACATGTGAGACGCCTGCCACAGCATGGCTTGACAAGTGCTGTGTAAGTCTGCACCTGGGAACTGAACCTTCGAACCCCAGGTCACCGAAGCAGAGTGCGTGAACTTAACCACTATGCCACCAGGCCGGCCCCCTGTAAATCTCTTTTTATTTGTTGTTACTTTGTGACAGTGGTAGATAACAAAGACTTAGCTCAGATAAGGGGTTTCCATAAGGTTCCTTTCTATCAGAATAAATTCCTGTCCATCTCAGAGTTATTGCTTTTTTTACCTTATAAATATCTGCTTGTTTTTTCTAGGTATTTATTCTGTTAAGCCTAATCTTGTGTTAGAACACACATAACTGTTTCTGTTTCTCTCTGTCTCGCTGCCTTTTTCTGAATCTTTTGTGAACAAGATCCTTTGAATTTTCTAGACTTTTATATATTATTTTGGTAAAAAAATTAGGATGTGGCTCTGAGCTTTTTCAGTGTTTTATTTACTGTTATCATTCCAAACGGTCATTCATGATCTCTTATTGCTAACTCGCTGCCTTGGAGTCTTCCATTGTATACCTTTTGTATGTAGACCTTTCTCTTTCCAGAACCAAACATAATGGATTTTTTTTCCTTTCTCTGTGTTACCTATGACATAACAGAAATATTTAATATATTGTGTCTGCAGCTTGATTTGAGGCACACTAAGACTCTTGAATTAAGCTTCATTTCATAAATTGACCTCTTCTTTATTTTAGGCCTCAGTTCTTGTGCTCAAAGCATTGGGTTCTAATTAAACTTTTCTCTTAAGAAGCACAGTAGATGTGCTTTTTTTAAATGCAGATGTGAGTCTTGTAAGGAAAAAATCTATAGGTTCAAAACTAAAGATCAGATGTTTCAATTATTATGTTCCCTCACTCTTTTTTTTCCTTAAAAAAAATCTGAAGACTAATGTAAGATATAATAATAGGGGAAACTGGGTGTGAGGTATATGGGATCTCTCTCCTATCTTTGCAGTAAATCTGTACATCTAAAAACTGTTCTAAAAAGAAAAGCTTATTGAAAAACTTATGAAGGACATTTTCATTCATATAAATTTTAGAGATATTTAAGTACTGTATTAGAAACCATCAAAAATCTGACAAATGTCCATGTTCTTTATTTACTCTCTTGATAAACCATTGAGTTAATAATAAAGCTTTGGATCACTTTGAGAATTATTCATTCCAAGGATCCTTGTATAATATTGTACAGAAAGTAAATGATATTGGTCTCTGAATACCACATAACATCACACCCTTCTGTTCCTCTTAAATCTTTTGTGGTTACCGCAGTTGGAGTGGGAATGCTTACTGCCTTCAGAGTCTGCTATGAGTTCAAAGTTTCAAGTGAAAAGAATCAGCAACTCTAGTACTTGATTGGGGAAACAGTATTGACCAAACCTTGCTGAATTTTACGTAGTCTCTCGGATTCATAAGGGCTCTAACTCTTCAGAAGGCTCTTGATGGTATAGGTTCTGCTTTGATCCAAAAAAAACCCAGCCTGCAGTGGCACATTTGAATATGAAAGATACCTTTTCTGAAAGTAACTGTGTTGCATTTTTCCTTCTCAGCTTTTCCTTCAGAGTCATTTTATAGCCTCACTATCCTAGCTTGTGTTTCTAGGGCTGTACTTGACAGAACAGATAATATCCCTAGAAAATAATTGTAGATTTGTTTGGCAACTACTTTGTTAAAGGCTCATGTAAATTGAGAACTGGTTATCTTGCTTCTTGCTGTGTGTGAGAAAAGATTCTGTTCCTGAAGGCACCCATCCTTTCTCGTTCCTTGCAGACAAAACAGCTTGAGAAACTTCTCGGGCTAAGGAGTCATTGTCAAAACAAATTTTTATTTGAAAAACTAAGATGCCTAGGGATAATTAGCAACAGCTCATATGAATTACAGTGGAATTGAAACTTGAGAGTGGAAAAAAAAACTTCTCACATTAGCTAACCTCATTGCACCCACTGTTAGATAATATTAAGTGTTTTAACCACTTGGTATTCATCTTGTAGCAAAGTATACAAATAGAAAAGTGGATCTCCTAATTAAAAATTGACATAACACATTCTCAAGATAGTCAACATAGAGCATGTTCTACATTTTATTGTGAAAATTACTAGTAGCTATCATCAAGATTGGTTAAAAAACAAAATCCCGTGACTGATATTTTGTAATTGTTGAATTCAGATATCCTTTTACTCAGTGGCTCTACTTCCACAATGAAAAAGTACATTTTGTTTGTGACATCTAGAACTCAGGGATTGATAGATGGAGTTAATAGGTAAATTATAGTTTTTCTTTTAAGATGACTTGAGTTTCATCAGGGAAGGTAAGCTCAAAATGCTAAGGTGCAGCTGGAATAAATGAACTATTTTACTTCTTTCATAAAGATCTCAATGTGTACAACTTTGGGTTCAGAGATGATCACACTTGTGTGTTCTGAGTAATAAAGAAGTGAAAGAGTATGTTTTAAAATGTTACTGCTCAATTTCACTTTTGTTTAGTGATGTTTCCAAAGTAACGGTTCTTTTTCACTGTTGTCTCCCAAGTATGCACTTAAAATTTTTAGTGGATTCTTTGAAATCTAATCCTTAAAGGTGGATTCTTTGCTTAGAAAGATACACTGGATCAGTTTTGGCTTATTATGTGATCTGTGACACTAGTCACCTATAAAGAGAAATTGGCCTCTGTACAGATCGTCTTCATCTTTGTTTCTCTTTGTTTTCTGACAGAATCCCAAGGACTGCAGCAAAGCCAAGAAGCTAGTGTGTAATATCAACAAAGGCTGTGGCTATGGCTGTCAACTCCATCATGTGGTCTACTGCTTCATGATAGCCTATGGCACCCAGAGAACACTCATCTTGGAATCTCAGAATTGGCGCTATGCTACTGGTGGGTGGGAAACTGTGTTTAGACCTGTAAGTGAGACATGCACAGACAGATCTGGCATCTCCACTGGACACTGGTCAGGTAAGAAGCCTGTGCAGCGTGTCAGAGCTCTGGGTTGAACCGCCGTGTAACCAAATTATCGGGTTTCTCGGTACAACTTTATGGCTCATAGTCATCTTTTTCTCTGGATCTATGAATGCTGTGCATTATCCAGGTAACATCTAGAACAGTGTTTTATTTTGAAAGTGTTTTATGATCTGTTTCATTTCTGATGTTCTTTTTTATCTGGTTTTAGCAAAATCACTAAGTTTTTTCAAGAATCATAATTTTTACTCTTTAATGATGATGACGATATACCTTTTACTTTTTAGGGCGTCTTCACATTATTGAACTCGCTTGATTCTCATAATTATCCTATTGGGTAGATTGGTGGTTCTCGAACTTCAGAACTCTCAAACTCAGAAATTGCAGCATGCATGAGAATCACCTGAAAGGCTTGTTAAAACACTAGTTTCTGATTCAGTAGGTCTGGTGTGGGGCCTAAGAATTTGCATTTCTGACAGCATTTTCAGTCTAGGTACCACACTTTGAGAACAACTGAGGCACACTGTGCAGGTACTTTTGTCTCCATTTTACAGTTGAGGACAGTGAAGCCTAATTTGTTTATGTGATTTTCATTTTACTCAGGAAACATTTGATGAGGAATAATGTGATTAAGGTATTATGCTAGGCATTATAAGAAATATAAAGATCAGCAGGAAATATCCCTTTCTTCAAGGATTTGGTGATAGAGGGAATAGAATATAAATAGAGTTTCTTACTGCTAGTCTGTTGTTCTTTCTACGATGATGATCTTTAAACAAGATCTAAAGTTGGGCTACCTTTATTAAAATCCTGGCTTTATCATTTTGTAACCTTGAGCAGGTCACTTAACCTAGGTGTTAGTGTCCTCATCTGTAAAATGAGGAGTAATAATTTACACCTCTTTGAGTTGTTGGTAGGATTAAATAAAGTAATATATGTAAGGCACTTAGCACAGTGCCTGATATATGAGCTGCAGGAATTGTTAACTATCATGAATAGCCTTTATTCATTGAGCAAACGTACATTGAGTGCCTACAGTGTGGCAGATAGTGAACCAAGTGATTAGAATACATTGTCTCTGCACTCACATCTTGTGGGAAGTCAAACATTTTTCAAAAAGCTGAGGCATTTCAGTTAATATAATTTATCGTGAAGCTGAGCACCTTTTTTCACAAGTTAAAACGCTAGATGTGGAATAGGGAACTATGTCATTGGCAAAGTGCATAACTTTAGTTCCTTTGTTTCTTTTTGCCTCATTTGGAAAATATCAGATAATACCTGACTCTTCACAGAAGTGTCAGGAAAGTTAATTGGGTGATTTCTAAAATATGCTTTAAGTTGCTCTGTAAGTCCTACGTGGATCTAAAGTATTATCTTGTGATGTGAGTTTTATCTTCCTTTTAGGGTAGTAGTCAGTTAATAGAAAAATGAAAAATTGGGGGCTGGCCCCGTGGCTTAGCAGTTAAGTGAGCGTGCTCCGCGCACTGAGGCACCACTTCTCCGGCCATGCTGAGGCCGCATCCCACATACAGCAACTAGAAGGATGTGCAACTATGACATACAACTATCTACTGGGGCTTTGGGGAAAAAAAAAAGGAGGAGGATTGGCAATAGAGCCGGTCTTCCTCAGCAAAAAGAAGAGGATTAGCATGGATGTTAGCTCAGGACTGATCTTCCTCACAAAAAAAAATATATATACAGAAAAATTGGCCTCACTAGATGTATTAAATTTAGTATGTAGTTTGGCCCTGCCTGTGTGCTACAACTGGTTATTTGGTTTGTTTGATTTTTAATCCTTGCTTGTGCATTTTGTAGTCTGTAGTAGCCACTACAGGAAATGAAGATTAAAAATGGCTTGAATTTGAAACATTCAGAATTTATTAATGTTACAATTAAACAGGTTCTAGAAATCATCGTGCCTTTATTTATGTGGAATCTAAGGCCTAGTAGATACTAAATGATTTATCCAGAGGCATACAGCTTATAAATGACAGAACTCTGGTTAGTACATTCACTTCTACCTACTTCTAGTGTAAGTCCTTCTTAGTAAGCTCATGCCAAACACCTTACCTAGCAGAATAATGATCAGAGGCATAGAAACTGTCCTGAATGTATAGGAACTAAATAAAATGACCAATTTTAATATCTCTACCTTCTTTCCTCCACCTATCCTATAACTTTTTCCAAGCCTTCTGTATAATTTCCAGTACTGAAGAGTTATCAATGGTATTTTCTTCTTAGTCATTTGCAGTCCCTAATTAAAGAAGTCATTGTGTCATGGTGACACAGAATTATAATTTTAATTAAATAGATCTTTCCTTTATCACTACAGGTATTGTATAAAATCATATATTTTTCTTCATGCTGATGAATTAAACTGCGCTTGTTTGATACCCTTAATTAAAGTAGTGATTATTTTCAACACGCTTGCAGAGCTCATTGTAACTAAAATAATTTAGATGCTAATCTTGTATCTAAAAAAGGAAGAGATTTATGTCTGAGCTTAGAATATTTTTATTTTTATGAAAAGTATGGTTACCGTCCACTTCTGTTTCTGTTTATATACATTATCTGTATATGTACCTTTTGGAGAAACCAACCTATTTCTAGAATTAGAGGAAACAGAATGAATTTTAATAAGCTCTTTGACATTAATCCTTTAGTTAGCTGTAAATCAACTACAACTGTTATTGTTCTGACTTGTACAAAGAATCTTACGATATTTCCCTTGGCACCAATGCCATGAAATTATTATTGTTCATACACACTTGACATGATGTGCCTGCAGGTGGAATTTAGTGATTCCTGTTCAAATGTGTCACCAGTACAGGAGTTAGTATGCACATCTGATCATTTCAGTAGCTAAATCATGCCTTGTTGTAGATTGAGTTATATTTTTTCCTTCATTATTGTATATTTGTGTATGAAACCATATCCTTTGTAGTAAGTAGTTTGGTTAAGTAAAGCAAAATATTAAAAATTATGCTTCCAGTTAAAAATAATAACAATCTTTTCCATCACCTGTAGATGTTTTGTCTGTTCTAAAGTTGCTGATAAAATGGTCAATTTATTTTTCTATATCACAAGATGTTTTCTAATATCTTGATGTTTTCTAGTTGATATAAACACTCTTGAATAGATGATTTAGCCATAGAGAACCTCAACCATTTAAACCTAATTCTCCACTGCTTTTTTCATTCTAAAAATTGAACATTTATTCAGATTAGCAGTTAAACCACTTTAGCTGTTTTATGTTTCCTTCTCTTGTCTTTTTCCCACTGTCTTATTAAATATTAAGTAATAAATTGAACTGAATTACTTAATTTGATAAATCTAATTGGAAAACTTTCTTTTGAATGAAAATAAATGACTAGTGACAAGCAGTGTTTGTAAACATGATAAAATTTAATGCCCTAGAGGTACCTGATTTAAGTAGATGTTTAGGTAGATTGCCATTCGCTATATTTAATTATCAAAACTGAATAGTTACCTTCTCTCCATACCTCATTCCAAAACGGTTTTGGTCAAAGAGTTTTATTTGGCATCCTTATATGGAGGCAGCCTTAAAATAAAAGTAATTTAATAAAAGCACTTGCTATGTGCTAGATACCACGCTGGACTGCAGGAAGAAGGCAGACAACTGAATGATCATAATTAAAATATATTGTGATATGGGTAAGTTAACAGTACTCTGAAGCACACGTGTAACATATATTTGAGAGTCTTGTGGAGGAAGTGATTTTTAAGCTGAGACGCAGAGTGTGAGTAGGAGTCAGCCAGGCAGAGATGTGGTAGAAGAATTTTCTGTCAGTAGGCACAACATGTGAAAGAGGCAAGAGAGCACGCGTGGTGTCGTTGGAGGAACTAGAAGTAGTTCATTGTAAAGTTTGAACATTGAGAGACTAACTGTTGTTTTGTTTTGAAAACACGTGTCACTTACAGGGTTTCCTTTTCCATGGTTGTGTGATTTTGTTCCTCCCTAAAACCCACAGGTATTAATTCAAGAGTCAAAGCTCTTTGTTTTGTTTTTGCTTCAGAGAGGGGGCAAAGTTAGAAGTTAAATTGCTTTCAGTTGGCTCTTAGTGTTATCTAGGAATCATTAAACTCTTTTTAACTAAAATAATTTATTTCATTTGTAATATTTTTTAGAGTTCACTCTGGGTAAATTTCTAAAAGCTGACAAAAACCACAAACTCATAAAATCCAGAAAAAACAACATGATATTTTTATTGTCTGCCTAAAACATTTCTATAATGCTCTGTTTTCTGCATTTTAAAATTTGGATAATCTCTATATGACAATAATTTTGCATTTTCATTTTATATAGAGAGAATTGGAAGATAATTCAGTCCTCTAGCATGGTTGATCAAATTTTTTTCCAGTTTTATTGAGATATAATTGACATATAACATGTTAGTTTAAAGTGCACAACATAATGATTGACATATATATATTGTGAAAAGATTACTGCGGTAAGGTTAGTTAACATACTCACTTCACATAGTTACAAATTTTTTTTTTGTACTGATAACTTAAGATTTACTCTCTTAGCAGCTTTCAAATATAGAATACAGTATTATTAATTATAGTCACCATGCTGTACATTATATCCCCAGAACTTATTTATCTTTTAACTGGAAGTTTGTACCTTTTGAACACCTTCACCCTTTTCCCCCACCTTGTACCCCTCCCTGCTTCTAGCAACCGCCAACCCATTCCCTATTTCCATGAGTTTGGTTTTTTTACATTCCACATATAAGTGAAATCATACAATATTTGTCTTTCTTGTCTGACTTATTTCACTTAGCGTAACGCCTTTAAGGTCCATTCGTGTTGTCACAAATGGCAGGATTTCCTTCTTTCTCATGGCTGAATAATATTCCATTGTGTATACGTCATATTTTCTTTATCCATTCATCCATCAGTAAACACTTAGGCTGTTTCCATGTCTTGGCTATTGTAAATAATGCTGTAATGAATATGGGGGTGCAGATATATCTTTGAGATAGTGATTTCATTTCTTTTGGATATATGCTCAGAACTGGAATTGTTGGATCATATGGTAGTTCTACCATTAAACTCTTTAAGCAAATATCTCATTTATGTCAAAAGGAAAATCTTTAGCAAACAGAGCACAAGTTAAATTATACTTTAAGCTTTTCCTGTGAAGTTAATATTTTGAACATTTAACAAAACTAAGATGTCTATTGGAATCATCTAAATATTCTAACCAGCTTGTATCCTTTATAATGGCTAATCTCAGGTGGACTGATTGATAAACTAATAATGTGGTTGAGAATCTAATAGATTATGGATATGCTTCTGTGTAGTATTTTTACAGTAATATTTTCACCCTTGGGTGGTTGACTAATAGAGACTTGAAATAAGTGCATATAATATTTTAGATTCCTTATGCTACAGAATCTTGATTTCTCTGTTTAGGTAATGTGAAGAAGAGGAAAGGATACTAGACTGATTTGACCATGTCTGATCTCAGTTCTGTTGTTTTTAGCTCTCTGAACTTCAGCAAAAAAAGCTCATGATTCTTAGTACCTACCTCTCTGTCCACTTTCATAGGGAAAATTGTTAAGAGCTGTAAAAGGTATTAAGATGATTTTCACATTCAGTTTATTTTCATTGTCTATGTTTGGCCCCCAAATTTTAAATCACAAGGGAAAATTGTTAAGAGCTATAAAAGGTATTAAGATGATTTTCACATACAGTTTATTTTCATTGTCTATGTTTGGCCCCCAAATTTTAAAACACAAACATGATAATGGAATATATTATTAGATTGTAACCTGCAACAACAGGAAAGTTATCCTTTTACTCTAAGATGAAAATTAGGCCTTTATAAGAGTTTCATATACAGTTTTTCCATTTTAGAGATCCAGAGAGGAGAAATAACTTCTAGACACTGGACTATCTCGGTGCTTAATAAACCCACCATTTAATCATAATAACATTCTGAACAAACAGTCTCTCTGCAGCTACCTTAAGCCTCCATCAGTTCTCAGTATTTTTTCTATACCAACATACCTAAGATAGAACGTATCTTCCCACCTGTAACAGTGGCTCACTGTAGTTAGTGATTTTAAAACTGGCTGTGTTTGAGGGGAAGGGGTAGTGGGACAGAGAGAAGATCTGGAGAGTGAGTTGGTACCATATATAGTTGAAAAGCGAGGTGTCCTTGCTTCAAGATTCTGATAGGTCTCTCTGCCCTAAACCCTACTCCCTAGAGAATTACTGACCTAAGCCAGTATCATTGCAGGTACATAAAAACTTTTGTGTAAATCTATGTAAGACTTTCGCTTCACTATTCATGGTTCGTAAAAGAAAGAGAGATCTTTGTTTCGGGAATGTAAAATACCAATTAGAATATATGTATTTGTCAGAAGAACTCAAACTACTTTTTACCATATCATCTCCTTTATCTTCAGCTTTCCACTTAAGGAGATAGAAAGAAGTCTGTGGTATCTCATTTGTAGTTATAAAATATGGGAATAGGGAGCTGAAGCTTTGTCCACACGACAGCCTTGCCCAGAGTGAGCCTACATTCTGAAACACAATCATAGATGTTTATTTCTATATTTATTCTACTAGTGCTTCTTAAGTTGAGTTATGGTAAACCTGGGGAAAGTAAGTCAGAGGTTTGCAGACTGCCAGCATAAACACGGTACATTTTTCTGGACTACCAGTTTTATTTGCTGGCATGTAAGTTAAATTATTTTCTTTTTTTTTTTTTTTAAGATTTTATTTATTTTTTTTTCCCCCCAAAGCCCCAGTAGATAGTTGTATGTCACAGCTGCACATCCTTCTAGTTGCTGCATGTGGGACGCGGCCTCAGCACAGCCGGAGAAGTGGTGCGTCGGTACGCGCCTGGGATCCGAACCCGCGCCGCCAGCAGCGGAGCGCGAGCACTTAACCGCTAAGCCACGGGGCCGGCCCCAAATTATTTTCAAATAATAAAACAAATAGGATATATAGTGGTATAAAATGAAAAATTTGGTGAAACATCAAACTTGAGCCCATTGGTTTAGTCCAGGCTTCATACTCTCAGTAGTATAAGTTTACCATTCTCTGCTGTTGGGAGCATTTTGGTGGAAAACTTTAAGAAGCACCATTCTATGTTGGAATTTTTAGCTGTTTATTTTATCTTGAAGGAGACTCCAGATGGCAGCAGGGTCTAGGTCGTCTGGGTTATTTGCACAGTGCCCAACGCTTGACCAGAGCGCAATAAATGCAATAAAAGAAACAAATAAAGCCCACTTCTTCCACATCCTGGTCCAGATCTCAAACTATTATCCTGCAAGCTGTGTGAGGCACTTTTACTAAATTGTAGATTTTGTTTTTTAAAAAAATAGTGAATATTGCTAAGAGTGAATCTTTTTAGCAATATGTTCTGTCTTTTTTAGACAAGGTTCTGGCAGAATGAGTTCAGAGATAAAAAGAGGTATGATTTAGGAAGTAGCAATACATAATTAGCATCAAAGTCATTGTGGAGTGGAAACAATTTCACTGGGAAAGTTTTTGAAAAATCCTCTTAAGTCTATTTAGACTATTAGTCTATTATCCAAGGATATAGGAAAACCTATCCTATTCCCAAAGGAAATCCTTTCATAAAAGAAAGAATCCTTTTTCTAATATGAGCTAGTGGTCCCCTGATTCATTGCTCATTTTCTCTCTCTCACTCTTTCTCTCTCTCTCCCCCTCCCTCTCTCCTCCTCCCCGTTCCCTTCCTTCCTTTATTAAATGTTTGGATTTTTCTGTTTTGCTGAGGTACACTTATGTAAGTCTTTGAGGCTCGGTCACATTTGACTTTTGATTCAAACATCAAGGTGTATAAAAGGAAGAATGCAATCATTCAGCAGCATTTTGATAAGAATCTTGTTTGTTTAAAGCCTGTAGATCACATTCAAGTTTAGATGATTCTACAAATAAGATAATTATTGAAATCCTAAAGAAAGTTAAGGATGCCTCCTAGCCCCTTTGGTTGGTTTCATATGCCAGAGCTTTGGGTATGACATAAATCTAGAATTTCCTTCTCTCTCTTCCTCAGGTTTATATAAATTTTAGGCTAATTCCATAGAATAGGAAATAAGAGTGCATGATCTTTGGTGGAATTAAACATATTCTTTTTTTCCCTCCAGTAGGATGTTGCTCAGGAAGAAAGTTCAATAGGGATTTATACGTTAGGTGACAGTATAAAATATATTTTTTATATATGTAATTTATTTAAATAATAAACTTCTCATACATTTTCCTTGCCTTTAGGGGAAGATCAAAAGCAGATTACAGAATTGTAAACATCCCTAGGTGGTACTTTAGGGATCAGGATTCTTTCTCCTGTTTTGCTTCCCAGAATTCAAAGAATAAAAATATTGCTAGCAGTATTGAAAGGATTAGAATTGAGTTCCCCACCTTTTCCTAAATCCTTTTGATTCAACTAAAGTTTTATCTACTAATATAAGTAGCCTTTCAACTTGATGCAGGTTGTATTCCCTGGAAGTAAGAAATTGGAGGTAGTAATACTATAAGTCAAATTGATTTTCTCAAAGGATATAATATTACAATCAGGGTTATTATAATTCTTGTTCAAAAGTCCGATGTCCAGATTTATTGCCACACAAATACTGTATTTATTTACAATATTTTTTATTGTAAAGTTTCTAAAAAAGTGGATCACTCACATAAACAGGGAACTATACTAGTCATCAAGTAAAAATTTCAGTGTTTCTAGGTGCTATGGGGGATATAAGGATAAGTGAGACCCAGTCCCTGCCATTCAGAAACTTGTATTGAGTATGTTAAGACCCATAGATCTGTAAATGTAACAAAGATAGGGTGTGTTAAGTGTCATAAGAAAGGTATAGAGTTCCTTGGGTCATCAGAGGATAGAGAAACTGTTTCTGGCTGGAGGAATTAAAGCCATCTCTAGGAGCATACACTGGGCCTTTAAAGAAGGAGGAAAGGCATAGTCTACAAGGACAGATCAATGTCATTGATTTGGAATCATAACTTATTAGCTGTGTGACTTTAGCTAGTGTCCCACAACATTTCTTAATACGTATTCTGTGTACCTTACAGAGTTGTTAAGAGGATTCAAGTGGGAATATATTTGACAGTGCTTTATATATGCTAAATCACCCTCTATGTTGTTATTACCACTTCAGTTTTGTGGGAACAAAGCAAAATAACAATAATAGCATAATTCGGTCATGGAATTTCAGCAGGGCTTCTTTTGAGAAACGTTAACAACCAGCATTAATGAAACTTAGAAGTACTTGATGGCTTTTTGTGAAACTCTGTCAGAAGTGTAAATGAAAAGAGAAGAGGTAAGTTATGATAGAGGAACAAGGTGAAGATAGCCCTCCTGTTTGCTTGTCTTCCCACAGAGAACCAGCTTTAGCTCTACAGCTCCCCCAGCGCACATGAGGATCGTTCTCTACTTCTCTTGGGTTTTATTTAGATTGCCCAGTTAAAATCCCAGTGTCCAGACTGACTAGGCATCAGAAATCTGCACTTGTCAAGAGAACTTTACCAATTCCCCTTAGTTTTGGGGACTGGGTTGCCTTCTTAGCTAGAGCTATCACAGACTCCAATCAGAGAACCTTCCTGACAAAGCAGTTAGTCTTGAGTTAGTTCTTGAGCTCTCCAAGCTGATAGGATGATGATTTGGAGAGGGAGGAAGGGGACTTGGAGTAAAACATGTCTTGCAGCTCTAATATGTAGGTAATACTAAGAGAAACAAGAATAAATTCCTGTGAAGGTTCTACTCCATGGGAGCTGTGTGGAAATTAATGCTTAGGAATCTGAATATACTCAAGGTGTTAATTTCCAAGTATCTTGCCTAAAAGTGGAGATAGGCTTCAGTGAAGAAGTTTTTTCAAAACACTAACAATGGAATTGAGCAAATCCTAAGGATATACATATTAGAAATACATAAAAGTGAGGGCCTTTGACTGACCATCCCTCTGGTATCTGTCAGTTGATTAGATGGAACTACATGTGCCAGACCAGCAGAGATTATGTTTGGATAAGCAACCCAAAACATAGTACTGAAGCACTGTAGCATGCCCCTCTCCTCTCTAGTTTTTGGGTACTAAACATTATATTTGAAGCTGTTTTTATTCTGGCAGAGTATAGTGTGTCTAGATTTGGGCTAGGAATGAACTAGCCTACAACACTCCAGAGGGATTTTAAGGCATGGTGGAAAAGGCAGTTGATAAAAAGGTAAATCACCAATATTTTCCTTTCTCTGCTGCCGCTGCGCATCTCGCTGTGTCCATTGAAATTACACAGTAGAATTGGGGAGTTAGGCTGTTTTAGTAGCTGCCTCTGCTGCTACCTTTGGCCAATCTTGATCCAGGCAGTTCAGAATATCCAGTAATAGGATTGGCAAAAGAAGACATTGCACTCTGTGTCCCTTTTTTCTAGGTTATGTCCGATACCAACCATGGGGCCACCCAAGTTGAGATTTTAGAATCTGTAGAGCAGTCCATCTGCATCCTTTGGAAATGTCTAGCCATTAGTACCTGGATTGATTTCAGAGGGTTAGATGGCTTTTTAAGAATATGCTATGTACATTTAAAACTAATGTGATATCTGTATTTCAGAGGAAAGATTATTAACTTAGGCTTACCGTGAATGACTGTCTTAGAGGCACCTGTTTGTATTATATGTATGTTAATAAGTGGACTTTAGTTCATTCACTAATGTATTTTGTACATCTGTGTCATGATTTATGTATTCCCTCATTGATGGATGTTTAAATTATTTCACGTTGTTGTCATTATAAACAATGATGTAATGGATATCTTTGTGCATGTCACCTTGCGCATATGTGCTAGTTTCTCTAGGGCAGTGCTTATTAAACTTTTTCACTTGCCACTGGTGATATGTAAAGGATATTTTTACTGCCCGTATTATCACCTGGGAGGTGGTGGTATATGGTAAAGCTACAGAAATCTTTATGGTAGTGTGTTACAAATAAAATCTTATGCTTTAAAAAAAGGGGCTGGCAAACTGTGGACCTCAGCCAAATTCAGCCCGCCACCTATTTTTGTTAATAAAGTTTTACTAAAACACAGCCATGCCCATTTGTTAAAATATTGTTTGTGGCTGCTTTCATACTACAGTGGCAGAGTTGAATAGTTGTACCAGAGACCATATGGCCCACAAAGCCTGAAATATTTACTATCTGGCTTTTACAAAAAAAAAAGTTTGCTGATTTTTACTCTAAAATAATAATTACCAAACAAATATAGTTTCAACCATTGTAAATCTGCGAATAGTTTTTTTTCAATTTGTGTGATCTTTTTCATGCACTTATTGATTTGAGGTAAAATTAATTTATGGTGAAATAAATAGATCTTAAATGTATAATTTAATGAGTTTTGATAATGTAACTAACACTCCTAAGTCTTTTCCTAA
Source organism: Diceros bicornis minor (assembly GCF_020826845.1). Lineage (NCBI taxonomy): Eukaryota > Metazoa > Chordata > Mammalia > Perissodactyla > Rhinocerotidae > Diceros > Diceros bicornis. Next base: position 14,567,153 of record NC_080763.1, read on the forward strand.
TTTTTAAAATTGGGTTGTCTTTTTATCTTTAATTTATAGAGGAGTGTGTGTGTGTTCTGGATACAGGTTCTTTATCAGAAATATGATTTGTACATGTTTTCTCTCAGTCTGCAGCTTGCCTTGTCATTTTCTTAACAGTGTCTTTTGAAGATCAAAAATTTTTAATTTTGTTAAAGTTTACTTTATCAATTTTTTTTTCCTATAGCTATAAAAGTTAGTGCTTTTTTTTATGGTTAGCCTTTTTTTTATTGCTGTCTTAATAGTTTGTAACATTGTGAAATTTCACTTGTACATTATTATTTGTCAGTCACCATATATCTGTGCCTCTTTACCTTTATGCACACGCCCCAACCCCCTTCCCCTCTGGTAACCACTAATCTGATCTCTTTGTCCATGTATTTGTTATCTTCCAAATATGAGTGAGATCATACAGTGTTTGTCTTTCTCTGTCTGGCTTATCTGACTTAACATAATACCCTCAAGTTCCATCCATGTTGTTGCAAATGGGATGATTTGTCTTTTTTATGGCTGAGTAGTAGTCCATTGTGTGTGTGTGTGTGTGTGTGTATATATATACATATACACCACATCTTCTTTACCCATTCATCAGTCGATGGGTACTTGGGTTGCTTCCATGTCTTGACTATTGTGAATAACGCTGCGATGAACATAGGGATGCATAAGTCTCTTTAAACTGTTGATTTCAAGTTCTTTGGGTAAATACCCAGTAGTGGAATAGCTGGGTTGTATGGTATTTTGATTTTTAATTTTTTGAGAAATCTCCATACTATTTTCCATAGTGGCTGTACCAGTTTGCATTCTCACCAGCAGCATATGAGGGTTCCCTTTTCTCCACATCTTCTCCAACATTTGTTATTTTTTGTCTTGGTAATTACAGCCATGCTAACAGGTGTAAGGTGATATATCATTGTAGTTTTAATTTGCATTTCCCAGATGATTAGTGATGTTGAACATCTTTTCATGTGTCTGTTGGCCATCCGTATATCTTCTTTGGAAAAATGTCTGTTCATATATTCTGCGCATCTTTTGATCAGGGTATTTGTTTTTTTGTTGTTGAGTTGTATGAGTTCTTTATGTATTTTGGAGATTAACCCCTTGTCAGATAAATGATTTGCAAATGTTTTTTCCCAGTTGGTGGTTTGTCTTTTTTTTGTTCATGGTTTCCTTTGCCTTGCCGAAGCTCTTTAGTCTGATGAAGCCCCATTTGTTTATATTTTCTTTCGTTTCCCCTGCCCGAGTAGATACGGTATTCAAAAAGATCCTTCTAAGACCGATGTCACAGAGTACTGCCTATATTTTCTTCTAGGAGTTTTGTGGTTTCATATCTTACCTTCAAGTCTTTAATCCATTTTGAGTTAATTTTTGGATATGGCAAAAGATAATAGTATACCTTAATTCTTTTGCATGTGGCTGTCCAGATTTCCAAACACCATTTATTGAAGAGACTTTCTTTTTTCCATTGTATGTTCTTAGCTCCTTTGTCGAAGATTAGCTGTCCATATATGTGTGGTTTTATTTCTGGGCTTTCAATTCTGTTCCATTGATCTGTGTGTCTGTTTTTGTACCAGTACCATGCTGTTTTGATTACTACAGCTTTGTAGTATATTTTGAAGTCAGGGATTGTGATGCCTCCAGCTTTGTTCTTTTTTCTTAGGATTGCTTTAGCTATTCAGGGTCTTTTGTTGCCCCATATGAATTTTAGGATTCTTTGTTCTATTTCCATGAAGAATGTCTTTTGGGATTCTGTTTGGGATTGCACTGAATCTGTAGCTTGCTTTAGGTAGTGTGGACATGATGACTATGTTTATTCTTCCAATCCATGTGCATGGAATGTCTTTCCTTTTCTTTATGTCATCATCTGTTTTTTTCAATAATGTATAGTTTTCATTGTACAGGTCTTTCACCTCCTTGGTTAAATTTATTCCTAGATACTTTATTCTTTTTGTTGCAATTGAAAATTGGATTGTATTCTTGAGTTCTCTTTCTGTTAGTTCGTTATTAGAGTATAGAAATGCAACTGATTTTTGTAAATTGATTTTGTACCCTGCAACTTTGCAGTAGTTGTTGATCATTTCTGATAGTTTTCCGATGGATTCTTTAGGGTTTTCTATATATAAAATCATATCGTCAGCAAGCAGCAAGAGTTTCACTTCCTCCTTGCCAACTTGGATACCTTTTATTTCTTTTTCTTGTCTAATTGCTCTGGCCAAAACCTCCAGTACAATGTTGAATAAGAGTGGCAAGAGTGGGCACCCCTGTCTTGTTCCTGTTCTCAGAGGGATGGCTTTCAGTTTTTCCCCATTGACTGTGATGTTTGCTGTGGATTTGTCACATATAGCCTCTATTATGTTGAGGTCCTTTCCTTCTGTACCCATTTTATTGAGACTTTTTATCATAAATGGATGTTGGATCTTGTCAGATGCTTTCTCACCGTCTATTGAGATGATCATGGGGTTTTTATTCCTCATTTTGTTAATGTGGTGTAGTACATTGATTTGCGGACGTTGAACCATCCCTTTGTCCCTGATATAAATCCCACTTGATCATGGTGTACAATCCTTTTGAGGTATTGCTATTTCCAGTTTGCTGATATTTTGTTGAGGATTTTTGCATCTATGTTCATGAGCAATATTGTCCTGTAGTTTCCCTTCTTTGTATTGTCCTTGTCTTGCTTTGCGATCAGGGTGATGTTGGCTTCATAGAATGTGTTAGGAAGTGTTCCATCTTCTTCAATTTTTTGGGATAGTTTGAGGAGGATAAGTACTAAATCTTTCTTTGAATGTTAGGTAGAATTCTCCAGAGAAGCCATATTGTCCTGGACTGTTATTTTTTGGAAGGTTTTTGATTACTGTTTCAGTCTCTTTACTTGTGATTGGTCTATTCAGATTCTCTATTTCTTCTTGGTTCGGTTTTGGGAGGTTATTTGAGTCTAAGAATTTATCCATTTCTTCTAGATTGTCCAATTTGTTGGCATGTCATTTTTCATAGTATTCTCTTATAATCCTTTGTATTTCTGTGGTATCTGTTGTAATTTCTCCTCTTTCATTTCTTTCTTTTTTTTCATTTGTTGCCAATCTTTCTCTTTTTCTTTTTTCTCCCCAAAGCTCCAGTACATAGTTATATATCCTAGTTATAGGTCCTTCTTGTTCTTCTATGTGGCTTGATGAGCAGTGAGTAGGTCTGCGCCCAGGTTCCAAACCAGCAAACTCCGGGCTGCCCAAGTGAAATGCGCAAACTTAACCACTACGCTACTGGGCCAGCCCCGCCTCTTTCATTTCTAATTTTATTTATTTGAGCCTTCTCTCTTTTTTTCTTAGTGAGCCTGGCTAAGGGTTTGTCAATTTTGTTTATCTTCTCAAAGAACAGCTCTTAGTTTCATTGATCCTTTCTACTGTTTTTTGGTTTCAATTTCATTTATTTCTGCTCTAATTTTTATTATTTCCCTCCTCCTGCTGACTTGGGCTTTGTTTGTTCTTCTTTTTCTAGTTCTGTTAGGTGTAGTTTAAGATTGCTTATTTGAGATTTTTCTTGTTTGTTAGGGTGGGCCTGTATTGCTATGAATTTCCCTCTTAGGACCACTTTTGCTGCATCTCATATTAGTTGGTATGGTGTATTTTCATTTTCATTTGTCTCCAAATATTGTTTCATTTCTTCTTTATTTTCTTCAATGATCCATTGGTTGTTCAGTAGCGTGTTGTTTAGTCTTCACATGTTTGTCACTTTTCCAGCTTTTTTCTTGTAGTTGATTTCTAGTTTCATAGCATTGTGTTCGGAAAAAATGCTTCATATAATTTCAATCTTCTTAAATTTATTGAGGCTTGCCTTGTTTCCCAACATATGGTCTATCTTTGAGAATGTTGCACATGCACTTCAGAAGAATATGTATTCTGCTGATTTTGGATGGAGTGTTCTGTATATATCTGTTAAGTCCATCTGGTCTAGTTTTTCATTTAGTTTCACTATTTCCTCATTGACCTTATGTCCGGTTGATCTATCCATTGATGACAGTGGGTTGTTAAGTTCCCCTACTATTATTGTGTTGCTGTTAATGTCTCCTTTTAGGTCAATTAATAGCTGCTTTATGTACTTTGGTGCTCCTGTGTTAGGTGCATTTATATTTAGAAGTGTTATGTCCTCTTGGTGGAATGTCCCTGTTATCATTATATACTGCCCCTCTTTGTCTCTCATTGTTTTCTTGATCTTGAAGTCTACTTTGTCTGATATAAGTATGGCAAACACCTGCTTTCTTTTGTTTGCTATTAGCTTGGAGTATCGTCTCCCATTCTTTTACTCTAAGCCTGTGTTTGTCTTTAGAGCTGAGATGTGTTTCTTGGAGGCAGCAAATTGTTGGGTCTTGTTTTTTAATCCATCCAGCCACTCTGTGTGTCTTTAGATTGAGGAATTAAATCCATTTACATTTAGAATGATTATTGATATATGAAGGCTTAATGCTGCCATTTTATCGCTTGTTTTATTTTGTATTTCCCTTGTTCTCGTCCTGTGTATTTCAGACTGCCAGTTCAGTTTGTTGGCTCTCTGTGATGGTTTTCTCAGTTTTCTCTTTATTTATCATTTATATCTCTGTTCTGGTTTTTTGTTTAGTGATTACTGTGAGGTTTGTATAAAAGATCTCATAGATGAGATAGTCCATTCTCTGATAGCCTCTTATTCCCTTAGTCTAAGCAGGTTTCATCCCTTTTCTCTTCGCCTCTAAGTTGTTGTTGTCACATAGAAGTTAGTGCTTTTTGTTTCCTAAGAAATCTTTGCCTATTCTAACATTGCAAAGATATTCTTGTATGTTTTCTTTTAGAAGCTTTATAGTTTTAGCTTTTATATTTATGTCTATGATCCCTTTCATAATAATTTTTCTGTATAGTATGAGGTAAGTTTGAGATTCATTGTTTTCCCTGTATTTATTCAGTTGTTCCAGCCTTATCTGTTGAAAAACTTGCCTTTCCCTATTGAGTTGTCTCGGTGCCTTTGTCAAAAATCGATTGACAATGTATGGATCTATTTCTGGTCTCCCCATTCTGTTCAACTGCTCTATTTATGTCTATCCTTACACCTTAAATTTTTATCTGCTATTAATATTTTGCAGTATGTTGATTGGAAAGCTGTACATAAGCCTAGAAGTGGTATTGCTAGGTCATAGTAGAGTGTATATAGCTTTAACTTATCTACATATGTCTGATCCCTCTGTGGGAAAATTATTTCAGTAGTCTTATAACTATCCCCTCTGCTTTCAGCATCTATCTCCTTTTAATCCGTTCTCCACACTGCTGTCAGAATATTTCCAAAATCAAATATGGCTTTGTTTCTTAAAATCTTTCATGGCTGCTCAGTGTCTAGAGAGGTACGTATGAACTCCTTACTTCGAATAGTATAGGAAATAAGCCCCTTCTCATATACTGCCTACTTCTTACACTGTGCCCAGTAATTCTAATCTCACCAGTCCAACAACAAATTTATTCCTTGAAAGTTCTGTGTACTTTTATTTCTGTACTGGGAACGTGTTCCTTCTTTCTAGAATGTCTTTTGTCCATTTCATCCCGTGAAATCCTGTATCTTTTAATATCATTTCCTTTGTGATATTTTTCTCCAGTTGACCCTATGTTCTCACTTACAAATATACTATATTTAAATAGTTTGTTTACATGTCTCTTTGTATATTGTGAGTTCTTTGAGAAGCTTGTCCAATTTATTTTGGTCTCCTTTTTGCCTAATAGTACTGGCCAGTAGTTGTTACTCAGTGTTTTGTTTTGTTTTGTTTTGTTTTGTTAATTATATTACCTCTAAGAAAAATGATTCTTGAAAAATTTTAATCTTCATTTACAAATCTGTCATAGAAAGGAAATATAGCCTAATGTATGTGATTCACAGGTTTCCTGTGAGGAGCAAATGAGGCAATAGGCATGGAAATGTTTGGAAAATGTTGTAAAAATACGATGGCCTTATTGTTGCTTATAACAAAATTCCAATAGAACTAACCCTCTTGGTGTCATATGAGTTTTATTGTGATAGAATTTCACCTTCACATATTTGTATTAATTAAAATAATTTCTAATATTAAAAGGCTGTTTTAAAATTTATATCCCTAATATTTTCAGTAAAACTGAAAATAAATAAGTTAAAAGATACTTATTACTGAAACATACTATGTTAAAAAATAGCTAAGTTTGAAAATGGGGCCGGCCCAGTGGCGCAGCAGTTAAGTTCACACACTCCGCTTTAGTGGCCTGGGGTTCACAGGTTCAGATCCCAGGCACGGACCTATGCACTGCTTATCAAGCCATGCTGTGGTGGTGTGTCATATAAAGTAGAAGAAGATGGGCACAGATGTTAGCCCAAGGCCAATCTTCCTCAGCAAAAAAGAGGAGGATTGGCAATGAATGTTAGCTCAGGGCTGATCTTCCTCAAAAAAAAAAAAAAAGCTAAGTTTGAAAGTGCTTTATGGACTAAATAAGGCATTTTCCTATACAAAATCTCAGCTATATGTGTGTATGTCTGTCTCTAGATATCTTCGATTCAGTAATATATATCAAATACTTTCTCAGTTCAGGCATTATGAAAGTAATATTATATTATGTAATATTATATGAAAGTAATATTATATTATGTAATATTCTATGAAAGTAATATTATATTAGTGAACCTTACTATCTAATAGTGCTTAAAAACTTTGCATATGTTATCTTATTTAATATTCACAATAAACCTATATGGTAGGTGCTATCATTATCCACATTTTATATAGGTAAATAATTTACCAGAGGTAATAAGAAACCCCCAGTTTCTTCAGAACCTGATCTTTGAACATGATGTCAGGGATCAGCAAACCATAGCCCCCAAAGCCTGGTTTTGTGAGGCCAGCTACATTTTTAGAGGATTGTTTTTAAAAAAGAAAGAAGAATATGTGATAAAGATGTATGTGGCCTTCAAAGCATAAAACATTTACTATCTGGCCCTTTACAGAAAAAGTTTCCCAATCTCACTATACAGTCATGCATCGCTTACCGACGGGGATATGTTCTGAGAAAGCTTTGTTCATTGATTTCATCGTTGTGTGAACATCATAGAGTGCAGTTACACAAACCTAGATAGTATAGCTTACCACACACCTGGGCTATATGGTACTGATCTTATGGGACCACCGTCATACATGCAGTCCATTGTTGACCGAAACGTCATTATGTGGTGCATGAATAGATGATTAAGATAAAGTCCCTGTTCTCAAGAAGCTCCCAATCTAAATAGTAGATTAACACACAACATTTAAAAAATCTGTTTTGTGAGGCAAAATGTGGTTAGTGATGTTATAAAGATGTAAACAAGCCCAAGGGATTGGGAGATACAGTCATTCTAGCCAGAAAAATGAGAAGAAATGGCATTTGAACTGGTCTTGAAAAAGTTATAAATGACCAGAAATCTTAGGTTCAGAATTCTGCACACTTGGAGTGCTTGATGAATGGTGATAAAAATGCTTATGTGCCTGTCATATCTTACTTAGAGTAGTGCCAAAGTATCAGAACCCTGGGGCATTATTTTTTCTTCTGCCCCTGATTTGCTGAATTATATGGAAGAGAGCCATTAACCATCTGCTTCTCAGTTTATCCTTTAGTAGAATGTCACTTAAAAATTGGTCTGATAGCTAATTATGTTACATTTCTCAAGGGACTCCAAAACAAATCTGATGGAGGGTGCTTAGTATTTTTTTCAGCTGTAAAAGTATGAAAATGATAGTGCTTTAGTTAAATAAACCTTGCATTTTGTATTCATTCTTAACTGTCATTGAATAGGCAAAACTGAAAACCAATGTTTACATTTAGAATAATTGCAATTTTTGTGATAGGTGTCTTATTTATAGGAATTTAACGTGTAGTTCTATAAAACATTAGCAATGATTTAGGAAAAACAATAAATAAATGCAACCATGCTTTTGAAGAATGTCGGCAAAAGTAGTCAAGTTGATATAGAATTGCTTGTTAGGAAATTTTTTAAATTGTATTCTGGAAATGACATAGGAGCATTGTTATTATTACTCAACTCTTCACTGGAAACAGCGGCAAGGATATAACAATGAATGTCACCCTGAAAGATTTGTACGTTTTAAATTAAGTACACAGGAAAGTATTAAACTACGTTCGGAGACGTATTTTCTGCTAACATAATTTAGAATAGGACAGTTAAATAATTAATCAAATGGTTGGATATGAAGGGATTTTTCTCAAAGAGAGAAAAGGATAAATTTCTCCATGTCAGTTGAACAATATTCCAAACACCAAAAATAAAGGCAGGGAAGGCATAAAGATTCCCGAATCCTGTAGTTTGTGCAGTTTGGCATCCATTGTGTGAGTAATAAATGTTCTGTCTATATTCATGACATTTTTGAAAATCTCATAATAGCTTCAAGCTCGTTCTTTTCTGAATATCATTAATATTAATATATAATTATTGAATTAATTAATGTATATATGGACAAATCACTGTTTCGTGGTCTGCTGTGGATGTAGAATTTAAATGAAATGTTTCTCATTTGATTAAATGAAATCTCTTTGAAATTTTTCTTAGTGTCAAAAGAAATATACATTAGTGATAAACAGCAGTTTTGGTTTCTGTGTTCTATGGTGGTGCAGATATTTTGTTTGGAATTGATTTTATATAAAAATGTATATTTGATGGCATTTTCAGTTGTTTAACAAAAAGACTAATTAATATATGTTTTACTATAACAACTGTAATATGCCCTTAACTATTTATACATATTCCTCTCTGTTTTAGTAGTGGAATTATCTATGTAATTGAGTGAAAACAGGAGTGGCCACAGATGCATAAGAAAGCACTTTTATAAATTAATGCATTTGGCATACAATTTCTTAAAGACTGCCTTGCGGTTCTGTCTCGTTGAAATGAATTGCCTGGGTCTTTAGAGTATGCTGAGCATATTAAAGAAAAAGGGGAAAAAAGAATCATTTGGAGACGGTTTGAATGAAGTCTTTGCATTGTGGCTAAAAAAGTGGTCTGAACCCTCTGTCTGTCCATGTCATTCTTTAAAAATAACAGGGAGAGAAATGATTCAACAGCTATATTTTGATGGAATTATCTATTGTCAAGGGCAAACTAGCATTTTAAAGCTATTGCTTTTTTGTAAAACATAATATGTTGTTATCCAGTTGCATTTTTAATTAGTTTAATTTAAATTAATCAAATGTTATTTTGTATCAGGGACCATAAGTAAGAGATACTTACAGAAAAAGACTATTTAATTTGTGGATTTTTTTAAAGGCCGTTGCTTTTTCTCTTGTACTTCTTCCTATGTTTAGGCTAGTGACTACTAGAAATAAGAAGGTAAAAGCTCAGACTTTGTTTTTCCGTATTTGTCATTTTATAATCTCTTTTGTCATTGGAATGTGAAACAACACATTTTTGTGATCTGTTACTCAATTTTCCAATTCAAAAAAGAGATTTGGACACATTTTTCCCTAGCAGCTCTAAATGGAAGAATTCACTTTCTCTCAGTGGCCGTTACATAGAACCGTAAGAATGCTGTAGTCAACTCTCTCCTAAATTAATTAAAACAGATGTAATTGTAGATAATTTAAAATGGCAAGTAGTCAAAAAGTTACTTTTCCTTCACTTCAAATAGTTTTATGCCATGCTGTGGTAACTTAACCCCAGGGTACACGAATGATGTGCCGAGAGGCCATAATCCACCATGTAAGACATACCTGAAGAAATAGAGAGCTTTTGTGTTTTTGTTGCATGATGCTGAACAGCTGTAACCACCAGCGAGCTTGCCCTTTTTGACAGCTGGCTAAATAAAGCATTTTAAAAATTGCGTGCTATTTGCCTCTGGTGCCTGGCATTCTTCAATTAAAAATTTAAATGTGTTCTTATCATCCCCAACACAAAGCTCACTTACGCAGTCCCGAATCTAGCGTGAGACACCTATTCTTGAATCCATTTTTTCAGAAAAAGTTCAATATGAAAATAAATCTGTACCGTGTCATGCTGGAATAAAGGAAAGCACACAGTAATATAATGGAGCCTGATCAAGCTACTTAGAGGGGCTTAAGTGAATGGTTGAAGCCTATTAATGGATATGAGATATCCATTAATTATATCAAAGCCATTTCAATAAAAGATTAATGTTGTTAATTTTAAGAGTTATTTTTGTTTTTGTTTTGTTAACAGTCTGGAGATAGTAAATAGGGAAAGGGGCTTAATTGCATGTTGCTTTGATGTCTTTTAAGCCTTAAAATTCCATCAGTTAGCAAAGAGTAAGAAACTGTTATATATGAGGGCAAATTTTATGTATCTGTTTTCTCTATCTGAAAGAAGAGTTTGGAAAAGCTATATTTCCACTTATATCAAATTGTAGCCTTCGTGTCGATATTGACCAGAAGATTCCTACAATTGTGAACTTGAAAACATCTACACTGAACTAGAAATTAAATACATTCAGGTAGAACAAGTTTCTTCCCAGAGGAGAGGTTTCAGGTAACCTATGACTCATGCTTTATTGAATTTAAACTGTTTCTCCATATAGCCTTACAGTTGGACTGAAAAAGCTTTTAATTTAATGGAATACCTTTTGTATGTCTAATTTGTGATAAGTTTTGCCTTTGTTAGTTGGTTAGAGGTTTTATTGAAACCTTTCCAGGCCTAGCTCCCTCTTCAGTCAAAGGAAACACCTTATCTTTCCCATCATTACTGATTTTTAGCAGTTTCTTTGGTATCATTTTTTTAAAAGAGCTTTCCTCATTTATTCTCTCCAGAAAACAACCCCAAGGGGAGATAGTATGATTTTTAATTAAAATAGGCCAAAAAGGAGGATTAGAAATTGTGTTAACTGGACAAGAGTGTCAGAAATCAGAATTTTATGGATTTAATTTCATCCAGATCATATTGTTCTGTTAATGCCAAATTTATTCATTGTATTTGGCATAATTATTTTTAAATAAATTTTTGAAGTATAAAGCAGTGAATACTTATTGCTGAAAAACCCAGAAAGTGTAGAAAATATAACAAAGAAAATAAAAATGCTACTTAAATATATGTGTGTATCTGTATTCTTTTTTGAATGCATATATTTTTTTAATTAATAGACTATTTTTTAGAGCAGTTTTAGATTTACAGAAAAATTTATTAGAAAGTTATCATATACTCTTTGCTCCTCTGCCTCCTCTTCCCCTCTCCCTCCATGGCCTAATTCCTTTATTAATATTTGCATTGGTGTGGTACATTTGTTACAATCAATGAACCAATATTGACATATTATTATTAACTAGTCCATAGTTTACATTAGGGTTCAGTCTTTCTATAGTATAGGTCTATGAGTTTTGCCAAATGCATAATGTCATGTATCCACCATTACGTAATCATACAGAATAGTTTCACCCCTAAAAGTCCTCTGTGTTCCACCTATTCACCCCTCTCCCCTTCCCCGCAACCTCTGGCAATCACTACTCCTTTTTCTGTCTCCGTAATTTTGCCTTTTCCAGAATGTCATATAGTTGGAATCATACATTATGAAGTCTTTTCTGACTGACTGCTTTTTAAAAAAAGTTCCTCTATGTCTTTTTGTGGCTTGACAGCTCATTTCTTTTTATTGCTGAATGGTATTGAATTGTATGGATGTACCATAGTTTGTTTATTTATTCACCTATTGAGGGGCATCTTGGTTGCTTCCAGTTTTTGGCAATTATGAATGAAGCTGGTATAAAAATCCATGTGCACGTTTTTGTGTGGCCTTAAGTTTTCAACTCCTTAGGGTAAATGCCTAAGAGAGGATTGCTGGGTTGTGTGGTAAGACAATGTTTAGCTTTGTAAGAAGCTGCCAAACTGTCTTCCAAAGTGGCTGTCTTAGTCTGCTTGGGCTGCTATAACAAAATACCATAGACTGGGTGGCTTAAACAACAGACATTATTTTTCACAGTTTTGTAGGCTGGGAAGTCCAAAATCAGAGTGCCAGCAAATTCAGTTCTTGGTGAGGGCCCTTCCTGGCTCACAAACGGCCACCTTCTTGCTATATCCGCTATATCCTCACATGATAGAGTGAGGAAGCTCTGGTGTCTCTTACTCTTCTTATAAGGGCACTAATCCCATCATGGAGACCCCACCCTCATGACCTCATCTAAACCTAATTACCTCCCAAAGGCACCACCTCCTAATACCGTCACATTGGGGGTGAGGGCTTTAACATGTGAATTTTGGGAGGACACAAACATTCAGTCCATAACAGTAGCTATACCATTTTGCTTTATTTCATTTTATCTGATTTAAACTTCTGTCGATTTGTTCACTTGTTTTCCCTCTTTCTTTCTCTCTCGCTTTCTTTCTTTCTCTCTCCTTCTCTCCCCTCCCACTCCTTCTCCCTCACTCCCTCTCTCCCCTTCCCTCCTCTTCCTCTTCCTTCCTACCTGCTAATGTAAATGGTGGTGTCTTTTTAATTTCAAATTCCAACTGCTCATTGGTAGCATATAAGAAAGCCATTGACTTTTGTAGATTAACCTTATATCTGGCAACTTTGATATAATTGCTTGTTAGTTCCATCAGTTCTTTTGTTGGTTCCTTGGGATTGTCTACATAGATGATCATGTCATCTGTGAACAAAGATAGTTTTGTGTCTTCCTTCCCAATCAGTATACCTTTTTTTCCCTTTTCTTGCCTTATTGCATTAGCTAGAATTTCCAGTTCAGTGTTGCATAGGAGTAGTGAGAGGGGACATCCTTGCCTTATTCTTGATCTTAGCAAGAAGACATCAAGTTTCTCACCATTATATATGATGTTAGGTGTAGGTTGTCGTTAGATGTTCGTTGTCAAGTTGAGGAAATTTCCCTTGCTGAGAGTTTCTGTCATGAACGGGTGTTGGATTTTGTGGAATATTTTTTCTGTATCTTTTGATATTATCATATGATTTTTCTTCTTTAACCTGTTGGTGTGATGGATTACATTAATTGATTTTTCATTATTGAAATTTTGAATTTCATTCTTGAATATTCATTATTGAATTTCATTAATTACATTAATTGATTTTTCAAATGTTGAACCAGCCTCAAGTAACCTGGAGTAAATCCCACTTGGTCATGGTATGTAATTCTTTTTATACATTTAGATTTGATTTGCTAATGTTTTCTTGAGAATTTTTTGTCTTTGTTAATGAAAAATGTTGGTCTGTTTCCTTTCTTGTAGTGTCTTGTGTGTGGTTTTGGTATTAATGTAATGATGGCTTCATAGAATGAGTTAGTGAGTGCTCCTTCTGCTTCTATTTTCTGGGACAGATTGTAGAGAATTGCTATCATTTGTTCCTTAAATATTTAGTAGAATTCACCAATGAAACTATCTGGTTGTGGTGCTTTCTGTTTTGGAAAATTATTAATTATTTATTCACTTTCTTTGATCTATATAAGCCCATTCCAATGATCTATTTCTTCTTGCATGAGTTTTGGTATATTGTATCTTTCAATGAATGAGTCCATTTCATCTAAAAGACCCAATTTGTGGGCATAGAGTTGTCCATAGTCCTTTATTGCTCTTTCAGTGTCCATGGGATCAGTAGTGGTGGTCCCTCTTTCGTTTCTGATATCAGTGATTTGTGTCTTCTCTCCTTTTTTCTTGGTTAGCCTGACTAGGGGTTTATTCATTTTATTGATCTTTTCAAAGAACCAGTTTTTATTTTTGTTGATTTTCTCTATGTCTTCCTGCTTTCAATTTCATTGATATTTTTTCTTCTCTGGACTTAGTTGACTCTTCTTTTTCTAATTTCCTAAGTTGAGTGATTGATATTAGCTCTGTCTTCTTTTTTAATGTATGCATTCGATGCTATATATTTCCCTCTAAGTACTATTCTTGTTGCGTTCCACAAATTTTGATGTTTATTTTCATTTAGTTCAAAACGTTTGTTAATTTCTCAAGACGACTTCTTTGACCCTTGTGTTATTTATAAGTCTGTTGTTTCATCTCCAAATATTTTGGGATTTTCTAGCTATCTTTTCATTAATGATTTCTGTTTAATTCCATTGTGGCCTGAGAGCATTTGTATGATGTCTCTTCTTTTAAATTCGTTAAGGTATGTTTTATAGCCCAGATGTGGTCTATCTTAGTGAATGTTCTCTGTGAGCTTGAGAAGAATGTGCATTCTGCTGTTCTTGGTTGAAGTATTCCATAAATGTCAGTTAGATCCAGTGTTGATTGATGGTACCATCCTGTTCAATTGTATCTTTACTGATTTTCTGTCTGCTGGTTCTGTCCATTACTGATAAAGTGGTACTGAAGTCTCCAACTATAATAGTGAATTGGCGTGTTTATCCTTGCAATTCTATCGGTTTTTACCTCTTCGTTTTTATGTTCTGTTGTTAGGCACATACATATTAAGGATAGGGTGTCTTCTTGGAGAATTGACCCTCTAACATTATGTGATGCCTCTCTTTATTGCTGATAATTTTCCTTGCTCCGAAGTCTGCTTTGTCTGAAATTCATAGTGCGACTCTAGCTTTCTTTTGATTAGTGTTAGCGTGGTATATCTTTCTCCATCCCTTTTTGTTTTGTTTTGTTTTGTTTTTTGAGGAAGATTGGCCCTGAGCTAGCATCTGTTGCCAATCTTCCTCTGTTTTTTTTTTATTTTTTCTCCCCAAAGCCCCAGTACATAGTTGTATATGCTAGTTGTAGGTCCTTCTAGTTCTTCTATGTGGGACGCTACCTCAGCATGGCTTGATGAGCAGTGAGTAGGTCTGCGCCCAGGATCTGACCTGGTGAACCCCGGGCTGCCGAAGCAGAATGCGCGAACTTAACCACTACACCACCAGGCCAGCCCCTCCATCCCTTTATTTTTAATTTATCTGTGTCTTCGTATTTAAAGTAGGTTTCTTGTAGACAACGTATAGTTGAATCTTGCTTTTTTTAATCCACTCTGACAGTCCCTGTCTTTTAATTAGTGTATTTTAGGCTACTTCCTCTATTCTGCCTTCTCTGGTTTTTTTTTTCTTTTTTTTTTTTTGTGAGGAGGTTCAGCCCTGAGCTAACATCCATGCTAATCCTCCTCTTTTTGCTGAGGAAGACCGGCTCTGAGCTAACATCTATTGCCAATCCTCCTCCTTTTTCTCCCCAAAGCCCCAGTAGATAGTTGTATGTCATAGTTGCACATCCTTCTAGTTGCTGTATGTGAGATGCCACCTCAGCATGGCCGGAGAAACGGTGTGTCGGTGCGCACCCGGGATCCGAACCCGGGCCGGCAGTAGCGGAGCGTGTGCACTTAACCGCTAAGCCACGGGGCTGGCCCCGGGCCTTCTCTGGTTTTAATTGATCATTGTATGTGATCCCATTTTCTCTCCTGTCTTAACATATAAATTGTAACTTCTTTTTATGTGATTGCCCTAGAGTTTGCAATACACATTTACAACTAATAAGTCTGCTTTCAAATAACACTATAATCACTTCATGGGTACTACTAGTGCCTTGTAACAGAGTAGTCCCGATTCCTCCTTCCCATCCCTTGTAATATTGTTGTCATTCGTTTCACTTATCCATAAGCTATGATTATCAAATATTTTGTTGCTGTTATTACTTTGAATAAACTGTTATCTGTTGGATTAATTAAGAATAAGAAAAAGATTTTATTTTACTTTATTCCTTCTCTAACACTCTTTTCTTTATATATATATGTACATATATACATATATATATGAATTTCTGACCTATATAATTTTCTTTCTCTCTGAAATTGGCAATAAATTCCCTCAATTTTTGTCTGAGAAAGTCTTTATTTCCTTCACTTTTGAAGGATAATTTCACTGAATACAGAATTCTAAGTAGATGATTTTATTCTTTCAAAACTTTAAGTATTTCATTCCATCCTCTTCTTGCTTGCATGGTTTCTGAAGAGAAGGCCAATGTAATTCTTATCTTTGTTCCTCTATCAATAAGGGGCTCCCCCCACTTCCCAACTTCTTTCAAGATTTTGTCTTTGATTTTCTGCAGTTTGAATATAATGTTCCCAGATATAGATTTGAGAGGGTGGTATTTATCCTGCTTGGTGTTCTCTGAGCTTCCTAGATCTTCAGATTGGTGTCTGTCATTAATTTTGGAAAATTCTCAGGCATTATTACTTCAAATATTTCTTCTCTTCCTTTCTCTCTCTTTTTTCCTCTGTTTTTTCCATTGCGTGTATGTTCACCTTGTGTAATTGTCTCACAGTTCTTGGATATTCTGTTCCATCCTTTTCATTCTTTTTTCTCTTTTGAGTCAGTTTTGTAAGTTTATGTCGTCTTATCTTCCAGCTCACTGAAGATTCTTTTTTTGGTCATGTCCAGTACACTGATGAGCCCATCAAAGGCATTCTTCATTTTGGTTACAGTGTTTTTGATTTCTAGCATATTTCCTTTTGATTCTTTCTTAGAGTCTCCATTTCTTTGCTTACATTACTCCTCTCTTCTTACATATTGCCCACTTTTCTCATTAGAGTTCTTAGCATATTAATCATAGTTATTTTAAATTCCTAGTCTAATAATTCCAAAGTCTCTGCCATATACGAGTCTGGATCTGATGGTTGCTTTGTCCTTTCAGTCTGAATTTTTTGCTTTTTAAGCATGTCTTGTAATTTTTTGTTGAAAGCTGGACATGATGTATTGGGTAAAAAGGAACTGAAGTAGGCCTTTTGTGTGAGGTTTTATGTTTCTCTGGCTACGAGTTAGGCTGTGTTTACCATTAGCTGTAACTGTGGTATCAGATGCTAGATTTTCTTACAGCGTCCTTATTTTTGTCTCCCCTGTTGTTTTTAGGTTTTCTTAGAGACTCCTTTAATAGGTAGTTCTTTTAGCTGTAATCCTTTGTTATTATTCAACATCCCTATTGGTATGGGAAAAGGGAAGTATTCAGGGCCGGCCCCGTGGCTCAGCGGTTAAGTGCACGCGCTCCGCTACTGGCGGCCCGGGTTCGGATCCTGGGCGCGCACGGACACACCGCTGCTGAGGCCGCGTCCCACATACACCAACTAGAAGGATGTGCAGCTATGACATACAACTATCTACTGTGGCTTTGGGGGGAAAATAAATAAATTTAAAAAAAAAAAAAAAAAAAGAAAAGGAAAGTATTCTATAGTCCTATGATTAGCTCTGTCTTTTAGTGAACCTGAGATGGGTATTTCCCTTCCCCTGGGTTGGTTAGGCTTTGGTAAAACCTCAGTTGGTTAAGCTCTGATAAAATAGTTTCCCTTGAAGGCAGGTCTTGTTAAGGAGAACAGAGAACTCTGTTGCAAATAAACTAAGCTAATATGTGAAAATTCTCTGAAACTGGAAAAAGTCCAATATGTTTTATTATAATGATAGTGATGATCACAAACAGAAATAACAAAGGATATGAAAATGTTAGTTTTAAATGTAATGTTTAATTCATTTTTATATGTTCTGTTATATATAGAAATATTCTAACTGAGACTCTTATAAATTCATTTCATTATCTACTTTAAGTTACTATACAACGTGAAACCTAGAAAATTCTAAATGAAGGAACAGACTGTGTCCTGGCAATGACATGTTTAAAACATGCGTAGCATAATTTCCGGTTCCATCAGGCTCTGTGTACATCGTGTAAAAATTGACTATAAATTCTGATATTATTTAATAACTAAAATATAGGTTCTGTAGTGTTTGTCACTCTTGAAGATAATTCTTTGGCTCCAGGAAATTAGATTCAACTCCCTGGAAAAGTGTGCAGTGAAATCATAACAGAATAACAAAACAAGAATATTATCTTCTTTCCTGTCATGTCCTATTTAGGTAGAATATACTTAAAAGATGGCTCATGGGGCCGGCCCAATGGCTTAGCGGTTAAGTGTGCGCGCTCTGCTACTGGCGGCCCGGGTTCGGATCCTGGGCGTGCACTGATGCACTGCTTCTCTGGCGTGCTGAGGTCGCGTCCCACATACAGCAACTAGAAGGATGTGCAGCTATGACATACAACTATCTACTGGGGCTTTGGGGAAATAAAGGAGGAGGATTGGCAATAGATGTTAGCTCAGAGCCGGTCTTCCTCAGCAAAAAGAGGAGGATTAGCATGGATGTTAGCTCAGAGCTGATCTTCCTCACAAAAAAAGAAAAAAAAAAAGATGGTTCATGGATCCAAGGCAGAATCCCTAATATATGTCTGAAGTATTGTGTAAGCAACAGGAATAGAGGTATTATATAAATATACCTTAGCAAGTATTTATATACCACTTTCCAGGTATTTGTTATCTAAGAGACTGGTAACGTTCTTAAATAAAGGCAGTACTTGAGTAGTATTGACTACTTTGCTTCTTAAAGCAGTAAAACTGGTGATATTCTCAAATCTCCAAATTTACTCATAACATTGAGATTGTGTTGCTGAATGGTGGGCTCACCTACTGTCTAGCTAAATGATGATTTCCTATTGCAGACTGTGGGATTCATGTTAATTACAGTACTTTATATATTAAATTCATATGTTCAGTTAAGCACTTATTTTGTGCTTTTTATGTTCCTGAAATAATAGTAGTTGCTGAGGCAACAGAATGAATAGATTAAGGTTTATGTCCTCACTCCAGACTTGTGGGGAAGACAGATACACACAAAAACATATAATACAGCTTGGTAAATGCAATGTTTTAGAGATAGGCACATGGATGGCTCTTAAAATTACCCTATGTTCTGAGAGTTAAATTCCTAAAATGTTGAATTCCTGAAAGCCAAAGGTTTACTATATACCAGTTATTAACTCCCCACACCCCATCTGATGGCATCTATTTGGGGAAATACAGCCCTTGCTGTCTTGTGTATATCATGTAACCACTCCTTCTCTCCTATACACGTGCACACACACACATTCACTGCTGTACAGGCCAAGGTGATTACTTGACCCTGGGAAACTAATCCTTTAGGCCAGGCTGTGCCAGTAAGACCCCTGGTGAGAGGTAATCTAATCTTGCAATTGAGCACTCTAGCTCTGGAGTCTGATAGATCTGGATCCTAACTCCTTTACTGGTCATCTGTAAGTATTCTTGCCCTATAGGGTCTTTTTGGTTATTAAAAGAAATAATATTTATAAGCATTTAGCATAATACTCAACACATGGTTTCAGTAAATGTTAGTATTATTACAAGACAGAGACTCTAGCTCATATGAGGGTGAGATTAAGTTGTAAAATCCTGTAGACTGAAACTGATATATACAAGATGGGCCCTAAACAAGAGAGAAGTCGTTAGCAGAAAGGAGAGTGTAGCTGGCCCCCACAGACCATGAGGCCACAGAGAGATGGTAAGAATTGCAGGTTTCCCATTTCCTATAAGATACAGTTGCACTTCCTGCTCTTTGTTTCTCGGCATCTCTCTTATATTCTTTCAGCAATCTCCTTTTTACTTGAGCTAATTTGACTAGCTTTCTATTTCTTTTTTTTATTATTATTATTTTTTATTTATTTATTTTTTTTTTGTGAGGAAGATCAGCCCTGAGCTAACATCCATGCCAATCCTCCTCCTCTTGCTGAGGAAGACCAGCTCCGAGCCAACATCCACTGCCAATCCTCTGCCTTTTCTTTTTCCCCAAAGCCCCAGTAGATAGTTGCACGTCACAGCTGCACATCCCTCTAGTTGCTGCATGTGGGACGCGGCCTCAGCATGGCCAGAGAAGTGGTGCGTCGGTGCGCGCCCAGGATCCGAACCCAGGCCGCCAGCAGCTGAGCGCGCGCACTCAACCGCTAAGCCACCAGGCCGGCCTCCACTTTATATTTCTTTTAGCCAATGATCTTTGACCAAAACAGTCTCAATAAATATTTTTTGGTTGTTTGATGTTGGTGAGAAGAAATAGTCATATACAAGTTTTGTTCTAACAAAACTCAACTATGTAGTACTAACTTCAGAACTCCAATATCATTTGTTATATAAATTTTATATTCTACTCTAACCAAGCAAGCAGTATCAGCAGGCATAAGTAATATTCTATTCTCCCTCCTATTATTCTTTTCTTATTTCTATGGTATATCTACCTCTTACCTCCATACTGCAAGGAAAAGAAATAATAGTTTGTTGGTACACCAAGAAAAAGCATGCTTTAGAGCCAAAAGGTAGTGTAGTCTTATCTTATATGTGTCGTTTCCTATGCATTGAAGCCTAAGAAGGGCATTTTGAGTCATATCACTGATTCGTCCAGTTCAGTACTCTGAATTAACAGTAGTTCTCAGTGACATTTTAAAGGAGATATAGTTACCATCCATGATGTCAGAGTCTAAATATTCATATTTTCTCCCAAACATATCGTTTCTGGCTTTTATCTTCTCTTGGTATAATGAGTTCTGTAAGAATTCTAGCTGTCGTGTAAAATTAGGCTGTATTTTATGTATTCTTAAACTACTTCTTTCAAGCACCAGTGAAAGGTCCTTAATTTTAAGATTTGGTGAACTCATTCTTGAACACTTTGTCTAAATTTTTCATGATATTATAGGCTTTGAACATATCCCCTCTCACCTTTCATCATTTCAGATAGAAGAGAATCATCCTGTTTTGGTTTGGAAGATCTCCATCCTCTTAAATAATATTATTTTTCTTTATTCTTGAGATGTTGGTAGTTGAACTGCACAAATCTATTCATATATAAACACAATTGTGATTGTCCCCATTTGTGTATGTTCAACTTAGTAATCTGTTGAATTGACTGAAAAATTACTTTGTATCACCTTTAAAAGTTCTTTCTCTGATGGTTTTTAATCTTTTGGAAATTCCACTGACAAGTATAAAGTTAATTATTATAATAAGTCTGAAATTTGTTTCTGGAAATATAAAATATTTGTATTTATTTTGTGATTCATTTTGAATATCATCAGTTATTATGTTCTGAATTTTGGATCAGATCATCAAGAGTAGATGCTTCAATTTATAAGATCTTCATGAATAAATTGAAATGTATTTATTTATTTATTATTATTTTTTTTTAATAATTATTTATTTATTTGTTTATTTTTCCCCAAAGCCCCAGTAGATAGTTGTATGTCGTAGTTACACATCCTTCTAGTTGCTGTATGTGGGACGCGGCCTCAGCATGGCCGGAGAAGCGGTGCGTCAGTGCGCGCCCGGGGTTCCGAACCCGGCCGCCAGCAGCGGAGCATGTGCACTTAACCGCTAAGCCACGGGGCTGGCCCAAAATGTATTTATTTTTATTTATTTCTAAATATACCACTTAAATTATAGGAGGAAATATTTTTTAAGGATAGAAGTATTTTAGATTGCAAAATATTTTTTGCATTAATGTTTAATAGTTGGAAATAAATATATAAATAGATAATAGGGAGAGTGGTTTACAAGTTTAATACATCTCTTTATGATAACTTTGCTTCCAGATGCTTTTTTTCTGAAGTAGCCTATTTCTCTTTCATGGAAAGCTTATTCTATGATTATTAAGAAATAAGACTATCATAGGTTGGCTAATTCACATTCTCTTTTTACAATCAAATTGTGAAAGTATTATTAACTCTTAAGCATGAGCTTTAAGTTGACTAAAAAGCACCCTAATTGTTTCATACAAATAATTTAAATTTTAGATAAGCTGTCTTTAGCTATTATTTTTGTTTCTTTGGGGATCCCAATATGAACCCAAAATAACAATGAATGAAATTGTTTTCTTAAGCCACAATTCACATCTACTAATTGCTTTATTTGTGTACACATGATCAGTGTTTGAAATTTATATCCTTTACTTAATATTAAATTCCTAGATCTGGTGTACGCTGTAGGGAGAGATCTGGTCCATTGGAGTTACCTTACCTCTCCCTTTGTCTTGCTACTTAAACTCATACCTAGAGTCCCGCCCCTCCCTCTTTTTTTTATTCCATGAAGAGTCACTTTAGCTTTCTCTGAAACTTTAAGGTAATGAAGTAGAGATGGAGTAAGACTTCAAACTCTGGAATCAGAATGACTGGGTTCAACTCCCGTTTCTGACTGCAAGCTGGGCGACCTTGAGCAAGTTACTTAACCTCATCTATAAAAGAGTAATAAGAGAGTACTCACCTCATAAAGACTTTGTGGATTAATTGGGATAATGTATGGAAAATGTTTAGTGTAGTACCTAGCATATAGTTGGTGTTCAATAAATGTTAGCTGTTAATTCAACTTACTGGTAGAGAACTGGGGCAGTGAGGGGGTAGATGCAGGAGCTATTTTAGAAGTGGCTTTTAGCATGAGTCTTTGAGAAGGGATAAAGCATACGGAAAGAACAGACTCTGGAATCTCATGCCTATCAGAATCTTTACGACTTAGATGAAGATAGGATTATGGTAAAATGGTGGCCTCTGATATGGAGATCTACCAGGTAAAGACTTTGTGGCCTATTGATAGATAATTATCTACAAGTTGAAAAATATGTTGCATATGATGAAAAAGAGTAGATAACCTTCTTGGCAATGGAGTGACAGAAGTATTCCTTTGCAAATTGTAGTCCAGGTTATAAAGAAGGTTGTGGTGGTGCCGTCCCTGTTTTCAGCGTAAATGAAACATTTCATGGGAACCATAGCGTTAAGTATCAAATCTGTACAAAGTATTATCGTTTTTAAGCAGTAACAAGCAAAAGACTACTTCTCACCACCTCAGACATCTCCTCTTCGCCCTGTTTGCTACGTTTATCTTCCTCTTTCCTCCCCATTCTCTGCTCCATTAGTTAAGGTTTCATGCCTTTTGCTCATAGTTCTTTTTCTTCATTTATGGATATCCCCTGCTCTTCCCCCAGTTAAACCAAAAAAGAGTAAAATATGGCCATATTTTGAGTAATGTCTTTGGGTAAAATATAGCCATCTTTTGAGTAATGTCTTTACAGTATTTATCTCAGCTATGCCACCAGAAGCTATAGATTGTAAAGTATTACCTCTCTTTCTAGAGATGTAACACAACCCAGAAGAGGAGAAAGGGAGGGTCAGGTGACTTATACCAGATTGGCAGCAGCAGTGACAGCAGGAGCTGTGGCTTGGCACATAAAGCCATACTCCACTCCCATCTTCTTTCTTCCACAGTGGAAGTGACGGCAGCTGGGAAAGAGGATGTAGTCTGCAGTCTGAGATGGCAGCATGAGTTAAAGATGGGAATGATGGCAGGGTGACTCTTGGAGCTGCTAGTACTTTGTGGATTGGTCTAGCATATAAAATGAGGGAGATGTGCTGCTCCAATCCCTGTTTTAGTAGGTCAAGATGTTTGTTTATTTTATCAGCAATTTGTATAGTCCTTTAGCGCAGTGCTACACTTGATTAAGTTGTCTTCTCTCCTCACATCCCACAAAAGTTGTAACTGTTTTGTTGTTATTTCCTTCTTCCAACATGACTCTATATTTTCATTTTCTTCTCTCATGATATAGTCAGGATTTCTAGTTATAATCTTATATCTTAGGGCATAAGGATTGACCTTTACCCTATCATTAGGAAACCCAAATTAGGCCTTCCTGATTTAACGTAATTGAATAATTTAGCAAAAAAAATTACAGGCAGCTGTAAATCCAACATCAAACATCACATTCCTAACTCTTCAACTATGTCCTAATCACAAAGACAGCTACAAAATTCCTCCAAAGCAAAAGGAAATGAAGCTTGCCAACTGACAGCTCTGTCCTGTGAGATCCTCACAGCACACCTTTCACCTCTTTCACGGATTCTCATGGAATAAAAGGCTGTTATTACCTTGAGGTCCTTCCTCCTGGCTTTTTCTTTCAAGAAGATGTGACATGTGATGAAGGAATAAGAGGAATATTAGATAGAATTGTGATTTTTTTGTGAGAACAGGCGAAAGAGAGGTTGAGGTTTGGCTGTTTAGTAAATTTGATGACATTAAGCCTTGTCTTTGTTTTCACTGCTTTCTGTTCCTCTAGTCTCTTGTTTCTTGCCAATGAGAAAAGCTGTTCTAGGATTCTTTGGGATACTTTGGGTTGGAAGGAGGTTCTAAGTTAGGAGAAAGTACTAAATTATTAAAAAGCAAACAAAAACTCCCTTAAACCTCTAGCTGTGGACTTATACGGCCTATGCAATCTGAATCAAAGAAACTGTTGGCAATATCCCCTTTATGAGCAAGCTGTCTGTGGACTGTTTGGAACTTCTTGGCAAAGTGACTTATATATGTATATAAAAATTAATTGACTAACTTTGTTTCAGAAACATTAAGAATAACTGCAGGGAGCCTTCTGTTTAGAGGCATGAAGCAAACAAATCTCTTTGGTCTTTTTTTCTTTTGACACTGTCCTGCCTGCCTTATCCTGAACTGCATAACTCACTAAGACATTACATATTTTCCATTAGCCATTCTTTTAGCCCCCTATCCAGAGTTAAGTCTGTCAGAATATCATTGAGGTCAGTGAACCATGAATCTAGTTGCCTTTGCAAGGCATTTCTGTTCCTAGTAAAAGCAGCACACACTTCATGAGAATGCCACACAATCATCCCGATAGTGTGATATGCTAATTCTTAAGAATGCTGCTAACACTGCACTATGTTTCATATGATTGAATTTAGAACTTTTCACTCAATTGGTTGAAGGCTTCAAACTGGCAGTAATAACAGTCTTTTGAGTTGTTGTTAAGTAGAGCAGTGATGGAATTCATATGGCAGGCGACAGTTGCTCATTCAAGTTCAAGAAGAGATCTCTATCAGCCGCAGTAGTTGAAAAGCAAAAGGAGAGTAGCCCAGATGTTCACTCTGTAATAGTATATCTTTCTTCCATATTTTAAATGAGAACGGAGCTCAGTCATTAAATGAGAATATAAATATTAATGTCATCATTGTTAAAATCCCAAAGAACAGACCTCACACGTTTATGTGATTTTTTAAATGGCCATCTTTTGTGTCCAAGTAAAATCAAGAAAGCTCCCCCAACCTCTGGAGGTCTCCCCATAGCTAGTTAGCTTTCAGTCTTGATCTACTTTTCCTCTTGCCTGCTCTAACAAGTCTCAGAGAGTTTAGTAAGAATTTAATGAGAAGTCCAGATAGTCTTTGTGGATATAACTTAAGCATACAAATTCCTTGCTGTCGTGTGAGCAGGAGGTATTACTAGTTTAGACAACTTACTGCTATTCTGTGCTTTCACTATAGAACGGAATTTTGGTCAAATTAGTGATGATAGAATGTCAAAACTTTCAGATGGCTCGAGTTACTGCTCTTCAGTTTGAACATTTGTTGAATATTTTGAAAACCTAAAAGCTGCTCATTATTCTGTTGCCTATGGTATGAATAATAGTATGAATAAAATTTACTTTGGGTGTATATCTTGTATCTCCCTATATCTAGTATATTTGGGAATATATCTTTGGCTCATTGAAATGGGGCACTTGGATATATTTTTTAGAGAATATGATGTTTTGGCAAAGAATCTCTTCCTGGACCATACTGTAGCCAACTTCTTGAGAACTGTTCAGCAGAATTGATCCCAGGATAAAGAACTAAGATTTTTTTGAGAATTACTGTGTGTCAGGCATGGTGCTCAGCTTTCTCCATGCAATCTCTCATCCTTAAAATAATTTGATGAGTAAGATACTATTATTAATCCCATTTTACAGATGAGTAAGGTGCTATTATCAATGCCATTTTCCAGATGAAGAAACTGGAGTGAAGTTAAATATATTTTATCCAAGGTTACACAACTGTTAAGTGATAGAGGATTTGAACGCCAGTTTTTGTGATCCCAAAGCCCATACTCTTAATCACCACATGCTACAGTCAAGATACTGCATGAATAGGCATTTGCCTTACAATGTTTTGTTTGATGTCTCTCCCTGCTCCAGCCTCAAATAGGGCTATGAGTCCCAGCAGTTGGCAAGTCTTTGGAATGAGTGTTGGGTATGTTGGCACCTAGCAGCTATAACCATTCAAAGCTACCCTTAGAAAGGGAATTAAACTCCTTCTACCCCTCTGTACCTATTTTGGAGAAGTCCGGACCTATGTAGGTATTGAGGAAAACCTTGTTAAGAGGCTTGAATTCAGAAAGCAGACAGCTTTTCTGGTTCACCAAAATGTTACTAATAATCCCCTCCTCTCCTCAAGTGACATTTAAGTTCTAGGTAGTGCTGTCTTATTGGAGATTTTTCTCAACTGGGAACCCTATTCCAAACCTCTTTGCCTTGACCATTCTGAGCTCTCTGAGTTCTGCTTCTCTCACAAGTCAGTGTGATAACAGTTGCTAAGTAGCAACTGAAGAAAGAAGGCAGTGAATGGAGAAGAAAGCTCATGGACTGGGACCCAAAATCTTTTCCACCCTTGAGACGTTTTTCATTATAGCAGAACCTATTCATTTGTGGTGGATGTTAAGCTTCTCAAGCTCTTTCTATTGAGCCTGCTCAAGACTAATAATACTAATTGACTAGCTCCAGGACTCATGTCTCTGTCATATGTCACATGGAATGATGACAGAGTAGAGCTATTAAATGGGGCTGTTATGAATTGACTAGCAAGGAAGAGGGCTCCTCTAGAGGTACTTGCCTACAGCTATGGAGATCCTCCCTTTCAAAGAGCTATCTATGCTCCTGGCAGAGGGCTATATGTATACTAATAAGCCTTTTGAGTCTTATCTGCCCTTAGCAAAGAGAATGACCTTGTAAAACAGGATTATCAACAAGAAGAGGTAGTCTTGAATATGAGTCTCTGAAATAATTAGTAATGACTGTATCAATATAGTTGAACTGGGCCATCAATTGTATAATGCCCAGGCTAGTTTGCACTGATTCTTTACATATGAATAGTTCTGACTTATAACTTATACATATAAAACATTCTCTTGCTGCAAGATTGATGCAGAGCATTTTTTTTACAACACTGAATTCTTAATAGAATGGCAGGGCACTCTTGATTGATCAAAGGGGCCATACTTAAATCCTTTAAAAGGATTCCAGAAAGCAGAATGTAATATAAGTAATGGAGTAAACACTGAAGTCTGATCCTAGCCCTTTTATAGCTGTAGTACCTTTGAGAAGTTCACTTAACCTCTCTTAGTCTGTTTCCTCTGTAAAATGAGGGAGTTTAAATAAATCTGTTTCCCAAATTCTGAAACCTACCGCAGATTACTCGAGATGATTTTTGGTGGCACGTGAGATAATTTCAAGCAGTTTCCTGATAAAACATTAAAATAAACATTGAATCACATAGTTGAGAAAGTTATTCCTTTTTCAGTCTTTCTGATTATGTCGACAAAGTCTCAGTTTGGTATCAAGATATGTCTTTGATAGTTCTTTAACACTGGATAATTGTTTGGGGGTGGAGATAGGTGAAAAGCCTCCATTCCTCAAGAGTTTCTATAGAGGGGAAATCACTTCCATTCCTTAGAATGGAAAAGTACAGAAATACTATCTTGCTCTGTTTACCTCATTTCCCTTCCACTTGGACAGAAAGTAGTGTGTTATACAAGTGGTGAGTTCGGGAGGAGGAACCACGCGCGCGAGGCATAGCTCTAAGAAAGCTTCTCTCGTGGTGTGGCCCATTCTCAAAAGGCATGCTCCTTCTGCTCCACCGTGTCGTAGGCCTTCGTTGACAAACTGCTTAGCCTGGGTGAGAACTATTAGGAAACCCATGGGACCGTAAATCCAAACACGAAAACCACATTCTCTCATTCGTCCTTATTGGTAATCAAGCTGATATTTTGATTGCCGTTTTATTCCTCTCTCTGTTTCTCATTTGGTTTCAAACTCATAGGAGATGTAAGAGGAAAAGCAGTTATCACTCCTTAAAACCTCACTAAGAACCTCCTTTTTTAATAGAAATCTGGCTTGAGCTCAACACCCTTCATAAGCAAAGCTGTGTAGAATTTAATAATATGGTTGTGTTTTCAGTGAAGTTATATTTATAATTACCATCTATAAAATAAATTCATTTAAGTTTTAAAAAGTGAATTTTTAAAACATTACATAGTACCGATGGTACATGGGCATGGTAAAAATTACAAAAGTGATACATAAATGACTAAAGTTTAGAAAACACTGAATAAGATGATCTCTACGATCTGTTCCAGATTTAAATTCTGTTCAATGTGTATTCCAATAACATAAAAAAATGGTTATGTGATAAACCGGGTAAAAGAAGGGACCTTCTAACATAGCATGTACTATGTTATTTTCTTTCACTTTGAAATATATCATTATTGAGGAAGCTAAACTTTTATTCTATGGCAATTTGTTTATTTATAAATATCAATACCCTTTTCTTAATATTTTACTAGGCAGTTGAGTATTGATATCTTTTTGATAGCATGGTGGTGATGGTATTTTGTTTTATTTTGTTTGTTTTTCTTTCACTGAAAGCAGTCTAGTTCTGGGTGAGGTTTTTGAGCTAGAAATCTTGGAGGACAAGAACCATGTCATCACTGTCTGCTCTGCCCAGTACAGTGTTTGGCATACTAGTGTTTGATAAATATTTGAACAAGTGAATGAATGAATGAACAAAGAAGCAACAAAAATAAACTGAGTTCTTTGTCTTGAAGGTATAGGCCTAGTTTGCATTTCTTTCTGAAAGCTGTCGGTAGGGCTAGCTGTAAGGAAGTTGAGGCCTTGGGGCAATCAGACAGTAATATTTTCATGTAAGCGAAATTTGGAGCCAGTACTTGTGGAACATTTAGAATAACCTTGTTAGGAGAAATCACAAAAAGAAGGTAGCCCTACTAATTTTGCTTTTGTTTATGGTCGTATATGAGAGGCTAGGGTCTTCCTTTCTTTCCAAGCTCTTTATTTTTTATAAAAATAAGAACTACCTTTCTCTCTCTCATTCATGTACTACTTCTCTTATCATCTCCACATCAGGGAAAGCACCCCAATTTTCCTTGCCTTAGGGAGACTAATTTAAAATGCAGCTCACTCTTTCCCCAGACACTCTTAATTACAGTTTCTGTTCTGATGAAGTTACCCAACTCTTTTTTACTGGCACACTAGATGAACTGCAATACTGGTGGTAAATTTTTTTATTGCCGTTTATTCATGCAACAAATGTCATATTTCAAGGGGTTTGTTCTAAGAATCCTGAAATGAATTTTACATATCAGAGAGAGAGAATATTAACCAGACATTTTTAATTCTTAGTTATACCAACTGACGTTATAATAACCATGCTTTGAGTGATTACATTCCCAGATCATGTAATTTATTTTAAAACATTTTGCGTACATGCAGAAAAACAGAATTTGAGGACTCTGTTTCATTCTGGTGAATACATCTTAAATGTGTGCTAGGTTTATTCTCTACAAGTATATTCTTTCTTTAATGGTCCAGTGATTAACTCTGATTCTAATTCGTTATGCACAATGACAGCATCCTAACTGGAGTTATTTGGCATGTTCAGGTTTTAATATTTTCTGTTACTGAAAATTTAATTCTGTACATTTTATATTTGTGAAATCTCTCTGCCTGGTATCTTCGTGTTCTGTTTATTACTACGTGGTCTTTACTGTGTAAAGTAAACTCTAGGGATGCTTGGTATCACATTTTGGTTTATTCTTATTGTATTATAAAGTTGATAGGACAGCAGTAACATTAATGATAGCTAGAAGTTGGATTCTGAAACTAATCATCATCTATAAAAATTAGCATCTAATCTGTGTCCTAACTTTCAATTAGTATCCAGGTAAACAATCAACACAGATCTATTATTATCATAATTGAGAATATAATAGGTCTATTTTGGCCAAGAAAAAAAAGACTTTAAAATTATCTAATTTTTTTTGCTTCTAAAGATCTAGATTCTTGGCTTATAATTGTAATCTTTAGATATCTCTAGAGTCATTGTGCTCTGTCATGAAAGTAATGCAAGAGCCATTTGCTATAATGACAAGCTGGAAGTTTTGAGAACACTGTATTGTCTAGTTCAAAAACAACAACAATTACAAAAACAGAACTTTGCCTAGCTGTCTGTGTGCACTGGCAATATGGTTATTCTCTGATTAGATACTTTGACTGCTGGATACTATCCTTATCTGGGGTCTGAGGTGTTGATGTGGCAGCATATTATGATAGGAAAAAAAGGCCATGGATTTGAGAGGTAGACCAACCTGAATGTGAAATTCAGTTCTGTCTCTTTTGTGCTAGTACCTTGGGCAAGTTACTTAACTTCCTCTGTAAAGTAAAAATTATAATACTTCTTTAGAGTTGCTATGAGGATGAAAGCACCCAGAGTGAGTTCTTGTTAAATGGTAGTTGAATGAGGAATACAGTGTGGTATGTTGTTGATATTTTCTCAGGTGAAGTAAAGGACAAAAATGTTCAGGTGGTTGAGCTACCCATTGTAGACAGTCTTCATCCTCGTCCTCCATATTTACCTCTGGCTGTACCAGAAGACCTTGCAGATCGACTTGTACGAGTCCATGGTGATCCCGCAGTGTGGTGGGTTTCCCAGTTTGTCAAGTACTTGATCCGTCCACAACCTTGGTTGGAAAAGGAAATAGAA
Organism: Diceros bicornis minor; assembly: GCF_020826845.1. Lineage (NCBI taxonomy): Eukaryota > Metazoa > Chordata > Mammalia > Perissodactyla > Rhinocerotidae > Diceros > Diceros bicornis. Next base: position 14,597,558 of record NC_080763.1, read on the forward strand.
GAGGCCACCAAGAAGCTGGGCTTCAAACATCCAGTTATTGGGTAAGAATCTGATTTGTTCCTCATGAAATGATACGTAGTAGCAGGGATATATACCTTTACAATATGTTGTGAGCTTTACAATATATAGTTTAATTTTCATAATCTCACCCAAAAACAGAGGTTCCAGAGTTCACCTTAGGCCATAGGGAGATCATTCTTCCTTTGTTCGCTTAGAACAGCTGAGTCATCATACTTTGTCACCTTTATTCATTTATTCATCCAGCAAATGTATTAAATCCATGTTTCTGAAATTAACTGTCTCTCTTGGGGAAACCAGCAAAATTTTATTTTATTGGGAGTGTTTTTGGGTATTATACATGACTCCTGTCTTACCCTAACCAGGGCCATGAGATGAAACTGTTACATCTATAGCTTTTCTGTTGAACCTTATTCTTAGGCTTCTTTAATTGCCACTGGTGATTATTTCTCATTTTTGATGTTCTGGGTTTTTTTTCGGTCCTGGAAGCTACTTGGAGAATAAGAATATCATTTGTAATATAAGATAATGTTAAAATTATTATTTAAAATTATCTCTGGGCCCACTTGGGAGTTATGTACATATGTATTCAGGCTCATGCTTATGTTAAGGGAGATGTATCAGGAAATCCCAGGAGCAAGAAAAATCCAGTAGAGCATCTTTGCTCACAAGCATGAGTTCCTGTACACATACATAAAAAGTTAAGGAAAGGGGCTGACCCGGTGGCGCAAGCTGTTAAGTGCGCGCGCTCCGCTGCGGCGGCCCCGGGGTTCGCTGGTTCGGATCCCGGGCGCGCACCGACGCACTGCTTGGCAAGCCATGCTGTGGCGGCGTCCCATATAAAGTGGAGGAAGATGGGCACAGATGTTAGCCCAGGGCTGTCTTCCTCAGCAAAAAAAAAAAAGAGGAGGATTGGCGGATGTTAGCACAGGGCTGATCTCCTCACAAAAAAAAAAAAAAAAAAAAAAAAATGTTAAGGAAAGAAGAGTTTTCCGTCCCAATGCCAGATTTCACACGATGGAAATGTTCTTTGCCTAATGGAAAGAATATTGGACTGAGAGTTAAGTGACCAGGGTAATATTCCTGGCTTTTCCCTAATTCTGGGCCAAGTTTCTTAATAATAGAATCAGACTTTGATTTTCCCATCTGTAAAATAGGGAAGGTAATACCTGCCCTAAAAATGATAATGTGATCATATAAGTTTGGGAAAAGGATTTTAGTTCTTTGGAAAAAAATGCACTGTGAAACGTTATTACCTTTCAGAGAGACTGATGCTTAAATAATTCCTGAAAATAGACTTGTAGGCTAGACTATGGCATTCTATAGCTTATCCTGTTTGTAATACAGTCAGCTATTGATTAATATTAATATATGTGTTGATTCATTCACTTAGTTGCAGAACATTTATTGAATACCTGCTACTATGGAGGACAGGGATTAATTTTTTTTAAATGGCTCCTTCCAGCTCATTACAGTCTCTGGGAAGAGACTTATACAACTAATGTTATATAGATAGAATGTGATAAATACCCTGAGAAAAGCATTAAAAGTATTATGAGAGATCAGGGAAAGGGAAATGTACTTCCAGCTGGATCAGGAAAGGCTTCATAGCTGCAGTGTTTGAACAGAATCTTGAAAGATGGAGAAAGATACAGTTTAGTAGTTAAATTGCCAAAATACCTTCAACTTCATTATCTCATTGATCCTGTAACACATTCCTGTGAAGTGGGCAGAGATAACCATTTTACAGGTGAGGAAACTAAGAAAAGAAAATCTCTGCCTAAAGTTCTAGAGTTGATAAAGGCAAAAGCAGGACTTAAACCGTCTTAACTTTATTTGGATTTTCTGTACTTTTACATACTAGAAAGCTACCCTTATTAATTTTCTATAGACTATCCACCATATTGAGAATTAGCCAAATGTAGAAAATTGAAGTACCACAGACAATTAAGTTATTTGCACATTGAGGTAGTGTGCTATAATGGAGGAGAAGCGCACTAGGATTCAAGGATCTGGGGAGGTCCAGCGGCCGGCCTGGTGGCGCAAGTGGTTAAGTGCGCACGCTCCGCTGCGGTGGCCCGGGGTTCGCCAGTTCGGAACTCTGGGCGCACACCACTTGTCAAGCCATGCTGTGGCGGCATCCCATATAAAGTGGAGGAAGATGGGCATGGATGTTAGCCCAGGGCCAGTCTTCTTCAGCAAAAAGAGGAGGATTGGCAGATGTTAGCTCAGGGCCAATCTTCCTCACGAAAAAAAAAAAAAGGATCTGGGTGGGGGTCCCATCTAGCTTGCACCACTTGACAAGTTATGTGACTTTGGGCAACTTACTTGATCATTCTGGACCTTCATTAATTGCCACTCTTTCCTCATTTGTTTAAAAAAAAAAAAAAAACTAGGGTACGTGGTAGGTATCTAAGGTTTCTACGAGCACAATACCAAGCAATTAGATTTTTGTATTTACCCATCATTCATTCATTCATTTATTCATGTGTTTGGTGCAATTGGGAATAAATAAAATCAGATTCCTTGCCTCGAAAGAGCCTGATATCTAATAGTGAATATCAGGCTAGCACCCAAATAACTTTTACTTTTGTGAAGACTGGGTTAGAAATGTTTATGAGAGCAACCAGCCCCCCTTTGCCTTAATGTTGTCTTTTTGTTCACTCAAATGTCCTCAGAAGCATCAGTTTCCTTAACTGTCAGATGAAAGAGTTACATTAAATTAAATGACTTTCAATATCCTTCACAGGTCTAACATTCTCATTCTTCCATAGAGATTCCATTATGGTCCTCTCTCAAATTATTGCTTCAGGCCTAATTTCAGGAGTATTGAGAATTGCTGAGTAGTACTCTGCTGCTGTCTCAAATGCTTATCCTCTTCCTTTGATTTTTCCCTCTATTATTATAGCTCTCCTTTGTTTTTATTTTCACTTTCATATATCCCACCACACATCTTCCCTTCTGTCTTATCTTCATATGTATAGAACTTACTGACACCTATTCTAAATGTTAGAGCTAAAGAAAATACATGGTGAAATCAGAATATCAAATAGTGTTTCTTCTCATGAAACCTTTCAGTGGAATTGTTGTGTCTGTCCCACTTCATCTCTATAGAGCACAATGAACAATTCCAATTTCCCAGGAGAAGCAGTGATTAAGAAGGATGTGGGAATGAAAAGATGATAGAATAGGTGTTCATATGACAGTATTCACATCCAGACTATAGGCGGGAATGCCAAGGAAGGAAGAGGCATCAAGATGTCAGAGTAACTCCAGTGAAATCAAACCCTCACTCCAGATTCATAATAAAGGGCTGGCCTTTGGCTTGACCTAAGGCATGCCATATACTGTGACCTAAAGGGAAACAAATCTCCCTTTTTTCTTTTCCCACATATGACTAGTGGTTTAGTAATTTGGGGGGGGGGGGATGTGAGAAGGGCAAAGTTAAGGAGAGTTTTAATTTATGAAAACAAACTATGACTATTCTTATTTTTATTAAAATTATTTTGGAAGCACTAAAATGGGAGGAGAATGCTGTGGTAGTCAATGCCTTATTCAGTGCAGAACAATGTAAATCTGTGTCCCCAGTTTTATGATTTTGGAGCTTTTCTTAAATAGGACAGATGAGATCAGTATCTGCTTGTATTTGATAGAGTGAAAAACAGAGAAAGGAAATTCCTTATGCATACAACAAAATGGCAGGGATGGCTCCATGAACTTAAAATAGTAAGAACCCTTCAAAGGTTTTCCTGCCTTGATTGTGCTGTAGGAAGAATCCATGCAGGTCTGTGTTTTCCTCAAACAACTTTAAATTCTCTAAGCCGGCAGTTACAGTGACTATACTGGGTAAAATGAAGAAAAAGAAAACTTGGCATCAAAATGTTACAAACAATGTATTTAATGTTCTGTAATAACAACTGTGAATCTTAGTATCATTTGTTGTCAAAAATCTTAAAAGTTAAATCCAGTTCTTTCTGGAAGGCTGGTTGGTATTTTGCTGCCTGGTATGTAGTATAACTCTGGAATTTCCCATTTATTCCTGATGTGCCAATTACTTTCTCTATAAGAAAACATTCTTCAAAGGCTTTACTTATTTTCTAATTCCCCTTGTATTATGTTAACATGCAAATAATGTTTAGAATATATGTTTGAATTTTTTAAGTATTTTATTTTTTCTAATGGCAAAAATGAAAGAAAAATTGGTTTAAAATGTCCATGTTGCCACCATGAATAGGAGTGTAAAGTTGAATACCCTAAAAGCACCCAGGGGATCAGAACATTATCAGCAGAATCTGACTTACTCCCTCTGCCCCCCAGAGTCCATGTCAGACGCACAGACAAAGTGGGAACAGAAGCAGCCTTCCATCCCATTGAGGAATACATGGTGCACGTTGAAGAACATTTTCAGCTTCTTGCTCGCAGAATGCAAGTGGATAAAAAAAGAGTATATTTGGCCACAGATGACCCTTCTTTATTAAAGGAGGCAAAAACAAAGTAAGTTAGATGAACTAGTAATTCTGGAGTGGGACTGTCTCTTTTCAGTTGAAAGGAATCCTTAATTCCCATGACTTGTAATTCTTGTTATAATATTATTACTGATTATTGGGGTTTTTTAAATTCAAACAACTGTATACTTGTGTAATGGTTAATACAATCAAAGCATATTTGAAGTGCTGGCAAGGTGTAGATTTCATTCGGAAGCCTCTTCTCTTGGCTTATAGGTAGCCGCCATCTCACTGTGCATTCATACGACCTCTCTGTGTGCTTGGAGGAGAGAGAGAGCAAGCTTTCTGGTGTCTTGTCCTGTAAGAGCATTAATTCCATTATGAGGGCCCCACCCCCATGACCTTATTTAACCCCAGTTACCTCCCAATTACCTTCCTCCCAAAGGTCCCACCTCCAAAACCCATCACACTGGGGATTAGGGCTTAAGCATATGAATTCTGGAGGGATCCAAAATTCAGTCCATAACACTAACTAACTACACGGGACTGTTAGCAATAAAACACACCAGGTGCTTGCCCTTTTGCTCTCACTATCTTCGCTAACAGTTATGGGCAACTGAAAACATGTAAGATAGAAGTTTTCATCTTATAAAAATTTCTGGAATTTGGAAGTTATATTAAAGAAAGGTAAAGAATCAAAAAATGAGTTTTGTAAGTGGAGGAGTAAGGACTGCTAGTACGTAATGAGCAGTAACCATCATTTATTTAGCCTACCTATATTTCAGGCATTATGCTAGGTGCTGGGGATTCCGTTGTAAGCAAGATGCTCTGCTTTCTAAGAATTTCCAATCTAGTGGGGAAACAGAAAATTACTTACAGTATGAGTACTGCTACTATTGAGCTAACATAAGATGTTAGGAAAACACCTAAAGTGCTGATCCTAATTGAGAATTTAGCATAGAATCTGGATGAAACTAGAGTTGGCCTTTATTTACTATCAATAAATAAAAGATGTATTAAATATCTGTGAAAGTAGGGAATGAGGGAGAAGAAAACTGTAGTCTTAGCTCTGCTCGGATACCATTTACTCCAGAAATCATCCCTGAATCCTTGACTAAGTGTCCCCGCTCTGTGCATTCCTCCATCTTAGTGTTTAGCAGTTGCTTACTTCTGTCTCCTTCACTAGGTTATAAGCACTTTGGACACAGTACCTAGCTCTAGTAAGTGCCCGGTAAATATTGAATTATGTTTATTTCAATCCCATCAATTTGAAAACATTTTATTAAACTATTTGACTATTTAATTAATTAATTTATTTATTGGTCCCTTTTTATCACAAATGAGAATTGGGAGGAAAAACAAATTTAGAATGAGGACTATAATGCAGGTTTTTATCCAAATCATTGGATAATAATTTAAATCCTATTTCTACCTCCCAAGAATCCAAATTAACCTGATATAAATTGCTTTTTTTTAAGGCTCCCTCTATTGAGTATACACACACATACACACACATGTAAACAAAGGACCAAAAAATTCACCAGCCAAGTATAAGCCAAGTTATATACTTATAATTCTTATATAAGAGTTAGGGATTATAAATGAACATTTGGGCACAAAACACAATAAAAAAATTTCACAGATACTTTTCCAATTTGATATCCAGACCTATTAGAGAGAAACAAAGTAGAAATAGTTCACCATGCTCTTTCATTTTAAGATACCGGACTGAATTTGTAGCTTGGTTGAAAAAATATCAAAATATTAATTTCATCTACTCTTTTACTTGTTCCTGTTAGCAAAATAATTCACGCTCATTAGAAAATACAGAAGTTGGTAAGTATACAAGCAAGAAAAAAAATATTACCCATAATGCCATTACTCAGTGGCAACAACTGTTTAAATATTGACATATTCCATTCAGTAGTATATATGGGTATACATTTTAGTAGTTGATCATATTCTGTATAATTGGAACTCTTTTTTACTTAATACTGCAATAGATCCATTTTCCTAGGTCACTAAAAAAATTATTGTAAACGTCTTTTTTAATGACTACATATCCACTGTATGGATGTGCCATTGCTTACTTGACCATTCTCATAATATTGGACAGTTAGATTATTTCTAGTTTTTACTTTTATAAATAATGCTGCAGTGTGTGCCTAAAATTATCCACATTATTTTCTTAAGCTAGATTTCTGGACTTGAAAGTATTTTGATAAAAGGATGTGAATATTTTACAGCTTTGATCCATAGCACAGCATATTTTTGCATCAAGCAACACTCAAAATACAGTTGGCAGTAGTATCTACTTGGATTACAGAAATAGTCAAAATTGATTTCCTTTTTTGTGGTCAGCAGCTAGTAACTCCTCTCCCCATAGAAATCCAGGCAGCAGTTTTCTCCACATTCTGTTACAAATGTAGTAGTAGCATTTTATAAGTATTTTTTTCCTGTTTGGAAATCCTTTAATTTTCATTTTCTGAGTCATTTCGAAGATTTTTCTCAGGAATTTAAATACTGTTTTTCTCCTTCATTATTTTCCTTAAATGTTTTTTCACAATGTATTAACTATGCTTTAGACCTCTCAAGATTAGCTTTGATACCTAAGCAAATTATAAAACCTCTGCCATTGTTTTAGAAGACCAAATGCATGAATTAATCTCTCATCAAGATGTATAGTATCCAAGGTGATTATAAGACTTTTCTGCTTCAAGAGGGTGAAGAGATGAAGAATTAAATGTAAATAATGCGTAGGATTCACGCAGTCAGAGGAGAATCCATTTTCTGGGTAGCTTATCCTTGGGAAAACGGGTCAAATTAGCTTTGTATATGTGGCTTCTGTGTGAAGATGAGCAGCTAATGCTTTGCTGCTTAGTATTACACCTCAGGTTTCTCTAGGTGAAGATTGAGTTCATCCACCGAGATTTTAGTGCCAGCATCCCAGTGACTATGGCAGCCATTGCTAATGTGGATATATCTCTCGCAGGTAATTCATTGTGAAAGTGTTTAAATCACAGAATATTTGGCAGTCAAAGAAATAAGAACTGTTAAAGTTGTCTATCCAATATTGTATTCTAAGATTGTGGAGATTGGGGATAGGGGTGAAACAGGAGAAAAAACGAGCCTTTAAAAATCTCCCAGGTTAAATATTTATCAAAATGCTACATAGCATTTGCTCTTTATCAGAAATGCTGGATGAGCTCTTCCTAAAATTAGGTTCATTTAAATGAGTAGAGGCAAGAAAAATTTGTTTAAAAGTTTTTGTAAAGTATTTGGTTGCCCTGTGAAATGAAGAATCAGCAACAAAGAGTGGTAAATTTCTTCACTATTTTATTGAACTACAATATGCTAGATACAGTACAGGGCACTAGGAATACAAAGAGAATTAAAAGATAATATGTGGCTTCTTATCTCAGGGAGTCTCTAAGTGGTAGGCACCATACATGTAACAACTGATTGCAGTGTGGTTAGATGAGTGTCCTGAAGGAGTGTGTACCAGGCACAGGGAAATCATCAGGAACAGTGTCTCCTTCCCTCTGGAGAAGGACTGCAGAAAAGAAAATTTGATATTAGTTTGTAACTTCAGGTTAGTCCTTTGTGGATGATAACAAAATAAACTTTTTATAAAAGGTAGAAGAAGAAAAAAATACATTTTTATCATTGCCAATCTCTGCAACCTCACAGTGGAAGAATTCTTCTGCTGACATACTTGTGGGCAAAAGACAGGGAAAGAAGCATGTTTGTGCAGAAAGTTCCATGCTCATTATTGGAGGTACAAAATCTCCGTCTCCCATTATTCACTTTGCTTTTTCCACTCTCAGTATGCTTTTTCCACTCTCAGTATCCTTCATCAAGTGTCTTTTGCTGATAAGACCTGAGAAACTTAGGTGCCCTTTTGGTTTGATTCTGGGGAGGGGCCTTTAAGTTAGGAAGGGCATTAACGTTAGTGTCACTTCTCAGTAAAAGAATTGCTCTTTTCTTTGTTTCACTGAGCATCCAAACCATGCTGACCGAGTTAGTCCTTATTCAAGGATAAAACCTATACTGATGTCTTTTAACAATTCCCCCTCTCCTCCAGCTTCCACCCTTTTCGTATTTATTTGTTGCTGTTTCTGCCCCCGCCTGGGTATGCAGCTTCATAGGAATCACATGAAAAGTCTTTTTGGTTTTCTTTTTAGGACAAATGTGACATTTCCTTCATCTCCCTGATTCAGAGCGGAGGAGGGCAAAATGTCAAAAATAATGAGGCCAAATGGATCAGAACACTGAATACCAGTCTGAAACAGTGCTCAGAGACTTTACCTTCACACTCGTCATTAGAGGCAATGAGAGAAAGCTCTTGGGTGGCTGTGAAATGAAGAGAAATCTGAAGCAGCTATTCGAGGATTAGGAAAAAGTCCCAGACATAGGTGGCACTCACTTGTTCATGTATTTATTTACACAGTGTGGAGTGCTGGATGCTTGATGTAAAGAAAAATAAGGTAGAGTCTCAACCTTTGGGGAATACTGTGTGGGAGACAGACATGTAAACTGACTTCTCATGTTTCAGGGCTTATAAGTAGGAACTATTATTCTTTCAACAAATATTTATTGATCTTCTGTTATATTCCAGATTCTCTTCTAGGTACTGAGAATAATGCAGTGAACAAAACAGAGGAAGTGCCTCTATAGCACTTACATTCCAGTTAGGGATGATGGAGGTGAGGAATGGATGCAGGCAGTAAATAAACAGTAAATATATGTTAGGTCAAATGATAATAAGAGCCATGGAGAAAAATTAAGCAGGTAAAAGGGATAGGGATTGGGGGCCAGCCCCGTGGCTTAGCAGTTAAGCGCATGCGCTCTGCTACTGGCAGCCCCGGTTGGGATCCCGGGTGCGCACCAACACACCGCTTGTCTGGCCATGCTGAGGCGGCGTCCCACATACAGCAACTAGAGAAGGATGTGCAACTATGGCATACAACTATCTACTGGGGCTTTGGGGAGAAAAGTGGAAAAAAAAGGAGGAGGATTGGCAATAGATGTTAGCTCAGGGCCGGTCTTCCTCAGCAAAAAAAGATGAGGATTGGCATGGATATTAGCTCAGGGCTGATCTTTCTCACAAAAAAAATAAAAGGGATAGGGATTGCCAAACTCCTCACCAATAAGGCAACATTTGACCAGAGACCTAAAGGAAATAAGGAGTAAAACTAGATGGATGTCTAGGGGAAGAATGTTTAACAATCACAGCTAATATTTATTGAGAACTTACGACATGTCAAGTACTCTTCTACACACTTTACGTTGCATAATATATTTAATTCTTAGGAAATTACATAAAGTACTTACAATTATTATCCCCTTTCCACGTAACTTCCCAAAGCTCACAACTTAACTCCAAAGATCTACCTCATGTACTAAGAAAATGTATTCACTCTATACTGGAGTATAATTAAACCTCTAATTCAGAGTAGAGTCATTTGAACATATGGTAGAATTTTTAAAGACATCCTTTTGTTTTAATATTTTTAGACACGTATTCTGTCTCAAGACTACCAAAATGTTAGTTGGTGGACATCTACAAAGAATTTACTTGCATAAATTTATTAGAATGGTTTTCCATTATTGTTATTGATTAAGATGGTGCTTCAAGGATGGGGAGACAAGTCTGAATTATCACAAATTCTAAATTAAAAATTTAAATGAAGTTTAATCATGATATTTATTTTCTGAAGGAAAAGCTCATTGACCAAATACAAAAGCAGCTTGAAAAACCTCTTAGAGGTCACTCATTATGAAGAAAATAAGGAGCCTTCTGTTTTCAACTTTTTCATGAATTGAGAAGGGACGTTTTGACGTATGTATGTGTACTTTATGTGACATGCCAATAGGCACTCCAGAATGGTTTCTGCTCCACTGATGGATTCCAAGATGCTTTGTTGATTACTCTATTGAATGCCATAATTAAAACTCTCCTTACTGTTAGAAAGAGGAATTCTTGGGCCAGCCCCAGTGGCCTAGTGGTTAAGTTTGGCATACTCCACTTTGGCAGCCTGGGTTCTGTTACTGAGCACAGACCAACACCACTTGTCTATCAGTGGCCATGCCGTGGCAGCAGCTCACATGCAGAAACAGGAAGATTGGCAACAAATGTTAGCTTTAGGTGAATCTTCCTCAGCAAAAAAAAAAAAAGAGAGAGAGAAGAACTCTTGATCAAAGGAGCAGGTCTACCTTTTGCTGATGGGATACCGCCTACTAATAGACTGCTGTGATTTTAGTGACTGTGTAAATTTCTTTCTTTTTTTAGGTACCCCAGTTATGAATTTATTAGTGATAACTCTATCTCTTGGTCAGCTGGACTACACAACCGATATACAGAAAATTCACTTCGGGGTGTGATTCTGGATATACACTTTCTTTCTCAGGCAGACTTCCTAGTGTGTACTTTTTCATCCCAGGTAAGTGGTAGTAGGGCATTTTTAAATGGTCGATACTTTTTCGTCACATTGGGATCAGAAAGTTCGTGTTTTTTTTTAATGTTAGTTATTGTCTCAGGTGCAATTTTCCTAATATTTAGGAATGATCCCTTTTGTGAAAGAAGGATGAGATTCTGAAAAAAATGGCTATTTGAGTGCATTGAATATTTAGTTGTTTGCAAGCAATGGTTAAATACTTCTCCACTGAAGCCAGCTATTGGAGTTGTTTAAAGCACTTGGCTTGTTCATGGCATTTAACAGAAACGGCAAGTAATTAAGCTTATTTAATATTTTCTGATTTTTCATACTGTCAGTATGTAACTAGAATCCATCCATTTCTACACATTGATGCACTGATACTGAGAGGCTTAAATGCCCAGCATTTTGCCTCACTTGATTGCTTTATAGAAAATAAGAAAGAGTAAATGTAATTCCTGTTCAAGTCCTATTACATTTCTACCAAGCAAAAAATTGTACGTTAAATTTAAGCAATACCATATTATAATCATTCTTTGAATTTAATTGTTGCAGATAATTATATATTAATTGGTTTGGTGTATGTGTTTTTATGAATGGTCCAATCAGCCTTATAAGCCCAGTGGAATATCAGCATAGCAGTATTTACTGTGGATTTTATTCTGCTCTCCCGTTTATGTGCATATTATTGGTTAGTTCTTTCAACAAGCTGTTAATGACTATTTGTGCTCAGAATTATACTAGGTGCAGAGGGGATTTCAAAGGAGATTGAAGATATGGATCTTACCCTAGTCCAGAATCTAATGAGCAAAATACTCACATGAAAAACTAGATAATAATTACCAAGAAATATAAGTCATGTAAGATAAATGAATGCCTAAAACCTTAGAAGAAGTGGAGAAAAGAAAATATGAAAAGGAAAGCCACATCGTTTTTATGGGAATATACTGCAGAGAGTGTAAAGAAATGGACAGTTTTTTATTATGTGACAATGCACATTGTCACAATGGGATGGTGATATGATTGTTGGAAAGATACCTACTCCAGCAAAAGCTACGTAAGTTCCTTCAACATGGAATAAGAGTACACCTCACTATCCAGAGACAGCTATACAGAACAGGAGTCACATAGCAGCAAACCTAGTCACAAGGAAAAACTTCCTTGGCCTTCAGGTTCCCATGAAGACCTCCACTGCTGATGTTTCTCCCTAGTTGGGGTGAAGATTCTGTCTTTGAGAAGCTCTCTTTTCCATTCTTATGGGGGGTGCTGGGAGGAGTTATAATTACTTGGTTCCTCTCAACTGTTTTTGAGAATCTGGCTATGTGCCTATGTGATCAACAGGTGCAGATATCTAGTAACAACCTCCACACATTTTTGAATGCTTACTGTTAGAATGAGTGAATCAAGAGTCACTTTCCCAGATGTACCACCTCCTCCATAGGCCTAAATTTTAGGCCTGCCTAAAGTCTGTTCCTCTAGTCCAAGATTTCTCAGCCTAGTACTATTGGCATTTTGGGCCAGATAACTTGTTGTGAGACGCTGTCCTGTGCATTGTAGGATGTTTAGCAGCATCCTGGCCCATAGCACCCCCACCTTAAGTTGTGACAACCAAAAATGTCTCCAGACGTTGGCAAATGTCCCATGGGCGGGGAGGGAGAGGGCAAAATCGCCCTTGTTGAGAAACGCTACTCTAGTTTTAAAGCTCTAAAATTAAATAAATGATATACATGTCTAAACATTTACCAACCTTGCATGTAGGTAGGCGCTAAGATTACAGGGATGTGCTCTATGCTTTGCTTTTCCTTCTTCAGCCCTCTTTAATAATATCATTAGGCTCATTCTGGAAAGAAAATGCTTTTTTTCCCCCTTTTCAAGGGTGTGCTGTTCAAGTTTTGATCCTCATAACTCTAATTTTGACCCAGAAATCAGGACCTCTGTCATTTCATGATAGCGGAAATCTGTCCAGGCTTGAGGAGCATGTTGTTCATACTACTGTGTTCTATGTTATGCATAATATTAGCCTCAGTGTGTTCGCCAGACCTGGGGTCCAGAGAGGCGGTTCATATGAAGAAAGGGTGGTGCTGAGAGGACTTTTTGTATCCAAATGAATGAGATTCGTGCTTATATGTTATATTGTTCCTAAAAGTTCTTGGCAAATCAGACAAAGTTTATCCGAAATAACTTCCGTTCATTTGAACCAAAGCAAAACTCAAACAATATTTTCAATTTCAAAATAGACTTGAATACCTCAAAACATTTTATGTTAGGGTTCAGAATAAAAGTTTAACAGTAACAATACCTTACATTTATATAGTGAGTAGCAGTTTGCTAAATGTGATCATCTCCGTTATCACGTATGTTTCTTGATGACTAACAGCTGTAGCATTTGAGATTGTGGAATAATTCCACGTTCTGTGATAAATCTTTGGGCTCACTTGTACCCTAATATTTTTTGCAAATATTTTTAGTAAAGAGGTATTTAGTACAGTTTAATATTTTTGCAGTGTGAATAAAATTGGTTGCTGGATTGTAGAGGTTCCCTTGCCATAACCCAAAGTCGGAATTGTTTGAAAAATGCCCCAGAAATATCTCATTGTTAATGGAATGTGAAAAAAAAGTCACTGATAGCATCAAAAAAAATGCCAAGCCATTGACTTCACTAGGCAGAGAATAAGAATGTGGTAACATGGACTCTGGAGTCAGAATATCTGGATTTAAATCCAACTTTGACCCCTTAGTGGCACAAATTACTTAGCCTATCACTGACTTTTTCCTGCCTGTAAAAACAGTGATAATAATACCTACTGCATAGAGTTTTCATGAGGATTAAAGAGTTACTATATGTAAAGCACTGAGAATAGTACTTAGCAATGTGTTAAATACAATGTTAGCTGCTATTACTATTTATACAGGAATAGATATAAGAATATCTTGGCCTGTTAGAGAGATTATACAGTATTTATTTTAGCAGCTGTTTTTTACATGGCCCCATTTCCAATATATGCTCTCATGTTTTGGAAGGAGTATGAAACCTGCTATTGAAGGACTTCAGCCTCTGCTTGCAGAGTCTTTAGAGTGAGCATCTACAACCACTTCTGTAAATGAGACTCCAGAGTAATAAAAACTGGTTCCAAAACTTGATAAGCAGTATTTTCAAAAAAATCTTTGATATTTTGCCCATACAACTCAACTGTCAATAGCTGTTATTTCTCCAACTATCATTTCTTTGCTTCAGATTTAAGATGGTTTCTTAAATAAGAAAATAAATGACAAAGTAGATGCTTTGGGCATAGGCAATTTCCAGTAACACAGAATAAGAGTAGAGTATTTGGTTGAATAGTTTGGAATGTGATTGCATAGCTGTCAAAATTTACTTAATGCTCTTGGAAAATGTTAATATTGCTTCTAATTTTCAGATTAAATCCTGAGGATTATTCTCTTCAATTTATGAGGCTTTTAGGACAAATTTGGCTTTGAGAAACAGCTCTAATGAAGGGATTCAGAAAACTAAGAGCAACAATAGTAACAAAATTAGAGAGTAGAATCATTATTGGCTTTTAAAAACTTTTCATTTAAGAAGAGATAATTCTCATTTACGGATATGAAACAAAGAAAGAACAGAAGCCCTGAGACTGAGGGGAATGGACCCAAAACCTTATGAGGAATCCTGATTAAGGTGCCATGACATTCGTGTCTGCAGTTTCTCAAACATCAATCAAGCCTTGCATTTTTCCTTCTAGGATGGCATCTCATTCTTCCAGAATTGTCTACAATAGCTCATGGTTAACAGATAAACTCTTTCTCACTATTGTCGTATAGTATAAAAGTCCTCAAAGGATAGTATACAGGAGAGAGAAAGTTCACATGACTAAAATTTCAGGATCGTCAAAGCATAATGAAGAAGACAGTCAACTTTCGTCCCTTTCTAAACATCTCTTAGAATATGAGATTATCATCAAGGAAAGTTTGAGAGCTGGTTGTCCATGTTTTATTCTGGGCTGAGATTTGGTTCTCAATGTTTTATTCTTTTGTCACCTTTCTGGATGTAAGGCTTTTAGTCTTCTCTCATTTTCTAGCATGCGTGGGCATATACAGGAAAGTCTGCAGATTAATTTCCCAAAAGTCAACATATAAACAAGTTTACTTGCATTTGCTACAGCAAATACTATTACTTATCACTCACACTTTGGGAATGAAGAGCTTTTATTTCTGAAAATTTACCTTATATGGTGATGTTCTCTTTCAATAAGCTAAATAAAATAGAGTTGAGGTGATATGCTGGCACAGAGAAAATGACTGTGCTGAGTGTTACTGGTTACTCTCTTTAAGAACTGTTATCCTTGTCCAGTGCGGGTGATGACTGCGTGGAACCTAAGCTTTCCCCACGACCAGGGTAATCAACATTGTTTAAGGAGCAGTCAACATTGTTCAGTAGTTTCAACCATTAAAATCACCATAGGACAAAATTACTTTTTTCCTCCCGTGATACTTCCCTTTGTGGCACTTATACAGCATTCTCGTGGCACTCTCTCTTATCTAATTCCAAATCCATACACAACACACCTGGCCTCATTACACTTTGAATCAGATTTTGGAAAGCCCAGAGGGAAAAACCAGGTGCTACATTCATTTTATTCCAGACAGATGGCTCTGGATAGGAGTTTCCATTGAGGTATGGCTCATGAAACAACAGTGAATACTGTTCTCTCATTGAATAGCAAAACAAAGTAGTTTACAGAAGAGTACACAGATCTCCCAGCATCACCTACTGAGACAAGAACTCACTTCTACTTCTCACGCTAAGAGATCCTCCTGGCCCTGTCTATTTTGACAAAAAAACAAGATCCCATCTGCTCTGAGAAAGGTTTGGAGGCTCATGCAAACTCAGCTGGTTGCTCCTCAGGGATAAAATTCAGACTAATTGACCTTCTTCAACCCTTTTTAATTGTTGGTTAGTTTTTTTTGATACAGTCATATCTGTGTTTTATCCTTTGCCAGGAGGTTTGCTCTTACCCATTATCATGTGCTTAGTGGTGTTCTAAAAATAATATGGTGCCATGTCAGCACAGAATGAAATAAAACGTACTACATGTGGCCAGCCACAGCTTCACAAACTGTAGACCCCTCTCAGTCATGCTGTCAAGTAGTATCAAACCTGAGTACTGACATCAACTGAAAGCTTTCATTTACCTGCCATGTGATTTGATTTGTAAAGCCCAGAGAAGAAGCCTAGGGTGATTAAATGCCAACATCGACACTATAGTAATCTTTCTAGCCCTCTTCAGTAAATTGCCCCATGGTTAATATAGAGAAAAATTTTTAGTTACTCAGAATGTTATATATGAATCTTATGCGTTAAATATCATCCATAGACTTGCATCTCCACTGCTGGACTGGTATTATGCAGGGAACAGTATTAATTGAACAGATACTTATTGAGTGCCTGCTTTGTGGCAGGCACTGTTCTAGGTACTTATCCTAAGGCAGTTTAGTGTATGGTTGAGAGCCAGAAAGAGTTCTAATTGTAGCTCTGCCATTCACTAGCTCCTTTTCTCATTCTTTTATTTTTCGGAAATTTACTTAATCTTTCTGTGACTTAGTTTCTTCAACTATAAAATATGAATAATAATAGTAACCACCTCATAGAGTTGTTGTTAGAGTTAAATGAGTTGAGAGAAATGGAGTGTGTGTGCAAGCGCACTGTTAGAACATTGCCTGGACCACAATCAGTGTTCATTAAGATCAGCTGCTATCATTATCACCATTATTATGAGAAGGATAAAGGGCCCTTATATTGGCCCACCTTAGTGTCTGTAATTTCTACCATTCATCATTTCTTTGGCTTAAGAAAATACATCACCTGCAACTATTGATACCAAAACATGAACTGATTATTAGGATTATCCCCCCAAAAGAAAGCAGGTGCAGGGCCGGCCCCGTGGCTTGGTGGTTAAGTGCGCGCGCTCCGATGCTGGTGGCCCGGGTTCGGATCCCGGGCGCGCACCGAGGCACCACTTCTCCGTCCATCCTGAGGCCGAGTCCCACATACAGCAACTAGAAGGATGTGCAGCTATGACATACAACTATCTACTGGGGCTTTGGGGGGAAAAAATAAATAAATAAAATCTTTAAAAAAAAAAAAAAAAAGAAAGAAAGCAGGTGCCTAAGAGTATGGGACTGAGGGCAATGTTGTTTTTACGAGAGTGAAACATTTAATAGTAAAGAGGAGAAAACACATCAGGGTTCGTTGCCACAGTGGGCATTGTGGTCATCCCAAGGGCAATACAAGGTTTTGCATTTCTGGCTAAGGATAATTGCAGAGTGGGTGAAGGGGCCCTGAAAAGAAGACTCTCGGCTTTGCCTAAGGTTGGACTTGGCCTTATGTTATGTCTTTCTGGTGTTACAGCGTGAACATGGAGAAGAGGATCTACAAGAGAAAACATGTTTAGCAATTAACAAGTGTACTCAGACTGCCTGGGTTCAAAATCTGAATCTACCACTTGATAATGGTGTAACCTTGGGCAAACTCCTTAACTGACCTTTGACTTCAGTAAGATGAGCATGATAGAATTTATGGGGCTAGAATTTATGGGGCTACTGAGAGGATTAAATTAGATAATACCTAAAAACAATGTCAGACAGCAAAAACTCAGTAAATATTAGCCTCTATTATTGTTATTGTACTTTTCTATTATTGTTATTGTACTTTGCTATTATTGGAGCTGCTTTGTTTTAATTGTTTAGTTTCTTTGTTTTCAGAGTCTACTTGATTTTACTTGCCCTGTTTGGGCGTTTGGCTGGATTTGAAGTTCGTTCAAGTTCCAAATCTCTTTGGGCCTAGTTTTGTTAGAGTTTCAGTGTTCTACCAGTGATCTCAATTGTGTCGTGACATTCCCAATTTGAAATTAGTTTTTTTACCAAGTGGCAAACTTGAAAGCAGAGTCATTGTCTTGGTTCTATGTCTAGTTGAAATTTTAGCACTAGAATTCGGGCAGATCACTTAATCTTCTTGTATTTCAGTCCCTATTGCAAAATTAAAAATACTGTTTAGACTTAGTTTCATTTGCAAATTACATATAGCATTTGAAAAACACTCCTCAAGTTCCTGAAATTCAGATTTTTTAAGAAGTTAAGGCGATGATTACCCTAATCAGATTCCATTTGCTCATAACAGTTGAGAATGAGCATCTCCATTCGGTTTTTGATCTCGTGAATGCTGGAGTTTTAAAGAACTACTGCATAATCCTAAAGTGGTCCACTGAGCAGATTAACAATTCCTATTAGTAGTATCATTTTAAATAAATGCAAAAAGTATTGGTACAGGGACAATAAAACTTCATTAACTGAGTTAATCAGTTAAGATTTAGGAATATTTGACCTGAGTTGAGTTCTCTGTTCACAATGTATAATAGAAGAATTTTCTAAGCACAATGATAGTGTTCTCTCTTCTGTCTTCTCCTGTTCTTAGAAAAATTTCTGAAACCCATTTACTCTATAATGAATATATTTATTAACTGCTTAAAATGTTATACCTCCGTGAAGATAGTTTAGTCTAACTTGATCACCAAGCCTTAAACTCAAGGAATGAAGCTCAGATTGTGGAATTTCAGCTGCCATCCAATGGGCATGGTAGGTATTCTTTGAACAGAGGAATCATTTAAGTAGCCTTAAATGTATCAGGTAGATGCATCTTGCCCAAAGGCTAGTCCATCTTATTTCATTCCTAGAATACTACTATCTACGCAACAGACTTAAAACTCTTTGGAACAGAAATGGCAGATATGTTTTAGCCCATTTGCCAATGCTAGTTGATTGTCAGTAATTACATGAGTCTCTGTTGAGAAGAGTTCTGAGACCAAGTCCAAATTAGGTGAAAAGAGTATGCAATTGATTAGCACTGAATGAAGGAAAGGGAGCAGCGGCATTTGTGTAAAGTATTTATAATCCTAATCCTAAACCTTAAATTCTTCAAGGGCACAAACTGTGTCTTACTCATTTTTGTGCCACCAGTGCCCAATATGGAGCACTGTGTGGCTCTTAATAAATGTTTATTAAAATTAACGGATTAATATTCTTACTGTACTTTGCACTATATATGTTTTCTTTTTGTCCCCGAGACCTTAATTGTAATAATCTTCTATGTTTTAAAAAAAACAGATACAAGCACAAAGATAAAGAATGACTGGGCTGGCCCCGTGGCCTAGCGGTTAAGTGTGCGCACTCCACTGCTGGCGGCCCGGGTTCGGATCCCGGGTGCGCACCAACACACCGCTTGTCCGGCCATGCTGAGGCCGCGTCCTACATACAGCAACTAGAAGGATGTGCAGCTATGACATACAACTATCTACTAGGGCTTTGTGGGAAAAATAAATAAATAAATAAAATTATTAAAAAAAAAAGAATGACTTGTGCCATCATCCAAGAAAAAATAGACTGAAAACTTGACTAGAATCCACTACTTCTCATCCTGTCAGTCCTAGTCTAGTCCTAGTCTCTTTGGCCAAAGGCTTTCAGAGTGCTATAAAGGAGATCTTACATATGCTAACAAATTTTTTTTCATTCTTTCCCAAGGTCTGTCGAGTTGCTTATGAAATCATGCAAACACTGCATCCTGATGCCTCTGCAAACTTCCATTCTTTGGATGACATCTACTATTTTGGGGGCCAAAATGCCCACAACCAGATTGCCATTTATCCTCACCAACCTCGAACTGCAGATGAAATCCCCATGGAACCTGGAGATATCATTGGTGTGGCTGGAAATCATTGGGATGGCTATTCTAAAGGTGTCAACAGAAAACTGGGAAGGACGGGCCTATATCCCTCCTACAAAGTCCGAGAGAAGATAGAAACGGTCAAGTACCCCACATATCCTGAGGCTGAGAAATAAAGCTTAGATGGAAGAAAAGGACATCCAAACTCAGTTCAAACCATTTGAGCCAAACAGTGGATGAAGAAGGCCCTGACCTAACAATACATGGTTAAATGAGTAGATACCCTCAGCACCAGGAGCAACTGGGAACTGACGGATGCTTCATTGGTGGAATTACTCTTTAACAAGGGCTACAATGCCCTCAAACCCATGCACAATCCAATAATGTACTCACATATAACATGCAAACAGATTGTTTTCTACTTTGCCCCTTCTTTGAAGATTATGTCCCCATGAAACAAGCACTGCCACATTGTGTAATTTAAGTGACACAGACATTTTGTGTGAGACTTCAAACATGGTGCCTATATCTGAGAGACCTATGTGACCCAATGAGAAGACCCAAACAGCTCCCTACTGTGGGGAGGTTGATTCTTAGCCAGTGGTGGTATTGTAACCACTGAATTCACTCCAATCAACAGATTCAGAATGAGAATGGATGTTTTTGTCTGGAATTTTTTTTTTTAAGTAATTGTATCAGTTCATCCACCTCATTATTAATAAGTGAAGGATACATCAAAAAATAAAACATTCACACTCGATTAGGAACTTTTGTAAAACAATGCCATGAACAGATTCTTTAGTACTCAATGTTTCTGGACATTCTCTTTGATAACAAAAAATAAATTTTAAAAAGAGGAATTTTGTAAAGTCTCTAGAATTGTACATCATTGGATGCTGTGTTGGTCAGCTTTATAGTGGGGAAAAAAAAGGAGTTTTATAGTTTTTCTGCTTTACTTTTTTGTTGTTATTGTTCCTGATTGAGTGACTAATCAGATCTTAGCTCAAAGAGTCATTGGTCCATTTTAATACTGAAAACTGAGTTTAGTTGGTGCACATTACAAAGTTACCAAGAACACTCTTTGGGAGCTGTTATGCCCTTATTTTGAACATTGTTTGTTTATTTGTTTTAATTGAATTAAATAATCATACCCCTTGACCCTAGAGGAACTATCACCTCCATTTCCAAAATTAACAATTTCAGGCTTGTTGGTAACCTTTCTAATTGTGGCTTATGTCACTTTTTGTGAGTTGGGTCCTGTTGTTTTATCCAGGAATCAATTTGTGCCCTTTCCTATCACGTCCTGCTTTTGGGAGTACCAGGAGTCTTTGGAGTTGGGAAGCTGACTCTGTTTCCAAAGTACATGTCCCACAGTATGTAGAATTTGGTGAACAAAGGAGAGAGGTCCAGAGTGAGATCAAAAATGGACTTGGGATTATCTCTTCCAAATACTTCCTTTTAGTAATTCCATGTTAGAATCACTTCAGAAGATAAGACTTTGATGCTCTCTGTGCTTTCTCTCTGAACATCGCTTTTCTCCTTATAAAAACACTTTCTGTTTTCTGTAGCCTGCCTCCTTTAGATGCCTGGCAGGAGTATTTCATAGCATGTGTTCTACCTTCTGAAAGAAAAATTTGATCCATGTAGGAATCAATAGCAGGCCTAGTGTTGAATATCAGGAATCCTAGACAGAAAAGCTCTGTCCTTCACATCCTCACTAAATGAAAATACCTGCATGCAAGATCTCCCCACCAAACTTACCTAAATTCTTTATCCCTCTCCATTCAAGTCTCCCAAAGTACAAAAACTACCTACCTATAGTGTCAGTAAGCAACTTAGTTTTAGTACAAAAAAAAGTCATTTGAAACAAAAGTCTCCAACTGAGCAGAGGTACTTTTGAATATGAGTTATTTTCTAATTCCAATCTTGCTTGTCATCAGAACACCAGTAACTGCGGGTTACTGATAATACCTGCTTTATATTTCTCTGCTGCGATTTCCTGTTTCTATTCATTACCAGCATGTTTTCTTTTACTTCACTGAACATAGTTATAACTGCTTTAAAATCCTTTTCTGCTAAATCCAACATCTGAATTGTCTCAGAGTTGGTCTCCATAGTTTGTCTTTTCTCTAGAGAAAGAATCATATTTTTCTGGTTCTTCAAACGTTGGGTAATTTTAAATTGTATCCTGAGTGTTGTAAATGCTTATGTTGTGGATTCTGTTGTATTCCTCTGAAGAGTGCTGAGATTTTTTGTTTGTGTTAGCAGGCATTTAACTTCATTAGACTCAAACTGTAAACTGCGTCTTGGACAGCAGCTCAAATCTCAATTGAGTTCTTTTATCTTTGGCTGGAGTTTTTCTCACAGATGTCTGGTTCAGGAGTCAGCCAGAGATTGGGGTAGAGTTTATGCACAGAATATGGGGCTCTGTTTCTTCTGAGACTCACCCCTCACTTTCCACCAAGTGTGGTTGCTCTAATTCTGTGGTTTACTCTGATCTTCAACCAGAAAGACTGGAGTTTTCTGTCAGCCTAAAAGCTATAAAAATGAGAAACTCACCATGTGCCTTTCCCTTCTTCCAAGTTTCAGCCTTTCTCCAGAACGTGCCTGCTTTTTGTTCAGTCTCCAGTGCCATCAGGTATTTTGTGTTTTGTCAAGAGTTTATAGTTGTTATCCATTCCATTGGAAGATCTGCTGGGTAGGTGCTTAAACTGTGCTATACAGGAAGTGAAACTCTGAGGCAGAGACTTAAAATGAAAAAGAGTGGTGGGGGAAAGAGAAGCTTAGTCCTATGACAGCCTCTGTTTAGACTCTAGCATTAATAAATAGCTAAGGAGCCAGTAGCTTCAAGCAGGAAGAAAGATGAAGAACTCACCAAATTGTTAGACCTGCAGGTGTGTAGGGCTAATGAACGCTGCTGACCACATCTTCCTGAAAAGCTTTTCTGAGTCACTTTTTTGCAAATCATCATGTGTTTGTTGGTGATTTCTCCTATATGTGCTGCCGTGTTAGAAGGGCTCACATTTCCTCATCACTGTTATACTTTCTCCGTGAGGACCCGGTATTTAAAAACACTGCATGGTTTTGAGTTGAGTGACCAGTGCTAGATTAGGAAGGTTTGGGTCTTTTCCTTGTTAAAAGACCCATTTCTGAAAGAACCAAACCTAGAACCAAATTATTAGCCTGGGCTTATTGAACATCGGTACCAGAATTCTGCATATTAATGACAAAGCAGTTACAAAAGGTCTTATCAAGGCTTTCTTGCCCCTACCACTCCAGTCTGAGTAAGTGCTAAGCTGGCACTCTTTTAAGAATTCCTGCCTGTTGTGAAAGGGCTCCCACCTCTAATCCAAGGTTTCATTGTGTCCCAAATGAACAAGAGAGTAGTTGCTTCCCTCTCTGAGCTTTGTTTTTTTTTTTATTATGTAGAGCCTAGCCTGTTTCCTGGGTTCCCTCCTAAGAAAGTTGAGAACGTGAATGGCCTTAGTTTCTGAGGGTTGAGGGTTAACAGAGAAAAGGCATATTTAAAAAGCTATCTCACGGGCCGGCCCGGTGGCACAAGCAGTTAAGTGCTCGCACTCTGCTTTGGCGGCCCGGGGTTCACAGGTTCGGATCCTGGGTTTGCACCGATGCACCACTTGGTAAGCCATGCTGTGGCAGCGTCCCATATAAAGTAGAGGAAGATGGGCGTGGATGTTAGCTCAGGGACACTCTTCCTCAAGACAAAAGGGGAGGATTGGCATCAGATGTTAGCTCAGGGCTAGTCCTCCTCACAAAAAAAAAAAAAAAAAAAGCCATCTCATAGAGTGATTACTGTCATCATCATTTAGTTCTGAGAGAATACAATCACTGTATATTTAAGCAGGAAAAGTATTGGAGTGTAAATGGTGCATCTAGAAGAATCTCCTCTGCCTCAATGAGAATAAATCTTTCTTACTTGAGGGGCAACAGACACGTCCTCTTTGACCATAGCCAACTGCCTGATGTTTTATTTGTGCCCCCAAGAGGCTGTGCAACAGCCAGACCCGATAGACTTGCACAGAACAGATGTGTGGCTTTGGCATCGATGAATTTGGGAACTTGGCTGTAACACACTAATATATGCCAGATACAGACTCTAGGGAATTTTAAAAATGCAGTGCCCAGAGGGAAGCACAAAGGAGAATTTGCCCCTATATTTAACTGGTTCCTGGCAGCATTCCTCATGGAATCGTGGAGGAGCTGTTCCAGGATCCCTGGCAGGGCAGAGGCAGGCCTTGGTAAAGTCTTTGGCTTCAGCTGTCATTGACATTATGCATGTTTGAGCACTTGCTGTTTGACAGTGCATTCATTTTTGGTTCTTTATACAAGTCAGAATCTCTGACTCTGAGTACCTCCTCAGCTATGCAGCCTTGCCATCTCCAGTTCAATTCAGTTGAACCTCTCCTTCTTTCTCCTCTCCTTATCCTTAAATAAGACAATCTTGATTTTGTGTTCCTGTCACCTTTACAGAGAATGATCTCATGTGAATGGTTCCCTTGTTACTATTGGATTCCTCATGCAGTTCCTGTCCTAATTACTTACAGACTATAGTTTTGTCATTGGCATCTCCAGGATATAAAGGGAACCAAATATCCCCTTGGACAGTTTTAGGTAAGATATTCCTAGACCTGAGGTATAGTGAAGCTATGATACTGTGCATTAGTGGCCATTTAAGCTAAAGATTTTCACAAATCAATGTCACTACTCTCAAGGGGAGCATGGCTAGGGCATCCTTTGTCTAAAACTATGTCAATCCAGGGCCGGCCCCGTGGCTTAGCGGTTAAGTGCGCATGCTCCGCTGCTGGCAGCCCGGGTTCAGATCCCGGGCTCGCACCGATGCACCGCTTCTCCGGCCATGCTGAGGCCGCGTCCCACATACAGCAACTAGAAAGATGTGCAGCTATGACATACAACTATCTACTGGGGCTTTGGGGGAAAAAATAAATAAATAAAAATTACAAAAAAAACAAAACAAAACTATGTCAATCTGGACAGAGTCTGCACTTTTTTAAAAGCAATATGTTGAAGGCCATGGCCATAACCATTTGATATTTGGGGAAGAGAGCTAGGAAGAGAGTTCAGAGTTCCTACTGACCTCCTGTCATCTGTAACTGTTCTCTATAACTTCTCCTCCCACGTCAATGTCCATGGAAGCTGTTGTTCCCTAACTGCCTATGTGAGTAAAGAAAAGGCCATTAATAAAGGAAAAAGCAGCATGTTTGTTCATTACCCAGCTGGGTATGAGAGCATTTGTGGAGGCTGGGAATGCGCAGTGCTTTGTACAGAGAGCACAGATAGTTCAGACTGTGGTTGTGGTCAGCAGCCTGAGGAATGCTGGGACTCTGAGTTGCTGGCTAGTCTTAACTTCCCTGGTGGATTGCAGCTGCTAAGAATTTCTGGCCCAGAGAACAAAATGGAGGGTAGTGGGTGCAAAGGCAGAAGACCTAGTTCTCAGTTTTATTTCTCCTTGTCATAGTGCCCATAAGCAGGTAGTGTCCCTGTATCTCAGATTCTCTGGGGGAAAAATCAGTAGTACCCACTGAAGATCACTGAACTGGGATTCAGAACCCCTGGCCCTCTAATTTTGACTGCCATTAAACATGGACAGGTTAGTTTTTCAAAGCTCCGTTTTCTTCATCTGTGGAATGAATTGGTTGGATTTAATCAGGGTTTGCAGATGTTATTGTGTGGTTGGGTTCCACATGTCTAAAGAGGGTAGCTACTACTCAGCCTTAGCTGATTATTGTCCTAAGGACATAATGTGGCCAGATCTTTGTTTTTTAACAGAAGCAAAATCTATTTTTTATGCAAAATATTCAGATTTTTAAATATTAGCAGATGATTAAAAAAATATATAAAACACTAAGGGGAGCAAATAAGACATCTGTGGCTACTTTTGGTCCATGGTCCATTAGGTTACAACCTCTGGATTAGATCTAGGTTCTTTTTTTTTTTTTTTTTTGTGAGGAACATCAGCCCTGAGCTAACATCCATGCCAATCCTCCTCTTTTTGCTGAGGAAAACTGGCTCTGAGCTAACATCCGTGCCCATCTTCCTCCACTTTATATGGGACGCCGCCACAGCACGGCCTGACAAGCGGTGCCTTGGTGCGTGCCCGGGATCTGAACCGGGGCCGCCAGCAGCGGAGCACACACACTTAACTGCTACGCCACGGGGCCGGCCCCCTAGGGTCTTTTCTAACTTCAAGATTCTGTCTCTGGAAAGGGTTGGTAAGATGGGGAACAGTTATACAATGCCTTCGGGTTCAGTTGCTGCACATGTCCCAGTTTTTTGGAAATGTCTACTTGGCCTGGCTGTCATCTTGGGCTCAGAAGCAACTTTGTATGCTGAAGGACAGCTGTGCTGTGATCCTGGGCCCCACTCAGACTTGGCCTTGAGGAATCAAAGCTGCTCTCTTTTACTGTCCTGACCACCAATCTTGATTTCCTATGCTCAGCTCACAGATTGGCAATGACTCAACAGGCCACAAACTGAGGTGCCACCTTAGGGAGGTCCTGCTGTTTTTCTCCATTACACCCAAATGCCAGGATATCAGGGTATGCTTCCAATCTCTGGTTCTCAGTGTAGAGAGAGAGATCGCGACTCTTGGTAGTCTTTAAGAAAGCATGGTGAACTAGGAGGTGCTGAATGATTGAAGAGGAGCAGATATTTCTGTTTTTAAAAACAAGAAGAAGATAGATTATCAACCTATAGAATGATAAATTTGACAAATCAGAGTAAGGTTTTAGACTAGATTATTAAGAAGTTAATGGTGATAACTATGCAAGAACCAGACATACCAAGCTAATCTTATTTCTTATTTTCATGTGGCTTTAGAGTAATGAGAATTACAATAATGGCTAACGTCTATTGAGCACTTTCTATGTCCCTGGGTTTTTCTAAGCATTCTACCTGGGTTAATTTATAATTACTGTAATCATAAGGTAGGTACTATCATTATCTCCATTTTATTCTCTAGGAAACTGAAGCACAGAAGTCCTACATAATTTGCCCCTGGTGGTAAAGTTAGAGGGTGGAGGAGCCAGGATTCAAATGCAGACGGGCTGGCTGTCAACCACTTCAGGGAATACTGTGTCTGTGTATGCTGCCTCTAGGATTTCAGCATGGCATTAACTATGTTATTGTAGACAAGACAGAGCAACTGAGGCTACATGAGCATAGGTAGTTGTATTAAGAATTAGCTGTATCGGGCCGGCCCCGTGGTTTAGCGGTTAAGTGTGCACGCTCCGCTGCCGGCGGCCTGGGTTCGGATCCCGGGTGCGCACCAACGCACCGCTCCTCCGGCCATGCTGAGGCTGCGTCCCACATACAGCAACTAGAAGGATGTGCAGCTATGACAGACAACTATCTACTGGGGCTTTGGGGGAAAAATAAATAAATAAAATCTTTAAAAAAAAAAAAAGAAGAATTAGCTGTATTTATTTAAAAGATTTGATTAACTCAAGTCTCTATGGGTTTGCCATAGAGCTCTCTCCTGACTTGTTCACAAAGTTTATTAATGCTTTGAAAAAGGACATTGATGGGAACGATATGATGTAGTAGTTCAAAGTATGAGTTCTCTTGTCAGTCTGCTTGGGTTCGGATCTTGGGCCCTCTCCCTATTGGCACTGTGACCTTGAGCAAGTAACTTAACCTTTCTGTACCTTCATTTACCCATCAATTAAATGAAAATAATAATAGTAACTACTTCATAAGGTTTTTGTGAGGATTAAATAAGTTAACATGTGAAAATCTCTTAGCCCAGTATGTGTCACAAAGCTCAACAAATGTGAGCTATTATTATTATTATTGCATTGTTATCAAATTTTTTTGACTAAAAGTGACTATAGGTGAGATAATAGTAAATTATATTGTTTGAGAGAATTAGAAGATCCCTAAAAGTTGCTTAGAAATCGAAATGAAAGGGTAAATCTAGGATATACTCAGGGCTGAGAATCAACTGCATTAGATAATGAACACTAGAGAACTTACATACTGTACAGCTTACAAATGTAGTTTATTCTTAGATCCAGAAGGCCAGCTGTGCCTCACTTCAGCCTGTGGGAAATGTAACTAAAGACTTTAGAGAATTTAGTTGCCCATAAACTTAGTATTTCCAGTAGTGTGCTGTGACTCCCCCTCCCACTCTGCCCTACCCCTCAGAGACAGAAGTCTCCAGACAGGGATGGTGTTGGACTGTTGAATTTCACCTGGTACTCCGTGATAGCGTCTTCAGATATTGGTGAGGCTGCTGTGTGAAGAAGCAAGTAGGGTGGTTTTATGTGACTGCAGTGTGCAGAAGCAGGAACAATGAGAGTAAGTCTAGCTCAACATATAAAAGAACTTCCTAATAAATTGTGTTAATGATAATGACACAAGCTAATTTAGGTGACAGCCTCCTGTCCTTGCAGGGATGTCCAAGCTGAATTGGGTGTAACAGCGTGTAACATATAACGGGTTAGATAACCTCCAAGTACCCTTCTAGCCCTAAATTTCTAAAAAGCTCATGGATTTATGGTCGTGTTGTAGAGACTGAAATTCCAACAAGGTCGTAAGTGGCGGCAGCCTGAAGCTGCCTGGATTAGAAGCTGCACAGCTTGGTCTGGGGCAAGAGGAACAAGGGCCTATCTGTTTGCTAGACGAGGTGACTAGGTCTTTTTCTAGATCTCGGTTACAATTGAGTAACTTAATTTTTTGTCTAATGTAGCAGGCTTTATAAACCTACCTGTTTAAATTTGGAAACTCCTCTTTTGTTTGTTTTCTTCCCCACCTTTGTTTCTTAGTAAAGTTTCTTTCATAGAATTACAGCTTTGTTTTCATCTAAACTAGGAGAAGAGAAATTTATAGAGACAAAGGCCAAGAGAACTGAGGAGTCAGAGTTCCCTTGGAGGCCAAGAGTGGGGGTGACATCCCTCTCTGGACTAGATCTGACTTTTCCTTCCCATTCAGAAAGTCAAAACAAGCGTGAGTCCCTTCTGATCTATTTAATTATTTTTAAAGTAATATCCATAAACGATGGAAATTGTTTGCAAACATACCTCACAATTGATCACTGCATACTGGTGGAATGAGAATGAGAATATGTGATGTGTGTTAAGGTTAAAGAACAAGGGGTTTGAAATCAGCTCTAGTTTCAAGTTTTGGCTTCACACCTGTTGAGTATCAACAGCTTCAATCTAACCGAGGTAATGCTCTTTCAAGAAATTCTTATTGATAATTCAGATAACCAGAATTCTCTGTCAGTAATTGGCAGGCTGTAGCCCACTGCCCTTTTTTTCTAAGTAGAGTTTGATTGGAACCCAGCCACACCCGTTCGTTCACCTTCTGTCTGTGGCTGCTTTCAGGCTACAACAGCGAAATTGAGTAGTTGTGACAAAAACTGACTGTATGGCCCGCAAGGCCTAAAATATTTACTGTCTGGCTTTTACAGAAAAAGTTTGTAAGTAGTCCTATCTTTTAGATTCAAATTGATAATCCAAAGGGGCTTAACATCCCAAAATACTGTTTGAATCGTCAGAGAAAAACTTGGTTGTGGTAGTAGTATTCTATTAGGCCTCTGCTAATCTGTATGGTGCCTTTGTGCAACTTGGATAAAGGTGGTCCTTTGGATAATTATTGTAGTATACTTATTTTTATAAGAAAACCCCTCCTGCCGTCTGCCAGAAAATTACTTCATAAATATATAAATCTACAATGTCTGCAGTATGAATTGCACTCCCCTGTACACCCGTAGGCAGCAGCCCCAGTATGGTAATATGATCTGGTAAAAAGAACACTCTGCTTGAAGTCAGCAGACCTGGGTTCTACTTCAAGCTCTGAAACTAACCTGATACCTTGGGCAAGACACGTAATCTGTTGAGGCCTCAGTTTTCTTACCTTTATAATGGAGTTCGTTTATAGTTGTTGTTTTGAGAAATTAAATAAGATAGACATAAAATTGCTTTGTAAAGGCTTACAGCTCTGTAAAATCAGTCTCCAATCATGTTTTGGATAGCTTCTGTGGTTTTAGAACTGTAATAGGTCCTGAAGAGAATGAAATCAGTTTAAAGAGCTTACTATCTTAACTGGAAAGTTGTGCACACATGAACTGCACTGGAAGGTTACAATCTAACATAAAAAGTTATGTGCGGGGCTGGCCTGGTGGCGTAGCGGTTAAGTGTGCCGGCTCTGATTCGGCGGCTCGGGGTTCACAGGTTCGGATCCTGAGTGCGCACTGACACACCGCTTGTCAAGCCATGCTGTGGCAGCATCCCATATAAAGTGGAGGAAGATGGGCACGGATGTTAGCCCAGGGCCAGTCTTCCTCAGCAAAAAGAGAAGGATTGGCATCGGACGTTAGCTCAGGGCTAATCTTCCTCACACACACACAAAAAAGTTATGTGCAGTTGAACTACTTAGAGCACTAGCTATGCTGGTTCACGTTTACTGACCTCCTGCTATATGCCAGACGTTGTACTAAGCCCTTAACGTGCTTTGTCTCACATGTGCAATCTTCACATCAGCCATGTGAGGCAGGTATTATTATCCTCATCTTTACAAATAAGGAAAAATAATAACTGGCATTTATTATTCATATACTATGTTCTAGACACTAAGTGCTTTACATATTTTAACTCATTTCATCCTCACAATACCCTATGAGATATGTACTATTATTCCCATTTTTCATATGAGGAAATTTATTCAAAGATTAAATCAGTGCTTTCCAATCTTTTTCACATGATGGCACACATAGAAAATTCTAATATTTGTTTGGTATTCTGGGATAAATTTGAGAAGGTTGGGGCATCTATACAGGGCCAGGTGAAAAATTCAGTACATCTATATTAATTGAGTAACTGAGATGATTCAGTGGAGCAGGGGGAAAGGTGTGTGATGTAGCCACTTCAGACTGCTCTCTGGCAGTGGGCACTAGGTGTCAAGTATGCAACGAAGTAACAATCACCAAATTCAAGAAATCTCACAAGAAGCCATACAAATAATTTTCAAATGTAACTTCAACTGTTATAAAATGTTATTAAGATTGCTTTAAATATTTTATCTTTATAAAAAAATTTACAACAAATAGCATTTTGTGGTGCTCCTGCAACCTATTCGTGCTTGGCAAGCTCTGAGATAAATTACTTGCAAGGCAAGTGGCTAATGGGTGATGAGTAGAACCAAGACTTGAAGCCAGGACTGTCTGACTCTTAAGTCTGTTCTTCTAGCTTCTAAACAATCTTGCCCTTCCGCAGTAGAGAGCCAAACTGTGTGACCAGAGTCTATTTATCCTTAGAGTATTTGATTATTTGAAGTTTGATCCTCCAGGCTCACTCTGAAGGTGAATTTATTATTAACCATGGTCTTCAGTTAACCTTGTTCCCCTACCCCATTTCCCAACAGTTTTGGAACTAGTATTCCATACTTCTTTCTATTCACTCTCTACCCATGTCCATAATAGAAAATAGATGGGCAGGGAGACAAGTGAAGATTCTGTGGGTTGAAAGGCAGCAGTCTGCCCCTGTGCTCTGGAGATATCTGCTTGGGCTTGCTCCCCCTTTGGGCCTCTGCTTGCCTGCATCCGCTGGAAGGTGAGTCCTAGCAGAGTGTCCATTCCCAGCTCGACCTGCTGTGCTCACACAGAGATGCTAGATTATAATAAATGGCCACTTAAGCTATTACTTATCCAGTCTCTAAATGCAGGAGGAACTCTAGATGTGATTCTCTTTGCCTTCTGTGTTTCACAAGATAAACTTCTGAGCAGAAACAGTTTCCCCAGGTGTGCTTCAGAGAACCCACCATCTCATGCAGGTGAATATTCTGTGACTGAAGTTGATGTTGGAATTACGTATATATACCTGAGGGCACATTGTTTTAATACGGAGCTTGATATTGCATGTGTGTTTTACGTGATGATGGTTTGTCTAATTTCCCAGCCTATTTGCATTTGAATTTCATACTCCAGGCTTCTGCAGGGTGAGGAGGGCTGAAGAAGGTGGAAGATACAGATGATATTTTATTCCTGGCTTTGTCTGGCATGTTGAATGACTAGTGTGCAGACAATGATATGTGGCAGGACATCTGGGGCAAGGTTAGTGACCCATTAAGGTGTCCTGAGCTCCGATTAGAGAGACCTTGGAGCCAGTAGAGCTGTCAACACTCAGTTTCTTTTTGATTAAGATTCTGCCTCTTAAGCCCTGGAGGCCACTTATCCTTTCCACCTCCAAGAAAAAACAGAGTTAAAGCCTGAGGTCATTGCTTAGTAGAAGCCCCAGGAGCTGATTGGGCCAGAAAGGGCCTCTCTTAGTCTCTCTCAGCAGCCATTCCATTATCAGACTCTTGCACTGACAGACGAGCTCACGCCCTGTGATATACAGAGCTGCTAAGCTAAAATGGCTATCAGAGGAGCAGCTTCTCAAGGAAAAGTGAAGATGCTTACAGAAACCCACTGGTGAGGTAGAGAGGTCGGGGAGAAATAAGGTTATTAGTTATTGTGGTCACTTTGGCTATTTCAAGGGTGGTTTTTGTTTTGTTTTTTGTTTTGTTTTTAGCCCATGCTAGAGGATATATCCTCCCAAATAAGAGAGTTCTGTTTTCTATTCTCATTGTGATTCAGTCTAGCTTATCTCAATAAGCATTAGCCTGTAAGCTCCTCACTTGGCTGCAGCTCCTTAAAGACAGAAATTATACCTTAGTCATCATTGTATTCCTGGTGCATGCACAATGACTGGCACATTTCAAGTGCTTGAAAATGTACTGTGCTGAAATAAGTACAGATTTAAGTATTGTTCCCATTTTGTAGAGGAGGAAACTGAAAGAGTAAGTGACTTGCCTAAATCAAACGAATTATAAGTGGCAGAGCCAAGATTCAAATTCAAGTCTGACTCCCAAGCTCTTGTTTCTTCACCATCCTGCAGTTCTGCCTCAATATTGAGGACTTTCCTTTGGGGAGTGAATATTGGCATGAAGTAATATCTGGGCAGCATGATGTATCACCTATAGAAGCAGAGCTGGACTCCCATTCTGGGGAGGAGAACACAGAACAGAAAAAGGTCCAAAGTCTGCTCTTCCCCTGCCCTTGTAAAGGGTGTCCTAGTGAGCAGAATTTAATAATGGTATCCTTGATCATCTGGGGTAAAAGCAAGTGTGAGGGCTTTGTTCACTCTGAATGGTCCTTTGACTTAATTCTCTTCCATCTCCACTCATCCTTGGCCTCTCCTATATTTGCCACAAGGGGAAAATATCTGTCATCTGCTCCACTCACATCTCCCACTCCTCCACACCCTGCACCTAGCCCACTCTTTGTGACACCCCCTTCCCCCCGATCCCACCCCAGAAGCTATGTGGCAACTCAGAGCACATATTAGGGCAGAGAGTCATGTAAATGCTCATCAAACCTCCAAATGACGGCAGTAATTGATAACTCCCTTGCTTCCTGACCTCACTTGCCTGCTTCAAATGCTGCCAATCCTCAACAGCCAGCAGAGCTGAGGAGAGGGCCCCATCAAGATTTTTGCCAGTGCTCTACCTAGGACAGGAGTTTTAAACTGCGTTCCATGAAGAGGCTTCAGGAGCCATCTGAGAAGATAGGAGAGGATATAGAGAATGTTGTATGAGTGGGGCTCTAAAACCCCCAATCCCGCTTCTATCACAGCAGTTCTGCTTTACCTGCTCATCTAAGATTGCATTTGGAGAATTGTTTCACTCTTGAAATAGAAGAAACCCTTGCTTTGGAAGATCTTCGGAGCCTCCAACCTTGGAGCCCTTCTCTACATCTTGAACCTCTCAGGTCCCACCATTCCTGCCCACCAGAAGCACAGCTGGGAAAGAAGCCCAGCTGACTGTCCCAACTCCAAATATCCCACTCTCTAGGCTCTGGAGCCAAGAAAAATGACAGCAAAACAGAGCTCATGGGTGGAGACAGGGTATAGGTTGCTGCTCCCACCACAAGTCCCACAGTTCTGAGTCTTACATAGCCTTACACAGAGTAGGTGCTAAATGAGCATGGCATGAGTGGATGGATGATCTGATCTCTATTGGTCTGGGTGTAGTTCCAGTGAGGGGAAAAACTGGCCTTGAATCTCAGAATGGCCACCATATTTATTCTTCAAGATTCAGAGAGGGAATTTGGCATAGACATTAGGGATGTGGGATCTAGAATAAGACCCTCTGTCTTCAAATCCTGGCTTTGCTACTTTCAAACCGTGTGACCTTATCCTTGTACACCGTTAATAATATTTCCCTCATAAGGCTGTTGTGAGGATTGAATGAGTTAATATGTGTAAAGCACTTGGTGCCTGCCATGTTAGTGCTCAGTAAACAGTAATAAACGTTCGCTCTCATCATTGTTGGTACCCTGTTCAAATGCGTCCTTCTGACCCTCCAAAGAGAATTCCTTATTCTCCTCTACACTTTCACAGCACTTTGCTCAGACCTCTGATGAAACCATGAGGACTTTTTTTCCAAATCCCAAATCAAATTAGATGGTGGGGACAATAAAGCAGATTCTTTGAAATCAGGATACATAGATATTGTAAGTGAAGCTCTTGCTCCCTCCATAGCTATGTTTAGATGTCTGTCTCTCACTCTCAACTCTGGCTCCTCTGGGGCAGATTCCACGTTTTATTCTCTTTGTATCCCAAGGGCCTGGTCTACGGTAAGTGCTGACTGCAGTTGGGTTGATGCTTGAGCAGCATTGACTCTGTCTGGAGTCGAGAATAACCCTGACCGTTGTCTCCTGGCCTTCCTATTGGCCTTGCTTCCCAGAGGCTCAGCTCCTTTCTTTGCCCCAAGATGAGGATGAGGTTAAGAGTCTGGGCTAGGTCTGGGGCACCTCTTCTGAGCCTGGCTGTGAGGCTATGGGAATTCAGAGCTTGCAGAGGAAGATAACATTGGATGATCACCTACTGTATTCCTGGAACTGTGCTGGGCTCTTTACAACACTTAATTCTCACAGCAGTTTAGTGGAGGGATCTTCTTGTCAGTCCTACTTTTCTAGATGAGGAAACTGAGTTTAAGCAACTTTTCCAAGGTCACATAGCTGATGTGTCTGAGGCAGAATTCAAACCTGGGTCAGACTCCTAAGCTGGTGCTCTCCACTGTCCTTGCAGATTCCCCCTGAAGCAAGCTGAGATCTGCTCCCCGTCCCATCTCCCCATCCTACTCCCCCTCTCCTCTCTTCCTCAAGTCTTGTCTTGATTCTTCCGTGTTATCCTCCCTAATATTATTTTTCTTCTTGAGTTGGCTTATTTATCACTTGGCTGTGTCTCCTTATTGTTATAACAAGAGCTTAAACATTATGCATCCCCACTGCCGCGTTTGCCAGCGTGGTGCTGAGCACTTACGAGCTTGGCAATTAGACTGAGCTCAAAGGGGCCATAACATCTGCATCTTCCGCTGCTTTCATAGGGAAATGGGATAGAGAGGAAAGGCTGTGAGATGGGGCAGTGCAGGGCAGTGCACAGTATATGAGTGGTAGAGAAGGGAACAAGTGGGGAGAATTGGGATAATGACACCAGCAGACTTTTCTCCCTTGGTGTACTCAGCCTTAACTCAAAGTGACCTTGTGGCCTCGGGCTGTGAGCCTCCAGGAAGATCCTAAGGTGATTTCTGCCAAACAGCCCGCTTCTATTTTATTCCTATTCCTAGTATCATCATCTTCATCATAATTATTAGCAGCAGCAGCAGCAGCCA
The DNA here is from genome assembly GCF_020826845.1 of Diceros bicornis minor. Classification (NCBI taxonomy): domain Eukaryota; kingdom Metazoa; phylum Chordata; class Mammalia; order Perissodactyla; family Rhinocerotidae; genus Diceros; species Diceros bicornis. The sequence continues at coordinate 14,632,864 of NC_080763.1, forward strand.
CCATTCACTTATTGGGTACCTACTGTGCGCTTTACACACATCTCATTTGATCCACAGAACAATCTCACGAGCTAGATATTAATACACTTCATTATACAGATGAGGAAGCTGTAGCTCAGAGAATGTTAAGTAAGTTGTTCCAACTCACACAGCTAGCAAGTGGCAGGACGAAGAAAAAGGGCAGAGAGACCTGAAAATTAAGGCAGAGAGGTTGGGGTGAGGGGCAATTGGCCGTCAGAGTAGGCCTCTCAAAACTGCCCCTGTTTGGGCATCTGCCCAGGTGAGCTGGCAGAGTATAAGAGCAGCTGAATGCCCCTGTCAGCTCACCTCTTAGCTTGCCTGGGGAAGAAGGATCTCTGAGCTCCAAAGGTTGATTCTCTGATTCCTTCCTGGCTTTCCAAGGAGGCTGCAAAACTGGCAGAGGTTGTCCAGGAACCAGGAGGAATCATACTTCATATTGCCTGGACCAAGACACATTTATTTCCAATGGATACCTCAAGAGCTCCCCTAAAAAGATGCCTGAGGGGGCCGGCCCCGTGGCTTAGCAGTTAAGTGCGCGCGCTCTGCTACTGGCGGCCCGGGTTCTGATCCCGGGCGCACACCGACACACCGCTTCTCCGGCCATGCTGAGGCCACGTCCCACATACAGCAACTAGAAGGATGTGCAACTATGACATACAGCTATCTACTGGGGCTTTGGGGGAAAAAAAGAGGAGGAGGATTGGCAATAGATGTTCGCTCAGAGCCGGTCTTCCTCAGCAAAAAGAGGAGGGTTAGCATGGATGTTAGCTCAAGGCTGATCTTCCTCACAAAAAAATAAAAAATAAAAAGATACCTGCTTAGCCAATTGATTGTTCTGCCCCAAAACTGTTGTTTTCTGGTGGCTTTTCTCCAACTCTTTTTCTTCTTTAGTCCCGTACTCCAATCTCATGGCTTCCTGGGCCTAAGCCTTCCAAGTCCATTTGGAGCCCCTCCAACAAGTATCCCAAGACAGTTCCCTCTGAGTCATGACACAAAACCAATTCTTAAGAAAACCAGACTATCTGAGATTTTATGTGTTACCCTGGAGGTGGCCCTACCCTCCTGAGGTCTTCTAGAACCCAGCACTGGTCCAATTCACAGATTCGGACTATGCCACTTAGCCCAGGAAAGTCAATCCCAGGCATCTTTGTGGAGGCAGCCACCAGCAAAAACGTAATAGCTTTGATGGAACAATTGGGTTTTTTTTTCATTCTTAAAATATATTCTTAGTAGACTGGGATGATTAATATTTCAGGGCCAAGTCTTAGTAGCTGTAGTTGAGGCTGGCTGTGCTTGAGGGCCCAGAGCTCCTCACACCTCACCCCACCCCACCTTCCCTATCCTCCCCCTTCTTAGTTCCCCTTCTTCACATACAAATAAGTTGGTAGTTGGCAATTCCTGCTGCCAGCGTGTATGCCCAGTCAGCAGCAAAGCAGTGCTCACTGGTTTCTTTAAATGTAATGTTACCAGGAACATGGCGATAGTTGGAAGGACCTTGGAAACTATTCATTGAACAAATTTTATTGAGTACATACTATGTGCCAGACACTGTTCTAAGCCTTAGAGACAGAACAGAAGACAGAAAAAGATTCCCACCCTCCTAAAGCTTATAATTGAGGAGGGAGACAGACAATAAATACATGAAACTTATGTCAAACGATAAGAGAAGGGATATGAAGAGTGCTACAGTGGAGGTGGAGGGTTAACGTTTTAAATAGGAGGGTTAGAGAAGGCCTCACTTAGAAGGTGAGCAAAGAGCTGGAGGACATAAGGGAGTGAGGAATGTGGCTAACTATGGGAAGAGCATTCCATGCAGAGGGAACAGCAAATGCAACGGATCTGAGGCAGGAGCATGCCTGGCCTGTTCAAAGAATAGCAGTGAAGCTAGTGTGACTGGAAAGGAGAGTGGCGGGAGAAGAGGTGAAAGAGGGCATGGAAGACTGGGTGGTATAGTCTAACGGAAAGTTCTTGAAAGGTTTTCAGCAGTGGAATGACATGATCTGACTTACGTAATAAAGTGATTACTCTGGTAGCTGCCTTGCGAATAGCCTGTGGGGATAGAGATAGAAGCAAGGAGACCAGTTGGGAGATATTGCAATCATCTAGAGGGGTGATAGAGCTTAGATATTAAGAGCAGAGTCTCTGGGGCCAGGCTACCGGGGTTCAAATCCTAGCTATGCCACCTACTAGCTGCATGACCTTGGCCAAACTACATAATCTCTCTGTCTCAGTTTCCTCATCTGTAGAATGGGAATACTAAGTGTACCTACCTCAGAGAGTTTTTGTAAGGATTAAATGAGTTAATAAATGTGAAACACTTAGAACATAGAGTTGTTGTGAGGATTGAATGAGTTAAAACACTTGTAACAGCACACTGAGCAAATGCTGCTGCTGTATTTGATGTTATTGTTATCATTATTATCTTGAGTGAGAGGTGATGGTGGGTGGGGCCAGAGGGTCCTAGTGGAGAAAACATGGTCCTCTGTGGGGAATGTTTTGAAGGCAGAGCCGACAGGATTTGCTGACAGATTGGATGTGTGGAATGCAGAGGGAGTGTGCTAATCCCCCACCCTCAGATGAGGGATGAAGAAACAGAGCACAGCTGAGGCCATCATTGTTACAGGCCGTTTTTAAAGAGTCCTTGTTGCTAAACAGTTTAACATTAACAGAAATCAACATTAAAGGACAAGTTCACTCATAGTCCAACATAAAAATTCCTATGTAATATACTATTTTAATTTTTATCTAGTCCCTTCAATCCTTATCTTTATGCATGCATGATTCTTAAATAATTATGATAATTGTATTAACATAATTTTATATTCAAAAAAAGAGAAGTATGCAATACTTCACGACTCTAGCAAGTGTTCGTTGGCCAAACATTAAGGAAATTCACCTGCTCAACACCATTTATACTCCAGGATATATATAGGGCACAGAATTCCCATTTTTAAGATGAAAGAACATACAACCCTGAATTAGCTGCTAAAATAGAGCTGTGGGAGGCAGAGAGTCATTTATTCATTTATTCACTCAATAAAATTTTATTAAGTGAACCTATATACAGGCACCTAGATAAGTAGATTGATAAGTAAATCACACTCCTTATCTTTAGGAGATCAGTCTTGTGGAGACAGACCACATGGCTATAATTGGTTTTTCTATCTAAGAGCTATAGTGGAGGTATGTATGTACAAGTTACCTTGGAAGCACCATGGAGGATACGCTTAATTCTGCTTATGGAGGTAGGGAGGCTTCCAAAGAGAGATGACTCCTGGGCACCACAGAATTTTGATAGGGCGCAGAAGAGACTGCTTTCAGTTGGCTCTTACCACACTGACCACTGACTTGTACTGTTGATGCTGATTGTTCTGGCTGCCTCTCGCACTAGACTATGTGTACATCTCTGATCCCCAGCACTATTCAGATGCCTGACACTGGGTAGCTGCTCTTTTAATGTTTGTTGAAAAAAATGCAGCATATCCTTAAAAAGTGACCTGAACAGTGACAAATGAAGAAATATCACAAGCACACTAGCTTTATGTCTTTTTGTGAGGGGCAGGGGGTCCAAAAATAAGGTTCTTTCTGATTTCCAGAAGGACCATGTTTCTCATCTAAAGTCTTGCTAATGGATGGTCAGGAGACAGAAGCCACTCTTGATATTCCAAGTAGGAAGGGTTTAATAAAGGGAATTAAAGACTTAGGGAAACACTGGATAAGCTGGAGGAGTGAAGGTTAGGGAAGCCACTGTTAGAGGTTACAAAATCAAAGCGTGCTGGGATCTCAGAGAAGCCACTTTCAGTCTCAGCTGCTTGCACCACCAAAGCAGGTGACTTGCAGAAGCTTGCCAGGAAATCGATGCAAACCTTGGTTCTGCCATCTGCCTATATATTTGCCCCTAATTTCCACCAGAGAAAAATGACTTCTCTTCTGCCTTAAATCGCTCATAAGTGCTTCTCATTGGCAGCATATAACCCAGAACCATATAGAAGAAAGATCTTCAGAAATGTAGTTCCAGACTTGTCTCCTGCAATGCAGAGGAGATTTTAGGAGAGGACAATGATTATGCTGAATTGACAACAGACAGCTCAGCACAGATGGCTTCCCCAACTCTCATCTTTGAGAAGGGAGATTTACACAGCTCTGGTAACATCAAGTTTTACTTTCCCTACCTCTAGGAAGCTGTCATGTTCAGTCCAAATATTTTCCTGCTGGAAGATACTTATAACTACTATATAACTGTATATACTTTTAACATTTCCATACAACCAAATCATGAAAATTCTGCTGTTTAGTAAGCAGACTCAGGCAGTGTCAGGTGACAGAGAGAACTCCAGTTTTGGAGGCAGACATACTGAGTGCTAATCTCAGCCGTTCTGTTTATCAGCTGTGTAAACTTATACACAGCTTTAACTCTTCTGAAAAAAAAAGTGGCGATTATAAAATAATCAGGGCAATATATAAAAATACATATAAAAGAACGTTCATAACAGTATTTTTAAGTAGAGAATTCACTAAATAAATTATGATACCTCCATATTAAAGAATATCATGCATCCACTTAAAATTATCTTGTAGAATAGTGTTGACATGGAATGTTCATGATATGGTGAGAAGTGAGAAAAGCGAGTTACACAACAGTATGAACAGTGTGATTCCATTTTTATAAAAACAACTATGCAACTGAAAGGCTTTACACCAAAATTTTAACAGTCATTATCTCTGAGGGTAGTTGGGATTACAGCTGAGTTTTTTTAATATGTGTATGAGGTTCTCAGATTTTCTGCATTGAGTATGTATTACTTTTGTAAGTTTAAAAAAATTATATAAAAATAAAAAGTAGGATTCAATAGGATTGAAAGAATTAGACAAAATATGCAAAGTTCCCGATACACTTTCAGTAAATGATAGATCCCTCCCCCATTCACTTAAACATGATTTTATTTTATATTTTGAATAAATAATAGTCACATTCAAACTTTTCAAGATATGAAAGTGAAAATTCTCCCTCCTACCTCAGTCCTCCAGCCACTCACTTCCTTTCCTAGGGGCAACCAATGTTGCTGGTTTCTTCATATCCTTTAGAGAAAATGTATGCATGTATAAGCAAGGATGTAAAGTTATGCTTCTTTTCACTCCTTTTTTACATGAGTGGTAGTATATTTTACTGCCTTTATGCCCCTTGGCATTTAATTTTATACTCCTTTTATTGGTGATCTTCCCATATCAGTAAATGCAGGCACTACAATAATGTGTAGCTGTGCCATCATTTATTTAATCGGTGCCCTGTTGATGGAGATTAAACCCAGTGATATCTTCTGACGGTCGCCCCAGATACAAGGATGGCCAGCACTTTAGGAATGACCTCTCTGTCCCTGGTCTCTTCTGGGCTTGCAATCATCACCCTCTTCATATACTCCAGTCGTATCTTAGCCCCAGCTTCTGAGGCTGAGGGGCTCCAAGAGACCCTGTACTGGTTACAGTCATTTTACCTATTTCATTTTTGGCAGTGACTGGGTCTGGCATGGTTCTGAAGATATCCTTGTCTAGGATCTAAGAGCTGATGAGCCATGTGCCACGTCTCATCTGCTCCCTCTGTGCGGCTCTCTTTCTGTACCACTTCCCTCTGGAGAAGTCAGTGGCCCACTCATATTTCCCTCATCCTCTTTACCATCTTGGAGGACCTAGAAATAGGACTGTAGTGTTGTCACCTAACCTCAAGCCCAGGTGACAAATGGAGTGTAGTGACTGTGAGGAGCCAGGCCAGGGGTGCCGTGGTGACATGAGGGGGTGCTAGCTGGATCTGCTGGGCCCTGCCAGATGACTAGGAATGTGGAGGTACTGAGTGAAGTGAGGAGAACTTAGCCTATGGTAAGTCCTCTGGATGAGAATCTCTTTGGTGGTGGTTTGGGGGAGCTAGTTAGAATCTAAGCCAATAAGGATCGCCTAATCCTCTCCTTACATGAAGCCTATAAAGAGACAATCCTTTGGGTCATTGGTTAGTCTCTTAATTAAATTGATATTGATTGAATACCTGTTACATGCAAAGCACTCTATTAGATGGTTCTGCAGTCTCTATTTTATCGTTTTACACATTGTGGTTTTGCCTCTTTTACTGGGGTCACTAAATCATGCAGTCCCTTTCACTGCTGTTGCCCCAAACTTTTGTGGTCTTTCAAGACCTGCAAGTTTTTTTCTGGGGCTCAGCCTGTAAACCCGAGTGCAAGTCCTTGAAAGTCACAGTTTAAATCAGGGCAGTCACAGAAGTAAACATCTGATTGGGATGGCACATAGAACTTGCTTAATCAATGTTGTCTAAACTGAGCTGATCAGGGTCAGTGAAAGCCCTTCTGTAGAACTGCTGAGGGTACCACGTGCCCTCACTCACTGGAGATAATGGCTTTGGGAATAATTATCAGCCTAATTTCTTTTTACATCAATGTAGATTTGATGTCCAGTAATATATGTGTTGTACCTTTAATGGCCTTTTAATGATGAAAAAGATCAAAAGCATTTTAGATCTGAACCTGCACCATTGGTTTCCATTCCAGAAATCCACTGTAATTACCACAGCTGCTTCTCCAAGCCCTGCAGGAGCATTGAGTTCCTATGACGTATCTGCACAGTTAATCACAATCAGCACCCAGCCAGGTCTGATGTAGGTTCCAGGGGGATGGTTACTGAAGGTGGAGAAGGCCAGGGCGGGGTAGGGGAGGGAGTGACAATGGCAAGGAGTGAAGGACTGAGTCGTTCAAGGCCTGGAGTGTCAGCATCTCTCAGAACAGGAGTTCTCTTAGCCCTGGTCCTTTCCAATCTCCTCACAGAGAGTTTCAGATATACAGAGTGAAATATGAGTTGTTATAAAACTCTGAATTGGGTTCTACAAGTCATATTGGAAGAAACTAAGGGTTCCTTGTAACTGCATTCTCACCCATCCTATTTGTGAAGGTTTGGCAGGGGCAGGGGAGCGTGTGGGGCACGTGATGCACGGTGCCCAGGTGGGGTAAATGAATCTGGATAGGCAGAATTTGGGGGAGGGAGCACACAGGGAAGGATATAAGGGAAAGGTACTTCCCAGGGAAGGGAGATGTTGAGATGGAATGGTTTGTGTGCTGTTTATTCTTTTGAATCCTTATCCCCAAGATCCATTGTCTGCTGTTCTCTGTGCCCTGGGAGGCTGACGGCTGTGGATAGCATCACTCAGGCTCTCTAGCCCTCTGGCTTCCAATTGGCTTTGGCCATCGAGAGGCGTTGGCGGAAGACCTGAGGGTAGAAGGAGAGAGGGGTCAGGGTATTTCTTCCTCCATTCCCTTCCTGCTTTGCTGTCACAGTTCTGGCAGTGGTTGCACCCCTCCACAACTATAACTTCTGCAGGAAGCCCTTCTTACTCGGCTCTGGTAACATATTTTCCTCTTCTTACCCTTTAACTAGGGGTGGTATAAGCTTCCTGTTTCTGCTAGTCCCCAGATACCTCAAAATCCCTCATAGATTCCTTTGCCCCATTCACAACTCTGTAAATGGTACCTTCGTTAAATTCAAAATCCCAGCTAGGTGTGCGATCTGTTTCCTGCGAGAACCCTGATTGATACAATGGGTATGTCAGAGACTGACTAATGTTTGCCAATCCTATTTTCTTTTCCTGGACACACAGGAAGACTAAATTTTCCGTTCTCCCTTGCATTTAGGTTGAGGCTGGGTTCTGACCAATGGGATGATCTATGACACTTCCTAGCCTGGCCATAAACCCCTTGTGCAATTGTCCCCACCCTCTTCCTCTTCCAAGGTAACATTGGAAGTTATATGTTTAAAGTTACAGTGTCTCAAGCTGGAAGAAGTTTGGATCCCTGAGTCACTGCTTGGAGGAGAATTGCCCAACTGTATTCTCCTATGATATGAGTGAGAAATAAGCCTTTATTGTGTTGTGCCGCCAGGATCTTGAGAGTGGTTTGTTACTGCAATTAGGGTTAATTACCTTGACTAATTCAGTGGAGGTGTTAAATGAAGAGGGCACCTAGAGCAATGGAGTATTCAAGGCATAAATATAAGGAAGCGTAGAATTTTCTAACTTAGGTGAGACCACAATGAGGGTTAACAAAGAGTGTAACATTATTGCTTTGTGAAAAGAACAGGGATTCAGGTGTCAGAGTTGAGTTTAAATCCAGGCTTTGCCACTTCTAGCTATGTAATCTTGGACAAGTTACTTCACTTTTTTAAGTTTTCTTATCTGTAAAATGGGGAAAATAATGCCTATCTACAAGGTCCTTTTGTGGATAGCTGACTTATTTTTATAAGATAATAGTGGGTACTCAGTAAAAGTTCCCTCTTTTTCATCTCCCAGCTCTGAATTCTAAACTTAGTGCCTCCGGTGACTGGTAACTAATTTTAACTTTTGGGGCATCTATTTTGTAATCTCTAATGGCAGAGGACAATTCACATGATCCTGAGCATCCTGTAAATGGTTTGAATGTTGACCAGGAAAGAGAGTTTTCCTTTAGGTCTTGGACTCAGGCATTAGCTCTTTCCCTTGTCTGCCCTCCAGGGCCCCATCTTCAAATTTGCAGGCCACCTAACACATGTGTCAAGTGAAGCAAAATGGAAACTTTGGAGTCCCAGTGCCATCCTTAACTTAACTAATGAGTATGGATCCTGGGGCTAAATTGTCTTCTGAAAAAGTAGAGAAAGGACTCCCCATGGAAACATTTTCAGCATCAAGAGGGCTTATCCATTCATTCATCCATCCATCTATCCAGAAAATAATTGTTTAGTTCCTAGCATATGTGAGGAATACTTATAGGCCCTGTAGTAGATACAAAGATAGATTAGACACATCCTGCCCTCAAGAGCTTACATTCTTGCAGAAGAGAAGATAACTTATCTTCATAAATAACTATGAGACAGATCAGCATGTGTTAAGCATGGAAGGCAAGGTTCAAAGTGTTGTGGAATTCAGAGGAAGGGAAACCCCTTCTGGCTGGAAGGATCAGGGAGCCTTTGAGTAAATCTTGAAGGTAGGGCAGAATTTGAACATTTGGAGATGAGGGAAAGGTCAAACATGGGAAAGCAGAAGAGACCCCTGGGGAAATGGTAGCTAATAGTCTAGCTAGAACACAGCTGCCAAAAGGGAGTTCACGGAAACAGTTTTAGAAATGTCACCTGAGAACAGATTGTGAAGAGCCTGAATTCTAGGCAAAGACACTTACGATGAGGGCAGAGACAGGTCATCAAAGGTTTCTGAGCATTGGAGCGGCATGTGCCCTGGGAAGGTTAGCTGGGAAGCTGTGTTCAGCACCTGTCGAAGGCAGCAGGAGATGGAGATGAGGAGGCCAATTAGAAGACCTGCAGCAATCTAGGTAAACTTTAATGTGGGACTAAACTAGGATAGAAGCTATAGGAGTGTAAGGAATGTTGGAGAGAATCATTCAACATGTATTTATTATATATCTACTTGATTCTCCATCTGTCAGTCACTGCAGGGGATGAAAACTCATAAGAAACATAACTCTTGCCTCCTAGGTGCTTGGATATGACTTGAGGGATGAATCAGTCAAGGAAACTTTGTCCTTTAAACTCTTCCCTTTTATGGCCACATGGCATAAGCATAAGCTGGTTTACTCCCCCCACTGACTCTGCACCCCATCAACAGCATCCTAACTCCACCCCAACAACAACAAAGATAAGAGAGGGTGTAAAGTTTTAAATTAAGATGTGATCTGCTGTCCATTTTATTGATAACCATTGTATAGTGCTTATTATATGCCGTATACTATTCTAAGAGGTTTATAAATACTATATCATTTTATCCTCCTAACAATCCTATGAGCTAGATACTATTATCAATCCCATTTTATAAATGAGGACACTGAGGCACAGAGAGATCAAATAATTTTCCCAAAGTTGTACAGTGAGTAAACAGCAGATTTAGGATTTAGGACACAAGGAGTCTGGCTCCAGAATCCTTACTCTTAACCATTACATTATACTGCCTCCCTGCATCACTGCTTTCCCTCTGCCCACCTGCAATAAATCACAGCCAAAAAGGAATTACTCTTGGACCTTACCCATCCCCACTGAATCAGTTCTCTCTTCTTGGCTTGTGATGCTGTTCAAGGTTACAGTCATAGCTAGAATCAGCTCACTGATCTCTGATGCAGTCATAGTTACAGTCAATGCTGAATCCACTGCCCTGAGGGGTCACTGGCCAAGAGGATGGGTGGGGAAAATCAATGAATTGGTGAGGGACAGCGGTCTTATGAAAGGTGGTCCTGAACCTACAGGATCTTTCACTCTCTCTTCAGAGCCATCAAGTTAAGAGGTAGATATAATGGCAGTGCTTAGAGCATGGGCTCTGACATTTACTACCCATGGGCCCTTGGACAAGTTGTTTAGCTTCTCTAAGAATGAGTTTCCCCATTCATAAAATGGGTGTATTACATAGGAGTTCCCTCATAAACTTTTGATCAAGAGTAAATGAGACACTTGAGTCAAGTGCTAAGCACAGTGCTTGATGTACAGCAAGTGCTCAGAAAATGTTAGCTGTTGTCATCTCACCCAGTTAAGAACAAACTCTTCACCTGATCCGTGGTGCCAGACTCAGAAGTACTCAGAAGCCCCAGGGTGGCTCTTTAGGCCCTTATTCAAGAAAAGAGCTAAAATACCCTGATAGCCATTTGGAATGGAGGAACAAGCAGTTTGGGGCCCCACCACACAGAGGTGTATATTGTTGTTATTCTTATCATTGCACTGTGCCTTGTGTTGCAAGGCAGTATCAAATCATGGTTAAACCACTAGACTGGAACCAGACAGCCTGGATTTAAATCAGCTCTGCAAGTTACTAGCTTTGTGACCCTGGGCATGTTCACATCCTTGAGCCTCAGTTTCATTGTCTGTCAAATGAGATGATGATGAGATCCTCCTCAGGATTGTTGGAGGATAAAGTGAGTTAACATATGCAAAGTCTTTATAACAGACCTTGGCACATTATAGGTACTCAATAAGGATTAGGCATTATTTTTGCATTCCTTTGGATTAAACTAGTAAATGCCTTTTCTTCTAGAAAAGAAGGCTAGGGCAGATTTTTCTTCTTTAGTGGAGAGAGATAACCCACAAAATCCAGGAAAGGAGAGAAACCAGACCTCGAGGGTGGGAGTTTTTCCCCATCCCACAACTGGGAGGTTGGGGAGGAACTCATGCCTTCCAAGACTGTGTGTCCAAGTATAACCCTGGCACAAAGACCACGATTGACCCAAGGCAGCCACGTTGTGATTGGGACTCCCCTGGAAGGCTAGGGTAAAGAGGATGTGACCCCTTTATCTGAGACAACAGGGAGGCTTTGAGCTACCGGCATTCCCTTCACCTTCACACTGAGATTGGAAGGCTCCTTACATAAGCCTCTCAACTTAGGCCAATATGGCCTTCCTTTGCCCCCTCAAAGACCCTCATACAGGACATAAGGCAGGAGATGAGGCACACTTGAAAAGACCACTGAAAATCCATGGCAGTATATGCTACGTGACAACGAGGGACTGCGGGATCAGGAAACCTGGGTTCTATTCCACCTCTGCCACTAACTAGCTGGTAAGCCTTAGGTGAGTCACTACACCTTGCTGAGCATCAATTTCCTTATCTCTAAAATACTCTCATCCCAACCCTCAATGCACTGGATGATCTCTAAGTAACATCCTCCCAGCTCTGTGACCCTATAAGATTTCAGACAATAATTCCATTAGGAGTTCCAAGGAGGGACAGATCAGTGGGGATTCAAGTGGTCAGAGAGAGTTTCATGAAGACGTGAACCTGGGAGGGTTTATGTAGGCAGAAGGCAGGAAGTTCTCTTCTTGCTCCCATTGCCTTTAAACCCTGTCCTGATAGGTGGCAACCTTTCTGGGTCCATTCATCAGGCCGGAAGAATTTCTCTCCAGGGATTCCCAGGCCTTCTCACTCCAAGATGTCATACAGCCACACTAAGGGAACTAGCAAAGCCTCAAGCCGAGGTATAAGCTGACTGAAATGTCACCTGCCTCGAGGCCACCTGGGACAGTCTCCCTCCTAGTCAGAGGGATTGCTCTCCATTTGTTTCTCATCAGCTAAGCACTGCCCAGGTCAGTGGGAACAAATGTCCTCTAGACTGGAGAGATTGTTTTGAAACAAAACTGAGGCTCCTGACCAGGGTGGGATCCCATTGTTCTCTCTGAAGGATGATGCTCATTCATGAGGAGGGTTGTGGGTGGACTGTATTCACTGGACTGGACATCCCCCCTTCTTATCATCCTTCCCATGAAGACCCACCAAGAAAGCTGTCCTGCACACCAGCTTAGAAAGAAACCTATCCCTTTACAGCCCACCCCCTAAAATGGTTCAAACTGTCAAGCACTGCTGGCCTCCCTGCCAAATCCAATTTAATGATACAAGAGACCCTGGCTCTCTTTTTAAGCTAATGAGATGTCTAAGAAAGGTTAACAGAAAAGGAGAGATATCAGACCCTGACAAAATGGTACTTGTGAGAGCATCATGGGACGGTGATGGGAATTAAACTTTGTGCTGTGTGCCTTTCCTCTGACCTCAATTTTTTATTCCCAGCTCTTTTTTAGGGCCCTTTTCTGCCTCCTTGAAAAGCTGTACAGTGAGGTTATCCTTCATAACAGTGGCCATCTGCCTATTGCCTGTATTAGGAAGGTGACATATTTCCCTTTTCTCCTAAAGGTCAAGGTAATTTACTCCCATGTGGGAGAGTCCAGTGTGCTTGTCATGAGTGACAGCTGGGCTCTGATGGATGTCAAGTGGTTGCAAGAGCTCCAAGGCAGGAACCTGCCTCTTCTAGGGAAGCAGCCAGGGGGCTTGTGCTTTAGGCTGAGAGATTGAGTCCAAGTGCAAGTTCAGAGGTCCATGGTGATAACTGCCCCTCCATAAACCCTCCTGGTGATGAGTTTACTGTAATCCCATCCTTCCAGTCCTGAGTTCGTTTGTTAACCTCAGAGTCACTTGGGAGTAACCCAGCCTCATTAACCACAGTTCTCTCAGTCTCCGGACCCTGCAGCTCCCCTCAGCTTTTTCTGGCTGGTAACATGGAGGGTAATCACTTCAGATATCACATACAGAGGATTTTTCAGCATCTTTGCTTCCATTGCCACCAGAATAGACTGCAGTACGGCACAGAGGTCTCCTTCTGGGTCATTTATTTTTTTAAATTACACTTCAGAGTTCCGATCTTAGTTCCTCCCATGCCGCGTTATTTTCTAAGAATGACCGGTGATTAACGCTGACAAAACATTGTACTACAGCAAATGAGTAATGATGCCCTCTTTCTAGGACGAAAAGACTTGCTTCTCAGTTCTTTTTTTTCTGACCACTCTCTTTAAGAAAAAAGCCCACAGTCACAGAATGACACAGCTGGAAGGAACCTTAGAAATAATTCAGTGCAGCCCCTTATTTTCTAGATAAGAGAATGAGGTTCCGAGTGGTAAAGTGACTTGGACACTCAGAAAATATGGCCTTAGAAACGTGGTTCACAGTGACCCTGCTTCTCCTCCTCCGTGGCCCTAGGAAGAGTTAGATGCTCTTCATGTTCCTATTTTTGGGGTCTGACTCTGTCATCTTGGAAAAACATACACAAAACAGAGATAATGTGAAGAAAAGAGTAATATTTCCACTTCAGAGTCTCATGATAAGAAACTCCTCCTCTGTTCCCCCAAAGGCTCCACAAACTCTCCACCTCTAGTTCCTTAGGTTTTCTGGATGTCCATTTGAGCACGTGCTGTTTGCTGGCTGTACCAGGCATATCAATGTTGCTTCTCTGCCCACACTGATTGAGACCCTGGGTGCAGCCGATCAGAGCAGAGAGACACCTGACTCTAGGCAGCCCCATTCACACACTGATTGTCTGCCAACGACATGGCCTGGTTCCAAACATTGAAATTGTGGTTAGTCGGCAATAGGTGCTGGACCTGGAAGGCTGCACAAATCCCGGTACTAGGGTGGCCATGTTGGGCCTTGTGCAGAAACAGTAAGCAGAAAAGGCTAGTTTTTGAAAAGAAGCAGAAGGATGGAATCAATACAGAGACACATGGGCACAAGCAACCATGTTCCCCAGAGAGAGGGAAAGAGGGCCTCAGCTCTTAGTGATCTCTAGTATCATGAGGCTCTGCTTTACTCCATTTCCTTCCCTTGGCTGGCATGAATTTTCACACTCTCCTATCCCCTGTCCTTTATTTGTATTGACTTTAGTCCCTTCCAACCACAACACCTCTAATCAGAACATTATCTTGTACCATCTATGTGTGTAAGTGTTGTTCCTGAAACCAGGAACGAGCTCTCAAAGGCCCGAGGTTTATGTCTTAGCCTTTTGAAAAATCTGTCCAGGTAACTTGTACATATGACAGTTGTTGAAAGGTTTGACTGAAAGGCTTTCTGGAAATCCAGTTCTGTAAATCCTTTTTAACATGTACATCAATTGGCCCCAAAGAAGCCTTCTTGAGCTTTTCAACATAAAGCTGCTTAGTATTAACTGCCATTATAATTTTAAGAGAAATGAATTTCACTGTGTCTTATGTAGTTCTGATTTCCCCAGGCCTCTTCAGCTGGCAGGATGAGATGGGATTACAGGGATTGTAGTAACACAGAAGTCATTGGCTGATGTAGTGCCTCAGCTCCTGAAAGTGCCTTTCTACTATTTTTGTGGGTAGAGAGGGGATGTCTCACTTGGGTGCATGGAGAAATTTGCTCCTCCAGGGACCACTAATGGTCCACCATCTCCCACTGGTCTACCTTCAACCCATCCTTCTATTAGTTTCTTATCTCCCCATCCAGTCCTTCTTCCGTGCTGCCACCAGAGCTATTTTCCATGTGCAAATATTATCACATGGTTCTCCTGCTTAACATCCATCAGTGGCTTATACTATTATATGCACTATTATAATATGCACTAATATAATAACAACTATTATAGTTGTCTGTTCCTCAGCCATTCCCAGTATTGTTCTTCCTTGCTGGCAGAGCTGACCTCCTGTGAAAGATGCTAAAAGTGCCAAGCATTCACCCTCCCAGATTCCCCTGCAGCTAGGGCATTGGGGTCTTACCCAGTTCTGACCAACTGGACTTGAGGGGAAGATTTCTGAGGGTTTCTGGTGTAGGGGAGCAGAATTTGCCACCTTAAAACGTGTCTCTTTGGCTTGATTATTTTTAAGAACAAAAGACTCAGGAAGAAACTTTGACTTTCCTCCTAAGTGCCTAAAAGAATTTAAGATAGAATGCCTGTACCGAGAAGGAACTATCACCATAAATAACCATAGTGTAATATGAACTAGATGTGCTAGGGAGGAACCTAGCAAGGCCCATTTGATCAAAGCCCTCTCTATGTCCCATTGTCTCTACAAGGTGTGGCAAACATTTGTTTACCTAACATTTGCATTTCCAACTCCATGTGAATTGCCTTCTTCCCCTTTGAAGTCCCTAACCACTATCTTCAATATCCTCTTTTGTCTTTAGCTGAAGATGGTATTTAAGGTGGTAGCTTTGGCCATTTTGGTGAGTTACTCAGTTTTCCTGGGTTTTCCCAGGTATACATGTTATTAAACTTAGTTTGTTGTTCTTCTGTTATTCTGTCTCACATCAATTTCATTCTTAGACCAACCACAAGAACCTAGAGGGCAGAGGAAATTTCTTTCTCCCCTACACTGGGAAACATGTTCCTCCTTAATATAAAAGACAAGAGTGAGAGAAGTTCCCTTTCTCTTGCTTTGGGATTTTGTGTGTTGAAGCCATGATGCTTGGACCTGGCCTCCCATATTGTGGTAGTGGAGGGAAGCTGATCCAGAGCCCTGCATTGTTGAGTTCCTAAAGCTTTCTAATTATTATATGACAATGTTAAATAACCTTATAATTTAAGCCACTTTTAGATGGGCCTTCTTTTGTTACTTACAGGCAAAAGCAACCTAAGATCTTGTCCACAGATCTCTACAGGAGAAAATCCAAACTCCTTAGCATGGGTACCTAGGCCTTCACAGGTTTGCCCTGTATCCCACTTCAGCATCATTTTGTTTACCAAACCCATCCTGCATTCCCATTCCCCAGCC
Source organism: Diceros bicornis minor (assembly GCF_020826845.1). Classification (NCBI taxonomy): domain Eukaryota; kingdom Metazoa; phylum Chordata; class Mammalia; order Perissodactyla; family Rhinocerotidae; genus Diceros; species Diceros bicornis. The sequence continues at coordinate 14,648,952 of NC_080763.1, forward strand.
ACACCCAACTTTTTGCCAAATGGGCCAAACTTTTATAAACCTCAGCCTGGAATGTCCTTTCCTGCCCTGGTTAACACTTACTCGTATTACAAAACCCAACTGAAGCTTTTCTTGGCCCTTCACACTTTTTTTTGGAGTGTTTGTCCCCCGCTTTGTGGCCCTCTGTACCTGTAAATACTTTCATAGTAGTACCTGTAACATCTCTTTTTCTTTGGCTATTTATGTGTCTGACACTCCTTCCAGCTATAAGTTCTTTTGGGGCAAGGCCGTTTTTTTCCAGCTTTATATGTCCAGTGCAGATGCTCAGTAAATGTTTCTTTTTTAATTAATAAATTAAAAAAATTGAATGAATGACTAAATGAATTAGTTGATCCCAATTCTCAACTTTCTCATATTAACTGAACCTTTTCAGGGTTTTGTTTTTTTTTTTTATGTGAGTCTGTTGGCCTGTTTTAGACTAGTGCTGCACAAACTTTAATGTGCCTGGGAACCTTGTGAGCATGCTGATAAGGACAGGTCTGAATGGAACATGAGATTCTGCAGTTCTAACAAGCTCCCAGCTGATGCTGATGCTGCTGGTCCAAGGAGCATATTTTGCATAGCAAAGTCATCAGGACAACAGAGTCCTAGAGGGCAAAGTTGCACCTGTCTGTAAGTGGAGGAAGGCCTGAAAAACAAGTGGGGACTTACTGGGAAGATGACAATTAGATGACAAAGTACATACTTTGTATCCATCATTTCCATCCCGGAGCTTTGGTCTCCTCTGGAATTCATCTTCAGTGATGGGCTGAGCTTTTCTCATTTTCTCCAGCTGGAGTCCAGCCTAGGCCACAAACATTGCTCCCTCCATGCCTTTGTGATAGTTGTCAGGAGCTCAGCTGAGCTGGGAGAGAGATCACTGAGCTCACAGGTGTTGGAGTAGCTGATGAAAGCAACAAGCCTAAAATGAAAAAGTTAAGTTTCAATCACTCACTGCGATGGTATAAGCAAGAGTCTAAAACTGGAGAAGGTGCCCATCCCCCTGTTCCCCTTCCCCAGGGGACTGCACACCAGCCCATGGTCAGGTGGATCAGCACAGATGTGGGGCTTGTCTAGCTGTTGGCGCTCCCCGATAAAAGACTTCAGTTTTGTGGATCCTGAGGTGGAGGGAGGGTGAAGGGGAAGGGCTAGGAGTGGAAAAGTACTGGGTACTGAGTCAGCAGGGAAAGTGTCTTCACAGTTTCCTCCCCACTGCCAGCCCCCATAAGGGGGCCTCAGTAGAGAGGGGCCCTGGAAGAGGACCTCTGCCCAAGACCTCAGACAGAGAGACCTGGGAAGGAAGGTGCTTCTGAGCGAGGAATGTAAATATACGAAGAGCAAGGCCAGCGAGGGGGGCTGAGTCCTTGACTGCATTCCCTCCAGAGACTGCGGTGCACGGGCTGTGCACTAAGTCTGCTGTGGGGTGGGCAGCTTCCCCCAACCCAGGCCTGCTGGGCAAAACCTTTGTAATTGCCTAGAGTCAGGCCTGAAAAACCACACAATCACACATAGATTTTTAACCAGGAGCTAGACCCCTCAGTGTTTTTCTCACCCAAATGGTCACTGGAAATTCATTCGTATTTATTCCCTCTCCCTCTGTCTCGCTCTCTCTCTCTCTCTGCCCCTCTCCCCCTCTACCTCCCTTTCCTCGCAAACCCTCCACCCCCTGCAATCCTACTCATCCTTCTCAGCTGTATTAGTTACTTATTGTTGCATAACCAATTACCCCAAAACTTAGTGGCTTAAAACAACAAACATTTATTATCCCACAGTTTCTGTGAGTCAGGAATCAAGGTGCAGCCTAGGTAGATGCCTCTGGTTCAGAGTCTCTCATAAGGTTGAGAACCTTCAGCCAGAGTTGCAGTCTTATCTCGACTAGGAGGGACCACGTCCAAGCTCATTATGTGGTCATTGGCAGTGTTCGGTTCCTTGCTGGCTGTTGGCAGTTGGCCTACCTCAGTTCCTTACCACGTGAGCCTCTCCTTAGGGCATCTTATAGCATGGCAACTGGCTTCCCTCAGAGCAAGTGGGCCAGCGAAAGTGAATGCCCAAGGAAGGTAGCGTCTTTTTATAACCTAATGCCGGAAATAACATCCTATTACTTCTGCAGGATTCTGTCTGTTAGAACCAAGTCATTACGTCCAGCCTACGTGGAAGGGGATTACCAAGGGTTTGAATACCAGGAGGTGGAGATGTTGTGGGGCTGCTTAGAGCCTGCCAACCACAAAGGCCCAGCCAATGTTGTGCCCCTTCCCTAACTATTCCTCTAGCACACTAGAGAGTCTGTTTTCCCTGTAACCAAGATTTCGATTTTATTCTATGCTGTTCAGGTGTGTTGTTACCCCAAGTGTATGAGGCTTCTCTTCTTGGTGGGACTCGGATTCCCCAGGAGCAAAGACCACCAACTCTTGTCCCCCACTTCTCTTATAGTCCCTACTGTACCCATCCCAGGACTACAGCTATAATAAATATTTGTTGATTAAGATCAACTCTTAACTTTGGCTCACTTGAACTTTTTCTCTTTCAGTCCAGCTTTCTGGGGCTCTGGGATTTCTGTGGGAGCCTTTACGTTCAGAGCCTTTTCCTGCTGAGCAAACAGACTTTGTCTGGGTCGATAATCCTTGTTGGGAGGGTGAGGCAGGGTTATTGTTTACACTACAGAGCTGTCTTCTGATGTGTTTAATGTCGGAATTTAGCTATTGAGAGAACCAGGAATGATTTGGAGCCTTTAGAATGGAGAAAAGGTGAAAGGCAAGAGAACTAGCACTTTATGTTGAGTTATCTCATTTAATCCTCCCAGTAAGTATGATGTGCAGCTTACACCCCCCGCTTTGCAAATATGGAGGCTGGGGCCCCACAGTTAGCAAAGAGCAGAGCCAGAACCTGAACCCAGACCCCAGAGTCTCTCCCTCACCTCTGTCTCATGCTTCTAGGTGTATTTCCAGAGCAATTTACCCTCCAGTCAGGGTCTTTCCTGCTGGTGCTATTGGCAGTATCCAACCCCACTCTCTGTGATTTCTGTGGCCCATTTGTGTGTCCTGAGACACCCAGTAAATACCTGATGAATGAACTCTTCCTCCTCTGGAGTGGGGAGTGGGCAGGAGGCTTCCACACTCACTCCCAAAGGCCGGAGAGAATATTAAACCGGCTCAGCCAGTGTGCCTGACCCCACAGAGTGTGGAGAGGACGAGTGAGGCAGGGAGAGAGTGGTTGGTTGGGTGAAGTGTGGCAAAGAAATCTTGTCAGAAGCTCTGACACCCCAGGAAGAGGTCACTTGAAACGTATATGTATGTAAATGTGTGACTTGCCAAAGAGATTTGTTTACCATTTTCTGACGGGTCCCTGCAGTGGCCTCAGCCCCCTGCCAAGTGAGACTCTTGGTGGAGGGTAGTGTGGCAGGGACTGAGCAGACCCAGAAAGGTATGCAGAGTTACCCCAGCAGGCCTGAGACCTCCATCTCTGAAAGGCCTGCTCACAAGGTTGGCCTCTGGGATCTTAGCTTTCTGGAGGGCGCCCACCACCCTCACTGATAGAGTTTCTCGCTGGGCCTAACCCATGCAGACAATGTGGTTTATGCTCCACACCTGCTTTCCTTCTGGGAGTCTAGAATCTTGAGATGTGCTAGGCAGAGGATGCCTACAGGACTAGCCCCCAGTACAGGCCCTGGGCGCTGAGTCTCTAACGAGCTTCCCTGCAGCGTCATATCATACGTGTTGTCACAATTAGATGCTGGGGAACTAAGTGTTTCCTGTATGACTCCACAGAGACAGGACTTGAGGAATCTCGTGCCCGGTTTCCCTTTGCTGATTTTGCTTTGTATCCTTTTGCTGTAATAAATCTTAGCCATGAGGATGACTAAATACCGAATCATGTGAGTCGTCCTGGCAAAATATGAAACCTGCGGTGGTCTTGCTACCCCTGACACACTAGGGAAGGAGGAGTGGAGGGTAGGGGTGGGGTAAGAGCTGTCCCCCCCTAGATTTCTGCAAACCCTCTTAACTTCACAACTGCCCAAACTTCCCCCTCCTGAACTTCCTCTTTCCCTCTTATGGTTTCTAATTTTCTCCTTTCCCTCACTAAATAGTCTCATTATTCAAAATAAATGTTTGAGGGTGTCCCCCTGTGATTCAGCCTAGTCTGAGCATTGATATGAGAGAAATAGACGAGGGCTTAGTAATATGAAAAAATCTTAAATCCATTAACTGATAAATGATAATAAAAATACATGTAGGCACTCCATTTAAAATTCTTCTCCTCTTTAAAATATCTGAAATGGTGTCCTTCTCTGAGAATGTAGGTGGGTGTCACCTGAAGGGTGTCGCAGAGCAGAAAGAGTGTCACTTGGCATGGACACAGAAGAAGTCTCAGCAACCTACTGCAGTGTCACCAGGCAGAGTGTTCTTGAGGTCGTTGGTGTTGGGGAAGAAGGAGAATTCTGCTCCGTCCTTTCTCTTAAGGTACTTATGGCTGGCCAAATAATTAAAAGACAGGTTAGCAGGAGAAAATCAAACAAAGTTTAATAACATGTAGGTACATAGGAGAAACCAGGGAAACTGAATTTCTCAACAAATGCAGAGATTTTCACTTTAAATAGATTTAGAGGGGCTGGCCGGGTGGCACAAGTGGTTAAGTGCGCGCACTCCGCTGCGGCCTAGGGTTCGCCGGTTCGGATCCTGGGCGCGCACCGAGGCACCGCTTGTCAAGCCATGCTGTGGCAGCATCCCATATAAAGTGGAGGAAGATGGGCATGGATGTTAGCCCAGGGCCAGTCTTCCTCAGCAAAAAAAAGAAGAGGATTGGCAGATGTTAGCTCAGGGCCAATCTTCCTCACCAAAAAAATAAATAAATAGATTTAGATAAAGACAAAGGAGAATGTTGGGGTTGGGGGAAGAGACAGCTATGGGAGATTACCAGAAAGCATAGCAATGAAGTATACAGATTTAAGTCCTCTCCTTCCATACTGATGAGAGTTTCCAGAGATAAGGTCATTCCCCCCTCTTCCCAGTACAGAAAGGGAAATACTTTTACAAATGTAAATGTTTGGTAAACAGAACTTTGATAAGAATGGGCTTAGCAAGGACCCTGCCAGTCTGTCCATACCCAGAGTTCAATTCCTTTAGGCAGTTGGTGAGGGAGGTCAAATGTCTGTCAGAGAAAATAATCAAGGTAAAGAGACATATTTTGGGGTGGCCAATTTTGATCTCCCACATTGGCAATGTGACAGATGTGAGATTTCTTCCCCAAATCTGGGAGGGGACAAAGGTGGGAGCAGGGCCAGATCCAGTGGGTGGTGGAAGCCTTTTTCAGACCTTTGAATTTCAATTCAGGGGGAGAGATACTGGGAGTTACTGGATGGTTTTTGACAGAGGACTGAGACCTCAGATATCTTTTCTAGTTCCAAGACTACATATATATGAATACCCGCATGTCTCAGACCATTCCTGAAGTACAGGGCCATTTTGGAGAAATTGGTGCCATAATTTTATGTTCTTTTATTGTAATTTCTAGGAGCTGAGAGCCATTGAGTCATCCTCAGGGATCCTGCCTGGCTTGGCACTTTCCTTTCTTCCCCTTCCTCCTTGCATTGTCTTTAAGAAATAGAGGCCTACAAGACTTGGAAGCAACCCAAGTGCCCATCAACGGATGAATGGATAAAGAAGATGTGGTATATCAATGGAATACTACTCAGCCATTAAAAAAAGACAAAACCGTGTCATTTGCAACAACATGGATGAACCTTGAGGGTATTATGCTAGGTGAAATAAATCAGACAGAGAAATACTGTATGATTTCACTCATATGTGGAAGATAAACAAACATAGATAAGGAGAACAGATTGGTGGTTACCGGAGGGGAAGGGGGTGGGGAGAAGGTGAAAGGGGTAAAGGGGCACATATGTATGGTGATGGATGAAAACTAGACTATTGGTGGTGAACACTGACAAGAGATTTTCACATATTGAGGTATATGGGGTAACTATTCGGATTCAAAACTGATTCGGCTTGAACAAAAAGCCTGACTTATGGCCTATCAAACATACATTGTACATCTGCTTAACCATTAAAGTAAAGAATACACTCTCTAAGATAAGAATGCATACTTCTCCTCCTGCGCCCTATTGGTAATGCCCTATTGGTAACACCCGATGCCCTATTGATGAGGCCCGAATTAGTCCCTTTCCTGACATCACGGTGACATTGACCTGTTAATTTGCAATTGAATACCTCTTTAAACTTTGATGAAAATATGTCGTGGGTGTGTTTAATGTACATTCTTTGTTCTAAAAAGATATAAAACTGGATCGTAAACCATGCTTCTCCAGAACCCTTTCTAAGGCCTTCCTGGGTTATAATCCTCACTCTGGCTCAAGTAAACTCACTTTATTTCTCTTATCTATAGAACCGTTATTGGTTATTTTGCATCGACATTTCTGGGCGTAGTCGACAGGATTTCAGAGAAACCCACCAGAGACCACCTGGAATCTACACTGAACTGGCACTGGGGCCCACTGAGCCCCCCTGGATCACTGCATTCTTCAGGTGACCCTAGTGAGTTCTCCTGAAACCCAGACCTCCTTAGTTTTAAGTCAACGGTCCAGAGTTTATTTGAGCTGTTTCAGACCTTAAGACGAGGTGTCTTTAAGGGGGTACCGGTACACACCCTAGGTCAGAGGAACCTCGAGGGGACTTCCTAGGAAAGAGAAACCTAGGCAGAATTTCCTAAGCCAGGGGAGCCTAGGGGGAATTTTGGAGTGAATGGGGCAGGCTGATCTTTTTAATTTGGCTTTAAATTGGAAAGAATTGTGTTTATAACGTCTGAACAAACTGCTTGATAGAGAAATGAGAGTCTGAACTTGTTCAGCTCTGAAGAGAAGGGACACCAGCTCCTCCCGGCCGAAGTTCTCAGTTGCCTGAGGACCTAGCGGGAGTGTTTGAGGTTGAGCCTCAAGACGTGTAGCGGTCCCATAGGGAACTCCACTATCATTCATGTTAATTAATTAAAGGCTTATCCGGGGAAGCGCTTATAGGGGCTGGTCACCTACCTGCTCCGAGCCCGCATGGTAGTTTTAGACTGCCGGCGGGAAAAACCGAGGCATGTAAGAGAGTGATTATGACCTTTCTTTAAGGAGTAACACTCACAAGCAGCACACTTCTGACCCACTACACAGTCCCTAGAAATTGTTCAGACTTTATAGCAAAACCAAACCAAAAGAAAAGCGGGAAATTGAGCTTCTAAAAGCCCAACCAGTTCCCGAATGGCCAGCCTCCCCTCCGAACTGCAGCGACTTGCGCAAGTGCTTAATAAAAGGAGCCTAAGACTGCAAGAAAGAAAAAGTTGGGAAAAGAATCTTTTGCAGACGCAAACTGCTACAATTTTTAAAAAAGAGGCTATAAAATCTTTGTTCTATCTATCTGTTTCTTCTGTGTCTGTGTCCATGTCTGGTCTGTAAATAGCTTAAACTTGGCTGTTTGGGGGCTGAGTTTCTTCTCAGTGATAGTAACAAACTCTCTTTAGAAATTACCTTGTTTGTTGCGGCCACCTTGGGAAAAGCCCCGTAAAATGGAGATAACTGTAAACAGCTGGCAAGATAACCTGGGATCATTTAAAATTACAGTGGCCACTTTGGGCTCCTTTTGAGCTTGGGAGCTCCCCTCTGGTTTCAGGGCCTGATCACCCCCGCAGCACCAAGTGAGGTGCCCTCTCTTGGCGATTCTGGTTTCTGGTTTCTGTTAATCTGTTTGGACACCTGAAGTGATTTCAGATGGGCCCGTGGGTCAGTCCTTTGACTGACAAGGCTGCAGCTTCTGGTTTCAGAGAGTCCGAGCTCTACCTCTGGGAGCTCTCCTCTGGTTTGGGGGCACCTGGAGTGATTCCAGGTTGACCGTGGGTCATTTGACTGAAATCTGGAACCCTGTTTTGTCTCCTGTCCAGAACCTGTGGAGCATTTTAGGTGCCTACTGAGTCAGTTGTAGGGACAGGAGGTCTGTAATTTATTCTGTAAACTGTCCTGCTGGAATTGTGTGCCCCCGGCACGGGAACTGTTGTTTCTGTGACCCTATCTTGATAATCCTTGGGAAGAGGACATGAGGGCAAGGCCTGATCACCTCTTTTCCTTCTTTGTCTGTCTCGTTCATCACCTCCTCTGTTGTCACCAAGTCAGAGTTAAGTTCAGGCTGGACCTGAGCAGAAGCTGGACTGTCTGTAACATCGAACCCTTGAAAAACTTTCTGCCAGGGATTTAACTCTCAACCCTAGCACTGGGAGCTCCAGTCCCCAGCCCGCTCCAGGCTTGTGCCTCTTGCCTCCCTGGCTTGCCTTGTGCTGGCTCAGGGACTAAGTGCCCAGGCTGAGTGGGACTTGACTAAATCTTACAGCTATATTGATGCCCTCAGTCGGGCTCTGCACCCTTCTCCGGGCCGCTGTCAGTCAGACACTGACAGTGCTTTCTCCGCCATGGAGAATGCCCCAAGCAGCCCCAGAGACTCAGCCCTTGGGTGCATTTTAACTAATTGGAAACACTTTCTATTGGATGGGTTATGCCCCAGAAACTCCATCGTGGGGAAAACTTGAGTGGTTTCTCTGTGCCTTTGTTATGTAGTTGGACAGGTAGATCAATCTATAATATTATTTGAGTTACAATCCAATTTCTGAGAAATTAAGAGCAATTGTCCTCAAAAAGAAAAATCCTTGAAAGACTGGAAATGTAGCTGTAGAGGCAGTTCAGAGTCCACCCAGGTCCTTTATCTCAGAAGAGATTGTCGCCTTGCCTCTCTGGGAAGTGTTATCTAGCTCATCACCAATTCCTAAGACTGAAGGGAAAAAAAAGGGGGGAAAAGGCCAAAAAATGGCCGTAAGAGTAGCCTTGCCAAAAATCAAGCATCTTGAGTGTCTTCTCCAAATATTAGTAAAATAGGCTTAAAACCCAATTTGGATTCGTAACTAGGGAGCTTGTATCACTGTACCTGATTCGTGGCAGTAATTTTAAAACAACAGGTGTGGAGACTCTGTGTATGTGTGTCTATCTGTATGTTACATGTGGAATATTTTACCTCTGGATGGTATGGTGAACATTAAGAGGTCTGCTTAATTGGCCTAAAGTGAGCACTTAACATAAATTCCAAATGTAATAGAAATTAACCCAAATGTCTTTCAAGTTAACATGATATAGATTAATCTTTGGTAAATGAAAGCTGGTTTAAGTTTGTTGGTTTGATTGACAATTGTTGGAAACAAATGGTTTAGATAGATGAAGATAAGTAAGAGTTTTTGGGTACAATAATTATGTTTTATGGTCTGTATACCTGAAAAAGACAGCTTCCAAATTCCTTTTGGTAACTTAAAACTTTAGAGTTTTACTAAATTAAGTTAATGATAAAAGTTTGTTCAGTACTGGGTCATTTTCAAATAAGATAAAATACTGAAACATTATTGCTAAATATATCTAATTTTATCTACTTTTGGCTTATAACAGAAAAACTAAAAGGTATTTATAAATTTGCCAAACCACGAAATGCTAATGTGAAAGAAAGTTTATAATTGCTTACTTAGTTTTTACTTAAAAATTAAAATTTCTCAGGGTTTAAAATTCTAATATGTGATTAAGGCTACTAGAAATTAATAAGGAAAACATGTTTGTATTCAAGAAAAGTAAAATTTTTTTTTTTTAGTAAAGAAGGTATGAAAAATGGAAATATTTGTGTTTGTTTGGTTAAGAAGGATAAATTTGGGCCAGCCCCGTGGCTTAGCGGTTAACTGCGCGCGCTCCGCTACTGGCGGCCCGGGTTCGGATCCTGGGCGCGCACCGACGCACTGCTTCTCCGACCATGCTGAGGCCGCGTCCCACATACAGCAACTAGAAGGATGTACAGCTATGACATACAACTATCTACTGGGGCTTTGGGGGAAAAAAGAAAGGAGGAGGATTGACAATAGATGTTAGCTCAGGGCTGATCTTCCTCACAAAAAAATAAATAAATAAATAAATAAATAAATAAATAAATAAATAAACTGTTTAAAAAAAAAAAAGATCTAAAAAAAAAAAAGATACATTTGTCCTGAAGTACTAGAAGGGGAGAAAGGCAGGCATGGGACAAATTCTGAATGTAAAAAGTAAGTGACAGAAGTGAAAGTAAAACCCTGAGGAATTTTGTACATGGTCAAGTTGGCTAAGATTAAAATGAATCTAATTAAGTAAATAAGTTTTAATGTCAAAAGTAAGCTGGTGCAAAATTAGAATTTGGTTTTTCTCTCTCTTAAAGGGATAATTTTCTTGAACTTGATAAAGAGGTTATAAAAAGTTTTTCTTTGCCTTTGAGTAAGTCTACCTAAAAGAATATTTTTGACAAGCTCCCCAAAATTCATATCCTAAGTAAAGTCTTTCTTTTGACTTTTTTCTTTTAGAAATTTCAAAGGGCCCTGAGACTTCTCAAAGAAATTTATTCTATTTCCTATAAAGAGGGAGATACTAATTAGGCTTGTTTGGTATGCTAAATTGCATGGGAAACATCAAGTAAATGATAAACCTTCTTAGGTTATATTGCATAGGTAGATATTATTCACTATTTTAACCCTGCTACCTTGCTTCCAACATCACAAAAGGAAAAGACCACGACTGCATTCTATTTAATTTGGTTTACAGATGGGTCTTACTTAAGTGGTAGGCAAGACATTATCAAGCTGGATATGCTGTCCAGCCTCAAGAATGCCTGCTGGGGCCAGCCCCGTGGTGTAGCAGTTAAGTGTGTGCACTCTGCTGCTGGCGGCAGGGTTCAGATCTCGGGAGCGCACCTATACACTGCTTGTCAGGCCATGCTGTGGCGGCATCCCATATAAAGTAGAGGAAGATGGGCACAGATGTTAGCCCAGGGCCAGTCTTCCTCAGCAAAAAGAGGAGGATTGGCATGGATGTTAGCTCAGGGCTGATCTTCCTCACAAAAAAAAAAAAAAACCACAAAAAGAATGCCTGCTACTTTGTACTAATTCTGCTAACCCCATAAAAGACTTCCTTCTACAGGCTCAAGAACTCGCCACGGAAGAAGAGAAACAGACATGACAGTCAAAAGGGGGAATTTTTGAGACCCCCCTCACAGATGTAGTTTGGACCCATTAAGAAACTCATAGTACCTATTGGAGCACAGCTGCCGCTGCTCCTAGATATACACCAATTAACCCACTGGACACCTGAAAAGATGATTTTATGGGGAAGTAATACCTTTGGAAACTTTCTCCTACAATGGCTCATAAAGCCTAATACTCGTGTTGTATGCCCAAAATATAATCCAGGGAAAATGTTTCATGAATCACAAGGCCACTTTCCCCTTGCTAAGGGACCCTTTGAGGTATGGCAATTGGACTTTTTCCAAATGCCACCATCTTGAGGATATAAATATATCTTGTAATGATCTGTGTGTTCTCACATTGGGTCGAGGACTTTCTTTACAGAAGAGCAATGGCTTTAGATAAATTATTATTGGAGAGAATAATTCCTGTTTGGGGAATTCCTACTGAGTTACATAGGGACTGGGGAACTCATTTCACTGGACAAATAATTAAATCTACTTGTAATATTTGGCCAAAAATGCAGCATGTCCATTGAGCTTACCATCCCCAATCCTCAGGATTGGTGGAAAGAACTAAAGGGCACAATCAGAACTCAATTGGCAAAGCGTTCAGAAGCATTTAATCTCTCGTGGCCAAAAGCCCTTCTGCTAGTGCTCCTCAATCTTAGATCTACACCCTTTGGTAAACATCAGCTCTTTCCTTTCAAGATGATAATTGAGCTTAGAGGAAGAAATGTATACACCAATTTTGCTTAAAGGAAATACCTTAATTATTGTCAAGGTCTCATTGAGACACTTAAAAAAGAAAAAAATGGTGAGAGATTGGTGGCCGATTCTTTTCACAGAGAGCTCCCAGACCTTAAGGATCATGGACCTGGAGAATTTGGTTATCAGAAGAGGCATCAAATAAAAGACTCTTTGCAGTCCTGTTGGAAAGAACCGTACCAGGTACTTTTAACCAATTCATGAGCTGCAGAATCGAAAGGCATAGACTCATGGATTCACATTTCTCGTTTTAAAAAGAAGCTTTTCCACCTGAGTGGGTTTCAGTTCCTATTTCTGATATCTGACTTCAACTGACCAATGCAAATATCTCCAAACCAGGATAAGAAGAAGACAGCATCTGTTGTAGACAGCTGTCCCAAGACTCTGGACAGGCCTGTATTCCCAACCTTAAATCTCCTCATTTAAACCTTTGTTATGCTTAAACTGTATACCTATTTTGTAATTGTTCCATTTAAGGTTTTCGGAATACTATTATACTTAACAGAAAGTGATTGATTTGGAACAGACTGGTCTCAAAGGCCAGGCATTTATTGGGTGGCTCCTAATAGAACTCAATGGTTATGTACAACAAATCTCTGGCCTTGGCTACTGCCTGGATGGCTAACACACTGCACCCTGAGCTTCCCGTGGATGCACGGAAGGATTCACTGAGCTAACATGTGTTGCCAATCTCTCTCTTTAAGGCCAGATGGGCTCATTCAGTGTTCCACTGGTGTGACCACCGAGCATCTAGCTATATTTGTTCCTTCTTTGGGGCTAGAGGATGTTATATCCTATACAGAAGCCCTTAACAGTTGTCAAGCAGGAATAGCCTTTTTAAATACTAAAATATCTTTAATGAGGAAGGCTGTCCTTCAAAATAAAATGGCCTTAGATATTCTTACAGCATCCCAAGGTGGTACATATATATCATTCAAACTGAATGATGTGTTTTTATACCTGATGAGTCTTCCAATGCATCATCTCTGAATGCCTTGAACGATCCTATACCTGATCTTGATTTGTTTAGTTGGCTCTCTTTCAGTATTGGCTTCTATTTTCGACCCAATTGGAATTCCTATTTCTATTACTCCTTGGAATTCTTGTGTTAGTCATTATATTCAAACCAATTACTGTTTTCTTTACTCAGTGTTGTAAGAATGGCATGCTAGCTAGAGTAACAATTGCTCAGTGATGCGAGATGGTCAATCAATCTTACAACCCTGGATGAATCTCCTTTTCTTGTTAAGGCTATGCCTAAGAATTCATTTTTAAGCTAATCATTTCAAGTATTGGATTACTTGTTCTATAATTGTTATAAACAATATAACTGTAGGAAGTCATGTAAAAGCACATGTGCAATGTTTGTACAATAATCTAAAAATAATTGACAAATTACGTAACCTATGAAACACTTCCCCTTTTAATATATATCTCTATGCTTGTCCCCTATATCTGACTATTTCCCCCCAACATGGATAACTGTGCAAATCGATGAAATAAAAGCCTGGCATCGAGGGACATGATGGACCCAGGTGAGGCAGCAACCACCCTGGCACCGAGGGACAATATTGTGATCAGCAATGCTTTCTATAGAAAGATTATTGATCAAAAGGGGAAAATGACAAGAGATTTTCACATACTGAGGTATATGGGGTAACTATTCGGATTCAAAACTGATTCGGCTTGAACAAAAAGCCTGACTTATGGCCTATCAAACATACATTGTACATCTGCTTAACCATTAAAGTAAAGAATACACTCTCTTAAGATAAGAATGCATACTTCTCCTCCTGCGCCCTATTGGTAATACCCTATTGGTAACACCCAATGCCCTATTGATAAGGCCCGGATTAGTCCCTTTCCTGACATCACGGTCACATTGACCTGTTAATTTGCAATTGAATATCTCTTTAAACTTTGATGAAAATGTACCCTGGGTGTGTTTAATGTATATTCTTTGTTCTAAAAAGATATAAGGGGCCGGCTGGTGGCACAAGCAGTTAAGCACACGCGCTCTGCTGCGGCGGCCCAGGGTTCACTGGTTTGGATACCGGGCGCGCACGACGCACTGCTTGGCAAGCCATGCTGTGGCAGCATCCCATATAAAGTTGAGGAAGATGGGCATGGATGTTAGCCCAGGGCCAGTCTTCCCTCAGCAAAAAAAAGAGGAGGATTGGCAGATGTTAGCTCAGGGCTGATCTCCTCACAAAAAAATAAATAAATAAATAAATAAAAAATAAAAAAGATATAAGACTGGACTGTAAACCATGCTTCTCCGAAACGCTTTCTAAGGCCTTCCCGGGTTATAATCCTCACTCTGGCTCAAGTAAACTTACCTTATTTCTCTTATGTATAGAACGGTTATTGGTTATTTTGCATCAACAACACGATGCAGTCTATACAGAGGCTAAAATATAATAATGTACACCTGAAATTTACATGTTGTTATAAACCAATGTGACCTCAATAAAATAAATAATAATAATAATAAAAAAGAAATAGAGGCCTAGTCTGTGATGAAATTCCAGAGTCCTCATTTTCTTCTCTATGCGTTGTCACTCAAATTAATTCGTTTAGTGAAAGGGCCTATGATTTGCATTTAGAAGAAAATTGCTATTTGAGTATTTAGAACAATTGGGTGGTAAATCAACCATCAAATAGATTCACCATTTCCCAGTGGGGTGGGAAGCCGCGCCCAGCCATGAAGCTTGGGAGCACCCTGCTGACTATGATTACTGAATATGGGCACCTTCCACTGTTGGGTATTTATCCAAAGAACTTGAAAACACCAATTTGTAAACGTGCATGCACCCCTGTGTTCATTGCAGCGTTATTCACAATAGCCAAGACTTGGAAGCAACCTAAGTGCCCATCAAGGGACGAATGGATAAAGAAGCTGTGGTATATATACACAATGGAATACTACTCAGCCATAAGAAACGATGAAATCCAGCCATTTGTGACAACATGGATAGACATTGAGGGTATAATGCAAAGTGAAATAAGTCAGAGGGAGAAAGTCAAATACCGTATGATTTCCTTCATTAAGTAGTAGATAATAACAACAATAAACAAACACATAGAGACAGAGATTGGATTGGTGGTTACCAGAGGGGAAGGGGGGAGGGAGGAGGGTGAAAGGCATAATTCGGTACATGTGTGTGGTGATGGGTTGTAATTAGTATTTTGGTGGTGAACATGATGTAATCTATGCAGAATAGAAGTATAATGATGTACACCTGAAATTTTTACAATGTTATAAACCAATGTTACTGCAATAAACAAAAAATTAAAAAAAAAAAATATGGGCACCTTCCCCGTTCAGACATTGACTTTCTCCTAGGATTAAACCACATTTGCCCTCTGGGCAAAGGTCTAGAATTGGTTGATTAATCGAGCCCTTGTCAAAGACTCATGCCATTAAAGCAATTTGAAAATGGTGAAATAAAAATCTTTCAAGAGTTTAAAGCTAAACTCAACATTTGTGATAGAATCTTCCTCTTTTGATACAAAATGACTTTCCCAGGTGAATTCCATTTCTTAAATATTTTCTTGAGTGCGTACTATGTGCCAGGCACCATTTTAAGCACTTTACCTGTGTTATTTAATTCTCTCAACAACTCTTTCTTTAGTAGGGATAATTGTTATCCCATGTGATGGTTAATTTATGTGTCAATTTGACAGGGCCATGGGGTGCCCAGATATTTGGTTAAAAATTATTTCTGGTGTGTCTGTAAGGGGTTTCTGGATGATATTTACATTTGAATTGGTAGACTAAGTAAAGCAGATCGCCGCCCTTCCCAATGAGGGTGGGCCTCATCCAGTCCCTTGAAGGCCTGAATAGAATAAAGGCTGAGTAAGAAAGAATCCTCTCTATCTGCCCGCTTGTCTTTGACCTGGGACTTTGGTCTTCTCCTGCCTTCAGATTTGGACTCAGACTGGGACTTGGACTGGAATTTACACCACCAGCTCTCCTGGGTCTCCAGCTTGCCAACTGCAGATCTTGGGGGTTCTCAGCTCCATAATCATGTGAGCCAATTCCTTATAGGAAATCAATCGACCAATAATCTCTGTCTCTCTTTGAAAACTATATCAGTTCTGTTTCTCTGGAGAACTCAGACTAACACCCCCCATTTCAAAGATGTGGAGTCTAAGGCACGGAGCCAGGATGAACACGGCTGTGGTAAGAGGATCCAAACTGATTTCAGAGTTCACAGTGTATGGTCCAGCTCACCAAATATCAAAGAAATGCCAATAACAATGAAGATTTTGTTCTTTTGCCTCTCAAGTTAGCAAATATGCAAGACAGTGAAAAAAAAACTATATCGGTGAGAGACGGGAAGATGGGTACACCTGTGCAGTGTTGGTGGGAATACCAGCTAGTACAACCTTTCCAAAGGGCAGCCTGAGGATATCTCAATGCGAAGTGTAGATCCTGTCAAAGCTGGCCTCAAATATCACCAGTGCAGCCGGTTCATAAGACAAAGCTGAGTTTATTGCTTACCACCATGAAGGAGACCACTGCCTCGGAAGTCTTTGGCAATGTCTCAGAAATGGGAAGGTAAAGTTAGAACTTACTGAGAATGGAAGTTTGGTTTAAGGCGGGTCTTTCATTGGAGGTGAGGAGGGGGATGACACTTGATAAGAGCTGGGTAAGAAACCACTCTGCAATAATCTAGGGGTGGTGAAACAGCAAGGTGAGGATTTTGAGGAGAGAGATTCAAAGAACCTTAGGGCATTCTGTCGACTGATGCTTTTCACTGAAGAGCTGATGGGCCTTGGGGAATTTCCTGTAATGAACAATCAAAACATTTGCCTGTGCAGGACAGTGAGATAAAGTTAGACCTCTGATCAACAGGGCAGAGATGGAATTCATTGCTTGTTTTGGTATAAATTATAATGAAGTTAAAGTAGATTTTTAAAGGTTGATGGAAAATAAAGATCCTTCAGGCGGTTAATTTGAATACATCACATAAACTGTAGCTCAAAACTTATTTAACGAATGTTTATCACCATGTCGTTAATAATGAACAACCCAAATGGCCAGCAATAGGGGAACTGGTTCAATAATGTGTGGCACATCAGTACAATGAAGTTTAGCCATTCAGACACGAAAGAAATGATTGTACAGGAGTGTGACTCTAATAGTATGATTTACCATCCTGCCTAGGTGTCCTTTTGTTAACCTTACAGTTGTCCAGGTTGGCACTGCAGGGAGGTACTCCCCAGGATAGCTAGAAAGTGGCAGAGTGAAGATACCTATGGACTTGGTGTGGATGGGCTTTGCTCCTGAAGCCGGGTACCTGAGGGTTACTCTAGATATTCAGTAAGTTTTCTTGTTTAACCTGAGGAGTGACTCAGGGGTCTCGAGGATTTGTGAGCTTGTTTTGCAGAAGAAAGAGAATGTCTTAGGGGAGGTTGTGATCACTGGATGACCAGCCCTAAGCTGCTGTTGATGCCCAGAAGTCAGATTGCCCACAGGCTTCTCTGGAAAGAAAGGTTACCCCTTTGTTTCTCCAAAACTCCTCCTGCCAAGCCCCTTAGCTCTATAAAATCCCCTGCTTTCTTTTCTTGTTAAAGCCGATTTGAGAGAACCCATCCTCGCACCTTCTTGTTCTGGCCAATTTGAATAGAACATTTCTCCATCTCCAAGCACCGATTGTTCAGTGGTTGGGCACACGTACTTGAGATTAAGAGGTTCGCTATCACTCCTACTGTAGGCGGCTTGGTCTAAATGAAGAGAAATACCAATTTTCTGGGGGTACAGGTGATATAAAGCCGTAGTGTTGGCAGACGTGGACTCTGACCCCACGTAGCTGCCAGGCAGTAAATGAGTGCTCCCAGCCCCCTTGCCCAGCACCTCCTGAGCAGCCTTTCCCACTCCAGGACCACTCTCCTAGCTCAGTGCCCCTTGCATCAGAACTATGTCCCTCTCTCTCCTCTCTTCTGGAATTCCTCTTTTGGTTAGTTAACTTGGACTCAGCATTCTTGAAGCTCATATGCTCTTCCTATGTGTTTATCTCTATCATAGTACTTATCATACCATATTATGATGTCTCTATTCCTCCATCTCCCATCATATTGTGAGCCACTTGAGAACAGGGTCTATACCTTGTCACTATTCCTAGTGCCTGGCACATAGTAGTCATTCAATATATTTTGTTAGATAAAGGAATAGATGAATATCTCTCATTAAATCATTTGAAGAGTTATCTTTTCCTTTTATGAATAGTTCATAAGACCGTTTCTCCTGTGTATTTTGTGTCAGATTTTTCCCTTATCCAGAGGCTATACAAAGAGGGAAGTCCGTCTGATAGCAGTTCCCAGCTGATCCCCTATGAAGAATTATCCAAGTGGCTCTGCTCGCAGGCTTTCCAGCTCTTGGGTCCCAAGGTAGCGAGTCTTCTTTGTCTAAAGCACAGGATGGCGCCTCATAACGTAGGAAAAGATTTTACTCTATGTCTGAGATGGGGACAAAGAAGATTTGGGCAGGTGCTCTGTCTTCCCTGATTTCTCTCGGAATCTTGGATCAGACGTGGGGCAACAAATCTGCCGAAAAAATTAGTTTCCTGAGGAACCTACACAACTTAGAGAGAGAAAGGCCCTTCAACAAAGCTGAAGAAGCGCTTTGGAGAAAAAGGAAAGTGATGAGAAACCTGGGAAATGGCAGTTTGATGTGCTTTATTCTTGTATGGTCTGGGGGTGGGGTAGAGGGGCGATGCTAGGGAAGGAGTAGGGGCTTGGTCCCCTGTTTGCTTTGCCATTTTGGAGGAAATGATCTCTACCTTTGAGTGAACTATGGGTCGAGGTCCAGGAGGTGAAACAGAGAGATCAGAACATTTGCCAACGTCACTGGTGAACACAAGGCAATACAAGTGGTATTGAAAAATAAGTCTTGTAAATCTTCCATTGTCATGTTTGGGGGTTGAACTTATCCTTGTTCCCTCTTCAATTCCCTTCTTTGTGGAATTTTTCTCAAAGGACAGCAGATTGAGTTGTTGGGATTGAGGTCCTTATAAAAAGGAAAAAGGAAGTTAGATTCCCGTTTCTCTCTTCTTTATTGTGCCATTTAGGAAATTTGCTTATTGAAGAGGCCTTTCATCTGTGCCTGCAGAAAATCATAGGGCCAAGTTACTTTGTCATTCTATTGTGCTATCTTTCCCATCTCTCTTCCCCTCCTCCCTTTCAAAATGTTTTGGCCAGAAGAAATTGGGAGACTGCTTCATTTGTCATAGCACACAGCAGAATTTCTGAAGCTCTAAGAAAACCCTAACCTAGCCAACTTTTAGAAACAGAGGAAACGATGCATGGAACATCACAGGGCATTACCGAGTGATTTAAATTAGGTGACTCTGAGTTTAAAATTTCCAGGAAATAGTCCTCTGTTGGGTTTGGTGTCTGCTTCTACCTATACATTTGCATTTTGAGAAAGAGTCAGAATAAGGAAATGAGAAGGCTGATATCAATGAGGAAAGCATTCAGCTGCCAGTAAAAGAAAAATCTGACTGCAATGGTTTAAATAAATAGAATAGTTTTTCTCTCAAAGAAGAAGTCTGGAGATAGCCTGTTGCTGGTTTTGGTTCAGGGGTTGGTACAGGGTTGGCTAAGGCCCCAGGGATCTCTTGGCACTTCCCTCCTGGTTGTCACACGGCTGCTCAAGCCGTCATGTCTTCCTTCAAGAAAGGAAGAAGGCAGAAGGAACAAAAAGGTAGTACTTTCTTATTGGGAAAAACAATAACCTTCCAGGAGGCCCTAGCAAACGTCATTAGCTAAAATGATGTCACATGGCCATTCCTCCATTCAAGGGAGGCTGGGAAAAAGAGACGTTAGCCCTCCCAACTTTGTAGGAGAGCCAGTCAGGAGAATGGGGCTGGGGGTGTGTATTGGTTCCGCCAACCTTTGGTTTTCCATGGGGGCCCACAGCCTTGGGTTTGAGGCATCCTGTCTACCTTCTGTTTGTGGTTCGTTGTTCTCCTTGCTAGTTGGCTTTAGTCAGTACAAACTAGTCAGCTCAGTTTTTAGACCTTGTGAATTTTATCTAATGGATTTAACAAACCTTTTGCAAAATGAGAAAGGCAGACAGTTGTGTAGGGGACGGAGGTGTGCAAAGAAGGCTGGGCAAGCACATGGAGAAAAAGCTTTGGAAGAGGATGTCCTCGGAGTACAGTTAGCTTTTGAACCTTGTCTGCCTAAAATGTCCTATTGTCACTCCACAAACAGGTGAAAGCCAGTCCTGGTGTGAACCAGACTAGGAAGCTTTTAGCTTTGGGGATGCAGTAGGAAAGGCA
This sequence comes from Diceros bicornis minor, assembly GCF_020826845.1. Taxonomy (NCBI): domain Eukaryota; kingdom Metazoa; phylum Chordata; class Mammalia; order Perissodactyla; family Rhinocerotidae; genus Diceros; species Diceros bicornis. The sequence continues at coordinate 14,669,086 of NC_080763.1, forward strand.
GTCCCCTAGGGATCTATCAGAGGAGAAATTGGGCTCCTCTTTGAATCAACTGAACTCAGAACCCTCAGAGGCAAATTGTTACTTCTTCAAGGCATCTTTGTAGGGCCCATTAGAGCATAATGGAAAAAGGACTCCACCAGAGCATGCTGGGGGTTGTGAGAAGGGCCAGGTAATGTTTAATCTGAGGATGGAGAGGCTGACTTTCCATCAGAAAGGCTTTGCAGGAGTGTGGAGAGTGCGCTGAACAAGCCAGTCATTTTCTCAAAAGGAGAGGCACTCTGGTGCTCTCTCTGCACCCGTCCGTCCATAACTCTGTGACTCAATGCTTTCCTCAGCACCAGTGGCTCCTGCACCCCATGATCAGAATTGTCCATCACCATAGCAACCTCAAGAATGGCTTCAAATGAGATCTCTTTGATCCTGGAGGATGCAGGTGTGCTTTTCTTTCTCTTCCTTCCTCTCTCCCTTCCTTCCTCCCTTCCTCCTTCCCTCCCTCCCTTGTTCCCTCTCTCCCTCCCTCCCTCTCTTCCTTTCTTCCCTCCTTTTCTTCTCTTTTTTTTTTTTCCTCCAGGGGGTGGGGCAGGGCAGAGGTGGAAGGATGATAAGAGATAGGGCTGAAATTAGCTGTCAGATTTGCCCACTCCAACAGGAAATGGCACATGCCTCGAGCAGAGGATGAACAGATGGTGTGTAGCTTGTACCATTAGCCTCTTGCAGCATCTGCCCTCATACAGATTCTCAGATCCTCACACTAGGAAAAGGGGATTTGCATTTTGGCGACAGTAAATAAGAGAAACGCAATTGCTCTCCTAGGTAGAATTTTGATACATAAACAAGAAAATAAGAAGAATGTTTTTCTGTTATTGCTCTCTCTTGTGCTTACTCATTTTTTAGAAGCAGTCTGGTTTATGTGGAAAGATTCGACAATTCAATAAATTCAGCAAACTTTTACGGAGTGTCTTCTCTTTATTTTTATTTTATCGTTTATATCCCACCTCTTCCAACAGGAATTTCAGGCAGGTTACAACCAAGCACATAAAAGACAAGACCAATAACATAGAAAATTAAGACCAAGGAAAGAAAAAAGCAAATATTCTAACCATGCAGGTTAATACAGTGGTAACTGAGGATTTAAGAATCCTGAACTCAGGGTCAAAAATAATTGTATTCTCATCAGTTTCTCTTAGAGAAAACAATTTTTCTCCTCCTAAATTCTAAAAGACAATTCTCTTGGGGAATTTGTATGTAGGTAAGATTGAGTAATATATCCTTCTTCCTCCTCCTCCTCCCCTCTTCTTTATCATCATCATCACTGACCTTTATTGAGTGACATTTATGGAATGTGCTAGACACTGTTCTAAGCACTTTAGATATACTGTCTCATTTAATCCTTGAAATAATCCTATAGGTATATGCTATCATTATTCTCATGGTGTAGATGGGAAAATTAAAGCATAGGTTGAGTCTTCCACATAACAGACTTAGCTCCTGGGCTGTTGTTCCTGCCAAGAAGTCATGTTCATTTGCTGAGTCTAACACCAACTGTGTCCTTAAGGACCAGGACTAGCTTGTGTCAGGGATTCTTCAGGCCACATGCCCCAGGAGAGCCCACGTGCTTTCTTAGGCAGAAGAACAGTGGGCTTTGCCTCAGTCAAGATGACCTTGACCTCAGCTTGATCGCCACATAGACTGTCAACCTCTTCAGCTGTTTCCTCAGCTCCTGGAACAGCTTTTTGGTCTTCACAAAGCTGGAACTGTAGACACCTAATACCCTACCACTCTATGGGATTAGGAAAGGAGATCGACGAACACTGGTCTTGCAGATGTACCCTGTGACACTGCTGGGCCTGAGGAATGCCGCGGCCATTTCCAGTATCTAATGGATGGATCATGCATGACCTTCTGGGCATCCTTTTCATTATTTTCCTGGATAACCATGATCCATTCTCTGATCAGACATCTTTTGCTCTAACTCCAAATAGTGTCACCCCTGGGTCAATATGAAGATTTGCACTTTTGGCCCACTTTTTAAGGCCAAATGGGGAGATTACAGGCTGAGAACAATCTATTCTAGGTATCCTCATGATTCCAAAACATTCAGAGGCCCTAGTGGAGTAACCAAGAATGTGTAAGCAATTCCTGAAATTCATTGACAATTATTAATGTTTCATCTCCACTTTTGTGCCCCATCTCCCCAGTATCTAAGCCCCTCAACAAAAGAGACCCTTTGGCCCCTCAGCCTGGAAGGACACACTTGATGGTAGGTGGGTCAGAGCAAGCATTAGTCTGGAGTCATTCAGAAATGGATGCATAACCTTGCTGCTACTGCTTGGTGAGCAGAAGGAGGATTGAAGTCTGGGTTCCTCTTAGCAGAAGATGTCAAAAAACATCTTGAATCTATCATAAAATCAATTCTCTTTTCCCCTTACTAGTTTTATATCTGACTTTAAGAATTCTTTTAGTTTTCTTTTCCTCATTTTAGCTCGTTCTGCATATTTCTTTTTCTCAAGGCTTTTACCTCTCTGACTGTGGTCCTCCACCGTTGCTGCAGCCTTCTTGTAGCTCAATTCCATCTAGTCCTATCATTTTCAAAATCTGATACCTACAGTGGCAGGATGGGGGTTGTTGTCGGTATCTGGAGTATAACAGGGGGCTCTTATCCAAAATACCAAAATAAGGGAAGTTAGTTTTCCATTGAGAATTAAAATTTGAAACTAGTACATAATGGAACAGCACAGAGATATGCAAAAAGATCCGTTAGATCTCAGGTCCACAAGACTCAATGGCAACGTGATTAAAAATATTAATAGGGTTAAAGAAAGGGAGTTGATGAATTCAGGGAACATAGAAAAAGAGAGTCCCAGAGGCCAATGTTGGCAGGGTCAATATAAGCATCATCCTGGGGAAGGGAGCCTTAGCTGATGAACGTCTAATATTCTGGTCCCACTGCCAAAGTTGTCCCTATTGTGGAAGCAGACGCAGGAGATTGATTCTGGCCAAGGTTGGTTATGTCCTTGTTGGAGTGAGAATGGAGCGATCAAGGCATCTTTGAGACATGTGGTCCCACCTCATGAAGACTTAGCACTCCACGACCTGCTCAAGCCAGTGAGGTCTGAACCTTCTTAAAGCACTTCAGTTTCTCCGTGATGCATCACCCTGCCTCACTTATAGACTGGGGGGCAATAGATGCTATTCCACCCCAGAAAGTCCTCTGACATGAGGACTTGCAGACATCCAGCTCCAGCCCTACAAGACAGGGTGATCTGGTACAGGTAGCAGGCTCCCAGGATGAGCTCCAGGGGGCAGAGGGGCCTGTAGCCCCGAGTGGAGAAGTCTGTCCCCAAATATTTTTGCTTTAGCCAAGATGTAACACAAATACTCTGGCACCAGTGGAGGGCTGGAGTGGCCTGAGCAACTATTCACATTTTCTTTCTCTCTCTCACTTGTACACATTTAGAGTCTGTGGTTATGTCCTTCAAAGAATTCAGCAGCCTGTCTCTCTAACTCTGTTGAATGGTACTTTCTTCTAGGTCAATACCCATCTTTCTCTTGCATTGTCCAATTTTGTAGACTCCTCCACTGTGGCATCCTCAGATCACCAGTGATCCTTCACTCTTTCCCTCCAGATACTCCCTTTCTCGCCCTCCACCACTGTCATGATTTGCGTGGGCATGTTTGAAATTTATTACATTCCTCCTCATAATAATCAGTATTGTTTCTCAAGAGCTTATTATGTGGCAGGCAGGGAACTGAGAGATTCACAAAAATTAATTCATTTAAACTTCCACTCTATAGGGTGGAGGATGATTATTGTCATTTTACATAAGACAAAACTGAGGTTCACAGAGGCCACATCACTGCTCAGGGTCCCATAACTAATAAGTGGCAGAATTGGGATTTGACCCCAAGAGACTGACTCCAAAGCCTGGATTTTCACCACTTACTGACGGCCTTCACCATATGCCATTCATTATACAGCTGTGAGGGCATGTTTCAACAAATGGAGCGCGGAAGCTGTTTTGCATACACACCAGAGCGTTCCTTAGACACACTAAAAGGGCCGTTTTTAAAATCAGCATTTTACTCAATTTTAATTATGAATATTAGGTTATATTTACATAAGTTGTCTTTTAACTGCTTATGAATGGACAGCTATTCCAGAAAATAAATCTCTTAGGACTCAACATGAAAAAAATTTTTGTTAAATATTTTGTTAAAAATCATTTTGTGTTGCTGCCAAAGCAACAGAAAATAAATTCCTTTGCATTTTATGATATAATTTACATAAGCAGTCATGCTATTCCTATCTTTAAATGTCAAGCATCCTGGTTTGGGCCCCCAATTGTGACCCGTGTTGGTGTAATTATGATTTCAGTGTTGTGAGCCACTTGGCAGTTCATTCAACACACAGGAGTCTCTGACTAATTCTTGGAAACTGACAGTGTAGACCTGGATGGGGGAAAGGTCCTGTCAGCTCTAAGAGCCCTGAGAAAATGCAAAGCAAAGCAGAGTCCCAGGCCACCTCTCATTGACTGCTGTCCCCCAACCCCTGCCTGCCCTGCAGAGTGCACAGAGCACCATCACTGCAGCTAGCGCCACACACAGCACAGTCCTGGGGAAGTCCAGCGACCCTTTCCTGTTCTATCCCTGACTCCCAGACACGACCTGGAGCTATCTTATCTTGTGTCTGTGCCTAGGTTTTTCCATATTTATAAACTGTCTCCTTTCCTAAATTAAGAAATGGCAGTTTTGTAAAAGGCTTTGCATTTGCATGAGGGAGGACACTCTTCAAATAGAAAACGCTGCATCCTTATCTATGTTTTTCTTTAGTGTCAGATACAACCAAAAGTTGTGCTTTCCATTCTCTGTATTCTGGAGGTGTGTGTGGAGGGGGGTGGGGGGGGAGTGGGAGGGAGCAGAGCCAAGGGAGCAGCCTCCAAACGGCACAAGGCCAGAGAGAATAGGACTTTCCTGTTCCCTCCTGCAGTGCTTGCAACACAGCAAAGCGTCTGACTGCCTTTGGGCTTCACGAGGGGCGCTGGGTCAGCCACACAAGCCTACTCGGCTTTATGGCTTTCATGGACCACATTAAAGTCAGTCATGTTAATCAATACCTCATTGGTATGTAGTGGAAGCTGGATTTTTTAGCGTTTTGAAAATTTTGCCAAGCCAGCTGGTGATGGCTTGACTGCTGGGGTCACAGGCCACCATAACTATGGAATCTAATAGCAGGATACTCGCAAGGGTTTAACTACTGTTATCTGCTGGGAGAACCAAGCCGCGTCCTAGAGGTTCTTAAATCACATGGAAGAAAATGTCATGACTTGGAAAGAAGACAGCGCAACCACTCTAAACCTGCTGCTTCCTATTAGGGAGAAAATGATTGGGGAACTCAGGAGCCACAGGGAAGCTTCGGTACCAATGACCATGAACCACGAGGGTTCAGCAGGAGAAGAAACAATTTCCCCAGCTCCAGACCCAGGAGAGATGGAGAGAACAATGAGGGCAAAGGAATCTAAAGAAAACCATAAAACCAGAAGGAAAATAGGAAAAGAGAAGTCCCTTGGGCAATTCATTAAAGAGGGGAATTAATTTCAGGTCACACTAAGCTGCCTCGGGTCTTCTCTATGGAAATGAGGCGGTTGCTCAGGGCGCCGGTCCACCTTTGCATGTAATTCAGGGAAGGGACTGCGTCCTGCTGAGGCCTCAGAAGACCCAGGCTCCCCGGACGAAGACCCTCACAGCCATACCCTTCAGCTAGAGAGAGCTGCAGGGGCTCTCAGAGAAGAGGAACTCACAGGGACAGGACAGCTTCTGAAGACCCACTGAGGGATCCCTTCCGAGGGTACCCAGATCTCCATGTCCCTAGTGGGAGTCTATTTCTTTCTGATAGTAATCCGACCTGAGCTCAGTTCTCTGATTTTGCAGGTGGATTACTCAGCGACTTGTGAGCCACAGGGAGAAAACATTCAACAATCAAACCCATGAACTCCAAAAAACAGCCAAGGAAAGCAAGCTAGAGTGAGACCGGGCAGGGACTTTTTTTTTTTTTTTTTTTTTGGTGAGGAAGATCAGCCCTGAACTAACATCCACGCCAATCCTCCTCTTTTTGCTGAGGAAGACTGGCCCTGAGCTAACATCCATGCCGATCCTCCTCCACTTTATGTGGCACACCGCCACAGCACGGCCTGACAAGCGATGCGTCAGTGCGCGCTAGGGATCCGAACCTGGGCCGCCAGCAGCGGAGCATGCCCACTTAACCACTACGCCATGGGGCCAGCCCCTGGGCAGGGACATTTTGTAGACTGTTTTTCTTTCCTGCGTGCTGTGAGGACAGGGCTAAGAAACGTTTGTAGTGAGCAGATGCTGTGATACCTCTTCTGAGGGCACCTGCACACCTCGGGCTGCTGTGCTGCTCAGAAGCTCTTTGGTGGTCGAGGAGATTTCTACTTGCTCTTCTCTTTCTCCTGCAGGGTGCTAGGATAGCCCTGGATGGGGGGATAAGCCAAGAGGGCAGGCCAGAGCCTGGGTGTACACATTTTAGGATGCAAGAAAGATGTGCTTGGTGTAGTTTTTCTTCCCAAGCGAGTAATCCATGATGGTTTCTTAGCTCTTAGACAAGTTACGATGAGTGTAAATGACTTACAGTGTATTCAGGTCTGTGTGAGGATGTTTAAACACATCGGTATGTCCTAAGGGCACACAGCATAAAACAAAACCAAGATGTCTGATCAGATACAATAAGGCGGTAGAAGAAGAATGGCTATTACACAGCAGATAAAAGAATATTTGAATAATCTGAACCTCTGTAAACAAATAAATCATTTTGCATCCTTGAGTGATAATAAAATTTGACGATAAACTATAGGACTGGAGAATTTCTGTGATTGCACAGGACTAAAGGGGAAAAAGGCTAGCTTGGTTTTGATCTTCATAAATGTTATTAGTGATGTATAAAATTGTAACTGAAAAACTCTACTACTGGCAATTAGGTAAAAGTAGTAAAACTAGGCAATGGAAAAAAAGCCTGGTACAAAATTTCCGAAAGACATAAGCTTTTTGTAACAGAGGCGTCTGAGAAGCTAACGGCACAGCAGAGCCAGACGACGACGTCCCAGCTGGGGTGGGTGACGCACGGTTAGAAAGGATCACTAATGGCACCGTCCAGAGCAAAGAAAAACTCTGACTCCACCACTCACGTGATTCTAGGGTCAGAATTGATTTATTCATAGATTTGCTCATTCCCCCAATATTTATTTAGTGCTTAGGATCTATCAGGCTTTGCAGTGGGCTTGGGGAACAGCAGGGTGAATAAGACAAACAAGGTCTTTACTATCATGAGGCTTTTGTTCTGTGGAGAGTAGATTGAAAGTAAGCAAATACGTCCATAAACAGGTAAGATAAAATCAGATAGTGGTAATTGCTATGAAGAAATGACAAGCGGGAATGGAGTAGATGTAACTGGGGGTGGTGAGAGGAGCAGCCATTAGATAAGGAGGTCAGAGCAGGTTCCTCTGGGAGGCAAGTGGCATCTGAGCAGAGATCTGAATAGTGAGAAAGAGATGTATGTGGAAATCTTGGGGAAAGATATTCTAGGCAGCAGGAATGGCACATGCAAAGGTCCTGGGGAGGCCACAAGGTGTACCTGTGCTTAAGAAACAGAAAGAAGACCAGCATGTCTGGCAAGGCCAAGGGAGACTGGGAAAGGTCTGAGAAGCAGGCAGGGGCTGGATCTGGATCTGGTTTGTTACCCTAAACCAGGGTAACACACATGGGTCTTAATCGAGGTGTTGTGGGAAACGAGAGAAGATGGAGCAGGCTGTGATCTGGCTTACAGTGAAAGTCTAGCAACAGACTTACACTTGGTACTTGTGAGGCCCTCTCCAGCAGGAGTCTGGAAAAGGGAGGAGCTGGCCTTGGACGTGGATCAGGCTGCAATGTGCCCATAAGGGCAGGCTGGCCAGAGGCACTTCTTCAGCAACTCGAGGTTGCCAAGAGGAGACTCAGTCACAGCCTGGATTGTTCTCTTGAAGGGAGGATTGGGAAAAGCTCTGGAGTGGTCAGCAGCTGTGTTTTCCACCTCCCAAACAAAATAGCAGGAAAAGCCGGGCAGAGAGAGAGAATATAACAACAGCTAACACTCACATGCTAAGTGCTCCTCTGTGCCATGCTAAACGCTTCACCTATATGAATGCCTTTTACCCTCACAACAACCCTATTCTCATCCCTGTTTCAAATGAGGAAACTGAGGCACGGGGAGGGTAAGTGAGTTGCCCCAAATCATGCAGATAATGAGGATCTGCACCCAGACGGGGGAAGGAGTGAAGCAGCTGGGCAGACAGAAAAGCCAGAGCACGAGGCTCCCTGAATTCCCTGCAGCCCTTCAGAGCTCGGCTTTCCTCGCTCTGGGATCCTCGCTGTTGTCCGGAAGACGCCCCTCCTCCCTTTCGCTGACCCTCCCCTTTCTGCCAGTGCTGGCCTGGGTGGGTTTCTGTTACCTGCAACGGGAAGTCCTAGCTACTGAATATTGACACTTCTGGTTGCGGGGGAGAGATAGCTTCCCTCTGAAAATAGAGTCTATGTAGCAGGGTCTCAGAGCACAAGGGACGCGTGCATCCCTTCCACAGACAATTATAATGACATTATTAATCCTGAGTCACATTGGCGGCACACGTACAGTATACCAGGCGCCGTTCTGAGTCCTTTCCCTGTACTAACGTATCCAGTCCTCACAAGCACCCTAAGAAGTGTGTGCTAGTATTCTCTTCCTTTAGGGGAGACAGAGGCACAGAGATCGTTATGGGTTGACTTGTGTCCTCCCAAAAGATATGTTGAGGTTCTAAGCCCTTAGTACCTCAGAATGCGGCCTTATTTGGAACTAGGGTGGTTGCAGATGTGATTAGTTAAGATGAGGCATACTAGAGTAGGGCTGGCCCTTAATCCAGGGTGACTGGTGTCCTTGCAAGAAGAGCAGAGAGACACCCAGGGAGCACTCCACGTGAAGATGCGGGAGAGACTGGAGAGATGCATCTGCAAGCCAGGAAACATCGGGATTGCCGGCAACCACCAGAAGTCTGGAGAGAGGCGTGGGACAGACTCTCCCTCGGAGCCCTCAGAAGGAACCAACCCTGCCGACGCCTTGATTTTGGACTTCTGGCCTCCAGAACTGTGAGAGAATAAAATTCTGTTGTTTTAAGCCACTCAGTTTGCAGTACTTTGTTACAGCAGCCCTAGGAAATGAACACAGAGGTTAAGCCATTTGCCCACCGTCACACAGCTAGTGAAGTGGTGGAGGGAACGTAAGCCGGGGCGTGTGTCTCGGAGCTGATGTCTCTAGCCTTCTTCTGTGTAGTAACAGAGAAGCATTGATCCATGGCAGCACTGGATCTCGTGTTGGAAGGGACCCGTAGTCAGATGGCCAGCCATGCGCAGCAGGCGAGTCAGAGCCCGCCCTTTCCTCTGCTCCTCTCTGCTCTTCCTCACCTTGGGGCTAAGGCAGAGCCGGTAAACAGTTAACGGTGTGCAGGAAAATCTGGATTGGGCCATTCCACTGGAGGGAAGGCGAGCCTGCCACGCTGTCTCGACAGATGGTCACCAGTGTCTCCCTATATGCCTGCTGGGAATCAGTGCCGTGGGCGGGCGTGCCGGCAGCGAGAGGGGCTGGACCTGCTCGGCCTCCCATTGGCCGGGTGACCTTGGCAGAGGTGCCCGACTTCCCCGCGCCTCAGTTTCCTTGCATAGAAGAGGAGGACGACAAGTCTGAACCCCAGTGTTGTGGCAAATGTGGCAGTGAAAGTGACCGTGTCATGGCCCGAAGCAGGACCTTGAAGACCACAGAATCAGCAGGCACTGTTCCGTCCCTCCCTGTCCACGAGGCGCCACAAGTAAAGCCGCGGGGTTTTCTTCCTTCCTCCCTCTCCTCGGCTTTGTCTGAGCCCGGCCGCCTGTGGCATCTCAAGTCTGCCTCTTAGTATGCGCAGCCCTCCCTAAGCTTCCAAGTGGGATGAGCTACATGAAAAATTAATCATGTATTTTTTTCTCCTTTTTTTTTCAAGTGGAGAAATTATTTCGGGCTTTGGGGAAGATGGGCGGCTGTTTGCTATGCAGCGGCTCGTCTCCTTAGCCATCACCCCTGCCATGTTCAGCAAATGATTCTTCTATTCTCTTCTTGGCAGGTGGTCTCCCAGCTACATGTGTTCCGCGCATCTAGCAGGGTGCTCCGGGGAATGCAACGCGGCGATGACTGCTGTTTCTAATTACTGAGGATCAGGAGGGAAGGAAAGAGACCCGGCCAGCCTGGTGGGCCGCTGCGGAAACACCGACGTTCCTGGTTACCCGGTTCCTGGGGCTGGCAGGGCCTGGTGGCCTGGCTGGTCACTTGGGAATGAGGACCCACCTTTCCTCAAACTCACTCCACGTCGGAGCAATTGACAGGGACACAGCAATCAATGTGCCTTATTTCCCGAGCGCCTGATGCACTCTTGGTTTTGTGCTAAGAACTGGGGCTGGGGGAGATACAAGCTGTAATAAACACAGCTCCATCTTTCAGAAAATTTATATGACAGCTAGGGACGAGGACAAAGAAACAAAGACAAAAAATAGCTCCATTCATCCAGCCAGCGGCATCTGCTGAGAGCTGCCCTTGTGGAGTCTATATCTAGTGGGAGAGACAGTCATCATATACCACCACAAATATGCCGCACACCGTGTCAACGCTGTGGAAGGAAACACGGGGCTCTTCGAGCATAAACGGGGGCTGGATTTGTTCTGGGGTCAGTGAAGCCTTCCCCGATGAAGCTCTATAAGATCCCTTGTGGCAATGGAATGTGGACAGACATAGGGGTGAAGAAAATGGACGTTAAAGATGACTTCTAAGTTTCTAATGAGAGTAACTGGGAGTCAGAGGCACTCTCGTCAGACGGGGCAGTTGGGAGGGGAGTCAGTTTTGCAGGAGAAGCGTGTAGAACATGACAAGTTCAGAGGACTGATGGAGGGACTGGAATGCTGTGCAAGCTGGGAAGGCAGGTGGTGGAGCCTGGTGCAGGGGTGTTTGGGGCCGTGAGAGAGGATGACTCTACAGGAAGAGAAAACTATAGGGAAGTGAAGGTTGGGGCAAGTTCTCAACCCTAAGAACTGCTCTTAGCTGGGGAGAAAGGAGATTCACATGAACGGACGTTCGTGTGCCTGGTTCTGTGATGGGTGTTTAAACACTGCCATTGTGTGGGGTCAATAGGCAGCAAGTCTCAGAAACTCACTCAAGGTCATTTCAGTAAAGTCTGTGTGTGATATGTGTGGTGGTGTATGTGTGCGTGGCATGGTGTGTGGTGTTATTATGTCCTAGGGCAGGAAACAGCTGGACCCCCTGGGACATGACCGTGGAAGCCATGTGTGGCAGCCTCTCCTTGCATCTTTCTTGGGACACATGGTCTCTCATCTCTGCCTTCTCTGTGTATCTGTTCCATTTTCCTGCTTCTCTCTGCCGACTATTGGATGTCCTCCTTGCATCCCTGTGGCCTTACTGTGGCTTCTTAGTTCAAGAGTCCAATATAATCCATCCAATCATTCATTCAATAAAATTTATTGAATACTTACTGTGTGTCAGTATTTTTAGGCTGGGGTTACAGCAGATATCAAAGCAAAGTCTCTCACATCCTAGTAGAAGAGACACATTAAACAAATAAAGATATAATATTTTAAGTGGCAATAATGCTATGAAGAAAAACAAAGCTGAGTCAGAGTCTGGAAAGTGCCTTTGGGGTGGTGGAGTGGAGAGCTGTTTTCATAACTGCTGTCTGGAAAGGCCTCTCTCTGATCCAGCAACGTTAGAGCAGAGACTTGAAGAAAGTGAGTAAGGGATCCACGCAGATATCTGAGGTAGAGTGTTTCCAGCAAAGGGGAAAATGTGGATAAAGACCCTGAGACAGGGCATTGCTCGAGGTGTTCAAAGAACAGCAAAGAGACAAGTGTGGCTTGTGTAGAGTGGGTGAGGAGCGTGACAGGAGATGAGCTCTGAGAGGTAACACAGGGACCAGTTCAGGCACAGGCTGTTGGCGTTGGGAGGCATGAGACGGAACCCTTTGAAGGTTGGGAGGAGAGGAGGGACGAGGCGTGACGTCCTGTGTAACCAGCATGCTGTGGGCGCTGTGTGGAGACAGACTTGGAGTGAGGGCCGGCCAGGGAGAGCAGGGAGGAGGCTGTTGCGGTGAGCGGGCGAGACATGATGGTGATCCCGACTAGGGTGGGAGCTGAGGGGGTGACGGGAAGAGGTCAGATCCTGGATGGGTTTGAGGGTTGAGCAACTGCTAAGGGCTCTAACTGATTAGTTTCTAGATCTTTCAGTTTCACCTGTCGAGAGAGAGAATGTCATGGGCCCAGAGCAGCCTGTGGATGACCTGACCAGAGAGGGACAAGGGTGGGGTCAAGTGGGACGAAGCAGCCCTTCAGGAAGTGAGTGAGGAGAGATTCTCCAATAAGGACACAGGCAGTCCCACGTTAGCATGTTCCCTTCACTCCTGCCAGCTGGTTTGCTGATGCTCGCAGCAGCCTGTGAGGGGGGTGTTTTTACCCCAGTCTTCTATTTAAAAACTGGGGCTCCGAGAGGATGGGTAACTTGCCCACAGCCACATAGCTGGTAAAAGGAAGAGGCTGGATTTGACCTCTTGGATTCTGTCTGCTTCTCAGGCCTGTGCTGTAACTACCAAGTCAGGCTGCCTCGGGGAATAAAGAGAAATGCTGAAGGAGGAGGCAGGGAGAGGTGCAAGGTCACGGAAGTCCCCACAGGGCGTCTGAAGAGTGAGAAAGCGGCTAAAAGTGCCCACGCGATAGAGAAGCCAAGGAGGTGAGAAGGGGGACGCTGCCCCGTAGCGGGCCGGAACGAGGTGCTGCTGACCAGGCTGGGCTGCCTGGAGACGCAGAGGAAGGCAAGGGGCTGTAGGAGTGAAGGGCGTGAGCTCTGCAGTTGGAAGGACGCTGCCACCTGCTGGCAGTGTCACCTTGGGTAATTACCCTCTCTGAGCCTCCGTTTCCCTTAGGATCGTGTCAGCTGAAGCCAAGTTCTGCCATGCTAAACCATCACCACACAAGTTGATTCTTTATCCTGTTCCATGTTCACTGTGGCTTGGCTTCAGGTCTGCTGCTCCGCGTCATGTTACTCTGGGGCCTTGGAATTTCAGTGGCAGAAGATGGGAGGAGAGAGAGAAACCCAGAGAGACAGAGAGAGAGAGAGAGAGAGAGAGAGAGGCTGTCACTGATGGCTGGCTGAGTGAGTCTGAATGCCCCCATGGAAGGGCATTAAACGCTTAAATGACCATACTATCTGCCCCAGCACCGACTTCCAAGGGTTTAAAAAGCATTTCGCGCAACGTCTTGGCACACGCGAGAGCTCAAGAAGGATAGCTGTTACTGTTATTAACAGGCTGCAGCGCCTTGGAAGGCAATTTGCCGGCTGCACCTAGGAAAAGCTCCCACTGCTCTTATTAGAGGAAGGAGTCACTAATAAGTCACTAGGAAGGAGAAAAAGCAGTTGGTTGAGCCTCGGGCTCGCTCTAAACCCAAGCCCCATGGTGGCCACATAATTCTGTCCCCGTGCCCCACACCCTGAACCCCTGGCCCGCGTCCGGTCTCCCTGAGCATCTCCTCCCCTCCTCTGCTGCCGCATCTCTCCTGTTTCCGCCTCAGCTCCTCTCCTCTGGGTGCCCCTCTCCCTTCTTCTTAATTATATATATATATATTTTTAACAGAAATTTGAGTAGAAATCATTTCTAGTTACAGATTTTGGTCAGCATTTCGAGCTAATCAAGTTGCACTGGAGTAACGATTCCTGACTTTCAAGAGTGCGGAGGGAGGGAAATTTTGCCTCCAGCTTGATTTGTAACAGGAAACAGAAAAAGCGAAGAGCTGAGGCAATTTCAGTTCTCGTAAGCCGAGGGGCATTGTCCCTCCTGGTCGCACTGAGCACGTGCCCACCTGCTGTGGTCCTGGGTAGGGTACTGTATACAAATTCACAAAGAAAAAAAAATTGGGATGAACACAGTCTAATTAGGAATTCACATTTTAAAAGAATGACACTACTGATATTTACATACATAGAGGTGCATTTTATCCCGACCTGTCACCGTGGCTGAGGAAGGACAATTGTACTTACATGGACCTCAGCACCTCTGAGGCAGGAGAAGGAAGCTGGAAGACTTGCTAAATCAGGGAAGTCAGGAGGAGGAAGAAGAGAGTAACCATGACTGGCTTTAATTTTTGCCAGATTTAACGATTCTCATGGCATTTTTTCATTTGATTTTCTAATTTTGGCCTCACACCAACCTTGAGAAGTAGAAAGAGATGCATTTTCAAGCACAAGATTAAGTGGTCGAGCTGAGGACACACAGGCAGTAAACGAAAGAGGCCAAATCGTTTGACTCTTTGCTACACGTTATTTTTATTATTAGGAGTAGCCTCTAAAAAGTGAAATAGGTTTTATAAAATGTTTGAGTAACCATTATTCCTTTCATCATTAGGAATTTTGGGTCTGTCCAAATGATTCTATTGGGGAATGGGCAAAGGTAGTGGAAAGTAAATTTAATGAAGGCCAACTTTACCGTGAGTTACAATCAACTACTTCAGTTAAGTTTAGGTTCATAGGTCCAGGGCTGCAGCTATATTCTCACAAGAGGAGATGGTGACTAGATTTATTAATATGTGAGTTTTAGGTACCAGCTAGTGTTCTTTGGTTGCAAACAACAGAAGTCAACTTGGGGGGCCGGCCCGGTGGCGTAGTGGTTAAGTTTTCTCACACTGCTTTGGTGGCCCGGGGTTCACAGGTTCAGAACCCCGGGCGCGGACCAATGCACCACCTGTCAAGCCATGCTGTGGCTGTGTCCCATATAAAGTAGAGGAAGATGGGCGTGGATGTCAGCCCAGGGCCAGTCTTCCTCAGCAAAAAGAGGAGGATTGGCAACAGATGTTAGCTCAGGGCTGATCTTCCTCACAAAAAAAAAAAAAAAGAAAGAAATTAACTTGGGTAAGTTAAGCAGACAAATCTGTTGGAAAGATTTCAGACAGCTCTCGGGGTCTGGGGAAGACTGAAGAATTAGGCTGACAAATGGCAGTAGCCTGAGCAGCGAGAGGGGTTGAGGAGGCAGGAACCAATGGGGCAGCTTCAGGGCGCTGCTGCCAGAACGAATGGAGAGGGTCTGACTGACCTCACTTGAGTGCTCTCCCCTTGGCCAGGGCCTACTTGATGTCCCACCAAGGTGACCTGCAGTCAGAAAGGAGGACAGAATTTGCAGTTACTGAAAGAGAGGGAGCTACGTGCTGGGAAGACACGCCCATCCTCGACCCGGACTACCCCAGCCCCATGCGATCCTCCAGGGAAGGAGAGATTTTGCCAGCCCCAGTCCAGGGTCTCTAGTGATGTGGAAAGAGGGAGATAAGTGAAGAGGGTCGGGGGTAGGGGGGTGATAGAGGGGTGAAGTCAATCAGTACAGGGAGTGAGAGGGAGGAGAGGAGACAGGTCTGCAGGCCTTGCCAGGTGCTGGGGCTTGAGAAAGCATTCGGGGTTTGGAGTATCTCCCAAACAGCATCACTTAGGGCAGAGAGGAGGTGCTTCAGAGACGTGTTGTGGTGAGTTATGAACTGAGTCACTTTAACGTTCCCTGTGATATACAAGTGAAGATTAGCCGTTCCCTTTTAATTACTTGTGCGCCCTGGACTGCGGGATTTTGAATGTGACTTTGTGCACAGACTGGGTAGGCCCTGGGTTTTATTAGGGTCACAATGATGTTTAGTGCTTGTCATCAAGATACTTGGAAAGTGAGTGGCCTACAGCTAGAAGGGCAGGCAGATGAATGCGGTTGAATTGATCCATTCCCTCCTTTTCTTCGTCCTGGTTCTAGAATTACTCATTTTAGTTTTTCCTTGAGGAAGATTTTAAATCAGCTTAAACTTTCCTTAAGGAATTAAAACTTGTGATGATTTTATTTTCTAGAAAGTGAATATATTTCTGGTCAGGTGTCAGGATGTACGTGGATGGGCCCTAAATTTCCATTATTATTGTTCCCTTGTAAATAGCTCTTAATTTTTATTGTAAAATAAGAACTCAGGTGCACCATTTTATAGATAAGAAAATTGAAACACATGATCTAACCCATAAAAATTTAATTAGGCTGCTCTGTAATGTTATTTGGAAGCCAACACTATTATCATCATAACTAACTTCCTGAGCAAGCATTTCACATGCATAGTAACCCAATGAGGTAGATCTACTCTTATCTCCATTTTACAGATGAGAAAAGTAAAGTCACTCACTTGTTTATAGTCACAAAGGTAATGAGAGAGAGCATCCCAAACTAGCCCCTCTGACCACAGAGCCTGCACTCTGAACACCTGCCTTGTCCTGCAGGCCATAATCCAATGAAGCCCCCATTGACCTAGACCCTGACGTGGTCACTGAACAGTTCTAGCTACTCGTAGGTCTCATTTACTACAACTGCTCTAATATTCAGAACCCAATCTATTAGTAAAATTAAGGGAACTTAAAAAAAAGGTCCATTGGTAGGTTAATGAATCAATTTTGCATTAATTAAGACTTGCTAATTAATTAATTAATTAAAAATATTTTTGGGGTATTTTCTATGTGATAGGCCCTATGCACAAAACAGTGAGTGAAGAAGACAAAATCCCTGCCTTCAAGGATCTTAGAGCCTGGTGGAAATGTCAGATGATAATCAAAAACTTGTAAAAAAACCCACATGTAATTACAAATTCTGATAGTGATAAGTGCTTTGAGGGCAAATTGCAGTGGTAGTGATGGGTGGAGAGAACACAGAGGAATGAAGGGGAAGCGATTAGATAGAGTCTGTCATCCTCCAACATTTATCGGGTGTCCTGTATTATACGACATGGCATCAACCACCATGGAGTGAGGATGAACAAGGTGTAGTCCTCGGTCTCAACAGGAACTCGAGGGAGAAAATGCACACACACCAGCAACTATAACCATGTGCCACAAGATGTGAATGAAGGTGACACAATGTCAGTGATGATTATATAGCTAACATTTCTTGGCACAATTTAAAGAACTCTACATGGATAACTCATTAATCCTTAAAAACAATCCTTTTAGGTAAGGGCTATTATTATCTCCAGATGGATGGGGAGGGGATGGGGAGGGGATGGAGAGTGGCCGGGCACTGACACATCTCAGGTTTGTGTCGAGGGGCCAGGAGACGAAGAAATGGAGGCAGAGTTTAAGAAACAGCTAGAAAGTAGAGAGGGAGGGACAAGATGTTGTGGGCATCGAGGGGGATCAGAATTGGCCACCCCAAAATGTGTCTCTTTGGCTTGATTATTTTTTTTTATTCTTTTATTTTTTGTGAGGAAGATCAGCCCTGAGCTAACATCCATGCTAATCCTCTTCTTTTTGCTGAGGAAGACCGGCTCTGAGCTAACATCTATTGCCAATCCTCCTCCTTTTTTTCCCCCCCAAAGCCCCGGTAGATAGTTGTATGTCACAGTTGCACATCCTTCTACTTGCTGTATGTGGGACGCCGCCTCAGCATGGCCAGACAAGCCGTGCGTCAGTGCATGCCTGGGATCCAAACCCCAGGCCGCCAGTAGCGGAGCGCGCGCACTTAACCGCTAAGCCATGGGGCCGGCCCCGGCTTGATTATTTTTAAGGAAAAAAGACTCTGAAAGAAACTTTGACCTTTTCCCTAACTGCCTAAAAGAATTTAAGGTAGAAGGCCTGTCTCCAGGACAGGCCATCACCATAGGTAACTTTGGGTATTGGTAGACTGGGAGGGTCCTTGCTAAGCCCGTTTTTATCGAAGTTCTCTCTCGGGTCACATTGTCTATAGGAGGCCCAGCAAACACTTGTTTATCAAGCACTTGCTTTTCCGTCTCCATGTAAATTGTCTTCCTCCCCTTTGAAGTCTCAAACCACTACCCCCAACACCCTCCTTTGTCTTTAGCTGAAGATGGTATTTAAGGTGGTGACTGGCCACTTTGGTGAGTTACTCAGTTTTCCTGGGTTTCTCCCATGCATACGTTATTAAACTTTGTTTAATTTTCTCCTGTTATTCTGTCTTGTGTCAATTTAATTCTTAGGCCAGCTAGAAGGACCTAGAGGGTAGAGGAGTAGTTCTTCCTCCAATACAGCGTTCAGAAGAGGGAGCATACATCTGGCTGGAGGAATCAGTAGAAACTTCCAGGAGGAGTGGTTATTTGATGTGGGCCTTGAAGTATGGGGAGAAATTAGCAGGCAGAGACTGGCTGTCAGTGCAGAGAGTGGCATCCACCAAGAGTGTGTGGTGGATGGTGGGGAGCTGGGCACAGGTCTCCCTAGAAGCTGTGTAGGGCAGTGGTTCCTACACATGGCTGTGCCTCAGTCACCTGGAACATTCTTTACAAACCTGGATTCCTGGGATACACCCCAGACAGTTTCAGTAAGTTTGGGTCAGGCCTGGGAACACCCTTTTCACAAAACACCTTGGGTGATTCTGATCCTTGGACAGGTGTTTGCAAGGGATTAGTGGAGGTCACAGTGTGGAGCCACAATGTAGGACAGTGGGGTGAGTCAGGGCATGGCCGGATGCCGCACAGCCTAGGGCTCAGGGTCTCGAAATTTGCTTTATTAGGTGAGAAATAGTTGAGAGGAAGCACGATCTGAGCCGGGCTTCAGGAAGGTCAGTCTGGTCCAGGATGCGGGGCTTCTCAAGACAGGAAAGCCTGGCGGCAAGGAGACTAGTTAGCGGCTAGTTAATTGTCCACGCAAGAGGTGCATGGCCTGGGGTGGTGGCAGTGGGTGTGGCGCAAGAGCCCAAATGAGTCTTGGGGGCAGAGTCAGCAGGACGTGGTACCCGAGTGGATGGGGAGGCGATGGAGAGCAGCCAGGCAGCGCCACTTCAGGACCACAGCTGGACAAGGTGGACGGCCCCACACGGTGATCTCTAGTGAAGTTTCTGCTCCACGAGGGAAGATGCTGGAAGATGTCTGGCCAGAGGCCTGACCTCCTCATGAGACAGGTGTCTGGCCTGACTCTTTCTCTCCTCACTGTCTCTAAGGATTCTCCCTGGAAGGGGTTTTTTAAGTATCTTGGAAGCTCAAGTAACATTTCACAAATCCTTCTGGCTGAAAGGACAGGTTCTTTACAGAATAAGAAAGGAAGGTGGATACAGGAACAATGAGGGCAAGACCAAGACAGGAGAGACCTGCTGGTTGAGTGATTTGTCTTGGCTCAGAGACAGAACAGTTTCAGCCAAATAACAATAAGATTAACAATCACAACAATAACAGCTATTGGGTACTCACTGTGGGATAACCGCTGTGTTAGAAGCTTCATCTGCATCCTCTCTTTGAACTCCTGCAATAGCCCTGAGGAATGCTAACTGGGCATTCTCAGCTCCAGTTAACAGATGAAGAAACTGAGGCTGTGAAAGATAAAACTTGCTGAAGGTCCCACAGCTCCCGAATGGCAGAGCCAAGACGCTGGTTGAGCAACGGTGGGGCCACACTGCTGGCAGTGGAGTGGTGCTTGAGAGGGATGCGAGGATAAGGTAGAGAGGAAAGAGCACTGGGCCCGGAGCCAGAACACCAGGGCTGAATCCCACCTCTGTTGCTCCCAGGGTCCCTCAAAATGGGGCCCAGTTCTCACCCCTGTAAAATGTTGATAGTAGTACTCGCTGTCCCAGCCTCCCTGGGTGGTTGTAAGGCTCAAATAAAACATAGAGAAGGCAGGAGTAGTGCAGGCTATCCTGCTATACCCACTGCCTACGCAGAGAGGACCACGATGCTGTCACTTATTAATTTAAAGGGCAAAGTCTCCATGGAGGGTGGAAGAGAAGGTTATACTCAGCTCCATTCAGCTCAGCAAACCCTGAGGGCCAACTCTGTGCCTGGAATTGTGCCTGGGAGGCATCAGATGATTCTTGGTGATTGGTCCTCATGTGAAGGGGCAGGAGAAGAAAATAAAAGGTGCAAGTCACCCTCCTACCCTGCCGCACAAGGAACAGTGGGAATGAACAATACAATGAAGACGTCCTTTTCCATGAACTTCAAAACCTGAGAGGTGGCTAGATCAATAGACTGTCATTCTGAAAACAAGTAAAGGGCAGCAATATGATGATAATCAGCAAGGTGAATGGATTGAACAGATACAAATGACAGAACAGTGAAACAATTTCTTTCCATCGGAAGATAACTGGCTTTGGCTCGAGGCCAACAAAAAGTGGATTTAGAGGAATGTTGAGGCTCAATGAAGAAATAACTCTTACTTTAGTTTTCTCTGAATCTTAACTTGGGAAACCAGCAAATGCACTAGTTCTAAATTGTTGGTGGTGCGGGGGACAGGAGAAGAAAAACTGCGTCTCTGTCGGAATTTGCTTATCTTGAGAACATGGCTGAGTTCACTTCCTTTCCACGGAAGGTGAAATTCTTCCACTGAGGCAAGGTTGGCCTGGGCTGCTAAGCTGTGGAGGAAGAATATTTATTGACGGAGTTCATGCATTTTATAAGGAGAGAAACAAGTTGGATGGCTCTGAATCTGTTTTATGGTGTAATTGTTTCTTACAGCAAAGTATTTTGTTTTTCAGCATCAGCTCCGCATAGCCTGGTGGCAAGTATTTTGTTTTTCTAAACTAGAAACCAAGAAAAGTTAGGGCAGACGTGCAATCCTCCCCCTCTGCAGGCTCCCTTCCCCCAGCCTAGCCCCGATCCAGGGCGAGACCTTGAGGAACATTCTTCTTCTGGGATGAAAGCTCTCTGACCCAGCTTCTTCGTACCAGATGTAGCACAGCCTCGGGGGCGCTGCGGGTGTGCGCCAGGGTCGACTGTTTAATCTTGTGCTGTCTGTCTGAAATATGAGAGGAGGATCTGTCAGATGGGGTTTATCTTGCCTCACCAATAAATGCAACAAAGCCTCTGAGTGTCATGGTTTGTAGCACTCGAGGTTGATAAAGCGTCCACGAGCCCGTAGGATCTGATCTGCACGTATGGTACTTACATGATTATTTATCATTTATGTGTGAGTCTTGTCACTCGTTCCTCCATCCAAGATTTCTCGAGCACCTACCATGTGCCTGGCACTGTGTTAGAAGCTGCTGATGTAAAAATAATCAAAAGACACCTCCAGCTCTTAAGAGCCCAGAGTCTGGAAGGGAGACTGACACATGCACGCATAGCTGTGAGACAGTGAGATGGATGCAAAGGTGGAGGTGAGGGATGGGGTGAGGGATGTCGCAGGACACAGTGGATAACTGCTTTTGAGGGTCAAGAAAGGCTCTCTAGAAGAGGAAGAAGATAGTTTATCTGGGTCTTAAAGGATTCAGGGAGCGCTTCTCAGGTGGTCTATGTTGGAAGGCCCTCCCAGGTGGGAGTTGAACCATATGGACTGAGAGGGGGGCCTTTGAGGAAAATCAGGGGGCTGCTACTAGAAGAAAGGGAACTGGATGCCAGGCAGGCAAAATGATAGCAGTTTCACCTCTTGAATTCCCAAGCAGAGGGAAGTTTGTTGAGCTGGAAACCTGGATTATAGATTTGTCTTGACTCCTCCGTGGCAAGTGGGGCTCACAATAAACACTTGCTGTGGAATCAGCCTGCTCTTCAGCTGCAGTGTGTGGCCCCCCCGGAAGCAGCTGTCAACACGGACTTGCGTGAGAAGAGGCTGGGGAATTGTCCTCCAAGTCCAGCCTCCTTTGTCCCTCCCTGGCTCTCCCTCTGGGCGGCAAGGACAGCAAGCACCTTGTACCTTTCCACCAGGGGGGCGCCCTCATGGTCTTGTTGATTGAGGGGCTGTCTCTGGAGGCCTGGCTGGGTCCACTTCCTCCTTAGTCTGGGATCCTGATCAGCTGCTCCAGCCAAACAAGGTCATACAGGAAGCATAACAATTCCCCTCACTTAGAGCTAAAACATCTAATATATGGGAATTGCTGCTATAGGGAGCTTCAGGCACGTACTTCTCATTAATTAAAGTGACAGGAAGCTACTCAGCCCTCAGCTCAAAACTGTCTCTAACTGATGATTCGAGTGTTCAGGGTGTTCACACTTCATGACTCAAGGCAGACGGGGAAGGAGAGCAGGCTGGGAGTGGGAGCAGACAAGCCCTCGGAGCAGAGGCCTGTGGAAGCAGGGCTTCACACTGGCACGGGCTGAGATCCAATGTCACAGATGACCCAGTTTCTTTGGTACCTCTTCCAGTGGTTCCTTGGCCGAGAGAGAGAGCCTGCTGCTGAGGGGAAAGAGCACCAGACCAGGGGTTGGGAGACCAGAAGTGTGGCTCCAGCTCTGCTTTGACTTGGCTGAGATGCCTGGGACAGGCCACTGTCTGTGTCGGTTTCCTTACCTGTGAAATGGAGGCTGGTCTACCCATGAGGAGTGTTGTGAGGGCCACCCTCAGATATTAGGGTCTCCGAGCTTCATCTGTTTCCTTATCTGTAAATGAGAGAATTGGGCTCAATCTCTGGGTCCCCTCCAGCTCTAAAATCCAATAGCTATTTTAAAAAATGAAAAATTATGATACAAATACTTGGTATTATTATTGTTGTTGCTATTATTCCAGATGGTAAAGATCTCACTAAGGTACTAAATAACCTGCTCTTCTCCACTGGCCTGTGCTCGGGGGTAAGGCGGCTCGGAACCTACGGCTGACCAGATGCTTCTCTGTGGAGCCACATCACTGCAGCCTGTTCAGAGAGGAGACTCCCACCGCCAAGGAAATTGTAAAGGAAGTTGCCAGCATCTCCCCCTGACAAGTTATTGAAACCCATTTAATAGTAAAAAAGATATTTTTGGTAGTGAATGTGTATTATAGTAAAAAATTAATCTGGCTTTTGGCTAGATCAATTTAAAAAATATCCTCTAGGTGTGGACCTGTGTGGGGTTACGGGGAGGAGCCAGATGAGACCCCTTGGGGAAGGAGGACATCTGAGCATGAGGCATGTCATGAGAAGTTAATGAGAATATAATGCAGAGCACACGGGGGCTCGGGGTCGTTCCGTGTTAGCTGATGAATGGGTGGCCGAGAGTGGTCTGTGAGGGGGAGTAGAGTGTTGTTGGGAGCCAGGTTCATGAAGCTTGAGGTCTAAGAACACACAGCAAGCAGCCACGATGGCAACCTTGCTGGGTCCCCCAGAAGCAGCGGTCCAGGGTGGCCGACGAGGAAGGGCTCCATTAACCACAGGCTATACTGAGGCTCTCTTGTAACTTCTGCTTCACAGATTTCGCTCGAAGAAGTCTTTCAAGAAAGAGGCCTCTGGTTTAGGAAGTTGTTTGTCAATAATGGCTTCCTCCTGGAATGAATAGGAAGCAAGAATGGATAGGGAGTATCGCGAGGAGAAGACAACTTGGGCCAGACGGCCCAACCTTTGGATCCCGGACAAGTCACTTAAACTCTTGGGGTCTCAGTTTTCCTATTTGTAAAATGGGGTTAATTCTCACAGTCAGTGGGAGTCTGAATCAAAAGGAAGAATTTTGTTAAGTTCTTATTGAAAAACTGAAAACGATTGTGTGCTGTCGCTCTCCACTTCCTAGTCCTTTGAGCCCTATTTCCTTGTCTGTGAAATGGAGATAATAACAGCACCTGCAGTGCAGGATCATTCCAGAGACGAACCGAAGTGACGTGTGTGGTGTTTAACGTGGGGCCGGCTCACGGTGCCTGCAGAGCCCGTGTTTGTTCTTCCTCGTCTTCTGGCGGTTCAAAGCTCCGTCATAAGGAAAGTTGGAAGCCTTGCTGGCAGAGACTCCATTATAAACACCTGGTGCCTGTTGCCTCTGGAGAGGATCTAAGAATCAAAACAGCCTTAGGTCACCTGTCCAGTCCAGTGATTCACAAGCAGATAGATATCTTTAGAGAGACAGCTCTTCAGCATACTGGAGTGCAGACAGCAGCCCGCTCTGATCTTCCTCTCCTCCCTTCTGGGCCTCTGATCAGGGCAAGAGAGGGCAGATTACAAATGGTGTGAGGCCAGCAGAGAGAACGCTCAGGGACTTGCCTCCCATAAGTGGCTCTGCCCACCTGTGCAAGCTCTGGTGGCCCCTCTGTGCAGAGCAGCTGCATCACTGGGGATGGAGGCGAGGCCAAGCAGTCCTGGCAGCCAAGAGCTCCGTGGTGCCCGGGTGGAGGAGCGCTGTGGGTTCCGCGCTGAGGAGGCTGTAGATCCTGTTGTGTTAGACCAGCCTCAGCACCGGGTGGTGCTTTGCACTGACTCAGGAAACCTCAGATTAGCCGACGTCGAAGCTTGATTCGCCTCTCTTGGGCACTTGCTTGGAGTCTTTGAGGCTTTCTCTGCCTTTTGGCAGCTATTCCTGATTCTACCCTCCTGGTCCCATTTCCTTCTCCATCACTCGACTGTGTGGGCTGCACTAAGAGACCCACCTGCAGCCTTTCTCTCTCTCCTTGTGGTCCACAGGCAATCCCACCACCGCCTTGGCTTCTACCATCACATCATGCTGATGCTACCTGAATTTCTGTCTCCAACCCCTACCTCTCTCCTGAGCTACATGCCTGTATTTACAATTGCCTACTAGACAGGTTCAGTTGCGTGCCCCATATGAACTTCATATCCCAAACATCCCAGACATAACTCATTGTTTCTCCTACATTTTGGTCTACATGTGGGAGCCTCATATTTTGGGCGTGGTCTGACCCTCCAATGCAGGGAGTAGAACATGGGATGAATCTAGGTTAAGCGCGCTTCATTCCCCAGATTATAGTATGTAAATCTTAGGACCTTTGCAGATCTACTAGAAAAGAGGCCGTGTCCTCACCTAGTTTTGGAGTTGTGAATGTGAGGCTGGAGCTTCTGCAGCCATGTTGCCACCAGGTGGAGAGAATTTTTTTGAGAATGGAGTCAACCAAGAGGAAGCAGGGTGAGAGATGTAAAGAGAGAAACTGAATCCCTTTGAGCTCTTGCCTTAAGTGATGCCTGAGGCCAGCTCTACTTCTAGCTTTCTCAGTTGTGTGAACCAGTAGATCCCTTTTTGCTCAAGCCAGTGGGGTTGAGTTTTCTGTCACTTGCAATCGTAAGAATTCTAACGGGACTTGTACATCAGGCCATCTAAGCCTGACAGCAACTCCACATTTGTTTCTTCTCACTCTCCTTGATTTCATTTCATTATTACCCAGCTGCCTTCTGATTACTGTTGACTTTCCAAGTGGGTCTTCCCATGGGGAGTGGATGTGCTGATCGTATATGTTCATAGACTTTCCCAGCCAAATAACAGTTTTCTTTTTAATTGTAAGGAAATAAATGGGTTTTCTGATTTTATAATTTGGTCACTGTGAGCCTGATTCCTTAGAGAAGGTACACATTGAGTTTCTGGCTTAAAAGATTGAGGGTCAGATTCTGGATTGTGGAAAATTGCAGCCTCTGGGCCTTTTCCCTTGAAGAACCACCTGATATCAATGTGTCGCTGTGTGAGGATCAGAACCCATGTACTTCCTCATCCTTCAAGAACCATCTGAAGTGTCTCCTCCTCCTCTTTTCCTGTTCATTCAATGACTATGTACCAAGCACTGGGTACACATGGTGAAAAAAACTGACAAAAGCGCCTGCTCTTATTGGGTTTACATTCTAGCAAGGGGAGGCAGACAATAAACAAGGTAAATACATAATACAGATGGTAATTAATGTTTGGGGAGACTGAGATATTTTAGATGGGTGATCAGAGCAGCAACTCTTGACCAAAGACCTAGAGAGTGAGGAAAGTAGCCGAGCGGTCATCCGGTAAGAGCGCCCAGTCGAGGGAGCAGCCAGTGTCAAGGCCCTGCAGCAATAGCTGACCTGGCAGGTTGGGTGAGGGCTGAGCTACAGGAGATGAGGTTAAAGAGAAGGAGGCCCCGGCACGTGGGCACGTGGGGTTAGAGTGAGGGTGTGTGAGGTGGGAGCACTCGAGGGCTCTGAGCAGAGCAGTAACACGATCTGACTCACATTTGTCAGGACCCCTCAGGATGCCATGTTAAGGATGGACTACAGGGGCCACGGGTAGAAGCAGGAGACCAGTTGGGAGGTGACTGTGGCCTGGACAAGAATAGAGGCTGACAAGACAGGATTTGCTGACAGGCTGGATCCAAAGCGAAGTTTGAAGGATGGCACTGAGGTTTTGTTTTGTCTTGTTTTCTTTCTCTCTTTATAGTACATAAAGTACCTTGTTAGCCTAAGTACCAATGTGTCAACTTTGTTTATGTGACAATGGGCACGTTTTGTAGCAAACTCAGTTATGTGAATGTCTGTTTCTTCCATGGGACTCTGGGCTTCTTTACTGTAGGGTGCTTTTATTTTTTCACCTTTGTTTCCCCAGAATCTGCGTGGGAGACCCTCCTGCAAGGAGAAGATTGTGTGATAAAACGGAAAGAAGCATCTGACTGGGAGCCCGAGGAACTCTCCTTTGGGAACCCCCAGGAGAGTGCTGAGCAAGGAAAGGGGGCGGTGCTTCCTCACTGGCTGGTGGCGTAGGCCAGCAGTGCGGTTGTGGAGGTAGAGCTCAGGACCAGGGCCGGGTGGGGCGGACTCTGCGGGGGCCTGGAGGTCAGGGGAGACCCGGGCTCTGGGGTGTGTGGACTGGCGTAGTGCCAGGAGCATCAGTGGTCTTGAACATGGCAGGTGACCTGCAGTAGCACAGGGCAGAGAGAGCCTTATGGAAGCAACTGGCAGTGGCAATGGCCTGGTAGAATGGGGTGCACCAGGCAGGTGTCGCTAACAAGGGCCAGCAGAGTGAGAGCAGACCGTGGAGTAGAGGAGCGGACAGAGACTGCAGCAGGGAAGAGACTCTGATTACAAGTGGAAATATGTAACCCAAAGGCCCTCCATCCTTTTGGAGGTTCTTGAGGAGATACAAGAAGGCAGAGGACTGAGATCATGCAGCGGGCGCGTGGGGGAAACGGGTCTGGAGGACATGCTGCAAGGCGTTAGAGTGACTGCCTAGGGCACGACCTGAGGGATATTTTGTTTCCTAATGTTGTCCCTCCAGGGCAGTTCTGTGGATAACTACCAATCTGCTGTGTTCTCCAGGGGTATTAGGAGTGCTAAGGGTCCACACCTTGTCTTCGTTTGTCTTCTCTTTAGCTCTCTTGTTTGTTGATGTCCCATACTGACCCATGTCCCTTGCTGGCCCTGCTGGTCAGCACTGTATTGGTTGCTCCCCTGCGTCACAGCCTGTGGAAGGATTGTTGGGTACTCTCAGTCTCTCTGTCCACAACTGTCTGTAAAGATGAGACTTTAACATACACAGACTTCTGCCTCAATTGTCTAGCCTTAATCAATTTGGCTTTCTTTATTTCTTTTTTATGAGATCTGTTGTCTTCTGATTACAAAAGAAATACATGCCCATTGCAGAAAGCAATTGATTTTCTAGAGCTTTTATTTTAAATTTGCATTCGCTATGAATGCCCATCTGGGCAATTTGGGAGAGGCTGGAGAGGCAGCTCTCCTTGAATGCAAATGAATCCTATGCAGCCTTTGCTGGTGAAAGGGCTTCCGGGGAAACGAGGCTTCACAGCTGAGTGCTGCCTGGACAACCTTTCTCGTTGTGCACACATCCTTCTCCTCTAGTTGTTTTTTGTCCCTCCCTTTCAAACACGCTTTTAGCAACAACAGCTGGAATTGAAAGGCATTTGCTTACCAGAAAACATGGTCTTGCAGGGGCTCTGCTGCTTGCTTGTTTCATGCTCTCCACTCGGACAGTTCACATGTGACTTGAAGGGCTAACTCATTTGTGTAAAATTTTGTAGTTCGTTCACGTGCTGGTTTTATTGGCTACACTCTCTGGTTTCTGAACGTGCAAGGACATTACATTCAGGTTCATTTGGTCAAAGTCGGAAGAATTAGGTAGTTAACAAAGCCCAGTTACTGCTGCACGCTACCCATTTTCTGGTACTTTTTTCCTTCTCCTGATCTCATCAAGTACTATGGGTCATGTGCATGAAAATTGTGTCTTCTCATAAATACCAGGGAGAAAAGAATAACATTTATGGAGCATCCGGTCTGTGTCACTCATGTGTCTTCCATGACTCCTGATCCTCACCGTGACCCTTTGAGGGAGGTATTGTCCCTTGTTACAGAGGTCCCTGGTACACGGATGAAGAAACTGGAACTCGGAGAGGTTAAGTACCTGCACAAGAATCTTAAGTTCGGTCACCAGAGTTGCTGTGACTTTGGATAAGTCCTTAAATACTATTTCAGGGCGAGGGCCAGAAAAATTGCAACTTGAGGAGAACAAATTAAATTGTTTAATTGTTAAATTGCAAAGACCAAAGGTGTTGACTCTCTGTCCAGATTATTTTTTTCAGCTCTATCTCTATTTTCTCTTCTTAACCCGACCAGGGCCGGCCCCGTGGCTTAGCGGTTAAGTGCGCGCGCTCCGCTACTGGTGGCCCGGGTTCAGATCCCGGGCGCGCACCGACGCACGGCTTCTCCGGCCATGCTGAGGCCACGTCCCACATACAGCAACTGGAAGGATGTGCAACTATGACATACAACTATCTACTGGGGCTTTGGGGAAAAAATTAAAAAAAAAAATAATGAAATAAAATAAACAATCCGACCAGCCACTCGCCCAGGGGTTGACATACAGCTGGAAGCAGATCTGTGTGAGCACAGACAGGAGAGCCCAAGTAAGACCTACTGGCTTGCCTGATGGGGGTGACAGCTTGGTAACGGACCTCTGAGAGTGTATATATGAATTAAGCACCTTTTATTTCCTTTGCTGCAAAAACATCAATTAAACTTGAATAATACATGGGTTTCCCCATTTTCAAATAGAAGAAAATCAGCACAAATTGGCTGGAGTGTTTCTTTCCTCTAGGCTTTGATCGTTAATGGTCTTCAGCTCTTTCCTGCCTCCCCCCTCAAAAAACCCCACAAAACAAACACCCCATGCACTTCTATTTCTGGTACCCACTGTGAACACTTACTAGGCAATTTGTTCAGTCTCAAGTATAATGAAGATATGCATTCAACGCTTTGCAGGCTGATTCTATGGAGAAGGTGCCAGTCTGTTCTGCTGAAGGTTGGTGGAGGGTTTATTCAGAGCCTTCTTTGCAGGTTGGCCAAGTTGATTGGCTCTGAAATCATGGTCTGGTCCCTGGCTGGTGCTGCCCTGCACTTGAGCCAAACAGATGTGTCTCTGCAGGCCTCTCCATCTGACGCCAGCCAGAGACAGCCTCCTTTGTCTTTGCAAGGCCTTTCTCAACCCATACTCCTATTTGCAACGATGCTGGAAATGCTGTGCTGCAAGAATTGATACCAGCAAGCGTCTTTCCCTCATTTCGGAGCCCGATATTCCAATGGTTTGGATAACTCTGGGCGCACCTGAGAGGATCCTGGCTCCCTGGGATGAGGAGACTTCGAGAGGTAATCTAGCTCCTTTGTTGTTTCTGGGCAGGGGTACACCCAAACCTTCCAACAGAATCTCTCTCCTGTCCATAAGGGCAATGGGTTACTGAGTGCCAAGTGGGTGGCCCCTTACACGTGTTCTTTCCTTTGGTGCTCACCACAGCTCTGCTGGGTCAAGTCAGATGGAACCTATGAAACTGCTGATATATGACTGCTTTTGTCCTGAAAAAAAGGCAGTTTCATAAGTTTCAACCTAATAGGTATCATGAACCCTATTTTCCACACGAAGGAAATGAGGCTCAGAGAGGTGTACAATTTTTTTTCTAATAAGTGAAAGAGGCAAGGTTTCTACTCAGAGTTGAGTGGGTCCATATCCCACTTTTTTAATAGTTTTTTAAACGTTGTGAAACATTTTAATCACACACAGAATCATGTATACGTAGACATCACATTTCATATGTAATTGGAAAAGAGGCAGAACAGTGCTGTTATTTTAAAGAGAAGATTGCATTATGTTGTTTTTTTACTATTGCTTGATTAAATTTGGCTTTTAAAGAGAGGTGGAAATATTTTATATAATTTTCATTTTTTGGTTGTGCAAAAGAAAGTTTAATTTCCTTCTCTCTCTCCCCCTGAGATGCACCATCCCGTCTGTGGTACACATCACCCCCGCGTACAACTTATACTTTCACTCTGCGTAAATGTATCCACGAACATGTGATTGCCAGGTTTTGCATTCTTAAGTTTTATTTAATTGATATCAGACTGTGATTTGCTTTTTTTCTTTTCTTTTCTTTTTTATCTTTTTATTTTATTTATTTTATTTTTTCTTTAATTTTTTGTTTATGGTGGTAACATTGGTTTATAACATTGTATAAATTTCAGGTGTACATCATTATACTTCTATTTCTGCATGGATTACATCATGTTCTCATGTTCACCACCCAAATACTAATTACAATCCACCACCGCACACATGTGCCTAATTATCCCTTTCGCCCTCCTCCCTCCCCCCTTCCCCTCTGGTAACCACCAATCCAATCTCTGTCTCTATGTGTTTGTTTATTGTTGTTATTATCTACCACTTAATGAGTGAAATCATATGGTACTTGACCTTCTCCCTCTGACTTATTTCACTTTGCATGATACCCTCAATGTCCATCCATGTTGTCACAAATGGCTGGATTTCATCGTTTCTTATGGCTGAGTAGTATTCCATTGTGTATATATACCACATCTTTATCCATTTGTTCATTGATGGGCACTTAGGTTGCTTCCAAGTCTTGGCTATTGTGAATACGCTGCAGTGAACACAGGGGTGCATGTATCTTTACTCATTGGTGTTTTCACGTTCTTTGGATAAATACCCAGCAGTGGAATAGCTGGATCGTATGGTAGTTCTATTCTTAATTTTTTGAGGAATCTCCATACTGTTTTCCATAGTGGCTGCACCAGTTTGCACTCCCACCAGCAGTGTACGAGCGTTCCCTTCTCTCCACATCCTCTCCAACACTTGGTGCTTCCTGTCTTGTTAATTATAGCCATTCTGACGGGCATGAGGTGATATCTTATTGTAGTTTTGATTTGCATTTCCCTGATAATTAACATGAACATCTTTTCATGTGCCTGTTGGCCATCTGTATATCTTCTTTGGAGAAATGTCTGTTCAGGTCTTTTGCCCATTTTTTAATTGAATTGTTAGTTTTTTTGTTGTTGAGATGCATCAGTTCTTTGTATATTTTGGAGATTAACCCCTTATCAGATGTATGGTTTGCAAATATCTTCTCCCAATTGTTGGTTGTCTTTTCGTTTTGTTGATGGTTTCCTTTGCTGTGCAGAAGCTTTTTAGTTTGATGTAGTCCCATTTGTTTGTTTTTTCTATTGTTTCTCTTGCCCGGTCAGACATGGTGCTTGAAAATATGTTGCTAACACCGATGTCGAAGAGCATACTGCCTATGTTTTCTTCTAGAAGTTTCATAGTTTCTGGTCTTACATTCAAGTCTTTAATCTGTTTTGAGTTAATTTTTGTGTATGGTGTAAGGTAACGGTCTACTTTCATTTTTTTGCACATGGCTGTCCACTTTTCCCAATACCATTTGTTGAAGAGACTTTCCTTTCTCCGTTGTATGTTCTTGGCTCCTTTGTTGAAGATTAGCTGTCCATAGATGTGTGGGTTTATTTCTGGGCTTTCGATTCTATTCCACTGATCTGTGTGTCTGTTTTTGTGCCAGTACCATGCTGTTTAGGTTACTATAGCTTTGTAGTATATTTTGAAATCAGGGAGTGTGATACCTCCAGCTTTGTTCTTTTTTCTCAGGATTCCTTTAGCTATTCGGGGTCTTTTGTTGTTCCATATAAATTTTAGGATTCTTTGTTCTATTTCTATGAAAAATGTTGTTGGAACTTTGATAGGGATTGCATTGAATCTATAGATTCCTTTAGGAAGTGTGGACATCTTGACTATGTTAATTCTTCCAATCCAAGAGCACGGAATATCTTTCCATTTCTTTGTGTCTTCTTCAATTTCTTTCAGCAATGTTTTATAGTTTTCAGTGTATAGATCTTTCACCTCTTTGGTTAAATTTATTCCTAGGTATTTTATTCTTTTTGTTGCAATGGTAAATGGGATTGTATTCTTAATGTCTCTTTCTGCTATGGTTTGCTTTTCTTTTTTCCTTCTGTGACTTGTTTTTTACTCAATTTTCTTGTTGCTATAGGTAGTTGTAGTTCATTTATTATAACTATTGAATAGTATTTTATTATTTGATAAGCTACAATTTATTTATCCATTTTCTGGTTGATGTGCATTCCAGTTATTTCCAATTTTCCAGTATTACAAACAGTGCTGCAGTGAACATTCTTATGTGTGTCTCTTTGTGTATACATTTGAGAATTTCTCTGGGAGTGGGCCATGGAGCACGAACATCTGCAATTCTCTTGGTTATTTCTGAATTGCATGCCAAAGTGCCTGCATCAATCCACACTCCTATTAGCCACATTTGAGAATTTTCTTTTCTCCACATGCTCCTCAATGCATGGTGTTGTTAGACTTCTACATTTTGCGGATATGATGGTGTAAAATGGTATCTCGTTTTCCCCACTCCCTTTCCTCTTTTCTTTAATAACTTCAGAGGAAGAGATGCCACACCTGCGAAGATGATCTCTGTGTTGATGTGATTTATTAGGAGAGAGAAGTAGTGTTGGGCGTGGGTTATGTGGTACCAGCCAGAGGGGTTTTGCCCTGCACCACGGACACTTGAGATGCATAGGACCCAGTGCTACTGTTGCCCTTCCTGTGCTTGAAGAATTTCCCATATTATGAGTCCTGCCTCTCTTGGTTGAAACCATAAACCTACTTCACAACCTCCCAAGGAACCAGATTTTAAACAGAGCTTATGAACTGTCAATCAGACATACCCACATGAGACAAATTTACAATGTGAGACAGGAGATGTTGTGTGGAATGTAGTCTGGCAAAAGGGTAGAGAGACAACCTGCCTTTCGGAGGCCACAGTGATGGAGCTCCCAATGGTAGCGTCCTACAGCCAAATTCAGCCATGACAGCTGTCGACGTAGGGTTTCCACCAGAGCAGTCTAGAGGTGCAGTTATGCATATTCCGGAATGCAGGCTTAATTCTCTGGCCCTCTTACATATTACATTCCTTTGCTGCTTAAACTTGCTGGAGGGAAGTCTGTTGTTTGCCACCAAGAACCCCATCATCCCTCTCATTTTTTGAGGTCTAGCTATTTGCCAGTGCTCGACATACTTGTCTCTGTCCCTCTCACAAGCACTCTGCAAAGCAGCTATTATCATCCCTGTTTTAGAGACGAGGAAACCATGGCACAGAAGAGTAAGTTGTCAACGGCCACGTCACTAGTGATGGTGGAGCTGGGGTTTGAAGCCGACGCTGACTGACTGCAGAGCCCTTGGGGAGGAGCTCGCCTCCTTGCCCCTCTGGATGCTCTCCTGCACATCCCCCTGCTGTTTTCCTTCATCACACTCATCGCGAGCTGGAATTATATATATGCTTACTTACGTTCTGTCTCTTCCAACTGACATATCAGTTACGTAAAGAGCAGGGACCAGTCCTTGTTCACTGTTGTGTGTCCAGCCCTGACATCACACTTAGCATCTTAGGCTCTCATGAATATTTGTTGGATGAGTAAGTGACGCGAACCAATCTACCATGATTTCTTTGGGGGAAACAATCCTACCTTCTACCAAGCTCTAAATACTTTTCAATGCTCTCTTACATGTGTTCTCTCATTTAATAGTAACAGATTATGATGCCTCATGCCTCTTAGAACTTGTAGCTGTATCTAATGCCTGCTTTTCCTATCTTCTCCAGATATTTTAAGTCCTTGCAATATCTATTCAAATGTGCACAGTGTCTGTCCCCTGGGCCTATATCCCCACAGTTAAGATGGATCCAGGGTCTCTGGGGCCAATGACACCCCCTGTGGCAGAGCTGGAGAGGACAGAGCTGGGGAGCTGCTGCAGTGGTAGATGCTCTGCCCCTCACTCATTGCATCTCTTCCGAAGCCCCACTATGAACTGACCCTCAGACCCTGTGTTGGAGTGAGTTAATAGAGCCAGATGTCCTTGGCTTGTCATCTGTGAGAAGCTCAAGGCCAAATGGCCTCAGTGAATCTGTCAGACATCTGGTAGGTGTCTTTGTCTCACGGCCATTCTGTTTCTAATCCCTTCGTTTCAGCTCAAACTTCTTCCCTTCGTTATCTTTTCCCATAAATTCTCCATTCCATGCCCTTTTGGGCTGGTGTTTCATGACCACTGTTTACAAATAATTATGAGCAAACATAATTGCTTTGTATCCAATTCCTCCTCCAATGAATTCCTTGAAGATGGTTGTTTTGAGTTGTTTCTTCTCTCTTTCCCTTTTGTCATCTTTTGCTCACTCTTACCGTCCAGAGTAGAGAATTAAGATTGTTTACTGGTGGGCCGGCCCCGTGGCTTAGTGGTTAAGTGCGTGCGCTCCGCTGCTGGCCGCCTCGGTTCGGATCCCGGGTGTGCACCGACGCACCGCTTCTCTGGCCATGCTGAGGCCGTGTCCCACATATAGCAACTAGAAGGATGTGCAACTATGACATACAACTATCTACTGGGGCTTTGGGGGAAAAACAAATAAATAAAATTATTAAAAAAAAAAAAAGATTGTTTACTGGATCCCAGAGTAAGACTCAGCTCTCGTTCCCTCCTCTTAAATCCACTCTCACAGTTAAATCTTGATACTGGAACAAATTTAATGGGTAGAGGGAACTTTGGGGAAAAGGAACCAGAAAAGGCAGAGAAATACTGACTAAATCCATTGATGTCTTAGTTTTCCCTGAACTGTTGTATGGTATGTATGAGATCCTACCTGAGAGCATGAGAGGAGTGTATGCTTTTGAAGTTATCCGGGGCTGTGTGAATCCCAGTTATTCCACTTACTGGCTATATGACTTTGGGCAAGTTACCTAGCCTGAACCTCTCTGAAACTCAGTTTCCTCATTTGTCAGCAAGTCTCGTGGAGTTGTTGTCTAGTTTAGAGATAATGTATGTGAATCACTCAAAGATCAGGCACGGTTCTTAGTGAGGCCAGATCCGGGCCTGACTCGGAGCATGGTCCTCTTCTGGCTCACTGCCCTGCCCAACACACACGTACACACACACACACCTCCTTCCCACAAACATACACTTCCCTGTACCATACAAACACACCACTCACCATACACACCACACACACACGTATACACACATACACCCCTAACCCTCACAGACATACACTCCTCCCCACACACACATAATCTACGCGGGTTTCCCATCCACTCAGCTGACGTGGTAAAAAAGGAGAATCTCTGCTATAATTTGAACACGTCAAAGCCCTTTTTGATTTCACTGAGAGAAAAAAGGCCGCCGTTTCACCACTCTACCTGAGAGGTTCAAGGAAGTAAATGGAGGGAAAGAACAAAGTCACAATTCAGGGAAGAGCTTCAGAAAACCAATAAAAACCCACCAACTTGCTCTCTGGTCGTAGTTCTGGCGAGAGGGTCTTGGGGAAGGAACAGCGGGTCACAACTGTTACCTACAAAGGTCGGGGTTCTGGGTGCTGATGTATCTGCTCTTTTCTCGGGTTAGTTGGGTTGGCTCCTTGTTCTCCTCAGGTGGACTCGCTGGGAGAGATGAAAACCACAATGGTAACATCACCTTAAAATTGTAGAGAGTGTTATAGTCTTCGGAATGCCTTGAAGGTGCGTTTTGTGACTGTGGAGTGACTCTCGGATGTCACAGCTGACGGCCATCTGCTCTGTCAAGCCTGTGAGCTGTGAGCTCGGGCAAAATAGCGACTTGTTTAGAGTCACTCACGTTGAATTACGATCTGGGCCCCAGTCATCACTCGGGCAAAGTGAAACACACACGTCAATTTATGGGTGTGTTCTGTGTTACATATTATGATATTTAGGGGGCAGGGTGAACAGGAGCACCCCCTTTCCATGGGGGAATTTAATTTCTTGAGCGCCACAAGGCTCAGCGCTGGCGCGCATTCTCTCACAACCTCCAGGGGAGGTGAGAGCTGTTATTCTCCCCCATTTTACAGATGGCAAAACTGAGCCGGGTAACCTGCTCGTGGTAACACTACTCATCAGTGGCAGAGTCAGGATCTGCACCAGGCAGCTCGACTCCGGAACCTGCGCTCTCTCCTGGGCTGTACAAGATGCCGTCCAGCGCAGGGATGCTGGGGTTTCCTGGCATCAGGGGCAAGGTCGACGGCACGCTCTCAGGAGGAATAAGCCTTCCTCATTTGAGACTAGACCGTGTTTTCTATAAGGAAAGTTAATGTTCAATTAAAGTTCATGTTGGAGAAACGTGCTCGCTTCTTAGCCAAACCACTGAGAAATTCAGCCGCGACTCTCGCTGGTGGCAATAACCTGGGTCTGGCTCCCGTCTCTGCCCTGACTCTCAGCACTCGGGCGATTCTTGTTGGGATTACTGGGATTTTGGATGGAACAAGACTGGCCTGACCATCACTGGATGTTCAGCACGCCTGGTGCCGAGGCACTAAATGCCAATAGTGTGCACAGTGATGGCGGCTGACCCGGATGCCCCGCCCCGCTCCCCAAGCCTCCCACCCTCTAAAGAGCCGATGACAGGGCATTTGCCGCAGCGCCTGGGGAGGGTCGCAGGGGATGGCACCTCGCCCTGTGGGGAGGGGTGGGGTTTCCCCCGTAAAGAAGGGGAGAAGGCTGGACTGGGGACCAGGGAGAGGGCTGCAGGGAAGGGGCGGGGAGGGAGAAGGGAGGAGAGACCCGGGTCTGGGGAAAGGAGCCTTCATCTGCGAGATCAATGTGCAGGCTGTCGTTCGTAAGTTGACGTCGTCACGTCTGCGCTCCCGCGGCCTGCTGCTCTCTGGGACCGCGGTCTGCTCTGGGCTTGACCCACCGAGAAGGTCGAGTGTGGGGAGGGACCACAGGTGCTTCCACAGCATCTGGCAGTGGCTCCAGGCAAGCAGGACCCGAGCAAGCCCCCTTCACCCTGTGGTGGGTCACCTCTCCAGAGATCTGTGGTCCTGCTGTGGCACAAGAAGACCCCTGCAAGAGAGGGGGCGGTGTAGGTACAGCTTAGCATTGGCACGAGGGATTTTAGGAGGTTGCCCCATCTGGGAGGGCATGTGAGATGGAAAGTCACATTTAACGTTGAGTTATCTGCCCCTTTCAGGCTAATCTCAAGACAGTTGCCAGAGTGATCCTACTAAAATGTAAATCAGATCACTTCACTCCTCTGCTCAAAACCCCCCATTTCACTCAAAGTAAAAACCAAAGTCCTCACAATGGCATCAAATGCTCTACACATTTTGGTAAGGATTACTTCTCTAACTTTACCTCCTTATACTGTCCCCCTCATTCACTCTGCTCCAAACGCATTCCTATTTCTCCAATAAACTGCTGCTACCTCAGGGCCTTTGCACTGGCTGCTCCTCTGCTTGGAATGTTCTTCTTCTACTTGCATGTCTCTTTCCTTCACATTTTAAAAATCTTTGCTGAAATGTCCTCTTTTTTAGTGAGGCCCACCCTGTCTACTCTTTCAAATTGCAAACAGTTCTTCCCTGATCCCCAATACTTCTTATCGTCCTTACGTCACTTAATTTTTTCCACAAGAGTTGCCACCAGAATCTAACATATTAGACCCTGTATTTATTTCATACATTCGTCCCTTTCCCCTCACGAGGACATAAGCTCACCGAGAGCAGAGATTTTGGTCTGACTTGTTCATGGATGTATCCCTAGTGCCTGGAACTGTCCCAGTAGGAGCTTAATAAATAGGTTGAATGAACTCTTTCCCTTCAATTGGAATTCCTCCGGAGAAGGGGCTCTAGGGTTGTAATTAAAATGCTTCCCGATGCTTCTCATGTTCATACTTGCTAGTCCTGCTTTCAGTAGGGATGCCTTCAGTGTGATCCTGACAGTGTGACAGCACCTGAGAGTCCAGAAGCCCTTTGCACCTCCTTGCCTGCTCCCTCTGCTTCCCAGATTGGGTGCTCTGACCCAGTGAGCTGCCCTTCAGAACTCACCTTGGCCAGGTTACACCACTGCTCTGGGGACCCTGGGATGGCCTCTCCCAGCAGGGTCCTCTGGGCCTCCTGGGTCTTCTGTCCAAGCCTCGACCTGACAGTCCCTGAAACGGAGTCCCTCTGTCCCGGAGTGGGCCTCCTCACTGCACGTGCCCAGTGCTCCTGGAGTCTGTCTCTGTTTTTTTTTTCCTTCCTTAAGCCAGAAGTTTGGGAACTGAGAGGTAGAGACATAGATGACAAGCAGGGAGTACATCTGAAGACACTTACATACAAGAGACAAGAGAGTTAAAGGATTTCTTCCAGGCTGGGCATGAGGATTGCTTTGTGTTAATCTAATGAAAATAACACAGGGAAATCAGAGTTAAGACAAAAACTCCGAAATTCTGAAAGTTAGAATTGATCAGTAGGCGAAGAATTCTTTACAATTGTAATGAGCCTTCAGCATTTGTGCTGTTTGCTGGGCTTAAAGAAACGCAAAAAGCAAAGAACAAGAGTTGCCTTTTAGGTGGGATATTAGTGTCTACTCATCTATCGCTCTTGCTGTGTTCAGCTGCCATTGCATTCTCAGACCCTACTAAAGTCAGGAGGCCTTTGGGTTTCAGCACTGCAGGGGATGATGTAAATCTAAGTAATAATAGAGAGCCACTGCTTTTATTGGACTTTTATTTTATAAGTTGATGGAAACATTTCATATACACATTGGATTTTGTAACCCAATCTTGGTGCTTGCTGAGTCCCAGAGGGGCTGTTTCTCTCCTTGGGAGTTCCCTGTGTTTGCATTAGTCCTCGTAGGCAGAGGGAGAAAATGCTTTCAGTGAAGGCAGAATAGTGTTTCTACTCGAAAGAATTCACGTTTAAGGTAGGATGCACACATTCATAGGTACACACTGAAGGGGAGGAAGAGCGTCCTCTACCCTCTCTAGGTCCTTTCTGGCTGGGCTACAAATTAAGTTGACGTTGAGACCGAATAGCAGGAGAAAATCAAACAAAGCTTTATAACATGTATACATGGGAGAAACCGGGGAAACTGAGTTTCTCAACAAATGGCGGAGGTTTTCACCTTAAATAGATTTAGATAAAGACGAAGGAGGATGATGGGGGTGGGGGAGGAGACAGCTATGGGAGATTACCAGAAAGCACAGCAATCAAGAGTATACAGATTTAAGTCCTCTCCTCCCTACTGATGAGAGTTTCCAGAGATAAACTCATCCCCCCCCCCACCATCTTCCCAGTACAGAGAGGGAGATGCCTTTACAAATGTAAACGTTTGGTAAACAGAACTTTGATAAGAATGGGCTTAGCGAGGACCCTGCCAGTCTGTCCATACCCAGAGTTCAATTCCTTTAGGCAGTTGGTGGGGGAGGTCAAATGTCTGTCAGAGAAAATAATCAAGGTAAAGAGACATATTTTGGGGTGGCCAATTTTGATCTCCCACAACACACACACACAATCTCTCTCTCCCTCCCTCTCTTACACAGGCCATACCATAAAATTATAGTTTTAGAATTGAAAGGACCTTAGAGATCATCTGTTCTAACCTGGGCACGTTACATATGAGGAAGCTTCTGCCCAGACAGGTTAAGTACCTCATTCAAGGTGACCGGCATCTAGTGGAAGAGACCAGACTACAATTCAGGTTCCCTGACTCAAGTCTAATTTTCTTTCTGCTACACCACATTGCCTCCCAAATAAGATAATGTGTATGAAATCATTTTGAAAACTGGAATCCATTATACAGGTATTGGGTGGGGAGAGGGAGTGTGATAATGAGATTTCTTTCTTCAGAGACAAACCTGATGTGCTCAGGTCTCTTTCCAAATAAAGTAAATTCCTGTTACATGAATGACACATCATATTTCTAACGAGGTTTGGGTATGGCCTCCAGTAAATGAGCATCAAAGGGGTCAAACCAAAAAACATCCTTCATTCAAGTACCTCTGTATATCCCATCTCTTTTCCTTCCTTCTCACCCTCTCCGTCTGCCTCCCTCTAGTGTCCACCTGTAGTTATTGCACATATACCAACAGGCGGCATACACTTGACAAAGTATTTATTTATTATTTATTAAAATTATCTGGCTTATTTTTTGATATCAGCTGCTGTTATCAAGAGCAAATTAGAGTCTTTTTCATATCAACAGGAATAATTGGCTAATATAAAGACTTGGATATTGTTAAGAAAAGTCTTTAAAATAGTTTTGTGATTAGAATG
The DNA here is from genome assembly GCF_020826845.1 of Diceros bicornis minor. Taxonomy (NCBI): domain Eukaryota; kingdom Metazoa; phylum Chordata; class Mammalia; order Perissodactyla; family Rhinocerotidae; genus Diceros; species Diceros bicornis. The sequence continues at coordinate 14,709,179 of NC_080763.1, forward strand.
ACAACATATTTAAAGTTTGGTTATTAAATTGTTATTTATTTATTTATTTTTTTCCCTAAAGCCCCAGTAGATAGTTGTATGTCATAGTTGCACATCCTTCTAGTTGCTATATGTGGGACGCGGCCTCAGCATGGCCAGAGAAGCGGTGCGTTGGTGCCCGCCCGGGATCTGAACCCGGGCCGCCAGTAGCGGAGTGCGCGCACTTAACCGCTAAGCGACGGGGCTGGCCCTAAATTGTTTTTAATAGACTTGAATCACATATAGTCCTTATAACCAACTGAAACATTTTAATTACAAAGAGATATAAATTTTTTAAGGTAGAAAGTCAATTAATTAACACGTGATTCATCAAAAGAATTAATTACTACTTTATTTGGATTACTGACAATTATTAAATATTGCTGCAAATGACTTCAGAGATTGAAACTTTATTTTGATACTATTAAAATATTAATTCACTAAATCATATAGTAATTATAAATAATTTTTCACTAGTCTGATGTTGCCCTCTCTGATATTTCAGCCCTCATCCATTATAATCTCTGTGTTCCCTGGAAAAAAGCATGTCTAACATTTCAGTATTCTAGCCGGGCCCCTTATTAGTGTGTAAAATATTGTTAGGAACGCCCACGACTCATTGGAAGGAGATTCTTTGGTAGTCTCGTCTAAAGGCTCTGGATGAGTAAGACAAATAGGTGGCTAACAATGTCTGTAAACTCTGGACCCCATTTCCTGACATTAAAAAATTCTTCCAAAAATCTGAATGATATTTACAAATAAGAACCTGCCACCATGTTCCCAGCTTTTTTCAGTCTGTGACAAATAGGTCAATGTGCACAGTGAGGAGAAGTGGGACTGTGCGCCTTTCTCTGCCTCCTTCCTTGATCTGCCAGCCTTTCACTGTGCTTGCACTCCCCTCCTTGTCCAGAAGCACACACACTGCACCATGCACCCACGTGCACACATGTGCACACAGTGAAGGCTGAAAGGCAGGAAATCTCCAAGGTAGACAGCTGGATCCAGGTCTTAGAGGAGATGGTGGGCACAGGCTGCAGATCGCCATGCTTGCTGGTTTACTGTGTCGCTCAGCAACAGACAGTGGTCTGAGGACGCACTCTGATTGCCTCGTCCTCTCTTTAAGAGAAACTGTCAAATAACAGCAAGAGGAAAATTAAGCTGCAAACAAACATTTTTATGGTTTTAAAATATAAAGTAAACCCTACTTTAACACTCTTAAGTGTGGTCCAAAAAATTCAATCACGTAAATTGCAGGGGTGCATATTGCCAGGTTAATGAAATGAGCGAGGTGAGCCGGCAGCCCAGGGCTGAGCCTAGTGGCAGGTGCGTGCTGTCTGAATGGGCTCTATCAGGGATGCTTGGGGGGGTTCAGTACTTCCGAGGCAGGAAGTCGAGGTGGCTACTGTCTTCAATGCCTGTACACGGCCCCCCACCGCCTTCTTCTAGTGACAGAATGTCTCTCCCTGCCTATAGCGGTGGGTGTGTGACCCAGTAGAGACCAATCACAGCCCCTCGTTCCCAGCTGCAGGGATGGGTCCAAGGGTAGACAATCAGAGTCCTTCCCTGAGCTTGTGCTCTCTTCAGGAGGCTGTAAGGGCCCAAGCCCAGAACTCTGGCAGCCAAGGGACTGCCCTTGGGGCAGGGCTGGCAGCCCCAGCCCTGTGGGGATACACAGAGAGAAGCAGAGATGGCCATCTAAGAAAGAATGTTCCAATGCTGTTGTCCCTAAGGCCAGTTGTACCCATATCATTTCCCACAGTTTAGTTTTTTTCTCCCCTTTTTGGCAGAAGTTAACTTGAACTCAGTTTCTGTTACTTGCAACTGAAAGACCCTTGAATCATACAGAAATGACGCCAGGGTTTGGGTCTGAAGATGCATTAGTGAGGTGGTCATTGAAGTGATGAAATTCCATCTTCAATGTGCTTAAGCATGAAAGGAATGTATAGCTGGTGGGACCAGAATGTCCAGGAGAGGCTCTCATTTTAGGTACTCAAATGGTAGCTTCAGGATCCCACTTTTTCTCTGACCCTCTGCTCCACCTTGCTCAGTCTTGGTGTTATTCTCGGTGTGGCTCCCTCTGCATGGTGGTAAACACCATCACACCCCACCCACCTTAGGAGCTTCAGGCTTGTGAGGTCCTTAGTTCTCACAAGACAGAAAGAAAATGGCCCTCCCTCTCCCAACACCCCCGTTGCTCCCAAAGTAAACCAGTCACTGTGTCCAGAGGAACGAGCACTCTAACTGGTCAGAACTGATCTGAGTCTGAACCGGAGGCCTGGAGCGGGGTGGGCTGAGCCACTTGCTGACTGCACAAAGAGGATTGTCACCAGAGAACAGGGAGAAGGTTGGTAGACCAAAAGCTCGGCCTGCACAGGTGGAGGGAGTGTGGCTATAAAACATTGAGCCCAGAATACAAGGAACAGGAAATGCAGATGAGCAACTGTGAAGTGGCAACAGAGGCAGCAGGGAGATGACATTCCAGGCACCCAGCCTGGCAGAGGACAAGTCCTGTGACTCCATCTGGGAAGGCTGGCCCCCAGGCGCCCCCTGTACACTCACAAGAACGCCCAGGCAATGCATATTTTGGGTGATGCGCCATCTCCTGACAGGGAATCAACGCCAGCAGCCTGGCAAAGCCACGCCGGGTAGAGCTGGGCTGTGGGGCGGGAATGGCAAAGAGAAGGATGAGGCAAACAGCACCAGCCCGCGATCCCACACACATGAGCCTCCGGCTGGGGCACCCGTCTCGGCACCGCGGATGAGAATCCTCCTGTGGGGACTTTTCCCTCTCGTCTGTTCTTCTCTCTCTTTTTTGTTTAATTGATAGCTTCTCTTTCCCTTTGGCTTGACCAGCGTGAGAAGGGAGAGAGGGCTCAATTAGTTGTAGAAAGCCTTTGCTGGGAGCCTTTTAAAAAGACACAGGTGTGTGGTGGCTACAGGGTGTCACTGGGATTTACTGCCATAAATGGGTCAGGTGTGAAAAAAGGCTATTAATGAACACTGATGAGCTGAGAATGCAGTGGGTAAGCCCTGAGCTGCTCAGCGCAGGATGTGCTGTCAATTCCAGGGCATGGAGTTATGAACTTCCTGGTCAGCCAGCGTCTTCCCGGGGATGATGCTGAAGTGCCCTGAAGACACATTGGGGAACCTGGGTGTCGTGTTAGACTCACCCTCCCTTCCCCTCAGCACATGGTGTTGGGAGAAATGGGTTGCCAAGAAATTCCAAGCTGAGAATTGAGTCAAAGGGAAAGGAGATGCCTGGCTTCAGAAGAGAGCTGTGATTTGGGACAAAGCAGATAATCTCATCTCCTTCACATGAAAGGCTTTGCCCCTGGAGGACCCAAAAGCAGAAAGGGATTCAGAACCTTGTCGAGTTCACTGTGCAAGTCCTTGGCAGGGCCATAAATCCATCCCAGCTGAGAAAACTGTTTACTTATAGCACCAAACCAAGCAAGTCAGGCCTTAATAGGCTAACCCTGGTTGGCCGCTTCCATTCTCGAATTTGGTGCTGTCCACAAAATACTGATTTAAGGCACTTTTGATTTCCCAAACTCCACTCAAACCTTGATGGAGAGGTGGTGTAACCTCGGCTTTAAGCAGGAAAGGCAAAGGAATGAGGGGCAGGCAGTGAGGGTTTGGTTCCAGGCCCCAGGGTCCACCTTCTCGGGGTGAGGGGTTTACAGTGTACACAAGGGGCTTGAGCGAGACCCACATTTAAACTGGCGTCAGCTGGAGATGTCAGTGGAGAAGAAGACATGGTTCTTGCCCTTCTGAAGCATATAGTCAATGAATGAACAATCAGCCACATCAAAAATATCTAGAAATGTTCCCAGTAACTGGCATAAGAGAATGCATAAATTAATGCAGCCTGGACAGTCCTCCCAAGGACTGAGGGTGGGAAGAGGAGAAGGAAGGAAGAGAAGTGGGGTCATCTGGGCTGGGCCTCTGGATGATGTGTGTGGCGGGCTTGACTCAGGTTTTAAAGATAGAAAGAGAAAAATTGGTTAATTCATCACTCACAACACCTGCTGAGAGCCCGCTCTGGGCAGGACTGGGCAGGAAGGCTGAGAGGAAGAAGTGAAGCCAGAACACTTCCCTGTCTGCAATTCCAGGGCCTCTCCAGCTCCCCTCCCCCCAGGCTGGCTGAGGCGCACCCAAGGGGGCGAGAAGGAAGGAGGAAGGAGGGAAGGAGCAGAGTTCAAGAAGGCAGAGTCTGATTTTAGCCTGCTGCATAGGACCGGGGTGTAAATAATTAGACCCCGGAGCTGGCCCTGTGCCGTCATGTGATGGGACATGTTGGCTGTTGTCAAGTCTGCGACTCAGACCCCGGGGGGGCGGTGAGTTAAATATCATATCTTCCCTAATTTTCCTACCGCATTCGGGGATGATTGTCACATGACTTTATTTTTCTGAAGAAAGTCAAATCTGCCTGTGAGCTCCCCCTTACCAGTGGCAAGAAGTCAAGATTGGGTGTGTCAGCCCCACCCCTCCCTTAGCGGCTTGTGGAAATCCCAGAGGCCCTAGCAGAGCATGACTTTCTGTGGCAAAGGCCTCTGGTCACCACATTCTTAGAGTCACTACTGAGGAAAGGGCTAGAGGAAGGGGGTGGCCATTTGCTTCTGGGACAAGTAAGATCTTGGCTGAGGCTCCCAAGCTGCCAGGCCTAATGTCCATCTCCTGGGCATCCACACAATGGCACCTCTTTAGAGAGAGGTCCAGCCACCTCTGGGTGCTGTATGGGAATGGGGGGCACATGTCCATGCCACTTGTGGATACTACATGCTTTCCTACCCTTCGGCCTTGAAGAAATCACCCATTTCTCTTCCTGAAATAGGCTGTTCCCCCCACTTTGCCCCCTGCACTAGCCTTCCTTTATTGGCCTAGGCGTCCAAACCAAGGCTTCCACGTGGGGGTGTTTCGTAGACGGGGGACGGGAGGAAATGTGCACATACTTGGGCGTGCACCACCGTCTCCTGGGCATTTGCAACTTCTGACTATAGCTCTGAGCTGCAAATGCCAGGAAGACTCCTCGGAGACTAGGGAGCCCAGAGGTCCAGCACAAAGGCATCTTGGGATGGGAGAGGGATAAATGCTCCTCATTCTTTCACCTCATTGAAGGAAAACCAGTGCAAATTAATCTCAGGAGGTTATTCTGCACACGCCTGTTTGCATGTGGGGCTTGGTGGAATTGCCTCTATTTGCATCTACTTAGTTATAGAGGGGCATGGACGCTTGGGAGAGAAGCGATCAGGGTCCTGAGAGTGGCCTTGTTGCTCTCAGCCCTTTACCATCATCATCAGCACACACACACTCACACACACACACAGAAGTGCAGAGACAGAAAGCCAGGTCTGACAGTTTCGGCTGACTCTAACCAGGAGATGACAAGAGGGTCCCTGAGAGGAAATCCAGCGAGGGAGGCAGGAGGCTTTACTGGCTGGGCCTTGGGAGTTGTGGTATGTTCCATGGTAGGCTTAGCAGGTGGTCCAAAATAGGTGTTAACCAGCATGTAATGACAGTAAACCCCTCCACATCTGAGGGGTTGGAGTGGCCCTGTTCAGCAACTAGCATGTGTCACAGGTGAAGTGGCTGCAGACGTGTGAAGAGAAGGAGCTGGGCCCTGATGAGTGCTCATCCTGAGCCATAGGTAGGGTCTTCTGCAGCCTGGAATGAGATGAGTGAGCAAGTCTGGGCGAGCAGTGACCCTGAACACTGCTCCTGTCTCCACAGACCCCGGTTCCCTTTCTTGCTGGGCAGGGGTGGTACCTGAGTCCCTGAATCCCTCAGGAAGAGCTGATGGGGGCAGTGCAGGGGAGTGCAGCCTCAAGGGGCCCCTCTGGGGTCTTGGCTCCCCAGCAGGCTGCAGTAGAATGAGGGACCCTCAGAAACCAGGCAAAGACTGGGGACCCTGCCAGGAGATTGGGCGGAGGTGGAGCTGCTGAGCTCTGCGGGCATATACTGTTGCTTATTTGCAATGGTCACCGCCAAATAGATCTGGTGCATGTCATTCTCAGTGGCACTGAGTTATCAACAATTCCTCACCACCCTGGATAAGGCCATGCAGCTGTAGCATCTTTTAACAGATCATGAAGATTGTATCTCCAGAGGGTTTCCTCCTAAATTGTAGGCTGTCATCTGAACTATGTGGCACATTTGGTATTGGGTTTAGCAGGTGAGCCAAATCATGTGTTAATCTAGACCATGGAGAAAAAGAAAGTAGATCCAAATAAAACATGGAGGAAAGGCGTCCCAACACGAAACTGCCGGGTATTAACTGCTCACCAAAGGCTCCCTTCTATCAAATTGTTCGATAAATCTAACAAACTGGTTACAATAATTTGTTAAAAAAAATAAAATAAACTTTGCTCCTGATTTGTGTTGTCTGTGTTCCTGTTGTCATCATCATCCTCACAGCTGTTAGTCACTTGGGAAAGCCGAGATGTAACTGTTTAGGGCATTTTCAATCTCTCCCTAGAGGACAATTGCTCCTTCTAGCGTGTTCTCCCAGGCTCTGCTAGGACTAAAAGACCCCGAAATGAAGTCTTGTCACTTCCCCTGGGAAAGATTATTCTGTGGTTAGATCTTATCCCAAAGACAATTGTTATTCTCTCCCAACTTTCTGCTCTAAATGTCATCCTGGCAATCATTAATCACAATGAATAGGAAGTTATAATTAATAAAGGCCCAAATCATTCAAGTGGAAGATTACTCTTTTGAATTCTTGTATTTTTCTTGGACGATGTCCTTCAGTTAATTATTTAGTACTGGGGATTTTTTTTTTTTTTTTTTTTGCCACAGTCTTATTTCCAAAAAGAACAAATTGATCACAGTAATGTGGGGGATGAGGGGATTGTGTATAATGTGTGCAGGAGACAGATGTTAAAAATAAAAACAAAGCTCTGGGGGCTTTGCTGCTCCCCCTGCTGACTTTTTAGAAAGGAAACAGAGAACTGCCTCAGCTGAGAGCTGCACAGATCCTAAGGATGCTCTGAGGGTACCAACGAAATACATGCCAAGAGAGACATGCCATTGTCAGGTTCCCTTAGACCCAGTGAGGGGGGGGCCCCGGCTGGGCACAGCGGCTGAGGAGAAGGGGAGGTTTTCGAGCTTGCGGGAGGGTTTGGGGGCTGCAGGTTCCCTTGAGGCCTGCCATTTGGTGCAGTGAGCAGTCATATCTTTTAGATGGAGCCATCCTGCCGCCCCAGGATTAAAAACCTCCATCCATGCTGGGAACGTGGGACATTGAAGTCCTAAACCGGAATGTGGAGGCTCCCGGTCAACAGGAGACACCGAGAGTGCACATTAGATGCCCTACAGCTGAAGAGTCTCTAGTTCTGTGGCGAGGGGGCGAGGCAGCGAGTGCGGAAGCCTCTCGAGCTCCCTACACGGGCCTCCCTCCCTGACCTGCTGGCGTCGCCTGGGCAGCTCAGCCTCTCTCCCGGGGCGAGCGTTAGGATCGTGTTCCCAGGTACAACTCGCATTTATGTTCTACGTTCTCTCGTTGGCCTCGTTGGCGCCACATGTTTTTAGAAAGGATATCGCTCTGTGTTATTCTCCAGGCTCAGCAACTGCTGGGGCTACCAAGCCCCCGGGAGGAGTCCCATGCTGCCGGCTCCGGCTCCGTGCAGTTTGCGCGTCTCCCGGCCTCGGGTTACAGCGCTGGCCCGCGTCCCTGCTGACCTGACCTCACCCCGCCGGCCGGGGGCTGGGGGGAGCCCCGATCGCCGCATCTTCACTGTGGGGGAGCTCCGCGACCGAAACCCGGCCGCTCGGGATCCGGATGGAATCCTGAACTTTGCTAGACGCTGCCGCAGCGCCGGTGCTTAATCCCAGTCTGCGGGACTGAAATTTCATTCCTTCATTCACTCCTTCACTCATCAGGCTTTCACATAATTAGAAATTCATTCTGGTAACGGCAATTTACTGCAAAGTGAGTTCATGTGGCTTTTAAAGACTATTATTTCACAGCACTGAATCTTTCCATGTGTTGGTAAAAATGGCCCCAATTCTTCCCCTCCCTGTATCCATATATATATATATTTTGTGTGTATGTGAGGAAGATTAGCCCTGAGCTAACATCCGTTGCAAATCCTCCTCTTTTTGCTGAGGAAGACTGGCCCTGGGCTAACATCTGTGCCCACCTTCCTGCACTTTATACGTGGGACGCTGCCACAGCATGGCTTGATAAGCTATGCGTAGGTCTGCCCCTGGGATCCGAACCCGTGAACCCTGGGCCGCCCAAGCTGGGCAAACAAACTTAACCACTATGCCACCGGGCTGGCCCTCTCTCTCTATTTTTTAATGTGGTTTTGCAGATTTGTCCTTGAAGAGAAGGAATCTATTTCCCCTGCCCTGGAATCTGGGCTGGTCCTGTGACTTCGTTTGACCAGTAGGATGTGGCAGAAGTGATGATGTGCTAGTTCGGAGCCTGGGCCTCAAGAAACCTTGAACACTTCTGTTCTCTCTTTCAAAATGCTGTCACCTTGAGAAGAAGCCCATAACAGTGTTGTTCTCTGTCAGAGGAATAGAGGCCACATGGAGGAATGCTCAGTTGTCCTGGCTTGAGGACATTATAGATCATCTTGTGACCTGCTGACCCCCAGAGAGTCCCACCAAGATGAGGGGAGCTGCCTACTCCAGCTGACTGCTGATGTGCGAGTGAGCCCAGCTGAGAACGGATGACTTCCCTGCCCACTCATGGGCTTGTAACCAATAATCAATGCTTACTGTTTAAAACCACTAGGTTTCGGGATGGTTTGTTACACAGCAATAGCTAAGACACACAGACACACACACACACACACACACACACACACACACACGGCAGGAATAGCTTGTATATGCATCAACACTTCAGTTGGCAAATAGAACCAAGTCCCAAATTGCCCATAAGCATGCCACATGCATTCCTAGCAATAAGCAGACAAGACAGAAGCTGTCCACCAAGCCTGGAAGAATTCAGTGGCTCTAGGAATTTTAAGGATGTCTATCAGCCAGGGCCATGGGAGATAAAGAAAGTTGTGGCATGATGCCTGAGAAACCAACCCACTTTGGATAGCCAAAATGGGGCTGGTTCCAACTGTGGCCAGACTTTCAGAAGGGGTTAGGAGTTGCTATGACAGCCAACCCACCCTCGTTATGCTGCCGAATGCTGTTTCCCGGCCAGGCCTCCATCAGACATGCCTTCAGTCCTGTGGGCAGCCTCTCTCTTCCCTCGCCCCCACTGTTCGCCTCTGTGGTCTGCACATCTGTTCTTGTAGCACAGAGGGGGGCCTGGCAGCCACCTATGAGGAGAGTTTGTAGACCCTGGTGGATAAGCTGGGGTCTCCAGGGCTTCAGGACCACTGAGGCCTGCCAAAATTGTTTGGAGCTACAGGGGGGGAGATGGGGGTGGGAAGACGGGGGTGGGGTGGGGTGGGGTGGGGAGTCACTCCTTACTTTGGGCAGGAGCTTATCGCAGCTCCAGATTGGTGGAGGGGCTCAGGAGAGCACCACAGGGAGAGGCTGGCCATGGCCCTCACGGAGGGGCGCTCTTATTCCCACGCTTGCTGCCCTGGCTGAGGCTCTTGCACCGGCCTGGGCAGAAAGGAAGCAGGGCCTTGACAATTTGGGGCGCCGGGTGAGCCACAAGGTTCCTGCTTTCTTAAACCCTGCTCAGCCCTGCTCCTCTTCTCTCCCCTGAGCTGGGCTTATGAGGCTCATATGTTGGCCTTTGGAAATGATCACAGCAAATACTTGTTAAGCACTTGTATGTGCATATATTATATCATTTGCATTTTTCTAACCCATGTGAGGCAAGTAATATTCCCACTTTTGAGGAGGATGTTGAGGTATAGGCACGTTGACTAACTGCTGTTCATAACTGACAGAGCTGGGATTTGAACTCAGGTCACCTGGTTTGAAGGGCACAGCCATCACCCACTCTGCTACACCAGCTTCACTCATGAAGGGCAGGTGCTGCCTTCAAAAGGCCACTGTGAAACTGGGAGCCATAACCAGACGGAGAGAGTGAGGGCTCAGGGTTGTATCAAGTGGTTCAAGTCAGCGTCACCTCGTAGTGAGAGCAGATGGGGCCCAGGACCCCTCAGTTGTCCAGGGTGGGGGTGGGAGCATGGGTGGCTCTGACACTGTCACATGTGCTCTCTCAGCTCCCACAACTCCATGCACACCTCACTCTACAAGGCTTCCGGCTGCAGCCCCAGTGGTGACTTTCCTGCCTCCTCTGAGACCCCTGTGAGCCTCTTGAGATGAGGATTTACGTGGGAGGGCTCAGTGACCGTGGGTCCACAGCAGGTCTGGCTCGGGGTGAGGCGTGGCAGAGGGGCTGGCTTATCAGGCAAGATAGGCCTGGTTTTGCCTAAAGTAGAGCTCCAGACTGGCTGGCCCCCCATTATTAAGGGTAATGCAAAGTCTGCGAGGAGAGCACAGATCATTCTCGAGGAGTTCAGAGTAAGAGGAGACCACTTTTGGTGGCAGTACAGAGAGAAGACCGTATGGAGGTGGCACATCGACCTGGGCTTTGAGAGAAGGGGAAAAGCCATTGTTTATCCCTGTTGGCCTTATCACCCCCACCTTGGTGGAGAGGTCTAGCAGGCTGGGTAGTTGTTGATAAGAGTGTGAGAAAGACTTGCTGCTCATCCAAGTTTCTCTCCCTGTAGGCAAAGAAATTCCCTCAGATTTCAGAAGAGAGGGCTCGCCTTGCAGCTGTGGATGCCAAGAAACCAAGACATCATAGCTATTTCTGTGATCACGCCGGCTCAGTCAGGAAGGCTCCTCTGTGTGCTGAAGGACTGGGAGGGGGCTTGGGGCCCTCCCTAAAGACTCACAGCTGGTGTGGGGCAACCCCAAAGCTAGGCTTGGACCCCACTATATAGCAGGGAACCCCTCCATGTGGTTCTTGGGCTGCTTGCATCAGGTTCCCACAGAGGGCTTGTTAGACATGCAAATCCCTGGGTCCCCAAAACCTGCTACCTCGGACTGAGGGGAGCTGAGCCTGGGAATCTGTTTGTTTAGCAGTGTCTCCTGGTGATGCTTCACTCAACTGGAGAACCACTGCCAGCAAGAGGCGGCCCCAGCCCTCCCGGGCCGGCAGGCAGTCTCACGCCCAGGCTCCAAGGCCAGCTGGGCAAGCACAGTGCTCCCTCATCCTTACAGCCCCCTCGTTCTCCACCCAGTCCCTCCTCTAGACTGTTGGCTTCCCGACAAACCCGCACACCAGAACCGCCTGAGGAGATTCTTCTAAATATGTATTTCAAGCCCCCGTCCTAGACAACTAAAATAGGGTCTCATAGGATGGGGCCCAGGAATCTCTATGTATTTTTAGAAAAAACAAATCTCCCCAGTGGACTTAGACACTCAGTCAGGTGAGGGCACCACTGGGCTCTACCCAGTCTGGGTCATACACAGGTGACATAAACAGGTGACCCGTTCTTTATTTTTATTTATTTATTTATTTATTTATTTGTGAGGAAGGTCAGCCCTGAGCTAACATCCATGCTAATCCTCCTCTTTTTGCTGAGGAAGACCCGCTCTGAGCTAACATCTATTGCCAATCCTCCTCCTTTTTTTTTTCCCCGAAGCCCCAGTAGATAGATGTGCGTCATAGCTGCACATCCTTCTAGTTGCTGTATGTGGGATGCAGCCTCAGCATGGCTGGACAAGTGGTGCGTTGGTGCGCGCCCCGGATCCGCACCCGGGCCACCAGTAGCAGAGCGCGCGCACTTAACCACTAAGCCACGGGGCCGGCCCAAGTGACCCGTTCTTAAATCAGTGCTCAAAGATCAAAATCCACCACCATCCTTTTAGTGTATTTACTCAGGGTATGCGTTTTTTTCCTTTTAATTTGGAGACGCTCTGAGGCAACTAATTTTTGAGTCTTTGAAAATCAGAGGGAGAACAATGAACATGAACTTGTAGGAGGCAAACTGAAACTACACACCATCTGCAACAAAATCAGCACAAATCCCCCAAATGGCATCATGCTGCCAAGACAACTCTCAAAGGCTTCGCTGTCTGCCTCAGTGGAGCACAGGCCCTGGAGAGGTTCAATTATCCTCCACATATGTGCTCTCAGGGAGCCCGGCAAGAGGAGGGTCTGGAATGTTCAACTACAGAGTTTCAAGGGTTTAGAATAAAGGGACGGGTAGGTAGTTAGAACTCAGTCTGCATTTCTGTTATAGCTTTGATTGCTAATAATTAGCCAATAATTCAATTGTGATACTTGCATTGGAAACCTAATTGAAAAATAACTGATGGACGGCATCCTTCTTAGGGACACATATCATTTGAGTATCCATTCATTCATTTGACAAATATTTGTCCACCATGTGCGAGATACTGGATAAGCCATATGGCGCTCTTGTTGAGTTGCTTATGGAAAAGAAGGTGTGATATCAGAGAGGGACTACAAATTAAGGAGTTTAAGGGAGATATTTTTCAGCTCAGGGAAAATAAGGGCCTTTTTAGGGAGGGGACGGAATTTGAGTTCGGCCTTGAGAAGTAGGTTGGACTTACAGATGCGGAGCTTAATGGCGGTGAGGAGGAGGAACACGGGTGAATAAGCTCAGAAGGAGGTGGGTGTACAACAGGTTTGAGGAGCAGTGCGATGCGCTGTTTTTTTAGCAAGAGATTGGAGAGCTCTAATGTTAAACAGTTGATGACGGCAGGTCAAATGATGGTGGGCCTAGAAGTGGGGTGGCCCATAGGAGGATGCATGGGTGTCCCACTGTCCTCTTCCAGTGCTTGTGAAAGACATGACCACCTGATCCTGGGAACCTCGTCCATGAACTTTGGGTACAGCCTTCAGGTCGTTTTCCACACTGTGCCACACTCAGCCACCACCCATCAACTGGGGTTGGCTCATGAGGAAAAACTCATTCCATGCCCCTCTTTGCCCTTTTGAAGGCCAAGGAATTAGCATTTATTCTGGAGACAATGACTGGAGGAAACAGTCTTCTCCCCCCAGTTGAAGGGGTGATATAATCAAACATGATCTTTTGGATGATTAATCTGACAACAGACCCTGGATAGCACGGGGATGAGGACAGGGAGTAGTTGAGGCTGGGAGACCAGGGAGGAGGCCGCTGCAATAGTTCAGTGAGAAGTAAGGACAGCCACAGTTAGGGAAGTGGCAATGCTGATGGGAACAGAAAGGAGAGGACAGAAGCAAGAGACCTGTTGAGGGTAGAATTGGCAGAACTTTGAGGCTCATCGCATTTTGGGGGCTGGGAGGGGGAGAGATCAGAGGACTCAAATTTCATAGCTGAGAGTATGATAGTTCCGGCAGAGGAAGGGAGCTCAGAGGAACAGCAGGCTTCAGAGAAGTAGATGGTGAATTTAGTTCTGGACTATTGAGTTTGAGAAGCTGGCACCACGTTCAAGGGGAGGTGTTCAGGAGAAGTTTGGAATTGTGGAACCACGGTCAGGGAGAAAGAGGAGCTAGGAATGTGCATTGGGAATCAAGTGTGTACAGATGATGTGGAAGGTATAGGAGTGGATGAGCTCATGAAGAGAAAGAATGTAGAGGAAACAGAAGGGGGGAGTGGAATGAAGGAGAGAAGGCAGAAGACGATAGCCACCTGCGTGCTGAAGCTGTTATAGAACAAACTGTGCTTGTATTTATCCACCTAAGTCTACCTCTTTCCAGCCTATTTGAAAATATCCACTTGCGCGTACTAAAAGTCTCTGGTAAATGTAGCGTCCCCACACCTCTGCCAGTCAATCAGGTTCAGGAAGTGACCTACAGCCCAGACACCAGGTGATAGACGTCAATGGCTGGTCCCTGTGGACACTTGGTTTTTGTGGCCATGCAGACACATATGTGGAGAGGTGCTAAGGAACCCCCTCCTGTATTCAGGAGCCCCGTGCTTTTTGCTTTAGAATGTCCCCTAGCCGGCGTGCAGTCTGGATGCAGAACAGGGAGGGTTTCCCAGGACCAGCCCAGCTGGGCTTCAGCACCACAGCTCTGCCTCCAGCCAGGGAGGCGGTTGACTGCCAGTCCCTGCCAGACGCCCAGGTGGCTTTGTCTCCAGAGAAGAGTGTCTAGGACGGAACTTTGGCACAGGGGCTTGCTGACTCCTTACCAGAGCATCCTCTTTGGCTCGAAGACTGAAATGGGGGTACCCAACCAGGCTCAACCCCGAAAACTGAGGGCGCCCAGAACCAAGATGCAGAGCTCTGTGGACACTGCCTGCACGTGCTCAGGGACCCCTGAACCCCCACCCAGTATTGAACCAGTTTAAGCACCTCAGTGCACCCCAGAGCAGACTGCTGATCTTAAGAAAAACATTCTGCAGAGATGTATGCTGACAAAACTGTTTAATAAACAAGGTCACACTGTATAAATTCACGGACAACAGTAAACTCCCATATCGATCGCCTGACTTTTCTTTACAGCTCATCTCCTCAGATGTCTTTGTCGTGTCCCACACCAGCCAGACTCCTCCTGTCCTCCCTTCTGCGTTCTGCAGTAAGCTCCCCCAGCGGGAAATCTCGTCCCTCTGGCTCCTGCCCATCTGCAGCTGCCTCCTCACGCCGCCCTCCTCCTCGCTCTCCCCTTCTCCTTGACTGCCTCTCCCTCTTGCCCAGGTGGGACTTCTGCTCGGCCTGGAGTGGCTGTGCATGGCCACTGCTTGGTGGGAGTCCCTTGTTTCTTGGCAGGTGACATTCCTGCCCTCCCGTGGACGGGCACAGCTGCCTTCTTGCCAGAGGTATTAACCGCACTGATCTAGGCTGATGAATACATTGCCTTCATCTTTGAATTAGCCCCAGGCTTTGCCCTTCTTCTGAGAGACAACATCTTCACTCCTCCTCGATATCAACCTAAAACGGTAATAACGATAAGCATTTTTGTGATCATAGCAGTAGTAAGAACTAATACAGACTGTACTTACCATGTGCTGGGTACTGTTCTAAGATCCTTCCCAGGAGAACCTATTTAATCCTTACAATGCCCTATAAGGTTGAGGTGGGCACTATTATTATCCCCATTTCATGGAGAGGCACGGAGAGGTTAACTAACGTGCTCAGGTTCCACGGAACGCCCTGAATGCCATGCCCGAAACATGGTAGGCTCTAGATAAACACTACCTGCCATATTATTTCTATTGTTAGTTCACATCTGCCTCTGCCTGGTTGCGATCTGGGGAAATGCACCTTGTCTTTCTAGTCTGTTTCCTCATCTGTGAAATACGAATCATCTCTAAGCTCCCTTCCAGTTGTAATCTTCATGCTTTTTGCTCATCTCATTCTTGATTTTCTGCAGAGTAAGTCCTGTTTTCCCAGGGAGTTTGTCTCTCCAGCTTTTCCTGGATTTTGCAAAGAAATAATTGCTTGACTGCTCTGGAAGCTTCAAGAAAAAAGCTTGAAATAATGCCCAGGGGGCATTCTGTGGGCTCCTCTTTCTATCAGAGAGCTGTCGGGTTGCAGCTACCTCAGTTGTCTCCAAGAGCCTTCATTAAAGCAGCCTCGCGATACTAAATCAATGTTTTCCACTCTATATTCCCTCTGGGAGAGGCAGGGGAAGAGACGTGAGAGGCTGGGGCGTTCCTCACACTTCTCCTTGGGTTTGATGTTGTGTCTCCACTGCATTAAGCAGATGAGGCTCCCGTCACCCTGGGATTTGGCCAGAACAGAGGTTAGCATCAAGGGCTCCCCCTTGCCCATCAAAGGGTTTCCTTCTCTTGGAAGAACCACAGTGACTGAGGGTGCATTGGTTTTGCTTCCTGATCTGTTGCCATTTATAGGCGATTGAAGTTCTGAGCTCTCAGTCCCCCAGAGAGACAGGCAAGCCTGCGGGCTGGTGGTGTGGGCTTAAGACCACGGTGCAGGCAGGATGTCCTCTGATCTTTCCGGTAAAGAAGAGTAAAAGGACATTACAGGTGCTCTGGAATCTCTGGCCAGGGTTCTGAAGGACAGAATGTTAAGAGGGGAAA
The DNA here is from genome assembly GCF_020826845.1 of Diceros bicornis minor. Lineage (NCBI taxonomy): Eukaryota > Metazoa > Chordata > Mammalia > Perissodactyla > Rhinocerotidae > Diceros > Diceros bicornis. The sequence goes on from NC_080763.1 coordinate 14,725,129, forward strand.
CTGTCTTTGAGTACTACAAAACACAGGGCAGTGTCCTTGCCAAAGCAACGAGGTGGAAGCCTGCTGGGTATTAATAGCAACAGTTAACATTTATGGAGCACTTGCAATGTGCCAGCTGCTGTGCTAAGGACCATTTAATCCTCACAATGACCCTCCAAAGTGGGTCTTATTATTATTATCACCGTCAACACTTTGTAGATGAGGAAACAGACTAAGAGAGGCTGAACTATTTGCCCCAGTCACACAGCAGTGCCGGGCTCTGACACCAAAGCTTACTCCCTCATCCACTGCATAGGATAGACTTAACTCCCAAACTCTCTGTAAAAGTGTATCTTGTAGACCAGAGGGATCACTTGCTCCTCTGAATGACTGCGGCCCTTTCTTCTCCACCCCATTTAGCAGGTACCTAGGTGCTGCCTTGGTGTCTCCACTAAATGTTCCCCTGATATACATCTCTCCGGAGGCCTCATCGCAGGCTTCTCTCAAATCTTTAGTAGCAGAAGGTTTGATACAGCGCCATAAGGACCTTATCATTTTATAACTGTTACTATTTCAGAAATGCTTTCATGGTCATCACCGCGCATGCTCTTCACATCAGTGAGGTGAGTAAGCGGGAAGATGTTAATATCCTCATTCTACAGACGGAGAAATGGAGGCTCCATGAGGGTAAGGGACCCAGAGTCGCCCAGTGGGCAAGTGGTGGGTCCGGAATATGCGCCACTGATATCTCATTTTCTTTCCACTGTACTCTATGCTGTCTTTCTAGGTATTCCGTTCCAAATGCAGTGGCTTTTAAATTATATGACCTTCCTTGAGAGGACTGCAATCAATATTTCTCAGAGGATTCGAGTGGGTTCTTATTATCCTCGTTGAGTGGGTGTGGGGCTCCCCCTGGTAGTGGTAAATGTTATGCTTTGCTTAGCTGACTTCTTTATTTTTCCATCTGATACCTGAGCTAGCCAAGGACTGGGGGGCCCTGTGACCCCACATTCCTGTTCTGCCAAGAGGATTGGGAGAATGGAAGCCACCCTGGGTGAATGAAGCTGCCCAGCAAACGAAGAGGGCTGAGGCCCTCGGGTGGACAGCAGCCTCCTTCGCCTCACTGGTGCTGGCTGCTGGTTGGGTTCTGCTGTTTGTTGGTCTCTGTGTCAGTTACTCTCTAGCCTTTTCGTTCCCCTACTGTTCACCTTAAGCTCTAATTCCGGGTTCACTCAGGCGATAGCTTCTACCCAAAGCCTCCTTCCCCTCTCAGTCAGCACACAGGGCTGACCTGGAAGGTGGGGACTGACTCATGCCCTCCACAGCCTGCAAATCCAGGCTCCGCCATCCCCAGGGCAGAAGCCCACTTCACCAGCCAGGAGGAGGATTTGAGTTTTTCCTTTAGGTTGGCTGCCAAGTCTCAGTCCCGGGCCCCAGCACACTAACACCCTCCTGGGAGGCCGAGAAAGGAATTGCTTCATTTCGAGGCAGCCAAGTGGATAGATGGTGGGAAGCATCTGCTTTGGAAATACATTTCTCACAGCAAATAACATTTGCATGATTGTGCCTGCAAATATCACCACGGCATTTGCTAAGTTAAATACAGTGCCTTTGTTTGCCTGACCTTCACCTTGCTCCAACCCCAAGATGCTCCTGGGGTCTGGGAGCTCCACCCTGGGGAGGGACTGTCCCCTCAGCTCTGTCCTCTGAGGGCAAGACATTTCCTTCTCGACCTGGGAGAATGCATCTCCTGCACACAAAGAATCCAGGTTTTAAGCTAATTCCTATCCGGGTGGTCCGTGATGTAGAGGCAATGACAATGACCCCCTGCAGTTTCTATTTCCTGCTTCTCAGAAGCCTACAGCACTTGAGATGACAGGCCTTTTCTATATATTTTTCACTATATCACCGTAGCACCGTACCACTCGTGTAGACTTTCCTCCTTTGTCTTGATATTTTCATATATGTACATTGTCTCCTCCCAAAGATGATAAGCTCCCGGAGAGAGAGACCATATCTTTTACTCTGCTGAGTCATCTATCCACGTTGATATGCTCTATTTAGGTGTCTGTGCATATACGTCTGTATAAGATCATAAATATATGGAAGCGTGCATGTTAGGTTGCTAGCGTGGATTATCTGGGCAAAGTGTGGCTAATATGGGTGGAAGGAGGAGCGTGGGAGGGGTGGTTAAACAAAGAAAAAGGACAAAAAGAGACTACCCTTAAAAACCACATCAATTTAGGAGTAGGGGAGAGAAAGCCAAGATGTATGTGTCAAGAAATTAGCACAGGGTACAATTAAGGAAGAGAAAAGGAGTACTATGCACACAGCATTCAACAAGTATCTGGTGAACGAATGCTGAACGGTGTGCCATATGTGATAATCTCATAGATGTGGATTTTCAAGGAGCTACTTATTTGCTGATGTTACTAGGACACCTGCAATGCGTGCAGTGTGTTCTCATAATCAGAATCACTAATGTTCTCTGGCTCGCTGGTGGGACGACCTGCCTGGGAGAGTCCCAGTCTGCTCCGTGGCCTCCCTGTTCACCAACCAGCTGAACCAGCTGAGGTCATTGCTAAAAGTGGAAGTGATGGCCCCAACCCTGCTACACTGAATCAGCATCGGTGGGGGGAGGAGCAGGGGTGGGTGGGACTGGATTTTAACATTTCTGCGTTTTAACAAGCAACCCCGGGTGATTTTTATGCTCATTAAAGCTTCAGAACCATTGCTGTAGGCATTGTGAGCTGCCAAAGTGATACATGCTTTTATAATTAACTGTTCTTCAAACAAAGCAAAACAAAGAAAGATTTATTATTTACTATATTAAAAGAAAAATCATTCCTTATTGTCTGAACTTCCTTTCTTTTACTGCCAGTATTTAAAAGACCTAATTCATGTGAACTTCTAACATGTAGATAGAACTTTGGATGAATCCATCTAACTTGGCAGGAACCAAATTCACTGAACTAAGAGTGCTTCAGTATTTGTGCCAGCTTTGTGCAAGGGTGACCTGCCCTAGTGGGAGAATCCTAGGTCTTTTGTCATTGTAAAATAAATTTCTGAAAACAAAATGCAACACATCAAACATAAAAAAAATAGGATAATACAGCAACCCTCCATGCTCTTACCACCCAGTTTCATCTAGTCTTAGCATTTTGCTATGCTTTCTTCAAGTGTTATTTTTCAATAAACAAAACATTATAGAAAAAATTATATAGCCCTCCTTTACCTGTCCTTCTTTCCTCCAAAGGTAAGCACTGTACTGAATTTAGTGATTTTATTCCCATGAATATTTGTATATTTTTACTGTATAATGTATTCATACACAATTTGGTTTGACAGAGTTTAAACTTTATATAAACTGTATCATATGGTATGTGTTTCTCTGCAAATAGATGTGTTTTGCTTGATCACTTACCAGGTTGACATACGCAGCTCCAGCTCATTTAACTACTATGTAGCACGGCGTAGTGTAATACAGTGTGGTATAGTAGAGAACGATAGTCGAATGTGAATAGTATGCTGGTGAATGTAGTGTAATACAGTGTGGTGTAGTAGAGAACGATAGTCGAATATGAATAGTATGCTGGTGAATGAATGTGGCACCAGTTTTATCTATTCTGTTTTTGATGGACATTTAAGTGGTTTTCATTTTTCAAACTTTTATGGACAACGTTGAAATGAACTTTTTTGGTGAATTTCTCCTGCTGTGTGAGGATTTTATGTATCTAGCAACGGACTTGTGGGTCATAGAGTATGTACAACTTCAGCTCTAACAGTGTGGGGGATCAGAATTTGCTACCCCAAAATGTGTCTCTTTGGCTTGATTATTTTTTAAAAAACAAAAGACTCAAAAAGAAACTTTGACCTTTGCTTTAACTGCCTAAAAGAATTTAAGCTAGAAAGCCTGTCCTAGGACAGGCCATCACCATAGATAACTCTGGGTTTGGTAGACTGGGAGGGTCCTTGCTAAGCCCATTGTTATCTCTCTCGGGTCACATTGTTTATAGAGGGCCCTGCAAATATTTGTTTACCAAACACTTGCTTTTCCGTCTCCATGTGAATTGCCTTCCTCCACTTTGAAGTCCCAAACCACTACCTTCAACATCCTCCTTGGTCTTTAGCTGAAGATGGTATTTAAGGTGGTGGCTTCAGCCATTTTGGCGAGTTACTCAGTTTTCCTGGGTTTCTCCCATGTGTACATGCTATTAAACTTTGATTTTCTCATGTCAACTTAACTCTTAGACCAGCTAGAAGGACCTAGAGGGTAGAGGAATAGTTCTTCCTCCCCTACAATAGATATTGCGAAATAGTTCTACAAGGAAATTGCACCAATTTCCATAACCACTTCTTGAATATTCCAGCAAGTTTTCTTTTCTGTGGCCTCAAATTTAAGAGCAAAAAACAGAAATATAAACCAAAGAAAGAAAATAGCTTTGAGAACACATTTAATTATCAGTGGATCTTACCTCAGACTGTTCTTTTACCAGTCTGGAGGCGTTTCTCCCATGTGACCACCTCCCTTCAAATACAATCAGTGCGTATTGGGTCAGCTCTGCTGACCAGGCATTGGGAGTGGGCATTCAATGGTGTACCTGCAAGAGGACTTATTCTTTGAGAATTTAAAGACTAACTGGGAAGCTAAGACATAAACTGCAGATAAAAGTTAATTATTTAAACAACAATTTAAGAGTAAGTGAGAAAAGATACCACTGTAGTGCTGATTCACCGTTGAATGAATTGTGCCTACATTAATTCTATAGGCGTTCTCAAGGAAGTCAGAGCTTATGTGATTCTAATTTTCCATAGAATGGTTACCTAGCAACCATCACTAGAAGAGACTAGAAAACTAGAAGAGAAGCAGACTTTACTCCGTTAGAAAAAGGAGTTAAATAAATGCCAGCTTAAGGTAGAATTTGACCAAATAAAACTATATTTGAAATATATGACTTTTGAACAAAGATCTGAAGTGATTCCTTTTGCCAGAACCTAACAAAGGTAGATGTGTGGAAACGGAATGGCACCAGATTTAGGGACTCGGGCATCTGACTTTTCCCAGGAATTGGGGTTGGACGGTGATGAATGAAGACGCACGACAGAGACAGAGGGAGGGGCAACAGAACCCCACAGTCGAATTACAGAATCAAGCAACTTCCTAGGCACATGTGGCCCAGGCAGTTTTAGAGTGCTTACAACTAAAGGAGGGGGGAAATGAGTCATTAACCCTGGAGACTTGCTCCATATCACCAGCATCTACTTTGTACTTTGTAGGTGAGCTCCAAGAGGTTACTCATCATATATTTCCTGACGTAGAAGCAAGAGCATTAGCCTGATAATCCATCTCTGATGGTGACTGTCTGATCAGAAGAGGGAAAATCTTGTGGGTGTTCCCAGGAAGAAGGTCCCCGAGGAGCTTATGTATTTTGAGCTTACTCTGCATTCGTTGCCACAGCACCCAATAGAACTTGACAGAGGAAACTCAGTTATCACTGAAGAAAAGGGTTTTCAGAGCAAACTCTTTCAACTAGTACCACGTCAGAAAGACATTTCTTGGGCCGTCAAGTAGAAATAGAGACTCACAGAGCTCTAGAGCTGGAAGAGATGTTTACAGATCAAAAATATAGAATATAAAGAAATGGACAATTCTCCCTTGTTATTTAGAGTTATATTTGTACCTGACTTCTGGAAAGAAACTGACTCTTTACCTTCATCCTTTGTACAAAAACAAATAACTGTTAGGTACTGTCAGAGACATCTATAAGAAAAGGCACAGCTTAGGGGCCGGCCCGGTGGCGTGAGCGGTTAAGTGTGCATGCTCCGCTGCGGCAGCCTGGGGTTCACCGGTTCGGATCCCAGGCACGCACCGGCACACCACTTGTCAAGCCATGCTGTGACAGCGTCCCATATAAAGTGGAGGAATATGGGCATGGATGTTAGCCCAGGGCCAGTCTTCCTCAGCAAAAGAGGAGTATTGGCAGATGTTAGCTCAGGGCCTCTGAGCTCACCTGTCTTCCTCACCAGACAAAAAAAAAAAAAAAAAAAGGAAAGTTATAGTTTTTTTTTTTTTAAAGCTTAGTCAATAAAATTGAGAATAAAATGTAAATTAAGAGCTCTTGAAAAAATTCTTATTTTTAAAAATCTCCTAAGGTTTTAAGTTAAGATAAATTTAGAGTTGAGATTAGAGTTCTGTTAATGATAGATTACTCGAGCTCAATTTTCCAGCACTGTAATTTCTACTTTGTATCAAATGTCATTGAAAGCCTTTAGAAATCAATGCTATGCCAATTTGAGAACTTTGATAAAATATTGACAAAGATTTTGTTTCAAGAAGGTTGACTAAGTCATACAACTACCCTTTAGGTGTTCTTTGACATCATTTTTGATATACCAATTTTTATTAAAAGTAATTAAGTTCTTTGAATGTAATCACGGCACCAGATATACAAAAATGTAAGATTCTACCCCCAACAAAGCTGGTGGGTCTTCTGGTTTCTGTCACCTGGATTTGGCTTGTTCTGGTGGATGCAGTGGTGTGCTGTGCTGGCTCTCTTCCCAACTCTGTGTTCAGTGATATCATGGTGGTACCTCGGCATCAGCCATGGTGGGAGTATTTGTATCACTAAAAATGACAAACACTACAAATCAGGGCTTTTATTGGAGAGCCAGTTGTTAGACATTTACCACCACACTCCTGTGGATGTCACCTCTGTCATCACAGTGAATCATGAATCCCAGGCCAACATTCCTTCCACTGCCATTTTCCACCCAGCTGATGTGTGCCCAGGGCATAGACTTAATTTTCCTATTCATCCAAGAAAAATACAATCAGAAAGGTGGTATATAACCACCTCTTCAAAAAAAATTAAAAACAAAAAACAAAAAGCCTCATAAAATCCATTCCATAATTGACTGTTAGGTATAATATTTTGCTTTGTGGGATTATCTATACCGCTAGAAACCTCTGTTCCCATAGATAATGGAGACATCTCTGGAAAGCGAATTCAGTCTTCTCGAATACTTCCTATTTACGTTTCACAATGGGCCCAGCCTAATGACCATCCTGCCTGTTGGGGAGCTCCCTTCTGCAGCAGATTTGATGGACACCCTTCACTGACCCCCAGAGGATCAGAGAGTCACATGTGCCTTTGATTCTTGCTTTTTACTAGTGGCTTAGCTCCTTTAGTGCTAAGCAGACTCCCCCCTGCTGGTTAAATCTCTTGTTTTTTCCTCTCCGTTGCACTAGGACTGTTGCTAAGAATCACATATGGGCAGTGTGCTATGTACCAGTCTGTCAGGAAAACAGGAAGTGTTGCTTTCACTAAGGCTCAGAGCCAATCCAGCATGATATGGACATAATGAGAGGTTAGAAAGAGCCCAGGAGACATGTACACATGGAGAGCTTGTCCTCGGTCCCACTGGAAGGCCCAAAGTAGCTGATACTGAGACACATGTACAATGCCCAGTGTTCTTGGTACATTTTTGTTGATGCTGATATATTCTTTAAAAAAAAACAGCAATGAACAATGTACTGTCACTTGGACTTTGGGGTTAAATCCCTTTAGACAGAATAGATATCCATCCATCCCTCCATCCCGTGATAATTCATTAAACATTACAGAAACCTAGGATCTGGGCTGCTTGGGCTCTGTGGGACCTCTTGCCTATGGGTGGACAGGGCCGAGGGGTAGGGGCTGCAGAAGAGGGTCAAGTCAGTTTGCTTCCTTCTGGGTGCTGGTTTTTGTGGGCGACACCAAAGAACAGAGGTCTTTTCCTCTGAGGAGTTGATTACAGTGGAGGAACTTGTAATCTAAGCTGTTGGCCACCAAGTCATCTGTGGTGACAGGTGAAGACGTAGATTTCATGCCTCCTGCACATGCCACTTTCTCTAGTCTCCAAACAAGGTGCCTTACAAAAGAAAAAAATTCAGAAGGTGTAGAAGGAACCACTGATATCAGCTTAGAAGCCCTTCCTCGACCTCTTTCCCAGCTTCATACTGAATCAGGTGTCCCTGTTTCTCAGGAGGGAAAAATGAATCACAGCAGAACCACAATCTCCTGCACAGCTCCGGGAATGTGCTTGCCTCTCACTTCTGCTGACCTCCCACATTTTGTGGGCACAGGGCTACACGAGCCTCTCTATCCTCCTGCTGCTGTGTCAGAGACTTTGTACTCAGCTTACTGACTCTCAGAGAAAAACCCAAGCAGCATTAGTAATTTGGTGGAAGATCACGTTCCAGTTGAGGCTCATGCTGTGTTGGTCCCATAGATGCAATTAGTTACCCAACAGCAGAAAGCTTGTTCTTTTGTTGGTAGGTACCTTGGCACATTACCCATGGAACAGATGGCTACTGGTTCCACAAATTAGATTTCCAGATGATTGTATAATAGTGTGTCAACCAGCCACTCTTGCCTTGTCCTTCCTGCCTCTCTGATAAATTGGAGTGAGTCTATGAAAATGCACTGACCTCCCACCAATTAACCATTCCTCTGGGTGGGAACGCAGTTGAGAGAGGGTCTGAGGGAGGGCAATGGAGCTTGCTCTTTAAAGACATCTAATTAATCTGCAATGTGCATATCTTCTTGTCCTTTCCCTTTAATCCCCATTCCAGCTTTCCCAAATGTTTTGTGTACTGACTTGACGGCACCTGGTCTCCCTTCCATCTACTTTGATGACCAAGTTGGGAGAGAGTCCCCTACCCTTCTGATTCATGTTGATGTGATGCAAATAAGAATCTTTCCCCATCACTAAAGGGTGAAATAGGAGGGTTCTTCTGCAGCAAAAATGCTCATCAGTCCTCTCCTGCCCCCACACTCCCTTCTTAAAGGAATTACATTGCCCCAACCCAGCCAAGTCCTTGTCCAGCGTATTCTCCCTCCCAACCCAAAGGCAGTTGACTAAGAAGGTTGGCCAGAAGCCAATCAGATTCCCTCTCTTGGAAAACGAAGAGGGAGGGATCAGGAAGCAGAACGGTGTTGATGCCCAGGCACTAGGGTGCAGGTGGAGGCACTCTTGCAGAGGCCCTCGGAATGGTCCTGGCTCCAGAGTCTACTTGGTCACCTTCTCCTTGGATCCCACTTAATCTGAATCTTTTGAATAAATTTCCCTTTATTTAAATTTGCAGGAACGGTTTCTATGCAGCCAAATGATTCCTCTTTGGTACATCTCCTTACTCCATTTCCTTCACTAAAGGAAAATCACAGAAACCGTGTCATTGTCTTGAATATTACTATCCCCCAAACCCTGAAATGTCAAGTGCCCACTACTCTGCTGGGCAACACATTCCTGAGCCAGAACCACAGTCAAGTTCAATTATGAATGAAGTGGGACCTTATCTGAAGACCTTTCACCTGAGCTCTACCCACGAGTGCAGCTCACATTGCCCGTGTCTTGAAACCATGACACCAATGTTCGTTCCTCCAATTGCCAAAGTGATGGTACTGAAGGGGCTGCACTCCTCTGTCTGGAGCTTGCCCATTCAGCGGTGTCTAGCTTATCATGCAGATTGGATGGGGTACTAATTGTACCCCTTGGTTTGCTTGCTTTTACAAGAAGGTGGTTTAGAGTAGAGAGAAGTGGTACCTTTAATGACAGAGGTGGGATGGGACATGGACTGTCCTCCAGCAAAGATGCAAGTAGGCTTGGGCTCGGGGCCAGGCTGTGGTGGAGGAGAGTACCTGGAGGCAGGCCTAGGAAACACCCAGTCAGCTGGAGAAGATGTCTATCCTTTTGCTTTTGTTTATTTGGTTTTATTGCTTTTGCTTAGTTGTTTTCTCACATTTTTAACAAACCTGTCTGCCAGGGTGTGTGCCAGGAGCCCATTGGACTCAGTCTTCATAAAGGGGATGGTTGGCACTGTTGATCTAATGAAAGTGACCTTCCAAATTCCTGCATGTGATGGGGAGGAAGAGCAGAAGCATCACTCACATCCTTACTCCAGCCTCTGGACTTGGGATCTTTGAGACCAAGCCCTGGTCAACTCAAACAGTGACCACTGTCTGTGAACTGTGTGGAGACAGTCCTGATGTGGACCACTGGGGAGCTGCTAGCAAGTCTTCAGAGGGACTTTGGGTAAAGCAATATCTCTATTGTCATACCGTATTTGGCCAAAGGACCACTAAAGGATAGTGACGGTGGGTGATGAGCCTGTCTCTCCCTCTAGCATGTTACTTTTGTGTGTTTGGGGTCTGTTAATATACCTGGTGACCAGCTAGCTGCAAGTGATGTCATTGTCAGGCACAAGCTAGGCCAAGTAAATCATCCCCTTTGGCCATAAACGTGTGAGTTTATGGTTTATATAAGGCAAGACAATGAGGTCTGGCCATAGGGAAGAGGCAAGAAAATTGCAAAATAATAATTTCCAGGTGTGTCCAGTCTTGGTATAGAGCCAGCTACCTCATGCAATTATGCTCACGCCCCCATGACACAGATTGGCTGAGTCTTCAGCAGGAATTGGCTCGTGGTCCCCGAGCCGATGATCGTTTATCTTCTTTAACTTCAAGCTGACCTGTTATTTTCTTCCTCGAAATCCCTAGGAGTTTATAACCGATGATTATGAAATTTAAATAAGCACACACTTGGAAAATGGGAAAAAAATTATCAACATTCAGACCTCAGGCACTGGCCAGGTTGCAGGCTGCCACAGATCAAACGCAGGCTTCTCTGCACTGCGTGGGACCGTCTCTGACTGGGGGCAAGTGGCTTGCTCTGCTCTGCTTCTTGGGTGAGCAACCACACTTGACCTTTTCTTGCACAGGAGGAACTTTTGGCCTCAAACCCATGACTCTTTGGAATACTAAAAATTGAGAAAGGGTTATCACCTCAACTCACTTCCTAAATGAGTAATAAAATCCTAATGGCACGATTAAAAAAAATACAGCCACAGCAAAAATACATTAACAGATGAATGAATCACAGGGTCTGCAGTAAGTGCAGGGAGAGACGGTTTGATAGGAAAGTGTCCAAGTCCAGCCCCTCTAAACAGTTCTGTTCATGCAATGCCATGCAATTCAGGACTGACACCATATTGAAATCTCCAAGGCCGCATTAGCCCATTTGGTCAGGCAATGTCTTTGGGTGTTTGCTTTATGAAAGGCATAGGTTTAGGAGCCAAGTGGGGAGAGAGAGAAAGGAATCTGAAGACCCAGTTCTTGTATTCACAGAGTTGGCAGTCTCACTGGGAGATACCCTGCAGGTCAAACAATTTAAAGGTAGTTTTCTGAAATCATAAACTGCAAAGTACCAAGGGCATAAGGAATACTGAGAAGGGGAGGGACTGAGACAGTGACGATCCATCCATCTTGTCTGGGACATTTCATAAACATAGTCTGTGTTAAGATACATCCAGCTAAGTCCTGGATCTAGCCACATGGCTGTAAATATCACACGAGGGTCTCTGATCCACTTAGCTGCTCAAATGCCAATGGTTGTTTGGTAGGTGTTCCATCAACATCACTTGGGGACTTTCACCAATGAGACTGTTAACCAAGAGCTCAGTGCTAATCACCAACTTCAATTCTCTTTGAAGTCTTATGAGGTGAGATTTTATTCCTTATGATTGGATGGCATTATTACACACCCACAAATTGTTGTCATCCTTTTACCAAAAACATGTATGAGATTAGTATTCTTGTTGGGTATAAGGGCAATCAAGTATCTGGACATATGTGTGTCGGAGAGAGTATATCTCTCCGACACACATATGTGCAGGAAAGGGCATGTATTTGAAAGCTTATGTGTGTTCTCTATGTGACAGGACAAATGACCCTAATAAAGTGTGAATGTTTTGATTTTTAACACTAGTCCTCATGTGGCTATTTATTTCTTCCTATGTTCTTGGCTGGCAATTCAAGGTAACCACACCACATGGGCATTGGCCCATTGATTCTGGCTTCCAAGTGTTTCCGTTTATTTAGCCAAAGTGAATAACATGCTTTGCCTCTTATTTTTTAAAGTACCCCTTCATTAAAACAGCTAATCACATGCATGTCCTAAAACTTTATTGCTGACTTTTAAAGATGGCTGAATTTTACAGCACTAATTAAGGAAACAATCAAGAACTTATGGGCCACGTGGTGTTTAACGAATCTTGGCATACTGGTAGGGCATACCCCGTGAAACTTGCAAGAAAAATCTAGGTCAAGTAAAAGGATATATATATCCTACAGTGGGTATATAAAGTTATAACAAACCAGAGGAGAGAGAGTAGGCTGAAGATGAGAATAACTTAAAGTTTTAGATTGGTTCTTGGGTTGAAGATAGATAGAAGGATATTGAGGAAAATGAAGATTGGACATATATGACTATAATGTTGTTAAATGAGAAAAGTACAGAGATTTCTGCATATTCCCTCTCCAGAAAAATATACTCCTTGGGCTCAAGTTGGAGAAAGAATGATGGACTGACCTAATTCAGCAGAGGAGGTCCTTTCTATGGGGCTGACAGCAGCTCTCTTCATCAAGGTGCTGTGTAATATCATGTGTGACAAGAGAGGAAACCCGGAGTGGATGGAGTGGCTCCTGCTCTGCTAACCGCCAACTCAGTGAGGACCAACGGCGTGATAGGCCTGCTGAGTTCATGGAACTTAAATGGCATTAAGAGAAGCCTAGAGAGTAGACTAAGGGAGAAGATAGTCCAGTCACATCCTCTTCTAAACAGATCACTTCTGGAATGATCTCTTTCTAGAAATGCAACTTGGGGTGCAAATGATGTCACAACTTTGAGAAATAATGCCCAAACATTTATGTATGTTTTCCCCATGCTCTAGAGTCCTCAAAGTGGCTACATTTATTATCTCACAATAAATCTATGATTTAACATTATCCCCATTTGGAGATGAGAAAACTGAGGTTCAGAGCGGGTAAATAGGCTAGCCAGGAGGCAGAGCTTCCAGAACTTGAATACAAGCTCTCTGGCTCCCAGAGTGGTGTTTTTTCTACTATGCCATGAACTGAACTACAACAAGCCCAGAGGCAGGGGGCTAGGACTGAAGATTCTGGAAGCCACATTCCAGAAGGAGCTTTTGAAGAAACCAGAGATGCTTGGCCTGAAAGAGAGATGCTTTTAGAGGGCCCATGATAGCCGTTGCCAAATATTTGAAACCTGTCATATGGAGGAGGGAGGAGACTTCTTTACAGCTCCAGAAGGCAGAATGAGGACTAATTGATTGAAATTATGCATGAAACCAGGGGGCGAATGCTGAACTGTGTCTGAAAGCGGGACAAGTGCTGAGCCGCAGAACCGTGTCCAGACAGGTCAACAAGGCAATGACCCCAGAGCAGCAGGAGCCAGCCTGTCACCTAAGCAGGTGGGAGGGAGGGTCTCAGCACAAATGTCTGCAGCTGGATTTTGACCTGCTTTTGTGGGCAGGCCGAACCCGTGGAAAGCACCACTCCTGTTCAGTTTCGATTCCACTGCCAGTTGTTTCCTCTGATGTGGGGTCTTGTCCTGGAGGGGAGCCCTGGCTGATCAGTTTGGAAAGTTCATAGTTCAGAGCTGACCACAGAGCCCGCGCACTCCCTGGCCAGATTGGGCGAAGCCCCTCCCAGTACCGGCCTCTATCCTCCACACGCCTGCAAGTGCTCCCACCTGTTGGCTACTTGGGGTTTTCCGGTCTAGGTCTGTAGTCGCCCTGTGGCTCCCTCTGCTTCCTCACAGGTGCTGAGAGCACCCAGGGCTTGTGCTGCCATGCTTTATCCCAACCTGCTTGCATAGGGGTTCGTGGGGACACCTCATCAGCCAGTTCTGTGGTGAATGTTGTCCACGGCCAGGTTTGTTGGTTTTGCTACTTAGTAGCTCTGTCTGTCTGTACGTGGGGATTCAAGAAGATCCAAAACCTGAGCTGCCACAGCACCGCCATCTTGCCAGAGTTCTCCGGCCTGCTACTGTTACTTCAAGCTCCTCTTTCTCTGGGCTCTCTGGCTGCGTATCTGCTAATTTAATTATATCCAATTGTCTCTTAGAAACTCTTATCAGTATATAGTAAAAGACAACACTTCTGTGAAGGGGCTTGGGGCTACAAAATAAGATAAGCTCTGCTAGAACAAAACTTAAAGGAAAACTCAAGAAGATTTGAAAACAGATACAGAGGATATTTTCACAGTGAGTTATGGTCCTGGGCTGGGTAAGATATGTATAGCCACATTTTGCATTCCTTGCCCCAAAAGAGAACAATTCTCACATTGTTGATGTCTGCCTCAGTAATCCTTTGGTTTTGCCTGACTAAAGTCACATCATTGCTTGATGCCAAATCTTGCTCAATTAAAGGTTCGTTTTCTTTTGGCCACTGGTGAACACAATATTGATTATGGGTTATTAGCACCCACCCCCTCAGATTTTGAACGCTCTGGGAGTGTTTGCCTGCATACCAACTACTGCAGCAGCAACAGGGCTCGGACCCACCCTTCTGTTCTGGGCCCATGGGCGCCTGCCAGTGTGTCTGACCACAGGGAGGGGACATGCTCTGTCAAGCCTTTCCTTGGGAGATTAAAAGAAAAAAAGAATCTTTACCCAATCTCCATCTCACTCCCAGCCCCCTACCTGCAAGCTAAGGAAAATGGTGATATTTTGTGATAACATTTGGGTTCTTTTTACTTGTCTCTCTATTCATTCATTCATCTGTTTGTTTATTCACTCAATAAGTACTTTTGGGAACTGGCTTGTGGGGCAAAGGAAAAAAGTACAGAGACTACAGAAACACGTTACCGAGTCTCATAAGGCATATGTGGAAGTCTCTGCTGTGTCTCAGGTGTCCCGAAGCAGAATGTGGAAACTCTGAGCCAACTGCTGCAGCCACACCTGCTCGTCAGGCCCTTTTTCTGAAGTTTTCTGAGGAGAGAGAAGACAGCAGCCCTGGTCTGCCAAAGGAGTTTCGGTTCTTACTCACCATCTTCCACTTCTGGGTGGCCCCCAACCGCTCAACATGCTCCAGCCTTATGCTGTGCCTCCATCGACTCCAAGACTTTATGAGGATGAAAGGTAGCTACTCTTCTAGGCAGGGCTGAGGCCTCCACGAGGAGCCCTCCGGCAGGCTGGAGTCGATGTCCAGGACCGGCCCTGCAGAGGTGCTGCTGCCTTCTCGCCTCCACTCCTGACTGGGTACACAGGTCTCCACCGTTACCCAGTATATTTGTGTCCTAGGGCAGCTGGAACAAATTACCACAAACTTAGCAGCTTAAAAGAACACAAATCTATTATCTCACAGTTCTGGAGGTTGGAAGTCTCACTGGTCTAAAATCAAGGTGTCAGCAGGGCTGAGTTCCTTCTGGAGGCCTGAGCGGAGAGTCTGTTTCCTTGCCTCTTCCCGCTTATAGCCCTCCTGCATTACTGGGCTCCTGGCCCCTTTCTTCCGTCTTCAAAGCCAGCAGTGTAGCGTCTTCTCTCCTCTCTGACCTCTGCGTTTGTCCTCACGTTCCCTTCTCTGACTCCCACCCTCCTGCGTCTCTCTGTTAAGGACCCTTGTGACTGGGTTCACTTGGGTAATCCAGGATACTCTCCCCTTCTCCAGGTTCTCAATCACATCTGCAAAGTCCTTTTTGTTATGTGAGGTAACATTCACAGGTTCTGGGGATTAGGATGAGGACATTTTTGGAGGACCGTTATTCTCTCTGCCATACCTAGCTCCTTTTTTGGGGGGGAAGGGGGGTTTGTTTTAATCTTTTTTACTTATTTTTTTCAATTATTTTTATTGTGGTAAAATACATATAACATAGAATTGACCATCTTAGCCAGTTTTAAGTATATAGTTCAGTGGTATTAAGTACATTCACATTGTTGTGCAACCATCATCACCATCCATCTGCAGAACTCTTTTCATCTTGTAAAACTGAAAGTCTGTACCAGCTCCTTGCGGAATTCCTCAGCACAGCTGTGCTGTCACATTTGTCAAAATGATAATCATGAGAGCTCACATTTAATGAGTGATTGCCACAAAAAGTAGTTAGATAAAAAGTAGTTAGATAGTAGGGGAAACTGAGGCATGAGAGGTTAAGTAGCGTGCTCCGTGTAACCAAACCAAGAAGCAACAGAAGCGAGCAGCCTGCCTCCATACGCATGCCGCTTCCTTGGAAAGGAGGGTGTACTGGGACACTAGGGGGGCGGACAGATAAAGAGTTGTTCCCCAGTGTTTCCTGCCACGGCGGACTTTGAAGTATCGCATATGAAAGGCAGAAGGTAAAACTTCTCAGATGCCTTTGTGGCCAGTGTCCATTAAACACTGTCGCTCTAGGAGGTTGTTAATCAGACACTTCTGTCTGAAAAAACAGTGCTGCTGAAGCAAGCAGGACGTGTCTACAAGTTACAGAATAACTGTCAAGCTGGTTAGTGGAAATTCCCCCCAGCCCTCCCCCATGCGGTTTGCTGCTGACGCTACTGCAAAAATGCCTCCCAGGGCTTTATCTAGCCACAGTCTCTAGCAGGGTCTCTCATCTCATTGCTTACTATGTGCAGTGATGCTCCTGTGGGTCTTCAGGAGTCCAATTTTCTTTTCAAAGGAGAACCAGCAAATCTTCACAAGAACTCTGCAACCCTGTAATCCACTGACTGCCGTGTGAAAGATCGGCCCGAAGATCAGAGTTCAGGGGAATGGAAAGGTCTCACAGCCACTCGCCCTGAAGAACACAGGCCCGTGGAGAATCCAGGAAATGAAAATAAAATGCCCAGTTTGGATACAGGGCCAAGGAGACAAATCTTGTCTGTAGTTCAGTGTTAAATGATGCCCTTAATCCCCAGCTCTCGGGACCTGGTATCTCTACTGAACGTTGATCAGCCTTGGCCCACAGTCTTCAAGTTCCCTGCGCTGACGGTCAGAGCTGTTTGCAGGCACAATAAATATTTGTCCTGTCAAATGGCATTTGGCTGCTCACATATCTAGTTTAAGAGATAAATGTCAGGGATTTTTTTTTCTCTCTCTCTTTTTGGTATGAACTACAAGAAGATATATATACGTCAATGTTGTTCCTACTTCCCTAACCACTGTGAATCCGCAGATAAAGACTAATATCTTCAGGGTTCTCATATCCTGATTGGGTTTGCATCAAGTCAAACTGAAGCCACCCCCACCTCAGTGATATATACGTGCCATCCAGAGCACAGCCTGTTCCAGAACAGAAGCAATTTCTGTTCTGACATGTCTCTGTTATTAAAAAGTTAAGGAAAGTAGAGAAAGGAATACAAAGATTAGATCTTTCAAAGATGAAACTACAAAGTTAATGGCACTGAGCCGTCTGTTTGGAGAAGTAAGGGAATCCACAATGACTTGAGCCAGGAGGAGAGATCAGAAATCCACAGGAAGGATCAACCCCAGGGAGAAAAAAGAAAGAAAAAAAGAAAAAAAAGAACACTTCTGCCTTACAGATGTTATGTCAAGATTACAGGGATAAAGCATAATTATCAATTAGAAGGAGGCAAGCATTGGGGTAATGAAGACCATCCTCTTTGCCATTGCTGCAAGTTAAGAGAGCATCACTGGAAACGATGACTTCACACTTTGGTAACTGCATGTTCATAAATGGCAATCATCCATGGGGAGACAGGCAAGTGGTCTTTTTGTGTGCATGCTTACAGACAACCAGGGGCCATGCTTCTGACTGGCCTCTGGGAGCTTCTCTCAGGGCTGAGGAGCGGGTGTGGTGAGAAGCAGCGAGAGATTTTTCTGATTTTGGAGGGAGGAATTATATTCTTGCAATGGTCATTCTATCCCCATTGCCAATGGGGAGAGAGTCACTCCAAGGATCTGCCCTGGTGAACGAGGTCCCGTGAAGCTTGGGACTCCAGGAAGCTTGGGAGTCTCAGTGGTGAAGATTTTGCATCCAGAATGAGCATCCTCCCCTGCAAAGATGAGAAAGTGAGCTTTATTAAAATGTCTTGTGTACCTCTGCAACCCAGGGGCCAACCATTGTGTGGAGCTTTCGAGTTTAGAAACTATCTTTCATATAACATATATGCCCTCATGCGATCCTTCCAGCCACCACTGTGGGAAATTTAGTCATTATCCCTATTTGACAGCTGGGGAAACCAAGACCCAGGAGAGTGGCACGCTTCCCCGGTGACTATTCAAAGTCACACAGTCAAGGGAGAGTCAGGGGAGGGGAGGACACAGATGGTTTGACTCCACGTCCTCTTGTTTTTCCTTTGTTTTGTTCTCCCATTCATAGCTCTATCTGGCCCCTTGTGCAGTCGGAACCTTGCACCACTTCTGTCCTTGGGGCAGAAGGAAAGCCAGAGCCTCAGTCCAGAGGCTTCATTAAGACTGAATGTGGAAGCGAAGGCTCTGGACTTCCTGATACTCTCTGACAACGACCCGCCTCTGTGCTGTTGGCATCACCCTGATCCTCTTCTGTTACGGACTGAATGTTTGTGTCCCTCCACCCCAAATTCCTGTGTTGAAGCCCTAATCCCTGGTGTGATGGTATTGGGAGGCGGGGCCTTTGGAGGTGATTAGGTCATGAGGTGGAGCTGTCACGAATGGGATTAGTGCCCTTACAAGAAGAGACATAAGGGGCCAGCCCCATGGCGTAGCGGTTAAGTGCGTGCACTCCGCTGCTGGCGGCCTGGGTTCAGATCCCGGGCGCACACCGATGCACCACTTGTCAGGCCATGCTGTGGCGGCGTCCCATATAAAGTGGAGGAAGATGGGCACAGATGTTAGCTCAGGGCCAGGCTTCCTCAGCAAAAAGAGGAGGATTGGCATGGATGTTAGCTCAGGGCTGATCTTCCTCAAAAAAAAAAAAAAAAAGGAGAGACACAAGAGAGATACTTGCTCTCTCCACCACATAAAGACACAGCAAGAAGGCGGCCATCTGCAAACCAGGAAGAAGGTCCTCACCAGACACCAAATTGGCTGGCACCTTAATCTTGGACTTCTCAGCCTGCAGAACTCTGAGAAATAAATGTTTGTTGTTTAAGCCACCTAGTCTATGGTATTTGTTACAGCAGCCTGAGCTGACTTAGACATTTCCCTTCCAGTTAATGCCAGATCTACTCTCCCTTCCTCTTTATAAATCTGGGCAGACACCCAATGACCAAAATATATAAACTTCACATAATCAACAGTTAAAAATAATGATTGTTCCTCCTCATAGGCTTTCGCTCATTCATTCACAGTTGTTTGTGGATCTCCCACCCATGCCAGGCACTGTGCTGGGCCCTGGGGAGCCAATGGCACCTACCCTCATGAGCTTATGGCCCAGTTCATGTCCATAATTTGATATTAATAATTATTTGATAACTTGATGTTAAATAATTACAGATAAAACATAATTACAAATGGAGAGAAGAACTCTGAACGAAAAGAATGCTGTGTTAAAAAAGGATAGATCAAAGAGAGCAGAAACGGTGGGGAAGGAGAGAGGGAGTGCAGGATATTCCCCGCCTGCCCCTCCAGACCCACTCCCTCCTCTTCATCAAGCTGCTCTGACCCCTACAGACTATGTCCGTGGGCTCTCTTGCCCTCTGCCTTTGGGTGGGTTTGGCCAGTGGGAGACAGTAGCAGGAGATGAACGAGTGGAAGGGGAGAGAATGGAGGTATTTATACCCTGGTGCTTCCCTGCTGGTCTGTAGTCTGGCAGTGGTCTTGCTCCTCTACATGAAGTCACAGCTCTGACAAGAGGCCCCTCTCCCACAGCCACAGCTTCATCCCTCTGCCCCTTCACACACAGGGTGGTAACGGCTTCCAGCCCAAAGGTGCTTCACCAGCCCGTATTGGTCCCTTAACCTTTCCCTCACCCTGTAACTCGTCCCTCCATTAAACTTCCTTCAGTCATCCTCTTGGAGTGTGTGGTCTGTTTCCTGCTGAGACCCTGACCAATACTAAAGGCTGCCTTGAGGGAGTGACTTTTGATTGGAAATTAATCAGGAGAAGGAATTGGGAGTGGGGAAGAGAGTGTACCAGGTAGAGAGAAGAATATGTTCAAATTTTGTTGGCTGGAGTGAGCCAGACACATTTGAGAAAATAGAATGTGGCTGAGTGCAGACAGCAAGTGTGTGACTGGCACAAGATGAGGCTGGGGAGGTAGGTCAGGGGCCAGGGTCGGTGTACAGCTGTGCAGGCTGTGTACTGCACAAGTTCAAGGGGAGCTTCCACCCAGACTATGATGTGAATAGCCACTGGAATTGGGCAACATGGTGGCAGACCCTGCTGGATCTTATACGCCAGGTTAAGGATTTGGATCTGGATTCTAAGAGTAATGGAAAACCATTAAAGAGTTTTAAGAAGTGTGAGTGTGTGTGTGTGCGTGTGTGTGTGTGAGAGAGAGAGAGAGAGGGAAAGAGAGAGAGAATCAGATTTGCATTTTAAAACATCATTCAGCTTTTATTTTTCAAATATCTTTCAACATTCATGGAGGGCAAAAGGATACGTGGGCAAGACTGGTAAGGAGGTCAATGTTGTTGACCAGGTGAAAGAAGATGGTGGCTCAGAGAGCGATGGCAGGAGGATGGAAGGAAATGGATAGACTTAGGAAGTATTTAAAAGATAAAATCAGTAGTGCTTGTTGGGATTAGATGTGGAGGGTGGGAGAGAAGGAGGTGCTGTGGATGGCTCCAGATTAACTCTGTCTTGGTGCAGCTGGTTAGATGATGGTACCACTCCTGAGCTTGGGAGTACCACATTAGCTCCAATTTAGGGGCAAGGCTAAGAATTCAGTTGCTTTGAGACATCCAAGGGAGTCTTCAAAGTATGAAATGCTATTCAGAGCTTAACTGAGATGAGGATTGAAAACTGTCCACTGGATTTAACAACATGGAGATCATCAGTAGCCTTTGTGTGAGTTGTTTGAGGGGAGCAAAAAGCCAGATTGGGGTAGTTGAGGAGTGAGTGATAGGTGAGCAAATGCAGCCAGTGAGCATAGACAGGGAGGAGAAAGGTAGAGTGTTACCTGGAGGAGGAAGCTGGGGTTGAATGAGAGTTCATTTTTTAATGGGAGAGCACTTATGGGGAAAATCCTATTGAAATATAAAGATTGCATGTACAAAAAAAAAAAAAAAAAAGAGATCACTGAAAGTGAAGATTCCTGAGAAGGAGGGAGAGGATGGCATCCAAAGAATAGTAGAGGAAGTTAGCTCAGATTGGAGGAGGGAGAACTTCTTTATTCTAGCAGAGGGAAAGGAAACGAGGATACCTGCAGGTGTGGGTGGATTGTAACTTTGAATGTGTGATGGTGAACTTTTCAGAAGATGGTACACATTGCCCATATGAAGTAGGAGACTTCACATGAAAGTCATTTGCTTAGAAAGCCATGAGTATGAGTATGTGTGTGAGTGTGTGTGTGCGTGTGAGTGTGACTGTGTGTGTCAGCTTATGTGCTCATCCAGCATTTTGAAGAAAGCCTGGAAGATTTGAAATAATTAGTATTAAATAGAAAATTCTAATTGACAGTTTTGTTTTTTGGACCAGAAGGAGCCTAGTCCCCATTGACTGCTAGGCTTACAGCGGGGTACTAAGCACCTACTGAAGAGAGTCAAGGAGGCTGGGGCTTCTTGAGCATGGGTTCCGTCTTTCCCTTTGTCTCACACTTGGTCCTTAGGGATGGTAGTTGAGGACAGAAAACCTAAGGATGTACTTTAACATGGCTGTGATATTTATAGGATTGCAGATGAAAACAGTCTGTGGATGTAGCTTAAGTTTGGGAAAGAGAAATTGATCACTCAGGAATCCTTTGCCCAGAGCACTGTGCTTCTCTAAAAGCTGATCTGTGAAGACTTTCTTTGCTAAGATGTTAACATCTGGGGGAGTGATGTAATGTTTCAGGACCTCAGGTTGAAGGGATAGAGTTTGGATTAGGAAGGCAAGACCACACATGTAATTCCATATATTATTGTTAGAAGGACTTAATTCCCTGTCCTCTTGCTTTCTTAAGGAAACCTTAGCTCCACCCCCCAGGAGGAAGCAGCACTGACACTTCCTGTCCCTGCTAATACTAAGGCAAAATGTTAGGAAGCCCATTGGCTACAGGTCAACGTTGCTGTCTCTGATCTGTCTCTAGTGGCTACAAAGCTGGTATTTTGATCTCTATTTTCTAACATCTATTTCTATATCTCAGTTGGCTCAGATCATGGAGGGGGAGAGTGGGTGATTAATTGCCCTCCCTCCAACCAACCCAGCTGCCAGCTAGGGCCTGTTAACCCAGCGTTTTCATACATCATCTCATTTAACCTCAAAACACCCTGCTAGGCAAGTGTGTTTAATCCCTGTTTACTTATCTCATTGAATCCTTACAACAACCTTATGGGGTATTTATTATTATCCTTAATTTCGAGATGAAGAAACTGAGGCTTAGAGAAGTTAAATAAATTAAGTCACTCTGCTGGTAAGTGACAGAGTCTAGTTTGAACCCAGTGTCTCGATGCCAAATAAACCCAGGCCTTCTCTGGGCCTCACTGCAGCTTCTCTGGGCCTCACTGCAGCTGCCAGGGTACATGTTCAAGTCAAAGTCTCTGTGCAGGTGTGGGACCTGGTGAGTGGAGGGCTTCCCTGTAGGTTGTGCTTGTCCTGTTCTGTGCCTGTAGGATGTCGTCTCTCTCTCTCTCTTTCCCAAGCCCTCCCTGCACAGTCTCAGACTCTTTCCAGAGGCAATTATTGAGGATGACAAGCCAGCTCTGTGACAGCCCTGCACATGGGCCCACTCCTCAGCAAGGAATTGAGGACTCCCTCCTTTCTGTGCCTGTTCCACCACAGCCTGGTCTCACAACTCAGGAAGCCAGCACTTACCCTGAGCCCCTTGGTGCAGAACAAGCGGTGAGGACCATGGGGACTGACGAAATAACTGAGGTCACAGTGGCTGCTTTGCTGAGCTTTATTTTGAGGCTTTGTCTGCACTAGAGACAGGCTCATTTTCTCACCAACACAAGCCCCTTACAGGTTTTACTCCATTTGTTCACAAATAATTCCTCAGGAGCAGAGATTGGGGCCCAGACCTGAGTCTTTGTCTTGGTATAGGTTGGGCCCCGAACGCTCTGTGATGTGATCTTGGCTTCTCCCACTTTGTAGGTCCTGCTGGGCCTGGGGAGGGATCCACACTCAGCACAAGCAGGAGTGAAGACCCATTTGGAGCCTGCTTGGCTCAGGGCCTCTGGGATTTAGACCCTTTAAGACTGGACTCCTCCCGTTTCTGTCTGTAATCTTCCTTGTAACTTTCCAATTTGAATTTGTTTAAATTGTCACTGGATTGTATAGCCTTGCTTCAAAAGACTTGTTCCATTGTGAAATAAAAAGAATTTTCTTAATATGTAAGCAAAGCATGCCTTCCCACCACCACTTCCTCCCTCCTAAGCCAATCCCCGCCACTCCGGCTGCTTTGGTGGTTCAGAGGATGTGTGAGGTCACAGAGGAGCCAGAATCTGGGGCAGATGTTACCATGACTACCACTTACTGAGCACTTACTCTGTGCCAGGAATGGTGCCAAGCCCATCATATGCATTATCTCATTTTCCTTCACAATAACTCTTAGGGTTAGACATTACTAGTATTCTTATTTTAATAGAGAGATTAACTTGCTCAAGAATACCTAGCATCTGGCAGGGCCAGGGTTGTACCCCAGCTCGCAGAACTTGAAATCCACTGCCCATGAGCACTGTGCTTTCCTATAAGATGTCTCCTTAGCCAAGTACAAGGATAATGGGGCTGGAGGATAGAAGAACCAAAAGGGGAGATTTGAGTCACCTGGATGGGATTCCCTCAGCAGACTAACAGAAGACCCAGTACCATATCCTGGGTAGTGGAAAAGGTGTGGACGGACTCTGAGGTCCGAGACTTGGATTCAATATTGCTTCTGGCACTAAGAACTGTGTGATCATAGGCAAGGTATTCAACCTCATTTAGCCTGTTCCTTACGTATCAAATGGTAATAATAATAATAATAATTTCCAACAAATCTCCTTGTCAAATTTGCTTCTCCTGTTGTATTCCTTATTTCTAGGATATGTATGAGTGTATGGCCCATGAGAAGTGCCACCAAAATGGTAGATATTATTTGCAAATAACTCATTCATTCATTCAGCTAATATTTATTGAGTGTCGACACAGTTATTTGATTGATTTTACCCCATAAGCACAGTGCCTAGAGCTTAAGAGCTTTTCAAGTGCCTACAAGAATGTTTGACACCTAAAATAAAATTATTAGCTCCAAATCATGAAGCAATTTGCTGTAGATTCAAAATTAATAAATGCTTAACTGAGTGTCCACTAATCTAACATTATGTCAACCAGTCAACTATTGACAATTCAACTCTTTTATAGTTATGTATAAATAAAAAATAGAATAGAGGTTATACTACAAGAACAAAGTGAAGGATTTAACATGTTAAAGGGTAAATATATTTAACAATAAAACCATGACTGTCATATAAATATACAAAGTGAATATGCATCAAATATTTTATTTAACTTATTAATGAGGAAATCAGTAAGATGTTACAACTGGTTCAAAGGCGAATGCAAAGAGCAGAGACACATGTAGGTCATGAAATGAATATACAAATAAATGCAAAACTGGCTTTTTCCGTAATGGAGGGGAGGAAGGGATCAATTGTTCCTCCACTAGACAGAATTAATTTGCATGTTTATAGACAATAATTATTTGCATTGCTATCATTTTTAAAAATAACTTACAGAATTGTAAAAGAGCTGAAAGACAGTGAAAGTTTTAAATTCCATAGAATCAGATAAGCCAAAATGGTGTGCTCTAGATAACACATTGGTTGCCAATGAATGCATCTAGTAATTTTTTCCATACCTTTGGATACATTTCAAAGTCTTTCATATTTTTTTCTGACAGTCTCTCCCCCTTCCCTTGTGATTACAGAATCTCAAAGAAAGATTATTCTTGATCACAAAATGAGGCTGACCTCAATTAGGTCTGGCCTGATTGTTTACATAACACAGTAAGGGTGTTTATTTAACATATAGCCTTCCTTAAGTTTGCATTGCAAATCTTGAACCATACAGTATTAAACAACTACTAATGCCACAAAATTAACTTCTGTCTGGGACTTTTCATAAAGAATCTCAGATGGATTTAAAAGCTTCTTCTATTTACTATCATCTTGAGGATAGGAAACCAATCCTGAGAAACTCTCTCCAGCAAAGTTCATCTGCAGTACCTGTGTATTTAGGTGAATTTCTCTCTTCTTAAGATCCCCAAATATTCTACAGTTCCTAGTGTGCTAGGAAGTGACCTTCCTAGCCACCTGTCCTCCAGGAACCAGGCCAGCTTTCCCGGGAGGGATTTGTAGGTGTTAGTTCTAGAAGTACAGCCAACCTTTGTTTCTTAAAACAAAGTGGTGGTCATATCCGATTAAATGAGCACCATTCTCAAATTTAACACTTCAAATAGGCCTTGATTGCACAATCAATTTGTCCAATTCTATCCTGGTAAAAATGAGGACCGATTCTTATGGAAACTATGCCAATAACTATATTACCATGAAAAGTGAGGAGACTCTAAGAGTTTCTGAGTTCTGGGGACCCAGCGAGAATCAGATATCCTTCAAAATCTGTTTCTTTTCAGTTTACAAAAGAAGAATTTACTAAATTGTTGTGGGTTATAGAAGTGTAAGAAGACAGAAAAATGGCTTTCTCATAGATCCACAATATAGAACATTTAAAAAAAATCAACAATATTCCAGATAACCACAGTAAAATTTCCATCATTAGTTTATTCAGTCCTATAATTAATTCTTGTTCCACTGGATCCTGGGTTAGCAGTCTCATGAAGCTGTCTGCTTCTCAACTAAAGAGGGTTCTGGAAATCCTGACTCAGCCCACTGATACAGTATGAGAGTTGTCTAAGGGATGTCACCTCAGAAGACTGTCCCCTGGAGTCTATTCTTTGAAATGTCGATAGTTTGAAGTACTTGCTAAAGTCCTTTTCAATGAGACTCTGAGACTGTCCTTTATTTAAGACATAAACTCTGGCTTGTGCCTTATAGCATCACCTCAGGGAACCATTGGTAAAACAAAAACCATCTGTAGATGACAAGGACTTGGAAGGCTATGGTTAATTTATGACTGATAATTTTGAAACGTAAAAGGTCTGATGACTTGCACACAAATCTAATAAAGTCATTAAAAAAATTTAGACAAAACTTCTCTAAGGATACTGATTAAACTTATTTCCAAAGAAGTCAGTGAATGCTACATTTGGTTTATAAAGATGTATGAATGTAATTTTTTTTTTTTTTGGTGAGAAAGATCGGCCTTAAGCTGATATCTGTTGCCAATCTTCTTTTTGCTTGAGGAAGATTGGCCCTGAGCCAACATCTGTGCCAATCTTTCCTCTATTTTGTATGAGGGTCACCGCCACTGCATGGCTTTGATGAGTGATGTAGGTCCGTGTCTGGGATCTGAACCTGTGAACCCCGGGCCACCAAAGCGGAGCATGCAAGCTTAACCACTATGCCACTGGGCTGGCCCCTGAATATAATTTTTATAAGAACAAAAATCAAGACAGCCAATAAGTCTGGATCTTATTTTATATTTTTATAAAATATATAAATGGGTATTTATAGTCCCATTTATATACCCATATTCCATGGGTAAGCCTGATGTATATTTCTGATTGAGAACGAATGGCCTAGAAGCCTCTAGATTCAAATTCAAGAAGCAAAGTTTTGACCAAGTAAGTATTTCAAATAATAACTGAATTTATGACTGGTAACATCATCCTACTGTGGCTGAATATCATGAGGTAAAGCATCTCCAGGACACTAATAAATATAGGAAAACTAGAAAGGAACTATTTCTTAAGAGTTTTGATCCATATTTCCCCGAGGTGAGAACACGTTACAGAAAGCGAGAACATTGACAAATTTCCAGGGACTTTCCACGAAGCATATACTTCCTGAAGTGTTTATTTTAGTACCATTTTACTCATACAAATTTAACCTAGAGCAGCCTGAATGTCTCTGCTGACAGTTCTTCCCACAAATCTCTTACAATAGTCACATATCAAACAAACCTAATTATTTCCAGTACTTCTCGTTTTATAAAGTAAAAGAAAAAATAACTTTGTGAGTTTTTCCAGGGGCTCTCTGGGAAATCTCAAAGATGGTTTTAGTTATTAAAAAAATCTTGAAAGTTTTATTTTTTCTATATTTAGGATCTCATTTTGGAAAGTTGAAATTAAAAAAGAAGTTGTCAGGGAAGTTCAGATGATTGATTAAGATAGGCTCATGGATGCCTGAGAAACAATATTTGATTGCCTATTTAATCAAACTGACAATAAAATATTTAAAAATACACATTGATGGCAATGCAATTGGAAAGAATCTCATCTCTTTCATAAATGAAGAAACTGTGTTCTTTTTTTCTTTAAATAATCAAGGACATAATAAAGTCCACAGAAAATTATTCTGGTAGGACACAGAATCTTTTCTCTCTAAACAATTTATACACCATTCATATTATAAACACAGGCATTCATCAGTAAACCGGGGAAGCAAATCCATCAAAATGGAGTGAACTTTGCTAAGATTTTAACACATTTCATAACTCCTTTTCAGACTCAGGTATTACCAACAAAGGAAATAGAATTCACATTCTGAGTTTTTTCTTTCATTATCCTTTTTCATATTCTGGAACAAACTGACATCCTGTATTAGCACAGATCTCAGGGGGTCCACAAGAGCAAAACAAATTTTCTTAAAATTCTGAGATGCTATTTATGTAAACATGCAATTTGTTTATTACTACTATCCTCAAATCAAATAATAGACCAATACTTTAAAAATTCTCAGTTTTAATTTCTAGTATGATATTGATGGTTATAACCCACATGCACAGAAGCCCCTTTGGGGTCCTCAACAAGTCCCAAGAGTAAAATGGTCTAGAGACCAACAGAACTGAGGACTACTGCTTGAGGATAAAACTACTCTTTTTCTTTGAAAAATTGAGACGTATATGCAGTTGGATTTCTCTGTCACTATTGCCCCTAAGTGTAGTTGCAACCACTCATGTTAATTATAACTTTTAACCATAGCAACTAACTTCTTATTCATAGAGAAAAGTGGGTGTGGGTTAGATAATTGAGAACTTTCTGCCATATACTAGCATTACAGCAGACTAGGAAAGCTCATGAATTTATTTTTCTATAGCCATGTACTTCTCTTTTACATGTTCTTAAAGTAGCAAAAATGAACACGTTCACTAATATGACCTATAGATATAGCCCCTCTAGAGCATATAATAAATTAATTATATGTTTCAGTATTCTATCTTACTAAGAAACTATCTAAATATTCAATGACTATATATTAATTAACTCAATTTAATACCAGTTCAGTTTTAAGGAATCTTGGAAATTATCTTCAAGCTGGCATGCTATAAAACATAATTATTCTTGAAATAAAGTTATGAAAATCATGATTCAATTCTGTTGAACATAAATTTACATTATATAAGAATAATGGTAGTTTATTTAATCAGTAACTTGTATAATTATAGGAAAAAGTATACCCCAATAGAATAAAATGTATGCTTCTATTATACTCAACACTGATAAATCAGAGCAGGCACAAATGTTCTATGAAACCAAACTTTTTAAACTAGTCATATTTGCCCAAGATTTACCTTATTTGTGTGAACTTAGATTCTGACAATGTTTCTGAGTTAGTTTCTGTAAGAATTTTTTTAGTGTGGCACATTTAAAGCATTAAAAGTTCAATCTCAGGGCTGGCCCGGTGGCGCAAGCGGTTAAATGCGCGCGCTCCGCTGCGGCGGCCCGGGGTTCGCTGGTTCGGATCCCGGGCGCGCACCGATGCACTGCTTGGTAAGCCATGCTGTAGCGGCGTCCCATATAAAGTGGAGGAAGATAGGCACCGATGTTAGCCCAGGGCCCTCTTCCTCAGCAAAAAAAGAGGAGGATTGGCGGATGTTAGCTCAGAGCTGATCTCCTCACAAAAAAAAAAAAAAAAAAAAGTTCAATCTCCTCATTTTATTAAAATTTTAGGAATATTTGATCTATATAAGTGCTTGTTTGCTTCTTTAAGTCAGTCAGAATAGAGCTTCTTTAAAATACTTGATAATCTAATTTATGAATCCCTTTTCAAGGTAGCAAAACATTTCATACTTAGACCACAAGAGGTAAAGGCCTGAATTACAGACACATAGATATACAGACACTAAGAGAGCTCAGAGCTTCAATTCTACAATTTTAGCCACAGGTTAAGAGATATAAGAGGTACAGAAACACAAGAACTCACTGGTTCAGATATCAAAACTCTGTTCTCCTTCCTGGTGGACACAAAATTCTTTGAGGTCAAAATAGACAAATAGACAAACAAATAAGACTAACCAACCATATTCTCTGTCACCTCTTTACTCAAGAGAAAATAGATTTCTATAATTTATTAATCTATTTACAGAGATCATTAAATGATCAGACTATAAAACCAAATTCCCAATCATGGCTGCCACCCTTGGGGAATAACTTCTCAGCCATAAACAAAACAAACAAATGAAGCAAAACACAGAATTGGTAGAGAGGAAAAAAAATACTAGAGAAACTGAGAGTCAACAAAGTTCTATTGCTACTTCAGGTTCCGCTCTGAGAGTCAAGAATCGACACCCTTAGGCTTTAGCTGCCCGTGGGATATGCTTCTCTGGCATTACAATTTCTCTTGCTCTGTCAGGTAAATCCACTGGGCACACTGGTGGGAGATCTCTAAAGATGATTAAGAATAACTTTTTTAAAAAGTCAAAAGCATGACTCTCATGCAAATATAAAATGAACACATCAATAATTTTATTTAACCCATTAATTAATCAGATAACCAGTAGGATGTTATAACTGATTCGAAAGAGATTTCAAAGAGCAGAGACACATATAGACATTTACATGAATTTACAAATAAATGCAAAACTGGCTTTTTCCACAGTGAGAAGGGGAAGCGAAATTAATTGTCCCTCTACTGGACAAAATATATTTTCATGTATATAGACCAGAATGCTTTGCATCGCTATCAGCTGTCTACAATTTAGAGAGTGGTAAAATAACTTAAAGATAATAAGAGGTACAACCCTATAAATCAGATAATCTGAAAGGGTGTGCTTTCGACAACATTGAATTGGAATTCGAATTGGAATTCGAATTCCATTGAAGAGATATCATAATTTTTTTTTTTTGGTCCATTTCAAAGTCTTTCACAAACAAAGTTCAAAAGAGTAAAAATTATAAAGATCACACAAATCCTCAAAAAACGTTTACAACAAAAGAGTTAAATTAAATGTGGGCTATAAGGACACTTGAACACATTTGGTTTGATGTGGAGTGGAATGGGGTCTCCCAAAACGAAAATGCTTAGGATCTATGCGGGTCTTCTTGGTGTAGATTGGGTGTTAGCACTGTGTTAAGTGTGAAGGGCTCATTGAGAAGAAGGGAGATTTAGGCCAAGCCTTCAAGGAACTTACATTCCATCATGGTGTACAAAAATCAAGTAAATTAATTAATTAATTAATTATGGATGCAATCAAGAAAATGAATTGAGTTCAGTAAAAGAGAATGGTGTAGAAGCAATGTGACGAAATACGGTGGTAGGGCAGACATTGTTGGTTGCTGACTTAGCCATCTATTACATCTAATATATCCATCTTTTTCTTGAGATCAGCTCCCCAGTTTTTTTCAGGTATAGAGTCTCAAGGTGTGTAGGGAAGGTAGACTTCTCCCTCAATCCCAGGTGATGGTCAAAGCAAGTCATGATAATTCCATCCCTGATGACTTTCTCATTACCACCAAAATAACTCTCCTCCTGGCACTATTCTCTCTTTTGGGTTGTTGCCATTCTCCAAATCATTTTCTTTCTTTTTATTAACCCATTTTAAATTGTGAAAACACACACATACGCACAATGAGAATTATAGAAAACAAAAAAGTGAAGAATAGCTTTTTATAAAATGAACGTCCATGTAACCACTATCCAGGTAATAAAATAAAATACTGTTAGCTGCCCCCAATCCTTCCATACGTCTTTGCCTGATTGTGCGCCTCCCTTATGGCCAGAGGTAATCACTGTCCTGATTTTGTGTAATCCCATCTAGACTTTTCTTTGTGGCTTTACCACCTACGTATGCATCTGAAAATGATATAATTTTGCTTTGGTTGTTTTAAACTTTATTATAAGCATCTCACTCAATATTTGTGAAATTCATACACATTGCTGGCAAAACTGTAATTTGCTAACTTTCATTGCTGTGTAGCAGTGCTTGTCAGAACATTTTGGTCTCAGGACCCATTTACGCCAGTAAAAATTATTGAGGATCCCCAATACCTTTTGTTTATGTGGGTTAAATGTTTACTGCATTAGAAATTAAAGTGTAAATTTTACAAATACTTATTTTTTAATTCATTAAAAATAACAATAATATCTCAAAAAGCTAACGTAGAATTACCATATGACCCAGCAATTCCACTCCTAGGTACATATGCAAAACAATTGAAACCAGGGATTCAAACACATACTTGTACACCAATGCTCACTGCAGCATTTTTCACAACAGCCAAAGGTGGAAACAACCAAAATGTCCATCAACAAGTGAATGGATAAACAAAATTTGGTATAGTTTACTTACAATGGAATATTATTCAGCCATAAAAATAAATAAAGTTCTGATATATGCTACAACATGGATGAACCTGGAAAACATTGGGTTAAGTGGAATAAGCCAGACACAAAAGGACAAATATTACATAATCTCATTATATGAAATATCTAGAATAGGCAAATCCATAGAGATGAAAGCAGTTTAGAGGTTACCAGGGGTTGAGGGAAGGAGAGAATGAGGAGTTATTGCTTAATGGGTAGAGTTTCTGTTTGGAGTGATGTCATTAGTGCTACTGAATTGCACACTTAAAAATTGTTAAAACGTCAAATTTTATGTTATATATATTTTAGCACAATGAAATTTTTATTCTATAAAAATAATGAGAGGAGTGGCATTGTTTTACACATCTTTAATGTCAGGTTTAAAGAAGACAGGTGAATTCTTATAATTTATTTCTTCATTCAATTTGTTGTGATACCTTGGTTTGGTTTAAGTATATGAAGAAAATCTGGCCTCACACAAAAATGTAGTTGGAAAAAGGAAGAGTAGTTTAATAGCTTTTGCAGATAGTTGTGGATATTCTTCTTTGATATTACACCAGAACTTGATAAATGGTAGTTTCTTAAAGGTTATTTGCAATGTAGGAACTGAGACTATATCCTTTGGTCTATCTTGCTCTTTGAGTGGATCTCTTGCCTATGCATGATTTTATAACCTAATGCATTGGTCATGTAGAATATGTTGGTTCACTGAGTCATGCAGATCTTCCAAATGTTGATATATTTTATTAAGCAGTGTCAAAAAATCACATCAGTAAATATCACCTAAAATCTCATCTGAAGATTCTTTAAGTTTTGGGAAACTCGCAGTGGTGGGTACAAGCTTTCAAAAATTCTTTCCTTGAAAGAAAAATTTTATTTTTGCTTGAAATTTTGGATTTTATCATTGGCAACAAAAATTGTCATTTTTCTCCCCAGGCTCATTTTGTTAACATTTGAGAAAATATCTGCCAAATTCCCAAGTCTAAATAACCATTTTTGCTATGTCTGCTGTTTTTTCCAAATAAAAAACTAGCGTTTCATGAAAAAAAGTGGATAGTTTAGCTCACAATTTAAATTTTTGCACAGGTGCTTTTCTTCAAGGCAGCCATTATACTTGGCATGCAGCAAAAGTGCTTTATGCATACTTCCTATTTTGTCACATAGAATATTAAAAATTATACATTAACTCAATTGGAGGGAAATTTGACAATACTTAATAAAACAACATATGCACGTACTTTGATTCAGCAATCCTATTTCTAGGAACCTACCCTGAAGATATGCCTTTAACAATACAAAAATGCATATGTACAAGTTTATTGCAGCATTGTTAATAATTGCAAAAAAAAATGGAAACCATCTAAATGCCCATACATAGAAGAGTGGTTGAATAAACTATGGCACATCTACAAAATGGAGTACTAAACAGCTGTGTAAAAGAATGAAGAAGAGCTATAAGAACTGATTTGGAGTGATTTCTAGGATATGCTGTTAAGAGAAAAAAGCAAAGAGCAAAACAGTATCTATAGTAAGCTACTCTTCACATAAGAAAAAAAGGATTTAAAGAACACACATATTTCTCATTATTTGTGCAAAAGAAATTCAAGAAAGATAAATGAGGTTGATTATCTCAAGGGGGTGGGTGGGAAAGTGGTGGGAAGAAGGAGGGGCTGGAATGTGGTCACAGCTTAGGAGGGAGTGACACACTTCTGAGTATACCTTTTTGTATAGCTTTGGCTCTCAGAATCAGCATATCTTGCACATACCTCAAAATATAAACAAATAATTAAAAGCAACCAGGATGTAGGAAGAACCAAAATTGGAATACAAACCATAACAAATGAACCTAACTGTTTAAAAAGGAAAAATACTGAAGAGGAAGGGGAAGAAAAGAAGTGACCTACATAGCTCTGGAAGACCATTAGGTTGACTGGATTCTATAAGGCTGGACAGAAGGAACTGCACACAGACACTGCAGTTAGTAAATCTGTTTCTCACAGGGGCATGGGTTAGCAATTCTGTAACTACTTTATGTTTATACTAGGACTGAATAAATAAATGCAGATAATGAGAACCAGATTTCTCACTGTTGGAGAAAGAAGTTACAAATAAGGAGAAATACTAGAATAAGCCTTATAGTGTTGAATTGGAATCAGAAGTATTGGCATGAACTTATAGTTTTTAATATGCATACAAATAGGTAGATAGAGAAATAAGCATAGATGTGTGTGTATGTGTAGTTTTTTTTTTTTTTTTTTTTTTTTTTTGTGAGGAGATCAGCCCTGAGCTAACATCCGCCAATCCTCCTCTTTTTTTTTTTTTTTTTTTTTTTTTGCTGAGGAAGATGGCCCTGGGCTAACATCGGTGCCCATCCTCCTCCACTTTGTACGGGACGCCGCCACAGCATGGCTTACCAAGCAGTACTTCGGCGCGCGCCCGGGATCCGAACCAGCGAACCCCGGGCCGCCGCAGCGGAGCGCGCGCACCCAACCGTTTGCACCACCAGGCCGGCCCCTGTATGTGTAGTTTTATCCAAGCTCTGTGTGCTGAAAGGGCCCCAATTCTATGCCATTCAAGGATGTAGGCATTTTTGAATTACTAGGGGTGGTAGGCAGAAAAATGCCCCCAAAGATGTCAACGTCCTTCTCCCCAGAATTTGTAAATATTTTAGCTAACAAGGCAAAGGGGCTTTACACATGTGATTAAATTAAGAACTTTGAGTCGAGGATTATACATTCTGGATTATCTGAGTGAGCCCAAGTTAATCACAAGGGTCCTTGGAATTAATGTCACATCTGTAGGTGTAACCACAGGACCAGTTTAAACTGATCCCAGCTTGTCAATACAGAACGCTAAAGATGTCTTGCAGGGGCAACAAACTAAAACTGCAAGTCATGTAGCTGGAGCAGGCACAGAGGAGAAAATCTTGACCTGAAATAACACCCAGAACCAAAGAGTCTCTCCCCCCACCCCCCGCATGGAACCAAAGGACACGGACACGAATGAAACTTGAAAGCTGGACTTCCTGCAGAAGAGAGGGGTCCATCATCCAGGAAGATCTGGTGTTGAAGCCACTTTCCATACTTTACCATAGATGGTCTTGTCTAGAGTCCTTCCAGTTGAAACATGCCCTGCCAGCACTTCCACATACCAGCCTGCCCTGCCTAGTCCCAAACTTTACCCCAAGTCCTGGATCAGGTAGACAGATTTGAGAGCCTTGCCTCCTGTCTCCTTGCTGGTTGACCTCGCAATAAAGCCTTTTCTTTTCTCAAAAGGTGGTGCCAAAGTTTTGGCTTTTTATGTGCATTGGGCAGAGGGCCCTCCTTTTGCTCAGTAACATAGGGAACTTCCTAAAAAAGTAAAAAGTAACAGGTTACATAACTAACAAATTAGTGTGTGTTGGGGGACAGTGGCACAGTAAAAGCAAACAAAAACCTCCATTAATCCGAAAGAGGGCAAAAAAGAAGAGAAAAAGGAGTATAGAACAGGTAGGGAAACTAGAAAACAGACAGTAAAATGGTAAATTTAAATCCAAGACATGGAATGAGGATGCTGAACTATGTGCATTTCTTAAGGAATTTTTTATCACTTGTCAACTCTGAGAATGTTTCTGGAAGAACATTCAGTGTTTCACTGAGGGTCTCAGATGAGAGGAAGCTTCTCTTTCATTATTTACCTTGAAGGGCAGCAGCATTTGTCACTCCAAATTGTGCCTCTTTGGCATAAGGATTATTTCAGGCTTATTTTTTAAGAAACAGCAGACATAGGAAAAGCTTTGAAAAACCGAGTAAAAGTTACCCTTTTGTAAGAGACTTTTACATTTATATGGGAAATCTCCAGCTGAATCTTACATTTATAAGGGAATCTGCATTATAACCTCCTCTGTGCCAGAAAGAAGAGGATGACCAAGTCTCTAGAGACTCTTATCAACGGAGAAGGTGCAGGACCGAAATCTGCAGAACCTCACCCTTGTTTACTGTGCTTTTCTTGGTAACCTCTCCATAACTGGCCTCCCCCCGCAACACAACATGTCTCTTTTGTCTTTAGCTGGAGACAGTATTTAAAGTGGTGGCCTGGGCCCTTCCTGGGAGTTACTCAGTCTTCCTGGTCTCTCCTAACTATACAAGTTATTAAACTTCTGTTTGTTTTTCTCCTGTTAATCTATCTTTTTTATTACGGGAGTATCTCAGCTAAGAACCTAGAAGTGTAGAGGGAAAATTCTTTTTCCTCCCCTACAACCTGTATTAGAAATTTCTGACTATGTGAATACATTACATTTTCAATTTTTAAAATGTTAATTAAATATTTGTTGAATACGTTGGCTATGAAAATGCATTGAACAGACTTATCTTTTTGGTTTAAATTTAGATTTTCTCTTCCCTTCCCCCTCATCCAATCTTCCTTCTCTTTCTTCTTTACCATGTTGTGACTGAAAGGGTATTAAAGTGGTTTAATTCAAATATTGCAATTTAAAAAGCACATATTGTAGTCCACCCTTTGTCTGAGAACTACATTTCAGCAGCTGGTCCCTGGTGGCTCGGCGCAGGAGGGCGCCTCAGCTGGAGTGAGCAGTGTCTCGGAGCGGGTGGGGACTGCTTCCTCCTTAGGATAAGCTTGAAATTCTCCTGGTTTGGGGGAGGGGTCTCTAGTGACCTTTAAGACAAAACTTAAATGTTTATATGTATTAATTTTTCATTCATTTTACTGAATGTGTACTATGAGCCATGGACATATCAGTGCTTGGAGGAGGACAGGGCAAGAAAGCATGCAGAGGAGACATTTTATAATCTCAGTTTATCAGCAGTAGGCAATCTAATAATTTAAGGCAAGTGATGTGGCAGTAAAACAACTTGCATTCCTAGAATTAATCACTTCCATCTCTCTTCCATGAGATCAGAGGCTGTAAAACAGTACTGGCAAAAGATGGCCCGTGGCCAAAGCCGACTCACAGCCAAATCCAGCTCAGGGTGAAATCTAGCTCACTGCCTCTTTTTGTAAATAAAGTTTTATTGAAACACAGCCACATCAGTTTGTTCGTATATTGTCTGTGGTTGCTTTCGTTCTAAAACGGCAGAGTTGAATAGTTACAATAGTGATTGTGTGGCTCTCAAAGCCTACAATACTTATTGTCTGGCCCTTTACGGAAATGTTTGCTGATCCCTGTCATAAACTCACACAGAGCAGGGGAGTGTCCAGCCTGTCACTTGGTGACAGAACTAAGCTTGTCATGGTAGGGATTGAGAGACAGGTGGAATTCAGGGACACGTGGTCTGGTGGTCGTTTTAGGGCACTTTTTCGAGGAGAGCTCGTGCTTTTTCGTAGTACACACCAGGCAGAGTGATGGAGTTCAGTAATGAGCAAGGGCAGAGCAGGCCCCGCCTGCATCTGCTTTTCTTGGCAAGTGGATAGTGGTGGGTGTGAAAGAGGATGGATGATTGTCATGGTCTACACCCATGGATGCAGCAGCTAGAAACGCTGGATTTGATGAGCACCTAGCTACATGAACGGACCATAAAAACGTATTGTGCGAAAAAAGTAGTGAACAGAATGAGATCTATAATGTTAAACGGTTTATGTCAATTAGAAATATATGCATACAAATCAACAATGTACATCTTGCTCTACCACTATAAGCAAAAAGATATGCATTAGACGTATTATAATTGCCTTGTGGGGAGGACCAAGGGAGTGGCTTTGGGAATAAGAATGAATGAATCAATCAGTAAGACAATTGGAACAGCCTCACATGGACAAATGATGACAATGTGCCATGAGTGGAGGAGTTTAACTCAGCCCTCAGCACCTGAGGTCCAAGGACAACAAAATAACAACTAAAAAGGAGGAAGGAAGGAAGGGAGGGAGAGAGCAAGGAAGGAAGGAGATAAGGAAGGAAGAAAGGAGGAAGGAAGGGAGGGAGGAAGGAACAAGACTGAAAGAATCTAGAAACATGTCCTGATTCTTGTGACCTTGTGATAAGCTGTCAGGATTCAGCTTCCAAATAAGCTGGAGTCTGAATGGTGGAGGCAGTGGTGGTGATGGGGTGTGTGTGTGTGTATGTGTGTGTGTGTGTGTAAGATAGGTAGGGAGGGATCAAATCTGGGGAACTCTAAGCCAAATGGGGTGCAGTTCAGCTCTCAGGGAAGGGGGCCAGTCTTGGGTAGGTAGGCTGTGAGAGTCCAGGAAATGTGGGGTTCAGAACCTGGTTGGGATCCATAGCCCGACTGAGAACCTGTTGCTCTCGTGATGGGGGTGGCATGTGGTGCGGGTCAGGGGAGAAGGCTCCAGCCCTTTGGACACTCACCTCAAACATATTAGGTCTTAAACTCAGTCCATTCTGGGGAGTGGGCTCTGAGTATCACACCAGGTTCCAATAGGCCCAGGCACTGAACAGAGGCCTTGGGCAACAGTGGATTTAAAGTCTTCAGAGGCAATCTTTGGGTTCTTTGGGCAAATGTCATCACACTTCTGTACTTAATTTCCACAACTTGGAATTGTAATACCTGGTCTGACTACCTCATTGGATTGTTTTGATAATCAAATGAGATGACATATATGGAAGAACTCTGGAAAAATAAAGGGCCCCACACCTTAGTTATTAGTATATTTAAGCAACTTCTTAGAAAATAATTCCTTTTTGCATCTACCCCATCAGCCTAGTAAGCTGGTAAAACTCCAAACAGCCAATTTGCTGTGAAAGACTTGAGAGAAAACAACAGCTTTTACGTTATTTTAGCAATTTTCTTCAAAAGCAACATGTATTATCACACATACTTTCTTTTTTTTGTTTTTTATAATTTTATTTATTTATTTATTTTCCCCCAAAGCCCCAGTAGATAGTTGTATGTCATAGCTGCACATCCTTCTAGTTGCTGTATGTGGGACGTGGCCTCAGCATGGCCGGAGAAGCGGTGCGTCGGTGCACACCCGGGATCCGAACCCGGGCCACCAGCAGCGGAGCGCGTGAACTTAACCGCTAAGCCACGGGGCCGGCCCTATCACACATACTTTCAACCTTAAATTCTCAAAAATTAAGTCAGTCCTTTCCCATAGTTTTCCAACATTTCTGAAGTGTATCTCAGGATAGCCCAGTTCACAGCTAACTCCCAGCAGGCTGTGCTTGCTGTCGACACTGGAACTTTATCCAGTCATGGTCGAGCAGCCTTGGAAAACAAGAAAAATGGAGACATTTTTGAAGTTCACAAGTCAGTGGACTTTATGTGTAAAAAAAGAAATGGAAAGCAGACTGTGAGAACTGTTATTGTTAACTCAACTAGGATCTTATTTTTAAAGAATATGATAAATATGCTAGTATCATTTTCTATTATCAAGTAATTTAGATACATTTCTAAAATAAACTTTTTCTCATTTAAAAAATAATTTGAAAATTACAACAGGGTCTAACAAGAGAGGAAAATTCATCTGTAATCCACCAAACATTTGAGGAACACACACACGTACGCGCACACACACACACACACATATTGTATTCATTTTTTGCAACATCAGGTTCAAACTACACATACAGTTCTGTGTTCTGCTGCTTTTTAAAAAATATACTATTACATCACTAACACCTTTTTATGTCACTAAATTTTCCTCAATAACACGATTTTTAAGTACAAAATAATATTCCATCAGATGACTGTGCCACTGTTTATTTGACCTTTTCTATTTTTAGGTTACTTATAATATTTTTTTACCATTATAAGTAACATTTTCATGAACATTCTTTTACATAAATCTTTAACAATATTGCTGATTGTCTCCTAGGATAGATTCACGAAATTGGAGTCAGTGGGACAAAGTATAGTAACACTTTGAAGTCTCATGATATATAGTTCCAAATTGTTTTTCAGAACCACCGTAAGACTGTACTCTGATCAGCAGTTCAAGCGAGTTTATGTTTTACCACATCCTTACCAGCCTTGAGTTGCATCTTAAAAAAAACATTCCTTGCCCATTTGAAACATACAGTGATCAAATTGTTTTGTTCTTCTCAGCATCCCCTTGGGGAACACTCCTTCCCCTATTCCATAATCATTCAGATCAGACCCTACAGGCATAAAGAGTAATCAGTGATGACATGTATATTGTGTGCCTCCATATGACGACACACATATTTTATTGCTTAATTTGGCTTTGCATTATAAAAAAGGAAAGCTCCCACAATCTGTCTTGATTATTTTGGAAAGTGTCTTATGCAAACAGCGTCTTGCATACACATTACTATTCTGGAGGCATCCAGGCTTCACTGGTGAGGGCTTCCCTTTCAGTGATGAAAAGCTCTCCAAGGTATATTTTCTTTTTGGATTTTTGGCTCTACACAGTGTCAGCCCCGATGTATCCTAGGCAAGTGATGGTATTTATAGCCCAGTGTGTAATACCTCATGGAAGGAAAGCGTGTAGAACGCACAGGCTCACACCTAGTGTGAGGGAGGGAGGGATGTGGTGGCGAGCATTGCACGATCCCACCAAAAAATGCTGGAGACGGAAATAAAGAGTGCATAGAATGAAGCAGAGAACAAGCAGCAGGAGTGGTGTGCTTTTCAGGGCTTGAGAATTAGTTTACTTTTCAACAAAAGCAGGTCCAGACATCAAAGACACATCAATGCTCACTGTCTAGCTTTGATTGGGGAGAGAGGCCTGCAGGAATGAACTAGCGAAAATAACAGAAACCTTTTGGAGAGCAGGATGAGAAACTGACATGCACAAAAGCCTGGACTCGGGGATTTGGGTTCAAGAAACCTCTAGTTAAGACTTGTGTCTCGTACTGGATGAGGGCGGGCTCCATCTAAGAGCTGCTTGTAATTTACCTGTTCACACATTGCTTCTGTTCTACGAGTCCTCAGCGGTAGAGTCAAATAGTTTTTTGTTGTTGTTGTTAGTGAGTACAGAAGTTAAATACCAACATGGTTGTTTTAACAGAGTTACAAGGTTATAGGGGAAAAAAAACCACACTTCAGTGTGGAGGAGAGTGCTTAAATCTCTTTCTGTTAGCCATTCCTGAGAAAGGGCTTATTGATAATTCAAGGCTTCATGGGTTCT
This sequence comes from Diceros bicornis minor, assembly GCF_020826845.1. Classification (NCBI taxonomy): domain Eukaryota; kingdom Metazoa; phylum Chordata; class Mammalia; order Perissodactyla; family Rhinocerotidae; genus Diceros; species Diceros bicornis. The sequence goes on from NC_080763.1 coordinate 14,765,728, forward strand.
CTTGGGCAGCTCCTGAAATTGTTTGCATCACGTCTGGATGGAAACAGCCAGTCTCTGTAGGGTTTGCCTGAAAAACATTACAGAATAGTTGCTTCTGAGTCACCGCTGGGAACGGATGCTGGAGGGGGAAGGAAAAGGCATAAACTAACAATTATAGGCTAAGAGAAATACCCCAATTAACTTCTTGTTTTAGCAAAAGTGAAAAGTGTGCAATCCCTCGCCACCAGGATGACAAGCTGTTCCAGGATTCAGCTGTTGTCCCTCACTCCTAACTCACCCTTCTACATAATATTTTGTGATGCTGGAGCTGGGACTCTGCAAAGCACATTTCTGCTTTGCCAGATGGTTCTCTGTTAGGCTTTCCAAGAGGGGGCACTACAGGGACACTGTGATGCTGGAGGTGGTAGAGATTGACTTGCTCCTTATTCCTGAAGGTTTCTTGTTCCTATCAGTGTCATCCCAGCCAGTGAGGTACCTAGAGGGGGCTGCTTTCTGTGGTGGCTACCTTTGTGATACCATAGAATTCTTATTGTTTTTTTAGATGCTTAGATCACTACTTTCTATCTAGTTAATAATTCTTTATATCAAATTTATTCTGTACAAATGACTAGTGTGGGTTCTGACTTCTGGCTGACCCATGAACCTACTTAGGTCTTTATATATAATCAGACAAGTGGCTGGGAAAGGTATCAATGTCTCTCCTTTTGATAGGGTGTTTTTGGTTTCTCTGTTAGTCACTAAATATTTTCTTGCTCTTACTGTGTGCCCGACATGGAACTAGACTATGGGGACGCAGTGATGACAAGACATGATCACTGCCTTTATGAGTAACCATTTACTGGCTGATGAAAGGTGATACCCATGATAAGAAGCACAGCAAGGGCAGTAGGCTTTGCATGAGTTTCTTGTCTGATGTCAAATTTCCCACACTTTAACTACGGAGTTTAAAGTCAGTCTATCATGTATCTATCTATCTATCTATCTATCTATCTATCTATCTATCTATCTATCATCTACCTACCTATCATCTACCTATCTCTCTATCTAATCTATCTATTTTTCCATCTATCTATCTATCTATCTATCTATCTATCTATCTACCTACCTACCTACCTACCTATCTATTCATCTATCTATCATCTATCTATCACTCATCTATCTTTCCCACTAGTGTGGCAGAGTGGGGGGTTAAGAGCCTAGGCTGTGGAGTGTCAGATTGCTAGTGTCCCTGCCTCACTAGTTATATGTCTAAGGATACGTTGCTTACCCACCCTAAGCCTTGGTTTCCTCTTCTATAAAGTGGTGATAGTATTAGTAGCTATGTCTACCTCTTCAGGTTGTAAGGACTGAGTGAGATAATGCATGTCAAGTGTTTAGCCTGGTATTTATTACCCACTAAGTACACAATCACCTTTGGCTTACTTTTCTTGAGGCATCTGTTGGACTGGAATAAGGCAGAGCGCCACAACCAGAGACACTGGTGATGGGAGAATGAGGAGTTAAGAGCTGGGATGTGCCTGTTGGTCATGCTGTGCTCTAAAGAAGCTGAAATTAGAAGGCTTGGGGTGTGAACTTAGCCAGCAGCTGGGAAAAGCAGCCAGTCCCAAATGAGGAGGAGCAGACTTCTTTTCAGTCCATCACTGGAAAACGTAAAAAATTTTTAAAGAATGTCTTGAAATGTATGTCACTAAGGCCTCAGAGCAGAAGTATGCAATTCTTGTCCCCAGATAGCTGTAAGTCTCAGTTTTTGTACCTTACCTGTTTGTCAGAAGGGATGTGGTAAGTCCATTTCCTTACTTCGTGCACACTCTTCAATTAAGGTTCTTTCAGTACTCTGCCATTCTTGTGCCATCTTTCATCAGGTGCCCTCTGGAGAATTTGGCAAATTGTTGATGATCAGTTCACATGGTATCCTGTGTTGTTGAATTACCCTCATTTCCCAAACAGTAAATGGAGGGTAAGTGACTCTCCCAGGATTATGTGGGAAATAGTTCTCAAGAAGCGCAGTAGCTCTGGGGTTCTCTGCAGATTACTTGGCCTGGGAGGACATCAAGAAGAGTCTCAGGAGGACTATATACATGGAACAGCGTGTTGGTGAGGGAGGATGTGGCTAGACAACAAGAGGCCGAGAGAAAGAGGGAAAATCCTACTCTCATATTTTAACAATGGGATAGATAAGGGGAAGAGTGTTTGCCTTAGCCCAGTGGTCTTAGAGTGTGGTCTCAGCATTAGCAACACCTGGGGACTTGTTAGAAATGTACGTTGCTGGGTCCCACCCCAGACCTACTAATTCAGAGACTCTGGAGGTAGGGCTCAGCAAACTGTGTTTCAACAAACCTTCCAGAGGATTCTGATCCACCATAGAGTTTGAGAACCGTGTGTCAGCATATGCATAGCCTTTACGACCAAACCTACAAAGTAGCTGAGAGGGACTTTGTGGGGTGTACTGGCATTGAAATGAAGGTGCGAGGGAAAATATCAAGCTGCCTTCCAGAGCAAGATAAGAGGGAAAAGTAGGAAACACACTTCCTCATTTTCCTCGAAATTAAAGCATAGAATTGTGGAACATGGAGGTGGAAGGGACCTTCATGGTTATGGAATTCAACTCCCTCATTTTCCTTCATGACGACGCTGAGGTCAAGCTGATGAGGGACCTGCCCGAGACAGAGCCTGAGTCAAAACCAAAACAAGAGCTCTTGACTTCTCACCCAGGGATCCTTCCCAACACCACCTTGCAGGGCTCTTGAAAGGTCACTTGGTCTTCCCTTCCCTTTCCAGTCCAGGCCCTCATCACCTCCACCTGGATTATTTCCACATCCTCCTGGGGCTGCTCTTTTCTTCAAGAGTCTCCTTGCCTTAGATATTCCTGGTATCACTCCCTTCAGGGCCATGATCTTCTGAATGTCCCAAAGTGCCTCACTTATTTCTGTCTTTTGTGCCAGGCTTTCTCAGCCTCCATAATCTGATCCCCCTCTTTCTCTTCCATTTTACATCCTTCTACAACCTGTGCTAATGCTCTTGCCCCAGGAGGCGTGCCCCTTTCTTTTATTCTAAACCAGTGGTCACTAATTTTTTTCTATAAAGGACTAGATAGTAAATATTTCAGGCTTTGTGGGTTATATGGTTTCTGTCACAACTGCTCAACTCTGCTGCCAGCACCAAAAAGGCCGCCATTGACAATATGTGAATCAATGAACATGACTGTGTTCCAATGGAACCTTATTTACAAAAACAGATGGTGGTGATAAAAATACCCAACAAACCAGGAATAGAAGGAACTTCCTTACTCTGATAAAGGGCATCTGCAAAACACTCCCAGCTAATATCATACTAATGGGGAAAGACTGAATGCTTTCCCCCTGATATCAAGAATAAGAGTAGGATGCCTGCTCTTACTTTTTATTCAATATTCTACTGGAGGGTCTAGCCAGGACAATTAGGCAAGAAAAATAAGTAAAGGGCATCCAGATTGAAAAGGAAGGAGTAAAACTATCTCATTTGCAAATGATATATTGTAAACAGACATGATATTTGCATATAGACTATCCTAAAGGATCCATTAAAAGCTATTAGAATTAATAAATGAGTTCAGCAAGGTTATAGGCTGTAAGATCAATATACAAAAATAAATTGTACTTCTATACACTAACAAAGATATTCTGAAAACAATTTTATTTATAACAACACCAAAAAAGAATAAAATACTTAGGAATAAATTTAACCAAAAGATGTACAAGACATACACTGAAAACTATAAAATAGTGTTAAAAAATTTAAGAATTTCTAAATAAATAAAAAGACATTTAATGTTCATGGATTGAAAGACTTAATATTGTTAAGATAGCAATACTTCCCAAATTGATCTACAGATTCAAAGCAATCTATCAAAACCCGGCTGGCTTTCTTTTTTGCAGAAATTGACAGGTTGATCTTAAAATTCATATGGAAACAAAAAGGACTCAGAGCCAAAACCACCTTGAGAAAAAAGAACTAAGTTAGAGGACTCACACTTTCTGATTTTAAAACTTACTAAAAAGCTACAATAATTAAGACAGTATGGTATTGGCGTAAGACATCTAGACCAATGGAATAGAATTGAGAGTCCAGAAATAAAACTATATATCCATAGTCAATTGACTTTTGACAAGGGTTCCAAGACCATTCAATGGGGAAAGAAGTCTTTTAAACAAGTGGTGCTGGGACAACCGAATAGCTACATGCAAAGGAATAAAGCTGGACCCTTACCTCACACCATATACATAAATTAACTCAAAAATGGATCAAAAACCTAGATGTAAGAGCTGAAACTACAAAACTCTTAGAAGAAAACATAGGGGCAAATCTGTATGACCTGAGATTTGGCAATGAATTCTAGATATGATGCCAAAAGCATGAGCAATAAAAGAAAAAAATAGGTTAGACATCATCAAAACTAAAAACTTTATGCTTCAAAGGATACTATCAAGAAAGTGAAAAGAAAATACACAGAATGGGAGAAAGTATTTGCAAATCACATATCTTATATCTTGTATCTAGAATACATAAAGAGCACTTACAACTCAACAATAAAAAGACAAGTAACTCAATTAAAAAGATGGCAAAGGATTTAATAAACATTTCCCCAGAGAAGATATATAAATTGTCAAAAAGCACATGAAAAGATGATCAACATCATTACTCATTAGAGACATGCAAATCAAAACCATAATGACATACCACTTCATACCCACTAGGAGGGCTAGAATCAAAGTCACATAATAACAAGTATTGGTGAGGATATGGAGAAATTGGAACCCTCATACATTGTTGGTGGAAAAGAAAAATAGTGCAGCCATTTTGAAGGGGTCTGGCAGTCTCTTAAATAATGAAACAGAGTTATACACAACTCAGCAATTCCACTCCTAGGTACACACTCAAGAGAAATAAAAACATATATCCACACAAACACTTGTACACAAATGTTCATAGCAGCATTATTCATAATAGCCAAAGGTGGAAAATCCAAATAGCCATCAATTGATGAATGAATAAAAAAAATGTGCCATATCCATACAATGGAATATTATTTGGTCATAAAAAGCAATGAAGTACTGATAAATGTTATAACATGGATTGGATCTTGAAAACATTATGTTAAATGGAAGAGGCTAGGCAAAAAAGGCTACATAATGTAATTCTACTTACATGAAATTTCTAGAATAGGCAAATGTGTAGAGACAGAAGGTAGGTTAGTGGTTGCTTAGGCTGGGGGTAGAGGGTTGGGGATGGATGAGGGAGGGGAATGGTGGTTGACTGCTAATGGGATTTCTTTTGTGCAGGATGAAAAGGTTCTAAAATTAGATTGTGGTGGTGTTTGCACAACACTGTGAATATATTAAAAAACATTGAGTTGTACACTTTAAATGAGTGAATTGTATGGTATGTGAATCATATGTCAAAAGAGCTGTTTAAAAAATCCAGGTGGCGGGAGCTATTTGGCCTGTAGGCAGGAGTTTGCAGACCCCTGCTCTAAACTCCTCCAAATTCTGTCCATCACTGAAGACTCATATAAATAAAAAAAAATAAAATCTCTAGAGGCCTATGATTATGAATACTCAGTTATAGGTTCTTAACTGTTCTATAAACATTCATTGAGACTTATCATGTGTTAGAAACTGTGCTCAGTGTCTGAAATATAAAGGTTAGTGGGACACAGTTCTCATTCTAAAGAAGTTTATGATCTGGTAACAAACACATGTGTAACCAAATAACCAGTGCAAAGTGACGTGGCGTAGATATGGTGCGTGTTCTTGGCACAAAGAGGGGATATCTGAAGTTTTCTGTGACTGCTGGATGTTGAGGGAGTGCTGATCAGAGTAAGTGGTGGAGTTGTGAGTCTTAAAAGGATGTGTAGTTCTCCAGGCGGACAGAGGAAAGGGGCATTGCAGACGGAGAGATGTGTGTGAGCAAAGCTTGGAGGCGGGAATTAGTACCACGCATCTGGGAACTTAAGAGCTTCTATAGGCAGGAGAGCAGGACGAGGTTGGCAATGGGAGGGGAGCTAGGCTTCAGCGTAGGCTCCCTGTTTTCTTATCTCAACAATCCTGCTTCTCTCTTCTTTCAAGCTGCTGCCTCTCCTTTGCCCCCAATTCCAACATAAACTTCTTTTTTAGTCCTCATTGGTCTCCTTTGCCAACCAGCTGCACTTCTTCTTTTTCCTCTTGGTATCTTACACTTGTATCTCCACCATGATGGTTTCAATAAAAATATTGTCTATTTACTCTTCTTCTGCAAATCTCTTGTTACCTTCTGTTAAGTCTTTCCCACTGTTATCATCAGTTTTGCAAAGAGTGTTCTGCCTCATCTCCTTGACTTGTTAGCTTTCTTAAACATTTTGGTGGCTAAAAATCCAGAGGTCAGCATTATGCCAAGTTCTGTTTTCTGCACTTGACCAAAGACAAGTACTTATTAGTATTCAAAAATGATACATTCTTGTATTTTCTGCCTAATGTTTTACTCAAACCAAGAGGATAGAGCAAGGGGGTACTGTCACTGGGACATCCATTAGACGTGACTATCATCCTGTGGTTCATGGAATCTCCCCAGGTCAAGTACCTTTTGCTTGGATACCAAATTTGTCAAATGAACAAAGTGGCCCTCCTGCCCAAAGCACTATTTAGATTCTACCCACAATGACACTGGTGCTTCATCATTTTAGACGCAGGAAACCACACGCCTTGTCTCTGGAATTACGAAACTAACACATCTGGTCATGATGTTCTCTCTGCCAAGGTATATTCTCATCCAGAGAGTGACCAAAATAAGAATATTTTGTGGAGTTAGAGTTGAGTAAGAAGAGAAGGGGCAGGTGGTAGAGAAGAGAAAGAGACAGAAAGTCATGGTGATCTGAGAAAAAAGGGGGGTGCGTGGGAGAGTTCAGGGATCAGATGCAAACCAGTTTATGCCAAGAATGAGATATCTGTAGTGGGGAGAAGTTTACTATCACCTTTAATGCACCACTCATTCCTAAAGCAGGTCATAAAAATTCTTGGAATAATAAGAAGAAAGATGAAGTTGTTTGTTGGGGACTATACTGGGGTGGGGTGTGGGCACCAATGTCAACCGATGTGACAGTTCCCTAGATCCCGGGACTGGAAGGCTGGTTTAGCTGACCATAGCCTTGATGCCCACGTCTGTGATGGGGGGTAAAGATGTTGGTCATGATGCCTATCCGGCTGTCTCAAAAGATGCCACTTGAGGAATCTGTGTTTAATAGCTTGCCAGTATTTTTTAAAATTTTTAATAAATATTCATAACACAATTATTATCAAAGGTTAGTCACAGAAATTAAAGTGTGTTTTTTAGTTGGCTCCCCCATGTACTTTGTCAGCAATATGAAAATGAACGTTTTTTTTGAAAACTCATTTGAGAGGGCAGTGAATGAGCCATCTCCAGGGCATGGTGGAAGCCTTACTCCAGCCTGCGTGTGGGTGTGAATGGGCCTTTCTCACTCCTCCTCCTCCAGTGAGGTGGGCCCTCTAGGGCCCACCCTGACTGTCCCTGCTTTCCTTAATTTTCTTTTTCCTGCAAAAAAGATAACTCTGACAATCTCAAATATCCCTTGGCCTGCCAGGTTTGTATTACGTTCTAAGTACAAAGACTGCAAGCAGGAACAGATATCCAGCCTTCCCCTCATCTTCCTTTCCCTTAGTCTCCTCCCTGCTCTCCCCCTGCCACCAACTCCTCCCTTTTCCCAGGAACAACAACAGCAAAGCCCTCAACTACCAAACCAGCACTAAATGACTCAAATAGCTACCTGAGTGGGGGACTTTCCAGTCAGGTGGGTCTGAACCCCCAATTCAACCAGCCAAGTGATCCGCCATATTTACCATCTCTGATTTTACTTTGCAACAGGCTTAACCATAAAATCAATCACTAGTGACAAACCTGGGTATGTCCCCAAACACAACATCAGTGTAGGGCATCAATTCCTCCCACAGCCAGGCCGATGGAGAGAACTGAAGGCTCAGTGTCCCACTGAGGCCACACCTCTTTGCTCAGGGAGTTGTTCACACAAGATTTTCTCAATGACTCTTTAAGGGCTGTAGCCTGGTGTGGCCCACGGGGAAGGTGAAAATCTTATTCTTGAATTTCTAATTAATATTCCTTCTCACCTTCTGGGGTCCTCCTCTGGGGCATCCCATCACGTTCTGGTTAGAGTGCAGCTGGCCTTGCTGTGTGAGCACTGCCTTGAAATGTGATCCCAGAACTGATGCTGGTCCAGTTTGGTGATGAGCTGAATAATGTAAAGTGCTGAATTATTCAGGAAGATTCCCTACTCACCTGCAGAAGAAACTGCGGAGGCCATCGGGAACCACTGAAAGGAAACAGACAACTGGGAAGCTAGGTTTATTTTACCTGGCCACCCCCTTTGCAGGCGCTCTGGCAATGCCTGCAGTTAAACTCCCAACCCTGTCCGCCACCCCCAGCAGGAAGGGTTCACTGTGCAGCTGTGTGGTTTTATGCGTCTTTTTTTCGTGAATCTCATCACATTTCAGATTCCTCAGAGTACACAGCACACGAGGAATGAGAGTTGCCTGCCTGGAAGATGCTGAGGTTGAACTCTGAGCAACAAAGCCATTCACAGATTTCAAACTTCTTTTTGTTGTCTCTTTGGCATTCACTCAAGGCTTCTGTGTGCCCAGTGTTAGCCAGTGGAATGTGGGGATGTGAGGACGGGGGGATTCAGGGTGGGCGGAGTGTGTGTGAAGGCTAGGGAAGGGTGGGGGAAATCGGCAGCTCCTAGCTTCTCTTTATTACAACCTCAGGACCTTGTGAGGCACATGACCAGGAACCAATGGGTGACAAAGTTGCCCCATAGGTCCTTCAGCATCTCTCTGCAGGAGGGTCTCAAAGTTGGCCTACAGGTAACAGGTGAAAAGGGACAGACTGACACTGGTAAGCTGTGGCCTGGATGTCAGGCTGATTTCTGCCAGCATCATCAGCTTTGCAGGATGAGGACTGGAGTGTCTTCTCCTGGACCCGACATGTCTAAGGTGGTGATTCATGGAGGTAGCAAGACCCACAGCTGTGAAGGTATATGGCAAGAAATTTCTTAGAACACTTATGATGAAATTTGCTGATTGTTTACTTAAAAAAATAAAATGTTTTCCATATTATTCCTAGAATATTGTTCCTGACAATATTCTAATGTTCCTGCATTTGAACATTCTTTCCTCCATAGGAGCGAGAATGGTTGAGTTATAACCTCCATACTATGTATATGATGCATGTGAGGATCATCCTTCGGGTAGAGAAGGCTGCTGATGCAAGGTAGGCATTTCACCATTGACTGCGCAGGAGGCTGAAAGCGAGAAACAACAACAGATACAACCAGACAGGCAAAGGCTGACACAGTGTGTGGGATTCTATCTCTTACACCAACTCCTAGTGGTAGAGGCTGCATGAGGAAGGGATTCCAGGGCTGTATCTGGGCTCCATTGGTGATGTGTGCTCTAGGTGAGGGTCGTGGTCACCCTCGCGTATTTGACATGTGCAAACTCTCAGATGGATTTAACCGACTCCATTTCCGCTTTCTCTAGTCCGTTTTCCTAAATCTCTCCCCCAGGAAGAAGAAAGCAGAGTGAGACTCACTAGTTCCCATTTCTGTTCCCACTGGCCCAGGAGGAAGAATTTCCATGCACTTTTGTCCTTTCTGCACTAAGGCAAGTATGACAGGTACCTCCCAGTCCACTGGGCAAGTCCCTGGGATTCCTCCCAGCCCACCTCCCGCCACCTCTGGTGGGTGTATGTATTACTTTTGTTTTGATTAATGCTTGGAAACAAGTGTATCTCCTGTTGAATTCCAAAACATCCCTTCTATCAGTGTAATGCTAAAGAAATTTCAGTAGTGACACTGGTGACAGTTGTATACCAACCTTGGAAAAGATATTTTGGTTTTTATTTATATCACACACAAATCATGTGTTTGTATTTTAGCTCCAGACTTTCTTTCCTAAATGCCCAGAGAGAGAAGTAAAAGGACAGAGAGTGATAGATTGCTTCAAATACTCCAGTACCTCCAAGTCCCTCACTAGATGAAAAGCAAATTAAGGATCCTTGACAGGTTAAAACCAAGTTTTGGGGTCACTCCACTGAAGTGAATGAATTTCCAGTTTCATAACTTTCTTAGAATGCCCCCTGCTACTCTGTACTGTGATCTTTTCAACTATTGAGCTTGTTTCTCGTGTGTGTCATGAGTTTTAAATCTGACAGTGGCTTGTAATTAAAAAACCTTGTTTATCATTCAGTTAATGGACTAAGACTAATGATGAAATGGAAAACAGGCTTTCAGTGATTTTCTCGCCCATCGTACGATACTTGAGAAAAATAATAAAGTGATTGACTTAAGAGTGAGTTGGTATAAATGCCCTTTCTCCTATTTGTTCTCTCATATGATTTCTGGAATGATTTGGGACAACCAGTCACTCTGCTTGGGAACATCAAGAAAGCACTATAAATCTGTGCAGAGGAGCTTAGAGACAGCCAGCCTCTCCCTCCAGCCAGGAGCTGCTGCTAGGTCTGGGCATGCCGCCATCTGCAATGTGATCCTTGAAATTTGAGATGACAAATCTTCAGGGTCACCTTTCTCTCTTTTTTTCAAGTGTTTACTCTGGGAACTTTGAGCACATTCCTGTTAAAGGCACACCAGCTGGCCTGATTTACCTGGTTTCATTTCCTGTGTCTGCCTTGTCCATCCCTCTCCCTCAAATTTCTCAATGGTGAATAGGATTTTGAAAGTTGGGAGTCCTAAGTTCTCTTCTCTGCAGTGAAACTACATGACTTTGGAATAGTCGCTCAATCATTTTGTACCTCATTTTTTCTGTCTAAAGAGCAGGGATAACATACTATTCTCTGAACTATCGAAATGAGCTATTGTGAGACTCAGTGATGGAAGTGAAGGTTTAAAATGAAAAGAAAAGAAACCATGAGCCTCTGACTATTCGAGGACATACTTGGACATACCTCCCCAAGCCCTGGGCAGGAAGGTGCCATGTGGATATGAGATGGATGGTTGGGACGCTCATGGTCAGTATCGTGGGTACATAGAAAACTCAATGACTCCCAGACACTGTAGTGAGGACACGTCAGAAGTTGAGCTTGCAAGTTGATCATCATGGCCATCAAAATGTTGCTAGTTCTCCTTGCTTAATCCAAGCCAGCAATCTCAAATTTCCTCACTGGTCTTGCAGGAGGGAGGTTAGAGATAAGATTGGATGCGTCTTACAGGTAGACCATTTGCCTGCCTTGGAAAAGAGGGTCCAGCCTGAGGATTTGGAAGCCCCTAGATTGAGAAGTCCTAGGTGGGTGGTCCTAGGGATTCCATGGATAGAATTCAAAGGTTCTGTGAACTTAGATGGGGAAAAAAATTACATCTTTATTTTCACTAACCTTTAACGGAAATTAACTATTTTCTTCAATTATAAGTGTGTGTGACAAACCACAATAGCAGTACTTGTGTCTTTGTGACTATCAGAAATTGAAGATATTTTCATATGATATTACTACCATTGCAATCCTTAAAATAGGATTTATGCTGATCACTGCTTTGAAATTGCAGAAGTTCTTAAACCAGCTGCTAGAACTGGTTGAGTTAATAAGAAGCACATATATAACACTATATTGCATATTTGATTAAAAATATTTTTCTATTTCAATATAGTTGGTTTCCTTAGAAACTCTGTATATTTGATCTTGTGTATTTCAAAACATTATCTTGTGAAGGGGTCATTATTATTCTGTGAAGGTTAAGACCGCCTGTCGCAGAGCCTGTCTGATGTCTCCGAGGGCCTGAGGCAGCAGCTTTGAGCAGGGGGTAGAGCCGAGGCCTTCCTTCTGAATTATAGTAAGAAGGCCCAGGGCTGAGCCCTAGGTTAACCTCTGCCTAGCTGTGGGGTCGTTTGGCTTCTCTAAGCTTCCATTTCCCTGCTGTACTAAGGAAATGATAATAATTTCCCATATGTTTTGTGGGGAGATCAAATGAAATAATAAATGTTAAGATGCTTTGTAAATTGTAAAGTGCTATGCAAATGTTAGGGATTAATATTCAGTGGTGCCAGACATTTCTTTTACTTAGCATTTCCATTCTTTTCCTTAGCATCAAACCAGTGATGAAGGGGAAATGAAAGAAAATAATCAAGGGCCAGATGTTTTGTGTTTTTCCTTCAAGATTCTGGAGGAGAAAAGTATATTTGTGGCTTGAATTATAGAACATTTATGCATATGGTTAAGAATATAATGGAAGCAGATAGATATGGGTAAAAATCTCCACTCTGCCACATACTCGCTGAGTGTCTTTGGCAAATTATTCAAACTCTCTGAGTCTCAGTTTGCTCATCTGAAAAATGGGGAAAATAGCTACCTCATGAGGTTGAGAGTAAAGATTAAATAACGCTTATTCCTGTGCCAGCAGGCAGCGCTCAAGATCCATATTTACATACTTTTCCAGACCCACTGTTTCTTAAAAATCCGAGATGGAGCAAATGAGAGAAACAGGGACACAAGAATTGTCTGTAGAATTTCCTCATGAGTGGCAAGTCCAGAAGCTTTATTTTTCAACATTGTGTTTTAGATGAGTTTTACCGAGGATATTGGCCCATTGATGAACTTGACTTTCCTCTGGTGAGCCGTAGAGGGCATAGAGCTTGCTTGATGCCATTGGCAATCTCACAACACCCTCATCCATGTTGCTGTCCAGTATGGCAGCCACGAGCCACATATGGCTATTTAATTTTAAATTCATTAAAATTAAGCAAAGTTAAAAATTCCGTTTCTTAGTTGCACTAGTCACATTTCAAGGGTTCAGTAGTCCCATTGGCTAGTGGCTACCACAGAATCATAGAACATTGCCAACATTGTGCAAACTCTATTGGACAGTGCTGTGACTGGCTGTGAAAGGCTACAACTTCCCTAACAAAGCGGCCTAGACTCCTTAGGGTAATGTATGTAAAATATGGTAACAAACAGCCTGGTACATACCCTCCCAACCCCCTGCTCCCACCCTGTCTGAATCTTAGCAGGTTCCAGTTATGCGGATGGAAAGTACCCACTAAAAACTTGTTTGCGGAGAGCATTGAGCATCTCTAGTGCCCACCACACGTGCCTTGGGACCTCACAACCATCCATAAGGGATGGCCTGTGCAAGAAAAAGGAGCATTCTTTCTGTCTACCTCTATTCTTCCTTTTCTACTCCCTCCGCCCCATTTCTTTATAATGTCTCTGATTATTCTGGCAAGGAGCCTCATCATTTGTTATTCCACCTACCTCTGGATTTCCTAGTTAGAATTTAAATTGGGAAAAGATTGTAGGAAAAATGATGATTCCAGCGTGGGCTTTGTTTTTGTGTGTATAACAGGAGAGGAGAGCCTTGTACCCACTTCCTTTGATACGGTAACATCACCGGTCTTATTTGCAAAAACCCATCCGACCAGTGGAATGGGAGTCAGAAAACCAGTGGCCCTGATTTGATGGATTTCTCAGCAAAGTTCAGAATTCATTCTGCCTCTGTTTCTCCTTTATAGCATGGGGATGTCACTTCTCACCACTGATCACCTTCCAAGGATACTGGGAGCATCATAAAGAAGTGGTTTATAAAATCACTCTTACCAACTACGAAGCTTACAATCTCTTTCAAGATTCTTTTCACCTGCCTTCAGTTTCTCAACATATTCTTGGAGGGAATAACTTTCTCTTTCACTATTTTGTCTATTTTCCCAAACCAATGAACTAATTTCTATTTACTAAGAAGATGTCTTTGTGGATTCAAGATATGGGTCATTGGAGGGGAGGAGGAAACTATAACCTAGGAAAATCTGTCACTGTCACCTCATAAATATGAAGATGCATTAGTTAAGGTAATTCTAGCTGCTGTAACAGAAAAACTCCCAAATAGCAGTGGTTTAACACAATGGAAGTTTATGCCTCACTCATGTAAAGTCTCACCTTGTGTTTTATAAGAGGCTTTCCATGGTGAGTTTTGAGGACACAGATGCACCTTCATTAGTGTCTCTACCTGCTAGATCTTCTAAAATCAGCCAGCAGATTGAGAAGCTAGAACAGAGACTGGTGCAGAAGGCTTACGTGGGCCAGGCTGGAAGTAGTGCAACGCACCTCTCTTTGCTGAATGTACTGTTTGCAGTCGGATCTACCACATGAGGACTTTTGGACTTGTGTGAACAAGTCTGCCTTTGATCCACAGTTTTCCTCTTTTTCCAGCACTGGGGATGGGAGGGCTTGTTAAGCCACCACCAACCTCGATGTCCATAGCTTATTTAGAACAGAACTTAAGGTCTTAGCTGGGTGGAGTTAATAAGATCCAGGATTGTCCCTGCAGCTCCCACCTCTACAAGGGAATCCTGGCCAAAGAGGGTGCCAAGGAGGCCCTCATCCTTGGCCTAGCACAGAAACCACATCCCAGGTTTCTATTTCTCTGTTGATAGGCTAGTCATTAGGATGTGTGAATTTGGAGAGACACCTGTCCTCAGTGAGCTACACTAATTCCCCCAAAAAGTGATGAGTGACATCTTTGCTACCCTAGAAGTACCTTTTGAGGGAGTGGGAACCTCAGGTAGCTCTCAGCTCTTTGAGGCAAGTCTTCAAGGACCACCCTCCTCTCAGAATCTCTGCAGCAGGTGCTTCCTATCAGGTCAGTTTTTCCTCCCCCTAGGACTCTCTCCCACCATCTCTCTCTACTCAAGTTGGTGTCAGCTCAGGCAAGGCAAACTAATTTTAATCCAAGGGCAAGTAAAAACATAATTAAGAAGGTAAATCTGTTTCCCAAAGAGCATACAGTTCTCTGTTCACTGTGCATGTTTTTAAGCATCTTTGAAGACAAAAGACACACATTTGTCAATACAGAAACAGCTGCTCATTTGTTCGTAGAGTCTGCAATTAAATACACAGCTTCTGCTGCCCAGTGTGATCTATTTTGGAAGGGAAGGGAGAAAAGAATTTTAACTCAAAGCATTGAGCAGAGGGAGGTAAAACCCTGCACAGGCACTGAATTCGCTTTGAATAGGAAGGTTGGCACGGAAGACCTAGGGTATAAATTGTCCCCTGGGGAGGGGTTGCTTTTTGGTTGCTGTTACCTTAGTGCCTTCACATCCCCTGAAGAAGCCAACAGATCAAGATGGATGAGCTTCCCCGTTGCCTAGATATTTAAAGCCATCAGCAGGCTCCGGCCCTTTCCCGGGGGCTGTGCTTTAACTCCTCGGCTGCAGCTGGGCGCACTGCTGTATAAACACACCTGGCCCCTTGCTTTGGCAGGTGACCACCAGCGAAACAGCAGGGCTTGGTCACCAGAGTGTGAGGACTTGCCTCCCCATCTCCCTCTTCCAGAGGGCAGGAAGCTCTTTAGTATGCCCTACTCAGCTCGCAATTCAGAGAAGGTCGCCCTGTTCCCAAGAAGCCATTCGGTCATAATAGATATGGTTAGAATGATAGCCCAGAGGCTGTGGGTTAGGAAAACATGTTCATTAGAGAAGGCCTGAGACCGCAATAATTAAGTCACACAATGAACGGGAGTTAATGATATCTCAGTCGGATCGTACGTGTTCCACCACTCCCCCAGCTCTGTGCAGCAGCCCGGGCTGGAGGAAGCATGGCCAGGAGAGGAGGAATTCTGGAAAGCGGGGCCCCCAAACTCTCCTGGAAAGTTAGTCCTGAAGGCAGGGGGCAGCCAGGACCTGGATCTGCAAGGTCCTGTCCCCAGACTCATCCGGCAGCTTTTCGTGTAACTTTGTTCAGGCCTTTTTATACTTCAGTTTCAAGGTTTGCCAGATCCGGAATCCTTATCTCTACTATATTTTGAAGAGCACAAAGTGATTCTTAAAAAAGTATTTAAACAAAAATAAAAGCACCAATGATGACTGCAATAATACACTTACAGAGTTTTATCATCCGTTCGTCCTGTTAACAAAAATTTATTGAATGCTGCCACATGTTGGGCACTGAGATGATAGCTGTAAATGATGATGAGGATGATGATAACATCAACAAGGATAATAATAACTAACTCCTGTGTTCACTGTTTTCCAGGCACTGTTCTAAGTGCATCGTGTACATTAACCCATTCATCCTCGCAGTAACCCAGTACTGCACAAGGCACAGGCTCTGCCCAGGAAGAGCATGTAGTAGGTGAGGCGAGAACTCTGCTGGGAGAGATCCAGGGCTGAGCGCACACAGCGGGCACGGCTGGCTGGGTGGCTAGGGAAGGCCTCTGGAAAAAGAGCTGGCTGGCCCATCACCAGCCGTGGCTGAGGCAGGGGGAGGTGGTGGAGCTGGGGACAAATGTCTTGAGGGGACGGCAAGGACAGTAGTTCTGCTGGCTGGAGTTTGGGCTCATGGTAAGAGGTGTTGGAAGTAGAGGACAGGGTAGGAAAACTTCCTAAGGAGGCAACGAGTGATGTCCTCCAGAGACCTGATGGGGGGCATGGGAGCTGGCCAGCCAGGGGGTGGGCGTGGCTAAGGTTCTGGAGGGTCTGAGGAGAGGCTGGACCATAGGGTGCTGAGGCACGTGTGCCTGTGGGGTGGTGGGGCACAAGAAGAGGATGGAGGGGTGGGCAGGGACAAGTCCATCACAGCCTTATTCACGAGGCTGTATTCAGGAAGTGGCATGTTATTCTGAGGGCACAGATTTCCCATTGAGGACGAGCATGCTGGCTGCAGTGTGGAGCATAAATAGCAGAGGGCAAAGGACGCAGCAGGGAGACCCAGAGGAGTCTGGGTGAGCCATGGTAGTGAGTGACAAGGGCTGTGGCAGGGGCACGGAGGTGAGGAGATGGATTTGAGAGATCACCAGAAAGTAGGGTGGGCGAGAGGGCAGGATCCAGGGTGATTCCTGGGAGCTGCACGGATGTGCAGAGAGTGACAGCGGCAGGGCTGAGGAAGGAGGCTCGGTGAGGTCTGCTCCTGCCTCAGCTCAGGTTCACTCTGCCCCCCACTTTCTGCCTGGGGTCCCAGGGGGATGGCTGCTGTGTCCTGCGCGGCCCTTCCCCTGTTGTCTCCTCCTCCCTGTCCATACCTTACTGCCCACCTTGGTCCTCAGAGTGTGGCACACACCACTGGTTTAGGTGCCCACATAACTCTATCCACAGTGGGGGCCACTTTTGGATACAAACTCCATGAACGCACCAGGTGGTTACCCTGAGAGCTTCCTCAGGAACCCAGAGCTGGCTCAGCACTGAGCATGAGGCATTTGCTTCCAGATCTTTTCTGGCATCAAGCCTTGTCAGTCTGCTGGCTTTTCTATCTCCTGTGAGAGTTTCTTAATCCGGGGTCAGACTCCCTCAGGCTCCATGGGTGGGCTTCAGGGGGTCCAGGGTCACTCTGGAATTGTGTGTAGAGCTTTATGTGCGTGTGGGGTTTTTCTGGGATGAGCACACATTACTGTCAGATTCTCTGAGAGGGTTATGATCCCCAAATCTTAAGACCCATAGGTCTGGGCTTTGATTTCAAGGCTGAAATTTTCCTGGCTAATTTTCCCTCTCATTATCACCATCACCTCCTGATGCCAAAGTCCTTTGACAGAGTTCACCCCTCTCTTCACAGTATTGCCAGGAATTCAAAATAAGCATTTGCCTGTTAGAGCTTGTCCCTATATCGCCCTGAAGAGCCTCCACTACTCTGCATTAAATATTTCAAAATATTCACCTCACATATTTATATTTTCTGTTAGGAAAAAGTCATCACCTGAGGTCCTTCTTCCCAGGTCCCCATCACTCTCAAGAGGGGGCTGGCTTGCTGTGTACTCGCCTGATTTTAGGCCCCCTTGACCAACCCTTATAATGACAGCAGCTCACTTTCATTCGGTGCTTATATGTCAGGACTGTGCTAAGCACTTCACTGGTATTATCTCATTTAAAACTCTTAACAGTGCTGGGAAACAGACACTAGAATTCTCTCAATTTTAAAATGAGGAAACTGAGGCATAGAGTAATAGCCAGATAGGAAGTAGCAGATCCCGGAGTCACACTCAGGCAGGATAATTCCAGAAGCTTTGTTGTGACCTCCCTCTAAGCCCCATCTCGCCTTCATCTGTTCCCTTGCCCCACCTGAGGAGGCCACTACTCTGACTTGCCTCCCAGCTTGGAATCAGTACCATCTGGAGTCAGACCCTAACCTTCTCACTGAAGTCCCTTTTGGGAGCAGTGGACAGAGCCATTCCACAGAGAAAGCAGAGCTTTTTAATGATAGGAATAGCCTGAATCAGTATCTCTCACCACGGGGTGATTTGAAAGGCCAAGAAAGGTTCTGCTACCCCTCAAATATTTCCCTAACCTAGAATTCCAATGTCCAAAATTCCAATGTTAAAGATTCATTCCTTTAGATTGATTTTCCCTCACTCCACTTGAGCCTTATAAAAAAATAGGAATAACCCTGGGGATATGAATTAGGGAGTCCTATGAGCTATAGTGATAGCCTTGACAGATCCGAGGGCAGAGGATGTTCAAAGAGGGAAGAGAGTACATAAAAGGACAACCGAAAGCGTTGTCAAGGACCAGCCCTGCGCACGGCCCCTCCCTTGTCACCGTGTTGGAGGGAGTTTTGTGGACTAGATTCATCACTGGATCTCCAGTACCGAACTCTCTAGTGTCCTGGCTGGTGCTTCCACAGTCGGGAGAGTCTGAGGGACGGCAGTCCAAAGCTCTTGAGGGGTCCCTTGCATTTTCCCTTTGTGAGCTTGGGGAGCAAGGGATCTGTCACCTCTCAGAAGTCAGCCAGTGGCCTGACATTACCTGATGTTAGAGGGGTCAACCTTGGTTTCTGGGAAGGGTGGTCCTACAGTTATCATAGGGGCAATATTATCCCCCAGGGGCCGGAATGTGAGTGGTCAGCTAATGACTTAAGAACAGCCCTCAAGATCCCTCACCTTGGTCCCAGTGTCAGACATCAGGCTTTCCTTTTTCCTGTGGAGGCCATTGGACTATTATCTAAAAGAAGCTCCATTATGGGCTGAATTATGTCTCCCCCAAATTCATATGTGAAGCCCTAACCCCTCCCCTACCTCAGGATGTGACTGTATTTGGAGCTAGGACCTTTAAAGTGGTGATTAAGTTAAAATGAGGCTCTTAGGGAGGGCTCTAATCCGATCTGACTGGCGTTCTTGTGAAAAGAGGGAGTTTGGACACACAAAGAGACAGCAGAGGTGCGTGCACACAGGGACCGCCACGTGAAGAGGCAGCGAGAAGGCGGACATCTGTGAGCTGAAGAAAGACGCCTCAGAGGAAGTGAACTCTGCTGACACCTTGAACTTGGACTTTCAGTCTCCAGAACTGCAAGAAAATGAATTTCTGTTATTTAAGCCGACCAGTCTGTGGTATCTTGTTGTGGCTTCTCTAGCAAACTAATACGGACCCCTTGAGATTTACAGCAGAAGTCTCCAATATGATGTGTACCTAGATCACCCTTTGAGATGAAGGAAGAAAATATTATGACCTCTATGTCTATTGATATTCACCTGATTCTATGTTAATTTCAATTTCTTAAGTACGTTTTAGAATGTACATAACAGATGAGTATGGTAGCACATGCATATAATATATAATGTATTGGGGATGTGTGCTTAAAAAATTATACAGATGGGATAAATAATCAAAAAGTTTGGAGACTGTTGAGCCAAGATAGTGGCTATCTGTGTATTTCTAAATCCTAAACACAAATATGAATAATTTCTCTTCTCATAATTTCAAGTGCCCCAAAGAGTTCATCATCTGTCCCTACTCTTTCCCCAGCTTACTGGAGATGTCTGGGGAGCTGCTCCTTGCCTATCTCCAGGAGATTTATGTTGTCATTACTGTAATTGTTGTCTATGAGTGCTTGTGAGTAACGGCTCATAGAAACATATTCTGTTGAACGGACTAGAGGCAACAGAAAATCAATCCATTAAAAACCATGCTTTTCTTAAACTTCTTGATTTGGTTTCCCCCTCTTTTTCCTTTCTGCTCATGAAGAAGAGACTCAGCATTTTAGGACCCTGAAGTTGCCAACGTTACTAAGCACTAATAATATTAGGGAAAGGCGTTGGCAGATCTCTGCAGTTTTCCCTTCCAGTGCTACCCAGTCTCGTTCAGCCTGACTTCTGGTCCCAGATAGACCTTGAGGAGCCTGGCCAGACTGAGGCAGGTGGGTCTTCCAACCCTGTCTCCAGCCTCAAGGGCTCTGCTCATGACCTCTTGAAAACCTGTCAATAAAGTGGTTTAGTGTACATACTCCCAAATTTTAAAAATGTGATTGTGGAGCTGAGACCTTGAAACTCAAAGAGAAAGCCAGCCAGTCCCGATGACCTTTTTGAGGAGGCACCAGTGATGACCTGCTTCAGGCTTCGCTACATCTTGGCCCAGTTCACTCTTTGCTTTGTGGTTAGCAGGAACCATTAATCTCCATTTAAAGGAGGAAAGATGCCCCACCGGATTCCACAGTGGCCAATGTGATCTGACTCTGGGAGGCTCAGACTCACTCAATGGCCTTGCAATTAGACAGGACCTAGAAAGCTCCTGGAAGTGACTTCCCCTGGCAGACACCGCTGAAATGTGAGAAAGACTATTTCTGGTATACATGGCGGCCCTGCATCGAATTATGCCAGCAGAACGTTTAAAGTGGAAAAAGTCAATGCTATGGTGGTGACATTAAAAATGTCTCTTTGGCTGAGTGGTTAATCTCCTTTCATTGTTTAAATGTGCCTACAGGGCCCAGGAGCGTCACAAATCTACATGAAGGGTAACCAGCCCTCAGAGTTAGCTGGCAGATATATGGCTTTCCTGCTGGCTGGTGAGGAGGCCGTGCAGCCTGCGCGTCACTTACGCCATCAGCACTCCGGAGTCACCAGGACCCGTGTCCTAGATAAGTGCCCCTTTGGCAGGAACATAAGCTTAACTGGCATCCCAGGGCAAGGCCTGGGACTCGATCTGATCAGGACATCCGTAGTTTGGCATCTCAACAGTGATATAATGAGACATCATGTCATTTTGGGACAATGTCAGTTACACTCAGAGCCATGTATAAGGTCTTCTAGCCTTGCTCAGACCATGCACGGTTAGGTTTGGTCCTCAGCTCTCTGGAATAAATGGAATGTGACCTTATAGCAAAAAAGGAGGTGGTCTGCAGGCAGACAGCTCTCGTGTGGGAAACCGACACTTCTTTTCATGAGTATGAGATCTCGGGAAAGGAATAAAATTTCTCTGTCTCTCAGTGTTCTCATCTTTAAAATGAGGATACTAAGACCCGCTCTGTAGTTATCTTTGTGGTGAGGGCTAAGTGCAACAATGCACGCAAAGCATGCAGTGCACACTCAATTGTGTGAGCTCCCTCGCTTGCTTTCTCAGCAGGCAGAGCACTGACATTCGTGGTCCTTATATTGTCTCCATGTGCAGTCATCAATGATAGCTGTACTTCCCTTCGTGTACAGTCCAACACTACTAAGGTTTGGTTTGGCTTTTTTCTCTCAATAGTATGAATTCATTCTTTTATTCAGTCATTCTGCACACATGTATTTTTCTGGTGCTATGCAAGTGCTGGGGAAACAAGTTTGAGCCAGTTGAACACTGTGCCTGCCCTTGCAGAGCCTCTGGCTCGTGGCCGAGGTGCACAAGGACCCACTGGCCTGTCTTCGCAGGTGGTCAGGGGAGGCCTCCCCCAGGAAGAGATGTGAGTGAGACCTGAAGGGAATGCGCCAATGTGGCCACATTCCCTCCTTCTGTTGACTCATGCTCAATGAGGGACATTTGTAAATTGGCTGGAAAGGAGTATTCAAGGCTTATCAGGCAGAGAGCAAACCCACAGCCCTGGTTTTGTTATTTCTGTTCTGTAACTGAGTTGGCCAGGCACATCCTCAGTCTCAAGTCTGAAGTGGAATTAGAAAGCGGAACTCAAACACAGAGTTTGGCAACTGATGATACACACATTTGGCATTGGTATTTTGCACCCTGCATGACTCAGAATTCAATTTCTGGAAGTTTATACTAAAGAACTAACAACTTATTTGTACAAAAATTTGACTACAAGGGTGGTGTTTGCCAAATTATCTGAGCACAAAATCTGAAGTAACCTAGACTCTGCAAAATAGTGGATTGGGTAAATAAATCCTGGTAAATACACTCAGAGGAATAATATGCAGCTGTTAAAAGTGATATTATAGAAAATAGGTATTGACATGCAAAGATTCTGGCAAGTTATGTTAGATGAAGAAAGAGAAGTTAGAAAATAATACATATGACATGATTTTTATATTCTTTCTCAGAAAAAAATCTGAAAAGAATACATAGAAAAGTATTATTAGTAATATTAGTATTTCTGGGTTAAAAATTAAGGTTGATTTTTATTGCCTCTTATGTTGATTTATTTTAGTTTTTCTCCAGTTACTATATATTTTTTGTGTAATCAAGGAAAAAGTTAGCATAAAAAATAGAGCTTTCACATGAAAAGATGGTCCACATCACTAGTCGTTAGAAAAATGCAAATCAAACCACAACGAAATACCACTTCACACCCACACTGGCTATTTACTAAAAAGTAAGACAATAACAAATGTCTGTGAGGATGTGGAGAAATTGGAAGGCTTATACATTGCTGGTGCAGCCACTTTGGAAAACAGTTTGGCAGATTCTCAAAAAGTTAAACATAGAGCTAGCATATGTCCCAACAATTCTACTTCTAGGTATATATCCAAGAGAAATGAAAATATACATCCACACGAAAACTTGCACACCAGTGTTCACAGCAGCATTATTCATAATAGCCAAAAAGTAGAAACCACCCAATGTCCATCAACTGATGAATGAACAAAATGTGATATATCCATACAATGGAAAATTATTAGGTTATGAAAAGGAATGAAGTACTGATACGTGCTACCAAATGGATGAATCTTGAAAACATTATGCTAAGTGAAAGGCAGCAGACAAAAGGTCATATATTATATGATTCCATTTACATAAAATGTCCAGAATAGGCAAATCCATAAAGACAGAAAGCAGATTAGTGGTTGCCAGGGGCTGTGGGGAGGGAGAGTGGGGAGTGGCTGCTAATGGGTATGGCCTTTCTTTTCTGGGGAGATGAAAATATTCTTGGTTTAGATCATGGTGATGGTTACACTTTACTCAAATTGTAAATACACTAAAAATTACTGAATTGTACTCTTACAAAAAATAAACAAAACAAAAAAGTAGTGTTTTCCCCCCTGCCATTAACCCTTTTACACAATGAAGAGTCACTGTCAAGGTCCCCCCAACATACATGAGACCAATACCCCTATAGCTCTTCCTCTGTCTCAGAACTGCAGGAAGTACAGCTTTGGCATGCATGTATTTATCATGTCTTTTTATGTTGTGTATTCTGATGCTTTGACATCTTGGGGCCTTGCTGATCCAGGAGGAACTATCCCTCCCAGGATTAGCCAATTCCTAGAGATAGTAAACAACTCACCTGTGAGTGCACCTTTCATGTGCAAACCAACCAACATAGAGCTCATACCCCAAACCACCACCTTTATCAGGCTCTCATACTCAGGGTCACTATTGCCCTGCCCTAATCACCCCAGGGCCAGGTACCAACCAACTAAGGACAGCCCCTACACCCCAGAGCCTAATGAAATTATTTCAAGTAGACAATTCTAAACTGCTTACTCTGTTTCACTCATTCCTTCCCAAGGAAACCACCGTAGAGGCTCTTGCCCACATTTTCCTCTTGCTCCCACCTCCTGACCAACCCTGGTGCTTCCCCATGTGGCCCCCCTTGTGTGGCATGCCATGCTTCCCATTCCTAGGGGTCTGTCAGTAAAAAACTTCTTCCTCCATGACAGCTCTTTCTGCATCTGTGTGTCTTACCATACCTGATTAAAACAAATCCCAGGTACCTTACAACAATGCACGTCTGGAAGACTGTCAAACACTGGCCTGACACATTGCCAGAAGTCATAAGATGATCAAAGAAATCAGTGCTTCTATGAGGTAACTAGCAGAAGAGGCAATAATTAGTGTTGTCTGAGTCTTCCTCCAGGACTCCTGGATCCCACAGGTATGGACTGATTTTTCAAAACCACCTTGTCCACGTATAGCCACCTCCCATTTCTACCCCATTATGAATTACCCATGGATACCCAGGCCTAAACGTTCCCACTGGGAACATTTATATGTGTGTGCATGTATTGCATTTTTGGCTCATCAGTCATAGAGGTCCCCCAGGTAATAAGAATTGGGTGATTTGCTAAACTTGACAAAAATTAAAGCAATCTAGCTTTTGTCCTCTTTCTTCTCAAAGTCTGACTGGCCATCTCAGACATAAAATGGATCAACTCTTTTTTTTTTTTTTTTTTTGCTGAAGAAGATTCGCCCTGAGCTAACATCTGTGCCAATCTTCCTCTATTTTTTATCTGGGTTGCCACCACAGCATGGCTGACAAGTGGTGTAGGTCAGCATCTGGGAACTTAACCCAGGCCACCAAAGCGGAGCACCCCAAACTTAACCACTAGGCTGTGGGGCCAGCCCCAGGTCAACTCTGAAGGGATTAGAGACAATCCCATGACACAGCTCCTAGTTATCCCACACGAGCAGCACACGGCCACACGTGAGATGAACTCATCTCCCCTTTTCTTAGACAACACAACAATTTGAATTTTTATTGAATGCCGTTATGTAAAAAAAAAAACGACTGAATTTATTGAGCACAAAAGTTGTAAAAGTACCCCCAAGATCTTGAATAAGTAAGTGCAGGATTGTGCACCCCCAGGAGAGAGGGAAGAGGAGAAAATAAGCTCTGACAGAGAAGACAAGACCAAATTGGGACAAGAGAAAGTCATTTCAGCCTGTATTTGTTTCTGACTTCAGCTGATGACACAAGCAGCTTCGCATCCTTCCCATTTTTTCATTGCCCTTGGAGAATCATCCTGGCTTGACCAGATCCACTAAATAGGAACCCAACCCAACCCAACCCAACACAACAGCAAAATTGGACAAGCCTGTACTGTCTTTGACCAAGAACTTTCTTCTCCTCAGACTTACCAAGTGGCTCAGAGCTGATGGAACCACAAACAATAACCAAGAGTCTCAAAGAATACGTGGTTTTCAGTCAATATCTACCTTTGGAGAACGAGATCCTTATCCGTAAAATAGGGGTGATAATAATAACATTTCACAGAAATGTTGTGAGTATTGAGAAGATAATGCATATAAAAACTTGGCACGTGCTGAAGGAAGGAAGATAATGTCCCAAGCTCATGGGACCTTGTTAGGAAATTGAGATTCTATTTCACTTATGTTCCTTTAAAACAAAATAAAGGAAGAAGAGGGTACAATCTATTTCAAAGGATTAGTCTAGTCACATCACTTTCCTTCTAAGTAGCATTTCTCCTTCTGGTCATATTTGGATCCACGGCTAATGTGCATTAGTTTCCAGTCTCCCTTCAGCCACTCTCCAGAATGCAATATTGGTTCTTTGTCTTAGGGATGTTTCATTTCCTCAATCATGTTAAATCAAACAAACCTCCCATACCAGCAAACAGAAAGGAGCATCTCTGGGCCTCTGAACTAATTTGCACTGGCAAAACTGATCAGGCCTTCCTCTAGCGTCTTAATTAGGAGTCTTAATCCCTTTGATTTAAAACCAGAAGAAATACAGGACATGGTAGGAAACTCGGAGCATATTTACTTAATACAGACAAATAGGGTTTAGAAAGTTCACTTAATATACAGTGTCAACAGAAATATATGTCCCTTCCTTTCTAATAACTCTTCCAGGATAAAGTACGGCTCTTTCTCAGTTTGGAAACATCAGTTTTCATGTTCTCTTTCATTGAAAGAGACAGTTACTCCCAACTCTATGTTGAGAATTCTGTTTCCGGAGATTTTTGACTGGTTTTCTTTAATTTCTTTTGTGACATAAGGAGAGAGTGACTTAGAGAATATGCACGATTTTGTTCACGTTGAATTTTTAGAAATGTGATGAATGGGTGGTCGTGGATGGAGGTTGAAAGTGAGAAGATGAAAACCGAATAACGATGATTAGGAAGGATCTCTGCAGACTGGGAGTAGGTCTTCCCACACAGATGCAGGAATGCCTCTGGGATTTGGTATGAGGCGAGTTCTTCTTGAACCCTATCCAAGGGGGTTTAGTTCTTGAAGGAACAAAAGGACAATGTCAGAGTGCACTGGTGTGGCTCTTCCGAAGGCTGGTGCAGTAGTTGGTTAGCACTTAGTGAGGGGCTCAGACCAGCACCCGTTGACCTCACCCACTGGTATGATCATTTAGGCTTCTGGGAAGCTTGCTTTTTACAGGACCATGAGCATGCAGGCGTTTATTAAAAACTAGGTGAGGGGGCAATCCCCTGCGGCCTAGTGGTTAAGTTTGGCGCACTCTGCTTCAGCGGCCTAGGTTCACAGATTTGGATCCCGGGCGTGGACCTACTCCACTCATGTGCCATGTTGTGGTGGTGTCCCACATACAAAATAGAGGAAGATGGGCACAGATGGTAGCTCAGGACTAATCTTCCTCAAGCCAAAAAAGAGGAGGGTTGGCAACGGATGTTAGCTCAGAGTGAATCTTCCTCAGAAAACAAAAAATGATTGGGTGAAAGAGATTTGTGGGGCCTGAGTGGGCCCAGGACCTCGCTTGGTCTTCAGGCCATTCTCTCTTACAGAAAAATGACCAGATCCTCAGAACCCTCAGCCATTTAGGAGGAGCACCTGTGATTCTGGATGCTTCTTAGCCCTGAACCCAATAGGCAGTCATCATGACCTCACTCAGAGGATGCCCTACAAGAGTCTTTGTTCTCAAGTAGTCTCAATAATCAGTGTAATTGGTGCGAGCTGCCTGGGCTTGGGTTCACACAGGAACCAAGGATTTTATGTTCCCTTTCATGTAAAAAGACAATCTTTTTAGATGTAATTGTTCATGAGGGGAATAGAGCCAAACTTAGTCTGTGTTGAGTCTTAAAAGAATTAGTTTGATCACTTTCAAGAACAGAGAGTAAATTTAAATAGGCAAAGCATAATAAATAAGCAAGTAAATAAAGACCAAAAAGTAACCACAGGTGTTTAAAATACTCTTTTTAATGTGTGAAATAATGAACTGTCATAGCATTTTTTTACACTTAAAAGTCTCTGTCATATCTTTTATTTTGTTTATTCTTACAGTATCCCTGTGAGGTTGACAAGTCATATTCCTATTTTACAAGAAAACAAAACTGACTAAGAAAGGTTACTACCTGTCCAGAGAAATACAGAGGCAGGGTTGGAGTTTGGTCTCTCAGCTCTCTAGAAGGATTTGGAATGAATAACTTGGCCATTTGTATGTGACTGGGCACTTTTAAAAGACTGACAGGTAATGTTGAAAAAAGTTAATCCTCTTAAGTATCTTAAACATTCACCCCTGCAGTTTTGTTTACAACATTAAGTTGCACCATCCTTTAGGAAAAGATCTGCTTGAGAAATAACCCACATCCCATTCAAATTATCAGTAATGCCTAAATTAGTGAAATCTG
Source organism: Diceros bicornis minor (assembly GCF_020826845.1). Taxonomy (NCBI): domain Eukaryota; kingdom Metazoa; phylum Chordata; class Mammalia; order Perissodactyla; family Rhinocerotidae; genus Diceros; species Diceros bicornis. The sequence continues at coordinate 14,793,236 of NC_080763.1, forward strand.
AGCCAATATGATTGGATCGTTTACTGCTCCTTGGCACATAACCATTATCCACAATCCAAAGCCTGATGTTACACTATTATCCTCTAAAGTGGGCATTTTTTTGGTCTCCCAAAAGTACTGCTTGGGTCTGCATCAGGTGGGAAAAAGCAAAAAAATAAACAGCCCATCTGACTGTGGTTAATGTCTCCCTGGAGAAATGGGGAGGCCTTTAGATGTGGGGAAGTCCATCCCCAGTCTCCCCAAAGATGCTATGGATTCATCTGCTGCAGACCCCAATCCTGGGAGGAGACAAGCTGCATAAGCATATGAAACAATTACAGATCAGCACACCCAGCCGGCTGTCAGCAGAGAACATTGCAGGCACCGCTGAATAATTACGGCTTGAGCTGTTGATTGGGACCACGGAGGAGTTTCATCCAAATGCTTTTAATTTGCCAAACAGAGGGAAGTGTGCTGCAGAGAGGTGGCTTCCCATAACAGCGGTTCTACCTCTGCTAATTAAGGGAAGAGCTTAACAAGGTGGAGGGGATTGTTTTTAAATCTTGCCAAGTAAAATCTATGCCCATTTGAAAGTTGGCAAATGAGAGATAAAGACTTGTCTTAAGAAATGGCTTAAAACAATTCGTCTTGGATGGGCTTGGGTCCTGTGGGAGACGCTAGTGTGATCAAGGACCCAAGATTCTGACTGGCCAGAGTGTTCCTGCTCCTCTGAAAGACGATGGGTCTGAGGCTGAAATGACAGCTGGAGCCAAGCAGGGCTGAGGTCTCCTCTAGGTTCACCCACATTTGCTGTCCTGCTCTGACCTCAGTGTATCTCTTTATCTCAACCCTTGGGCCCCATCCAGGATCAAGAGTGACAATATTACCTAACTGGAACTAGTGGTGACTTTTTAATAACATTATTATTAACTAAAGTCCATAGTTTATTCACATTTCCTTAGTTTTTACCCAATGTCCTTTTTCTGTTCCAGGATCTATCCAAGATCCCACTTTACATTCAGATGTCATGGTTCCTAGGCTCATCTTTCCTAGGCTGTGAAAGTTTCTCAGGGTTTCCTTGTTTTTGATGACCTTGACAGTTTCAAGCAGTACTGGTCAGGTTTATTGTAGGATTTTTTTTTATTGGAATTCGTCTGATGTTTTTCTCATGATTAGACACACAAAAAGCACAGGATAAACTTGGCCTAATCAAGGTGAGGAGGCAAAATTAACCACGTATAACAAATGTATGCAATAGTTCCCCCTTCCCCAAACATACCACCCCCCGCCACGCACACACACATGAACATATGCACACTTCGTGTTTTCCAAGTGCCTGGCACTGGTCTCCAACATTGTGATAATCTAGCATTTGAATGGACGAACACAGTCATGGATGAATACATTTTTTCTCTACTGCCATCATCCCTGCTATCCTTGTGTAACTCTATGTTAATATCATTTAAATTCTTTCAAAGGACATTCAACTACTTTTTATCACAACACAGTAAAATCCATATTGACACTATGTGAATTCACTCTTGTTTTAAGTGCCTCTCATGTGACCCTACAGGCTTACATTGGGCCCAATTGTTGTAAGACCCCAGGACTAGTGGGATCTTAAGGTTTGCATAAACTCTTCTCAGAGGTTACAGCTCCACCTAATTGTACCCACCAAGAATAGCTCATGATCTTCAAAAACTGTCACGTTTTACAAGATGATGTGCCCATCATAAAAAGAACAAAATATTAAATGAACTGGAGTTGTTTAACTTAGTGAAGAAAAGGCTATAGATGACTTAATGAAAATTTCCTAGGATTGTGGAAGAATGAAAAGAGTCACACGGATGGGTTCTAGTCCTGGCTCTGCCATAAACTCACTGTGCAACCACGGGCAAGTTACTTGATGTCTCTGTGCTTTCCCATTACAGTTTCCCATCTGTAAGATGAGTAAAATAATGCTTAGCTGGCAGAGCCATGGCAGGTTTACAGGGAGGTAATGGATGTAATGCTCTTAGCACAGTTCCTGGCACAGACCGGTTATTCAATAAAATTTAGTTTCCACCTCACCTGCGACATGATCTTACATATGATGAGTATAAAACCACTTCCTGGTTTTGTAAGTCTTTACAGCCTAGAAAACATTTCTCACAATGTCGGGTGATAAACCACTGTTGTTCTAGCCCTTCAAAGCTCAAATAAGAGAAAATGGATTTTAATTCAAGTAAGAGTGATTTTGGTTGGACAAAGCACATTTTTGGTTATTGAGAGAATAAAACTCAGAAAGAGTTATCTGGGGCGCTGTGGACTCTGTCCTTGGGGGACCTTCAAAAGGGAGTCGGCAGCTCAGAGTGCACAGCCTTGACCGCCACCCAGTAGCCGTCAAAATCCTGGCTGACGGGAATCATGTTGTGGAGTTCGGGGATGCAGGGAGGCAAAGGATTCACTGTTCATCCTCTGGACCCTCTAAACCCACCTCCTGCCTTTGGAAATGCTTCAAAGTTCAGCTTCCAGAACTCATAGTTTCCTGGAGCTAAACTTTGTGTGGTGGAAGTTAATCTCAGCATATAGCCCAGTATGCAAGAGATATCTTGTTTCTGTGTTCTTTAAAAAAATCAATTAAAATCCAACTCGGATCTTCTTGGCTGGGCTTGTGAGAAACTCAACTTCAGTCATGTATGGGCTGCTCCCCAGGGTTGTGCCAAAGTTCTGGGGTCTGAGCTGGTACCAATGTATTGGGAAGGCTCTTGGGTCCTGCTGAGCCCTCCAGGCTGTGTTAGGGGTCCCTGTGCTTATCACAGTCACAGCACTGACCACCCACATTGCAGCTGCTCCGTTAGGTGTCTGCCTCCCCTTCTGAAGAGTCAGCAGCTGGAGGGCAGGGCCTGTGTCTTTATCATGGTATCCCTGTTACTGGTGCATTGACCAGTGTGTAGCAGGGGCAGGATGAATATGTGCTAATGAAAATAAACAAATGTTTCCTTTGTAGCACGAAGTACATAAGATGATTTTTTTCTCCCCATGACTGTGAGGCCACTGAGGGAAGGATGGTAATTTTACCTCTGTTTCCTCAGTGCTTGTAGGCCCTAATAAACGTTCCTTGAGTAAATGGTTAAACGGTGCTTCTTTTATTGTGCATTGCATTGTACTGGTGTGTCTGTCTCTGCCTGTGCAAAGCCAGTGGGCAGGCTCTGAATTGGTCATTGTCACAGAGACTGTCAGTTGTTGCCACATCGGATTTCTCCTGCATAGAGCCTCTGAGTTTTAGCTGGGCACATGGCTGCCCCTCATAAAAACAGTGTTTTCCAGGCTTTCTTGAAGGATCATGTAACTAAGTTCTGGCCAAAGGGACACCAGCACAGTGATAGGCGCAGCTCACAGGAGTGAGCTCTGCACGTCCTGTTCCTTCCTCCCGCTGGCTGGAGGGCGACGGCATGGGAAGCCCTTTTTGGCCATGGGGGTGAGTGGAACACCCCAGAATAGTGGAGCAACAGGAGAAAGGAGGCTGGGTCCTCGATACTGTGGGGCCTCCACACTGGCCCCAGACTGTGGGGAGCGAGAGAAGTAACTTCGGTCTTGTTTAAACCACTGTACTTGGTGTCTTGGTGAGAGCAGCTGAACGTTTACCCCAACTAAAGCCCTCACCTCAGGACCCTCCCTTCCCGCAGCCCAGTGCCTGGCAGAAGCAGGCCGCCATTCGAGCGGGGCCCTTCCTGTCCTGTCCCTCTCCGTGTTTTCATCCCACCACGCGGAGCTCCCCAGGGAGGTCGCGCGCAGAGCCAGGAGGCAGCCCTCCTCCGCAGCTCCAGCCTGAGTCAGCAGCAGCTCTCAGTTTAATGAGATGGCACTAACGGCTGTGCCTCCTGGGATGAGAGGGCCTGTCCTCCCTGGAGACCTGTGGACGGTCCTGACATTTCCATCATCGCTGAGCTTAGAGGTCAAGGGAAAGACAGGAGTCTCAGAAAGGGGCGGGGAGGCCATGGACCTACAGAACATGCGTTTGCTGCCTCCGAACCAAGTCCGAACTTCAGTAAGAGGAGAGAGAACAGTACCTGGGCCTGCTTCACCCTGGCAGGTGGCACTGAAAATGCCCCTTCTGCCTTCCCTGGGTTTGCAGGACGTGCCTCAGAGGCACCTGAGAAGTGCTGTTTGCTTGGCTCCTAATGATCCTCACCGGCTCTCTCAGCTGTGCGGTGGTTCGGCGGCTCCCAGCAATCAGGCAGCCTTGCAACCCTAATGCCCTGGGTGGCGTGAACGGTGGCTCTTTCTGCACTCTTTCCTGCTCTGGGCTCCTTTGGGAAGCTGTGGACCCCACCCTTGGACCCCTGCCCCACAGACTTCTGCGCTATAGTCCCCTACTCCCCAACCTCTGCCCAATGAATGTGAACCCCTGCTCCTCAAACCCTGCCCCAGGGACCTGGCCTGATCCTCAGCCACGCTGCATTCTCTCAATCCATGGACTCTCCCCGGAGCTCTAGTTCCCTTTTCTGAACCCAGGTGTCCAGGACGGAGAAAGACACCATTATTCTAAACAATTTTATTTTGTATTTTGAGGGGTATATGTGGTCAGCGTCCACTTCTCACTCAGGAAGAGCAGTCAGGCCTGGGGGGCTGGATTTCTTATTTTATCTACCATTTTTGGGGTGCTTACTGCGGATCAGGTGCTCTGCTGAGCACTGACATGTAGACCAGTCCAGTGAATTCCCCAGCAATCCTATGAGGCTGGTGCTATTCTGATCCCCACTTGACAAATGATGAAGCCAAGGCTGGGGAGGGTCAGTCCTCACCGTGGTGATCCAGCTCACAGCAGATAACCTCAGAACCAGGATTCACACCCAGGGATCTGACTCAGGTGCCTGCTCTGCCAGGTGTCTCAGGTGTAGCCCTTGCATTAAAGCATATGGTCGGGACATAAATGCAAAGTATCTTCACTGAGGGGAGAAGAGGCCAGGACCAGATGAGCAGAGCCAGACAGAGTGTGAGGTCAGAGGTCAGGTGCCAGGGTGACCAGGAACAGGAATGCTGGGGCGAGGGGGAGGCGGGGAGAATGATGCAGGTTGTAGGCTGAGAATAAGGCAGAAGGCCAGGAGATCCCTGCTACTGGGTGTTGGCCACCTGGGTCAGGGAAAGGCCACCTCGGTTGGGGAGAGGCCTCCTGGGTCGGGGAGAGGCCACCTGGGTCAGGGAGAGGCCACCTTGGTTGGGGAGAGGCCACCTGGGTCAGGTAGAGGCCGCCTGGGTCCAGGAGAGGCCACCTGGGTCGGGGAGAGTCCACCTGGGTCAGGGAGAGGCCGCCTGGCTTGCAGGTGCTGGTAGGGCCCTGGGATGGGGAGGGGCTGGAGATAAATCGGGTGTTAGCCCCTCTCTCTTATCATGAACTGAGCTGCATTCCAATGCTCCTCTCCTGCAGCCCCGTCCTGCAGGTTCCAGGAAGAGGCAGGAGAAGGCGCCTGGGCTGTAGTGGGCGGGCGGTATCTCCTCCAGGGAGGAGGGAGGAAGCCCTAGGGTGTGAGCTGTCACTTTCCTGACGTCAAGCTTTTCCTCTCCAACCTCGTCTTCCTACAGCTCCCTCCCAGCTGCAGGGCCCTACAGTGACCAGCTCACGAGGAGCAGTCCTTGTCAGATCAGCCTCGCTCTGCCACAGCCCTACGCCATTTATTATCAGATTTTATGTGTTTTCAAATAGCCTTCCTGCTGGGTGCCCAAACCCAGGAGACCTGAAAAAATGCTTACTGGGAGGAAAAAAACTGAAGGACATTGGCTTCTTGCCCTCTCTTGTTCCCTTTCCTCTCCTAGAGCACATCTCTAGGCACAGAGACCCCAAAACTTTCCCCAATAACAGAATTTCTTGTAAAAACATCATAAAAAGTGGATAGAAAATATAAGTCCTAATAGCCTGGGAAGAAAGAAAACTCCATTTCCGTTGTCTGGATGCCAACATGAACCAGGCACTCGTGGGTCGGATTCACGATGAATCTGGATTCACACTGCAGTTTAGAGGCTGTGGGGAGATGAGAATCAGGAGGGAGGCAGGATGGCAGCCCAGCATCCGTTTTCGGGGCCTCTCTGCTCCGTTCCTTTTCTCCGTTGGCCCCTCAAAAGCTTCAGATGTCCTGGAGAGGCTGCCTCAGGGCGTTTACGCCTGGGGAGGTCTCACCACGTGTGATGCCACAGACTGGACCGGCTGCTTCCACTATCCGTGTAACGAACAAACAGGATACAGGCCTCAGATACTGTGCTATGTCTTGGGCCTACAGCAATATATAAAATATATAAATCATGGTCTCTGCTTTGGAGGAGAGTCAAGTAGACACAAAGTGCTGTGGATGCACACAGTAGGGGCATCTCATACCTTTGGAGGTTAAGGAAGGCTCCCCGGAGGAGGCGTCCTGGAGGCTGAGACAGGGAGGAAGAATAGGAGCTAGCTGTCAAGTGGCTGCACAATGAGTAGGGGAAGGATGCTCTGTCCAGGGGTGGGGCATATGCAGAGGCCCAGGGGTGAGAAGGAGCCAGCTGTGACCGTGAGACCAGAGGCTCGGAGTGACTGGGGTGCAAAATGCCAGAGGGGCGGTGGGGACAAACAGACTGGGAAGAAAGATGTGCCCAGAGGCTGGTGGGCTTGTGAGCAGCACCTGAAGAGTGTGGACTTCAGATGGCAGGCTTTGTTTTGTTCACTGCTGTATCCCCCGCAGCTAGATGGGTGACAGGCACAGGGAACATGCTCAGTATGGATTTATGGTTGAATAGGTGGAGAGCTCTGACAGATTTTAAGCAGGGACCAGATCTGACGCGTTCTGTATTTTAGAATCACCACACGGGCTGCAACGCAGAGAACAGATTTCGGGGCAATGACGCTGCGGCCAGAGGCAGGGACATAACAGAGGCCCTAACCACAGAGGCGGGGGTGGAGACAGGCGGACGGTAGAATCCACAGGACTTGGTGATTGGTCGAGGGGAGGGGTGGGAAGGAGGAGCCCAGATGAAGGGCATCGGTGTAGCTTCCTCTGCAAGCACTGGGTGAGGTGCAGACCACAAGGTGCTGGGGGCAGGGCAGCCCCCATGGGACATCAGTGTCCACTCAGCTCGGGGTCTGGGCTCAACTGTGATGTTCAATTCCCTCATCTGCAAAATGGACATACTCACTCTGCAGGGAGAGAGATTAGAGATTACACAAAGCCCATAGCGCAGTGCCTGGGACAGAGCAGATGCTCGGTGTGAGGCCTCTAGTACCACCTGAGCTGGACCCTGAAGGACAGGCGCCCTTCCAACAGCGGGAGATGGGGTCAGGGGAGGACATTCCAGGTGGAAGGAATGGAATGAGCAAAAAATCTCTGCAGGAAAGCGTGAGGAGTGGTGAGTCATTCCACTTGATGGAAATGTAGGCAAATGTGCGAGAGAGATGGAGGCTGCAATGACAAGTTAGAGAATGAGGAGGATCTTAAAGGCCCTCTGCCTCTCCCCACCCGCTGTGCTTCCCTAGTGCAGCCTCCGACATCCCAGGGCGCTCACCGTCTCCCACCTGCAGCCTTTCGCCTTGCATCCCTTCTCCACATTGCAGTGGGGGTCTGCATACGGTTTGGACTTGACTCCGCAGCCATGAGGAGCCGCTGGAGGTTTTGGGTAGGGGGCTGACTAGGTGGGACTGTGCGTAGGTCATGCTGCCCAGACAGCATGGCTATGGAGTGAGGGACGTGGTGCAGCTTAAGCAGTGTATCCGCCTTGTCTAGGGAGGCCGCTAGGGGCTTTCCACCGCCTGCTAGTGTTCCATGAAGCTCATCACGCTGTGCCCCGGCGGCCCTCCACCCATCTGCCCCCGTCTGCCTCACACGACACCCAAGCCCCCACTGTGTGCACACCAGGCTTCTCTTCCTTTCCTCCAGAGTACCCTGGATGGCAGATGAGAGAGACCAAGACCCCAGGATTCCTGTCTAGCGGAAGACAGGACCCCACATGCACAATACTTCTTTGAGGGCTAATGCTTCATCTTAAAAATTCATGCCAATTTTACCTTCTATTGATTAACATTCATGCTTATTTTAATTAAAAAAATACCTTTCATCTCTTCTTAGGTAGTTATTTTACTACCTAAGTAAATATTTAAGCAAAATTAACACCCTTGATAGGTGTACCACACTTATTCTGTGGCTTTGAGTGAGCCGGACCCTCGGCAGTGGGTTCCCGAGCACGTAGGTATCGGTTTGGGAGGCACTGCCTTATACTTGAGATGTGTCCTTTTGCTCAAGTTTTCTCCTGCTTGGGGTGCCATTCCCTTCTTGAGCTGGAGAACTCCTACTTATATGTCAAGACCCAGATCAAATATTACCTCAATTGAAAATTAATCCATTTATTAATTCAATAAATAAAGAGCTCACAAGAGGCTTTCCCTGCTACCCCACCGAGCCCCGCTCCTCTCAATGGAATGAATTCAGCCTTCATTTGTATTTCCATACAGTTTGTAATACCTCCATCATAGAGCTCATCCCATTGTGTTAGAATGCAGTTTTGACGTGTCTGTCTGTCTGCCCCACCAGTTCTGTGAGGGCAAAAGCAAGAGAGGATCTTAATCGTGTTTCGTACCCTGGAGCCTATTACGCTGCCTGGCACATAGCAGGAGCTCTAGTCAACAGGGAGGGAGAAGCTGACTCTTTTTGAGTGGCGTTCTGACAAGGATGGGACTCCTAGGGTCACGGCGGCTCCCTACGGCAGGGTCACAGGATGGTTTGAGTGAGGTGCCCCGCTCCTGCTTTCAGCCACTGCAGGCAGTGTGTTCACATGAGGCAATAGGGTCTTTCCTCTAACCTTGATTCAACGTGGCTTTGCTGCCAAATACGCACCACAGCCAGAAGCCTGGAGGAAAAAGTGTCTTTAACACATAAAGAGCAACATATGATTGAGAGGCTGTCCCATTCCAGGGGCGGAGAGGGGCTCTCTGGCAATTCCCTCAGCCCCCACGTGGTTTCGTCATCTTCTCGCAGCCTCCAGACCGCCCCTGCTTGGAGGAAGCAGAGAAGTCAGTTGCACTCCTCCAGCATCAGCCCAGGGACCCCCACTCAGGTCCGACCCCTTTTCCCTTTTCTTACAGGAGTTTCCCAAATCTGGGATCTCAAGTCCTTGGGACAGCACACTCCCGGCCCCCCACACTGAGGAGCCCCGCCGCCGGCGGTTGTGCATAAAGGCCGTTTGATTCTGCTACACCTTCAAGGTCTGGATTTTGACCTTGATGGGATTTACCAACTCAGGTTATCCAAGCACGGATTTCTAAAGACTGTGGGTGGGTCAAGTGGCTTTTCTGAGTGTGGCGGCCCTGCTCCTGTCCCGACTATAAAGCACCAGCTCTGGGTTCGGATGGCTCCCAACCGGGGGGTGAGTGTGGTAGGCTTTCTCTTTCCCTGTCTTTGCAGCTGCAGGAGACTGACATATTCTCTTCTTGCAAGCAGCCTACTGAGACTCGGCGCACGAAAAGGGTTGTCTTAGCCAGAGCAGTTACACTGTAGGAATCTTTGCCCGGAAAAAAGGAAACAAATCAATATTTGCTTAAAGAATAAAGACCAAACTTCTCCAGAAAAACAAAATGTGATTTTTAAATTCTCAAAGCTGGCTTTAGTAATCGCAGAGGGAACTAAACTCCTGAAGCTCTTAGCTGGGTGCCTGACGGTATCCTTCTCGGCTAATCCCAGGCCGTGAGTTGTTACCGATGCCTGCATTCCTCTCCTCCCCTTGGCGACATCCTCTTCCCGTCTGACCACAGCCACTTGCCTCCAGCCGCATCCGCATCCTTTCCCAGCAGTTGCATCTGCCACTATATTATCGCTTATACGTGGATCAAGTGGAGAGAAAAGAGGAAACAATGAGCCTCATTTTTAAGACATATATCATTTCCTGCTTCAGCATGTAAAATAGGCTCCTAACCCATCTCCCTGGCTCTGATTTTGTCCCTCTTCATCCTCCACACAGCTGCTGTCCCAGATATCTGTCTAAAATGTAAATTTGACGCTGCCTGATGCTGGAGCTCCCAGTGTCCACATTGTGCCATGCAAGCCGCCCAGGACTTAACCTGCCTCTTGCTCCTGTGATCCAGTCCACCACCAAAAAGCGCGGTGTGACCCGGGCTTCCTGCACGGAGCCAGGTTTCTAACACTGTGCCAGTCTCAAAGCTTCCCTCTGATCGGGCCTTCCAAAAGAGCTAAGATCTAAGTAGAAAAGTAAATAAGGGAGAAGGGAAAAGAGAAAAATCTACCAAGAAAGGATGTGCAATGGGAAATAATGGAGGGAAAGAAAGATTTTCTTTTCCTTCTCTGCTTCCTAAGCTGCACTGTGCAGGATGACAGCAGCAGAAGCAGCAGCACAGTTAGAATGCTGGTGAAATGTGCTTCATTTTTTCTGGGTTAAAACATGCTTTCCTGGAAGTATAAAATACATTCAGAAACATGCACAAACCCTAAGTGTACAGCTCAAAGAATGTTCATAAACTGCATACACTCATGTAAGATGAAGAAACTACATGACCAGCATTGCGAGGTCCTCCTCGTGGTCCCCGCCCTTGCAAGGGTGGCCATGTTGGCTTCTACCACCCTAGAGCAGTTCTGCCCATTTTTGAACTTTGTATAACTGTAAGCTTATGGCCTGTATTCTTCGGTGTCCAGATTCTTTTGCTAAACATTATATTGATAAGATTCAACCACGACCTTGTAGTTTGCTTATTCTCATTGCTGTATAATATTCAATATATTGTTCTTTATTTAGTCTACTGTTGATGGGCATGTGGGTAATTTCCTGTTTGGGGCTATTATAAAAACGCTGTTTTGAGCACTCTAGTTCGTGTCTTTTGGTGAACACACTTGTGCATTTATGGTGGAGTAGCCTTGCTGGGCCGTGGGAATTGAATATGTTCACGGTTCTCCAACATGTATGAATTGAACTGGTTAATAGAGTGTGAGACCTCTGGTGCCTCCACATCCTCTGGTGTGGTCAGTCTCCTTCATTTTAGCCATTCTAACCGGTGTGTGGTGGCATCTCAGGTGGTTTTAATTAGCTTTTTCCTAAAACTACTTATGTTGAGCCCCTCTTCATAAGCTTATTGGTCATCTAGACATTCTGTCTTGTGAAGTACCTGTCAGGTATTCTGCCTGTTTTTCCATGAGGTATCTGTCTATTTCTTATGGATTTGTAGGAGAAGCTGTGTCTTTTTGAGTACTCACATTCTCCACTTTGTCCTTCTTAAGTCCACTCAGAGAAATTCACTTTAGCAAGCCTTACTTGAGTGCGGTTGGCATGACTGTTAGGTGCACTGGGATACAAAGAGGAATGACGTCCAAAGCTCACTCTTTGCCCTCAAGCTTGAGTCCTTGTCCTGTAGGATTCTGGAATGTACACCTTAGGCCCCTGTGCCGGCCAGAATTCTTGACCTGTGCCTCTCACTCCCGTTGTGTCCCCACCAAAGCTTGGCTTGGTGGGGTAGGAGTTAGGTTGAATTTCTGAAGTTCAGTATTAACTCTTCTGCAGGTTTCCATAAAAGAAACAGGGAAAGAGGATCTAATGATTTGAGGCAGATGAGGAGTTATTGACACTGTCCAACTTCACAGATCTGCTAGGGAGCCACACCACAGAGCAGTCAGCTGCGGGTCTCCTTCCCTGGGAATGGACAGCGGCAGTGAGTAGCAACAAATTGATATTGATGCCGCCTTACTTCATGCCTTCCAGTAACAGCCAGTACTTTGTTTGGTTTGGAAAATGCGAGCTTTCCATATGACACCTATTTTGGAATTCTACCGCCATGCCTTAATGGATGGCTTCTATTTCTATAGAGTCCTCATGTTGCTGGACACAAACATAGGAGTCTGCTGACTGCTGGGCGGTAAATTCTTTACGGAATCCTGAGGCCTTGTAGTGGTCTCATTTTGTGACCTGATACGGTTCTGAAAGGTACTGGGCTACAATGATCAACGCATTGTGCTCGGGAGACCTGGGTCCTGATCACCACCTGACCAGGTTGCTGTGTGACCTTAGGCAAGTTGCTTAATTTCGCTGAGCCTTTCTCCCTCTGTTCATCTGCCAAATGGGAATCCTAATCCCCGACAGACCTACCTTGCCAGGTTTCTGGAAAATTAAAATAAGGTGATGTATATAAAAAAGCATTTTGAAAAATTTAAAGTGCTACATAAGGTTAAAATACTGTTGCACACCAGGTTTTGTTCCAATATAGCACTCAGAGCCCCAGGTCTTCTTTTAATCATCAATTTCCTTTTTACTTGTATTAGTTGGTGCCCAGACCTGTTAGTGACCCTTGGCTTGGAATTCTTTTATGTAAAGGGTACCTCTTCGGTCTAGATAAACCTTTGTACTTTGGCATTTCCCCACACGGCTACTTGTTTCACGACCTTTTCTTCCTTTGTTTCTTCCCAGAGTCTAGCAGACCTTTTGTCACCTGGACAGGATCCACGTAGGCAGCCTCCAAGCCACATCAAGGGATTTTAATTTCTTCACGGCTTTGTTAGCATTTCACATTGTTACAGGTCAAAACACAAGGTTATTTACTAGGAATGAGAAATGTCACTAATATGAATTATGGGAGCCCCATGATTTCCCTCCAGGAATTCAGAACAACACATGGTGCCCAATGTCCTGGTGAACTTAGCACAGGACTGACCTCCCCAGGCTCTGGAGCCCTGTGTGCCTGACCAAGGGCTGATGGGAAGGCTGGGAAATGCCAACGCATGTTAGATTTGTTCAAGGAGCCTTTTCCTTCACTGGCTGCCATTTGGTTAAAGAAAATTCTGGAAGGTTCAAAATCTATTTCCTAACCAATAAGGGAGGATAGTGAAGATATTCATTCACTCATTCAAACGTCAACCATTCATCTTTTTACTCCCTCCTTCAATGGTGAGCACCTGCTGTGCAAGTACTCATGGGGGTGACTGTGTGTAGTTGTTCATGTATGTGTCTTATCTTTTCCCATCTGCTTCATCTTTCCATCATCATAAATGTGGCAAAGAGATGAGGTAAGGGAGGCCATGATAAGCAGGGGCCCCACAAGTTGTAAAGGAAAAAGGATGCTTTTGGTAATGATCAGAAACAGAACTTTTTGAGACAGTCCCTTCTTTTGGCTTCCACAGCACCATCCTCTCCTTGTTTTCCTCCTTTGCTGTTTCCTCTCCCTCTAAACACTGAAGTGCCCCAGGGATCTGTCCCAAACCTCTTTCTCTTTTCATCAAGAAGGTCCCAGCTATTCTTATGGCTATAAATGCCTTCCGACTACCCGTATCTTCCATCTCTAGCCCTGACCTCTCTTCTGAGCTGCAGACAAGTATATCCACCTACTCACTTGATATGTCCAGTTGGCAGAATCAAAACATCTCCAACTTTACATGCCAACCGTGGAGATATCCATCTTCTTCCCACACTTGCCCCTCCTCCACTTTTCCTCGTCTCAGCAAAGCCAGAAACCCAGGAGACAGTCTTGACTGCCCCCCTTCCCATCCACACCTGCACGTGCTTCTCAAAGCAGTTCTCACCACCCTCTCTTTCCAGAACTACTGCAGTGGCCTCCAAGCTAAGTCTCCCCTCTCTTCCTCTTGCCCTCGTCCTCTCCACAGGAAGAAACAGCAAGTGCAAGTTTCTCATTTAAAAATGAGCATGGGATCATATTCCCTCCCTGTTTGACAGCCTGTGGGTGCTCCCTGCTGCACTCTAAATGAGCGGCAAGCTGCTCGTGCTACCGCAAAGCAAAGCCGGCCCCATCTGGCCCCTGCTCCTCCTTTCCCACGCCTGCCTCCCTCCCATCACAACACCTTAGCCCCTTGGCATCTCTCAGGTGCCAACTCAGGGTCCTCACTCAGGCGCTTTCCTCTGCCTGGAATCTTCCCCTCTTTGTACCTCAGACCAAACATCACTACTCAGCTGTGCCTTGCCTAGTCTCCCTATTCATTTACCTCCCTTGTTATCTCCATAGCCAATTTGTAATCAGCTTATTTATATGTGAATTACTATAATGTCTGCCTCTCATATAAGCTCCATGAAGATAGGGATTATGCCTTTTTTTTTGTACAGTTGTGTATCCCTCAGTGCCTAGCACACAGCTGGAACTCAATAAATAAGTGTTTAATAAATAGATGTCCAAACTACACAAAATCAGCTATTTATTAACATACACATTCTATTTATTCCTTGAGAGCATAAAAATTGTCACTTAAGAAACCAGTACTGGGCCGGCCCCGTGGCTTAGCGGTTAAGTGCGCGCGCTCCGCTGCTGGCGGCCCGCGTTCGGATCCCGGGCGCGCACCGACGCACTGCTTCTCTGGCCACGATGAGGCCGCGACCCACATACAGCAACTAGAAGGATGTGCAACTATGACACACAACTATCTACTGGGGCTTTGGGGGAAAAAAATAAAAAAATAAATAAAAATTAAAAAAAAAAAAAGAAACCAGTACCGCCCTTGGGCCCGGGAAAGAGTGACCCAGGGCCTGTGCTTCAGAGGCTGCACTCTGGCCTCCCTCTGGCTGTGGCCCTCCCTGTGGGGTAAGGAGTCCACGGGGCCAATGGGACAGTCCTACCCACAGTCCCCCACCCCAGCTAGGGTGGCCAGATCCAGCAAACAAAATAAAACAAATAAAAACATGATGCACAGGGAAATGTAAATTTCAGATAAACAGCCACTCAGTTTTTTTAGTATAAGTATATCCCATGCAATATTTGGGACATACTGACACTAAAAAATTATTCACTGCTTATCTGGAATTCAAGTTTAACTGGATGTCCTGTATTTTATTTGGCAACCCTAGCCCCACCTTCTAGACCGGGTGCCTGCTAATGATGAGCTGTGGAGCAAATCCGACTTACTGCCTATTTTTGTAAATAAAGTTTTATTAGAACACAGCCATGCCCAGTCATTTATGTATTGCCTACGGCTGCTGTTGTGATACAAGCTGAATAGTTGTGACAGAGATCATATTACCCACAGAGCCTAAAATATTTACCATTTGACCCTTTACAGAAAAGTCAGCTGACCTCCGTTCTAGATCATTCTCTGGGTGCCCAGGGCTTCACAAGCTCCTGCCTAGCCATCCTGAGCCTCCTTCCAGAGCATGCAGGGCCCTCTCCTCTGGTCTGGGATCTGAGGGTGGTCCGAGGTGAGGAGCTCAGGGGTGGGGACGAAGTTCAGAAGCACGTGGGCAGGGCCTTCACAGGCAGGATGGAGCTGAAGGAGGGAGGCTGGGTGCTGACCTTCCCTGAACCACCTTCTCTCTGCCCAGAACTCTGAGTATCTCAGGATTCTAAATTTGCACCTGGCCTTCCATTTCATTAGGAAGATATGTTTTTCAAGACAGGAAACAAATTTTACTTATTTTGTGTATGAGATGGATTTAACTTTTAAATAATTAAGCGTGTGGCATGCGGGCCTCCCTTTGTACTCTTGACTCGGCCCCTCAAGTGTCAGGCCTGTTTTAAACCATCAAGGCAGCGAAATATCATCAATAGTGCCATCTTGTGGTGAGATCTCCTATTACCATTTCCAAGCTGTCTGAGCTCCCTAAATATTTCAGTTATCTCCATGATCAGGAGCTTAGGAACTCTGCCTACGACTAGAACAAGCCAAGTTCAAAATCAGACTGAACCACTGGGAGGTTCTACAATGCTTTATGACATGTTTAAGAGATAGTAAATGATATTCAGAATAGTTTTCTTCAAAATTAGTAATTTACAGGTGGCCCATAATAATAATTTCTCATATTTGTACAGTGCTTTACACTTTACAAAGCATGTTCACACACGGCTTCATAGCTGAACCTCATAACCACACTGTGGATTCCGCTGAGAACAGCGACTCTGTCCACGACCTGCCCCACCTGTCCAGCCAGTTGAATGCTCTTATCGTCCTAGTGGAGCCATCTTGCTATTAACCAGATGGGGTTGGGCAGGAAATCAATCTCCCTACCCACGAAGAGAACAGAGAGGGTACATTTCAGCATACTGGAACCTTCATAACGACTTTCTCTTGGTGTTCCCAGGCGAAGATAAGGGAGAGGAAGTTTCCGCAAGAGCATCGTAATCCTTCAATACCAGAGATTTGTGACGATTTCTTACTATGCACAACAAGGAGCATTTCGCAAGAGTTGACTCTCTGACATTTCCATCATTCCTCGAACAACTCTGAAAACCCCCTTCTCTACTCTGCAGGAAGCAGCCCACAAACAAGGCCACAAGGCCTTGGCCGTGAGTCAGGGGTCATCAGCATCACCCTTCCCTGATTCTCCACTCCAGCAGAGCCAGGAAGATCTGAGCTGCCTGGAGGACTTTCAGTTCCAATCTGTCAGAGATTAACATCTTGTCCAGAGACAGCTGGGAAGACAGCTTTCTCCCAACCACCCAGCGGTGAGCGAGGGACTTCACCAGCACTGGGGCTGACACACACAGTTGAATTTCACATTACAGCTGGAAATACATGGAGGGAGTTCAGGGAAGGAGACAAGGAGCTAGAAGCAGCACTTTTGTCAAATTATACTTTTCTTAAAGATCAATAGATGCTTCAAAGCAGTCCACTGAGGGGTGTTTGTGTGGCTTTGATGAAAACAGTTGTGCTTCTTGCCTCTGGGAGAGCCAGTCTGAACCACCCAAGAGATGCTTTTCCATCTTTTTGATTGTGCCTGATGTGATTTGTGGGGAAATAAGTTTACTTTGCCTTTCATCGTGGACTTCTGGTTATGCAATGAGCTGTGGGACCAGTTTATCAGATCCAGGCTTGCCTGCCAAGCTCCAGATTTATTCATCTATTCATGCACACATTCAATAAATGTTTATTGAGTCCCGTCTATGCCTCAGACACTCTGCCTGGTATCACATTAACACGACTTGACCATGCCCACGTGGCATTCATAGGCTCGTGCTGCTGGGGACTCATATTGCAGGGGGCCAGGAAAGGCTTTCCAGGGGAGACACTTGAGTTGTGTTTTGAAGGACCAGTGTCAGTTAGCAAGACAGCTGCAGGCGAAGAAAGGGAACTCAGGCTGGCTGACACCAAAGCCCATGCTCCAAGCTGTAGGCTACACGGCCTCCAGAGACCTGCTTTGACAGAGAACATCTCAAGAAGGGACTTCACCAAGAGAAGCTCGGTCTCTAAAGCCCCCACTCCCTGGAACAGTGCTAAGATTGTGGCTCACACAAATGCAAGGGGAGGAGGGCATAGAGGCAAAACAGAAACAGCAATTTGTGGAGAAACTGAAGCAACCCCGGGAGAGTCCTGGCCAGCAGGGGGCAGTGCAGGGCTCCTTGAAGAGTTAGACTACACCTTTGGGGTGGGAAGGCCCCTAAAGGTAAAGAAAGCCAAGCCACCTCCCCGGGAAGGTCATACCCCCTTGTTATTGTCTTCACAGTGCTTAGTACTTTCTGAAATGTCATTGTTCACTTGTTTATGTTCTCATTTATTATCTTTCTCTCCCTCTCCAGGACATAAGCTCCATGAGTGAAGGCCTTGCCTGTCTTGTTCTCTGCTGTATCACAAGCACCTGCATTAGCACCTGGCATGTCTTAATTTCTCAATAAATCTTTAAAAAAATAAGTCAATGAGTGTGTGGGATCTATGTGACGTTGAGAAATGGGCCTTGTAGGACAACTAAGACATAGTGTTGCCTTATGTCCTTGAAAGGGTATCTCGACATATGGTCTATTGCACGCTTGCAAGAAGAGCAGTCAGGAGCATGGGGAAGAGCTCCTTTGCTGGTGACATAGATACCCTATGTGCACTCTGGGCTGATGCTGGGGCCAAGGTCAGCTCTCAACAGCTGGCCAGGAGGCCAAGGTCAAGGAGCAGGGGACGGGGAGGAATGGGCCAGATCCTGCCTAGTCTTGTGGTGACAGAGGGGTTGGAAGGTGCAGTGGTGATGTGAGATGCCCAGCCCAAGGAGGCCGTGCCAAGACCAGCAGCAGGGTGGGCACTCTGAGGTCCAAAGCAGAGCGGAGTGAGGAAGGAGAAGGTGAGAAAGGCAGACCTGGGTGTGGGAAGTACATGGCAACTTCCTGGGGAGGTAGTTGTCTGTGCCTGAGAAACCTTTGAAGGCCAAGCTCTCTCTCATAGGCATGCCCATGTCTGACTCCAGGTGGAGCTTTCTGATTCTGACTCCTGCTGTTATTCTGGAACTTGCTTTTGGCTTTGGCCTTATGGCTTCTCTCATTAGGGGCACCCCTTTGTCTACTAGATTTTCTATAAAAATATCTATGTGAAGGATGGAAAAACTAGGTAGATATGCCATAAAAAATGCTGGTCCAGCCAGTCAGTGATATATATTGGCCACCCAATATCTGTTTGGAGTGTGCTGGGAACTTGATGTGTTGAGAACAAAATGTTGATAGCCTTTCCATAGGACTTCAGAGAAGTAGGAAGGGTGACACGCACCACAAGTGCTGCCCTTCAAGAGTTAAGCAGTCTGGGTCACATCTGTGGCATGCTATGGGATCTGCTTCCTGGGACCAGGGCCACAGAGTCAGAAGTGGCAATTTTCAAATTTTAAATGTACTCGGCCACAAAGTGATGCCAAGAGGGCTTTCCAGGCTCTTCCCCATCTGCTCTACGTAATCGAAGCCCATGTGATGTCTACCTGGGCGACCAACCATCCTGGTTTGCGCAGGAATGAGAGTATTGCCCAGGAATGATGTGAGACTTTCAGTTTTAAAACTGAGAAAGTCCCTGGCAAACTGGGACAAATTGGTCACCCTACAACCTGCCCTGCCCTTCCCTTCACTCCCTTGGCAATATCAATAACCTTTGTCTCTTCCCTCATCCTTCAATCTCCTTTTCCCCTTCTCTTGCTTTCAGACCTTTCAGACCCTGGTTTGTGGGCCTGCCAGGTCTCTCCAGGTGTCTCAGGCACCACACTTCGACACCATCTGGGATGGGGACCCGAGAACGAAATGCGCCTGCTGGCCTCTTCATTACTTCTGAGGATCTTGCCCCTAAATTGGTTTGGGAACTGTCAAACCCACTACCAGCTCAGATGAGGCAAGAAAAGGCTGTTTCTTAATCCTCTTCCTATTATGTGAGGTGAGGCAGGGGCAGGGGATGGAGTCTTTAAGTGTTTGTGTAGTGCTTTAAGTGCCCAAACCTTCATTCACGCCTCAGGGTTCTGGAAAAGCAGGTTGTCAGCTGATGCATAAACAGGGCCAGGTGCATAGAGGCCCCGCAGAAGATGCTCACGTTCTGCCAGATATAATCAAGGGCTCGTGCTACCCATTTGCTGACTCAGCAAATTAATGAAATGACAGCAGGCAAGTCTGTCTAGATAAATCTCATTGAGATAAGCAAGCATTTAGAGAAGACATTCAAGGTGCAAGTTGCCAGAGAACATCACTAGCCTCTGCTCCAAATGTCATACCCTGGAGGGGATGAAATCTATTTTACTTTCCCCACCATGGATGACAGAATCTTTTCCGGTAAAGCCTTTGGACTTGCCCTTCAGGTAAAGGGGAATGATGGTTGTTCCTCCAGTTACACATCAGAAATAAGAGGAAGGGATGTGTGTTGAGAAGATGTTGGGCAGATCCACTGTGAGTTTGTTCTGGCAAGTCTGGTTTGAAGATGGCACTTCTGTTGACGAATCTGCCATGGCCCTTTAATAAGAACAGAAAAGCTGCAAAATGGAATTCAGTCAGGTGTGAGTGGAGGGGGGATTTTGAAATCCACTTTAGGTCTTTGTTTAACAAATTACTCATGTTCAGAATACCCCATAGCTCTAAAAGAACCTGAATGCCCACGGCACCTTTTTGTGCCATCTAAGGGTCCCTTCCCCTAAATTTATGACTTAATTACGTGAATGAAGAGGAGTTGGAGATTTTCATAAATTATATTCTTGCTATAAATCCTGGTTGAATCCATTGCTCTTCCAAATATATACAAATAAGAGGATTCATTCCTAGCCCTCAAGGAACTCTTAATTGAATGCCTTCTAAATCAAAGCCTTCATGTTCAGTTGATCAATTTCTGTAGGTGGAGATAGTACTTTAAGATGATATAGATCTTTTTCTCTAATAACAGAAGCATAGCTACGTTTATGGAAAATTACATAAAAATAGAAATAACGTAGGAGACATCTGTTCTTTGTGTCTGTCCCGTGTCTCCATAAGATGCTGGAAAGGCTGTGTGTCAGTTACAGGGCCCTGCCTGCCCTGCCTCAGGAGTGGTCTGGATCTCCCCTCTCGTCAGACAGTGATTGGTCCAGGGCTGAGCCAGGCAGATCCAATCAGAGTCCGGTTATGGATGCTGGAGGTCGGGGGAGATTTCTCTCTTTTTCTGGGATTGCTGGAGTTTCCTGCAGTTACATCGCCGCCACTTGGGGACCCAAATGAAAATGAAGAAAACAAGCAGGTGGAGCTGAGAGATTGTACTGATTGAACAGTGATACCCAAAAATGCATGTCCACCTGGAATAATCTTATTTGGAAATAGAGTCACTACAGATATAATTAGTTAAGATGAAGTCACACTGGATTAGAGTGGGCCCTCGTGACTGGTGTCCTTATAAGAAGGAAAAAAAAGAGATATAGAGACAAACACAGAGGGAGTATGCCAAGTGACAATGTAAGCAGAAATGGGAATGACCTGTCTACAACCCAAGGCATGCCAAGGACTGATGGCAACCACGAGAAGCTGGAAGAGGCAAGGAAGGGTCCTCCCCTAGAGCCCTCAGAGAGAGCATGGTTCTGCTGGCACCTTGATTTTGGACTTCTAGCCTCCAGAACTGTGACAGAATAAATTTATGGAGGTTTTTGTTTGTTTTTAATTGTTGTAAAATATGCATAGCACAAAATTTAACATTCTAACCATTTTTAAATGGCAGTAAGTACATTCACATTGTTGTGCAAAAATTTCTGTTGTTTTAAGCCACCAAGTTTGTGGTACTTTATTAGAACAGCCCTAGGAAACTAATACAGAGATATGTATAGAGAAAGAGTCCTGATAATATTATTTGAATCCCTGGATCCAGCTATGCCTGAATTCCCTTGGACTCACTGATATGAGGCAATAAATATCATTTATTTGCTTCAATTATTTTTTGAGTGGGTTTCTGTCACTTCAATTAAAGGATTCCTCACTAATACAGGTGGGGCAGGTTGGTGGCACATGTTTTTATCATTCCGTAAATGAAGGTCCTGACACTGCAAGAAAAACTGCCTCATTCAGAGTTATTCCAGCCTTATACTCATCCACTTCTCTCGTGATTCCAATTCTCTCACTATGTTAGTACCCGTGTCCAGTTGGGTATTAGCAAATAATAAAATACTTTGGGATATGAGCCAACTCCAAAGACAGAAATTAAGGAGCAGCTTGCAAAATTACAGCCCAATTAGAAGAAGCCTCACTAAAATGCTGGGTAGGGGGATGTAGAAGGGAGGTGAGAATTGGGAGTAAGGGGAGTGGACGTGGCGTATCTCAGAGAACTACCCAGAAAACTCCTCCATGCACACAGCTGTTCCAAGGCAGCTCAGGTCTTACTTCTAGGGCATGAAATTGATGATGCATAGCAAACAATTAATTTCTGTTAAATACCACCTAGTTAATGAAAAATATTTTCAGGTCCGGGACAATCCCAGGAAGGATGTACTTATAAATGGCACTGATATTTAGCCAACCAACCATATCCGTTGCAACATTTGAATTTAATGGGCCTGGTTGCTTTATATTAATTAACTGCAGATTGATTGCTACCCATATTTGTTGAGATTTCATACAGGTGATTAGCCAATAATGGGAGAGCTGTTAAAACTCAGGCCATGATTGCTCTAAGAGCTAGGTGATATTACGTGGGAAATGAATAGCTGTGCTGAAGAACAGTCAAAAAGAGTAATGAAAACGAGGTTTGGATGTAGGGGAGGAAGGGTGCGAGTCACCGCCTGCAGCTAGGGCACAGCACTGATGGATGGAGAGTGGCCAAAATGGGTTATACCTGTCTGCAGTGACACTGTGGGCTCTCAGGTCTAGGTGGGACAGGTGAGATCAGAAATAGGGTAATGGCCAACTATCAGGCCACCACCGCAAGACTGTCATTCAGCCTGTGAACCAAGAGTAATGAATAGTTCCAGCTTTCCACGTAGATTGAATGGAACACGGCGTGAATACAAACAAGGTCACAGACTCAAGATGGGATATAGAGAAAGGAGTAGGTCCAAGACCAGGCTCCAAACTGAAGAGCCCAGTGACCTTGGGCAAGTCTCTCCTCTTCATTATCCACCAGCTGTAAAATGGGGCCTAATAATAGGTTTTCGTAAGGCTGGGATATTACAGGGAACGAGGAAGGCTTTGTGAATTTGAAAGCCCTAAGCCCTGGAAGACTGGTAAACTGGTTCCTAAGGGCCGGGTGGGATTGCTCCAAGCCACAGACACGGACTGCCTGCCTGAGTCTGGCCTGCCTCCTGCAGGCACGTCAGAAGCTGCTCAGTGCCCTTAAGATGCCCCAGAGAGAAAGCCCTTGCAGCTGGGTCAACACCAGTTGGTGAGATTTGTCAAAGCTGCTCCAGTCTGAAGCCTCCTGTGTGATTTGGCCCTTCTCATTACCAACTTGGCTTCGCCCACAAGGTTCGGTTCTGTCCTCCCTTGGCTCCGAGCCAGGCCCTTCTGGTTTCTGATCCACTCTGCCCCAGACTTTGGGTTTCTGGCTCCCTCCTCAGGATGGCTGACACACAGCTCAACTCTACTCTGCCCCTTGGATGAGGACCAAGTCCAATACCCAGTTTCCCACTGATAACCCAGAAGGGCCCTGAGCTCTGTTTCTGCCAAGTCCCATCCCATGGATGGACAGACTGAAGCACATGGAAAGCTTGGCCTGGATTTCTCCCTGCTGCTGGAGGGGTAGCTCCACGTTCGTCTCCTGCTGAGAATCAGAAGCTCCATCTTCTGACATGCTCTACAAAGCATACCACACATTCAATAATGATCCCAAAAGACACTAGAGGGGAGGCGATGGGAACGGGTGGTGGTGAAGGGGACTGCAACATGGCAGGGGGGTGGGGGCATAAGTAGGAGGCCCCTTGAATCGTGGGGAGCCACGTGACCACCTGCACCTCCAGATCTGAGTTACCTGCAGGATTGCAAATGTGGGAGGATAACCCACATTTCCTGACCCAGACTCTGTAACCAAGAGTATCTGTTCACTTGGCCAGTTAAAGGCTCAGAAAATGACATCCTTCTTCGCGCAGTGGTAGGTGCATGTCTGAGCCCCCTGCCCAAGTTCTCACCTTCCCAAGTCAGGTCACGTTGCCTATGTCCTCCTCTCCTCCCCAATTCCTGGGACTCTGCTCCTCCGCACCTGGGGGTATGTGAATTTTCATCAGACAGAAAGGCTCGAGTCATCAACTGTGAAATTGCTCCCTAAACACCTCCGATACCTAGTCACATGCGGTATTTAATTTACTTTTAATATTACAGATTTTTTTAAGTGCCACAAAGCTACAGTTCAGCTAAAGATGAGTTTATATTAATTCTCATTTAGAATGAATTTTTAAAAAATTACCTTGAATATCAAGCAATTCCTCTCCAGGCAGCTGCAGGCCCCCTTGTTTGATGCTGAGCAGTTTGCTATAAATTAATGCAACATTATACTCTGCTTTTAGGCGATTCTCTAGTTATTTGATGTTTGTATTCACTTGTGGATTTTAAGATCTCTACAAGGAAGGGGAAGAGAACTCACTTTATGAACACCTGTGAGCCGGGCATGGCCCTTCACAAATCCTAATCCCAACCCACAGAGGGTGTTTACTGTCCCATTTTACAGATAAGTAACTGAGGCTCAGCAAAGTTCAGTAAGTTACCCCTGGTTACAGAGGGGAACCCAGACTCAACCTAGAGATGTTTGACCCTCTCCGTTATTTCTTTGGTTTGTGCCTTGGCGCCTAAAACCATTGACACTCAATAAATGTTGGTTAAATGAGTAACTGCAAGATTTACCAGTTAGTCATCAGTTCTGTCCAACACCCTGTAAATGCCCCATTCACAAAGCTTTCAGTTTCAGGATTCTGGAGGGGAGGCAGATTCGCCACATCCTCCCACTGAACAGTGAGAACCGGGCTCTCAGTGGGGGCTTTGGGGTGCGGTGGGATCCCAGAGCGCTTCCTAAATCCTCAAAGAAAAAGTCAACGATTTTTCAATTCAACTTGCTGTCTTTGAAATGTCTGGCAATAATGAATCCTGTATAGTCTATTGGGGAATTCTCTTCTCACTGAATTCATAAAAGGGAAAAACACCCTGTGATCATTAGTCATGTTTGATAATTGAACTTGACCATTGCCTGTTTCTTACTCTGAAGGTTCACAGGAGCTGTTACTTGGAGGAGCCAGAGGCCTTGTCTGAATCGTGAAGAAACTAACTAAACCCATGCTGGGTTGAATCAGGGCTAAGGTGAGGCTCAGGACCCAGTCCAGGCTGTACTCTCTGCTAGGCTTTCAAACAGTGTCATCTGTTAGACTAGAATTGTTAATATTAATACTGTGTAGTATTAATTACTGTTTGTGTTTATACAACATGTCAGCATGAACAAAATGTTCAGTTGACACTGACCCTCCCCGCGAAAGTAGACATTATAGGGAGAATATATGGATTAATCAACACATCTGAATTCATGACTCTTCACTGGTTTGGACACATGCAGGGCGCTGTGCTAGAGGCTGAGTGGGAGAGCAGTGGAGAGATGTGCCAGATGCAGCGTTTACCCTCAAGTGGCTTAGAGTAATAGTGGGAGATAAGACACACTGCAGTGTCTCCACTAATAAACACCAGACTTGAAACGTCCGTGTCTGCACACAAACACAGATACTCTCAACACCACTGGACCCCACTGGCCACTGTCCATTCTTTTGGAGAACATGGGAGCATGGAAGTGGAGGAGAAGGCAATTGGGGCAAACAGAAAAGGTTTAGGGAAGCTGGAGCTGCCTGAGTTCCAATCATCACTATTTCTCACCTGGGCTATTCTGCCCAGCCCTGGCCTCTGGCTGCTGCATCCCCAACCTATGCTCCAGTCTGTAAACTACTGGAGTCATATCAGTGTTTCTCTGCCCAAAGTGCCCCCATCACCTACAGAATAAAGCCCAAGTCCCTCAGTATGCCCTAAAGGCTCTCTGTCATTGTCCCCTCGCTCACCAGCACTCATCTCAACTCCCCCAGTCCCCTAGGCACGTACCTTCCCTGCCATCCAGATGCCACAGGCAGTACCTTAGGCCTCTCTGTCTCTCACACTGCTGCTTCTGCTGGAATTGCCTCCTTTCCCATCTTACCACCTGGGTGAGCTCTAATCCATTTTCCCTGTGAAGGCTTCGTGCCTGCCACCAGAGTGAGAACTCCCTTGTCTGTGCCGTACACGTGCCATACTGAGCATTCATCGTTAATCTACTCTCTTGGATCGTAAGCTCCTTGAAGACAGAGCCTAGTCATTGTTTTGTTTCCAGGGCCTATTCCAGAGCCCAGCCCATAGCAACTGTTCAATAAGTGTTTGCTTAGTTGAATATGATGGTTTAAAACAGGATTTGTGGGCTGGCTTAGGCAACGGCAGCATTTATAACATTTTTTTTCTGTGAACAGAGAATATTCCAGTGAACTTTTAGAACTCATTTAAAAGTTGTAAAATGGAAAAAATACATGAATAGGACAGATCATTGCCCTGAAACTTCAGAGAAAAGACAAATTACTGTGACCTAAGGTTCTCAGAAATGGCTTTGTAAGCAATGGGACAGAATTCACTTACTATTTACTGAGTGGCTATTGTGTACCAGACTCCATGCCAGATGTTTTGTTTAAAAGATGAATAAAAGGTGGTTCCTGAAGAAGACTCCACACTCTGGTGGACCAGAGAGATAATAAGGAGACAGGTAATTAAAATGCAATGTGATAAGTGCTCTAACAGTCTATATTTAAGTTTGGAGAGAGAACGTGAAACATGGAAAAGCCTTCGGAATTGAGGATTTGTAATGTACCTACTGCTTAGGACAGATTCAACCTACTCTGCTTAAAATTTCTTTCCTTTGGTCCCCTAGGATTAGTGATCATTGCAATCCTTGGATGATATTCATTAACCGGGGCCACCATTGTTGCTTGGCCCTGATATGTAGGATCTGTGTAATTTTGATATTCACCTGATCTGGGAGTGCTGACACGAAGCAGAATGCAACCAGCCTCAGTGTTGGGATATTTAGCGCAGCCCAGGTCCCTCCAGGCTCTAGGCGCAGGCGCACAAGCTCGGAAGATGCCAAGAGTTCACCAGGAAAAGACAGAACAAGAAAGAAGGTCACTGAGTCCGTTGGTCTCACTTGGTATTTTTTCTCTCCCACCCACTCCCTGCAACAAACTCACGCAACGAATCCACTCCTCCACCCCCACCTTCCTTATCTACTTGCAAATTTGTACTTCGGTCTCAAGATCCAGCCTAAAGAATTCAAACTTAACCTTGTCAGTGTGGAAAGTCCCAGGTTTTTGAGCAGGGATCTGACATGAGAAAAGTGGTCTTCTGGGAAGAGGAGTCTGCTTGGGTGCATAGTTGGGAGACTTTGATAATAGTCTAGGCACAAAGCGATGAGAAACTAGACCGAGGCAATGGCAGCAGTGGTAGAAATGGTACCCATTCTCGGTTCTTATTACATCCTTGACTAGTAACCAAGGACTGCCTTTTGGACATTATTAAATAGACTGGGATCTCTTTAAGTTATGTTGCCTCTCCTCCTATTATAATTGCTCTTTTATTTGTCTCTACCATTAGAACAGAGGTTCCCCAAGGCCAGGCACTGGTCTGTTTTGTTTATTACTGGCTCCCCAGAGCCTAACACGAACACCACAGATGCTCAATACATATTTGTTGACGGACCCCTGACTATCTATAGCAACATTAAGGGAGTCCTGGAAAATGTCTCATTTGAAAATCACACCTAAACTGAGAGACCTAATTTTAGAGACGTTCTAAGCCCGTCATGCCCCCATCTTTATCAGTGAGCTTCGAGCCAGGCTCTCAATTAAACCAAAGTAAGGGACAATTCAGGCAAATTTGGCTTTTGCTATTTGGATTTTCTCTCCAGTGATTTTAGCCCCTTGGTCATTTGTAGATCACAAAGTTTGACAACTTGCCCCCCTGCCTGTTTTGGATGTTAATTATATTTTTGTTTCTAATGACTTTACAATTCCTGTGGGGGCTTTGGCAGGGTTCTGGCAAAGGGTCCAAGGAGCAGACTGGCAATCAGTGTGATCATCATAATTTATTTCCTGCTCAGACTCTCAGAAAGTTCACCAGTTTCCCGAATATACAAAGTCTCCTTACCAGAAAAATGAAAGAAAATAAAAAGAAAAAAGAAACCACTTGACCCACATTGGTGTCATAGCCAAGTCCCTTCAGAGATCTAAGAAACCCGCCATTTTTTTACAATGCAAATGTTAAATTTCTCCCTGCACTTACATCTGTTGCCAGTCTTCCTCTTTTTATGTGATCCGCGCCACAGAATGGCCACTGACAGACGCGTGATGGGGTTGCATACCGGGAACTGAACCCCGGCGCTGAAGAGGAGCACAGTGAGCTTTAACCACTAGGCCATCGGGGCTGGTCCAAAGTGGCCATTTTTCAATACTAGCTTCATCAATACGTATTTCTTAAGACTCCACTTCAAGACTTGTTATTCTGAGGCTGTGGAAGCAAATGTCAGAGGAATCATGTTCTGCATGATAATAACAGCCAGCGTTTACTGGTTCCTTACCACGTGCCTGCTGATTTGCAAGCATCGACGCAATTAATCATCAAAACAACACTGGGAGTTAAGTACTATTATTACCCGCATTTTACAGTCGAGGAAACTGAGGCTTGAAAAGGTTAAGTAGTTCACCTACAGTGTCCCAGCTTGTCAAACGTGACTCTGGGATTTGAATTTAGCATTGACTCCACAAAACCCCTGTCTCTCTTATATTTGGGAGTTTTCCCAGGGCCACACATTAATTGGTCAAAATGTGCAAACTTCCCTGGCTGAGGTTCACTCTTACCTAATTAACTGCTGGAAACACCACCATAAGAAATCCTCTCGTTTACTATAAACACAGGCAGGTAGGGCTCTTTGACATATCTCCTGACTAGAGCTGCGTAGCGCCCTCTGGAATGGCCCTGGCGGAAGGCAGGAGATTCACCTATAACAGTAGGTGCTCTACAATGGTAAGTGCCCTGGAGGGTGGGCTCCTGGGTGCGGGCCTTAATGAAACACTGCCTGCTTGGCCTTTGGTTTCAGAAACTAGAATTTTCGCTGTTAAGGCCCAGCTTAAATCTGCTGGGCGCTCTGCTTTATCCCATGGATATTATTGGTCACTGCCCTGCACAAAGTCTTCAATGATTCCCTACCACCTATTAAAAATGCCCATATCCTTTTTTTTTTTTTTTTTTTTTTGTGAGGAGATCAGCCCTGAGCTAACATCCGCCAATCCTCCTCCTTTTTTGCTGAGGAAGACAGCCCTGGGCTAACATCTGTGCCCATCTTCCTCCACTTTATATGGGACGCCGCCACAGCATGGCTTACCAAGCAGTGCATCGGTGCGCGCCCGGGATCCGAACCAGCGAACTCCGGGCCGCCGCAGCGGAGCGCGCGCACTTAACCGCTTGCGCCACCGGGCCAGCCCCTAAAAATGCCCATATCCTTTTTTTTTAATGAGATATAACACACACTAGGAATTTCATGAGACATACATGTCTAGGTTATAATATCATTACAACTCAACCATCCGTGTCGATCCGTGTCACCATCACCCACATCAAGTGTCTGGGTGATGATTATCAGCATCTGCTGACATCACAGAAAGATGTGTCACTCTCCTGATGGAGGTGCCCAACTCCATCTAAAAAGGATCTTGCGAAAAACATTGAACCCAAATCTGATGAAGCAAGCTCTAGAATGAACTGCCAATTTATACAAAATACAGAGGATAGAGGAACATTAAATAATCTAGAGATGCATTCAGTGAAATCCAGACTTAGGGAAACTCTGTAGGACAAATGATACTGTTTCTTCAATGACAACAACAAATTGCAAGAAAAAATGGGAGGAGGAAACAACTTAAGAGACCTATCAGCCTAGTTTGTATCCTGGTTTGAGCAAACCAACTGTAAAAAGTATTTATGAGAAAATTGGGTACTGACTGAATATTTGATGGTATTAAAGAAATTGTTTCAAGTATAATAATTGTATTGTGCTTATATTAAAAACGATTCTTTTTTGAAGTACATTCTTATGAAATGATATGCTTTCTGGGATTTGAATGGAGATGATCCAGTGGGGCTTGTAGTGGGAAGTGGGTGGCATTTTATGTGAAACCATGTGTTGAAGTTTGAGGCTGGGTGATGTACACATGGGAGGCCATTATACAACCCTCTCTACTTTTGTATATGTTTGAAAACATCTATAATAAAAAAGAAAGAAATTCTTCTTTAAAGTGCAATTCAAAGGCCACCTCAGTCAAATCAAAGGTAATCTTTTTCTCCTCAGTTAACTCCCAGCCACTTTCTTTGTTTCTGAATCACAGCACCAGTCCTCCTCATTTGTGCTTTTTTGCACTCCTACCTTCCACTCCCTCCTTCCCCACAGTTTGTCAGTTGTGGGCACGTGTTCAATAAACATCTACTGAATTAAATGGAAAGAGACTCCAGAATGCAGCAAAGATATCTGTAACAAAATCCACCAGGGAGTAACTGCTGGGGCAGAGGATCTCCTCCTTCCACATGCAGGGAGACTGAGGCCTGGAGAGGAGGCTGGGCAGGCTTAGAGTGTCACGTGTGGGCTTCTTATACATCAAAGTAGCATACTCACCATCCACCCCACAGTAAAGCGAGCCACTAGCCCCAGAAGTCCTTTCGGGAATGGGCTCCCCACTGCAGAGGTCTGGATCTCATGGACAGCAGAGCCCTTAGTGAGGCTTCCACCCAGTCTTCTCTGCGTGTCTGGCACCAGCTAGAAAGTCCTATATGTTTGAGTGAGATCAGGATGTGATAATGCTTAACAATATACACTAAATCCCCAGGAGATTAGAGATAGTTGTGACCAAACAAATTGTCATAGAACAATGGTGAGTGCTGGCAATTGCCTAGGACCATCTATAGCTTCCTGGGACTGGAGCACTCCTGCTGAGGGGATGCCTCTGCAGGCATCAGTGCATTCCAAGAATACCATTCACTGTCACCATCACTAGATCATCATCATTTCTTTTTCATTTTCCTTACGATCATCATAGTCATCATAATCTACTATTTCTCAGTGTCATTGTATGTAAATGAGCTGAGCACCGTACAGTGAAAACAGACATTTCTGGGGAGAAAACGATCTGAGAATCACAGTGAAACAGCAGCTGAATTAAGTTAGAAGTGGGTGTTATTTAAAAGCAAACATGCCATTTGGGGGCAGGTAACAGAGAACACACCTATATTTACTGGAGGGGCTACACTTAATCTCAGATCACTGTATTTTGAAAAGAAAGTGCAGCAATTGAAAATGGCGTTGAAAAAAGACATGGAAATTAGGGGAACAGCTTCTAACCCTAGGGTTACGGGGTATGTTATCCTGAAGAAAGAGAGGTTCTCCATAGGAATGCTGGTTTTTAACCATGGCCAGGTCTTCTCCATCAACTCAGAAGATAGAAAAAGAAGAAGAAGGGGGAGGAGGAGGAGGAGGAGGAGGAGGAGGAGGAGGAGGAGGAGGAGGAGGAGGAGGAGGAGGGGGAGGAGGAGAAATGGGCGGGGCCGGCCCCGTGGCTTAGCGGTTAAGTGCGTGCGCTCCACTACTGGTGGCCCAGGTTCGGATCCCGGGCACGCACCGACGCACCGCTTCTCCTGCTATGCTGAGGCCACGTCCCACATACAGCAACTAGAAGGATGTGCAACTATGACGTACAACTATCTACTGGGGCTATGGGGGGAAAAAGGAGGAGGATTGGCAATAGATGTTAGCTCAGAGCCGGTCTTCCTCAGCAAAAAGAGGAAGATTAGCCCGGATGTTAGCTCAGGGCTGATCTCCCTCACAAAAAAAAAAAAAAAAAAGAAGAAGAAATGGGCTTCATTAAGAGAGATTTCAGTTAGAAGAAAACTGTGCACTCAGGTACCTTTGGCAGAACCAGGAGACTTCCAACTAAGTCCCACCACTCGTAAATGCTGTCTCTTGCCTAAAGCTCACGTAGCACCCCCGGGAGGCACGTTCAGCCTTCCTCCTCTCGCTCCACAGGAATGCATGTGGAGTTATTTTTATAGGGACAGGTGTGATTAAGGAGCCACTTGCTGGGTTCACAGATATCAGCTCAAATCTGAGGTTTATGGCTGCCCATTCTGGTCATGGGACAGAGCAGTGGGCACACAGGATCTGGGGCTCCCGGCACCATTCTTCCACTGTCTAAGCCATCATGGACAATTTCACTTTTCACACTCTGAGTGCCGCTAAACCCAGGGTTACTCAAGGCAGGTCCACTGCCTCTCTCCCCACCCATTTCCCATAAAGAATTTTGGGTTGGAAATGGCCTTATAAATCTTTGAGTCTGACCCTTTCATTTTGCAGATAAACAAACAGGGTCACAGGACTGACCTGCCCAAGGCCACAGTGCAGGCAGGTTCCTGCTGCTGCCTAGGCTACTCCATCTCCTCCTGGGTCCATAGCCAAGGAATGGAAGATCAACTCTTAGGAAGAGTGGAGATCAGCTCAACTTCAACCACAGGCAAGAGATGAAAGAGTTTTGCAGAGCTGCAGGGTTATTCTTTCTTTCCATAACTCCCCTGGGCTTAAAAGAGTAAAAGGGATAGGCTGGCCCTGCTGGTGCGAAGGACAGAGGTCTGAACTTCTGGGAAAATGACAATGGCAAATTTTTCCTTCCTTTTCATGAAGATGGACTAAACTGGCAGAGGAGTAGGAGTTACAGCCACCTCATCCCTGCCTCATTAGTTTTTTCAGTTACTATTCATGTAGAAGGGCCTACTATGTGCTGGGCGCTGTGCTCAGCACTGCAGTAAACAAAAATAAATGAATCTCTGACTCAAGTAGCTTACAGAAGGGAGGGACATAGAGCCACACGATGCAAGCAGGTAGACACCTAGGGAACTAGGACATCGAACACTCTCAGGTTTGTGCCTGAGACCACTGGCAAGTCATAGCCTGAGGCCAACCACCTGGGCACAGCTATCTGCAGGATCGGGGCAGTCAAGTACGACCATTTTGGGCTATGAATATTGTGTCTGTTCCTACCATTTTCTTTAGTTCTTTCTCTCCTTCTCAGACTCTCAAGACTAGAATGAACCTTAGAGATCATCGAGCCCGACTATCTTCATTACATGGATGGGTAAACGGAAAGAGGGTAGTAGAGAAGCTAGATGAATGCCCATGTCAGGGTGGGGCCTGGGCTGAACACTCTCCACAGTGATCAGCCCACCCTCCCTGGGCACGGAGCATGAGCTGAGCTGCTTCTCCCTGTCCTTCCCAGATCAATGTCAAGAACACAAAGCTGATTTTTAAGCAGAAACCTGCTAAATGTGGACACGCTGAATTATTCATATTTGGGGTTATAAATAATGTATTGGGTGTTAATATCAGATTTATAAAAGCATCCACAACCCTAAGGGTGATTAGTCACTGTTATATGCTGCTCAGTGGTAACAGATTACCTGGCCCTAGTGTCCTTGACTAGCTCCTGTCCTCAGGGATGGCTCCCCTGCAGAGCGAGTGCCTTTCCCATCTTTATTAGTCTAATGCTAAGTAGCAGATGTCTGGGCTAGGAAATGGTACAACTGAGCCCCAGTTTACATTTAGCCACTAGCTCCTGACACCAGTTTCTTTATTAGGCACTCAGGAGAGGTGTGTGAGGCCTCTGACGTGCCTCCCATGTGCCACGGCAGAAAGCAAGTGCTTGACGCTGACTAGATGTCACGTGATAGTGCCCCCTGGATTCTCGGGCCTCCTGAAGTCTCTGTGCCTCACGGTTTTAGAGACTCTACCTACATGGCCTCATTTTAGGTTCACAGTTTGTAGCAAAAGCATTCTCTCCAGCCATCTTTTGCTGCTGTGTAAAGATACAGGGAAAGTGTAGGTCATTACATGAAGGTCAGGCATTGAATGCATAAAGAGGTGATTTGGGGAAATGGTAGTCTCTAACATTGTCCCAGGACTAACTTCCTTCTATGAGGATGGAACTAGAATGGAAGACACTGGTCCAAGAGATGGCAAAAGTAATCTAGTTTTTGACTTGGTGCGAGCCAGAAGAAGGGGCAAGAAGTGGTCACTAACCATCTCTAGGGTGAAAAGATAACGAGAAAGAGAAGAGGGGGAGGCACATCCTGCCTAGGGTCCCTAAGAGAGCGTCTCTGTGTCTATGCACAGAGGACAAGGCCAGGAGAAGGTCATGCCAAAGAACACTTGACTGGTAGCCAGAGCTTTTGCAGGTCCCTGTAGCCCAGACCAAACACAGTACAAAGGTCCTTCTTTTACTTGTGTCTTTAGGCTCAAAGTCCAATCTTAATCTTCGAAGTCTTATCCTTAGGGGCAAGAAGCCACGGTGTCCTTCTCTATTGGAAATGGAGTGAAGGAGCACTTGAGCTCTCCCTAGGGGCCAGAAAGAGCCTTAACAGTGTAGAGGAGACAGGCTTAAGTTAATTAGGGTCCTGCCCACTGCTGGCGTTTTGTCCCTGACTCAGGGAAGAGGAAGGGATGAGGTTTAAACTCCTAGTGCCTGGTCATGGCGACAGGAGCACCCACACTGGTCAGGAGGTCCCCTGCTGGCCACTGGAGAGGGCTCTTGGGGGCAGAACAGCCTCTCTACCCAGGCATCCCGCTAAGCGATACCCCTGGGCCCCCAAGGGAGCCCACCCAGCAAAGTGGTGTGTGTGTGTGGCAGCCTCTGTGGCATCTACTCCTAACAGTGGTGAGAAAACAATAACATTATGGCATTATTACAAGGGGGCACTGACATGTTGATGCAAATGCTCATTTCAGACAAGATTGAGAAAATGAAACGGCTCAGAAGGGAGTGGGAAGTGTCCAGGGAATAATAACTTTTAGGCTGTTGAAGAGCTTCGACAATGGATAACTTTGCTGTGATTTCATCAGCAAAACCCGATTAACTCCCGCAGAGCTATCTACCACTCAGAGGCTGGGTAGCCGGAAATGCCGCCAGCAATCTCCTGCACGCCCCTCTCACCAGCTGAGCATTAGAGTTGAGGTGGTTCCAAGGTGAGGAATGTCTACGAATGTGCATTTTATGGGGCTACCAAATCTCATAGGTGATGCCCTTACATGGTCCAGTACCCACTGGTAGACCCCCTCACAAGGGCCGGGGGGGTCAGGAGCGAGCCAGGCTGTCGGATATCACCCAGTTTGGGTTACAGGAGATGAGGCAAGAGTATTTTGGACAGATGGAGCCCAGGAGGCCTTCAAGGGAAACTGCCCTTTCCGCAACCCCCGCTCCTTAGGGGATCTGCGCTTTTCCAAGTGGCTCTGATCCCCTCCCTCTCAGCAGGAAATTGATGGGGCTGGGAAGAGGGCGCTGACCCAAGCATAGCTGCTCCTGAGCCTGCTCAGACTGAGGCCTGGCAGGAAAAGATGACCACAGCTCATCAGATTCCCTCTCGTGTTACCTCAAACTAGAGGATGTCAGAGCCTGGGCTGTAGGCAGGTGGAGCTGAGGTGGTGAGATTGGAAAGGCCATGATGGGCCAATGCAGGGCAGGCTGGAGAAGGAGCAGAACCCAGGAGGCAGCTGGAGAGAGAGATGCAGTGAGTCAGGCAGCCTTGGAGGGAGGAGGAGAGAGCAGCCACTCCCCGGATCTCACCTCCCTCGGATCTGGTCGGTTCTCACAGATGTATGTCCAGCTTCTCTCCATGTGAACCTTTGCAGTGACCACCTCCACCCTGCCTTTCTTCCACGTGATGTGAATGAGCCTGTTTCTTACAACCGAAAAATGCATCCATGGAAGAATGTGAACAGGGGAGGACAGGACCACATTTCAAACAAAGTCAGAAAACCACATTCAAACATCAAGGTCACGAACGTGGAGACATTGGAGTCGACAAGAGCAGGGTCCAGAACAGGCAAGGAAGGCCGAGGACTGAACTTCTCCAGCAATGTGTGATGATGGCCCACTTTTTTTTTCCTCCAATCTATTACAAACGGACTTTCTAATCCGTAAAATGCAATAAAAATGTTGTGGCAAAGTCAAATTGCTATGAACACTCCTAGCCACTTAACTCAGGAATCTCATTGCAGACTGGTGACACATGCACGGATGGGGGTAACGTTGCTCTAAGAGATAGTCATAGTGGAGCTGAGGGGTCAAAGCCTTATGGTTATTGGCTGCCAGCTCCATGCTGGTGGCTGAACAGAGTTGGCTCCAAGTGGTAGCTCTCAACTGGGGGTGGTATTGCCCCCTGCCCCTGCCGGAGATGCACAAGAAGAATTGTGCTGCCACAATGTGAGAAGCACTCCTGTTGAGAAACACTAGTTTGAAGCTTCAAGATCAGGGAGAATCCTATCCTCTGCAGGAGGCCCTTCAGCAATCCCACTGACAGATGACCCATCAGCTAACGTCTTTGCCCAAGAACAATGAGGATCCTGAGCCCAGGACAGGGCAGACAAAAGGATGTTGGAGAGGGAGCACTGGGCTCAGAGCCAAGTGGAGCCTGAAGAGCCCAGGGACAGAGAGATAATGTAACCTTTGACAAACTGCAGTGGCTTAAGCGTTGTCAGTTCAGACAAAACTGTCTACATCCATTTAATTAGATTTTAATTTCTCTTTACACATTTGGTTTTCAAAGATTCTATGAAGTAATTATTTCCGGTATCAACCGACTAGGAGGAACAATCTCCAACTTAGAATAAGCAGCTTAAAGAGGTTTGTCTCATCCCTCCTCAAACACGGGTCCCTTCCGGAAGCTGCTGGGTTGCATCACAGTCCTGCTGAGGCTGGGAGCTGGCTGAGATATGGACACCTGGTGGGGAGAGGGCGGGGGCAGAGGGGTGAGGGAGGAGGGAGAGAGTTCTCCTGCCTCTGTCGCTTCTGAGTCTGAGGAGATTTCAAGAGGAGAAAGAAACTCCAAATGACTCAAGGTGACCTTGATGGCACTTGGCCGATGAGTGTAGAAATATAAACAACAGCCCCTTACTCATCCTTTGGTGTTCAATAAAACCTGTCCAGGCTTGGATAAAAAGTGAGATCCCCTCGCTCTCTCTCTGGATTACCTTTTGGAAGAGTCAGTCACCTTATAACGGAACCCTTACAAATGTTTCACATGACAGGGCACATCCTTCAGTTACTTTATTTTGAACCCGAAACACTGGAGAAACCACCCCAAACAGCATCATAGGGGTCAGTTTGGATGGACTCAGTTAGGAAAAAGAAACAAGAGGCAAAGAAGTTTAATGGAGTTTAAGCTCCATTAAACTGCTGAGTGTGTAATATCACAATTTTAGCCCCATTATTATTTAGCTCTTATATATTATTTTTAGCTCCATTTATTATTGCTGAGTGTGTAACTTCACAATTGCAAGTGTGGCTGTCATTGTAAATAAGCCTTTTTAAGACTCATTTTAAGGGACAGTACAGCAAGGGGTTGGTAGGTTGTAAAATCAAGAATACGTCCACAAGAAAGATCAACATTCGAAATATCTAACAACTTCTCAGAACAAGGTACAGATCAATCAGAATTGAGTGAGGAGTAAGCCTAGTCTGTCAGCTGACAACCAGCCCTTCCCACAACACACACGGACAAAGAACTGTCCTGATGTTATACAAATGCAATTTTTACGGCATGGGATAAAATTTCCAGCGACCACATGTCACCTGTATTGAAAAATGGGTGTATTTCAATCAGTGAACAGTTGTGCAGGTGATGTGTACCAGAAACCCGTGCAGAGGTCACCAAATGTGGCTTCCGGGATGTGAAGACAAGAATATGGTGGGTGCAGGTGAGAAATTCAAATAAGGTTGTTTCATAGAATATGAGAATGGAAAAAGCAATATGTCTAAATTAATATGCTACTCTGTGTAATGCATGATTTTAAATGTATATGTGTGACTAAATAAATTAAACATCAGTAGATGTTTTGATTATGTTATCTATATTTCTAAAAGCTCACATGTCCAAGATGGCCAAAACTTTTTTTTTTTTTTGTGAGGAAGATCGGCCCTGAGCTAACATCTGCCAATCCTCTTCTTTTTATGCTGAGGAAGACTGGCCCTGGACTAACATCCATGCCCATCTTCCCCTACTTTATATGGGACGCTGCCACAGCATGGCTTGACAAGCGGTGTGTCGGTGCGCGCCCGGGATCCAAACCGGTGCACCCCAGGCCTCCACAGCAGAGCACACGCACTTAACCACTTGCGCCACCCGGCCGGCTCCCAAGTTGGCCAAAACTTGATGGGACTCCTTTCAGCTGTATTTTCTTATATGTTGGCACATATGACCTTTGATGACTGTATGGCTGAAAGAAAGAACAAAGGCGCTTTACGTGGATGTGAAAACCACCCCAAAACCAAAGTGTTAGAATCCACTGGGGAAGCTGTAAAAAATATGTTGACTTTCAGATACCTCTCTAGAACAAGAGAATCAGAATTTCTGGGGGTGGTGCTCAGACCCTGGTATTTTGGAAAGCTCTTTAACTGATTCTAAAGGGGTATTTCATACATCTACAACCACATCCTTTTTTGGAAGACATTCAGCGAAGGTTAGTGATTAAGAGCAAGGGCTCTGGATGAGTTCAAATTCTGGCTCTTCCACTAACTAGCTGTGTGACCTTGTAAAAATTACCATACCTTTCTGTGCCCCAGATTTCTCATATGTAAAATGAGAAAGAAAAAAAGAAAAGAGCACCAACTCAGTGAGCAGTTGTTATGAAAATTAATAAGTTAATACACAAACAGTCCATAGAACAGTGCCTGGCACAAAATGGGAGCTCAACTCACCCTAGCTTGTATGATCCCAGAGGTGAGTGAAGCAGATGGGCTTCCTACTGCCAGCTTGCCCACCCAGCCGTGCTGTCTGCCCTGCTGTGAGTCATCTTCTAGTATGACTTTTTTTTTTTTTGGTAAGGAAGATTGGCCCTGAGCTAACATCTGTTGCCAATCTTCCTCTTATTGCTTGAGTAAGACTGTCACTGAGCTAACATCTGTGCCAATTCTCCTCTATTTTTTGGATGTGGGATACTGCCACAGCATGGCTTGATGAACAGTGTGTAGGTCCATGCCGGGGATCCGAACCCATGAACTCTGGGCTGCCGAAGTGGAGTGCACAAACTCAACCACTATGCCACCAGGCCAGCCCTGACATCTTTTAAGAAGAAGAGACAACAAGTGGGAAACTGAAGTGGGTGTGGAGCCGGAGAACCAGGTGTATAGCTTCAGCACAATGTCACATCGCAGCACCTGTCATGCCCCTCAAGCAGGGGCTAGAAAGGGGAGGGGTTGTCTGGGGGAAAGAGAGCCAGCTAAGGCAACCACCTTAACCTCAGACATGGTGGGGCATGTTTCTTCAGAGCTTCTAAGCCCCACACCCTTTACATACTTCTGAGCAGCCATTCCTGCCATCATTGTCTCTGTCTTCAAGGGCTGTGCATCATTTCCATGTTTAGAGA
Organism: Diceros bicornis minor; assembly: GCF_020826845.1. Taxonomy (NCBI): domain Eukaryota; kingdom Metazoa; phylum Chordata; class Mammalia; order Perissodactyla; family Rhinocerotidae; genus Diceros; species Diceros bicornis. The sequence goes on from NC_080763.1 coordinate 14,831,800, forward strand.
GGCCCAAGCAGCAGCCCCCTGCATGGGTGGTGACCTTCCAGGGTTGCTTGGTGTGAAACATGGCTCCCAGGAGACTCCACAGACACAGGTTTACATGTAGGTGTGGCTTCCTAGACCGAACCATGCAAATTGAAAGGTAAGATGTGTCCTGCGGGGTCACTTCTTGTCCTGACAGCACAGCAAGAGGCTGGCTGGATAACATCCTTGTTGGGAGCACACCCGGGGGAGCTAGTCTGCTTGGATTCAGCTCCATCACTAATTAGCTGTGATATTGTGAAAGATGCTTAATGCTTTTGTTCTCGGTTTCCTCATCAGTAAAAGGGGTTTTGTGAGGATTAAATGCTTTGACATATGTGGAACATTTAGAACAATGTCTGGCACATAGTAAGTGATATACAAATATTGATTGTTATTTTCATAATTTTAAGCTGTGAAGATGTCAGTCTCCCAAGGGGCACACATTTTGTTTTTAATTCAATTTTCGTTTCCTTTCAGATCCCACTAAATCTCAAAGGACAGATCACTGCGGCATCTCATGGATGCCATGTCATGGAATGTCAATTCTGTCATGGAATTGACAGATCTATGTCAATTCCTTTTTCTGTGTTTTAATGAAGAGCTTTTAGGGACATCATTGTGTCCCAGGGTATTGTCACTCTTAGAGTGTTACCGATTCGGTAAAGTTGGAACAGAACTCACACTGTCCATTCCCGGTACATTCTCTATATATCCAAGGACTTTATCTGTCATGGTGGTAAGGACACAGTCCAGCTGTGGGGACAAGATGAAGATGCAAATGGTACAAATACAATCAACTCAAGAGACGTACAAACCGTGAGTAATGGGAGGTCAAAGAGGGTAGGGCTCCCACCTGGCGGACGGGCCATATGGAGGTGGTGATGTTCAAGGTAGCCTTTGAAGGATGATGGGTAAGGTTTCATCAGGTGGGGCTAGAGGAGTGGGAAAAAAATCATTCTAGACTTTTTAGGTAGAGGGAATAACATGAACAGAAATATAAAGATGGAAAAGTGCCAGAAGTCGTCTAATTTGATTGATGTGTAAGGTACAGTAGGGAAGAATTGGGGGATAAGGTAGATCAAGGGTTTGTCACAAAAGACCTTAGATACAAGGGTGAGCAATTTGTACTTAATTTGTCAGTCAGTGGGGAGCCATTGAGGGTTTGGGAAAGGAATGTCTAATCATAGCTGTGCTTGAGGAAGAGTAATTATTCTCATAAGATGACTCAGAAGGGAGAGAGATGGGAGGTAGGGAAACTGGAAAGGAGGTTGCCAGACTATTTCAGACAAGGATTAATGTGGGTTTAAACAGGGAGGTTATGGAGTGACAAAGTAATGGCAGAATCTAGGGGACATGATGATTGATTGTTACGGGAAAAGGAACAATCAAAGATGAAGCCAAGGTCACCAGCCTGGGGGAATAGAAGACTGATGGAGCAATTAACCAAAATAGTAAACTAAGTGGAGGAACAATTTGGGGAGGCTGGTGAATTAGGGTTGAGGTGCTAGATAGAGATGTAGGTAATATGGAGCTGGAGGACAGGAAATTAGGGCTAAATCTTTCACTAGTCCTATAGCTGTGTTATTTTCTCCTGTATCTGTAGCATCTAACTCTGTGCCTAACATGTAGCAGGTGCTTAATAAGTGAATGATCTCAACTGCAGAGTGATCTGCATGAGTATGGGAGCTGAAGCCTAAGTAAGGGAAGCTTAGCAACAAAAAGAGCGAACTTGGAGGACAGAACTACAAGAAATGTACATGCACATTTAGGGATGAAACATCTGGGGATGTGAGCCAGAGGGGAGAAGAGAGCAGAGCAGTAAAGAAGCAAGGTACTGCTGGGCTGAGGAGGTCAAGACAAAGGAGAGTTCTGAGTGTGAGGACTGGTAAATAGAACAGGTTGAAAATGCAAGAGAAGGAGAGTAGTCGTTTCCTAGCTGCCAGAACAAAGCACCACGAGCTGGAGGGCTTAACACAGAAATTTATTCTCTCATGGTTCTGGAAGTTAGAAGTCCAAAATCAAGGTGTTGGCAGGGCCATGCTCTCTCTGAAGCCTCTGGAGAGGATTCTTCCTTGCCTCTTCCTAGCTTCTGCTGTCCTCAGGCGTTCCCTGCCTTGTAGCAGCATAACTCCAGTCTCTGCCTTTGTCTCCACATGAGTGCCTTCTCCCTGTGTGTCTCTGAGTCTTCACATGTTGTTCTCTTATAAGGACACCATTCATATTAGATTAAGGGCCTGCTCTACTCCAGTATGACCTCATATTAGCTAATTATACCTGCAAATTAGGTCACATTCTGAGGTACTGGGGGTTAGGACTTCAACGTATCTTTTTGGGGAACATAATTCAACCCATAACAAGGACCAAGCACAGACTGTTAGATTTGACAATTAGGAGGTGGTTGGTAAGGTTTGCGAGAATGCCATCTGGCCCAAAAAGTGGGGAAAGAAACCAGAAGCAGGGGGGTAATGAGGGAAGGGTGGCAGGAAAACAACCGGCGTGGCAGCGAGTGGAAGGTGAGAGGGGGGCACACAGCGCATCTGTCCAGACGTCTCTTCTGTGTGTGGTTTTTCCTTTTCTGCAGGTTCAGGGGATGGTGGCTGGCTCTGTGGAAGGTTTTGGCTTCCTGCAGCAGCACGTGCTGCCTGGCAGGGCTGCGGGGCTTCACATCAGAGCCTCTTTACTCAGGATTTTGCGGCCAAATCTGGTTCCCATTTTGGTTCAACTTTTCTTCTTGTGAAACCAGATCGCCTGGCTGTGACACAGGTATTTGTAGTTGGGGTTCCTTCATCTCTGGAGCCCCACTCCTGAAATGAGGGCAAGAACATCTGTCTGACTTGGTCCCACTTTCAAGTGGAAAAAGAACTTCGTAATAAGGCAGTGGAGAAGAACATAATAACCACCAGAATGTACGGCTGTATGAGTTAAACACAAAATGATTAACAAGCATGAGTTTGTAGATATCTTAATTAATTCAAGATCAGCAATGGAAAACTATGACTCACTCAAGACAACAAGGAGGCCGTATTGATAATTCCTCCCCCAAATTACACGAATTCTGTGCACCGACCCAGCTATCCGTGTATTCACAGGCTCAATCGGAGCTTCACCCACATCCCCAAGTGTGTGCGGCAGCAGCCAGACTCCTTGTTGGTGTCTTGGACTACAGTCCTCAGGAAACTCCACAAACTGCTCATTTTAGTTCATAAATATCCAACTTCGGCTTTTTGACAGTTTTTAATTGCATAGTTGGTAGGTTATTAAGAACTAGCTCATATTCATACACAAAAATGCACCTGGTGTAGTGACCGACACATAACTTTGTCAGCAAATGGTTCTTGTTCATATTAACAGACTGACATGAGTTCAAGAGGGCTGGCTGGGAAACAAAATCATGTGGTCAGCTCTGAGGGAACTCAGAGCTTCCTCTGACCACTAAGGTTTTCTTACGGGATTAAACTAGTTGTTCCCAGCTCTGGTAGTCCCTAGAATGGATGATCTCCTAGGACACCTCTTAATAGACTTCTGGTAAGCCCAGCCCATGTGTTAGTCAGACATGGCTTACTCAGGCTTTGGACCCAGCTGGGCCTTCCCACCCCAGCTGTGCTTCCAGTGGATTGGGGATCTTCTGAATAGTGGAGATAGGGATAGGGCAGGGGGAAGTGGGGAAAGGAGGGCACAGGAGTCTCCCGCCTCAGCAAACCTTACTCAATGGCTCAGCATCTGAGAATTTCCCCCCTGCTTTGTAAAAGTGACTTCCCCAAGAGAAGCTACACGTGGAGTCATCTAGAAGAGTTGGGTGTTGCCTAGTGAGACAGCTGTTTTTCTAGATAACCATTCAGTAAAGCGAAGAGGAGGCTACCCTTTGAAAACATTCCCCAGTGGATCTTTTGGAAGATGAAGAAGAGATGTCTGAACTCTCAGCCTAAAGAAAAACTGAACCACTATCTGGAGGACCACTCCATTTCTCTTCCTTTCCTCTCCATATATGCTGGGCCCTTTAATATTTTGTGAAGCCAAATTTTTTGAGATTATGAAGGCAGCAAGCAGCAAGATTTATTCTAGTGCTTAGAAGAGGACTCCTACGTGATCTATGACCCGGCTGTGGCAGCCTCAGACCCCAGGTGGATCTGCTGCAACCCTCTGCTCCTTCTCCTGCAGACTGGACTCATTCTGCAAGGAGAGGCCCCAAGAAATTCACCAAGGCTGCACCAAGGATCTTTGAAACCAAGATTCTTCAGTTCAGCTGGGATCATGGAGGAATTACAACTTAATTGTTGAGTTTGAGTGAGGCGACCAGGTAGCCAACCAGTAGACGCATGTTTATTGGGTGCAAACACCTCCTCTGCCTCCAGCTTTGTTTAGTTTGCATCTGGAATCTGTTTCTGCTGTGAAAGAAAGAGCCCTTCAAGCGACTTATTTTTGTTCCTTCTTCTGGCCCAGTGTACTAGGTGAAGTGGAATATGAGAATCATGAGACAAGCGCCCATTTTCAACCCTCATGTGGTCTGTTGGCTTCGTACAGGATCCTCTTTCCATTCTCTGTTAGGATTCAAACAAACAATCTGTACATTTCCTCTTGCCTTGTCAGAAGACCTTATGCTTTGAGTTGATTTTGCCCTGTTGGTGATGAGTTGTTTGGGGCCATCCAGGTGTTAGTGTATTTGTGAGTTCTGAGTCATTTCTGGAAGACGGCAGCTCCCTCTTGGAGGTATTGTTCACAATCATTGGAAAATTTCTATGTCAGGGTGACGGGGCCATACATGATGTGAGCCTATGACCTGGCCTAGAGTCCTAGACCCACCACAGCAGAGATACGCTCTTTCACATTGCCCAGTCCTTTTGCAGCTGAACAGAGCCAACTGGTCACTAGCCTGTGAGTGGAAGTGATGTTTGTCACAAGTGGGCCAAAGCATTTAAAAGCTAGTGTTTGACCCTCAAGTTTCTCTTATGCTTGCTGAAAGATCTTGGAGGCCTTGTCTTCTAGATGGTACAACTATAATGACAGAGCTTCCATCAGGCTGGATCTTTGGTAGGGAACTGCCCTGGTAAGCCCTAAGAACAGCAGTGGATTTTGCATGAGAGAGAAATAAACTTTGTCTTTTTTGTTTTCTTTTTTTTGTGAGGAAGATCAGCCCTGTGCTAACATCTGCCAATCCTCCTCTTTTTTTGCTGAGGAATACTGGCCCTGGGCTAACATCTGTGCCCATCTTCCTCCACTTTATACGGGATGCTGCCACAGCATGGCCTGACAAGCGGTGTGTCGGTGCGCGCCCAGGATCCGAACCCGTGAACCCTGGGCCGCCGAAGCGGAGCGCGTGCACTTAACTGCTTGCGCTACCGGGCCAGCCCCAACTTTAAGTTTTAAACCACTGAGATTCTCAGTTTGTTACTGCAACTTAGCCTAAACCATTCTGACTACATATTCACTAAAAGTTTAGAGTTTGAAGAACTTTCAAGATTGGTCTAAACTCATCAATTTATATGTAAGGAAACTAAGGCCCAGAAAAATGAGGTGACTTACACAAGGTCACAGGGAGAGAGTTAGAAAGCTAAAACTGGGATTTCCCATGTAGTTCTCTCCACTATCACAGAGCACCTTTGTGCCGATTTGTATACAACCTGATTCTAATATTCTCAACCTGACTTCTCAGTTAACCGCAAATTCTTGATTAACTGAAAAATAGACACTAGTGGGCCAAGTATTTGTCTCTTGTTTTTTGACAAAATCACTATTTCACCAATGATCTTAGCTGTTCTGCCCTAATTTCAGAGAAAACAAGTGGGTGCTGCTAGACTCTATACGCGCATAATTTCCTTGTAATGTATAGCCTGATGTAAATTCTGGGGTGGGAGTGGTTAAGACATCTGGGAAGCTTGGATTCTGAATATATCTCAATAGCTCTCTGTTCTCACTAGCCAGCTATCTAATCCCGATGTGTGTGTGTGCGCATGCATGTGTGTGTATAGAGGTATTAGTTGCTCAGAGTCCTGACGTGTGGTAGCAAAAATCAAATTCTGGATGAAATGTGAGGGGGATACCAGCTCAAGTCAGACTATCATATCCAAAGCAAGTAATCAAATCATGAGTACTCTATTTCCTAGATCTGCTACAGTTACCTGTGGAGGCAGGTGGATGCCCATTCAAAATTTGGTTCAGATACCAAGACTGATGATGGCCCCCACACACTAAGAGAGTATTTAAAGGTTTGGGTTACATGACTGAGGTCTCTGAGGAGAACAGGTAGGCCGCTCAAACAGGTCTGAAATGGCTGAGAGAGCAAGGAAAGGAGACTGGCTCAGGTTTTCACTGTGGTCGGGGAGTAGGGCCAGCGTGTGAGTTCCCTCACAGACATGGGCTTGCTTGGTTTGAGTCTCCCGGCCTCGCCAAAGGAAGGAGCACCCACCTTTCTTATCAGATGCTGTAGACACAAGGGGAAGAGGAAAAGGGGAGGCTTAAAAGCTGTCGGCAGTCAAACATCAAAAAATGGAGTCAGACTCCTCATTACGCATCCCTTTGCCATACCAATGGCCTCTCCGCTGGTATGAGATGGCAGCCCAGCTTTCTACCTTTCAAGTGTGACTCATATATTTCTTTACCTTCCCACCCAGTGCCCCACTGCTCCCCAGCAAATCTTGTCCCCTTGTGGTCTTCTCTCCAAGTTCAACTCGAGTCTTGTTCTTCCTTGCCTGCCAGCCTGGGTCCTGCCCTTTCTCTCCTCCCAAGGCATCACCAGCATGGTACCTAATGTGCTGACCTCACTTTGGAGACAGTAGTTAATGGGGAGAGCCCTTCCTGTTAATCATAAGGTGGCAATGATTAGGAGAAAGTAAGGATTTTATTTTTTGAGGATTAAAAAAAAAGGAAATTAGAAAAGTAGAAAAAGAATGAGGAGTGCAGGGGGGAAGGGAAGAGGCTCTAAGAAAGGAGACAGAATTAGACTGCATCCTCTCATTCTGATTGCAAGTGATAAAACATCTCTGCTGTACAACGAGAATTCTGCTTCTCTTGGGCCATTCTATCTGGCACCTTCATGATGAAGCCTGGAGGAAGACGATGGAGTACCAGCCAGCGGATGTTAAATTCCTACGACTCTTCAGTCTCTTATCCCTATGACTCTGATTTGGTTCCTTGTCTAAAGGAAGCTGTTGATGGCTAAGCTTTTTTATTCCTCACAGAAACAAACTCACAAAACTCTCCCCTACTGAGGGCTTTAATTGGCCTTCTCTTTTGTGTGTATATGTGAAGACATTTTACTGTCTTCTTTGTAAATAGTTTCCTTTTCTCTGGAGTGGAGAGATGGCCTCAAGCTTTATAATGGATTTTACATGCAGAGAAGGGAAAGAAAATGATCTTGCAAGACTCTTTTCTCTGTTGGCTTGCGACACAAAGACACATTCTCCTCAGCCCAAGCATCTTACGAAGCTAAAATTGGCTGCTTCATCAAATGGAGGAGAGACGAGCTGAAAGAAGTAGGGGGAGGCGCTAAAGTCATCAGGTCCCTAGCTGATTTTCTCATTTTAAGACTTACTCTTTTCTTCGTATTTACCCTTGTCCTATCACCGTTTCTACTTCTGTGGGATTTACCCTTTCCTTCATGTCCCCTTTAGCTTCATTATTTTTATGTCTAGAATAGGAGAGCTGAGTTCATCTGTCTTCAGATCTTATGTTCCCATTTGGATTCTGATAACCTGGTGAGGGAGGGTTAGGAAATAATCCCTCCATTGGCATAATTACAGCATGTCATGTTGCTCTTAAAAGACACACACACACAATTATTCAAAACTTGACTCTGGCTGAAAATATCTCTCTGGGCATCAAGTGATAGTCACAAGGATAGCAGGCATGAGTAGGATAGGTCGTCTTAGAAGTCAGAGAGAGGTTTGGTATCAAAACGGTATTAAAGGCAGAGTTTAGCCCGAGGGCCAGGAGTACTTGAAGCCTGTCCACGTTAACTACTTCTCCCTGCAGGTGAGGTCTGCAAGGGAGATGTAAGCCCAGGACAATGGCTGGCCAAGCAGATACTTCATGACAGCTGGGGCTGTTGTTTTAGGACCCAGGACCAGACTTGAGGGAGCTGGATTAGGTCCTGGAGTATCTCGTTTGTCCTATGCTAGAGAGTTAAATGACCTGTTACGCCCCAAACCATACCTATCAGCACCAGAGAAGATGGAACCAGAGAAAGGGCAAGGAAAAGCCAAATCAATGTCCTGGAATCCGGCCAATCAGACCTGTGTGCTCCTCCTCAGGGGGTAAAGAGGAATTGAAAGTGGTCCCAGATGCCTTCTCCATGAAGACCAGAAAAGAAGCATCTTGAAAGCTTGGTGTCTAAAGGGAAAAAACTAGTCACTCTTTTCATCAAAGCCTTCAGCCACTTCTTGTCCCCCTGTGCCCCTTCCCCTAATCTAACTCTAAGATTGGGCTTCAAATCTAACATTTAATCCAAGCCCTCTCACTTCTTAGAATAATTCAGTATATTAATTGCTTCCAGACCCACCCCTATGATTTCTTGTCCTGCTACATCCTCCCTTCATTTCAAAGAGAATTTTTTCTCTAAGAAACCTCCCCAAATCTCCCAGGAGGTATCTATATCGTCCTTACCCCTTTGAAGCCAGGTACCTGAGGGTTACTGTAGCTATTCAACAAGAACGTGATTGCCTTTCAACCTTGTTCCCAACACAAACATAGATGAATCTTGTCAATTTGCTGTTTTCTTGTTTAACTTGAGGGGTGACTCAGGGGTCCTGAGGATTTGTGAGCTTGTTTTGCAGAAGAAAGAGAAAGCCTTCGGAAAGGTTGTGGTCACCGGATGGCCGGCACCCAACTGCTGTTGACATTCAGAAGTCAGATTGCCCAGGGGCTTATCAGGAGTGACCCCTTTGTATCTCCGAAGCTCCTCCTACCAAGCCTCTTAGCTCCATAAAACCTCTTGCTTTCTGCTCTTGTGAAGGCGGATTTGAGAGAATCTATCCTCCCACCGTCTCGTTTTGGCCAACTTGAATAAACTTTTCTCAATCTCCAAGCACCAACGTCTCAGTGTTTAGCTTGCTGAGCATCAGGCACACGAACTTGCGATTAAGAGGTTCCATATCACCCCCATTTATATATTTCTTCAGGATCTACATATGTTGAGCCACATTCACTACGGGTCATGCTCACATTCTATTTCCTACCATAACCCTCCACCCCCATGTGGGAAGGAGTGGCATCTGCTCTGTGTTCTGCAGCCCTGTCTCTATTGCTCATGTATTAGTCAATTGTCACTAGGCTATGCTGTGGTAACAAATATCCCCAACGTCTCAATGTCCCATAACAACCAATGCTTATTTTTCCCTCCTGTACATGTCAGCTGCAAGCCCTGCTTATGTTTTCTTCATTCTGGGAGCCAGGATGAAGGAGCATCCCCTAATAGAGACTTGTGACAGAGGGAAAGGAACCATGCAAAGGCTCCTGAAACTTCTGCTTGGAAGTGGCTTGTGGCATGTTACAAGTGCTCAAGCTCTATTGGCCAAAAAAGTCATATGGCCAATTCCAGTGTCAACAGGGTGGGAAACTACAATCCTTTTATAGGAAGAGGAGAGTGAATAATTGGGATCAGTAAATCTCAGTTCAGGACTAGGGTTGGACAGTTAGGTGCCTTTTGAATGACAACCTACTGGTAAGCCCAGTAATTGCCATCAGCAAGATGTTGATTATTTCTCACTGGAAGACTGGTCTAAAGCTCACCTTTTATAACTGGAGATATGTTCTTCTGTTGAGATTCTACGAAATGTATGATATATTGCCTGGTCCTCTTAAACAAATGCTCGTACACACAATGTAACTTTTTTTCGGAGATTTGGGGTCATAATTATGACCATCAATTTGGGCTTTGTTACAATATAGTGATTATAGGGACTACTAATAAGTAGAGGGCTGTGTGCCTCTGCCTGGTCCCAGGCCACTGTACTTTTGGAGCTCAAGACTCCATCTTATAATTTTTCTGTGTTTTCCCATAATACTAGGCTGCCAGTTGTAATATCTTGATAATGAGAGAAATCTTCCTCTGGCCCTTGTTAGTAGCATCAGTATCATCTGGGAACTTGCTAGAAATTCAGAATCTGGGCTCCACCCCAGGCCTTCTCCATCTGATTCTGCATTTTAATAAGTGCCCCAGGTGCTGAAAATGCATATTAACATTGGAGAAGCAGCCCAGTGGTTCTCAACCTTGGCTGTACAACCTTGAATGCTCACCTGGGGAACATTACAAATACTGATGCCTGGGCCCGAGCACTTTGACATAATTGGTCTGGGGCATGGTGAGGGCACTGTGGGGCTAAGAGCTCCCCAGGTGATTCTAATGTGCAGCCAGGGCTGAAAACCACTGCTGTCTGGTGACTTGCTCCTAGTTGCTTGAACCTGCTGGTTCAGCGATCAGTGAAGCAAATTTATTCACAATTGTGCAACTGTGTTACTGACCATTAGCATCAAATGGGCTCCCAACAGGGGCCAGAGGAGCCTGGCCTTACAGAAATAATAACAGCCCCAGTTATTAAGGAGCTTCTATGGACTGGGAACATTGTCTCTTATTCTCACCGTAACCTGTTACCCTTTTTAAATTTAAATTTAATTTTAAATTAAATCTAAGAAAGTGAGTCTCAAAGAAGTTGAGCAACTTTTCCAAGGCCACACAACTCCTAAGTATTAGAAGTCAGATTTGAATTCATTTCTGCTTTCAAAGGCAGGGACTTTTACTTCCAAACCCAGGGAAATTTTGCTCCCAACCTGTGTGAACTATGAGGATTGGACCTTGGAACACCTACTTTGGCTGCTCATGGGCCCTTGTCACTGTCTTCCAGAGGCTGAGTTGAGGGTCTAATTGGGCAAGGTTACCAGGTAAGAGATCACACCCCCACTTAAGTGACTATATATGACTCCTAACAGTTTCTCAAAGTGTGCCATTTCACAGAGGGGTGAATTGGATCACCAGGAGAGCAGTTACCTGGTTCTAACAGTAACACGGTAGAAGCTGATCAGTGCAGGGAAACTGCATGACTCCCCCGGAGAGGGAGGAATCATGCCTGGATGGAAGCATGCTTCCCATGTCAACTTCCTAACAATAGTGAGGACGTTACAGTGCCAGGCAAACTGGTGGCACTCTCTCATGTGATCTTCACCACATCCTATTGAATTTGATGTTAATTTTGCCCATTTTATACATGTGGAAATGGAGGCTGGGAAGTAAATTTATCCAATATTAGACAGTTAATGAAGAGCAGAGCTAACTTGGAAATCTGGTTCAAAGCCTGTGCTCTCTCACCTACATTTCAGGACTTCTTAATTTCTTAAATGCATTATCCTGCCAGCTGGGTCCCATCTGGGTCACCAGGTTTGGGACAAATTACTCAACATCACTTGACTGGGGTAAGGAATAGATTTTTATAGGAAAGGGAAGAGCTTCAGGTAAACAAGAGGAGAGAAAGAACAGGCTTCCCTCAACCTTCAACCCACCAGAGAGGTATTGGTGCCAGGGCATCTGGCTTCTCACCATTTCTGCCTTTTCACGGATCAAGGGTGAGAAGTGACCTTGTTAATTGGAGAAGAGACAGGCAATGCAGTCTGGGTTGGAAGTGCAGCTGTTTACAGAAGTTGTCTTGGAATCCAGCCGCCCAAAAGGTGAAAACTTGGGGCTATTGGGATATCCCAGAACCCCCTTCTGGTGCAAAAAAGCCCCTAGTGCCATGGGAAGGTGAGCTTAGGGTCAGGCCCTCCCTTGGGGAGAAGCAACACCCATCCCAGCATAGCTAGCTTACTATCTGCGCTACCCAGAAGAAGCTCCCAGGGCCAATATGGGAGAGGGCACCTGGGAGAATTCCTGAAATCCGGGTCATAAATAGCGATATGGGCAAGGAGCACTGGATGTGCCCTGCAATCAATGGAGGTAACTGGCTGTAAGGACAGACGGGGAGGACACAGCCCTGAGACATAATTCTGCCTCCTCCCTATTTTGGGCCTCCCATTTCAGCTGTCTACTCTGCCTGGTTGGTGGGGGTGGCAAGGGCCAAGTTAGGCAAAAAATAAGCTGATCTCAGACTGGAAAGGTTAAGGAGGAGGGGTTACATTTGCTGAGAGTGAAGAGGGGATTCGAAACTGGTAAAATTTTCAAACATCACTATCTAATATTTTTGCTCCTTCTAAATTTCAGTGTCCTGGGTAAAGCCCTCATTTCTTTGAACAAACGGATTTCAGGTGGGTTTCCCCCCCTCTTCCTCTTTTCTTATGAACCTACCAATAAATATGTACCCATAATTTATTCATCTCCTATCCTTTCTTACTCTTAACCCTCACCCCTACCAGCCCAAGAAATATTTAACTTACTAATATTTTTCCCCAAATTTTTCATCTATGACATGAATCCTATCTTGTTTCCCAAGGCCTAGGCTTTTAAAACTCAGAAGTCTGAAACAGTCCTTGTTTTTCCCCTTTCTATTTTCTGCTATTACATCTCTTTTCCAAGAAAATGAATGTTGAATGGCCTGGCTGCCTGAGTATAGGGGTGTTAGAGTCCACTGGATGATAGGAGATAGGGGAAAAGATCATCAGTTAATATTTCAAAAGTATTATATTTATAAAATTTATAAAATTAAATTCACTCTTTCTTTGATCCCCAGTACTATCATAGGCCACTTGTTAGGTGTTAGTATGAGCAAGGAGATGAGTCTACTAGTGAGGAGATCCTTCTGCTAGCACAAATCAGCATGAACCCTATGGAGGCCCTGGTCTGGAGAAAAAGACTACCAGTGTGTAATTCTCCCTGTCTGGATTCTCACGTCCTAGGCTCCGGTGTCTGTTCAAGTCAAAGACCCAATGAAGTGAGAGAGAATGACCCCAAGAGCATCAGGGTACAACTGGGGACATTATCCCTTGGAGTACAGGCCCTATAGCCCTAGAGAAGAAAATTCCTTCCTGAGATGCATTCCGTGAATTTAGAGAATCCTTGCTTCATCTCTGCTGACTGGTTCAAGAGAAACAGACATTGCTCCCTATTTTGTAGACACATTTCTTGACTGCTCTCATGGTATATTCTTCTTAGCAGTACACTCCTCTTTCCTTTCCTTTTGTAATCCCTCCTGACTTCAGTGGGGGTGGGCATGTGGCCACAGAAGAAGAAGAAAAAGAAAAGGACTATATTCACATAGCAAAGGGTGCACTGATGACTTGAAAAGCTTGGGAGACTTGGAGTATGCATTTCCTCTCTGCTGCTAAGTGAATGAATTATTGAGATAAAAATAACATTCCCATTTGCCCATTCTTCAGTTTGCTCTTGGGGTTGTAGCCATGGGCCCTCCAGGACCAGTTCAACTGACCCCCATCTCTTATCAACAGAGTGATTAAGAATTGCCTTTCAGAAAATGTGCAAAGTTACATAGCCAGAGCATGCATAGAGGAAATCTTGACCTAAAATGACCACAGAACCAAAGATCCTCCTTCCCACAGAACCCAAGGACTGGGACACAGCCAGAACTTCAAAGTCGGACTCTTATCAGAAACGAAGGTTCCCTCACTCAGGAAGACGTGGTGTTAAAATTCCTTCCCCACATCATCAAAAATGTTTAGAACCCTATCATAAAAGTTTAGAACCTCATCATAAATGTTTAGAACCTTGTCATAAATGTTTAAAACCTTACCTTAAATGCTTGAAGCCCGCCAATCAAATCCTGTCCTGCCAGCATTTCTGCGTGCCAGCCTGTTCTCTCTAACTGCTTAAATTTTCCCTCAAATCCTGAATTGGAGAGACAGATCTGAGGGCACATGCCTTCTGTCTCCCTGCAGGTTTATCTTGTGGAATAAAGCTGACCTCTTTTCCCAAAGGCCGATGCTGTAATTAATTGGCCATTTATGTGCATCAAACAGGAGAACTCCAATTTTTTGTGGTTATAGGGTAGGGGCTAATAGAAAAATGAGAGAAAAATAGGGGCGGAGTATGGCATGTTCATCCGAGGGGGGATGCTTTGTAGCTCTGGAACTCTTGAACCATTTTCTCACAGACAAAGGGAATTTGTAATCTCCCCAACCAGCTACTCCTCTTCCTGCAATTCAAATGTTAATCAATGGTGTAAACGTCCACCCAACAGCCCGAGGTTGAAACCTCAAATCATCCCTTCTTCTCCCTCGCCCACATCTCACACACCCACCTGGACAACAAATCGTGTGGATTCTAGCCCCTGTACTGAAATCTCAAGAATCTATTCCCTCCAGTCTGGACTCGCTGTCCCTGCCTTCGTTTCGAATAGGAACTTTCCTCTGTAGGGTGCCAGTTTATCTTAAATAGTTCCCTGCCTTACACTTATCTTGTTCTCCAAGCCACGTTGTCACAGACTTTTCTTTCTAAAACACATCTACTTGTATCACTCCTTTGCTTACAAACTTTTACTTCATCCCCATTCCCTACAAGGTAAAGTAAATCCCTTTTCATAGGCTGACTCCTGGACCCAGTTCTAATGTCAATTCCTGGGGTACCTCCCCTTACACCCCTTCAGGCTGGCTCTGAACTCCCAGAACAGATTACTCAAACTCTATTCTTTCCTGCATCATAATTTTTATTTAAATGTGTTTCCTCTACTAGACAGAAGCTCTTAAGGGCATGGACTGTGCTAGATACATAGTGGGTATTTGGTTAAGTTTGAATGATTGATTGAGTCTATATCACAACCTGAGTTCCAAAGACTCAAGGAATTTTTTTCCTTTCTTTTTTTTGAGATTGGCAGTTTGTGCTTAGGCAGTCCCCACTGCTTCCTTTCCTACTTTCCCTTATTATAATCTCTGATTATTTTTTCTTTTGAAAGTTTGTTTTATTGAGATACAAAAGTTTTGACAAAGCAATACGGTCATGAAAGCCACACTCCATCAAGCCGAAGAAAATCGCCATCACACAGGATAGTTCCCTGAAGCTCCTTCCAGCAATCTCTGCTCCACCCCTCCTCCAGGGCACCCACGCCATTCTGATTTCTAAATACCATAGGGTAATTTGCCAGTTTTAGAATTTTACATGTGCTCTCTCTGTTTGGCTTCTTTTGCTCACTATAATGCTTTAAAGATTGATCCATGCTGTTGATCAGTAGTTTGTTTCTTTTTATTGCAGAATATATTACCGTATGAATATACTACAGTTTCTTTATCCATTCTCCTGTTGATGGGCCTCTGGGTTGTTGCCAGTTTGGAGCCATTGTGAATAAACTTGTCATAAACATTCTTGTACAATTTTTTTTGTGGACATATGTTTTAATTTCTCTTGGGTAAACACAAAGAAGTAGAATTTCTGGGTCATAGATAGGTGTATGATTAGAAACTGCCAAACAGTTTTCCAAGGTGGTTGAACCATATTAAATTCCCATCAATGATGTTTCAGAGTTCCAGTTGCTCCAAATCTTTGCCATCATTTTGTGTTTTCAGCCTTTTGAATTTCAGCCATGGTGGAAGCAGTATCTCATTGGGGTTTCAATTTGTATTGCCTTGATGACTAAGAACATTGAACATTTTTTCATGTTGTTATGGATGTCTTCCCTTGTGAAGTGTCTATTCATGTCTTTTGCCCATTTTTCAAAAACTGGGTTGTCTTTTTATCTTTGAATTGCAGGAGCTCTTAAATATTTTGGATAAAAGTCCTTTATCAAACATATGCATTGTGAATATTTTATCCCAATCTGTGCCTTGCTTTTTCATTGTCTTAATGGTATTTTTTATGAGCAAAAGTTTTTAATTTTGATGAATTCCAATATCTCAATTTTTTATGATTTTTTTTTCTTTGCCTAAAAAGATTTGTTTATCCCAAGTCAAGAAGTTCCATGTTTTCTTCTAGAAGTTTTATGATTTCAGCCTTTATGTTTAGGTTTATGATCTATCAAAAGGGTTTTTGTATATGATGTGGAGTAGGAAGTCAAGATTCATTTTTCTACATGAAAATCCAGTTGTTGCAATACCATTTATTAGAGAAGAATTTCATTTTTCTCCATTGAAATGTTTTGACATCTTTATTAAAAATGAATTGACCATAGAGCCAGCCCTGATGGCCTAGTGGTTAAAGTTTGGTGCTCACTGCTTCAGTGGCCCAGGTTCATTTCCTGGTCATGGAACCACACCACCCATCTGTCAGTTGCCATGCTATAGTGGTGGCTCACATAGAAGAACTGGAACAACCTACAACTAGAATATATAACCATGTACGGGGGCTTTGGGGAGCAGAAGCAAACAAACAAAAAAATCAATTGACCATATAAGTGTGAGTCTATTTATGGACTCTTGACTCTGTTCCACTGATATATTTATCTATCCTTACACCAACATTACACCTATTTGATTATTGTAACTTTATACTAAATTTTGAAATCAGGTAGTGTAAATTTCTCCAATGTTGTTCTTCTGTTGCAAGATTATTATGCTATTCTCGATTTTTGCATTTCCATACAAATTTTTAAATGGACTTATCAATTTTTGCAAATAAATTACCTGGTGGAATTCTGATTGGGATTGCATTGAATCTAGAGATCAATTTGGGAAAAACTGACTTTTTAACAATATTCGTTTTCAAAACCATGGACATTGCATATCTCCTTTTTTTTTTTTGTCTGCTTTAATTTCTCTCAGTAATGTTTTGTCTAGTTTTATATTTGCTTCTGGTGGGAGGGCATGATAGTCATTGCTCCATCATGGCTGGAGCTGGAAAAAAATGACTAATTATTATTCTTCAGGTTTAAACTCTTCTCTTGGATTTACCACTCACAGTGGCTTCACCAATTTCTACTGAAATGCAATCAGTCTGCAAAGAGAATTTCATTCAGAGAAGTAGGTCTGTCAGGGGACTTAGCAAACCTTGCTCTACTCAGAAGAAAGGTTAGAGTCTATTAGTTTAACTTTAATGTTGAGATAGTGTTTGCTATGGGCCATGATCCTAGCTATAGTAACCCCACAGTGGTCATTTCTGAAGGAGAAAATTTCCTCCAGCCCTTGGACAATGTACCCCATTTGGACAAGTATTTTGATTGGAGTCCTGGTGTTTCCCTCTTGATACCTTAGATTTACTGGTATTTCTCCCCTTTGATCCCCAAAGTTTCCCTCTAAGTGTGACCTGCCAAAGTGACCTTTTAAAATGTAAATCAGATCATACACACCTAGGGTTAAAATTCTCCTGTGGCTTCTGTTTCAGTTATCTATTGTTATATAACAAATTGTCTCAAAACTTAGCGACTTAAAATGACTATTTATTATTTGTCATAATTCTGTAGGTCAGTAATTTAGGTTGGGCTCAACTGGGCAGTTCTTCTGTTAAAATTGCCTGGCCTCACACATGTGGCTGCAGCCATTTGCTTCTTCACAGGGGCGCATAAGTCTAAATTCCACCTATTCACAAGTCTGTGGCTTTGGTGCTGGTTATTGGCCAGGCCTTGTTCTCCATATGGTCCTTCCCATTTAGTAGTGCAGCCTGGGATTTTGTACATGCCGGCAGAAGCATTCCAAGCAGGTGAAGGTGGAAGCTACAGGACTTCTTGAGGCTGAGCCTTTGGAACTAACACATCACTTCTGCCACATTCTAAAGTCAAAGCAAGTCACAAGGCCAGTCCAGATTACAGAGATGGGAAAATATAATCCAACCCTTGAAGAAAGGAGCAGCAAAACATTGTGCCCTCATTTTTCAGTTTCCCACAGCTTCCTACTGCACTTAGCATGAAGTTCAAATTACCTACTGGTCTAGGTCCTGCCTCCCTCTCTCAATTAACCTACTGCTGCTCTCTCCTTGACTCGCTACAAACAGTCCCTCTCACTTTATGGCTTTCATATTTGCTGTTCCCTCTGCCTGGAATGCTCTTCGCTCAGATCTTTGCAAGGCTGAATTCCATTTTGTCTTTAAGTTCAAGTATCAGCTCCTCAAAGAGGCTTTCCCTGAACACTTCTCCCAGTCGCTCCATTCCATATTACTCTGTTTTACTTTCATATGGCTCTTAGCAATATCAGACATTATCTTATTCATTCATTACCTATCTTCTCATCAGAATTTAAACACCAGGAGAGCATAGCCATTGACTCCCTAGTTCACCTCTGTATCCTCAGTGCCTAGAATAGTGCCTGATACCAAGTAGATGCTCCATAATGATTTGTTGAAGCAATTAACCTGCATTCTTCATCTTTATAGCTTGAAAACTCATATCACCTTAGAGGACAGGATAAAAGTAGGTGGAAAAATTAATCTCCATCCTCAAAGTTGGAATTAAAAAAAAAAAAACTGTAAGCCCTTTTCCTGCAATTAATGTATTTTGCCACCAAGTGGCAGTAAGTGCCTTAATCATTTTGTGCAATCTAGTGGACAAGTGCTTTTCCTTAGATTCAAATGGTGTTTTTTACCCAAGTCCAAACTAACAGATTTGTAATCATTTATTTTTAAATTTTTAATTATTAATTATTTAGTATACTTTATTATACTTTTTATAAATACTTAATTATTTGTATTGTTGACTTGAAGCGACAATAAACAGGAAAGCTGTTTATTCTTAGAGAATAAACACTTTTATTAGAGGAACACTTTTTTATTTGTGAATATATTAGTAATTAATTATCAATAAATCTAAGTCTTTTCCCATAGCCATATTCTGATTAAAATGTTCTTTCTACTTTGACATGAATTCAATCTTAGAGTCATTGTGCCTCAGGGCTGACATGTGGAGCTGGACCTTCAGGCTAGGTTTATATTGCAAAGCTTCGTGGCTTCTCTTAGCTGCTAGCTCTGGCCTCACTTAAAGCCTGCAGTGACTTAATTCCTCGTGTGTTTCAACTCCCTTTTCCTCAGCACTGGCTCTTTTACTTCTCCTCCATATATCAGAATTAGGAGAGAGAGAAAAAACACCTATTCATTGATCCTGAACACATGATTCTTCTCCAGATTCTAATACAAAGAAAGTAATTTCTACTTGTTAAATTAGAGTCAAATATCTCTCTTCATTCAGTTTTCTCATTGGAGTTCTTTAAACAAGTGATTAGTACAATAAGACTTGTCTTACCGCAGCCGTAGCAATGGTTTCATAAGAGCCAGTTTATACAAACTGTTTTTGTGATGAGAGTTCCTCAGAAACTCAGTCCAGAAGGGTGGACCTCATGAGTCAGCGGCAGGGAGCCTGCTGTGTGTCGTGTGAAGATCTCTGGAACCATGTCCTCTCCTTGGTTTGCATTCCTGCACCAGGCATGCTAGGGATGCGATAAGTGCCTACTGGGTGCTCGACCGGGATGATCCGGATTTGGGGCATTCCACAGCACAGCGGCTTAATGCAACCGAAAGGATAACTTTTTCTTCTTTCTGTGGTGATGGCCCATTCATATATTTGCATATTGCTAACAAAATCTGATCACCCTGAGGTTAAATGTCTTTTAGAATTTTTTGCAATCAGCACTCATTAAGACAATAGTTGTGTGTAATGAATGTGCATTGAATTAACAAGGAAAATGACAATTCAGAGTTGATGGTCTATAAATGTGTTATGTTGGTGTCCTCTGATATTTTTGAATTGCACACCGTTAGTTAAAAAAAGTAAACAATCCCTTAAAATGTATATGTGTTTATTTATAAGTTGTATAAATGTACTGCTGTACCAACGTTTTATGTACATGAAAATATACACAAAAATATAAATTAAAAAAGAATAGGATAAAAAAAATAATGCTTTTAAGTAATTATTTTTTAATGGTAAAATTTTAGTCTCATTAAAATCTTTTACTCATTATTAATATTCTTGGCAGAACAATGAGATGAATTATGCTTCTTTATGTTTCAAAATCTTGGTTTAGGATTTTATGATATAATCATTCAACAGTCTAATTCTGTTTGGTTTATTTTCTTACTTGGTTTTAGTGCTGTCAGAGGGAAAAAAAAGATACTTCAGAAATCCAAACGGAAGGAGTGCACCATTGGCCTCCCTTACTAAATCATGGTATTTATTGTTCAATCATATTCAACAATTATGTGAAGGTTTTTGTGGAAATTCATCTAAGACCTTTCTATATTCTCTGATGCCAATTTGATTTTCTTACAAATAAATCAGAAAGGGCATTGATGGAATATAGCTATGTTTTTATATTTTTATAAAATGTGTTCAAAATTGACTATGGGAATGACTTTTAAATCGTAGAAAATTCCGTTTCTTAGTGCAAAGAGACGGAAGTTTGTATAGGTGGTGCGGTGTCATTTTCAACAACAAAATCATACAATGATGAACACATCTGTTTTCACAATGCTCCCTCCACGGCACAGGTTTCTGCTGAAGAGCAGTTACCTTCTCATTCGTTGGTAAATGGCTACTTTTACCTTAAGGAACAGATTAGGTTGGTTTGTTTGCTTATTTCCTGTTAGATAGAATTCTACTAATAGCTCTTTGTCATTATTTAAAAGGTCAGAAATTTGAAAAAACATCGTGTTTTTGTAAAAGCACAATCAGCAGCACATCCTCATGTATGACAACTCTTAAGGACTTTGCCACAAGATAACCAGTGAATCTCTGTGGTACAAACGATTTGCCCCATCATTGCACGTATCATTACTAAATAATCTAAAGATTTCACTATATTGTAAATGATCTTACTTTTATAAAATTAATACCAATCCTAACTTTCTATATTTCTCTGTGGTCTCACTACTCAAAGAAATGTGGTTCACGGACCAGCAGCAACAGCATCGCCTGGGAGCTGTATAGACATACAGCATCTCAGGACAGGCCAGATCTACTGAATCAGAATCCGCATTTTCACAAGACCCCAGTTGGCTCATATAGTCATTCAGGTTTGAGAGTACTGCCCTGTGAAATTCTGCCTTCCACTTCTTCACTGCAATAGCTTGTTTAAGAAAAATGGAGTAAGTGAATTTCACACATGGGACAACTCTGTTGCCTGTGGACCGAATCCTTGTTTCCTCCAATCCAGCCACCTGCTCCTCTGGTGGTAATATTCACTCAGTTTTTAAGAAGTCATTTTCTGTAGAGAATACATCTCCTTAAGTGTCTGTTTCCTTCAGTGACTCACAAAAGAATAGTTCTTTACACAGTTAATTATTGAAAAAGAACCTAGTAATACCATTAACTTAGGTAACATTTGTACTTTCACCCCAAAGCATAACAAGCCTCCCCCCTTGGTGTAATTTGTTCCATACTCATTTCTTCTAACTTTCAGCAATGTTTTCTAAGCACCTTTTAATATTATTTACTGATAAAGAAATCCATTTTAGTTTGAGGCCATATTCTTTTCCACATCTGTTTCAGCCATTTTTACCACAGAAGGAAGAACTAGTGTCGGGGGAAGAGGGAGAATCTCCCTCTGCCCTTTTCCTTAAGGTTCTTCTGGCTGGCCAAATAATTAACAAGACAGGTTAGCAGGAGAAAATAATACCAAGCTGAATAACATGTATACATGGGAGAAAGCAGGGACACTGCATTTCTCAACACAATAGCAGAAATTCTCGTCTTAAATACCATGTTCAGCCAATGACAAAGGAGGATGTTGGGGATGGGGGGAGGCAGTTACAGGAGATTACCACTAAAGCACAGTAAACAAGAGTAAGGTTATTATGCAGCTTTAAGGCCTCAACTTCCACATTGATAAGCCTCTAGATATGAGGCCATCCCCCTCTCTTCTCAAAACAGAGAGGGAGATACCTTTACAAATGGAGATTTCCCTTATAAATGTAAATGATTGTCTGGCAACTCCTCACAGGGTCATCCAGAGAATGTGGCCAGAGAGACAGAACTTCTGATAAGAGGGGCTTGTTGGTGCCTTTCCTATTGTAATCTCCATCCTACACTATCTTTACAGCCATCATGATAGATCTGTTCCAGGAAGGAGCCACCATGTCAAATTCTTTAGGCAGTTAGTGGGGGAGGTCAAATGTCCCTAGAGAAAACAACCAAGGTAAAGAGATAGATTTCAGGGTGGCCAAATCTTGATCTCCCACAATAGAAAGAAGATAGGGGGTCTTTTGCTGCTTCTAAAAAAACCGTAAAGACACGTCTTTATTGTTGTATAGTGACATTTTAAAAAATACTGGATTGGGTATCACCTGACCTAAAATATCAGTAGGGCTAGTGTAGAAGCTCGTGTCTGTGTTCTGAATGCTTAACTTTTGGATACTCTGCTGATCGCGATGCCTTCCTGCTCATGTTCAGTGTAACTTCAGGTACAACACAGATTAATGATTAATGGGGCAGATTAATGATAGTGGAGGCAAATATGTATTTTAAATAATCTCCACATTTCCATTCTTTTTATCTGGCTGGCTTCTCAGGAGAAGTGACCAGGTCACCACTGTCTCACCTGACAGCGTGGCTGACCACGAGCTCGTCCTTGGGGTGCGCTAACCGTCAGCTCAGCTGTCTCCGCCTTGTCTGCCTGTGCAAATCTTGCAACTGCTGTTTCTTTGCAAGAAAGTTTTAAAGCCATGTGTCCATTTTCTGACAGCTGAATTAACATTAGATACTATATTCCATCAATGCTCCTCACAGGGAATACTGCACACTACGCTGACGTAAAAGAAGAGGGGGTGCCCCCTGCAGACCCCTCATTTATGTCAGCGCCAGATCCGCAGAGGATAACCACGTACGCCTCTGCCAGCGGCGGGCTTCAGTCCCGCTTCTGAAGCAGAGGCTGGTATTTATAGAACGGTTCTGTCTGAAAATAGAGAGCAAGGAGAAGGGCAGGTGATCGCTTCGGGGACGTTTGACGCAGGCGGGGAGAGCGCCCCCTACCACAGACTCACCTCCTGCTCCCTGGACTGCCTACCCTTTCAGCTTGGCCCTGGGAAACCTGACTCCGTTGATCCAGGAGCCCATTTCTCGCCTTTCCAGGTGTGACGTGGATGTAACCTACAGCTGTCTCATCCTCCCTTTCGCAGACACTCCTGTCTCCCCACACACTCTTAGATTAAACTATTTCACAGTCCAGTACTCTTCTCTCATAAACAAGCCGTGGAGAGAATATCTGGTGTTTTTGCTCTGGAGTGGCTTCTATCTACGCCGTGGAGGTGGTGGGGGGCTTTTCCCCTCTACAAAAGCCTTCAAGCTGGCGTTGCTGCCGTTGTTTCATGAGGCGGTGCTGACCCTGTCATGAAGTGTTCTCCCCTACGCTGCTGTCCTCATTAACACCGTCGAGCGCTCACCTTTCTAGACATAAATCATACAGCAGCGCGGTGGCCTGAACGGAAGAGGAGGGCATGCCAGGCCTTTAATTTGTCTTTTTCCCTCGGATACCTGCAAGCTTCTTTTTCTTCTTGTGTTTGACAAAATGTCAAAAATGTATTTCTCTTCATCTGTGCTAAGAAATTCTCCATCCTGCCCTGAACCCGTGCTGTCTGCCATTTAACTTTGCTATGTGGGTGGGGTGACTTGAGACCTGGCTCCGCCACATGACACGCTTTGACCAGAGGGATGTTAGTAGACACAACACGCAGAGGCTGCAAATGGGCTTAGGCAGTGGGCCTTGCTGCCTTGCGTCTCTGCCATCCCCACGAGAAGGACAAGCTGAGGTTGGCCCACTGGTCCCAGGACGGGGCTGCAGGCCATGTGGAGCAGAGCCCAGCCACCCCGGTCACTGAAGGCGAGGCTCATCCAGGGCTCCAACCAACAGCCCTGGAGTCTCGGACAGGTGAGTCCAGCCAAGATCAGTGGAGCCACTAGCTGACCCCCAGTTGATTCCAGAAATGGGACCATAAACATTCATTTGTGTATAGGCCTGGATTTTGTGGTTGTTCATTAACTGGCACTAGGTCTTTCCTCCTGTCCAAGGCTAGTCCCTCCCACTACACTCTGGACTCAGGCAAGCCCCCTCCTCAGGGACCCCTCTCTAATCATCACCCCCTCTGCCTCCTAGTTCATGCACATTTTCTTCCCTGTTGGCTATCTCTCATCAGCATTTGAATCACCTCAAGTCTCTCCTGTCATTTAGTTCCTAAATAATTGCCTTCTGTTCTATCACTCTCCTCTTCCATTCTCACTTCATCTTCCCCTCCCTTTCACAGGTTGAATCTTGAAAAAGGAAGGTCATCTCTACTCCCAGATTCCACCTTTCCCCCTCCCATTCACTCTGCAACCCACTCTCCCCTCACACCACCGAAACTGCTGTTACCCAGACCACCAGTGATCTGCTTGTTGCTGAATCTGGTGGATACGTTCAGTCCTCCTCCTTCTTCTCCTCCTCCTCCTCTCACAGACCCTCTGGCACCACACTCTCCTAGGTCTCCTACTTCTCTGCTGACTCTCAGGCTGCCTCATGGGCTTCTCATCCTCATTCCATCCTTTTGACATTGGTGGGGCTCTGTTCTAGGATCTCTTCTTTTCACCCTCTATGTTGGGTAATCTCATCCATATCTCATTGCCTCCACTACTAACAGGCTGGTGACTCCCAAATTTCTAAGTCCTGCTCTTTCCTGTACTGAGCTCCAGAAACATCTATCTAAGAGTCTATCAGAGGTCCCACAGGCAAACATGAGATGTCTAAAATTTAACTCACTGTCATCCCCTTCAAACTCCCTCTTTCCCCTGTATCACTATCTCACTGAATGGTACCATCTCTCCCACCCAGAAACTTAAGCCAGAATCCTTGGCATTACCCTTAGCTTCTCTCTTTCCTCCTTCCTCGTTCAATCCATTCTCAAATCCTGTTAATTCCACCTTCCTAATATATCTTCAGTCTGTTTATTTCCCTCTCTCCCATGTCAGCTACCTTAGTTCAGGTCACTTTTATCCTTTGACTTGATTACTTTACTAGGCTCCTAACTTGCCTCCTCTCTTCACCTTTCCCAGCTCTAAGCCATTTCCTATACTGCTACCAACAGCATCTTTCTAAAATGGAAATTTGATCATGTCATTCCCCTGCCCAGCACCTTGTAATGGTTTCCCTTTGCCAGGAATCACAGAAGACTCTTTGTGGTCGGGATCCCTGTGTACCTCTCCAGCTTTACCTCTTGACATTCCCTTCCTTGAGCTAGTGGAGGTGCTCAAGGACACCCTGTCTTCTCTCTCCTTGCAGCTTTTTGTACCTCCAGCTCCAACTGCCGGAACAGCCCACACCCAAGCCTTGCCCTGGCAGGTCAGGCAGGAAGCATTCCTGTATCCCCCACATGCACTGACACATCACCCTCTGCCTACGCAGCCACTTATCCCATCCCTTGCACTCAATGGCCTCTTTCTTAGTCTGTCACCCACATGTAAGTTCCTTGAGGCAGGGTGTGTGTCTCTGTCATCACTGTATCCTCAGAACTCACCACGCTGGGGAATTTAGTAGGTGCTCAATCAACGTTAGTTGACTGAGTGACTGAGAAAATAAACGAATAAATTAATATGCACATAGATCAGAGACCTCTCACTTAAAAGTTTCTCCATCTTGTATATTACAGAGGAAAGACCTTTTAATTCATCAAAGATTTCCTCCTCTCACCTATCATCTACAAATGGGTTTTGTCCTGATTTTATTGGCACTATCTTTAGGTCCTATAAAAATGTCTTCAATTTCTTTACTAGCTATCTCAGAGCAATAAGCTTCTCAAGTTTCCCCTGTCTCTAATTACTGCCATACTGGGACACGATCAGCTAATGCTTGCTTCAATAAGCTGAAGTTATTGTTAAAACAAACTGAACACCTCCAGCTCACCTCCCATTTTAAAAAGCCCACTAAAATTGATTCTGTGAAATAGGCTTTTAAAAAATATCCACCTTAGGAGAAAATATAAACAGGAGAGGGCTGTTAGCTCAGAAAACACAGGCCTATTTGGAGACCCAGTTTGTTTCGCTTGACCACACAGGAGGTAATAACGCCCATTGGCACAGCGCAGTCTAAACCTGTTTTTGTCCACGCTAACAGACTCAGAGTTTTCAAAGATCCTAAGGCAAAAATGGCACCAGCTTCAGCTTTGAACGACTTGGGGAGTGAGCCGGCTATGACACACACACGCTTCATGTGTCTGTGTGATGTCGGGGACAGCGCGCACAAGCGTTGCAGCCCGAAATGTCTTGTTCATTTGTGCCACGGTTCCTCCATACCAATAAACCAGGGTATCTCAATTCTGCATCTAAAACCTTTCTCACGACTGCATGAAATCGCCAGACTATACCATTGTATACATGCACATACATTTTATGATTTTTATCATCTAAGCCTTCTGTTTACTGTCTTTGAAGACTGTAAAGAGTAAACAACCCCAGTCTGAGCATTTTCCTGCGATATGACCCATTTAGGGTCATATTGGGAATTGAGGTCCTGGAATCATCATGGGAAAAGTAGTTCAAGGCTGGAACTCAGTTTCAAGGTGGGGAGGAAAGCTCTGACTCTCTAACTCCTGGTCGTAGACTTCTTGGACTGTGGTCATTCGGCCACGTGGCTTCCTTGAACCCTGATCACTTGTGTCCACCACCAGGATGAAATGTGTTCTCAGAGGCCTGAAAACATAACTCAGATGAGGACCGCAGACAGACAGGGAGAGGAACGTGGATCACGGAGAGCTGGAAGGGCAGTGGCGGCTCCAAGCAAACACAGCCCAAGGCAGGTACCTGGAGGAGGACCAGGTGAGCTCCGAGGGGTGGTGTGGGGCCATGAGCTGTCAATTGCTTTTGCAGATGCTGATATATTTTTATTGTTAATGTCTATACTATTTTTTTTTTCTTTAAACAGAGAAACTAAACTTTTGTGGTATCCATGGAGTGAGTCAAAAACTGTGGAAAAGCATATTATGTGGTAAAGAGAAATGCTGAAATGAGAAAATATGGGTGATAGCAGAGGAGCAAACATAGTCTTAGAGAGTGGGTCTGTTAGAGGGTCAGCCACAGTCTCCCAGACTTGGAACTAGCAAGCACATTATCTACCCAACTGCCCGGGGGTACATGGTCTGTTTTCATAACCCATGCTAGACCTTTTGTTTTAGGTATGAGAAGTAGAGTTCAATGTGTGCAAAGTTCTGGATGTTTACCGTCCAGCCATAAAAATCATGAGAACATAGACAATGGCTTCTAATGGCTTTAAAAGGTAGTGGAGTCCCCAAACTCTCATGGTTACACACTCCTTTCGGTTAAAAAAGGTATATTTATTTACTAATACGTTGTAAGCATGTACTACTCTACTAATATAACGTACACGCGATAAAGCATATACAAAAAGTAGAAGCTAAGCAATGTATGAGATAAACATACAAAAAGAGGTTCTAACACAGGATTTTCTTCCCACTCGAGAGGAGACGGCCTTTCTTGCCCCTGTGGTGGTGAAGGTGGGTCCCCACCAAGAGGAGAGACTGCTTCAACTACCCACTTGTGGGCCTACAGAGAACAAAAGGAAGATCAAGAGAGAGAAGCTGGGAAATGCTTCAGAGAGGGGATTTATAAATATGGAGAGGTAGACTTCCACTTCTGGAAATGTGGTGGACTAGTTATCCTGAAAGGCTTTCCACTCCAAAATAAACAAGCAAGCAAATAACAACTTAAAATGCTGGATAAAATGTTTTAAAAATTCAGAACCCTTCGGACTGTGGAGAAAGGCTCAGAATGTAAAAATAAAGTGGCTATGGAAGACAGCCACTGCCCTCAAGAGTTTCCTGGCCCTCCTCATCTTTTCTAGTGCCTTGGGGAGGTAGAGAGCTGGAATGGCAGGGATCCCCTATATGCTACACCTCAGTGAAAGGATGGACGAGGAAAAGATTCTGCTTCATAAAGGCACAAACGAGGAAGCTGGTCTGTCTCTGCCTCAGCCCTTGGAAGAAGAAAAATCGCTCCCAAATATCCGTAACACAGGCCTGATCCCATGCAGGTTAGGGGCTTGAATTCACACTGCCTATACCCAAAAGCACTGAGATAATTAATGAGAAATTAGTTCAAAGCAGCCCAGTGGTGGAAGCATCTCTGGCAGATGGCAGAAGCAAATGCAAAGTCTCTCTGGAGGAATAAACTTCCACCCCAGTCTCCTGGGACTCCCTCAGATAAAGCCTGAGAAACAGGAGGGTGTGGAGGAGGGAGAAGGTCAAACGTAGATCTAAGCAGAGTTCCCAGGAGAGAGAATATAGAAAATGGGAATAGGCGGTATCCAAAGAATAAAGGCTGAGACTTTTCCAGAATTGGAACTGCAACAAATCCCAAGCAGGATAATAAAAAGAAACCCACACTTGGACCTGTTGTAGTGAAAAGCTTTCATACCGAGGGCAAGGAGAAGATCTTAAAAATAGCCAGAGAGGAAACAGATCATAGGAACAGCAATCGATGGACGTGAGCCTCCTCAACAGCAGCAAGAGAAGCCAGAAGGTGGAGGGATACTGGCTCCAAAAGGCTGAGAACCAAGAATAGCATACCCCATGCAAACATCTTTTTTTTTTTTTTGGTGAGGTAGACTGGCCCTGAGCTAACATCTGTTGCCAATCCTCCTCTTTTTGCTGAAGAAGATTGGCCCTGTGCTAACATCTTTGCCCATCTTCCTCCATTTTGTATGTGGGATGCTGCCACAGCGTGCTTGATGAGCGGTGCATCAGTCTGTGCCCAGGATTTGAACCTGCGAACCCTGGGCCGCCAAAGCGGAGCACATGAACATAACCACTGCGCCACCGGGCCTGCCCCTGTGCAAACATCTTTCGAGAATACAAGAAAAAGAAAACTTTTTTCAGACAAATGTCAGGAGGGTTCGCCACCAACAGAACCTCCCTAAATAATCTTCTCTTCTCTTGTCTTTGAGACATCCCTCCTCATTCTCAGAGAATGGTTTTCAGTCAGAGCACTGGTCCTGAGAAGTATCAGGAGTAATTTCTACCGGAGAAGATGGTTCCCTCCCGGCTCCTGCCTTCCCATATCCTTTCTACTGCTAGTCCGGTGCGCTGAGAGCTGCCTGGACAGGTTGGGTGCATTTCTTGTCTCCCTTCTCTTATTGCATTGCTGAAATGACATTAAGGAGTTCCTGACAAGTCGTCCTTTGCCTTTATAGAATGGGCTATTTGCACCAGATGTAAGAAATTAGATTCCATCCAGACATCAGCAAATCTCAGATATGAGGCACTTCCTGGGCTCCCAACAAGGCAAGACCAGAAAGGCCTACTCGGTTGACACAAGAAAGAGAAGACTAACATCCTTTGTTTTCCAACCAGCCTGACACTCATCCCCATTTACAGTAGTTCTCTTTACTCGGTGCCATTTGGCATATGGGTGACACTAATAGCACTGTCAGGTAAAGTGAAAGGAACGCAATGGGGAAAATGCCAGGAGGCATAATTAAAATGAAGTGCTAATAACTCTGCCCATCAAAAAGCCCCTTTCATTGTGGCTCTGGGCACAGTTCATTAAGCAGACCTGCCAGCTGGAAAGGAGCAGGCAGAGTGTGTGCCAGGGGGCCTGTCCTCGTCCTTGAGACCATGAGCACAGAAGCCACTCCCTGCCCTCCTCATGGCCCAGCTGCCTAGGAAGCTCCTGGGCCCAGTGTGTCAGTTTGCCAAGTGTCTCATGAAGCCAGAGCTCCAGGCTGGTCCTCAGCACCCCACCCCTGGAGGAGTGGTTGTTCTGCAGTGAATCTGCTCCAGGATGGAATTCTTCAGCGTCCTGGCAGGGTGTCGAGGTTGGATTGGCTTCTCTCAGGGGTCTTGACTATCCATGAAGGCAAACACTAATCTCAGCATGGAGGAAGGGTGCTGTGTCTGAGTAACTTTATGATTTCCAAGTAACACAGCCATTCCATTGTCCTTCACAGAGAAGAAAGGCTCAGGCATGATGCCTGCCTCATTTGCTTCTTAGGACAAACTTGGGAGTCAGAGATGATCAGCATCCTTACTTTATAGATGGAAGATGCTGAGCGGAGGAGTCAAGGGACCAAGGCCTCGTGGCTGCTAATCTCAGAGTCCTAGGCATTTCTGTGCAAAGATAGAGCTTTATCTGACAAAGAGGGTGCTCTCAGCCTGAGATGTTATGCAAGTGTATATAAAATAGTATTAGTTAACATTTACTGGTGGTCTAGTGGTGAAGATTTGGCACTCTCACCCCTGTGACCCAGGTTAATTTCTCCATCGGGGAACTACACCATCTGTCCATCTGTTGTCATACTCTGGTGGCTGCACGTTGCTGTGATGCTGAAAGCTATGCCACTGGTATTTCAAATACCAGCAGGGTCACCCATGGTGGACAAGTTTCAGCAGAGCTTCCAGACTAAGACAGACTAGGAAGAAGGACCTGGCCACTCACTTCCTAAAAAATTAGCCATGAAAACCCTGTGAAAAGCAGTGGAGCATTGCCTGATACAGGGCCCTCATTTGAAGCAGATGAATTGGCTTTCTGTCCCCTAAGAAGAACATCAGTAGGGCAGTTCCTAAACTATCTTAAAGTTTCATGGAGTCTGAATGACCTGAACGGAAAGACCAGAGGGCGGTTCAGACAAGTGTGGCATGAGCTAGAGGAAAGACAGGCCAAGCCATAGCAGAGGATGGGAAACCAGATGGATAGTCAAGGCGGGTTCCAGTGCGGGAGGTCCTGAAGCCGAGGCAGCGGCATTCGCTTAGGTCCCCTTCGAGAGGACTATATCTGTGCCTCATTGAATTTCTAATGCATTTCAAATCTCAACTAAATACTTTATTGTCTCCTCCGCCCGAAAGTCTTAAATTGTCCAAATCACAAATAAATTTGCTCTGAAAGGCTTTTTTGGATGTAGAGTGAAAGATGCTGCATAATAAAGTTGTATCCTTTATATTGAATTAGGCTGAGGGAGCCCAACTCTGAAATTTTGTAACTCAAATAGAGCTCAGGTCCAATTATTTTCCCTTTCGTTTTCATCATCCCACTTCCCAGCAGGTATAGAATTGTAGCCTGGAGAAAGATTTTTTGATCAAGTATCCTGCACAAGGCGTGGAGTTGTGAAGAGACTGACAGGTCAGGAGATGCTGGGTTGAGTGGCCCTTTTATGGCTAGCTTCACTGTCTCAGCCTTACCTTGTTTTTACTCTGCTGGTTTTGGTTGATTTACAGAATCCCTAAGTAGGATGTAAGAAGGTAATGACCCAGGGCAAAGAGCATCTGCTCATTTTACTTCTCTTGGTCATAAGATTTTGATGTCTTTTGGCTCTTCCCTGATGCAAGAAAAGAATCGATATCAAGTTATTTTTTAGGTGCAGTTCTTAGGAATCAATTCCTCATAAGGGAAAAAGCTCTGTCATTTTTTTTTTTTCTCCCCAAAGCCCCAGTAGATAGTTGTATGTCATAGTTGTACATCCTTCTAGTTGCTCTATGTGGGATGCTGCCTCAGCATGGCTTTATGAGTGGTACTTAGGTCTATGCCCAGAATCTGAAACCAATGAACCCTGAGCCACCAAAGCGGAGCATGCAAACTTAACTGCTATGCCACCAGGCGGACCCCTTGAACTGGTGTTTGAATCATTGATTCATCACAGCTGCCATCCTGGACTGTCAGGACTGCCCTCAGCACTGCTCATTTGCACTGTGCATGGAGAAGGCTGAGAAACCAAAGTCTGTTTAAGGACAGACCAGGCTTTCTGCTGAAGGGCCCTGCAGACGGACTTCTTTGGTTTGCCTTTGCCTGGTGGTCCCTGACCCCGCCTACCCCATTTTCAAGTGAAGCAGCCCATTGTCTTCTACCTGTGGCTCTGGGCTTCCTGGTCTTGGTCCTGGAATCCCCCAGAAGTTAACTAGATTAATAATAAGCCCCATTCCTGTTCTTCACTTGTGTGTCTATCATTCCTTTTCTGTGTTGCTTCTGACCTCAGTTGTTCCTGATCCTTGCCTGAGACCTTGCTCCTTGCTGCTCAGACTCTCTCCTGAATCCCTACCCCACTGATGCCTGCTTGTCTCCTCCTAGTCACCTGGATACTTGCCTATAGTTCTGGTGACCTCTCGCAAGCGGCAGGCATGTCATGCTGGATGCTTCTCAAGGTTGTCAGCCTCTACTAGGAAAGATCCAACATTTATTGCCAGCTTCTTTAAATCCATTACCTAATTTAATTTTTGAAACAAAGCCAGGAGGTTGATATAGCATCATTATAATCTATATGGGGTGGGGGAGGGGACTGGAGACTTAGAGACATTAAATAACATGCCAGAGGTTGCATTGATGGAGATGGCAGAGCTGGGATTCAAGATCTGACCCAGAATCTAGACGCTGCCCTTTCACCACACTGCCTCCTGAATTGACGCATACATGGTGGGCTTTTGGGGGGTTGAACACTACAGGGCAGTTACCTCTCTCCTACTCTTCCCTCCCCACCACGTCTAGCCCCAGCTCTGCTCACAATATTCAGGCTCATGTGACTCTTGTGAGGAGAGGGAGAAACAGCAGCCTTCTCCGGGTACAAGAAACCCAACGCAGTGATTTGTGGCATGGGGTCTGATAATTAACTAAATAGGATCCTTTGCAATGAGACAATCTCACTTGTTTTTATTGCCACATTAAAATGTGAATCTTAAGCAAAACAAGAATATAAATCTTACTGGAGGATGCTGAAGTTTAAGACAATATATACCCAACTCACTCCTCAGTAGAGAAAAATCTTTACTGAAAGCCATAAACATTTTTGCATGCCAGGGGGGAAATATGACCATAAAACTAGCTCTGGTTTACTGATTTGGTAAATAAATAGAATGTTTGTCTGGGTCCCAGCAGGATTCTTGGGGGGCAGCCATTAAGGCCCCCATATCCAAGAGCAACATTCCAAGTTCAATGATCAATGACATCCAAGTACAGCGTTTCTCCCTGGGGGTGTTCCTGACATTTGGGGCAGGATAGCTTTATTTTAGAGGACTGTTTTGTGCATTGCAGGACATATAGACCCCTGGGAATAGACCCCTCCCCGTTTCCAAAAATACTTCAATGCATTTCCCAAAGAACCCATAGGAGTGGTACTCTCCTCCCACCTACCATGGAGCAAGATAGGAATCAGCAAACCACGGGTAAGTCTTCACTTCTCCAAGCCCCAGTTGTTCCCTCTGTACACAGAGGAGAGTCCCAACTGCTTCTGACTTACCTCCAGGACATGTGATTGTTCAGAGAAGGAGGTCAGGGGAGGAAGAACAGAGAGGAAAGTTAAGGTTTCCAAAGGATGTTTTTTCACAAAAGGTAGAATCTTGACCCTTGTACAAATATAAAATGAACATATGCCATTATTAATGAGGGAACTAGTACTATATTACAACTAGTTCAAATGGTTCAAAATAACACACATATATAGACCATGTAATAAAAAATGCTGAAACAAATACAAATAGATACAAAACTGGTCAATATCTATAGGGCGACAATCAACTGGCTCTTCGCTGGACAGTTTGCATTTCTATGGGCAAGAATCACTTGTGTTACTACCATATTCTACATCTTGACAGAGTTATAAAATAGCTCATAAATGATGAGAGATGAATCAGCAGGGTGCTATAGGTAGGACATGCAGTAGTCAATTTTGCCTTTTTCCAAAGCCTTTCACAATCGTTCCTGATAAGGTAATTAAGTGTGATGGATGTCCCGCAGACTCTGTGTCCTGCCCCTTAGTCACTAGTCTTCCCTACTAAGCCAAGGGTGGAGCAACATAAACACCGGAAGATTTGGGGACCTCAGGGGTAGATTACATATGTTCCATGCTTTCCTGGAAAGGGGCAAGACCCATAGACATTTTCCCGTAAGCCATGGCAGGACAGATGTAGAGATGGTGTAGAGACAGCTTCATAGGTTCTCCTTACGTGTAGAATAAAATGGCGACTCCTTAGCATAGCCTATCTGATCTGCTTGTGCCCTCCTCTCTCCTGCAACTCTCCATTCTCTCTCCCTTTGTTACACTCTAGCTATGCTATCCTCTCGCAGTCCATCGAACAGGCCAAACTCATCCCTGTTTTGGAGACTTCGCACTTGTGTTTCTTCCCCTTGGAAATCCCTTCCTCCAGATGGTTGCATGATTGCTCTCTTCTCATCATTCTCTTTCAACTCAGATGTCATGTCTCAGAAAGACCTTCCCCAGCTCTGGCTCCCTTCACACTACCCCTAATCCCCTGTTTGCACTTGTTTTTGTGTCTAGGACCTGGCTCCCCTCTCTAGAACATAATCTCTGAGGGCAGGGACTCTCAGACTTGGGGCACTGCCATCCTTGTGCCTGGGTCATGGTGGTGCTGCATAAACATTTTCAGATTGCCTGGATGCTCAGGCAGCCAAGCTGAGGCGGCCTCTGTTCTCTCTTGTGGCTCAGAGTAGCACACGTGTGACACTTGGATCTGGCCTCTTCACTGGGACAAGAAGATGCTCTCGAAGGATCTAGTATGGATTGTAACTGCTGAAGACCAAAAAGGAAGGTGGGCATTTTAGGAAATGACAGTTTGGCTAGGCACCTCCATGGCCAAGCTCCTGACACCTCAACGCTATGTTAGCCCCCTAGGCATAGAGTCCATGCCAGGGAAAGTGGAGGAAGGAAGTAACCCTAAAGTGACTCAGTTTATCCTGAATTGGTGAGATTGTGTTGTCTCCTACCATGCAGAATGGGAGTTAAGACAGTTAATGAGAAACTTAAAAACTTATGTGTTTTGGACACCTGAGATGTGTGGCCTGAAATTATTTAACCTGCTACATAAACAATCCTGTAGGGTAACCATCAAAATTTTGTTAGGTCATGAGTCTTGCATATTAATGTGTATAAAAGGCCATGAGGGTCAGGGGAGGAGAAGGTTGAAGCTTTTTTTTCACTAACCTACCCCATTGTTCTCTACCACCTTGAACTGAATATTCTGTGTCTTACTATGTTTATTTGTGTTGCCAATATAGTGAGGGCCATGGAGGGAAGAAGGTGGGAGATGGGGAGAAAATGGGTGTCTCTAATTTACATCATCACCAGAGGAACTCTGAGGACATCCATTTGTGCTTTCAACACGTATTAATTGAGTGCTTGCGAGTGTCAAG
This sequence comes from Diceros bicornis minor, assembly GCF_020826845.1. Lineage (NCBI taxonomy): Eukaryota > Metazoa > Chordata > Mammalia > Perissodactyla > Rhinocerotidae > Diceros > Diceros bicornis. Next base: position 14,866,704 of record NC_080763.1, read on the forward strand.
CACTATTCTAGGTACTTGTGATACAGCCGACATAGGTAATCATCTCTGCCCTTGAGAATCTTATATTCTAGCAGGGGAAGAGAATAATGAAGGTTAAATAAATAATAAACAAGTAAATGACATTGCAGGTTAGAAGGAGATGAGTGTTTAGGAAAAGAAAAAAGCGATCAGTATAGAGGATCAGGAGTGGGTGGCGAAGGGCAGAGCAGGTTGAGGTATTAATAGTGTGGACTGGAGAGACCTCATCTGAGCAAAGACTGAAGGAATTGTGGAAGGTACTTGCGCACCGGGTTGAGGGAACAGCTGGAACAAAGGCCATGGTTTGTTTGAGGACAAGGACAGGGAGAAGGCTGATGTGCCCAGAGCCAGTGGGGAAGGGGAGAGTGAGTGGAGGCAGAGAGTTATGGGTGCTGGACCATGTAGGATTTGTATAGGCTTTTACTCTGAATGAAACGTTTCCCGTGGCTGCTACGTAGCAAATTACCACAAACTCGGTGGCTTAAAACAATGGAAGTTTATTTTCTCACAGTTCTGGGGATCAGAAGTCTAAAATCAGTTTTACTGGACTGAAGTCTAGGTGTCAGCACGGCTGCGCTAGACAGAGGCTCCAGGGGAGAGTGTGTTCTTTGCCTCTTCCAGCTTCTGGTGGGTGCATCTCTCCAATGAGTGGACCATTGCAGGGTTTTAAGCAAACCTAGTCTGACTTACAGTTTAAACAGGATGAAAGGATCCCTTTGGTGATGGGGGAAAGCACAGAAGCAGGAAGAATGTGACAGCAGGGAGAATATTATAAGTAATCCAGGTGAGATAATAGTGGCTCAGATCAGGGAGGTAGCAGTGGAGATGGTAAGAAATGGTCAGATTCTGAGTATATTTTGAAGATAGAACCAATAGAATCTACTAAAAGAAAAAAACAGGACCCTAAAATTTAGGACCGGAGTAACTAGAAAGATGGAGTTGCCATTGACTGAGAAGATCAGAGCTGCCAGTGGAGCAGGTTCAAAGGAGAAGGGGCTGGTCCAGTTTTGGACAATTTAAGTTTGAGGTGAAGATGTCAAGTAGACAGTTAACATATACAAGTCTGGAGTTCAGGAGTAAGGTCTGGGTTGAAGATCTATAGATGACATATAAAGCCAAAAGACATGATGAGATCATCAAGGAAATGAAATCAGACAGAGAAGAGAAGAGAAGCGGTCTGAGCCCTAGGGCATTCCAAAACTGAAAGCTTGGGGAGAAGAGGTGAATCAGAACAGACTGAAAAGTGTTCGTTGAGATAGGAGGAAAATCAAGAGAGTACGGAGTCCTGGAAGCCTGGTGAAGACAGTGTATCAAGGAGAGAAGGGGTTCCATCTTGTTAAATGATGCTCACAGGTCAAGTAAAGTGAAGACTGTGGATTACCTTTGGATTTAACCAGGTGGAGGTCACTGATGATCTTGACAAGAAGAGTTTGATAGAGCGGGTTTAAGAGAAATGGGAGGAGAGAAATTGAAGACACCTAGTACTTACATCTCTTCCAAAAAATTTTATTGCAGAGAAATGGGGTGTAGCTGGTGGGGGAAAGTGAAGTCAAGGAAAAGGTGGTTTTTTTGGTTTTCATTTTTTAATTTTTAAATAAGAGTAATAACTGCATGCTTGCATACTCATGGAAATGACTCAGTAGGGAGGGAACATTGATGATGTAGGAGAGAGAAAGATAGATTGCTGGAAGGGTGTCCTTGGAAGACAAAAGGAGATGGATGTTCACCTGAGCTAACATACACAGAGGTAGAGTATGTGTGAGATGCTGGTGAGGGTAGGTGTGGTGGTGGGGATCTGTGGATATTCTCTTCTGATTGCTTCACTTTTCTCAGAGAATTGGAAACAAGATCATCTGTGGAGAGCAAGGATGGGGAAGGAGGTGTTGGGGGTTTGAGAGAGTCATTGAGGAGCATAAGGGAGGATATGGGGGTAGAGGTGGTCTCCCTCCTAGTGCATGTGCTCTGTCTGGATCTCTGTTAATGCATTTGATGTCTGGAGAAGCCCCATATTTACCAAAGCTCCAGCCACATCTTCGTTGAGGATGATGGAACACCAGGCCTAGGGAAGGCACAGTTTTGGTCCACTAGACTCGGTAGGGCCAACTTTTAGAAGTCCTCCTTGCATCAAGTTCAAGGTTCGGTAGGAAATATAGTGAAGGAGAGCTTGGGGCTAAAATGGTGTCTGGTGCCTTTGAAAAAAGGCTACTTCAATCTCAGAGGTCGGGGCTGGGCAGTAAAGGAGCAGCTCAAAAAAAGAAGTGAGGCCATGGACTCAGAGATTAAAGAGAGTCAGCACATGCTGTGGCCTTTTTGGGTAGATGACTTAGGGCAGATCAAGACGGCTGCTCAGCCTCCAATGCCCTCTGACTCAGCATCAGGGGCTTCCTTCTAAATCACCTGACAGAAAGGAGCATGCACTGACTGGACCGAGTGAACATCTGGGAGTTCAAAAGGCCTGTGACCATTTAGGGGCCGGGACAAATATTCAGAGCCATAGTCTCTCTGGTGGAGGAGAGCAAGAGCAGGGCGGTGGAACAGGGACAATGGAGGTGAGTTACGTGGCTCGTCTGGGGTGCAGCTGGTGCACAGCTGGAGTCACCCGCCTTCTGAGCGGGAGGGAACTAGCCCCGCCCCCAGGCTAATCTTGCAATGTGTTCTTCAGAGAATAGATGCTCTGCCAAGCCGCCTAGCGTCATGTAAGTTGCCCAGCCCTGTTTGAGAGGTTGTCTAACCCTTCCCAGCACCGAGAGGAAGTGGGAGAGACTGAAGAATGTGGACGAAGCACCTCCAGCTGCTGACACGCTGCTGACATGGCAGATAAGAAGGGAAGAGTGGCATGTGCTGAATGCAAGCTCCAGTAGTCCCTGACGCGCCGACATTCAGATGGCTGGTGATCAGGGTACTTGAAATTATTTATTCAGATCCGTCAGCCCTGTTTGGGAAGCCTGATTAATGTTTGCAGACACGTGTGAGGAGCCAAGGATGCGGCAGAGCAAACGTGTCGTGGCTCACGCTTACCTGGCCCACACACAGTGCCACCCCTGGCCCCAGGCACACAGCTCCTGAATGATTCCCTCCTCCTCTTTGTAATTTTGAAAGAATGAAAGGGCCCCCTGTGTCGCTGTGAGCCAGGCAACCCTCTGACGATCCAAACGGCAGGTTTGTGTGCCATTAACTCCTGTACTTCCCAAATCAGGAAAATACGTAATTCTTTACGAGCACCCAAAATGGCGGCTAGAGCAAAGAACCACGGCAAGTTGATGGAGTAGGCCCCAGTAGACGTTGGGAGTGGACTCACCATGTGACCTGGGGCGGGGCATGTTACCTCTCTGAGCTTCCGTGTTTTCATTAGTAAAATAAGAGAATTAGATCAGATTAAAACAGTGCTTTTCCTTTTTTTCCCTTTGGCTTCTTTTGTTTTCTTTCCTCCCTTCTTTCCATTCTTCCTTTTTTCTTTCTTTTAAAGTACGAAACAATTTTCTCAAAGGAAGAAAATTTCACTGGACTTACACATTTGCTTGGTTCTTGTTCCTAGCTTTTTAGGGTGAAATTATCATTCACATAATAATTTACAGTTAATTTGTGGTCTAGTCCTGGGATCAGCAAACTTTTCCTGTAAAGAGCCAGATAGTAAATATTTTAGGTTTTGCAGGCCATTGGGTCAAGTGAGGAAGCAGGAATAGACAATAGGTAAACCAGTGGGCATGACTGTGTTCCAATAAAACTTTATTTACAAAAACAGGTGGCAGCCAGATTTGCCCATGGGTTGTAGTTTGCCCACCCCTGGGGTAACTCCATCAGCAGTCTCCTCCACTCTCAACCTGGATGTGAACTCCAAAGTTAAACTGCATGAGGGGGGAACTGAGAACAAGGAAATAGATGGCTTCACTTTCCTAGCCCTAACCTCAATAGCATTCCTCTCACACCCCAGCCTAACAACAGAAGTTCACAAATATACATGCTCTGTAATGAATATTTTTTATTTAGAAATAAATTGCTCCATATTCATGAAGGGAAAAGAGAGGAGAGACCAAAACCCAAAACTGTTGTTGCCTCACCTGTTGAGCAAATTGGCAACCACTCACCTCTGTCCTATAGGGCCAATGATGAGTCCAGAGCTGGGTCCTAGAAATCTATGGGGTCCTTTCATCTTCTTCCACCACAGCAGAGATGCCAACAATAGCCCACAGAATGTCCCTCTCTGCTTCCACAGTACTTGGATCAATAGCTTCCAAAAAGTCCCAACATCAGGTTGTTAATTATATAATGAACCTGCCTATGTGAGGATAGAGATTTTAATAAAATCCTCATGTGTACAATATTTTATGGTAATAGGAAACACCTCCTGGGCTATTTGGTCAGTCCTTTTTTTTTCTGAGTGCTATTCCTCCCCACTTCCAGGAATCACATCCTGTATGATAGGAGCTAAAAAAAGGCCCAAAGCCCCCCTTTCCTGCCTCAGGACCTTGGCACATGCTGTCTCCGAGGCTTAGATCTCTCTTCCTTCAGCTCTTTCCCTGATTAATTCCTATTTATGTTTCAGACCTCAATTTATATATTATTTCCTAAGAAATACCTTCCTTGGCCCTCCAATATAAACTAGTCTCCTCTATTATTCTCTCTTAATTTCCTATTCTCCTCCTTCATCACATTTATCATAATTGTTGTTATATATTTATTTGTTGTCTTTTGGTTTAATGTCTATCTTCCCTAAAAGAATTTAGGGGGAGAATATGGGGACCATATCTATTTTGTACAACACTGTATCCCCAACGTCTCACCCTGTGCAGTGAGTGAGCACTTAGTTAATATTTGTTGAGTGAGTGAGCCATCATTTGCTGCTGTTGATAAAAGAAAAGGCTGACATCTTTCCAGTGGGTCAGAGTGAGTCTAAGAGCACTGTCCACCCTGAAGCTTGGACTGAGGTTCTGGTATGGACTGAATGTTTGTGTTCCCTCAAAATTCATATGCTGAACTCCTAACAACCAAGGTGATTGTGTTAGCAGGTGGGTCCTTTGGGAGGCAATTAGGTCACGAGCGTGGAGCCCTCATGAATGGGCTTAGTGCCCTATATAAAGGAGACCCCAGAGTGTTTCCTTTCTCCTTTCTACATTGTGAGAACACAATGAGAAGATGACAGTCTGGAACCCGGAGGAGGGTTCTCACCGGAACCCAACTGCACTGGCATCTTGATCTTGGACTTCCAGCCTCCAAAACTGTGAGAAATAAATTCCTGTTGTTTATAAGTAAGTTTATGGTACTTTATTATAGCAGCCTGAGCTGACCAAGACAGGTTCTTACCAACCACATGCAGCACTGCTCACAGGAAGGATGTAAGTGATACACTCTGGGCTCTCACACCAGCATTAGAAGGAAAAAAGAGATGGGAGAAGAGAGCGCCATGAAAAGCCAATAGAGTACAGCGTCCTTGTTTCACAGTGTTGGAGGAAACTTTAGGACTCAAACCAGTGTGGGCTTGTGCTGCGTCTTTCATCTCATGGGGGTTTTCTTCTCCCTCGAGGAGAACTACCTACCCCTTGACACTTCCCAAACTTATGGTAACCCTACTGCTGTCCCTACCCCGCACCCCCGCAACATGTAACCGCAACGGTTATTTGGTCCATGCTTGACTGTGACCAAATGAAGTCCCTTCCCTGAGAATGCCCAAAGGAAACTGAGAGAGAGATTCAGTCTCCCCACGTACAAACTGGGTGGCTGTGATCCATGGATCAGAAAAGCAGAAGAGATTTGCCTGTAGACAAAGAGAATCAAACAAACGGGTAGGGAGAGCCTGAGAGGAGAGATGGAGGGAGCTCCCGGATGGGTTCCGGTCTCTGATTACGGTCCTTCCTGCAGTCCAGCTACAAACCCGCCCTTGAGCAATTTGAGAAACCTACCTTTTTTTTTTTTTTTTTTTGTAAGGAGATCAGCCCTGTGCTAACATCCGCCAATCCTCCTCTTTTTTTTGCTGAGGAAGACTGCCCTGGGCTAACATCTGTGCCCATCTTCCTCCACTTTATATGGGACGCCGCCACAGCATGGCTTGCCAAGCAGTGTGTCGGTGCGCGCCCGGGATCCGAACCAGCGAACCCCGGGCCGCCGCAGCGGAGCGCGCGCACTTAACCACTTGCGCCACCGGGCCGGCCCCAAGAAACCTACCTTTTTGACTAGGCAAGTTGCCTGCTGAAAAACAAATTCTAGGTAAATATAATGATTTCTCACAGTTCATCCTGTTTAATCCTCATCACAATGCAGCGAGGGAGGTATTATTATCCCCATTTTATAGATGCTTCTCGGTTACATGGAAATCAGTCCTGGACTGAGCGTTAGGGAGACTTGAGTCCTAGTCTTAATTCTACCATGAATGTATCGTCTGAAGCAAATTAACTTCTTTCAGCCTCAGTCTTTCTGAAGAAGCAATTTCAGATTGGTGGAAAGGGTCAAGCAAGTGGTTAAGCAAGAATCCTGTTTGTAATTGATGAAATCCATGGCCGTGACCTAGAAGATTCTGAATGCACAGGAGCTGTCAATAAGGCTGGCCTCAGTCTCCTCGTTCGTAAGTGTAGGAATTGGACTGTATAGCATCTAAGATGACTTCTAGCTCGAACAGTCAACAGATCATTTTCTGGCTTCAATTACCAAGAGGTTCACTCTCAATCATGAAAGAGCTAAAAATGGCTAATAAATTTGGTGGGACATTTGGAGAACACAGTTATAGACCCACTTGTTTTTGCAATAATTCTTTCTGGCTCTGAAAACCTTTGAAATTTTTCCCTTTTATTATGACTACATGGATCATTACTTGGCAAAGAAATTTCCCCTAATATTGATCTATGAACATAAAGAATTATGTGCCAGGATAAAAGGATATAAAAATAAAATCTATTAACTTATTGACAATAAAAGTAGGGCTGAATTTTCATGAAAATGAACCAAGAAAATCTACCATTAAAACTGGATGAACTGAGAAAATACAAGCTTAATTGACTTATCCTAAGTGAGTGGTTTTCAAAATACTATTTCCCAGTTCTGGGCCTCCAAGACTTCCTTGAAATTGTTTAATGGAGAGAATTGACCCCCAAATTCCCAGTCTATTGTCAGCTCACTGAGAGCTTCGATCTTGCTTGCCATCTTCACCATGATATCAGGGCCCCTCGACTTCACACTCATTAGCATTCCTTGAATGAATGAAATTCCAGAAAACCAAGATCCCGTAACCTCACAGCACTAATGCGGAAACACACAAACAGAGCCTGCTAGCACTGGATCTCACTGAGTTCCTAAATTGAAAACCCATTAAAATAGATTTGAGGATGATCGTCTACCAATTATAGTGACAAACACTTTCCAAAACTGTCACAAAATTTGGAATCAAGTGAAATTCAGAAACTATGTTTTTCAAACATCCAAGATTGAGAAAAATCAGATCTATTCATAGAATAGTTCCTGGCACATATCAGGGGTTCAATAAATGATTTTTAAATAAATAAATTAGCTTTACATATTTGTACAACTATCAAAGTTTTAAGTGTATATACATAAAGTATTTATATTTCATTACACATAAAAGGACAAAATATTTTTTTATTTTGCATTATCTGTCAGTGTTAAACTTCACCTCACTTTGAACGTACACACTTTGCTCAGCCATTCCAAAATATATTCTTTCACATTGCCTTCTGAGGTTCTTCTGACCTTTAACGACCTCATCATCGGAAGCTTGAATGAGAATGGGGAAGATTAACTGGGCCACAAAGGAAGAGTCCTTTGCATGTCCAAGGCATCTAAATATTATTTTTCTCCTCTTACCACACAGATAGATAGATAGATAGATAGATAGATAGATAGATAGATAGAAAGAAAGAAAGAAAGAAATAGAGATATGTATTTCAATTTTACTTGCCTTGGTAGAGCACAGTAAAGATCCTGAATTTGCTTCTTTCCTGCTCCAAGCAGCACATGATGCAGTGGCATCCTCTACTGTAACAAGCTGTTCATCTTCATTAAATCGCCAGGTCACTGGCCTCCATTAGCCTGCCGCAGCCTCTCACTTGATTTGCATTGCAGGCTCCCCATCTAGGTAATGATTCTAATTTTGAAAACCTCCAGAGGTTATAGCAAAGAAGCTGGGCCAAAAAGAAAGCTAGAAAGGGCAGGAGTGGTGCTGACTCCCTCACCCCTGCGCCAGTCTGCACCCTCTAGAGAGAGGACAGGGAGCAGGCTGCTTGGGATCGGGGGCTTGAGGGCTTGAGCCTAGTTCTATGCAGATTTGTCTTCAGTAAATGGGCACTCACTGTTAAGGCCACAGAAAGCTTGACAAAGGGAAACCAGACTCTTAGCCTGAAACCACCAAAGGATTTTAACAGGCACCAGCTCCTCTTGTGCCCTGCTCCCCTTTATATCCCACACAACTGCCATAGCAACTTGCCCTCTTGCCTCAGGGCCTTTGCACATGCTGTTCCTTGGGCCTAGATCTCTCTTCCCTCAGCTCTTCTCTGATAAATTCTTACTTATCTTTCAGGTCTCAGTTTATACATCATTATCTAAGAAATGGCTCCTTGGCCCTTCAATCTAAGTTACTTCCCTCTTTTATTCTCTTTCAGTATCCTAGTCTCTTCCTTCATCACACTTATTGTAAGTGTGGTTATATATTTGTTTGTTGTCTTTTGGTTTAATGTCTGTCTTCCCTAGAAGAATTTAGGGGGATGTTATGGGCGGAATGTTTTTGTCCCCTCCAAATTCTTATGTCAAAGCCCTAATCCCCAATGTGATGACATTTGGAGGTGGGATCTTTGGGAAGTAATTAGGTTTGGACGAGCCATGCGGATGGAGCCCCCATGATGGAACTGGTTTCCCTATGAGGAGATGAAGAGACCAGAGCTCTCTCTCTGCCGTATGAGGACACAGTAAGAAGATAGCTGCCTACAAGTCAGGAAGTGGGCCCTCACCAGAGCCTGACCATACTGGTAGCCTGATCCTGGACCTCCAGCCTCCAGACGTGTGAGAAATAAATGTTGTTTAAGCAACCCAGTCCAGGGTATTTTTGTTAAAGCAGCCCAAGCAGACTGAGACAGGTGAGAATATGGGGACCATATCTATTTTGTACAACATAGTATCCCCAGCATCTCACACTGTGCATTGAGTTGGCACTTAATTTGTATTTGTTGAATAAATGACCCATCGTTTGCTGCTCTTGATAAAAGAAAAGGCTAACATCTTTCCAGTGGGCTAGAGTCTGAGCATTTTCTCCATCCTGCAACCTGGGCTAAGGGTCGTACTAACGACGCACAGGACTGCTCACAAGAGTAAGTGATACACTCGGCTCCCCCACCAGCATTAGCAAGGACAAAAGAGGTGGGAGGGGGGAGCACCAAGAAAAGTCAACAGAGTGCAATGTCCTCGTTTCCAAAGTGTTAAAGGAAACCTTAAATCTCCAAGCCAGTGGGGGCTGGTGTTGTGTCTTTCATCTCATGGGGGTTTTCTTCTCCCCTGAGAAGAACTACTTACTCCTTGACACTTCCCAAACTACGCTTACTCCAGTACTGAGCCCGGCCCCGCTGGCTTTGGCTTGAGTTTATGCTTCATGGTTCGCTCCCTCAGGCAGGCAGCACCCAGACACTTGCCTGAACCAGGGGTGCTCAGTTTTGCAGTCAATAAGGCCAACTCATTGCATTAGATTCTTGTGCCTACTGTAACAAATTACCACAAATTGAACACAAATTTGTGATCTTACAGTTCTGGAGATCAGACATCTGAAATGCATCTCCCTGGGCTAAAATCACAGTGTTGACAGAGCTGTGCTCCTTTCTGGAGGCTCTAGGGAAGAATCTCCTTCCTTGCCTTTCCCACTTTCTAGGGGCCTGCGCTCATGCCCCCTTCTTCCATCTTCAGAGCCAACAGTGTTCATCTCTCTGCCCTGTCTTCCATAGTCACATAGCCCTCTCATGCTCTTCTTCTCTTTCCTCCTTCCCCTCTTAAGGATCCTTGTGATTATATGGGGCCCAGAATATAAGCCAGAATGATCTCTCCATCTCAGGTCTTTAAGTTAATCACATCTGTAGAGTCACTTTTGCCATGTAAAGTAAAATGTTCGTAGGTTATGTGGTTTAGAACGTGGACATCTTCAGGGGGCTGTTATTCTCTCTCTACCACACTGGTAAATTATTCCCAAGACAAGTCTCAAAAAACAGGAGAAGAGGTTGTAGCTCCACCCCTGCCAGTTCCTCTGAAGGATCAGGGAATATAGTAAGAAAGAATGGAGGATTGGAACACTGATTAACAAACAAAAGGAGCAGCAGAATCCTCATACCAATGAGTCTCATTCTCCGGCACATCAGCCACTATAGTCAATAAAAGCCAGCTGTGAAAACGTTTCAGACCCTAAGAAAACTATATTAAATAACAGAATGGAGTGATGTGAAGTCTCTGATATTTGCTAATAACAAATTTGGGGTGTTCTAAGGTAAATTTCAAAACCATTTGTGTCAGGAATTAGTTCAGCTGCAAATAACAGAATAACCACATACCAGTGGCTTACGCAATAAAGACATTTAATTATTTCATGTAACAGAGAGCTCAGAGGTGAGTGGCTACACCATGGGGGCAGCAGCTGAGGGTCAGCAAGGACCCAGGCTCTGTCCTTCTTTCCGCTCTGCCTTTCTCAGTAGGTCACTTATGTCTCCCCTGGTGGTAGTAACATGGCTGCCACAGTTCCGAGAATCGTGTTCTCACACAACGTCGTTCCAAGCACGAAGGGCAAGCACGTGGAGGGGGACCCTCTTTCCTGCTGCTCTCTCTTTTATCAGAGGAAACTGTTCCCAGGACTAACCAGTGGATTATCCCTCAGATCCTATTGGCCAGTTAGGTCTCATGCCCACCCGTAGTCTATTCCCTGGCAAAGAGGAATGGGATTCCATAATTGGTCTAGATCAATCAGGAAGCATCCTCCGGGGGCGGGCGCATTGCAACTCCAAGCAGAATCGGGGCTCTGTTCAAAGAAGAGGAATGGCTATTGGGTAGGCAACCAACAGTGTCTGCCACATAAACCTTAGCTGCTATTTTCAAATGGGCTAATGCATAAATAAGTAGATCTCCATTCAGAATAAGGTGAGCTTTATGTTCAGATCTGAGATGCTTATCAGACTAATCCTCTCATCAACCGGACCACAATTTTGGTCATAATACACATAGTTACCCTAAGTTTGTCTGATTTTATGTAAAAGAACAACAACAAAAAAAGGTATTAAACTTTATATTCATGAATAGATTTCCACGTGGTAATCATCCATTAAAAGTTATTTCTTGCGTACCTACAATGACCCTGGCACAGTGGCTACGCATTTAGGTTAAATATAGTCCCTTTCCTTGGGTAATTACAGGATGGATGGATAAGTATTATTACAGGTGCAAGTACGTGGAACAGGTGAATGTGCCTAGGGACAGCCCTATCTTGGGGTCAGGGAGAGTTTTTGGAGGACGGGACTCTTAAAGAGAGACCTAAAGCACAAGTGGAGTTAGCCAGAGGCGCTGGCTGAGAACTAGGTCACGGGGTGAGGTGAGGGTGAGGAAGTGCTCCAGGCAGAGGAACTAGCTGTGCAAAGACTTGGAGGTAAGAGAGCTCAGGCAAATTTTGAAAATAAATATAATTCAGTATGGCAGGAGCAGAGCGATTTGTGGTGTGAGAAGAGGAATAGACTGGGGTCACATCATGGATTTAGACTCTATCTCATGGAGAATGGGGAGTAACATAACCAGAGTTGCATGTTAGAAATGCAGCTGCAGGGGGGAAAATGGATTAGAGAGGGCCAATGGCAGATTGCATTATTGGCCCCACTGCTCACTGCTCCCTGCATCCACACCCTTGCTATGGCCTTATAGTGAGCTGTGTGCTTCCCCATCTTTTGACTTTGGGCCAGGCCTTACGACATGTTTTGGCCAATGGCATGTGGGTAGAAGTGACCATGTGCCATTTCTAAGCCTAGGCCTTAAGAGGCCCTGGGTGTTTCCACTTGCCCTCTTGTGTCTCTGCTTTTGCCAAGAGACGAATATTCCCTGGCCAGCCCGCTCAGCCCAGCAGGAAGGTGGGAGACACAGGGAGCAGAGCCACCCCGGCTGCTGCAGCCTAAAGCATAGTCAGCCCAGCTGGCCCACAAACCCATAAGAGAGAAAGAAATGTTTTTGTTTTTATGAGGTGTTGAGCTTCTTCCATTTGCAGTATTATTGTGCCCACTGCCAACTAAGAGAGGGCCATGCTAGAAATAGAGTGACGTATTAGTGACTATTGTAGCTGTCAAATGCAAGTTTATGATCACCTGAACCAAGATGATGAGGGTGGAGATGGAGAAAACAGAGATTCAAAAGATTCCTAGAAAATAGAATTGCCATGACATGTACCTTACAGAGAGGAGTTAGTTAAGAATGTCTCCTGGGGTTCTTCCTTGGGTAACTATTCACTGAGATGGGGAACACAGGGGGAAGAGGAAATGTTTGGTTATGTTGAATTTGAGGCACCTGTGAGATATCCAAGGGGAGAGCTCCAGCAGACCTGGGTCTAGAACTTGGGAGAGGTCTCGGGGGGCCGTAAATGAACACATAGGTGGGTCTGGATAGGGAATCTCCGGGAGAGAATGTAAAGCAAGAATGTGGAGGATAGAGCTCTGAAGAGGGCAGCATTCAAAGACAAATGGACAGGTGTCCTCAAAGAAGACCAAAGAAGAGCAGCCAAGAGAAAGAGAAGTGCCCATGGAGGGCAGTGTCCTGGGTGCAAAGACTGAGAGGGCTCTAAAAAGGAGAGTGTTGCCAATTGTGCAGAAAACTCGTGAGGAAAGAATTGATAAAGAACCACAGGAATTGACCTGACTTACAAGCAAAGAAAGGAAAGAAATTTTTGCTCAAGGAATTTTAGACAATCCCACAGTAGATGAGTCAATCAAGTCCTAACCACAGGATCAGATGCTGAGATTTACTGAATTGTTCAGAAAGCAAGCAAAAGCAAGGTCCAGGGCATTTTGGGTCATTGTCCTTTCCTGGTCCTTCTAGGTAGGCAGTGCCTTGGAGCAGAACTTGGCATTTCCTGCAGCAGGTTACCTCATCATCAAAGCCCCTCTACCCAGAAGTCTTGGCAATCTTGACAAGTCCATGAGAAGCAGCGTCCTTCTGACTCATTTTCCACTGATCAGGATGAACTTTCTGAATGCCCTGGAAACCTCTGGTCGATCAAGCCTGGCTCCTGCCATAGGGATCCAATGTGGCTCCTGCTTTCAACAGCACCGTGGGCTCTTTCCCCTTGCATTCTGGAGTCTGAGCTCTATAGACCAGCTGTGGGCTGAAATATCAACAGCTCCTGCATCGTGGGCAGGGAGGGGGCATCGGAGAGGAAGTGAGAACGTGAGTGTGTTGAGGAGTGAAATGATTGCATGGCGCGGGCACAAACACACACGACCACCGAGCCCAGCACAGAACTTGCTGGAGCTCTCAAACCATTCCCACATTTATGACCTCAGCGACTGCTCAGGTTGAGGAACGCCAGACACTTGAAGTTTGTTTTTCTCTTCAATTGGAACTGACAGTTCTCCACGATTGCATTACTTTGCAATCAGGGAATTGCAGCTCAGATAGTTCATGAATTTATTTCTGTTTCACCTTGTAGCATTTATTATAAAGACTGATCAGCCAAAGAATATGGGCTTTCTGCTTTTTATTTCCTGTTTTATTGCATTCACCTTTTCAGTGTGACTGAGGTTAGCAGGGTAGGGGTGGCTCCCAGGCCCCGGGGTAAGGGAGTAACTGACTAGAGACAAGTGCCCTCTTGCTCTCGTGTCTCTCTCACCTCTGCCGCCTGCAGCCATCTTTGGGGACAGGTATAGAAATGGCCCTTGGTCAGAGGGAAGAGGGAAGAGATTATAAATGCAGGAGTTCTAAAGAGGCATGCTGGGAATTTTGGGTGCCAAATGTCATCAGTCCTTGTGTGATTGTGTTAGGTGTGTATGTGAAAGAGAGAGATTTATTTGTTATACACACATTTACCTACTAGTGGCAGACCCTGGGTAAGCCCTGGGAACCCCACAGTGAATTGTCCCTGTCCTCCAGAAGCTCCCAGTCTTGTGGGGTCACTGAGCTGAGTACCAGGTCACTGAGCTGAGGTGGGCCTAGGGTGCTATGAGATCTATGAGATCACTAGGAGAGCTTCCTGGAGGGAGTGGAGGCTTCTTGGAAGGCCTCTTTGATATGAGACAATTGCCTTCTAAATTGCTAGACCCAGATTACAGAAACAGAGAAGGAGGCAGCGTGCAGGGCAGAAGCCCCCTCCAAGGTGACAGTTGTACATGTGACAGTTAGCAGGGTGGTGAAGAGTCCTCCCAGGTTGCTGTCCTGGCTCTGTCCTTCACTAGCTCCCTCACCTTAACTGTACTGTGTCTCAGTTTCTTTGCAAAAAGGGGGCAAAAATGGCTTACTCATAGGGTTGCTGACAGGGCCGAATGAGAACATCCATGTAACGCCTGAGGACGGGGCTTACACACCACAAGCTCTCAGGAAGCGCAGCTCTGTTCATGCTGCAGGACCTGACCTTGTATGTGAACTTCAGAGAAGACAAGGAGGGTGAGGAACACCCAGGGCCTGCGCCTTTGTTCCTTGGCCCTGTTGGCACAGGATAGATGGCTGACCCAATCATAACCAGCCTGAGAGTTAATGGACCACTTATTTTAACTGAGAAAAAGAGAGCAAAGTTTCTCTTCATCTGTCATATGTCTTATTTGAGGTCTAAACACCACCTACAATCCTCACTCCCTCCCCTGTGAAATAAAATGCTGGGAGCACAGTCTACCTTTCCTAACTGGGAGAGTGAAATCTCAAAATGGTTAAACGACTTGCTCAAGCGCCACATTGAGATTTGAAGAGTAGTGACCTGAACTCTGATCTTCTAAACTACAGGCCCAGGCCTCCTAATAAATCACACCACTCCCTGTCACGTCCTACAACTAAGATCTGCCCTCCACCTTGCCGAGCTGGTCACACACGGTGGAATGATTTCATCGAGCAGGCCATGCTCGGAAACAGAAAACGTCGCCTCAGGCGTTCTCCTGGATGTTTGATTTTAATATCAAAGCTAGTTCTGATAACAAGCAAATACTAAGCAATTGATTCTCTTAGGTTTCTCTGACAGCAGAGAACCGAGGCTGAGAAGCAAGCTAGCCTTGAAGGGGCAGCAGAAGGGGCAGGGGCACCAGGCAGCTTTTACTGGTGTGAGTGGGAGCTTGACTTTGCGTCGTCACTCCGCTAAGCTGTTCATCCAAAGGAAAACTGTGGCTTACAATTACAGAAAATCAGTAGCTGGAATTACTAACAATAGCAAAAGAAGCTGTGTGCACAGGGAGTAACTTGTGGTAATGTTTTGTAATTGATAGTCATTTCTATTATTTAAACACTGATTAATTCATGTACTAAGCAATGTATTGACTTTACTTATGGTGTTATGGCGGCCATCCTAGCTTAAAATCATTCCTTATTGTTTTCTTTAGACAATTAAAATGGACTGTTTGTTTATTCTCTTTGTGGGTGTTTATAGGAGTGCACCTTCTGAGAGAGCCTGATGGGCAGTTTATACAAAAGTCACCACATGTAAGCTCTGATCCTTCTAAGGAGCCAGCCTGATGCCTTGCTTACCAGTAGAATTCCCAGAACATCCCTTGGTGGTTTGTCCACACAGTCTCCCTGTTGTTGGCTTCATTTGGCCCATCTGTACAATGAGAAGAGTGCAATCTGTGAATGCAGCTGCCAGTCCACAGCAGCGACCCGGCAGGTTCCGGCTTTTCTGCAGACAAGTTGCATGGGCATGTCCTTTCATCTCTTCAGGCCTATAGGCCTCCTCTCTAGGCATGTAAAACGAGGGGGATGGAAGAGGTCATCCTTAAAAGTTCTCGGAGCTCTATATTTGAATGAGTCAATGAAATCAGTGAATATGCTTTCTTGCAGGTGCATTGAGGTTCTGACTGCTGGAAAGAGAAAAAAACACAAAAAGATTAATGGGCCAGTGTCACTAGAGGATTCACTGCCACCAGACATGACTTGTCTGTTCCTGTTTAGTATCTCTGCATCTTCCTAAAGGCTGAGTTTTACTACTTGACTCCTTCTATCCCTTTAAACAACAGGCTGCACATAAAATAAAATCTACTGAATCTCAGCTGAGACTCTAGGCTAACGTTTTAAATGAGATATTCCAGAATATTTTTCCAAGTTTATTTACAAGATGGGAGTCTTTACATTCCATTTATTGGGCATATTAATTTTGTTTTTGTTTTTGTTGTCTCAGGAAGACAAAAGAAGGCATTTATAAGCTATCAGCCCTCACCTCGCAAGGTGAGAGCTGAAAGCCCTGTGTAGAAAAAATCAACTCCAGAATGCAAATGTGTTGTATTGCTACTGACAGCTTGTGGCTGTGCAAGTCACTTGGTTTCAGCAGCCGTGAGAGATCAGGATCGTGGATTAGCGTTCCTGGTAATTCCATTAGCTGTGTTCTGCTCCACGGCTTCATATCACAGACCTAGCTCCACCCAGCTATCTTGCAAATGTGTGTTATTTGTTCTAAGAAGCATTTGCTCTGAACTGAAGCTTGGTGCTGGATTCTTGTTACTCCTGGATGGACCTTCTTCTCCTTCTGGAACCTACCAGTGCTGAGCACTTTTGTGAATCACAGCTGGAAAGGTTAAGTTTCTTGGCACAAGAAGTCTTGTCTGCCTGGTTGAATCCTCTGTTTCAGATGGTATCGCCCAGCTCAATGGCTCTCCCACCATCCTACTGAGCAAGTCTAATGTCAGGCCCTAAACATTCCCCCAAACTCATTTGCCCAGCCTTGAGTGAACTGTCATGAGCCTTGCCAACCTGTCCTGAGATACAACAATGGACAGCACCTTTTGGGACGTTACACAACGTTTGGAAGAAGTCAAACAAGTAGACATGGCTACATTTTAAATAAAAGGATTGTCAGAGAATCAAAGGGCTACCCAAAAAATTGACTTAGGGCTTTCCCTCTGCTGGAATTCACTAAGAAATAATGTGGGTGAAAACAATTAATTTTTTTTTTTAATAAAAGAAAAGTAGTGAGGAGGGACATGGCTTGGACATCAAAATATACTATTAAGCTGAAATAAATAAGCAGTTTGGTACAATTATAAAAATAGACAGACATATCAAGAAGAGATAACCTAGATATAGACCTTGGTAGTTATAATTGATTTATAATAAAGGAAGAATTACAAATTCAATAAATGGATTTGGGGAAATTTAGTGTTTGAGGAGAAAAAGAATTAACTTAGATATTCTTCCCACAGCATGTTACAAAAAAATTTTCAAATGGATGAAATGGATAAGAGAAGTACGTGTACAAAATGAAACTTAAAATATCATTAGAAATTGTAAAAAGATCTTTATCTAACATCTAGAAGGCAAAACACTTTTTAAACATAAAAGCAATGGGGGAAGATCAAATAGATTTGACTAAATAAAAATTTAAAACATCTGTATATAAAAAAATCAATGTTCATATTCAAAGACAAACATGGAAAAAATTGTCAGGTTATGAGAGGGGAATTCTGGGAAGATAGCAGCGACAATGCATGGTTTTCAAATGTCCCAGAATTCCCATACAAAAACAGACAGAGCAGCTAGATAGCAAAAAATTTAAAATCCGTGGACAACATTCACCACAAGGCTAAGTGACGAGGCATATCCATGAACCCCAAAATACAAGCAGACAGGGCAACCACCAACACCTTCAAGATCTGCAAGGTATCAGCATGTGTGCCTGAGGAAGCTGAGGGAGGGAGAGGGAATCTGACAGAAGAACGGCGGGCTGACCTGAGAACAGCAGTTGAACCTAGGAGGGGTTTTGCCCAGTCCAACAGTGTTGACTGTAAGGGGGTCTGTGATGAGGTCTTAAGGGGCCCCAGAGCAGTCTTCACCCTGCCAACTCTTGAAAGTGACCAGTCAGGGCTCCCCTCTGGGAGGGTTCCCAGTAATTATATAGGTTGTGGTAGTTTTTTTTTTTTTTTTTATAATTTTATTTATTTATTTTTTTTCCCCCAAAGCCCCAGTAGATAGTTGTATGTCATAGCTGCATGTCCTTCTAGTGCTGTATGTGGGACACGGCCTCAGCATGGCCAGACAAGCGGTGCGTCTGTGCGCACCTGGGATTGAACCCGAGCTGCCAGCAGCAGAGCGCGCGCACTTAACCGCTAAGCCACGGGGCCGGCCCGGTTGTGGTAGTTTTTGTACTGTTATTTTGTTGTGTGTATAAAATGGGATAAAGCAAATGAGTAATTATGGAATATTCTATCATTTCCTATATCCTTAAAAACCAGGATTTTTGCCATGGAAGAAAGGAAATACAGATGTACTATAGATGAGGTTAAGTAAAAACTTTATAGTTCTGAAGCTGAATTGGAAGTATGACTATGAATTCATGAGGTATGTGTGTGCATGTGTTCAGTTCTGCTAGAATATGACATATACGTTCCTAAAAATCACCACAGTGTGCAAAATGGTGCAATAAAACCCACCAGGCTTATAGGAAAAATGGAAGTAAGAGCACAACACTCAAATATTTCATCAGTGACAAATTTTTAAAGATAAATTTTTAAGTTTAGCAAAAATAGTAGCACAGTTCTATACATATGAAATGGTTAAGAAATACATAAATACAGCAATAAATACGGTACTTTGTCTTGAAAAAGACCTGAAGTTTGCATGTGACAGTGGGCGTTGGAAGGGCTGTGGCTTGTTAGTTATTGTGTGTGCGTGGTGGAAGGTTTACCTGAAATTGGGCAGAAGGTTGTGACACTGGATGTGGGTGGCTGGCCCATTATTCTCTGTTGCGCACTGGCGCTGAACCTCAGAGTTATGAGATCTTTTGTTGCCTTTAGTCCTGGGTCATGTTTTCCTGTCTTTGAGATGGAGGCCTTTTGAGGCATGCATTTATAATAGACACCTGTTTCATCACAATCGACAACGTTATCCAGGGTGTAGCCTTCTTCAGTTGACTTCTGTGTCACTGATGGAAATTCTTTTGCTGCTTCCTCACCTGCACTTAAAGCTTTGCCTGACAGCTGAAAGCTGGAAATCATAGAGACGTTTGAAACCACCAAGCCAGCCACTCACAGCAGTAAAATGTGCCACTTCTCCGGGATTTGGCAATTTCGGTTTAAGATCTTTGTGTTTGATCTTTGATAGATTGTGCTTTCTTTTTGATTGTGGAAAAAATTGTTTCTGATTTTATCTCTATTTTGCATAAAACTGGGTGCAGTTTTCTGCCTTTACCTAATATTTCTCCTGTATAAAATCAGCCGTAGCCAAATGCAAAATTTGTGTTATGCTCACATTGTTCTTTCATATATCAACCATGTTTGAACAAATTTGCATTTTCATAACAAGCATTATAGCAGAATTGGCTGTCTATAGTTTTTTTCCCTATTAACTCCTTAGCTCCATCCATTGAGAGGACTAAAAACAATGATTAACATGGTAGTAAAGTAGCAATGAGCACCCCTAGCATCATATCCTACTATAAGAAGTCAGGGCTTCTTAGAGGAATGGCTGGTTTCAGGCCTGGGGCAGGAGATGTATAAGACGAGCCTGGAGTATCTTGTCATTCCAGACAGCAGGGAAGGTATCAAAGACAGTGGGGTCATGTCAGCAGCACTCAGGAGCCAACTGAAGAAGCTCCCAGTGCCAGAGTGGGACAATTTGTATTTCAATAAAGATAAAAATTGTATGTAAGTGCATTTAAATCCATGGGTTCCTAATGATATTTGAAAAAAACTAATTGGTCCCTTTTGGAAGATGAAAGGCACCTATTTATTATCTTGAAAACTGATAAATAAAGACAAAGAATCAAGAATTTGTCCTGCCTCTCCCTCGTGAACTGTACCACCGGGTAACCAAATCATAGAGGAAAGGAAACTTCTCTTCATGGAAGGATTCCAACCAATAAATGAAAAAGAAGTGATAGAATTAGAACGTCACCGTTTTGCAGCCCCCAGTGAATTAAGGGATGCAGGTTTTGAACATCAACACTGCTAACATCACAAGAAGGAGACATGCAGACATCATGTGCCTCCCGATGAAAATCACACCATCATCTATAATTTTGCCAAAGGGATCAAACTTAAGTCTAATCAAGCCTTTGGATCCAGCTACCAATTTGCAGGAAATAGAGAGCTCAGAGGAACATATTGAACTGTTCTTTGAATATGCAATCAGCAAAACCCAGACTGTGGGAAACTTTACGGGTTAAAAGGCTCAGGTTCTTAAACAGAAAATTTATAAAAATAAAAAGGAGTCTAGGTGGAATTTGTAGTTTAAAAAGATTTAAAAGACATAAATTTTTGAAAATTGGCAAGGTTAAATTATAGTGTCTTCGGGATGCACTTTTTAGTGGTAAAGCTGTAAAGAAACACAGGGAAGTGGTTGCTATAAGAATCAGGATAGTCAGTAATTACGTTAAACTAGAGACAATAACACAAACTATAATTCCTGTGCAACTGCGTGTGTGGGTTGAGGGTCATGCCCACTACATGCCTTTATGGCTATGCTTTTCCTAATCCACCTTGTCTCAGGATTATGCTTGCTTTTGCCTCTCTAGCCAGATTTGCATCGCCTGCAGTGGCCGCCATGGGGCTCACACCCCACAGGGGTGAGTGGTTCGCCCAGGGCTGACCCTTTGCCCTCCTCCCTGGACTGAGGCAGTTCCCTGGGAGGAGCAGAGCAGCCACGTTCTTCCCAGATCTCCTCTCAAAGATTGTAAATTCAGTGTTGGCTTTTTTCCTTCATCCATCCAGGAAAAGAAAAACCCAAAACAAACGCTGGGCCTGTCTGAGTCGTTTCCCTCACGATTCCTACAGGAGCCCAGGAGTCCTATTTGGCTGTTTCATGACAAGCCAATTAGATAAAGATTGTTAATCAGAGTAATGAAGGGAGAAGGGACCCGAGGAAAGGGAAGGAGGGAGGGAACGTGGCAGAGGCAGTAGTGGAAGACGGAGAGCACTGCCCCTCCCTCCCTGCTCTGATGTTTTATTCAGGCTATTTGCAAATGAGCCAGTGGAAACAGCATTAACAATAAATGAGACGCTTTAGACTGCGGAGAGGAGAGGGAGGGAGACGTGAGTGCTGTTCCTTGTCAGCCAGGCTCACGGGCTCCCTATCTTATCAGCCAAGGTTGATACCTGCTCGCCCACCTATACTCAGGCCTTCTGAAGAGGCTCATATCCCATTTAGCAAATAATATTAAGAGGTCCAGAGATTTTTTTCTAGCACACAAGAGCCAACCTAAAAGGCAAAGCCATCATATCAACACCTGAGAGCTGGAAACTTGCACTCTCTGCCTCAACACTGAAGTTGTCACATCCGGAAGGATCTGTTAGGTAGTCACTCCACTTTACTAAAGCAGCTAATACTTGATTTGTGCTTTACAATTAACCAATACTTTCGCATGCGTTGTCAAACGTTCCTCATAGTAACCTCGTGAAGTAGCCATAGTGACTGATTTTATAAACAAAGAAATTGAGCAAGGTTCCCTAGGGCCTGCAAGTCCTTACTTCCAAGAATTCAGGTGTTTCCATAATTCTTTCTCTTTGGACGATTTCCATAAGCTCAAATCCTCCCATCTACTAGCTTACCTAGACTTGTATAATTCCTTCCTTCCATTCAACACATACGGACTCCATGGGCCAGGCACTGAGCTAGGTGGAAGATAGGAGATCCCAATGGCCAAACGATCCTACTGTTTTATTCTATGGGCTTTCAAGCTGCCCATCTTCCTCTTGATACGGATTCTGATTCGACTATAATTAATACTTCACACTAAAAAATAACAATAGCTGTCATTTATTAAGCACTCACTAAGAGCCAAGCACTGTGGTCAAGTTTACGAATGCTATTTCATTTAAAACTTTGAGTCCACGTCTAAGCTCAAAGCTCACACTTGTAAACAATATGCTGCAACACACAGTTCTTTTATAAAGAGGAAAGCTCTACTTTTCCGTATAGACTCCCCACCCTTTTACAACCTCACTGAGACCCGACTCCCAGGACAGACACACTCCCCAGCTGTCTGACCTGGCAGCATGTTCTCCAGCGTAACTCTTCCATTGTGTTTCCCCTTCACATCTATTAGCATCTGGGTAAGGGTCTCTTCACCAGAAGGGGATAAAGGAAGGCCAGGTTTCCTTCTGAAGTGAGGACAAAAGCTGCCTCCGGTGTACAGACGTTGGGCTCCTGTTGGCCAGGCCACTGAGACCTTGGAAAACTTATGTGAGAGTGATGATCCTGGCACCCACCTGTTTCTAAGGTCATCTGAAATATCTCCTGATATCCCAGGAAGGAAGGAAGAGACTTCTATCAAAGAGGACCAGGGCTCAAGAAGGTGATGGCTTACCCGAACCTTCTTTCTGAGCATGTGGTCCTCATGTAGCAGCGTGGGCACTGAGCTCCACTCCACCCTACTCAATCAGAGGCTGCGCTTCAGCCAGCCCCCTGGATGACTGTAACACACAGTCAGTTTGGGTACGTGGGGAGTGAGCACAGCGTAGCACAGTGGTTCGCCAAGTGTGGTCACCAGAGACCAGCAGCATCAGCACCACCTGGGAACTGGTTAGAAATTCGAATTCTTGGACCCCACCCCGACTAGCTGAATCAGAAACTCTGAGGGTGGGGCCCAGCCAACTGTGTTTAATAGGCCTTCCAAGTGATCCTGATGCACGCTCAAGTTTGAGAACCACTGGTATAGGCCTCTCCGAGCCCTGGCTCCCTTACTTCTTGTATATCACTTAGGCTGCAATCTTAGCCTACACTTGGGGGAATGCAAGGAAGGTCCTGTTGTGCTCGGTTTTCTCCTTTCCATTTTATTACCCTGGGGATGGTTCTGAAAACCCAGGCTTCTGAACAAAACCTCTCTTGCTTGTAATTTAATCCTTCATTTGCATTGCCAATAAGACTGGGAGGAAAGAAGTTCCAGGAGACCAACTGGCTTTTAAGTGCTTTATTGAGTCTGCTCAGAAGCATGCCTGGGAATGGCAGGCCCAGGTTTCCCAGCATAAGCATAATCAGGGGCATGGAGCCACGAGGAAGAGGGGTTCTGGTGGTCACAGGCTGGGGACGTGTGGGCATGGACACAGCAACACTGGCGCAAGCCAGCAGCGGAGTAAGAGAGAGCGTCTACACAGACAGAGGAGGCAAGAGGATATGAATACCCTCCAAATCAGAGAATCACTGGCTGTCAGAAAACAATCTGGTTCACTGCCTACTCTGGTCAGTACTGTGCCTACATCTCTCCAGACCCAGGACCTCCATTTCTTCAGTCTGGGGAGGTGCCACCACCTGTCACTGCTATTAAAAGAAAGAGCACGGCAGTGTCCATTCATCCCTTCAGCAAGTGTTTTTTGAGATTGTTGCATATGCCAGGCACAATGCCAGGTGCAGAAAGACAGAACGACTCCTGACCTCAGGGAGCATACATTCTAGTGGAGGAGACAGGCATCCATCTCTCAATTAAGTGTGTGAATACAGCCTTCGAGCACGGCAGGGGAGAGTGTAAGGGGGAAGCTGGCCTGGTCTCAGGTCAGAGTACACTTCCCCGGGGAAGGGGGTTGTTCGAGTCGGAGTCTAAAGGAGTTAACTATGCAAAGGCAGGTGTGGATGGTGGTGAGAACACTACAGGCAAAGGGAATGGCGAGAAACAAGATGGAGCCTGGCAAGGACCAGAAAGAAGACCCAAGGAAGGGACCCAGAGCACACCAGAAGGAGGCATGGCATCAGATGACCCAGGAGTGGCGGGCAGCGACCCGGCTGTGCAGGTTTATAAAGCTTTGGGTCTTTAGCCTAAAAGCAACAGGGAGCCTTTGAAGGGAAGACTATCGAGGACGAGTCCCGTGTTGTAGAGCTCCCTCTGGCTGTGCTGTGGAGAGGGGAGTGCAGACGGCAGGAGGATGAGCTGGTTGTGAAGCTAGTAGAGGGGGCCAGGGGATCCTGATTGAGTGCTGGTGGTGGAGGTGGGGAGAAGAATGCAGACTAGAGAGAGAGACTTAGGTGAAATCCACAGGCCCTGGGTATGGACTGGATATGGGGTAAGAGGAGAAAGAGGCATCAAGGGCATCTTTTAGGTCACTGGATGAGGTTACCAGACAAGGGATGAAAATGGGGGGAGAGCTGGACTGGGAGAGAGGCAGAGTGTAAACGCAGTGCACATGGGCAGGGCAAGTGGTGAAACCAGGACAGTCTGCAGTGAATGAGACTCACTTGCGTTTAATTAAAGTGGGCGTCCAAACAGCCCTCAGCTGTTCATGGAGATCACACCTGGTGAGCAGGGTCCCGCTCCTCCTATGACAATCTCTGAGCTTTGCTCATTTACATCCATACCAGCAGGCGGAAGAAGGGAAGGGAGGCGGGTGGGGGACCAAGTCACTTAGTCACGTACAATTGAGGGAGAGATGGAAACTGAATGGCCTCACCTACTTGGAGTGCCAGTTTATTGTGACTGTTTAGCTTACAGAACAGCAATCCTCTCCCTGAAGGGGAGGGCTGCATATAAATGCAATTTACGTCTCCAGCAACTTTCTACAACCATCCCTTAACGAATTAGTCAAACCATCAAGGCATCCAAATTGGTTCCTGTGATCCTTTCATCTTCCAGGTCATTTGCCTTTAAGGTTTAGAATGGAATTGAAGAGCATTTACAGCAGTGGGATAGTTTTGTGAGCCTACGGGAAGGGGTCTTGGATAAACACTAGAAAAGTGGAGAAAACGAACCCAGCCAGAGGGGGTTTCTAGGCAAGTTTGCAATGACTTGTTGCTCTGTCTCTCGGAAAGGTGTGCGGGCAGCAGCCACCACTGGACTTGGAGATTATTTGTGTGGAAAATGGGAGTCCAGAACTACAATAAAATTTTAATTGTACGCTTGATCTGTTTCAGCCTGAAGAGTCCAGATAGATCTAGGTTTCTGTCAGGGTTGGGGCAGAGATGAAACAGTACATTCAGAAGACAGAGATGATTGAAGATAAATTAATGGGGGGACTACTTCCAAGGGTATGAGCAGGGATAGAGGAAGACAATACGGGATAGTGAGGCACCCAGGCTATCTGGAAAGCTCTATCACCCCCAGGCATGAAAGGGAAGAGAGTGGTTAGTTGTTCCTGCAGCTATAGGACTACCCTGAACCTGTGGAGGAGTGAAGCCCCTGCCAACTACCGCCCAGCAGGGAGGGAGCCTGGGGAATAAATACTTAGACATCTCTACTGGCAGGCGCTTCTCATTGGTCCATTCAAACCAGAAACCAATGAGCAAGGGAGCCAGTTGACTCAGCTCACCCAGGCAGCCTCCATGGCGCAAAGGAGGCTAGAAAAATGTGGAGAGTGGGTAAGCAGGGACAAGCAGAGAGAACCCAGCACAGGAGCCGAGACACTGATTCAGATCTGCACATATGTGGTTCAATATATTTAGGCAGATCTATGTATTTCACTGCCAATGCTCCCCTGGCTGCATAATAATACGCTTAATCCCACATTGATAGTGTGGAACAAGCCCCAACAGAAAATAGACATGCTAGCCCAGGCTGTGCCTGGGGTCGGGTGGGGAGGGAACTGTACTGAACAGCACTGTCTGTCTGTTGTTTCCTTGGTTTTCCTTCTGAAGTCAGCTGCGCCTCTGGCCACTGGCCTTTTAAAAACAAAAAAATAGGAGACAAGAATTGAATTATTGATGAAATCAAAAGGATAAGTTTGGGGACTGCATGTTTCCATCCCGCCTGTTGTTTGGCCAGCAAATAACATTTCCACTGTAAAACTTGAGCTTTCATCTCTAGCGTGTGGACCAGCTTCCCTTGGAGAAACCCTCTGGCTCCGGCTCGCTTTGATGGGCTCTCTCCCTGTGAGTCATAACACGGGGTCCACCGACACCTTCCCCCGGGCCCTGTTTTATTTCCCACTGCGGAGCACACTCGGCAACAGACTTTGCTCCTGATCTTCTCCCTGACTAGACATAGTCTGCCCTCACTGGAATTTGCTAATTTCAGAGCAGTTAAAATGTTCCCTTTGGTGAATCAGGGGGCCCCCGCCGCGGACCCCAGCAGAGGGAGGCAGACCCGTCAGACACTGCCCTCTGCTGGAAACTGTTGGGACTGCTCAAGTCCTCAGCGAGGGCTCTGTGCCACTTCCCAGCCCTCAGGGCCCCACCCTCTTTCCTGGGTTGTAGATACTGCCATGTGGATGAGGCATTACTTACCTAGGAAACCTCTCTCATTCACAACCTAGATGTAAAGAAACATTAGAACGTGATGCAGAAAGATTTTTTCATCATTTGGTCTAGAAAAGGATTTCTAAACAAGGTACAAAACCCAAAACACATAAAAGACTGATAAATTTGACTACATCAAAAACAAGAACTTCTATATGACAGAAGGTACCATAAACAGAGTTAAAGGACAAACAGAGAAAATACTTGCAACAAAGGATCAGTATCCAGAATATATAAAGAACTACAGATCACAAAGAAAATGATAAACAAGCCAATAGAAAAATATTATAAGATACGTTAATTCACAGAAATATAAACGTAAAATTTTTTATAAAATAAAAAATGAAAAATATAATTAAAAAGGAAATATAAATGACACAAAACTGCATGACAAAAATGCTCAGTTTTACTGGTAATCAGAAAAATGAAAATTCAAATGTGAGGGATTTTTTTTTTTTTTACTTAGTTGCAAAAAATTAAAAAGGACAAAAGAGAGGTGTTATTTCCACACTGTATAGTTAGGATTGTAAACTAGTACAGTCAGTTTGCAGAGTAATTTGGCAGTATCTGTTAAAGTGTAAAATGTTCAGACACTATGACCCAGTGATTTGCCCTCTCCACATCTCCCTCAGAGAAGCAATTATCCATGTGCTCAGAAGGCAGGTCCAAGGATGTTTGTGGCAGTTTTGTTTCCAGTAGCAGCAAGTCAGAAATAACCATCAAAATGGGATTAGCTAAATAAAGTGTGGTTCATCCATACCACACACAAACATATATGTACAGTAGTTTTTTAAAAAATGTATTATATGTGCTGACATGGAAAGATCTTCAAGATCTATTGTTGAGTGAACAAAAATCAAGCTGCAGAATGAGCCACAATGTGATGACTTACATATAAAAACACCCATGCACGTTAAACAATATCATATTTTTTTCTATGGGTATAGATACTATGGGTGGTTCAATGCATGACAAAATGGGTAGAAGATGACACATCAAATTGGTAGGGACAGTTACCTCTGGGGTGGAGATGAAGATTGGAGATGGTGCTCAAAGGAGAATTCAGCTTCATCTGTAATGTTTAATTTTTTATAAAGAGAATATATTCATGTATCACATGTAATTAAAATTAATAAAAACTATTCTTATATTAAAAACAAGAAAATCATTCTTCATCTTTATTCATAAAGCACTTGGAAGAACGAGGGAATTATTGGGCTATAAGCAAGATGGCGCCTTGGGTGATTTGTCAGGGGACCTGCTAAGTAGTGGGCACTGTGGTTGTCATGGAGATGGCTGCCTTCAACACAAACCATCCTGTGCATCTATCTACATGTCAGAGCATCTCCCATTCAGTGGCATGCTTTTAAATCGTGGTTTACAAACTCAATAGTAATAATATAATCCTTAATACTTATTGAGGGTGTTTGATGTTAAAATGTAATATCTTATTTAATCCTTTATTTTCTCCCTCTCTTACTGTCTCTCTCTCTCTGCCCACTCCCCCTCTGTCTCTCTCTCTCTCTTTCTCCAGATGAGGTTACTTAGCTTTAGAGATATTAAATAACCTGTCCAATGTGAGTTGACCAATATGTAGTAGAGTTTCTTCTAACCCCAGAGGCCCTACTTTCAACCATTTAAACTATACTACAAAATCACAAACATCTTTGTAGTTTTGTTAACTTTAAAACGTCTACTTCCTGTCAGGAGATTTCCTGGGTTTCTCTGCCACTCAGGCTATACCCATTTGCCACATTGCTCTGAATCAAAATGGCAGCTGGTTTATTCCGGGAGAAAAATCTACCATAGGATGAGGTGTTATTCAAGCCAGTAAAAACAAGAAGCTCAAAGACAAATACACACTAAAGGAACAACTAAGAGGTTAGGAATAATCCTCAATCAGAAGACTATTTCAAATATTTTTAAAGCTAATTTTAGGAACAAAACTAATCAATAATAGCAAAGGTTACAGTCTGACAATAATGTAAGCCTTGCAAAATTCTCATAGGACACAATGTGCTCCATCTTCCAAATTCTGGAAATTTCTTATATCAACATGAAAGGCCTTCTGATGATGCAGGCCTGCTCTCACAGCTAAACCGTTCCTGCCAGGCAAAGAGAACACAACTGAGTGACATCAAGGATTACAAGGATGTGTCTGTGGGCAGAAGCGGGCCCAGCAGGGCTCTTGCGGTCTCCTTTGGAGAAGAGGCAGGCCTCCTCTTGCTGCAGAGAAGAGAGCTCTTGAGGGATGTTTCTGGAATAACTTAGAAGTGCAGGGGACAGCAGGTTTACAAATCAGAGGTGTGATTCTCCGTTCCCAATTTAAAAAAATGAATTAATCTCTATTTGGTCTCTTACTTGAGAACAGGTGCGTCTATGAATAATACATAGGTGGGCAGGCCACACTTGGATCTGAAGGCCCAGAACTGAAAGCAAACAAGACCCAGAGTGTGAAGATTACACAGTAGATGTTAAGTAGCATCACGTAGGCAAGAAAAACCTGGGAGAGCAAAAAAAAAAATGCTCTGCAAATAATAAGCACATCTAAGCCCCTGGCTATGTACACAAACACATCTCTCAGATAATGGTAATTGAAAATGACTAGGTTCCCATTTGAGGAGGAGGGAGATAAATCAAGAAATGCAATCTAAAAAAAGATGAAAACATTGGAGGTTTAATGAATGATGTTTCAGGGCAGAGAATTAAGGACGTTTAAGTCCTGCTTTCTGGGTTGGAACTCCAACTCCTTACACTCAGCAGGGACTGGCACAAGAGGATCAATGGCTAGGGCCACAGATATGGGCGGGCTGGATGGCTGCAGAACTCCTGGGTCCACTCTGGGATTCCTGTCCTCACAACAGCTTAACTCTGACTGCTCTGCCCACCAAGGCCAAGATGTGTTTTTCCGTTTGTTAAACTTGAGATAATACCATGGCATCATACGGATTACAGAGATTAAATGTCAGCAAAAGCCTTGTGATGTTGGGTTTCTAACAGGCAGGGTCTTAGCCTAGAGATCTTTGGGGGAAACAGGAAGATGTTAAAAAATGTGCCCCTGGCCAGCCTCAAGAGCATGGGGAAGGGTCTCCTACCCCTTGATTTGGTCCTTCAAAGACCTGTGGTGTCCCCAGATAGAAAAGAAGCCATGAGCATCACTGAGACCGCTCATCTCTCCAGTGAGGAAGTATTGCTGTCCCAAGAAGGGGTAGCCTGAGATCTCAACAGCATTAATGTGCACACTTGCATGTGTGCACACGTGCGCGCGCACACACACGCTTCTTATCAGCTCTGTTGAGCAAAGAATTTTCATGGATAAAGGATTTGGATTTTTATCTTGTCCAAATCCCTTCAGGTATTGTCTCGAGATAGGACAAGTCCCTTTAACCTTGCCCATTTGAAAATGTAACAAGTGAAATATTATCTCCCCTCCACCCCCGACTCCTCAAGTAAAATGGCCTGCATTTAGGAGCAGAAGATATTTGGAGCTGTGGCAGGAAGCATATTAATATGTGAACTGAAAACAGACAGACCCCTTAAAAGTCTGCCCACATGCAGAATTGGAAATAGATGAGCCTCTTTCCCATGACAGCAGCAATACCACAAGGCAGGATTTGTTGCAAGAGAATAAATTGGCAAACAAGCCAGGACTAGAAGGCGGCTCCCTGCTCTCTGTGCAGCCTGAGCAGGGCCGAAGAGGAAGAGAAACCCAAGACGGTGGCAGGCTCCCAGGGGAGGCAGAGCAAGGGGCTGGACAGAACCCCCACCCCAATGTCTCTCCCCTGACGGCTTGTCTTACAGATGGAACCCCCCTTGAGTCATTCATGGTTGGATCCTGGTAGGGTTGGGTTGGGTTGGGTGGACAGGTAAATTCTCACCCTGAGGGAAGCATGTTTCATGGTGACAGAGGCATTGTAGTAGAGAGTTGACGACTCTGCCATCTGCGACCTGACTTCGTATTCTGGCTCCACTATGTGTGAACTATGTGACCTCAGACAAGGCGGAGTAAGCCATGCCCAGAAGGTGGGCTGGAGTAGGTGAGCGGTAGGGAAGGGGCCTGGAAAGAGCCGTAGAGCCTCACAAGCCAGATATGGGAGTGGCAACTTCATTCTGGGGCAATGCCCTGGGTCCTTACTCAGAAACCCTCACTTTGGCTCCCCCGTCCCGGCCTGTGGGGCTTTGTTCCCCATGGCCGTGAGCCACATTCTAACGCCTCTCTCCTGACATTTCTCCAGGCCCTCCCACACACCCACTTAGCACCGCCTGAGGCATGCCGCCCGGTCACACAGACCTTTAATAGCGAGTGAAACAGTAGCAGGTGTCAGAGCGGAGAGAGGAAAAAGATCTCAATCCCCACCGGAGGGCGAAGATCATTTTCTGCATTTCCATTTAAAGGGAGAAGTGAAAAGCATGAAATCACATGCCAACAGGGAGAAAGAGTTTAAACCAGAACAACCTTGACGGGAGCAAGCACCAGAAGCTCCCAGGTCACGGTTCCCAAAACTGAACTCTTGGGGAGAAATGGGACTCGCAAGCAGGGACACGCAGGTAAGCCACCTAGCCTTCTACTCTGAGCGTCAACCCTAGCACCTGATGGCCTGCTTACCTTCCCACTGGGTGGTGCATCAGCCTCTCAGCCTCTCCCTGCCCCAAACTCAGCTTGCCATCTTTCTTCAAATCTGCTCCTCTTAGGTCCTTTCTCACATGATGACTCTTGCCCCGGCCAGAAATCCGGGAGTCTCCCAGGACTGCTCTGGCTCCCTAACATCCCCACCCCACTGCACCAGCCACGGCTACCCAGCGTCTTAGCCCACTCGGTTCTGTCTCTGCCTCCTCCATCCCCACTGCCAACGGTCTTCATCTGGTCCCATCATTTCTTGCATGGACTATCACAGCAGCCTCCTGGCCAATCTCCACTCCAACTCCGTCTCTACTCTAGCCTCTGTTTTGCCCCCAGTCTGATTCTTTCCCCCTAAAATGCAAATCTGGTGATGGAATTTCTTAAAACCCTTGAATAGTTTCCCTCCACTATCAGGATAAATTCCAAACTCAGGCTGGTGAACAAGGTATTCTAAGCTTTGCCCCTTCCTAGCTCCCCACCTTGATCTGCTCATCTACTTACCTCCCCCCTCTCAATCTCAACTCTTTCCCTCAAGATTTCAGGCTATTTCACATGCCCATGGCTTTGAAAAGTCTGTCTCTTTGCCTCATGTCCCTGATGAACTGTTACTTGTCCCTGCAGACCCAGCTCACGTCTCCCCTCTGGCCCTCCACCCGTCGCCTCAGCATTTCCTCTACCCCACGTGTGGCCCTTGCTCAGTCCCCTTTCTGCCTCCCCCACTGGCTCCTTGAGAGCAGGGTCTCTGTCTTATTCATATTTGATCCTCAGGCCAGGACAGAACTTGACACAAAAGTCTGAACAGAGGCCCGTGGAATGCGTGAGCACGTGAATGGTCCCCTGCTGGGCCGGGAGAGGCTGTGGAGAGAGACTGTGGACCATGATGGAGTGAGAGAGGGAAGATGCTCCTCTGCCTCCTCAGGGACCTGGGATCAGCCTGGGACAAGTCCTGGACCTTCAGGTCAAGGGGCAAACCAAGCACAGACCCCGAAATCCATCAGAATAACAGATGAAATATAAATATTTGTCCCGATGATGTCACAGGAGAGAAATTAGAGCCCGCTCCTGAGATTAGAGAAAGGCCAATCTCATGTTTTGTCCTCTTCTGGAGAAATGTCCTCAGCCTGACTCAGGCCCACCAGGCATCAGGATCTACAAGAACTAGAACATAAGGACATCAGAAACATCACTGTTTTTTGTTACAAAATATTTTTTAACTGTGTGGTGACGGATGTTAACTAGACTTATTGTGGTGATCATTTCACAGTATATACAAATATCGAATCATTATGTTGTACACCTGAAACTAATATAATATGTCAACTACATCTCAATAAAAAAAAGAACCACCACTGCTTCACTGGGGAGCTCTATATGCACAAGAAGCTGAAAGCTGACTTCACTCACTTTTTTTTTATTGAGATAAAATTCACATAACATGGAATTCATCACTTTAACCATTTTTAAAGTGTACAATTTAGTGGCTTTTAGTACAATCACAATGTTTTGTAACCATCCCCACTATCTAATTCCAGAACATGTTCATCACCCCAAAGGAAACCCTGTACCCATTGCTTCGTCAAATGTTTAACATTTTTTGAGGAACTGCCAATTTGCTTTCCTCAGCAGCTACACCATTTTCATTCCCATCAGCAATGTATGAGGCTTCACTTCACTCACTTTTTAAAGATCTTAGATGTCAAATTCCTAATATTAGAGTCTGTTCTACAGATTCTGTAAAAATATAACCAATTGGATAACAACAGAGTCAAATGTAAAGTCTGAAATGGGGAACAGCCTCAGGGTGAATCTGAGGTGATCCCCGATGCCTCCAATCACGCATCCCCAAGATGTGCTCCCTGCAGCCATCACCTGAGGCAGGGCTTCTGTGCAGCTCGGAATCGCAAGGATGTCCTATGCCCCGTCTCCTAGATCTACGAGGTAAGAATGCCCACATGTGCCATCTCCACTATCTTCCATTTACAAATCAGATGAGGAAAATAAGGGAGTCTAGATCTCACTGACAAGTAGGAAGGAGAGGAAACAGGCCAATTCAGGGAGCCATTTTATTGATCAGAAATTGGGGCTTCTTTCTGTGAAGCCAGAAGACTGGGAATCCTCTGGGGTAGGGCAGATGGACCAGCAGCAGGGCTCAGCACTGCTGGCTGCCAGGCAAGCAAAGACCAGCTTTGGCCCAGGCTGGGATTAGGTGGTATGCACAAGTCTAGGCAGGTGGGAGATCTGAAAACACCAACCACAGCACAGTCTCAAGGCATGAGTCTGCTTACTGGGACCAGGCCCGTGGGCAAGAGGAGGGAACAAGGCAGGGTCCTAGCAGGCCCCAGACATGGGCCCACAGGTCTCCATGCTCAACTACCTCCTAGCATGCCACTGCCCCTCCTTGAACTACATCCCAGAGATAAAAACCACATTACCTCTAGGTCCCTGATACTGTGCTCATCTCACCCTCATCATTTACATCATTTGTGCACGTTGTTTTCAGCTCCCTGAAAATTTACACATCCAGCCCATCTCTGGAAAACCCCTACTTATTCTCAGGTCTCCACTTAAGCATGTGGCTTCCATGGAACCTTCCCCCGATGCTCTCTGAGGGCCTGGAGGCTCCTGCCCCCACACCCTCTGTCCTGTGGCACTGTACCACAATGGCCTTCTTACTGCCTGATTCGTGGCTGTCTCCTCTCCACCCCTGGTAGAGAGCAATGCTAGGGCAGGGACAGAGCCTTTTCCCGTTTGTATTCCCAGCCCTAGCACACTGGTGCCCAGTGCTCTAGGAGATGAAAGGCTATTTTGCAGTAAGTCTGCTCCTGGGGAACTGGAGAGGGACCACCCATGACCAGAGTTGGTGACAGAGAACCAGGCTAGGGGGTCAGGGTGACATCCAAGTCTGAAGAGATGATGCTCCAAGCCAGGGGCTTGGCAAACTATGGCCCACGGGCCAAATCCAGGCCATCACCTGCTTTGGCATGGCCCAAGAGCTAAAAATGGAGTTCACATTTTTGAATTCCTGAAAAAAATCAAAATGATGTGAAAATTATATCAAATTCAAATTTGAGTCCATAAATAAGGCTTTGAATTTTCTCAAAAGTTTATGAAAATTTGTTTTTCCTCTTGTTATGTAATTACTTACATATTATTCTTAATTTTGCTTCTTGGCCTACAAATCTTAAACTATTTACTATGTGGCCCTTTACAGAAACAGTTTGCTGACCCCTGTGCTAAATGGTCAGCCACAGGATGCTTCAGTCCTAACAGCCACCCCTGCCCCCACTACCCAAAGCCTCCCCCTCCTTGGACAGCAGCGTTCTCGGTGGAGAAGGATTCGGTGACACCCCGTCCCGATGCTGAACTCAGTGCTCTATCCCCAGCATGCCCGCTATCCACACACACCTCTTATTCTGTTATCAAAAGCCTTCAGGAAAGTACAAAGCAATTCCAGGGAACGAAAGGATGAACAACTGTCCCCGTGACCAGTGACAAAGTGGGATAGTCCTAAAGCCTCCTGTTTACTGAGCATGGACTGCATGCCAGGCCTGGCTAGACATTCAAAGACACCATCTTGAGCACCGGCAGCCCTCTTATAGGTCCTCACCTTTATGCCCCGCACACACATGGCAGAACAAGGCTGCCGGTCCCCTTTCCCCCTTTTATTCTCGTCTATCTTCTCTGAGTGGAAAGGGAATCTTTAGTGTAACAAAGTCACACTAACTTACACAGCATTTATCACGAGCAAGGCATTATTTTCAATCAGGGTTTCTCAACCATGTCACTACTGACATTCGGGGATGGATAATTTGTGTGGGGGCTGTCCTGTGCACTGCAGGATGTTTAGCAGCATCCCTGGCCTCTGCCCACTAGACAAATGCCAGTAGCACGCCTCCTCCAGTTGTGATGACCAAAGATGGCTCTAGACACTGCCAGACGTCCCTGGGGGGCAAAATTGTCCCCAGTTGAGAACGACTATGCTAAATGTTTTACATATAAACTCACCAAAACTCTATGAAACAAGTCCTGTTATTATCTTCATTTTAGAGATTATCTTCATTTTAGAGGTAAGTAATCTGTAGCACAGAGAGGCTAAGTAACTCCTCCGGGGTCACACAGCTGATAGAGTGGGATTTGAATGCACGTCTTCTAGCTCCTAAAGCCATGCTTTTACTATTAGCAATTTTAGCAAGTCTGAGAACTCACTGAGCTGACCCCACACAAAGAAGTGTAGAGGATCCCATCTTTTCCTTTGTAGGATAGAATCAGAATTGGGGGTCTCCTTGGCTTGACCATACAGAGCACCAGTAAGATAAAATAGAGCCTGGGAGAGGGAAAAGGGCTAGAAAAAAGGGAGTGGAGACAAGGCCAGGGGAACACAAATCTTCCAGGCATCCTCCGAGGCTGACTCTGTGTGGCCCGGTGGGAAGGGACAAGTCCTGTTTTGTACCATCCTCTGCACTATAGGTGTTCATGACCAGCTCATAGTAATTCCTTTCCTGTCTCCCTCTTCCCTTCCTTCTTCCTTCGCTTCTTCCCCTCCATGCCCTCATCCCCTCCCTCCCTTCCCTCACTCTCTCCCTTCTTCCCTCCCTTCATTGCTTTCTCTTCCTTTCTTTCTTGCTGGTAACGGGCTGTGTAGCTGTCTGTCCAGATATTGTGGGTGTAATGTGAGAAACAGGAGTAAGTAGGTAAACTGAGGCTGAGTTTAATGAGGTAGAGCACAGGCATGCACACACACCCCCCTCACTCAAAGGACCCACTAGTAGAGCTGGGATGTTGAGTCAGTTATGATTGCTTTTGGCTCCAGATAACAGAAGCCAGACTTAGAGTGACTTCACTAAAAGGGAGATAATTTTTCTCCTTCCCAGAAGGGTCAGATGTAAGCCCTCCAGGACTGCTGGGTGGCTCTACAATGCTGTGGACCTCCCAGGCTCCCTCTGTCTTTCGGCTCCTCCATCCTTGGCTTATAGCTTTCAACCTTTTGCTCGGAAAAAGGCTCCTGAACTTCCAGGCATCACAACTGCATCGGAGCAGTGAAAGCGGGGAGGGGAAGAGATGGGAAGGTGATGCCAGCTGAGTCTGTCCCTTTGGCTTACATCTCATTGGCCAGAACTATGTCTCACGTCTCCTTACCTGCAAGGAGGCCTGTGGAGGTGTTTATTTTTAACTGGGCATATTACCACCCTGTAAAAAATATTGAGGTTCAATTAGTAAGAAAGAAGAGGAGAATGGATATTAAGGAGGCACCTAGCAGTGTCTGCCACGGATTCCCAAGGCAGCCCTCATTCCACTAAGGAACACCATTTCCTGAGAGCCAGTGGACTGGGATGGAGACAACAAACTCTGGAGATGGACGGCTAACCTTGAATCCCCACAGTTCCCCTCCTGTCTGTGTGACCTTGGGCCAATTGTTTTATCTTTTTGTGCCTCATTTTCCTCATCTATAAAATCAGGGGGAAAAAATAACACCCAATTCACAGTATCATCACCTGGATAAAGTCTGTTAACACACGTAAAATACTTAGAATAGTGTCTGGTGCATAATCAGCCCTCAACAAATGTTAGCTATGTTTAGCTGTTACTATTTATTGAATATCTACTATATGCCAAACGCTCCACATTATCTTCTCTAATCCTCACAACGTAAGGAGGAAAATAATTGTCCGCCCACGCAGTATGAGTTCAGGAGGGGTCTCGGGCCCCACCGCCTGTCATTTTGCCATTTCTTTGAAGACTTCTAATCCTTAAGAGTTTTTTAATGAAAATATGTACCTCTGAGAAAGGTCCCTGCACTCTTTTCAGCGAGTAGCTTTGTGGCTGACAGGGGCAGAGATGGTACCACCTGCCCAGTGGGACGTCAGACAAAGCCTCTCCATGGCACTTTATAGTAGGTCTTGCCCTGGGTTTAGTTCCAAGTTTTGAGTAAAGATTTCATCTTATTTCTATTCTTTCTTGCTTGATCTGCAAATTGACTCGCCCACCCCAGATACTCAAAGAAATGCGTCAATGGTGCTCCAGGGATAAAGCAGGGCTGCTGCACTCGGAGCTTTCAGTGGCCCATGAGGACAGGGTGGGATCTGTGGAAATGCTGGGGAAGAGGCACGTGGGGAGAGAGGCGACCAGGGCCCATGGGAGGTTTCAGCACTCCCCTGGGTAAAGTCAGACTAGGTCAGAGAACATCGAGTTCAATGCCCCAGACCCTGACTTTAGGGAGATCTCAGGTGCTGACCGGAAGGCAGTGATGTCCAAGGCAGCCAGCAGGAGAGAAGGCATCAGATCTGCTGGGGAGGCAGAAACAGACCTGAATCCCCATCCCCACCGCCACAGCCCTCTGTGCTCGCCAAGCCCCCAGGTAAACCATCAGATTGGGGTTGACTCCTGGAAGTCCAGTCTAAGTGAAATCACATATTCCTGGAAGTGCTTTGAAAAATTTAAAGACTCCTATTTCCGTAGGATGAATTCCACTTCTAGGAAAATTTTCTTTTTTTTTTTTTGTGAGGAAGATGAGCCCTGAGCTAACATCCATGCTAATCCTCCTCTTTTTTTTTTTTGCTGAGGAAGACCGGTTCTGCGCTAACATCTATTGCCAATCCTCCTCCTTCTTTTTCCCCAAAAGCCCCAGTAGATAGTTGTATGTCATAGCTGCACATCCTTCTAGTTGCTGTATGTGGGACACGGCCTCAGCATGGCCAGAGAAGCGGTGTGTCGGTGCGTGCCCGGGATCCGAACCCAAGCCGCCAGTAGTGGAGCGTGTGCACTTAACCGCTAAGCCACGGGGCCGGCCCCTAGGAAATTTTCTACAGGGATGATGTACAAAGGATTTTGCATTGTGGCATTGTTTGTAATGGTGACAAAATTGGGAACAACCAAAGCAATCATGAGGAAGGGGCTAGTCAATTTATGGAATACATGTTTTTAAAGACAAAGAAGTATAGCAGAATTTACTAACTTGAAAGGATATTGCTGACATACAGTTAAGTAGGAAAAAGTACATTATGAAGCAGCATGTGAGTTATGTACGACTTATGTGAAAACCAAGAAATATATACAAATACATACGTTCATATATACATATATATAAGCATATATATATTTAGAAAAATATTAGCAGAAAGGCAAAAACATGGACAGAGATGTAGACATAGATGTTTGAAAAATTCTCACCAAAATGTTGGCATTGGTTTATCTGCATAAAAAAGTTCCTGCAGAGCCAGGGTTCTCACCCTGTGGGTGAGAATTTATAGATAAGCAGGGGGAGGAGGCTGGAATAATCCATGTGGAATGGATTAGAGTTTGAGGCATCTGTATGAACTCATGTTTAGCTTAATATAGACACAGATGGTTACATATAAGATATTTATAGATGTGTGTATACACACAGGTTAGAAATCACACATTTATTTCTTTGCTCTGTGAGCTGAGAATGCCTAGAAGAAATGACACCCCAGTAGCAAGGAGCACACCTAGTGTCAGATCGTTATTTCTAATACCATTTGCCAAAAAAAAGAATGAGTGCTCCTTGGAGAAATGGCTGATTCTAGGACTAGGGCAAGCAATATACAAGATGAGCCTAGAGCATCTTCTAATGCCAGAAAGTAACAAAGTACTAAACAAAATTAAAATAAAACAACCTACACTGATGGGTATGTCAAAGGAGCACAGAATGCCCAATGGCCAACAGTGGGACAATTTGAGCAACTAAACAAATAAAGTAGTATTGGATTATAATCCAAATATAAAATAAATATGTGAGTCCTTACTAATATAAATAAATTATTGAATAAATTAATAAATGGAGGGGAGAGGAGACAAGATAAATCTCTCATGTGGAAGAATTCCAAATAATTCATGTAGATACTCTGCCCTCAAATAGGGGGAGCATAACCCCTCCCTCCTTCAGTGTGGCTGTGCATAGTGACTTCCTCGTGAAGAGGACAGTACAGAAAGAAAGGGAAAAAAAGAGTAGCTTTCCAGAGGAGATGCCTGGCAAAGTCATCTCAGCCTGGTGATCAAGGTCAACATCAGCAGTCATAAATCATGTTGATAGTATGTAACCCTGGTGTCATGTGATAAAAATGACACTTTGCCTCTGTCATCTTCCTCCTCAAAATTCACAACCCCAGTCTCATCAAGGGAAAAACCCCAGACAAATTCCGGTAGAGGAGCATCCTCTCTGACCAGTACTCTTCAAAAATGTCACGGTCTTCAAAAACAAAGAGGGGCTGACGAACTGTCACAGCCAAGAGGAGCCTAAGGAGACAGATGAATCTAAAACTGTTCAAAAAAGTAAAGTTTTTTTTTTTTTTAAGTTCCTACAGAACGATTTTTCCCTAAACAAAAGAATCAAAGTGAATTTTGATCTCAACCTTTAACAGTACAGGAAAGCAGTAAAAGCTTTGAAAATAAAGCTTTTCCTTAAAGGCTTTCCAATATCCTGGATCAAATTCTTACATGGGGTTTAAGGTCAAAATTCTTGGGCTTTCTCCAGGAAACTGAAAGATTTTCCCAAATATATGAGAGGCGGGCACAACCCTGACTGAGGGGAGGGGCTGAGGAAGGTGGAGGCTTCCTTTCCTGGACCTTTGATGTTCTCTTTACACACACCTGTGGGTTACACGTGCGCGCTCAGCACAGCCATAGTGAGATGGCAGAGCCGACTGTTCCCAGATACACTTGCAGTATTTCATCAGGCTCTAGTCCACCTCAGCAGCTGACCACTGCCTGCCCATGGAACAGACCCAGAGGAGCATTTCAGAGAGGCCGTGGAGTCTCCAGATAGAAGTCACAGGCAGTGGCCAAATCCTGGGGGTCACACACTCTCAGGCCCCTGACTCATTGCGGATGGTCTGACACTTTGCCATGAGCACATCTGGATGACAGACCGGTTTATGAGACATCCCAAAATTTCCCCTGGCTCTCACTTTAAGTCAGAAAGAAAAATCTTGAGAGGCTGCTCTTTTATGAATCAAGCTGAAGGGGGCATGTCATGGAACTGTTTTACTTCTTCTTATTGATTTTGTATGAATGCGACATGACTAAGCAGAATTATAAGAAGCTGTGTTCTTGATGACCCAGGAAATATGCTACAAAAATAACTCTTCTGCATAGTCAGAGAAGTCCCTAAAGGTAGCACTAGGATTTAGAAGCAAGGTCAGAAAATGACATCTTTGAAAACTGAAAATGACAAAAATCAATATGCAATGAATGGGATTAGTCCCCCATAGTTATTCACCCCTGTAAGTCCACCCTCAGAGATGTTTGACAAACATGTTACAGATAAGACTGGAGTGGCTCCCAAATCCCATCAAGGGCCCCGAGAGTCTTCTGTATTTCCACGGAAACTGCTAATCTCAAACAGACTTTAGATTATTGAGATACGCTATAGTTGTAAAAATTGTAACACACTAATGACAAATGCAATGGAAAGCGCTGCATGGAGTGTAAAGACAGGAGATGAATAGAAAAGTCCTGGTCAGGGTTTTAAAAATAGATCTAACCAAGAGTCTGGCCAATTTGTGGTTTCTTGTTGCTAGAAAATGTCTTTTCCTGGGACAACAGGGACAACACTTTAGGTTCTACCAGAGCTTGTCCTGTGAGACTAGGCAACCCTTTCTCTGATGGTCAGTTTTCCAAGGAACATTAGGATCTCCAGGGAAGACCCTGGGAAGGAGGTGATCCAGATAAGTGGACACGAGTATCCGATTATTAGAAGTCCTGCATTAATGTCTTTACAAATCAGTGTCTTATGAGTTTGGAAAATGCCCCTCCTTACTCCAGAGCTAGAGCACACCTGCGTGTACCGATGCAAGTGAGTTCCCAAAGCCCATGGCTAAAGACTCAGACGCCACTAGGCGCTATTCGATGCCACCTGCTAGGGCTGCCAGCTGGCCTCATTAGTGCTTCCTCCAATAATCCTGGATCTTGGATTTAAAAATATCATCCTATATCTTAAATTCTACAAGACTGTCTATTTACTTAAGATGCTTCTTGCTTCTTAGATTCATCTCCTTTTGGGACTAGCTAATGTTACAGTCAGTGAAGGCGGATTTGTCTGACTTACCCAGATCTTTCTGTAATTGTATTTGATTTTTCAAATTCATTGAGTTGAGTTCTTTCTTAAATGCATTGAAC
Source organism: Diceros bicornis minor (assembly GCF_020826845.1). Lineage (NCBI taxonomy): Eukaryota > Metazoa > Chordata > Mammalia > Perissodactyla > Rhinocerotidae > Diceros > Diceros bicornis. The sequence goes on from NC_080763.1 coordinate 14,907,754, forward strand.
CACTTGGTGGCCCCTACTCGTGGTTGGCTATCAATGAAGGAACCGTGACAAGACATGTTTGGACTGCAAAGCCCAAAGTCTGAGGTCAAATCCTTTGCTCACATTGCACACGCAGACTTTACTATCCCTTTGTACCAAAGTCATCTTCTGTGGCCTGAAAATAGCACTACTTAATGGATTCCAAACTTTTTTGGTTATAATTGAAACAGGAACATTCATAACAAGCAAATTTGTGGTAAACACCCATGTGCAGAGAGCGGGCTTCAGTTTCCTCAAAAAAGTTTTATCCATGTGTTACAGAGAAGAACATGTTTTTTAAAATATTTGTCTGTATGTGAGTAAAAACAACCTTATTCCCCAGTATATTCTCTTAAAAGAAAGAGTTATTTGAACTCTCTTCTGTCTCCTAAGACAACAACCATCACTTGTCTTTCTCCGCTTTGCCCTCTCCTCTCTGGCAAATGTTTTTTTAATCACAAAGAAATTGCAAGGCTTCCGGTCATACTCAGCATTTCCCTGGGTTTCTGCAGGGCTCCTTGGTGAACACACACCCTGTTATGATGAAAAACATTTGCCGGCTGTAAAATGTCTTCTCCAAGCCCCTCTATAAAAGAATATTAAAATCAAGGCTCGTGCTGTTATGAGTTTCTGGAACAACAGTCCTGGAGGCAACAGCTGCTCTTTTTTATTGTTGTAACAGCAACTCTCTTGGCAGCACTGAGATGGGCTCTTACCACTTCCCTGGAGGGAACCTACTGAAGTTCAGAGCAGATTCCCACCAATCCCTGACCTCTGCATGATCCAGAAGACCCCCTGCCAGCTGCCAGCTAGCTATGCAGGATGGGGCTAGTGAACCCCTCTTTTTATGAACACACAAGAAGGAAATGAAAAGGAGAGAGCAAGCGATCTCTCCAAGACCCTGGACAACATTGCAATGTATGTAATGGCCCCACTCAGAGGCAGCTGCCCGGGCCAGGCATTCTGCCGCTTCCTTCAGGCATGACTTCCCATCCGCAGTATCAGGAAGGCCTTGGGTCAGCGTCAGCACTTTGTGCCAAACAAACACACGGGTTTTAACCGCCAAAAGAACAAGGCAAAGATCCTTTTTGATGAACAGCCTCCAAAGGAGAACAAAAATGGAGCTTTTTGGCAAGAAGCCTGGCCTAACAGGTCTCTGGTTTGCTAAGGAGTCAGCAGCATCACTTGCAGGTAAGAACACAGACAGGGAAGGCGACTTCTGCAGCTCGAATGGCTCAGATACCAAAACCAAATCAGGGACTGTGGGGGAGGGCAGCCTTGGGTCCCTGCTTCCCGGCTCAGCTCTAAGTGGTGAGATAACCATAGTTCACCTCTTAAATGAGCACAAGACCGTTTCTTTCCCTACTATATGCTCTGTCATCCTTGGGACCCCAGTGGATAAGCCATTTTAATAGGCTATAGTAATAATAGTAGGTACCATTTATGTTTTATATACATTATATTATTAAATCCTCATAATGAGCCAATGAAGTATTATTATATCCGTTTTATACATGAATAACTTGAAGATATTAAGGGATAAATAACTTACTCAAGAATATGCAGCAAGCCAGTGGCTGAGGGAGGATTTGAACCCTGATCGCCTGGCTGCAAAGCACATGCTCTTCATCATGTTATCCCTCTCCACTTTCTACTCCCTCCCTGCCCAGAGTGGCTGCATCTCAAGTCTCAGTCAAGTGACCTGGTGCGTGCCAAACCCTTAGAAGAAAGTGACCTCTAAACATATCTCGAGGTCTGTTGCCTGAATATTTTAGACACTATTTGCTGAAATAAAAGCCTACATTGGTCTGTGTCACATGAATAGAGAGACTTTTTAAATACTAGCATCTCAGGTTTACAAGGGTCCAAAAAAGGCACCTAATCTTCATATACATCTCAGGAATTCCGAAAGTTACAGTGTCAGCCCAAATCCGTTTTGCATGAGGATCAGATGGACCTCCTCAGAGAAATGGTACAAAATACTTTAAGGACATCCAGTAAAGCCTGGAAATTGAAAGTGTGTGTTTATCTCTGTTTCCCATGGAAATGTCTCTAAAACGACAGTACAGAAATTTAAAGGAATAAACCATATGGACAAAGAGAATGAGAGGGGAGATGACAGAAAGTAAGATGATGGAAAGTGAATGGATGAGAGAGAGTTGCAGACCAGAGAAAGTTGAAACCCAACTGCCTTCAGAGAGACCCTTGATGAGAGGCAAGCTAATCTGTGCCATGGAGCCCCTAAGAGGTTTTGTGTTGAAGGCACTAGGTACCTCTAAAGATGGGGATGAGGAGTGGGGCTGGAAATAACCTAAAGGGCAAAAGTCTTCATGAGAAACATTTACACCGCAGCCCTGCCCTTTTCCATATCCCACGCAATGAGATGGCCAGCCCTCCTCTACCTACTGCAAGAGACAAGAGGCATATCCCCTGGAGAAACTGAGCCAAAAAGTTTTCAGGCCTGGAGACACAAAGTTCAACAAGAGGTAAAGTGCTAAATGGAAAAGGGAGAATTGCATGAAAGCCTACATACTGAACAACGAGGCTCCACGCCCTGTCTTGACCCCCTCTCACAAGGCTGACAGATAGGTGCTTTGGAGAAAATGAAAAACACCAGAGAAAGACTTAGCTATGATGACATTTAGGGCTGCTTAATAGACAGGCACAGCCTCTGACTTAAATATTTTATTAAAAAATTTTTTAAGCTTTTCATTTTGAAATAATTTGACTTACCAAAAAGTTGCAAATATATTATATAGAGCTACCATAGACTCTTCACCAACATTTCCCAAATGTTAACGTTTTACATATTGCATAATTATCAAAATCAGGAAATTAACATTGATACCATACTATTAATTAATGTATGGGCCTTATTAAAACTTCTCCAATTTTCTTTCTGTTGTCTAGGACCTAATCCAAGACCACACACCACACTTGGTTGTCACGTCTCCTTAGACTCCTACAATTTAGACTCATTATTTCTTTGTCTTGAATGTCTTTGACACTTTTAAAGAGTACTGGTCAGCGACCTTGTAAAATATTCCTCTCAGCACATCATATCAGGAAGCACATGAAGTCTATATATGACTCATTACTGTGATGTTAACTTTGATCACTTGCTTAAGGTGGTGTCTGCCAGGCTTCTCCACCCTAATGTTATGTTTGTAATTAATAACTATATTGTGGGGAACAAAATACTCTGTTTCCCAACACACTTTGACCCACTAATTTTAGCATCTATTGATGCTTCTTGCCTATAATAATTATTGCTGTGGCATTTTCCAAATGATGATTTTTTTTTTAAAGATTTTATTTATTTATTTTCCCCCCAAAGCCCCAGTAGATAGTTGTCTGTCGTAGCTGCACATCCTTCTAGTTGCTGTATGCGGGACTCGGCCTCAGCATGGTCGGAGAAGCAGTGCGTCGGTGCGTGCCCGGGATCCGAACCCGGGCCGCCAGCAGCGGAGCCCGCGCACCTAAACGCTAAGCCACAGGGCCGGCCCCAAATGATGATTTTTTAAATTTCCATCACTACTACTATATTTTTAATTGAAATTCAATAGTTAGAGCTTTCTCTTGGCCCCCAATTATTTGTTTATTTACCAAAGTATTTTTAATATCAGTATAGACTCATGGATATTTATCATATTCTATACTATCTTATTCTGCTCTCATTACTTATTTTGTTGCTCAAATTGTCCCAGATTTGGCCAGAGAAAGCTTTTTTAAGTTGGCTTCTCTGTCCTTTCAACATAGTCCCATCCTTTTTTGAGTATTTTCTTACTTTCTGGCTCTGTAAGATATTCCAGGCTCATCCTGTACTTTTTCTAACCTAGTCTGGAATGAGCCATTTTTCCAAGGAGCACTGGTTGTTTTTACTAGAGAATGATATTTAAAAACCAGGATTGGTACTAGGTGTGCTTGTTGCTATTGGGATACATTTATTCTAGACCCTCTCAGCAATCAGAGCTAGAAAGTAAATGTATGGACACACATACACATACACACATTTATATCCTATAGTTGTTTTAAAAATAAAGAGAGACTTGGACCAGCCCCATAGCTTAGTGGTTAAGTTGGGCGTGCTCTGCTTCTGTGGCCCCAGTTTTGTTCCCGGGCACAGACCTACACCACTTGTCAGCGGCCATGCTGTGGTGATGGCCCACATACAAAATTAAGAAAGATTGGCACAGATGTTAGCTCAGGGCGAGTCTTCCTCAAGCAAAAAGAGAAGATTGGCAACAAATGTTAGCTCAGGGTGAATCTTCCTCAGCAATAAATAAATAAATAAATAAAGAGAGACTCAAATTTTAGAGTCAGATTGATATTTACTAAAATCTGCTTACAAGAGGAAGAAATGGAGAAGCACAATACAACAATGGCTCAAACCCTCAGCCTTCTCAATTCTGTGAAGTTATAAATGTTCTTTTATATATCCTTATGTGGAACAAATGTGCAGAAACAGATTAGTGACTTGAGCAAGCTGTCAAGGGTTTCTTTCTAATAGCTATTTTTCTTCATAGTTTCTATTCATACCATTTACAGTTTATGGGATATTTACATAGGTTCAAACTTCCTTCCCATAAAATTCTTATTAATTACAAAGGTGAAAAAGTAAAACTTCACAGAAGAGAAGCTTGGCAGATACCTCCTTAAATCTAATGATCAAAGAGAACATCACCGGTATTAGGACAAGTCAGAATCGGGCACCACCTGAGGAGCACGCAGCATCCCTTTGTGATCCTCCTACCAAAGACGTGTGACCCGAATCTAATCAAGAGGAAACATCAGACAAACCCAAGTCGAGCGAAAGTCTACAAAATAACTGACCTGTGCTCTTCAAAAGTATCAAGGTCACAAAGATATTCCAGGAAACAAAGGAAAGACTGAGAAATTGTTTTAGATTGAAGGAGATTAAAGAGAAATAACTAAATGTAACACATGATTCCGAACTGGATCTTTTTGCTGTAAAGGACCTTATTAAGGAAATTGGAAAACTTGCATGGGGTCTGAGAATTAGACGGTAGTGATGTATCAATGCTGGTTTTCTGATTTTGATGGTTGTACTGTGGTTATGTGGGAGAATGTCCTTGTTTGATGGAAATACACACTAAAGCTTTCAGATATCATGTCCACAACTTGCTTTCAAATGGTTTGGGGAAAAAAGTTGTTTCCATCGTATTTGCAACTTTTCTGTAAGTTTGAATTTACTCTAAAATTTTAAAAATTAATTGATTAATCAAAAGAGAGAAGTCATGAGAGAAAAATTTTTTTTTAAACTAGAGGTTTAGTCCAGGAAATCCAACATCTGAATACCATGAGCTCCAGAAAGACAAAAACAGAATAAGCAGAAGGGGACAAAATTATCAAAGAAGTGTAATACAAGAAAATGTCACAGGCATGTTTCCCACAGGACAGAATTTCTCAGATTAAAGGCCCCACCAAGCACTCAGCACAATAAATGGAAAAGACCAAGGCATATCACCATGAACTTTTAGACCACTGGACATAAGAGAAGCTACAAAGAACTTCTGGAAAGAGGAAAAAAAAGGAAAAGCTCACATACTCTTTATAAGACAATTTTTGACAGATGAGTGGATCATTTCTCTTTGTCAAGTCTCAAATCAACAAAATTCTTTTTATAAGACAGTGACTGAAGTGTTCAGAACTAGAAGAGACACGCATCAGTCAAAAGGATTTTTTTCAGAAAAATTCTGCCACTTTCTACTCAAGATAATGTTAAATTATAATCAGAAAATCTCAAACCAGTTTCTCAGCCTTTTTATTTAATGAGATTGTTTCTTGAATGGTGTCAACAGTCAGAGCAGAGATTTGGGACCCACCCGCCACTTGTCTGGGAAGGGTGAATGAAAGAGGCTAAGGATAAGTCTATCCTTGTATCCTTATAGAGGATATACGAGGATATAGAGGATAAGGTCCAAGGATAAGGTGTGTGGACACCAGCTGCTCGCTGCTTCTCTCCTGGAGGTGACCTGCCTCTTTCATTTACATTCAAAGATGTTTCGCTGGTGTAGGTGAGGATGACAATTCCTCTACCCTCTAGGTCCTTCTGGCTGGTCTAAGAATTAAATTGACATGAGACAGAATAACAGGAGAAAATAAAACAAAGTTTAATAACATGTATATGTAGAAGAAACCCAGGAAAGCTGAGTAACCCCACCAGAATGGTGAAAGTCCCCACCTTAAATACTATCTTCAGCTTAAGACAAAGGAAGATGTTGGGGACAGTGGTTTGGGGCTTCAAAGGGGAGGAAGGCAATTCACATGGAGATGGAAATGCAAATGTTTGTTAAACAAGTGTTTGATGGGCCTTCTATAGACAGTGAGACCCATTTTACATTACACTACAGTTATCTTATGGTATTAGCTCCTGCCTGGAAAAGGCCTTCTATCTTAAATTCTTTCAGGCAGTTAGGAGAAGGTCAAAGTTTCTTTCAGAGTCTTTTGTTCTTAAAAATAATCAAGCCAAAGAGACACATTTGGGGTGGCCAATTCTGATCCCCCACACACAGATGCCACCCAATTACTACAACTTTTTCTTTGTAATGTGAGTCTCCAAGAGGTGGATGACCTCTTTTTTTCTAACAGAGATTCTACAATGTATCCATCATTCAAAAGTTCTCATGACATAATGTAAGGCATAAAGAATAAAGCCCCCCACCCCATACCAGTTTGGTTCTATCTTTCCTTTACCCAGGTTTTCTCCTGGGAAGGGAGCAACATAAGCCTTACTGTCCTAGTCTCCTACAATTAGTTATCCAAATTCATACATTTCTAGATAAAGAAACTACCGAGAGTCTTTATCACACACATAAAGGAAGAAAATTAGAAAGTGTCAAACTTTCCAGCAAAGTCCCTTGTTCCTCTATGGGAAGGCCAAGATTGACCGCATGGCAGAAGCAGCAGTTGTATATTGAGACTAGAATTTGAAAGTGTTAACCTAAAAAGAAACAGCCAAAATGAGAGGCAGAAGGGTATTTATTTTGGGATCAAAGAATTGCAATTTGGGGAGCACAGATTTGGGTAGCAACCCAAATAGTGTCTGGCTAGGGAGTAAGAGGCAGGGGCTTTTAATGGCAAAAGAGAGAGGTTTGCGTTACAAAGAATGTTAATTGGGGTTGGTGGCAGAAAGCTAATTTTGGCTAAAAATAATTGATTGTGAAGGCTAGCGAGAAGGAGGTAAAAGTCTGTCACGGTGATGAGTTGCAAGTCTTGTACAGTGGTCTCAGAAGTTTTGTGTCTTCACTCAGTTCAAAAGTTTATGTTCTACCCAATGAGGACATTCATAAGACCCATTTCCTTAATGGCTTCTTGGCTCCTTAGACATGACTCCATTTTGTTTCACACTTCACAAAAGAAAGGGAGAGAGATGGCTATGATTCTGAACAGCCAATTCCCCCAACGACACCTACTGCAGAATACTAAGGGCTATCAGTAGCACAATGGACACCTCCAGAAAGTACACACCCCTATCCCTAGGAAGGACTCTGCAAGGCAGCCTATGTAGCACCTCGGTACATTTTGGAGCAAGGAGCCCCTCGGGGCAGGTAACCCCAGGCTCACAGTTTTTGACGTCCCTTTTCTGGGCAGTGTCAGCCTAATGAAATGTACTGGATTCCAGTTGCCATTTTTTGCTCCCTCAGTCTAGTACCTTTGTCCCCCAAATGCACAAAACACCCAACATACATGGCAGTGCTGGGCATTGGCCTAATCTGGTCCTCAGCTGCTGAGCTGAGCTAAAATCAGGTCAAGTGGCCCTGCTGGATTCTTCCCCAAGGCTTACATCCTGATTGAGGGCTCAAATTCTGACTGCTGTGTTGGGGAGAAGAAGCACAGACAGACACACACGGGAAAAGAGGGCATGTCTCTCTCAGGCCTCGACCAACTGGTCCAAACCTGTCCCTCCATGCTTTCCTCTCACCTCTGCTCCCCTTTCGTCCCTGCTTGCTTGCAGTACATGAGCAAGGAGGCCTCCTTCCAAGCAAGAGGATTCCCAGGGCCCATCTTAGCACAGCTTCTGGAAAGAAAGTCATATGGACTTTCTCTCAAATTAATCCAATGTGGAAGAGGAAGAAGACAGTGGGTAGAAGGGAACCCCAAATTGTGACTGAGGGAAAGATTGCAAAGAAGGATATTCTCCTAGGAAACAAGAATTAACTTCTTTCCTCCTCCTCCCACAAATCCTACTCTCTCCTTAAGCCAAATCAGTGGTCCTCAAATCAGTCAAACCCAAGGGTTTGGGGCTGGCAATGGAGACTTTGTTTTTCCCAGAGGCTGGAATGTGACTCCATAGCCATCAAGAGCTGAGCTATGCACTGGTGGCTGCAGGAGAACTCAAATGATGCCAAGTAGAACATGGAACCCAGGTGTTAGTGTGGCCTGGGGAAGCACCTGTTAACGATGTAGAAGGCTCCAGCGAAGTCAGTCCCATCTGGATGGAAATCCTTTGAGTCATAGCCCAGCTAGCTCCCCAGTGCCATGGGAAGTGCATAAGATTTGTAAACAATGTGTCACTCCCTTTGGACAGATCCAAGGTCTTCACCTCATCAGTGTGATGCAAAAGGACACCCATTAAAGTTAACTGCACACAAAGAGAATTTAGACTCAGCACTCACGATGTCTCTGCTCTTTCTATTTGCTCCTAAGCAACTGGGAATCATTGAAAGGAAGAAAAATCCTTCCTAATTCCGGTGAGTGGATTTTTGAAGTCTCCATGCATCCTTAATTACTCCTACCACTCTTCCTGCCCTGTGACCTGACCAAGAGCAGCCTCAAGGCCCAGGCCCCCACACAACTCACCAGCTATCAGGGATATATTAAATTTTATGATGATCTAATTCTACTCCAAATTTGAGGGCCCTTTGGTGCCTTAGGAGTTTCCGAGTCACCTATCAGGAGTCTCAAAGTTAGATTCCCGTTGTAGAGAAACTACTCATCTCATAGTTAACATAAAAGTCTTCCAAGTGGGCCAATGTCTAATTGGGCACTATTAGAATGAATTCTAACCTACCAAATGTAGGAATTAATCAGATCTCCTGTCTTCCCTACACTTATGAGCTATGGAGCCAGACTGCCTGTTCACATCTTGATTCTGCTACTTACTAGCTGTCACCTCCAGCAAACTTCTCTATGCATCAGTTTCCACATCTGTAAGATGGAAATAATAATGGTTAATAATTTACAGGATTATTGTGAGGAGTAAATGAGTTTATGTATGCAAAACGCTTAGCACAGTATGTGGCACCATTAAATACTCAATAAATAATAGCTTCTATTATTATTACTATTATATAACTTTGGCAGAATTTTGTAAAAAGTCTTCATCTCAAAGTGCAATAAGAGTGCTTGTATCATCCTTGAAAGGCAACAAAAAACTCATATTATCCCCACACCAAAACAATAGCTTGCCTTCCAGTGTGGATGCTTGTAGGCAAGTTATTTCAGTCAACCACTGCCCGTGTGGTTATTGGTCTTTATGAGCCCAGGGAAGCTTCCTGAGGTAACAGTAACATTCATAAGTAAAGTTTTTCCTTTCTTGGACCTGCTTCTCTAATTCTGTCCCCTCTCTGACATCTCCATCTGAGTTCAGTCTCCAGGGAAATAAGCTTAGCCTGACCTGGCCAAGGGCTGACAGCAGGACAGCCCTCATGTGTGTGAAGAATAAAGAATCACATGGGGTTTAGTCCTGGATCTGGGTGTATCCCTCCCTAGGATGCCAAGTCCAATCCCATCTAAGCTCCCCTCAGTGCTGATGGATGTTTGCAGCTCTCGAAAAGAGACTGTTGGCTGCAAAAGAGCTTCTGAGTAAGTGTAAGGCTTTTTGTGGCCTTGGCTTCCAGGGGTTTGGGAGCATGTGGTGAGAAGCTGAGCCAGGACTTATCCTCAAATAAAGGATCAACTTCAGACCCAGTTTTAACACTAGTTCCAGGAAAGGATAGGCCTCCCTGTCCTGAAAAACTAGGAAGAAGATAGGTGGAGAAAATGGTGTTTGAAGAAAGCTAATCTGGAGGAGTGACATCAGCATCAAGGCAGAGTGAGCTGTCCCCTTAGTCTCTTCCCCCTAAGATACAATGAAAAGGACATTCATTAACCTACAGAGGACATCCACACAACACAATAAATGTCTGAGAGATCCATGCAGCCATACATCTGAAGGTGGGGGTAGTGGATCCCCTGGTAAGCAGTGGAAGGAGGTGAGCAGATCTCCTTCCCCTCCCCAGTGGCAGTGATCTAGGGCATGGGACCTCATGCAATGGCCAGTGCGGGACTCTGAGAGGAGACTCTGAGAAAGGCAGCCCTCTGCAGGAATGCTTTCACTCTCAGAGTTGCTTCCCGGCCCATGGGAATGCTCCACACTGAGATGGCTCAGTCACTGCAGGGGTGCCCCCACCAAGCCAAGCAGCCCAGGCAGGCTGCCAGTGAGTGCAGAATGGGAGCATGGGTGAGAAAGAAAGTGCCCCCTCCCCCCATTTCACCTGGCACAGCAGCTTGGCCTGTGGGCCAGGGCAGGGGATTCCTGCCAGAGCACCTGTGCCTGCGTGTGTGAATCAGCGGTGGCCCATGGGCAAACACAGATGGGCCCTGTTGGCACGGCTTCCAATGGATGAGCACAACTGCCAGTGGATGCAGGGGGCTCAGAAAACACAGCTCCTGCCCCCCCCCCAGTCGTGGCAGATAGAATCTGCAACCAGTTACTACCGCTATGCTCTGGCAAAGGTCCATCCCATCAAACAGCATGAAGAAATACATTAACACTCTGGACCAGAAGGAAAATGACAAATGTCCAGAAACCAATCCTGAAATAACAGAAATTTACAATTGAAATGACAGAAAGGGGCCAGCCTGGTGGCGTAGTGGTTAAGTTCATGAACTCTGCTTCAGTAGCCCAGGGTTTGTGGGTTCAGATCCCGAGTGTGGAGCTATGCACTGCTCATCAAGCCATGCTGTGGTGGCATCCCATATGCAAAATAGGGGAAGATAGGCACAGATATTACCTCAGGGCTAATCTTTCTTAGCAGAAAGAGGAATATTGGCAGCAGATGTTAGCTCAGGGCTGATCCTCCTCACCAAAAAAATAATAATAAATAAATAAAATAAAATAAATAAAAAATAAAATAAATGACAGAGAATTCAAAATAGTTATCATAAAGATACTCAACAAGTTACAAGAAAATCAGAAAGACAGTTCAATGAACTTAGGAATAAAATTAATGAGCAGAGAGAATTCTTCACAAAAGAGATCGAAACTCTAAAAAAACAAACAGAAATGCTGGAGATGAACAACATAACGAATGAGATCAAAAATAATTTAGCATCTTTAAAAAACAGAGCTGACATTATGGAGGACAGAATTAGTCATTTAGAGGGCAGAAATATAGAAATGGTTCAGGTGGAGGAGGAGAGAACTAAGACTAAAAAGAAATGAAGAAGTTCTCTGAGAAATATCTGACTCAATTAGGAAATGCAACATGAAGATTACAGGTATTCCAGAGAGAGAAAGGAGCAGAGAGCTTGTTCAAAGAAATAATAGCTAAGAACTTCCCAAACCTGGAGAAGGAGCTGGAATTACATGTAAATGAAGCCAACAGAACTCCTAATCACATCAATGCAAAAAGACCTTCTCCAAGGCATATATTAGTAAAACTGGCAAAAGTCAATGACAATAAAAAACATACTAAGGGCAGCAAGACAGAAGAAAATAACCTACAAAGGAACCTCTATCAGGCTTTCAGCAGATTTCTCAGCAGAAATCTTACAGGTTAGGAGAGAGTGGAATGATATATTCAAAATACTGAAAGACAAAAACTTTCAGCCAAGAATACTCTATCCAGTGAAACTATCCTTCAGATACACTGGAGAAATAAAAACTTTCCCAGATAAACTAAAGCTGAGGTAGTTCATTGCCACAAGACCCCCCCTTAAGAAATGATCAAGAAGGCCCTCATACCTGAAAAAAAAAAGATAGGGTTTACAAAACTTTGAGCAAAGTGATAAATAGACAGACAAAATAAGAAAATTGTAGCTCTATATCAGAACAGGCTAGCAAACACTTAACTAAAACATTAAAGATAAAAGGAAGGAAAGCATCAAAAATAACTATAATCACTTCATTTTAATCACAAACTCACAACACAAAATGGAATTTGTGACAACAATAACTTAGACTGGGAAGAGGAAAGGGATGGAACTTGCTTAGGCTAAGGAGAAAGAGGCTATCAGAAAATGAACTATCTCATAAAACCCCACTGTAACCACTAAACAAAAAATCAGAACAGAGAAACAAATGATAAATAGAGAGAAAAAAGAAAAAACCATCATAGAAAATCACCAAACTGAAATGGCAGTCAAAGATACATGGGACAAGAAACAAGGGAAATACAAACAACCGGAAAACAAGAGATAAAATGGCAGGATTAAGCCCTCATATATCAATAATCACTCTAAATGTAAATTGATTGAATTCTCTAATCAAAGACACAGAGTGGCTGGATGGATTAAAAAACAAGACCCAACAATATGCTGCCTCCAGGAAACACATCTCACCTTTAAAGACAAACACAGACTCAGAGTGAAGGGATGGAAGATGACAATCCAAAAAAAATGGCAAACAAAAGAAAGCGGGTGTTGCCCAATTTATATCAAACAAAGTAGACTTCAAGATAATAAGGCAATGAGAGACAAAGAGGGGCAGTATACAATGATAAATGGGACATTCCACCAGGAGGACATAACACTTATAAATATATATGCACCTAACACAGGAGCACCGAAGAATATAAAGCAACTATTACCAGACCTAAAGGGAGAAATTGACAGCACCACAATAATTGTAGGGGGCCTCAACACCCCACTTACATCAATGGATAGGTCATCAAGACAGAAAGACAACAAGGAAATAGTGGAATTTAATGAAAAACTAGACCAGGTGGACTTAATAGATATATATAGAACACTCCATCCCAAAACAGCAGAATACACATTCTTCTCAAGTGCACATGGAACATTCTCAAGGATAGACCATATGTTGGAAAACAAGGCAAGCCTCAATAAATTTAAGGTGATTGAAATCACATCAGGCATCTTTTCCAACCATAATGCTATGAAACTAGAAATCTACTACAAGAAAAACGCTGGGAAAGTGATAAATATGTGGAGACTAAACAACACGCTACTGAACAATCAATGGATCAATGAAGAAATTAAAGGAGAAATAAAAAAATATATGGAGACAAATGAAAATGAAAAGACATCATATCAACTCATATAGGATATAGCAAAAGTGGTCCTAAGAGGGAAATTCACAGCAATACAGGCCCACCTTAACAAACAAGAAAAATCTCAAATAAGCAATCTTAAACTATACCTAACAGAACTAGAAACAGAAGAACAAACAAAGCCCCAAGGCAGCAGAAAGAGAGAAATAATAAAAATTACAGCAGAAATAAATGAAAGAGAAACCAAAAAAAAGGTAGAAAGGATCAATGACACTAAGAGCTGGTTCTCTGAGAAGATAAACAAAATTGACAAACCGTTAGCCAGACTCACTAAGAAAAAAAGAGAGAAGGCTCAAATAAATAAAATTAGAAACAAAAGAAGAGAAATTACAATGGATACAACAGAAATACAAAGGATTATAAGTGAACACCGTGAAAAACTATATGCCAACAAATTGGACAATCTAGAAGAAATGGATAGATTCTTAGACTCATACAATCACCTAAAACTGAATCAAGAAGAAATAGAGAATCTGAACAGACCAATCACAAGTAAACAGATTGAAACAGTAATCAAAAACCTCCCAAAAAATAAAGTCCAGGACCAGATGGCTTCTCTAGAGAATTCTCTCAAACATTCAAAGAAGATTTACTATCTACCCTTCTTAAACTATTCCAAAAGACTGAAGAAGACGGAATGCTTCCTAACTCATTCTATGAGGCCAACATCACCCTGATCTCAAAGCCAGAGAAAGACAACACAAAGAAGGAAAATTACAGGCCAATATCGCTGATGAGCATAGATGCAAAAATCCTCAACAAAATATTGGCAAATTGAATATATATATTAAATATATTCAATATATATTTGCAGCAATATATTAAAAGGACCATACACCATGATCAAGTGGGATTTATACAGGGATGTAGGGATGGTTCAACATCTGCAAATCAATCAATGTGATACACTACATTAACAAAATGAGGAATAAAAGTCACATGATCATCTCAATAGATGCATAGAAAGCATTTGACAAGATACAACATCCATTTATGATAAAAACTCTCAATAAAATGGGTATATAAGGAAAGTACCTTAACATAATAAAGGCTATATATGACAAACCCACAGCCAACATCATACTCAATGGTAAAAAACTGAAAGCCATCCCTCTGAGAACAAGAACAAGACAAGGGTACCCACTCTCACCACTCTTATTCAACATGGTACTGGAGGTTTTGGCCAGAGCAATTGGGCAAGAAAGGGAACAAAAGGTATCCAAATTGGTAAGGAAGAAGTGAAACTCTCACTGTTTGCAAATGACACAATTCTATATATAAAAACCCTAAAGAATCCATCAGAAAACTATTAGAAATAATCAACAACTACAGCCAAGTTTCAGGGTACAAAATTAACTTACAAAAATCAGTTACATTTCTATGCCCTAGTAATGAACTAGCGGAAAGAGAATTCAAGAATACAATACAATTTACAATCACAACAAAATGAATAAAATATCTAGGCAGAAAATTTAACCAAGGAGATAAAAGACCTATATACTGAAAACTATAAGATATTATTGAAAGAAATTGATGATGGGGGTCCAGCCCAGTGGCACAGTGGTTGGGTTCACATACTCCACTTCAGTGGCCTGGGGTTTGTGGGTTCAGATCCCGGGTGCAGACCTACGTACCACTTGTCAAGCCATGCTGTAGTGGCGTCCCACATACAAAAAAGTGGAGGAAGACTGGCACAGATGTTAGCTCAGTGATAGTCTTCCTTGGACAAAGAGGGGAGGATTGGCAATGGATGTTAGCTAAGGGCCGATCTTCCTCACCAAAAAAAATAAAAGAAATTGATGATGACATAAAGAAATGGAAAGATATTCCATACACATGGATTGGAAGAATAAACATAGTTAAAATGTCCATATTACCTAAAACAGTCTACAGATTCAATGCAATCTCAATCAGAATCCCAAAGACATTCATCATGGAAATAGAACAAAGAATCCTAAAATTCATATGGAACAACAAAAGACCTCAAATAGCTAAAGAAGATGTGGTATATATATACAATGGAATACTACTCAGCCATAAGAAAGACAAAATCATCCCATTTGCAGCAACATGGATGGCCCTGAGGGTACTATGTTAAGCAAAATAAGCCAGACAAAGACAAACACCACATGATTTCACTCGTATGTGGAAGATAAAGAAACACATGGACAAAGAGAACAGATTAGTGGTTACCAGAGGGAAAGAGGGTTGGGGGGGCAAAAGGGGTAAAGGGGCACATATGTATGGTGACTGATAAATAATAATGTACACCTGAAATTTCACAATGTTATAAACTATTATGACCTTAATGAAATAATAAAAATAAAAAAGAAAGCTAATCTACCATTTCTGTGCAAAGTTAACTGGAAAAGAGTGGCCCTGAAGACAGGAGACAGTCCAGAAAGGAGACAAACAGGCCTGGACCAGGAAGCGCCAAGACTGAAAATGAAAAGGAAAGGACAGATTTGTCTTAGTCCATTCGGACTGCTCTAACAAAGTACCACACACAGGGTGGCTTATAAATGACAGAAATGTATTGCTCACAGTTCTGGAGGCTGGAAGTCCGCGATGAGAGTGCCAGCATTGTCAGGTTCTAGTGAAGACCCTCTTCCAGGTCTCAGACTTCTCACTGTATCCTCACACAGTGGAAAGGGCTAGGGAGCTCTGTGGGATCTCTTTTGTCAGGGCACTAATCCCATTCATGAAGACCCCATCCTCTTGACTTAATCACCTCCCAAAGGCCCCACCTACTAACAGCATCATCATGGGGATCAGGATTTCAACAGATGAATTTTGTGGGGACACAAACATTCAGACCATCGCAAGATGAAGGATGGCCCCAAGGAAAATCAATTTGAAACATTAGCTGGCTGGCTGGATATGGGGCAGGGGAAAAGGAAGAGTCAAGAAGTTCCAAGGTTTTAAACCTGGCTGGTTAAAGGAACCTGTGACTAGGAGGAGGGCCCAGTGATGCGGGAGTTGAATGATAGGCTGCCTCCTGTAAAGATCCAGCCAGCAGCAGTCAGGGCTGGGAGCTCAGATTTTGGAGCAACTCACATCCATTGGGAAGTTGTGAGAATGGGTATGTTCTCTGAAGGAAAGACCATAGAGAGAAAAGAACAAGAAATAGCCATTCAAAACTGAGGAAGCCTCTTGTCAGGGCAGAGGAGGAATGAGGAATAGAACGAGATGGAGAAGGAAAAGTCCAAGAAGGAAGAAGCATTAGTCAGTGTTCTCTAGAAAAACAGAACCCATAGAATGTGTACATATCTAGAGCGAGATTAATTTTAAGGAATTGGCGCACAGGATTGTGGAGGCTGGCTAGTCCAAAATCTGCGGAACAGGCTGGCAGGCTGGAGAGCCATGGGTAAGCTGGTGCTGTGGCTCAAGTTCAAAAGCCATCTGCTGGCAGGATTCCTTCTCAGTCTCAGTCTTTGTTCTTTTATGTCCTTCAGCTGATTGAGTAGGGTCCACCCACATTACGGAGGGCAATCTCCTTTACTCAAAGTCCACCAATATAAATGTGAATCTAATTCAAAAAATACCCTTACAGAAACATCCAGAATAATGTTTGACCAAATATCTGGACACTGTGGCCCAGCCAAGTTGACACCTAAAATTAATGATCACAGAAGATGAGGACACACCCTCAAGGAAGCCAAGGATGGGGTTTTAAGATAGATAATGATGATCAAACATGAGCACTATCTGAGAGGCTAAGGATTATGAAGGAAAAGTCCACTGGATTCTGCATCTGTGGATCATTGCTAAGCACTACTTTTCTCCTATTAAATATAAGATACTGTATAAGAGCATGGGCTTTGGGTTTAAAAAATTTCTAAGAGTCCACACTAACTCAGCCATTACCCGCTGTGACCCAGTACAAATCACTCTCCCTCTCTGGGCCTCAGTTTTCCCATCTCTATAACTGGGATAATCATATCTAGTTCTTAAGATTATTTTGAGCATTAAATGAATAATATTTTTGAGTGTCTAGTACATACTAAGTACTTTATAAAGAGTAGCTCGTGTTAATATCATAATCACCTTGATCATTTTTATCTTCATCTATCCTGTATTCTGAGGACACAGTTTAGAGTAGAAGGATTAAAGAGGGCATGGATTAAAGGCTAAAGGAAGTGTTAAAGAGGGAATGAGGAGTAAGGAAAAATGTGTGCCTGCACTGGATTGCAAATCTGGCATTCGGCACTGCAACCCAATCCTGAGACCAGGACACTTTGGATTCATTCTCCCTGCTTTACAAGCAAGAACACATTTTCAATACTAATGCATTGACTTCTCCTAACCCGTAGTTCAATAACAAAGTCAGAACTAGAGAACAGACCTTTTTCTTCGACTTTGTGCCTTTGTCACCAGTTCGGCATGTTCCCAACTCCCATGGCTTAGCCCTTGATTTTGATGCTGCATTTCCTAGAAAACTTCCAGTGAGGATGAGGGTCACAGTGGACCACGTCACTCTCTTCCCCCAGCAGTACTGAGGCAAATGAGAAAGGAGCAGGTGTGGCACTCACACCACACCAGGCAGGCATGGATTCTGGCTCTTACATTTTACTCAGGGTTCCCTGACAGTCAAAACTGCCTTTCCCTTCTTCTTCCAGCCCAGTGGAACAGGGGTCAATGACTTTGTCCAAAGAAACAAAACAAAAGACTCAAATCCAATTAAAAAGATCTCAGAAACAAGTCAGGCATAAGGAGTGTTCCAGAAACTCTACAATTGGATTTTTTTTTCATTGACAAATCATCCTGCCATCATCTTAGATAGGGTAACATATCTAATTCCTATAATTCTATATCTTTAACTGAAGCCTGCAGGAGATGCTTTGATGGACAGAAAGATCGATGGGTCTGAAAGGAACATATTCCACTTCAATCCCTCTCTCTGAATTCAATTTCTCACCGGGTACTCTATAGCTTCCTTCTTCCACCCCTGCCTGAAGCCAGTTCTCATTTATCCAACCCCAATGAAGAACATGAAGCCAATGGATTCACCAAACACCCAACCAGGCAAAGAGCTCAACCCTCTCCCCCAAGAGAACCACTTCCTCTTAGTAATTTCACCTTATGTTCTCCATCCAGAAAAGAAAGAAAGAAACTGGGAAATGACCAGAAAGAGAAGAGGCAGAAAGAGCAGTAAAAGGCCCAGAGAGTTCACAGACGAGAGAACCTGCTTCAGAACCTGCTTCAACCAGCCTTGCTTTGTGCTTAAATCAGACTTGGTTCGGCTCTTCTGAGCGAGAACCAGCATCCGAATTGTTCACTTGGTAGCATATCTGTGGCCTGCTCTGTGACACACGATGCTGCACATTTCCAATACAAAGGCCAGACACAGTCCTGGAAATAACATTACTCACTGTGTGATCTTGGACAAGTTAATTAATCTCCCTGTGACTCATTAAATGAGTTATTATGTACAAAGCACTTAAGTGCTATTATAGAGATGTCATCAAAGGAGCTTAGGATACCTGAGAATACTTCTACCAGGACCTTCACAAAGGAAATGATACTTGAGTTGGGTCTTAAGAAAATTGAGAAAAGTTTTAAGAAGAATAGAAAAGGGTTGGAAAGGCCATCATGGAGGAGAAGCCAGCATAACAATGGCACAGAAGTGAGTATACGCACAGGTCACTGACTGGTGAGAGGCTGGAGTGGGAGAGAACTTGGAGAATGAGGCTGGGGGGAACCTCAGGCCTCCTCTTCCAGGCTCTGCTGGGCCTGTGCACACAGGAGAGAAGGCTGTCCAGATGATCTGTGCAGCCCCTGCTGCAAGGAGGAAGCAGTCCTTGACTGGGGACAGGAAGGGTGGTTTGGGAAGAGGAGGGGAGCATCTCCCATCATCTCCCATCAATTCCCTCAGCACCTGTTCCCATTACCTCCCCATGGTTGGGGCAGGAAGGATGAAAGTGATGTTTGGTGTGGGATTTAACTTCTTCCAGTTAAATTCAAGTTTCTAACAGTGCTAGTCCTTGGCCAAATTTCTGAGTAGAGTCTTTTTTCTAGAATTTTCCCTCCTTCTGAGCACCACCTTCATAAGCAGCCCCTACCCACAGACTTCCCTCTGCCCCTCACTTTCCAGAGTCCCCCAGAACTCTAGGAAGGAGCAGCCCAGGTAAGACAGAGCTGGGGAGACCACGGGGGTGCAGAGAGGTGATCTCAGCAGCTGCTGCATCTGTCGCCCCCAGGGGAACCAGACTGTCAGGGGACAGAGAGAAGCAGAGAGCAGGGAGAAAGACAGAGACAGACACAGAGAGGGAAGAAGAGAGGTGGAGGGAGGGAGAGTCCATCTGAGTGTATCAAACGCCTTTTGGGCTCCATCTTACACTGCCTTAGCATTCCGCTTTGCACAGGCATAACCTGGGTGGAAGTAGGAGTGGTTCTCTCTCCACTATCACCCTCTGTGGCCTCCTGTGGAATTTGTGCTCCTGTCTCATGACTTTAGGCTCTGCTGGTTTAGAGGCCCCAGATTCCAAGTTGGGAACATAGTTGGAGTTCTACTAGAAGCCATGATTGCCATCTGTTCATTTTAGCTTCTCATGCCAGTGGAGGAGAGGCAAGGAGAGGGGTTACAATGTTGGCAGGGGTAACTGGCCCTGATGACCACAAGGAGCTGGGCTGCTGCTCTACAGTGGGAGGCAGGAAGGAGAGTGTCCAGAACCCAGGGGATCCACTGGAGTGTCTCTTGGGGCTTTCTGTGCCCAATGATGACTGTAGTGGCCATTTGTAAAACTAAGGTCTGGAAAGGGTCAGAGCCCTTGGAGAGAAAGGTTCCAGCTGTCCCACCAGGCTAGCAGCTTTGATCCACCAAAGATCTCACTGAGGTGAGGAAAACATAGAAGGTGCAGCGGGGGAAGTGAATGATGACTCTTGAGCGAGGCCTCAGGACCAGTTGTAAGATCACAGACCATGGCATGTTCCACTAACCCTTCTGTCCTAAGTCTTTCATAGAGATGGTGGTCTGCCAATACCTTGAAGTTTCTGTAGCAAATTGGACCTAATGGAGACATCACTAGACGTGTGCAGTGCAAGGGAGGACTGGGTCTTGCATCCTGCCTCACTTCTTCCTGGCCCACTTTCCCTCCTGCTGTTGCCGTGGTAACCACCTTTGCACAGGCGTAAGCTGAGAGCATCTGTGCCTCAGTTGCGCCATGCCTCAGGGTTTCTTGGACACAAGAGCATGAAGCCCAGCCCAGATCTGCAAGGAAGTTAACGCCCCACGGGGCAATCCTAAAGCCACTGGATGGATGTTCCTCCTTTCCGTCGCTTAGGCAGACAATTCTGGGCACGTTCTGCATGACTTCTCAGAGTGTCCCAGTGGGGTTGAGCCCCAGTGGCCTGTAGGAGTGACTGACTCAAGAACACCCTGCATAGTGGCCTTCTTGTCTCTCCTGTCACATACTTTCCAGTCCCCACTCCTGTTCCCCAGGAGTCACTTCCCAAAATCAGCAGCCCACACTCAAGCTCTTGGCTCAGCTCTCCTCTGAGGGAAACCCAGGCTAAGACACACACTTAGGGTAGGGGGAGGAGGCGATGGAGAAGAGAGCCAAAAAGGGGGATGCAGAGAGAAATAGAGGCAGTAAAAATCATAAAGGAGAAAGGTCCAAGAAAAGGAGAGATGTTCTATATTCCTAGACCAATCAAACTCCTGGGTCAGTTTCTGGGCAAGCATGGAGTTTGAAGTGGGAAGGAGAGGCCAGTGAGGGATGTGGGAGGGGAGAGAAAAGTGTCCAGAGAACATGTTACAGTCCAGACCTCTCACCACCCCTGCCTTCCTCTCACCCAGATTCCGCAGCCACAGCTCAGAGCATCTCTGCCACAGAAGGGGCCACGTGGGTCAGAGCCAAGGACCCCTCCAGGGTAAGGCATCCTCCTGGAGAGGACAGTCTGAGGGCATAGATGTGGGTGGGCGAAGCCACCTCCTTCAGGGAGAACTGAAAGCCAAGCTTGGGGGACAGGCCAGCTTCCAGGGGCAAGAGTAGAGTCACAAACAGGAGACCAAGACAGGGATTCTGAGCCAGGCAGAAATAGGAGTAGAACAGGAACAGGAGGGTCACAGCTGTGCACAGCCAGGGACACTGTCCCATCTGTGGCTCTCCTTTACTTGTGGGTGGGGTCCCTCAGGGGTACAGAGAAGGGTGGCCCAGGGTCACTGACACAAGGAAAAAGCAATCACTCCTGCCAGGGTGTTGAGGGCTGACAACATCTCAGCACGACTCCAAAGGCATTTACACTTGAACTCAGTGTCCCTTGAAGAATATTCATCCAACAATATTTATGTGCTGGGCACCGTTCTAAGCACAGCAGTGAACAGATGCTCTGCCTTGACGGAGCACAAGTCCTATAGGGGAGACGTGACGTCTTAGTGTAAATAAATGACTCTGAGAGAATTCCAAGCAGAGGCAGGGACTTGGAGAGCTTCCCCAGTACCCCTCAGATCACACCCCACCACTGCTTAGCTACTGGAAGAAATGGCCTGACTTTCAGCCCTGTAAATAGAAAAAATTCCTACAGTTAGGTTAGCATCACTGAATCATCACAGCAAAAAGTGAAGTGTCTCAGAAATAGCACAAGGGGAGGGCTGGGTCCTGAGAAAGGATGTAGAGAGTAGGTGAGAGGAAGAAGGCCAAGGCTGCCAAGGCTGGGAGTGGTAACCAGCCACGAGCTAACATGGAGTAGGTGTTGTTCAGGCCGTGGACCCACTCGAGAAGCCTGCACTTGCCCTTTCCCTGAGGTCGGAGGGGCGCTCCTTTGACATGCATCAGCCAGGATTGACAGAGAACAAGACCATGGGGAGTCTTACCCCCTCTAGCTCCGCTCCTTTCCCTACACCATGAGTCTCCACCGATGGCAGGCTTGGGTGGGAGGGGACGAGGAGGAAAGGAGGCGTAGCCTCAGGGTCCCTTCAGGATCCCTCTGAGGGACCGAGCCCAAGCCCTTCCCGGGACAGGTCAGTCCCTGCTTTCCCTGTGTCTGCTCAGCTCTGGCATTGACACCAGCCCTGCAGATTTACTTCCGTCCCTCCTAAGTCACACAGTGCACAGGCTCTATGGGGTGTTCCATGCCTACTCTGCTCTCGGTGCTGGATTCACTTGCTGCCCTGAGCCTTTGTCTCACGGATGAGTCCCAGGTGCCCCCTTGGGCTGCAGCCTTTGCCTCAATCTCCCCCATGTTTACTTGCTCTGTTGTCGGGGCTTGTTCTGAGTTGCTCTGCTGGAACCAGAGCTTTACCCTGAGACCCAGCTCACTTAGCTGCATGGGGAAATCATACCTGTCCCCTGCTCTTCAGTCCCCCAGCTGACACCTGGAGTCCTGCTCCAAAGAGAGGAACCACTCAGAACCACATGCTGCCACTGCAGACCCCAAGGACCATCCCAAGTACCTGTCTACTCCTGATGCCACACCTCACCCCTCAGAGTCCTTCTGAGTGACTAGGCTGAGTGGCAAGGCTGATTCAGATGATCTCATTTCAGGGAACTTTTCCTGGCTCTTCCCTCCATCTGCCCCAACTCACTCCCAGCCTGACTCACGGCTGAGCATGCATGGATTTGCTTCTGACCAGGAAGTGAACATATGCATGTATATTATATACACATGTATACATAATACAAGTGAAACCTTTTCCTAATATAAAGATCCAAAGCTTTGTAATGGTTTTAAATTACCCCCATTTTCTGTAGTAAATTTACACACACACACACACACACCCTGTGTCTTAAACGCACGTTGACAGGGTGTGAAACTGCATCTCATTTACTATATAATGAAACACCTTAATGATACTCAGAAATAATGCCTTTTCTCTGAACCACTTTTCTTTTTAGTATTTAATGTATGTTATTACCACAATTTTCATCTGTTTTTCAGAAATACTTTGCAAAATCCATTTATCTTGTTGTAAAACTAAACCCAAAGAGCAGGGATCCCTGTCTATGTTGTTAACAAGTATTTTAGAGATTTCTTTAGAGATGCATAACTCCACCAAATTGAGCATACAGACCTACGAGATGTTGAAAAGGTGTCACATCTGTAAGGATATCTGCTGGGCTATGCTTAAATTAACACTATGGGGCTCCTATATTCAGAAGACTTTGCTGGTTGTCTAAGATCAAAAAAGTTATAAAGTTCAAGCCAATAATAAAGCAAATGATCAACAAACAATTTTTATATCAATCAATCAG
This sequence comes from Diceros bicornis minor, assembly GCF_020826845.1. Classification (NCBI taxonomy): domain Eukaryota; kingdom Metazoa; phylum Chordata; class Mammalia; order Perissodactyla; family Rhinocerotidae; genus Diceros; species Diceros bicornis. The sequence continues at coordinate 14,931,263 of NC_080763.1, forward strand.
GACTTGTTTTTCAGTTGAAGCGACCAAAACACAACTCAAAATAACTCAAGCAAAAAAAACATGGGGAGAGTTGACAGTGGGGGAGTGGGTTCCAACATACCCAAGTCCAGGAACTTAAAGGGAAGTTGTCTCTCTCTCTCTGCTCTGCTTCTTTCAGTGTGGCAGCCTCATTCTCTCTCACTGAAGAAAGATCTTGGTTGCAGAAAATTCTAACTATCATCCCAGCAGATCCAGAAAATCCCAGAGAAGGACTCTGATTGGTCCTCCTTCAGTCACACACCCACACATGTCCAATCACTGTGGCCTAGAGGATGGAACAATATGATTGGCCAGACTCTGGTCACATGCCCACACCTGTGGCTTAGTGGTGTGAATACCATGAATGACAGCTCCACCAGAAACACATAATATAGAAAAATGGACATTTCCCTAAGGAAAGGGAGTACCAGAAGGAGGGTACAGGGGAAACCAGAAAGACAAAACAAGAGACACCTACCTCAAAATTCAATGCACTGGTTTTCCTCAACTTACACTTACCTCTTATCAGATTCTCCTGGTCCTATACAAGTGGAAAAGAGGATTTATCTATATTCATATACACACACAGACAGAAGAATGAAGAGAAACTCAGAGAATGCTCCAAAATCTCCCAGTCAACATTAACACACAGTCAAATCTCTGCTTCCAGAGAAGCACCCAAGTCAAGGATGCCCACTTTCACCCCTCCTATTTAACATAGTATTGGGAGTCCTAGCCAGAGCAATCAGGCAAGAAAAAGAAATAAAAGGGGTCCAAATTGGAAAGGAAGAAGTGAAACTCTCACTAAGTGCAGACGACATGATTTTATATATAGAAAACCCTAAAGAATCCACCAAAAATCTTTTTGAAATAATAAATGAATACGGTCAAGTTGCAGGATACAAAATCAAGATACAAAAATCAGTTGCATTTCTATACACTAACAATGAAGTAGCAGAAAGAGAAATTAAGAATACAATCCCATTTACAATTGCAACAAAAAGAATAAAATACCTAGGAATAAACTTAACCAAAGAGGTGAAAGATCTGTACAATGAAAACTATAAAATGTTGTTGAAAGAAATTGAAGAAGACACAAAGAAATGGAAAGATATTCCGTGCTCTTGGATTGGAAGAATTAACATAGTTAAGATGTCCATACTTCCTAAAGCAATCTATAGAATCAATGCAATCCCTGTCAAAGTTCCAACATTTTTCACAGAAACAGAATAAAGAATCCTAAAATTTATATGGAACAAGAAAAGACCCCGGATAGCCAAAGGAATCCTGAGAAAAAAGAACAAAGCTGGAGGTATCACACTCCCTGATTTCAAAATATACTACAAAGTCACAGTAATCAAAACAGCATGGTACTGGCACAAAAACAGACACACAGATCAATGGAACAGAATTAAGAGCCCAGAAATAAACTCGCACATCTATGGGCAGCTAATTTTCGACAAGAGAACCAAGAACATACAATGGAGAAAAGAAAATCTCTTCAACAAACGGTGCTGGGAAAACTGCCACATGCAAAAGAATGAAAGTAGACCATTATCTTACACGATTCACAAAAATGAACTCAAAATGGATTAAAGACTTGAATGTAAGACCTGAAACCATGAAACTTCTAGAAGAAAATATAGGCAGTACGCCCTTCAACATCAGTCTTAGCAACACATTTTAAAGTACTGTGTCTGACCAGGCAAGGGAAACAACAGAAAAAATAAACAAATGGGACTACATCAAACTAAAAATCTTCTGTACAGCAAAGGAAACCATCAACAAAACAAAAAGACAACCTAACAATTAGGAGAAGATGTTTGCAAACCATATATCTGATAAGCGGTTAATCTCCAAAATATATAAAGAACTCATACATCTCAACAACAAAAAACTAACAACCCAATTAAAAAATGGGCAAAAGACTTGAACAGACATTTCTCCAAAGAAGATATACGGATGGCTAAGAGGCACATGAAAAGCTGTTCAACATCATTAACTATTAGGGAAGTGCAAATCAAAACTACAATGAGATGTCACCTCATGCCCATCAGAATGGCTATAATTAACAACACGGGAAACAACAAGTGTTGCAGAGGATGTGGAGAGAAGGGAACTCTCATACACTGCTGGTGGGAGTGCAAACTGGTGCAGCCACTATGGAAAACAGTATGGAGATTCCTCAAAAAATTAAGGATAGAACTACCATATGATCCAGCTGTCCCACTGCTGGGTATTTATCCAGAGAACATGAAATCACAAAATGCATGAAGATACATGCACCCCTGTGTTCATTGCAGCGTTATTCACAATAGCCAAGACTTGGAAGCAACCTAAGTGCCCATCAAGGGACAAATGGATAAAGAAGATGTGGTGTATATACACAATGGAATACTACTCAGCCATAAGAAACGATGAAATCCAGCCATTTGTGACAACATGGATGGACCTTGAGGATATTATGTTAAGTGAAATAAGTCAGAGGGAGAAAGTCAAATACCATGTGATCTCACTCATAAGTAGAAGATAAAAACAAAAAAAACAAACACATAGAGACAGAGGTTGGATTGGTGGTTACCAGAGGGGTAGTGGGGAGGGAGGAGAGTGAAAGGGATGATTAGGCTCATGTGTATGGTGATGGATTGTAATTAGTATTTGGGTGGTGAACATGACGTAATCTATGCAGAAATAGAAATATAATGATGTACACCTGAAATTTATATAATGTTATAAACCAACGTTACTGCAATAAAAAATGAAAAAATTAAAAAAAAGGAATTTAGGCTTGAGAGAGAAATGTGAATGTACTATGCAAAATATGAGCGTTACTCTCATCAGCTAAGGGAAGTAAATTTATGTGAATCTGTGAATCTCAGAACAATATATAAAACATGTGAGGATCTGATACTACAACTGTTACTCCTTTGAAATTTGGGGATTTCACTACGAGAGATCCATAAACTACATGAAATAGAAGTTTAGCCTACAAAAAGGCATGAACTATATTTCAAGAGAATCCAATATACAAATAAGTTCCTAGAAATTTAAGTCTTGTAGTGGGGCACACTAGTGATTAGAGCTTATGAATCATGTAAAGAGCCAATGCTAAGTGAAATAAGTCAGACGGAGAAAATCAAATACCATATGACTTCACTCATAAGAAGAAGAAAACAACAACAACAACAACAACAAAGAAACAAACACATAGATACAGAGATTAGATTGGTGGTTACCAGAGGGGAAGGAGGGAGGGAGGAGGGCGAAAGGGATGATAGGGCACATGTGTACGGTGACGGATGGTAATTAGTCTTTGAGGGGTGAACATGATGTAGTCTACACAGAAATCGAAATGATGTACACCTGAAAATTATAAAATGTTATAAGCCAATGTTACCTCAATAAAAAAAAGAGCTTTTCAAATATTCTTTTCCTATGAAAATTTGCCTTAATTAAATATAGATTCATTTTTGAAATTTTCTACTCAAGAATTTCCTCCTTGTCAGTATTCTGCTCTTTACCACAGCAAGCTTTTCCAGAGATTTCTCTGTTGGACACTTTGGATTTACAGATATCTTTTAAAAATACGTTTCAAAAAATAGTAATAACTCCTTACAATCAGACTTCTAAAAAGCGTCCTTGCCCTGTCTTCACCTGGCCGCTCACTGCAGTCTGGACACTGGTCTCCTCACCTACACATCTCTCTCCAAGGTTATAAACGTCGCCTGCTGACAAATCTAATAAGAACCTTTTGGGCCCCATGTTACTTGACTTCTCTGTAGTATTGACATTGGGGGACACTCTCTTGCTTTTGAAATGTGTTCCCTGGAACTCAGTCTTTACATCTTCTTCCTCTGCCATCTCCTGAGCAATCTTGACTTTGTCAATGGATTCAATTCCCCACTGGACATCTTCACCTTAACACCCACCTCACTCATCTTCACACACAAAACCTGCTCCTCCTCCAATGTCCCTATCTCAAGATGGGCACACCGCCGTCTACCTTGTTGTTGAGAGTCATCCAAGATTCCTCTTCTCTCAGCCCTTACATCTGATCAGGCACTAGTTCTGCCTCCTAAAATCCCTCATATCGGTTACCTCTCTCCTTGCCTTTGCCAGTGCTTCAGTACACTCATCGTTTCTGGCCAGTGCCTTATAGCCTTCTGGCTGGTCTCTCTTCTTCCATTTCTATCCTTCCTGTCTATCCTCCCACTGCTGCCAGGGTGATCTGAAAACAGCATCATGTCTCACCCCTGATCAGAATCATTCAACGACTTTAAATCCCCTACAGGACATATCGTAAATTCCTTATATGGAATTGGTCCCTGCTTACCTGTCCTGTCTCCTCTCCGGCCTCTCACCCAACATACTCTGTGACCAAGACATTCCGAACTATGGACAGATGGCTTCCCAATGATGCCAGCTCTCTCAGGCCTTTTGCTGTCACACATGTTGTCTCTTCTGCCTGGAATGCCCTCACCCTGCGGGTCTTCCTGCCAATCCACTGCTTACTCTTCAAGTCTCAACCCACATGCTTCCTTTTCTGAAACATCCTCTGACCCCCGGGACAGTCTTAGGTTCTCCTTCACTTATGTTTTCACTGTACTCAATACATGGTAACAATTAACCATTATTCAATAAAAATTCAAAAATCAGTCAATGATAACTAACCTCTATTGAGCACTACAATGTGCCAGGAAACATTTAAGCACTTTACAATTTAAATCATCACAACTCTATGAGGTAGGTACTATTATTATTATTCCTACTTTATAATGAGGAAACTGAGGTACATAGTGATTAAATAACTCATCCAAAGCCACAAGCTAGTTAGTGACAGCAATGAGATTTGAAGCCTGTAGCCTGTGTTCAAAATCTCTCCACTCTACGATCTCCATTACAGCAGTCACATTCTTACATGGCAACCGTTCCTTGGCAAGCTCACGTTTCCTGTCAGTGCCTTTTTCATCTTTGTTTTCTTGGGGATTCTGCTGGTCCAGGCACACAGGACTCACTGCATGTTTGGTGAAGGAATGTATGAATGAATAAAAGAACTAATGAATGAATGAATAAATCAGACAAGCGTCCACAATGCCTCTTGTAGGCCTTTCTGATTAGTGCCTTCCAAGTCTCTGGTCTCCAGCACGAGTGTATCCCCCAAGCTGGTGAATCCTACAAAACCTAACAGTACACTCAGCATGAATAGCCTTTAATGAATAGCAAGAGACAAAAACCATTAAGCAAGCACTCTCTGCGCAAGAACCAGCCATGTAAACTTCTGGAGTACATCACGGCCACTGCAGCACGCATGTCCGGAAGACTGAGCACACAGGCCACAGGTGTCAGCAGACTCACCTACCGGGGACATGAATGGATGGAGCTGAAAGACTCACAGCCTGGGCACTTTGCCTGTGGTTTTGTTGCTTTCTCCTTTGCCTTTTTTCCCTAGAGAAGAGTGGAGAAAAGAAGACATCCATCAAAGAATTTACATGTTGCCATCTCATTTCTCAAGTTCCAACAAGGTTCTTGACTTTGCTGAGTTCACTTCAGTTTCTTTCCATAGAGTTCTATAGCCTTTATCCCTGCCTGCTTCACTCTCGTCCTGCAGAAAACCCCAGAACACACCAGAAACAAGGTCACTGGAGCTGGCTCCTTTCTCTACAGGGTTGTTTTTTTTTTAATTTTAATTTTTTGTTTATTGCAGTAACCTTGATTTATAACATTGTATAAATTTCAGGTGTGAATCATTATACTTCTATTTCTGCATAGATTACATCATGTTCACCACCCAAATACTAACTACAACCCATCACCACACACATGTGCCGAATTAAACCTTTCGTCCTCCTCCCTCCCCCTGTCCCCTCTGGTAACCACCAATCCAATCTCTGTCTCTATGTGTTTGTTTGTTGTTGTTATTATCTACTACCTAATGAGTGAGATAATACGGTATTTGACCTTCTCCCTCTGACTTATTTCACTTTGCATAATACCCTCAATGTCCATCCATGTTGTCACAAATGGCTGGATTTCATCATTTCTTATGGCTGAGTAGTATTCCATTGTGTATATATACCACATCTTCTTTATCCATTCGTCCCTTGATGGGCACTTAGGTTGCTTCCAAGTCTTGGCTATTGTGAATAACGCTGCAATGAACACAGGGGTACATGTATCTCTACGCATTGGTGTTTTCAAGTTCTTTGGATAAATACCCAGCAGTGGAACAGCTGGATCATATGGTAGTTCTAGGCTTAATTTTTTGAGGAGTCTCCATACTGTTTTCCATAGTGGCTGCACCAGTTTGCACTCCCACCAGCAGTGTATGAGAGTTCCCTTCTCTCCACATCCTCTCCAAAACATGTTGTTTCCTGTCTTGTTAATTATAGCCATTCTGACGGGCGTGAGGTGATATCTCATTGTAGTTTTGATTTGCATTTCCCTGATAGTTAATGATGTTGAACATCTTTTCATGTGTCTGTTGGCCATCTGTATATCTTCCTTGGAGAAATGTCTGTTCAGGTCTTTCGCCCATTTTTTAATTGGGTTGTTAGTATTTTTGTTGTTGAGATGCATGAGTTCTTTATATATTTTGGAGATTAACCCCTTATCAGATATATGGTTTGCAAATATCTTCTCCCAATTGTTAGGTTGTCTTTTTGTTTTGTTGATGGTTTCCTTTGCTGTGCAGAAGATTTTTAGTTTGATGTAGTCCCATTTGTTTATTTTTTCTATTGTTTCTCTTGCCCGGTCAGACATGGTGCCTGAAAATATGTTGCTAAGACCAATGTCGAAGAGCATACTGCCTATGTTTTCTTCTAGAAGTTTCATAGTTTCAGGTCTTACATTCAAGTCTTTAATCCATTTTGAGTTAATTTTTGTGTATGGTGTAAGGTAAGGGTCTACTTTCATTTTTTTGCATGTGGCTGTCCAGTTTTCCCAACACCATTTGTTGAAGAGATTTTCTTTTCTCCATTTGTATGTTCCTGGCTCCTTTGTCAAAGATTAGCTGTCCATAGATGTGTGGGTTTATTTCCGGGCTTTTGATTCTATTCCATTGATCTGTGTGTCTGTTTTTGTGCCACTACCATGCTGTTTTGGTTACTACCGCTTTGTAGTATATTTTGAAATCAGGGAATGTGATACCTCCAGCTTTGTTCTTTTTTCTCAGGATTCCTTTAGCTATTTGAGGTCTTTTGTTGTGCTATATAAATTTTAGGATTCTTTGTTCTATTTCTGTGAAAAATGTTGTTGGAACTTTGATAGGGATTGCATTGAATCTATAGATTGCTTTAGGAAGTATGGACATCTTAACTATGTTAATTCTTCCAATCCAAGAGCACGGAATATCTTTCCATTTCTTTGTGTCTTCTTCATTTTCTTTCAGCAATGTTTTATAGTTTTTGGAGTACAGATCTTTCACCTCTTTGGTTAAGTTTATTCCTAGGTATTTTATTCTTTTTGTTGCAATTGTAAATGGGATTGTATTCTTAATTTCTCTTTCTGCTACTTCATTGTTAGTGTATAGAAATGCAACTTATTTTTGTTATGTTGATTTCATATCCTGCAACTTTACCGTATTCGTTTATTCTAAAAGTTTTTTGGTGGATTCTTTAGGGTTTTCTATATATAAAATCATGTCATCTGCAAATAGTGACAGTTTCACTACTTCCTTTCCAATTTGGATCCCTTTTATTTCTTTTTCTTGCCTGATTGCTCTGGCTAGGACTTGCAGTACTATGTTAAATAGGAGTGGTGACAGTGGGCATCCTTGTCTGGTTCCTGTTCTTAGAGGGATAGCTTTCAGTTTTTCAGCACTGAGGATGATATTAGCTGTGGGTTTGTCATATATGGCCTTTCTTATGTTGAGGTACTTTCCTTCTATACCCGGTTTATTTAGAGTTTTTATCATAAATGGGTGCTGTATCTTGTCAAATGCTTTCTCTGCATCTATTGAGATGATCATGTGATTTTTATTCTTCATTTTATTAATGTGGTGTATTATGTTGATTGATTTGCCAATGTTGAACCATCCCTGCATACCTGGAATAAATCTCACTTGATCATGGTGTGTAATCTTTTTAATGTATTGTTGTATGCAATTTGCTAGTATTTTGTTGAGGATTTTTGCATCGACGTTCATCAGTGATATTGGCCTGTAATTTTCTTTTTTTGTATTGTCCTTGTCTGGTTTTGGTATCAGAGTAATGTCAGCTTTGTAGAATGAGTTAGGGAGCTTCCCCTCCTCCTCAATTTTTTGGAAGAGCTTGAGAAGGATAGGTATTAAGTCTTCTTTGAATGTTTGCTAGAATTCACCAGGGAAGCCATCTGGTCCTGGACTTTTATTTTTGGGGAGGTTTTTGATTACTGTTTCGATCTCCTTACTGGTGATTGGTCTATTCAAATTCTCTATTTCTTCTTGATCCAGTTTTGGAAAGTTGTATGATTCTAGGAATTTATCCATTTCTTCCAGATTGTCGAGTTTGTTGGCATATAGCTTTTCATAGTATTCTCTTATAATCTTTTGTATTTCTGAGGTGTCTGTTGTAATTTCTCCTCTTTCATTTCTGATTTTACTTATTTGAGCCTTCTCTCCCTTTTTTTCTTGGTGAGTCTAGCTAAAGGTTTGTCAATTTTGTTTATCTTTTCAAAGAACCAGCTCTTGGTTTTATTAATTTTTTCTATTGTTTTTTTGGTCTCTATTTCATTTATTTCTGCTCTGATTTTTATTATTTCCCTTCTTCTACTGATTTTGGGTTTTGTTTGTTCTTCTTTTTCCAGTTCCTTTAGGTGCATTGTTAGATTGTTTATTTGAGATTTTTCTTGTTTGTTGAGATATGCCTGTATTGCTATAAACTTCCCTCTTAGAACTGCTTTTGCTGTATCCCATAAATTCTGGCATGTCATATTTTCTTTTTCATTTGTCTCCAGGTATTTTTTGATTTCTTCTTTGATTTCTTCGTTGACCCAATCGTTGTTCAGTAGCATTTTGTTTAATCTCTACATATTTGTGGCTTTTCTGATTTTCTTCCTATAGTTGATGTCTAGTTTCATACAGTTGTGGTCAGAAAAGATGCTTGGTATTATTTCAATCTTCTTAAATTTATGTAGACTTGTTTTGTGGCCTAATATGTGATCAATCCTGGAGAATGATCCATGCGCATTTGAAAAGAATGTGTATTCTTCAGTTTTTGTATGGAATGCTCTGTATGTATCTACTAGGTCCATCTGTTCTAGTGTGTCATTTAAGGCCAATGTTTCCTTATTGATCTTCTGGTTGGATGATCTATCCGTTGGTGTAAGTGGAGTGTTAAAGTCCTCTACTATTATTGTGTTACTGTCTATTTTTCTTTTCATGTCTGTTAATAATTGCTTTATATATTTAGGTTCTCCTACATTGGGTGCATAGATATTTACAAGTGTTATATCCTCTTGTTGGATTGTTCCCATGATCATTATGTAATGCCCTTCTTTGTCTCTTCTTACAGTTTTTGTATTAAAGTCTATTTTGTCTAATGTGAGTATTACTTTCTTTTCATTGCCATTTGCATGGAATATCTTTTTCCATCCCTTCACTTTCAGTTTGTGAGTGTCTTTAGGTCTGAAGTGTGTCTCTTGTATGCAGCATGCATATGGGTCTTGTTTGTTTATCCAATCAGGCACCTTACGCCTTTTAACTGGAGCATTTAGTCCATTGACGTTTAAAGTAGCTATTGATAAGTATGTACTTTCTGCCATTTTTTAACTTTTTTTCCTTAGTGTTTTAGTAGTCCTTCTCTGTTCCTTTGTCCTTCTATACAGAATTGATGGTCTCTTTAGTTTGACCTCTGTCTGAAAGCTGTACTCTTTAACTAACCTCCTCCCTCACTATATGTTTTTGATATCATATCTAACGTCTTTTTTGTGCATTTGTATCCATTGCCCTCTTATCATGGAAATAGATAATTTTTCCTATTTGTGGTCTTCTCTTTTCCCCTTAAATCAGTACCTTTAACATTTCTTGTAACACTGGTTTCTTGGTGACAAACTCCTTTAATTTTTGCTTGTCTGGGAGTGTTTTGATCTCTCCTTCCATTTTGAATGATAACCTTGCCAGGTAGAGTATTCTTGGCTGCAATTTTTTTCCTTTTAGCACTTTAAATATATCGTACCACTCTCTTCTAGCCTGTAAGTTTTCTGCTGAGAAGTCAGCTGATAGACTTATGGGGTTTCCTTTGTATGTAACTTGTCTTTCTCTTGCGGCTTTTAGGATTCTTTATCTTTAATTCTGGACATTTTGATTATGATGTGTCTTGGTGTGGTCTTTGGGTTTATCTTGTTTGGTGCTCTCTGTGCTTCCTGTACCTGGATGTCTATTTCCTTCCTTAGGTTAGGGAAGTTTTCATCTATTATTTCTTCAAATAGATTCTCTGCCCCTTTATCTCACTCTTCTCCTTCTGGGACACCTATAACACGGATGTTAGTGCACTTGATGTTGTCCCAGAGGTCCCTTAGAATGTCCCCACTCTTTTTAATTCTTTTTTCTTTTACTTGTTCAGCTTGGGTAATTTCTTCTAGTCTTTCATCCAGCTCACAGATCCATTCTTCTGTATCCTCTATTCTGCTTTTGAGTCCCTCTAGTGAATTTTTCATTTCCAGTATCGTGTTCTTCATTTCTGGTTGGTTCTTTTTTATATCTTCCATTTCTTTGTTGACATTCTCACTGAGTTCATCTATTCTTCTCCCTAGATCAGTGAACATCCTTAACACTCTTTGTTTGAACTCTCTGTCGGGTAGGTTGCTCATTTCTGCTTCACTTAGTTCCTTTTCTGGGGTTTTGTCCTGTTCCCTTACTTGGAATATATTTCTTTGCCTCCTCATTTTGCCACTTTCCCTGTGCTTGTGTCTATGTATTAGGTAGGTCAGCTACGTCTCCTGCTCTTGGATAGGTGACCTTGTATAAGTGATGCCTTAGGAGGTCTGCAGTGTGCTTCTCTCAGTTCTCAATGTTCCAGGAGTGACCCCTATGTGGGCTACGTGTGTCCTTCTGTTGTAGCATGTTTGCTTTCCCTGTAGGTGCCCAGGGAGGCTGAGTTATGCTCCTGGCCAGCTGTTGTAATGCTCAGCTGCTTGTAGTTGTTGTGTGCCCTTCAGTCTCGTTATCAGGTGTGGGGAGCACCAGCACAGTTGGCTGCAAGGTCTTTTTTTTTTTTTTTTTGAGGAAGATCAGCCCTGAGCTAACATACATGCTAATCCTCCTCTTTTTGCTGAGGAAGACCAGCTCTGAGCTAACATCTATTGCCAATCCTCTTCCTTGTTTTTTTTTCCCCAAAGCCCCAGTAGATAGTTGTATGTCATAGTTGCACATCCTTCTAGTTGCTGTATGTGGGATGTGGCCTCAGCATGGCCGGAGAAGTGGTGCGTCGGTGTACACCCGGGATCCGAACCTGGGCCGCCAGTAGCAGAGAGCATGCACTTAACTGCTAAGCCACGGGGCCAGCCCCTGCAAGTTCTAATACCACATTTGTGTTTCAGTATTTCTTTTAAGTGAGTAGGCCCCCAGCGTGGCAGGTTGTTAGGCTCAGGGGCTTACAAATGCTATAAACCTCCAGCCTTTAGGTCTCTTGTCAGCTCTCTGAGGATTGCAGCTGGGTGGAGCTGGCCTCAGGCATGAGAGTACCCAATTGTTTCAGGCTTTGGAAAGTGGCGCAAACCCCTTATGTGGGTCTTTGAGAAGCACATGTCTTCTGCAGCTGACAAGCCCTAACGCCCACAGGTCCACACACACAGTCAACACAGTCCTGCCCCCTGTGCATGCCCCGACCTCCTGATGTGGACCCAGTCTCTCCACAGAGGGAGTCCTACACACTCCACCACTGCCCCACACTCTCCACCCACTCCTTGTGCATGCCCTGCCCTACTGAAGTGGGCTCAGTCACCAGGCTGCAGAGAATCCAGTCACCAATCTATGCAGGACCACAAGTTGCCTGAGGGTTTGTTGTTGGGTGAGGCCAGTCCCTAGGGTGGGCTGCCTGCCCTGGCTGAGCTGGATTAAATCGGTGCTCTAGTGGGTGGGGCAGACCCTGGGCTAGCAGGCCCCAGGGAGAACTCCAATGGCGTCTGTGTCAACACACCCATGCCAGGCCACAACAATGGCCACCGCCAATGTCCCAGTCCCTGGAGAGGTCTCACCTCTCACTGCAATACACTCAGAGCCTATCAGGTGAGTCTCTTTTCCCCAAAGGGCTATGCACCTTTCTTTCTTGTAATTTTAGATTGCTTTCTGAAATGGGTGAGTTTGTGTGTGGGCCCTTTAAGAGCTGGTTTTAATTTCTTTGTGAACCAGCATTTCTGCAGGTATTCCCCAATGTTTTAGTAGCAGGCAAAGTCAGATATTATGCCACTTGTCTCAGTTGTGCTGGGTCCACAAAATGGCCACAGCAGGGCCTCTCCCCGGCTCAGGGCCCCGCTCCTCCAGGGAGGGCTGCAGACCTGTGCGCTGCTCCTGGGCGGCCGTGCAGCTGGCGGCTTGTGAAGGCGGCATTTTTTCTCTCCAGAAGGGAGTTTCTGCCTCTTCCACCTCAATTCGGATTGTCATTTGTTGCAGGAGTTCCTCTTATCCAGTTTTCAGTTCTCTCTCAGGGGTAATTTTTCCATGAGTAGTTGTAAATTGGCTGTGTCCGTGGGAGGAGGTGAGTTCAGAGTCTGCCTATGCCGCCATCTTGACTTCTCTCTCTCTACAGGGTTTTCAAGCTGACGACAGCCTTGAAGGCTATCCAAGCATGTGAAATCATGTGACTATGTGGTGAGCCAGCCAGACTCCAGAGCTAGACGGCCTGGCTATGAATCCCAATGGCACCACTGATTAATTCTGACTATGAAAAAGCATTTTAGCCTCCTGATGCCTCAGTTCCCACATCTGTAAAATGAGGGTGGTCATAGCACCCATCTCATAGGATAGTTGAAGGATTAAAACAAGATAATAAATATAAAATGCTTAGAAAGCTGCCTGACACATAGTAAGTGCTCAGTAAATTCTTTTATGATTATCATTAATAATAATAATAATGAGATTTTTTGATTATCCAAAGACCCATAAGTACTGGGTCACTGTGGAGTATGAAGCCATGTGTCCCGTGTTGTGAGGAGTTACAAAAAGAACTGAAGTCCTACTTTTTGTCCCCACAAGAGTTTATGAACAAAAAAGAAGACAAAACATAAAAGCCAGAAGTTTACCAAGTCTACAGAAGCAAATGACACTTCTGCCAAGAGGATCATTCTGGTCTTCTCAGCAGCTTAGTGCATGATTAGAATACTTAGAACTCACATCAAAGGTACTCAGAAAACTTGGGAGACATTTCTCAGTCATCTTTGACAAAGTCAAATTTGGGTCTATTGCAGTGGTTCTCAACTTTGGCACTACTGACATTTTGACTAGATAATTCTTTGTTGTGATGGGCTGTCCTGTGCACTGTAGGATGTTTAATTGCATCCCTGATCTCTACCCACTGGATGCCAGGAGCACTTCACCCTGCATTTGTAACAACCATAAATATCTCTGGGTCTTGTCAAATGTCCTCTGGGGGCAAAATCACCCCAGTTGAGAACCACTAGTCTATCAGGATTTCAGGAGCAATACCCGATGGGAGCACACTGCAACATAAAGGAAAGAATAAAAAACATGGCTTTTTTAATGGCTTCTCTCCATAAAACCTGGGACAAAGCGCCATTTCACTATTCTAGACAGGAGACCCCGGTCCTAGCTCTTCACCTCACCCAGGCTACCTTTCTTTGTGAGTAGAACCAGGTTACTGTGGGCAGCCTCTCAGTGTTGTGGTGAGGATTAATCAAGTTGTGTTTGTGAACCCTCTTTAACTGTGAACCACCATTCCCATGTAAAGTGTCATTTTAAGCACCCAGAGGACTATTGAGCCATTGTGATCGTGTGGACAAGTAAATTCAAATTGAAACATTGTCATGCTAGAGTCTAAGATTTCAAGCCTGGATGATTCTGAACTTAGGTCATAAATATTCTGCCAGGACCCCCTCCATACTAGACACCATGCTCTGGCCTCTAGAGACATAAGGATGGATAACAGGCAGCCTCTACCTCAAGACACTACGGTCGGCAGGTGTGCTCTCTGTTCTGTCATCATTCATGCTCAGGACCGGACAAACCAGCCCTGTGTTTTCACGACACCCAAGAAAGATAAAAATTGAGTTGCAAGATCCTATCTAGGTATATCACCCTATGTGGTTATCTGGCACTGGAATTTCACATGGACTCTAAATTAGCCTTTAAAATCTCTTAGAGGACAGGAAATGAACATATATTGAGTCTATACCATGCGCCAGCTTCTGCTCAGGTTCATTCAAGACTGTGAAGAAGGTACTATTATCCCATTTTTACTGACGAAGACATTGAAGCTCATAAAGAATGAAGTAATTTTCCTAATGTCACAGAGTCAGTGGCAAAACTGGAATTTGAATCCACGTTGGTTTTAATCCAAAGCCTTTTGCTGCCACACCCTGCAAATGGAGGTATATTTGGAAGTGATGCTATGGATCGTAGGAAGTTGTATGCGCTACTCAGATGGTCTATCCTAGGGATGTGGATGTCAGAGGAGGACACTCTGCTCTCCTGTGTGAATCCCTCATTTGGGGAATGCCAGCTAAATGGCTATCACAGGGACCTGCAATCCCTTTGTTGTAGAGATATCATCTAGGCTGAGCCAGTAGAATATGGACACAGAATACAAAAGAGGGAGACTCCTGACCAAAGGAAGCAATAACAATGGGCAAGCCAGTCTGCAGCTTCTTGGAGCCCATCTTACCTCACAGCCCCCGCAAGGCATGGAGAATAGAGCATCTCTCTGAACCCAGCCTCTCCAGGAGTCATTGGAGTGAGAACAACTTAACAAACCAGTGGAGCCAATACAGAGGCATGGAGTGGAAGACAAGTCACCCATCTGGAGGGCCAGATCCATAGCAAATTTGCTCACGGTCATCCTTGACAATTAACAACAGTGTTACGATTTTGCAAACCTGTAATTTCCGTTACGATATATGAATATGGTTGGGGGTCAGAGAAAGGCAGATTTGTAACTTCATTTAGAACAAATCAATTAGTTCCGCTAACAGATTCATGAATCATCCGGGAGACATACAACGGGCTTTAAGGAACTCTGAGTCCCCTCCCCTGGTGATTCTTACAAGCCTCATCAATTTCTGTCCGACAAAACACTTCCATTTGGGTTCTTAAATATTCTAGAATTCATGAAGTTAAATCTTTTCTAAAATTCTGGCACCTTGGCCAGCAAAACTTTGCCATCATACCTTTGATTTCATTAACATGAGTAAAGGAAAAATATGCTTATCCAAATATGGGCTGGTCAGCCATGACGCTTAGAAAAAAGCCATAAAACAACCATTGGCAGTGTCCATGAAAGCAGTGTCATGGAAGGAGACTTAAATGGTTCAAATGCCCTTGTTAAAATATCGTTAGAGCCGTCTTAGCCTCACTCCATTGCACCCTTATCAAGCATTCCTTGTTTTGACCCCATATGTATTGACTGAGTTGGAGCTAGAGAAGTTAGATTATGCCACTAGCCCCAAAATATTCATTTGTATCCCATGATTTACATAAAGAAGTCACTGGGGTGAAGTCTCAAATCCTGGGGTTCAGTTATAAACAACACAGCTGGTGGACTTAGCAGATGATGGTGCTTGGGACAGTGGAAAGAAGAGGGTATAAGATGCCCAGGGAGAGCGTAATGTGCTTGTGTCCTCCCTCCCTACACTCTGCTGCCACAGCACTGAAGTTTGCAGTGAGTGAGTTTCTGGTGCCCACATAGGCTGGTGCCTGGAGACATATGTCTTCCTCTGCCCCTTGCCACTTCTTTGCCATTTGGTGGGGAGCAGGGAAATCAGTAAAAGCCAGCTTAAAGGAGGCAGTAATGGAGTGTTGAGAGCTAACTCACCCTAAGAGAAGAAGACTTGAGCTATGATGAGCCAACCACAACTCTAGGGCCTGATGTCAGAAGGGGTTATTGGTACTTGACAATGTGCAACAACCAACACTAGAATCTGTCCTGAATCACGTGCATGCCTTGTGAGAAAGAGGTTGCACAAGCAACCCTGCTCTGGGGCCTTTCCATAACTAAGAAGAAATATTTCTTTAGGGCAGGAATACAGGATCTTTGGCCTTGAGTCCTGTAGAACTGTCAGAGTTTGAGTGTGTGATATTTAAGTTCATCCAGCCATGATAGCTATTAATAAACAGGACTTGTGTGTACAAATATAAAAAGCACTCTTGGGTTTCTAAACCTATTTGGGGAAAATAAATCTGGAAAAGGCAAGCAGAGGGGATCAGAGCCACGACTATTTGGATCCTATTGAGACTATATCTTTATTCTCAAGCTGACAAAGTCAGAGATGTAGGATATACATGCTCACCAATCTTGCCCACAAGTATTTTCAGTTTCGAAGGCATCAATTTCTCATGGCTTTGTTGATTTCTTTCCCTGTCTAAAGCCAATCCCTCTACTTGTGCACTAGATCCCAACCCTTTTACTTACTCAAAGATCTTGCTCCAGCAATTCTCTTGCTTCTCTTACATCACAGTTTTTCTTTTCCTATTGGGTCATTACCATGAACATACAAGCATGCTATTATTTCTCCCATCTTTAAAACAAACATTCTTTAAACTCTTTCCCCACTAGCTCTGGCCCATTTCTTTGCTCTCTTTTGTAGCAAACTCCTCAAAAGTGCTTTGTGTACTAGTCAAGCACTTTCCTCCCTTTATTTCTGAAATACTCCATTCAGGTTCTTGCCCCCCAAATTGGTCTTATTAAGTTTACCCGTTACCTACACATTCCTAAGTCTGAGGATTTTTAGTTTTCATCTAACTTAATCTACCAGCATCATTGGGCTTGACTTGTCATGCCTTTCTCTGGATTCACTGTGCCCTGGCTTCCTGGAAAGCACACTGTTTCTCCTCCTACCTCAGTGGTTCCACTTTTAACTTCCTTTGCTGTTCTTTCTTTTCTCCTCAACCTCCTAATGTTGGAGACAATCTTTCCTCTATCTACACTCACTCCCTTGATGATCTGACCCAATCTTATTGTTTTAAACCCCATCTATTCCCTGGTGACTCCTGAATTTATATCTTCAGCACAAACCTTTTTCTTAACTCGAGACCCGTATGTCCAACTGCCTACTGGACATCTCTACATTTTCACTTGACATATCCAAACTTAACTCCTGATCTGCCCCCCAACCTGTTTCATGTGCATTCCTTCCTATCTCAGTTGATGGAAACTCGATTTTTCCAGTCCTTCAAGCCAAAAACTTTGAATTAATTATTGACTCAAGTGTTTTTCTCACACTCTCCAGTACAATATGTCTGGAAATCCTACATTTCAAAATATATCTAGAATCTG
The DNA here is from genome assembly GCF_020826845.1 of Diceros bicornis minor. Classification (NCBI taxonomy): domain Eukaryota; kingdom Metazoa; phylum Chordata; class Mammalia; order Perissodactyla; family Rhinocerotidae; genus Diceros; species Diceros bicornis. The sequence continues at coordinate 14,948,701 of NC_080763.1, forward strand.
ACCATTCCTTACTATCTCCATTGCTACCACACTGGTCTGAACCATCATCATCCCTCTCAGATGACTATCATAACCCTTTAACAGCTCTCCCTGCTTCTTCCTGTGGCTCCTCCAGGCTATTTTCAACATAATAGCTAGAATAATCCATTTTGAAAATTGATAAACTGTTTTAACATTTTAAAATCCATCAATGTAATTCATCACTGACAGAATAATAAAAATCAAATAATCTTTTCAATAGATGCTGAAAAATCATTTAATAAAATTCAAAACCAATTCTTCATTGAAAAAACTCTCACTAAACTAGGACTAGAAAGGAGCTTCCTTAAAATATTTATAAAACAAAGAGTATCTATAAAACAAAGAAACAAACAAAAACACTGCAGCTAACATCATACTCAACGGTGAAATATAGAAATCTTTCTCCCCTAAGGTCAGGAACAAGATAAGGATGTCCACTGTTACCATTTCTTTTCAGCATGGTACTGGAGGTCCTAGCCAGTGCAATGAGGCAAGAATAAGAAATACAAGGGGTAAGGATTAGAAAGGAATAAGTAAAACTCTTTTATTCACTGATGATATAAAAGTATATGTTGAAATTTCAAAAGAATCTAAAAACTATTAAAATTAATGTGTGAATTAACAAAGTTGCTGGATAAAAAGTTGAATACACAAAAATTTTAATTGTGTTTCTATATAAATGGAAAAATGATACAATAGCATCAAAAATGATCAAATACCTAATAAAAGTCTAACAAGACATGTGCAAGACCTCTAAACTAAAAACCACAAAATATTGCTGAGAGAAATCAAAGGAGATCTAAACAAAAAGATAAATATTACATGTACATTAAGTGGAAGACTCAATATCATTCAGGTGCCAATTTTTGCCAAATTGATTCTATAGGTTCAGTTTATTCCCAATCAAAATCACAGCAAGATTGTTTTCTGGAAATTGACAAGGTGATTCTAAAATTTATGAAAATACAAAGAACATAGAATAACCAAGAAAATGTTGGAGAAGAATAACCAAGTTGGAGGACTTCACACTACCAGATTCAAGACTTACCATAAAACTATGGTAATTAGGGCAGTGTGATATGGGTTTAAATGTAGGCAAATAGATCAATGGAAAAGAATACAGAGACCAGAAGAGACCCACACATATGTGATCACTTGATTTACCAAACAAACAAACGAACAAAAATGCCACTGCAATTCAGTGGAGAAAGAATAGTCTTTCCAAAAAATGATGCTGAAGCAACCAGATATCCTATGAAAAAAAATTAACTTTTACTTCTACCTCACACCATACATGTAAAATAATTCAAGGAAATCATATACCTAAATGTAAAAGCCAGATCATAAGCATAAAAGAAAAAATATGATAAATTGGATTTCAGTAAAATTTAAAAATATCTGTTGATCAAATCACATCATTAAGAAAGTGAATAGGCAGGCTATAGACAGGAAGGAGATATTGACAACACAGATGTCTGACAAAGATCTTGTTTTCAAAATATGCAAAGAACTCCTACAAAACAATAAGAAAACAAACCATTTTTAAAATGAGCAAAATGCTCAAACAGGCACTTTATAAAAGATTAATTCAAATGGCCAGTAAGCATACCAAAAAGTGCCTAATAATATTCCTGATTAGGATAGTACCAATTCCCATACCCACCAAACTGGTTAAGATTTAAAAACTGACAATACTATGTTTTGGTGAGGATGTGGAGCAATTGGAACATACATTACAGGAGGAAGGGAAATCCGTTTAACCATATTGGAAATATCTACTAAAGCTAAAACCCTATGAATAGCAGTGGAGCATTGTCTAATATAGCGCCAGAAGGTGAGAGGATGGCACAAGAAAAAGACCGGGCAGCATTCCACTCTGTGTTACACAAGGTCGCTGGGAGTCAGAATCGGCTCAATTCAGTTGTCGCACTCCTAGATGCAAAATTTCTAGGTTATATCCAAGGGAAATGAGTGCATATGTCCACTAAAGAACATGCACAAGAATGTTCATAATAGCCAAAAATGGAAACAACCCAAATGTCAACAGGAGATTGATAAATTGTAGTATATCCATACAATGAAATACTATACATTAATTAAAAATAACAAATTTCTGCTACACACCACAACAATGAATCTCACAAACAAAATGGTGAGCTAAAACAGCCAAATACAAAAGACGACATATTGTGTGATTTCCTCTGTAAGAAATTCAAGAACAGACAAAATTAATCTGTGATGATACAAGTCAGAATTAGTGGCTACCTTAGGCGGTGGTGGTGTCGGTATGGATTGGAAATTGACAAGGGAAACTGGGGTGCTGGAAATATTTTATATCTTGATCTGGATGGTGGTCATAGGAGTGTAAACATGACAATACTCATAAAGCTGTACTTACTGTACATTATACCTCAAAAAGACATTATATAACTGAAATGTTTACTGGTTAAATGATATTATATCTGCAATTCACAGAGGAGGGGAAGTGAATGGGGGTATGGATACAAAAGATTGACAATGAGTCAATCATTGTAAAATTGGGTGATGAGCACATGGGGGTTCATTATACTATTGTGCTTTTGTTTGCTTAAAATTTCCATAATAAAAAATTTAAAACAGGGGCCGGCCCGGTGGCGCAAGCGGTTAAGTGCGCGCGCTCCGCTGCGGCGGCCCGGGGTTCGCTGGTTCGGATCCCGGGTGCGCACCGACGCACTGCTTGGCAAGCCATGCTGTGGCGGCGTCCCATATAAAGTGGAGGAAGATGGGCACAGATGTTAGCCCAGGGCCATCTTCCTCAGCAAAAAAAGAGGAGGATTGGCAGATGTTAGCACAGGGCTGATCTCCTCACAAAAAAAAAAAAAAAAAAAATTTAAAACAAAAGATTAATGGAAAAATAAGCCAAATCAAGTTATCTCTCTGCTTACAATCTTGCCTTGAGTTCCGTCTTATTCAGCGTAAAATGCTGAAGTCTTTACAATGGCTACAAGGCCCCACATGCTACGTCCTAATCACTCTGCTACTATTCTGTCCTCACTAACCCATTCCAGTGACAGTGGCATTCTCCCTCCTCAGGGCCTTTGCTTAGACTGTGCTCTCTGCCTAGAAGGCTCTTCCTCCACGTATTTACACCTCCCTCAATCTTTGCTCAAATGTCGTCTTCTCCATTAGACCATACTAACCATGATAGTTAAAGTTGCAGTCCACTTCCCTAGTATTCCTGATTCCCTTTACCCTGACATATTTTCCCCCATAGAACTAATAACTTTCTAACATATTGCGTAATTTACTTATTTATTGTGTTTATTGTTTATTATCCATCTTCCTCTCACCTCTGCCCCAAAATGCAAGGTCCTCAAAAGCGAGTATCTTTGTCTGTTTTGTTCACCAAAGTATCCTAAGCACTTAAAATAGTACCAAGGTCCCAAAAGAATACCTGACACATAATATGTACTCAATAAATATTTTTTTAATCAACCAATGAGTGAACCATAATGCAATAAAAAAGACTGATTCTGACTTGACCTCCCATGCATCTTGACTACAGGAAGAGAATGTGCTGGTCATGCCACCATAATTGCTCTGGTCCATGTAAGAGTCATATATTTTCATTAAGATGGCCTATGTCCAGCTTTGGTGGGGTAATAAACATGTCAGGCAATGTGCATGTTATTCTCATTGTCCTGTATGTCTTAATGAGGAAGATCTTCAGATCCCTAGAAGAAGGGGATCCGGGAGCTTGTCTTAGTTTGTTCAGACTGCTACAACAAAATACCACAGACTGGGTGGTTATGAACTATTTATTTCTCACAGTTCTGGAGGCTAGAATTTCAAGACCAGGGTGTCAGCACGGTTGGGCAAGGGCCGTCTTCTGGGTCAGACTTCTCATTGTATCCTCACATGGTAGAAGGAACAAGGATCTCTCTGAGGTCCCTTTTACAAGGGCACTAATCCCATTCATGAGGGCTCATCCTCATGACCTAATCATCTCCCAAAGCCCCCCTGGTAATACCATCATCTTGGGGGATATGTTTTCAACATACGAATTTGGAAGGACGTATTCTGACCATAGCAGAGCCTGACTGACCTGGCTTCCTCAGCTCCAGTCAGTTTGACTGAGAGTGAACCCAGGAGAAGCCAGACCATCGGCAGGCCAGTGACAAATCTGACCAATTACCTTTCATCTCTCAAGAATTTGGACCACAAAACACAGAAACCAGTTAGTGTGGTGGATGCCCAGCCATGCATAGTTTGGGTCCTACACAGCAGAGAGTGAGGGATGTGTAGCAGTCAGGCAGGGAGAAGCAGAGAAGGAGGAGGCCCTTGGCCTTTGGGAAACAAGAGGGCAACCTCTGTCCTGGCTCCACTCCCACTTATACTCCCTGTCCCCAGACGGCCCAGCAGGACTCTCTTTCCTGGTTTTGGACATCCTGTTGAATCCTTAAAATACACCCTGTTTACTCAAGCTTGAGTGACTCTGTGTTCATTGAAAAGGCGTCCTCAGATGAGGGCACCAAAGCCCTGATATGCTTGATCCTTGGGGTGGATCCAGCCAGCCTCCCCTTACATCAGTGCATCCCCGAGCACTGGTCCAACATGATCAATACAGACTCCTGGGTGGAATTCTCAGAAATATGGATTCATGCAAATGGCAGGAGATAGGGCCTGAGAATATGTGTTTTTAACATCTCCCTAGAATATTCTAAATTGCGAATCAGTTTGGGAAATCGCTACAGGCTACTATTTCCAGATACAGACCCTCAACTCTTTTCTACAGTGTAAATGTGGCTCTTTATATAATTTGGAACAGAATTTGCATTACAAATACAATAAGACGTCCTATTACACATACCTATACCATCTCCCACTTCCATTTAAGTGATATACAAATGGGGAAAAACCAACCTCAATAACCCTTAGGTTTCCCTGAGAAGTGAGCTCCCTTTTCCGGCAGCATTACTTTGGACTGTATATGCAAGTTCATAGAAATGAAAAAGAACAAAGCTCCTCACTTAGTAAGCAGCCAGCCCTGCTCTTGTTCCCTGGAGGTCACTGAGTCCTACACCAGGGTCACACTGACAGTGGGGTGGATGGGGCGGGACTCAGTAAATTTTACGACCTATAATAACAGTCCAAGTGATGCAGCCGAGATAAAAGCGCTAATCAAATTTCATGCTTCAAGTCGTGAGCTGATTACTGTTGGGCTGAAAGGGAATTTATTTCCTGTGGCTTTGACAGGCACAGGGGACCAGGTACACTCCGTGAGGCTTCACACACTACTGACCACTTCCAAAACAGAGGATCCAGGAGTTGGTGGCATGACGCCCACTGGCTGGCCTTCTCTGGTTATTCAGAGCAAGGGCAGAGGGGTGCCATAAGAGAAATTCAGAGGCAAAAGATTTGCTGAGAAAGAATGACAAGGACTGTGTAGAATGTACATGGGGAAGCCCTAGAGAACTTGCGTGCCAGGTCCAGTCCAATCTAGAGAAGAAGGAGAATCCTAAGGACCTCTGCTCCTTTCTATTTGGTGTCTTAACTCCTATAAGGATCAGTTTCACCATCTGTGAAAATGGATAATAACAGTACCCACTCCTTGAGATGGTTGTGAAGATGAAAGTGGGCAAGATTTTATTATGGGATAGGGTTACAGGTAGTGCCAGAAAACCATTGAGCTGACAACCCAGGAGACATCTGAGCACAGGTTCTTGACTGCGAGACAACAATTCTTAGGCTTAATAGCTCTGTGCAGTTAAGATCTTTGGCAATGGATCAGAAGCATATAGATAGACCAAAAGCATAAAATGTTTTTAAGAGAACTATAAAGCCAAAGAAACTGTAAACCTAATAATTACTCAACCCCTAAGGCAATTCTCAGTCCCTAGAATTTGTACCAACAGGAAGTGGGCTGCTAGCATGATCTGACATCCAAGAACTTTTTTCCCCCAGTGCTCATCAAGAATATGGCCATAGAGGATAACAACAGGATCCTTCCAGGAACAGACCTGGGCATTGAGGGGTAATCCAACCATGGGGATAGTAGTCATAACTCTATCTCATCCTCAGAACTTCTCCAGATCTGAGGAGCCTCACGGTTGGAACCGAGATGAGGCTAAGCTACACCTCCAAGTGCAGCCCTCAAGTCCACTCCAGGATGCTGGGTCTCAAGCCGGTCTCCCTGCAGGTGGGCTGGTCCCTCTTTCCTCTTTCTAACTCAACCTACTCATTCTTTAGATCTTAGGGAAAATCAGTCCACCTCTACTCAAGGTCTTCTCTGACCACCCCAAGCCACAGAGCACTTTCCTCCTTTAGGATTCCTTGTAACTCTTTTTACTAAGCATCAATATTGGGTGTGGCAATAATCTCTATCCTTGTTAAAATGAACAAATATAAAGGTAATATATTTCAGAGGAAAGAGCTCTGGCTTTGAGGACAGGCCCTGATGTCACCTCTTGTTAACTGAGTGAACTGGGGAAAGTTCCTTCTCCTCTCTAAGACTCAGGAGCTTCATCCGTTAAATGCAGATAATCATACTTTGTAGGGTAATTTTGAAGGTTAAAATAATCTATGTAAATCACCCAGTACGCAGTGGGCTTTTAATACATTGAAGCTGTTAATACTTGTATCATTTAATTTTCCATATGCTCCAGTTTTGTACGTCTAACTAAAGTTTAAGCTATTTAAGGATAGAGTTGAACCTTGTACATTTTCATATTCTTCATAGGTTAATGTCCACAATGAACAGCATGAAGTACTAAGGACTAATGTAACATTTGAGGTAAGGCCATTTTCTTCCCTTTGGTGTTTTCAAATTACTAGCATAAGGAGATCAAGCCTGAGTTTGTGTCCATAGCAAATGCAGGGTCCCTTTTCTAATAGTTCCAGGAACAGATGATCAGTGGAGCATAGATTCCAGTTGAGGATCTGGACTCTCAGATGCTCAGATATTGAGAATCCAGGGATGGAGTCTGTGTGGCAATAATAAAAATATAGCAAAAATAGAAATATGGAATAGAAATCTTTCTTTTTCTCAATGGACATGAGAAGAGAGTAAGTAAAAGATTCCAAAAAGGAATCCGGGCAATAGGGTCGAGTATCAGAGACCAGTGGTGAGGACTTGATAACAGAATCAGGTCTTCTGTTTCAGGATCCAAGTTTTTACACGGTGTCTGTAGAGTCAGGCATCAATTCTGGTGTGATCCCAGGTTAAGCAGGAACCTAGAGGCACCTGACTGAGATGTGTTCCCAAAGCTCCCTCTAGGTGGATAGTGACACACACGTTCTTTCTTAAAAACTAAACAAGAGAAAAAACTTCAAAGCATACAATCTGATATTTTTCTTTTTTTAATTTTAATTTATTTTTTAATTAACATATAACATTATATTAGTATCAGGTATACAACATAATGATTTGATATTTGTGTATATTGCAAAATGACTTATTTTTTTTATCTTCTCCAAGATTTTTTTCTATATTCCTAAAAAAGGCAGAGAAAAGTATTCAGCTTCCAAAGCATAATATAGAAGAAACAGGTGCTGCTGTCGTACGGTGTCTAGAAATCCAGCCAACTCAATCATTCCACGTTCGCATCCCAGAAAAAAAAAAACAATTCCAACCACCTTTCATTCACCCATCAACCTCCAAGTGCTTCTCAGGCCATTCACTTCTTGCTCTCAGTGGTTCAATGATCTTTCTGGAAAGAATTCTGTGTGTACCAGGGAAAACATGCCTTCCCAGGCCTTGCCCATGTCTGGAGTGGTCTTCCTGATTTGCCACTGGAGCTCCTCACGTCTCCCCACCTCAATTTCCTCTTCTGCCATCATGTGTTGCACCACCATCAGCCTTCGAAAAGCCTCATAACTCAGGATGACAATAGCGAGACCATTAAGCCTACATACATCAGCAAAACTACCTCACCGCTATCTCTGCTCCACGTTATAACGATATGTCACAGTGCACACAGGCCCCTCGAGCACTGGACTTGACGGGTTGTGCTCAGAAGGCCACTTCTAAGACCAAAGCCATTTTTCACTCAGGCATTCTGTCTATGGGGGCCTTAAAATGCTGCACAGTAATGCTGATGGTGATAGCTCTGGGGTCTTACCCAGGCATGGCCCATTGCTCAGATCTCAGAACTGGTGATCAGATCTAGTTTTGCATAACTCAAAACATACGCATTCATATATGTACACTGAAATGTGAATATCAATTCGCCTTACTCATGATTGAGGAAAATGCCTACAGTGCAAGAATTGACTCACTAGGCTTAAGAACGAACTGATCAGGATGGTGTAAAGTCAAGATCCCCAAATCAATTCTATTAATCCCCCAAATTCCCATATAAAGAGAAAAATATCTGGAGCCTAGTGGGGAGGATTTTCCTGGAGCCCATAAAAGTTGAGCTCTACTGAAACTACCAAATTTCAATGGCCTTGGCTGACAGGCTGCCTCCCGAGACCCCTCAGCTTCCTCTTCTCAGCCCCACATCCCAACTTCCACCTCTAGGCAAATTAGCAAAAGTTGATGGATGACACTGTCAAAAACACAGCAATGACTTAAAAGCAAGTGACAAAGTCGAGAGCACACATATCAAAATTCACAAATGTGCATGACATTTGCCAAGGAATCTGTTCATTTTCTGTAGCACTGCAGCCAAAGGCTACAAGATGCTACAGTCTCAGTCTCTTGTACCTCTAGGACTTGACAATGACATCTCAATTGTGAAATGCTGTGTAGCCTGTACAAACTAAACTTCAAGATCTTAGTTTAATATATACTGGCATTTATTTTGAATTAGGAATCTCCTTCATTTTCACATCAGATCCCTACCAGTTTAAACTTCTCAAGACAATGTCCCTCCAAATCACCACTGTCCAACACAACTTTTGCAATGGTGGAAATGTTTCATCCAAGAAGAAGCCACTGGCCACATGTGGTTATTGAACATTTGAAATGTGACTAGTGAAACTGAAGAACTAAATTTTATTTACTTTAAATTTATTTAAATTTAGCCAAACAAGTGTAGTGGCTACCATATTGGACATGGAAATTCTAAGTGCTCATGATATAGGACTATGCCTGCTTACCCAGCATTTTGCAAGCCCTAGAATGATAACTCGGCCCAGAATGACACATGGATGGAGTAGAGGAATTTAGGCAAGACTTGGACACACCAAATACCAAAATGAATCTGAGACAGTCTCCCCAGATGCAGAGTTTACAAAGGAAATGATTGGTTGAACTGGTTCCATGATTCTTGGGCCCCCTCAGCAAAATAAAGGCTATTAAAAAGAATCAAAGTGTGAAGGGAGGGAGAAAATGTGATGAAGAGATTCTTTGGAGAATGTGGCTGATACTGCTACCTTGGGATCTGCCTGAAATCCTCCCAGAGTCTGTAGGACAAACTATGTAGACACAGGAGAGAGGAAGCTAGACTAGAGCTGGCTGAATCCCACCCAAGAAGATGGCCTGGGAGAGCAAGGGGACTGCAACAGCATGGCCTGAGCAGGGCGGCCCCAGGGGTGTGCCTGTAAATGTCTAAGAACCAACTCTCTGGAAACAAACCAAAAAACGCTCTGAGTTTTTGCATTTTGCCCATTTCCTGAGTGTAAATGTTCCCATCATGGCCCATTTTCAGCTACCAGTCTGAAGTCTCTGAAGGTGCAGTCAGGAATGGATGTGCACAATCAGCTTTTGTGAGGTGGTATTGACCAGCTCCAGCGCACCAGAGGGTGCACCACCAGTGAGCTGTGGGAAGCAGCTTGCCCAGGGAATGGAGGACATTCCCCACAGTGCAAGACTGGCACATGAGAGGTCCCCAGTGATGAGTGTGTCTGCAGAACACAGGAGAAAGAATGAGTTTGACCACTTTCCAGACCAAGAGCAAAAGCCACCCAGCCAAGTGAGAGCTTTCCTTTCTCTTACATCTGCTCCCTCCCCTCTGCCCCTTCAGGCTTGCAGGACTTAAAAAAACTTTGGTTGTCTGTGAGAAGGTAAGCAAGAGAAAGAGCAGAAGCCACTCACAGCCTCTCCTCAAAGGCAGGCAGCTGCCAACTACTGGCCTTAGCCCAGGAAAGATGAGGAGATGTCTCACCTCTCAATGAAGAAGACTGAGGCACTGATTAATATCATGGCTGGGCTTATTCTAGTTACTGAATTGAGATTGTGCTTTGGGACTTAAAATGACCATAGGATCATCCATCATTTGGCAACTTTTTTCTGGGGGCATGGGATGAATTTAGAGGGACAGAGGGGGCCAAAAATTAATAGTGATAAGGTTGAGCTTTTATTACATCATGAGCCATGCATGGTCAACATTAAAAAATAGAACCAGATTTGAGTATCTCTTCTTCCCATATCTTTATCTTCCCAGCATACTTCATTGTTGCTGAGATTAGAAATCAACATCACCGGGAAGAATTGGAATCAAGTTTTTATTGAGAGACAAGGTTTGATATGCCGAGCAGGATAGCAGCACCCAGGTCACATAATCTGAAGTCCCTGACCTAAATAATGTGTGCACTTGGCACATGGGATGGTATTTAAGTAAAATCAACAAGATGGGAATCAGCACGACCCCCCTGATGTGTAGGACACTATGAAATCTCCAGCCATTCATGTCTGATAGTTTCATTTTTCTTTTTGAAAAATAACTTTGAAAAGTATTAGTGGAAAAGAAAGTAGTAGTTATTTCAATGAGTATTCCAAAGCTCTCAAAATCAGAGGGGTGCTTGTTCACTTTCAACCCCAAAGTCAGCCCTCATCTCCTTATACTTCAGGGGCCAGCGTGAGGTGGTGACCTCAGATAGGCAGTGACAGCAGATGGCAGGCCGTGGAAGCCGAACAGCCCGGACAACTGCTGAGCTCGTCCGACTGCCACATCCACAGACCATAGGTTCTAAGACAACACCAGAAGGATGAGCCTGTAGGATGTAAAGGACCCTATAGTTAAACTAGACCTACAGGAACCTATTCCATGAGGACTCTTTTTCTATTTGTGGCTTAAATTTAAAGCTGAGTGATAACTGTTGGTCCCACAGTGACTGTAGGACGACTTCATAGCCATCAAAATCCAGCCTAATGACCAGGGGAGAATTTCATAACTCTCACATCAAAGTCAGCAGCTGTCCATGTAGAAAACACGCTCCTAAAATACAATGTCTTTGTATGAAGTTTTTCCTCCCAGATCTCCTACGGTGAAACAACTACAGGACAGAAGGATAAGGCACCTCCCACCGTGACATGAGATAAGCACAAACACTGGCTTTCCCTTCAATCCTGGATGCTTACTCTGGACATTCTTTGTCTTCTGGCTAGGCGCCCTTAGGGCACGGATGTTGCCTGGTCTAAGTCCCATCCAGAAGCCGACCATCAAGTCGAGGGCTCAGGAAGAATGGCATGACTTGCTAATGTTTGGTGAGCACCCAAAGGTGCCAATCTGGAGAGAATGGCACCATTTGATCTGAAAAAAAAGCCTTTTTCTCCGTACCTGAGGGACAGAGAGGATGGAAGGTGTCACGCAGAATCCTGCTGCTTCCTCTTCCACAGTCATGGCAGGCGCTACCCTTCTCCCTCGAGCTTCCTGATTTTAAGCAAATACTCATATGATTCTTAACCCTTTCTGGGTCTTGGAACTCTTTGAGAATTGCTCAAAGTACTGAGATCTCCAGAATAATGCACATATGCCCATTCTTAGATATTCCTCAAATCCTGCATATAACTTCAAGGGTGTTCACAGACAATGCTCATCCCTACTCAGAGTCTGTGGACTCAGATTCTGGGGGTCCAAGGTTCAGAAGCGCTGTCTCAAGGCAGGTGCTCTGGTGCTGATGCCGTCTGAGGGCTCCCTCTGGATGGTACTCACCTCCTCCCCCAACTCCCTCCCACCTTCTCCAGCTGGCCGGGTTTCAGCACAAGATTGCTGGCTAGTTAAATGGCACCATGGACCACTCAGCAGTTGTTTCCTGGGTCTAAGGGAAACAGCCAAATTCCTTTAAGCAAATCATGTCTTAGTTATTGATTTTCTCTCCTTGAAGGTTTTGAGAATCTCTGGTTAAATCATAAACTGCCGCATCAGCCATCTGCTGCTTCAGTCTCCTGAACCAAGCCTCAATTTTCTGGGGGCACTTCAACTCAAATGCAGCAAGTTCTAGATTTATATACATCATTTCTTTCACTCGTTTAAGCACTACCATTTATTGAGGGTCTGTTAAGTGCCAGGCACTATTCTAGGCATCAGGGATACAGCAATGAACAATAGACCTCAGCTTGATTTATTCTCTTCCAAAATGACAATTCTAACATTGTTGCTTTAAAAACAGTGATAATAATTATTATAATAACTACATAAGTTATAGACTCTATTCTAAATATTTTATATGCATTATATCACTATTTCTCAGAAAACTTGTGAGGTAGGTATTATTATTATCCTCATTTTACAGATGTGAAAACTGAACAAAAAATCTAAGTAATTTACCTAAGCTAGAAAGGGGCAAAGATAAGATGTAACACCAGGCAGTTTAACTAAACTAGCTTTAGATTCAGTATCCCTGGTTGTGGTTACAAAGCAAAGTTAGGCCATGCAGCACCAAAATGGGAACAGATGTCTCACAAAAAAATTAATCTGGCAATGTGCAGATATTTGAGTAGACCCGGGGGTTTTCTGTGGTTGCCAAGCGGCTCAAAGTCTGCGTGAATATAATCAGGAGGCACTGACAATTTTGTTAACCAGAAATTGGCGATCTTAGAAAAAAGTAAGATATGCATGGCTGGGAATGCAGGGCTGAGGATTACTAGAGTTGAGCTGGCAGCCAAAGGACAGACAAGCCAAAATTTATTTAAAAATATGTTACAGACAGAAGAGATTATTACAATCCTAAGGCAATAAATGGAGATAATACAGAGTAGGTACTAAAAGGACCAACTAGTCTGAAGAAAATATTTTAAAATAGCAATTTCCTATATCCATGGCTTCCAAAGATCCCAGCTGGTGCTAACAGACACTCAGATGAAATTTAGGGCTGGGAATAGTTGAGAACGGTAGCTCCGAGGCAAGGGTGAGTCCATATTTTGCAGGGTCTGAGGGTTACACAATTTGGGTGACATTCCATAAAAAAATTGCTGATACCAAATTAGGTTGAAGGCCTTGGAAGGGGTTCTGAAGCTTCAGCTACATTAGTTTCACAGCAAATTCGTCTCTGCCCAAATGGATATCAGCCCCAGAGAAGAGGTTGCTAAGAAACACATACCTCCTTAGCATTGGGAACAGAGTGGCTGAGGTAAACTGAAAGCTCAATTTGGAGAATTTTGTGATCCAGAGAACAATTATTTGAAGGCATTTTGATAAGAGAATAAGACAATAGTGGTGGTGGTTTGAAAGGAGGCTTTTAGCCATCCAAACCACTGAAAGAGACAACCTATGTAAATTTGAATAAGAGATACCAATTTTTGCATATCAGTTTGTCAATTTTTTAAAATTATTCTGTTAAGGCAGCCTCCAGCTAGCACATACAGAACCTATGTAGGATTTACAAAAAGACGCCTTCATAAGCAGGCAAGGTGAAACGACAAGTCCCTTCTGAGCAAGTAGAGCAAGTACAGGTGATGGGTATAGCAATCAGGTGGAACTTCGGGGCAAGGTAAAAAGCATTCCTTTCTCCTCGTGTGGTGCCCCACTTGCAGGGTGCAAGTCTGGGCAAGGGAAATGCAGACTGGATTTCAGCCCCAGTTCTTCCTCTCAGCTAGGCAACTTTGTGCAGTGTTCAAACTGCACAACCAAATGTGGCAGTCTTGTATCTAGAGGTGTAGTGATTTTAACGTATACCTAAGGGGACTTAAAAATGTGTAATTCTCGGGCTCAGAAATTCCACCTCTTGAAATCTATCTTGAGAAAATTATCAGTGAAAAAAACAAAGATTATGTAAAATAAAGTATGTAGAAGTGATATTTATGTAGCAAAAAATTAAAAACAACCTGTACGTCCAATAACAGAAAACTGGTTAATCAACTCATGACTCAGCTTTACAATAGAATACTGATCATGCATTGCATAAATTTTCAATGACAGGAAGAGATATTCATGACGTGGTTCTAACTTCACAAAAAAGTGAACAGTGCAGATTTTTAAAAATATGTGTCTGTTAAAAAGACCAGAAAGTTTCCAAAACATTAAAAGTAGTTATCTATGGGTAGTGGGATGACATGTGATTTTTATTTTCTTCCTCACGTTTTTCCATATCAAAAAAAATTTTTTACTTTGTAAATGTCATACTATTACCCTCATTGCAAACACACATTTTTAGATGGTATCCAGACTTGCAGGGCAGAGACAAAATGGGAGCAGAGCATAAACGCTGCCTTGACGTCACGCGTGTATTGTGTGCACCTCACTGATTTCCACTTCTCATCGAGTCCCAGCCCCTGGTCTCCCGGCTGCATTTTGCTTCATTGCCTGGTCTGACCTACAGTGATAGATGGTCATTGAAGGAACATGATGTTTCCCTATGACTGTCACTACCTTTCAAAGTGTCTCTGTGTACTTGAGCACTATGACAGAGCAGCTTTGGGTCACTAAAGACACGTACCCAGAAGCCACCCAGAGGTGAAGACACTGTGAACCAGGCTGGAGCAGCTGCTTGACTTAGCTACTTACTTCCAGGTTTATAGGACACCACCGCTGAGTAATGACACTCACTGAACCATTTCCACAAGATGTTAACTTTACGTAATCCTCACTGAACATAGATTGAGAGCTGGGTTTGGGTTTTGTTTTGCTGTATTTCATTTTGGAATCAGTAATTAAAGATTATTCAGTTATGAGAATGTGTTTCTTTTAGGAATGGTCTTTGTAGCTGAAGCCTGAACATTATGCAGCTTGGATGACAATAGTGATTTTAAAAACTCTCCTGTAAAGTTCTAGCCGGAGGAGACGTGCCTTCTCACTTTTTCTATGGTTAGTTGTTCTCTAAACGTCATTCCAGAACCATCTTTAACTTAAGGCAGATGTTCTTCCCAGGGTCAGAGATGGACAGAGTCAGGCAGCGTGTGCTTAGCGACTTGGAGCCCAGGCACATGTAGGCCCTGCAGGTCACTTTAGTACATTTTGGGTGGAAATGGACAAGGGCTTCAGGTTTAATAACCACGGTTAAGTGGTGGCATAAAATGGTCAGAGAGAATCGCTCAGGACCGCAGGCCCACAAATCTCCAAGGGATGAAGGAAGAGGCCCCCCTTTGGCTGCACTTCTCTCCAAAACCACTCTTGCCTCAGGCTTCCTCAGCAAACCTTCATTGAGGGCTAGATGCTGCCGCATGTAACATCCCTGGTGAGCACATAATCAGCACTCCTGGCGAGCACTCAGCAGCCATGGAGCAGAAGGCAAATCCAGGTACAAACAACTGACAGGTAGGCAATTACAGGCACCAGAGCTCTCTCCTTGTCTAAGCTCTCTTGGGGGATCAGGGGTGCTGCAACAGAAACAGCAGAAGGAACACAGGCTTCTGAATAAGGCTTGACCTAGGTTTTAAGTCTTCCTAACTGGGGCAAATTTATTTTGCTAAACCTCGGTTTCCTCATCTGTAAAGTAGGAATGTTCCTATGTAACTCCTGGAGGGAATTGTTGAAGTCAGCAAAGTACCAGATGTAAGTGTATAGCAGTTACTGACTCACAGTACCCATTCCCTCCCACAGCTCCCCAGCTCCTCCTCTCATTCAGTCCTTGATACCAGTGCCTGCACTTTAGAATCATCTGGGAAACTTGTGAAAAAACACAGACGCTTAAGCCCTGCATTAGTTATCTATTGCTGTGTAATAAATCACTCCACAGCTTAGTGGCTTAAAAAACATACATTTATGACCTCACAGTTTCTCTGGGGCAGGGATCTAGAAGCAGCTTAGGCAGGTAGTTCTGAATCAAGAGTTTCTCATGATGCTGCTGTCAAGATGTCAGCTGGGGCTGCAGTCACCCAAGGCTTGACTTGGGTGGGATGACATATCTCACAGCTCATGCACATGGCTGTTGGCCACAGTTCCTCACTCTCTAGGCCTTTCCATGGGGCTGTTCATGACATGACGTTTGGCTTTCCCCAAAGCACGTGATCTGAGAGAGCCAAAAAGCCATGCCACAATGCCTTTCATGACCTGGTCTCCAAGTCACATACCTTCGCTTTCACCTTATTCTATTCATTAGAAGCAAGTCACAAAGTCCTGCCCACACTCAATGGGAGGGAATTGTAAAAGGGCAGGAATACCCAGGGGAAGGATCACTGGGGGCCATCCTGGAGGCTGGCCTCCACAGCCCCCAACCCACAGATTTCAATTTAACTGGTTTGGGGCCAAGCATTTTTTTTTTAACTCTCCAGGTAACTCCAATGTGCCACCAAGGTCAAAACCCACACTAAATGTGCCCCTTAGTTTCTCCTAAGTTACCTTCTCTTCAGCCTGACTTTGTCAATTTAATCCCTTCCCTCAGCATGTCCTTCACTGGCTCATCACCTCCTGCTGCTAAATTCTCTAGGGTCCTAAGTGGTCAGGCCAAAGCAGGGGCAGCAGTTCCCAGGGAAGAAGGCCCTTCAGATTGCAGGGACAGCAGCAGTGGGGTTGAAGGCCAGATAAGCAAACAGCACCTGAAATCAAGACGATATCAACACTGGAAGCCCTGGAGCTTCTGGAGCAAGTGGTTGGGCAAGAGCCAGGCAAAGTCAGAAACTGGGAATGCTGAAGGGCTGCGCACGCATGGCCAGTGGGCCGGGGAACAGTGACATGTGACCTACTGCAAGGAGACCCCCAAAGCCAAAGGAGTCTGCGGGATCAGCCCCAGCTGCCTTACTGCTCTTTACCCTCACGAGAGCCAATCCCAAATTACCGCCCTAACGCACCGCAGGTGAGGCCAGCCCAGAGCAGCCCGAGGTGTGAATTCGGAGAAGGAGAACAGACGATCCCCGCTTCCTGGCAGAGGCCGTTCCCCTACCACAAGCTGCCCTCAACCCCTGTTCCAGGAAGCGAGCTTTCCTGGCTCATTATAAAGTTGGCATTGCCATCCACAAGATGAAAGTTGTCCACAACAAAAATAAACATAAAATGATTATGTTATACACATCGCAGGGGAGCGAGGTGTCCATCATCACAGATGGCTTATTTATCTTTGTGTAATGAAACCCAAATTGTAATTGTGTCTATTTCCAGCCTGTTCTCTCTCTCTGCTCACTAAAGAGGTGTCAAGCTTTATCTGTCTGATCCACTGCTGCCTTCTCTGGCCCTCTGGCCCTCTGGTCCTCCGGCCTTTTGCAGCACAGAATCTGGAGAAGAGAGAGAAACAGAAAGACAAGAGGGATCAGAGCAAGGGCAGTGGAGGGTTAAGGGTGGTTCTGAAGAGAGGTGGGAGTATTGGCAGTATTGGGGGAAAATGGAGGGAAGAGAAAGGGTTGTGAAAAGGGAAATGTTTCTCGAGATTGAGTCCTTTTAAAATGTGTAGGATAGCAATTTAAAAAAAACTTAGTTATTTGGAAATTTCTTTTTAGTTGATGGACTATGTTTTTTTGATCATGGTCATGTTTTGAGACTGGATCACGGAGCCCTCTCTTTAATAAGGCTACCTTAGTAGCCACATTAGTTTCCACACGGAGGTGTAGACTTACGGAGAGTTGATGGCACTCCAAATAGTCACCATGGCTGACTGGTGGTTAGATGGGAGGCCACGTCATCAACAACTTTCTATGCCTTTGACCTTTACCCTGAAAACAGTGGGGAGTCAGTGAAGAATTTCAAACAAAGGAGTCACAGGATTTGATCTAGGAATGTGGGTGAGGGGAGGCTTATAAAACTGGAGGCAGGGAAACTAGTTAGTAGGTGTTTGTCCAGGTGAGAGATGATATGACCTGTGCTAAGACAGTAGCAGGTGGGAACAGAGAAAGGGACTAGATATGAGGAACATTCAGGTGATACAATCAATAGAATTGGTGATTTACTAGATCTTTGATGGGGCAGGGACCAGAGGTGTTGTGAGGAAGGGGGAGAGGTTGAGGCTGACCCTAGGGGTCCAGTTTTGGTGTCTGGGGTGGGATGTCATGACAGACTTCACGGACATAAGGACTTCGGAAGGGGAGCAAATACCGAACTCTGGTGATAGGCAAGATTGATCAGAAAGCATCTGATCACACGCTATGATGGTGCATTGTCCTTATGGTTCTGGGTACCACTATATTTCCGTTTTGCAACAGGTGTCTCAGGAACTTTATTGAGATATAATATTTATTTAACAATTCTTTCCAACAATTACTAGGTTCTGCTCTTCTAGGCACTGTGGATATCCACATCACCCACGCTCCCAGTTATAACCCTGTGACTCCTTTGTTTGAAATTCTTCACTGGCTCTCCCCACTGTTTTCAGGGTAAAGTTCAAAGGCGTAGAATGTTGTTTATGACATGGCCTCCTGTCTAACCACCAGTTCAGTCACGGTGCCTATTTGGAGTGCCATCAACTCTCCGTAAGTCTCAGGCTCTTCCCGCCACTGGATTGCCATTCTGTCACCACCACTTGCAGCCCAAGCCCCCACCTGGAGGGCACCTACTGTGTCTGTACTGCATCAGTTCAATTATCACCCAACCTAGATATTATCAGTTCTCTCTTTATTTTCCCCACTGTGCCCCATAGATAATTCTATCCCAGTATTTATAACCTTGTTGCACCTATGATTTTGAATGTCTGTCTCACTCAACACGGTTGAAAGCTTCTTAAGGGCAGGACCTTATCCTGATAGGATAGAATAGATATTCATTGTTATGACTATTGTTCATAACCATTTGTTGAGCACCTAGAATGTGGAAGAACCAACGCTCTTTCCAACACCATGCTGCCCTTTTCTTTTTTATCATTTTCATTACCTGCGCCTAGCAAAGTCTGGCATATAGAAGGCCCTCAGTAAACACTTGTGAACATTTTGCCCTATTGTTGAGAAAAAGCAACAGGGAGTTTGAGTTTGACTCTTGTTTCTTCTATTGTCTGGCAGACTCAAGGCCTATAAGCTGACCTCCTACTTATAACTCTAAAAAGTGTGTTTTTAGGAAAAAATGAAGTAAATGTAACAAAATCTTCTTTTTTTCAAAACACATATATGTGCTTGTTTTTATATGAAAATTTCCGGAGCAATAACAGATGATTGGGGAATTACTTTTAACAGTATTTTAACAAGAGGAAGGAGATATACATATGAATATGAACTTTTAATTGAGTATAATCCATTGCTTAAGACATACCAACCCAGTGATTATGTCTTCATTTTTTGTGTGTGATTTGACCCCTAAGGTTTTGGGCATTATTGTGAGTTTTTCATGGTGCAATATCTTAATAATTGTTGAATCTGACTGATGAGTATATAAAGTTTCTTTTTACTATTTTCTCTACTTTTGAATGTGTTTGAAAGCTATCATTAGAAAAAGATGAAAACATTTTTTATGCAACATTGTTATAGGCTCTCTCCTTGCAGTGGACTTGGTGGTGACTACACAGTGGTTCCCTGCTCCCCTCCCAAGCCCTTCCTTTTCCTAATAAGCGACAAGACCACCCCCAGCAAGGTCGCTTTGGCAATGTTGGATCAGCTGTGACACATTACGTATTTTACCTGGTGAAATCACTCTTCAACATTTGCAATGAATTCACTCTTGGCTTGATCTCATTTGCCTGTGTGATGTATGCAGCAGTGATTCAGGCCTAAACAGTCGCCTGAAGAGGCCATCCTTCTTCAAGCCCAGGGCATATGAGACGTGGTCAGCGACAGGCATAATGATGGCAAGATTTATCTGCCAGATAGGGACACGGTTAGTGACATTTTTCAGCTCTAGGACAGGCCCCAGACTTAGCAGCAAAGCTGCTCAAAGTCTACAGCCTGGAGCAAATAGTATTCTCCTTAGTCTCTGAAAAACCTCAGCTGGACCCCTGAGTCCAGGAGAGTTGCAGTTTGAAGCCCAGCAAGGTGTTAACCACTCCTGGGGGCAGGAGCTGTAACAAGAAAAGCAGATATGCAAATAAGTTTGATCGTCAAACTTTCCAAATTCTTGAGGGGGCAAAATTGGGTTCAGATTATTTTGTTAAGTTTTAGATAGAAGGTAGAAAACCAACATGGAAAGAAAAATAAGTTTTAGAGTCATTTTATGGATATAGATTCTGACACCAGAAAAGCCACTACTGATTTGTAACCTTGGACACCTTTTAAGTAGCCTGAGTTTTCACTGTCTCAGGTAAAAGATGGTGATAACCTAATAGAAATAACATAGGTAAAGAACCAGCACGATGCCTGCAACATTGTAAAAGTTCTCAACCACTGATAGCTGCATTGTCCTAGAAGACTTTTGACTGAGTTTACAATGGTTCAAGAGGCATACAAGAGAGAAAACAATGGTTGGCTTTAGAAATTAGAAAGAAAACACGGAGGATGGCAGGGAAATCATGAATTATGTGAAGATAGGTAAAGAAGACATCAGAGAAATTAACAGGCAACCAACAGGAATAGAGGAAAATATGGACAGCTAAGGTTCTCTTGTATAGATTTCAGTTTTTCAGGACTTGCTCCTGGTTTTACAAGATGTTAAATTATTAAAGTCAGGCCAAAGTCTCAAATATTCCAAATCTCATTGTGTTGGTTTGGAAGCTTCTAGCACTGACACGTGCCATCCCCACAGAGACGCACAAGCGCTGGGACAGTGTTGGCCTGAGGTTGACCTCAACACCCACTGCCCATAAAAAGAAGCAAAACAGACAGTAGCTTCAGGATTGCTAAACCAAGCCATTTTCCTAAGTTACACTTCTTCCATTTCCCCTCTTTCTGTAAAAACTTTACAGTTCATTAATTTTGTGGGATTTCAGGATCCCAAGTCTGTAATTCTTGGTTAGTGCTGTCCCATATGCTCTGGAAAGGAGCCTAATCATAAATGGCGCCCAGCCACACATCGGTGCCAGCCCAGAGACTCTGGGCTCAGACCTGGGCATGCAGCTTCAACTGGGATGTTTAACATCTGCATGATTTATGACCTCCTTGCTTTATGAAGAGAGCTGGTAAAAGCTGTCAGGAGCATTTTGATGCTACTTGTGTTCATTTTCAGCAATAAATTGTAATGGTGTTGCAAGAGCAAGTGTGTTAGACAGTCAGCATCTATTACAGTGTAAGGCAAGCAGCAACCTGGGAAAATCACAATATATATGGGATGCAAAAAGCTACTTTCAAGTATCATTTAGGGCATATTTTTAAATACGCAGAAAATTAGGAATATAGACATTAAGGTTCCCACAGCCGCACTAACTGAGCCACATGATTATCTAACCATCAGGTCATGTGTGGCATCGAGCAGGGCAGACGAGTGTCACAATTAGACCCTACAGTCAATCAGCCATCTGCAGTGTGGAATTGCAATCTAATGGTCTGATTATCCTTTGTGTTTGTGCTACAACATTTTACACTTAGAACGCATTATCTCCTAACGTGGTAAATAGTGTTACAGTCACTTACCTCTCTCCCTCACTCTCCTTTCTCTAGCTCTTGCCTGGTTCAGAAGCCCTCACTGCTTTTCACACCAAAGCTTCACACACTGCTTCCTCTCCCAACCAACCAATCTCTCCTACAACTGATGGCCAAATTAATCTTTCTAAAGCACCACTCTGTTCATATCAACCACTGCTCAAAAACCACCAATGGACTTGCACATCTCTTAAACACAGCCCGCAACACAGTTCACGGCTAATCTGCTGAATAGACCTGGTCTTCTGGGGTACCTTCCCCAGCCCCCCAGTTGTAGTCAATCTTTGTGTCGTTCTCATTTGACATTAAACTCTCCAACAGCCAGCATAGAGATAATGCCAGCATAGAATAGGTGCTCATTAAATATTTGCTGAATGATGAAATGAATGAACCTGCTCATACATCGTGGCTGGCAATGTGAACTACTAAAAATTCTTCTGGAAAGTAATTTGCAAATATCAATATTCATTAAAATATTCATAATCTTTGACCTTAAAATATTATTTCTGAGAACATATTCTAAGGCAATCATTCAAAGGGGAAATAATGTTTATGAGATATTGCCTATAATAATGAAATGTCAGAATGAAATTAAAGCAATAATAAGAGAATAGTTAAGTAAATTAACATAAATCCACTCAAATGAATATCATAAACTCAATGAAAATTATTATGAATACTGGTTAGTGACATAGAACATTCTTATGACCTATTTATTTTTAAAAAGTATTGAAAAATTAAAACCATATCTTGTTTTATCCACTTATCTAGCAAGGATGGTAAAAAAATACTTAAAAGTGAGAATGGTGGTATTATAGAAAAATTTTCCTTTTATTTTGATTTCTATTAGAATGTAGGGCAAATGAAAAGATCACCTTCTTGCCTAATGAATGAGCACTTCGATGGCCCCTATTCTACGGGATAAAATTCAGATCTAGCCTAGCATTCCAGACACTGAGTAGTCTCTTCTAAACCTATATTTCTAGGCTTATTTCTTTTTTCTTTTTGGTTGTGAACTATAACATACACAAAAAGCACAGAAATCAAAACTATGAAGCTCAATGATTTCCCACAAAATGAAGCCTTATGTGACTACCACCCAGTTCAAGAGAACATGCAGAACCCCCTCCCAATCCTTCCCCCTTCCCCCTCCACAAAGGAAATCACCATCTTGGCTTTCATTGTAATCATTCATTCTGTTTCTTTATTATTTTACCACATAATTATCCCTAAATAATATAATTACAAATTGCTTTGAACTAACTTAAATGAAATCATATATTTAAAGTTTTTGGCTTCTTTTCACTCAATATTATATTGCTTGGATTTATCCGTGATGCTGTGTGTGGCTATATTTTGTTCCTTTTCTTGATTGTCTAGCATTCCATCACGTGAATATACAGCATTCATTTATCCATTCTACTGTTGATGGATATTAGTTAGGGTTCTTTTCAATTTGAGGTCATCATAAATAATGCTGCTCTGAACACTCTTGCACACATTTCTTGGTGCACATGTGTATGTATTTCTGTTGGATATACACATAGGAGTGGAACTGCTGGATCATAAGTTATGTGGTTTTTTTTTTTTTTGGTGAGGAAGATTCACCCTGAGCTAACATCAGTTGGCAATCTTCCTCTTTTCTTGCTTGAGGAAGATTAGCCCTGAGCTAACATCTCTGCCAATCTTCCTCTATTTTGTGTGTGGGACGCCTCCACACAAGGTCTGTGCCTGGGATCCGAACCTGCGAACCCGGGCTGCCGAAGCCGAGTGCGCGGAACATTAATCACTGGGCCACAGGGCCAGCCACCAAGGTGTGTGTATATTTAATGTCAGTAAATAACATCTAATTGTTTTCTAAAGTGTTTGTGCTAATTTCCATTCCCACCAGCAATGTCTGAGAATTCGGATTGCTCCCATAACCTTGCCAAAACTTAGTATTATCACTCTTAGATTTTAGCCTGTTGTAGTTAGTACAAAATGTTATCTCACGGTGGTTTTAATTTGCATTTCCTGTGACTAATTAAACTTTTTATATGTTTATTGCTTATTCAAATATTCTCTTTTATGAAGTGCCTATTCAAATCTCATGCCCATTTTCCCATTGGATTGTCTCTTGTTTTCTCATGGGTTTATAGAAGTTATTTATATATTCTGCATGCAAGTTCCTTGTTAAATGTGTTCCAAATATCTTCTCCCACTGTGTTGCTTGCCTTTTAACTCCCTTAATGACATCTTTTGATTAACAGAGGTTTTTAATTCCAATGAAGTCCAATTTATCACTTTTCCTTTAGGATTACAATTTTACCGTCCTGTTTAAAAAGACTTTTCCTATCCAAAGGTCTTGTATTATCCTGTAAAAGTTTTATTTTTGGCTACTGACATTTAGATCTATAATATATGACCTGGAATTGATTTGGGGGTAGGGTGTGTGATGGAGTTGTTTCTTTTCTTTTCTTTTTCCCTCATAATGCTCTTCTCCACCACTCCCAGTTCCTTACATACAGTCTTTTCTTTTATTCTGCACACTGTGCTCACACCTTACTCCCCAGCTTTGCCTGCCTTTTCTATCTCCAGCTGTCCAGGCTCTGCCCATCCATCAAGATCGAGCTTAAATGCTATCCTAACTCCAGTGCCTAGTCCCCAGAATTAATTTCTCTGCCTTCTACCTCTCCCCACCATATACTCCCAAAGCATGTTTTCAGTATCTCTCATTTATCATTTAACACATTTGTACACTGAAGACATGTAAAAGTGATATATTATGAACATACCTAATCAAACCTACTAAACAATAAGTTCCTGAGGAAAGTATCTATTTCATCTTTGAATCATCCATGAATAATAAAGACTCGATATTTCCCACCGGTGAGGAATGTGAGGGCTCAAAACAGACTCAAGTTGATCACGAAAAATAAAGGAACGTGACATTTTTTTCATTAGAGTTGTGGGGTGAGTCACATCCCTTCACCCCCTCGTCTGTCTTATTTTGCCCTTAGAATGTTTTGAGGGTCCACCAAAAACCAAAGTTCCTCAAATGCAAGATTCAGCATAGCCAAGGGGATGCCCAGAACAGGGTGGCGTTTGCAGAAGGTGTTCAAATACCTGCTGACTGATAAACTGCTAGAAAAGATTTCAAGAAACAGAGAACTAGTTAACTGTTTAAGACAGCCAATCTGGATTACTGAGGAGGGGAAGTATCAGTCATTTCTTTGCATTTATTCAACAAGTATTTATTGAGCCCCTATTCTATTCTAGGCACAATTTGAGAGTCTGTGTATGTAGCAGTAAATAAAACAGACAAAGTCCCAGCAGACTATCTAGTAGAGAGAAGCAGATAATAAGCTAACCAAATACAGGCACTGACAAGTGCTATGAGGAAAAGCAAGCAGGGAGAGGAATCAGAGAGTGAGGGCAAAACGGAGTGGTAGTGCACTGTTTAGACCAGGGAGCCAGGGACTTAGGTGACATTGACCAAATGGCTGAAGTGAGAGGGGGGGTGTGGTAGGCAGAATTTTGGTCGCCATGATCTCCCTCCCCTGGTGTCACTCCTGCGAATATGTTACTATGTTGTATTACATGGCAAAAGGGACTAATGAAGGTTACTAATCAGTTGACCTTAAAATAGGGAGATTATCCTGGATTCTCTGGGTGGGCCCAAAGTCATCACATGAGTCCTTCAAAGCACAGAGCAGAAGAAGTCACTGTAATTCAAAATATGAAAAGGACTCAACACACACCATTGTTGGTTTGAAGACAGAGGGGACATAAGAAGGACTGTGGGCTGCCTCTAGAAGCTGAGAGGCAGAGAAATGGGGACCTCAGTTCCACAACCACAAGCAACTGAATTCTGCCAATAATCTGAGTGTGCCTGGAAGCAGGTTCTGTCCCAGGGCCTCCTGATAAGGGTCTGGCAGCCAACACATTGACTTCAACCTGGGGAGAGCCTGAGCAGAGAGCCCAATCCCATCGCGCCGGACCTCTGACCTACAGAACTGTGAGATAATGAGCAGCGGTTGTTGAAGCCCCTAAATTTGTGGTAATTTGTTACTGCTGCAGCAATAGAGAACTATTACGATAGACCATCTACTCTCTGGGAAAAGGGGGTCCAGCTTAGGAAACAACGGGGGAGCAGCCTTGAGCTGGGAGCATACTTGGCATATTCTAAGAATAGCAAGTTGGCCAGTGGGGTTGGAGCAGAGGCATGGAGAGGGAGAGTGGCGGGAGATTAGGTCAAAGACATAGTTAGAGGTCGATCATGTGGGACCCTGAGGGCTTTAGACTTTTACGGGAAGCTATTGGAGAGTTTTGAGCAGGAGAATGACATAATAAGATTTACATCTTAAAAGGATTTTAAAAGGATAACTCTTGCTGTCATGTAGTAATTCACTACAGGGAGGCAAGTGCAGATGGAGGAACAGTTAGGAATCTACTGTAGTAGTCGAGGAGAGAGATCATTATGGCTGGGACCAGTTGGTGAAGGAAAGTGAGCAGTTGACTATTGAATATATTTGGAAGCTACAGCCCACAGGATTGCTGACGGATTGGACGTGAAGTGTAAGAGAAAGCAGATGTGGAGACATTGAGTAGGTAGTTGAATGCACGAGTCTGGAGCTCACAGGAATTGACAGCAGATAGATGCCATTTAAAGCCATAAGAGTGGAGGAGATTTCCGGGTTGCGAAGGTGATTAGAGAACAGGACTGCGCTCTGAGGCAGGCATATTTAGAGATCCGGAGGAGGCGGGGCGCGCAAATGAGGAATGAGGAAAACCAGAAGGGTGGCGTCCCAGAAGCCAAAGGTTGCGAGGAGCAGGGAGTGCACAGTGTCCCACGCTGCCAGGAGGCCGAGGAGAGAAGGACCGGGACTGAGCTGCTGGATTCTCAGCAGGGAGGTCACTGGTGATCTTAACAAGACTGGTTTTGTAGAGCGGTGAGGGGAAAAGCCTGTTTGGGTAATCTCAAGAGGAATGAAAGAAGTGGAGACAGTGAGTGCAGACATCTTTTATGTGAATCATTTTGCTGTAAGAAAAGCAGAGAAACGAGGCTGAAAGGGAGAGAAATGCAGGGTCGAGAGAGTAACTTTTCTCTAAGCTGGGAGCTCTTACAGCACATGTTTGATGTGGAGGGGATGACCTAGTGGAGAGTGGGGATTCCTGCAGGAGTAAGATGCCAGATTAGGGATCCAGGGCCCGGGAGAGGGGGCAGAGTGGGTGCGTGCAGAGGTCAGTAGGTTGGAACACATACCGAGAGGGTGTGGATGTGTCCTGTGCGAATAACAGTAACCACTGGTCACATGTACACAGCACTGGAAAATTTACAGAGAGATACACCTTCACTCTCTTCTTTACAGACAGAGCTACACACTTCATTGGAGTCCCAGTGAGTCGGATCTCATTTCACGTGCAAAGACAATTGCACCTCAAAGAGATTAAGTACTAGCTTGCCTCCGTCACCCATGGGTAAGGTCAGAGTCAGACGGCAGGTCTTTCAGACCAACTTCAGAGAGAGAACCATTCACGGAGGTTTTGATGAACTGATTTTCTCAGTCCTGGGGATGATTCCTGCTAAGTCAGGCCTGCATGGATAAAGCTGAGAAAAATCAGGAAGAAAAAGATCTTGCTGCTTTGTGAACAGAAGAGGTAAGAGATAGCATATAGTAACCAGGCTAAAGGTATTTAGAAAAAAAGAGATAAAACTAGGAAGAAAAAGCCAGAAAATTCTAACAGGATCAAGATTTTATATCCAAACTTGATTGACTTGTATGAGATTTGTGCCCAGAGAGCTCACCCACTATAACAAAGCCTCTTGGTGCTTGTACCCTGAATGTCACCCAGATCACCTGACAATGATTCCATGGCCTCCACCCATGCTGAAACTCAGCTACCACCACTATTTGACTATGGGTCACACATGGACACCCATAGAGCAGTCTGTCAGCTGTGGAATCCCTGGCTTCTGCCTTGTTCTTTTCAGGCTCCTGTCCCTGCTTATTCATAGCCACAACCAAGCTGTGTCCCTCCCCATGGCCGTGCTACCCGTGTTCATCATAGGATGCCCCATCTGGGCCAAGGACTGACTTCCCTGCCTGGTCTTGGGTAGCCAGTTGAGTAGCCAGGGTCCTGCACAGAGTCAGGGAGAATGTCTTACTCCCCAACCTGGGCCACATTGTGTTTCCAGGGCCCAAGCGGCACTGTGGGGCCCAGAGCCTCAGCGTTTCATGAACCTTGCGTGAGCCCCTGGCCTCACCCCAGCCCAGTCTGCCGCAAAGACAGTTTTGTCCATTTGCAACCTTAGAGGAGTCAAGCCCAGAAAGGAATGGATGAGGAATGAACACTACACCATTTCCACCACTTCTCCCTCTTCCCTTCTCATCACCTGTCCAACCCAGACCGCCCCTTTCTCTCCACGTAAATCAAGTTTACCAACAGCCAGCGAAGAAGTGGAGGCTTTGCGTGCCGACAGTGTCTGTGTCCCAGATCAGCCCCAAACTGCTTCTTCCATCCTCTCTCAGGCTAACCAAGGGCGGACGGGCTGCAGGTATCCGGTCAGGGTGAGAGAATAAAGAGAAGAAAAAGAGACAGGACGGTGGAGGTGGAGAACATCTCACGGCCTCTTCAAGCTCTGGAAGGGTTCAGGGCTTCCCCTGGGTCTGTTTACTCAGAGCTAGTGAGCAAAGAAAAACAGGCTCCAACCGGCTTCTCTGTGCCTTACCAGGGAGCAGAGTGCTGACAGTGATGTCCTCTTAGGCTGTAAGCACCTAAGGGCAAGGATTGTGTTTTTGCTCGACCTGGCAGAGTGCCACATACAGACAGACATCAATGCCCCACTAAACTGTATGCCACCTGAGGGCAAGGAATGTGTCTGATACTTTTCTTGTTATTTCCTCAAGGCCTGAAGAGTGCTCAGTTCACATTAAATGCCTACTGACTAGTTGTCACTGAGAAGCAGCTGCGGTATCAGGCCAAGAGCACAGGAACTGGGAAACAGAAGAGCTGGCTCCCAGTTCTGGTCTGCTCTGTGACCCTGAGCAAGTCCCTCCACCCCTCTGGGCCCCAATTTTCACATTTGTAAAAACAGCACACCACCCCTCCGCAGGGCTGTGTGAGGTCAGATGAAATCATGCACGTGAAAGTCCGAGTGCACTAAACTTGAAGCACCTGACAAAGGAAAGGTATGTCTACTCTGTCTTCCCCTCTCTCCTCCTTGCGGCAGAGAGGCACAATTTAGAAAACTTTGGAATTGATGAGCCAGCACCTTCAACCAGAGGGGACAGGTCTGCAATTTCAAGGCTGTTAGCAGACAACAGAGAGAAACACAGAAAGAGGAAGCCACTTCCGTGCACCCTGGGAGACAGGCAGGGGGCGCTTAAATGGGCAACTCAGGACCCCAGAAAGAAAACTATCCCCACATCCAGGGTGACTCAGTTCCTTCTGCAGAGGCCCAGAGTCAGAATTAAGTGGACAGCAATTTAGTGGCAACAAGAGGCTTTAAGGAGACATTGGCAGGTTTTTACTTTTCCTGCAACCAGATGTGTTAGAAATAAAGCTTCATCTGGGGTCTCCCTAAAGTTAATGAAACTGAGCTGATAGTTCATTGACTTGCTTCGCAGAATTTATTTTGTGAGTGTCTCTAATCTACATGGCTCCTCTTCGCTTTGGGACTGACCAAGGGAAACTCCAGAAATCCCAGTGGCTTATTTATGCTCACCTTGTTGCACTCAGCCAACATAATTATTATTCAATCCCGAGAGAGAATTTATTTTGGAGAAGATTTTAATCCACACGAGCACACACGCCCGTGCACACACACTCACATTCGTGTGTGTGTGTGTGTGTGAATGCTCAAGTTGCAGATATAGATTTCTCACTGGTACTGGGCTTCCTGTTCAACCTATCATCCAGGTGAATTTTACAGGGGAAGGCTCTCCCTAACTAAAAGTCAAAGATTTCCCAACTGGCCCAAGAGAGGAAGAGAAAATCCTTGGACCACTGCTCTTTTCCAAGACAGCGCCCCCAGGCCAGGGCCAGACCTCAGAGGGGATGTCTGTGTGCCACACTCAGGGAAAGGGGCCCTAGTCTTGGCTTTCCAGCCACAGCGAATATTCCAATGCCCCAACCGTGGTGTGGGATGTGTGGAGAACAGGCCTCAAGGGACCATGGACAGCTCAGAATTGACTGCTCAGTGCATAGATGACCAGTGCCGTCCCCTACCTTCTGTCCCACTTGTTACATAGAGTTTCGAGAATGACTGAGGTTAAATTTCCTCCCAACTCAGTGAAATGGGGACTCAGGGTCAAATTAGGTAAGTTAGAGATTATAAAAGTAAGATTTATGCACCCTGAGTTTATGGATAAGATTTGTACCTATTTCAGTGGGAAAGTGATTTATTATCTAAATGAATCCAGGTGGTTTACTAGATTACATCTTTTCAAAACTTAGTGTCCATGGAGAAAAATCAAAGTGGCTGGGGAGGGGGTGGAATCCTTGGCGGTAAAGACATTGGAAATCGGGGCTCTGCCATAATCCCCAAGCATGCAGCACGTTCTCCTCACTGCCCTTCCCTGCCGGTTCCTGGACGCCCATGGAGGACCCGCCTTGGTGTACTGCTTTCAGGCTTTAGGGGGCAATGCTAGCTTGCTTTGCTTCAGGCCATCTTTGCATTGTCTCAGATACTTCTTCACCTCCCCAGGAAAGCAATCTCGAAAGAGCTTGTCCAACTAGAAAGGCAGGATAAAGGGTTTGGGTTGTTTAGCAAGGATCTCTGGGCTGCAAAGAACAGAGACTCCTTCAGGCTAGCTCGCAATATGGGAGCCTGTCATAAGGACATGCATGAAAGCAAGAGTGTACCAGGAAGCCCAGAGACAGCTGCGTTCCAGGCCTCGAGGAAATACAGGAGCCTGGTTCAGACACTCTCTCAGCCGCAGCATTTCATTAATCCCTGCTCTGCACTCCACCATTAGCATTGACGCAAGTCTCCACCTCTGCTTCTGCCTCTCCTGTCCCCACAAACCAAGTCAGCCTCTACTCTAGTGACTTTTCTCTATCTCAGAACTTGTACGCTCATCATTATTGTCTACTCCTGGACTCTTCTATATCATGATGTCTGTGTACTACCCTCTCTCAGTGTGCTGTCCCATCTCTGCGCCTCCTGCAAACTAATCAACCCCCTCTCCCTAATTCCAGTCCAAATTTCTGAGGAAGACTCATGATGCCCCTGTTTGGCAGAGCTTTCGTGCCGTGTGACATCATAGGCTGCTGTTGGCCAGCCTATGGATTTCTTAATCTCTATATCAGACACCTGCTACTGGTCTAATCTAAGCTATGGCAATGAGGTTCCACCATATAGACTGTAGACACCACTTCCATAGTTAGAAAGCAGTGCATGGGAGTCCCTTACTATGGTCATGACAGACTTTTCAAAGCTTTGACTATTTGGAACAATTAGGAGGTCCAAAATCAGTTGTCAATTACCTGAGGATACTTTTGCGTATCTCTTGTGTTGTGTTAAATTAATACTTCCTTTGAAAAAAACCTTTTTACAGAAGCTCATTTCTCTCCATTTTAAGAAAGATGATAACTATAGACATTTGACCCAATTTCCACTTTAAAGTGGAAGATATCACTGAGCAGAAAAGTGGGTTTAGGTGCCTGACAAGAGTCTCAGTTGAAGGGGCCTCCTACTTAGGGCGTCAGGCCCAGCAGTTCTCCATGACAGCAGGAGAGCGAAGCAATTCTCCCTGAACGGGAAATATCCATTTTCTCATAATGAGAGGCTCATGTTTCTAGGACAGTTCAGAAGAAAACCTGCCCAAGGAGGACTGTCCTTGCCACTCATTTAGTTCCACTGTCTCGTCGGTCAGCAAGCAGAGCACTGACCGGGGTCTGAAGCTGTCATGTGCCTTGTACAAGACATGTGCCCCAAGCAAACGTCATCTGGCATCCGAATCTAAGTGATGGCTCAGCGGAGAGGGTCAGCTTGGTCACCGGAGGCCTAGGTGGCCCATGTGGCCTCCTGGGGCCTGTGGGTGGGAGCTGCTGCCTCCAACCCCACGTCCCCAGCAAGTGCCACTTGAGTTGAGCAGGAGGAGCTGCTGTAATCAAACGGGCCGGCAGAATGAGCACACTCGTGCTCGGCGGTGCGTCTGGAAATTGGCCTTCTTTGGCTTTTAACAGGACATTTCTCCAGCAGTTTTATGATTACCAAAGACCATCAGGGCAGTTGGAAACCTGAAATATTTGTACCCTTTATTCTGTTTGGGCCTCAAGCACCAAAAACATTAAGTCAGTGCCCTAGAGGGTCCCTTCCCTTTAGAGAAAATGTTTAGTAATTGAAAGGCACTGTATTCCTGTACTCATTAATTTTAAAATATTCTCCAGTCAATATTCTAACAATTAACGTGATTATTTACGCTCAGAGATGAGCTGAGAATATGACAACAGTCTTTCTTCTACCACCTTCTGTTTTCTATCAGGAATAAACAGTAGCACTCAACTACCCATAATATCTATTAGCAGTCAGTGTAATTTTAAGAAATATACATACACACCTATTTTTTTGTTCCATCAACTTTTGGCAGTATTTCTTGACCAACACCTACCACTATAAGTTGAGGATCTTACTGTTTCTAACTTATTATCCCTGATTCTCTTCTTTCCTTGGCCATGTTTCTGTCGTATATTTTCTTATACACGGTTGATGATAGTAATTTAATTACTATTCCATAACCTTAATTAAGTCTTCCACACTTTGTTTATAGGTTGAGTCTAAAAACTAACAAGCCAATAAATATCATTTTTTGTAATTACTATGTAAATATTATTCAGCACAGAGCCAAATGGTATCATGTAATTACTTTTTCTTCTCTACAGGTAAAATGTCATAACGCCTGGGACATTTGGAGAAGAACGCCGTTAGTGTCAAGGTCAAATAGATTGTCTGCCCTGACAGTCAACCAATGCTCCAATCATGTCACAAAGTAATAAACTTTCTATGTGACCCATGACTTTGTTATAAAACTATCTTGTTTTTCCTGAGATTTCTAATTGCCTTCTGGTTTTTCTGTTGAAAGAAAATTAATGAACTGTTGAAGCATCCTCAATTGTTTTCTGATTCTTGGTGATAGTGTTGCACGGAATCCCCACTTTACCCAGAGACTGCTCCAAGGGCCTTCTCTCCCTGTGGACTGATTGTTCTCCAGGCCTGGTGCACAGCTGCCAGCCTGGGCTTTCCTTCACCACACTCTTGGGTTAAAACCGCTCTTTCCTTAATCATTGCTTCTTCCTCCCTGTTTTTGCTAGAATCATTCCCTTATTTTCCCAAGAAAATATTCTAAGTCCCTGTATGTCTAAAAATTTATTTTACCCTCCCACTTGATGGACAGTTTGGCAGGATACAGAATTCTAGGTCAAATTAAATCCAAGTCAAACTAATTTTCCCTTCGAACTTGATGGCATTGCTCCATGAACTTCCAGCATCCAGTGTTGCTGATGCTAGCTGATTTTTGTTACAATGCAGGCTACTTGATTTGCTAATTTGTTTCGCTCTGAAAACTTTTAGGGTCTTCTTTTTATTCTGACCTGTCCGAGTTTAATGAGATTATTCTTACATTTGGATCTTTTTCCTTTCATACTGCTCAGCACTGGATGAGCCCTGTCAAACTGACGACTTGTGTCTTTCTCGCAATTGAAAAAAGAAAATTCAACCTTATATTATATAGTCTAAATTCTGGAACTACTATTTGTCATATGTTGAACCCTGGATTGATCTTTTCTTTCATGCATTATTTTCTCATGTTTTCTATCTATCTTTTTGCTCTATAGCTTGAAATATTGCTTTGACTTTATTATCAAAACTTGCTATTGATTTCTAAAATTTTTAACAATTTTTTTATCACAAAAGTTAATCCTTTGACTATTCATTTATTATATCATTCTATTCTTCTCCTGAATACAATGTCTTCTCAATTCTCTGTGAGAATACAATCAGACTTTTAAAATTTATTTTCTGTTTCCTGAAATAAGCTCTTCTGGGGGCAGTTATATTTATTTTTGGTCTTTGGTCTTTGGTTAATTTCTAAAACTGGGCAAGCAGAAGCTCATTTCAACATATGTTGGGGATAAGAAAGGAAGTGTTACCTTATATTGTGGTCCGAGCTGCTCTTCATAAATTTGCTTCCATAGAAGTGTTAGTAAAGTTCAAGTGAAGATCAATCTTTAAAACGTAGAAGGTCACCTCTAGGGACAAATTTTTGTTTGGTACAAGACATCTTGCCTGTTATATAATGCGTGATCCAAGGAGAAGGCAGGAGGGTGTGGAGAGAATCAATATTTATTAAGATTCTACTACATGTTAGGAATTTTAGATATCTTATTTTGATTAATCCTCACAAGAACTCTAGGAGATCCATTCATTCATTCCTTCAATCAATTAAATTTGATGAATAGCCTATATATACCTGGAACTGTGCTAGGCATGGGGAGTACAATGATGTATGAAAACAAACACTCATTGTGTTTACAGCCTGGTAGAGGAGACAGACTTAATCAAATAATCACATAAATAGATTAAAATTAACTATAAGTTCTACAAAGTAGTATATGTCATAAGAATGCAAAAATAAGAAACCTGACCTAGTCTAGCAGAGGACAAGGGAAAGCATCACTGAGAAAATGACATTTGATCTGAGGTCTAAAGAAATAATGAGGGACCAGCCCATGGCTTAGCGGTTAAGTGCGCGTGCTCCACTACTGGCGGCCCGGTTTCGGATCTGGGAGCAGACCGAATCACTGCTTGTCCGGCCATTCTGAGGCTGTGTCCCACATACAGCAACTAGAAGGATGTGCAACTATGACATACAACTATCTACTGGGACTTTGGGGAGAAAAAGGGGAAAAAAAAGGAGGAGGATTGGCAATAGATGTTAGCTCAGGGCCGGTCTTTCTT
The DNA here is from genome assembly GCF_020826845.1 of Diceros bicornis minor. Lineage (NCBI taxonomy): Eukaryota > Metazoa > Chordata > Mammalia > Perissodactyla > Rhinocerotidae > Diceros > Diceros bicornis. The sequence continues at coordinate 14,983,167 of NC_080763.1, forward strand.
AGCAAAAAGAGGAGGATTGGCATGTATGTTAGCTCAGGGCTGATCTTCCTCACAAAAAAAAAAAAAAAAAAGAAATAATGAGAGTTAATCAGTTGAAGAGGAAGGAGAAGAGTATTCCAAGTAGAAGACATACATGTGCAAAGGCCCTGGGGTGGAGAGAGCATGGCATTTTTAAATATGTGAAAGAATCACAATTTGGCAACCACCATAGTAATAATTATTTCAGAAAAGAATCATCAATGGATTCTAATAGTTGAAGATGAAAGTTTGATTTAAAACAAGATTCTATGTAGTCTCAGAGTATCTCCCCACAATATATTTTTTTATTACAAAGGGAAAAATAGTAACATTACAGTGGAGAAATCTGACAGACAGACATCATTTTAACTAAGTGATCAAAGTTAACATCATATCAACAGTGATGGGATAAATTGATATCGTGTGCCTCCTGATATGATCCACTAAGAACACAAAATCACTTCTGTGATATTCCTGCCAAAAATGTATAATCTGTACCTAATCATGAGGAACCATCAGACAACCCAAAATGAGAGCCATTCCATAAAATAACTGACAAGACTCTTCAAAAATGTTAGTGCCATAAAAGACAAAGAAAGACTGAGGAACTATTCCAGATAAAGGAGTTGAAAGAGACATGGCACCTAAGTGGAATGTGTGATTCTGGATCCTGGAGCAGAAAATGTGTTTTTCTTTTGCTATAAAAGACATTAATGGGATAATTAGTGAAAGTTCAAAAAGGTTTGTAAACTAGAAAACAGTACTATATTTGTATTGATTTCTTTATTTTGATGTTCTCAAAAAGTTCAGAAAAATATAGAGAGTGATAAATGTAGTAAAATTTAACATTTGAGGAATGTATGTGAAGGGTAGACAAGAATTCTTTGTACTATTTTTGCAATCTTTCTGTAAGTCCAAAATTATTTCAAGATGAAAGGTTAAAATATCAAAAATATGTGAAAGATGACCCCTAGGAGTGGAACTCAATAAACAGAGGAGAGTGGGAGACAAGACAAGGCTGAACTTGTAGAGAAAGGCCAAACCATGCTGTCCTTGAATATTGTGTTAAGATGTTGGTCTTTATCCTGAAAGCAATGGGAAGCTACTGACAGGCATGGAACAGGTAAATGACATGATCAGTTAGCATTTTGAAAGGATCACTCGGGTTGCAGGACAGAGGAGATTGTGGAGGATCCAGAATAACTAACTAACTGTAAGGAGACCAGTGGATGGGAATGTGTCATGGTAAAGGGCAATGGAGTCGTGGCAGTGGACCTGGGCAGAAGGGGACGGATTTAAGAGCTACTTGGGAGTGAACACTTCAGTGCTTGGAATGGATGGAAAATGGGAGAGGAGGGTGAGGAGAGGAAATGGGGGGAATCAAAATGGACTTCCAGTTTTTGGTTTGCACAGTTGGATGGATAGTGGAGACCTTCTCTCAGATAGGGAAGATGGAAAGAAGACCAAGTTTGGGGGAAAGTCAAGAGTTTGATTTTGGATGTTGTTGAGTTTAAGTTCCCTTTGAGACATCTAGACGGAGCTGTCGAGTAGGCAGTTGCATCTGCACGGGGGTGGGAATGGAAGGTGGGGATGTGGCTGATCTCACCCAGAGGGCAGGGGGCAGGTACGGAGAGGAAAGACAGCAGGGCCTGGGAGGGAGCCTTGAAGCCCTTGCTGGTCTGTCTGTCTGTCTGTCTGTGTTCTTACCCTCATTTCATAGACGAAGAACAGAAAGCATAGTGCTCAAGGTCACACAACCAAGTAAGTGACACAGGGGGATTGAAGTGGAAGCGTGTCTGACTTCAAATCACTGCCTTTCCCAGTAAGCTCTCAAAAAAGTGCAAGATGCTTTTGGTCCTTTTCCAATTTTACACAAAATCAGCCGGCAGGAATCAAAATGTATTAAGAAAGAGGTGACATGGAGGAAGAGATTTTCATGTCTTCTTTTCTCTAGATGCCCAGTTAACAAGGTTTTTATCATTTAGAAAAAACAAAAAGCCACACTTTCTTTTACAGGTTTCAAAGTTTGCTTGCAGTTTCTCTCCAGAAGCATATTGGAAGGACACTTTTCTTTTGAATGTTAACAAATCCTCTGGTGATGATGTGAAGAGCCAGAAAAATCTGTATCTGCTTTGGGTATAAATTTCCATGGTCAGGCTTTGTGAGTTGGTTCCTCCCTGAATTTTAACATTCATCTCTTGTCAACAGGTAAGAAAGGAGAGAATTGGAGCCAGCAGTGGCCAGCCTAGCCGAGACCGCCACGTCCTCATGGGGGGTCTACTTCCTCATCTCAGGTGGTGGCTGTATAAGGGGAGTGAGGAATTTTATGTGTTATTCAGAAATTTCATGTGTTTCCTAGAAATTTCACGTCTGTGGTTCCATTAACCTTTTCTGAGTTAAGCGAAACAAACTCACAGCTGTCCTTTGGCCATCTCGTAAAGAATCCTATAGCAACTCCTGGCTTGTGAGGTTGGCTGCTGGCGAATCCCTAGGCTGCTATGGTGGAATGTGAGAGGCTAGCCTTAGAGCCCAGTTAATACAAGTGTTTAGAGTGACAAGCGAGAGGCACAATGATATCAGGTTCCTAAGTAACTCAGAAGCCCGCCTGGGTTTTTAGAGAGTATTTAACCTTTATAAGTACCTCCGCACATTTATTTGATCTCCTACCGTGCTTTGCCAACAGCAGGTACCCCCTCATCCATACTCTAGGGTAGCTCTGACTCCGGGTCTAGGACTCTTCCTAAACTCACGGTTATCTTCTGAAAGGCTAGTGTATTTTTCAGACCAGCAGATACACACAGGAGCTTCCAGTCCTGGGCCCAAACCATGTTAATTACATTCAGCTGTGGCCTTGAGCCCTTTGGCTGTCGTGCTGACCATTCTTTGGGCAGGCTTGGACCAAAAACCTCAAGCAGAAATTGCATCTCTTATACATGTTGCAACACCAAGACCCTGTACCCGAAGAAGCATCCCCCAAGCACAGTCACTAAACTGAGTCAGACCCAGGACAGAATCCTCATCAAATCCCTCGAGTCCAATGGGTTAACCTGGAGGGTGGTAGAGGGGCTGGTTAAGTTGTGCCCAAACTCTTCTTTATAACTTCCTTGCTCTACTTCCCGTCCATATCACAATTAAATTACAATCTTGAAAACAAGTCAGGGCATAAACACAGTGAAAATAATAAAAGCTAATATTTATGAGCACTTACTGAGACCAAGCACAGTGCTGAGCCATTCACATGTGTTATTGTATTGATTCTTTCCAACAATAGTGAGGCAATTACTATTACCATCCCCATCTCACTGATAGGGAAATAGACACTCAGTAACATTAAGTATCATCAGTAAGTGGCACCTGGCCAATGGGACAGAGTAAAACACAACCCTAAGTAAGCCACCAAATCTCCAGGTGGGAGCCCCCAAAACACAATTTCATCCAGTTTCGGTAACCACCAAAACAGTTTCATGACCAACAATCAGCCAGGATGGCATTGGACATAACCAGTCTCATAAAATAGAATTTAGCTTGTAAGCCCACTCCACAGCTGGAACAGGTGTTCCAGCAGTGTGATCCTATGCCAGAGCGAGTGTTGCTCATAAATGATTGCAAGTATTTATAACAGTGCAATTTACATCCTTGCAATGAGTATTCTTTATGCAAGAATTCTCACTGAATTTTTGCAACATTTTTGTTGAAGTGTAGCATTCACATGGGAAGTGCACAAAACCTAAATGTACAGCTCCATGTGTTTTCATGAAGTAAACACATCTCTGTAATCATCACTGATCAGGAAACCAAATATTATTAACGCAAAGTAACCCCACTTTCATATGACCCTCCCAGTCATGATCCCCCCTATATACCAAAAGATAAACTATTATCCCAGCTTCCATCACCATAGATAGTTTCCCCCGTTTTTGAACGTCATATAAATGGAGTCATACATTAGATACTCTTTTGTGTCCAGGTTCTTTTGCTCAACAGTATGTTCGTGAGATTCATTGTGCATGATTGTAGTTCATTCATTTCATTGCATTGTGGCATTCCACTGTATGAATATACCATGATATACTTATCCATTCTACTCTTGATAGACATTGGAGTTGTTTCTCATTTTTGCTTATTACAAATAATGTTGCCATGCCCATTCTTATACATGTATTTTTGTGCACATACTGTGCATTTCTGTTGAGTATATATCTAGGAGTAGAAACAGTAGGTCATGTAGTATATATATCTTCAATTTTAGTAGATGGTGCCAAACTGTTTTCCAAAATAGTTACACCAGTTTGCACACCCACCAGCAATATATGCAGGATGGGAAAGTTCTCATTGTTCCATTTTCTTGTAAATACTTGGTATTTTCGATCTTTTTTTATTCTACCCATTATGGTAGATAAATTGTGAAGTTAAGCATTGTTTTAAAAGTATCTGGGATTTGTGTTAATCAGGTATCATAAAGCACGTAGACAAGAAAATGACAGTCATGAAGGAAGAAGTTTTTATACTCACATCTCCCTAGAAACAATAGGCATGGCATGCCTCATGGGGGGCCACATGGGGAAGCACCAGGGTTGCTCAGGAGGCAGAGGGAGCTGGGAAAACATGAGCAAGAGCCTTTATTATGGTTTCTGCAGGAAGGAATGGGCAAAGCAGCATAAGTGGATTTAGGATTAGCTAGTGTAAATAATTTCAGTGGGCTCTGGAGTATAAGAGCTATCCCCAGTTGTCTGCTACCAGGCCCTGGGATGATTCAGGCATGCAGAGAGTGGTCTTGAATGTGAGATACTGAAAATGGAGGTTGGGGGTATGGGCTCTGGATTGGTTGGTTTGCAGATGAAAGATGCCCTTAAAGGCAAGTTGTTTACTATCTCTAGGAATTAGCTAACCTGGAGAAGGGCAATCTCTTCAGCACCAACAAGGCCCCAAGATGTCAAAGCATCAGAATATAGAAAATAAAAAGACATGGTTAATACAAGTACCTCTTCATATGCTTAGTGGGCATTTGGAGATCCTCTTTTGTAAAGTGGCTACTCAAGTTTTTTGCTCATTTTTCTATTGGATTATCTGTCTGTCTTATTGATTTACAGGCATTCTTCCTATATTCTGTGTATGAGAACTTGGTCAGCTATGTGTATTACAAGTATCTTTTCCCATCCTATGGATTAATTTTCACTCTCTTAGTGCTGTCTTATAATGAATAGAAGTTCTTAATTTTTATGTAGTCCAATTTATCAGAATTTACCACTCTTTTTCTTCATGGTTAATACTTTTGCTTAAGAAATATTTGCCTATTCCAGGGTCATAAAGATATTATCCTATGTTATCTTCTAGAAGTCTTGTTTTACTTTTCATATTTAGAACTAGAATCCTTCTGGAATTTTGTGTATGGTGTGATATGGGGTAAAAATTTATTTTTTTTCTGTATAGATATCTAATTTGACCAGTATGAGTTATTGAAAAACTATCCTTTTCACACAATTTTCAGTAACAATTTGTTATAAATTAGGTGAACATTTATGTGTGTGTTTTTTATATACTTACTATTATGTTCCATTGGTCATTTATTCAGAAGATTGTGCCAACACCATACTGTCTTAGTTACTAGTAGTACAAGATCTCTGACTTTGTTCTTCTTCTTCAGGATGTCTTGACTACTCTGGGTCCTTTGAATTTTTGTATGAACTCTAGAATAACTTGTCCATTTCCACAAAAAACAGTACCTCCTGAGATGCTTTGAATCTATAGATCAGTGATGTCAAGTTGACATCATTACAACATTGAGCTTTCCAATCTATGAACGTGGTATGTCCTTCCATTTATGTAGGTCTTCTTTAATTTCTCTTAATCTTGTATAGTTTTCTGTGTACAAGTCTTGCACATCTTTAATTATATTTATTCCTAGTTATATGATGTGTTTTAAAGCTTGTGGCACTCATGGAGCTGTACCATTTGGATCTCCCTTTACAAAAGAACTTGCTATTGAGCTTCAAGAAGTTCTGTTAGCTGATAGCCTCCAGCTGTTAGCACCTTTAGGATATGCTTCATCTTTTGAGATGAGGACAGGCTATTCCTGGGAAGTCCCCATACGTTGCCTGAATACAGTAAGAATATTAGAGTCTGGTCACTTCTGCCTAAGATGGGACTCCTCTAATAGATCATGTTGCTTCAGAGCTCCCCATTGAGTTGGCCAAAACTCTGTGAGATGAGTATCATGGTCTGCGGCTATCCCTGCCCAATTCTGCTTTCTCTCCCTGTTATCTTTCATGGATCCTACTCCCCAACAAGCCTCCTGCACTCCTAAATCTGTCTCAGTGTCTGCTTCCTAGAGGACTCAACTGACAATGCTATTATTAAGGGCATTATTTATTAAACTTTAATTTCTACTTGTTTGTTTCTGGTATATGAAAACACAATTGATTTTTCTACATGACTTTCTATTGGCAATGTTGCTAAATTCATTATTAATCCCCACTCTTCCACATTTTCTATATAAACAAACTATAGAATCCTTATCTCTTTAATTTCTTTCTCCTGCTTTATTGCACTGGCTAAGACCTAGAATGATAAATCTTGTAAGATAATGTTATCATTTGTGCTTTAAATAGTTCTTTGTATTTTAAAGAAATTAAAATAAAATCATCTTTTATATTTACCTAAATGCTTCCTATTTCAGATATTCTTCATTTCTTTCTAATGATCCAAGTTTCCATATGGTATAATTTACTTTTAATCTGAAGAAATTCCTATAGCATTTTGTAGTACAAGCTTTCTGACAATACATTCTCTTAGTTTCCTTTTATTAGAAAATGTCTTTAACTTTGTTCTTTTTTTAAATGATTTTATTGATATATAATTCATATACCATACAATTCACCCATTTGAAGTGTATAATTCAATGGTTTTTAATATATTCACAGAGTTGTGCAACCATTGCCACAATCAATTTTAGAACATTTTCATCACCCCCCAAAACAAACCTCATACCCATTAGCAGTCACTCCTCCTTTCTCCTCCACTATCCCCTTCCAGCCCTAGGCAACTACTAATCTACTTTCTTTCTCTATGTATTTGCCTATCTAGACATTTCATAGAAATGGAATTATATAATGTGACCTTTAGTGACTGGCTTCTTTTGACTTAGCACAATGTTTTCAAGGTTCATCCATGGCATATATGAGTACTTCATTTCTTTTTATGGTCAAATAATATTCCACTACATAAATAAACCATATCGTATTTATCCATTCACCAGTTGATGGACATTAGACTATTTTTACTTTTTGGCTATTACAAATAAGACTGCTATGAACATCTGTGTACAAGTCTTTATGTGGACATATGTTTTTATTTCTTTTGGGTATATACCTAGAAGTGGAATTGCTGGGTCTTGTGGTATCTCTATGTTTAACCCTTTGAAAGAACTGCCAGACTGTTTTCCCAAGCAGCTGCACCATTTTACATTCCCACCAACAATGTATGAAGCTTCCAATTTCTCCACATTCTTGCCAACGTTTGTTATCTTCTGTCTTTTTGATCAGAGCTATCCTAGTGAGTGTGAAGGGGTCTCTCATTGTGGTTTTGATTTGAATTTCCCTAATGGCTAATGATGTTGATTATCTTTTCATTTGTATATCTTCTTTGGAGAAATGTCCTTTGCCCATTTTTTTTAAATTGGGTTGTCTTTTTATTATTGGGTTGTACCCCTTTGTTCTTAAATGATATTTTCATTGAATATAAGACTCTGGGTCAAAGGTTTTTTTTTAAGCACTTGAAGATATTATTTCTGAAAATCACCGTTAGGCAAATATCACAATAAAAATTGTCACAGATGAGATCCATAGACAAATACTAGTGAAAGTTTGAGGAAAAACAGGATACTTGCATAGTCTCAAAGTACTTTTCACAAGACACTTTCAATTACAAAGGGAAAAATAGTAACTTTCCAGTGAAGAAATGTGTCCTTAACCAAGTGACCAAAGTTAACATCACAGGAATGAGACACTTGACATCATGAACTCCCTGATATGATGCACTGAGAATACAACATCACTTCTGTGATATTCTTGCCAAACCTCATGCTAATCCCCAGAAAGCATCAGACAAACTCAAACTAAGAACCTTCCACAAAGTAACTGACAGTGCCCTTCAAAAGTATTAAGATAATGAAAGAAAGGAGAGACTGAGGAAATGTCACAGGTTCTTAGAGATGAAACATAACAACTAAATACAACGTGGGATCCTGAGTTGAACCTGCAACAGAAGAAGGATATTAGTGGAAAAACTGGTGAAATTCTAATAGGGTCTGTAATTTAGTTAATAGTATTGTACCAATGTTAATTTCTTGGCTCTGATAATTAACAATGCCATGTACACTGTTAACGATAGGGGAAGCTGAGTGAAGGGTAGACAGAAACTCTCTGTACTGTTTTTGTGGCTTTTCTGTATGTCTAAAATTATTTTTAAATAAAAAGTTTTTTTTTAAGGATGTTATTCTGCTATCTTCTGGCCTCTATCATTTCTGATGACAAGTGGATAGTTCCCATGTCTTTTCTTCTGATGTAATATGTCATTTTTCTCTGGCTGCTTTCAATATTTTCTCTTTATCTTTGGTGTCAGCAATGTGCCTTTGATGCACCTAGGCATAGCTTTTTGGTGTTTATTCTGTGTGGTTTTTGCTGAGATTCTTGAATCTTCAAATTTATGTCTTCAATAAGTTTGGGGAATTTTCAGTCACTCTAACTTTAAATTTTTTTTTCTGCCTCAATCTCTCTTTTTTCTCTCCAGGATTCCACTTATATAGACGTTACAGTTTTTGTTGTTGTCCCTTAGTTGTCTGAGACTATGTTTATTTTTTTCAAAGTTTTTTCTCTCTCTTCTTCATATTGGATAATTTCTATTGATATCTCTTCACATTCACTCTTTTCTCCATCATTTCCATATTTTCAGCTAAGCCCATGCAGTGAATTTAAATTTCAGATATTGTACTTTCTCAATCTAGAATTTCCACAAGTTCTTTTTTATAGTATTTCTCTGCTGAGATTCCTCTCTTTTAATTTATTGCAAGCATATTTTCCTTTATTAAGCATACTCATAATGGCCATTTTATAATCTTTGTCTGCTAATTCCAAGAGTTAATCCTAAATCTCTCAGCCTTAGTCTCAGTTTATTGTCTTTCCTCTTACGACTGGGGCACATTTAATGGTTCTTCACATGTCAAGTAATTTTGAATTGAATCGTGGACTTTGTCAATGCTGTGTTGTAGAAACACTGGATTCTTTTATATTACTCCAAAGAACGTTGATGTTTTTGTTTTAGCAGTCAGTTAATTTGACTTGACCCAGATTGTAAACTCTGTCTCTTGGGCAACAACTCAAATCTCCCTTCTGATGTTTTGGCCTTGTCTGAGGTACTTGGAGTATGTCTCAGGCATGCATGGCTGAGTAGCCAGGCAGAAACTTGGGTAGAGTTGATACACAGAATTTGGGGTTCTTACTCTCTCTTTTCCAGGATTGTAATCTCACTTTCCAGTCACTGTGGTGTTCCTGATCTCTTTCCTCTGATTATTTAGGACAGAAAGACAGAAGAACAGGTCTTCTCTCAGAGTTTTAGTCACCTCATACAGTACTAACTTTGGCCTGCTCTCAAGGCCAAAAGTCACAAAAATGGGGATCTCCCCCTTATTGGTCCCTTCTTACAGGTTTCAACTCCCCTCCAGATTACCCCCCCCCCCAGAAGAGATTGTAGTTGTTATCTGTGGGATAGTGCGGTCCAGTAGTTGCCTATTCAGTCATAGCCTTGGCTGTTATTTCCCGGTCTGCTTCTCTTCGGGCCAGTGCCACTTACTACTCAGCAAATGCATCAAAAAGAAGCAAGTCAGACTTAGGTTCATTTCTCTGCAACTTCCCTTTGCAGCAGCATATTCAAGTCCTGGCTTACTCGGTAGCCTTGAACTCCAGTTGTCATCTCTCAAGCGCCATAACACTGCTGAAAACTCCGCTCAGCCTCTCTCTTTCTTAGCAGGTGTCTTCTCTCTTACTTTTAATCCCCCTTCCCAGACCACTTATGAATTGGCAAATGTCTCAGTTGGAAAATAGCACAGATTGTTGGGCTTACCTCAATGAGTTTCCCTTCTCTCCAGGATTTTAGCCTTCCTGTCCTGGCTGCATTAGTAGCTCTCCAATGTTTCAAACACGAGGTTTTATTTTGTTTTTATCGGTGTTTTCTAGTTATTTGCAGCAGGAGGTTTGGTCTGCTACAAGCTAGTTTGTCATTACTGGAAATGGAACATCATCATCCAAGTTTTTAAAATTAACCTACATGATTCACTTAAGCATATGGCAACAAGAAGGCAGTTTTGATGAAACATTTACATAAGATAAAAAGAAGATGAAAATCAGAATTTTAAAGGTTTCATTCAAGTCAGTGAACTCCATGTATCATAGTGAATAATAGCATTCACTTTGGAGTAGCTAGACCCGCACTCAAATCCTGCCCTGCAGCGTCCTAGAAATATAAATTTGGGCAAATGAGTTAAGTTCAGTTTTCTCACCTGTAAAAGGGAGATAATAGTAGTTATCTCCTTAAGTTATTAAGAGAGAGCTAAACAAATTATTATTTGTAAAACCCTTAGTATAAATATCCATAAGGTATGATATACTCTATATATATATAATGTATATTTCATAATATATTGTATAATATATACTATGTATATATAAAATATATGTAAGGCATATAGTATATACTATATAAATATAGTAAGAATTCAATAAATTAATTTTTTTCAAAAACACAAAAGGTATAGAAATGTGCTATTTTTTAATCTTCTTTTCCCTTTACGGCACCTAGAGAGTACAGTGATTCATACACAGCAGAGTCTAAAAATTGCTGTGGATAAAACAGAAGAGAATGCAAAGGCCACAGTGTGTCTGTCTCTATCAGTTTCTTGTTGCTTCTACAAGTTACCACAAACTCAGTGGCTTAAAACAACCCAAATTTATTCTCTTACAGTTCTGCAAGTCAGAGTCCCAAATGGGTTGACAGAGCTATGTTCCTTCTGAAGGCTCTAGGAGAAAATCCCTTTCCCTGCCTTTTCCAGCTTGTAGAGGCTGCCTGCATTCCTTGGGATGGGGCCCCACATCACTCTGGTGTCTGCTTCTGTTGTCACATCTCCCTCTCTGAATCTGACACTCCTGCCTGCCTCTTATAAGGACCCTTGTGATTACATGGGGCCCATCCAGATAATCCAGGATAATCTTCTCACCTCAAGATCCTTAATTTAATGACATCTGCAAAATCCCTGTTGTCACATAAGGAAACATATTCACAGGTTTCGGGTATTAGCCTGTGGATATTTTGTGGGGGCCATTATTCTACCTACCAAAGTGATGTAATATCACTTTGAATTTAGCGCCATCCTCCTTACAACGGAGCTAAAAGTAGTCAAATACACTGGCTTTTAGATGAATCTAAGCATCCACTTAGATTTTATCTTTATCATTGTTAACATGGTCCAAACTCCTAAAAAATGGCTTTTTAAACCTCTAGGTACCTACACATCAGATTCCGAATTGCAAGACAGTAGGCAATCATGTCTTGGAGCCGTTATTTCAGATAACATTCTCACCAGTTACTCAGGCTTCACTCCTGACTGAATGGTTTTCAAAAGAATTTCTATTGCCCTGTAAGTGTTGGAGAGATCAAAAAATAAGAATCATTTGGCCATTTCCTCCCTACTTTTTCTAAAAGACCTGGATAGCCCATTTTTTTCAAGTATTTTTTGTTTTGTTTTTTTAGACAGACATCCTGTGGTTAGGCAATCAACTACTCTAGTAATTATGCTATTGTCTGTTCCTCACTGCTCTATCCTCCCCCCTTCTATGCTGCTTTCTTCCATTTAGTCATGAACCTCTCTCTCCCAGTGCTCCCTTTAGCCCTTTGCCCACTTGAAGCACCATTATAATGGCTATTCACCTTCACCACTATCATCTGAAGACTTGAGGCCTCTTCCTTTATGAGGTAAGTATATTGGGCAGGGTAACCTAACCATTGTAACTACCTATCCCCAAATTGGAGTGGATAATCACAATAAATGCCATTTCTCCCTCATATCACAGTCCAACGCAGGTTGGCAGGATGTATGGGGGAGCCCTATGTTTCACACAGTCATTCAGGGACCCACACTCCTTCCTTCTTGAGACTCCATACTCTTAGGGCTCTGTGGAGTTCTCTCTAGTCAGATGATAGACAGAGAGAAAGAGAGAAGGCTCACACATCGGAGGGTTTCGTGGACCAGTCTAGAAGTGGCATATGTCACTTCTGCCCACATCTGATGAGCCAGACTCCAGTCACTTGGCCACACCTACTTAGTTACAAGTGAGTATGGGAAAAGAGTCTCCAGAAAGAAAAGAAAAATATTTGGTGAACAAGTAACCAGTTCACGCAGCAACAAATATTATATTACGTTGTTTAATATATGAGAGGATAGCATATGATGATATACAAATTGTATATCATCCATATTCCTGGCTAGATTTTGAGATCTTTTAGGACAAGGGTTTTGTATCACTTTTTCTAAAATAGTGTCTAATACTTACTGTAGTTGCCCAATAAATGTTTGGTGAATGAATCAGAGTATACTGAAGCTAAGACTCCTTGGAGATTTTCTAATCTAAACCCTTCATTTTAAATGTGAAGAATCTGAACTCTAGAGATGCTAAGCACGTTACCCATGTTTGCTGGCAGGGCTGGGACCCATTTATCTCATGTCAGATCAAATGAGACTCACTTTTTAAACCAACTTATCTCATTTCCCAGACCAAATGAGACTCTCTTTTTAACCAACTTACCAGAACTTGCACATCTAAACAAGTATTATTTGCTCCAAAGAAGTCTCCTTGGGAATTTCTGTACTAGTCAAATACTATTGCCATTTAAAAAATTCATGGAGGTTCATTTTAGGAATTGCTTTCATAGTCTATAGCATTTTCTTTAGAATCCCGTTAATAGTGGCTGATAAATATTCATCCTTTGAGGATAGATTTGATTTTGAGAATCTGAAGTTGTTTGGAGCCCATTTCGATAGATAAAGGTGAGTGAAGGTGATCCAGCTATGCAATACTGGAAAAAAAATACCGGTTTTGATCCAAAAAATGATGAGGCTGTGGGTCATTTTGTGACAGACTTTTCCCACATGATTTGCCAACCAGCCTGAGGGACAACTCCAGAAGAGGAGATGTGTGGGCATTTAGAGCAATGACGTCATTACTGGAATAAGTTCATAGAGTCCTAAGTTGATTGGTTTGAAGAGAAGTAACAATCATCTGAAATGTACACGTTTTAGTTTGTATAACCTCCAGGTCAGAAATGCCTGTGTTGCCAAATGTCCATCTTAATTTCTAGTTCTTTCAGATTCTACTAAGAAACTTAGAAGATTTTTAGGCCCATACTGGCTCCTTATTCAGAAACCAGCCACAAGATGGAAGAAGGAATTGTTATTAGAAGAATGGGGAAAGATTTCTGGATAAAATAGTAGAAACTTGGTAACCTGATCTACCCTTTTCTAGATGTTAAGAAATTGCTAGGGAATGCTAGGAACTTGACTGTGCACCCCGACCAACCATCCAGTTCAGGAGCGGAGAGGATTCTAAGAGCAGCCACATGCCCAGTGAGGATCCAAGAAGAAAACTTCTGCTCTCTCCATCAACAAGCCCCAGATCAGGAGAGACCATTCCTCCTTAAAAATGATAAACAAACTTACAAGAAGGAACAGGAAACCTTGATGACAGTTTGCAACACAAAATAGAGAGAGCAATGCTCTACAAAAAGTGTCCAGGGTTCTGCCTTAATTACCCCAAGTTAAGCTGGGGAAGAGAGAAGTCAGAGCTCAGAATTGTTGCTTTTGTTTTATACAACTGTAGAAAAATTTATTATTATTTTTTGTGTGTGAGGAAGATTGGCCCTGAGCTAACATCTGCCAATCCACTTTTTTTGCTGGGAAAGACTGGCCCTGGGCTAACATCCATGCCCATCTTCCTCTACTTTATATGGGACGCCACCACAGCATGGCTTGCCAAGCGGTGTGTGCCCGGGATCCGAACCGGCGAACCCCAGGCCACCGCAGCAGAGCGCACACACTTAACCGCTTGCGCCAGCAGGCCAGCCCCTATAGAAAAATTTAAACATCAGTCTCATTACCTTATACTCACACCTGGCCTGTTTTGACATGCTCCGCAGCATTCCCCTGACAATCCAATTTAAAGACTTTTCAATTGCATAATTACACTCTTTTGGTAAATTACCATCTTGAGCAAGAGCCCACGTGGAAAGAAAAGGACTGTTGGGCATGCGCTTCCTGGGAAAGTGCTGTTATACTGTAATAGGGATCTTTTTGGAAGTTAACATTCATTTTTGGAAATAGAAACATGCAAACATGTGGCCACAAAATAATTATCTAAGGATTCAATAAAGACCAGAGCCTAGAAAGCCTTGAGCTGGGCTCCTCTGCCCACACAATCACACATAACAAGGAATCACCGTGATTCCAACTTTCCTCAGGCTGAGCCCTAATGCTTCTTGGATGCGGCATTTCCAAGTAAGTGTAAGATATGCAAATACACTGGTGGATGACTTGTCTAAGGCAACAACCCATTATATCCACCTTGCTCCAACAGCTGAGCGTCTTAAAACTTTTTTCCCTAGGCCTTTTACATCACTCTTCGCTGAGGAAGAGCTGTACCCTGATGTGTACTCCTGAAAGGGCAGTTATCCAGACACCAGCATCAGGGGGTGTCAAATTTCGTCTCCCCACAATCACCTCCAGATTAAATTGTCCTCAGTTGACAGTCAAAAGCTGACTCCTCTCTCTGCCAGTCCTGCAAACTCCACCTGGGATGAGGGACCCAGCTGTGCTCTTTTCTGGTTCTCGCATCTTCAAAAGTAATAAAGCCTCAGCAATTGGAACTTAGCTGTCAATTTTGCTGATGAGGCAGCAGGAAAATTAGAAACTGTTTCCAGCCTATAGCTGTGTTGGACCCAACAAATGCTAACTGGGGCAAAAAGTTGTGGCTGCACACATAAGTCAGCAACCAGGACTAAGGCTTGGGGAGCCAAAATATTGATGAGAAAGGGGCATTTTAAAATAGTCATCTTGCTGCCCAGAACTCCTGTTGTAAAGAGGGCTTCTCTGATAATTGAAGGTTGTTTAAAATCGGATTTCCTCCATTAAAAACAAAACAAACAACTTAGAAATGCATCAAGCAGAGTCCCTGGAGACCAATATAACCCAGAAAATGTAATAATGCAAAGCCTAGGCAACTGAGTTTTTATGTGTTCCTAGCTTCAGAGAGTCAAACCCCTAAGGGGTCTGAACCCAAGTTTCATTTATTCTTAATCAGCTCAGTTCCAGGGGCGCTGTCAGCCTCCAGCTAATGACAATACCGCCAGCAGCTGGGGTAGCTGGAGCCCAAAGAAGAGGGAAGATCTCATTGAGATAAGAAATATAAGTGTTGACTCATGTCAGCATTCATTAATGTGCAGACCCACATCTTACGTTTTTAACAGTTCGTTCAGTGTGGATTCTCTAGCCCCTAAGAGAGAGCACGTCTTGGTGCTAATCGAGATGGCACTGGAGACAGCAGCAGTAACAGGCCCCTTCACTCTACCGTCCACTGATCTAGTGCCACAGCTACTCTGAGAGGCTGGTCCTGGCCCACAGGATCCGGAGGAGGCCTGTCCAACCTCATACTCCAAACTGGTCATCTCCTGGTCATGAGAGTCTTCCACCCAGACGAGAAGCCATGCACTCACCTTTCACTCCCTTCCCAGGGATTTAAGTATATCCTCCCTGAGGAACCCAAGGCTACTAGACTCCATGTGAAGGATCTGGTGCAGCAACCTAGCTGCAACTCTGGTCAGCTTGGTCTTATAAAGCAACCATCTGTTAGGCCTCACTCAGATCACCTACTCTGGCTCCCAGACTGAGTAATTCAAGGGATCCTTCCTGTTCTCCTGGTCAGCCCCATCTGTAACAAAAGCAAAAAATTTCCAAAATGACATCAGCAGAGGAACAGAGTGAAGTTACCTGGGCCACCAGGGATTGGTTTCCTCTCAATGGACCTGGCTGTGTTTTCCTAACAGAACATGCAAAGGGGTTTCCTGGCTGAGAATATACAAAAGCAGACAGATTCTTGGTAGAAATAGCAGGACACAAACACTAAGTCTAGGAGACTTTTCTGATTTCTGGTTCCCACCTGCCTTCAGTCTAGTCAAGCACAGAGCCTCAGGCTCTAGGGAATCCTGGGATTTCACTTTCCACTGAACTCAGGATTCTGTAGCCTGCCTCATAGAATCAAATCTCCAGTCTGGACCTCTCCTTGGGTCCGGACCTGCAGAACCACTGTCTGCTCAACATCTCCACTTAAATGTTTTAAATGCTTATTGAATTCAACCCATCTAAATTTAAATTTGTGATATTCTCTCCAAACCTGGTTCTCTTCCTAAGACATCTCCATGGATGTTCCCATCATCATCCCAGTCACTTTAGCCAGAAACTAGGAGTTATCTTTGACATATTCCTCTCCCTCACCCCCCATATCCAAGTGACCGTGGAGTCCTGTATATATTATCTCCAAATGTCTCTCAAATATACCCCACTCTACACCTGTACAGACACTCTCTCTCTAGTCCAGGCAACCATCATCTCTCTCCCAGCCTACTGCCATTGACTCCTCTTCGGTCTTCCAACTTTCATCCTTGCTCCTCTACATTCAATTCTCCACACAGAATCCAGAATGACCTCTTTGTAATACAAATCCGATAAGTCACTCTCATATTTATGCCATTCAATTGCTTCCCATGGCTCTCAGGACAAAAGGCAAATCCTTAGCTTGGCTCATAAGACTCTCCACACACTGGCTCCTTCCTACCTCTCCAGCTCAACTTGCTGCCCTCCAGACACACCAACTTTCCCTCAGTTCCTCATAGCTGCCACACTTACCTCCTGCCACAGGAATTTTACACCCACGGCTCCCTCTCTCTGACGGCTCTTCTTCTGCTTCACAGGCACTTCTTCAGGGCCTCCTCTCTCACCTCCTGACCAGGTCAGTTCTCCTGTTACATGCTCTCATACGCATCATGTACCTCCCTTTCAAAGCCCTTACCACGGTTACTTTCGTCGCTGCTTGTATGATTACTTGATGAGTGTCTCTCTCTTCCAGTTTGCTATAAGTTCCATGAAGCCCATTTTTGCTCATTAAGGTATCCCCTGTACAATGATGCATAGCTGGCATTCAAAAATTCTTGAAGAAATTTATTGAATTGAGTTCCAAAGGCAATAAGACAATGTCTACAGAATCTTGAAGGAAAATTGTTATGACCCAAGAGATTGTTTTAAGTTTTAATTTTACTTGGAATGCTTCACACCCTACTTGCTTAAAACAATTAAAATCCTACTGTTAACATTAACAGGGTCTTTGACACTACCCACCCCCAACACCATGTGCACACACACACACACACACACACACACACACAGACTCACACACTCAAAATATCTATTTCTTGCTTAGAGAGAACTACCATTGAAAATTTGGTATGTATGCTTTCAGAATTTTCTCTATACCTTTACATATATACACATGTACCCCAAAAATACTTAATTCTAGTTTGTGAGAATGACAGGGTAAGGTCCTCAAAAATTTTCAACTTGGATAAGTTGTCTTTTACTTGGGGAGACAACAAAAAGACATTCCCAGATATACAAGCACAAAAAAAATACACCACCCATGTATCCTTGAAAAAAAGCTTTGAAAAATTATTTCATCCAACGGAAGATAAAAATTGTGATAACGAAGGACTCCTGGGTCATCTCCACAGTTTGTACTGCAGAGTTGTCCCGTATGTTTTCAGATAATGTCTGTGGTCAGAGAAAAGCTCGCTTTACAATGTTCCACGTTATTTTTCTGTTTGTGTCTCCACACCTTTCAGTGTGCCAGGAAACTGGGTCTTGAGCCATATCCCTCACTCCCCAGTGATTGCTAATTTTGCTTAATAACATCATAAGATAATAATAACGCTGTTCCAGTCCTTGCTAATAATGATCAAACTCCATGTGGATAGGATGCTGTCCCAGGAGAATTGCTAGAAAAATCTCTTTTTACTTTTATCCACAAAACATAGCTGTAGGAATAATATATTGTTCACTTCACTGCCAAGGAAATTGAGATACGATTAGCTGCTTTAAAACTCATACAGTTTTTTTAAGTGGTAAAGAATAATGAGTCAGATGCTGTCTGTCATTACACTTTATTTTTTATCATTTTTCATCTGGTATCCATGAATGTATCTGTGTTATTGATGCTTAAAAATCAATATACAAATGAACTATGTTTTAAATATATATAAATAAATACACCAAAATATTAACAATTGCTATATCTGAATTTAATTATTCATTTAAACAAATATTTATTGAGACCCTACTATAGGACAAGTGCAAGAGATGGAGCAATGGACAAGACAGCCAAGAAAGGATAACAGAATTTTGGCTGCTTTATCTCTGTTTTATCCTTTATGATAATTTATATTTTCTACAAATTTAAACATTTCTAATGCTTTTGGGTTCATTGCCATTAAGCTATTCATAATATTCTTTTGTGATATTCTTAAACTTGTCTGCATCAGTAGTTTTGTTCTCTGTTTCATTTTTGATATTATTTCTTTGTGGCTTTTGCCTTTTTTTTTTTTCTTAAGTAATCCTGCCAGAGATTTGTCAATTTCTTGAAGCTTTTCAAAGAAAACCTTATAGTTTTGCTGACCCCTCTACTATAACTTTTTTTCCTAGATCATTAGTTTCTATCTTTTGTTGATTGTTTTCTTTCTTCTATGTTTTTGGAAGTTTATTCCATTCACTTTAACTTCTTAATTTGGATGCTAAGCTTATTTATTTTCAGCCTTCTTATCTAATATGAACATAATAGGCTATAAATTTCCCTCTAAGTACCACATATATTTAAGACTATAAATTCCCCTCTGAGTACCACTAACTACCACCCGTTTTAATATGTAGTATTTCTTGGTTGCTCAGTTCTAAATGCAAAAGAATCCTGTAAGTAATACCTACAATCTTTACATTGCTAGCAGTTTACAACAACCACAATCTGTCACAGTCTATACCTGATCTAAATTTTCCAATAATTCTCAAACAAGAAGCCATGGAGTACTAATTAGCACTAATAGTATTATGAATAAGTACTAACCTGAGCTTAAATTCTGTCTTTAAGATCTTAATACAAAGACTGGCCAAACAGGCTAAGACCACATGGCATTCGTTCCCTGTGAAATTGCCAATCCATTAATTCGGTAAACAACCTAACCTAACTTTCTCTCATCCTGAATAAAAATTCTTTCCCAAGTATCCTTGGGAAGTTATTTTTCCTGACTGTATCTCACGTATATATGTATGCATCTGTCTATGTGTACAAGTCTTTAATAAAAATTTGGCTAGTGGTCAATTCAGTTACTGCTTTTTGTTTTAACACATATTTTTCAATACCCATCATTTCTGACACATGGATTGTTTAGAAGTAAGTGTTAAAGTTTATAAACATGTGGGTTTTCTTAAGTTATCTTTGTGGTTTCTAATTTCTAATTTATTAGCATTGTTGTCATTGAATATAGTCTGAATAATACCAATTCCTTAAAATTTGTAAACCCTTGCTTAATTACTTAAAATGTTTGTAATTTTTGTAAATGTTTCGTGAGAACTTAATGCAAATATATATTCCCTATTTGTTGGGTGAAGTGCTCTATATGTCCATTAGAAGAGGCTTGCTGTTTGTATTGTTCAAATCCTCTATGTTCTCACTGATTTCTTTTTTTATCTGCTTGATCTATCAATTATTGAGAGATGTGTATTAAAATTGCCCACTTTGATTATAGCTCTGTCTATCTCTCCCTGGAGTTTCATCAATTAAAAACTACGTAACTAGGTGCATCCAAGATGAAAATTGTTATGTCTTCCTGGTGAATTGAAACTTTATTATTTAGATACCTTCTTCATCTCAAGTAAAACCTTTTGCCTTAAGCCTGTTTTATCTAACAATAATACACATAGGTATGCCAATTTTCTCTCGGTGACTGTTTGCCTGCGGAGTTTTTTCTCTCATGCCTTTACTTTCAACCTTTCTCTGTTCTTATAATTTAGGTGTGTTTCAGATGAAGAGCCATTGGGTGGATTTTTTTTTTAATTCTGTGTGGCAAGCTTTGTCTTATAATCAAAGAGTTCAATTTATGAAAGTTTATGGTGATCACTGAAATATTTAGATTCATTTCTAGCATCTTAATTTGTACTTTCTATTTGTCCTTATTCTATTTTTTCTTCCCTTTGATTGCATTTTAGCTTATTTTCATTTCATTTTTCCCCTCTACTAGTTTGGAATTTCTACATTCTGTTCTATTCTTTTAGAGCTTACTCCGAACATATTAATTAACATGGATTTTTAACATATAGTCTAAAATTAACTGATTCTTTATCTTTTTTTCTGAAGAATACGAGAATATTAGAACAGTAATTCCTCTCTCTCTCATATGCACTCACAGTGAGTTAGTGAATTATATGCAATTCTTATACAGAATTTAAGCTCTTTTTCTTTGATATTTCAGCTTCTCCAGTTAGACATCATTGTTATTACTTTATAAATGTTCGTTTACATTTATAGACATGCTTACCATTTATTTCCTTACCATTCCTTCTTGAGTCTCAAAACTTCCTTCTGGAACAACTTATTTTTATTTGAAGTGCATCCTTTAGAAATTCTTTTCATGAGAATCTGTGGGTAGTAAATCCCTTCAGTTTCAGTTTGTCAGAAAATGACTTTACTCACCTTCATTTTTGAAAGATAGTTTCACTGAGCATACAGTATGAGATTGCTGGTTATTTTCTCTTAGCTCTTTGAAGATTTTCCACTGCTTCTACTGATGCTATGGAAAGTCAATTGTACCCCCTTTGTAGGTAATCTATCTTTTCTCTTACTGCTTTTAAGATCTTTTCTTTGACTATTGTGTTCTGCCATTTCACAACATCAGGTGCATGTCAGGGAAACACAATGATGTACGTAAGCATGGGTTTTCTTTTCATTATTATGCTTGGGATTCTTTGAGTATACTGAATCTGGGATTGGTACCCTTTATTAATTATGAAATATTCTCAGCTTTTATACTTTCTAATATTGTTCCTCCTCCATTTTTTCAACTCACTTCTTCTGGGCCTCCAATTAGACATTCATCGGAACTTCTCTTTCTATTATCTACATCCCTTAACTTCTCTTTTATATTTGCCATCTTTATGTCTCCCTATGACAAATTCAAGAAAATGTATTTAGATCTATCTTCCAGCTTACTAAATCTCAACTCAACTATGTCAAATCTGCTATTTAACCAATACACGAGTTTTCCAATTTTCATCATATTTTTATTTCTAAAAATTCCGTTTGGTTCTTTTTCAAATCTGAGACTATATTGTCCTCTCATATATTTTCAGTAACCTCTCTTCTAATTTATTTAAACGTTGAGCATACTTCTTTTATATTCTATTACTGATAATTTTAACATATGTAGTCTTTGATGGTCTAATTCTATGGTTATTGGTTTCTGCTGACTCTCCTTCACATCTTGTTTCTGCCTATGATTTATACCTGTAAGTTCAAATTCCTGGGAACTTTATCCGTGGAATTCATTGAGACCTGAGTTTAAAGTGAGTCCCTCCAGAGATAATTTGCATTTGCTCCTGCCAAGTATGTGAGGATGTAACCAATCAGGACCACTTTAAGTTAAATTTTTAACTTGCGGTTTTGCAGGCCAAATAATAGCATAAATTTTAGCCCTAAACTCTTTCATGTATAAGCTTATGGCTTAGAAATTCCTAGGCAGAGTTTTTTCTTTTTCCTCCAACCTGGCCCGCCAACAGGGAAGGCAGGTCTTCTCCTAGTTTCACCTCCACCCTCAGTAAGTCGCCTTTCAGGGAATCTCAGCTTTCCAAGGGGAAATGTTCTCTGACCTTCCATCTGTTTAAACTCTATCTTATCTCTTCATTGGTAGGGATTTCTCTGAACATCTACTCTGCCCTATTGCCAGAATCTGAACCTTTTTATACTTTTCAGTATTTTCACATTTTCTACAAAGAACATGTTTTACTTTTATAATTTTAAAATCAGATATTTTTCCCAAAAGAGGTATATGCCATTTTGAATATGATGTATGAATGCTGAAGAAAATATATCCAAAAATATCAAAAGAAAATATATTCTAGGTGGGAGAATTATAGAGAGTTTTTTCTTCTACTTTTCTGTATTTTCCAAAATTTTTATAATAAACAAATATTTATTTTAGGTTAGAAAAAGGAAAAATACTTTTTTAAGAAAAAAAACAAGATTAAGAGACAGAACATGGTATCATATCAAGGAACCACCCATGTGCTCCTCTAGAAAATTATTAAACTATATTTTAGTTAGAAAAATCCATTTCTAACAAGATTAACTAAAAAGGCTGCTTCAACTTGACCTTACCTATGGTCTCAGCATATCTTCCCACTCGGTTCAGATCATCCTGAAAACAGAACAGTTCTTTCCTAATGCATTTATATTACTGACACATACTGAAACCAAGGCACATCTACGGCATGAGGAAGATGTCAGTGCAGATAAATAGGCTCAAACTTTAATTCTCTACAGAAATATTATGCTTATATCATAGGATAAGCATAGTCTCCTGCCCTTCTGATTCCACTGCTCAGGGAAATCCTAATAGTCAGACTAGCAAGGTTTCGAACTGGCAGGGATCACACTGAGCACCTGTCTTTTGTGTTCTTCTGGAATGCAAGTCTCAGGATTCAATTTACACAAAGGGAGAGTATGTGGAAATTAAACAATACACTCCTGAACATTGGCTGATCAAAGAAAAAAGTCAAAAGGGAAATAAAAAAAAATCTGGAGACAAACAAAAATGGAAACATAGCATAACAAAACTTATGGAATGCAGCAAAAGTAGTTCTAAGAGGGAAGTTTATAGCAATAAACACCCACATTAAGAAAAGAGAAAGATCTCAAATAAACAACCTAATATTACACCTCAAGGAACTAGAAAAAGTAGAACAAAATAAGCCTAATGTTAGCAGAGGGAAGAAAATAATAAAAATTAGGGTAGAAATAAGTGAAATAGAGAATAGGAGAACAATACAAAAGATTAACAAAACTAAGAGCTGGTTCCTTGAAAAGATAAACAAAATTGACAAACCATTAGCCAGACTAATCAAGAAAAAAAGAGAGAGAACTCAAATAAATAAAATTATAAGTACAAGAGAAGATATTACAAAGATAACACAGAAATACAAAGGATCGTAAGAGACTACTATGAAAATTAAACACCAACAAATTGGACAATCTAAAAGAAACAGATAAATTCCTAGAAACATACAACCTATCAACACTGAATCATAAAGAAATGGAAAATCTGAACAGACCTGATTCAGAAGGAGACTGAATCAGTAACCAAAAATCTCCCAACACAGAAAAGCTCAGGACCAGAGAGTTACATTAGTGAATTCTACCAAACATTTAAAGAAGAATTAACACCAATCCTTCTCAAACTCTTCCAAAAATTGAAGATGAGGGAACAATCCCAAACTCATCTTACAAAGCCAGCACTACCCTGATAATAAAGCCAGATAAGGAAACTACAAGAAAAGAAAACTAAAGGTCAATATCGCTGATGAACATAGATGCAAAAATTCTCAACAAAATACTAGCAAACCAAATTCAGCAGTCATTAAAAAGGTCATGCACCATGATCAAATGGGATTCATCCCTGAGATGCAAGGACAGTTCAACATATCCAAATCAATAAATGTGATATACTACATTATAGAATGAAAAATAAGTCTTATGATCATCTCAATAGATGCAGAAAAAGAATTTGGCACAATTTAACATCCATTCATGACAAAAAAAAAAAAAAAAACCTCTCAACAAATTGGGTATAGAAGGAACATACCTCAACATAACAAAGGCCATATAAAACAAGCCCACAACTAACATCATATTCAATGGTGAAAAACTGAACGTTTTTCTGCTAAGATCAGGAACAAGACGTAGGTGCCTACTCTCACCATTCCTATTCAACATAGTACTGGAATCCTAGCCAGAGCAATCAGGCAGGAAAAAGAAATAAAAGACATCCAAATTGGAAAGAAAGAAGTAAAATCGTCACTATTTGCAGATGATATGATATTATACATAGAAAACACTGAAGACTCCACCAAAAAACTGTTAGAAATAATAAATGAATTCAGTAAAGTTATAGGATACAAAATCAACATGCAAAAATCTGTTGTGTTTCCATTCACTAACAACAAACTATCTGAAAAAGAAATAAAGAAAACAATTCCATCCACAATAGCATCAAAAACAGTAAAATACTTAGAAATAAATTTAACCAAGGGAAGATCTATATACTGAAAACTATAAGACATTGATGAGGGGGCCAGCCCCATGGTGTAGCGGTTAAGTGTGTGCGCTCCGCTGTTGGCGGTCTGGGTTCAGATCCCGGGCACACACCGATGCACCACTTGTCAGGCCATGCTGTGGCAGTATCCCATATAAAGTAGAGGAAGAAGGGCATGGATGTTAGCTCAGGGCCAGTCTTCCTCAGCAAAAAAAAAAAAAAAAGAGGAAGATTAGCATGGATGTTAGCTCAGAGCTGATCTTCCTCACCGAAAAAAAAAAAAAGACCTCAATGAAAGAAACTGAACAAGATACAAATAAATGGAAAGCTATCCCATGATCACGTATCAGAAGAATTAATATTGTTAAAATGTCCATATTACCCAATCTATTGGGTCATCTATTGATTCAATGCAATCCCTATCAAAATTCCAATGACATTTTTTACACAAATCGAAAAAATAGTCCTGAAATTTGTATGTAACCACAAAGACCCAAAATAGCCAAAGCAGTCTTGAGAAAGAAGAACAAAGCTGGAGGCTTGAAGTCACACTTCCTGACTTCAAACTATACTATAAAGCTATAGTAATCAAAACAGTATATACTGGCATAAAAACAGACACATAGACAAATGAAACAAGAGCCCAGAAGTAAACCCACGCATACATGATCCACTAATATTTGACAAGAGAGCCAAGAATATTCAATGAGGAAATGATAATCTCTTCAATAAATAATGTTGGGAAAACTAGATATCCATATGCAAAAGAATGAAACTAGACCCCTATCTTACAGCACTCACAAAAATTTAACTTGAAATGGATTAAAGACTGAAATGTAAGACCTGAAACCATAAAATTCCTAGAAGAAAATATAGGTGGTAAACTTCTTGACATTGGTCTTGGCAGTGATTTTTTGGATATGACACCAAAAGCACAAGCAGTAAAAGCAAAAGTAAACAAGTGGGACTACATCAAATTAAAAACTTCTGCACAGCAAAAGAAATGACCGACAAAATGAAAGGGCAACCTATAGTACGGGAGAAAATATTTGCAAACCACATATCTGATTAGGTATTAATATCCAAAATTTATAAGGAACTCAATAGCAAAAAAACAACTAATATAATTAAAAAATGGACAAAGGATCTGAACAGACATTTTTTCAAACAAGATATTCAAATGGCCAACAAGAACATGAAAATGTGCTCAACATCACTAAGCATCAAGGAAAATCAAAACCACAATGAGATATCACACCTGTTAGAATGGCTATTATCAAAAAGACAAGAGATAACAAGTGCTGGTGAATAGGAAACCCTTGTGCACTTTTGGTGGGAATGTAAATTGGTACAGCTGTTATGGAAAACAGTATGGAGGTTTCTCAAAAAATTAAAAATAGAACTAACATGTGATCCAGCAATCCCACTTCTGGGTATGTATTCAGAGGAAATGAAATCTCTATCTCCAAGAGATAGCTGCACTCCTGTGTTCACTGCAGCACTACTTACAATAGTTAAGACATGAAAACCACCTAAATGTCCATCAATGAATGAATGGATAAAGAAAATGTGATATATGTATATGTACGTCTACACACACACACACACACACAATGGAATATTATTTAGGCATAAAAAGAAGGGAATCCTACCTTTTGCAACAATGTGAAGGGATCTTAAGGGCATTATGCTAAATGAAATAAGTTAGAGAAAGGAAAATACCACATGATTTCACCTATATGTGGAATCTTTAAAAAAAGCAAACCTATAGAAACAGAGAGTAGATTGGTGGTTGCCAGGGGTGGGGGGTGGGGGGTTGGGGAATGAGTGAAGGTAGCCAAAGGGTACAAATTTCCAGTTATAAGATGAATAAGTTCTGGGGATCTAATGTACAGCATGGTGACTATAGTTAAAAATACTGTATTGTATACTTGAAAGTTATCAAGAGAGTAGATCTTAAATGTTCTCACCACACACACACACAAAATGATACCTGCACGAAGTGATGGATGTGTTAATAACCTTATTGTGGTAATCGTTTTGCAGTATATACATATATCATCTGTTGTAAATCTTAAACTTACACAATGTTATGACAATTGTATCTCAGTAAAAAATGGGGAAAAAAGTTCTTTCCATGCTGCTCAATATTGACTTAGGGCTGGCTGTAGCTTTATTATTTTTCCTGAACCATTCTACCTTACAGTTATATATTTTTGGGCCTTGAAGGGTCTGATTCGTATATATTTACCTGCTATCTGTCTTTCTGTTTCTGCTTACCTGCCTCCCTCCTTACTCTCTTCCTACTATCACCTGATGTTGGCTGGTTCCCTTTGGGTCCCCCGCTGGCTCAGCACTGAGAATCCTCATCTTCATCTTACATCCCAGGGCCTAACCCAGTGGCTGAGCTGTAGAAGGCCTCAATAAATGTCTGGTCAAGGTAGAATGGGAATCCCACGGTTATAGGAATGATGGACTTCGGTGATACAACTGGAAGATTGCTTTCCCCCAACACACATACAAATAAATCCCCAGAACAGAAACATGCTTTTTTTTAATGGCCTATTGTTTGAGATATTTATTAAAAATAAAATGCAAGAAGACCAGTAGCCCTGACAGAAGCAACTAATCAACTTGTTTTCACTCATGGCTGCCTTACCTCTGATGAGTTAAACTAATTAGACAGACAACTAGGAGAGACCTATGAGGCTGGATTCAGTTCACTACAGCCCAAACAAATGCTTGAGAGCGTGGTGTGCTGGGCACCAGCAGAAAGTAGGAATAGGCCAGCAAAAGTCTAAAGGCAGGTCCAGGTGGAGTAACAGGCAGGAGGGAGCAGTCTTAATGCGGGGGGTGAGGTCTGCCTAGAAGGTTGTTTGAGGTTCAAAAGACACAAAATATGTAAAAGTCTTGGTGAACTAAAAAGCCCTAAGCAAATCTCAGGAGTGGTTATTATTATTGTAGAAAGAAAACATTTGTGAACTGCTGGAAAGACTCTCACTCTATTCAGGATTCAGCAGGGGCTGACCCCATTTAGCTATGGGTAGAAGGAAAGCAAGGACCCCAGCGTGTCTTTGAGAGGCTTCAGGCTTTGTGCTTGTCTAAGCTGCCACCCTCCTGATTGGCAATGGACAGAAATAGGCTTCTTGTGTAACGCACATCATGGGAGCGATTACAACAAATCTCATAAGTGCTCTTGGGGGATCTTGAGTCAATTGGGTTGTGCTTTCTTCGTCCCGGTTAGTTTCCTCTCAGAAACCTGAGCACCAAGCAGGTGAATTCCCAGCGATCCACCCCCCACCTCCCCCTTCTTTTTAAAAACCTCTTAAAGAGTAATATGCCAGCAATCAGCCCTTCAGGGCCCAAGGAGAGCTCTGCTTCCAAATGCTTAACCAGCACCGCAGGGGGAGGAGGGAACAGAAGGCACAAAACCTGCACCCCCAAGCAGATCTGCTCTGGGAATTCTCCTCTCAGCTTCAAGGCTCCCTCCCTCACAAGTCTTAGCTAATTTTTTTTAGGATAAAGACAAAACAAACAGATGATTCCTTAATATCCAATGCTTTATTAGTTCGACATGAATATAAGAGTTTAGCATAGATTGAGGGAATTAAACAAAGAGGCTTGCATTTGTAGTCACCCATTCAATGAATCTCAATTTGAGTTCAAAAACCATGGTGGAGAAGGACCACGAGAGCAAACAGAACAAGAGGTCCAACCTTCCAAATAATCGGTCTTTGCCCAGAGATATACTCAGGGTGTTCCAAACAGGAATTGTAAATATTGGATACTGACAAAGTTGTGAAGGTCCTTTCCCTTTGTCTATAAAACTAGCATCCACATTGCCATAACCTCTTCCCAAAAGACCAGTACGCACCACACATATTTTAGTGGAAGAAAGGGCCACCCCATAAGAAGAGGTTAAAAAGATGTGTGTGGGAATAAAAGATAACAGAGAGTTAGGCAAGGATGAGAGCTTCCTCACAGCCAAGGCCCCTTCCTCACACCGTATATCCTCCTATAGACTTGTCCTTCAGCTGTTTCCCTCTATCACTGATGTTGTGGTCATTCGACCAAAGAAAAGCCCAAGCACCTTTGTTTGGCTTTCAAGTGCCTCCTTGATCAGATCCTGCACTTACTTCTCTAGCCTTCTCTCACATGGACTCTGGAACCAGACTGCCTGGTGCTGAATCCTGCCTCTGCCACTTACTAGTGGGTGACGTTGGGCAAGTCACCGGGTCTCTCTGTGCCTCAGGGTAATATAATTTCACAAGTGCTGTCTTGACCCAGTTTTGAGATCATAGCTAAAAACCTCTCAGTTCCCCCTTGTAGATGGTTTGCTAAACCCACACTCTGTTTCACTTATGGAGCTCTAACACTCCAACTGCCAGAGGCCCAGATGCCACACATCAAAGAATGGCCCCTTCTTCCTCGCACTTGCAGAATCATTAAAAATACCCAATCCACAAGAAGTCTGTGAAACCTAGCTAACCCTACCCGGCTTGTCATACATAAGCCCCTCGTACAGTTCCAGCTTGCTGTTACCCCTTCCCCTGCTGCAACACCCCGTGTGGCCCTGTGTGGCAGCCTTTTCTCTTTGGGAGCTATAAGTAACAAAGAGGTCTGCCTTTCATCTATCCAGGGATCATTGTCTTGTGTCCTGCCATTATCAGAACCTGACAAATGTTAGGTTAAACATTTATTAATAAACCCTCAGTTTCCTCATCTATAAAATGAGTATAATTGGTTATAGTGGTTATAACTACTTCGTAGTAATGTTATGATAATTAAAGACGTTATTATTTATAAAGCCCTTAGAAGCTATGCCAGCGTTTGTTAAATCAAGAAAAGAAAAGAAGTCATCAAATCTATCTACTGGAGGCTGCCTGGACTTGGTATGCATAGCCCATCTCTGTGACTTGACTCACAACTGCTGCTTGCTCCAAGATGACTGTTTTTCCCATCCATGCTTTTTTCTCTCTAAATCCTTCCCATTCTTAAGTCCCAGTTTAAATGCCATATCTTTCTGTCAATTGGGTTGTGTTTCTCTTGCTCTGACTAGTTTCCTCTCAGAAACCTGAGCACCAAGTAGGTGAGTCTCCAGCAATCCACCCCCAAGCTTCCTTTTCAAGACATCTTAAGAAGCAACTGTGCCAACAATGATGAACCTTGATTCCCACAACCGACGTAACCAGTCCTCCATTTAACTCTCATAGCACCTGCTTCTTGGTGGCATAAAATCACAGACCTTGAGGCTGAAAGAAAGCCTAAAGGACAGCACCTTCCAGTAGAAGCTCTGTCTACAACATTGCCAGCACATGGCCTCCCAGCTTCTGCTCAAGAACTTCTTCAGGCATTCAATTCTGGCTTCTCGTAGCTCTGACCATGGAGGAAAGCTGACTCTCCAGAACATCACCCAATGCCCTCTGAAACTTCAATAGGTCTAATGCTTCTCTCTTCACTTTATCCAAATCCTAGTTCTATCTTCCCTCAACAAAGTTCTAGAGTAGAGGTTGCAAAATGGCAGCTTAGAGTGCCGAATCTGTTTTGTTTACCCTATGTAGTGATTTTCTTCCACAGCGTTTTTTAATTTGTAAAATTAATTGCCAATATTAAAAAATTGAGACGTTTCATGTAAATTTCTAGATTTCTAGCTCCTCTTAAAAAATTGAAGGATCTGGTTATGTTGAACCTGCAATTCCAGGAGGCAATAATCGGCTGGAGCTGAATAGGCTGCCTCTAAGAAGGCCATGCGCCCTCTGCAGTTCTCACACAGCCCTATTGTTTCCCTCCCAGGGCACTTGAGAGTGGTTTTGTCACCCGATTGTTTCCCATGGTCATTTGCATTTGAAACTCTTGACCTTGAGAGTCTGGTTAGCAAACACCACATCCACTTCCACACTCAAATCCGAAACATAACTCTGGGAATACATGTGAGGGCAGTATGTTTCTTCTTCCTTTTTTGCTAAAAATTTTCCATTCAAAATGTAGAAAACCACAAGGACACTGTAGAAATTCTTAATTTCTAGGAACTGGAGACAATGTTGATGGAGCCATAAACAAGGACATAGGAATACCCAAGTCCTGCCCAGGCAATCATCCTAGACCCTTCCTCCTGCCTGTCCAGCTCCTCCCGAGGGAGCTCTGCACAGTCATGCAGTGTTAAGTGGAAAAATATGACAATGGGATTAGAGATGTAGGTTGGATGGGACTTGTAATAAAAATCTCATCCTCATGTTGTTTTCTATCTGGGTTACAATTAAACAAATATAATGAATTTTCTGCTTTAGCCAGAAACTCTTGCAGATTTAGCTTTCTGGAACAGACTCTAATTGCATTACAAAGAAAGATGGGGATGCAATTTAGAGAAGGAAAGAAAAAGGATTTGAACTCAAGGGGAAAAAAATAAACTACTCACAGACTTAAAGTGGGGATTGCGGGAAGCCAGTGACTCCACAAGGCTGCCTCCATTTGAAAAGTGCCCCTCACGGGGAACCCCAGGGTTCCAGAAGAAACATTTGGGAAATGCTGCACTAGCAGTTATAGCAGCAACGGCAGCAGTTGTGCTGAGCGAGGCCACAGCATCCTGATAAGAATTTAAGGCAGAGCACAGCAGTTGAGAGCATAACCTCCAAAGTCAGATAAGGCACAAAAGAATAACCCTCCTGATCAGACACAACACCTCACATATTCCATTGCTACAAATCCCACCTACACACATGGATGCAAATCCTGATGCCCTGACATACTCACTTTGAGAACTTGAGCAAATAACTTCTCTGAGACTTGGTTTCTTCATCTATAATAATATTACCTACCTGATAGGGCAGTTGTGAAGGTCAAATCGGAAAGTCCTTAAACACTCTATCTAGCCATCAGCACTCAATGAATCTTGGCTAGACATTATAATTATTATTGCCAGTGTTATCAGGAACTGCGGCACTGTTTTGGTCAAAGAGAATAACTCTTTGCTTACCTTGCAGTTTAACGCCATATTTTCATCTCTTCTCTCCTCCAACAAGTCCACAAACATAGCATCAGCGTCTCCCTTTCTTTTGTTCACTGACCTTTCCCTAAACTGGCCTACAACGTGGAAGTATCTACTCTTGATGGTCTAAGATCTTTATTTCAGCCATGTGTCCCCTGAGAGACGAGCTTCTGCTTTTTAAATTTTTTTGGAAAATAAAAGGTGAGAGATAAAGCCCCTAATGCTTGGGTGACCAGAGGGATGGGAAGGAGCAGCCCTAAAGTGGGTAGAGGACACTGACTCCAAGGTTGATCTCCACCGCATCCACCTGTGTAAACATGTTTTCCAATGTGGTTTGAGAATGTTCCTATAATAAACGCCTTTGCTTTGTCAAGGGGAAAAAAAGGGGTCTTTTGAAGCTTCTTTTCTGAAGTTGCTTAAGCTCTTTGAATCTATCACTCCAAGGACTCATGAGAAACAGTATGGGACGTTCTAGTCTGGCTTAATAATAAAGAACTTTTTTGAGGCCAGCTACAAAGAAAGCACTGCTACTCCTAATGTCATACTTGCACTGCATTTTCAGCTCCTGTCCTGTTAAACATACTTTATGAGCACCGGTCTTAAAAGAATATCCGTGCTCTTCGGTGGGGTTCTGTTGGTAGAGTATGGAAACCTCTAAGATATTATTGAGTCACATATTCGGAGCTGGAAACGATCCTGGAGACTGCAGATTAATAATTTTAAAAAGTAACATCCAGGGCCTGGCCCGGTGGCGTAGTGGTTAATCTCGCACACTCCTCTTCCGTGGCCCGGGGTTTGCAGGTTCAGATCGCCGGTGTGGACCTACACACCGCTTAACAAGCCATGCTGTGGCGGCGTCCCATATAAAGTAGAGGAAGATGGGCACGGATGTTAGCCCAGGGCCAGTCTTCCTCAGCAAAAAGATGAGGATTGGCAACGGATGTTAGCTCAGGGCTAATCTTCCTCAGGAAAAAAAAAAAAATCAAAGTAACGTCCATAGAGATCATGGAAAGTAAGATCCACACATCCTATCAGTGGCAAAGCCAAGACTATAACCAAACTCCTCATTTTGGGTTCAGGGCTCTTTCCATTATCTAGACTTAGATAGAGACTGGTCAGGATTTCCTATTCTCACCAAACACTCAGTTACTCCCAGTTTGCTCATGGGTGCCTTGGAGGCAACCTTGGCCGTAACCATCTGCCATAGCTCTGTTCTGGTAAGAGGAGCCCAGTGACTTCTCCAGTCAGCAACTCCTCTTTTCCTTTTTTTTTTTTTTTTTTTTGGTGAGGAAGATTAGCCCTGAGCTAACGTCTGTTGCCAATCCTCCTCTTTTTGGTGAGGAAGATTGGCCCTGGGCTAACATTCATGATCTTTTTCCTCTACTTTATACGCGGGATGTCTGCCACAGCGTGGCTTGATAAGTAGTGCGTAGGTCTACACCTGGGATTCAAACCTGCAAACCCCCAGCTGCCAAAGCGGAGCACACAAACTTAACCACTACGCCACTGGGCCGGCCCTCGTCTTCTCCTTTTGTTACAGTGGAACTGACATTTTCCAGCCGCACGTTATTCGTCAAAATGTAAGTGGACAATTTGCATTGTGACCCCCACAGGAAAGTTAAAAGCCCTGAGGTACATTTTCCCTGGTCTCTTCAGGGTGCTAATCAGCAGACAGCCTTTAAACTGCAGCCCGTTGGATCCCTGCAGGCCTCTGCCACCAGCTGTGGCTATAGATGTTTTGAAGTAAAGATAGCTACCTGGTTTTGTGTCTAAAAAGCAGGAATTCCCAGAAATGGCGAGTCTGTTTCCTGAGGAGACTGTCCCCCCAGTTGCATTCTGAGAGGAAAGGAAGAGGCCATTTCACAGACAGCAAGAAGGGGGAAGCCAAAAAAGAAGGGGCTAAAAAAACCCTTAGAAATTGATACTAAGCCAAGAAAAGGCACAAGAGAAAAAGAGGAAGAAAATGGCCATATAAAAACAGGAGGAAATGAGAAAGCTGAAAAGTAGAACTTGGAGCCTAAGAGGCTCAAACAGCAGAAAGAGCATGAAGGACACAGTTGCTCTGAAAGACGATGGCTGTTCCCCAGAAGAAACATTGGTAACATCATGGGTCTGAAGTACAGCAGACTAGGCCACCCCAAAATGTGCCACTGTGGCATGAGGATTACTTGGAGCTAAAGACAACTGAGAAGAAGCAGACACAGGAAAACCTCTCTGCTCTCCCCTTATTTGCCTGAAAGTAGGACGTGAATTTGTAAACATGCTCCCCTCCCCTCTCTACCAGGAAGGATGGAAGTTAATCACCAGAGGCAACTCTAGACCCTTATCAGCCCAGAGATGACACCAGAGGAATCTACATAACAAACTTAACTCATTAGTCCTTATCTCCCAATAATTCCCCCATATAGTTACCTTCCCACAATTGGCCACCCTTGAACTCAAAGTCCTTTTCCTTTGTCTTGTCACTTCTTGAAAAATGTATTGTTCTTTTGCCCAAGTTCTAACCACTCCTTTGAGTTATTCATTGCTAAGTGTTCCTATATGTACTTGATTAGTGTAGATGCTAATAAACTTCTGTTTCTTCTTGTTAATCTGTCTTTCGTCAATCTAATTTACAAGGCCCCAGACAATGAACCTAAAATGTTGCTAGAGGGTTTGTGTCCCCACAAAATTCATATATTGAAACCTAACCCCCAATGTGATGGTATTAGGGGGTGGGGCCTTTGGAAGATAATTAGGATATGAGGGTAGAGCCTTCATGAATGGGATTAGTGCCCTTATAAAAGTGACCTAGAGAGATCCCTCCCCCTTCTGCCATGTGAGGACATAAGAAAAAGATGGCCATTCCCAGACACTGAACTTGCTGGCAACTTGATCTTGGACTTCCCAACCCCCAGAACTGTGAGATAAACTTCTGTTGTTTATAGTCTGCCCATTCTGTGGTATTCTGTTATAGAACTCAAATGGACTGAGACAGATAGGTAGAGAGAAAAAGAATTTTTCTTTCCCTATAGGTCACATCAGCCAGGGATGACGGTCCAGCCTTCAAGGCAGAAAGGACTTGCACATCTAGACTTCCATTGTTTGACAGTTCTTACCACTTCCCCACATGAGGTGGGATGGATTGGTACAAGACATATGGGATTGGTTCTAGATACTCAATAAATCCTAGTTAAAATCCCATACAAATGTCAAATGTCATTTGAGAGGTTTTTGGGGGGACACTAGGTTAATGCTACTGAAACAAGTTCCAAAGGAGGAGCTAACTATCTGTACCCCTGACTCATTTGTAGAAAGCAGAGGCAAGGATTACAGAATAGAAATTTGGGTGTAGAAGGTTGCAGTGACATACATCAATGAGATTGAGTTCTTATGATCCCAAAGTGGAGGGCAAAGAACTCCAGATGACAGGTAAGGCTTTCCAGAGCACTGCCTAGGAACACACGGCTCACACATCCAGGTCTGTTTCCCTACCAAAAAGAATAGAAAATCTAAGAGAAAAAGCACAAAAGAATAACCCTCCTGGATCAAACACAACACTTCAAATATTCCATTGCTACAAGCTCCATCTACATCACAAAAGCCTCTAGCCGTCAGATTTTCAGATTCAATTTTCACTCCTGAAAAAAAAAAGAATTGTGAAAATTGACATAAGTGGAGCCATTTTAAAATAGAGCCAGAGCAGCCATTCTGAGGGAACTGCCTTGTTCATCTTGTTCCTTAAAACTTGGACTGAACCAAACCTTTGGACTGGGCCAAAATGGCAATTGTTTTACAAGAAATTGTTTGAGAAGTCAGCAGAAGAATGGACATCCTGATCATAAAGACTGAGGATTGCTGCCTTTTTGAAGATAGACTCAATAGCCAATTATTGTATAACCAAGAGTAGCTTAGTTAACACCAATAGAATTTCCTCTTTCAACTCGTACAAGTATCCCCTTCCTTTGCTCATAAAAACACCTTGCTTTCACCCTGTAACCAGGACACTGTTTGGGTTTCTACCTGAATCTGTGCTCCCAAATTGCAATTCTTTGATCCCAAATAAACACTTCTTAAACTGGTTTCTGTTTTTGAAGGTTGGCAGAATGAAAGAAAAAAATTCCTTCCATGTATCGACACAACTTCTTGGACCTTTCTTTCCAAACAACTCTGCATGCCTGAGGAATTTTCTGAACTTGGAATTTTGATTCATAATCCTCCCAGTTGCAGGTTAGGTTTTTATATTTAAGCTCAATATTTTGCAGTCTTACTACTACTCTTGTAATTAGCTGCATGCCTAATCTAAATGTCCTTAAAATCCTAAATAAAAATTTATCTATAGTATTAAGTGAAGAAACTCATTCGAAACTATTAATAAAGGATTAGGTACTATAGCAGAGGAAGACAAATCTTCTACCCTTTGGGTCCTTCTGGCTGGGCTATGAATTAAATTGACATGAGACAGAATAACGTTACTGCCCAACGTGGGGCCTTCTGCTCGCTGCAAGACATGCCAATAGTCAAGAGGCAAAGTGGTAGGAGAAAAAGGACTTTATTATTACAGCTTGCTAGCAAGAGGGAAGATGGCCGACTCATGTCCAAAAGAACCATCTTAAGGGGGCATGAAATCTTACAGCAGTTATATAGGCCATTGGGTTATTGGGGATGGGGTTAGGAATGTTGACCTTCTGGTGTTACAGACAGGAGTGCCACACCAGATCTTTCAGTTTTCACTGACGATGACTATCAGCATAGACTCACTGTTCGGGGGTCATCACATTCCTAAGGAACTCAAAAAAGCAATTATCATCATATTGCAGCTGGGAGGTACATGCACCAGCAGGGGTCATAAAATCTACAGAGCAGTTAGATCTCCTGGAGGGTGCATATCCAGCTGGGTTAGTTTGTCAGAGGTCACTCAAAGTTACAATAGAGATTTTCTTTTCTACAATATGGCTTCCCTTATGTCAACCTTGTCTTGAGCTGGTATCAATAACAGGAGAAAATCAAACAAAGTTTTATAACATGTATATGTGAGAGAGACCCAGGAAACCTGAGTAACTTGCCAAAATGGCAGAGTCTTTCATCTTATAAATACCATATTCAGCTAAAGACAAAGGAGGATGTTGGTGGTGGGGGGAGTCAGCTATGGGAGATTACCAGAAAAGCACAGTAAACAAGAGTAAGGTTATTATGAGATTTAAGGCCTCGCCTTCCACATTAATAAGAGCTTCTAGAGATAAGGTCATCCCCTCCTTCTTCCTGGTACAGAGAGGGAGATACCTTTACAGATGATTTCCCTTACAAATGTAAACGTCTCTTACAAAGGGTAAATTCTACTTTTCAGAGATTCTCCCATGTCTGCAGTTTTTAAAAGTAACCAGCCCAAAATAATCCTCATGCCAAAGAGACACATTTTGGGATGGCCAATTCTGAGCCCCCACAGTACTATGGCAGATATGGATTGGCCAAAATCACTGCCTAAAAATCACTGGGTGCCCCCTTTTCCCTTGTTTTCCTCTGCTATATGTAGAGTGCAAAAAGCCAGAATACTCACCTTCTCAGTCTCCCTTACAGCTCAGGGTAGCCATGTGATCCCTGAGGAGGTTTTCCCTTCCCAAATATAAAGAGAAAAATCTCAAAAGGATTTGGGCTCTTCCCCTTCTTCCCACCTGGAATTCAGAAAGAGCTGCCTGGAGGCCTAGCAGCCATCTTGCAACCATGAGGATGAAACTAAGGACGGAAAGCAGGAGCTAGAAGGAGACTGGGTCTAATGCACACCTAGACCACTGCACCAGCCTAGGTCTGCTTATCTCCAGGCTTCTTGCTATACGAGAAGAACAACCTCTTACTGGTTTAAGCCACTGTAGGGTAAAGGGAAAAAATTTAAAAGACTTTAAAATGGACCAATTGTCTTCGATGGAAAATTAGGCATTGTCTAGTGCACTCCTCCAGGTTATCTGATTCTATGGTGTCTCTGCATGTTTCAGTGTTGTTGAGCTATTTTACAACTCTGTAAATTATATGGAACTGCCAGCAATGCAAATTATTCTTGTCCATAAACATGCAAATGAATTTTGTCTGGCAGAGGTACAATTGATCTCTCATAGTTTTGCTCTACTAAGCAAATTCATTTTAGTACTCCTGATTGCTTATATATGTCTCTGCTCTTAGGATTTTCCTTTGAATTAGTTGTAATATCATACTGGTTCACTCTTTAATTAATGAGTGAAGTAAAATCTTTGGCATATGTTCATTCTACATTTGTATGAAATTTTTTAAGAAGATATGTCCTTAACAAGGGTTTTCTATTACTTGCAGCCCTATTAAAGTGATCTTCACTTATGCATATACCTACATGACTAGATCCAAGTAAACTGGTACCTAGGCGAGAGTTGAAGCCACCACTACCACCGCCACCCCAGAAAGCACATCCAGATGACTCTGATCAGACCAGTATCATCTGGACTCACCACACACGGCCATCTTCCTATTCATCTTCCCCCATGGCTGAGAATGAGCAGAGGCAGTTGCTCAAAAAGAGTTGACTTTCCTTACAAATTCCTGAGATATTTTGGTAGGAGGGGTAATGGGCTATAAGGGAGTCTGGAAGAGCCTGTGTGGCTTTTACTTCTTGTAGGCGCTGACAATTGAAGGTTTCATTCAGAGGCGAGCTTGTGCATGCGGAAAGAAAGGAAGCATTACTCCTGCTTCAGCCACTCTATTTCTCTCCCCACAGCAAGACTTCACAAAGGAGAAGAAAGGTTCATCAGGGTTCAGGCTCTTTGGTCTCTGACACAGGAAAAAAAGTTGAAGTACCCTTCACCTTCCCCTCTGTGTTATTTGTCTGGTCCTCTGTGGCCCTAGAATATGTCATAGCTTTTCATGACGGAAATTCCTTGTGGGCTGGGGCATGTCTCTGTGATGGATCTCATAAAGCATCCAGCACACTGAGGGCATTTCACTTGAATTAAAGAGCATACTGGTAACTGGAATAAGAAATTAGCATTTTTTTTCTCCTAGGGATTTCTCTGCAGCAGTCCCTGAAGATGGCCTCAGTTATATCCTAATAAGCATTAGGACATTTTGCATGAGACTGTTAGACCATGTCATATTCCATCTGACCCCCATCCCCAACTGAACTTCAGGAGACTCTGTAGGAAACTGAACCATTGTCTGTGTTTGAAGATGTACTCTCCTGTGTATAACATGTTAAAGGTTGATGGCAGCCCAGAAAGCACTGTCTAGAGACTTGGGTAAACAAGAGACCAGAGTTTGAAAGGGAATATCTTAACATTTGAAGACAATATTTTTAACAAAGATGCTATTTAAGCCTAGGCATACTTGACCAAAAGGACAATGAAAAAAATCCCTGAGGAGAAAGAATGCTTAAAAACTGTTCTCCCCAAAGATGTGGATTCTAAAATAACCCTCTACTGGCTGGGTCTGAAGTAGTTTTCTTGAAAGTAAATTAGGCTTTTAAGATGCTAGTGTTTGAGTGATGGTAAGTGGTGCAGGACAGGGCTTTGGAGTCACAGATCTAGGTTGCTGTCACATTAAATTAGATACATAGAGAGCTTGACAGGATGCCTGGCACGTAGCACCAGTAAATGATCATCATAGATGAGGCCAGCAGAAGTGTATCTGGCTTATATGACCTCACCTTTGAGGGTTTGTGGCCTGGACTTAGCCAGGGGGGTTAATTAGATGAAAGACAAACTTTTAAAGAGAGGCTGGTAAGACAAAAGGCACCGGAATCAATTTGAGAGAAATAAACTGAGGGCAAGGACTTTGTCTTATTTTCCCGGTGTCTCCAGTGCCCAGACAGGGCCCACATGTAGAAGACATTCAGTAGATGTTTGCTGAATCCATGAAACGTCAAACAGCAGGAAGTCCACTTTCTTCCTCAGTACTTCTGAGCACTCCGAGTGCTTCCGTTTTCATGGTGGTCGTCACTTCCTCCCTCTGAGCTCCAACTCTACTTGGGTCACATCCCCTGCTTTGAATTTTGGTCACCAAGTATGGACACATGGACACTTGCCCCTTTCTTTTTCAGTCCCCCTAATGTAACCACAAGCCCACTAGAGCCAGTTCAAACACACCTCATCTCTTACCAACAGAGTGATTAAGAACTGTCTTTCAGAAAATCTGCAAAGTCATGTAGCCAGAGCATGTGCAGAAGAAGAAATCTTGACCTGAAATGACCACAGAACCAAAGATTCTCCTCCCCATGAAACCAAATGACCAGAACATGACTGGAACTTGCAAGTCGGCCTCTCATCAGAAGCAAGGGTTGTGGTGTTAAAAATTCCTTCCCCACCTCACCATAAATGTTTAGAATCTTACCATAAATGTTCAGAATCTTACCATAAATGCTTGAAGCCCACCAATCAAGACCTGTCCTGCCAGCATTTCCATGCGTCACCCTGTTCTCCCTAATCTCTTAAATTTTGCCCCAAATCCTAAATCAGGGAGACAGATCTGAGGGCACATGCCCCCTGCCTCCTTGCAGATCTATCATCTCAACATAAAGCTGCTCCTCTTTTCCCAAAAACTGATGCCCTAATAATTGGCTTTTTTAATGCACCATTAAATGGGGGCAAGAGAACCCCAATTTTGTGCAGTAACGCTCATATCTCTAGTACAAGGCTAGTGTGAAACCCATCTTTTTTCAACAGCATGTGAGGGTTATAGCACTGTTCAGGAAAACACCGCCTTGGAAGTCTGACGGACATTACTTCTCCTCGAGCCTCTGGACCACTCCTGCCACAGGAGCCCCGTGTGAGACCTGCTCTCTCTAGAGCTCTGACGTCCCGTCCCGTCGGGTGCTTGTGGCTGGTCCTCCCATCTCCTCTCCCTGGAGAGACTCCCAGCCTTGGCTCCCTCATTGACAGGTCGGGGGCAGCAGAAGTGGGTGAGGGGCCTCAATAATTCTGCTTGGACAGAGCAGGTAGAATCCTTTTGCCATAATTTCTCTTCTCAAACTGCACCAAAACCTTGTCTTTCAGAACCAAAAAGACCATTAACTTGTTTCTTAAAATAATCATCTCTTCTTTATCTCTCCTAACACACCCCTCTTATCCCCACCCCCAAATTCAGAGGCAAACACTTTCACTGTCTTTTTTCCTGGTGTTTACTTCCATATTTTTAACGTGATGCTTACACTACTCTTTCTTGATTTACCAGTTATAGCCATTGTTAATTGACTCTGTACCAGTCAGACTTCATAAACCTACACCAGACAACCCAACAGAGGAAAGTTTAATATAGGATGTTAGTTAGACAGTGGTGGAATTGCTGACAGAGCAAACAGAGATCGGTAACTCTGGATTCTGCCTCCCCCAGAGCTGGAGGGACGATGGGAAGGAGGTGCTCCTTGGGGGCTCGACAGGAGGGGAACTGCTGCGGCCACCTGGCAGATTATGCAAATACTATTCACTGTTGAGTCAGTACTGTAATTACATTTTCTTTCTCACACAATTTTTTTTGTTTTTCCTGAAATAATTGCATTTTTTACTGTATACCAGTGCCAGTGTTTGCAAACACTCGGCAGTCTGAAACCTCTCTCAGAGCTCTCCTCCGCTTGGTGCAACACACGGATGAAGGGGTTCAGAACATGCCACTTAAAAATATGCTCTTTGGCATGTTGATTATTTTGAGCTGAATGTACTTGAGAAACAGCAGATGCAGGAAGGGCTCTCTCAGCTCCTCTTTTCTACCTAAAAGCAGGTCATAAAATTTCCCATGAGGAAGGTGCCCTTCCTGTACCAGGAGAGAAGAACCATCTTATCACCAGAGTCTGGGAGTTGATACCAGAACGGACCGTACAAACAAACTTAGCAAAGTAACCCTTATGGTCCATGAGTTTCCCCCACATATTTCCTACTCCCTGTCCCACAGTTGACTGCCCTTAGCTCAAGCCCCTTTTGTCTTGTCATATCCCCACAATTTATGGTTCTTTGTGTGAAAAGGTATATAAGCTTTTGAGCCTAATGGCTTCTTTGGGTCTTTATTTATCTTTTGAAGACTCTCGTGTACACATAAAAATATTAAACAAATTTGTATGTTTTCCTGCTGTTCATCTGTCTTTTGTCAGTTTCATTCTCAGGCCAGCCATAAGAGGGCATAAGGAGGTTTTCCTCCTCTACATAGACAAGCCATCAGTTACATGTACTTTCCCTGGAGACACCCCCAACCTCCCACCCCATGGTGCCACCCCCCCTCCACAGCTTCCTCTTTCTTGTTTACTCACTTATTGTGCTGAAGCATATCCTCCACAGAAGACAAAAAGTAAATTTTTGAGTGGTGGCTGTCTGAAATCACCTTTACCCTCCCCTTACACTAGGTTGAATTCCAGGCTGAGAGTTGTTTCTCCCCCAGTATTTTGAAGGCATCACTCCACTTTCTTAGAACCTCCACTGCTGCTTTTGAGAAGTTTACCTCCATTCTGGTTTCTGATCCTTTGTACCTGACCTTCTTTTCTCTCTGGAATCTCTTAGGATTTTCTTTTTATCCCTGGTGTTCTGAAAACTCACAGTAATGTCCGTGGTCTGAGTCTTTTCATATTCGTTGTGTTGCCCAATGCAAAGATCTTTTCATCCAGACCAGGAATCAGCCAACTTTTTCTGTCAAGGACAAGACAGTAAATATTTTAGGCTTTGTGGACCATATGGTCTCTGTCACGACTTCTCAACTCTATCATTGTAGCAAAGCGGCCATGGACAATATGGAAACAAATGAGCATGGCTGTGTTCCAATAAAACTTTATTTATGAACCATAGCAGCAGGCTGCATTTGGCTCATGGGCTGTTGTGTGCCAACCCCTGACTT
This sequence comes from Diceros bicornis minor, assembly GCF_020826845.1. Taxonomy (NCBI): domain Eukaryota; kingdom Metazoa; phylum Chordata; class Mammalia; order Perissodactyla; family Rhinocerotidae; genus Diceros; species Diceros bicornis. Next base: position 15,025,477 of record NC_080763.1, read on the forward strand.
AGATTCTAGATATTCATGGCCCTCAGTTCAGGGATATTTTCTTGTATTATTTCTTTGCTAATATTCTCTTCTCTATCTTCTCTATTCTGCCTTTCTAAATCTAGTCAGATGTTGGCCCTCTTAAATTGATTCTCTAACATTCTTATCTTTTCTTTCTTATTGTCCATGTCTGGCTTTTTGTTTTACTTTGTGGGAGATTTCTAACACTATTGAATATTTCTGTAATTCTATGTTTTTATTTCTAACATCTTTCTTGTTCTTGGATTCTTTTTTTTAAATACTAGCCTGCTTTTGTTTTGCAGGTGAAATATTTTTGTCTTTCTAAGAATATTATTGTGGCGGGTTTGTTTGTATGTGTTGTGCTGCTCTGGGCAGTATCTCTGTTTCCTCTGAGCACTCCCCTCCCCAACCTTTCTCCCATTTTGTTCTGTTTTGTTTCTCTGTCTTTTATGTTGGATGCCCTGCTCAAACTTCTGCTGATTCTTAGCTGTCCACTCATGTTTAAAAGTAAGGTGGGGAAAAGTGATGGGAGAATAAAAGTTACCAAACAGTACTGACTACCAAAAAGTGGTACCTCTCAGCTCTTACCAGACTGACCCTCCCCCAGAAGACCACTGTAGACTCTGAACAAAATATAAAAAACAACTACCTGAAGGCACTCTGTGAAGAATGACCAAAAGTAGCCAGATACTGGAGAAGAGTTGACATCTGGAAGCACTGGGTCATTTCTCATTCTGTTACAGCTCCTAGCCTGAGAACAAATCCCCTTCTGTACTAAGCGGAGGGTAACAATGCTAATAGAAGCCCACAGTTGTACTGGCTTGAATAATCCGAGTCCCGGGCAACAAGAAAGTGAGGGGCAGTCCAGAAAAGAGAGGGTCAGAAAAGAGAAGCCCCAAATTCTGTGTGTAAACTCCCACCCCATCTCTAGCTGCCTCCTGAGCCGCAATGTGCCGGGCACACTCCGAGCAGCTCAGCTAAGGCTAAAATGTGGAACGGAGATTTCAGCTCCCACCACAGGGGAGGGAGACGGAGTTTGCAATTTTGAGTTCAGACAAGATAACTTCCTGGTGATTTTTTTAAAAAAGTTAATCAATTAAAAATAAATAAATAAAAATAGAAGTGATGAGAAGTTCCTAATGCCTCGGGCCAGGCTTATTAAGTTCTAAGGTCTAAGAGGGTCCTCAAACATCAGGATCTGTAAGCATTTCCTATGTAGTTTCCCCAGAGAAGAAGCTACCTCTCCCGGGGGCTCAGGACAGGGGAGGGCAGCTGGAGGCCCCCCTTTTTTTAGAATGTAGACATATAATGATCCCCACATTCAACCTATGTGTTCCCTCCACCATCTGCAGTGCATGATGTCCTCGTGGCGTGAGCCTCTTCAGGTTCCTCTTCTAGAGAGAGAAGTTGAGAGCGTTGGAGGGGAGGAATCTGGGTACCACCTCTCTGCAGGGGCCGGGGAGGGACCTGGGGCTCTAACTGAACCCAGACAAATTTTCAATCAATCCCCTGGCTCAGCCCACGCGTCAGGCCTGCCTGCTGCACCTTCTGGGGCCATCGGCCTCCTTCGCCTCAGTGCCCTTCTCTTTGGGCACTGAAGTCCGGGCTTCTGGCTCTCTGGTGAGTTGGTCGCCATTCTTTCGTCTGCCTCCATCCTCCAAGAATGCGTTACCGTCTTTTGTAGTTTCCCACGTTTCCTCTATCCTGTGGCTTCACAACATTTTATTCTTCCGCAGTCATTTTAGTGAGGTTTCAGGAGAAAGAGGAGCTGACTGCCTGGGTTAAACCGCCATGTTTAACTGGAAAGAACTATGATTTTGGAATACGCTCAGCACCTAGCACCGTGCAATCATGGCACTGGGCCGCCCAGGAGGGAACTTGACAAGAGTGCTGACAGCTCAGCACTGGCTGCCTTGGAAAGGCAGCATGGACAGGAGGAGATTTAAAGAGCTGCCTTCGGGGGTCCAGACTGTTCTTTATTTCTGTTTGAAGAGGGTAGCAGCAGGGGCTAAGGTTTTCAGCGCAAACATGTCTGATTTGGAGGCAAAAAAGGAAACATAACCCAGCTCCCTGGCAGGTCATTGATGGACAAAAGCCAAGAGGTCCTGATGCTCAGCTGAGTCTGCCCTCCTTTCCTGGTGTCCCGTGATTTATGCTAGGGCCTCTCTCAGGTGACTGCTGCCCCTCTGTTCTCCTAGGCAGAGCTTGTGGCTGCTTCAGACTCCTTTTGAGGAAAGACAAAATAGCGTTTTTCACAGAACACGAGGGACAGCTTTGCGTCCAAGTTTCTTTCCCAATTAAACTGCTAGTGAGGAGAGCTGGGCAGCCTCCCTCCCATCTGTGCCTTTGGCAGTTTTCACAAATCCAAAACAGGAGTGGAGCCAAACCTGCCTCACAGGTGTATGAAGACGCAGAGATTTCCCAGGAACTGAGGCTGGCCTTCACTGGGCAGCAGCCCCAGGCAGTGGTACTAGTGTTGGCTGGATTTCATAGCTGGGGTGAACTGTTGTACTCCCCCCATCCCTGGGGCCCAGCACGGTGTCTGGCACGTGTAGGAGGAGCTCAGTACAAATTTCATGAATATGGAAATGAATGAGAAGAGGTTAAGTACCCGACCAGTCCACACAGCTACTACCTGAGGGAAGGGAATTGGGGGCCAGGGCTGTCTGACTCCCATGCTGGGGTCTGAACCACAGTGCTGTGCCAATACGGGCCGGGCCTGGGGAGAAGGAGCCTCTTCCTTGAGCCTGGCTGAGCCTCCTCTCTGCTTCCCTAGCCAGCCAATAGTGCGGAGTTTTTCTACAACCTGAGCAGACCCACTGCAGCAAATCGATACTCTTGGATCAAGAGCTGCCACCTTCCATCTGCAGGAAGGCTGCTTTTCAGCAGTAAAAGAAATCAATTCCTTCTGTAGTTACTTAAGCCAGCCCTCTGGGATGAGGAGGCAGCGACCCCCCGCCCAGACTCAGGCCCTTAACCCAGCAGGAGACAGGGAGGGCATCTGCCCAGGGGCCTCAGGCAGGCTCTCTGGGGCACTTTCCGGAAGAAATAGCCAAGTAAACTGGAGGCCGTTGAAGGATGGACGACCCCTTCGGGCAGCAGCTGTGGCCACTCCAGCCTCTGTGCCCACAGCTCTGTCGTGCGGCTTTCTATGCTGATCAACAAACCCCTCCACTGGTCCACACATCCCTCCAGGGACATCTCGCATTCCTTCCTCACTCAGGAGCCAGAGAGAACCTTCCTTCCCTCAGCGACCCATCTCTGTTTTCCCTGACAGCAAAGAGAAAACCAGCCAGCCCCAAGCAACCCAGCAGCTCTAGGAAGTTGCTGGAAGTGGGGAGAAAAGCATCAATAATCAGCATCCCTTTGAAAGGAAAAGGCTGGAAATCAGCTTTGCTTCAGCATCAAGAAAGATTAGTTACCTTTCTTCCCTCTCTCCTTCCGCTTTTCCTTCTGCTGACAGGCCACGTCTGTCTGCTCCAAGGGAAAAGGTCTCTTTATTGTTAATCCCTCCTAGCAGGGGGGATTGTCCCTCTGCCATTCCAGGTGCCTGGAAAGTCCAAACCTCATTTCGAAAAGGACCTCAATTCCCAAGGAGCAAAGGCATCGTGCGGTACAGGTATAAAATAGGGTGTACGGGGGAGACTTATAAGTGGAGAAGCAGCTGAGCACATGTAACTCCTGACCTCTCACCATCCCACAGCTCAGGCCAAGTGTAGACGGTCCACTTTCATACTCCGCACGAGCATTGCCGTCTCTGGAATGCTCTACACGTTTAGAAGGGCAGGGGACAGTTTTGGGACTGCAGAACAAGGGACGTTCCCTGTTGGCTCAAGCAGCCTTGTTAGGGATGGGGCCTTTGAAGCCCAGCGGCCTCTTCATCTGTTGAGCCTCCTCATGGCTGCTGAGCCAGCCCTCGGCAAGGCTGCCAGGAAGGCAGAGAAAATGAGCTCCTGGGCCATCCATACTCGTCTCTCAAACCAGAGAGGAAACAAGACAGCGGGGGTGCACGGTTCCTTGGACTGGCCGCAGGGATTCAGGCAATACCAGTCTCCAAACAAGGGGGTACTCAAAAGATGAAAGTGTTCTCTTCCAAAATCAGGGGGCGGCAGAGTCCCTCTCAGCTACAATTGGGGAGCAAATTCTTCTGTTTCCCTCACTCCCACCTCTGTGCTCTTTCTCTGTTTTCACCGTCATCTCTCATTTGCATCCTATCCCACCTCCTCCCTGGAGATGAACTTGATAAGTCATTAAAACTTATAATTACCTATGATATCTAACTTTTGCATGGCACTTTACTATTTACAAACACCTTTGTGTCCATTCTCATATGACACGCACAATCGTTATTTAATATACACGGAGCGGGTACCAAGCACTGCACTAAGTGGATGGGAACCCCTAGCATAATAGTGTTTAAATGTCATCCAGGAGTCTGCTGTTTGTTCCAAATTATCCAGCTTTCCCATGTCACTCTTCCCTCCACTTGAAAAAATAAGATGGATTGAGGGCCCCTCCCTCACTCCATTAAACTCCAAGATTTCTATGTGTTTCTGAAAGGGCTCATGTCCTCGTGGTCGTCTCTGGATCTGGTTTCCCCTCTCTGCTAAACTCTCAAATTATCTTCTTTGGGAGCTCCCCGCAGAAGCTCCTCTCCAAGTCAGTGTTCCTGCACTGCTCCCAGCCCTACTCCCACACGATTTTTGGCAATAGAACAAACTCCAAGACTTGATTGTCCACTTTTGAATTTAGGACAAATTTTCCCTTCATTGAATACTGCCTGATACAAGTAGGCCATTGGGAATCACTGGGATGTAGACATTTTCATTGCAGCGGCATTTGCTATATGGGGTTGTACCCATGTTTGAAATTTTCCATTGGTTTCTAATTCAGTTCCTTTCTCTGACCCTCCAGAAAGTGAGATGCAATTGTCCCAAAACATCATCACAATTTTTAATGATATGGAGCTATCTACCTCCTCCCCTAAAAGAAACAACGTCCCTTAGGATTCCAGGAAAATCTGGTGAAGACATAAATATACGGACATGCACAGTGTTAGGAAAATTTACTGACCTCATGATGCACATTAGCATCTCGAAGTAGCCAATACAGCACCTCAAGCCTATCTCAAAGCAGTAAATTTTGTCCCCAAATATATATAGGTCAGGTTCCTCTCCATATTATACTTTTCACAATACCCACTCAGTTCAACACTCCTCTGACTTCCAAAACAACATTCTATAAAAAGCAGTAGTCATTGTATAAAAAAGATAGAAGGGCAAGCTTCAGATGCAGTTTATGCTTTGATCCAAAAGTGCTAGTCTTCAGGTGAAGTATCTGATGTTGTTATTTGAGGAGTTCTTAGTCTGTTATGAGAATCCTGCCCACAGGAAAGGTCCTCAGACTCTCACAAGCGTTCCCAACGTGCTGGATCTCAAGGCTACTGCTATACGCCCTCCCCACCACACACAACCCCCCACTTCTTCTCAAAAAAACTGTCCAGCAAATGCTAAGTTCACATCAATCCTAAGAATCATGGTTCAGACAACCCACTACACTCCAGTCACAAAACGAGTCCATAAAATGCTCTAAGTAACTCACAGGGCAATGTAGAGAGTCACTGGGGCAGGGATTTGCCTACTCCAAAAGCATTTATGCAAAGGAAATAAAAGGAAAGAGAGTTACAGGCCCAATCATGTGTGAAATGTCTGCTCAATGCAAGACTTGCCCCTTAAGCTTGGTACTTGGGACAATTTACCTCAATTAAGTTGGAGCGTCTCACCTTTTAAGACTCCACAACCCATGCCACCTAGCTTTGAGACTGCCAACTATCCCTGGGTTCAGCCACCATCAAGAACCCGGTCATAAGAGTCCAGCTCGCGCTGCTGACGGCGTGTGAGCAACTGCCAGTGCCTGGGTCTGTGTGGGGGTGGTGCCTTCAAATCCATCTCAGCCGGGCAGCTGCTTATCAAGACTTTCCCCCAGAAACCAATTTAGCTTAACGATTGTGAGGAGCAATGACTTCTATTTAATTAGTACAGTAATCAGTGCATATTCCCCCTAAATGGTAGCGACCCATTTGGCAGGTGCCAAGTGATGCTTAACCAGGTGCTAAATAGGTGTGGAAGCCTCAGTTCTGGTCTTTCCCAGCTAGTAACCAAATACACAAAGAAGAAATGGGGTCCTAAGTATGCCTGGATGGATGAGTTGTTTAAAACTTCCCTCTAGGTGGCCGGCCCTGCAGCGCAAGCGGTTAAGTGCGCGTGCTCCGCTGCAGCATCCCGGGGTTCGCTGGTTCGGATCCCGGGCGTGCACCGAGGCACCGCTTGTCAAGCCATGCTGTGGTGGCGTCCCATATAAAGTGGAGGAAGATGGGCATGGAGTTAGCCCAGGGCCAGTCTTCCTCAGCAAAAAGAGGAGGATTGGCAGATGTTAGCTCAGGGCCGATCTTCCTCACAAAAAAAAAAAAAAACTTCCCTCTAATTGCTGGTAAGAACCACCCTGCCCCCACCATCTCCCCAATGAGTCTTTGTGAAGGAAGAGACAGCACCAGGAGAGGGATAGAGCAGAAGGAAGGTCAATAACACTTTGCCGTCTCTGTTCCTGATTCCCAATCCCTCCTCTTTCCCAGCCCCAACTCAGCATTCCCTTCCTGGTCATGTGTCCTAATTTCTGCCTTTGTACTTAAAAATGGAGCTGCTTTTTATGCACTAAACCAGCCCAGGGCTACCATCCCAGTTTGTGCACTGCCCTGTAATCCATTCTGATGGGATGCGAGATTGTGCCTCTAGACTACAGGAGGGAGTGAAGATAAATGTTAAGGAGAAAGGGCATTCCACATATAGTAAGGCGTGTATGTGTTACTGACCCAAATAATACTCTCTTCTTTATTAGGAAAAATAACTAACTTTTATTGAGTGCTAGCTGTGGGCCAGAAATGCCCAATGAGTTATACCGTTTCATCCTTCCCAACACCCCGTCCACCCATGTTAAGCTCATGTTAAGGGTTCAGACAGGTAGAATGAAAGTGCCTATATTCAACTGTTGGGGAAGAGGTTTTGCTCTCTCCTGCACTAGACACTAGGGAGAAAGTATGTTGCCCCAACTGCTGTTGATGACCCTCTTGTAAAGGCAAAGGGAGGCAACATGACAACAAAGCTGAAAATCAGAAGAGGACAGAGACAAGAGAAATGGAAAGAACTTAAGCTTGGACCACAACTGCATTCTGCCTGAAGCCCTCTTTACCTCTGGACTTCTCCCTATGTGAGCAAATAAATTTCCACATTGTTTAAGTCCATTTGAGTTGACTTTTCCATTATCTGCTGCTGAAAGCATTCCAATTAAAACAACACTCTGGGGAAGGAACTGTAATAACTGTTCTATAGCTTAAGGATCTGAGGCACAGTTGGGTTAAACAATTTGGCGGAGGAACTGGCTGGGTCAGGGTTCAAACCCAGGACTCCCTGGCATCTGCGTTGTCCAAGCTGTCTCCCTAGGAGTGAGAACACCCTCAAGAGTGGTAGAGCTTCATCCCTGTGACGGTTAATTTCATATGTCAACTTGACTGGGTTATGAGGTGCCCAGATATTTGGCTAAACTTTGTTTCTGGGCGTGTCTGTTAGAGTGTTCCAAAAGAGATTAGCATTTGATGGACTCAGTAAAGCAGATTGCCCTCGCCAGTGTGAGTGGGCATCTGCCAATCTGTTGAGGAGCTGAACAGAACAAAAGGCTGAGGAAGGGAGAATTCATCCCTTTCCACCCGTCTCCTTGAGCTGGGACGTTGGTCTTCTGCCCTCGGTACACCCTCATCTCCACTGGTTCTTAGGCCTTCAGACTGAGGCTCAATTACACTACTTGCTTTCCTGAGACATATCCCTAGAATGTATATGTTCTATTGGTTCTGTTTCTCTGGAGAACCCTGACTAATACAATCCCTTACAGTTATTATTTTTAAACAAGCAAGTGATTTGGAGCCAAGTTAGGAAAATCAGGTGGGTGGTCAGACTGAGGAATGACATCCTTGGCTAAAGTTAGAGACCTTTCCTGTGTGGCTGAAGGCAGTCCTGAAGGAAGAGTTCCCAATACTTTGTAGCAATGGCAGCGTTGTCAGAACAAGACCAAAGTCTCCCAAGGTAACCAGTTTGAAGGACCTCGTGTTCTGGATGCGCATATTCTAGTATGGTTAAGAAATCATGAAGTCTTGATTATCATAATCACATCTCACACTCATTCAAGTCCCAGGCTTGAATCTCTGGAAGCGTCCTTCTCCAAGTCCTCCCTCTCTCTCTTCTCTACTCAAACACAAAGTCCTGAACATTCTGATTCTCATTGTGTCTTTGGAATTCATCTTTTCCTTTCCGTTCACCTCAACTTTCACCACAAATCCCTTTCTTATTTTTTCCCCCAAACTATAGCCACCACTTCACTGTTGGGCCTATTGTAATAGTTGCCCTTCCTCCAGACTCTCTCTGCTCTGACCTCCTCACCTTCCCAAACAACCTCCATTAGTCCTGCCTCTAAAAAGACTGAGAAACCTGCAGTGTAGCATCGTACAAAAACTGCAGGCTTTGTCAGACAGACATGGGGCCACATCTTTGTTCTGCCATTAATTAGCTGTGTGACTTTGCCCTAATAAGCTACTTAGCCTTATTGAGCCTCAGATTTTTCACCTTCAAAATGGAAGCAATAACAAGTACTTTATTGAATTGCTTTGAGAATTAGCATGGGCAAGGAATGCTTACTGATTTAAAAAGTGATTAAGCGAGATGATAGCACATTAAACCCCTACTGCAGGGACCAGGTCAATATTAGACTGGCACCATCGGTACTTTTGGATTTACCATATTTAATTATCATACAGTGTGTGGTTGCTGTCACCAGTGACCCAACTTCTTGATATGGCATTTAAGCTTTACCTGGATTCCTAGGCTTATGTTTCTGCCCTCTCTTACATCAATACTTCACTCCAGTCATATTCTTCTGTGCATTGTCTCCCAGACACGACTCGTGCATCCTCCGCTCTAAATACTAGTTCTCCCTGCTACTCCTGCCTGGGGCATTCTTCCCATGTCCCTCCACTTATCCAAATATTATCCCACATTGAAGGTCTTTAAATCATCCTACCTCCTCTCTAAGTCATCTCTGACTGTACTAGACCAGAGCAATTTCTCCATCCTCTAAGCTTTTCCCCCTTCCAAGCATCCACCACTTAGCTCAAGTGGGTCTTCCCAACTTGAGTATAAACTGCTTGAGGGCATGGACCTCACTCTATATCTCTTGGATCCACAATGCTTAGCAAAGTTCCCAGCACATAGTAGGAACTCAATAAATCTTAATCATTATAATTTAGTTAGGCCACAACAAATTTTTTTTAAAAATCATTTTCTTACACTATCAAGTATCTATTAAGTAAAAACCCTCTATCCCTGATTTGTGAGGTTCTGGGTATGGACCAAGTACATTTGGCCAAGTACATTTCTGAACTTAGAAATATGATTCCACCAGTTCATTCAAGTAGACCTTGAGAGAATTGGTATCCACAGAAGCTGTTTTGGCCTTCACTGATTCCAACTTCATGTGTCTGAAGATAGATAGATCGATTGATCAGTAAATAGATAGATGATAGATTTTTGTCATGTAATTTGAGGTTTGGGTCATTCACAGGTGACAGGCCTGGAAACTTTGATTGACTCAGTAGCAACAGAGCCAGCTTCCCTGTTTATTGACGGTAAATCAGTATGGAGCAAAACTGCTGAGTTTCACTCCAGGGAAAGGACCACAGAAACAATGAGTTCAGAAAGGCGAAAATACTTTGTCAACTGTAAAACAGCAGCTCGTGGATGAGAGTTACAATCATCATTACCATTGTTATTACCCCTGAGAGTAAATCACAGGGATTCTCTGAAGGGCAGGGGATGGCCTTATACTTCTTGGAATCCCCTCTACCACCTAAACTGGGTTTATTGAAAGATGTCTCAGACTCTAGCACTTCTCTCTTTATAGTGACCAACTAGAAAAAACTTTGAAAAGTATTTTATTTATTCAAAGCAACTTTGAAAAGTTGCTTATTAATAACACTCCCACAAGAGAAAGAATATGAGAGCTTAGGTAAGAGTGAATAAATGTGTGTGTAATAAATGGCCTAGATTTCTCTAGAAATACCTGGAAGGGAACCCCACCTTCTGACAGTGTCATTAACAAGCTGTGTACATTCATTGTCTCCATCCTTGGGGCTCCTCACCACGAGCTGGAATCCGTGATCTGGGACCAGCAGCTCCGCCAAGCACAGATTTTAATGCGAGACTCTGCAATGGGAAGCCACAGCTGCCATTGATTTCTGCATTACTAGAGGCTGCTGATTGGCACCAAGAAGGTTTGCCAAGGTCTTGGGGCATGTACAAGGGAGCAGTGAGCTGTGTGCAAATAAGATTTTTTACATGTTGTTGACAGACAGTGAGAAGAAGCAAAACAAACACAGCTCCCAGCCATACGAAGCTTGCAAAATTAAACTTATCTGGGTAGAAAATACAAAATTAAACTTAATTTCATTCAGCTGCATGTCATTACATTTTGGGCAGAAAAGAGTTTGTTTTTTCATGCAAACCTGTCTTCCCCCAAACCAAAATCCTTCTAAATAAATTAACCAGATTCAAGATTTGAAGTCAGAAGTTCTGGATTGAAATCCCAGCTCTGCACCTTACTAATTAGTTGTGTGGTCCTGAGGAAATCACTTAAATTCTAGAGATCTCAGTTTCTTTCTCTATAAATGAGAATAATGAAAGAAATTTTAAAAAAGTTAGTTCTCACAGAATGGCTGTGAGAATTCAATGAGATAATATCGTCTTGGATCAGGTCTCCCAGAAGCAGAGCCTGAGACAAGGATTCATAGGCAAGTGATTCAGTATGAAGTGCTCCCAGGAGAAACAGGTAAGGCAGTGGGGGAAACAGGACAGGAAGAGAAAGAAACCACGCCAGGGCGCAATTTCATGTCGCGTTACTTCCGCCTAATCCCACAGGGAAACTCTGAAGCATAAATTATGCCTGAGTTTGTCCCAATCAAGTCAAGGGAACTGGTCTTTCATGATCCACGCCTGCCAATCATTGGCTAAGGGATGCCCTAGGGACTGTAAACTCCAGGCCCTGACAATTCTGTGTGTGGGGACAGAGGGACTCTCATGGCTGGAGGCAAAGAAAGGAACGAGGGGTAGGCTGATGGAAGCAAAAGCATGCCAAACCTGGGAGAGAAGTGCATATTTACAGTAAAAAGGAGTTAAGAGTGGACCCACACCTGGCGCAGAGCAGGGCGTGGATCTGAACCTGCCAGTGCGCAAAAGATGTGTCGTCTATTTCAGGTGACAAGATGGAAGATTCTATGCAACTGAATATCTAGAAGCCTGAAGGATTTTCTGAACTTTCGGCCCTGCCCAGAAGCTGTGTGTTTGATGCCCTGGAGAAATTCTTGAAGCAGCTTCTTGGGAAATGATCAATATTTTCTTCCTCATTACTAGTCAGGCTACGAGTAAGAAATCAAGATGAGGTTGACATTAAAATAACGAACAGGAAGCAATTCAGGGGAAATGAACTCGATTCTTCTTGAACCTTTGGAGATTTCTGGCAGAAGATAGAAAGGGGTCAGGAAATGATTCCAGCCTTGTTATTAGGCAAATCCCCAGAGCTGACTCCTGGGACAAATTTCACAAACCCTCGGTAAAGATGTCTCTAACCACATTCCTGAGGCTGAACCAGCTTCGATCAACCCCTACAAAGGGGTCATCAGGCAGCCCCCAGTGGACGTCTCATTACTATATTGTCAGCAGCTTGTGTGGGGCTTTTAACCTTCAAGGGACAGGAGGGGCCACAACTCCAAAATGAAGAGAAGCTTAGATGTAACTTTTCGTTTCATCAGTCTCTGAAGTCAGGATGCTCCAATACTCCTGAAACCTTGCACTTCATCTCCCAGGAGGCACTAAATACGGGCATTTAGTGGGTTGATGAAAATTTAACTGCTACTGTGTGAAAGAATGACTCTCCAAGCACGTTAGTTGTTTCTTCCTCCAGGTGGAGAGACAGCAATGCCAAAAATACTTAGTCTTCCCAGGGAAGAACAAAGAAGAGAGAGCTGAAACAGAATCCCAAAGCTCCGCTCACAGCCCCACATCTTCATTCCAATTAACAGATATTTATTGAGCCATCACTGTAGGCTGGGCTACATCTCTGCTACACCCCAGGGGGCAGACAAAGACAGTGAGGTGGCCCCTGCATTCACGCACTGGGGATGGTGCACTGAACAGCTCCCTGCAGGGAGAGTGTACAGACACGGGAGGCAAAGACAAGCATTTCGAGAGGGAGGGGTAACTGTGAGGGACAAATCTCAGAGCTGAGGAGGACGGGGAGGATGGAGAAAGTCAGAGAGCTTTTGAGTAGAGGTAGAAGCTAGCAGGCAAGAGTGAATGGATGGTGAAGAGGCAGAGGCAACAGCAAAGACTGCTTATAGCAAAACGATTTCTCTCTCAGCACTCTTACTTTGAACCTCTTACTCAGCATTCTTACCAAGGAAATATCTGCCTTTCGGGGAGCACTGGGGGAAAGAGCTTCTGCCCTTGTTCCCTCCCCTCCCTCACTCCTCCCCAAGGCAGGAGATAAGTCTTACCTAAGGGGCAAACCACTCCTCAAACCCCTAAAGATTGTCACAAAGACGGCTCACAGTAAATGTGGATGAGGGACTTGGTTTATAAGCAGATGAAAAGGGAGGTTGAAAAAGCAACTGAAACAAGAGCTGTTTGAAGAATCAGGGTTTAAAGGTGGGGAGGGGGCAGTAGAAATGGTGATGACTGTGTGTCCCAGTTTTCTCAGAACAGGCCTGGTTTTGCCTGTTGTCCTGGCTTCATTATTAATAACACCCCCTGTACTCTCAATAATGCCCCAATTTGGACAATAAATTCTATGGTCACAATAAGGGAAATGGGATCGAGCACGCAGGAGGGAGAGCGGTCAGTCTTGATGGGAGCACGTCTACTCCCCAGACAAAAGAATAAGGAGAAGGTGGAGGTTTATGAGTGAGAAGTCAATGCAAGTTGCCAGAAGAGTAGATCATTATACCAACCCAAGGAGCTGGGTTAGATTATTTCTAAGGCATCTTCTAGCTCCTAAAATTCTATGATTCTATGGTTTTTCCCAATAATAAGGGAAGAGAGGAATGTTGGGGGCTTAAATGTATTGGTTGCTTGGCAAAGAGTTATCAAGAGATAATTATCTTCTGATTTTCTCTACCTAGTGTCTCCCCTACAGGCCCTTAACACTTGCTGCATCCCCCAAAAAAACCCTATCTGGAGGCGTTTTAATCTAGAAGAAATAACTTGAAACCTAATTAATTGTACAGAAAGGTGTGTGAAAATAGAATGAGAGGAAGTGGTCTTCAGGAAGTCAAGACAAATAGAGGTCAAACAACAATTTGCTGGTATGTTTTCAGCACTGCCCAGTGGATAGTGTCTTTTTACGAGCTCATACTTCTTGAACAACTTTTTAATTGTAAGTTGTGGATTTTCCTACAAAGAGAGACGGCATCAACCAGCCAATTCAATATTTATACACACACAAATACACATTCATCCCTGCCCCACTCATTATAAATAAGTAATTGGGATTTTCCACTTATACGTCAAGCTCACATGAGTCTGGTGCGTGTGAGTCAGTTCCCTGCACCTGGCCTTCTCAGAACAAACAGACATAATCATACTCCTGAAACCACAAAGCTAAGAAGCTGACTCCCAGCTGGGAAGATCCCATGGGGTCCTGACTGGGCTGCCAGCCCACTTCTCTCTTTGGTAACTCTCTCTACTCTTTCTTCAACATTAATACCCAGAAACTCTGAACACCTCTGGAGCCTCCGGGGTCCCTCCGCTGAGGTAAGGTAGGCAAGGACTGAGCAACTCAAGGAGGATCTGTGCTGGGACTGGACCTCAGTTTCCTCCTCTCTGCATCCTCCCAGCACTGCTGGACCCATCATCCTGGGTTGCCCAGCTGATAGTCCCCACCTAATGCCCTTCTCTCTGGCCCCACTTCCCAGACTGTATAGACTAACAACTCTTGCCCTCTCAGATCTTTCTCTCTTTGAAGAGCCTCCTCAGGCGAATAGAAGTTTTCATTATAACAATGTAAATTTCTTAATTTCTTATCTTTGCCAACCCCACCTGATTTAGCAAATATTATCCCTGTTCTCCAACACCCGCCGCGCAGATACGGCCAACGCCGTGTTCCCCCCATCGCTCATGTCCCTCTCCTGTAGTATTCTCTCCCTCCTAGGTGCAGCCTGAGTGCCCTGACTCCACGGGGCCTTCCCCATGCACTGGTTGCCTTTTCTAACCTCCCAGAGTTCTCACTAATTGCCGCACCAAACATCTCACACTTGCTCACACCGCGGCAGCAAGAGAGAAGCTAGAAGCCTGGAGCTCCACGTATAGTCTGGTAGGAGCTGTGTCACTTAAGGTCACCTGCCAGCCAATGGCCATTTTAGATTTTAGGCATGCTGACAGTGATGTTTATGAAGGAAAAGAACATTTGCAATAACAGGCTGGCGTAGATGTTGTTAGTGCAGGAAGCGGGCGGGAGGTGCCTGCTCGTTAGTATGCCTCTGCGCAGCTGCATCTTTCAAGCTTGATTAATACTTAATGTGATTGTCTTTAAAATCTGTCACCATTTGGCAGTGATCAGACGAGTGCCAGCGACAGAAGCACAAATATTTGTATTAGGGCTATGCCGTCTGCTGGGGTTATATGATTAATAAGTTTTGCCTGGTCACCCACAGAGATTTCATTTTCTAATTTATCCAGCAGTTGTGTTAACCACAAATGCTAGAACCAGTGTGAAAAAAGGAGAGGAAGGGCAGGCTGTCAGTAGCTTTAGGTTTTTCCTTTAATTATTGAAAGGGTAGCCCATTGCTTAAAGGGACTGGCTGACAAATTTAAAAGTCCTCAAAATCCTGCTGGAATGGAACAGACACTCTGGAAACCTGAATTTCATCAAGGCGACCCAATCTGAAGAGAGGAGAATGTGCCAAAGAAATGCTTTAAAATTAAAAAGAGGGGAGGGTGGGCGCAGGGAGAGACAGAGGGTTTGCTGCTGGGAGAACAATAAGACCTTTTTTAAAAAAAAATTTTCAGAGAAAATGCACACAAAATACCAGATGCTGTAACTTCAACAATCCAAACAGAGCCACACTACATATTTCCGAGCAAGAAAGAACATTCTGCAAGAACACGGCAGAGAGGAGCACCCAGGCTGTGCCACCCCGGGAACAGCTGTGAAGTGACTACCGAAGGCTCTGCCTGCTCCAGGCACATCATGAAAGTCAGACTCTGCCTGGAACTCCATGGTGGGCACAAGGTGGGCACACGGGGCACCATGTTCTAGTATTTCTCATTTCAGGTGGGAGAAAGGCCTATAGGTATCTCTCCAGGGCTTCCAGACTATGTGTTCCAGCCAACTATTCAGAATTGCTGTGTCCTGGGAGGTGGGACTGTGGGCTCAGAGCACGGGTTTCACCACTCAGATCTGGGATGGAATCCTAGCTCTGTCACTTGCTAAGTATGTGATCTTAGGCAAGTTACTTAACCCCTCTGGGCACCAGTTATCTCGTCTGTAAACTGAGGACAATATTTCCCTTGGGGGAGAGGGAGTGTTTTGAGGTTTAAATGACCTGTAAAGTGAAAACACTGGCCATTATTTCTAGAGACCCATTCTCTCCAAATCTCTCATTTCCTACTTCCTTCCTTTCCTCTCCCTTTCTCTCCCTCCCTCCTACCTTCTTATGCAGCATTAATTTCCAGCCACCCTACCAACATCAGCCCATGACACACACAATCATCTTCCAAGTCCTGGTACAAAGGCCTTGATCCAAACAAAGGAGAATAGCAGTCCCTCCAGGACACGATACTACCAGAAGGTGTCTAGTTCAGTCATCACGATATTATCACCATCATCATCATTAATTAGGGGTGTGCTGTGTGCTGGTTTTATAAAAGATAACTGGCCACCTGTGTCCTATAAGATAAGACCAACAAATTGCTAGCAAGGCCAAATTACTCTGTGCCAAAAGCCAAATACTGAGCAGGGTGGTGCAGGTGTAGAAAGGAGAAACCGAGAGAAGATGAGTTTGGGTTCATGGCCAACTCTGAGAGCTGACAATTGCAGGAAAGGAGGCTAACCAGGAATAAGGAGAGAAGTCTGCGGGCTTTCTTTTCCAGCTTTATTGAGATATAATTGACACATAACCTTGTGTAAGTTTAAGGTATACAACAGGATGATCTGATCTATGCATATACCGTGGAATGGTTACAGTAAGGTTACTGGACATATCCATCACCTCACACAGTAATTTTTTTTATTTTTTATTTTTTGGTGTGGTGAGAACTTTTCAGATTTACTCTCTTAGCATCTTTCCAATACACAATACAGTATTGTTAACTATAGTCATCACACTGTACATTAGATCCCCAGAATTTGTTCATTTTATAACCAGAAGTTTGTACACTTTGTCCACTTTCACCCATGTCCCCCACTTCCCTGCCCCTGACAACCACCAGTCTACTCTCTGTTTCTATGAGTTCAATTTTTTTTAGATTCCACACATAAGTGAGATCATACAGTATTTGTCTTCTCTGTCTGACTTATCTCACTTAGCATAATGCCCCCAAGGTTCAGCCATGTTGTCCCAAATGGCAGGAGTTCCTTCTTTTTTATGGTTGAAGAATATTCCAGTGTGTGTGTAAATGTATTTAACACATAAATACATTTATATAGATATAACTGTACCAATAATTGTATCTATTATAAAACATACTCAAAAATAGAAATTTAAGTGAAGGGATAAATAATTGTTATGCTCTTAAATAGAAATTCTAATATTTCTTTTAGCCTCCGTGGATCATCCTATGCAACTTCTGAGATGTGCACACCCCACTTTGGCGATGCTTATTCTAACCAGCTGAGCCCTCAGCCCCTTCAATAGAGTGTCTGTTTTTAGTAATTTCTGCTAAGTTGAGCAAATCCTAAGGTTTAGCGTCTTCTATGAGCCCTGCTCACAGTGATGGAGATTCAAAAATGAGCAAGTCAGACCCAGTCCCGGCCCTCAAGGTGCTCACAGGCTCATGGGAGAGAACCACAGGAAACAGACTTTGTCAGCAGAATACTGGAAGTCTGCCCGTGGGCACTGAGCCCAGCCTAGGGAGGAAGAGCGAGCAGCGCTTCCAGGAGCACACCAGAACCTGATCGTGAAGCAAGAGCAGGAGTCAGGAGTTGAAGGATGGTGATCAATTGGTTGACCAATTGTGTTTCCATGTAGCCTTCCAAAAGACACATCAGCAAAAAGGAGAGCACTGGCTAATTGAACCAGAGAATAAATTGAGGATTAAAACCCAGAACAGAATTTTTAAAGGCATATGTAACATGTCTTGAGCTCTGAATAATTAATTTGGAATTACACTAAGTCTAAAAGCCAAAATCTTGGCATCCCATTCCTAGCTTGTCAGCCAAATCCCTGAGAAACAGGAAATAAAGCATTAGAACTTCTTGAACCCTATGACCCCATCTATAAAATGGGATGTCAATGGATCATTCACTAACTGTAGAAAATACTTTAATCACTCAACATGCAGAAATCCATTGTAAATGTAAAAACATGCCATTTTGAAGCTTCTTAGTTGAATCTAAGCCCTTGTCTAAGTATCAATTAACAGAGCTCTACTATCCCAATGAAATAGGACCAATTTTCAAGGGGAGAAACTGAGTCACAAGAGTGGCAATAGCCTATCTACACTGGCACTGCAGAAGCCCAGGCTTAGTATCAAAACCTCTACCCATCCATACTGCTACTGTCCCTGCAGGTTCTGCCTTGGGCTCTCTTCTCCACTCTACCCTCTTCCTGGTGACCCCACTGGCCCCATAAAGGTGCTGAGAGCTCCCACATCTCTACCTGTAGCTTTGACCTCTTTTATGAGCTCCCTGCCCATTCAGCCAACTGCATCCTGACCATTTCTCCACTGGAGCTCCCAATTGAAATGTCCAAACTGAAATCACTATTTTCCCTTGACAAACCTGACCCTCTTTCTGGGATTCTTATTTCGGGGAATGGTAGCACCATCTACCAGATTCCCCCAGCCAGAATTAGAGAGTTATTCACTCCTCCTATTTCTCACCTATCAATCCCCAGGGACAATAGACTTCCTCTCCTTACTAGCTCTCAAACCTCAAATTTCCCACACCTCTCCATCCCTGTGGCCCCTACTCCACTGACCTTTCCTGAAATAGTCTTCTTCCCTTCCAATTTAAAACGTAAATCTTATCATGGCACTCTCTTGCCTAAAACCCTTTGTGGCCCTTAATATAAAGTCCAAATGCCTTAACATGGCTTATATGGCCCTTCGGGACCTGGCCCTGTCTACATCTCCAGCTTCGCTTCTCACTTCTTCCCTCCTCAAATGGGACTCTATGTCACAGCCCTGTTGAATTCTTTCTGTTCCATTAATGTACTGTACTCTCTCCACTACTGGCTTTCACAGACATAGTTCCTCTATGTGAAATACTCCTTCTCCTTCACTTGGCTAATTCCAACTTATTTTTCAAACCATCTTCCTCTAGGAACTTCCCCCTCATCCAATAAATTAACTTGTTAGCCCTACAATATATTCCCAATTCCACCTATACTAGTCAAGAAAGTATGGGCTACGCTATAGCAGCAAAAAGCCCCAACAGCTTAGTAACAATAAAATTTTATTTTTTATCAATTAATTTGGAAATAATTTCAAACTTACAAAACGTTACAAAACTAAAAATAGTACAAGGAATACCCAAATACCCTTTACGCAGATTTGCCTATTGTTAACATTTTACCCCCATTTGCCTCAGTATTTGAGGATAAGTTACATAAATTATGGCCCTTTGCTCCTAAATACTTCAGTGTGTATTTCCTAAGACTAGAGCGATCCCTTACATGTCCATAGTACAACTGTCATCTTCACAGGTTTATATTAATATAATACTTTTTAAAATCTAATCTAGTATTTGTGTTCTAATTTTGTCAGTTGATCTAATTATGTCCTTTGTAGCCCTTCCGGTACATAATCCATTCTAGGGGTAGATGTTGCATTTGGTTGCCTCCTTTAATCTGGAATATTGCCATGGTCTGTCTTTGTTTTTTATGACATTGACATTAAAAGTTTACTTCTCATTCACATCACAGTCTGAGGCAGACTGGGCTGCTCCCCTCCATCTCATAGCTATGCTCTCTGGAATGTGTGGCCTCCACAGCCATCGAGGCAAGGTAAGAGTGAGCGTGGAGAAAGCATGCCCTGGATGAAAGAGACACATCACTTCTACTCCCACGCCTTTGGTGAAAATTAATCCCACAACCCTTCCAAGGCAAGGGGCTGAGAAACATAGAAAAGCAGATAGATGAGTGAGTGCTAACACTCTCTGCCATGTTTCCGACACTTCTTCTATCATGAAACTTATCCTATCTTATTCTAAATGCATATGGAACCAGTCGTCACACATGTAGATTTTCCACTGTGTCATGGCAGGGTTTGCCTTGGTCACTGCCATCTCCCCAGCACCTAGTGTAGTGCCCAGAACATAGTCAGGGCTCATTAAATATTTGTTGAATGAATGAATGACCAAGTTTGCTCAGTTTACATATCATTTCAAATATCATGCACCCTCAAGAATCCTAACAAATTTCACTCACCCTCAAGAACTGTAACAATATTAGAATGCTCAGAATAGAGTCTACACATTGAGTTTGGTCAGAGAATTTTCCCTAAACTTCCAGATAGACAACCAACTCTAGAAACAAGGTGCAACCCTTACTAATGACCAAAAATGAAGCCAGGAAATAGTTAATAACCACTTAATTGTGGTCTGAAGATTGTTTCTGGAATAGCCACAAATTCTCAGATGCCCACTCACTTCTGGGTAGGATATGTGAATTAAGGGGAAGCAAAGATTCCATTTAAGTCATATAAATATTGGCCCCATCTCCAACCGGTCTCTCTGGAGCCCTTAACAATTTGTTAGAGAAGATTCTGTCTCTTCCTTAAAGCCTTTGGATGAAACTGAGGGAGAAAAGGGAGAATCCCCCTCTGCCCCTTCCCTTAAGGTTCTTATGGCTGGCCAAATAATTAACAAGACAGGTTAGCAGGAGAAAATAATACCAAGTTTAATCACGTGTATACATGGGAGAAAGCAGGGACACTGCGTTTCTCAACACTATAGCAGAAATTCTCGTCTCAAATACCATGTTCAGCCAATGACAAAGAAGGATGTTGGGGGTGGGGGGAGTCAGTTACAGGAGATTACCACTAAAGCATTATAAACAAGGGTAAGGTTATTATGCAGATTTAAGGCCTCACTTTCCACACTGATAAGTTTCTAGAAATGAGGTCATCCCCCCTCTTCCCAAAACAGAGAGGGAGATACCTGTACAAATGGAGATTTCCCTTATAAATGTAAATGTTTGTCTGGCAACTCCTCACAGGGCCATCCAGAGAATGTGGCCAGAGAGACAGAACTTCCAATAAGATGGGCTTGTTGATGCCTTGCCTATTGTAACATCTATTTTACATTATATTACAGCCATCAGATAGAAGATCTGTTCCAGGAAGGAGTTACTATGTCAAATTCTTTAGGCAGTTAGTGGGGGATGTCAAATGTCCCTCAGAGAAAACAATCAAGGTAAAGAGATATATTTCAGGGTGCCCAAATCTTGATCTCCCACAAAACTTAACGCATATGTGGAGGTTACGAAGAATAATATGTAAGACCTTAAAAACCTCCAGCCCACAGTTGTAGAGACTCACCCAATATCACAAAATTGGTAAACGACAATGCCAACATTCGAACTGAGATGTCTGATTCTATTGCTCATGGTAGCCCTCCCTTTACCAGGTAACCTGGGCAAGCCCAGCCCTGCTGAGCTGCCCCTGCATGCATTGAGCTGTCTCTGCCTCTCAGTCAATGCTGTCCCCCACTAGTGCTTTGTCTCCAGCATTAGGCTTAGAAATCTCCAATTGTATTTGGGACTGGTACCTCCATGTCTGTTTCTCACATATAGCTCTGGGAGATGGGTCTCTGTTTTCTTCACTTACATTTCCCAAGCTGGCATGTTAATTGGCAAAATTGTTACAGATCTGATGGCATCAGCTCCAAGGCTCTTGCACTGTTCTGTGGTCAGAAACCTCAGCTTTGAACGACCCCTGAAATTGGAGCTGAGACATCTAAAGGGGTGCGATATGGCAGGCAAAGGGTAAAGAAAGATATGCATCATCCCAGCTCTGGTAATGGTGGCTTTCATCATCTTTCTTCCCTTTAACACAGCACAGTTAGCTCTTTTGTCAAGGCTTTACCTTGAACATCTCCTACTAATTAAGCCCATTCCTTCCTGGCAGGCTCTTTGTATTGCAAATGGATTCAGCACTGGCTGCTGTGTGATTTGCAGCCACAGGAGTTACGAAGGTGCAGGGCGCCCAGAGAGCACTCTGAAAGGGGCGGGAGAGGAGGAGAGAGGAGAAGAGTGATAAATGGTTTATTTGTTCTCAGTAAAAATTACACATTCCCTCTTGGACTTTCTTACTAAGCACTGAATTGTTTTATTACAAGGCTCTGAAAAGAGCCAGAAAATGAGTATTAAACATGTGGAAAACCTACTTCAAAGGATTAATTCATTTGGCAAATAACGTGAAACTGCTTTTTTTCAGCCCTGCATTTTCTTAATAGCCAACATACATACACAGTAGTGATTATTTTATGCCAGGCACTTTTTAAGTACTCAATGTATACTAACTCTTTAAATCTTTGTATCAACCTTATGAAGTAGATGCCATTATTATGCCCACTTTACTATGGGGAAACTGAGGTACAGGGAGGTTGAGTATAGCCAGGTCTTATAATACTAAGTGGCAAAGCTGGGATTTGAACTCAGCACTTTGATTTCAGAGTCGATGTGCTAAACCACTATACCAAACCCTCACAGAGAAAAGAAAACTCACTAAATTTCCTCACTTAGTAAGTGTTTTACTTTGAGCAAATTGCTTAATCTCAGTCTCCGTCTCCTCACCAGGACAACGAGGCTAACGGAATCCACCTTGCAGGTGGGATAGAACGATTAGTGGTAATGTCCATCAAGTGCTGGAACCCAGAGCATGTCCTCCATAACAGTAGTCATTATTATGATCTTTGTCACTCTTTGTATCAAGGGACTCCACAGCAGCTTCACATGTTGACAGAATCACCGTGCAAAAACGTACTCATTTAATCTCAAGTCCAGAGGCACCGAATAAATCCTAATATTTACAGTTTTCAGTACTGAAAACCTCACCTCAAGTAGACAAATGTCATGGGTCCAAATACCTAGGAGAAATTTCCTGAAATCTTCACCCCTCTCTCTCTGTGGCTCATCAGGTTCTGGTCAGTTCCCAGGCCAGCCTCACCCTGAGCGGCCCTTAGGCAGCCAGGTCAAGTCCAGACCCTCTGGGTCCACTCAGGGTGGATTTGAGCGTTGGTTCAGGCCTCCTCAGAGCATTTCTCATTCCAGAGTTCAGCCCTCCAATCCCTCAGCCTCCCACGAGCTCTCCAGCTTGAGTGTGGCCTGGGTTAACCACCTGGAGAAGGTCCAGATGGACCGAGATCCCCTGGAAAGGCGGAGGAAGAGAAGAAAACATCAGTCCAAGGCCCTAAGGGTTTCCTGGGCCCAGGTTAAGCCTCACATGAAGCAGAAGGCTAGTAGAGCTCAAAAGTGCCTTTCAACTCTTGTGCAAACTTCTTTCATGGAAGAAAAAAGCCATAAAACATACAACTTCCTCCCAGAGCCATGGGACCCACAACAGGCTTCCAGGAGGCCAACGGAAGCCCAGAGGAAATACACGCAGAGAGAAGGGAGATTAAAGGAAGTGGACGCCCCTTGGAAGCACAGCCACATGGAGGATCTCCCTGAAGAGCAGTGGAGGAGGGCTGGACAAGGGTGTCTGGCCTGCCGAGGGTCCGCTGAAGCAAGCGGAGAGCCTCCCAAGCTTAGGAGGGCCTCGCTCTTTCAACCTGGGGGGTTGAGGAGCGGCACTGAAGCTGGTGCTCTGAGTGTGAAGTTGAAACGGGTAATCCTGATGCGCGGTTTTGTCAGAATCGGATCAAAACCATCACTAGAAAAAGAAAATTGCTCATGAAAGGGCCTGAGCCTTTCTGTCTACTCAGAAGAATGAAAGAAAATGCATCTATTCAGATGCTGAACTTCATTTGAAAAGTAAAGAAAAATCTTTGAACCAGGAGAACTAACAATACGTCTGCTCAGGGCAAGGATTCGTGGTCAAATTAAAATTTCAATTTGAAGAAATTGTTGTTAAAATCCCCAGACATGAAATTAATATAATTAGGTAATAGCTCCTGAACTTAGATCTCTCAGAAAGCTGTGGGGTGGGGGAGGGAGGAGGGAGGCAGCCAGAGTGGACCTCGTTGAAACTAAAGGAACAAAGGCCAGCTTCCAAAAGAACCCCAAGGAGAAAGAACACAGCAGGTGCAAGCTTAGCAAGGGGCGGAAGCAGAGCGATGGAGCAGAGGGAGCTCTAAATTAGGCGTCAGGAAACCTGGGTCTGTGTCCTGCTGGCAACTGCGTGACCTCGGACAAATGGCTCAAGCCAGTGTTTCTTAAACTATAAGATGAATCAGAATCCTCTAGAACGCTGGTTAAAATGCAGATTATTGGGCACTGCCCCCATAGTTTCAGATTCTGTAGGTGGGGGATGGGGCCTGAGAACTTGCATTTCCAAAAAGTTTCCCAGGGAGGCTGATGCTGCCGGTCCGAGGACCACACTTTGGGACCCACTAGCCTACCTGGGCCTCAGTTTCCAAATCAATAAAATGAAAAAAGAAACCAGGTGATCTCTAAGCTCTCCTCCTGTTCTAGAATTCTACGAGATGAACAACCTGGGAATGCGGGGACGATAGCAAGAGAACGACCCCGCAACAGTCAACACAGCTTGCGCGCTGCTGGGACTCCGGGAAGCGATGGTGCAAACACCCTGTGGGGGGGGGAGGAACGTATCCAAGGGGTCCCGCTGCCTCACTGAAGACCCCACGGCGGGATAGGGCCGTGAGCAGCGCTTCCTCCCCGCCTGTTACACGAGGAAAAAGAGGACAGTGCTGTAAACATCAGGAATATCGCCAGTCAAAATGATATGCGTTTGGTTCGAGTTCCAGCCAATTTGTGAGGAAGGGGCAGCCGCAAGTGACTGAGGAAAGAGACTCTATTTTATGATTCCAGGGGCAGGAGAACTATTTGAAAAAATATACGTTATCCTGTTTTAACTTTAAACGCAAAGTCAATTGTTAGCTTTTGTCACCCTTGACCACTTTCATATGCGTCTATATGAACATACTGGCTATGCTTGGCTTTTTGGTAGGAAAGATAAAACAACTATAAAAATTTATATATAAACTCCCCAGAGCCCACTCAAGGGTCTGAGAGCCCCGTGTTCACTTTATACTTGTTAGTTTAAGTAAGCGAATAAAGTAATAAACTTGGAGTCTTTGATATTCCTTGACTCTTCGGTCTGTTCATCCTGCATTTATTAATAAATATATGTCTCTTGTAATCATAACGTGTATGTGAGAGAGTGTAAAACTGATAGAGCTAAGGACTATTGAGCAAATTTGATAGAAATATGTATTTTTATTCATATTTATAATTAGTTGAGTTTATATATATATGCTTATATGTGTGTATAATTAAACCTGTATGTTTCTTAGAAAAACTTATATAACTTTACATATAATGTTCATATATGGTATCTCCCTTCCATGATATCTTCCCTGACCCCTCACAACAAGTTTCATGTAGTAAAAAATCTTGCTTTTGAATGAGAGCCTTATTTAATATATATGTATATATGTATATTCAGTTACTTCTGTGGTTAAAAATATGACTTTGTAGTGACTTCACTCCAAAATTCACAACAAAATTCCTAAGTTGGAGCTTTGGCTCCACCATTTGGTAGCTAAGAGATGATGGGCAAGTAACTTAACCCCCCTGAATCTCAGTTTCCTCCCAGGGAAAATGGGGGTATAAAATACTTACCTCGTAGGGTTATTGTGAGGATTATATGAGTTAATGTATAATAAAGCACCACACATAAAATGGTAGCTATTATTATAAAACAGTGTAACATTTTTTTCATAAAATGTTTAATAAATTATGTATAGGAGCTTTAATAACTATTAAATTAACACAATCAGTTTCTAACTTAAAAAATTAGATCTCTACTTCCAAGGTTAACTTCAAAACTATTGTGGACCCTGTCAGATGGATCCCAGGAGGAGAAATGTTGATTAGTGTGGTAACCTAACGAGCAATGACCATGACCTAAGGGAAACAGGGTCATTTAATGAATTTGCCAGTTGGTCTTGCCTGTTAAATCATTAGCCATGAGTTATAGCCAATGATCCACGTTTGAAACAGTCTTTTTTGCCCATATCTCTGACCTTAACTACTAGCTCTTTAGGTTCTCTCACCACCACTTTCTGCATGACGTTCCACTGCCTATTTGCTATTTCTGCACCCCTCTCTCTTCCGTATTATCATGCCTGGCACATGTACAGATAGCTCAAGGCATTAGATTCACCTACTGTGGCAAAGTATGCGAAAAGTTTGAATTTTAGCTCTACCATTTGGTAGCTGATAGACGTTTGCCTTAAGCTGCAGTTCTTGTCTAATGTCTTCAATTTAATGTTTGGTCAGTAATAAAATATGTTCATTAAATTAGCAAACATGTAGAGAACCACTCCATGGACAAGGCTCTAGGCTGAAGACTCTGGGGAGCATATGGGGGGAGAAGCATGATCTGAGAGTCTAACAGGAGAAATAATATCTAGATGCACATAACTATCATTGGTAGAAAGTAGAATGCAATGAGTTTCACCAAGAAGAGCCCCAAACTAAGATGTGCAGTTCAGAAAACAAAATCTCTCCCTACGAGGAGAGGTCTAGGAAGGCAGGCTGGAGGAAACAGACATCGAGCAGATTTGAAGTTTCCTATTTCTCTAGAACAGCATAAATTGGGAGAGGAAATTCCAGGGTGAGGGGATGATATTTACAAAGATATTGACATATAAATGTGGGGTTTCCTTTGGCTGCAAGTAACGTAGGGAGTGTAAAAGAGTGAACTATAATTGGTAATATTAACTAATATTTGCTGAACGCCTGCTGTGTGCTTTATGTACTTTAGTCTGTTATTTTATTTAATCTTCATAACAACCTTATGAGGTAAGTATTAACTGAAACCAACACACTTTGCTATCCCTGGAAACAATACTAGGACCAGGTAAAAATAGTTTTGCTACTTGTTCCTGAAATACTTCCTTCTGGAAGATAAGACTGTGAAGCACTTAAAATAGCTAGCTCACTTCAAGACCCTTGTCGCCCGCCAATCCATAGCTATTGTCATAAAGTGCCCAGTCCCAACCTCTCCTGCCTTTCAAGACCTGCCTCATGTCATGCAGCCCAGACCTTAAAACCCTATAAATACCCTCTCTTGACATCCCTCTCTGAGATACTATAGTCTTTGCCAAGCCATCTCTCCTTTACTTCAGTAGGTCTAACAAACTTAGCTGTGCTGATCAACAGGTTTTCTTAGCTGTCTTTTGAGGAGTCAACTGTTGACATCCTCATATTATATCCCCACTTTACAGATGAGGAAACTGAGGCACAGAAAGGTGAACTAACTTGTTCGATATTTCAAAATTAAGTGGCAGAGCTGGGACTAAAACTCAGATATATTTGTTGCTAAAGTCCAAGCTCTTAACCAGACAGTTGGGGCTGTAAATGGCAAGTTGGGAGTTTGGATATTTTTGGTACTGAAAGCGATGTTCAAAGGCCTCTCCTCCTAAAAGCCTTCCTGCCTCCTGCCCTGCTTAGGAATTCCCTCTATAGCATCACTAGCAAGGGGCCATGTAGCTTCTGTTTCAATATTTCCAGATATGAGTCCTTACTGACTCAGAAGACAGCCCCTTGCATAACACAACTGAATTAAGCACTCTTTGGCATTAGGCACTTATATAAGAAAAGCCCACTTATTAGGAGCATGCACCTACCCCATGTTCCTTCACCCCTGGCCCAAGAGTAGAAGATGCTCCAGGGTTCTTCTCGGGCTGGAGTTGGCTTATGGTACGATTTTAATCACTCCATCTAAACCATGGTTCGCCTTAGCAGGCTCCTTATTTTACATTCTGGGGTACCCAAGGGAGTAGACATCTCCTGATGCTGCCAACCACAGCACTTCCAATTAGTGCTCAAGGCTCAGACTTTTATGCTGAATTTCCAAACTTCTGTTCATCAGATCACAGCCTGCTTCTCACTGATCCTTTTCCTCCAAGGCTGTTACATCAGACGTAGGGAGCAGTGTAGGGATCTGCGCGGCGTGGAGGGGTAACTCATTGACTTATTTCCCCCTGAAACTCAGGCAGAGGATTCAGGGTCTAACTTCTATTTGACCACTTCTTTTTTAAATTTAAGAGGCGAGAACATCCTTTTGGCTGAGTTGTGCTGACTGGTACAAATTTAACTTTTAATACCTGATTATTTTTGAGCCAAAATATAATTAGAAATTCTTTGGCTTCTATCTTTTCCAAAGGGGACAAACACATACAGAGGAAATTTATCATACATAGGACAATATCATACTTGTCTTTTTTCATTCCAACCTCAAGTTTAGAAAAGTATCCAGAGAATTTTAAGAAGAATTGACTACTTCAAAGATATTAGCTTAGCTCCTAAATTCACATCAACCATAAACTTGAGCATCAAGTCTTCCACCAAAATCATTAATTTTTAGAAAGAGGGGGTGGGAGCAATAACAGATTCCCGGAACACACCTCTATAAACCTCCCTCCAAGTTCATATTAATTTATTTAACAACTTAAATCCACCAAACCATACAATCATCCAGGCCACATTGCTCCAATTTCTCCATAAGAATTTCATTCAAGGGGTGGCCCAGTGGCATAGGGGTTAAGTTCACACACTCTGCTTCGGCGGCCCAGGGTGTGCAGATTCGGATCCTGGGCACAGACCTACACCACTCCTCAAGCCATGCTGTGGCAGCTTCCCACATACAAGGTAGAGGAAGATTGGCACAGATGTTAGCTCAGCGACAATCTTCCTCACAAAAAAAAAAAGAAGAATTTCATTCAAACTGATAACAGTTGTAGCTGAAATTCAGATAAACTGAATCTCTACCTTCCATTGATCTTTAATGATCTTGTTAAAAGAAAGAAAACAAGACCAATCTGGAATGATGTGTTCGTAGTGAGCCCAGGTTGGTCCTATCTACTTGATAATAAGTTCTATAATTTTTCTAGACATCAATACCAAACTCACTAAACTATAGAATATAGAATCTCCAATCTCCCTTTTTTTTTAAATTCAGACATCTACCTATCTTTAATCTTCCAACACCTTTCCAAATCAGTACCAGGCCTAAAGTTTACTCGGTGACCCAGCAGTTTCAACTACCTCTCTCAGCTCCCTGAAATGAAATTTACCTAGGCCCAGAGACTTGAGCTCAGTTTCAGAGACTAAGTACATTCTCATTACCTCCTCCCAAGTCTTGTGCTTCACTTTCCTTAATAATTATTAAGTAGAAATTATTTTTCCTTCCCAAGAAATTAATATCTCCCTTCTCTATACACATATAGCAATTTATTGGCACTTCTGTGCTAGCACTTACTTCCTGTCCTGGTCCATGGCTCACTGTAAGCAGCTTAAATGCAGGGACCAGGTATTATTCATTTATGTGTCCCTTCAGTGCCTATCATTGTGTGAATAAGAGCCCCATCACTGTTTGTTGAGTTGTTGCTGAAAGGGTAGTTCAGTGTGATTGATCTGGCTGTAGCGTGTGGGAGACATGGGAAAGCATGGAGAACAGAAGCAAGGAAATCACTTAAGGAGCCGTGATTGTATCTTACCGTGAGATTAGGAGGGCCTGAACTAGGGTGGTGCCAATGGGAATGGAAAGAAAGCACCAATCTGAGAGTAAATTTGGAGACAGAATAGACATGGTTGGCAAGTGACTGAATGTGGGGTGAATAAGGGTGGCCAAAATGACTAGCTGATAACCAAAAATTCATGCTTCCCAAGAGTATTGTCAAGAAGTGACTGCCCAGCCAGGGACTACACTTCCCCACCCACTTGCACCTAGGTAGGGCCACACAACTAGCTTTTGCCATTGAAATGTGAAAGGAAGTGATGTGTGTTGCTCAGGTTTAAAGTGGTTAAAAAGTGGGTGAAAAGTCTCCATGCTCTTTTGCCTCATCTACCACCCAAAAGGAGACAATTCCAAGGTCCTGGAGGAGGATGAAGACACTTTGGAAGAACCTGAGTCCTTGAATGGCCACATGGATACCACCTACCAACTGA
The DNA here is from genome assembly GCF_020826845.1 of Diceros bicornis minor. Taxonomy (NCBI): domain Eukaryota; kingdom Metazoa; phylum Chordata; class Mammalia; order Perissodactyla; family Rhinocerotidae; genus Diceros; species Diceros bicornis. Next base: position 15,054,926 of record NC_080763.1, read on the forward strand.
GAACTGAGAACAATGATACTGTACTTTACATGAGTGAGACATAAACTGCTATTGTGTTAAACCACCGAGATTTTTAGTTTATCTCTTATAGCAGCTAGTGTTAATTAATTAAATTAATTTAATTATCTTAATTAAAATGGAAAGGGGTAGGAAAAGTCATGGATGCTTTTGGGTGCCTAGTGGCATCCAGCACTTCAGAGAATGGTGGCACTGTCTTAATATAATGAGAGGTATCAAGAGAAGGACCATTTAAGAGGAAAATGTCAATACCCAGCTGAATGACATCATCATGTGATGAAAGTGCCGGAAACTGGAAGTCATAAGGCTCAGCTCTAGACTCAGTTGCTCTTCTTAAAAAGTATGTCCTTAAACAAGTCCCTTAACTTTTCAGCCTCAATTTCCTCATCCGGAGGATAATATATAGAGACAAGTCTTATAAACAATAGCTATTCCAATGTAAAATGGCATTATTATAATTTTATCACCCCCTTTTATAACAATAGGGGACTTTACAGATCATCTAAGTGAAAAAAAAACACTAAGTCTCATATAGCAGTTACTATAACTGGGCACTGCATTAACTCATATCATTTTCATGACATAGATACTGTTATTACCATCACCAATTTATAGATGAAAAAATTGAAACACAGATGGGTTAAGTAATTTTCCCAAGGTCACACCAGTAGTAAGTAGAAAGGTAGGGATCTAACCCAGGCAGTCTGTCTCCCAAATCTGTGCTCTTAACCAGCGCAGAAAGATGTTCTCTAGGTACAGCTTCTTCCTTTTAGGTGTGGAAACTCAGGTCATGTCACACAGGTGGTTATGCACTAAATATAGACTACAGTGACAGAGAAGGCAATTTTCTCCCCAGGAAAATTCTAGTTTCTCATAAAAGGCTGGTTCTGCAGAAAATCACTGAGCTGAGAATGCATAAATTACTAAAGAAACTGAACCAGATATTTGAGCAGAATTTATGTTGTTAGGAGAAAAAACAAAATGAGCCTTACCCTTGCCATATCTTTCAAATATGAAACAGGAGGGATAAGCAGATGGATTTATTTAAATGTTTTCCAAGCAAAATTTTCCTGTGGTTGTAGGACATATCAAGGTCCTTGAAAAGTGAATTCCAGTCCCTTGAACCCCTTCTAATCTGGAGCAAGAAATGCCCCCAGGGTGACCATGAGGCCAGATGTAGCTCAATTCTCCTCCTGAAAGCACTTAGCCTGAGTAAATCAAGTATGAGAAGCTGCAGGGAGAGCCCACCACATGCCCCCTCCTCCTTGGTCTCCTGCACTACTCATCCTTGAGGAACCTGAATGTCTAAGCAGAGCTCCTGACAGGGGTTGAGGCCGGCTGAACCTCCCTCTGGACAAAGCCACCTGTGAATAAGGCTCTGCTCTCCAGATGCCATCTGAAGCCATTACATGAAAACGTGGCTTCTCATGGTATGAGACCATTCACACTTGCTTAGATTCAGATCAGAGAAAATTTCATGTATCTGAAAGCCCCAGGGGCAACATGGTTCTCCCTGGAACCAACTGATGACAGGTTCCACGTGTCTTACTCCTTCCTACTGATTCTGTTTGTGGAATGTCATCATTCTCTTAAGACAGAGGTGGAACATCTCAGATGAATTTCCAAGTGGCTGGTCTGCCCCTTTCCACTTCTCACACAGAGAGAGATGCAGGTCTATTGGTTGCTACAGACCTGCACAGATACTTTTGAATATGTTTATCATCCCTATATGGACTGTTTATTTCCCACCATGCATTTACCTTGAATAATTTAAGAAGACTCAAAGATCAAAACACATTGACAAAGATCTTTGTTATGAAATGTGAAGAAGTGATAAGATAAAACCAAGAAGAAAAAAATAACTCATAAAAAAAGAGGAGAGGGTAAAGGAGGGGGATTTGGAGTCAGTGATGAGGAGAAAGAGACCAGTTACTGCACAGACTTGTTTCCTTCCTGTCCCAAAACCAGGGGTCTGGAAATACAGACAACACCTGCCCTTGCATCACAGGCCATTCCATAGAGGCAAGGAAAAGAGTTATTCTTTATCTTTGGGCTTTACCACTTGCAAAGCCACTACAATGTCTCACCTATTTGGTCCTCCCAACAGCCCATTTTATAGGAAACTGAGGTCAAATCATTTAAGTGATTTGCTCAAGGTCACAGAGTTCTAAACAGAACATGTCTACAAATTCCAACCCAGGGCTCTTTGCTCCACACCACATTCCCTTCTGCATCACCATGTGAATTCGTGAAAAAACACAGTTCCTGCCATCAACCAGCTGTATGATCAAGGTTCAATTACAACTTCTTTAGGGCTCAGTGTCTTCACTTGGAAAATGAGGTTATACTAGAAATAGATGATCTATGGTTCTGAAAGTCTATGAATCCCAAAGTCTGTACATCCATGAAGTTTAACAAACCACTATTTTTTAAATTGCCAGTTATGATTTATTAGTGGATCATGAAATTAATTTAGTGGGTAGCCACCATTCCCCCCCGCCCTTTTCTTTTTAAAGTGAAATAGAACAGAAAAGGTCTGAATAGAGTAAGGTAGGAAAAAATGGAATGGGATAGGATAGGAAAAAATGTCAGCATGCATCCCAGGAAGTGAGGGTGAAGGTTGTTTTGTAAAACTGCGTATGTGCACTGAATCATAATATAAAATTTATTTCTTACTATGGGACACAGTCAAAAATGATTGAAACTCAGATTTAAATTATGGACTCACATGACATATTATAGCAGAGTTTTACTATATTCCCCAAATGTATATATACTTGCTGTTTCTTGTGGTTCATTTCGGCTCTGGTTTGACTTTCTCTTTCCCCTTTGGCATCTTTTCCCCTGGACCGGGAGTTCTCATCCCCTTCTTCCCTTCCTCACTTGCTCAGCATCTGCCCTCCTTGGGGAGGCTTCTGGCTGCTATTAGAGAGGGAGTTCTGAAGGAAGGGAAGGTGTCAAGGTGTTGGACGGAATTGCAGGTTCTGCTAAGCTCCTGACATCTGGTTTCCCGAAAGGGGGGAACACAAAGGATGCAGAGAGTCTAACTGGGACGATACTGAAGGCCCTGGAGATTCTGGACAAGAGTGTCATGGTCTGGGAGGGACAGGGCTACAATTAAGTCCCTCTCTGGCTCTTGCACCCTCTCCTTGCATGGGGATGATTAACGTAAATGTGTCCCACATCTTCAAATAAGAGTCTCTCGGAGGGTGCCTATGTGAAGAGAAGTGGGGGTTGTATCTGCTTTCCCAAGGCTGGCTGCCCGAGAGAAATAGTCTAACTTCGTCCAAGAAATGGAAGTTTGGGGAGGGAATTGAGGACTAGGGTTCCAGTCTGCTGCTCAAAGCCACACTCCCTTCAAAAGTATTGCCCCTAGTTCAAGTTTAAGCAGGTGAGACAGGAGCTCCATGGGGCTGGGTAGGAGTTCCATGACCCTGGAGCCTCCCACGGGAGATTTCTAATAGTTACCCTTTCCCGGAGCCTCTTGGGTATAAAAACTCTGATTTCCTGTGTATTTCAAAGTTTGAAGTCAAGGTCAGTGGCTAGAAAATGAAGCCCCCTGTGCTATCAGAGTCTCAGTCATTCAATGTCTGAGATGAAGGTCAATAAAAACATCTGACCTTTTATTCTAAATCATCTGGATGAAAACTCGAGATGTGGCATCTTAATTCTTCCTATCAGCCTGGTCTCAGGACAGCTTGGTTTGAAATAATGTCCAGGAAATTATTAATAATGATAAAATATTGTTCCTAGCAGCCACAATCTATTAAAGGGATGTGAAAGGTAAGTATGACATCTCACAGTTCTGCACAAATATTCTGTTGGTCTCTTAATGACAATACCAGTGTTTCCTTCAAGGGGTTGCAGGTGAGGTGAGATGAGGGTGGCCCAGCTTTTAATTGGCTCCCTGCACTGAGCTCTGTGCGCAGAAGATCACAGTGTCCATTTTGAATCTGCCTGGCAGTGATTCCTTGTCGAGCGCGATTCTGTTAAGCAGCTCCTGTGGTTTTATAAAATAGTTGACCTGCTATTGACCTGTTCTGTGTCACGGGACCTCAGAAGCAGTCTCTCTGGCTAAATACTTATGGATCCCATGATAGATTATAATAAAGATCATAAAGGGCCAGCCAAGTCTAATGGCTCCCAACAGTCCCACAGTACAAGGAGCAGTTCTGGTTAGAGGAGCATAGGTGAGCCCCTTCATGGGGGTCAGGTCAGCAGCAATGACGCCAGAGCTGCTCAGTGACAACCCCCCCAATTCCTGTCCCTCCAAGGAAAGCCAAATGGTCCATCAGGGTCAGCCCCACATTTTTCCAGAAGACAAACCTTTCCTTAATATATTCCCAGATCCAAAGGTGGCTGCAACAAATTTCCACTGGTAAAATCTCCTCTTTATCATCAAAAATGACTGAGCAGGAATTAGCCTTCTATGCTTGTGACTGGGCAAGGGGTGTTAAGCATCCTCAGGGCCCGGCTGTAGTCGAATAAGCACTTGCAGATAAGATAGCCATAGCATTAAAGAGGTACTTAGATTAGATAAAATCAATATTGACATCACATATAGGACAGGAAGTTCACCAAAGATGGCAGGAGAGGCTGCTGGCGGTGGACATTTGGACAAGGTAGGAAAGGCTGCTAATATTTTTGAGTGCCTACTATGTGTCACACACTGTTAGGTTATTATATCTTTTATCTCATTTAGCCTTTATCATACCCTTAGAGGGAAGGTATTATTATTGCCTTTCAACAAATGAGGACACTGATGCTTAGTGAGTTTTTTGTTTTGGTTTGGTTTGGTTTTTTTGTTTTTGTTTTTCCAGCTTTTTTGAGGTATAATTGACAATTAAAAATTGTATATAGTTAATGTGTACAACTTGGTGATTTGATATACATATATACTGTGAAATATTCACCGCAATCAGGCTAATTAACATATCCATTACCTCGCATTTTCTTTTTTGTGTGTGGTGTTAGAGAGTTTTAAGCAACTTTCCCCAATATCGATCTCTTATTGGTGTTGTGAAGATTAAATGAGATGATGCAAATAAGTTCTTAGAACTCTTGGTATAATGTCAATATATGCTATTTGGTGATTGCTTAGGTTTTCTCCACCTGGAAAAGTGTGACTGTTATCATTGGCTCAATGGACATTTGTCATTGGAAGAGACCTAGTGAGACAGTCAAGATGGCAGCCTGGGTTCAGGAACTAAACCCCATAGTCCATTGCTCTCTCTAGCATGGTTTTATTTGTTTGTTTGTCTATTTGTTTATACCAGTCCTCTTTCTTTGAAATATTATGAGATGGCTCACAGGAAACAAATGCATGTTTAAAATTCAGGATCAAGAAAAATAAGAATGTGTGAAGATCAGGCCAAGAACACAGAGATTGATACCATCAGGAGCTGGGCAGCTGCTATGGCTGAACCTTAGTTTATTGAGAACTGAGTTTCCTGGGCACCAACACAAAGGAAGGCTTGTTGAGTTACCCAATTTCCTTTGTTCAAGAGAAAGAAAATGTGCCAATTCCTTAGAGGAAATAAAGTATGTCCTTAAATTTTTCCCTAAAATAAATTTCTCACCTGAAGCTTCTTCTTAGAAGCACTGCATGGATAAAGTCCTCAACAACAGAAAATGCAGTCACAGCTTCAATAGGGCTCTAGTAATTTCCCTCAGTGAAAGCCAGCAGGATAACAAAGCACAGCTCACTGAAAGCAGTCTGCTGGTGGCCAAGCAAGATGGCCCAAGTACATCTTTTCCATGATCTGGTTTGATCAAAGAATGAAGAACAGATTATCTGAAGAAATGAATGGAACTTTCAACAGTCCTCCATAAAGAGTACTTTCTTAACGGAAAATACTAGAGCTGTCAATCATGACCTGCCCCACCTTCCAACTCTCCCTCTATAAGGCGTCCGCTCCACCAAGCCACCATGACCTCACCTGCACTGGACACAGGTGGTTAGAACAGGGCAGGCATTTCATCAGATGACCAGAGCCCTGTGAGCCCTGGCTTGAATGATGAGCAGAGCCACTTGGATTGTTCCCCAGGAATTTGAATCCAAAGCCCTAGTTGGAATCAGGAATGGTTCTAAGGTCAGGGGTGAGAAAGGCTGTGATGGCCGATTGCTGAGTTTAAGGAAGAGGGAAGTAGATGCCATATGTAACCAGGAAAAGCCAGCTGGTAGAGAGTAAGAACAGAGCACATCTACACACAGAGAGAAACAGTGTGAGTGAGGGACCATGCAGCTCCTGAGACACTGTGGATCTCTCAAAAGCTGCCTTCTCCAAAACCACCTCCCATTTCCAGATCTGGCTATGATAAGAGTCTTGTTTTTGGATTCCTGGGAGAGCCCTGGATTCTTGCAGTAAACTCCCATTCTCTTGGGTGAGGTTGAGTGGGTCTTCATTTCATGCAAATAAAGAGCCTGACTAAAACACAGGCTTTTAATAAGAGTTGAACAACAGATAGTACAATGTTCTAGTCTCTAGATTGCAAGCATTGTGTTGTTGAGTGAGGGCAGACCCAATTAGTGAGAGATCAAAAGCAGATAGTAAAACACACAACAAGTTGAATGAATCTCAGAGGCATTATGCTGAGTAAAAGAAGCCGGTCTCAAAAGGTTACACACTGTGTGACTCCATTTATATGTCATTTTGAAATGATGAAATGATAGTGATAGAGAACAGATCAGTGGTTCCCAGGGGCAGGGGTGGGAGGAGAATATGATAAAGGGATAGCACAAAGGAGTTGTTGGGGTGATGGAACTGGTCTATATCTTGATTGTAGTGGTGGTTATGCAAATCTCTGCCTCTGTTTAAAGGCATAGAACTGTAAAAAGAGAAGAAAAAAGGAAGGAAGGAAGGAAGGGAGTGGTGATCTCTCTAGTAAGCAGGGTCACTGAATGGAAACTCTGCCAGACCGAAGGAGGGCCAGCTCTGGGCAAAAGTGTCCTGGCATAAGGCTCTCCTCAGTGATCTTACTTTTATCTTTGTATCCCTCAACACCTCCTTCTCTTCTTTCTGGCTGGCATTGCCTTCATAACAAAGTCAAGGTAAGTAAATGAGCAATGAAGGTGGAATTTCAGGTATCGGCCAAGAGGTGAGAAAGGTAAGAGCTGGGATCAGGTCTTGCCATCCCTCCTAAAATCACACTGTAAATACAGATAATCCTCTATTCTCCCTACAGATGATCTTGGTATGAGAAGAAGCAAGATGACCTAAAGGCAGCACTGAAACTTCTGATGGACAAAGAAACAAAAATCCCTAAGCAGGGAACAGGCTGAATATGAGGGGAGGGAGAATTAAGGCAAAGTAGCTGTGGCTCTAATCGGGATGACCATGCCCAAGATTTGGGGTTGGAGTTATGAGTGGAAAGCAAAGGCCTTTGGCTTGCTCTGGCTTAAGCTACTTGCACCTTCCTACTGAGGCAAGAAGGGGCCCTCCACATGGTGCAGCACAGCCTCCTGATCTTGGCCGACAATGACACCCTGCTTTTCATCACTCTGTTCTTCATACAGATACTTCCTTCGAGACCTTGCAGGGAAGTGTGGCTGGGACAGCACAGAGAATAGATCTTTCTGTGTTCCCTGACCAAATGTCATCATAATATCATCACAACCTTACCCCAATGTGTTATTTCTAACAATGGTGATCTATTGCTTGATATCCTGATGCGCGGCACATTCTTTGGCATATAGCACACAGCAAGTGACAAATATTTATTGAATGCATGAATGAAAAAGAGGCAAATAGAGAGAGGAAGGGAGGGAGGGAGGGAGGAAGAGAGGGAAGAAGGGAGAAACGAGCAGCCTAAGGCCCACTCCCTCAGGAACCCTCTATATGGACATGATGGTCACTCATTCAGCAGGTATTTATTGTGCTGGAGATCTTCCTTTCACCTCCACATGTCCACGTGCTCTGAGCCCCAGGAGACCAAACCATACAGACTGCATCCACGGGGCGCCCTTGCCCCCGGCACCCAGCTGGATTCGGTCAGTGGGGAACAGCAGCAGGAGATAAAGGAGGGAGGGGAGTAAGATCAGAGAACTGATTCCTGGCTCCCTCTCTGAGGTGCTGCCATGGGCAGCCGCAGTGCTTGAATAAAGTGGCCCTGATCACACAGCTCTCTGGGTCTCTGGGTTCCAGCAACCCCTCCCCCTCTTGCCCCTCCAGACTTGGGGTGGTGATGGCTCCCCACTGTTGCTAACGTAGGGTGCTGCACTATACCTTCTGCTTCCCTACATCCTACCCCACAGCTTTGTAAATAATCATTTTAGTAAACTTTCAGTTATCTCTATTTGAGTGTGCCAACTGCTTTCTGCCAGGCCTCTGATTGATATAAGCGCCACCTCCGTGCCAGGCTCTGTGTTAATCTCTGGACTACCAATACCGATTAGACACAGCTCCTCTAGGAGCTCATTGTGTGGTGGGCAACAGGCACATAACAGCAAATTCCAACGCAGGCTGGAGTGTGCAGTGAGGGAGGTGTGTGCAGAGTAGTGCTTTCCAAAGCCAGTTTCTGAAAATTAAGCTGGGATCTGCCTCTCAGCAAAGCAGTGGGGAACTCCCACTGTGCGCTGCAGAAAATCCAGAGATAATGCTGGCAGAGCTCGTCTTGCAGAGTTTTTTACTGGTCCCCAGAAGAGTAAGGAATTACTCGTTTGAGACTTCCAATTTGTAGTTGCAGAAACAAAAGCAAATTCAACCTGAAATCTAGCTATGCAACTGGTTGGATTCTTTGGTTTCTCCCACTAGCTCACAACAGCCTTTTTAATTAGAGTTTTTAGCTTCTGATTACCCTTAAGTAATTTTTGCTAATGGACAAGTTCAAGGAGAGTGAAGGCAACAGCTAAGCTCTCCTCTCTTGGTTGTACCTTTTATCAGGAAAGCAAAGACATTTCAGATACCCCAAGCCAGCTTCCCCTTACATCTTATTGGCCAGGAGCAGTTCACATGATCTCCTCCAGCTGTAAGCAGTGCTGGGAAGCTGAGTATCTGGCTTTCATTTTGGTGCCTGGCTGTCCTCTTTTCCTGCCATTAACAAGTTCATTTTCCCTTCTTTTTTGTACCTGATGTTACCACACAAAAATGGGGTTCTCCTACCCGATGTACACAAACAAGCCAGTTAATTATGGCATCAGCTTTGGGAAAAGACGTCAGCTCTATTCTGCAAGATCGATCAGCAGGGAGACAGGGGGCAAATGCCCTCAGATCTGTCTCCCCAATTCAAGATTTGGGGCAAAATTTAGAAGGTTAGGGAGAACAGGCTGCCATGTGGAAATGCTGGCAAGACAGGTTTTGATTGGTGGGCTTCAAGCATTGTAAGGTTCAAACATGGTAAGGTTCTAAACATTTCTGATGGGGTTCTAAACATTTATGAAGAGGTGGAGAAGAAATTTTAACACCAGATCTTCCTGAATGACAGACCCCTGACTTCTGAGAAGAGTCTGACTTTTAAGTTCCGGTCATGTCCCAGTCCTTTGGTTCCATGGGGAGGAGAATCTTTGGTTCTGCGGTCATTTCAGGTCAAGATTTCATCTTCTGCACATGCTCTGGCCGCACAACTTTGCAAATTTTCTGAAAGACAATTTCTTAATTACTCTGTTGATTAGATGGGGTCAGTTGAACTGGTTCTGGAGAGCCTGCAGTTACACTAGCATAATGTCCTCTCACCTGTTCAGGAAGTCACAGGTAAAGAGATACTTTGTGGTATTTTCCCTGAACATAGGACCCAGGGGAAAACTTGAACTGGTAGCTCTCAGTTGTCTCGCAACTTTCCTCTTTATTGGGAGATATTGGTATATCCTGACCAAGAGCAAAAGCTTTAGCTACAATAACCCTGTGTGAAATAAAAGGAAACCTGTGTTAGTGTATATAATAGTAGCAATCACATCCTGGAAGATCTGAACTTTAACTTGAACAGGATCCTCAGATATGTAGCAACAAAGGACTGTCACAAGTTTTTAAAGAAGGGTGGAAGGTAACTATGCAGATCAGACTGGATTCAGAAATAATGGCAAAGGAAAGTGAGAAGACCACCTACAGCAGGGCTAGCCATCCACCAGCCATCTGCCATCTTACGGTCATTATCTTACCAGACACTGAAATGCATAGGAGGCAATGCGGCAGAAGCGTCGAGAGCAGGGGCTCTGGAGCCATGTCCTGGCACTACCGCTTCCTTGTACCATGATCTCTGGCAAGTTCCTTGGGCAAGTTTCGTCAGCTTCCTCATCTATAAACAGAGATAATAATAGGACCTACCTCATGGAGTTGTGAAGATCTGATGAAATACGTAAATAAAACACTTTAACAGTGTCTGATTCAGTGTGCTGCGCTCCCACCTCCCCAACACCCCCCCCACACACACACACACAAACACACACACATACCACACCACCATTGCAAAGTTATTTGAGGGGATGGGTGGAGCACTGACATTGTTCAGTGCACAGAAGCACTCAAAAATGCTAGTTCTCGTGAGGATGCACGTGACAGTGAGCCATCCCTGCTCCTCACAAGGAAAGGCAAACTGAACAAATTAGGAAACATTCTCCATGAGAAGATTTACACCACTAAGACAGGGAGCAGTAGATAAAGCAACAGATTAGTGCAATATTACTAAATCCCATCATTTAATTTCCCGCCTGGCAGATTTAATAAATGAGATCTATCTCTTCTTGGTGGATGCACTGGCGTAAGTACCATCTAAATCAGGTCTGCGGAAAACCAAGTGACCTGATGGGTATCTATCTTTTAGTTCAATAGCAGTAACGCATGGAGGATTTGGAGGGATTTGTGCCAGGAATCAGAGGATGCAATGTTTGTCTTGAATTAACTAATTTTTTTAATCAATGTACTGTGAGTGATATGCTCCTGCCAAAGTAGATTTGCGACCTGCCTGAAGTACCAATTATGTTCCAATTTACACAGTAAATCCATTTGGTTATATGAGGTATTGCAGCAATTTTAACACATCAGTAAAGATGGAAATCAATTTATTTTCCTTAGTATTTGGCAATAAGCTTTGTAAATAAAACAAGAAAATATGGGGCTTCCAGGGCCAGGCCAGCCTTTCGCTTCAACCTTTTCTACTTCATGACTGCAGGCTAAGGGCAAGATTTGTCCCCCTAGAGATTCCACTCTGACACAAGACCAAGCCGGCTCCCCCTGGGCCACTAACGCATTGAATTGTTGGGAAGAGTGGGATCTCCAGGACAGGCCTCTTGCTGGATTGATAGGCTGGAACCGAGCTTTAAAGGTGTGTCAGGCATTGCCGCACATAACATCTTACCTGGCAAAGGAGGTTGGGCAGATATTGGCATTCCTACTTTAGAAATAAGAAAACCAAAGCTCAAATCGACAAAGGATTTGCTGAGGATAAACGTGAGAATCAAATTCTAGGTCTTCTGACCATAAATCCTAATTTTGTCTATGAATCCACAGAGTAATTTAATGGTTTAATCGCTGCGTAAATATGGCTCTGTCTTCTGAGCGGACGAGAACATGAAGTCACTGAGACAAGTAGGAGGCGGTTGCCAAGTAGGAGGAAAGGGGAGAGGACTCTCAGGCAGAGGGAACAACATGTGCAAAAGCAGGGAGGCTGCCAAGTGCATGGTGAGACTTCCTGTTTCTACCTGATATGGAGAAATCCGGAAAAAGCATCACTCTACACTTACAAAAAAACATTTTACAAGGACAAACAGCACATCCAAAACTTTTCTTGAAGGCCGGCCCAGTGGCTTAGCAGTTAAGTGCGCGCGCTCTGCTACTGGCGGCCTGGGTTTGGATCCCAGGCGCGCACCAATGCACAGCTTCTCCAGCCATGCTGAGGCCATGTCCCACATACAGCAACTAGAAGGATGTGCAACTATGACATACAACTATCTACTGGGGCTTTGGGGAGAAAAAAGGAGGAGGATTGGCAATAGATGTTAGCTCAGAGCTGGTCTTCCTCAGCAAAAAAAAAAAAAAAAAAAGGAGGATTAGCATGGATGTTAGCTCAGGGCTGATCTTCTTCACAAAAACAAAAAACAAAACTTTTCTTGAAACTCTCAAAGAGTTGAGGTGACAGGAAAACCAACTAACCCAAAACCTGAGGAAAGACAGGCACCTGCAAAGAGAGATGGGTCCTGAGCTCTTGCTTATCTGAGACGGATTTGTTGGACCCAGGAGAACTCAGCTAAAATTGTCAGCGAATTGGTAAAGGCCGAGTGCGAGATGGTGAGAGTATTTAGAACCCCTGGGAGGAGTGGATAGACAGGAAATCCACATCCACTTGCAGTTTCTTCTTCATAGACCTCACTGGGCACTCACAGAAAATTCTGGCAAGAGTCCTGAGAAAGCATCCCTCGTGCTCCTGGCTTGTGGGAAGGAAACAGCAGCTGCTGTGGAAAATGAGAAACCTAACCCAGATCCTACTGCCCCATCTCCCCAACAGAACAAAAGCTTCCCACTGTTGGGGGAAGAGCCATACACTGTCACCGTTAGGGCACAAAAGAAAACCTACTGCCGCTGAAGGAAGAAAACAGAAATGAGCCCTCTGCCCCTGCGGGTGGGGCAGGAATACCTGCTGGGCCCAGAACTACCCCTGGAAGGGACAGAAACACTGAGAACACCACAGCCCTGAGACCCTCGACAGAACCCCTGTCTGAGACTGTCTAATTAGAATGACAGAGAATGCCTCTCCACTCCCCACCACTTCCAGACTAACAAGCAGCAAGTAACAAATAATCAAATATTGCTGAGAGACTTCCAAGAGTGTGGAGAAACTCTCTCTGAGGCAAAACTCAAAGAGAAGATTGAAACCTGAGGATGGAGAAGACTGTAAGAAAAACCCTCTGATGAACCTGTCCCCATCCTAAACACAAGGCAATGCCAGAGGCATTTCAAGTCTGCAACGCACTGAGGCTAGCCATGGCGCCAACAAACATGAAACCCAGTTCACTAAAAGCCTAGCAGAAGGAAAAGTGTGCTCATTTCCAGGCACAAAAACCATTTACAGTCTCTACTATGCTATACAAGACGTCCAGCTTTTTAAAAAATTACAAGGCATATGAAAAAGAAAGGAGAAAATACTCTCAAGAGGTAAAACCTGGGCCGGCCCGTGGCGTAGCGGTTAAGCGCGCACGCTCTGCTACTGGCGGCCCGGGTTCAGATCCCGGGCGTGCACCGACGCACCGCTTCTCCGGCCATGCTGAGGCCGCGTCCCACATACAGCAACTAGAAGGATGTGCAACTATGACACACAACTATCTACTGGGGCTTTGGGGGAAAAAAGGAGGAGGATTGGCAATAGATGTTAGCTCAGAGCTGGTCTTCCTCAGCAAAAAGAGGAGGATTAGCACAGATGTTAGCTCAGGGCTGATCTCCCTCACAAAAAAAAAAAAAAAAAAAAGAGGTAAAACCAATAAAAACTAGACATATCATATTAAAACTGCTGAAAACACAAGACGAATTTTAAAAAATCTTTAAGAGTGCCAGGGGTAAAAGATACATCACATAGAAGGGAACAGATATAAGAATTATAGGAGAATTCTTGTCAGAAACCAAGCAAGCTAGGAGACAATGGAGTGACATATTTAAAGTGCTAAAAGAAGAAAACTGTTAACCAGAGTTCTATAACCAGCAAAAATATCTTTCAAAAATGAAGGAGAAATACTTTCTCAAACAAATAAAAAACGAAACAAAACTTGAGAGAATTCATCGTCAGCAGACCTGCACTACAAGAAATATTACAGGGAAATTTTCAAGCAAAAGTAATACGATACCAGACAGATACCAGGATCCACACAAAGAAATGACAAGCACTTGAAATGGAATAAATGAAGGTAAAAAGAAAATTTATTTTTTCTGATTTTTAATGGCTCTAAAAGATCACTGATTGTCTAAAGTAAAATGCATTGTGTGTTTAGATCACATGTAGAAGTAAAATATATAACAACAAGCACAGAGGATGTGCACAGAGGACAAAAGGGAAGAATTGGGAATTATTGTTGTAAGGTCCTGACATTACACATAAAGAGATATAATACTATTTGAAGATAGACTCATTAATTACATATGTATAAAGTTGTATATTGCAAACCTATTGACAACCACAAAGAATTAAAAGGAAAAAATATAAATAATAAGCCAATGGTGGTGGTAAAATGGAATCATAAAATGTACATAATCCAACAGGGAAAAAAATTAAAAATAGAGGAAAAAATTTTAAAATAAATGGAAAAGTAGAACACAGCTACCTAGATAGATTTTAAAGCAACCATATCGACAGCCACACTAATTATAAATGGTCTAAACTCACCAATTAAAATGCAGATTCTCCAATTGTATAAAAAACAAGACCAACTATAAGCAAAAAATAGTCAAACAAAGGAGAAACAGACAAATCCACAATTATAACTGGAGACTTCAACACTCCTCTATTAGCAATTAATAGAACAAGAAGACAGAAAATCAGTAAGAAACAGCACTATCAACCAAATTAAGATAATTTACAAGATACTTCACCCAACAAAAGCAGAAAACACATTCTTTTCAAATGAACATAGACCATTCACTAAGACAGACCATGTTCTGGACCACAAAACAAGCCTTAACAAATTTAAAGGAATAGATGCCACATAGTGCAAGCAATACAGTGTGATCATTCAGCCCTCAGGCCCTAAGGACCTGGGGAACTAGGCTCAACCCTTGCTCCACTGCTCACTAGCTTGTGGTTATGGGTATACATTACTTAATCTCTCTAAACTTCATTTGTTCATCTTTCAAGTGAGGATAGTAATTGCATCTACCTCAGGTGGATTTTGTGAGAATTAAACGGAGATAATGTATGAAAGTATATGAAAGAACTTAGTACAGTGTGTATAGACCATAGTAAGCACTCACTAGAGATAGTTATCAGCGTTATCGCCTATTATTATTATTACTAGGGAAGAAATTCTCCAGGGGCACTTTCTATAAGGCTAAAACACTTGTACTGTTTAAAGACTACTTATTTAAATTTGGAACCTGGCAAGAGGCATAAAATCTACAGGTAAGAAGAAATTAAATTTGCTGTGGTTTCCATCTCCTCTCTGCGAAAGCTGAGGAGAATAAAATGGAGCCAAAATATAGGGCTGCCCTTATATAGACTCTCTCACAGGAAGACCCTGTCCCATCCCAAACTCCCAAGTTGTTTTCCCTATCTGATTGTTGGTGCTTGGAATTTCTTTAACTGGAACCTAACACTGTCCATTCTACAACAGAAATATGACTTAAAATACATTTAGTGCTGGGATGGGTGATATAGTGTATTATATTTCCAATAAGGTAGAAAAGCAGATTTTATGTAAGGGGGAGAAGGCCTTGTTTACATGAAGAGTGGGGAATTAGGAGATCCTCACTGAAAGAGGACACAGTGCATCCTAAAGACCCTCTGGAACCCAAAGAAAAAGGCAAATGAATAAAACTAGAAGGATCCCGAAGGGCATGCAGACCAGAGGTCTCCAAACCCCAGGCCTCAGACTAGTTTGTTAGAATCACTAATGAGTTTGTTAAACATACTGACTCATAGGCTCCTCCCTGGACCTACTAAATCTGAACTGGTTGGGGTGGGATGATAGGATTTTAACGAGCTTGAGGAGCCAGCTGTGGGAATCACGCCACAATACCAACTTTTCACTTTACAGAGGATAAAACTGAGCCCAGGATAATGAAGTTACTTTGTCTGGGGTCATTTCATTTCACAGCTGTCTTCCACAACCTTGGCTTGGCTCTAAGTGTGGAAGCGAGACAGCCGTGTGAGCAAGCAACCCCCGTCACACTCCCACCTACCCCTAATGGTCCACCCAAGCATTAAACACATGTGAACAGTGTCACCTTCCTGTGATCTCAGTCTCCCTGTGCTACTCATGGTGGCATTTCTCTCAGATGGCTGAGCTAAACTTAAACTCCTCTGTGAGTTCAACTTCTTAATTGTATCCCCAACTTTTCTCCCAACAGTCCAACTATCAGAGGTAAAAAAGTCACATTTGGTCAATAGCTGGCAGTCATGATTGGAGCAGTACACACTAACAAGAGGAAGTAGCAAGAGGCCAAAACTGAATCTAAAGGGAGCAAAGTGACCTCCACCAACAGGAAAACATAGGCCAATCAACCGAGAAAATCGATGAGGTGAAAATGGTCTGCTCCGGAAAATCAATAGGGTGCAAATCGGCTGCACTCAGCACTGTGGTCTTGCACCTGGCTATGACCTCACAGTTGAACCGCATCTTTCCTGCTTCCCAAAGACAGCTCCTCACTCCCACCTCAACCTGCTCCCCTCAGCATCTGCTTGTTTACCCAAATGTATATTTCTCCCTGAAATGCCCTAAATCTTGTCACCACATGAAACTGTCCTTTCTCCACCCTCCCATGGCCACCATTCTTGTCTAGGACCTTATCATTTCACATCTAGATTATTTCCAGAACCCACTCCCTCTGCCTCCATCCTGTGTCTGGTACACCTGGCATGGAAAGCTCAGAATAACCTGCCTCTTTTGTCTCCCGTTACTCCCTTATGTGACTCTCCTGCCAGCCAGGCAGGTCTCCTCTTTAACCCTCCCTAAAACTCAAAGCTTTTGTTTAGCCTGGTGCATAGAACACCTGTTCTCTTCTCTCCCTGAGTATTCAGATCCTCTACTTGCTATGGGTTGACTCAAGTACCTGCTTCTGTACCAGGCCTTCCTGGAACACCAGCGGTCCCCAAAGATCTCCTCCATCCCTCAGCACCTGCAGAACCTTTCATGTGCACCCCTCATCTGAACATGAAGCACACGCCCCCTTTCACTGCTACAATGCTGGGGTTGGGGTGAAGGGTGGTGTCTTTACAATATTCTAAACTCCTGCAGGAAGGCAGCCTCAAGTGGAAAGTATGCTGGGATGAGAGCTGGCAGTGCTGCTTCTGTCCAGCCCCTGCCTCTAATTAGTATGAGTCCTTGGGCAAGTGATTGAACCTCTCAGGACTTTACTCTATAAAATGAGATGGTTGCGTGGGAGAGCTATGAGATTCCTTCTCATTCTATCATTCTAGACTTCTAAGGCAAAACTTCTCTTCTTAATATCCCCCAAAACACTTATTTGCTCTTTGTCCTTAATTTTCTTTAACCTTGTAAGATTCTTTTTCCTTATTTATTAAACGGGATTGTTAATAATACCTTCTTAATAGAATTTTTGAGAGGCTCAAATAAGATACTGCTTGTAAGATACTTAGCACAGTCTTGGCACAAAGTAAGGGCTTTAGAAATTTTTGTTATTATTAAAGAAACAGAAGGAGAATATTAAATTCTGTTCAATAAATACTCCTTTTAGAAACAACTATTGTTTGAGGCAAAGAAAAAAGGAAATATTTCAAGTAACATTTAATTGCTATTCAAATAATAAAGCATGTTATCTTTCCTTTTAAAACAGAAAGTATTTTCCTTTCTTTTCCCTGAGATAGAAATTCTCATTTATGACTGCCCTTCTGCATCCGCCTTGAAAGCTGAAGCTCAGAGCTATTTCTCAGCCCATCATGCTGACAGTGGGTCCCAGGGAGGCCAGAAAAATGTCCTTGCCCACCCAAGACGGATTCCTGAAAATCAGAGTGGCTGCCCCTCCTGAACAGGAAGGAGGCAGGAAGACCAAACGTCCCATTTAGAGAAGCTACGGTCGCTTTAACCTGAGACAAGAAGATGGTGTTCCTTGAGACTAAAACAAGAGAAGCCTGCAGCTCAGAAGCCCTGGGCCCTGGCTGACAAGATGCTAAATGTCAGGGAGCTCGTTGAGTGAATCTTTTTCCTTCTCAAAGCAGATCCACAAGAAGATGCTTCTCTCCAAGTCAGAAGAGAGAGAAATCTCACCCACTTGGTGCTCAGACAGCCAAGTCCGAAGCTGAGGAAGCATGCCCTGAGGCAGGCCCTGGATGAGATCACACTCTGAGCCAACCAGCTGAAAAAAGAGCCCCAGCTCAACCAATTGGAGAGTTTCAGGCGGAACCATGACAAGGCCAGCTGCCCCTGTGACTAAAAGGCAAGACGTTTGTGCCATAAAATAGTACTCAAGGAAATGGAGTTAGGCTGCCTGAAGCAGATTAGGGAGCCAGAATACATGGCATTCCAGAATTTAAATAACCCACACTAGATTTAGAGAGAGTGACAACATCCTCCTCGGATATATAGCATAAGTTAAGTCCATAGAAGAAAGAGCTTCATACAATAAAAAAAATATTTTACTACTGCTTATGATTCCAAACTCTTAAAGTATTGCTTCAAGTGCCACCAAAAAATAAATAAATAAAAACCCAACATGCTTCCTCTCCTTTGATGGAATTCCACTGGGTCTGGGAGGCAGGTATGACGGTAAGATGTACAGGGTGATTAAAAAAGAAATGAACACTTTCAAAAATTCACTACTCAGTAACTAGGTTAAGATGAACAAGTAGCCAAAACCAGCCTTAAAGGAATGTGATAGTATTTCCACAACCTCACAAATGCTCAGTGTGCACTTCTCATTTCACAGGACACACAGCAATCCTGAAGTCGACCCTTTGTAGGTACGTGGTCAAAATGGCAGCCACAGTGCCTTCCTTCATTTACTCAGGGTCAGGGGGAAGGTGGAACAAACACAAGCTTCTAGAAGTCTCTCTGCCAGAAGTCGGATGGTCTGACATCTGAGGATAAGATTAACCACTGTTCAGTTGTTTTTTAATTACTTTGTGTTTTTATTGGGTATGTGTATGATATCAAACATAAAGCAGAGATGGGAACCTCACCAAAATTATTTGATGACAAGGGAGGGAATGCTGAAAGTGTGTACTGTCCACCGTGGTGAAGTCTATGGGAGAACAAGGGGGAAAGAGAGAAAATGTTATAAGGGAAGTCACATAGCAGAAAAGTGTTAAATTTAGGGCCAAAAGAATGGAAACATATTATTGCTCTGCCTCTTACCAATTGTAAGACCTTGCATCAGTCCTTTATATTCTCTAAGCCCCAGCTTCTTCAATTATAAAAGTGAGAAAATAGCAAATGCCCCTTGTGAAATCAAAATATTGATTTTTTCATGCAGGATCTCAGGAAGCAAAGTATAAAGACAAATCAGTGATAGACCCAGAATCCTGATATTCAACAGATTTCTGAATCTGTTTTGAAGATCTGTTGTTTATGTTAGTATTTTGTAGTCTCAGGGTGCCCTGCGGGGTCCTGGGCATGAAATAGTCAACCCCTGAGTTCCTGAGTCAGGAAGGCCCCACAATGTGGTGAGAATCCAACGCAGAACATCTGCCATAGAAACTGGTACTGAACATATGAGTACTCATGTCTTTTCTCCTGCTCTGGCTATTAAGGTACAAGGGCAAGAATTCGTTTTTATTTTCATTCAGAAAGCCTTGTGATCTGGTCTCCTGAATACTTTTCATATCCCAGAAGTGGGAAGATTAAATAGGTTAGAGGTACTTTCGTAACAGAGACGTCCTCAAATTATGCTCCTCCATGGTCTCTGAGTGCATGCACACGTGAGATCATGTGTGTGTGTGTGTGCCTGAAAGTCAACCACAACAGAAGTGCCTAGGGTCTAGAAGGCCACTGACTCTCTGAAGGAGAGAAAGCCAAAGTGACAAATTTGACCCTAGTGCCTATGGGAATTCCATTCCTAAGCGATAGTGATCGTCTCCGAGTCTGCCTGGTAGCCCTGCCCTCCCCTCAGTGTCCAGGCCCTCTGTTGTGCCAAGGCTGCCAGTCAAGGGGCCAATTAGTGTCAACTGTTATGTCAGCACTTGCTTGGTGAGTCCCACATCCAGCCACATCTTCCTAATGAATCTCTGAACTATTTAATTAGGAGCTGCTCTGACAATTCTGTCCTTGTCACATCAGCAATAGATTGGAACACAAGGGAGAAAATTTCCATTGAACTCGTGCCATGGCCTTTGCTCTGTAAATTGAGACAAGTGGGATGCATTCACCTTGCTAATGCATAGAAATAAGAGGTAATGCAGTTTCTCACCATATCAAGTGAGCAGGTACAAAGACATGGCCACTCATCAAACAAAGGACGTTTGTTTTTCTCCCCATCCAAGCAGTTGTTACTCACCATCTCTTCTTTTTGAGATATACCTGTGGTCTTTAAGGGCATTACCTTTAGAGTCAGAGGGACCTGAGTTTGAATTCTGATCTGGCCTTTATTAGCTGCCTGAACTTGGGATAGATTCTTTACTTCTCTGAGCTTCAGCTTTCTCACCTGTTAAATGGGGATAATTATGCCCACCTCTGAGGTTGTTACAGAGGTTAAAACAAACAAGCAACAAAATGAATATTCAGCACAAAGCATAAGTGCTAAATAATTAGTAAAGAATTCTTAGTGCTGTTGCATCTCAAATGTCCTGTATTTTAAATCAGAAGATGAACTCCATACTGTGGTAAGTACAGCATTGGCTTTTATTTGCCTCTCTTCTGTTTCCCACTCCAGACTCCTCTTTTCCAACCTGGTTACTTCACCAGTCCTTACCTAATGTAGGTTTCAGCCGCGTTACCTCCCCAATTGTCTTCCTTTGTTAATTCCAGTTTGTAGGTAATTTTCAAAAAGTGTGGCTCCCAGATCTGAACCCCAAGCTCACTATCACAAAGTACCATGGGACTATTATTTCTCTTGAACTGGATAACTTGGTCACTAATTCAGCCTCGGATCCCATTAACTTTCCAGAAGCCATTCCACATGGGGATGGGAAAGGGCCCTTAGAGCCCAAGGGCCAAAAAAGGTAACTTATTTGGAAGAAATCACCTAACTCCACCCATTTAAGTTTTTATTAAATGGAGAGGAAATGAGATCTTGAGTTACATAATTCTTTTGTGATTATTACATTTTTGAAAAGGTTAAGGTGCTTACCACAAAATATAAAACAGTAATCTGCATCTTTACCGCTGAAATTTCAGGAATGAGCTTCGAAAGGCAACTATTCCACTAGAGTCTTGGGGGAGACAGAGTATTGGGATGGAGTCTGACGATCAAAGAAAATGAAGATAAAGAGTAAAATTGATCCATAATTTCACTGGCTTCTCCCTTCTAGTTCAAAAGAAAACAAAAGAAAATGTAGGTCTTTTCAAAAGCTAAAATTGCCTTTAAAAAAACAAGTGTGATGGGATTTCTTTCTTTTTCTAAAGATGATCTTTTTAAATAATGCCCTTTTACCCTTGAAACCACCACTCCTCCTCCCTCAAGATGCCCAACCAGGGCACATTGCCCATCAGCAGAGAAGGGACGTTCCAGCCAAGGCACTGGCAATTACCATGTGATCATGCACAAGAGAAGATTAACTAGGAGCAAAATCCATTTAGAATTTTTTATTCCTCATTCAGTTTGTACCCAGGTCAACAACAATTTTTTAAAAAATTTGGCAGGGGTTTCCACGTTCCATGTCATCCCAGTGCATGGGCACATCTGCACAGCCATTACTTCCCTGCAGAGACAGGCAGAGAAAGAAGGAAGAGTGGCTTCGCCAGGCTGAGTTTTGCGAGAGCAAGAACAACCTGCGGCAAACACAGAACCCAACAATGACAAGGAAGGGAAGTCAAAACTCTTATGTACTAGCAAAGGAGCATTTTCACTGTCAACTAAGAGGTAAATTAGAGTTCCTTAGCTCTCCCATCAAAAGGCAGAGCCAAGAGAGTAAGTAAAATCATCTGTCCCCTCGACCTGAGCATGGAACCAGAAATTCAGAGGCCCAAGTGCTCTAAGCCAGGGACTCTCTGGGAGATGTAATGGGCAGGCAGAGAACAAATGACACAGACAGACAGAGAACCTGAGGGTGCCCAGAGAGGGGAATGAAACACACAAGATACTATTCAAGGAAGATGAAGGACAGAAAGAGATGGGGAGACAGAAACGCAAGAGGCCCAAAATGAGGGGAAGAGAAAGATGGCAAAAGGCAATCAACAGCAGAATGAAAGTTGGGGAAAAGGCATTTGATGGGCAGGCCAAAGGAGACTTAAAGGAAAGAAAAATAATAGGAATCAAAAGAAAGGGGAAAGGAGAGTGGATTAACAAATGTTCAGTGGGCTGCAGAGATGCTGAGAACCTGCTGAGACCCCAAGGCTGTGTCCTTCAAGCATTTCTTCAGGGCACCTGGCGATTACAAAGCATAGTCTAAGGTTATCAATGTTTGCTTTCCAAGAGCGTGGACTTTGGGGTCAGGCCGGTCCTGGTTCAGATCTTTGGACAAGACACTTAACCTTTCGAGTTTTAGTTTGCACATCTGCAAAATGGGATAATAACTGCTTCACAGGATTGTTGTGAAGATTAAGTACGATAAAGTGTGTAAAACCCCATCACAATATCTGACACATAATGGATGCTCAATGAGTGTTAGTTTCCCCTCTTTTCCCATATTAGGCATTCTACACTGGCCTCTTTAATCACTAATAATTCTCTGTACTGCCTCTCCACCCCACTGCAGACTTTGGCTTTTCATTGTAAGTGCTTTAAGGGCAGAATCTGCATCTGGTTCACCAGAGAATCTTCAGTGCCTCACACAGTGCTTGGCACAAGGCCAATACTCAATAACTAGGTGGACAAATATTTGTTGAATGAATGAATAAACAAACAAACAAATAAGTTATAACAAATAAGTTAATGAACAACAATCTTCTTTTGGGGGGAGTTTAGCTACTATATAATCAGGATTGAGTGTAGAAAACAGGAACTACTCCAGATAGTTCAAGCAGAGAGCTTAATTTTGGGTATTAGGGGCTTACAAAGACATTGGCAGGACTGGAGGAACATCAGAGAGCTGCCACTCAACTACGGAGTTCAAGGTCACTCCATCTACCATGACAACCCACAGACCAGGAAACTGCTGCTTCAGCCACTGCCACAATCACGCTTCATACCAACAAATTCGCTGACTAGACAAGAATCCTGGTCCCAACACCCAGACTCTTCCAACACACACATTATCACCCAGCTCACCAGCAACAGCAGCTGTAGGAAAATAGCATCTGCCTCCTTTCTTCCAAATTTCAGCCTGAATACACCTAATTGACAAAACAAAATTCGCATCCATGAGTCTGGGACATGTAGCTTTTATAGCTTTCTAACATATCGAACTAGAAAGAGGGTGGAGTGAAGGCTGAAGAGCCAGTTCATGTCGGAAAGTTCTTTCAATGCAATGAGACAACAGGTTTCAGTCGTGAGAGAGGACGAAGCAAGAGAAGAAACAGAAGTACAGAGGTAAACATGACTCCTCTATGGCCTTGATTTCCTAGTATTGTTCCAGTTCAAATATTTGGGTCCATCATCAGACCTCATGTACATTTTTGGGTTTGTAAAACTTGCTCACATCAGATCCAGCAGAACAAAATTCACCCCATTCCCCAAATATCATTTCTTCTATGACTTCATCCATATGGAAGACAGCCAGCATTCTGGAAAGAAATTACAGTAATTGAGACTGGAATCTCTCCTGCCAAATGTTTCCTCAGAATCTTGAAAACATTCCCATCTGTTGCACAGAGGAGGCATGTTTTCCAAACCAGCTTCTGAATGCATCACAAGCTGTGGAGGCCATGAGAATGAGCCTCATAGCCTTCCAACTGCAGGGAGTGTAACTGACCAAGGGCCCCGCACTGCTGCTGGCTCTGACACCCATTGAAATCCATCACTGCTATATGGTGCCAAGGCCACTCTTCCTACAAGCTGCTCCCGGGCGATGACTAAGCCCAGCAAAGAGTCTAAGTCAGGATCTTTCCTGGGAGATACGGGACTCCTTTGATGGGTGACTTTAGCCCAAGGACTTCCCTAGAGACTTGCCAAACTTTCCTTAGAATTTTCCCTAGCCTGCTCAGCAGTCCAGGGTGCTTCTATCCAACCTTTCTTTCCTTTCTCTTTTACTCAAGGTCAGACTTGTATCCTGATCTGACAGCTCTCCCACCCTCTCTCTTCTTCCTCCCTTATTCTCTGACATTTCCCCAAGCATTTCCTTAGTAAAATCCTATCTTGGCATCTGCTTTCTGGAGGACCTGGACTATTACTTGAGTCATACTGGGGAAAGCCTTATGGCTGATCTTCACTGTTTCAGTCCCAAGCATGTCAATGGGATAGGGAGGGACATGCAAAGGTGGTGAGAATAAGAGGATCATTATGAGACCATCTCTTACATAGGTAGTGGAACGATGTTTTCATATATATATGTATCTCATAAGAGAACAGCTTTCAGTCATGAAAGAGGAGGAAGTCAGAGAAGAACCAGGAAAGTCTAAAAGACAAACATGACTACTCTATGACCTTGAGTTTCCAAGATTGTTCCAACTCAAATAAATTGAATCACCAGACCTCATGTATCTTTGTGGGTTTGTAAAACATGCTCACATCAGATACAGGAGAACAAAATTCACCTCATTCCCTAAATACCCTGTATACCTATATACACATTTTCTTAATAAAATCCTGTGTGTGTGTGTGTGTGTGTTTATATAGGAGAAACAACTATTAAAACAGGGACATTTTGTATTGTTAATCCTTGTCAAGAAAAATAATCTCCCTTCTTGAATAGATAAAATAATTAGAATGTTTTAAAGCTTTCTTCTCTTGCCTGCATTCGGGCAAAATTTTCTTTCCTTTTGATGAATTTTTATTGTTAAGAGTTCAGTACTTTTGCTTAAATTGTCATTGAATCACAGTTTCTCTTGATTATTTCATTTCTGAGTATACTCCTTGTTAGAATAGATGATAGATGATAGATAGATAGATAGATAGATAGATAGATAGATAGATAGATAGATCTATCTCACGATTTTAGAAATCTAGTCTGTAAACTCCACACCAGTCTAGTTCAACACTGTACCCTCAGCCTCTATCACAATGGTGGGCATATAGTCAGCACATTAAAAAAATTCATGACTATGTCCCAGCCTTGATCCTCTTGAAAACTGACTTGATGACGAAATAACTCACGGAAAATTCTCTTTCCATTTCTTTTCTAATATTTGCTAACCCCTTAAACAAGAACACATTTAGAAAGAACTGAGTTTGGAGCTGACTTTCATGGTCCAGACCATGTGAAGTAGGGAAAGGGATTGCCACATGCCCACGTGGGAACGTCAGTGTTACTGGTTAGCCAGAAACACAGTCTACTCAAGTGCAGTGATTCAAATCCTAGCTCAACCGCCCTTGAAGAAGATCATTATGATGTGAAATGTGCAGGGATACCAGCACTCTCTGAGCAGTCTAAGAGGTTCTGGAATTGCTTCTGCACTGTTGTTTTGGCTCCAGAAGATAAACCTGGAGGCAGAAACTACTTCCTGTCCCATTGAGATTCAGATTCATTGAGCCCACATGCCCAGGGCTCCCTTGGCCAATAGGGTTCAACTCTAAATGAAACAAGAACTTGGGATCTGGCCAAAACAGTCCCATAGCCTAATTATTAGCACATTTCTAGGGTAACTTTGACTATACAGGCCAGAAATGCTACTTTTTAGTAGCCTAGAATTTGATAATGGAGAACAAATCTTCTTGAATAACAAAGATAAGACTATAGATGTGATGAGCGTGTGTCTTTTGTTGTGATTTTTTTTCTTTACCCCTTCTACCAGTTTTTCTACCACTCTGGAGGCTGCCCCTACCCAACCAGGCACAATTATGCAGTAAGAAAATCCTGACCCTCACGAATTCATTCAAAAATTATTTACTGCATTCCAGGCCTGACATTAGGTTCTGTGGAGACCATGACGAGCAAAACTGACACTCATTCTGCCATCATTAGGGCTTTAAGTTTGGGGGGGAGATGGTCGGTAATAATCTCACGAATGAATATCCAATGGTAAACTAAGAAACATGCTACGAAGAGCAGGATGTTGTGAAGCATCTCAGAGGAAGTAACAGATTGAAGTTGTGAAGCATGAGTAACAGTTAACTAGGAAGATGTGGGTCGATAAGAATTGGGGCAGGGCACGGAGGAGTGGTTCCAGGCAGGTGGATCAGCATGTAGAAAAGCAGGAAGAAACATAGAGCATTTCAAGAACTGGAAGAAGGCCATGATGGCTGACCCCCAAGCATGAGAGGGGTGCAGTAAGATAAGACCATAGAAGGAGGCCGCTGCCAGACCAGCAGGCCCTTGTACGCATGCCAGGGTCCCGAGGATTTCCTTTCCTTTGGCTTTTCTTTATCCCCTCACCCCAGAGCCAGTGTCCTCAGAGTTCTCCAGGCTTGCATCTGGCTCAGCTTTGCACACTCTCCTCATGCATTTCAAACTCTTTTTTCACCCTCCTTCTGCTCCATGAAAACACCAGGCTCTCATCTTAGGCAAGCCTGCAACAGCACTATTCTAGAGCCTGTGTCCCTTCCTGCTATCAGCTCTGCCTCTTTGGCCCTGCTGCTTTTTCATTGCAAAGTCTCTTGCTACTTTTTTCTCCCTCTTAGCTCAGACTTATTCTCAGATCCTCCCTCTTTGATGTATAAAGACCTGGCTAGAATCTGCTGTGTAATCTCTCCTATGGATATTGGGCATTAAAAGGGAAAGCAAGGCCTCTCTGCTTTAACCCTCAACAAGAAATCCCCAGTCGAGGTCTCCAGGGAATATATCTTTCAGGGAGGGGAAATGTTTGTGGGCACCACATACCTGGTATTCCTTAAACCTGCCACGTAAGCAGCCATCATTTTCCCCCAACTACTCTTGTCTAGCTCCTCGCAGAAACACAAAAGAGAAGATCCTCCCCAGCTGCATTCAATAAGCCAGTGGTTCTCAACTGAGGGCCATGCTGCCCCCCCAGGAGACTTACAGCGATGCTTGGAGACATTGTTGGCTGTCACGCTGGAGTTGGGTGGTAATGCTACTTGCAGCTAGTAAGTGGAGGCCAAGAATGCTGCTAATATCCTAAACATCCTACAACACACAGGACAGCCTTCACAACAAGGAATTATCTGGCCCAAATGTTAGTAATGCTATATTGAAAAATCCTTCAGTAAACCCCTCCAATTTTGATGTGACAGTTCAAGGTCTATACCCCTCATCCCTGATTAATATCATTAATTTACCGCAATTAATATTATTCAGTTGCTAACCACCTCCACAATGCACTCACATAATTACGGCCTGTACTTGTATGTATTTTTGTTGATTACAGTTTCATCCTTCTTGTTTCTCCAACTTAGATATTTAGAGTCTTCAAGGAGATGATACTTCACATATACTTAGTAACCCAATAAGACCTGGTTGAGCAGTTCGCATCCAGCAGTCCTGCTCTGTGTTGTCAGAGATAATTAGATTGTTGAGAAGTACCAGGTCTCCCTTTTGCTTTGCACATTCTCTTTATACAGAGGATGCGACTGCTGCAATGGAGCCCAGGGCTGCCCTGTGTAGGGGAAGACAAGGGTCTTTAATAGTCAAGGTAGAACTGAACATGCTGGACTGACAACAATCTCAAAATCTCAGTGGCTTTAAAACTACAAGATTTTAGTGCTCACTCACACTGCATATCCATTGCAGGACAGCTGGGGGTTCCACTCCTCATAGTCATTCAGGGCCCCAGGCTGATGGACACCCTGCCATCTCAAGATGGGGCTTCAGGCTTCATCTCGGGAGAGAAAGAGATTTTGGAGAATCATGCTTCAGCCTAGAATTGATACAAGTCACTTCTGCTCATGCGTCATAGGCCGGAAAGAGTCATACCCAGACTGGAAATAAAAGCAGGAAGACTAGGAAACATAGGGGAGAAAATAGAATATTAGCTGTTTGAATTCCAGCTTCACCACTTACAACCTGGGGTAAGTTATTTAACTTCTCTAAGCCTCATTTTCTTCATCTGTAAAATGGCAATAATAATAAATAGTTATTTCATAGAGTGGTTATGAGGATTAAATGAGATGTTTTATATATAACTGAGATAATAGAAAATATATCTATTGGTCTCTGTCCCTGGTTCCTGGCACAGAGCTCCAGAAACTCTTGTAATTTCCTAAGTGATAAGAGCACTAGGAACATCTTTTGTTCTAATGAGGTGATTCTGGGTGGGCTCCTGGGTGGCTCCTGGATGGGGGCTTGTCACCAGAAAGACCAAGCCATGATTAGAAGCTTGGAATTTTTAGTGCCGTGCCTCATCCTCCAGAGATGGGAGATGGCACGTGACCCTACATGCTGAGGCTCCTACCTCTCCTTCTCCTGTCTGCTCCAACATCTCCCTCTTTTTCAGGACAAACCCATTTTTCCAGGTTGAGCCATCATTAGCTAGTCCCCAGGGGACTTAGCACAGTCCCCAGAACCTAGTAGATTCAATAAATATTTGCTGAATAAGTGAATCTAGAGGCAAGGCCTTAGCCTTTTCAGTGTAGACTTTGTACCTTCCCATGGTCACCAAAGAGTGGACATACAGTGGTCAGGCGAAAAGAAAAGGCAGACACACTTGCAGGGACGGTCTCTGGGAAAGATTCATTATTCATTCCACAAATGTTTACTGAGTGTATGGTGCTGCCTTCAGCCATAGAACAGATGGCCCAAGGTGACTGATTCACAAGGACTCCTCCAAACTGGAGGATTCCCTGCTTCCCGCAAATGACAAATCCGTGGCTTCTACACACACCCATCTGCCGTGATCTGGAGCCCAAACACTCTCTGAATCCCCAGCATTGGGAAGCAGATCACTACCAATTCTTCTTTCTGTCAACAAGAGTTGAGGAATAATTATGCCCAATTGACATAAGCAGCTCCAACTGCCTTCAGAATTTGGCCTGAAGCCCAATTATATTTCTCTAGCTTGTGCCACAGTACATGAACAGTACCATTTGTCTCATTTCTTTCTCTTGCTTTTTAGAATATTCAAAACAATTTGGCTCCATGAAACCAACCAAGCATGTTCTTTAAGAATAATTTTGAGCACGATTCATAAGCCAAGTTAATGTGATATATATTCTAAGAGAAATTCAGTTGAAAGCATCTAGATATATTATTTTAAAATTATATGCACATGAGTAAAGTATATTGCACACAAATAATTTTAAAATGCTGTTGCTAGGTAGAATATAAATCAAGATTGTAAATATGTACATGAACACATACGCACGGTCCCAAATTCACCAATGAGCTGTTTTTTAAAAATTATTTTCTAAGCTGGCTGTTTGAAATTTGGGTTGTATGTTTCCAGAAATAATGCCATGGGTGGGCAGCTTCTCAGGGCTATTTCCAAAAACTATCTTCACCTATAACTCAGATAAACTAGGTGGAACTGGTCTGATTCCTGGGGATAGCAGAGTGTATGTTCAGAAGGGAAGAAATAGAAGATAGAGGAACATAGCATAGAAAAAGAATTGGATCTAGCCATAAACTGTTAGTGGGTGGTGGTCTGTGTATCCTCCCCTTTCCAAGACCCCCATGCTGCCCTAAGTCTCATATTCTGCAATTCTTTGCCCAAGCTCAGACTTCCACTTGATCCCAAAGGCTCTGTGCACCAACTGTGCTTGACCCTGCCCATGACCAAAATCCACATTCCCTCAGAAGCACAAATCTTACCCCATGAACAGAGCAGCACTGCCTGTGGGCATGTCCTCGGGAAAGGTCCCAGTCTGGAACCAACTGTGAAGCCCAGACCAAGGGACAGATTGTTTGGCTCATTCAGTGAAGGCTTGCTGAGTCTTGTTTTCTTTGTCTTCAAACAGTATAGTTGCTAACACTCTTAACTCAGGAGTAGAGAGTAGATATTACTTGTGCTCACTGACATCCACTTATCCTCTTCTGGGTATGCTTTCCCATCCCTTAGTAGTAGGTAGGGCCACATGACTGCTTCTGGCCAATGGACTGTGAACAGAAATGACATGTGTCTTTCAGGCCAAGGCAGGGAGAAGACCCTGTGTTCTACAGTCTTGTTGTTTCTTAGTGTATTGGTTTGCCAGGGCTGTTGTAACAAAGTACCACAAACTGAGTGGCTTAAACAATGGAAATTATTGTCTCACAGTTTTGGAGGCTAGAAGCTTGAGATCAAGATGTTGGCAGGGCCATGCTCCTTCTGAAGGTGCTAGAGAAGGATCTGTTCCAGACCTCTATCTTGGCTTCTGGTAGTTTCTTGACTTGTGACAGCAAAACTCCAAATCTTCACAAGGTGTTCTCCCTGTGTGCATGTCTGTCTCTGTGTCCAAAATTTCCCCTTTTTAGGAAGACATCAGTCATGTTGGATTAGGGTCCACCTGATGACCTCATTTTAACTTGATTACTTCTGTAAAGACCCTATCTCTAAATAAGGTCACATTCTCAGATACTGAGAATTAAGCCTTCAACATATCTTTTTGGGGGGATACAATTCAACCCACAATACTTGGCCACTGAGACCATGGAGACCCGTGGTTGAGATGGCAGAGCCTGGATCACTGGGTTGACACATAGAGGGAAGCTGCCCTGGAGAGTTGCCCAGACTCCCAGAGAACTGTACTTGAGGGAGAAAAAGCTTTTGTTAAGCCACTGGGATTTGGGGGCTGTTTGTCATCACAGCACAGGCTAGCCTACCCACCTAATGATACAAGAATATTTCATGTAAAAATCCAGATTTCTTCCTTGGAATATCTAGCCTGCTTTGCTTACACCTCAGTGACAACCATCAGCAGGCAGGTGGAAAGCAGTAGTTTCCTTAGACTGAATCAATACTGTTCCCCAGTCCCCAGTTCACTCAGCCCCTACTACTCCCTATCATTGCTCCCCAACCATTATATCAATTACCACTTTCTATTACATATCTGTTCCTATCTTTTTTTACCCTGCTCTGTTTGTTTATATTATCTCCCTGGCCTCTTTAAGCCTGTGAATCTGCTAACTCGGTTCTAAACAGATTCTATTATTCTTAGCTGCCTCTTTACTTCCCTTTCTGAAACTTTAAATTATAATTTTTATATGTGTTCTCAATAGCTCCCTAGGTAGCTGCAGGTTATGATGGAGGAGTAAGTCCCTTCTAGCTCAGAGTTCATAATTACCTGATTTTCCCAGTCACTTTTTCTTTTTTTAGAGTTATTTTATTTATTTACTTTTTTATGAGGAAGATTGTCCCTGGACTAACATCCGTGCCCATCTTCCTCTACTTTGTATGTGGGACGCCGCCACAGCATGGCTTGATGGGAGGTGCGTAGGTCCACGCCCAGGATCCAAACCTACGAACCCTGGACAGCCACAGCGGAGTGCGAAGTTAACCGCTATGCCACCAGGCAGGGTCCCCCCCACCCCCACCCCACCCTGGTCGC
Source organism: Diceros bicornis minor (assembly GCF_020826845.1). NCBI lineage: Eukaryota > Metazoa > Chordata > Mammalia > Perissodactyla > Rhinocerotidae > Diceros > Diceros bicornis. Next base: position 15,086,137 of record NC_080763.1, read on the forward strand.
TTTTAATGTAGAAGCAAAACACATTTCAGGGGCAATTGCAAATATATGTTGAAAAATCATCATAATATCATAAATAGAACTTTATATCTATTTTCAAAGCATTTTTATACTCATAACAATTCTAACAAATTAGAGGCAGCAGTATTATTACCATTTCTTCATCAATGGAGAAACTACAATCATGAAACTAGGTAATGTAACCGTGGTCCCAGAACTGGTGATTGGTGAAGATGCGACAAAGATTGCAGCCCTTATGACTCCAAAAGCAGTGTTCCTTTCAAGCCTCTGGGTGTCTGTTTCCTTACAGAAAAACAAAGTTATTAGACAAGAAGTAGGAGTTTGCAAAGTTATGTTTAGTTATGGAAGTTTTATGCTATTCAAAGCTCACATAGAACAGCCGAAAGTAGGTAAGTGGCTCTGGCTGAAGTAGAGGTGGGCTGCAGGGTCAGAAAAGTGACATTTTGAGACTGGCAGATGTTTTTGACCAAGGAACGTTTTGACTCAGGAAAAAAGACAATCTAGTAAACTTTCAACTTTAAAAAACATATATCAGTTTCCTTTTTAAATTACCAAATGTAGTGGGTTGAATGGTGGCCCCCAGAACTTGTATATATTACCTTATATGGTAAAAGGTTGAATATTACCTTATTTGGAAAAGAGGTTTTTGCAGATATAATTAAGTTAAGGACTTTGAGATGAGGAGATGATTCTGGATTATCTGGATGGTCCCTAAATCCCATGACAAGTGTCCTTATAAGAGACAGAAGAGGAGACACAGACACAGAGGAGAAGCCACGTGAAAACAGAGGCAGAGGTTGGAGTTCTGCTGCCACACGCCTAAGGAACACCTGGAGTCACCAGACACTGGAAGAGACACGAAAAGATTGTCCACTAGAGCCTGCGGAGGAAGCCCAGCCCTGCTGACACCCTGATGTTGGATTTATGCTCTCCAGAATGAATTTCTGTTGCTTTAAGCTGCCAGTGTGGTAGTTTGTTACAGCAGCCACAGGAAACTAATACACCAAGTAATGTGAGAAAGCGACAAGCCCACCCTCTACCTGAGCTTTACCATGCTGCCCACCATTCCAGGGTGAAGAAGTAGGGGTGAGGTCAAGTTAAAGGATGTGGTGAGCGTGAACGAGGTTCAGAGACAAGGTGAGGCCCAGGAATTCTCTAAGAATTGACTCACACCCTGGCTGGTCCATGTCTCAGATTCTCTCATTCACCCATCAGAGTTAACGACACTGTGTGTATGAATATTTAGCCCCTTGTTCTCAGTTCCAGACTGCACGGGAAATTTCCAATCAAATTTCTAGCAGACCTCTCAGAACTTTTGGTAAAATACATTTTCATTTCATAATCTTCCTATGTAACGCTGGTTTGGGGAGATAAGCCTGATACTCCTAAGAACCTATCCCAGTTTAATCAGACTTCTCAGAAATACCTCTAATATTTTTTCTGAGTAAAAGTAATAAATATGCATAAAAATTCAAACACAAGATAAGTGAATAAATTAGAAAATGAAAATCACCATCACAGGCGTAGGGTTTGGGGTAGAGTAAGGATCCAAGGTAGCTGTTGCACGCGTTATTGAATAAGGACCGGTGATGTTATGATTTTACAGGATCATTTTGTGCAGCTGGGCCATGACACAATATCTGCATCAACATGATTGCGCCAAGATGAATCCTGTATCAAGACAGCCATGTCAGAGCACCCTGCTTCGCTATAAAACTGTACATTGTCCCTGACCTTCCCACACCCAGAAAGTCCCTTAAGAGATTTCCAGAAACCTCTAAGAGATCCTTCGGCCACAGTTTGAAAAATATTGGGTGAGACATTCTTAAAGTGCCTCTCAGCTATAACATTCAATAAATGTGTGTAGATGTGGATGTGTTTAATAGACAGTCATAAACTAACACAATACAGCAGAAAGCTCTTGGAATGGATGCCCATAAACCAGTTAATGCCTGTCAGCAATCAGAGAACTAGTAGCTTCTGCTTCTATTGATACTTGTGATTGCAACTTAATGATGTTTTTACTCAACGGATGGCAGCTGTCTCCATGAGAAGCTATTAGCACATTAGGTCTTTATTTAGACTGGCAAAGTAATAAATAATGTTTGTGACTTCTCTTTTGTTCACAAGGTTAATTGTTGTTTAATAATAGTCTTGTGATGTGTTAAGAGCTCCCAAGGAATTATATATGCAAACCATTAGACTGAAAACAAAAGTCTCAACAATCTACCAATTTATGAGTTGTTGATAGACCCAAGACATACCAGGCAAGAAAGTTCAGGATGTTATGATACCCAGGATTTTCCATTCTTATTCATTCCAGTTTTCTCATTTAAATCAATAGATACTTATTTAGCAAAATACTAAGCTAGAAACTTTGGGAGGTACAAAGATATAGAAGATACCACCAATGCTCTCAAGAAACAGCAAATGTTGTTGAGGAGGAAACCATATACACGTTAAAAGGATTATTGAATGAGCTGTATTCAGAGAATGCAAAGAGAAAACTACTCCAGCTTGGTTGTAGTATATAATCTTTTTTACACATTGCTGGATTTGGCTTGCTAAAATTTGTTCAGATTTTTTTTTAAGTCTATACCATTTGTTTAAGCCGTTGTTAATTGGTTACTTTACTACTTGCTGCCAAACACACTCTAACTTACCTAGATGTGGTCTGTTAGACTCTGCGCCCCTCGGAGCTGGACAGGACTAAGAGACCATTAATTTTGATCTCACTATCCTACCAAAAAGGAGGCTAGAGCCCAGAGAGATGAAGGGATTGGCCCAAATTATGTGGCAGCAGCAAAGCCTGGACCAGAGGGCAGGTCACCCAGTTTCTCATTGCTTGGAGGACTTAGAAGATGGTTTCAGCTGTGCCAACACTGCCCTTTATAGTTTGCCCAGTTTGGACACAATACTTCAAATCCCAACACACAAATTAGATACAGAGACAGAAAGGAAAAAAAATGATGATCATGATCACGGTGATGATTATGACGATGGTGGTGATGAAGAAGGAGGAGGAGAATGAGAAGAAAAAGAAACCAGCTCTATTCAGTGAGAGCTTATGATGGGCCAGGTGCTTTACAAACACATCCATTGTAATCTTAACAGAATCTCTCTCAGGTAGGTTCTAAAATTATTCTAACTTCACAGAAGAGGAAAGAGTGATGTTAAATGCCTGAGGTTGCACAGTAAGTGGCTGCTGGTAAATGTGAAATCCCAGACTGGTCTGACTTCAGAGCCTGGATTCTAATCCACAACGCATATGACACTAAGGGCTCTGCAACTTTTAGAAAATCCTGCCCACCCTGTGAGTCTAAGAGGAACTAGACGGGGACATGGGACAGTCCTTGCTGGTGGTGGCTGAGAAAGCCCTGAGAAAGGCTCAGATTGCTACAGCAGCCCCAAAAGGCATTTCTGATGTTCTCGCTCTCTGTGGTGTGCATTCAGTTTCCAAGGCAATCATCTCAAATAGGAATTCCAACGAAGCTCAGAGAAAATTAATTAGCTGTGCTGCAGACACATTAAAACTCTGCGAGCAGTTATCATAGTAGGTAACCTCGCATGTTTTACAAAGGGTGGCGTTTTCATTTGAGCTTGTGTTGAATAATGCATAATTTTCCCTGCCCCCTGCTAAACAGTGACTGATGAGACGTCCTTCAGTAATTCAGCGATGTTGAATTAATCTGTTGGTAGAACATCCACACTTTCCCCTAGGCCACCATCCCTTTATTTTAAGTCTCTGCCCCTTTTTCCCTCTTTCTCCCCCACAAATTCCACCACATACCTTGAAAGGAGATGGCACTCCACTCCTGGCTACAGAGGCAGCATCTGCTGGCAACACCCAGCAGGAGGCAGACCCATGTGGGAATGTGGATGGAAGGGTGAGGGAGGTCACCGGGCATTGCAGGCAACCCAGAGGCTGTGGTACATCTCGGCAGCCTCAGCGCCCACCCTGGACCCATGAGTGAGCCACACAGCGTGGCCTCCCGAGGAAGACAATTCTAACAATCTCTGTTGCTCTCAAGCTCCTGCCTTGCTTCATCTCAAGAAAAGTTATATATTTATTTGCTTTTAATTTTATTTCCCTCCACTGAATGTAAATACCATGATAGCAAGGACATGGTTTTATTCCCTGCTGTCTCCCCAGCACCTAGAGCAGTGCCCAGCTCATAGAAGGGATGTAATAATATTTGCTGAATGGATGACTGAACGCCAAAAGCATTTGCCAGTAATTTCAATTTTACTGAAGATTTCCTCAGGAGGTGAAGGAGAAAATGAAATCATATCCCATGTAGCAAGACTTCACCCAGTCCCCCATTGAACATCTGTCTTCTGATGTAACTCCTCTTCTTTCCCACCCAGCCTCCACAAACACCCCTCAAGTGTCCAACAATCTAGGAGGTACATGCCCTACGACCCACACAAAGCCCAGAGTCGCTGTACTGCTCTCCACCTTCACCTTAGAAATCACTTCAGGGCCGGCCCCATGGCTTAGGGGTTAAGTGCGTGCGCTCCGCTGCTGGCAGCCCGGGTTCGGATCCCGGGCGCGCACCGACGCACCGCTTCTCCGGCCATGCTGAGGCTGCGTCCCACATACAGCAACTAGAAGGAAGTGCAGCTATGACATACAACTATCTACTGGGGCTTTGGGGGAAAAAATAAATAAAATTATAAAAAAAAAAGAAAAAAGAAATCACTTCAGCCAAAGACAAAACAACCCAAACATCAATAGGGTAGTGACTAAATAAATTATGGTGCATTCATAAAATGGAATACTATGTAGCCATTACAAAGAATTAGGCCCATGATTGATTGATAGATGATAGATAAATGGGTAGACCAATGGCCACGACATAGTGTTTAATGAAAAAACCAAGGCGAAATACCACATGTATATTATGAAACAGTACAAGGGAATGAATGTTTGTACACGTTATATTTATTAAAGAACTCTCCAATCACATCACATTGGTTTTCTGGAATGTATTTCTCACTGAATTATGTATTATCTGCTGGTTCTGTTGCCTATATCCACCACTGCTAAGATGTCCTATAAAGTTGTTAGGTCAATTGTCGGAGTAAGAGAGAGAGCAAAAGCAGAGATTTTCTGGTTTTGTGTTGACCCCATGGGAGGAATCCTGCCCGCTCCTCTGAATGGTACTGTGAACTCTCCTGGGGACAGTGAGGGTGTTGGCTCTTCGCCAGGGAGACCCCGCAGCAGCAGATGACCACCTTCAGTGGCTGACCAAGCCAGGCTCCAGAGCCACTGAGGGACAGCAAGGAGTTAAGTCAGGATCCAAGAAACCTTCAGTCCAGGCCATCCTCTGCTCCCACAGATTCTGCCAGGTCCCCTATCTATATATAGACCTCACCTGTACCAAGACATCTATACCCTTTCTCTTTGACTGAGTTAGACAAAAGGCTGATGGAGATTGAGCATAGACAAGGGAAAGAGAAGGATGGTGAATTTCATTCTTGAAAGAAGTAGAGGGAGCCCTTCTCTTAAAGTGATCCTGTACTATTTGGCACTATTTCCCTGGTGGAAAGAGCAGTTCCTTTCCGACTTCCAAGGAACAAACAGGATTGGATTTTATACTTCCAAGCCAGCTGAAAAGAAAAGGGGCTATGATAAGGCCTGAAGAGCAAGTCCTGTGCTATCAAATTCTCAATAAGTCAGATGGAGATTGCCGGCACAAATGTAGGTGAGTTAAGCATGGAAAACAAGTTTAGGTTCATATCTTCATAACTTTCTATTTTGCGTCGTCCAGGAATTAAAGAAAAATTGCTAATGTAATCAGCAAATCCCTAGATCACTGACAATTGTAGAGGGTAAATGAACATGGTGGCATTTTAACTTAGGGGCTGATTAGCTAATGAAAGAGTGCATTTAGAACTGGATGATCCTGTACTTCCAGTCTTAGAGTGATACTTCTCTAATTTAAGGCCTTGACAAGCACTTACAAATCGTTCAAGACAGAGCCCACTTTTAATCCTTGTCAGTCATTCATGCATAAATGTGAATTAATGTATTTTAGATCTGTCCTTAAGAGTAGCTTTCAACAGGTGAAAGAGAGCCAGATTATGGTCCTGAGTGTTTGAGGGAATCGGAAAGGAGGTGCCACAATAAAATGAGGTCACAGGAAGAAAAGACGGGAAGCACAGAATTGGCACCAAAGACAAATTTCACTGCTTTTCTTGTGGAGCAGGGCCTTCGGGCAGCAGTGAAACTTTGCCCACCTCACATGCCTCTGTGCTCTGTCCAATGGCAGAGAACACGGTGGTTTCCCGGCATCTCCTGATTCATATCTTCGTCTTTAGATCTTTTTCTATAGAGGAGCCTCGTCCAAGGGTATCTGCCAGCTGCCAGAGTTGTGGCTGTTCTTGGTCTCTTCCTCTAACTAGCAGCAGAATAGCACAACCTCACTCTGAAGTTTCACAGGAATCATTCTCTGCCGCAGGGTATGACCTCCACCTGGCCACTCCCTCTCCTTTTTTTTTTCTTTTTTTGTGAGGAAGATCAGCCCTGTGCTAACATCTGCCAATCCTCCTCATTTTTGCTGAGGAAGACTGGCCCTGGGCTAACATCCGTGCCCATCTTCCTCCACTTTATATGGGACACCGCCACAGCATGGCCTGACAAGCTGTGCGTTGGTGCGCACCAGGGATCAGAACCGGTGAACCCTGGGCCGCTGCAGCACTTAACCGCTTGCGCCACTGGCCTGGCCCCCTCTCCCTCTACTTCTTAACCACAGTAATATGCACCTTGAACATCTTTATTATATAATAACATAGAATTCATAATGGTTTATGAATTCATCTGCATGGTGTGTTGTTGGCAACTTATTGAAGACTCAATCCTAATGTTAAATGTGACTTCATTAAGAAAGCTACTAGACTAGATTCCAGCTGGCTCCCATGGCCAGAAACCCAACACTTAGAAAAAACTGAACCTCACCAATATAGGTTAAATTATGCCCCCAAAATTCATATGTTGAAGTCCTAACCTCTAATACTTCAGAATGTGACCGTATCTGGAAATAGAGTCTTTGTAGATGATCAAGTTAAAATGAAGTCATTGCGGTAGACTCTAATCTAATATAACCATGTGGGGAAATTTGGACACAGAGAAACACACATGCACACAGGAAGAAAACCACATGAAGGCAGAAATCAGGGTGATGTGTCTACAAGCCAAGAAACACCAAATATTGCCACCAAACCACCAGAAGCTAGGGGAGAGGCGTAGAACAGATTCTCTCTCACAGCCCTCAGAAGAAACAATCCCTGCCGACAACTTGATCTCAGATTTCTAGCCTCCAGAACTGTGAGACAATAAATTTGTTGTTTAAGCCACGCAGTCTTGGTTATTTGTTACAGCAGCCCAAGAAAACTAATACACTAACCTTCAAAACTCTGACTCAAGATCTATTGGTTTAAACCCTAATATCTAAAAATGTTACTTTCTCTACCTTGCCCAATCATTCCAGGAATCAGTCTTCAGTAAAATAGCTCCAAACTAAGATGGGTCTTCAGTTTCCAACTGGGGAAAGAGAAACATAGGTTTTAGTCCTGGTTGACTATTTGTGTGAACTTGAACAAGTTACTTCATAGCCCTATGCCACAGTTTCCTGATTGTCATATGAAGAGGTTGGATAAAATCCTAGTTGGCAAATAGATTTCATCTCTTGTACCTATTCTAACAGATTTGTGGCAGCAACCTAGAGCGCTGTCTTGACCACTCTATGTGGACCAGATCCCTGCATCTCTGAGCCTGACCCACTGGCTCTGCTCATCTCATCAGGTGAGAATCAGATGATTTAATGAGCTATATGCATCCCTTTTGCACACTGTCCCAAACGGCTCTAGGTGAGACACTTCACATTCCCACAGAGCAAGGACTTCAGCTTCGGGTTCACTCTTTGCCTTGCTACTCAGATGCCTTGACTGAGTAGAAAGAGTACAATGATTGATCAGCAATGTCTGCCATGGATGCAAGATGGGAAATTTGCCCCACACGACCTGTGCATTTGCCATTCCTGGACTGAATGATCTCTGAGCCCTTCCAAATCTAAAAACTTTACAGCTTCTTTCTCCACTGATCCAGGGCTTCTTCCTATTGCCCTCATTATCACTTTCAATCATTGCTGCTGCTTTCCGCTATTCTCTCCTGAGCCATCTGCTCATCACTTTTCTCTCTTTTCTTTATCTCTTCTCCAACTGTGATGGTTAATTTTATGTGTCAAGTTGACTGGGCTAAGGGATGACCAGATAGCTAGTAAAACATTACTTCTGGATGTCTCTGTGAGGAAGAGATTAGCATTTGAATAGATAGACTGAGTAAAGTGGATTGCTCTCACCAATGCAGGTGGGTATCATCCAATCCACTGAGGAACCAAAAGACAGAGGAAGAGTAAATTTGCTCTCTGCTTGAGCTGGGACATCCATCTTCTCCTGGCCCTGGACATTGGTGCTCATGATTCTTAGGCCTTCAGACTCCAACCAGGACTTACACCATTGACTCCCCCGGTTCTCAGGCCTTTGGACTCAGACTGAATTAATCACCAGCTTTCTTGGTTCTCCAGCCTGCAGATGACAGATCATGGGACCTCTTGGCCTCCATAACCATGCAAGCCAATTCCTATAATACATAAATCTATCTCTCTCTCTCTCTCTCTCTCTATCTATCAATCATCTATATATATGAGGATATATGTATATATCCTATGGATTTTATTTCTCTGGACAACTCTGACTAATACTCCCACCTTTTCCAGCTCTCGCTCCTGTGCTTCATGGCTTTAGTGCTGGCAGAGTTGCCTATTACGGCCCTCACCAACCAATGAAAATGCACTTTTCCTTCTGGGCTGGTAAAATGACCAATCACAAGACATTGTCTATGACCTTTCCAGCCTAACCTCTTGGCTATTTTCCTCAGTGCTTATACTAGTCTTTTTTAAAATCTCCCAGGGGTTTGTGGTTGTCCTGGGTGGTTACGAGTGCTGGATGCTGATAAACTGGGGCAGTGTTGTGATACCACAAAGAGCCTTCCCAGCACTCAATGATTACAGGAGGTAAAGCCACAGTCATTATTTCTGAAAAGGAGGTGCTGACATTACAGTACACAAACTCCTATCTTTATCTAGAGCTTTCCATACATTATCCTGTTTGATCTTCACAACCTTGTGAAGTAGGCAGGACAAGTTATTCCCATATTACATTTAGGGATCAAAATCAGAAAGATTAAGTGACTCAGTTACACAGAATTAAAACATTTCAGGTTGTGTCATCTCACCAATCACTTAACAAATTATTTAATCTCATTCAGAGATATTATCATATATGATGCCCTTTAATAGCCATTAAGATCCACCAAATGGGTACGGTTAGACAGCTTGGCCAGGATTGCATTGATTAAAGACCACATTTAATGGAGCCTTAAACTGCGTCCAAAGAGCTTTTCCCCAAAGCAGCAGAACGGCTTCTCTCTGAAGCATTCTTTCCTTGAGTGAACCGGTTTGCTATAATTTCATGCCTGACCCATACGCTCTGCTTGCCTCATCAAGTGTGAATCGGATAAATTAAAGAAATAACTAAATTCATTTTGCACTTGGTTCCAAGTCAATAGGCTTAGAGTAAGGGCCTGTATTTTGCTCCACACGTATCCCACAAGGGTAATGGGCTTTGGGGGTCACTGTTTTCCGTGCTATGCAGGTGCCCTTTCACTATGATCTAGATACCATCAGTGTGTCTAGTAGTCAAACTCACCATAAATATACAAACATATTGCCGAGCATTTCCACAGGGAAGCAACCAATCTTTAAAGTTTTCTAGGAAAATGAGGAGAACATAAAGAGGTTTATGTTGTGTATAACCGCCACTTTTTTCAATCCCTGTCACTGGATTTTTCTGCAATATTGGCAAGTAGAAGTAACAGGTTCTCTTTTAGCCTAAATTTTCCTCTGGACCAAAGAAAGCTACACTGAGAGCTCGAAGTAGAAAAGACTTGCTGTGGAAAAGCACACATCTCTAGGATGAGAAATCAGTGCTTCTTGGTTCTGGTGAGACATCCAGCTTTAGAGAAAGTTCTGAGGGGGCGAGCAATGAAAGCTGACCTCAGGAGGTGCAGCTGTGGCCAGGTTTAGAACAATAACGACAGGTTTGCTCCCTGAAGAGCTAGTGAGTATTAAGAAGTAGGAACACCACTATCCTTCTTTGCTCTTGACAGGTATTAGCCAAGTTATTTGCCAAAAAGACAGAGCACAGGTTTCCAATAAGTCTTTCAGGTTGAGATAGCACAGAGCTCATTATCAGATTAGAGATTGAAGGCTGCCAGGGTGATCGCTGCTGGGCAGGCCTCCCACAGCCCTGAATCACTCTTCCTGAGGCTGTCCACCCACACTGCTTCAGTATGGTCATCTATCAAGTGTCTCCAGTATATTTGTGAGGCTCGAATACCTAGATACATTTTGGGGCCTTATTTTGTCAGACTTTTCATCAGATAAATCATATTTGATCATTCTCTACTTCTTTAAATCCTTTTTTTTCTCTGCTTCCATGACACTACAGGTTTTCTCCTACCCCTTGGACAACCTTTTCCCAAGGCTTCACTCCTACTTCCCCCTCTAACTTCCAAATGTTGAAGTTCCTAAAATGCATTCCCAGTCCCTATTCTTTTCTCTACCTGGACTTTCTCCTAGGTGATCTCATTCATTTCATCGTTTGAAATGTTATCTGTATACTGGTGAAACCAAATTTTTCTCCGCCGAGATCCCACTTCCAAGTTCTAGATTTGTTTATCCAACCACTTTTGTGTTATCTTTCCTTGGATGTCTCCAAATCTTCTCAAATTTAACAAAAGCAAAATTGAAGTCTTGATCCAAAAAAGGTCTGAGATTTCCTGCACAGATTTTGATCAAGAAGGACAGACAGCCACCTATTCTAGAAGAATCACTTCTGATGATGGTGGACAAAATAAGTCAGACCAATTCTCCCACTGAGAACAACTAGAAAAGCTGGGAAAATAGTTATAAATCTGTTTGAGGGCATCAGAGAACTAACACTGCAGTGAATAATTATGAGGCCAAGACCCAAGAAAAGAAGGAAATCCACAGAAATGAGTCCAGCTTTTGGGACTACTTTTTCCCTAGGGAGATCTTCCAATTCATGTAGAGATGGCTGAGAGGCAGAGAAGCTGAGCAGAGCTTTCCACAAACTTATGAGGCAAGGGGCCAAAAAAAAGGGGGGCCTGCCAAGGAAGGGAATCCTCATCAACTCCCCAGGCTTTGGTTAGGGACCCTATATTAGAGTTCTCCAGAGAAACAGAACCAATAGGATGCATAGAGAGAGAGAGAGAGAGAGAGATTTTAAGGAATTGGCTCACGTGATTATGGAGGCTGGCAAGTCAGAAATGTGCACAGTAAGCTGGTTGGCTATAGACCCAGGGAAGAGTTGATGTTGCCATTTAAGTCTGAAGGCAGTCTGGAGGCACAATTCTCTCTTCCTCGGGGGACTCCAGTCTTTTCTCTTAAGACCTTCAACTGATTGGATAAGGACCACCTACATGGTGATAATCATCTCTACTCAAAGTCTACTGATTTAAAAGTTAATCTCATCTTAAAAACAGCCTTATAGCAACATCTAGACTGGTGTTTGACCAAATATCTAGGTACCATGGCCCAGCCAGGTTGATACATAAAATCAACCATCACAGATCACAGACCACTGCTGATCCAAGAACCACACTTTGAGTAGCACTAGTCTAAGACTTTTGCATTATTTGATATGAGGAAAAATACTAATTTATATTAGACTTTGATAAGTGGAGGATGTATAATATAATCTCTAGGATAACCAATGGAAGAAGAGTAAAATAATGTCTAACTTGGGACGATAGAAAATAATCCAAAAGTTCCAACAACATTTTTCACAGAAATAGAACAAAGAATCCTAAAATTAATATGGAACAACAAAAGACTCTGAACAGCTAAAGGAATCCTGAGAAAAAAGAACAAAGCTGGAGGTATCACACTCCCTGGTTTCAAAATATACTACAAAGCTATAGTAACCAAGCAGCATGGTACTGGCACAAAAACAGACACACAGACCAATGGAATAGAATCGAAAACCCGGAAATAAACCCACACATCTATGGACAGCTAATCTTTGACAAAGGAGCCAAGAACATACAACGGAGAAAAGAAAGTCTCTTCAACAAATGGTGTTGGGAAAACTGGACAGCCACATGCAAAAAAATGAAAGTAGACCATTACCTTACACCATACACAAAAATTAACTCCAAATGGATTAAAGACTTGAATGTAAGACCTGAAACTATGAAACTTCTAGAAGAAAACATAGGCAGTATGCTCTTCAACATTGGTCTTAGCAACATATTTTCAAGTACCATGTCTGACCAGGCAAGAGAAACAATAGAAAAAATAAGCTAATGGGACTACATCAAACTAAAAAGCTTCTGCACAGCAAAGGAAATCATCAACAAAACGAAAAGACAACCTAACAATTGGGAGAAGATATTTGCAAACCATACATCTGATAAGGGCTTAATCTCCAAAATATATAAAGAACTCATGCATCTCAACAACAAAAAAACTAACAACCCAATTAAAAAATGGGCAAAAGACCTCAACAGACATTTCTCCAAAGAAGATATACAGATGGCCAACAGACACATGAAAAGATGTTCAAAATCATTAACTATCAGGGAAATGCAAATCAAAACTACAATGAGATATCACCTCACGCCCATCAGAATGGCTATAATTAACAAGACAGGAAATAACATGTGTTGGAGAGGATGTGGAGAGAAGGGAACTCTCATACACTGCTGGTGGGAGTGCAAACTGGTGCAGCCACTATGGAAAATAGTATGGAGATTCCTCAAAAGATCAAGGATAGAACTACCATATGATCAGCTATTCCACTGCTGGGTATTTATCCAAAGAACTTGAAAACACCAATGCGTAAAGATACATGCACCCCTGTGTTCATTGCAGCATTATTCACAATAGCGAAGACTTGGAAACAACCTAAGTGCCCATCAAGGGACGAATGGATAAAGAAGATATGGCATATATACACAATGGAATACTACTCAGCCATAAGAAACAATGAAATCCAGCCATTTGTGACAACATGGATGGACATTGAGGGTATTATGTTAAGTGAAATAAGTCAGAGGGAGAAGGTCAAATACCGTATGATTTCCTTCATTAAGTAGTAGATAATAACAACAATAAACAAACACATAGAGACAGAGATTGGATTGGTGGTTATCAGAGGGGAAGGGAGGGGAGGAGGGCTGGAGGGATAATTCGGCACATGTGGGTGGTGATGGGTTGTAGTTAGTATTTGAGCGGTGAACATGACGTAGTCTATGGAGAAATAGAAGTATAATGATGAACACCTGAAATTTATACCATGTTATAAACCAATGTTACTGCAATAAACAAACAAACAAAAAAATACATTGCCACACTCAAAAAAAAAGAAGCAATTATCATTAACTTCAGCCATTACAGACCATTTTTAATAGTGGAAAATTAGATTAAAATAGCTATTTCAATAAACAAAATTAAAGATAAAAAAAAAAAGAAAGAAAGAAAATAATCCAAAGACAAAGGAGAGATAAAAAAGAATACAGAGGGCTGGCCCTGTGGCTTAGCGGTTAAGTGCGCGCGCTCCACTGCTGGCGGCCTGGGTTCGGATCCCGGGCGCGCACCGACGCACCGCTTCTCCAGCCATGCTGAGGCCGCGTCCCACATACAGCAACTAGAAGGATGTGCAGCTATGACATACAACAATCTACTGGGGCTTTGGAGGGAAAAAATAAATACATAAAATCTTAAAAAAAAAAAAAAATACAGAAAAGTTGGGACAAACAGAAAGCAAATAGTACGATGGTAGATTTAGGCCCAAACATATCAGTAATTACCTTCAGTGTCAATGAACTAAATATTTTAATTAAAAGATAAAGATTGTCAGCATGGATTTAAAAAAAGCTATACATTACTTAAAGAGATGCAGTTAAATAAAATACAGAAAGGTCAAAAGCAAGAAGATAGAAAAAGATATACCCTGAAAACACTAACCAACAGGAAGCTACAGTAGCTATATTGCTGTCAGATAAACAAGACTTTAGAACAAGAAACATTATGAGAGTTAAAGAAGAACATTCCATAATAATAAAAAGGTCAATACTCCAGGAAGACATAACAATTCTAGATTTGCTTATATGTTGTAACATATCTTCAAAACATATAAAGTGAAAAACACAGAGAGATGTGTAAATCCATAAATACAGTGGAAGACTTTAACACACCTATTTCATCACTAGAACGTGCAGTCAAAAATTCAGTAAGGGGGCCGGCCCAGTGGCGTAGTGGTTAAGTTCCTGTGTTTCGCTTTGGCAGCCTGGGGTTTGCAGGTTCAGATCCCAGGTGCTGGCCTACACACCACTCATCAAGCCATGCTGTGGCGGTGTCCCATATACAAAATAGGGGAAGACCGGCACAGATGTTAGTTCAGAGCCAATCTTTCTCACCAAAAAAAAAAAAAAATCTGTAAGGACACAGGAAATCTAAACAACATAATTAACAAACTTTTCCTGACAGACATACATATACATAGAACACTGTCCCTAATGACTGCAGAATACATATTCTTTTCAAGAACATTTGCAAAAACTGCCATATTCAGAGCCATAAACCAAGTCTCAACCTATTTCAAAAAATCAAAATCATATCAGAGTATGTTCTTTGGTTTCAGTGGAATTAAGCTGAACAAGTAGAAAATCCCTATATTTGGATATCAAGAAGTAAACTTCTAAATATCTATGGACTAAAGATGAAATCACAAGGGAAATCATATAACCAATATTAATCCAATGATTTTTTTAAAAATACACATTCAGGGGCCGGCCCAGTGGCAAAAGCGCTTAAGTGCGCGCGCTGTGCTGCAGCGGCGCTGGGTTCGCTGATTCGGATCCCGAGCACGCCGATGTACTGCTCGTATAGAGCCATGCTGTGGCGGCATCCCATATGAAGTGGAAGAAGATGGGCATGGATGTTAGCTCAGGGCCAATCTTCCTCAGCAAAAAAAGAGGAGGATTTGCATCAGATGTTAGCTCAGTGCTGATCTTCCTCACACACACACAAAAAAACATATTCAAACCACATTTATATGGAAATTTATAGCCATAAAGGCCTCCAATTGAAAAGAAGCAAGGCTTAAAATCACTGAAATGCACTAAGTATCCACTTCAAGAAGTTAGAAAAAGAACAGAAAATTCAGCCCAAAGAAACAAGAAAGAAGGAAACAATAAAGATAAGAGGATACATTAATGAAAAAGAAAATAGATATATAATAGAGGAGATCATCAGAGAAAACGGCAGGTTTGTTGAAAAGACTAATATAGTGATAAACTTCTTCAAATAAAGGCGCAAATAATTAATGTCAGGAATGAAAAAGGGGATATAACTATACATCCTGTAAACATTAAAAAATAATAATAAGATAAAAGGGTAATAATAAGATATTATTTAAAATAACTACATGCAACACATTTGAAAATTTAGGTAAATTAGATATATTCCATAAAACACACACACAACCTAAGAAAACTAAAATTAACTTAAAAATTAACTCACTGTTTAAATATTTTCCCACGAAGAAAACTATAGGCCTGGTTGACTTCGCTGTGAATTCTACAAACTATTTCAAGAAGAAACAATGCCAATTTTTCCACACTTTCTTCCAGAGAAAAGGAAAGGAAAGCTCACTCTTCAATTCATTTTTTAAGGCCAGTATAATCTTGATACAAAAACTGGACAAGGACATTACAAGAAAGGAACATTAAGAGGCCTATCTCTCACAGGACATTGATTTTTTTAAAAAATTCTAAACAAATCCTAGCAAATCAAATCCAGCAATGTATGAAAAAGATTATACACCCCAACCAAGCTGGAAATGCAAAAAACGCAAAGTTGGTTCAACACTCAAAAATCATTCAATAAAACCTGCTCCATTAATGAAACAAAGGAGATAAATCTTACGTTCATCTCAATAGATAACAGAGAACGCAGCTCATAGAATTCAAATTCAATTTTACACAATTTAAAAAATAAAACAGGGGCCGGCCGGTGGCGCAAGCGGTTAAGTGCGCGCGCTCCGCTGTGGCGGCGCGGGGTTCGCCGGTTCGGATCCCGGGCAGACACTGACGTGCTGCTTGGCAAGCCACGCTGTGGCGGTGTCCCATATAAAGTGGAGGAAGATGGGCACGGATATTAGCCCAGGGCCAGTCTCCCTCAGGAAAAAAAGAGGAGGATTGGCATGGATGTTAGCTCAGGGCTAACCTTCCTCACAAAAAATTAAATTAAATTAAACTAAATAACAAAACATAACAAACTGGAAATAGAAAGTAATATCCTGTACCTGATAAAATATATCTACAAAAAAACTAAAATAAAACTGAAGTTCTTAATTATCTGCTCCCAATCCACTCTTCTTCCAGTCTTCTCTCAGTAAAATGACGTCTCTATCCATCCAATTGCTCAGGCCGAATAGCTACAAGTTATGATTTAGAGTTCAGTCTTTCTGTCTCCTACCAGCCTCATACCCAGTTCATTGCCAATCTATTGATTCTCCTTCCAAATATTTCCAGAGTTCGTTCACTGTTTTCCATCTCTTTCATTATCACTCTGGGCTACTGCCATCTGTCACTCGGATTACTACCATAGACTTATAACCAGTCTCCCTGTTTCTGTTCTTGCCCCCTCCAAACCGTTATCCAAATCCACCTAGTAGAGTAATATTCTTAAAACGTCAATCAGATTATTTCACTGCCTGTTTAACAAATCCTCAACGTGCGTGGGAAAAAAATCCAAAGTCCTTATCAGAATCTACACGCCTCCATGCCTCATCCTAGCATCGCTTTCCCCCTCACCCACTGCATCATATTGGCTTCTTTCAGCTCTTTGATTTGCCAAGCTAGTCCCCTCCTCAGCACTGCTCCCTCCACTTCCAATGTTCTCCCTGCTTCTCATCCAGCCAACTCCAACCTACAGGATTCCCCTTAAATGACACCTCTGTACAGAACCCTTCCTGGCCACCCTATGGTTCCCTTTCTCAGAACTCTGTACTTTTCCTTAAGAATTCTTCTTATAATGTGCAAATCCATATTATTTTGTACTTTTACTTTTTAAATTTCTGTCTTCTTCACTACAGTGTAAGCTCCACAAAGGCAAGAATCATGACTGTTTTGTTCTCTTCTGTTTCATTTCTATCTATGCTAGCGCCTAGTACATAATAAGCATTCAACAAATCGTTGTTGAAATAATGAATGACTGAATAAATGAATACTTCATATATCCCAAGTATATTAAAAGTATGTGCAGTTTTTCAGTAGATTCCTTCCAGCATGCACGTTTGAGCCACCACTGTTAGTGATTGTGGCTGTAAGCAGTTTCAGGCATATAACCTTGAGCTTCCAGACAAACCTTGAGGCAAATGAGCACCGTGTCTCACTTAGACCCTTGCAATTAATTCTAACTCCTAAAAAATCTTATCTACTGACACTAAGGTTGGCTATGCATGGATCTTATGGGAAGTTACTGCAAACAGGCATAAAAGCAACCAAAGGCAACATATTACGAGTTAAAAGCTTTTATTCAGCTACAAATACAGTTTTCTAGCTGAGCAGACTTCAAAGTCAAGTTAAAAAGCTTCATTTTTGTGGTAAGCAAATAATGTTCCTAAAATAAAATAAAATGTGCAACCAGTGATATTTATTTACAAATGCCCTCTGACCACCTTCCAAGAAATACTAAATGACAGTAGAACATAAAAAGGCATCCAACGGCAAAACAAACACAGCCTTTTTATTAAAAATAATATCATCTTCATGTGATAACTCCAGCAAAGCAATCTTTACTAGACTTGCAGCTAATTTCTAACTCCAGATGCAAAATTAATTTGGTTATGCCTTTGCACCTCATTTTTTTCTACCTGCAAAAGGTGGCTGCTAATGTTATGTGGAAATGGAATCTATACAGACCCCACGTTCCTACTACATTTTAATGATGGGTCAACTCTTTCATTATCCCAGAAAGAGAGGAAATAAAATTTTCTTCTTTTTTCATAGGTTGAAAGACATGGCCAGACTTTGTACCATGATTGGAACCAATTCAAAGCTACAGCTCTTGGTAGGATTAAACCAAAATCAAAATCACCAGCTAATAATCCAGTGATCTAACACAAAGAAAATAGTTATCTCAGCTTTGAAGACAGGGAAGAAGAAGCATCCTCTGTCTATATCCTTACTTAAAGAGAACAGGAAGAATCCAAATAAATATCAAGCTGTGGTTCCACCGGCACCTGAAGGCTCTAGAAGCAATAGGAACTGGTGAGGGCAACAAGGGCTTTGTATTCTCATGGTCATGAGCGCAAACCCCAGGGCTTTCACACACAAGTTGTGTGACCCTACACAAGTTATCAAACCTCACTCAGCTTCAATTTCCTCATCTATGGAAAGAGGATAACAACGCTGCCTCAAAAGTTTTCCTGTGAGAAATTAAAGATTATCTACAGAAAATACCTGGCACACGGTAGGAGTTCAATAAATGGTAGTTATTCAGTGGAACAGATGTTGACCTTTCTTTCTATTCCTCCTTTGTTAAAATAAATGAAGAAAAGGAGAATGGGAACTAGCAAAAGGTGTTCTTAAGGACTAACATAGCTGTGAGGATTAAATTTAATTGTGTATATAAAAGTGCTTTGCAAACATTTGAGCCTGTGTATGATGACATTATTGTTTCTTTCTCAGCCAGTTTGCATGTAACATGTAGTGAAATCACCTTCCATCCTTACCTGCCTTTCTATTAGAGGCAAGATTTTTCTTCTCTTTCCCTCAAACTATTTGAGATTGTGAAAAAGCAATCTCATCCCATCAGAACCACCATATTTCAGAAACGAAGTGATTTATGGGTGGTAATTACATTACAAAAAGTTTATACTTCGTTTGGGCATCGTTCAGGGAAAAAGGCATAGTATGTTACTGCTGTTATTAAACCCCAAAGACCCATTGATCAAGAATATAAAGATCAACCACTTGTTTTGTTATGTAATTAACTTACCTCTTTCCCACAGCTCTCATTCAGCTTTGGAATGATCCTGTTTCTCATTGGCAGTGAGAGTCCCCAGCAACATATTGAAAAGGGCTACTGAAAGGTGATGCCAATTAATTGCCAAAAGTAATTGTCATTTTGTAATTACATTATTATCTAATTTGCTGTCACTAGCTCGTTAAGGTACCAATTATGCATCTCTGCTTTAATGTATTAATAAAAAAAGCAATCATGCATTTATTGTCTTTATAATTCCTGAGATAATTATACAACAGGCTGAAAGTATATTTCTTCTGTGATGCAGCAAACTTAGCAACCATATTTAAGGCTCCAATGGTTAGGAAATTAACATACCATAACTGACTATTAGAGCTAAAACCAAACATTCTCAGCTACTTCATTCAAATGCCATAGGGCCATTCCATGGAATGGAGTTGTGAGGAAGTAAGAGCCTGCCTCTGTAAGATAGTCTCTTCCCTCTCTCTCCATTTTTTCCCGGGTAGGAGTTAAATAGAAATAAGATCTTGCTCAGGAACAAGAAAATGGTTTCCAGGTTGGTTTATAGGTCATGTGTTTTTGAGTGGGTGTGTGGTCTAGGAGAGGCTGCTTTTCTAGGCTGCCAATGAACCACTTTCATCTTGAGTAAGTCCCATGCATTTCTACAGCATGGAGAAGGAAGCCAGGAGGCTGAAGTGACAGTCTGGAGATGATGTTTTCAGGGTTTGGTTTCATTACTGTGCTTGAAATTTTGTGAATTCCCAGATCATAAATCTCTTCTTTAACATAGATATAAAAATCCATTCTGCAGACAAATAGAAATAATTTAAGGAGTCTCTATTTTGGATTATCTGTCCTCTCTACTTTTAATATAAATGAGTTTCAATTCATTGAAGTATCATTTCCTATCAAAAAAGTTACGGCATCTTTTGTCCACTCTTCTCCATATTTGCCACATTTCAGACTGAAGTGGTCCATCATCCCTGGAGCTACACATGTGGCAGAAGGATTCCCCAGGATATTGCGGTAGCCACTCTCTGCTCTCATAAAGGATTCTGTGCAAGTTGCTTCTCCAGCTGTCACAGTCCCACTGATATTCCTTTATTCATTCCCGACATTGTTCTAGTGTGAGGTCAACAAACTACAGCCCCAAGGGCAATCCAGCCCACCTGCTGTTTTTGTAAATAAAGTTTTATTGGAACACAGCCATGACCATTTGTTTACATGTTGTCTCTGTCTGCTTCACTCTACAATAGCAGAGTTGAGTAGTTGCAGCAGCGACTGTATGGTCTACAAAGCCTAGAATATTTACTGTCTGGCCCTTTTGAGAAAAAGTTTGCCAATCCCCATTCTAGTGGGGTTTTTTTCATCTGACCGTTACAGAATCTCCTTCCCCACAAATAAAGATGTTTATTCTTACATTGCTTAATGGTTTTCTTTTCTTCTCTCTGGATTGTTCTTTCTAAATTACAGCATCTTCTTTAACTTCTGAAATTTAACTCTCCATAACATTTCATGCACATACCCCTCAGTGACTTTAAAAACAGTTCCCCCAAGGACGTTCACAGAGGTGCTTGACAATATCTACTTTTAATCTGTAGCCTGACAAGGAATCACTCTCTGAGTGGATCTAAAAAGTTCATTCATCCCTTCAAGTAATAGATATTTGATGCAGTCTTTGCTGTGTGCTAGGCACTAGGGCTCAGATGCAAAATTCCATAAATAAGGCGCAGTCCCTCCCTATCTAGACACACACAATCTGTCAGGGAAGACCTCATACAATTCAGAGTATTATTGTTGTTGTGATTATTGTTTGTTTTAATACTTTCTTTTTTTTTTTTTAATTTACTTTTTTCCCCCCAAAGCCCCAGTAGATAGTTGTATGTCATAGATGCACATCCTTCTAGTTGCTGTACGTGGGACGCGGCCTCAGCATGGCCTAAGAAGCGGTGCGTTGGTGCGCGCCCGGGATCCCAACCCGGGCCGCCAGCAGCAGAGCGCGCGCACTTAACTGCTAAGCCACAGGGCCAGCCCTGTTTTAATGCTTCCTTAGTTACATGCCAAGAACTGTGTTAAGAGCTTTACATATATTACCTCATTGAATCCTCATAACAATCCTATGAGGAAGATATTATTATCCTCATTTTACAGATTAAAAAAAACTTAGGTATGAATAAAAGAATATAAATGTAAGGTAAAGTTATAGCAAAGGTTATACAAGATCACACATTTATTAAGTAGCAGAGCTGGAATTTCAACCCAAGCAGTCTGGCTCCAGAGTCCAAACTCTTGATTACATTGTCAGTACTAGGTTTTGTCTCCTCTGCCCATGACCTGAGAGGAGACACTGCTCCACATGGGACACCCCTGAACTGCCCATCACATAGCACGCAGAGGACCTGAGTTATGGTGTGTAGACTCACACTCACTCCCCAGCATCTGCCTGCTTCACTTTGTGGAAAGATAGGTGGGTGCTGGCACCCTCAGACTCTCAGTGTAAGGCCTGGCAATCTGGGAATATTCTGATTTCCCAGATAACAACTCTCTTATCAGGCTAGAGCCTCTCCAAAAAGAAAAAGGTGGTTTTAACTCCCCTGGAGGGTGTGGGAGGGGTACTACTATCTTTTAGTAAAACTGATGACAGCTACTTTTGGCTCCTAGGGGAGAGGCAAAATTCCTCTCTGGGAGAGACAATTCTTTAGTTTAGGAAAATACTTTGATGCATCCTAATGGGGTGTTTTATTTGGGGCTTGGTTTGGGGTTATTTTTTAATTGTTTCGCTGTTATTGTGAAAAACCCCTGAGCATAGACAGACAGGAGTGTATGAGATAATGAGGGTTGAACTGCTCCGCATAATAAAGTGAAGAAAATTTTGAGAGCATCCCAAAGAGAGAAGATAAGGAGGCTTGAGATGATTGAAACCAGAAGAGGTGTGAAGGCAACCTACAGAGAGAAGGAAGCCCAAGAAGATGTCCATGCATTGAGGCCATAAGGAGAGAACATTGGCCGGCTTCAGAGGAGACAGGAGCAGAGATGAGGGAGCAGGGGGATTGCGGGAGGAAGACTGGTTATAAAAACAGCCTCCTAATAAAAGGCATGATCAAGATTGAAAAGGAGAAAGTAAATCTCTCTCTATTCACAGATGACATGATCTTGTATGCAGAAAATTCTAAGGAATCCACAATAAAACTATCAGAACTAATTAAAAAATTCTACAAGGCAGTAAAATATAGGATCAATATAAAAATCAGTTGTTTTTCTATACACTAGCAATGAAAAATCCAAAAATGGAATTAAGAAAACAATTTCATCTACAATAACATCAAAACAAATAAAATACTTAGGAACAAATTCAACGAA
This sequence comes from Diceros bicornis minor, assembly GCF_020826845.1. NCBI lineage: Eukaryota > Metazoa > Chordata > Mammalia > Perissodactyla > Rhinocerotidae > Diceros > Diceros bicornis. Next base: position 15,108,657 of record NC_080763.1, read on the forward strand.
AAAAGTGCAGGACCTACACACTACAAACAACACATCATTGAAAAAAATTAAAGAAGACTTAAATGGAGAGACATCCTATGTGCATGGATGGGAAGACAATATTGTTAAGATGACAATTTGTCCCAAATTGATCTACAGAGTCAATGCAATCCCTATAAAAATTCCTGATGCTTTTTTCACAGAAATTGACAAACTGATCCTAAAATTCACATAGAAATGCCAGGGACCCACAATAGCCAAACGATTTTGAAAAATAACAAAGTTGGAAGGGACTAGTACTTCCTGATTTCAAAACTTACTACAGAGCTACAGTAGTCAAGACAGTGTGCCACTGACATAAAGACAGACACGTAGAGCAACAGAATAGAATTGAGAGCCCAGAAATAAACTCATATACCTATGATCAATTGATTTTCAGTAAACGGAGAGAATTCAGTGGGGAAGAATAATCTTTTCAACAAATGGTACTAGGACATGCAAAGTAATGAATCTGGATCCTATCTCACACCATACACAAAAATTAACTCAAAATAGACTGAAGACCCAAATGTAATAGCCAAAATTACAAAACTCTTTGAAGAAAACATAGGTATAAATATTTACAATTTGGGGTAAGACAATGGTTTCTTAGACATGACACCAAAAGAACAAGCAACAAAAGGAAAAATAGATAAATTGGATTTCATGAAACTTAAAAATTTTGGTCTTCAAAGGATAGCATCAAGAAAGTGAAAAACAAACCCACAGAATGGGAGAAAATTTTTGCAAATCATGTATCTGAAAAGAGACTTGTATAAAGAATATATAAAGAACTCTTATAACTCAGCAATAAAAAGCTAATCCAATTGAAAAATGGTCAAAGAATTTTGACATTTCTCCAAAGAAGATTCAGAAATGACCAACAAGTACATGAAAAGATTTCCAAAGTCATTAGTCATTAGGGAAATGAAAATCAAAACCATGATGATATAATTCACACCTACCAGGATAGATATCAAAAACACGGACAATAACAAGTGCTGGGGAGGATGTGGAAAAGCCGGAACCCTCATATATTGCTGGTGGGAGTGTAAATGGTGCAGCCACTTTGGAAAACAGTTTGACAGTTCCTTAAAAAGTTAAACACAAAGTTACAATTTGATCTTGCAATTCTACTCCTAGATATATATCCAAGAGAATTGAAAACATATGTCCATACAAAAACTTATACATGAATGTTCACAGCAGCATTATTGATTTTAGCCAAAAATTAGAAACAACTTAAATGTCCGTCAACTAATGAATGGATAAACAAAATGTGGTATATCCAAACACTGGAATATTATTCACCAATGAGAAGGAATGAAGTACTGACACATGCTACAATATGGATGAACCTTAAAAACATTATGCTGACTTAAAGGAATCAGACACATCAGACCACATATTGTGTGATTCCATTTATATGAAATGTCCAGAATAGGCAAACCCATAGAAACAGAAAGCAGAACAGTCGTTGCTGCCAGGAGCTGGGGGTCAAGGGTAATGAAAAGTGACTGCTAATGGGTATAAAGTTTCTTTTTGGAACAATGAAACTGTTCTGGAATTAGATTATAGTGATGGTCGCACAACTTTATGAATATATTAAAAACCACTGAATTGTACAATTTTAAAAGCATGAATTACATGATATGTGAATTATGCCTCAATTTAATAATATTTTTTAAAAGTCTCATTTTCACCAAATACGACCAAAAGAAGGTGACCCTGAAAAGGGAGGGAAACAGTTGGCAAGGAAGGAAATCATCTTATTCCTAGAGAAAAATTAAAAAAAAAGAGTATTCTTTTTTTTTTTAATTCAAGAGAATTAAAAGTGGTTTCTAAGGCACTCCTGTTTGAAGCACTGCACCAAATAACAATTTCCTCTAAGCTAAAAAGTGGTTTCAGACAGTTCTGATCGAAGAGAAAGGGAAAAGAGACTTCCAAAGCGACGTGTTGTGGGCAGATGTTTTTTGCTTTTCAGAGTGGCAAGTTCAAAGGAGGTGTGCGTAGGATTCTCTGGCTGCAGAAAAGCCTTCGATCTCAGACTAGGAATGTTCTCAGAAAGAATAGGCTGAGTGTACTTGGGGCCTGAGAGCCAGCCCCAGCTAGGAGTCTGCCCCTGGCGGGTGGGGACACAGCCCTGAGGTCTGGGAAGAGGAATTCCCTGGGCAAGCTTGCTCCTCCCCAGCCCCTCCCCACTGTGGTGGGACTCGCTCTGGGTTCAAGGATGCTGCAGGCAGCACAGGTACCTTGATGACACTGTGGCAGAGCCCATATCTGTGATGTGGTTGGTACCTCAAGCAAATGGGATAAGTGTTCCTCCCTCAACTCCCTGGTTTGCTCTTTTCGCTAGAACTTATTTTTCAGAAGACTTTGTTAAGAATGTTTACAAGTCAGCAAATGCCAGTTTAGCAAAATCCATTTTCCCTGGTTTCTGTGTCAACACTAAGGGCGAGCAACCTGACCTCTCCACCACTTGACCTCCCAATAAAGTTCAACAAAGCCGCCACTGAGATGGTCCTTGCCAACACAGGGATTGCATAAATGATGGCTCCCTGGCAGAGAAAAGAATGAAGAACCAGGCAAGTAGTTAGATTTGACTGGAAGCAGGGCTCCCTCTGCTTAAGAATATTTCCCACATACTATCCACCAGGCACAAATTCACTTTTTCCACAGGCATTGAGTGAGTTTATGGCGACTGGCTATCCTTACCTCTGTGTCATTTGTTTTCAGCTGATCGCCAACTGATTGAACAGTCTCTGGGCTTGGGACTGGGAAGCCAGAAAGAGAAGAAAAAGAGATCACAGAGGAAGAAATAAGCACCCACATAGGTCAAAGTTTGCCGCTAATCTTGCGAGATCAGCCAGGGCCTGATGGGGCTTGAGACTTCATTCTGCCTGCAGGGAAGTGTGGACACTGAAGGAGGGAGGAGTTAAAGGGCGAGGGCAGCAGAAACCATGGTCAGCGGGGCAGAGGTGGAAGATGTGGAACACCCTCCGAAGACCCGGGAATCATTCCATGGGAAAAACCCAAGCTCCACTCTACTCTTACCCAAGGCCCAGGCTGAAGGCCTCTTTCCTCATACAGGAAAAAGTAGAAGGTAGCTAGATCAAGGGCACAGCACCAGAACCCCCCAGTCTCTGAAACCCCAGCAGTAGAAAAAGTATCACCTACTCCTGCTCCTCAACAGGGAGCAGCGACACTCACCATGGACAGCCAGCAGCACGGGCTCTCATCTGTAGCTCAGCCAGAGAAACAGTGAGGTCCACGTCTCCAGCCTCCTCCTCCCCAGAGAGGACCCCACTACCACATGGCAGAAAGAGAAGGGGTCTACCACATAGGTTCCAGCCCTCTAAATTGGGGCACCTCCGTAACCACCTCCTATTAATGTTGCAGGCTTTTAGCTCCAGTTCTGGTATCAGACAGTCCCAAGTTCAAATCTCACCTCTTCTTCTAACAAGCTAAATGATCTTGGGAAATTATCCTCTCAAAAACATCTAAGAGGAGTTATCAGGTAAGCATATTGGATATACAGATTTGGAGCAGAGAGAACTAGGCCAAAGATAAAAACTTGAAAGTCAGCTGTTATTGGAGGTAACTGAAGCCATGATTTAGATGAGCTTGCCCAGGAGAGCACAGAATGGTTAGAGAGCTCAGGACTGTCAGGGAAAATGATCAAAACCTTGGCAACGGGCAATAGAGATTACTGAGTTCTGGGCGTTGTCCAGTGGACACTTCAGGGATTATCTGACTCTATAGAGAGCTGCGCGCCTTTGGTTTTCTTCCTATTGGCCGGGCTATTTGGCAACTCTCTCGGGCTAGAAGTTAATTTGTAGAAAACTATTAGTAATGCAAATGATTATTGTCCATCGCACTGTGAATTAATTTTGTCCCAACAGAGATACAATTGATTTTTACCCTGTAGAAAAGATGCCCCCAAGAATTACATTTTATTGTTCTATAGAATATTAACCATTTTGCATCTACAGTCATACACTGCATAACAATGTTTCGGTCTATGACAGATCACATATACGACGGTGGTCCCATAAGACTAGTACCATATGGCCTAGGTGTGTAGTAGGCTATACCATCCAGGTTTGTGTAAGTGCACTCTACGACGGTCACACAACGATGATGTCGGCTAACGATACATTTCTCAGAATGTATCCGTGTCATTAAGTGACGCACGACTGTATTAGCAAATTCATTTCAGCATTCCTGAGTATTTAAGTCTGTTCTTCAAATTCTCCTTGGATCTAATTTAACACTTTTTCTTCATTAATTCATGAGCTACATAAAATCTTCGACACGTGTGAGACTCTTGATTTTATGTTTTTCAAAATGATACTTTAGCAGGACCAAGCCCTTGAGGAGGACCAACAGATGGTGAAGGAGCATGATCTTGTAAAGGAGGGAAGCAAAAAGCAGCAGTGTCCGGGCGCAAAAGTCAAGGTCAGACAAGTGTTTTGAAAACTGAGTGAGGAACTGAATCCAAGGGGCATTTAATTCATTTTCATCTCACTTGACCACACACCTGTGTTCAACACCCAGCCCTCCCTGCTGCAGCTCTGTACTAAGTCCTCCCATGAGATGTGATGCGAGGCAACCTTTTCTAAGCCACTCAAAGCACAGGATGTCTTGTCATTCCCTTCTCCTGGGCTCCTCTTGGCTGACATTTACCTAACCAAGGGAGTCTACTCAAGGGTTCTTTGTAGAACAAGGAACATTTACTTCAAGGTGATTTTCTGTACCCAACTTGACTGAATCAGATGGCACTAAAAAAAAGAGGAAAAAGCACTCAAATTTAATCTGTCAGCGTACCTTTTAAAATAGAGCACATATACTCTGTTACATTAACATCCTTAGAGGTTGTCCACCACGTGAACAACCTTGGAAGACAATCAGTTGGCAACTTTGATCATTTCCTTCATTTCCAGCTCACAGCTGGGAAAACTGAAAAGAATTATGCAGCTGTGTCTGAACACGTGTAAGATACTCAGCCCCCTCAACCTTGCTCTTCTTATGTGACCTTGGGATCTCCAGAAGCCCAATTTCCCCCTCTTTTTCCCATGCTCTTACCTCCAGATAGATTGCATTTACCATAGCAACAATCTTCCCTTCTTTTCTTCCTCCTAGAACCTGTAGAAAGCAGGAGGAGGATGTGGAAAAATCATTGGAATCCAACCAATGGTTTTTAAAAAGCAAACCCCTCCAGATGTTCTCTAAGCTTAAAAAAGCATAAGCCACAGGGAGCAGCTTGAAGATGCTCTTATTCTTTTTATCCCCATTTGTCCAGGTTGAAGGAAAATCCCCCAACCGCCAGCAGGCATCATTACTTTCATTTGCTGAGCACCCAGTGGATGGATCAGCCTCTTGAATTGGGTGCTCTGCTGCACCACCTGCTAGGATCTTTCCAGGTGCACCCGCAAATGACACTTTAGCTAACAAGCCCGAAGTTTTTCTGCTCATCAGAAGGGCACTTTAAGAAATTACCCATTTGTCTTGAACCGGAGGCAGCTGCAGTCACTGGCATCCCAGATGGTCCCACTTTTCAGCATTACAAGATTCTAGGGGAGGAACCTGACAGCGGAGTAGAGCTCGTCTCCAGCATCCACCTCCTCCCTTGCTTCCTAAGGGCAAGATGTCAAAGATGCCCTGGTGGTGGTTTTCAAGCTTTAGAGTTCTTGGTACCTATTAGAGAATAACCACACCCAAATTCAGATAGCACTTGTGAGTACCTGCCAGTAACACCTCTGGTAAATTCCAACAGTTGCCATTCTTAAACTTTACAAAATGTTGGGTAATTCTATGGAGTAGCCACGAGATGGCAGGCTTCAGCCTCCTAACGGGTCTCCAATGCTTCGGGTCTTTGCTGCCTGCGGGGTTGGGGGACAATGAAATGCAAGCTGTGGGTAGAGGCGTCTCTTCCATGTATTAATATTCCCAGGCACAGCTTGAGGAGCTCTCACTGCACTTTAGGGAGCTGATTTATTTGGGCATTCATTTGATTTAAGAAGAATAATACCCTGATCATTTGTCAGGTGACGTGCTTAGCTTACATTTTAGCTCCTGCCTTTGTAGCAAAAATGTCTACCCGAAAGATTCACGATGAGGGGATGTGTCTATGTGCAGAACATTCACCTGTGCGTTAACAGAGCAACTCTGTTTTCCAGGAGTTCCAGGGAATAAAGAATTTACCTGCTGGCAAAAGAAATGTGGATATGCATTACACACAAATCAGGAAAAAATCATATTAACGATATCTCACAAACATTGTTTCAAGCTCCAACCATAATAATAATGTTCACCATCAATCCTGCTTGTTCTTTCTGACTTCTAACGACTCAGTCACCTACTCAAAGTTGAGAAAATAAAGGTGCAAGAATCTGCCTTTTAAGGTGTCAGTCACATCTTCAAAAAGCAGAAAACAGAAAATCTGTTCCAACTTGTTTGGAAAGAGCGAACCATGCACTTGTACCCATAGGGAATCTACAAGTGGGGAGGGGGCTGCTGAGAAGGGAAGGCAGGAAACAAATGAGGACAGGGATCCACACTGGGGACAATGGTTACACAAATGGAAATAATCTAGGTTCTCTCGCACAAAATGAGGAGGTAATTTAGTTGCAGCTGGATCAAGAAGATTTCAGAGCAAAAAGAATCAGGTAATGGCAACAGAGAGCCTTACTAGGGCACATTTCAGACACACAATAAAGATAGAATTTCCTTAGGGCCTTCAAAATAACAATAGCCTCCAGAAGGTAGTTAGCACGCAGACTTGGAGATTACTTCAGCTCATCCAGTTCATAAAGACACACACATGGGTCCACCCACAAGAGCAAGTAATTTGAGTCCACCACTCCCTGTCCTAAGCAGTCTGGCACGGTGACCATTAACCCTCAGCCCCAGAGGTGGGAGAAGTGATCTGAGAACGCTGTCTGCGCAGGCCAGGGATCATAATGACAGCAGCAATTACCCTCCCTCTGAGTGTGTGTCTGCCTCCTGTGGGGGCCAGTGCACTTGGCACATTAAAGAGCATTTATAAACAGTAGGCTAGAAGAGCTCAGGGGAAGAAGAACCGTGTAATGAGTGATGGTTATTAATGACCATTATTATCCTTGTCCTGACCCAAGAACTATTCCTCCAAGAATATTCACTTAGTATGCAGGACTGGAGCTGAGTCAAATATAAGGGGCTCTGAAACTCAGCTGTTAATCCACTAGTTTTATAGAGAAGAAATTGTTCCATGAAGTGGTCTTCTTAAAAATTAATATATGTAAATGAAAATTTTAGAGCCTCCATGTTCCACCAGAAGAGAAACGGATCAATTCTCTGTGTGGTAAGTTACATAATGGAGGGCATGGGGGCAGGTTTAACATGAATAAGATATTGATTTCCCCTTGTTACTTGATTCAACTTTATTCCTTTTGGATTGCCAAAGGCCTCTGTGACAACACAGGCTGTGGTCTGGAGGGCAATTGGGAGCTATATTTTCTGGTCCTTTATTTATTCCTTAAAGTTTTGTGCTAACAACATCTGAGTAGAAAGATAGGATTCAGTTAAAGCCAACAAGTATGTCTGGTCCTTTTCAGACTTAATAAAGAGAGTGAATAGGTTACTTTAGAGGCACCAAGAAAAGGAATAGGCAGGTTCTCAGTATGATTCATGCTGTTTTAAGGGGTTTGGTTTATTTTTTTACTTGTCAAAATTTCATAATTCAGTAATACAGTCCTGTTAGTATTTTATAAAATACAAAAAGATTTTGCAGAAAAAGTGAACATCTTCTTTCACATACCTGCCCCCCTCTCCCAATTCTTATGTCTCCTGTTGGTAATACTGTTAACACTTTGTTATGTGCCCATGCAGGATTTTCTGTGCATTTGTATCCATATACACATATATAGTTTTGTTTTCACAAAAATGGAGTCACACCATATGTATTGTTCTAGAATGTTACATGTCTTGAAGATCTTTCCATGTCAAGATGAAAAGAGCTCCCTCACACTTTTTAAAAGCTGCATAGTATTCCATAATATGGATATTCTTCACTTATTTAGTCATTCTCCCATTGATGAGCTTTCAGAATGTTTCCAGTTTCCAACTCACACACCTTGGCCTCACAGAAGGTCCAATGACACATGGGCAGCCAGAGGAGAGGCAAAGTGGTGGTAGGATAGGTCTGGGATGGCAGAAGTATGTCCTGGGACCAGCATCTCCCTGCCCTGGTAGCCCATGGCCCCAGAGATAGCCTCAGGACAACATCTGAAAGGTTCCCCTGACCCTAGCTGACCCCACATGGCTTAAGACAGGTATGGATGAGGCTGAGAATAAGCTGGCAGACCTGGCTACACCTCACAGTTAAGATGAGCCTGTTGAAGCTGAGTAAACTGGTTGGATCCAGTGACCTGATACAGGGGAGGCATGGGGAGTGGACACTTCAGCAATGGACACAAAGCATTTAGAGCCAACACAACAAAGATAAACAGAGACAGCAGGATCCAGAGAGGATAAACATCTCTGCCTAGGGCCACAGCCTGGAGAGAAGGGCTGATGAGGAGAGAAAATCTGAATTGCCTAAGTAGTTATTCAAAAGAGACTGAGTTCAACCAAAGACTCCCAAACTTGCTTTGAATTGGCAAGATTGAGTTTATCACCATCATTGAAAAAGATTTGAGTATTGTATTAGTTTGCTAGGGCTGCTATACAAAGCACCACAAACTGGGTAGCTTAAACAACAGAAATTTACTCTCACAATTCCTCTCTCAATTCTGGAGGCTGAAAGTCAAAGAACAAGGTATTGACGTGGTTGCTTCCTTCTGAGGGCCAAGAGAGTAACTGTCCCATGCCTCCCTGCTAGCTCCTGTCAGTTTGCTGACAATCTTTAGCGTTCCTTGGCTTGTAGGAGCATCAGCCCGATCTCTGCCTTAACTACACATGGTGTTCTCCCTGTGCGCATGTCCGTGTCCAAATTTCCCCTCATTGTAAAGAGACTAGTCATATTGGATTAGGGCCTACCCTAATGAATGCATTTCAACTTGATTACTTTTGTAAAGACTATCTCCAAATAAGGTCATATTATGAGGTACTGGGAGTTAGAACTCCCACATATCTTTTGCGGGGGACAAAATTCAACTCATAACAAATGTTAAGTTCGGTTAGAAAAATAAAGTTCTACTTTTACACAGCTGAATTATGTAGACTGAAATTTGAACCCCCAAAACTATTTCACTTGCATCAAGAAATAGGAAAACTAATGGAAAGGTCTGTCCTAGAAGATGCTTGACCTGTAACCTAGAAAATGTTTTCACACAGGGTTGTCTCCAAGTTTAGCAGAATTTGCAAATAATTCCCTGAAAATCCATTGCCTCACCTCCGCAGAGGCAAAATCCTCAACACTCCAGGGAAGACCCCACCGGCCACCAAGTCTACCGGATAATCAGCCCTAGGAGGAGGCTGGATAAGTTACCACGTGGTTATGTGCACTGCAGAGGTACCAGAGGAGATAGCTAAGACCAGCCCAGTGTCTGGGCAGAGTGTAAGTGCCTAAGAGCAGGGAACAGGACAGAAGCCAGGCAGCTGCAGTGGTAGTTCCATTTGACACGCAGCCTTCGCAGAACGCTTCTCATGATTCCCTTTCCTGTTCATCCCAGGAAGAGGCAGAGAGTGGCCTGAGGAGGTGAGCTCTAAGCACCAGCCCCCAGGGGCGGCCCAGGTGCCCATGTCAGCATTTTGAAGGGTCAACTAGTAAAAAGGCAGGATCCATCTGAAACTCAGAGAGGAAGAAACTTGTCAGAAGCCAGTTCCCTCTCAACTAGTCAGTATCTGAAATAAGGTCAGCAACCCAGCAGCGGCAGGCACTTTGTGAAGCTTCTGGAGGACTGTAGCGCCAGCCGTTCTCTCTTGACAGTTTCTATAAGACCTTGTCCAGTTAGGGGGTTGGTCATGGAGCTTTGTTCGAGGCTGTTTTTTCGTATATGTGTCAGAGGTTGACCGCTCATTTCACAACAATTGTTTGAAATGTTGGAGACTGTGGCAATACATTCTACCTGAGAGGGGAGCTTCGAGAACCTCTTGTGACAAAAGCAACAAATGATACAGAGACAAACCACAGGGAGTTGGTGAGTGGCTCCCACCTGACTGCTAGATTGGGTTTACTCTGAAAGGCACAAATTGCAATCACGTGTATCGCAGGCTGGAAGGGCTGGAAAAGCAGCCTCAAATGATGACTGATGGGATGTGGTAAATAAACACTCCCTCACTCCGACTAGGCATCTTTTGTATACTGGTTGTAGAGTTCCCCAGGGGCATAAACTCCGGTCGCCCAAGTAGGTGCATGATAACACCCCTTTACTGGCTGCCTCCCTTCCCTGTCTCACTTCGTCTTCCTCTACTGGTGGTTCCCAGCAACTCTTCCCAAATAAGGTCCTGGCACCCAAATCCTTGTCTCAGGGAAGACCCACTTGCTGAATTGGGTTGTTCCTATTTCACCAAGATGTAAACCACGGTCTGAACAAAGATTTTCTAAGAAACCTACTCTCTTTAGCACTATGTGGGCTGAGAGGAAACACAACATAAGCAGAAGACAACCTCTGGGAGGGCAGCAAGTGAGAAGGGTGGTGGAAGATGCAGAGAGAAGTAGGTTTCACTGAGAAAAAGGATGGGTGTAGAGGAGCTATTTTCTCCTATTCCTGCATCAGATCTTAAAATGAGAACTTATGTCCTCTCCCCTCATCTTCTTCATTTCCTTTATGTCCTGTCTGGCGATACAGGGAAGTGTCCTGAGTACGTGACTAGCTCTCATTGGCTCTCTTTTGGATCCAGCCTGTCCATGGGCCTCAGGAGTCTCCACACTCCAGACTTTTCCATGCCTTAAAAGCCCATCTTTACCTCTGTGTATCCTAGCTGCCCTGGCTGTGATGCGGTCATAAGTTCAATTCAGATGGGGAAAACTATGAAGTCCATGTCGCTCTGGTGTCTGAGCCACTTTCTCCTGAGATTGGAATAAGGCAAGTGCACTGAGCCCTTTTGGACTCCTACGCCTAGTTCTCAACTGGTCCAGGATCCAGAAGGCAGATGACAGGAATAATTGGCACCAACAGTCACCAGATGTGCTACTTTCCTGATGGAACAGTGGGAGGAGGACGCTTTCCCTTACTTTGTTGGCAGAAGAAGTGTTTCACTGCTTCGCTTTGTGGGCAAAAGAAACCCAGGAACAAATTGGCAGCAGCAGGTAGCAGGAGTCATGCAGCCCAACTCCAGCTGCAAACATCTAGCTTCACTCCAACTCATTTAATGAAGATGAGTTCTCCTCACCTCCTCAAACCAGCTGCTCTGGAAAACTCATCTGCCTGATTTGCAACACAGGAAAGAGAACTACCCACGTGTCCTTAGCCAAGTCACTTCACCCCTCAGGGCTACAGAGAACCCTTCTTTTCCCCTGCCCTTTTCCCCTGTTCTGCACTGCTAGGTGTCCATGAACAAATATGTTTTCCTCTGTCAAATGATCGTGTGCTGCAGCCAGACCCCAATGTGTCTCACACCCAAACCCATTGCAGTGACATAGATAATCCCAACACCCCTTCCAGCTCTAGGACTCGGTGGTTCTCTGTGCCCAGAATCCCTCATACGTAGAATTTCTTAACACTTCAATTCCCCCAGCCTGGGAGACACTGCACTTCCCTACCTGGAAGTTGTATAACCAACTGTAAATAATCCCCTGAAAATCTGCTGCAGAGGTGAGACCTTCAAGGCTCCAGGGAAGACCCCACTGGCCACCACGTCCATGGAAGAAGAGGCCCTTGTAGGAAGCAGCAGGATAACTGCCACACGGTGGGTCCTGCACTGCAAAGGACTGAGAGCCACGCACTGTGTCACCCAGGCATGGGACAAAGAGGCAGAGGTGGAGGGGTGGGTGGGCTAGGCCTCCACTTCTCAGGTAGACTCCACTCCCTCTGAGCTTAGCAGAAATTCATTTCTACCAGAAAGATGGGGGGAGGGGGGAATGTTCCATCACAGTGAGATCATGTAAAACAAGTATTTCTAAGCCCCAGGCATTGGCCTACATAACTCAAATGGAGTTGGTTTGTGTTAACACCAAGGGAGTTTGGACAGTCATGGGGAGTTCACTGTAATGGGATTTGACCAGAAGGATGTTCTCCCTCCTCCTAGGAACTCTTATTCTCCATAACCTGACACTCGAGGAAAGCCACCAGGCTTTCTGCTGGGGCAGACCATGAGAGAGGGCCTAAACTAGAGCAGAAAGATCAGAATAACTAGAGCAATTCTCAGCTAGGACAAAGGACACCAACCAATTGCCCTTCCTCTGTGAAATGGGCACAATTCAAATTCAACACAGCAGATGTTTCACCTCCAAGGTAAACATCTGAAGTGTCATTTACGCTTTCCAGCCCAAATGCCCTTTGACAGTGTGGGTAAAGAGTGATGTCTCCCTGGCCTGGCATCTTTGCTTCTGCCACCCTTACCACCAGGATGGACATTGAGGCCTGGTACTAACTTAGCATACCATTCTCTGCCTCAGGTGTAGTTACTTGTGCTCATATCTCCCCTCTGGCCTAGTGGTGAGGACCTGGGCTGGGAGTTAGGGACCCTGGGTTTGGACTCGGCTCAGCACTGAAAAGCTGGTGATCAAGGGGAAATCTTTTAGCTGTTCCAAATCCCACTTCTCTGCTTCAGAAAATAGATATATAAACCAGGAAATCTCTAAGGTTTCTTCCATCTCCTAAAATATCTCCACTTTTATTCAATTTAAAGATACACAATGGTTTAATTGCTTGCATGGGCCGTATTCAGGAAAAGGGTAAGAGAGGCAGATGATTGAGAATAACACCTTTTCAAGACACCATTAAAAAGTAATTTATATTTCAAGACTCCTATTCTGTCTTCTTGGAAAGCCTGAAAGAGATTCCTTCTTTTATCCGGTTGCCAGACAACCTTTCTATTGAAGCTTTCATTTCCCTTTTTTAAAAAGAAATATAAATCTGGCTTCAGATACCTGGTTAGGAGTGAAAACTGACTTCAGGTGTCCCTCAGCAAGAACATGAATTATGGTTCCTAGTTTGAAATTGAAAGAATTTAAGGAGAACATTTTAAGGCAGCTGATGAAACTAAAAATGGCTAGTAGATACTGGAGGCTAGAAAAAGCTATAGAAAGGATTGATAATTAAATGGTGCATTGTATTTAGTGATTCTCTATTTTGCAAAAATGTCTTTCCAAATAGTATTTTATCCTCATGTTAGCTTTTTGAGTAAGAAGGACAAATAGGCCCCTTTTAGCTGATGAGAAAATTATACCCAAAAGGATAAATGACTTGCCTTCATTTTCATATCTAAATAATAACAGAGCTCAGGTTTGCAGCCTCTCCAGCTTGGTGCTTCACTGCTGGGTAAGCATCTACAGTAGACAAAGAAAGTTTATTTTCATCAATCAGCTTCTCTCAGATCAGCAGCCCAAGAAGAGCCAAGACAGAGAAAGACGAGAAGGCACACAGGCAGATTAGGCAATGTAATTCTAAGCAGGAAAATCCAGGGTCACTTTTGCAGAGGGCAAGAAGAACCACAATTCCCTTTTCTCAAGTCCCTGCCCAGCCCCCAGGAGAACATTCTCTCCTGGGCCACCAGGGCACCTCCGCTCATTAGGAGTCAGCGCAATGTTTTAGAAGGAAACTCAACGGTTGGGACCCTAAATTTAGGGTACAGACAAATTCAGCAGAGCAAATTGTTGTATTTCGGGTCCCCAGCACCACCTTGCCAGTCTGCAGAAATGAAGACCACTTGTCACATTGAAATTTATTGTTTGTATGTCTATCTTCCTATTAGACTGTAAATCCATTGAAAGCAAAGACTGATGCAGTATTCAGGTAGGTTTAAATTAGCAGAGAGGAACCACATCCACTTAATCTGTGCCTGATTTATTTGGCCAAGAATGCTGGAAGGTGGGAGAATGGAGGTAGTGATCTTATATTGCATAGCTTCCAGAATTAGAGACACATTCCTTCACTTAGTTGTGGCAACTAACATTATGGTGAAAAATTCTCAAGAGACTCTACCCGCCAAGACCAATTGTTGTCAAGATCAATTACTACTTGACAATTATTTTTACCGTCATAAGATTAATAGAAGAGTGGAGATCTTAGACAGAGGTCAGGGTCATATCATTGTATTATTATAGTAACTAATATTATTCTTAAATGGTATTACTATCATGTAAATTCCTTTCAAATATATAAATTATAACTATCTTAAATAAACAAATTAACAAATAAATCATTCATTGGTTATGAGAATGTTAAGAAAACATTATGTAACTCAAAATAAAAGATATGTAAAAAGTGATAAACAAGAATATTAAACCACTTGTTCTCAAGGATTTAAGTAATATTTATGCTTTAAAACATAAATCCTGAGTTGTATTTCACATAAACTTTAAAAATGAGAAGGTATTTTATAAAGACAAATAATTATACTATTAATGATATTATATAGAAAAAGTCAGAAAAAAGTAAAAATAAAAGAATGCTGCAGGGTAGCCATCCAGAGCAGAAGCACAGGAAGCTGTTCTTAGCAGTTTCCCTTGGTGCCCAGAGCACCTGTGGGGCTGGGTGTTGTGATGCTGCCCACGCCTAATCCTTTCATGCCTGAGACTTGCATCACTATTCAAGAATTTATGCGAACAATTCATACCTTTGATAGGAAATATTTCCAGATTCCCATCATCCTTCTGGTTCTTGAGTCAAACACAGCATCCGCAAGACCACGTTCAGAGATAGAAATGGGGTGAGATGGGAGGGCAGGAAGTAAAAGCAAGTATGCAGCTTTTTCTGGACAAATCCTTGCTTACAGGTGCCCAGCAGGCTGGGAAGTCCATTTTCCTGCCATTTCTTCTTCCACGTGTTCCCCAGTGTCTATACAATGTCTAGTCCATGATTTGCACTTCACACACATTTTCGAATTGACTACTGTACTTATCTCTTAGCTAGGTTTCTGTCTAAACACCTTTTTTGCTCCCATCCTAACCCACACAAATATAAACTTTGGGGACATTAAATGACTTGAATGTTGACCTGTTACCAGACACAAACACAGGTTTTTTATCCGCCACACAAGAGGGGCCATCTAAAAACTGGAACGCCAGGCTTATGGCAAGGAAAAAGTTTTTATTTCGGGTGACATCAACTGGGAGACAAAAGCTCTCAAATTTGTCCCATCTCCCCAAAAGATGGGAGGCAAGGAATTTTAAAGGTTGTGAGGAATGTGGCTGCTTATGGGAGGGGGATCCTGTGGCCTTGTCGGTCGGCGCTTTCCCACCAGCCTGCCTTTGGCCTTGTGAGGCTGCTGGCAGAGAGGAGGATGGTGAAATAAGGGAATCAAAGGTGGGTGTCCTTGGTTGTCTGTCTCCATCGTGGATGGTGGATTCTGGCACCAGGAAGCCAAGGAGTCGAGATCTGAGAAGCTTTAGCTTCTTAATATTCTCTGGATATCAGTTTCCCTATAACTAGCCAAAATGTTAGCATGAGGCCACCTGGGCTCCCACAATTTGTAACTTCTATTTTCCTTGTGAAGTTCAGGAATAGGAAAGTTTAAAAAACTGATAGTTACATATGAATCTAACTTACAGAAGCAGGGAAAGAGGATGGGTGCTTTTGGTTTTAACCCCATATATGCCGGGTTTAATGTAGGGGAACTGATATCAGGGCTGGCATCAAACCCAGCTAACTCGGGTCCATGAGCATTAATTCCATCTCTTTTTCTATTATACCACACAACTCCTCTCCTTCTAAAAACCCACAGTGGTTCCCTGTGGTTTCTGAAAACCTACAGTGGTTCCCTGTGGTTTCTGAAAACCTACAGTGGTTCCCTGTGGCTTAGCACATCAAATTTAGATGTTTCTGCTCAGTCTTCTCACCCAAATGCCTCCTGTCTCCCCATCTTTGTCTAATAAAAGACTCTCTTTGCTAGTCAAGCATACCTGCCGGTCACCTCCTCATTCTTGTCTTCTCACATGCCCTTGGCTAAGCATTAAAATGTTCCCCTTTCTCTTTCTACAAATTCATGTCTCTTTTCCTTGCTTGGAAACCGGGGTCAGTCCTTACCTCCCCCAGGAAGCCCACCCAAACTAGTACCACTTCACTCCATGCCACTCTGACCACTCCCCGTCAGCATTTCAGCAGTGCTTATGTTCTCTTCATAGTTCACATTGGCAGGGACACAGCAGGCACTGAATAAAAATTTGTTAAGTAAATGAATAGCTAGATTCTATTGATTCAGTCTCTGAGCCATCTCTCAGATGTGTCCTTTCCTCCCTGTTCCCACTGTCACCGCCCCAAGTAAGGCTCTCATCATTGCTCCCGTGGACCATCAAAATAGTCTCTTAAGAGAGAGCTTCCTCTCCCTTCTGTCTATTCAGACTCCACAGTGCCACCTGAGTGAACTTTCTGAAAGAAATCTGATCATATCTCCTATTTTTCATGGGTCCCCAATGACTTTGGGATAAAGTCCAAAGTTCTTAGCATGACTTTAAAAGGCTCTTCACAATCAAGTCTCAAACAACTCCTCCTGTCTCCATCACTTTCCACTACTGATATATCCATGTTTGAGTTAACCCCTCAAGCACAGGTGCCTGCCTTGTCAATGCTGCTCCTTTTGCCAGAGGCATCCTGCCCTCTTCTCTACCTGATGGACTTTTTGCTTATGTTTTGAGGCCTATCACAAATATCACCAGCCAAGCCTGGATGGCTGCCCCGCCCAACCCCATAGCTAGCCCTTTCCTCCTGTGGACCCCCACCAACCTAGTCCAGAGGTTGAGAGGATGGAGAGTGGGGGCAGGGCTCACTGAGCATAGCGCATTGTAATTGCTCCTTGGTCAGCCTTGCTTCTTGTTTTGTGAGCCTCTCGGAAGCAGGACTAAGTGTTCCTGTCTTTTACATCCTCAGCCCCATTAGAGTACTTAGCTCCGAGGATGTTCTCGGTGTTATTGAGAATGAGGGAACAAAGCATTTTGTTCATACCATGTTAATTTGCATTCACTCGGAACCATACTTCTGGAGCTGAAGGGGATATTAGAAAATATCTTTTCTAACCCACTCATTTTCAAGAAACTTCAGCCTACAAGGTTTTAAGCAACTTGCCCAAGGTCATAAAGAGGCAGCAAGGGGCATTGACCCTGGGCACCTGATTCATACCGCCTTCTGTTTTATTGTGCATATAAAGTCGTGATGCCAAAAGACAGAGTAAGCACCTCAAGGGCAAAAAAAAAAAAAAGAGTGTCTTCTTTCTTTTGCATTTTTCTATACAGGGGGCTGTATACCCTCATTTGAATTCAACAATGTGACTGACTGAAAGACGTTTACAGACCTGCATCCCTGCTTTGCAATTGTGCAGCCACCCCTTGATATCAATTTGAAACACATTTTAGTAAGCCAATTCGGTTGCTTGAAATTTTAAAAACTCTTCAGATCCTTTGAAATTCTTTAAAACTCCTCTTAGGATGATGTATATTAAAAGATTTAAGTTAAATAATTGCGGACACTGACTTCCCCTAATACTCAAGATCAAATTACAAAGTTTCCAGCTTATACAATTAATTCAAACAAGGACCACTGTCTAGCTCTTCCATTCAGACTTTCCTCTCACAACGTGATGCTGAGGATAATTTGCACTCCTCAGATGGGAAAAGTCAGGAATGATGATGGTGGTGATAATCATAGTCATAACAGACACGCAGCGAAGCAAAGGAGCTGGCACTGTCAGTGGGAAAATAGGACAGTCAGATTCTTCTATCTTTTTCAATCTTCTACAACACTCTAACACAACAAGAAATGCTCCTTTTCAAAAACAAATGAGATGAATTCATACTTTACTCTTTTGAGCTACACAAGGCAATGCGCCCTCTGAATTTATCACTACTTCCTATCTGTTGACGCCATCGGTCATGAGTTCGTGTTCTTCTAGCAACAGAGAGCAAGAGTCTTAAAAGGTTCCAAGAATTTTGTTCAAGTAAATACATAACAAAGATTTTTCAATCACTTGCCATAGAAAGGGAAATGGCCACTTTAGAGAGATTTAGTAGCTGTAAACAGCACATTCGTGCACTAATGTATGCACAGCTGTAAGCGAGGAGGTTGTCTTTACACTCCTGCTAATACATTCCATTTCCACTCCTTTGTCCTGCTTATAGTGAAAACAGGCTTCAGGGGTCACATCACTGTATTTCGCGCTATCTCAAAGTTACATCGTAATGAGCTTTGAGATTGTTAGCTGTTTCTCCCTTGTTTCTGCAGAAATGCAGGCTCCTTTTCCGTTTTGGAGGATCTAAGCCTTCAGGTTTCTATGATTGCCTCTCACGCCTTCTCTCTTCTTTTGTTCTCTTCTCTTCTTTGACTCAAAAAGCAAACTCATTACCAAACCAAATGTATAAGACTCCCACACAGAATCTGGAGGAGAAAGACATCCCATTTAATTCAGAGGAGCCATTTCAGAGGCTAGCCGTGGTCCCTGTCTTCATTGGCCTGCAGGACACACTGAGTGTGTGACCCGACTAAATACAGGACTGTTTCTTCAGGGACTGCTCTGTTGTCTGAACAAAGTCACTGACATGGAAAATCAGCTACTTTTCCATGGAGTACCCCATTCCCAAACAGTTTACAATTTAAAAATTAAAATAAAAAATTAAGGGGCCAGCCCGGTGGCGCAAGCGGTTAAGTGCACGCGCTCCGCTGCGGCGGCCCGGGGTTCGCTGGTTCGGATCCCGGGCGCGCACCGACGCACTGCTTGGTAAGCCATGCTGTGGCGGCGTCCCATATAAAGTGGAGGAAGATGGGCACCGATGTTAGCCCAGGGCCGTCTTCCTCAGCGAAGAAAAAGAGGAGGATTGGCGGATGTTAGCTCAGGGCTGATCTCCTCACAAAAAAAATAAATAAATAAATAAAAATAAAAATAAAATAAAATAAAAAATTAAAGGGCTGGCCCGTGGCCTAGTGATTAAGTTTGGCGCACTCCGCTTTGGCAGCCTGGGTTCGGTTCCTGGCCACGGACCTACACCACTCACTGGCGGCCATGCTGTGGCCGCGACCCACATACAAAATAGAGGAAGATTGCCACAGATGTTAGCTTAAGGCAAATCTTCCTCAGCAAAAAATAAAATAAAATAAAATAAATTGTCAGATTACAATAATAAACGTTTATATAAACATTAATAGGTGCCAGGCACTTGCCAAAGCACTTTACATGTTTTATCTCACTTAATCCTCACATTAACCCTATGAGGTAGATGTTTTCATTATCTTTATTTTACAGATGAGTGAAGTGAGGCTCAGAAAGGTTAGTAACTTGCCCAAGATCACACAGCCAGTGAGTGGCAGATACAGGCTAAATTTCATATGCTCTGGTTCCAAGTTCATGCTCTTTACCACTATATTCTGCTGCCTCAAATGAAAGGACAAATGTATCCATTAGTAATATTCCTGTCACCAAAAGTTTCATGGAACCCATTTTGAAATGCAGAACTTTATGATAGAGATAATAATAAAAATAATAAGAGCAAATATTTATTGAGGGCTTACTATGTGCCCCATACATAACTTGTAACAACCTTATCAGAAGGTGTTATTATTATTCCTCAATTGGAATAATAGCAATAGGTTAAGTAGCTTGCCCCAAATCACAGAGCTAATAATTGTCAGTCAGAAATTGAACTCATGCACCCTGACTCCTAAGTCATCTTGGTATACTTCTCCATCTTCCTTCCGTAAACATTAGGCAAATGAGGCACGGGGGGGGGGTGTAGTATGTTATGTAATACAATAACCTGATCTAATTATTTTCAAACGGAGTTTTTTAAAAGCTCAGACCAAATTCCAGGTTCTGAGTCTCAATCACGTGCTTTTCTCCCTGTAGCTGCCCCTCCTATGTTCCTTATCAGTGAATGCCGCCCCCTCCAGTCACCCAGGAGTGCAAATGGGCACCTGAAATCATTCTTAGTTGCTCTGTGACGCTCACCACCCTGCAGCCAATTCATCATTTTGTCCCATGGAATCTACCACCAAACACTTCTTGAATCCATACCTTTTGCCTATGGGATAAACTCCAAACTCCTTAGTGTGGCCACTTAAGGACCTTCATAATCTTATCTCAATCTTCCTTGCCAGTCTCTCATCATCATCACGACTGACCCCATCCCATACACACACACACACACACACACACACACACACACACAATGTACATTGCACTACAGTTATGCTAGGCTACATGAAAGCTATGTTTCTTCACACTCGTAGCTTTTGCAAGCACTGTTCTCTTTGTAGGCAATACTCGTTTCCAACCTCTCCATTTTGTAAACTCCTATACAACCTTTAAAGCCTTCCTTTGCTTACCTAGGCAGAGTTAGTCACTGCTTCCTTGGCACTCTCATGTCACTTTCACAGTATTTATGATACTTACACAGTATTTACATACACAGTATTTATCACACACACAGTATTTATTATACTGTGTTGTCATTTCTTATCAGATTATAAATTCTGGGAGGGCAAGAATTTTGTCTTAAATTTCTTTGCCTCTCTATCACCTAACACCATGCCTGCTTCATACGAAAGGTTCCATATCTGAAAGTTGAATTAAATTGAACTTCTCTCACACAACAGCTGACCCTGTTGGTCTAGCTCCTTGCTACTCAAAATGGGATCCAAGAGGAAGGCCCTATGTGACTACTATTTCAATCTCTCTTGTGTTTAGTGATCATTTGCAATAATTTGGAATGTATTTTTCTTTCTCACCTAACCAATATAGCTGAGATTAATTCTACCAGTCTTCTAAAATTTGTGGGAGTTCACAGATATGCAGAATTTTGAAATCAAGTATTATTTCTTTAGACTCACCCAACATGGAGATACTATATTAAGGTAATTTTTCCCCTCTCAGTATAAAACAAAACAATTCACAAAAAATCAGAGTCATATTGAGGAGGGTAAAGAAAAAATTAAAAGTTCTTTTTTAACAATTACAGTAGAAATATAAATACTCCAAGTTGAAAGTTTAAATTGGCCTTGAAATTCTAACTAAATTAATACAAACATAAAAAGTAGACAGAGTATATTTCCTTATTAGTTTTCAGACACAGAAGATGAATAGCAGAAGGAGTTGATAGTGTTTCACATTTAGAGCTGCTAAGGACCTAAAAACCTTTTTTAATTAGTTTTTCTTCCCAATTCTGGGTGGCAGGACCATATGGCTATCCATTCATTTTAAAGATGAAGAGAATAAAGCACAGAAGGTTAAATGATTTGCTGAAATTACCCAAACTACCACCTCCTGGTAGTAAAATAGTTGTAATTACTTCTTCAGGCTTACTGTGTGACAGGCAAAATGCTAAGCATTTATATGAATTATCTTAGTCCTCACGTCAGTACCGTGAGGTAGGTGCTATCCTATTTCCTCAACTGTAATATTCTTTTCTTTTTTCTTTTCACAATTTAACATCTCTAAAATGGGTGAATTTTGTAATAAATGTTGTGTCATAGTTTGATTGGCAGCAATTTTTCTTTATTAGTTTTACATACAGTAATAGTGGCACCCTAAATCTCAGAAACTACAGTATCAGCCCCATTTTTGTAGGTGAGGAAACTTAAGCTTGGAGAAGTAAAGTAGCTTGTTTAAAGTCAAACAGCTAGTGAGTGGCAGAGCCAGAATTTGAACACAGGCATTTGACTCTAAGCCCACATGCTCAACTATCTACGGTAGAACCTTCAATAGGTAACTCACACTCACAGCATCTGTTACCAGGGTAGCAATGAATACTCTACATTGGCCCTGGAAGACAGTAGTCTCTTTGGTTGCCAAGGTCACTGGGAAGAGTGATGACCTATGAACGAAGGAAAAATTGAGTTTCCCTTAACAGGTGGCCTTTGACATCTTGGGGGCTCCTACACTGGTACAAAGCATCTATAAGTAGGAAAGGCCTGTGGGAAGTGCTTCTTCTTCCCAGAGGCTAAAGTTGGGTTGCAGCATCTTCCAGGGAGTGCCATGGTGTCACACCACTTGCTTTCATCCCCCAGTTCTGCATCTCCCTCTTGCAAAGGTAGCCAAGTAAGAACCCACCTCTGATTAGATCATCACCCTCTATGAACTTATTCTACTTCCTAACAAAAAACCTGACTTTTCTCCAAACTGTGAAAACCCCTCTAAGACCATAGTCAAGTTTCCATTGTTAGTTGTGTTTTAGAAAACAAACTTGGCAAGGCTTAAACTTGGCAATAAAAAAATAGATATGTATTTTTCTTAATGGGCGTTAGAATGCAGTTGTGTGCAGGAATTGGAATGTGTCAGCTGCTCAGAGAGAAAGACACAGTTGATTCGGGCAGCAGTGTGACTAACTAGGTTTTCTTTCGTGAAGGAATTGGTTTGTATTGATTCGTTTATGTCCGATGTAAGTCAGCAGTCCTCCCTCTGCCCAGGGAAGCCTGCCTGGACTGGTAAGTGATAAGAAGCTGGCAGAACACCTAGAGTGGCTCAGTGGGGCCGGGCCGTGTGTACATCTCTGCTGAATTAAGTGGGCGGGGCCAGGGTGACCAGATAACCCCTGCTGGTGTCCATTCCCTGCTTAGACACAGGCCACCCCTGTGAACCATCCCGGCTGGCTGGATATGGAAACCCTAACACCAAGGTTGCCCTGAAAAATCACTGGAGAATGCTCAGACTCTGAGCTACAGAGAGCTTGTGCTTTCCTGATTCAATAAACAAAACCAAAGGGGCCCCATCCTATTTCTTATGCTGGGGAAAGCTCACTCCCTCTCCGGATGCAGGCATCTACTATCACTCCCATCACAGGGGGAAGAATCTCTCCAATGACGGAACTCGGCACAAGAGTTAATACATCAAAAAACCGTGCAGACAAAGTATCCAGGGAAAGTTTTAGCAAGGATAGCGCTTTTCAAAGAGAATTAGGAGGACTGAGTTTCAAATATGGTTTTATGTATCTCTTTAGTCAAGTGACTGAACTTCTCTGGGTCTATGTTTCCTTATTTGTGACATTTCATATGTAAACATGACACAGGTAAATTTATCATCTCTAGAGCCCATGCAGTCGTTTCTCCCAGAGAGGCTGATGGTTTTGCACTAAGTTATCCACACTCTTTTGCCCAGAAAGCTTTGTCTTCAACACACATAAAGCCCAATACGTGGACAGCAGTCTGAAGTTCTGCAGCCCTAAATAGCGTTTATTTCTGCAAAGATAGCGTTCATTCCTGCAAAGATAGCGTTTATTTCTGCAAAAACAGGCTCAGAGAGATTAGGTGAAGCCACTCATAAATAGTAGGAGTGAGATGCCAACCCAGGTCTGTCCCAGCCTCAGACTCACCCCCTCACCACTACTCTACTGCCTGGGGGCTATGGACCTGGGAGGGAGGAGTTCCTGAGACAGTGAATCCTAGGAAAGGAGAATGGAAATCCTGCTTCGGCACGCCATAAAATTATATAGAAACTAGGAGACTTTTAGAGATACTACCAGAGACAGAAAGCGTAAACTTTTTAGTGACAAAGCAGGTGGTAAAACAGAGGCAGCTTAAGGGAGCTGTCCTGGGAATGGAATGTCCACGGAAGGCCAACCCGAGGTCAAAGTAACCAGAATGACAGAGCATAGGAAAGGCTGCCAGTCCAGGTTCAAGTGAGCACAAAGAGGACAGTGTCATCCCAACACCCCATGAGCAGTCTTAGGACTCACACAGAAAGGGCTTAGTCATCTCACTGAGCCCACCCTGCCCTTGGCGGCCGTGATTTCAAATAAGTAAGGATCTGTATGGATTAAGGTTCTTTGGTTGCAAACAACAGAAACTGACTCTAGCTAATTTGAATAACAGTAAAAAAGAAACTTTGGGAAGGACATGGGGCAGTTCACAAAAATTAAAGAAAAGCTGTGCCTTAGACCTTAGAGCAGTCAGAAATAAAAGCAGCTTGGGTAATCTCAATAGCAGGACTATTGCACAGCTGCTCCAGGTCACTCCTCCAACCACTCTCCAACCTGGGGTTAGTCTGTTTAAGATTTAAGCTCCTAAAGAGAGTATCTGCTTGGCCTGGCTTTTCATGTGCTCTGTGTGTGTACGTGCGCGTGTGTGTGTTAGCTCTTAAAAGATTACAGTAACCATTTATTCAAAATATTCATCTGCTTCTAAGTTATGGAAACAATTTTAATGCAAACATTCAATAGGGCATCTTTCTCACTGCTCCGAAGATTTCGTCTGTTTCTACTGCCGTAAGCATAGATGGCTTCACTCCATTCTGTCTTCTCTGGACCAAGGTAGAATTCCAGAAGTTCTGGCAGTTTTTGTACTTCAAGAAGTAAGTGGAACACCTTTCCCTGTCATAGTTCTTTTCATCCAGTCACCCGGTAGAAGCAGCAGATTCCGACAAGCACGCACGCGCACACTAAGAAAGGACATGGTTCAATTGCAAGTCTCACGAAGAGTTGCTTGCAGTGCGGCAGGGCTAGTTGTTACCAGCAGGAGGGAAGGATCCAGGGTAGGCAGAAATAGTGGACATCCACTACAGGGTCCCAGACAAGCAGTTCTACAACAAGACTATGAGGGCAGATCTTGTGCCTTTCCAGGAGCTACATCTGGAAAGTTCCTGGGAGCTAAAGGCTATTCAGAGCTGAAAGAAAACCCACGAGAGCAAGCAAGTGCTCAGGAATGGGCGAGACTCAGGAATCAGATATTCAGAGCAGAACTGGTGGACATCAAGCCTGGACAGTGTGACAAAATTCCACCCCAGCTGGAATCATCTTAAATATTTCTTACTATGATGAGGCCCATACGGAACCTGGGTTAGCCAGCCTGGTGCCTCCAGAGAGAGAAAGAGAGTGGGACATGGGCTGTTTAGGAGTTGAGTGATGGGAAATAATAGTAAGTCTTGCCAATGACAAGATAGAGAAAGCTGAAACAATTAGTTCTGCCCCTGGAGAGTAGGTGGGCCTGAGCCAAACAGGGCAGGAGGTGTCTCTGGGAGCCCCTGGTTGTGCCCCAATGCACACTAACAGATACACACACACA
The DNA here is from genome assembly GCF_020826845.1 of Diceros bicornis minor. Classification (NCBI taxonomy): domain Eukaryota; kingdom Metazoa; phylum Chordata; class Mammalia; order Perissodactyla; family Rhinocerotidae; genus Diceros; species Diceros bicornis. Next base: position 15,133,736 of record NC_080763.1, read on the forward strand.
TACACACACACACACCCCACACCCTGGGGTAAAACCAGGAAATAGATGCTCTTGTCTTCAGTTTCTCCCTGTCTCTCCTCAAGTCTCCCTGTCTCTCTTTAGTATCCTTGGCTTTCAAACTCTCCTCCACCATGCTTCTTTTATACATTAGCACACTCATTCACAATGTCTTATGCTTTTGCATCTTAAGACCTATTATCTTTTACTTCAACTATGGAATAAAATATTTTATTGCTAAAGCATAGCGAAAAGAGCATTTTATTTGCTGTTGGGGGACTTGAGTTGATGATCTAGGTCGGACACTCATCCTTAGGCTGGTCTCCTTTTCACTCTCTATTCCTGCACGGTGAAGTGCATGGCGAGGAACGGTGTTCACTCCTCTTTCCCTCCCCTTAGCTGCTCCCCTCCTCTAGGTCCAATGCTCATCCTAAACTGCTCTACCTTATGACTAAATCGCATCGTCTTTCAGGTCCAGCCCAAGTGAAGGCAGTGCATCATAGAGGTAAGAATCTGATTGCCCCAGTTCAAACCCCAGCTCTACCACTGATGAACTGGGAAACCTTAGACAAATTACTTCTCCCCTCTGATGCTCTGTTTCATGATCTGTAAAATGGATGTAATCATACCTCTCTTTCAAGAAGTCTATGATATTGTTTATGTAGAAAGAAAGGCCCACAGTATGCACAGATGGCTGTTTCCCTGCCTCTTCCACAAAGCCTTCCCTGACCAACCCTTTCCACTGATGTCTCCTTTCTCTCCACACCTTTGGGTGAAATTTGTGTATCATTTAGATAGTCATCAAGTGCTCTAGGCTGCTAAAATATTACCTTTCTTCTAACACCAATATCAAAAAATTTCCCCAATGTACTGTTAAAAAAACTTATTTGACAATGTATGATCTGCTGTACTCCTTTTCCAGGAAATGTCCTGCTAACTACACTCTCCCATCAGCATTAAGTCCTATGACTTAGCAGCATGAGTAAGACGTTCAAAAAAGACCGTTTTGAGTAAGAAGTTTATAACTATATGCTAAAATATCCGAATCTTTTCTCTTTTTCCTTTTAACCCAGAAAGGTTCTTTATGCAGATATGCTCTTAATTTCTGAACCTTGGAATAAGCACTTATTTCCTTACTGCCCAGGGTTAGCCACTTCTCCTTTCCTGCTATTAATCCTTCTCGCACCATCTACAGCCTGGCAGTCCTGTTTCCTCGTTGTGCACGTCACCCACTATGTTTCAGTTGTGCTTAGCATTGGGATTTGTCAACCTAGGAAAAATGCAGAAGTGGGTGGAAGTAAGAGCCAGGCTTTGTTAGCACCTCTCCCACTCCTCCCCTTTCACTCCTCCCCAGGCACCATAGCCCTCTAAGGAGTTATTGAATTTGAGTCTCATTTCATTCAATTTCATCAAAAGTCCAGCTACAGCTGCTTCATCTGAGTAAAAACACAAAGAGTGAGGAAGTTTAGAGCCCTAATATCAATTCAGCAAATTCAAGTCAGAGAGAGACACAATCTGATTGTAGTGGAAGAGATGAAAGGGCATGGTTGACGGCTTCCCTCGTGGGAGGGAAATGAAGTCTGAAAGCTGTTTCTGCTGAGTGTGCTTATTGTCAGGCGTCTGGAAACAGATCCCTAAAAATTGAGTGAGATCAAAGGACTCATCAAAGAACCACTCATCAAAGCTGGAACTCCATGGAGTCTGTGTCAGAAACTATGTCCTCTATCCACACCAGGAGAATCTGCGCGTGTGGAGATAGTCTTCACCCCTGCTTGTTGGTGCAAATCAAATAATACCTAAAACAGGGAGGAGAGAATAAGATAAATGCCAGGAAAATCAAGGTCTCTGAGAGCTTTATGGCCTTTGAAACTCTTAAGAAAATCTCTACCTCCTTCTTCCTTCTTTTCCTAGGAAGGGTCTAGCTAGCACCAAAAATAGGTTTATAGTTCTTACTATTTGTAAAAGTAATGATATTACACTATGTACAACTAGATCTGATCTCTATTCTGTGGGCTCACATTCAGAGGAGAGAAACCACTGAGATATAAATGAGAGAAAAGACACGCAGGGCCTCAGGAGCCAGTATGTGCATACGTATTTACATATGTTTTCTCACTTTCTCCACCAAGCTGCAGGAGAGTGGTGAGCTCTGCCCCCAAGAGAGCGCCTTGCCTGTAGTGGGTACTCCAAGAATTGGAAGAAGAGAAGTTGCACTTTATTTTAGCTACTTTTGATTGCTAGATGAAGACTGAGGGAGTTTGCCCTGGTCACAGACGATGGACATATAGGCAGGGAGGAAATGCAGAGGCCACATCTATCCATGATGAAGGACAAAACCATGACTGGCAGACAACCTTCCCACTGCATTTTCTTGTGAAGTAGAATGAGTGCTAGGAAGGATCATGTTGATACAGATTCATAGCAGACTCGATATGGCAATCAAGTTTTGTGACTTTCTCTACATGGTCTCCAGGGCCAAGTGCCAAGTGGAAAGGAGCCATGGATGAAAAGTTTCCCCTTAAAAGATCTTGGGGAGGCAGTAGGTGATGACTTTTATAGATACAAGGTTATGAGCCCAGATGCATTTTCCAATAAGGACAGAAAAATAAGAGTCAGTTTTGGACATTGCCAAACACTGCTATGCCTTTGCCACACAAATCATGTCCTAAGTTTAAAAGCATTTAAGAAATGAGGTGCTTCTCTACAGTGCAGCTTCCCAGTATTTTTCATAGAACAAAACCAAATATTGCAGAATTTGAAAGAACCAAAAATCGTACAGTCCAATTAAGTTTTCAAGCAAGAACTGAGTTCTCTCAAATGAGGTCTTTTCATGCGGAAACTGGATCCTCATTTCCTACAATATTTGGAGCTTGGCTACAGTTAGCCTTGCTGTTCCTTATGGTTTCTGACCCTCTTCCAGGAAGTAACAGCTGAATGCAAAATTAGGATGAGACCTTACTGGAAGGGCAGTCACATCAGGATGACTGTTCCAGGGAGTAGTCCCTCTGGAAAATAAATCCACACACTTCAGTGACAACAGTGGGAAATGTTCTCAACAGACTTGCTACACAGCCGCCACTGGGGGTGGAATGGGGGATGTCATGCCTGTCAGACACACAGCTTTTACTTTGGTTTCTTAGGAAAATAGCACATGCCCTTTCTGCTTCCCACTGAGAGTGAATTACTCTTGCCTGTGCTCAAGCAGAGAGAGGCTGACTGGGTTGGGAGCGCTCAGCTACAGCCTATTAAACTGAACTTGCCTTTAAAGTTGGTTAATGACAAGAAAAACTCAATGTTTCTATCTATCTGTATATCCAAGCTCAGATACAAGAGAGAAAATTTTGTGCAGAAAAATGCCTTCATGTTACAAATTTGAATATGTTACTGATTTGACATCTAAAAACTCTTAAGGACATTGAGATAAAAATAGAAATGCAACTTGAAAATTATTAAATCTATATTCTATGATAGTTCAAATATATGCACACTTGCTCACACACCCACAAACAAAATGACTTTCCTGGAGGTCAAACTGCACACAGCTCAGGCAAAGGAGGCAACATACCTTTCCTCCCACTCTGCATCATTATCATTGCTGGTTAGCATTTACACAGCACCGCACTTCTGGCTGTTCTTTATAAGCATCCCTATCAGCTGGCCCTCAGCAGTAACCTTCTTTTAGAGGTCAGGTCAGAGAATATAAGTTTGCAAAGGAGACACATAGAGGCCAAGTTATTGCCCAGAATCTCAAATCAAGAAACAATATTTGAGTACATATCTTTTAAGCAGGAACTGAAAATAAGGTACATAGCCATCATATTCCCAGTCCCGGTTATTAATCAGTTAGGTCATTTCTACTAGAAAAATTTTCAGGCCAAACCTGTAGCAATTTTATTACTCTATTCCTGATATCTTTCTCTTTATTCACTATTACAATCAGCTCTAGGTGCTTCTAAGATGAGTTTTCTGATATGAAATAACATTAATATAAAAAGACTACACACTTGGAATTATCCTTCTATCAGTCTTACAAAGTCTGGTTTTTTTCTTTATTTCTTTTGTTATTCAAAGGACATGTCTGTATCTTAATCATCCAAGTCAACTGACCTCATTATTGCTGTCATATTTTTAACCCATTGTTTAATTATTTTAGATAAGAGGTGGTAATTGTATATGTCCCTGTCACAGTTTTAAAAGACAAAGGAACAATTTCAACTTTCAATAATTTAATATTAGCCTTTAATGAAAAGTAGAAACAGTAATGAAAAAACAAAGCAAATTCAATATCATATGCCACAATTCGCCAACTGTAAAGCAGCAAATAAATGTTTGTTGGTGTTGATGATGATGAAAGGAATGATAATGAGGAGGAGGAGGAGACAGTTGTCATTTCCACAGAGAAGCACCAAGTTTCATTTCTTGTCCTTGGTTTCAATCACACCGACACTCAATCTTGACTAACCTCAAACTGGTTTTGAAAATGTTAGAAGTACAGCATGGTGGTGGTCTGGAAGTCTACATCTCTGACTGGAGATAAGCTGACCACATAACATATATTTTGTTGGAGTGACAGGATCTCAGTCATTTATCTAGTCTTTGATCTTGGAACTTATCAAATGGCAGAAAGACTCAGAATATCATAAAATCTAATTGGAAATAACCCAGGACTAACTTGTTCTTTTGTCAAGCAAAGGACACTGAAAACATCTTGTTCCTTTTCAGAATCAGAACATCCAATAATCTTTAGTGATTTTAGCCAGGTACAAAATGTGAACATTTTGAACTCAGATTATAACACATTAAAGATTTTCTGTCTGAAATTCTGCAGCAACTGTGAAAATGAGCGCTAAATCACGTACTTTGGGCTTAAAGAAAATCAGACGATAAGCAGCAAATAGCTAACTCCGGTATCTTTGTTTGTGCTATTCATGTACAGATAGCCCATGAGTAGCGTGCAAAGATGCTCTCCTTTCTGGTGCAACACCCATCCCACCATTACCTCCAAGTATTTCTTTCCTTAACTCATGCTGCTGCCTCCCCCTACACACCATCCCCTCCCCATCTCCAATCTTTGTTATCTGGCTCAAGTCAGTGATTATGAACGACTGGATGACTGTCTGATCAACCGGCTACTGCCGGGACATGAGTAGTAAGGCAGTGTAGTCTGGTGAAAGGGCCAGACTCTGGAGTCGGACTGCTTGTGTTCAAATCTCAGCTTTGCCAGTTTCTAGCTACTTGACCTTGGGCAAGTTACTGAACCTCTTTGTGTCTCAGTTTCTTCCTCTGTAAAACAGGCATGATAAAATTACCTCCCCCGTAGGCTGTTGTAAGGATTGAATGAGTGAATATATGTAAATTGTGTTGAATAGTACCTAAAATATACTAAGCATTATATAAGTCTAAGATAATTTTCATTATTAAGGGCAAATGTTGAACAATCTTGCTGATGTCCTATTTCTGAAAAATATTCTTCCTCTCTCTGGACAGGCAGGCAGCTCTCTGGATACTCTGTGGCCCCTGACAATTCTCTGGCCCTCCTTATACACCACAGATGGGACTGCAGCCACCAAGCCCTCCAGTGCAAGCACTTCCTAGACGCTATCCATCTAGCTGTTACTCACACACCTCCTAATCAATCCCTCTGGCCACCACCACTCACAAGTGTCCCTAGAATGGATAGACATTCGAGTGAAACGTTGAGCAGTGAAGGAATAAGCTTGCTAATATTGGTAAGAGAACTAAAGCAAGGCCTCTTGTCTATCTCCTGTATGAATACTTCAGAGAGTAAATACTCCAGGATGCCAACAGGTCTTTGCCCAGAAGCACTTTCCCTTCAGCATCATCTGTTATCTGATTCTGCATAGACATTCGGCCCCTCTCCTCCTCCTTGGCAGAAACATCCATTCAGTTCTTCTCTAGCCAAACCCTGCTGCTTACTGAGAGGATGAATCTCAACTACCCCCAATAAGGCTTTTCACCCCTCTGAAAAGCCCTGAACAGGCCCACTTCTCCCTAGCCTTACCTGCAGGTAGAAATTTAAATCCAGGTAGGAGGAGGAAGAAGAGGCCAGAGGAGAAATCATCTTGGGCAAACTGGATTCTCATCTCACCGTGCATTTCTGACCAGCCTTTTCTGAGGATGCTCACATCATGTTTGGTGCTTGTGCTCTTTCCTTACAAGGAGCCAGAAAGAAGATAGCAGCCAGAAATGGTAAACGTGGCAGGTCCAGTTTGAAAACTGAATTTAGGATGACACTTTTTTTTTAATAACAAAGATTGGAGAGCAGACACCAGCGTGCAAAGTGCTAGCTATTTTCCACTTATAAAAAATTGAATAACAGGCTATAAAGCCTGTTATTGAATTAACTATCTATCCTACAATATAGGATATATTATGTTCTACCATGAGGAAAAGTAGTAAATAAGTATTTTTGAGAATGAGATCTTGGGACTCTCCAGGATCCACAAAGTACCTCATTATCATTTTTTTTTCATTTTGTGACTTTATGGTAATTACATCTTTAAAAAAATAATGTAAGCTTTGCTATAGACTGAATGCCTGTGTCCCCACAAAATTCATGTGTTGAAACCTAATCCCCAATGTGATGGTGTTTGGAGGTGAGGCCTTTGGAAGTTGATTAGGTCATGAGTATGGAGCCGTTACGAATGGGATTGGTGCCTTATAAAAGAGTCGCCAGAGAGCTCTCTTGCCCCTTCTGTTGTGTGACAACATAGCACCAAGAAGCCAGCCCCCACCAGACACTGAATCTACTGGCACCTTGATCTTGGACTTCTCGGTTTCCAGAATGGTGAGAAATAAATCCTTGTTGTTTATAAGCCGCTTAGTCTATGGTATTTTGTTACAGCGGCCCAAACGGACTAAAACAAGCATATTCTGGATCACAGTCTTCTAAAGTCTCAAAATCCACTAAAGGTTAAGAAATCCATAAGAACAGATCACACTTGAAGAAAAAATATACAAGATAAACTCTAGGCTAACAGATACAGATAAGCAAAAGGGAAGTCAAAATAAAAGTATCTTTGAATTAGTTCTCTCATTCTTGCTGTGAAAATTCTCAATTGTATTTTAGACAGTGTCACTTTCCCAAGCCCTATCCACAATTTTTATGGGAAAGACATTTTTTCCTGACTCACAGTCAACTTAGGTGATTCTAATAAGAACCGTTTCCAAGGCCTTATCTCTTCATCTCATTGGGCTGAACTGAGGCTGATAACCAGGCTCTAGTAGTACCTCCACCTCTAATATACCTTGCAATCTCTTTGAGATTCAGTTTCCCACTTGCGAAACGGAGGTGATGATTGGAAATAAAAGCTCTTTGTAAACCCTAAAGTCACATTTGTTTTCTAAGACAATGTATTGCTCCAAGGGGCACATATACTATGTGAAAAGGCTACAAGGGCAAATAACTAACTTTTCATACTTAATTTTCATTTGAGGTTTCCCAGTCCTTGATCTTCTAAATTATTTTAGTGAAAGATGCATCTTTCCCTTCTGCTTGAGAATTCTTACAAATTCTTCTCCGTACAAATAATGGAAGATTTTATTGATTTGTCAGGGGAGGGGAACAGTGCTTCCCACACAAACATTTTGCAGAGCTGAAAAGTTAGGCCAAGAAAAAGAGAGATTCTTGGTTATAAACTCAATTAAGATATAGAACAAGAGGAAAGATAATAATGTCTTTAATCACAACCTCCATAATAAATCTCTTCTCTTCCATTCATTAATTGGCTCAGCCATTTGTTCAACAAGTATTGATGGCAATTATGATCGCAAGCACTATTCTTGTCCCCTGATATCCAGCAGTGACAAAACCAAGTCCCTACTCTCATCGAGTTTATATTCTAGCTGTGGGAGTGAGTGGAAACAGATAGCAAATAGACATGCCAGTGGTGCTAAGTAGTATGAAGAAAAATAAAGCAGCCTTAGGGAGAGAACACAATGGAAGGAGGAGGTGTTAGACAGGTGGTTGTTATGCCTTTTTCTTTAGGTGACATTGTAGCTGAGGCTTGAACAGAGCAAGACAGCAAGTCATTCAGATATATGGGGGCAGCATATCCCAAACAGAGGAAATATTAATGAAATCCTGGAAGCTAGAGGGTGCTTGGCAAGTTCTAGGAAGAGCCAAGAGGTTAGGGTGCTTGAAGCAGTGGAAGCAAGGGGCACAGTGATGGCCCATGAGGTTAGGGAGATGGCAGAGGGACAGATGATATGGAATCTTGCAGGCCATGGTAAGGATTTTGCATTCTACTCAACGTGAAAAGAGAAGACATTACAGGTTGTAGTGCAGAGAAGTGACATGATCTGATTAATATTTTTAAAGGATTCCTCTGTGGAGTGTATGCTGAGGGAGAGAAGCAAGGGTAGAAGCAGGGAGAGCAATTAGGAGGCTGCTGCACCAGTTCAAATGAGAGATGACGATGGCCAGGGCTAGCGTGTTAGCGGTGGAGGTGGCAGAAGTGCGAATTCTGATTATATCATGAAGATAGTGTCTCTGGGGTTGCTAATGGACTGGCTGTGCAGCAAGTGAGAAAGAGGGGTCAAAGATAACCACATCAACTGGGAGAATGGGGATGCATTGCCTGAGAGGGAGAAGCCTTCAAGAGGAATAAATTTGGCGAGAGGAAAGAGAATCAAGATTTGTTTTGGACATGGTGAGTTTGAGCTGCCTGTTAAAATCTAAGTGGAGATGTTGAGGCTATTAAATATGCAAGATTCAGTTTTCCCGTCTGTAAAATGTTCAGGAAAGAGAATTAGGCTGGAGATAGAAATTTAGGAGTCACAAGGGAAAAGACTGGATGGGTAAGCTTGCCAGATTTCGAAAATAAAATTACAGGACTAAAAACTTATTGGCTGTCTATCTGAAATTCAAATTTAACTGGGAATCCTGTATTTTATCTGTCAGGCCTACGGGTGGGGCTGGCTGAGATCGCCTAGGAAGTTGGTGTGAACAGAGAAGAGAGAAGTGACTCAGGGTCTGAGCCCGGGGCATTGCAATGTTAAGAGCCCAGAGAGAGAATGAGGAGCCAGTGCAGGGACTAGAAGGAAAACCAGGAAGCATGGGGTTTTAGAAACCAAGAGAAGAAAGCGTTATAAGAAGGAAGGAGTGACCAACTGTGTCGTGTAACTAATAGCACTATATTTGACAAAATGGAGGTGGCATGGGGGAAGGAAAGTCTGAATGGAGTGGGTTCAAGGAAAAAATGGGAGAAGAGAAACTAGAGAGAACAAGAACATACATAATGCCTTCTGTTTTGCTATAATGGAGAGTATATAAGTGGGCAGTAGCAGGAAGGTGATTTGGGGTCAAATGAGGTGTTTTTTCAAGATGAAATAGTGGTCAGCAGCCCGGGCAGGTGACTGAAGTGGCATCCTGTCCCCAGAGTGGCCATGCACTTGACACCGAGAAGCTGGTACTCTCCTGGTACACAAACCTGGAGCTTTGGTGGCCAGGTTGGTGTGGAAGAACCACAGTGGGTCCCGAACCAGGAATGTCCAAGATGTGGACAATGTAACATCAAGTTTGACCTAATCCCCAGAAAGCACCACTGTCTCTGGAGTGGGTAGTGTTTCTGCATATAAATCCCTTGCCCTGGGGGTTTTGGGTGGACCCTGTGTGGCTGAGCACTGAGGGTGCTACTACCTATGACTTCTGGAAAATAAGAGAGATCTGAAACAATGGTTTCTCATCTTTTTAGAAATCAGAGATTTCGTTTCTGGATAGAAACAGGCATTACGGAACTGAAATTGCATATATTTCTACTGCTCAGATGCTTAGGGCTTCAAAGAGGCGACACAAGTTCCCAGGCATGTCCTTGCAGTATTCAGTGGCAGAGACAGAGGATGTGACCCAGATGAAGGATGTGGCTGGAGGAGACTCGAAGTCCAACAGGAGAGAGTCAACTGCAGGGCTGGCAGCCAGTTACCTCCGTGAACCATGGGACCAGAAACTTCAGCAGCGTGAGATGAGAGACACCAATGAGTCTAGTGACCTGGACTGGCAGAGCCAATCTGGCACTATACACCTGCCACCCTGTATCCTCACAGGTGATGATTCCTATCAGTGCTGAGAAATACAATTCAAGAATTTGGAGAAACAGAAGTGTTCATATTCCTTAGGAAATATGTGCACAGTTTATTAATGCTCTAAATAGCTTCACATTTAAGAATTTATATATTGTCTTTCTGGTACTTTCTTGGAAGTGGGAGAATCTGAGCTATACCACTTCTAAACTAATTTTAACATGATCTGTATCAAAGTTACATGATTTCCTAAGTTTACTAGAAGTTTGTGGCCCAACAGTGTTCATTTTATTAGTTCTCCACAGAAACCTCGTAATAACTCCTGTTTCTGCTTCATATTGGAGTCTATCCAGTTTTAAATATAATAATTTACAGGGTTTGCATTAGCGTATTTTATAGAATGTCTATTTACTATGTAACTAATTTGGGGCTTTGAAAACATGTTTTATGCTTCACTAAGGGAAAGGAGCCAGCTTCCTGTTTTGCACCTCTTCACATAGTATTTTCCCTTATTAAAATGACTGTACAGCAATTTGTTTCTATAGCTTATGATTAACACCTGTAGTGAAGTTTTTAAAAAGATGGGATGTTGCAGCCTGTCATAAGTTCATGGCAAGGATCAGGTAAGGAGAGGAGCTGATCCTGCAGGAGCACGAAGGCGCAACTGCAGCAGTGCTGTCCTTGAGTAAGTGAGCCTGGGGATGTGCAGAATGGAGCACCCAAGTGGAAGGACTGCCCGTCAGGGGGCAGGGACGGTTCACCCACTGCAACAACAGCAAGGGCTGGTTTATGGGTACAGTTACAGCTAGGCTATGAGTTTTGGTGGTGAGAGCAGGTGGAATTTCTCTTCTGAGGGCCGGTATCCTCTCAGTGAAATAAGAAATTAGGTCATGAGCTGAGAGTGAGGAGCAGGGAGGGGCGTTGGAGGTTGGATGAAGAGAAGAAGGTATGAGATGATGGTCTAGGAGGGAGGGAGGGAGGGAACTGACTTGGGAAATGCTGCAAGATTGGCTGGCCACACGATCCACTTAAGGTTTGTGCTAATTAATTCAGAGTAGGGTGATGGAGAAAGAAAGGGGCAAGGGAATTGAAGATGTATGCAAGGGAATTAAGGAGTGTGGGAGATCAAGATTTGGCCACCCTGAAATATATCTCTTTACCTTGATTGTTTTCTCTGACAGACATTTGACCTCCCCCACTAACTGCCTAAAGAATTTGACATAGTAACTCCTTCCTGGAACAGATCTTCTATCTAATCCCTGTAATATAATGTAAAATAGATGTTACAGTAGGAAAGGCACCAACAAGCGCATCTTATCAGAAGTCCTGTCTCTCTGGCCACATTCTCTGGATGGCCCTGCGAGAGGAGTTGCCAGACAAACATTTACATTTATAAGGGAAATCTCCATTTGTAAAGGTATCTCCCTCTCTGTATTGGGAAGAGGGGGGATGACCTCATTTCTAGAAACTTATCAATGTGGAAAGTGAAGTCTTAAATCTGCATAATAACCTTACTCTTGTTTACAGGCTTTAGTGGTAATCTCCTGTAACTGGCTCCCCCCATCCCCAACATCCTCCTTTGTCTTTGGCTGAACATGGTATTTAAGACGAGAATTTCTGCTATTGTGTCGAGAAACACAGTGTCCCTGCTTTCTCCCATGTATACATGTGATTAAACTTGGTGTTATTTTCTCCTGCTAACCTGTCTTGTTGATTATTTGGCCAGCCAGAAGAACCTTAAGGGAAAGGGCAGAGGGAGATTCTCCCTCTCTCCCCACAGGAAGGAAGTAAAGACACTACGGGAGGTCACCATCAGTGCAAAGGTGATGGGCTCAAAAGATTGGAGATGAGGTAGAAGAACTATTGGAGTCAAGTACTGGAGGGAAGGAGCTGGAAAAACAGGAGATGGTGGTAGGATATCAGAGTGTTTGAAGTTGAGATTATGAAGGGGGTGCAGTTATATAAACATTGCCTGCCATTGTCTCTAAGGTTCAATAAAAGTCAGTTTGATATTGCCTAACAGTACTGCACAGATGCTAGTGGATGTGGTTCAGAAAGCCTCCCCTTCCCTCCTCCCTTCTTCCTCTCTCTCCTTCCCCTCTATAATTCTGAAATGGAATATAACAGCTCAAATTTGGATTTAACCGAAACAGACTAAAACCGATGCCTAATGAAAGAGCATCTTTCCATTGCACTGAAGATGTAGAGAAAACATGAAAAGAGCATGTTGCTGATAGAAGCTCAGAGGAAGAACACAAGAAATAGTTGTCTCTGACATTTAAGCCAGCCTGACGCTGGGCGTTTTTAGATTTATGTGACTGATAAATAATACACGATTCCCTGTAGAGGACAAATCCAAGTGAAAAATAACCAGTTGAGAACCAAGGTATGTGGTTAGTAATCTCAACAAGAAAGGCTAAGCTATTCTGAAATTCAAGCTATCAAATGACAATTTTTCGTTCGTAAAATTGTACCCTTGGCAATTAAATTGCTTTCCAACTGCCTCACCTCTCTTTCTCTCTCTCTCTCTGAAAAGCCCTAATCGATTTACATCCCTATCCAGGTAAACTGAGGTTCCACCTATTAGGAAAGAAAAGTTCAAGTCATTTTTTATGTAAGCAGGGGTTAATCCTGAAATGATCTTTTGTTTAGAAAATTGTCTGTTTTTTTCAAAACCTTTCTATTTTCCTTCTCATTCAAATATTTCAGCAAAATGCATCTGGCATTCCCAAGCAGTGGAGTATTTCTCAGAGAAGGGGAGTGGGGTGAGGATTACTGCGCTTTTTCCCTGGGAGTGATCTGATTTCAAAAATTAAAAAAAAAATCCATCTACTTTTTTACACTAAAAATTAAACTCTTTGACATTCATATTTAGCAGAAGAAATGCAAATGGTTAATAAATATATAAAAAGATGTTCAATATCTCTAGAATGCATTTATTTCACTCATATAGTACTTATTATGTGTCAGGCACTGCTCGAAGCACCAAGCACCATTCTAAATCTTTACAAATATTAACTCAGTTAATCCTGATAATAATCTTATTTGGCAGGTACTATTATTTTTCCCATTTTCAATGGGAACAATGAAACTGAGTCACAGAGAAGTTATGTAACTTGCTGAGGTCACACAGCTAACAAGCAGCACAGCCAGGCAGTCAGGCTCTGGGCCCATGCTTGTAGACACTATGCCATGCAGTCTTGCCAAGGAAATGCAAATTCAAAAAGAATACCATTTTCTATCCAACTGATTGGCAAAACAAATTTTAAATATCGGTGCTGGTAAGGATGTAGGAAAATGAAGACTCCAATATTGTTACACTCTTTTTAGAAGGCAATCTGGCAGCATTTACTAAAATTTACAGCACACAAAACCCTCTGCACAACGTTCCACTTTGAGGACTCTGGCCTACAGAAATTAAAGCACCAGCATATAAGTCTATACACAAGATCGCGGCATTGTTTGTGGTGATAACAAAACTGGACACAGCACAAATGTTCATCACAAGAGCTATAGTTGAGTAAATTACGTTACATCCATACTACGGAATATTATGCAGCTATTATATAACACTTCAATCTACATCTGTTGATCCAGAGAAAGTTGCAATAATGTATACAGTATGATCTCACTTTTTTTTTGGTAAATATTTGTAGAAGCACATTTAACAGTTACCTCAGGAAGTAGGATAGGGCAGAGGAGATTAATAACGTTTTCTATATATATTTCCAAATTGTTTGACTTTTTATGCAAGCTTGTATTGCCTCTGCAATTTAAAAATCTAATTAAGTTAAAAACAATTACAAATGTAAATGTAATAGTCAGCCTAGAAAACATGTTTTAGATATTCAGCTCAACATAGAAAATTATATAAGTAATATACCTTTTCAAATCAGATGTGAAAGACAGATTTATATTTATGGACACCTCTTATGTACAGGCATTATGATTTATAGTTCTCAGCAATTACCAGATACACATTAATTTTCTTTTTTTCTCTTTTTTTTTTTGCTGAGGAAAAGTCGCCCTGAGCTAACATCTGTGGCCAATCTTCCTTTTTTTTTTTGCTTGAGGAAGATTTGCCCTGAGCGAATCTGTGCCAATCTTCCTCCACTTTGTATGTGGGTCGCTGCCACAGCATGGCTGACGAGTGGTGTACGTCACGCCCAGAGTCCAAACCTGCAAACCCAGGCCACTGACACAGAGCATGCCAAACTTTTAACCACTAAGCCACAGGGCCAGCCCCAACATTAATTTTCTTTAATGGGCATTTCTGGCAATAGAAAGCAGAAGGAACAGTTTGCTTATTTTTTGTCTAATAGTGTAACTAGCTGGTGGAGCATAATATCACTTTAAAAATCAGTGTATGATCTACAATCTCCGTTTCTATTCCTTCAGTTTCACACTCCAGTGGAGAGAAAATCCACATTTAGGAGGGAAATGGAGGGGCTGGTGGTGTTGAAAGATTTAAAAATTCCTTTCTTCTTTAATAAAGAGGATTAGACAGACATTTCTTGGGCTGTACTTCCTTGTCTCTATGCTCTACACTGTGCAGGGCTCAAAGAGGTAAAGTTGAAATCTGAGATGGTGGCTGGAAACGTTGGTGCGGGCGGAGGGACAGCATTAAGGAGGCTGCCAGCATCATTTGATTTCTGGTTATGTTAACCACAGGCCCTTCCCGGGCTGGTGAAATTTAAAGTGCTGCTGCCATCTTCAGGAGTTCCCCATTGTCATATTTGAGTAAAGTTACAAGGAAGTTGGATACAGCCTCATAACCCTCCCCAGGAGTGCTGAACTGCAGCTAGAAAACAGACACCTCAGGTGACTGCTAAAATGAAGGCAGTTTCTCATAAAAGGTTACCTAGCAAGGCAAGTTTTAGCATGCATGTTTAATATTATGAAATGGTAAGTTTCTCCCTTTGAGAGGCAATATGAATTGAGTTAAGATTTAAGGTCCAAAAAAGGGTGTGACTGAAAAATAAGCCAAGGCTTTAAAAAACAGGGGTGAGGGGCAGTTATAGCATTTTGGGCCCACCTAATGGTTCTGAAGCCCATTAGTCAGTCTCCTGAGGACCACATGCTCAATTTCCACAGCCAACATTAAGTTTAGAGAACATTTAGTCAAAGGAACCTGTGGGCTTCCATTTTTATCTGATTTATTGAGTGGTTTGTCCATTAATTCTGAGCCTGTCTCTCTTTTCTGATTTCTTGAATTATGGTTAATTGATAGGAAAGGCGAAATTATCTAACGGTACCCTCAGCATGAAGCTCCTTTTTTTCCCCAGGAATAATTCTACTTCACTACACTGTGAAGAAAAACTAATTAAGCCCTAAAACAAAAATAGGTCTGTCATACTATTTGTCTACATGATGGTTAGAGGTGTCCACAAATGGTCTGGGACATCCATAAGAACATGAGTATCCCTGGTGGCTCTTAGGGGGCAGTGGTCCAATCTTCAGGCCATGATTCACAATATTGTCTGCAAGGGCTCTTTTGAGACACTGAAGTTTTCATATACCTTACCTCACACTGTTTCTTGTTTATTCATCATTTTAAGCAATCTCAAATTCTCATGGCAAGTTGGAATGTACCTTATAGAGTCCATTTTTGCCCTTGGTTTACATTGTTAAAAGCAGAGAGTAGGAGCCGGCCTGGGGGTGTAGTGGTTAAGTTCGAGTGCTCCACTTCGGTGGCCCAGGGTTCACAGGTTCGGATCCCAGGTGTGGACTTACACACTGCTCATCAAGGCATGCTGTGGCAGCATCCCACATACAAAATAGAGGAAGATTGGCATGGATGTTAGCTCAGGGACAATCTTCCTCACCAAAAAAAAAAAAAGCAGAGAGCAAACCTCTTTCAATTCACCTTTAGAAAAATTTCACATCATTTCAGAAGATGTCCAAGTTCACTTTCACCATAAATCTGGCATTTAAAAAATGTATGTTGAAAGAAAGGATTACAGGATAATATATAGCTAGCACCATAATGGATGTTATGTCACCAGCATGACACTTCAGAAACTTTGTTGTATTTGGAAGACTGCCCATGTCTTCTGAAATTTTGCCTTGGAGTTATTCGTTTCTTTGGCAAATGCTTTCTAAGGGCCTATTAATATGCTAGGTATTCTGTTAGGCACTTTTTATACGTTATCTCTTCGTTCTTCACAATGATTCTGTAAAGATCATACTCCCATTTAGCAGATGAGGAAACTGGGATACAAATAGTTTAAGTAAATTGCCCATGATGACGTCGGATTAGAACATGAGTGTGCCTTACTCTTACGCCTACAATGTTTGCACAATAGCATCACCACAGCCGGGAACATTCTGAGCTCTTTCCTGCCTACTACGCTTATGAAACAGTCTTTCAAGGAACATTTGACTCTTTGCTACATTCACGGCATTGTGAATTTTACTAATATAGCAGTAAGAGAGGAAAAAATAAGTCAGGCCTAAAATTAGACTATAAAACAAGCAAAACTTATAAAAATGGAAAGTATGACTCAAAGCATATTGAGCTATTTGTGCTCACTGCCACTGGGAGCATTGCTGACTTACAAGTGGAAGGAGAAAAGTGAACAGATTGCACACTGGAGAAATCTCATAACCTTAAGATAATTTTGAACCCATCCACAAGGCCACATAGAAAAAAAAAAATTTAGGTAAAAACTGAAGACATACTGAAATGCACCTAACCACAATTTGGAAGCTGGGCCAAGCTATAGATTACAATTTTTATTTCTATTTTACTTCCTATTCCTGTTACATCTAACCACTCAAGCCTTGAAATGGGAAAACAAATGATCCCTTGCAAAATTTACCTCATCTTGTTTTATGTGTAATGTTGTTACTATTTCTGGATCTCAGAGCCAATAGCCGTAACTCAATGTTATGGCAAATCTGACCATGTTCAATTCCACTGCACTCACTACTCTGTCTGTTCTTCCTACAGAGCTCTAAATGGCCCCAGCCTCAGAAGTTAAACAGTGAAGCCACCATCTCAGCCCAGTGCCCTCAGAAGCTTCTGGTGCCTCCACACAGCTGCTTACAGCTTAATGAACCACTGTGTAGTGTGCTGCTAAATGAGGTTGCAAAGAGCAAAACATCTCTAATGGCATTAGC
Organism: Diceros bicornis minor; assembly: GCF_020826845.1. Lineage (NCBI taxonomy): Eukaryota > Metazoa > Chordata > Mammalia > Perissodactyla > Rhinocerotidae > Diceros > Diceros bicornis. The sequence goes on from NC_080763.1 coordinate 15,150,896, forward strand.
CTTTCACTTGAGAAAAGGAGTGCTTATCACTTGCCAGACTTCACCTGAAGGACAAAAACACCCCCTAGACCTTTGCATTTGGGTAAACTGGGAACTGTTTAAGGAGCAGATCTGCCTGCTGATCTGACTTTCTGCTCTAGCAGTCATCATTAATATTAATGCTAAATTGGAAGGAGAGATATGGGGGTCCTCAGGCAGAAAGTCAGCACAAAAGGCTGAATGTGAATTAGTTAGGATGGATGGACCATACTTAGTGCTAATAGGGATGAAAACTTTACATTGCTCAAGTGCTTTTTGAGGAGCTCAGACAAACGGTACCCAGATTCAGCCTAAAAGCAGTGAAATCACCAGGCCTGTAATGACATTACATGAACTAAAAATGAAAAGTTAAGAAAACCGTTTGGATATCTATCTAGGGATGCACTCCATACTCAAGGAGACCCTCTACCTGAGAACTGCTAGCAACATTTAACTGAGCCCCTTGATGGAAACTGCCACAGACGTTGAGTGTTCATTTTTCCCTCTCACCTCCACCTCACCATGTCTAGAATATCTTCTGCGGTATCCCCAGCCTCCTCCTAAGCTCACTTGATACCTCAGGTATCTCAGTGTCTCCAGCTTCAAACAGTAGGATCTCCCCTACTCCCACCCTTGGCCCCTACGTTCAATGTCATCAGGTTTTTCTTAGTGAGGTCCATTTCAGTGTCCTTTCATGTGCCTTTCCCTTTGTGCAGATTCTCATCATTGCATTTCTAGTCTTACACTGACTTGACACTGAGGGGTAGCAGAATATGCCACTCCCAAATTTGCCACTTTTGTATATTGATTATTTTGACCTGTAGGTACTTGAAAAACAGCAAATGCAGGGAGAGGCTTTCTCTAAACTCCCCTTATCTGTCATAAGTAAGATCCTCCAAAAGGAACTCACTTGTCATAAATTCCCCCCCTTGGAGTTTCATTAACCTGGGAAGATTGACTCTGATCACAGCAGAGGAGATTAGAAGTCAACACCACGCCCAGACACACTTTGTCATAAACTATCATACTTCCCAACTTTTCTTCTAAGGGTCCATTCATCTTTCCTAAAAACCATTTACTCTCCCCTAAGAGGCCTACATATCCATCCCCTTCCTCTTTTAAGATGGTATACAAGCCTGAATTCTAAGCCACCTCATGGAGTTACTCATTTTTCCCTGGGTATCTCCCATGCCTACATGAGGCATACATGTTAATAAACTTCTGTTTGTTTCTCTCTTGTTAATCTGCCTTTTACTACAGAGTTCTCAGCTAAGAACTCAGAATGGTGGAGGAAGAATTATTTTCTTCCCCTACCACCCCTCACCAGTCTCCCGTCCTTGTGGCATCCTTCACTCTTCCAGCACAGATTAATCTTCCTGATGTGCCACACTCCCCCATTCAACCCCTTTCTGTGGCTCCCAAGTCTTCAGAGTAAAGGTCTGACTTCCCAACCTGGTATTCAAGGCCCTCCACGATCATCCCAATGTAGGGCTTCAACTACTTTCTGTCTGTGCTCACACTGCTCCAGGCAGACCAGCCTGTCTTTCCGTCCCTGTAACGGGCGACATGATTTCCATCTCTGTGGTGTTACTCAGGTCATCCTGCCTGCCTCTTCTCTCATGTAAATCCTACTTCTTTTCAAAGACTTAGCTTACATGAACCACCACCACCCTCCCAGTAAGCCTCCCCAGTTCATCCTTCTGTGTTCTTTTCTTCTCAACACTATTTCTTTATTTATGTCACTATTTCCCAAAAGGATTTACAGCTGACTCCTGTAGAGATTGCTGAATATGCCACTCATTTACCACTTTCCATAATAATAGTAGCTAACACATATAATGCTTACTAATGCCAGGCTCTGTAGAGTGCTTTACATGCATTAACCTATTTAAAACTCACAACAACTCTATGAGGCAGGGACTCTTATTATCTCCCTTTTACCAATCAGACACTGAGAGCTCTCACAACTTGCCCAAGGTTACCCAGCTAGACAACTATAAAGCCAGGATTTGACCCAGGCAGTGAAGTTCCAGAAACTATGCTCTTTGCTACATTTTGTTGTTGTTGTTGTAGTAGTTGTTGTTGTTGTTGTTTTTGGTGAGGAAGATTAGCCCTGAGCTAACATCTGCTGTCAATCCTCCTCTTTTTGTTGAGGAAGAATGGTCCTGGGCTAACATTCATGCCCATCTTCCTCTACTTCATATGTGGGACACCTGCCACAGCGTGGCTTGATAAGCAGTGCGTAGGTCTGCACCCAGGATCCAAACCCGCAAACCCCGGGCTGCCAAAGCAGAGCGTGTGAACTTAACCACTACGCCACTGGGCCGGCCCGTCTTTACTACATTTTAATAAATAATCTTTTATTATTCATTAACTTGTTATACCTACTCCTATCTTCCCAGCCAGATTCTTTAAGAGTAGTCACTATATCTCACGCCTTATCTTATCCCTTCCTGTAACGAGCACAGTTTTGGGCATAGTTAGTTCTTTACAGTTTGCTGAACTTATCTGCCTTAAAGTAGTCTTCAATTCTTTCTGGAAAAAAAAAAAGGGGGGATGTAAACAAATAAGAAGCTATGAAGTCTTCTTACACACCACTTTCCCTGAAAAATCTATGACCAGACCCTATGAAGACTTTTGTCATCTTCTTTGAATCATGTATGAGAATGTTATAGTCTGGAAAATCTAACTTTACAGAATGTGTGAATTCTAGTAACAAGGACGGTAAAGCGAAACCATGCCCCAACTCCCCATACACACACCAATTTCCAATATGATATTAAAAAGTGTTTTCTTGGGGAAAACAATTCCCTAGAAAATAATTCTCCAATGCGTTATGTACAAAATTATTGTTGAAGACGGTTTGGGGAGGGTAGTCAGACTCTTGAAATGCTAGTTGCTCTGTGATCCTAAAAGAAGTTTTTGCAGCATGTAGGTCTTTAGAATTTATCGTTCTAAATGTATAACCATCTATGAGGTCAGGAACCTTGCCTGATATCACATTTACACTGTCCAAGAACCTAGCATAGTGATAGACACATATTAGGTTTTTAAAAATTCTCTGCATTGATTTCTCCAAATTTGGGGTTTTCTCACCATCACTGATTGCTTTTCCTGTCTTTCCCTGGAATGTATTAACTTCCCCCAGGCTTGTGGATTCCCCTCCTCGACCCTCCCAGCTCCTGCAGCTTTGTTCTCTTTGTTCATCTTTTCCGGGCCATTACGCTGTCTATTCGAGTGAGCCTGTAATATCATATTTGCCAGCAGATGCTGCCATTCGCCACAGGATTTGCTAATTTTCAAAATTCCCTAAATCTAAGACTCCAGAATGTGTAAAATAGTGCAGTGCCTAATTTATCAACTTGGCAGGTTTGAAATGCTGTAAAATGAGTTTTACTTAAAATGACTGATACTTGTAATGTGCTGCACAGTTTTAATGAGCAGAGCTCTGCTGCTCCATTAAGACAACAGGAGACCACATTGGGAAAACAAGCAGCAAGAATGTGAGGTTAAGAGAATAGCAGGAGAACCTGCTTCTTGCCCACAAGATCCCAGTGGAGACAATATGTTCAACAAACAATTGATTTTTCTCCTTGGCAAGTGAAAGGGACTCATCTTAGTGTCTTTCCTATCTGTCATTCCTCTCCGTTTCCAGACCAGGTCAGCCTTTTATTACCTCCTATAAAAACTATTTCAGTATCTTATGTCTTTGCTCCCTGACCCTTGGTTCTTCCTACTCCAAACCATCCTGTGCATTGCTGGAATAATCTTGCTAAAATGACACTTGCTTAAAAACCTTTGGTGACGCCCACAATCAAGCCAGCCCTCTTCAGTGTGACACTCCAAGCTCTATAATCCAGTCTCAAGTCACCTGTCCAACCTTACTTTCTATTATTCCCAGATTCTCCACTTTGACAAGGCAGGGGATTTTATTCTTCCCCACAGATTAAGTTCATTCCCATCTTAGTACCTTTGTGCCTGCTAATCCACACACCTGAAATGCCTTCCGTCTTCTCTTAACTCCTTAGTCAACGCTATTGCTATATTAATTTCCCAGGAGTAATTAAGTGCACGGAATATTGCTGGTTAACATAATTCCTTCTCCCAGCATTCCTGGGAGCATCTGAAATACAGGACAAGCACTCTACGACGGAATAATATTAGTGCAACACAACACTCTGTAACACTTAGATAAAGCATTAGTGAGCAGACAACATACAGATAATTCCTGGGGGACCTCAGTCAGCACAAGCCCTTCTGCTTGCCCACAGTCATTTTGCATTCCCAGCTGACACGTGATTTTGAAGGAGCCTTCCCCTCTTTTCAGGGCTTGTCTTGACTGCATGAATGGACTCTCAGATGTAACCGGGAGAACCCTCTGCTCCACCTTTCCTCTCTGCCAACCCAACCCACAATTTCTTGCTCTCCTGCCTTCCTGAAAGTCACAAGCCACACTATGTTGCTGTCTGCCCTGCTACTCCAGACCCAAGGCACACAAATCATGACATCCATTGGGATCACCAGAGGGAGGGCTGGCACCATAATGTTCTCCTTTTTGATATTTTCGTAGGCTGGCCAGAGTCGCTTCTCAACTCCAGTTAGCCCTCCAAGGGCTTCTCTGCCTACTCAGTCAGCCAATCTCTGTCTCCTCTATGATATGTCCCTGATTTACTGTTTTTGGATGAAATATAGCCTATTTAGAATCAGAAATCAAAAGGTTTAGATTCAACTTCTAGCTCTGCTATTTTCTAGCTGATGTATTTGAACCTCTGTTTCCTCAGAGGTAAAATGAAATGATAATTTCTACAAATTCAAGAAGTGAGCTCAAAGTAAAGAATGTTTGTGAAGCACATTGAAAACTTTAAAGCACTGTATACAAGTCAAATGCCTTGTATTTCTGCACTCACTCGGCAGCAGTCACAGACATATAGTCCGCCCACGAGGCAGGGAAAATATGAACAAAGCTAAAGCCCTGGCAGGAAGGAGGAACTCTCCAGTCCGTTTCCTCTCAGCATCATTAAGCTATGGAAATAAGAATTTGTCCACCAGCTCTAGCTGAATGCCCTCTAGTGGGCACAAAGTTCTTGTAAGAACGCAGGTACTGCAAATTCACGTGATGGTCCCTGAGGCGGGAGCCTCTGTCAGTATCATCAATACACAAGGTAAGTCTTAGCCTTAGCAGAAGACAAATTAGTGAGGTACAACATGAAGAATTCTGGGTAAGGTCCTGGTTCTTAGTGATCCTCTCCCACCCACCCAATACCCCCAGATTTCATCATTAGAGCTTCATTTTTTCAAGCATTGGAGGGGTTTTAGTCTTCAAATGTCCTTTATTAAAATTAAAAGGCCTGTGAGCAAACGACCCCTTAAATCTGTTTCATCTCACACCTTAGCAGAGTTGGGCTGAAGGTAACAGCAAGGTCGTACGGGAATAGATATCAAGGGAAGAAGGGAAGAGGAGGGCCTCGGAGAGTCATGAGAAGGTCAAAGAGGAGACCAGGGGGACCAAGGACAAACTCCATACCCGCTCTAGTTTTGCTTTGGCGAGGCCTTCTTAATACGTGTTGTTTGCCTGACTTTTTCTTTTTGCGTCCTGCAGCTTACAATTAGCCTTGATGGCTGATGAAGCCTATGTTCAAGCAAAAGTGGAAAGAATGTGTATTTTTAAAGTTTTAAATATATCTCTGAAGCCATCTCGGCACACACAGAGGCCAGTGGGGAGGGGGGAGCAGGCGAGAACGGGAGCTGCCTTGTGGTTTGAGTCCAGAGACCGTGGGGCTTCCCACCAGCAGCCCTAGCTTGGCAGCACGGCCCTGGAGGCATGCCTCTTTGGAAATGTATCGGAGCCCCGCTTAGCTACGTCTGCTCCTCCTCAACATGCTTCCTTTTCTATCTGCAGTATTTAGAAAGATGAGAGACAACGCTGTGAAGAACACAAAGGCTTTTGCAAACCGTGTCTGGCTTCATATTCAAAGCTGTCGCTATCAGGGTTGGATTTAGCAACTTGGCATTTGCCTGGTAGGACCACCCCGGTTGGCGGCCATCTGGAGTCTTTTGGAGAATTTTTAAAGAGGCGCTGCTTGGAAAGCATTTTGCAGTGGAGAAAGCACTGGTGTTCAACTCAGGAAGCCTGGGTTTGAACCCACCACCAGTAGCTACGTGACCTTGGGCGATCCACAGCACTTCCTTGAACCTCTGTTTCTTCATCAGTCAAGTGATTTGTCAATTTCTTGCAAGATTTAATAGCTTAAGACAGAATTTCCCAAGGTGTGGTCCCTGGACCAGCAGCCATCAGTATCACCTACAAACTTACTAGAAATGTACATTCTCAGCCCCTACTTACGTCTCCTGAATCAGAAACTCTGGGAATAGGGTCCAGCAATCTGGGTTTAAGAAACCCTGCACATAATTCTGACACACAGCAAATTCGAGAACCACTGCTGCAGGGTTCTTTTATTCTTCTGCTGTTTCTTCTGGACATGCCTGGGCGACACTGATTTGCAGTTGGTCGAAGGTGTGCTGGAGGCCAGGAGAGGCACTCACTTGCAAAAGTCAGCTGACCCAGCTGGAGAGGTCCAAATCAGATAGCGGACAGGGATCTTGAGGGAGAGTCCTCCATCACTTCCCCAGACCCTTCCATGGCCAAAGTTCCAGAAACTCAGAGACTATCTACACAACAGACATCTTTTTGGCCATGTTCTCACAATACATTCAAAAGAAGCAAGAGCAAAAGTGGTTTTTGTTCATGATGCCAACCTCTCTTTTGACTATTTTTGTCTCTAATCCCTATAGATACATGTCATTTAGTGCTGGGCAAGGAAAATTACTTTCTTCATTTTAGCTTTTTGTTTTTCCCTCTACCTTTTCTGACAGCTCTTCATTTCCCCTAAGTTATCAGACAACCTGCAAGTGTTGTCCTGGGTTCCATCCGGGAACTGTGGTTTCCTAGCAACAGCCAGGGCCTGCCAGGGCCCTGCTCTGAGTCACCAGCTCCGGGCAGCTCCTGATAAGCAGTGCTGCTTGCAGAGGAACCCTCTGTGGTCCCCACACGGGAGCCTGCCTGCACACGCCTCCTTCACAGGGCAACAGGACCTATAGAGAGTAGACCATCCATAGGACCTAAAGAATAACGTAAATAGGGCACTGCTTATTCTAAGCTAAATGGATCTTGCTTCTTGATTATTCTATGGAGTGTTCCAGAAGGAAAGGAAAGAAGGAGGCAAATAAAGGCAGAGGGAGAAAGAAAGGAAGGGAGGAAGGAAAGAAAAAATTTTTTCAACAAACGTCCCCTGAGCATCTGCATTGTATCCTTTAGCTACATAGCGGAGATGCAAAATCACATAAGATGTCGTCCTTGATCCCAGGAAGCTTGTGGTCTAACGGGGAGACAGTTCAGTAAATTCCATTTGCATTCATCATGATAGATGCCATATGGGAAAACTGGTGGTTCCATGACAGAGTAGAATTGCAGGGCCTCAAGAGCCATAATAATGCCTCTTTCAATTTTATAATAATTTTATTTCCCTTTAAAATGATCCTTATCATTGAGATTTTGAAATGTATTAGGTTTAAGTCATATATAGTATGGCTCTTTCAATGTGTTTAATCTCTATGTCTGTGGTTATATTACCTTTCCTACTCTTAACACTGTGTATTTGGGTCTTTGCTCACTTTTTTTGAGATAAGGTTTTACAAGAGTTTGTCTCTTTTATTGATCTTTTTGAAAGAGGCTTTTAGTAAATTTATCAATTCCACTTTTAAATATATTGATTTCTGTTTTTGTTTTTATTGATTCTTTTCTCTTGCATTCCTAAAGTTACATTTGTTTTTTATGTCCTCTTGAGTTGAAGCCATAATTGAATCCATTTATTTTCATTTTTCTTGGGTGTTAATAACAGCACTTAAAGCTGTGAATATCTCTGATTTTAGGTCTGGCTCTGCCATATGTCTTAATAAGAACTCTTGCTGAATGTTCTCATTTACTTTTGTCTGCTTAATCTGTCATAGGGGTTAAAGTCCCCATCTATGATTATGGTTCTTGTGCATTTTTCATTGTATTTCTAAGAGGTTTTGCTATATGTATTTGATGTCATGCTATTGAGCACTTAAAGTTTCAGTGATTCCTTCATCTTTGTTATGGATTGCACCTGCTGACAATAAAAAAAAAGAAAGAAAAATCCTTCTTCGTCTCATTTAATGGCCTGACACTTGAATTCTACATCATCTGATATTAATTTTGTCCCCCAATTTACTTTTATTGTGTATACATCCGTTTACTTCAACGGAGACGTGTGTCTTTTATTTCCACCCAGCGTGCTTGGCCCTGGACCTGTTTTCCCTCCGCTTGTTTCCTCGTCCTTCTCTTGTTTAGTTCTGCATCACAGTGGGATCCCTACAGACTGTCAGCTGGCTTGCTACTGGCTTTGGCCAATAGAAGAAACCAGTGGGAGAAAGGGATAAGCCAGGGTATTCCTCTCCCCCGCCTCTCGTGTCATTTTCTGCAACAGCTACAGCTCTTTTCAGTCTCCAGCTCCTGCTGAATGGGCCTGTCCTGGTTCTGGCTTCTGCCAAGTGGCCCCAGTAATTCTGCCTTCTCCCTTCTCTTTCTAACATTGAGTGGATAGTAGCTTCCCGAGGTTGCTGATCTCTGGGCTTCCTCACTCTCCCATTTAGCTTCTCTACTCTTCAATCCCCTGTGTAACTGATTTCTTGCACTAAATTCCCATTGTGGTCAATATCCAGAGTGGTTTCTGTTATCTTGATTAAACCTAGAGATACCCACTCTTTTTATTGTAGTATGAAAATTTAACCTATTCATTTTTGTGGCAAATACTGTGGGTTGACTTACCTAACACTCATTTCGAACCCCTTTTTCCTCGCTTTCCTCTTGTATAAAGACTGAAAAGCCAAAAACCAAACTCTCTTGCAGCAAGCAAGGCCAGGTGGTACAATGAGACATAAATAGAAGTCTACGGAGGATTTTTGGAAAAGTCTTGCTTTCCAAATACAGGTATTGCCCTTTCCTTCTCTAGCTCTTCTTTCTTCCTGTCTGGGCACTGGATTTGATGGCTAGAGCTTCAGCAGCCATTGTGAGACTATGAGGAAAAGACAAATAGAAACACAGTGAACTGAGCCTTGACACTCCTGAGCCACTGAACCTATACCAGCAAGCTCCAGACTTCCTATTACATAAGGAAAAGAAAATGATTATTTGTTTAACTACTAATGGTAGGATTTTCTGTTATCCTCAGTAAAACACAACTTCCAACTCAATATTTCCCGAAAGGACACTATTGGCATTTGGGGATGTCAATTCTTTTCTTGTAGGGGCAGACCTGTAAATTGCAGAATATTTAGCATTCCTGGCCCAGGTGCTAAATGCCAATAGCACCATTCAAGTATTGTGCAAATCAAACTCTCCCCCCCATATATTTCCAAATGCCTTTGGAAGGGATAGAGTTGTATCCTCTCCAAAAAAAAAACAATGCACACACGCAGCACAAACATGAAGCTTTGTTTTTTCAATATCATTTCAGAAGTTACCTGGATCCATTTTCTCCCCACTACAAACTCATCAATCCTCTAATGGAATCATTACTGTAAGGACATAAGGTTAGATATTTATTATACTTTAGGGGGAGTGTGAAAGGTTTTAAAAATAAAATACGAGAATAATATAACACCCACGTATCCACTATTCAGAATTAACAAATGTTAACATTCTGTCACTTTGCTTCTGATTTTTTTTGAATAAAAGAAGTAAAACATTACAAAGTTGAAGTCCTTTATTTCAATCCACAGTCTCAAAACTCTCCTGCCCTTCTTCCCCAGAGGTAATCACTATCATGAATTTGGCATGTTTCCACTTAGTTCTTGTTTCTTACTGTTATTGGTCGTCTATGTAGGCATACCCAATTCATAGTAATGTGGGTGTGGCTTTGAGGGCTTGTTAAATGTACATGAATGCTGGCATGCTATACATACCATTCTGGAATTTGCTCTTCTTTTAGAAAAAACTAACTTTATGTTTTTGATATTTAGTTAAAACACAAATGTAGGGCTGCCCCGTGGCTTAGCGGTTAAGTGCGCACGCTCCGCTGCTGGCGGCCCGGGTTCGGATCCCGGGCGCACACCGACACACCACTTCTCCGGCCACGCTGAGGCCGTGTCCCACATACAGCAACTAGAAGGATGTGCAGCTATGACATACAACTATCTACTGGGGCTTTGGGGGGAAAATAAATAAATAAATAAAATCTTTAAAAAAAAAAACACAAATGTAGTTCACTCATTTTAACTGATGCATATTATTCAATTGTATAAATTAATCACACTTCATTTATCTATCCCCCTTTTGATGGACATTTAGATTGTTTCCAATTTTTCACTATTACAAACCATACCTAATGAACATCCTTAGAGGAGTTCATGGGGGGCTCATTTACAAGAGTTTCTTTAGGGTGTATACCTTGAAGTAGAATTGCTGAATCATAGGGTATGCACATCTTCAACTTTCCTTGATATCACTAAGTTCTCCAAAGTATTAGTATTAACTTAACGTCCCACCAACAGGCTAAGAGAGTTCCTGTTTCCTCACACGGTCACCAACACTTGGTATTGTCAGACATATTGATCTTTGGCAATCAGATTGATGGATGGGAATTGGTATATCTTTGTTATTTTGATTTGCATTTTCCTGATTACTAGTTATATTGAGCATCTTTGAGGGGGTAGGGAGGTGTTTGGCTTTTATTTTCTCCAAATTGCCACAAATTGAATTTTTGTTTTGTCTTTCTATCAGACAGTCTTTTTATTATTGATTCAGGGGAGTTTTAAATTCTAATTGAGTATAGGGATTTAGCAGACTTTCCCTTCATTCGTTAGGCACCTGCAACATGCCAGGCACTGTTCTAAGCCCAAGGATAAAATAGTAAACAAATCAGACAAAATTCATACACTCACAGAGCCTCTCTTTATTTCCTCCTTCTTTCTCCACACTCCCAATTTTATATCTGACTAAGCTAACTTTTTTTAGTTCCAGATTATTATTGTTTTTAATATTTTTTGTTAAATATCATAATGTTAACAGCAATTATTTATACAGTAATACTAAATTTTACTGGTTTCATTTCTTGCAAAAAGTTCTGTGATGCTCTGGCATCCAATTTGAATTATTTATGTTGATTTCTGTCTTGAATTGCTATAGGACTTCTTCAAGAAATTTTTCTCAGGAAGAGGAATATTTTATGAGTTCTTGAATGTCTGAGAATGGATTTTTCTATTGCCCTCACATAGAAACCGAATAAGAAATTCTTGGGCAACAATCTTTTCCCTCAAAATCCTATACATGTTGTTCCCTGTTTTCCAGAAATTATTATGGTAGAAAAGCAGTATGCTGGCGTTCTTTTTTCCCCTTTCTAAATAATCTGTTTTGTTTTGTTTGTTTGCGGTGTGTGCCTGAGTGCAGGAGGGAACCTACATTGGGCTCTATCTCAGTTTACACCCTAATTTTATCTGCTTCCTAGTAGATCCTTTTAGTCTGAAGACTCAAAAGTTTCTTTAAGTTTAGGATTTTTTTTCTATTCTGTCTTTATTCTTACCGTTTCTGTAGTTGCTCTCTTCTTTTGTTTTTTTTTTTTATATTTATACTGGATCTGTTGTATTTATCCTTTGAACATCTTTCCTTTACATGCATTGCGGTTAAGTTCGTATATTTTCCTCTGCATTCTAGGAGAATTTCTCAACCTAATCATCTAATTCACCAATTTACTGCAGGATTCAACTTTCTCTATACTGCCTTTATATAAAATTTTAATTTAAGGATTATATTTCTGATCTTATAGCAGTATTTCCTAGCCTCAGATTGTTCTGTTTTCATAAATATAGCATCCTCTCTAACCTTGTATTGAAATATTAAAAGGAATTGATGATTCACCAAAGTCTTTTCTTCTGATTTCTTGGAATAAGTCCTTTTCAGAGGGGTCATTTCCTCTGATTGCTCTGACTGGCCTACCTTGTGTGAATAATTTGAATAATGTCTCAGGCCCAGTGGTTTTTCCCTATTTACCCACCCTTGCAGCTCCTTGATTGTCCCATGTTCTCTTTTGTCTTGCCTTCAGATCTTTGCATATGATGCAAAATCTCTGAATGAAATCCTCATCCTAGCACAATGCCTGGCACAGAGTAAGTGCTCAACAAAAATTTGAGTGTAATGAATGAATGTCTACATTTTTGCTGTTTGGGGATTTGAAAAGTGGCTTCTCAGAAACTGCATGGATCTCTATTCAAACTGTTTAGTTTCAGACAAAGGAGAATGGGAAAATTTCATATTTTTGTAGTTTTAGTTTTACAAGATTGGCAGCCTAGTTTGTACCCCAAAGTTAGCAAAGAACATATGCAAGAAGGTGTACTTGCTTAGCCCATTGTGCAAAGTGGATGCTTGCCTGTGTTTGTCGTGGTCCCCCGAGCCAGCCCCTTCTCTGACTGGCACAGCTTTCCTCAGTCAAACCTGTTGTGATGACACCTCCATTTTACTCAACACGCCAGGTCACGGCAAGGGTAGGGTCAAGATCCAACTTCCCAAGGTCATTTGTAGGGTTCAGATGTGTCCCACGTTTACTTGAGCCCTTGTTGATCTGAGCTTGGAGATTATCTGGGGCTCTGCTGAGGGAATCTACCTACTTATTTTCCAGGTCAGTCTTGCCTTCACATGTTATGAATTACATCTGGGTCAGTACTTTCCTAAATCCATTTTTTAAAGTTTTCAATCAAGCTTGTATTAGTTTCCCAGGGCTGTCGTAACAAATCGCCATAAACTAGGTGACTGAAAACAAAAGAAATTTATTCTCTTACAGTGCTGGAGGCTAGAAGTCCAAAATCAAGGTTTTGGCAGGGCCATGCTCCCTCTGAAGGTTCTAGGGAAGAAGACTTCCTTGCCTCTCTCTGGCTTTTGGTGGTTGCCAGCAATCCTTGGCGTTCCTTGGCTTACAATCGCACTACTCCAATCTCTGCTTCTGTTGTTACGTGACCTTCTTTCCTGAGTATCTGTTCCAAATCCCCCTCTTCTTATGAGTGCACCAGTCATTGGATTAGGGCCCACCCTAATCCAGCATGACCTCATTTTAGTTTGATTACATCTACAAAGACCTTATTTTCAAATAAGGTCACGTTCATAAGTGCTGGGGGTTAAGACTTAAACATATCATTTTGAGCTTTTAAAAACAACTCATAAAATAAGAGTTTCTCACTACTCTATAGTAAAACTCTAAATCTAGTGGTATATAAACTGTACCTTACAGAAATTTCTTAAAGTTTCTGGTCTCAGGTTGCATCATTTTCTGTTTTTTAGCTCCAGGGCAGATGTTTTCTAATATTTCTTTGGTCATTTCAAATGGAATTTGGGAGGAAAAAAGATGTGGAGGTGTGGATTCAAATCACTATCTTAAAGTGAGATAATGCTATTTCACAGACTTTATCAACATTCACTTATCAATAAATATTAAAGGGGATTAATAATGGGCACTAGGAGAGAATAGTGGTTCCATAGCTTTCAACTGCTAAGAAAATACAGATAAAATGACCAATGATGTCAAAAATCTCTGTCCTGAGATTTTACTGAGCACTCCCTCCCTTCGCTGAAGAGTAGTTCACCCCCAGCGAACTTGCTTCGGTGCCTAGCCTAGGAAATATCTAAGGGTGTTTTTTTCAAAATTTTTCTAATGTCAGTAAAAAACGGAAAGACAATGCGTAGTGACATTTTCTCATTTTTCTTGCTAAAGGGAGAAGGGAGGCCTCAAGGCACAGGTCGAACTTTGGGAGCACAATGGAGGGGGCAGCACGAATGAGGGAGATGGCTGGAGGTGGGGGCAGATGAGGCACCTTCTCTGTGCCCACACTTGACCAGACACTCTTCCTAGACATTTAATCATCACACAAGCCTGCAAGGCCAGTGGTAGTAATCCTGTTTTTATAGGTGAGGCACCAGGCTCAAAGGGATTCATTTGGCCAAGGTCATATAACAGTTAAGTGGCAGAAGCAAGGGAGAAGGATTGGGTTGCTAATGTAGAAGTAAGTACTGGGCTGAACAATGAGGCAGGGATCACATATCTTAGACACAGCTTTGAGATCAGACACACTTCTTCCAGTCTTGCCTCTGCTGAGTACCACCCAAATGAGCAACTTTGAGCAAGTCACTTATCTTCTCTGAGCCTCAATCCACTCATCTGCAAAATGGCAATAATACCTACCTTGGTGGGTTTAAATGAGACAAAATAGGCAATACCTGTTTCAGAAGAACATTGGTTCTCTTCTCCCCCTTTCCCCAACCTAGAAGGGGAAATGCTCCCACGGGAATTCTGACCTGCCTGGCTTTGTTGTATTACTAATACTTTTTCTTTTTGTTCTTCAAGTACTTTCACATGCATTATCCTAATCAGGCCTGGTTAGGAAAGTCTAACACCCACTCCACTGCTCTGGCAGATGAAGAAACAGTCTCAGAAGCATTGAGAAATCTTCCCAAGGTCACAGAGCTCCAGCTGGAACTGGGCTCCACATACCCTGACTTCTGGTTCCAGCTACACCTAACGACGAAGCAGGCCCGCGTTTGCTGAATTACAAGTGCCCTGGCTGTTCATCACAGCTGAAAGCTATAACAAGTTGCTGTGACAGCAATTTTGGGTTGAATTTCTATTGACCTGATAGCTATCTACCCTGACTGAGGCATCAGCTATCTCACCTGTTCTGTGTACAAAGTGGGGCTTCACTAAAGAGCCAGGTGGGGACCATCCATCAGTGTCACCTGCTGTGTCTAGAGGCCTTCTTGGAGACAGGAGTAGGGGGGAAGCAACACTGCCCACAATCCGTGAGCTGGGAGGCAGGCTCACATAACATTTGAGTTGCCATTCCGTGGGAACTCAGCTGCCTAACTCCACCTCTCGGAGCCTTATCTAGGAAACAGAAATAAAGACCCCTGTCCGCTTAACTCCACAAAAAAGACAAAGAATGATCATAAACTATTGTAAATAATGTGGAGTAAATCAAAATTATCTCTAAGGTTTACTATCTATGATTATTTACCTTCCACCTTCAGATTTCTGCATCTACTACTTAATCTCTCTCTCTCTCTCTCTCTCTCTCTGACACACACGCACACAGTCTAACTCAGGTTCTGATTGGCTGGTGTACATTTATCTTGACTTTCACAGAAGACAAGGCAGATGTTAATTTGGATTTGGATCCAAATCAATAGTTTTTGAGAGACTTAATACTAGGAGACAAGCGCCAGAGTAATATTCGGTTAAAATGCTGCACAACCAGCCTCATTTCCATTGCAATATCTTAAGCCCCTGACAGTTAAACCTTGTGTGGTGGGAATCTTTTGCTTACTATTCCTCTCATGTGCAGGTTGCACGATCAGCTGCTCAAATGTGAGCGCTGCTTTATGCCAAGGTGATCTCAGGCAATTGCATGCATTACACAGACTTTGCATACAGGGGGAATAACTCTCAATGACCCTAAAATCTTTCCTTCATAATCAGTTTTATAACTGCATCTCTCTGAGGACTGTCTGGGGCTTTACTGAAACAAATAAGATAATGTAGGAGAGGAAACAGATGGGCTTGACTGCATTCTGGGATTTTTATAAAGCAACTCGTTTTGGAAAGTATAAGTAAGGTTTTGTCTACAAATTCTCCAAAAGCATGAATAAAGAATGGGAATTTGTGTCCCAAAATAACAAGAAAGGACAGTAATTACAGTTCCAACCCACAAGTGGCCTGAGAATCCAATCAGTAGCACTGAGGTTCCACGTGCTAATTCCAGGACGGTCACTAACTCACTTCATGACCTTGCACATGTCGGTTAACGGCCCCACATTGGGCTGGAGTTTTCATTTGCCTCACAGATTTGCCATAAGAAATACCTATTCAAAGCGAACATGTTCCTTTTTATTAGCCGCTAGAGAGTTTTGTGCCTTGTCTTCAAGAAAAATTCAAGCCTCAGTTCAATTTAAAAATAACAAATTGTCATCAACTGACCACTTCCATGACTCAGGACTATTTTATTTTATTTTATTTTATTTATAATTTTATTTATTTATTTATTTTACCCCCCAAAGCCCCAGTAGATAGTTGTATGTTATAGTTGCACATCCTTCTAGTTGCTGTATGTGGGACGCGGCCTCAGCATGGCCGGAGAAGCTGTGCGTAGGTGTGCGCCCAGGATCCGAATCCTGGCCGCCAGCAACAGAGCACGGTGCACTTAACCGCTAAGCCACGGGGCCGGCCCCTCAGGACTATTTTAAAGGTGATATGCTGGGGGTGATGTGGGGGTTAGACAGGAAGGAAGGAATTCCAAAAATACCCAGACCACTCCTTCTTTTCTGAGAACTGTTCCACGGTGGGCCTCTGCATGACTGACCCACGTGACCATTCTACTCCCACACTGCACTGCCCATCCCCATCCTGAGGCCCAAACATAGCAGGAGTTTAGAGGAACATATGTGTAACCGAAGGGGCAAGGGGCATGGAGCGCACAGCGTATGCTGGTCTCACTTGGCTCCTCCATCAGTGAAGGAAGCCCCCCTTCAGAGCAGCTGCAAACTGCCCAGAGAACTCCTCTCATGTTTTCTTCCTACACCCCACCTGCCCTGGGTATCCTTATTTCCCACTATAGGCCTAAATAGTAAATGTTGGGGAGGACACTTTGTCAAATATAGTAGAGAGGGTTGAGCCATTCCAATAACTGTGGTTTTTTTTAATCAACTGCATAAGATTTTAGCTTTTCTCTCAAAGTATAAAGTAATGTGATATACGATAGGAGACAAGCTTGGTGAACACCCTCCCTAATAGCATCTATGAAAATTAACTTTCATTGATTTGCTATTAAAATTCTACATCCATAACTACTTTGTATAATGATTTACTTGGTAAGGCTGATTTTGAGTCATGAGCTGGCAGGTGCACAGGTACAGTTATAGCAGAGAACGTAATCCTTTTAAGGATGCTGGGAGATGCCTAAACTCAGCATCATTCTTCACCCCAAGGCTCCTGAAGATTGGAATCTCTACCTCTTGCAGAGACACAGCTTATGGAAACTAGGCTTGCAAAATCAGGATGTTGCCTGTGAGGTCATTGGGCCTTGGCCTAAATCTAATTTGAATAATTACATTCCGTTCCACCCTAAGTCTAGAGACCCTTGATTAATAATCAGCATTTGCTACATGCCAGTGAAGTGTCTGCTGCTATAAATAGAGTTAACAATCTAATTAACTACAGGAATTGGCAGGAACACTCCATTCAGGGAGAAAGATAATGATAGTATTTCTAAGGTCTGTGAGAACCAAGCTGTCCCTGACCCTAATCCATTAGCAGCTGTTGTCAAAGGTCACTCTGTTAACCCTCGTTTTTAAAAATCCCTTCCAAAAGCTGCCACCTTTTCTTCCTGGGGGCAGGCATTTCAGCAATAAATATTCCACAACGATATGATAGAACCTTGAGGTGCCTAAGGATAAAATGCGGCTGGAGAAGCATGTCCCTGTCATTCTAACACTTCTACCCACTGATACTTCACAGGACTTGCAGTTGCTGTCCTCAGCGGCCAAGCCCCTATCTCTGGCGGCCAGGCAGGAACAATTCACCATCAACTTTTTCATATCAGTACTTGGCTCTTATGGAATTTCTTTGACACTTTCTTCTACCCAGTTGTAATGAAATAAAATCCAGTATAGGGCAAGCCTCCTGGGTAAAGAGTGTGTTGTGTTAAGCAATTTAAATCTGAAATCCACAATTCAACTTCCATCTGGGAGTATCTGAATTTATTCTACTATTGAAATAAAATGAATGTTTTGCTAACAGTCGGATTCCTATTCTTTTTTTTCTCTCGTATTTCTTTTGCGATAATATGTCTCCTTCTCTTGCCGTGCTCCCCAACAAAGGATGCCTAAGCCCTAAAGTACCAAGCCAGCTAAGCTGTGACCTCACCGTGGAGCCAATCTTCGGCATTTACTGAGTGTTTTAAAGACAGGATCTTGGTTGTTCACACATTATCTAAATGCATATCGCATCCCACTGGCTGTGAGCCCAGGGCCAGGGGTCTATCTCAATATTTGGCCTTAGATTGTATATTTCTCTCCTTTCTTATTATCAAACCACTCTACCGAATGGTGCATATCAATTGCATTGGGCCTCTGCTTTCACTGCTGTGTCAAATGCCACCAATGGTGTCCTAATGACAAAGCCTCATTTCCACGGCTTCGTTAAAGCACTTGCCACCACTGAACGCCTTTTGCATTCTTGTGATTCTCTCTTCCTTTGGTTCAACTAATGTTCTTTTGATTTCCATTAACCTTGGTGATTGGGTTGTCAGACTTAGCAAATAAAACTATAGGACCCTCAGTTAACTTTGATTTCAGATAAATATGCATGGGACATATTTACACTAAAATGTCATTTGCTGTTTATCTGAAATTCAAATTTAACTGTGTGTCCTGTGTTTTACCTGGCAACTCTACCTGGTGATGATATTTCTCTGCCTCTTTCCATCCAGGCTTTAGTCTTTGTTCCTATAATTTCCTTTATCTTCACTTTCCCCCTCTGAATTTATCTATTCTACTAGGCTTAACCATCATGTCACTTCCAGATCACCTCTCTCCTTCCTCTGAACTCCTTACACATATTCAGCAATTTAATATGCCTCCTTGTCACATACATCTCTTCTATTGCTTTAAATTATTATTTGAATCTTTCATGTGTCTATTTTTTATTGCTTACACTTGATTTTAAATTCCTAATTTAAATTAAATTTAAATTTAATTCAATTTAATTCTTTGTATACCAAGGCCTGCAGCATGGCTTCCATGGGTGGGCTGTCAACAAATGCATAAAATTTCTAGCCCTTGGTTTCTACTCATCAAAATAATCCCTTCCATTTTTATACAAAGTTGCCTGGAAATCCTACCACTGCATTTCCTTAGTCCATTCACTCTCCCACTCTCCCGGATGTCACACCTCTTCATAATTCCAGCTCTCCCCCTCCTCGCTCTTAGCTGACGGCCTTGCTTCCTACATTGCTGGGATAATAGAAGCATTCAGAGAAAACTTCCGCGTGCTCTCACTTGTGTAAAAAACATGTACTGGATTTCTCCTCTTAACAAGCAAATAAACAAACAAACTTCTCGCCTTTGATTTCAAATTACTCTCTAGCTCCCACGGTATTTTTCTGCCCCCTTTACAGCAAAACTCCTCCAGAGGGTCTGTATTTTCTGTCTCCACTTCCTCTTCTACCATTTTCTCCTGAATCCACTGCAATCAGGATTTGGTCCCACCCACACCTAAACTGCTTTTGTCAAGGTTACCTATTAATTACTTCCAAAATGTCATAACTAAGTGGAAACAACGTAGTCTCACCTAACAATCAGTCAGCAGTATGTGAATCGAGTTTGTGGTTTCAGCAATTGTCCCTTTCTCTTCTGCGTAATAAGTTTTGAGATGTTCTGGAAACAGCATGTTCCCTCAGCTTCTATGTTACCACTCCCTTTTGGCTTTTCTCCTACTTCACTGGCTATTCCTTCACAATCTCTTCCGCCTATTATTTCTCACTTTCCTGACCCGTGAAAGGAGGAATTCCCCAAGACTAAAACTCTGAACCTATTGTTTGTCTATACTCACTTCTTAGGGGATCTCACCCAATCTCATGGACTCAACTACTTTCTATATACCAACAATCCCCAAGATTTTCCCTCTAGCCGGGACCTTCTCCCTGAGCTCCAGACTCATATGTCCATTTGTGTACACAACATCTCTACTTGGATGTCTACAGTGAATCTCAAATTAAAGTGTCCAAAATTAAACTGGTCTCCCCACTCTTATCCCAAATCTGCTTCTCTCACAAAATTCACCTTCTTGATAACTCTTAAATTTGTCCTCATAGTTACTCATATCAAAAACCTTACAGTCTCCTTTGACACATCATTTTCTCCCACAACCCACCTCCAACCAATCATAAAATCCTGTCGTTTCTACCCTCAAAATGTATTCAGAATCCGACCATTCTCGCCACCTCCACCTCTTGCCTACATTATTGCAACAGCCTTGATTTAAACCTACTTCCGCCCATGTCTTCCAACCATCTATTCTCCATGAAGGAACTATATGATCTCTTTAAAATGTCCTTTTAAACATATCTTTTTAAAACATGGTTATACCAGTTACATCAGGAAAGATAAGTAGATCTTCTGTGTAAAACCCTCAGTGGCTCCCTATCTCAGAGTGAAATCCACAAACTCCTGTCACTGATCTACAAAGGTGACGTGATCAGGCCTGGCATAACTTTCTGACCTCCAATCCACTCTTCTTCCACACTGGCTTCCTTGACATTTTTTGAAGATCCCAAGCAAACTCGTTGGGATTGCTTTTTATTTGTTGTTTCCTTGGCCTGAGGAAAGAAAAGGAAGAAAGGCTTTCCTTAGATACCCATCACTTCCTTCACAGCTCTGCTCAAAGGTCACCTTATCAGGGAGGCCTTTCCTGACTACCCTATGTACAATAAAAACCTTCCTCCCCTCTCCCCGACCCCATAATCCCTATCCGCACTATTCTGTTTAATTTTCTCTATAAAAATTTCATGTCCAGATAGAAGTTTGTTTGTTTACTGTGTATCTCCCCCTCTAGAACGTAAGCTCTGTCTGAAAAGGGACTTGGTCTCTTTGGTCACTGCTGTGTGTCTAGTACCCAGACTCATGCCTAGCACTTGGTAAACATTCAACACATATTTTTGTGTACACAAATGAATGAAAGGAACTGTATACTGTATACTTAATACATTAATCTCTCAGTTGAAGTGTTCTAAAAGATTCACGTGTTTAAACGTCAGAAAACAAAGCTTCATTCATCCCTTTATTTATTCAACAAATGCACATTGAGCATTTGCTACAGATAACATGTTTTCCTAAGCATTACAGAGTGGAGGGTGTAGAGTGGAAAACAAGAAATTCCTGTCCCTAGTAGTTACCAGCCATGTCGCCTTTGGCAAGAAAACAGCTTCCTTAAATTTTGTACTGATCAGCAATATTAGATCAAGAAAACTGGGGGCTGGCGCCGTGGCCTAGTGGTTAAGTTCAGCACACTCTGCTTCAGCAGCCTGGGTTCGGTTCCCAGGTGTGGACCTACACCGCTCATCAGTGGCCATGCTGTGGCAGTGACCCACATATGAAATAGAGGAGGATTGGCACAGATGTTGGCTCAGGGCGAATCTTCCTCAAGAAAAAAGAGGAAGATTGACAACAGCTGTTAGCCCAGGGGGAATCTTCCCTGGCAAAAAAAAAAAAAAGAAAACTATCCACTTTGTAGAATCATTGGGAAGAACAAATAAGATAATACCTTTTCCTGGATGTGCTTTGTAAATATTCTAGTACTATGTAAATGTAAATTATTACTGATCCTCATAACAACTTTATGAAGCAGATAGGGCAGTATTTTTATAATAGTCCTATTTTTTTAATTAAAAAAATGCATAAAGGTTAAGTGATTTGCCCATAAATCAGAGCTAGTAAGTAACAGCCAGAGCTACGTCTCAGGTCTTCAGGCCTGTGTTCTGGTTCTATTTCCATGGTGCTCTCCCTTGCACATAGTTCAATTTATGTTGTATGGATTAATGGAATTATGTTTATGAAGCCCTTCAAACATATTTGGCCAAAGATCTAGAGAAGTATCTGCACTAGTTTCCTAGGGCTGCCATAACTGTCACAAACTCAGTGATTTAAACAACAGAAGTGCATTCTCTCTCAGTCTGAAATCAAGGTGTCAGCGGGGCCATGCTTTCCTTGCCTCTTGCTAGTTTCTGGTGTTTACCCAAAATGCTTGGCATTCCTTGGGTTATAGAAGCATCACTCCAATCTCTACCTCCACTGTCACATCACATTGCTTTCTCCCTATGTGTCTGTGTGTGTCCAGATTCCCTCTTCTTATAAAGACACAGTCATTGAATTAGGGCTCACCCTAATCCATATGACCTCATCATAACTTGGTTACATCTACAAAGACCCTATTTCCAAATAAGGCCAGTTACACAGATACTGGAGGTTAAGACTTGAACATCTTTTGGGGAGACACAATTCAACCCACAGTAGTACTTAAAGGGCCTAGAAGCATCTTTCAAAGAGCATACCAGGGAGGAAGTTAACATCGTTGGAAGGTGTGCATGCCCAAAGACAGTCCAGCTGTGCATGGATCAGACACATGCCCGAGTTTCTCTTGCAACTGACAAACGAACACAAAGAGAATCAACCTAAACCTAAAATCAGCATGAAATTTTCATCCTGGTGGACAAGCGTTTGGCAAAATGCCCTGGTTTGTCTGAGAGGCAGATTGATTCATAAAGTAATCTACCTTAATCAGCATTATATAATCCCACAAAAGGACGTGCAACGAAAGCAGTGATGCGAGCAGGGCCCAGCCCAGGGAGAAATCTTGCCCTACATCGTTATGCAGCACTACTGCGCAGATGGCACAACTTTCAGCTTGCTCTGCCTCTAGCACCTCGCCTAATAACTAACCTAGTTTAGTCAGACCTTCCAATGTGAAGGGAGGTTCTATATTTAGACGGTGTTCCCTGCCTGAACCGTACTGGCTGCAGTGTCACACCTTAACGTAGCTCTGTTCCTGCCCTTTGTGTTATTTGGGGGAAGCAGCAGCCTTCTCTGACACATGAACGTAAGGTATTTTTAAATGAGCTAAAGAGACCCCAGAAGCTCATCTAATTCAACTCTTTGCAGCATCCGAGAGCAGACTTTGAATCAGAGTCCCAACAATTCCTAGCTGTGTGCTTTTGGACCAATTCCTTAACCTCTCTGTTCCTCATTTTTCTCATCTGTAAAATGCGGACAATATTAGTAGTATTTATCTGAAAGGGTTATTGGAAAGATAAGTAGATCCACTTAAAGCACTAAAAGCAGTGCCTGGCACATAGTAAATAAAAAAGAAATTTTAACCATTACTATTTCTATTGTTTCAGATAAGCACACTAAGGCTCAGAGACGTGATGTGAGCTGCCCAGGTTAACCAGCAATCTAGTACATAGTCAGACCTGCAATTGCTCTGCTGGAGCAATACCCTCTTATTTGGTCCACAGATAGCACACTTAAAGTAGCTCCTTTGAGATGGATAAGAAAGGTAGGAACCATGCCTCACCAGCTCCATGGCTCTGGCTGCAATTTTTTCCCAGATTACCTGATTGTCACTGTGCAAGTAGGGAGATGGGCCTAAGGGGATGAGATACTAACAATAACAGCAAGTTAGATTGGAGGGGTGTGAGATTAAAGGCAAGGAAACCACTTAATGGCCGTTAAAGTAGTCCAGCTGGTAAATAATTAGATGAGGAGGGAAGAAAGAACAGGGAAATGAAGTTTATTAAAAAATCATAGTAAATTAAGGTGGCTTATTACCAGCAAAACTACAAGACAAGCAAGTGAAAACATAAATGTCCTCCTGGATGAGACCATGAAGGAGGTCTCCAGGCTTGTCAGACTGGCATGGTACAAGCATGGGATCCCTTCAGCCAGTTAGAAGTTAGGAGTAGAGTAAAAATGCTGCGGTCCCCAGGTGGAATCTATCAGATTTCAGCAACTATTTAAATCATTTGAGGACTGGGAGAGGGGAAACTGTAGGGGGATTTACTCCCTCACTCTGTAGCTAAAGAATTGAGGGTTGACAAGGCCAAGAAAGCACCCTGGTCTTCACAGCATAGGAGAGCCTTGTGTGGCACTGAAAAGCAGGATATCTTGGGGAAAGGTACAAATAAATTTTCCTCAGGAAAAGAAGGAAACTAATATTTTAAAAATATCTCTGAATTCGAGGCATGTCAATTCATCTAATCAAATTCTTGGGCGCCGCATCAGGCCTCAAATGATAAAGGGGTTGAGTGAGGGTATCGCCACTTTACAGAGTGGAGGAAGCATTGATAGAAATTGGTAGACGACTGGATTTGGGCAAAAGGGGAACTGAGGCCTTGAGGATAATGCCCAGGTGGAGGGCACTTTCCTGAGTTTGGAATTAACAAAGCACTTCCACATCCACTTCTCTTTTCTCCAGAGTACCTTAAAAGACTGGTAATCACATATCAAATATTTGTTTTTCCCACCTGATTTCTTATTTAACCCTCAAACTGTCCCTACTAGTTAGATTTATTCTTATCTTCATTTTACAGATAAAGGAATCAAGATCCAAAGAGGTCACAGAACTCTGGTTTTCTGATACCTCATTATTGAGACTTTCAAGTCTGTCAGGGGGATGGCAATGAGTCTTGTGTGCAAGGAGAACCAAATATGGCAGCAACTGAGGAAGCCACACTCAGAACCTTTGGCTTCAAATTGCCATATCCAACCAGCAGGACCAGGAGAACATTCTCACTTCACTCTGTTCATAGTTTGTCTAGGTTTGGTGCCCTCAGAATGCAGGCTTTTGGAAAATCCTAGAGCAAATTTATTCATTCATTCGTTCATTCATACATTCAGAGATATTTTTGCATGCTTGCTATTGCCAGGATGGTCCTATTCTAAATGCTGGAGATACAGCCAAAGACAACACAGACAAGATCCCAGTGCTTTGGTGCCTAGAAGGAGAGACAGGTAATAAACAAGTAAACAAATAAGGTATCATCAAGCAATGCTACAAAGAAAGTAAATCTGAGGCCACTGGTGCAGGGGCTCTGAGAGGGTATTCAGCGTCAGGTGGTGGGTGGGTCAGAGAACACACCCTCGTCTACATGGCACCAGAAAGTCTTGTGCAGGAGAGTAGTCACCTTGCTGAGATCTGGGCAAAGCACATTCCAGGAAAAGAGAGGAGCAGATACCAGGCCCGAGACTGAGCCAAGTCAGAGCTAAGGGAGGATAGTGGGAGTTGAGGCTAGAGAGGTAGGCAGGAGCCAGTCTATGTAGGTCTTGGCACTCTCAGAAGTTTAGACTTTACTCCAAGTTCACAAGAAAACCAGAGAAGAGTTTCAGGAGAAAGGGTGATGTTATTTGATTTATGATTTAAAAAGATTCCTGGAGCTGCCATGTGGAGGATGGATTGTAGGGCAGCATGAATGACAGATGGGAGACCAGTTAGGAGAGTATTCTATAGCCTAAAATGAGAGACGATGTGGCTTGGATTAGGGTGAAAGCAGTGGAAACAGAGAAAAGTGGGATGGATATGGCACATCTGGTATTTTGATCAGAGAACTAACAGACTAGATGTGGAGAGTGGCAAAAAAAAGGGACTCAAGCAAGGATAATTCATAGAGCTAAGTCCTTGCCATCTATTCTGGTGAAAGTAAACACGTTTAAGCCTAAGCAAAGGATGCAGTAAACCGAGGTAACTGAGACAGTAGAGAATTAAGAAGGACTCAGGCTTTGGAGGCAAAACTAAATTCAAGTTCTGGTTCCACCACTAATAACTGTGTAACTTTGGATAAATTTCCCTACGTGTCTGAGCGTACATTTCCTCATCTATGGAACAGTGATAATAGTGCCTCTCTCCTAGGATTGTTACTAGATAATTCATGGAAAACACTTAACACAGTGATAGCATATAGTAAGTGCTCAATAAATGTTAGATTACCGTTATTATTCTTTTTCATTTAGAATTATTTACAGGTAAGCAAAATGTCACTTTGTTGTTCTCCTCTGTGCTTAGCTTCTGGGTCTCTTGCTTGTTAGCTTATACCTAATCACCCCATCCTCTTGGATCTGAAAGTAGCATCTCTGAGTTGGGTCCACAAAAGAAAGGCAACTGATCACCCACTCTCTGGCTGTTCACCTCATGCCAACAGGCTTGAGTCTGCCCCAGGCATCCTTGCCAGGGACGTCTGGCAGGGAGGACATTTTCACAGGCCACCACTGGCCAACTCTGCCCAAGCCAACTAGGATTTCCTTGACTGTACTTGGCATACTCAGAAGCACAACTCAATAGTTCACGCTATATAATACATAATAAAGCTTGGTTATTCATGAATAGAGTCAGGTTGTGACATAGTTGCATTAGCCACCTGCTAGGCGAGCATTTTTAAAAAAACATTTTTTAACCCTGACTTATGGTAAGAAATACATCATGACCCAATAAACAGTGTGTAATGGAAGCAAACCATCATGAAATGCTTACCACACATGGTGTGCTCTGAATATTGCCGGTGCTTGTCCCCACCACCACTTTTTGTTTCAAATTCTGGTCAAAAACCATTAAACTGATTTCATGACCTAGTAATGGGTCATGACTCACAGTTTGAAAAGCGGTGCTGGAGGGCCACAGCAGATTGTTTTATAGCTGGGTATATATTTATTTCTCTGAACCTCCTTCCTCAGAAAGTTTCTGTTTCTCCAGCTTCCCCCTGTGTCGTTTGCTTTGGTTTGCATGCCTTTGAACTCTCTACATCTGTAAAAGGCATTCATTGCTTGTAATTTTTCAAAGGATGCTTCTAACTCAAGTGTTAGCCCATCTGTTAAGACCTATTTATTGCTTTTTAAAAGAAAAAAATTAAAAGCAAATTAGGAATTCCAGGCTTACACTAACCAGGGTTTTTTTTCCTCTTGTAAAAAGCCTTCCATCTGGCTGCCCTCTTTTGGACACAACTCAAATAGGAGCGCACACCACATCAAATCAAATGTGGGTGCTGTCAAAAAGCTGCCAAAATATCGTGCCAGTTGCTTAATTTTTTTTAAGGAGAATTAAAATCAGATTTAACATAGTGAGTTGTTTGTTCTGTTGCTTTTTTTCCATCCATTATAGAAACACGGACCTCAATTTACTGCATATAAGTTTATGTAGTAGCCTTCCGGGGCAATCCTAGGGTACACTAAGATATATCTGGATAACACAACTCCATTAGGGCAAAGATTAGTGGTGGAGAAACAATCTGTTGGGAGGTTTGGGGTAGACCAAGAGCTCTAGCTCTGAACTCCATTAGACTAGGAACCCCACGATGAGGGCAATTATCCCATTGGACTTGTTTTTCTCTCCCCTGCATAGCCTAGCTCAAAGGAGCTCAATATCCTCCAATTCCATTCCCTGGGCAAGTCTTTTAATCTGTGACTAATTCTCTTTCTTGACCTAAATTGGGATTTAAAATAATAGCTATCTACTCCAAAGATCTTCCAAGAAAAATCAGGAATTCAAGAGTCATGTATAAGTAAATAAGGGACCAAACAGCTACTGCCTAGTTATCAGAAGATAGAGCCTGAAATCTCTTGGAGAGTCGTCCCTCCCTCCACAAGATGGGTGATCTCTGGACTGTGGTCTCAGGACTACAAGGATGTGTCTGGAGGGGAGGCTGGTCCTATGCAATGGTCAGAGCAAAGACTCTGAAGTCAAGCAGACCCTTATGTTCAAAGTCTGGCTCTACCATTATGACCTTGAACACATTACATAATTTCTCTAAACCTCAGTTTCCTCCTTGTTGAGAGCTTAAATGAGAATAACTCATGTAAAGCACTTGGCACACTCTCTGGCGAAAAAGAAGCCCACCAATGGCAGATGCTATTATTATTGTCTTTGTTATTGTTATTGTTATGAAAGGAAGAAACTTTACTCAAGAATCTTGTAGGTATAGAGCAATCAATATATACAGAAGTCTGTAAAAAAGGAGGAAGGAGACATGCTTAAGATGAATATGATGATAAAACCAAATGCTTAGATTTGAAAGGCAATTCCATAACACAAAATAAGAGATTGATGAAAGCAAATAAGCAAAGCTGGAAAATTATTTTAAATGGAGTATTTAGAAAGAATTGCTTTCCTGAATCAGTTTAATGTCCCGGTCGTTGGGCCTTATTTAATCACGCACGAATCTCATTACCTAATCATAGGAGTTTATTAAAGGAGAAGCTTATTTTTCAATTTCCCTTCACATCATTTTCATCCTTTTTTCACTTTCTCATTCTGAAGAATCCTCCACAAGAAAGCTAATTTTTGTTTACTCAAAATATGCTGTTATGGACTCTCTCACATCTTCTCCACTAATTCTTTATTATTGTTCTGTGATGTTAAAACACCTTCTGTGGTTCTCATCAATGTGCCTTGGGCATAGTACTTGGGTATTCCATGCGGAATATCTGAAATAGAAGTAATTAAAAGGAGGGCAGAGGATCTTCAAGTTTGAAGACCCTGATAGAGTAAAAATAATTGTGACAACATTTTGGGTGGGTTTTACCAGCATCTCTTTACTTACAGCATTCAGCATAACCTAGTACCTGATCTGCCCATTTCATACGTGAGAATCTCGTCTCCTGTTGCAGTTCAGCGACTCTCCTAATGATATCTGACAGGGTTCTTTTTAATGCAGGTCTTCTAAACTCTGTCTCCTAACTACCTTGACAAGAATACCTTTCCAGCCCAAATCAATCAACTTATAGGATAGATGTATTTATGGAAAATGGAATATGTTTAGTTGTACTTTCCTGTTATTTATTTTATTATTCTAAAAATTCTTTATCCTCATTTCTGATTGATCAGCATTTGGCAGTGGTTCCCCAGACTCTCCATCAAGTAACTAATGACCAATAAACACAATGTGCCAAGGAAACTCGAACTTAAAGAAATTCTGCTACTTAAGAAAATTTATTTGTAAAATAAATATCACTTTATAACATAAATAAGTTTCTAATTTATCTAGGTTTATGTTTAGATTTCTGTAGAGCACTTTTCTCAAGGTAGAACCTCAAGGTTGCACCATAAAGGAAAAACAAGCCCATATTAAAATCCCAATAATGTCTCTCCTGTGCAGTCTGAGCAAGGTATTTAGCTATCAGAACCTCAGTTTCCTTATCTGTTAATGGTGGTGATAATATCCACTTTGAATGTTGTGAGGCTTAAAAGTGATAATGTCCCTGGCACATAGTAGGTACTTAATAAAGTACTGTTTATAATACTATTATTATAAACAGAGTTTCTAATAGAAAATAAGAGACCGATGAAGCTGAAGAATAAGTCAAGCTGGAAAATTATTTTTTATTTTTTTTTGTGTGTGAGGAAGACTAGCCCTGAGCTAACATCTGTTGCCAATTCTCCTCTTTTTTGCTGGGGAAGATTGGCCCTGGGCTAACATCTGTGCCCATCTTCCTCTACTTTATATGTGGGACGCCTGCCACAGCATGGCTTGATAAGCGGGAACGCTGGGCCGCCAAAGCAGAGCGCGCAAATTTAACCATTACGCTGCCAGGCAGGCCCCTGGAAAATTATTTTTAAGTGGAGTATTCAAGAAGAACTTCTTTTGTGAATCTATCAAATGTCTCCATGATGCTAAATCATTCAGACTAAGCAGCCAACCACCATCTATCTACTGAGGTCACTCTTTGGGGGAAACCTTGAAAGTTTAGACTTCTATCCCTGTGGAGAACTTGGCTGCCATGCTGATTTCCTTCTTTGTCATTTGGTAACCAGCCTTGTTTGATTTACTGGGGCGTTATCTGGAGCTGGTCCTTCATTGGAGGCTAGTACTGACATTTGTTAATGTGATGGTCCGCCAGGATTAAATGAGATAACGCAAGACTGGTATCTTAAGAGCTCGTTTAATATTGCTATTATTGCCTAACTGGTAAAAATGGTTGGACAAGATGACCTGTGAATTCTCTTGTATTTTTAATATTTCATGATTTCAACCCAAAAGATACTGGCATGAGTCACTGACAACTATGTAAATGGTGTATCTACTATTACAAAACATGAAATGCTCCTAAAATTGGAAGTTTTTTTATAAACTCATTTGTGAGCAAACCTGACCTGAATGGCTGGGAAGCTATTTACAGTCCTTATGTATTTCACTGCAGAAATGTCAGTGCATTTGATTACAGAGTACTTGCCGCAGATCCTGCTGGTTGTGTTATATAACATACGCACGTTGCGTGATTCCCTTTAGTGGTCTGTAAATCCTGTAATCCAGGATCATGTCTGGAAATCCCGAGATTCACCTGTCACTGGCACTTTTCCTACAGGAAGCTCAGCACAGTACCTTGCCTAAGGTGAACTTCCCCATCGGACTGACTACATTCTTGTGAAGTGCCCCTGCCTTACAATTCCTCCTGCAATCAGGTTTTAGCCATTTGACTCAACAAAGGTCAAGATGGGAAAGAGAAAGGAACAAAAATTAAATTGGTAAGTTTGCCTAATTATCAGCTGCTTGGAAAAAACATTTGATTTAAAAAACTATTGAAATTATTGGTTAACAAAATGAGATTTAGTCATTATATGGAGATTTCACACACACACCCTTCTAAGACAGTAAGACCACTGTCACCAGACATCTCACTAAGTTCTTTCCAAAGAACTTCCACATATTATTTTCCCCGGAGTACCTATGTAGTATTTATAGAAAATATTATACCCATTTTTACAAATGAGAAAAGTGAAATCCAGCAGAGTTTTCTAAATACCACGGTCAACATCAACAACAACAACAAGAAGGTCTTTGTGTAAAAGAGTGTGGGTTGTGGGCAGACTCTGAAACAGGGTGACTTATTGTCTCAGATTGCCTGGGAATAAGGGGTTTCTCGGAATGTGGGACTTTCAATGCTAAAACAGGAAAGTTCTAGGCAAACTGAGAGGAGTAGTTCACCTACTCTGATGCTATCTTAGTCATGATTTCCTTCTACTCTTTTCCTGCTTCGAAAGGTAGTCATCTCACTTTTGAGCAAGTAGCTAGAGTGTAAACCATAAAGAGAAGTTGATCATAAAAACTACTTTCAGGCACCACATGTACCCCAACTTCGTACTTAAACGTTACACTATGCCAGGTAAAAAGCACAGAACAAGACTGGGAAAACAATTTACTACTAACAGGCAGATTTTGTTTCTTTCTTCAAGCTTATCTCTATATTTTGATTCTTCTGTAATAGTCGTGTATTATTTATCCTTTAAAAAAATGATGCTGTCACCGTATGATCCAGCAATTCTACTTCTAGGTATATATCAAAAAGCATTGAAAGTAGGAAGTCAAACAGATACTTGTACACCAATGTTCATTACAACATTATTTACAATAGTCAAAAGGTGAAAACAGCTGAAGTATCTGTCAACAGACAGACAGATAAACAAAACACAGTATATATGTACAATGGAATATTATTTAGCCATAAAAAGGAATGAAGTTCCCATACATGCTACAATGTAGATAAGCCTTGAAGACACTATGCCAAGTGAAAAAAGCTGGAGACAAAAGGGTAAACATTATATGATTCCACTTGTATGAAATATCTAGAATAGGCAAATTCATAGAGACAGAAAGTAGATTAGAAGTTACTATGGCTTGAGGGGAGGGGGAATAAGGAATTATTGCTTAGTGGTTAGAGAGCTCCTGATTCGGGGGGTGATAAAACGTTTTGGAAATAAATAATGGTGATAGTTGTACAACATTGTGAATGGAATTAATGCCACTGAATTGCACACTTAAAAATGGTTAAAAAGGTAGATTTTATGTTATTTATATTTTACCACAATAAAAAACATACCAAAAAAATTGTATCTAAAGATAGAAAAAAGTAAACAGGGAAAATTTAGGAAGTTTATGGCTAATGCATTAATAGACCATTAAACATGTTGGGTGTACTAAACCCAGAATTATACATAATGGAACATGAAATACACCTTTCTCTTGTGCCTTCAAAATATTTCCCCTTTCTATACACAGGTCTCTAGTCAAAGGTTAAGCATTTTCAAAATATAGTTACAGATCTCTCCCATATTCTCTATTAAAATAAGTACCTTCAACATGTGTGAGTGAGGTTAGCTGTTTAAATACCAGAGGAGAAGCAGCTTTTCAACTCAAACTAATAAGTAACACATTACATACTTAAGGACATCAATCTTCAGACATATAAGTCATACCCAGAACTTGAGGGATCAAAAATGCACCTCAGAGATGAAATGTACCAGGAATAGGCCTCTTCCAGGCATCACCCTGTAAGGCTCCAAAAACGCTGAATCTTGTTTTCAATCAATCATCCATTCATACAATGACCCTCTTCTAAGTCACACCTGAGGGACTCTTTTTGTATATAGATATCCTATTGTCCCAGCACATTTGTTGTAAAGGGTTTTTTTTGTTTGTTTGTGTGTGTGTGTGAGGAAGATTAGCCCTGAGCTAACACCTGTTGCCAATCCTCCTCTTTTTTGCTGAGGAAGATTGGCTCTGGGCCAACATCCATGCCCATCTTCCTCTACTTTATGTGGGACGCCTGCCACAGCATGGCTCGACAAGCAGTGTGTTGGTGTACGCCCAGGACCTGAACCTGCAAAGCCTGGACCGCCAGAAGCAGAGCGCGAACTTAACTGGGCCAGCCCCATAAACGTTCTGTTTTCTAATGTAATTGTCTTGACACTTTTGTCAAGAATCAGTGGACCATACGTATTAGGATATATTTAGACATTCTATTCTGTTCTGTTGATCTATTTTTCTATCTTTATGCCAAAATCACATTACCTTGATCATTTTAACTTTACAGTGAGTCTTAAAATCAGATACTATCAAGTTCTCCCACTTTGTTCTTTATTTCCCAAATTGTTTTGTCTATACTAGGTCTTTTGTGCTTCCACATAAATTTTAGAATCAGCTGGTCAATTTCTACAAAAAAAAGAAGCCTGCGAGGATTTTGACATCTTAACAATATTGAGTCATTCAATTCATGAAAATAGTATACCTCTCCATTTGCTTAAGTCTTTAATTTCTCACAATCAAATAACGTGAATGTTTTCAGTGTATATGTCTAGCACGTTTTATTAAACTTATTCCTAAGTACTACATAGTTTTTGATGCTATTGTAATTTAGTATTGTTTTTTATTTAAATTTCCAATTGTTCATTGCAAGTACTGTTGATTCTCGTTTTTTGCAGTAGTTATGCTCTATAAAGCAGCCACAAACACTGAATTAGTGAATACGGAAACTTTGCTCCTAGGGGAAGTACAGGATTAGGTTCCTGTGAGTCCCTGTTCACAACATTTTCATCAACTGATCAATACATAACCTTATGTCTATTTCTGTTTAAAGACATCATATTCAATATATATTGTTGTCTCATTAACATTAAATTCACAGCCAACAGCACTATAACTCATGCCTGAATGAAGGTTATCCAAAACCAGTAAGGCACATCACAGCTTTCGTGCACTTAGGAACACTATACAGCACTTCAGCATTATGCTTGGGTGTCATTTTATTTATTTATTTATTTATTTTTTGTGAGGAAGATCAGCACTGCGCTAACATCCATGCCTATCCACCTCTTTTTTTTTTTTGCTAAGGAAGACCGACTCTGAGCTAACGTCTATTGCCAATCCTCCTCCTTTTTCCCCCCCAAAGCCCCAGTAGATAGTTGTATGTCATAGTTGCCCATCCTTCTAGTTGCTGTATGTGGGACGCGGTCTCAGCATGGCCAGAGAAGCAGTGCACAGGTGCGCGCCCGGGATCTGAACCCGGGCCCCCAGTAGCAGAGCACACACACTTAACCGCTAAGCCACGGAGCCAGCCCCTTGGGTGTCATTTTAAACAGCAAACTTATCAACAAAAATGAGAAAAATGTGACACTGGAGCACAAAAAGGACATTTGTTTACAGGATGAGAGCTGAAACAAGAAAGCCGAGCATCACCTTGTTCAGCTTCATCTGGCAATGGGAGAGTTGGGCAACTCAAATTTTTCCCTGCTCTGTACATATTTGCAAATGATCACAAAGGCACTGTGAGTATTGATTTGGGGGTTAAAAATAAATTTTAGTGAGTAAGCGAATTTGCAAATACAGAATCCACAAATAATGAGGATCAATTGTATATAGAAATACAATTGATTTTTCAAGTTGTATACACAATTGATATTTACCTTCTATTCTGTCACTTTGCTAAACTCATTTATAAATTCTAGTAGATTTTGGAGATTCCTTAGGATTTTTCACATGGATAATCATGTAGTCTGTAAAGTCTTCTACATCCTTACTGATTTTCTGCCTACTTCTACTATCAACTCTGAGACAGGAATATTGAAATCTATGACTATAATTATGGATTTCTCCTTTCATTTCTACTAGTTTTGGCATCACGTATTTTGAACCTCTCTTATTATACACATGCATACTTAGAATTGTTATGTTCTCTTGATGAATTGACCCATTGATCATTACCCCGGTAATATTCCTTGTTCTGAAATTTGCTTTATCTGGTATTAATATAATCACTCCAACTTTCTTTAAATTAGTATTTGCATGGTATGTCTTTATCTATACTTTTATTTTTAATTTATCTGTATCTTTTCTTTTATCTGTATCTTTAGAGTTTAGAGTTAAAGTGTGTTTCTTATAGATAGCATATAATTGGGACTTGATTTTTAATCCAATCTGATAATCTTTGCCTTTTAGTTGGATTGTCTAGATTGTCTATCTTTAATGTGATTATTGACATAGTTGGACTTATATCTACCATCTTGCTATTTGTTTTCTATTTGTCCCATCTGTTTTTTGTTCCTTTTTTCTCTTTTCCTGTCTTCTTTTGGAACAATCGAATATGTTTCATGATTCCATTTTGTCTTCACTTTTGACTTATTAGCTATACTTTGTTTTGCAGGTTGCTCTAGGGTTTGTCAAGAGAAGATGAGACCACCACTCAATACCTGAAATAAAAAGAAAATAGATTGATGTAATCCCATTTGTTTATTTTTGCTTTTGTTGCCCTCGCCTGAGAAGATTGGTCCAAAAAAATATTGCTAAAACCAATGTCAAGGAGCGTACCGCCTATATTTTCTTCTAGGAGTTTTATGGTTTCAGGTCTCACATTCAAATCTTTAATCCATCTTGACTTTATTTTTGTATATGGTGTAAGATAGTGGTCCAGTTTCATTCTTTTGCATGTAGCTGTCCAGTTTTCCCAACACCATTTATTGAAGAGACTGTCTTCTCCCCATTGTATATTCTTGCCTCCTTTTTCATAGGTTAATTCACCATATGTGCATAGATTTGTCTCTGGGTTCTCTATTCTATTCCATCTATCTATGTGTATGTTTTTGTGCCAGTACCATATTGTTTTGATACTATATCTTTGTAGTATACTTTGAAATCAGGAAGCATGATACCTCCAGCTTTGTTCTTCTTTCTCAAGATTGCTTTGGCTATTTGGGGTCTTTTGTGCTTCTATACAAATTTTAGGGTTTTTTGTTCTAGTTCTGTGAAAAATGCCATTGGTATTTTGACAGAGATTGCATTGAATCTGTAGATTACTTTGGGTAGTATGGATATTTTAACAATAGTAATTGTTCCAGTCCATGAGCATGGTATATCTTTCCAAGTATTTGTGTCATCTTCAATTTCTTTCATCAAAATCGTGTAGTTTTCATCATACAAATCTTTCACTTCCCTGGTTAAATTTATTCCTAAGTATTTTATTGTTTTTGATGCTATCGTGAATGGGATAATTTTATTTCTTTTTCAGATATTTTGTTGTTAGTGTATAGAAATGCCACTGATTTCTTCATGTTGATTTTATATCCTGCAACTTTACTGAATTAATTGATTAGTCCCAACAGTTTTTTGGTTGAGTCTTTAGGATTTTCTACATATAAGATCATATCAAATG
The DNA here is from genome assembly GCF_020826845.1 of Diceros bicornis minor. NCBI lineage: Eukaryota > Metazoa > Chordata > Mammalia > Perissodactyla > Rhinocerotidae > Diceros > Diceros bicornis. The sequence goes on from NC_080763.1 coordinate 15,186,486, forward strand.
AAATTTTACTTCTTCTGCAAATAAAAATTTTACTTCTTCTTTTCCAATTTGGATGCATTTTATTTCTTTCTCTTATCTAATTGCTGTGTCTAGGACTTCCAATGCTATGTTGAATAAAGTGGTGAGCCTGGGCATCCCTGTCTTGCCCCTAATCTCAGAGGAAAAGATCTCAGGTTTTTACCATTAAGTATGATGTTAGCTATGGGTTTGTCATATATGGCCTTTACTATGTTGAGGTACGTTCCTTCTATAACCACTTTGTTGAGAGGTTTTTTTTTGTTTTTTTTTTTTGGTGAGGGAGATTGGCCCTGTGCTAACACCTGTTGCCAATCTTCCTCTTTTCTGCTTGAGAAACAGTGGTCCTGAGCTAACATCCATGCCCATCTTTCTCTATTTTATATGTGGGACACCACTACAGCATGGCTTGATGAGTGGTGTAGGTCTACGCCCGGGATCCGAACCTGCGAACCCTGGGCTGCCGAAGCAGAGCACACCAAACTCAACAACTACGCCACCAGGCTGGCCCTGTTGAGAGTGTTTTATCATAAATGGATGTTGAATTTTGTCAAATGCTTTTTATGCATATATTGAGATAATCACAAAATTTTTATCCTTCATTTTGCTAATGTTGTGTATCATGTTGATTGATTTGCAGATGCTGAACCAATCTTGCATCCCTGGAATAAATCCCACTTGATCGTGGTGTATGGCCCTTTTAATCCAGCAATTCCACTTTTGGTTTTTCTTTTTTGTGTGTGAGGAACATCAGCCGTGAGCTAACATCCGTGCTAATACTCCTCTTTTTGCTGAGGAAAACTGGCTCTGAGCTAACATCTATTGCCAATCCTCCTCCTTTTTTTCTTCCCCCCAAAGACCCAGTAGATAGTTGTATGTCATAGTTGCACATCCTTCTAGTTGCTGTATGTGGGACGCGGCCTCAGCATGGCCAGAGAAGCAGTGTGTGGGTGCACGCCCGGGACCCGAACCCTGGGCCACCAGTAGCGGAGTGCATGCACTTAACTGCTAAGCCACAGGACCGGCCCAGCAATTCCACTTTTGGATCTTTATCTGAAGAAAACAAAAACACTAAATCAAAGAGATACATGCCCCCTTATGTTCATTGCAGCATTGTTTACAATAGCCAAGATATGGAGGCAACCTAAGTGTCCATCGATAGATAAATGGATAAAGAAGGTGTGGTACATATATACAATGTAATATTACTCATAACAAAAAAGAATGAAATCTTGCCATTTGTGACAACATGGATGGACCTTGAGGGTATTATGCTAAGTGAAATAAGTCAGACAGAGAAAAACAAATACCATATGATTTTACTTCTATGTGGAATCTAAAAAACAAAACAAATGAACAAATAAAACTAAACAGAAACAAACACATAGATATAGGAAACAAACAAACGGATACTAGACTTGAGAGGGGTATAGGGTGGGCAAAATAGGTGAAGGGGATTAAGGAGCACAAGTTTCCAGTTATAAAATAAATAAGTCATGGGGTTGTAATGTACAGCACAGGGAATATAGTCAATAATATTGTAACAATCTTGTATGATGACAGATGATAACTAGACTTATTGTGGTGATCATTTTGTAAGGTATATAAGTGTCAAATCACTATGATGTACACCTGAAACTAATAGGATATTGTATGTCAATTATACTTCAAAAAGATAGTGGAAAGGAAGAGCTATACTGATCAGGCACAGTATTTCAGAGCAGAGCAGATTACTGATTTTATATTTGGTTTGGGGAAGTAAGGAGTTCGGGGATTGGTGGACTTTGAGAGATGTAAGTGGGAGTGTGATTACTAAGGTGAAATATTTGTTGATTGGTTGGCACTCAGTGGCATGTTTATGAAAGCGAATCCATCCCAAATTGACTGATGTGTGAGGGGCTGACGTTGGTTTGTTGTCTTGCAAAAGCATGTTCACTGAGGTAAGTTGATTGATTAAACAGGTTTAAAGCTGGTTCTGGTGGCTACTTTTCACCATAGCCAAAGTCTTTTCCTAAGTTTGTAGAACTTTTTTATTCTCAGATTTAAAACATATATCTGTAATTATCACAGTCTACTTTCGAAAAAGATTAATCCACTTCATGTATATTGTAATAATCTTAACACCATATCCTCCCATTTCTCCCCTTCCATCCATTATGCTATTGTGGTTCCATATTTTATTTCTGCATAATTATTAATCCCAACATATGTTGTTATTATTTTTAAATAATCATTTTTTTAGAATTTTTTAATGAGAGAAAGGGCCTTCCATATTTATTCATATATTTGCCATTTCCAATCCTTTTCATTCCAGATTTCCATCTAGTATTATTTTCCTTCTGTTTAAAGGAATTCCTTTTAAATTTCTTGTAGTGTAGTCTTCTGGTGATGAATTTGTTCTGCTTTTGTTTTTATGAAATTGTCTTTTTTTGCCTTTATTTTTTGAAAAATACCTTTGCTGGATATAAAAATCCTGTTAGATTTTTTTCTTTCATACTATAAAGATATTATTCCATTGTCTTCTGACATGCATGGTTTTTAACAAGAAGTCTATTATCAATTCTATCTTTGTCCCTCTTTATGTAATATGTCTTTTATCTCTAGCTGCTTTAAGATTTCATCTTTATCACTGGATTTCAGCAATATGATTATGATATCTCTTGTGTGGTTTTCTTCTGTTTCTTCTATTTGAAGTATATTGAACTTCTCAAGTCTGTGGGATTATAGTGTTCATTAAATTCATAATTTTTTTACTATTATTTTATGTCTTTCCTTCTTATTTTCTCCTCTGGGGCTCCAATTACATGTACATTAGACCACTTAATATTATCCCAGAAATCACTAATTTTCTTGTTACTGATTTTTTTCTCTATATGCTTCATTTTGGATAGTTTATACTGTGATATCTTCAAATTCACTGATCTTTTTTTCTGCAGAGTTCTAATTATCTATTAATTCCATTCAATGTATTTTTCATTTCTGATATTGTATTTTTCATTTATAGACATTCACTTGGGATTTTTTTATATCTTTTCTTTCTCTCTTTATCATTTTTATGCTTTCCTCTCCCTTCTCAAACATATGGAGATGGGTGTTTTAACGTCTTTGTCAGATAATTCCAACATCTCTGTCCTTTCTGGATATGCTTCTATTGATTTTTCTCCTAATTATGGATAATATTTTCCTGCTTCTTTGGATGTCTGGTAATTTTAGTGGGATGTAGGCTCTTTGTGTCAGGAAATCTTACCATCTGGCTGGTGAGCACACCAACTATTCCCAGCTCTCTGAAATTTACCTACTCCTTTCCACCGTTCTTTCCATGACCTCAGGTAATTTTTTTCACCTGTAGATAACTACTCAACCAAAGATTCAAGAAATTTATTCTACAAATATGCAAAGATCTCTTTCTGTGAAGGTCTCACCTCTCCCATACTTTTCCCTGAAAATTCTAGCCACCTTGGTTTGCCTAAACTTCAAACTCTGTCTCCTCAACTCTGCAAGATTGCCAGTCTCTGTTTACATTCCCCACGCTGTGCTGCAGTCTTGAAACTCTCTCCAGGTAATAAGCTGTTATAATTGTGGGACTCACTTCATTTGTTTCCCTTGTCTCAGGGATCACTGTCCGGTGCAGCCTGTTGTCCAATGTCTGAAACCCATTGATTCATTTATTTTGTCCAGTTTTATAGTTGTTGAAAGAAGGTGAATGAATATGGTCCTTGTTACTTTATCAGGGCCAGAAATTCCCTGAGGGGTTCTTTTTATTTTTGCTGAGGAAGATTGGCCCTGATCTAACATCTGTTGCCAATCCTCCTCTTTTTGCTTGAGGAAGAATGGCCATGAGTTAACATCTGTGCCAGTCTCCCTCTATTTTGTATGTGGGTAGCCACCACAGCATGGCTTGATGAGTGGTGTAGGTCCATGCCCGGGATCTGAACCTGCAAACCCCAGCCACTAAAGCGGAATATGCCACACTTAACCACTACACCACTGGGCTGGCCCCTGAGGGGTTCTTTTTAATGCAAAACATTTTAGAGATAAATGAAAGAATTGATTGAAAACAATTGAACTACTTTTTTTAGACCAGTGTTTTGTTTTGTTTTGTTGGTTTAATAAGCAACTAGCTAAGACTTAAGTTAATGTTTGATCCTGCATAGCAGTTCAGTGCGTGGACTCTGGAATCGGTTTGCCTCAATCTCAGTGTTGCCATTTACAAGCTATGTGAGACTGGTCCACATTCTCATTCCCTCTTTGCCTCTGCTTCCCCGTCTATAAAATGAGAGTAATAATACTACTTATTATATAGGGTTGTTGTGCACATTAAGAGAGCCATATGTGTGTAAGGCACTATATCCATTATCTATTGCTGCATAACAAATTTGTATAACAAAATACTCTTAAAACTTAGTTGTTTAAAACAAGAACCATTTATTTAGCTCACAGTTTGGTAGGTCACAAATCTGACTGGGCTTCTCTGGGCAGTTCTGCTTGTCTCGGTGTAGCTCACTCATGCATCTACAGCCAGTTGCCAATCAGCTAGTTGACCCTGCTTCTGGGGTTCAGCTCATTGTTGGCTTTGATGATGGGAGTAAATGGACTACATGTCCCTCATCCTCCCACGTGGTAGCTTGGGCTTGTTCACACGACTGTTCAGAGTTCTAAGAGCAGCAACAGTGCAAGTTCCATTGCTCAAGCACTTTTCAAGTCTCTACCTTGGTCACATTTTCTATTTTCCCACTTACTGATACAAGCCATATGGCATAGCCCAGAGGTAGTGAAGGAAGGCACCATCAGAGGTGTGAATACAGGGAAGGGGCAAATTTGTGGCCAATTCTATCGTAGACATTTAGCAAAATTATAACTGTTTAATACATGTTAGTTTATTTTTCTTTATTTTATTGCACTATATTAATTACAACATGCATGAAGTAGTTATTATTTACAAATAATAGGCAGTAATAAGAACTGGGTAGGTGAGGTGTTAACTCTTAACCCCATCTCGTCAGTATACTGTTATAGCTAAAATAAGTGTGTTTTTCTTGGCTCGGCTGATCTTTTCACTCTGCTTCTGTTACAACTCTGATCGTTACAACTTCAGAAGACATCTCTTGCCTCCGGTTCCATGATCACGTTTTGCTGCAAAATTCTTCTCTCTGCACTCTTCAGTGGGAACAGTTGAGTAAATCACCAAGAATGTTGGCAAGAAAAGAACTTCTGGGCTGAGTGCTTTTTGAAAAAAATCTTCTCTTCTACGCAGAAGTCATTTACATAGGTTAATTCCTGGGAGTTAAAATCCACAGCACCCCTTTCGCTATAACAACTGTGGGAGAAACTGTCTTTTTTGCAGCATCACAGACAGGATATTGCTTCAGCATTTTATGCACACGTATGTGGGCACTCCTGGCAATAGAAATACAATGTATCGTTCCCTCACAGTTAGGATTAAACAGCTCTGCTTCCCTGGATATGCTACTTTCCTGACACCAAATGCCACAATTATTGTCCCAGTGAAGTATTGCCTGAATCTTCCTGGATCAAGCACTCATCTGCAAATCTCTGGTCCTACATTTCCAAATTTGATTCAGTCATAGATAGTGCGTGCATAGCCCACAAGTCTTCACTGAACCTCAATAACCTACAAGTCACCTACTTCTCTGTGGCAGGATGATTCATTGAGATATTAATTTTACGTTGTTCTTGCTGCAGTAGGAGAATGCAAAGAATGGAAGGGAAATTTTCCTCATCCTACCTCCCTTCTTGTGATTGGCTTCCCTTGCTTTGTGGGAATTATTTTAATAGCTTCTTTGTGTTTCAGAAGAGATCCTGAAAGCAACACCCCTCTTACTCCCCTAACCTCACGCCCAGATCTTCGTTTGGGAAGAAGCTAGTGCTTTGAAAACAGGGATTAATGGCCTGAACTCTGGAGAAAGAGGAGGATTTCTGTAGAGTGGGAGGTGTTTGGAGGGGAAGGGAGGTATTTTGTGTTTCAAGTATAGATAGAAGACTTGGACCTCCCTTCCATGCAGTGACCCAGTAGTGGTCGGACCTCTGATGCGGCAACTCATGGATAGCAGGTACCAGGACCCTTGGAGCTATGACCAAGTTTGGACCAGATATTCAAATGTTCATATTCAAATGGGCTAGATAGGCTTATACAATGAACACCTTAGCAGCAACTACGGCAGAATAAAAACTGAGGCCTTTTCTCCAAGTTTCCTTCATTGTGGAAGTCCTGGTAGGGGAACAGACTTGTCCCCCCTCTCCGACCCCATGTGCCTGCAATTAGATTTCCTGCTAGCCCTAGCATGACCAAGCCAGAAAACAAAGCATGTATTACTTTTCTCACATCCCAGTCAAAGTGCAAAATTACACTGATATGCTCATAAAAATAAAATCTTCATCAACAAGTTCCTAGGAACTGGTCTTCTAAACTATTTTCCATCCTTGCACTTTTTGGTTTCAAGTTAGTCACCAGAAATCCCAGGGATAATATGATGCAGGAGTTGGTGGGAGTCTAATATGTCAGTGCTAACATCTCCTCTGGATCTGGTGCACAATAACTAGCTGACTGGCACCAGCAGGCCTGTTAGCAGGTGTGAGATAAACAGGATTCAAATCCTACCATGGCCCAAAAAGCAATTACACAGAAATGTTGCTGTAGGACTTAGCATTAAAAACTCTCCATCAGTTCTAGTTGGCTCTATCCACTGGTCCAAAGGCAATTTCCTCCCAAACTTTTAGCATTATAGATTCCCTCTTTCCCCTGGAACCTGAAAATCCAGCTGCGTTCTCTCATCTCTGACATCAGCATTACTGGCTTTGATACAGCCAACCATCTGGTTGATGAGCCATGAGGCAGAATGGAATCCAGCTCTCTGTTCCCTGCTGTTTCCACACGAACACTACAAAACTCACTGGCGTCAACATGGATGGTGAGCTGCTACTCAGACTCACAAGGAATTAATATAATAAATGACCCTGGGCCATAACTTCTGATGACTATCACTGACATTTTCAGGTTAAGATTGAAATTGACATCTTGTGAGGTCCTAGAACTTTTAAGGGATACTTTTAGTCAGGTGGTCTCCCCAAGAAGTTCACCAGACATGTGAAATCTTCTGTACAAGTGATAGTGGAGAGCTCTAGAATGTTGAGAAAATATTCACATTTTTAGCTATTTCATTGTTTCAAGTATGAAATGTATCTGTTTGCTTACTGTTTGAATTCATGCTTCTTCTAAAGCTGATCTTCATTTTTTCCTACTCCTTTTCAACACCGTATCTGTAAGTAGAAAAGTTCTACCCATCAGCATTAGCCATTTTCTTCACCTCTCACCCGCAATACCTCACTCCCTCAGCTTTCCTCTCATTTCTAACTTGGGAAATTGTAAAGCGAAAAGGGAAACAACAACAATCACAAGAACGAAGGAGTCAGAGTGAGAAGAGGCAGCCTGATGGCGGAGGCAGGTTCATAATCAGAGAACCTGATTTAGTCTTCATTCTGCTACTCACTAGTCATCTTTGGGTAGCATCATTTGAACTCTCTGTACCTCAGATTCCTAATCTGTAAATTAGGGAAAAAATAGTAAATGAGGTAAGCTGTGGTCTGTGTAAACTAGCGAGCCCTTATGGATAGTATTTATTAAAGGAAAGTTGAAAAAAAGACTTTGCACTTCACATTAGACCCAAAGTAGAGGCAATGAAATGAAAGTTGCTAAAGAAAACTAGTTTCTCCTTCTCATTTTCCCCATGAGCACTGAAGGGGGGACTATACTTGTTTGGTTTAGTGCTTTCATTATGGAGATGAATTCTCTGAATGGATTTTCCCTGGCAGGATGAGAATTTCTCTTTCTGTCTCTGCAGGGAATAGAAATTTAGGATTTAGGAAGTAACACCAGACTCATTTATCTGCCTGTGGCCCTGGACTGTAGTTGCCCTTCTCCAGCCCTCCTTTGAAACTGAAATATAAAAAGAAAAGGGCCAGCCACAGCCTTGTTCAATGTGACTGTGTAGTCCTATTCCGTTCTTACTTTGTATTCAAGGCACACTCTCTCCTCCTCCTATAGTATTTGCTGATATACTTTGCACTCCAGCTGCTGCAATATTTAAATCAGTGATTCAGTACACAGACCACACGATGTGCCACTACACTCCAACAAGCAAGGTCTGTCTCTCCGTGGGGACAGAGGATCTAAGCATCTGTCATTCTCCTGCCGTCGCTTATAATTAACCACACACCCCTTTACACACATAAACATTTATGTGCAAAAATAAATCTCCCTGGTGCTTTAGGCCAATCTCTCTTCTCCTCAGTGAGATTTGAAAGTTGCCAAAATGAATTTTTTACTTAATTCATGACTCTATAAGAAACTCTTTGGTGTGAAGAACTTATAACACTAATTATATTCCCAGAAAATAATTTTAAAACCTCAGACTTAGAAGTAGGATATATGCAAACTTCTAGAATGTAAGCTCCATGAGGAAGAGATCTTTGTCTATTTCACTGATGTATCCTAAGTGCTTAAAACAGTCCCTGGTATGTAGTGTGAGCCCAATGAATATTTTTTGAATGTTGAATAAATGAATGCACAGGAACCCCAACTACAAAACATGATTGTGTTGTTTAGGATGAAGAATTTAAGACTAGAATCTCTAGACAAGCATTGAAGAACCTGAAACTACTTTGATATTAAGTGAGAATAAGCCAGAGTGCAAAATAATCACCCACATATTTATTCACTCAATTGTCACATTAGGTCCTGAAGCAATTATAAAAAATAAACAATGGTCCTTGCTGTCAAGGAACTGTTGGCTTGTGTGTGATTCTCAAAGGATGGTCCGTGGAACTCCTATCAGTATTTGTTAAAAGTGCAGATTCCCAGGTCCCACCTTTGACATATTAAATCATAATCACAGAGGACAATCCTGGGAATCTGTATTCTCAACTTGCTAGCCAGGCACTTATGAACACTGTTTGAGAAGCTGGTCTAGTGAAACTCAGGTTATTTGACTGTCAGCAATTTTGTGGTCTCTGCTACCATTCAGGTAACATTTACATTGTCACAGCCAAAAATCCCTTAGTGAACCGACAAAATGTAATATTAAAATAACATGACTGTTTTAGATTAGTTGTTCAGTATCCTATTGATTGGAGCCTACAAAATGATCCTCTTTTAAACTAATCCTTACTGGGACTGATGATTCGAAATGAATGAAAAGACAAATATTTAACATACAGACTTCCAGAAACAGGCCTAAACCAAATTTCCTGCACGTTCACTAAGTTCCTAAACTTCTGAAAATAGTGTTTGAAACTTGCCTCAGGCCTCATCAATTTCAAATATTCCAATGTCTCCATTAAACCATCCTGCTCTGCTCAGCACTAACTCCAGAATTGACTGACCCCTGCACACTGTCTGGAAAAGACTAATTAGGTCCTCAGTGCCCAAGGTGTAGCCAGAATCACCCACCATCTGGCTCAGGATGGTGCAGCCTTAACATCCTGAATGTTTAGCTTTAATTATGTGTTTGTGTAATTTAATGCAATTTTCTATGGACTACTGACCTAGCACATCTTTAAACAACTTTGCTGACCCCCTGTGGATTGCAAGATCCATTTCCCAGTTGTTCTTCCCCATTTGAATATCTCCTTGGACCTGGCTTCAGCAGGAAGAATCTTTCACATCTTTAATTTTCCCATGTCTTGTTCACTTCTACTCTTTCACATTTTCACATTATTCAACTCTGTGATTTCTACTGGCTCATGAATCACGCTCTGTATGGATCCTGAAGGCTTTAATAACCATGCTTTCCGTGTTAACCTTTTGGCCAACCCTTCTCCAATTCCTCAGAAATTCTTTTTGAAATGATTTGTAAAACTTTAATATTTAATTATTTTCCTTGTTCTATGCCTTGGAACTGTGTTTGCTGTTTTAGAGAGTTAGTACCTATTGAGAGTTTGATCACATACTAGTGTTGGTTATTATTTATACATTATATTATACTCATTCTCTGTGGGAAAGGTATATTAAATTCAGTGCCAGCCAGAAAAATGAAAATGCTTTGGGAATTGCAAACATTGGTTGCTGATCTAGCTGCAAACACCTCCTCAACATTTTGAAAAAAACAGATTAATAATGATTTGAGATAACGCCATTTAAAGACTTAATGTTAAACTGTGCGTGTTTGCTGTTAATCAAAACAATTTTTTCAACTCAAAGTGATGGTACTTAATGTTCTGTTAATTATGCAAGGAGCTAATCAATATGTCTCTTACATGGATGTTCAACTGATTAAGAGAAGCTGATCATCAATTATGAAATCCATACAGCTCAGATGAGTCAAGGATGAAATGCTGTTTTGCTAACTTGGGGCCAATAATTCTGTCTCCTTAAATTACCTCTTATTTCAGTTGAAAGAGGTTCTTTTCTTTTCATTTTTTTTTTCCTTTTCTTTTCTTTTTTTTTTATGAGGAAGATCGGCCCTGAGCTAACATCTGCCAATCCTCCTCTTTTTGCTGAGGAAGACTGGCCCTGGGCTAACATCCATGCCCATCTTCCTCCACTTTATATGGGACACCGCCACAGCATGGCTTGACAAGTGGTGCTTCCGTGCGCGCCCGGGATCCAAACCAGCGAACCCCGGGCCCCCGCAGCGGAGAGCGTGCACCCAACCGCTTGCCCCACTGGGCTGGCCCCTCTTTTCTTTTCTTAAATATGTAAATGTTATACTCTTACTTGTGAATTGCAAATTAAAGTCTAGGCTAGCCTATAGTTTAAGAATCAAACCAAGGACAATGCTATGGTAAATTTAGTTTCTCATGTGATCCCTAAAGGACAATAACTGAGCAAAGGAATTATAATTCCATGTTAAGAATAGATTACTACGAATGAAATAGGACTATCTATAAGTCTAACTCCCCTCAATGTTATAAAGACGATTTAGGTATGTTAATTGTTCAGTACTCTCAAAAGATCATTTTTCTGATAATATTCATCCATTCAACTAACATTCAATAAGCATCTATTAAGTGCACTCTGCTAGGTGCCGGCCCTGTGGTGTAGTGGTTAAGTGCTCTCGCTCCACTGCTGGCGGCCCGGGTTCGGATCCTGGGTACACATCGACTCGCCGCTTGTCAGGCCATGCTGTGGCGGTGTCCCACATAAAGTGGAGGAAGATGGGCACGGATGTTAGCTCAGGGCCAGTCTTCCTCAGCAAAAAGAGGAGGATTGGCATGGATGTTAGCTCAGAACTGATCTTCCTCACAAAAAAAAAAAAGTGAACTGTGCTAGACACCAAATATGCAAGTACGGGCCCATAAGGCACAGTTCCTTACCTTACAAGGCCAACAAAGAAACAAAAAGCAACCACCATGGTAGATCTTAAAAGTTCTCATCACAAGAAAAAAAAATTGTGTAGCTATGTATGGTGATGGTGTTAACTAGACTTATCGTGGTAATCATTTCGCAATGTATACAAATGTTGAATCACTATGTTATACACCTGAAAGTAACATAATGTTATATGTCAATTATACCTCAATTTTTAAAAAGTGTTTTAAGATGCAACCACCATGATAGATAATTAGATACATTTTTACCCGTAAGAGTCACTCAAATATAGACAAAAAAAAGAGAAGCAGAGTCATATAGCAACGTGCTATAGCTTACACATCAGAGATTAACAGGTGGACAAAAGCTACCACGTCAGACAAAAAGCACAGTTCAATGACTCCAAATTCAATGGACTGGCAGTCAAGATGCCTGGCCTCTAATTCTAGCTTGGATTTGTCACTAATGCTCTGTTTGACTTTGGGAGTATTTAAATTCACTCTGTATTCCAACTTTCTCATCTGCAAAAGAGCAGTGAATTTTCCACCATGCAGTAGAGGTCAATTTCAGATCATTTGGAGGAAAACCAGGACATCCTCAAGGGCCTCTGTACTTGGAATCCAAATGCTAAGTGCACTAGTCAATCACTCATTCAGTCAGTAAGTATCTATTGATTATCTACTGAGTGCTCTCCAGGGTGCCAGGCCCTGTGGGGGACACATAGAAGAGGAAATAAAATGATCGCTTTCTTCCTTAGCTGCCAGTTTTGTTGGGGAGAAAACAATTACTATGCAACAATAATGAAGAAGGAAAGGAATAAATGAATGAATATTTATTGGATGACTACTATACGCCAGACACTGTTATGATTTTTAGACTATAAAGCTCTTTCACATGTTATGTTATGTAAGAATGAGCAAGTGTATATAATCAAAGCTAGACTGTGTAGTCCATTAAGAGCTGTAGAAGGCTGGAAGAGAGAGATATCAATTAGGCCACATGCAGGGATGGCTGCATGGAAGTCAGAGGGTTTGAATGGAGCCACGATGCTGAACTGTTTGAGAGCAGGTGAAGTTGGATAGAAAGCAGCGCATTCCAGAGGAGGGGGTCAAACCCAAAGGAGGCAGAGAACAGAACAAGCTGATCATGGTGTGTTTATGGGCAAATGCTTTTACTGAAACAGAGGTCTTATAGACAGATGATCGGAAACTAGAGATGGACTTTGAAAGCCTAACTTAAAATTTGCAGAAATGTCAATTTAGAAGAAAATGTGTAGGAAGAAAGAAAATATTTGACATGGGGAAAGGATGAAATTTCTAGAGTAGGGAACTCATGTGATAGAAGAGGCTTAAGGGAGATTGATCTGGTAATAGCACATTGACCAGATTTTAGGGTGCAGCAACTAGACCACAAGGAGATTGGCTCCTTCTAACCCCATATTTCTGATTTCTGCAACACCCAAATCACAGATTTTGCTCTCATCATTTGTAGAATAACATATCACTTAGAGATTTTAGATCTGCTATTTGAGGGCCAGCCCCGCGGTGTAGTGGTTAGGTGTGCACGCTCCGCTGCTGGCGGCCCGGGTTTGGATCCCGGGTGCGCACCGATGCACTGCTTGTCAAGCCATGCTGTGGCGGCGTCCCATGTAAAGTGGAGGAAGATGGGCACAGATGTTAACCCAGGGCCAGTCTTCCTCAGCAAAAAGAGGAGGATTGGTATAGATGTTAGCTCAGGGCTGATCTTCCTCACAAAAATTTTAAAAATAATTTAAAAAATAAATAAAATAACAATAAAAAAATAATAAAGATCTGCTGTTTGATTTACTGAACCAGTAGTGACAGATGGCTTATGCAATATAAAGTGCTAATCCTACTTCATCCAGTTTGAGTTTTGTCATGCAATGATTTTCTCAAAAAGAGAACAGTTGTTTATTTGCCCAACTTGTATTTCTTCACTGTCTTCCTGTCTACCTTTTGGTTCAGGGTTCAGTTAAAACAAAGTCAGCAAAATAATGCCATTAATCCTTTTCTTTCCTTCAATTTCTGGACACAGTGAGTGCCTGGCAGAGGTGAAATAGGGCCATGAGTCCTCTGGGGTCTTCAAAGCTTTTCCTGGGATGCGAAGTTGCAGGTCAAAGATAGAAAGAATCAAAATGAGAGCTGCCACAGCAACTGCCCTCTCTGCACACTGGCTGAAGAGAGCTTGGAAAGAAGAAGGGAGGACCAATAAAGAACAAGTAAAGTGGAGATTAAGTGGTTACAATGAGGCTGTGGTCTCTACTCAGAACTCAACCTATTTTAAGTCTAGGCAGGGAGCCATGGGGCCAGTTCAAGATACAAGCTCAGTTCTGCTATTGCCTGGAGCATCTAAGGAAATTTATGGGCAGCAGCCCAGCAGAAGCATTCGCCTTCTCTCCTTCCTCCTCTGTTCCTCCTCCGCCCTTATATATCTCCAACCCACAACCCTCTCCTTTGCCAGAAACCAGTCCTTTCTTATCCAGACCCACTTCAACTGTTCAAAGAAGAAAGGAAGGGAGTTCTTTTGGTTGAACACAGGAGGCACTTACATTTGATTTTTATGGGGAGTACGTTTTTATAAGTTATGCTCCATGCCTGTCGATCTCTCTAGCTATCTATCTATCTAATCATCTATCTAAATATATATTAACCAGATACCCTTCTATAAGCAGGACCATGAGGGATCTTGATTCCCAGGCCTATTGTAATTCTCACAAATGTTCCTTATGTTGTACACCTGAAACTAATATGTTATATGTCAACGATACGTCAATTTAAAAAAAAATTTTGTCCCTTTCTTCTTTTTCCCATCCATTCCTCCCCATCTCTGCTCTCTTCACTGTCTTTTCCTCTTCTCCTATTCATCGCAGAAAAACACATAAAGCCATGGAAAATACAGGAACTTCCTGAAGGAATATTGACTCTAGGAGGAGACTCAGTTTCTGGAAAAGGTAGATTGTGCAGGAGAACCCCCAAATAGCACATTCTTGTTTCTTCATCCTTTTCTTTTTTCTTTTTTTTTTTTTTTGGTGAGGAAGATTGGCCCTGAGCTAACATCTGTTGCCAATCTTCCTCTTTTTGCTTGAGTAAGATTGTCCTTGAGCTAACATCTCTTCCAGGCTGTCTCTATTTTGTATATGAGATGCCACCACAGCACGGCTTGATGAGCAGTATGTAGGTCTGCACCCAGGTTCCAAACCCGTGAACCTCAGGCCACTGAAGCAGAGTGTGAGAACTTATGCCACTGGCCGGCCCACCTTCATCATTTTTGTGCATGGCCAAAGGACTTCCCTCTTTCTTACATTGGTGGATCTGAAATTAGTTCACTTTAACCAGGGCCCTATTCATCGTGATTACAAGAATCATTGTGCTGCAGCCCTCGTGCTTCTTTCTTGCCTCTCACCAGAACCCCAGTAGGGATGAGGTAAACTCACCTCTACCAGAGGAGCTTTATCACTCAGGCATGGTCTCCTGGCCACTGAACACAACACAGAAATTCTGAGATGTCCCTCTGTGTTGAAGAGTTAGAGGAGAAGATCATCTAATCTAGAGTCTGGACAGAACTTTCTGAACCCTTTCAAGCTTCTGTTTTCTTGATTTATGAAATCAGACATATTCCCATCATTTCTAATTTTTTATTCTCCTCCCTCCCTCTCCCCACCCTCTCTCTTACACACACACACACACACACACACACACACATACGCCCCTCTTTATTCTATTTCACACCAAAGAAGTCCAATCTAGTTCCCTGTGTTTTCCTCCACTTCAACTGCATGTAAAAACATCAGCAATGATCCTAAAGCCATAAAGTTTATGGTTTGGAAATACTCTATTCTAATTAGGTAATAGTGCATGGAGCATCTGTACTGTTTCAGACCAAGTCATGATTATTACATTTTCACAATCTCCTAACCGCACTCTGTGGTCAATTTTGTAATAAGAAATAGGTAAATTTATGGGCCGGCCCCATGGCTTAGTGGTTAGGTGCTCGCGCTCCGCTGCTGGTGACCTGGGTTCGGATCCCGGGCGCGCACCGACACACCGCTTCTCCAGCCATGCTGAGGCTGCGTCCCACATACAGCAACTAGAAAGATGTGCAGCTATGACATACAACTATCTACTGGGGCTTTGGGGGAAAAAAATAAATAAATAAAATTAAAAAAAAAAGGAAATAGGTAAGTTTTAATAAATATTATTCAAGTTCTCTCATTCTGAATTAGTCTTCAGATTACTTGTCAGTCCCTAGGTTTTCAATCACAGGTGCTCCCGAAGTGATAATTCGCCACTGCTAAATCAACAATAATTTTCTATTAGCTAATCAATGAGCTTCTTTTAAGAACTTTGTCATATATTGGAGAATTAAAATAGAGGAATAGGAGGGAGTAGAGAAACCAACATTGATTTTTTTAAAATATGCTAGGCGCAGCATCAGACACTCATAAGTTTTAATCTTAATCTCATTATAATGATTCGAAAATAGAATAGAACACTGATAGCCAAAAATTTAATGGTTTAGAAACATACTGGCTCTATTTGTCCTATAAGTCTGACAAAGAGACATTTCTATGCTTTTTCTTTTAATACAGAAATATAGTATCTTCCTTTTATATTAATTTCATTCCATTTTAGCCTATTTAAAATTCATTTTTAAAATTAAAATACTTTTTGACTCTTGTCTCAGAATATTTCAGACACTTGCTGCTACATAGGACATATTTTACACCCACATTAATCAAAGTACAGGGGAATTATTGCAAAACATGTGAGGTGGATAACACTGTCTTTTTAGACATTTAGACCAAATACTATACTGCACTGAAGATAATATTCAAGCCACACTCCCATCTGCCCCACTTCCACTTCTCAATGGACCCCTACTAAAAAGTTTTTATTTAGAAGCCAAAGAAGCTACCACTCAAGATGAGAGACATTGTTGAATCTGGTTTACAACCAGATCTATTTTTGAGTGTTTATTGAGTAAACAAACAAACAAAAAGAATAACCAGTGGCAGATGTGGTTACAGAAACTCTGCCCAGGTGGAAAGGCAAGGAGAATGGAAGTCATCTTTCCCCTGCAAACCATATTGCTTTCCATTAGCAGTGATGCTGCCATTTACCTTTACAAACCTTGTTCACATCAAGGCTCAGCAATGTTTTTCTTGAACACGCATTCAGTCTTCATTCAAAAATTAATTATTTGGCATCAGCTATATACCATATAAATTCAAGGTACTAGGAACACAAGATTCCTCTTTTCCTGGAGCTTATATTCTAGAGCAGCACTATATAATAAGGCCTTTCTATAATGAGGGAAATGTTCTACATCTATGCTGTCCAATACGGTAGCCACTAGCTACATGTGGCTATTGAAATCTTGAAATGTGGCTAACACAGTTTGGAAACTGTATTTTTAATTTTATTTAATTTTAATTAATTTAAATAGCTACATGTGGCTAGCAGCTAATATATTAGACAGTGCAGTTTAGTGAATGCATGAGTGTGGCATATGTGTGTATGTGTACAGAGGGGGTAGTGACAGACTACATAAATACATAAATGAATAAGAAATGTCAAATTGTACTAAGTGCAAAGCAGACAATTCAAATAGGGTCATGTGACAGGGAGTGTTTGAGAGGCTACTTTAGAATCGGTGGTTGAGGAAGGAATCTGACAGAGTGACATTTAAGCTGAGATCTGAACGACAAGAAAGACCCATGCAAAGATCAGGAGATGAGCATCCCAAGTAGAGGGAACAGCTAGTGAAAAGGCCTGAGGCGGGAACCAACTTGGTGTTCCACCACCAAGGGCAGAAGGGAGAGCAGTGTGGGTGGAGGTAGAGAAAGCAAGGGGAGGGCAATAGAGTTGAATCTAGAGAGTGCATCTGTATTAGTTTCCTAAGGCTGCTATAACAAAATACCATAAGCTTGGTGGCTTAAAACAACATAATTTACATTCTCTCACAGTTCTGGAGGTTGGAAGTCTGAATTCAAGATGTGAGCAGGACCTACTTCCTTCGAAGTCTCTAGGCTCTAGAGGAGAATATTTCCTTGCCTCTTCCTGGCTTCTGCCGGCTCTCAGCAATTGCTGGTGTTCCTCGTCTTGTCGCTATATCACTCCAACCTCTGCCTTCATCTTCACGTGGCCATCTTCTCTGTATCTCCTCTGTCTCTGTGTCCTCTCTTCTTATAAGGTCATCAGTCATTGGATTTAGGGTGCACTCTAACTCATATGGCATCATCTTAGCTTAATTACATCTGCAAAACCCTATTTCCAAATAAGGTCACGTTCTGAGGTTCCAAGTAGACATGGATTTTGAGGGGGACACTATTAAACCTACTACAGCACTGATTTTGTAAGACTTGGAAAGCCAGATAAAGGAGTTTGGCTTTTATCCTAAATATGATGAGAAGCCATTGGGGGATTTGGAGTAAAGGAGCGACTAATATGATTTACGCTTTTAAAAAATCCTTCTGGCTATTGGGAGATTGGATTTTTAGAGAAGTAAGAGTGGAAGAGTGGAGACCAGTAAAGAAATCATTTCAGGAGCCCAGAGGTGAGATGACAGTGGCTTGGATAAGGCAGTGCTGGGGGAAATGGAAGAAGTGGGCAGATTTGAGATATGTTTTGAAGGTAAAGTGCATGGGATTAACTGATAGATTAGGTATAGGGATGAGGGGAGAAGAAGAATCAGGCAAACTCCTAGATTTGGAGTTTGAGCAAAGAGTGGGTAGTGTTGCCATTTACATACCAGGGCAGAGTAGGAATGAGGCATCTGTTTCGTGATGATAAGTTTGAAGTACCTTTTAGACAGCCAAGTTAAGATACCAGCTAGGCAATTGCACATAAGAATCTACGGTACTGAGGAGTAGTCAAATCTGGAGATGTAGGTTTGGAGATTCAGATGAAGAAACTAACACACAGAGAAGCTAAGGAACTTTCCCCAGCTCACACAGCTAGTAAATGGCAGAGCTGGGATTGGAACTTTAGTAGCCTGGCTTCAGAACCCATGCATTTAATTGCTTTGCTATACTACTCATCAGCACATAAAAGGAACTGAGAATTTTGGAGAAGGAGGGAGGAAGCAGCTGTTCCAATTGATTAATGTACCTGAATGCAATATAATCCTCATTTATTTACTCAAGTGTGCTTTGAGTTACTCTTCAATATCAATGTGTGCATATCTTTAGCCATTTTAAGGGAGGAGACAATGTTATGGGAGTCCATGTTTTCTGCAGAACATGTTGACTTGGACACTGTTAGTTATCTATCTAGAATAAAAATTTTTATGTACTATGTGAAAAGCAAAGCCTGTGCAGCATTACTTCCTGGAAAGGACGGTTACCACAGTCTTCCCTGTTGGGTCTTGTACCCTTGATTGATTTTCAAGCTAATTGGAACATAAAGAATATATCTAATAAGAATTCAGCAATGTGCTGATCAAGTACAATCATACAAAAATAATTATTTATTTACACCAACTATTAGAATTGAGTAATTCAACTGTAATAACAGTTGATGTAGTAGCTTATAATTAACATAGATCAATTTTTTAAATGACTTATCCATGATTAGTGACAAATACTTAAGATTATAGTCACTGTATTTACTACCAAGAAAGAATGTGGCATTTGTAGAAAATTCAAACTTTTGAAAAAGAGAAAAGTAGGAGATTTTAGAAAGATACAGTGTGCACTGTAGACTCTTTTATTTGGGGGCTTTCCTAGCTTGTCTCCTTAAGCAGACCAGTGTATTGGACAGGAGGCGACAGCGCACAGTTGTTAAAAGCACAGATGGCTCTGTGCTCTGCCATGAACTAGATGCAGGACCCTGGGAAAGTTATTTGACTTCTCTTGCCTCTATTCCTTACCTACCTCCTAGAGTGATGGTAAGAATAAGTGAGATAATACACAGAAAATATTTAGAGCACTGCCTGGCACACAATAAATACTCAAAAAATGTTAACTGTTTTCTGATTTCCTCACCATGCCTATCTTTCCGGCCTTTGTCTGAAATAATTGTCTAAGTATTAGGTGGCAAATATACATTTCATATTCCTCAACACTAGGCTAGACTGTCTTCAGAAGCTCTCCCAATGTGAAAGGGTCCACCTACTGCCTCTTATCTCTTCCTTATCTCTGCTCTTGGGAGCTAAATGTTTTCTCCAGGAAATCATTCAAAATCCCCATTGTCAATCATGAAATTCCATTTCCAGAATTTATTACATTTATACTAGAAAATAATTAAGAATTTATGCTCAGATTTAGCTGAAATATTGTTAATAATAGCGAGGAAATGAATTCAGAAAAACTCAGTGAACAATAGAGGATTCGTTGGATGAATTGTGGAGCACCACACACACGATAGAGTTTTAAGCAACTCTATAAAGAATGTTGTATAAAAATAATGAATGACAGGGAATGAAGTTCATAATATACATATTTTTTAATTTTCAGAAAGTAGGCTACAATGCAGCATGTGCTATATGGATCCATTTTTTTTTTAATGTATAAGTAAATATAAGCATAGAAAACATCTGGAAGGTTTTACAGTCCCCAAATGTAGCATATTACCCCCTCACTCCTCCCACTAACACTGGAATAGTCTACCATCAAGTCTAGATAACTGGCCATTCTTGTGTAAACTCAGCCTAACTCTTCTCTTGCTAAGCAGAGATGGGGAGAAGAAAGGGGACACAATGGTTACAACTAGAAGGTAGGAGGAGTAGTCTGCACCTTTCTAATTCTCCTCCTATGCCTCTCAGTTTTGAAGGTTTTTCTCCTGGGGTCTCTCTTGTGGCAGTGTCCACAAGTAGCTAAAAGAGTCATGAATAACAGCAGAAGCAAAGCGTTATTATATTTCCTGTGTACCACTTTGTCCATGGTCACTGCATGGGCTGAGGGGCCATTGTCCTAGCTCTGACCTAGGCCATTCAAATGATTACAACTATTTAGGGATTTGAAATTGTTCAATAGTGAATGATCAAAATTAATTTCCCTTTCTTTTATCATTATTGGCAGTATTTTTAAAAACACATCATAGACCCATTATATTATATTCTTAACTACGAAATGCATGACTTTTCCATCCTTTTTAACCTTTATAATTGAGAGTGCTCATTTTAACGTCAAAAATGGAAGGGACTGCTATGTGTTAAGGTAATCAATACTTAAGGTCATTAAATCTTTTTACAATACATTCAGATGGTCATTCCACAGTCTCTAGTAAGAGATTTGTGATTAACCATAAAAGTTAGTAGTAAAGGTGTCAGCTTCACATGTTTTAACGAAAGTGCTATGATGTTGGTTCTGATTTTTTAGATCACTTTTCAGTCCCTGGCATTTGGAAGCAAAGAATAGCACTTCTAATGAACATTAAAGTACATTTTCTCCAAACTTCAATGTTTCCATCACTTGAAACCGTAGGCATAAACCAGCCAGTCATTTTTAAACTAAAATCAAACCATATGAATCTGCCAATTTTTGACGTACAAAAAACGGCAATTTCATATGGTTCATCCTAATATGGTGATAAAGCTATATAAATGATTTTTTAAATAAAGCCTCCTAAAGATATTTTTAAACAATTATTTTTATCCAGATATGTTTGTTACATACAACAGTTTTTTGTCGTTGTTAGTTGGTTTCTAATCTGAGATTTACCAAGAGTTTTATAATGGCCCTAGTTCAGCCTCACTATGTTCTGAGGGAACCAGGAACATGGAAACATTAAGTATAAATTATGCAACCTGCTCTAGAAAGGAAACAGGTTTAAACAGGTTAAATGGGCAACTAAGGAAAGAACCCCAGAGCTGAAATAATCCTTTTATCCATTCAACAAATACTTGTGGAACATATACTGTGTGTCAGGCACCATGCCCAGTGCTGAGAACACACCAATGAGTGATTTCCTCATGGAAATTGTGGTCCAGATTTTTACTTAATTCCACGTAAATATTCTCATGGGTATATTTTTTGTTTAGATTCTAGAAGACATTTAGCTTCTTTTTACATGTTTTTTCTGACACTAATAAAATATTATTATTTATTGTTTTATATACGATATGACATCAAAAATATTATTTTTTGCAATGTGTGAGTTTATATTGTTATGAACCATTGTCACTCCGTTGCATTTTTTTTAACTGTAGTAAAATACATATAACATAAAATTTACTATTTTAATCATTCTGGTAATATGTTTTTTTGTCATCAAGTGTGTAAGGAAAGTGTTAAGTGTATGTGCATTTAATACTGTAGACCTAGGTGCATTGGACATTGTAGACCTGTCTAATGAAGTACCAAAAGTTCAAAAAGTAGGAAACTAAATCAAGAAGACTAGTATACCCTTTGGGAAATTGGCAATCAGAGCATGGTACCAACTTGGCAGCAAGTTCTTGATCAATATTTCCCAAACATGTTTGATCTCAAAATAAAGTGGGGATGAAAAATCAGCATGAGCTCATAAAATATAATAGGGATTTGGATTAAAGTAGACAGTAAAAATTGGTCTCAAAGAAAATGTAACTGCTGTTAGACATAATCAAAATTTTTTCCATATCACAAATATACATAATATAGGCTGAAGATTTTGGAATAGTTGACATACACTAATGTTTAGATTACATTGGTTAAATTGTCAAATCTAACTCTGCATTAACTAACAAATTGAGCACAAGTCAATTATCCTTCAGATGACATATGCAACTTCCCTTCCTCTTAGAATTGCCCACCACTTCTTAAAGATAGACTTTTGCATAACAAGATTAACAGAAATGTGCTTAGTATTTTTCTTACATGTATTTTTGAAATGCACTTTTGGAGAAAATATTGCTAACACCAGGTTTTGGGGTTTTGTTTTGTTTTTGTTGATCCTATTAATATCTTAGAACAGTATGGGAAAATGGTTTTACATGACATGTAAAGCTGTAAAGGATTAATAAAAAGGGTTTTGGCCATGTGTGGCACCTCACCTAATTTTTTAAAAAGGTTTTATGAACACTGAGACTATCTTCCAATTTATGTGGCTATGAGTGATTTCCTCCAGTTCTTTACCAGATTGGGACATTTAAATAGAAAGCTAAGATGACCAGTTAATTAATTAAGGGGTTCCTTTTCTAGACTATAAACTCTGAGAGGAGAGAATCAAGCTCCTTGTTTATATAGCCCTTAAGTACCTAGCATAATACCATGCGTATAGTAGACATTTAATAAATATCTGTAGAAAAAGGCAGTATGGCCTAGCCAGACACCCCTGAATTCAAATTCTAACTCTTACCTCTTACCAGCTGAGCAGCCACAGGCAAATTTGTTAACCCTGTATTATATGATGTTGATAACTTGTTCCACAATTGCTATGAAAATTAAGTGAGATAATAAATATAATGTGTCCAGTACAAAGCATGGGGTCTTAACAGAGACTCAATGAATGTTAGATCCCTTCCCTTACTTTACATATTCTTCATACCAGAGTCAATCCTAGAAAAAAGTTATAAAGTGAATCCCCCTTCCACTTTCCCTTTTAGTGCCCAAAGACATTTCCACACGTGGTGTGTTACTTTGGGCTAAGGTACAATTCTTGGAAGTTCAAGTTCACTCTTTTGCCATTAGAGACAGTTTGTTGAAAAAGTGGTGACCTTTGAGGTTTCTGTCAGCTCAGGAATTCTTTCAGCTCATCATTCCCCCTTTTCTTCCCTACCAAATTTCAACTTAACCTGCTAAACTAGGCATCAGGGAAAACCTACTGCACATTGCCCAAGGCTTCCAGAGGCAATTTTCTGGGCACAAGCAATTAGCTGCCCTAGGCAAAATTGCACATTAGGCAAAGCTTGCCTCCTCCTTCCCCTGCAGTACCCACCCCCATACCTGCAGGGTTCCTCAGCTGCCTTCAGCCTGCCAGAGCACTCACACCCACCTACAATTTTGACTTCTACTCAAGCCTCAAGCTCTAAATTTTCTCCTCTCTCCCCATATATAATTTTCTATTCTCTCTTTGAGGTTAATCTCAGCTAGGTTATACAAGGTAATTTGATTTAAAATTTTCTGACTGACATCTGCATTTTAAAGAAGAATGTGTTAGCATAAATGGTGAAATATTTATGGGAAATATTTCTGAACCCTTGGACTAAGATGATTTTGCTAGGCTACCAGATCTTGCTCTACCAGTTTATCTTTTCAAAAGAATAGAGGTCATTTCTTATAACCTTGCTTCTGAAATATTACCAAGCCCTGTGATAAATTAATCAATGCCAGTAGAGTTCTTAGATAACATGAAAGTCTCTGACTTTTTTTTTCGTATTACTCCCTCAATCTGTAATGCCTCACTATCCTTCCTTTATCTGTAAAACTCAGGGGTCTCAGACTGGTGGCCCAGGATTTTTATGGGGCCTGGATATGTTTTGTTTGGTATTTCAATGGGCCTATAATAGGCAACGAAGTGCATATTATTCTTATCCAGCAACACAAGCGGCTTACAGTTATTGTGTTGTATCTAGTCTACTGCATATATTTATGTTAAGTGCACAAGGCACTCGAGTTTGTGAACCCTACTCATCCTTCAAGACCTCCCATCCAAAAGTCGTCTTTTCTACGAAGATGTGAGAATCAATCTTTTGCATACTTACAGCAAGTTAGTTGCTAGTTATATTAAACATAAGCACCTAGTCTGATACAGGGGCTCGAAATAGAATGGTTGATTGCAAATGAACCCCAATGGAGTATGTCTCATAGTGGAGATTTCAGACGGTGGCATCCAGGAAGTTAGAAGTATTTTGAGGCTGACCAGGATTTTCTGTGCCCTTAAATTGCCCAGTGTAGGATGCTAACTCCTTTCCATCTAAAAATGTCTAGTACAGCCTTCTACCTGGCTCTGGAGGCAGAACATACCCTTATATCCGATATACGTAGCATCAATATTTACACAAATTTCATTTGCATTGTGCAACATCACTTTTTCCCTCATGTATAAACTGAGCTATTTGGACCATTTGGACTACGGGCAGAACCCACTCCTTCATTGCCTTTTCCGTCATCTAAGCAAAATAAGCAAAGGCAGCACATTCTTCCCTCAATTCCCTCTATTGCCATGACTCTCCCAAGAGGGTGAACATAATAATAATGACAGTAATCACCCTAAAAAAAAAAAAAAAAAGGCCTAAATCTAGTGTCTTGGAGCTTAGCTCTGGGTCTAACCATTCAAGAACCATTCTCCTGGTATTAGGAACTGAACCTCCTTGGCCTGGAGGTTGAAAGAAGATATTATTCTAAATCTTATTCTTTTGCAAACAGCGTAATGGCAAAATTCCAGCATAACAATACTGGACATTTACATAATGCCCTTTTTCACAGGCATTCATAGTGCTTTGCAAAATTTCTTACGCATTTTTTCAATATTAGATAAGAAGAGAGGGGGAGATGATTGATTTTAGATAGGCAAAGAGGGATAGACAAAGCCCAAATAAAAAAAAAGAAAGAAAGTGTGAGACAGAAAGCTTAGCAGTGGATTTCTAACTCTGAACCTAATGTTCATTCTTTCCACTATCCTTCTGATGGCAAAGGGTTTTTTCTTTTCTTGAGTCTGTTATTCAATAGCACCAAGTGAATACTGAAATGCAAAAGAAGAACGTTGAAATGGCCCTTAGAATTGGACACAGACAAGAGACGTGTTTAGAAGGCAGGGTTTACGAAAAATGGGTTCCAAATAAACCAGTTTTTAAAAATTAAGAAACAAATAGCAAATCAAAATTAGGGGAAAATATTAAATACCCATAAAACAAGATGCTTCTTTGTGTACCCTAATGATAGAAGATACAGGGAAATGTTAGCTAAAAAAAGACCAGACCATCCTTAAATAACTCAGAGGTAAGCAGTAATAAATTATAATTCATCTGATAAATTTCTCAAAACAAAAATACATCCAGCTTGGACTCTAGAGATTTTTCAGAGTACTAGATTTAGAAGAGAAAAAAAAAAGTACTTGAAATGGAAAAGTAGGAGGGAGATGTAATATACAGAGTGATTAAAGTCTGAGTCTGATTAAAAAAAAAAAAAGCAGTAAAAAGAATTTGTGATGTAATAATAGCCTCAGAGATTTAAAAATCGTTTCCTCAAATATATCTGGGGAATAAGAAACACTGAAGAGAAAATAGGCACATTAATAAATGACGAATGAGAAGAAATGAGATTTTGCAATAGTTGGGCTACTGAACTGCTTTTTTTTTTTTTAACAGATCTTTTAACAAGAAAAACAAAAAAGGGACTAAAGACAGAGAAGGAACAAGACTTGTCAGCAGAATGCTGATAAATAGCAAGTAAGGGAATTCAGTCCTTGCAAAAAATAAGGCTTTTCCAAATCAGCAGACTTGGGGGTTATGCCTTTCACTGGGGATGAGAAGGAACTGAGTAATTGATATTCTGAACCACATTTTCTCTTGCATCTTCTTCTAGCTGGGATGATCAAATCATATTATAAACCCCAGAAACTGCTTTAACTTCATGCAAATCACCTGCATTGCATTCTCACCCCTAATATCCTCAGATAATCTCACAGGCTTTTAACAAACACTAATTATCTGCTAGTGCCAAGCACTGTACTAGGTGCTGCCAATACAAAGGCTGAAACATTAGCACCTTTTCTAAATCACCAAGCTTACCTTGGGTCCCTCAGTTTTGGTTCAGGACCCCATCTGCCTTTCAACATGCGTACATACATGCTAAGGGACACACACACAGTATTTACTTGAAAGCATACAAGTCAATATATTCTTCCTTTATATGACATTTACCTATCTTCATTCCTAAATTGAGGACCTAGGAACTAAATTCCTGTGACCTTGAACAAGCCCTGAAGCTCCCGGAAGGTCAATCAACATTCTTCTAAAAAAACATTAACAGTTTTAACTGAAAAAGTAATTAATGTATATGGTTAAGATTTAAGACTTTCAAAAGGATGGATATACAATTATAAGTATGTATTCCTCTCATCCAAAATCACCAGTCCCCTTCCCCAGAAGTGATCACTATTGAATTCTTTATGTAGACTTTCATATACTTTTCATATACAAACATAGCTATACAAATGTCTTTTTCTAAAAGAAAACATAAACAAGAGCTGATTTTAAACACTGTTCAGCATTTTGCCTTTTTTTTTAAGTTAACACTGTTATCTGGAGCTGCTTTTCATATCAGCACATGGAGATCTTTATAATAGCTGCATTTTTTTTAAAAAGCTGCATAATATAGTATTTTATTGTACAGATTACTATAATTTACTTGTCTCCTATATTGCACATATTGATTTCTTCCTCTTTTTTACTATTACAACAAACTATGTTATTTATGCATCTATAAAAAGGAGATAATAATATACTTTTGTGCAGAGTTAATGCAAAAATTAAATGAGATAATTTACGTGAAAGCATCTAGAATGCCTAGCACATGTTAGGTATTTTTGGTATGTGTTAGCTAAATAAATGAACTGAATGAGGGAGCAAATGAACCAACAATACTTCCGAGTTTGTTTCCTGTCTGATGTCCGTCTCCACCCACTAGAATGAGAGCCTCATGAAAGTAGGGATCAATCTTGTCTGTCTTCATTCACTGCTGAATCCCTAGAGCCTGGAACAGTGCCTGCATAGAGTAAATGTTTAAGTAAATAATTGGTTAATGAATGAATAAATATCATCAGCCATCCTTCTCACTTTCCTCTGACCCATAGTTTTAATTTCAACGTAAAAGAGCCTATTTAAGGGGCCTGCCCGTGGCACAGTGGTTAAGTTCGTGTGCTCTGCTTCTGCGGCCCAGAGTTCAAGGTTCGGACCCTGGGTGCCAGCCTACACACCACTCATCAGGCCATACTGCAGAGGCGTCCCACATACAAAATAGAGGAAGACTGGCACTGATGTCAGCTCAGAGACAATCTTCAAGCAAAGAGAGGAAGATTGGCAACAGATGTTATCTCAGGGCCAATCTTCCTCACCAAAAAAAAAAAAAAGAAAAAAAGGCTTATCTAAGATGACTGTGCAGCCTTCTTTCAAGTGAGATTATTTGTAATTTGATTCTGAGAAAAGTTCAAAAGCAAGGCCACTCCCAGACGGGTGTGAGACCCGGGCAACTCAACCTGTCCTGCCTGCCCAAGCTAATCTCACTTGAAAGGAGGCTGCACTGCCGGCAACTTTCGTAAGCCTCTTGGGATATCAATTTAGGCACAATTTTTTAAAGTGATTTTAATTACATTCAGAAAAGAGGAAGAGGTGCAACACCCACACGGCCTTGCCTCCAAGTCTGAGGCCCCGGGGTGGCCCCCCCCCCCCCGTGCCCTACCCAAGGGATGAGCCTGTTAAAGGCAGCCAGCGTTTGTGAATTAATCACTATTTTCAAATATAGATCAAAGTACAGTCAAGGATTTCTGCATGATAACACTACACTCACCAGCATTGCTTTCTTAATTTGGAGAGAAAGAATTGGAGTTAGAGAAAGTTCTCTTAACCCTGGGTGCACCATGGGAATATGTCTCATATGGGAACGTCATCTGTCCTGTGTGTCGCCAAAAGAAAAAAAGTTGACAACCACTGGTCTAGACTAGGGCATTTCAGGTCACATGAGAATGTTGGTCAGATTTCTAGAGCCGTGTAATTGCATATCTGGGACGACCAAGGTCTTAGGTTGGGGATGACAGTATAACTCAAATAAGTTGTGTTGGGCCTCACCTGTTTCACTCTCAATTTGTTCTCATATTCAGAGACACACAGTTGGGAAGTCACAAAGTAATTATGAGTACAATACTCTCTTCACTCCTTACTTCTTGAGTGGAGAAATATGTACCCCAAAGTGGAGAAAGCATTCTAAACCCAGAGCAAGAACCTTTAAGTCCTTTTCCCGTTACTGTCCTTCTCAGTAGCCTCACACAGATGTCAGCTGCTCTCGAAAACACTCACTCTCAATTAACAATTCCTTCAAAACTCTACCCAACACCAGCCCACGGTCTATCTCTCTTCTTCCTCACCTCCCCAAAAGCATTATCAATCAATCTGCTTTGTTCCTTACTCAGAGTCTTTGGGTGCGGTTTTCCCTTCTAGACTTCAGTGCTGAGTGAGACAAATACGCTTTCTTGTCAGAATTATCTCCAAGTGACTTGAAGGACTTTTGTTTCTTCTGTCTTTTAATTTTATATTATTTTTTCTAAATATAGATGTTGCAATATTTTCTTCTTTTTTCTCTGTACTTTCTATTTTTTTAATTAGCATTATTGATTTTGTAATAAGAAAAACATTTTTAATTTTACAAGTTTCTACATGCTCATTAGAGAAATTTTGGAAAATCCAGAAAAATAGAAGAAAAATACAATCACTGAGAACACCTTGATTTTAGTGCATCTTGTTCAGTCTTCTAAACATACACATACACATAGACTCTATTGTTCTGTATTCTTTTTTGATATGATATTTTGAGTATTTTCTCTTTTTATTAAATATCTTTCAAAATACGATTTTAATGGCTCCATTGCATTCCGTTGTATGGATATATCAAATTTATTCACCTATTCCCTTGTTGTTAGAATTTAGATTCTTTCCAATTTTTCATGACTTTATAATGAATGTTTATTCATCTTTGCATCTATGATATTTCCTTAAAATGGATCACTAAAAATTAGCATTCCTGAGCCAAATACAATAAATATTTCTTGAAATTTTATGAAAATTTTCAACTGTACCCCAAAATAGAGAAACCAGTATAATGAACTCCTGCACACATATCACCCCACAATCAACGTTTTTCAAAATTTTGCAACATCTTTATTTGTAAAGTTATTTATATGCAGTATATCATCTAATTGCTTTCCAGAAATGTATCGGTCTTCACTTTCACTAGCACTGCGAAGCTCCCACAAGTATTCTAACCAGTATTGAGCTTTTTCAATATCTAATCTTTGATGGGTAATTTGGTCAGCTATTTCAAACCTAAGTTGTCAGAATTTGGCATTGCATTGTCCCACCAGTCTGGTCCAGATCCTTTGAGAATTCATTTCATCCCACAATGCAGTTTCTATTTTTCAAGATTGTCTGCCTATCTTCAATTGAGCAGGGGAGCTCAGACTTCAACTGACAGTCCTTCAGCCCCTGGAGAATGGATGTGAGCAGCAGCTCCCTCTCTATGAGAGTATCCTTGGTGTACTCAGGCAGCCCCGGCCCAGCTGATCATCTCGTTACTCAGCAGGGCTTACTGCGGGTAACGATGATTGAAGGTTGTTGGCAGCTTTTAATCTCATGCTAACAGTTTCCATATGTCAGCCTTCTTCAAAGTCTGCATCTCTGCTGAATAGACTAAAATTTTGAACATATAATTAAACATGGCTTATTATATGCATTACCAAAACTAGGTTGGTCTATTTACAGACAAATTGAATATCTCACTAGCTTAATATTTTTAAGGCTAGATGTTTACAAGCAAAGAATTATTATTATTATATAAATAATATAATGGCGCTATGGTATACTGCAAAGATCACTAAGATGGGAATAAAGAGTCAAAGTGTAGACTTGACTCTGCTGTTAATTAGTTATGTAATGTTAGGTTAGTTTTTAAATCACTTAAGATTTAATTTTGCTCTTCTTAAATTTACTAAAATTCCTTCCAGTTCTAAACTCCCACAACTTAAAAATGTCTTGATATAACTCATTACCCATTTGCTATTAAAAATGCACTTTATGGGCCGGCACGGTGGCTCAAGTGGTTAAGTGCGCATGCTCCGCTGCAGCGGCCCGGAATTCGCCAGTTCGGATCCCGGGCACGCACCGACGCACTGCTTGGCAAGCCATGCTGTGGCGGTGTCCCATATAAAGTGGAGGAAGATGGGCATGGATGTTAGCCCAGGGCCAGTCTTCCTCAGCAAAAAAAGAGAAGGATTGGCAGATGTTAGCACAGGGCTGATCTCCTCACAAAAAAAAAAAAAAAAAATGCACTTTAAAATATGATAGATAGTATAGTAGTTGTTATTACATTATCTGTGGGAGTAAGGTAAGTGACTGATAAATGTTTAACAACTGGCTCTCTGGGTAAAAAGCCCTAATATGTATCATTGGTCTAGTTCCATAGTATAAATACTCCTACCATAGGTGATTTAAAGCTACCAACTTGAAGTCATTCAGAGCAGAATTGGGAAGACATAGGCACAGTTGTCTCACAGGCCAGTGTGAGCTGGCTCTGGCACACCACTGGCCCTGCATTCATATGGTTTTCCATGTAGAATGCATTAAGCTGCAAGTAACAGAAAAATCCAGCTAGCAATGGCTCACACAATAATTACATTTTAATTTTTCACGTAACACGAAGTCTGGAGGGAGGTGGCTCAAAGGTTGTTTCAGCAGTTCCACCATGTCTGGGTGCTGGGTTAGTTTCTTCATAATTCTCTTGGCCTTCCACCTAATTGTTGCAAAATGGCCATAGTACCTCCAAGCTTTCTGTCATTTTAGGACAGTGTCTAAAGTAGAAAAGAAAAGGTAGAGACTAAATATACCTTTTCTTTGTTATTTTTTCCTCCTTTTATTAGAAAGGAAAAATTTTGCCCAGAAACCCCAACAGTCTTCCCCTTATGTTTCATTAGCCAGGACCAAATCACATGCCTATACCTATATCTATCACCAGAAAAGAGGATCTGAATCGTCACAATTGGTTCAGACCAACTGTGATTCCAACCCTGGAACTGGACACACGGAAAAAAGAGAAAGTAGCATTGATATAGACAAACGATGGGATCTGCTACACTCAAAAAGGTTTCAAGCTGAAAACTGCTGATGTTTTCAACTATCAATTCCAATGCAATTTGATAATTATTCAATCTGTTCAATGGGCAAGACAAAGGAATGTATCTGTCTCTGTTTCGTCATGATCACGTGCCCAAGAATGGCTTTATACAGGCCTTCCCAGAAGACCCATTAAGACTCGAAACCTTTAACTTCTTTATATTCCTAGAGCAGTATTATTTTTTTTTGTGTGTGTGAGGAGATCAGCCCTGAGCTAACATCCACCAATTCTCCTCTTTTTTTTTTTTTTTTGCTGAGGAAGACGGCCCTGGGCTAACATCTGTGCCTATCTTCCTCTACTTTATATGGGACGCCGCCACAGCATGGCTTACCAAGCAGTGCGTCGGTGCGCGCCCGGGATCCGAACCAGCGAACCCCGGGCCGCCGCAGCGGAGCGCGCGCACTTAACCGCTTGCGCCACCGGGCCGGCCCCAAGCAGTATTATTTTTAAATGTCAATCCATATCATAACTTCCAAAGAAATTTTACTTAATTAATATGAACCCCTTAAAATGAAGCTTTGTGACAATTTGGACACAGGAGCCAATAGTTCCTAGTGAATTAAAAAATTTAGAGTTAATGTCTAATTCATAACTCAAGACTTTTGTTGTCATGATATGTTCCTACGTAATGTGCTGCATTTTATTTTTTAGTAAATGCTGCTTGGCTATAGATTGGTTTATAATACATGTACCCAACTAATAACACTTTATTTATGTAGAATAATTCTGTAGTTCAGAAATAATATTTTACTTGACGCCTCGTTTTGTAACATTCAGAAAGTTTGCTACAGTGCACCTAAACTGAAATTGGAAAGGGAATCTGATTTGGTATATTAAACAAGTCTCTGAACAAAACTTTTTGTGCATGGAAAAGAGCAGCTTATAAAGCCAGAAGATTCTCAACTTTGTCACCCAGGGCTACATAACCTTTAAAAAATACAATCTCTGCTCAGACTTTGCTTCTTTATATTTTCCTAATTATCGTTTCTACTCCTCTAATCATTTATTCACAAGTACAAATGAAACAAAAAACAGAAAAAAATGCTGCTATGCAGAAGACTGGTTTAATAATATGACAAATGTCACCTGTTATTTTTAGTATTTGATCATTGAAGCAGTATAGGGGACAAGGGTACCTAATTTGGGATTTATTTTTATTTTATAGTGCCTAAAATTATACATGGTTATTACTAAACTAAGAAAATTACAGTAGAGGGATACTTGAGGTGGTTCAGTTTTTCCAGTTGAGGTAGTGAATGGGCCTATATGAACAGCTAAGCCAGAATTAGAGAATTCTCTGTTCAGTTTAGACTATTGAGCCTACTTCTGATTCTTGCTATGCGATATGACTAGATAACCTAATTTGAGATGCATTATATACCCCATAAACCTTTACAAATTTTACATTTGATCTAGGTAATACTTTTTTATGTTCTCCATAATGCCTAACAATAGATGTCAAAAAATATCCATTGTTTTGGGGTTTTGGTTTTCATTTTATTTTGAAAAGTGTTACCTCTGTTGCTCACTGTCTGACATACTGAATCTAAATCTATCAAATTAGGAAATGAGATCAGATTGACATTTCATATAATTTAGGCAGAATACTGCTTGTGTTATCTGGAGTTAAATGCCTTCTTTAAAAATGATCATCTCAATGCAATAAAAAAGAAAAACAAAAAAGAAAAGCTTACAAAACACACACACACAAAAGATTGATTTACCTTGACTTGAGTTTCCAAAATGGCAGTCTGCAGGCCAAATGAAGCCCACAAATATGTTGTTTGGTCCAACATTTAATAGTCAAGAGGTTACATAAAAATCCAAATTTCCATTTTCACTTGAAAGTCGTTGAGAATTGGGAGGATTGGGTCTGCATTTGCTGCTGGAGCTGAGGGGTGGCTCCCATCCCCACACCCCACTGTAGACTAGGCCTCTGCTGTCCTCTATCCCTGCACAGTCTCACCAAGCACAGAGCTCTGCACTTACGCTGAGCACCCACACCCTGCCAGCTTCTCTCATTTAAGGCACTTACCCTGCGTATGGTGGTGCAAGTGTGCTCTGACAGGGACTCTCTCACCAAGGAGGCAAGTGAGGGCTGCCTGCATCCCTCCCCCTTGCTAGGCCTTGCACCTGAGGGGCCTCATTGCCAAGAGGGGACACCTTTTTCTAATTTACAAAAGGATACCTATGGCTAGTAGCCCTTGCAGGATTCTGGTCTATGCCTGGAAAGTCATAAGAGCAAGGATTTTATCTTATTTGTCTCATTTGACTTTGTAACCCTGAGGCTGGGAAGGTCTAGGACATACAGTAGGATTTTTAAAATATAGGACAAATAAATGATTCTTGAATACATATTACTAGCTTCTACCCTCTACCAAACATTATTTTTGAGGACTCTCAAAAAATTTAAGGTGTATTTGGAGGAATATTGGCACCTTCATAGTCACCAGCCTGTGCGATCTGGACCTCCTTTAAGGTGAATTCTGTAGACCTTGTATCTGTTTATGGACTAGTTAGGCTACTCCATGTAAAAAGATTCTACTTTTCCTATTTGCTATGTACTACAGTTCCCTAATGGAACTGAAGCCTGGGCACCCAGGTAGGCCCTCAAGTCCATCTAGTCTGTCCTACCCCCCATTTACCCAGTTGTTCACCTAAAATCCCAATATGCCTTACAGCTGAGTACACCCAAAATATAACAGTAAATTCCATCAATCATTCTCTACTTCCACAAGCAAAGAAAACTTCCTTTACAGATGTATGCACACACACACATGCACATACACAAATACACCCACAGATGAATGAAACTAGAAAATGCTTTTGGTTCCAATCTATTGTGTCCATATATCTTTAAAATATATACAAAGAGAATAATTTTTGTTCATTTGTTTACTTATTTATACTTCTCTAGAAAGGACGTGAGGTGATTTATTAAAACAATAAAAAAGAAAAAAGCATTTAAAAAGTCAGGACCGGGGCCGGCCCAGTGGCGCAAGTGGTTAAGTGCACGCGCTCCGCTGCGGTGGCCCGGGGTTCGCCGGTTCGGATCCCAGGCGTGCACCAATGCACCGCTTGTTAAGCCATGCTGTGGCGGCGTCCCATATAAAGTAGAGGAAGATGGGCATGGATGTTAGCCCAGGGCCAATCTTCCTCAGCAAAAAAGAGGAGGATTGGCATCTGATGTTAGCTCAGGGCTGGTCTTCCTCACAAAAAAAAAAAGTCAGGACCAAGAAAAATATTAATTAGTTTAGAAGGTTAGGACCCAAATGTCCAAAGTCACAAAATTATCTCTGAGATTCCTAGCAAAGAAAAGAAAAACAAAACTAGTTTACTGATTCATCCCTAAGGAAAAATACATGCCAGTATTTCCCTGAAGAAGCAACACTTTCTTTAGTACCAAATTCTGAAAGAAATTTATGATGTGTGGTCATCTGTGGGCAGCGGTGGTGGCTGAAGAGAGGTGGTCATGGAGTGATGTCTTGGATACTTTACAAATGCAAGAAGGCTTCATAAAATTTTCTCAGGGCATCCCAAGTGAAAGGCGAAGGTGTGACGCAAAATATGACTCAGAGGAGGCAGTCCTACAGATGGCCCAGAAAAAAGATGATTCAAGTAAGCAGCTTTCCATTGATGTGTTGTGATCTGAGAGGAAACCTTGAAGTGGTATTTCTCAAAGGCCAGTCCACCGATCACACACCAGAATCACCAGGGAGTGCTCTCCACATCTACAGAGAGGGATCTCTGGGGGATGAGTCTGGAAATCTGCAGCTTTTACAAGTTTCCCAGGGGATTCCTATATACATCAGAGCCAAGAACCACTGCCCTAGAGCATTTTCAAGAATTTTGAAAAGCTAGGTATCATTTCACATGCTTTTAGGTTGACATCTAACATTTTTTACTGCAAGTTTAAGTAGTCACAAAAAACATTTAAAAAGTGTATTGTAATATTGACATTTTCAAACAAATCTTTTATATCACTTTAAAATGTATACAATTAGGCTTAAAAACTCATATCCAATAAAACCTAAATACGTGAACAAGCTCTTCCTTAGCAGTCAAAATTTTTACATTTTCTCCTTGAACTCATATTTCCATCCCACTTCCTTCACAGAATTTTATTCAAATGCAACATATTTTATGCTTGGAAGTCTTTTCTTTATCACCCTATCATACTTCTCTGTAAAATATGTATGTACATTGAAACTTTATCTTTTTATTTCATGTGACCTTAAGGTTCTAAGTGTTAAAATGTCTTCAGAATTACATTAGCCTAAGTAGTTTTTAGGTATGTTATTTTGGAAATGCTTCTATTAATTTGATGGGTAGATTGCTTTTCCCTCTATTTAGTTCAGGTATTTATCAGTGAATATTACTTATCATTAGAATAAGACAGACTCCAGCATCAGTTTTATTCATATTTTTTGCTTTATGTACAATACTCACTGAGAAAACTTGTTTCCATAATAAGTAGATGCGAATGGAAGGTGTTTAGTTATAGCAGTGTTGCTCAAATTTTTGAACTCCTGAATTATAAGCCAAAATCCATATAGCAATTTATCATCAACATTTATTTTCGATAAATTTAAGGTGACAATTTGATTAGGTCATCCATCAATTTTTGTTGAAAGCAAAGAATTGGAAACCACCTGACCTGCAAAATAATTTGCAATCCAGTTATTAACCATCATTCACTCTCTTTAACCCCAACACCAACATTTTGAACTGTGGTTAGTTTAATGCCCTAGAGGTTTGTACATGCCCCCAAAGCAAATCACTGAAGTAAGATAAGTAAGTCATTGAAGTGAGATTTCAGATGGTTGAAAGGTATTCCATTTTAACAAGTGGGAAAGTATGAAGAGGATAGGGGAGATGGGAAAAGAGGCCAAGGGGCATTTTCAGGCAGATCCATTGTAGAAAAGAGCACTGGTGGAAATTGAGGATCCAGCAAAAGATTCCCTGAAAACTATCCTTGTTTCCACATTTCTTGAAAAGTGTTTGTGAAAGTTCACATAGCTCAGTTTGAAGACCACTGTACCGTCTGGACACAGTGAGAGAATGCATTACTTTCAAAAACACCTCAACAATAACGCAGAGAATTCAAGAGTCCCTAAATTTATCTTAATCTTCTTAACTACCTGGATTCATTCCAACCATAGATGCAGCCTAGCTTAGGACAGCTATAGCAAGGGTTAAGGTAATGCAGAGGACAAAATGCTCACAACAAACAGCGCAAGGACATGTGGGAGATCTTGAAGAGCCTACAAGTTTTGCCATTATGATTTTGCCAGCACTTCTCTCCTTATTTTAGTTGATAAAATTCTTATAATCTCCTCAAGGTTTGAACTGGCTCTGGGTCAGATAGGGCCAGAAAGTCCTCACGTTTCCTCCCTTAGGAATTCCGTAATTTTGTTGCCACAACCAAAGCTGAGGGAGGCGAGGATAAGAAAGCTTCTCTCTTTTTTGCTTTAATGAGAAAATAATTGCCTCTACTCTTGGAGACCCGGCTCAATAAGACTAATCTGATTTTCTACTGGTGAAACTAACACTAAAATGTTATTGCTCTGAGTTCTCTAATTATAGCGCAATCACACTTTTTCTTAACAGATACTAAAATCAAGCGCCATAATGTTGGATGAGGTCATTGTGAATATTTTGTTATAAGGCCTATTTTGAGGTACCACATGAGTTTCAGTGAATATTATGCAGTGACAGGAAACAAGAGAAAGTTTACTGCAGAAAAGAAATTATGAATTACTACTATAACTCATCTAAACAGTGCTAAATGCCCTCAAGTTATTTCACAGAAGGATATTCACTGAATATAACCTCCTGTTCTTCCACCCCAGACTCTTTAGACTCCACCCCTGCCTGATTTCCCCTCTTAGCCACCCCCTTCTTCATTTTCTTCCCTGTGTAGAGCCTGAACACAGCGATCAACCTTTTGATGGATATTGTCACCGGCACTTGAACTTCTGCTTGTCCGTTCTGCCGAGTCGCAGCTCAGAGTCAAATAACCATCTGTTCTCTCTAGCATTGCTTCTAGTTTGTCAAGTACTGCTGGAAAAATTGTATGATTGCTGATTCACAGCATGACAAATCTTCATCACCCAAACTCACCTTGACTCTTAGCGTTACTTGGCAATCCTTTCCCATTCTTGCCTGGTTGGCTTCCTTTTCCACTGCTCGGGTGCTATTCCAAACATCGAGTCATTACTCTTCCAAAGTTTTCTACCATGCTTCCTCAATGAACAGAAGACCTAACATCCTACTTCAGGAAAAATTAGTGTTCAACTTCCCTCCTTTCCACTTCTAACAGTCATCTGTAGTTTTACCCTCCCTACCTCTGTCCCAGAGATAATGTAGTGTTTCAATTATTTCCTTTCAAAACAGTCTTTTGGTTTTAAGCTCTTTACTATAAAGTCTGTGTACATTATTACAGGACAAATGTTCTTCTTGGAAGTCATATTCCAAGTTGAAGAAACAAGCATCGGAATGTTAGGAAATAAAAGGTGCTGATTGGCTACAGAAAAGAGCACATCAGAATAGCAAGTGTTCTTCCACTTTCATCATTTGCAAGCAAGGACAGAAAGGAAGGTGAGCTGGGAAGCTGCCTGCCCATTAAGTGTTTTGAAATTCTAACATAGTTCTGCCAACCAAATGTCGCAACATGGAATTTAAAGAGGCCATGCTTTAGTGATCAATGCCATTTTTGTCCTCTACTATTTGCCACCACCTGCCACACTTGCAGTCTAAAAAGCCCCTAATAATAATCAGTCCACTTGGTTCCTTCTTTTAACCGTGTGGAGTTTGCTCACCCTCATTCAGTCCAAACTTTTCATGGGAACTCCTAGTGCAACCAGTGTGAAGTACATTGTGCTTCACCTGATATGGATGTTCTTATTCATCGTCATATTACTCTAGCCATCATACAAAACTTACAAGTGACACATATATGCTTTAGAAAAAGTATTTGTAGAGACTGCCTAAAAAGAAGTTTTGATGTAGAGGATATTTAGGAGAGGTATATATCATATCTAACCAAGGGCAGATCCAGGCTTTATGGGACCCTGAAATGTGTATAATTTGGGGAGTTCTCTCTTTCCAAAAAGGAAGAAAAAATTATAGATACAAAATGAGGTACAGGGCCTTTGGAAGAAGTCTGTGAAAATGAAGGACTCTGAAGCTTAAGCTTCATTAGCTTCATATAATCCGCTTTTTTGTATTTGACCGCTTACTTAGGGCATTAAACAATACCCAAGCCCAAAACAACCAAAAACACACTAAAATGTAAATGCCTGACTTGAGCCAGGAACTTCACATAATACTACGTTTCACTCTCACAACAAACCTTTTTATTTACCATTCTCATTTTTATAAAAGTGGGAACTGAGACGCAGAGAATTTAGTAACTTGTCACAGTCAGCTCACTGCTCTCAATGAAGCTGAGATTCAAACCAAGATCTGACAAACTAAATCTTGTGTTATTTCCACTAAAATACTCTGCCTTTAAAGTTTCCCAAAAGACAATGAGTTTAAGTTACTTTGGAGAATGCTTCTAGAAAATGCCTGGAAATGCTCAGTTAATACTTGAAATTGACATTACAATGCACAGTTGAGATCATCACTGAAAATACTGCCCTAAAACTATGTTTAAAGGACATGAAGAAACAAATATGTAACTCTTGGGGTTGTCTTCTGCTCACTAAGTGACATAGATGAAGACAGGAGATCTTAGGGTCTAGGAGAAATGTGTTTTAATAAGGAGAGGAAAATGGAGGCAGAATCAGAATCTGGAGGTAAGTCTAGAATTACAGCCTCCCAGGAAAGGGCCTGGCTATGGAAGGATATATTGACAGTATGGATCTTTCACAAAGTATATCCTTTTACTACATGTCCAATATTATTCTATCTGTCCATTGTGATATATCAAGTTTTAAAGAAAGGAAAATAATGACAATTGGCTCATATAGTATATTACTTACTCAATTTTATATCCATACCTTGTATTTGCCAGTTTGGTCTCTATTTTTAAAAAATATCCCTTAGAGGTGTCCCCTCCTCCTCCTAAGATCCCCAGAAAGTAGATGCTTTATCTTTGTCTTTTCCTCACTCACAGAATCCAGCACTGTGCTCTACAGATAGTAGGCATTCCATGGAGGTTAATTGCCGAGGAAGATGATGTTGATGAGTTATTTTTGACAGGCCACCATTTTCTAACACAGTAGGAATTCCATAATATGGATGTGTTGTGATTCTGTCCTATTCAATCAAAGACTTCAGAGCAAAACTTTTGGCATTGGCTAAAGCTAAGGCAAGAACTTGATCAGGGGGCCAGCCTGGTGGCATAGTGGTTAAGTTCATGCACTCCGCTTCCGCGGCCCAGGGTTTGCAGGTTCAGATCCCAGGCATGGACCTACATACCGCATGTCGAGCCATGGTGTGGTGACATCTCACACACAAATCAGAGGAAGATTGGCACAGATGTTAGCTCAGGGCCAATCTTCCTCTCAAAAAAAAAAAAGGAAGAAAAGGGAAGAAATTTTTAAAAAATCAAAAAAGCATCAATCAGATGTAGTTCACTGTATTTTCAGTCAACAAGCTGTCATTGTTGTTGGAGTTACTTAAAAGACCTATTGATTCTGTGGTCTTAGGGCCTTTGTGACCTCAAGCTATAGCTAAAATCAGTCCAGTGCAACAGGAGTTTCAAGAACAGCAGCACAAAAAAGATGACTTAACTGAATGGAACAAGAAGGTACATATTTTCAAGAAGACTGCTTTATTCTTAGAGTAGAAGTTTCCCTTCAAGATGACAAGCAGTTCAAACTCTCCAGGATCTTACTTGCCCTCAAAAACAAGGTGAGTCTTTGACAGAAGATGCCAAATGGTAACTACCCGGGAGGGAAAAGAGAGTCTCTATTATCAACCCACGCTAAAGGAAGATATTGTGGTGTGTCTTCCCACAGAAGTTCTAAAATAGATGACAACTACTTGAAGGAATTGAATGAGGACTTAAAGCTAAGGAAGCAGGAACTGCTAGAGATGCTTAAACCTCTAGAAGATAAGAACAACCTCTTATTCCAAAAGTTAATGTCTAACTTGGAGGAAAAACAAAGAAGGTAAGGGCTCCCTACTCAGGATTTCCTAGAGGGAAAAAGGCCGTAGAACTTTAATCCATAGGATTTTCATAGCAATGAAAATTTATATTTTTTAAAAAAGGTTTAGACATTCAGCTATAATAGGTAAAGAATTTGTAACCACAAAATCAGAGTAGCAAGGAACCTTTTATTTTCTTTTAGTAAAATTAAATATGACTCAGCCCTCATCTCATGGGGCTACAGTTATTCTTCTTCTCCCTAGGGTGTCCATCCCAGGAAACAGATAAGAGCTTTTAATATCTTGAATCTATCTTGGTCTCACTGATACCTCCTTATTCATGTTTGTGGAATCACATTAGGATAGACGACTGCTCTTCCAAGCCAAGCAGTGGAACGACAATCTTTTCTGAGCCTAGGAGTCCTCTGGATTAGGGTCTGGCCTCTCTAAATATGCTACCCAGTTGAGGTTTTAACTCTTCACTAGGGCAGTCACTGTTCTTGGGACCCACCAACTCTCTGTTTTCTTTCTAGTCTCAGAGAATCTCACCTTAATGAGTCTACCTTCATTTTCTACCCTTACCAAAAGCATCTCAGGCAAAAGCCAGGCAGAAAGTCGTGGTCGAGCACCAGCTGCTTACAACCCAGAAACTCAGACTTTTCTCGGGACAAGAGAACACAAAGGCTTGCTTCTCTCCTTATAATTGAGAAGGAAAAAGTACAATGAACATAAACATAAATTAATTATTGCCTTGAAAGAACATCCTCTCTCACAGTCAAAAGACTTGGTATCGATTCAGATTTTGTTAGAAACTTCTTGATGGCTTGGATTCTCTTGGGGCTACCGTAAGGCTATAAGTGGTTTCCCCAACTAACTCAAATGTCTTTACACGGAGAAGCAAAGTGAAGGAGATGGACAGATATGGGGTAGGGAATAATTCTGGGATTTATCCTGAAGACAACAGGTTCTTTGACCTTCTTGTTCACAGGGGCAAAAGTGCCCCTTACTACCCCAAAAGTCATACACCAAAACTTTCTTCTGAAGGGGTGGAGAGGAGTCTCACTGGCTGTTGGCTCTAGGTTTTGAGCGTTAAAGAGCACAGAATTCATTATAGAGCACATAGCTGAGAAAAATGTCAGTTAGGAATGGAATTATCCTATAGAGACCATCTATGGCCAGAAGGAGTCCCATAACTCCTGTGTTTTCAGCTCCCATCTCACTCCCACGGTAGAGTGCTTTCTGACTGGTTGCAGATTATTAATATTCTTCTTTATGAAGTATTATGTTGTATGATGTTTCTGTCTTCCTTCTAGTCTGCAGATCATGAGGCAGATCATGGCAGGGAAGAGGGGTGATGAGTCTGCAGTCATGGAGCTCATTAAAGAAGCAGAAGAGATGAAGCAGAATCTGGTAAGATGTTGGTGGGCACTCCAGGGAATGGCCTCCTGAACAGGGCTCAATTCCATTGCTGTTGTCAGATGTGGAAGCAAAGACAGAGTGCTCATCTCTAGCATCTGATGCTCCAACACTCACGTCTCCTTGATCTAGAAAGTCCAGGGTGATCTGAAGGGAGTCAGATGAAATGTTGGAAAGAACAAGGATCGGCTAGCAAAAAT
Organism: Diceros bicornis minor; assembly: GCF_020826845.1. Taxonomy (NCBI): domain Eukaryota; kingdom Metazoa; phylum Chordata; class Mammalia; order Perissodactyla; family Rhinocerotidae; genus Diceros; species Diceros bicornis. The sequence continues at coordinate 15,228,361 of NC_080763.1, forward strand.
TCTTTTTCTCTGGCTTTTTAAAAACCTTTTCATCTAGGGATTAATGAACATGAGCATATTAACACTTCACACTTCAGAAGGAATAGAGAATACCCATCAAAGTAAAAGAAATAGTGTGCTCTGAGAGATTCTTGTAAGATTTTTTAAAATCAACAATGTAAAGGATCTTAAAAATTAGAAATTAGTGATCTAAGCCCCAGAGAAATTACCATATGATTAGAATATCGTTAAGTGTTGTATGAGGAACTCATTTCTACTGATATCATACCATAATTAAAGTTATTCAAAATTATTTTTTTATTATCATCATCATCAAACTCATCTCCCATGTTCCTGGATTTTGGACTAGGCCCATTCATTGCCTTCCTCTGTGGTTTACTATGTCCCTGAACCTCCTTCCTTCCTTTACTTAGTAATTTCTTCCAACTTGAATTTAATGACTAGACAAACACATGTTTCTGTTTGTTTGGTTTTTCTTCCCCCTCCAACAGGAAAGGAAAAACCAGATGCTTCGGAAGGAAATGCAGATGCTATGGAACAAGGTGTGCCTCTAAGGATCTCTTGAAAGCATTGTCTTACAATCCATAAAGCAAAGAACTTGCCTTTCCTCTGATCCCCACCCTCATTTTCTCATGTCTCTGCTCCCACCCATGCCTCATTCCAATCCATTCTTTGCACAGCAGCCAAAATGATCCTTTTAAAACAATCAAATCGTGTCACTCTTCTTATGAGAACCGTTTACTCCTTAACTCCTTATTGTGGCATGATCTGGCTCTTGCCTACCTCTCTAGTCTCCTCTCATGGAAGTCCTCCCCTCTCCCACTGGCCTCCTTGTGATTTCTCAAATATGCCAAGACCTTTCCTATCTCAAGGCTGTTGCCCTTGCTACATCCCTGGCCTGAAATGCTATTTTCTTATCTCATCCTTCAGGTACCTGCTTAAATGTCACCTCCTCAGGGAAGCCTTCCTTGTTTATTCCATCTAAAATAGGGCACCCTGTCTCCTACTTTCTGTTATACAACTCTGTTCATGTCCTCCATAACACTTTTTATAATATAAGCTTATTATAATTTTTATTTTGTTATGGCTATTATTTTACTTGTTTCTAGTCTCCCTGCCCCACCCCCACCCCCACCCCCCCGCCCCGGAGTATAAGCTCCTCCAGTATCTGATTTGCTTTGTTCATCCCTGAATCCCTAGCACGTAGCACAATGCTTGGACCATAGTAGACAATCAATAAATGTAAGTTGAATGAATACCTAATTCTAATTCCCCTCTGATTTTGCAATAATCATGGCGTTGTTTAAGATAATAATAGTAGGGCCTTTTGCTGGAAAACCAGGCAGGGGTGAAAATTCCTTTGTGGTCTAAGTCCTTGGGATCTGACTGCTTTTTCACAGACTGCAAGACTAGAAGAGCAGGTTGTGTCTTGTGATATAAACAGGCGTGTGGTGTGCTCTCTGACTGCTTTTTTCATCTCACCTTTCTGCAAATAATCAGGATACCATCGAGCCCTGCATCTTGTACTGGCATCTGCTTCTAGCTCTCAGAGGCAGCTACATATCAGTTCTATGAATTGTCAGAAGTTTCAGTTCCTGAGTTCTTGAGGCCTTATGATAGGAAATCTGCCAGCACAATTCCTCTATCAAAATCCAGCTTCTCCAGAGCTCCTGTAAGACTTTTTATAAGGGATATCCATATATCTTAGCTTTTGATTGACTTTCCCTACCCATATTTTTAGACAGGAAGAAACGGAGAGAGAAGAGCAGCATGTCTAGTGCTTAAGAACACAGGCTTCAGAGTCCAAGAGACCTGGTTCAAATTCCAGCTCCGTACTTTCCCAGCTTTGTGACTCTAAACAAATGACTTAGCCTCTTCAAGTCCCAGTTTTTTCATCTATAAAATGGAAATAAATAGTCCTGTGAGGATCAAATGAGAATGGTTGTAATGTACTATAGTATAAATAGAGTAATGCAGTAAGAGGCTCACAGTGGGAATTGGCATATAATAAGGGGTCAGTTAATAGTTTTTATTATTATAAGGTATTCTCAAGGAACCAATGGAAGGGTTCATTCCATTCTGAACCCCCTTTGGTAGAACACTGTTCATGTTGGGCCCTGAGAAGTTGCTGACTGGCAGGAACCAAAAGCCTTGGCCCGTATTGGCTTTCCACTTCCCTCACTAATTCCCAACAGTTTAAAGCTTTGCCAAAATGTCTCTCTACAGACATTCGACACAGAAGAACTCGGTGATCAACAAAAAGCACCACAGATAAAAAACAAGGCAGACTTACAGGACAGAAAGGCAAGTGGACTGCATGGTACTTAGAATTTCAAGGTTGTTGGTGCCACACAGCTGGAAACAGCCTGTTGACAATCAGGGCTAGTGTGGGTAGGCAGATAGGTAGGATCTACCTGAGCCTGTAGGGTACATTGGATTTACTGTCTGCTGAGACATTGCACTTCTGTCCTGAGACCTCCTATTCCTTTAGCTTTCTTCTTTCATCCCAGGAAGACCAAGAATGAACTGGAGACATCATGTGCGGAGAAAATGAAGGAAACAAGGAAGGTGGCACGACCTTTCTGAACTGGAATGGCTTTTAGAGCTAATAGATTAGAAATCTTGAAGGTAGCAGTAATCTGCCTAAACTCTGGTGTGCTCTTGAACTGATGCAAAATTTTATAGGCGATCTGGTTCCCTTGGGATATTATATTCAAGTCAGAGTGATACTGCAAGTTTCTGGGAAATCATATTGGCTAGGGCAAAGTGGGAGAAGCTGTACCAACAATGACAGCTCTGCAATAGCTATTGTGATGTCAAAACACTTGTTAATTTGTTTTTGAACATTTATTTAGAGGTATTATGCTTGTGACTAATCTTTCCATAACCAACTCATTCATAGAAAATGATCCTATTCATTTAGCTTTTAGCTGTTGGAAAGGGGGTTGTACAGGTGAGGCCAATTAAGAGAGCTGTGTAGTTGAAACCAATTTATAAGTGAATCTATGACACCAGATTTTTGCTATAAAGTCTTTTCAGCATATTGAGAAAACTGATTTCTGATCTCAATTTACTTTGTCACCCAGAGGCTCTTTCTTCCACCAGGAAAAGCAACAGAGGAAAATGCCATGGGTCAGGTATCAGGAACAAGCCAACAGTCTTCAGGTACTAAGGTCTTCCAAGGCTGGACATGGGGTACAATTTCATTCACACAATATAAAGGCTTTTATTTGCATAATATTAAGCCTCATTCCCTCATCTGGATTACCAACTGTCCTGCTAAAGGAAATGTTTCATGGGGAGATTGCTGGACAGAACTATCTCCAGCTTCCCCTTGAGTAACTTGGGATAAATAGCATTTTTTCCTATGGTCTTGATTTTGTTCTATGTGAAATGGGGAAAACAAATCACATATACTTTCTGCCCAACTTATCTTTTTTTGTTTTCCTTTTTTTTGTTTGCTTTTTGTGAGGAAGATCAGAACTGAGCTAATTTCCGATGCCAATCCTCCTCTCTTTGCAGAGGAAGATTGGCCCTGGGCTAACGTCTGTGCCCATCTTCCTCTGCTCTATATGGGACGCCACCACAGCATGGCTTGACAAGCGGTGCATCGGTGCGCACCCGGGATCCGAACCTGCAACCCTGGGCCGCTGAAGCGGAGCGCGCGCACTTAACCGCTACGTCACTGGGCCGGCCCCTCTGCCCAACTTTTAAAGACTAAGCATGATGGGATCATTTTTTAACTTCCGAGTTAAAAGGATCTGGGTAACTGTGGATTTAGACAAGCCAATACTATATGAGTAGTTTTGAAAAATGTTCTCTTGTAGAATGACTTGGGCAAAGCAATTGAGCTGAGAATTGAAGCCTTGAAGAACTACCAGAAGGCCAATGACCTGAAATTATCACTGTACTTACAGCAGAATTTTGAGACAAAGCAAGCATTTTTGAATCCTTCCGGGTCCCAAGGTAGGTAGAGTGTCATAGGCACACAGTTTGAGATTTGTTCTGTTTTATTTCACAGTGGAGATCCCATTACTTGTAAAGTGATCAACACAATGCCTGGCATGCAGTAAGTTAAATGTTAGTAGTGTTATAATAAATGTTATCACTATCATCATTATCATTATTACTCAGAAGCTCTTGTACCAAAGTTAGGATTCCTCTGGAGAAAATGAAATTTTCCTTTGTAAAGACTAAGTAATATATTATGTACTTAGCATATGTAGTTGATACATAGTTGGCACTTGATAAAATATTAGTTTCTTCCTCATCTGCTCCCCATTCCTAAGAATTATAGTAGATTGATCCCATAAATCTTATTGGAATAAACTCTGCTACTTCAGAACAGAAGGCCAAGGAGATACACATCTGACGATGGTTGTGAATTTCACCAATCAGATATTCCTCTGGGAGTTTCACCATATTCCCCCAAAGGATTTATGACATCATTAGAGGAAATCATATAGTTTACCATTAAAAAATAGAATAAAGGAATGGCTTCTGAGGGGCAGGAGGCAAGGGTTCTTAAATTTTCAGAGATCTATGAATCTGAACTCTGTATTTTAAAAAAGAGATGTGCAATGAGAAATCATGGCTAAGGAATGACAATGTTTTATCAGCATCATTATGCATATCTCTAATTTCTTCTCAATCTTATTCCATAAAGGGCTTGAATAGCTTATAAAATCACACACAGCACACAAGATTAAATATATAGATGAGTAAATCAAAGCAAAGGGAAAATAAGTTGATGTCAAGTAATATACGAAAATGCATAATGGAAGTACTATAAACTTGGTAAAGGTAGGTTTCAAACTTGGTTCTGAATTTCCCAGAAAAAGAAACATGGATTTACAGCGTCCACAAAATAACAATAAACCAATTGCTCAGGAGAAACATAGCTTTTACTGGTACTGAGACCAGAGAGAAATTTCTCCTACAGGTCCTTATCATGGGGACAGGACACTCTATGTGTGTTATAGTAATTAATGTCCTCAATAATATTTCTAAAATGAATTCAGAATCTAAATTTCCTAAGCTGTTTCTTATCTGTTCCCTGGCACAATCTGATAAGAAATTATTAATTTGAAATTTTTAAAAACAATGGATCAGCTTAAGATGATTTGGTCCAGGTACACAGCACTCTGCTGGTCTGACTTGATCCATATGTAAAATTTAGAAAATCTAGGAGTTCGGATGGACTACCTATCCTTCAGCTAGTATTCCATTCATATTTTTCTTTTAACTGTTGTTTGATAAGAACTGGACGGCAGAAAGCTTGAGGTTTTCTTCTCCAGTAAGAACCTGGAATACAACCAAAAGCAATATAAAGTCACGAAGACACAAATTGAAAAGACAGAGGAGAGGAGGGTTAGGAAGAGGACAGATCCTTGTTTTATTTCATTTAAAATTAGCTGAAGGCCATCTCGAGCGATCCATAGGGTAAGGAGCCAAAAATCTTTTAGCTCCAGATTCAAATCAAGTCATGATTAGTAAATAGTGAAGGGTTCCATTTAACTTGATCATCTCAGGAGATTTTTTCTCCTTGTTTGCAGAACATTAAATCTGTGAACTTGGAACTAGGACAGCCCGAGATCAACACCCTCTTTTCTCTTCTCTCCTTTTATGCTGCTGGAGAATTAAGTGATAGGACACTAACTGTTCAGTTACCACAAATGAATGCAGCCACAGGCATGAGGGACCCATTGCTCCTGTGTTTTATTGATTGCGCATTTATTGAGTACTGATTATAGGCCAGTTTCATTTTCTAACACACACACACATACAAAATCTTTGGGTTTGTTTGAGCCCATGTGTATCTGAAATCTGAGTCCTAGATTTTGGTTATGTTGACTTATTTATAACCTAGTGTTTGATTATTGAAAATAAAACAAAAGAAATATTAGTTCTCTTCATAGAGGGATTTTCAAAGTAATTATGTTAAAATATTATTGCCAACAGTGATATGACAGGGAGGTGGTTTGGTGGTGCTCAGTGTTTCCCAACTTCTGTGTCACTTGGACTATTGTTTACTCGATATTTTCTGTTTAGATTGACTTCTCTAATTTCTTAAATGCATTCCTTGAAAATAAAATTTATATTACCGTTTTAAATGAAAAACCAATATAGTTTTCTGTAATAATAAGTATACAGAAAACAAAATCTTAATGTTCTAACAAGATGCTGAAGCCTGAGGCCTGTTTTATCTTTATTAGGAAATGAGATTAGCAAGATGTAGAGAGTTTTAAAGAAAACCAGCACCAAAATGAAGCTTTCTTCTTGATGCCATCAAGTTTGAAGGAAGTGAAAAGGAAATAATGTTCTCACTGTGATTTATAGTATTTAATGCTGTGTTCCAGCACCTCCTAAATTTATCTCAGTTGCCACTTAAAATAATCTCACCATCAAATTTTGGGAAATAGTACTTTAATTGAAAAAGCACTGGATTTAGAGTGAGATTTTGAGGTGCAGGCCTTACTCCTGACCTGGGCAAGTCATTTTAGTGTCAGGGTTTTTGCGTATCTAAAACAACCACAGCACATCATACAGCATGTTGAAAACATTTGGTTTTGTGTAACCCTCACAATGACTCTATGTGGTAGGTACTATAGAATAAGAAACAAGTTCAGAGAAGCCAGGCTTCTGACTCCATATCCAAAGATGATATCCATATCATCTCCTAGAATGTGCTATAAAATGACAGTGTTGAAGTATGTGATTTCTCATGACTCTTCCACTTCTAAAGGCTATGATTCGAATCCAAACTTATCACTGTTTAATGTGTAATCCTCACAGTGAAGAATCATACTTCCTAAAGTTAATCTGTTCCGTCATAGAACAGTTCAAAGGGGTCGACAGATTTGTAATTCTGCATTTAGCCCAGTAGGTGGCACCAATCACATCCAGGCTTCTAGTCCACAAATAGTGGTAATTCAGGAAACATGAAATGCTGTGGGAGGATTGGCCTTCTCTCACCCTTGGATAAAATGTGCTACATTTATATGTCAAATGAAGAAAGAAAAATTATTAATGTTTTTTGTCATGTTCCTTGGCACCAAGGTGTATTACTGGCAGCCTTGATTAGACCATATTAAATTCAGTATTCTTCCGCATAGTCCTTACCTATCATTCTGCTCCCTGAACTACCCTTCCCTCCATTCCAACAACAGCCACTGCCCACTTCCTCCACAATCCCTATCTAATACTGTTTTTTTTCTACCACAGATAAATTAAGTGATTGCGACACTGAATTAAAAAATGAGTTGGCCAATTGCACAGGGTGGTGATTTTTTTGAAGTTTAAGTACTTACTAGTGTTCCTGTCTAGTGTTCCTTTTCCTCTAGTTTCAAAAGAATTGAATTTCACAAACCTGTCTGAAAGAAAGGTGGAATGTAATTTTGGACGCACCTTAGGGTATAGGTCCTTCTGTTCTAGGCATTTCCAAGTAGAGGGAGGGTTTCTCCGGCTGCTCTTGGCCAAGAATCCCTCCTCCCACATCAACTGTCCTGTGTGCTGATTGGCTGCATTGCAGTGGTGTGATCTATGTAGCCGGCAAAATACTATCCTGTGTTAATATTACTGACTTGGTTACACTTCAGGCAATCTCTACTTGCAAATTCCCTTGAGGCCCAGATTGTAGGATTGCCATCATCGTCAGTTTTATTTGTTTAGCATACTGCATTACCTAGTCTTATAGAAGAGGAAAACATTTTATACCTAGGGTGAAGTCTTTCCTTTTGGTCTTTCCAGAGACGGATCACATTTGAAGGGATTTTCTTTCCCACCAGTGTAAAATTACAGTTTGACCCAGAGTGTGTGGCAGCCCTTCCCTGGCTTCTGTGGAGTCAAGAGAGCAGTTCGTGGCCTTTGGCAGTCACCTATCTTAGAGAGCACAGGCACCAAACAATCTTTGAATTCAGCTGACTTTCCCATCACACCTGCTGGTGTTTAAAGAAGAGATTTATCTTCAGTAATAATAGAACTTGTGATAAGACATTCGATTCTGATGTCCTTCTTTTCTCTCCTCCGCTATACCCCCCCCCCCCCCCCCCCCGGCAAAAAAGTCTTAGCATTTTTTTGAGCTCTTTTGAGAAGAAGCTAAAGGTTGGATGTGAATATTTTGCTACACTTATAAATTCAGATGAAAGCCCAGTGAGCTGGGAAACGAATACTCTTGAGACCTTATTTACTCTCTAACTCCCTCTGTTCCCAAAGCAAGTCATTCTTCCCAGCTGTAACCTTTACTTCGCTTTAGTGTTACTCTTCCTGATGGCTGAAATGCACACCAGCAGGTGCTGCTGAAAGGAAAATACTAGTGTTAAGCTAAACTGCCGAAAGGCAGGGGCGGAAACCCATAGCTAGCTCAAATCTAGGTCCTGGATAAATAATATTGCTCTCAAATACAGGCTTTTTTAAGCTTTGAGGCAACTTGAACCTTTTGAATGTCAAGGTTAGGTTTATGGTATTAGTAGGTTATGAAGTTAATTTCTAACTATGTCATTCTTTCACTCCCTATAAAACTCTGCAGAAGTCCAGTCGGGGAATAAAAATCCTCTTTCTTAAATATAAACTTTGAAGATTAAAAAAAAGAACTATTCTTTTATTAATATTATGACTATTTCAATGAGTGACAATAGATTCCAAACTTTTTGCATCACACACTCAGCAGAGCAGCATGTCTAGGCTGGAGTTCTCATATTTAGCAAATAGAAAGAGGAAGCCCAGTTAAATTTGAATTGCAGATAAATGATAACTTTTTAGTATAAATATTTCCCAAATATTGCATGGGACTTACTTATACTAAAAATTATTTGCTGTTTATTAAAATCCAGATTTAACTGGGTATCCTATATTCTAGTCTGGCAACCCCAACCCAGGGCAGACTCACCACAGAGCCTATTTAGCACCTTACAATTCTCCCTTTTCCCCTTTTTATTGCCTCCCTTCCCCCTCTCTATCTCAGCCTGTCATTCTCTCTGCTTCTTTTTTCTTATCTTGGCCCCCACCTTTATCTTTTGTTTGTTCTCCACTATCCACAGTTGGCCATTTTTGTGGAATATGTATCTGGGTTATCCGAGGGTGTGTAGATGATTTATCATCCTATTTCTTCATTTAAAGTTGTGTTAGAAGTACCTTTTGTAGGCTCTCAAATAAAATTGTTTTTACTTGCACGTAATCCTCAAGTGATTTTTTTTTTCCTGTGGGACATGTGTTCTCAACAGAAAAGTTTGCCACTCCAACTTTAAAAATATTGTGGGATGAAGTTATTTTTTAAAACAATCGTTAGAAAGTCCACATCCATGCCAATACCAGAGTCAGTCCTACAGTGATGTGATGCTGTGATGAATGTTAATAGCCTTGCAACTCAAAATAAAACTAGTTTTTCTCTCAAAGGAAGCTCTCATTTTCCTAATGTTTTCCACCAGGTACTGTGGGCACTACAACTATGGGCAGAGCAACTACTGGCAAAAATGAATCTAATTTGGTGAGAACTATTTTCATTTTCAAAATCATTTTAAAGGCTTGAATAGATGAGGGTGTAGATTTCTGGAATGCGTTTGTTAACGTACATTGTAATTTAATATTTTTAGGGGATTTGCAAAGTGAATGCACTTTGATGTTTTAGCTGTCTTTTTTTTTTTTTCTGTTTTTTTTTTTTCCTGTCTTAGACAATTCTAGGATCAAAGACCTACACAGAACAACAAAGAACTAAAGAGAATCAGTTTGATGATATAGGAGGGAGGCTCTTTTTTCAGAGGTCACTGCCAGATGAAGCTCTGAAGGATTAGGAAGCTCTCCCTCTGTTTGCTTTGGACAGATTTAAAGACAAGGCACAGCCAATTGTGTTAATTAAAATCTCTCAGACCTTTGTTTTAGTGCTGTTTCCCCTCTCTCTCACCACCAAACTGGGTGGAAATGCTTGGCCTTAAGCATGTCAAGAATTTAGTTATTTAGGGATTGTAAACAGCGTCTGATTATTTTGATAGCTTTTGATATGCATTTGAAATGATATGATATATGATATACAATGATATGATATGATAGCTTTTTAGAGCGTTTTGAAATGACTAGATTCAAATCACATTGTATGTTGTTAACAAGTCCACAAAAAGTTGCTCCTCTCTACCTATGAAATGTTTATGTCCGGGGAGATCCAACACTGGCAAACGAGCAAAAGTAGGTACAAAATAAGGAAAATTATGCACCAGAGATTCCTCTTACTCTCTCACCAACCACATCCTACTCCCTGTTGATTCAACCTCCTAGTTACCCATTCCTTGATTATCTTCTTCCTTCCTAGTGCCAGTGTTTTAGTTCAGGCCCTCCTTCCTGCCTGGATTACCACAGCCTCTTAATTGGTTTCCCTGCTTCCAGTCCCTCTAATCCATCTTCCACAGCACTGCCGAGACTATCTTTTCTAAAACAGAAATGAGATCATATCACTTCCCTACTGGTTTCCCACTGACTTTAGCATAAAGTCAAAACTGCTTCACAGATCATGTAATGATCTGCCTCCTGCCTATGTTCCCAGTCTCATCTTTTGCTCTATCCCCCTTCCCTTATACATCCTACACTGAGCTCTACAGAACTATTTGCAGTTCCCCTGATGCAATACGAGTTCTGTTAGCTCCAGGCCTTTGCACAAAGCTGTTCCTCTGCCTGAAAGATTCTTCCCTTCTTGTCTGTTTGACCAGTGCTTGTTTGTCTTAAGACCTGAGTCTGGTGCCCTTCTTCTTTCCCAGGAATTCTCAATCCTAGTTGTGTAATAGAATCTCCTTGGGAGCTTTTAAAAGTATCAATTCACTGGGCCCCTCTCCAGATTATTTAAATCATGATATCTGAGGGATAGGGCAAGAGCATCTGTATTTTTTAAAAGCTCCCAGGGATATTCTTATGTGTAGCCAGTTTTGAGAATTATTGTTCTAGGCTCTCTTCCCTCTGTTATAGCACTTAATGAACTATATTCAATTATTTTTTCATCCAGATAGCTCCCCCAACAAATGGTGAGCTCTTTGAGGCCCAGGACTATGTCTTGTTCATTTTTTCATTTTGACCCCCTAAGACAGGACCTCGGATTTGATAGAAGCTAAGATATTGCATAAGGCCACAGAAAGTTAATTGCAAAGTCCCAGGTCTCTTTACACCTTCTCTTGTGTCAGTAAGATACCACTGGATCATATTGTAGTCCCCGAGATCTTCAGATCTTTTCTTTACTCTGATTAAGCTGTCATTAATTTCCTATTTTATGTCAATAAGAGGAAAGTTGATTTGTTACAAAACAGTTAGTAATCTGTAGGAATCCTTTGTACGTTCTGGTAATGAGCAAATTAAATTAAACCAATTAAAATGTTCTTTCTCGGGGCCGGCCCAGTGGTACAAGCGGTTAAGTGTATGTATTCGGCCTCAGCGGCCTCAGGTTGGCAGGTTGGGATCCCGGGCGTGCACCCACGCACCGCTTGTCAAGCCATGCTGTGGTGGCGTCCCATATACAGTAGAGGAAGATGGGCACAGATGTTAGCTCAGGGCCCATCTTCCTCAGCAAAAAGAGGAGGATTGGTATCGAATGTTAGCTCAGGGCTGATCTTCCTCACACACAAAAAAAATAAATAAAATAAAAATATTCTTTCTTGGGTCCAGCCTGGTGGTGGAGTGGTTAAGTTCACGTGGTCTACTTTGGCAGCCTGGGGTTCACAGTTTCGGATCCCGGGCACGGACCTGTGCACCACCTATCAAGCCATGCTGTGGTGGCATCCCATACATAAAGTAGAGGAAGAAGGGCATGGATATTAGCTCAGGGCCAATCTTCCTCAGCAAAAAGAGGAGGATTGGCAATGGATGTTAGCTCAGGACTAGTCTTCCTCACCAAAAAAAATTTTTTTAAATATATGTATGTTCTTTCTCCCAAGGTCAATTTAAATCTTTAAAGGTATACTTAAAGGTGGATTTTTTTTTTTGGAGGAAGATTGGCCCTGAGCTAACTTCTGTTACCAATCTTCCTCTTTTTCTTTTTTTTTCCTCTTTCCCCAAATCCCCAGTACACAGTTGTATATCCTAGTTGTAGGTCCTTCTAGTTCTTCTATGTAGGACGCCGCCTTAGCATGGCTTGATGAGCAGTGAGTAGGTCTGCGCTCAGGATCCAAACCAGCCAACCCCGGGCTGCCAAAGTGGAACATGTGAATTTAACCACTACATCACCGGGCCAGCCCCAAGGTGGATTTTTTAAAATGTACTTTTGAACTGGAAAAAGTTTATGTGAAGTCACAGAATTTTGGCATTAGAAGGGACTTTAAATAAGTACAAAGTTCCTTTACTTTACAGGGGAGGAAACTAGAATTCAGATATTTTGAAAGGGTGTCCAAAGTCCCACAGTTAATTGGGGCTATTGACAGTTAAGCTGGTTACCAGACCCTAGGTATTATTACTGCCAGTTCATATTCCAATCCAAGGCATATCTTTCCTCTCTTGACCACAAAAAATAACAGGTTCTGCAGCCCTGAGACGACTAGTTTCATGTTCCACCAACTGAGTTAGCAGAGTGTATAATCCACATTCTGTTCAAGAAAGCCACCTCTGTACTTATTTAGTCCCTCTATGCTTTAGCAGTTCTGAGAGATTTTCCAAGTCAATTGGATTAGACAGAGCAATGAGAACAAAAGTCAGGAATATAAAATCTGACTGTACCACTGACTACCTTGAAAAAGTCATTTAATCTTAAATCTTTTAATCTAGGGGCCTTAGATTCCCAATTTTAAAATTGGATTAATAGAGCACCATTTGAATGTTTGAAAATCATGGTTGTGTTTTTTTTTTTACCACTTAAATGATTTTAGATGGGTATCTGACCTTTTTCCCCTATTTTTTTCGTTAACTAAAACATGAAATAAACTAGTTTACTTACTCCTAGAGATTTATAATTTCTTAAAAAATGAGTCATTTGCCATCTGCAAAGTATTGAAATTGTACGTTTGTTTTTAGTTTAGTTTTTTTTTTGGTGAGGAGGATTGGCCCTGAGCTAACATCTGTTGCTTATCCTCCTCTTTTTGCTTGAGGAAGGTTGTTGCTGAGCTAACATCTGTGCCAATCTTCCTCTACTTTTTTATATATGGGACGCCACCTCAGCGTGGCTTGATGAGTGGTGTGCAGGTCCGCACCCGGGATCCAAACCTGTGAATCCTGGACTGCCGAAGTGGAGCTCATGAACTTAACCACTACGCCACTGGACCAGCCTATAAATTGTACGTTTCTTATCAGTTAGGCTTATCACCTTTCCCTCAAATGCTCCAAATCTTTCAATTTCTTCAAAACACAAAACTGAAACAGTGAAGCCTTTTGTCTTTAAGACTTCACATTGGGGGCCAGCCTGGTGGCGCAAGCTGTTAAGTGTGCGCGCTCTACTGCGGTGGCCTGGGGTTCGCCGGTTCGGATCCCGGGCGCACACCGATGCACTGCTTGTCAAGCCATGCTGTGGCGGGTCCCATATAAGGTAGAGGAAGATGGGCACGGATGTTAGCTCACGGCCAGTCTTCCTCAGAAAAAAGAGGAGGATTGGCATCAGATGTTAGCTCAGGGCCGATCTTCCTCACAAAAAAAAAAAAAACTTCACATTGGACTCTGACTTTGACATTGCAGTGCAAAGTCATCAGGCTGGCTGGCTGTTCACGGGTGTCTACATGTTGATAAATCTGGGATATGGATCTCAGGTTTGTGTGTACAAATTTATTTGGTGATCTTACCCAACAGATCAGAGACTCATTCAAGCTACTCAAACTCCCAAGAAAGTCACTGATAAATCAAATATTAATTTAAATTACAGAGAGGGCTATACCTTCCAATGTGGTTGGAATATGTCTATATTTGGGGCATTCCCATCTCAGAATCAAATTATTAAAGAAACTGAATTAAGAGGAAGATGGGCTTGGATGTTAGCCCAGAGCCAATCTTCCTCAGCAAAAAGAGGAGGATTGGGATCAGTTGTTAGCTCAGGGCTGATCTTCCTCACAAAAAAAAAAAAAAGAAGAAAAAAAGAAACTGAATTAGTACTCAGAAAGTATCGGTGGAAATGAAACATCATTATTACAATTTTATTTATGCTCATAATATCCCAAATATGTTTCTCTGAGAATAAAACCCCTGATACCCTTGTCTGTACTTGGGAGATACTTTTCAATTGAGAAAGAAACTGTCCCATCAGAAATACATTTACAAATTATAATGTTGGGTAGTACTACTTTTGTGGCTTGTCTCATTTATTTTACTTTGACTTTCTAGCTATTCGGGGAATATTTGCTAACATTGCACCTCCAAAAGTTGCCTTTTTGCAATGACCGCAAAGTGATCAGTAACATTTGTCACACTTTCCTAAATGAAATAAGGCCAACAACAACCTGGTACTTTCATCTTTAGTCTAGAATTGCAATCGTCAAAGAGGGCAAGTGACAGTATGCAACATTTTGTCTCATGCTTTTAGATCAGGCAGAAAATCCAGCTTTAGTATTCTTTATGTGAACTATGGCCACCTTAGATGGTGTCTCTATAGGAAGAGACTTCTGCAATCTGTAACATGCCAAGGCATATATCTAATAACCCCTCTGGCATCTTGGGAGAAGCCTGCATTGCTAGCAATTCAAAGTCCCTATTGCTTCATATGTTCTGTATTTAGTCCTCAAATATTATGAAATGGAAAGAGAACAAGGTACTGTATTGGAAAGAGATACTTGCTCTGCACAGACAGATAAATATGAAATGTAATTATTATGTGCTAAAATGAAATTTTTCAGGACAACTGAAAAATCCATCATTTCTGTTTCCGTCACAAACTCATTTATGCTTCCTAACATTTGAAACTTTTACTTAAGGTTCATTTTAAGCTAAAACACAGTATAAACATTCCTATAAACCATATTTCCTCCAATGGTGAGTCAACCTGGGAGAAAATGAGATTATTTAGGTTAACAAAGTAACTTTTTTTTCTGTATATTGCTTTTACAGAGACAAAAATATTTTTCTAAGGTTAGTTGTGATACCGGCCCTGATATCAGTTTCCCTACATTAAACCCAGCATATATGGGGTTAAAACCAAAAGCACTCATCCTCTTTCCCTGCTTTTCTAAGTTACACTCATATGTAACTATTGGTTTTTTTTTTTTTTTTTTTTTTTTGGTATCACTGAAGTTCACAAGGCAGATAGAAGTTACTAATTGTTAAAAGCCCAGGTGGATTCAAGCTGGGCTCACACTGAAGTTTTGGCTAATAACCAGTTCTTGAGGTTTGTTACAGGGAAACTGATATCAAGAAGCTAAAGCTTCTCAGACCTCAACTCCTTGGCTTGCTGGTGCCAGAATCCACCATCCACCACGGAGACAGAGACAGTTGAAGGACACCCACCTGTGATTCCCTTATCTTGCCATCCTCCTCCCTGCCAGCAGCCTCACAGGGCCAAAGGCAGGCTGGTGGGAAAGCGCTGACCAGCAAGGCCACAGGCTCCCCCTCCCTACAAGCAGTTGCATTCCTCACAACTTTTAAACTCCTTGCCTCCCATCTTTTGGGGAGACGGGACAAATTTGAAAGCTCTCGTCTCCCGGCTGACGTCACCTAAAATAAAAACTCTTTCTTTGCCATAAGCCTGGCGTTCCAGTTTTATTTGGCCCCTCTTGTGTGGTGGGTAAAGAACCTGGGTATGTGTCTGGTAACAATTGGACTTTAAGTTTAATTACATGGAAACCGATTATTAATAATAATAATTTAGAAAAGCACGATGCTTTTGTTTTAAAAAGTTCACTTAAACTCAATTCATGTCAATTGTTAAGCTTGGGACTATCTTTTCTTGACCTATATCTACTGAATCCTACAGATTGAAGGCCCTGTAGACAGAGCCCATTTAAGAAACCAAATAGCTTCTGGTCACTTAATGTTACTTTTTCTTTTAACAAATTTCACTCTCCTTTCTCTTATCTAATAATTCTTTCCTCTTCTAGCAAATATTGTCCTCCTCCCTTATAGTCTACACTTTCTTTGAATTAAGAAGGGAGAAAAACCAATGCTTTCTTTAGAAATCAAAATTTTTTGTTCCCAGTTTCTTTATTAACATGCAAGTAGTACTAAAGGTATAAATTAGAGCCCTTAGAAAAGAACAAAATCTATAGTAATGGTGGAGAGCCATAGGAGTCTGTAAGAAGAGTTGAACTAACTGCTAATGTGTCAAGGCACTAGCCTTACATACAGTACCTAGATCCATCCTTCCTTGATCTTAGTCCGTTTGGTAGGGGTGCACCTGATGCCCATTCTCTGGGTGAGTACATGACCGAAATCTAACCAATCAGAGAATGCCTTTCCCCTTGCCTTTGGGGATAGGGACATGATCTAAATCTATGGTTCTCAAGATATTGGTCTCAGGACCTCTTTGCACCCTTAAAAATATAGCTTATATCTATTATATCTATTCATATTTACTATGCTAATTTTTTAAAATATAAAACTATACAAATACACATTCCATTAGCTATCAGAGTGATGATATCATTACACATCATGTAGCCTCTGGAAAATTTCACTGTGTCTAATGAGAAAATGAGAGTGGAAAGACAAATAATGCCTTAATATTAGTATGAAAACATTTTTGACCTTGCAGAACCTCTGAAAGGGTCTTTGGGTCTCCAGGTATTCCCAGACTGACTCAAAAACTATTGATCTAAATTATAGCCTAGAGAAGCCAATACCATCTTTGCCACAATGTAGGAAGAGCCAATGTGAAAATTAAATCAACAAAGAAGAAAACATAGCTGAAAGATGGCATCTTGATGACATAGTTTCAGATCTTGAATCTAGCCACATCCTGAAGCAATACACATATCTAGACTTCCTACCTGCATGAGCCAATGAATTCGTTTTGGCTTATACTAGGATCAGTCATTTGCAACCAAAAACGTTCTTGTACATCTGAATTTCCAGTTGGGACCTCAGAGAAAGAGAGTAAAGTTGGGAAAAATACAAAAGACCAGGGCACAAAACAATTTTTCAAGCAGCAATCTGGGCAGCAGAAATTTAATAGCAAAAGTACAAGGAAAAGTTCAACTTTATTTTAATAAACATGGCAGACATTGAAAAACATTATCCTAGTTGTTCCCAAATAAGTTCCATCAAACTCCATGAGCAATTGAGGTGGTTCAGCCTCTCTTCCCTAAAAGATAACAAAGGCATCAGAACTGAAAGCAAAATGTCAATTTCATTAGTAGGAATGAGTAAATTTATCTCATCAGACTTGGGAAAACTCTAATTTAGAAAACTATTTCTGGGGGAAAAGCATTAGGCTACTTAGGTCAAATATTAAAAATTTACCCATATTCTCTATTCTATACATCTGTACTTCCTCCAAGAGTATGTCTAATTTCTAAATCCTAGCTTTTAAAGAAAGCTTTGAACCTTCTTTTCTGATAGGTTGAATTTCTAATTTATATGTTTTCATGAGAATACACAGTAATGTAATCTATCACTGCCTGTACTGGGTTGAATAGTGTCCCTCCAAGTTTCACATCTACACAGAACTTCAGAATATGACCTTATTTGGAAATAGAGTCTTTGTAGATGTAACTAGTTAAAATTGGGTCATACTGGATTACAGTGGGCCTTAAATCCAATGACTGGTATCCTTATAAGAAGGGCAAGATACACACAGGGAAGAAAGACATGTGAAGACAGAGACCAAGATGGGAGGGATGCAGCCACAAGCCAAGGAAGGCCAGGGATTGCTGGCAACCACCAGAGGCTGGAAAGAGGCAATGAAGAATTCTTCCCTAGAGCCTTCAGAGGGAGTATGGCTTTACTGACAGCTTGATTTCAGACTTCTAGCTTCCAGAACTGTGAGAGAATAAATTTCTGTTGTTTTAAGCCACTCAGTTTGTGGTACTTAGTTACAGCAGCCCTAGGAACTAATACACTCTCTGATTCAGCCAGTCTAAAATTCATCTTCACTATAATCTAGCTTCCTTTGGGGAAAAACAGGTTAAAATCAACCAGAGCTTCACCTTGCACCCATTTTTTTTTTATTGTGCTAAATACACATAAAATTAACCATTTTAAAAATAATTTTATTTATTTATTTTTTCCCCCAAAGCCCCAGTAGATAGTTGTATGTCATAGCTGCACATCCTTCTAGTTGCTGCATGTGGGACATGGCCTCAGCATGGCTGGAGAAGCGGTGCATCGGTGCGCACTCGGGATCCAAACCTGGGTTGCCAGCAGCGGAGTGCGAGCACTTAACCGCTAAGCCACGGGGCCGGCCCGTAAAATTAACCATTTTAAAGTGTACAACTCAGTGACATTTATTCAAAATGTTGCTTGCACCCATTTTTAATTGCCTTAGTTTTAGTTTGGGCCATTAGCCAATCAGGAAAGAGGAAAGAGCGGAATATGCCTTAGAGGAAGAATAATCTGTTACCAAATTCATTCTTGCTCATCTAGTGCTAATGAGGAGAGTCTGACCCCAGAAAAGCCTAGTAAACTTGAACCTTATTTATATTGAAATTGTGATTAACCACAGAAAAACTCAAGTACCAGTAGAGTTGTGTATATACACTACTGGAAAAAATTCAACCTTCATTCATTCAGTAATTCATTTCTACTGATAGTTTCATCTTCATAAGGAAAATCATTATGAAAGCCAGATGTTTACCTATCTTTTATGTTAATTTTCAGTTAATGTAAACTCCTATAGTTTTCATTATTAAAACCTTAAGAATGGAGAGAATAAAGCCCTGGGCACTTCTAATTTTTCCCATACAAACTTTCAACTTTTTTACCTCTGGTTTTCCCCCTTCACAACATATTTCCTGATACATGTCAATATTTGGAAATGCTACTCTTTTTCTACCTTCCAGAAAATTTTAATATTTGATTTCAGGATGAATTTTGAAGAAATGTTGCACTGTAACAGGGATAAAAGAGCATGTGCATACCGCAATATTCATTCAATAACCAGGAGTAAAAGAAGGTCATACTAGATAGTAAGGGCACTGGGTTTTTCCTGTGTAAATTTTGTTACGCCATGCTAAATTTGGCAGAGATGAATATACTTGAGAAAAATTGTTGGAAGACAAGCAGCTATTATAATTCTCCAGCTTAGTTCTATTAATATTACTTTTTTCAGCAATTTTAGTAGTTCAGCAAACAAACCTCCATATATCGTACGCTAGAAGGCTTAATTCATATTCACCTTTCCTAATTAAATTTTAATGAATTTCACCATTACTATTTTCATAGATGCAGAAAGTTAGTCCCTTGTCTTCTATATTTATTTGTGAAATAGAAGTGCCAGCTTCTTTCCATGAATATTTGCAGAATAGTATTCTAAGTTGAAGGGTGCTTATTTTCTCTACCACTTTACTTAAGGGGTGCTTATTTAGTCCACTACCTTGTTTAAAAGATGAAGAAAAAGGTCCAAACTTGTTTAAGGTCACAGGACCTGTTAGTGAGCAGCTTTAGAATTTCTCTCTCTAAAAATTCAAGATATTTTCTAATCATTTCAAATCAGAGGGTGCTGTAGAGAATAAAGATAGGTTAGAAAGGTAACAACGTAACCAACTACTTGTTCATCGTCTTCAGTTTGAGATTAAGGAAACCATTCTGTTGGACATACTTCCACATATATATCTCTCATTTGAAAGTAGTTAAGAATCCCTTAGCCACCAGGCTGTATGGTTATAGATTATTATAGGAAGTGGGTTCAAGATCTGGCTTCGATTTTTAATCCACTGTCAAAAATACTAGCAATACACATACTCAAAAAAATTTTTACTAATTTATTTTACCCCTCGTCAATCCACTAATCATCCCCTTTATACTCCCATTATTTAAAATGAAATACATCACAATCTAAATCTTCAGTTAGAGGATACGCTCATGTTCCAACTGGAACAACAAAAAACTCATAATCACCAAATTGACTGAGATTTTAGCTGCATACAAACGTTGATTATACATTTTTTGACACTTTGCTTTCATTTTTATGCTTCCCAGGTTTTAACATGGTTGAGAACATGAGGGAAAAAATATACATATGCGTGTATGTAATTTTTATTCAGAAGTTGAAAGAGCTAGGAAGACGGGAACTACGAAACCGATGTGAAATAGCCACAGGTGATTAATAACATTTTATGAAAGACACATGAAAATAAGTGGCAACAAAGCTATTTTCATGGTCGTCTCATATCCCACAAATACTGAAATGAAACTCAATTGCCACGGCCTAGGTTCCAATTTTGTGATTGTGGTTCAGGTGGGAGGAACACGTTCTTATTCTCCAAGACTGGTGCTTTTC
Organism: Diceros bicornis minor; assembly: GCF_020826845.1. Lineage (NCBI taxonomy): Eukaryota > Metazoa > Chordata > Mammalia > Perissodactyla > Rhinocerotidae > Diceros > Diceros bicornis. Next base: position 15,248,672 of record NC_080763.1, read on the forward strand.
ATCTAAAAGCAGAGACCGTGGCGATGACGCTTAAGGCCACAAAATCACGGGACAGCGGGAGGAAAAGAAACCAGGTATCTCCACTCAAGATGCTGTGCCGCAGACTCCTAAGCTTCCCTTGTGAGGATGGTCACGCAGGTGCAGACTTGGAGATGGGATCCTGAAGCACCGGAGAGGCGGAAATCCTGCGGCAGGGCGAGCCGACTGAAGAAACAAGCGGGAAGATGAGGCGGGACAGACTTCCTTCTTCGCCCACGCCGGCTCTCTGTCATAGTATCCGCGGTTCGGCCATCCAGACAGCTTTCTAAGCTACCTCCAGGTTCTCTGGCGGCTTCAGGGGGTCGGCCGGCCGCTCCCGACGGCTGCGAGGAAAGGCGTCGCACGCTGAGCCCACCTCTCGTTCCCTCGGGAGAGCGGCTCGGCGGCCTCCAGAGCCGGCCCAGGGCGCCGACAACCGACGAGGAGCCCGGCTCGGCAGGGGATTGCTTCTGTCTGGGCCGCGGCGGAGGCTGCGTTCGTGTCTCGCGCGCACCCGCTCCGCGTTCTTCCGGCCAATCCGGAGCTACCCGCGCGCCCAGGAGCGTTCTCCGCTCCTCCCCGGGCTGGGCGGGCTCCTTCGCGCTGCCAGTACTCCGCAAACGAGCTAGCACTCCTCCCCTCACTCTCCACGAGTTCCACGCCTCGCGCTGTGGCTCCGCCCTTTCTCGAGTCCGCCCCCGCAACCTCCAGAGCGTGTGCTCTCCTTTCCCCTCGGTCTCCAGCCATCTAGCTGCCCTGGGTCTCCCGCTCCGCAGAGCGGCCAGCGCCTCTCCGGCCTCGCTCGGACGCCTCCGCGCGCCTCCTGGGGAGGCCACCGCGTCCACTACTCGCAGCTCTCCGCCTCCGACCCGGGCTCGGGGTCGCGCGCCCTGACTCCGCCCCCTCCCGCGGACTCGCGCACTCCGGGCCCGGCCTCTCCCGGCTCAGGCCGCCGCGCGCTCGGCCGCCCCCCACCCCTCCTTTCCCGCTCCCCGGGCGCTCTCGCTCTCGCGCTCTCCGAGGCGAGCGCGCTCCCGGCCCGCGCGCTCCGTGCTCCAGCTTCTCCCGGTTCCTGTCAGTGCGGTGACTGCGCTGGGAAACATGGCGACCGAGGGAATGATCCTCACTAACCACGACCATCAAATCCGCGTCGGAGTCCTCACAGGTAACCGGGGGAGGAGATCCGGGACCGCCGCGGCCGCTGTCCCCGACTTGCCTCCGGCTTCTCGCCTGTGGTGACCCTTCTCTGCGGCCCCGGGAGGAGGGAAGGCTGACGAGGGGGACGGGGGAGGGCGTTTTACAACTGCCGACAGCTGCTGGAGGTTGGGGTGTTCCCGCGGGGCCCCCCGGGAGCTGGGGCCGGCCCCGTGGGATGTCAGGCCCCAGTTCCTTCGCAGCCAAAGTCCCTGGCCCCGGGGGACCGAGGGGCCGGTGCGGCTGGCGCTGCGGGGCTCCTGCTGCCGGCGCAGGCGGCGGGATCCCGGCTCCGCAGTCTGAAGCACTGGACTCTCGGCGGGCCCGCGCTTCCTCGACTAGTACTCTTCCGAGAGAGGGGGGAATCCCATTTCCACCCTCCCTCCCCTCCCCACACCCGGGCGGCCCTCTCGCTATGCATGCCCGGGGCACCGGCCGGACACGACACGGGGGTTCATCCGGCGAAACTCTGCTCCGCCTCCGGCTGCCCCTCGCGAGCCAGGCTTCCCCTTAGCCACCCATGGGACACCCGTCGTCTCCCCCGGGAGGTGGGGGCTCGGCTTACACCCGGACCTCGGAAAGTGTCTGCCGTCCGCCTTCGCGAGCAAAGGGCCCTCTGCCCGCCCCTTCCTTTCCTTAGAGCGACGGGCTGCAGCCTGCGGCCAGGGATCCGGCCTTTTTTACTTGAGAGGGAAGGATTCCCCGACTCGGGCTCCTCTGTCCCCCTCCCTTTTGGGAACCCCCCCTCTGGATGGTCCCGAGGTTTGCGAGGAGCGCACTTTTCCCGGGTCGCGTTTCCCTCCCTCGCGGACGCCGTGTGTGCTCTGCATGTCTGATTCCCTGGCGTTGTATTTGGGTAATATCTCTCAGTTCGGCGATAGGCAGTCGCTGCAGGGCATGACTTCCGAGATGAATAGCCAGCCGATTTGTAGGGGTTTCTGCTGTGGTTCTGTAGTTGGCAAGGTTTATGTGTAATTGAGTGGCGAGGCAGGGGTTAAGGAACTATATTTGGCATCTGAGGGCTTAGTTCGAAGAGAAGGAAATCCAGGACTTAACTGATGTGATTTCGGAAAAAGAAGCGATGTAGACGGGAATCCTAGTGTCTCCCCCCACCACTTCTGTTTAATTTTTTTCCCCTTGTCAAATTCTGACAGGTTGAGACGGTGCTCGAGAAGGGACTAAATTGAAAGAGACTTGCTTTTATTAGGTAGAAAAAAATCTCTGTCGGTAGTTACTGAATGCAAAGCCTAAATTGGCTGCCGAGTTTTGTGAAAAGGAGATATCCGTGGAGATACCCCTTCCTCTCTTTTAAGTAAACGGATTGCCTTTCTCTGGTATTCTTTTCAGATGTTAATGGTGATTTATTGAGTTTTCCTAATCGACAGCCCCTGGGATACAGAAACTAGTCTAAACCAGTTGCAGGGAAGGGAACCCCCAAATCAGAAGATGCGCTGTTTTCTCCTCTTGGTGCTGAAACAGTTGCCTTGTGCGAAGATTGAGTTATATCTCAGAATTCTTAGAGTTGACATTGCTGATTTTCAAAGAATCTAATCGCGAGGTGTAAAAGTGTATACGTTATATCAACCATCAACTTACACTTTAAATTCTAGTGCTTTGAAAATTAATAGAGTAGTAAGAGTGAAGCTTAGTAGAAGCCAAAGTATGGCAGCTGTCCATGGAAATGGAAGGTCATAGATGTTTTAAAGTTAAACCATAGAGATTTTTTTTAAAAAAACATATTTATTTTTTGTTTATTTAAGCTTTTCCTAATAGCTTCATTTAGTGAATCATCTTACCTGGGTCAAGTGACTTAGTAGATAGGTGTTGTACAGAATGCTTTTAAAGATGCAGCCCTTATCTGTATCCCTACAGTCCAAGAGGGATAACATGGATATGCAAACAGCTAAAGAAATAATGTAGGTAATTATTGTGCTAAAACTGTCTGAATAAATACTCTTGTGTTTGGGGGCTAAATGTAAAAGGAATTCCATATTCAGATGGATTAGGAGCAAAGGTGTTACCTGAAGAGAGAATTAGTATATTTACCAGAAGTGTAAAGAAACTGGCATTTTTAAGGCAAGGTGAAAGTCAGCGGCAACCTTATAAATGAATATGTTGGTAAGGATAAGGCTCTTGAGGAGAATAAAAATGTAGTGCAACGGCCTTGAAAAGCTGAGGTGAGATAGGTGGCAGAGGCAAAATGTCAAGGACAGAAGATAACTTTGGCAGTGGAATTAAAGATAATTTTGAGAATTATCTCATAAGAATGAGGTACAATAGTTTAGTGGTAAAAGTCTAGGGTCAGTAATAAGGATGTAGCTGAAGGAATGAAAAGGAAGTTGCAGGTTTGGGAGAAATGGTAACAGGACAATACGATTTGATGATAAAATGGATATTTGAACTCAGAAATAACTCTGAGGTTTTTACTTGAAAAGTTATTGATATAAATATTGTCTGCTATGGTGGAGGCTGGAAACATGGAGAAGAATCAGAGGAGAGAGCACCAGCCTTCAGTCTGCAAATAGTGGATTTTACTACAAACAGCTTAATATTTGTGGTCTTGACATTCCATGTGATTTTGTGGGAAAAAAACTCCTACAAAAATGAAGCTATGTTGTGCAATTTTGTGTCTTGTAGAACTTCAGGTGGTGCAGTTTTATTATGTAAAATTATTCTTTACTGAATTTAAGTACTATGATTTCATACTTAAGAAAATTGAGTTGAGGCCACACTTAAAACTGATTTTATGAGTTATAATTTGTGGCTCTCTTAAAGGTGAAGGGCTTGTTTTATGAAATATCCTCTGTGTGCTTCATAATAGTGATTTTAAGTATTTTATCTAAATCTCTTTTACAGAGGTAGTGGAAAGTAGTGTCTACCCATGCACACATTTTACATTGTGTTAGTAGTGTGGTGAAATTGTATTGTCATTTATAAAGTCTTTAATTGACTTCTTTTTGACATTTTTTATTATTTGTTGAAAGAGAATATTTATACTTTGAAACTTTTCATCTTCTAGATGTTTTTGTAATCCTCATCTCAGCTATGAATTTGGCAAATATAGTATACAGTCTATTGAAACTTCTCATCAAGTGAATTATTAGAATTTTGAAAGAATAATGGTAGAAAGGAAAATATTTAGTAATGGCGTTTCTTTTGTGCTTGACTATCTTGAATCATTTAAGACTTGGAAATCAGATTATGATAATGTAACATGGATATTTTAGTTATACTAATTATTTTTTATCAGGAAAATAGGGAACAGTTACAAATATAAAAATAGATTATCATGGAAACATTTTATGTTGGAGATTATTGTCCATCTCTGACAACAATATCTTTATTAGTAACTATCTTATGTTTATTTGCTAGAAGTGAAGGTTATATCGTTTTTGGTGACCTGAGATCTAGTTTTTAATATACTTTTTTTTAATGTTCTCTACTTCTATTGCTATTTATAACAGAAACTAAAGATAATGTGATGATGAATACCATGAGGCAAATAAACAAGTATGTGCTGCTTTGAAACTAGAAACAAGATGTGGGGTAGATGTAGGATTTTTTTTTCTTTGACAGCTTCAGTAGTAATTATACTTCAGTAGTAATTATACTAGAATATCTTAACAATTACATAGCAGGCTCACTATATTTCAGATGTGTCAATTGTCACCTACTTTTTTCTATTTCTAAAGAAGCTGTTTATCAGAGGAGCACACTAGTTCTACCGCTATAAAAGCTCCACGGAAACATCAGGCAAATAATGAATACATGTATGTATGTAATATAGAATGAGATAGATTATGTTCCATTGGCTATTTAACAGTGTATTAGTTAGCCACTGCTAATGTTTGGTACCGAAGCACTTAGCTAAAGATGATAATCCGTTACCTAAATTTTCACTAACAGTGGCACGGATGAGAAAAAGATGCAAATTTTTAGGAAAGGGCATTTTCAAATTATATTTTTGCTCTAGTAATATACATTTTTGTTGCACTAAGTTGTAAATTTGTAATCAGCAAGAGATATTAGAACAAATATAAGACTAGATAATAGAGATAAAAGACTAATTGTAAGTTAGAATATCAAAATATTAGTTACGTGTGGGGAGTATTTCAGTCATTCATAAGTAAAGTGATTCAAAATATTAAAAAACCAAAGTTCTAAGCCAAGGAGATGATAATCCTGTAACTCTGGAATTGTTCAAGCATTTACTTTTTTCATTCCTCAACCTTATTCTTGTACATTATAACTGTCAATATTATTTTCTGAAAAGCCCATTTATTGATAAGGATATATAAATATATCTTTATCTTGAGATTTTGTCATTAAGCAGGCAAATCACTGTTGCAAACAAAACCTAAATCTTACCAAATGGAATTGTGTGTTCTGGCAAACATACCAATATTGATCTACATGACTATGGTTAAAAAGAAACCTATTTCTCAAGCTAGGTCATTCTTAAATGAATTTTTGGTTGGAAGTAATGTGTAAGAGAATTAAAGTAGGAAATCAGTAAGTTAATTTTTAATGAATATACTTATTACTATCATCACTAGCCAAAGACCTCATAAACTATTAGTACATAGGTTAGAAATTAAGAGTTTTAACTATATTAAAAACACATGTGCGAGTTTGACTAACTGAGGTATATGGTGGAGAATCAGCAGTATGTTACTGGGGAGGAAATGATGAATAAGTGTCTATGTTTACTGGTACAGGTGATAGATTCCTGGTTAAATTGAATAAGGTGCTTTTTTGAAACAGTGAGTAAAATAGATAAAGTCTATACTTTGCTCCTGCAAATAGGATTGAAGAACAATGAAGCATATTTGGAGTTTGAGATGTTAAAAACAAGAGATCCTAAAAAAGAAAGTAATGAAACCGCAGGGATTTCTTCCTGAACATCTGGGCAGAGAAGATAAATACCAGCGAAGGAGAAAAGATTATTTAACCTGCTTAAAAGTAATTGAGACTGTAGTTCATATGAATAGCCTACACTCTTACTTAATTTTTGAGTGACCTCCCAAAAAGCCAATGTCTAATGAAGTATTGTCAGGTAGAAGTTCTATCCAGGTTGTTTAATAAGTTCATAAGCAAATTTAATTACTTAATTTTAACTAAGTAGCACTTCTTGAAAATTTTGTAACTAAAATAAACAATGCTAACAACTTTTATAGTAGTTTTGCCAGTAAGTATACATTTTGAAAGAATGGAATTAAATTTACCATGCTTTAAAAAAATTTACTAATTTGAAAAATAAAGAAGCAAAGAAATGAGATGTGGTGAAAGGAGCATTACACAGTTTGTGCCCTGCTTCTCAAATTGGGGTACCTGGCATTGTGTCAAGGGATACTCTAAGAATTCTAAGGCTTAGAATCTAAGCTGTGGGAACAAACATAATAATCTCTTCAAGTATCAATTTTACTTGAGAGTATGTAATTTAAACTACTTTAATATTAAGATAAGCATGAGTAAATTACGCACAGAGTATGGAATTTACATGAGCTTTCAAGATAAAATCAGAAACTTCAAAGAAATTTCAAGTGAACCCATTATATAACTCTAGACTTGGTCCTTCTTTTCTGTTATTGGTACTTGTGAAAAAAATTTAAGGAGCACTGGGTTGTACAAAGAACACTAGAAGACACATTTTCTTTTTTTGTTGTTTTTTTTAAAGATTTTATTTATTCATTTTTTTTCCCCCGAAGCCTCAGTAGATTGTTGTATGTCATAGCTGCACATCCTTCTAGTTGCTGTATGTAGGACTCGGCCTCAGCATGGCCGGAGAAGCGGTGCATCGGTGCGCGCCCGGGATCCGAACCCAGGGCCGCCAGCAGCAGAGCGCGCGCACTTAACCGCTAAGCCACGGGGCTGGCCCTAGAAGACACATTTTCTAATGCTAGTCTGGACAGTAAAATTTTGTAACCTTGATCAATATTATTTAACTCTCGCTCAGCTTTTCTCATCACTAACATGAAGCAAGTCATTCTCTTAAGATCACTTAAGTTCTCATGGCAATATATGTTCCTGTCCTTTAGCATCTTGACCAGCTAGAAAGAGAAATGTAGGATATCAGGCTTAGTTAATTTTTTTTTGTCTTTATAGTGGGAATAATTATGGAAGAGGGGTAGATTATACATAAAAAATGCAGGAGAATAAGAAATGGAAGAAAAGATAAAATTTTCAGAGATTAGGTCCTGTCAGTGTAAACTGAAGGAAAGATATTTAGATTTTTTTTTCATTTAGAAATTTTTGTGGGATTAATCCTCTTTCTGTTACCAGTAGTTTCAGTCTTACACTTAATTTCAGACTCAGCTCAAGCGTCACTTCCTCAACAAGTGCTTTCCTGGGAATTATTCTCTACAGTGGTATCTTTCTTTGTTTTCCTACAGTATTTATAGATGTTGTCTATACCCTTTAATCATGTCCATGTGGGAGGTTGCGAGGTGTAGTTAAAAAAAAAAAGGACTTGGGAGTCAAACAGACTTGAATCTCAGACCCTTATTTGCCTTTATTTTGGGAAGTCATTTAACCTCTCGGAATTTGTTTTCTCCTCCAGAATGAAGATGGCAATACTTACTTCACAGAGTTGTAAGAACTAAATGTGAAAATGCCTACTGTGTATATATCTAACTTGGAGTGTATCACTCAGTCTTTACCTCCTTTCCTTTTCATATGTTATTTTGGAACAATTTTGCTAACAGCTTCATGTATAAACATCTTATTCAAAGTAGATTTTTAAAGTTCTTGAAACAGGTGATCCTGTTCTTCTTTTGTGCCCTTTGTCATCGCACCTATTAATGAAGTAATTGCATGGAAGGTGTTTAATAAAAAAAAAAAATTGGGTGGCACAGCACTTACACAGTAGCTTAGGAAGCAGCTACCCAGAAACATTTAGGTAAACCGGAACTTTACTATTATTATTAAAAAGATAGTTCAGGGTAGATGGAGTGGGGTTTAGTATTTTTCTATATATTTATTACTGGTAATAGGATGGTATTAATAATGTGTATTTCAGATATACTGTCAAATTTACTATATTGCTTCTTAGTTGATGGGCATAGTCTGTATGAGGAGTATTTTAGGGTAATTTTTTAAAATGTCATCTTAAAAAAATGGAAATTTGAAATTATAGGTAAAAGAAATTCTGAAAATGCTATTATTTTGAAGGTTAATTGTGATGGGCAAAATAGCAAAATAGTGTAAAATACGATTCAAAAGTTCTGCTACTTCTACCACTTTTAAGACACTTAACCACATTTTACCTCAGTTTCCTTAGCTTTGACTAGGGGTAATTGTACTTCTCTTATAGGATTAATGTGAGGAACAAAAGACATAATATATTCAATATTCAACACCTACTATGCTAATGTTAGGGATACCGTAGTGAATAAGACAGACACAAGCACTTAACCTCTTGAAGCTTATATTTTAGCACTAACATGTACACACTATTTACTTAAGTTGGATATTGATAAATTCATGCCTCATTTATGTTGTATTTCAAGGAATAAAATACTTCTATATTTTATTTTTGATGTAGATAACTTAAAAAGTATAAACACCAAAACTGTTTTCGCATCAAGCCATTTTTGACATAAATTTTTAAACCATTACACATTTATTTTTTTCTAAGATAGATGTTGAACATAATTTTTTTTTGTTCAATCAGATTTAAGTAATTATAGCTAACATTTATTGGGCCTATATATATGGCATAAATATATCCTGTTTGTGTTAAGCACTTTGCACATGTTGTGTAATCCTTACGACCTTTATAAGGTACAATATTATTCCTCTTATACTGCCTGAAAAGTAGAGAGCTTAAGTAACTTGTTCAAGATTACACTGGTGGCAGTGCCAGAATTCAAGCACAGGTCTGACCGTACTCTTAGCAATTATATTTCTGTATTGTATTCTGAATATCTGTTATTGTGGAGAGTGGTAGTATAGTTCTGTACTGTATTTGCTTTTCAGTTGTGACTTTATACGCTTGCTCTTCCCTTTCTAATTTCTAATCTGCTATATCCTTGGGACGCACATAAACAACCTTGCTGAGAATTATGTATGATATCACATACAGTTAGACTTGAAGTGAGGTCAAAATAATAAGTATTTTCACTCTTGGGTTTAGGGCATCAGAGGTTGAATGGGTATTACTACAAGACCCAAAGAAGTTTACTTGTTTCTTTGTACTCTGAGATTTCAAGATCATGGCTAATTGTGTCTGCCTGATGCTGAAAATGTTAATAAAAATGCAGAAACTTGTGAAAGGAAGAGAACAGAGACAATCTGAGTGCTAAGTAGAAATGAAATGTTTCCTTTAATTCTCTTTGTACTGTGAAATTCTTTTTTAAAAACATTAAGAAAAAGGTGCACTTGAAATTAATGATCTTTAAAGGTTAAGATCTCGGGCTATCTTGGAAACAAGAAATTCAATGGAGTAAATACTGTTTTCAGACATAAAAAAGATGAACTATTATAAAAATGTGGTCACCTTTCCCTTTCCCCTTAAGAGTCAATACTGAACATTTTGATTCTGATGCAAATTTTAAAAATTATGCTTTGAGGCGCTGGCCTGGTGGTGCAAGTGGTTAGGTGCGCGAGCTCCACTGTGGCGGCCCGGGGTTTGCCGGTTAGGATCCCGAGCGTGCACTGACGTGCCGCTTGCCGGGCCATGCTATGGCTGCGTCCCATGTGGAGTGGAGGAAGATGGGCATGGATGTTGGCCCCGGGGCCAGTCTTCCTCAGCAAAAAGAGGAGGATTGGCAGATGTCAGCTCAGGGCCGATCTTCCTCACACACACACAAAAAATTATGCTTTGATAAAATGAATATTCACACAATAGAAGTTACATTTGAATTTAGTTACAAGTGGGAAAGCTCCTAAATTTTTATGTTTTTAATTAGTTTAGAAAACTTATAAGAGTATGTGCAGTTGTAAAAAATATAACAATACGGAAAGGTCAAGTGTGGAATTAAACCCCACCACCTTACTTCCCCAGTCTCTCTAAGATTCTTGTTTTGTGTATTCTTCTGTATACAAGCATATATTTGAATATGCACATATGAAATCATACACTACATCAGAGTTTGCAAATTGACAGACCATTGCCCATAACTGACCAGCACACCTTTCATTAGACCCCTACTATGTTGTTACAACAAGGTGTGTTTCGGGCCGGCCTGGTGGCGCAAGCGGTTGGGTGCGCGCGCTCGGCGGCGGCGGCTCGGGATTCGCCGGTTCGGATCCCGGGCGCGCACCGACGCACCACTTGTCAAGCTATGCTGTGGTGGCGTCCCGTATAAAGTAGAGGAAGATGGGCATGGATGTTAGCCCAGGACCAGTCCTCCTCAGCAAAAAAAGAGGAGGATTGGCAGATGTTAGCTCAGGGATGATCTTCCTCACACACACAAAAAAGTTATATTTCATATAAACCAATATTTTTAGCTTTTTAAGATTCAGCAACACTGCAGCACTATTTCTCACATGAGGATAGTTGGTTCGAGTGGCTGTCTCCTTGAGATAGGGCATGTATTCTCCAGTTTCCCACAATTCCCAGGTAAACTGTTTATGGTATCTGCCTCGCATTTGAGTTTGTGATCTTTGCCCATACATAGTATTCTGCACCTCCCTCTCTCTCTGGCATATCTTGGACATCTTTTCATATTAGTGAAAATAATAATAGTTAACCTTATTGAGAGCTTAACAAGTATAAAATACTTTTCTAGAGCCTGTTATAGAGCGTATTAATTCATTTAATCCTCATAATAGTATCACCATTTTACAGCTGAGGAAATTGTAACAGAGAGAGATTAAGTAATTTGCTTAAATTACTGCAAGAAAAGGCCAAGCTGATAAGAGGCCAAGCTGTGAATTGAACCCATGTAGTCTGTTCCTAGAGTGTAAACTCTTAACCACTACATTATACTCCTTGGCATGTAACAATTAGTTTATATAGATATATGTCTTTCTTTTTAATAGCTCTATTATATTCTATCATAGGTTATGCTGTATTTAATCAGTCCTCAATTGATAGACATCGAAGTTTCTTATTTTTCACTGGGACAAGTGTTGTAGGTAATAACATTGTACATTTATCATTGCATATCTGTGAGTTTTTTTAAATGTAAGATTAATGACTGTAAGTAGAATTTTTGGGTCAATGGTATATGAATTTTAAAATTTGGATAGAAATTACAAACTTGCCTTCCAAAAAGGATGTATTAATTGTAGTTAATATTCTCACCTTCATTTGGTATTATCTTTTTAATCTTTACAAGTTCTTTTGAGATATATCTCTTTCTTGAGTTATATATGTGGATTAGGACCTTTTTATTGCAAATGACATACCCAGCTCAAAATTAGTTTAAGTGGAAAGGGGAACTTATTAATTTACATAGCCACAGAGTGTAGAGGATGAACTGACTTTAGGGACTCAAGCAGTGTGATCAGGGAATTAATGTAATCATGGTCTTATTCTCCATTTCAGTGTTTTGTTTTTAAGCGTATGTTGCAGACTGACTTCCTTCAAGTAGCCGGAATTGAGGGGCAGGGGCAGGTTAGGAGATTAATATAATAATAGACAATTTCAGTCTTTCCCCTTTCCAACTATGGAGTCCAAAGGAAAGATTTTCTTTCTCATGGCATTTGTGTATAAAATTCCAGGATGCTTCTTCACCTGGCTCGGCTCACATGTCCATCTTTGGGGCGAACATTGTGACTAGGATAGTGAGGACTTTGATTGGCCGGGTCTGTATCACATGTCTATCTTGGAAGTGGGATGTAAATAGGCAGCCTCACCAGAACCACATAGCAGAAAGGGAAGCCTTCAAAAGAGAAGTTTCTGCCATTAGAAGGGCAGAGGTATGCTGGGCAGACGACTCTTTTGCTAGAGGGTCTCTGAAGTCATAATGTCTTTTTGCTTTCTTCTTTTTTTCCTAAGAATATAGTTTATTATACCAGCCCCATTTCTTCTTTCTCTAACTTCTTCCATGAAAATGGTCCTATGGCAGATAGTTCTAAACTAGAACTGGAGCAAGTTAAGGTATAAGAATTAGTGGGTTAAACTCAGGACCCTCTAATATCAACAGTGGTTAATTTATGTATCAGGAGCACTCAGAATGATTGCCTTCCACTTTTTCATACTCTACGTAAGAATGGTTATCTAAGGACATTTTAGAAGTAGTATACATGTAATAGAGAGTAAGATTTTACTAGTTTTTACAACAGTTGTTTTATGTTGCTTTATTTTAAATTGTGATCAGCTATGGGTCTTTAGTATTTTTTTCTACAAACAGTCCCTCCCAGTGTTTTCTAAATTTTGTTCTAGTAACACTTCCCTGGAAGATGTTATAATAGGTATGGTTGAACAGGTTTTTACATGGTGAAATAAATTTGGAAAGTGCTATATAATATATCCCTCCTTTGGAAGTTCACAGTATATTAAAGCATGTTAGTGTATTAAAGATGTGAGTAATATTACAGTTGTGAATCCTGTTGAACTTTATTTAGTCTAGTGTTTCTAAAACTTTTTTGAAAAAAACACTTTTTCAAGGCACCAGAGTTCTGTTCAACACCTCTTTGGGAAATAGTGTTTTTTCCCTGCAAATGATCTTTTGGAAGTCTATGTAAGACATTGGTATTTATTCTTTTAGCTTTTTGCTGTAGAATTAGTGGTTTTGTATAATAATCTCAAAATAATCCATTTGTTCTGGATTTGCCTTTAAAAATACTATATATATATTTTTCCCAATCACTTGCCACCTCTCATTTTTTTCTTTTTCTTTTTTTCTTAAAATGTTGGCTGAATATATTATTATCCTATTCTGAAAATCTATGATAGCAAAGACTAGAAATACCATTCTTGATTCTGTTACTACTATATGGGGAAAGAACATTGGATCAGGTTCTATTTTAGATTTTTCTAGTGAGAGTTTAGTATCATTATCTGTAAAAGGTAAAGTTGAATAGATGCTTTCGAAAATCTCCTTCAGCTCTAAAATCTTATTAATCCCAATATCAGGAAGGTACCTCATGTTTATCATTCTCTCATTGCTTGTGTTTTTGTTATCTACAATCTATTACTGACAGCAAAGTTATTGATCTGAAATCCCTTCCTTCAAACAGGAAAAATTGCTAGAAAAAGACGTTGATGTTCATACCCACGTGTAAATGGAAATAAATGTCTGTTACTTCCACCGCATAATATGTGCAATTTTATTTCATTCAATATCACATGCTACAGAGTATTCAAATTGCAAAATGCTTAAGATTTAGAATAAAAATTACATGCATGTAAGTGTAATAACATTTACGCATTAAAGCTTAGAAAAATAATAGTGATTTAGAAGTATTTGAGGTATTATCTTTTTCTTTCTTAAATTGTAGTGGTATATCAGAGATCTGGAAACCAAAAACTAGTACTTCCCCCAAAAAAGTTATGATGATTTTGCTATTATATATTTAAAATAAAGCTATTATAAAAATAAGACATATACTTTTAATGAACAGTATTATGTTTTAGGTTGATACAGATACTCGGAATAGTACGTGGGCTCTGGATTAGACTGCCTGGGTTTATACTTAAGTGAAGTTTTTAGAGTTACTTTACTTGTCTAAACTTCAGTTTTCTCATCATAAAATAGAGAATAATACTAATGCCTGCCTTAGAGGGTTGTTGTGATAAGCAAGATAATAAATGTAAATATTTAATGTGTGCCCACATAAGTACTCATTAAATGTTTGTTGTTGTGTAGTATAGTAAATTTGAATATAATTACCTTTATAAACATGGTAACAGAAAACAGTGAATTCAACTTTTCAATTTCTGACTCAATCATGGTGTATCCCCATGATTTTTCCACTATTTTATTTTATCTTATTTTAGAAACATCATTAATGATCATTACTGTACTGGGGTTCTGCTTGATCTAAATTCTTATTTTGTAGCTTAAATTTTGGGCTGTTAGAGTCAGAAGATGCTATTTGTAGTACAGTAAATAGGGACAAGAATTTGAGATTTTTGAGGTACAGGTTTAAAGTAAAGTATATATGGGAAACTGCTGCTTATATTCTCTAAGGCTTGTTAGGATCTGTGGAGAAAACTGCCTCTACATACATATATGTGGGTATTATAGTGATGGAGTACTATATGAAAGTGGAAAGTTTTAAATGTTTAAATTGTGCGATAATGCAGGGTGGTAAAGTGATAGCACAATAAAACTATTTGCATAGATAATTGTTGATTTGTAGAAGAGAGATTTTTGATTGGTAGATAAGGAAAGTAGTAAACCCCAGGGAACAAGGAGCCAAGGCTTGGACCTCACTGTGTTTGGGTTGAAGAAACAATGACTTGGGGCATAAAACAAAGGACTATTATGTTTAAAAGGGGAGAGATACTTTATGAAATATCAGATGCCAAAAGAAAATCCATAGAATTTAGAGCATTGCCAAAGGTACTTTTTGGTAGGAAAGTTTTAGAATCAGTGACTTAGGTTAATACTGGACTTGGATTTTCCGATTTTCTTCTGAAGATAGGTCTATGATGTAGTATTAATTTTTAAAAAATTGTCAATTATGCATCATAATGAAACATTCTTTCCTTTCTGATTCTTAATGGAATTCAGAAGTGGGTCATATCTAATACATGAGAAACTTGAATTGAGACTCCCCTACCCCCATAGTAGGAACTTTTAAGCAGCTAAATAGTTATGGATCTGATTTTATTACTCTGTTGTTTTACTGTCTGTGATTAATATATGAGTCTGACTATAGCTTGACTTGTTAACAAACAATACAACCCAGTTCAGTATTGTCTTCGTCTGTTTAGGTTGCTATAACAAAGAACCATAGACTGGATGGCTTATAAACAACAAAAATTTATTTCTCACAGTTCTGGAGGCTGGGAAGTCCAAGATCAAGGTACCAGCAGATTCACTGTTCAGTAAGGGCCCACTTCCTGGTTCATAGACAGCTGCCATCTCTTTGTCTCCTCACATGGCTGAAGTGGGGAGGTAACTCTCTGGGTCTCTTTTATAAACATAATAATTCCATTCATGAGGATGGAGCCCTCATGACTTAATCACCTCCCAAAGGCCTCACCTGCAGACACCATCACGCTGGGGGAATAGGTTTCAGCATATGAATTTTGGGTGGACACAAACATTCAGTCTATAGCCAGTATGTACCATGGGATGTACTTCGTGTTGTATTAGGCTAAAACTACTACATATTTATAGTGTTGTCCTTTAAATATGAGGAGTTGGTTGTAAAGTAGGTTTACATTTTAAGTCATTTATATATTAAAAGACTTGCTAAGTACTGTATGACAAGGTTTACCAAACTTTTTCTGTAAAGGGTCAAATAGTAAATATTTTAGGCTTTGTGGGCTATATGATTTTTGTCACAGCTACTCAGCTTTGCCCTTGTAGGATGAAAGCAGCCATAGACAATATGTAAATGAACAAGCATGACTGTGTTCTAATAAAACTTTATTTATAAAAACAGATGGCGGGCCAGAGTTGGCCCAAGGGTCATGTTTTGCCAATCCTTGTTCCAAGACATAGTCTGTGTTATGAAAGAATAATTCCATGTTACTTGCATGTGAATTGAAGTTTATATTAGCTAAAATTTGCATTATAAACCACCACAAAACTTAGTGGTTTAAAACTACAATTTAATGTCTCTCACGTTTCTATGAATTAACTCAGTGGTTCTGCTTTAGGTGGCATTGGTTGGGGTTCTGGTATAGCTACAGACATCTGGAGGCTTGGCTGGGACTGTTGTCCAGGGCTTTAATTCTCCTACGTGTGGGTTTCTCCACATGGTTGATTCATTAGCTTCATGATGTGATGGCTGGATTCCAAGAAGTATTCCAAGAGCAAGCATTGTGATAGGGAGGAAGCAGAAGCTGCCAGGCCAATTAAGGGTTAGGCCTGAAACTGGCACAGCTTCATTTCTGCTGTTATTCTATTGATCAAAATAGTCACAGGCCCAGCCCACAGTCATTGTGGGAAAACACTAGGAGTAGTAGGTAGTATGGTTAATTGGGGGTCATCAAAGTAACAGTCTATCACAGGATTGTTTTGGTTGCAAGTGACAATTCAAATTGAACTAGCTTTACTAAAGGGGAAATTTATTATAAGAATAATGGGGTGTCTGTCTCACAAAACCTAAATATAGGATGAGGCCCTAGGAATGTTGGACCCAGGGTTTGAAGGACTGTTTCTCATCTTTGCTTTATTCTGTTAAGTAAGCTTCATTTTTTCTTACTGCAGAACTGCCTTTTCCACAGTGGAAAAAATAGTGCCATTGACAGCTCCTGTATTGTTTATATCTCCCCATTTCAACCATTCAGAGAAGCCTTGATATTTGCAGTTGTGTTTCTGAAATTTTTGAGGAAGAACTTTGTCCTGGACCAGTCATCTGTGATCAGGGGATAGTGGTCATGTGGACAAGAGCAGGGTCAGTTAACAGAAAAGAGATGCTGAATATATAACCCCCAAGTTCACTTGCCTCCTCTCTAACCATCTATATATTGACATAAAATAATTTGTTAATTATTTTAATAAATTGTTAATTGTTTTAATAAATAATTTATTTCCCTGTTACAGGCCTAATTTACTTCTTTCTTCACCTATCTGCCTTTTGACTGTTTCATTGTTCTACTGGAGAGTAGGCTAAAGTAAGGACTGGAATTAGTTCAGTATCTTGAGTACTCATTATAATCTCTTCTTGCTTTGAGTAGAGGACAGCAGCATTTCGTATCTGCTATTTCACTTTGCCACCATTAACATAGAATATGTTCTTACTCTGTTGTTACTCATTGATTTCCAGGGTTGATTGGCTGATTTGGCTGGCTGAGTGGGTATATCCCTCCTCTGGAAAGGGCCCGCTTGCATACATGAAAGCAAATAACTATAATACAGAATGAAATAAGAGCTATAATAGAAGTACAGGCAATGTACTGTGGGTGCACAGAGGAAGGAACAATTAATTTTCAGTGAATGGCTGTAGGAGGGATGGTGTTTTAAATTTGAGCAGGGCGTGGAAGAATGAGTGATAACCCATGCTTAGAAAAGCAAGGAAAGGTAATCTGGCTGTCAGGTTTCTTGGCTGCTGAAGGGGTGGCACCAGAATGTCTAGGCTAAAGTAGATGAGCTTAATTAAATATAGGTATAGGGAATTCAGGATAAACAGCAGCATGCACTTATCTGATTTTAACCTTGTTCAATTAGAATTAAAAGAGCTAACTTGGTTTTGCTACATTCGGGCCTTAGGTGACTATATAGTAGTTTGAAATTTGAGAATTCAGTTTTTTAAATTAAGCAGTTTATCTTAAAGACTCAGGTTTTTAGATATAGAAAGAACTTTAAGGATTATCTGTACTAACCTCCTCTAGCAGGTAAGAGAAACTAAGACCCAGTTAAATGACTTATTTAAGTTTACACATCTAAATGATAGAGTTGGGGCTGAAACTCAGGCCACCTTATTCCTAGTCTTATGTATTTAAGAAAATTATACAGTACATCCTCTGTAGTAAGAAGATTTGTCCCTTGAATTACCTGCTACAACAGTTTTTAAATTTGAGATGTAACATGCATACAGTGAAAGGCACACATGTTAATTGTATAGCATGATGAATTTTTCATGTGTGTAGACCCTTGTAAGTATTACCCAGATCAAGATGTAGAACATTTCCAGCACTCCAGAATCTTCCTTCATTCCTTTTACTATTCAATATCCCTGGCACCTCCAAGTAATCACTATTTTGATTTTTATCAGCAAAGATTAATTTTGCCTGTTCTTGAACTTTATGTAAATGGAATGACTTCTCTCATTCACCGTTATGTCTGTGATATTCATCCATGTTGTGTGTAGCAGTTGTTCATTTTTTTATTGCTGTGTGGTATTCCATTGAATGGATCATTATTTATTCTTCTGTTAATGGACACTTGAATTGTTTCTGGTTTTGACTACTGTTAATAAATCTGTTATGTATATTCTCATAGATGTCTTTTGATGAGTATATTGTCTCGTTTCTAGGTGTAGAATTGCTGGGTTGTTGTTTTCCGAAAGGGTTGTACCCTTTTCTATCCCTACCAGCAATGGAAGAGAGTTTCAGTTGCTCTGGATTCTTGTCAAAATTTGGTAATGTCACTCTTTTAGCCATTCTTGTCAGTGTGTAGTGGCTTCTAATTTACATTTCCCAGATGAGTAATGATGTTGAGCCCCTTTTAGTATATTAATTTTTAATAGGGCTATCTTTGTCTTATGGATTTTTAAGAATTCTTTATAAGTCTAAATATGAGAATTTTGGATTATATGTATGGCACATATCTTCTCCCAGTCTATGGCTAGTCTTTTCACTCCCTTGCAAGTGTCTTAATAAATAAAAATTCTTAGTATTAATGAAGTTCAATTTATTAAATTTTTTATGTTTAGTGTTTTTTGTGTGTCTGGTTTAAGAAATCTTTGCCTACTGCAGAATCATGAAAATATTCTCCAAAATTTTTTTCTAGAAGCTTTATTGCTTCTCTTTTACTTAAAGTTCTATGATGCATTTCAGATTAGTTTGTATGAATGACATAAGGTAGAGATCAAGAATTTTTTTAAACATATGGATATCCAGTTGATCCAGCACCATATTTTGAAAAAAACATCTTTTTCCCAGTGAATTGTAGGGTACCTTTGATATAAATCAGATGAATCTGTTTCTAGAGTTTATATGCTATTCCATTGGACTATTTCTATCCTTGCACTAATATTACCCTGTCTTAATTACTATGGCTTTATATACTAAGTCTTGATATCTGGTAGTATAAGTTTTCCAAATTTTTTCTTCTTCTTCAACTTTCTTTTTGTTTTTGGAGGTGGGGGCTATACTCCGTCATTTGTATTGTCGTATATATTTAGAATCAGATTACAATAAAAAAAATTTGTTGGGGTTGGCCTGGTGGCATAGTGGTTAAGTTTGCAGGCTCTGCTTCGGTGGCCCGGGTTCGTGGGTTTGGATCCCGGGCGCCGACCTATACACCGCTCATGAAACCATGCTGTGGCGGCATCCCACATACAAAATAGAGGAAGATTGGCACAGATGTTAGCTCAGGGACCATCTTCCTCAAGCAAAAAGAGGAAGATTGGCAGTAGATGTTGGCTCGGGGCCGATCTTCCTCACCCCGCCCCCCTCCAAATTGTTTGTATTATGAATGAGATTGCATTGAAGCTGTGGATCAATTTGGAGAGAATTGGCATCTTAACAGTATAGAGTCTTCCATTCTATGAACATGGGTTATCTGTCCATTTACTTGGGTCTTTAAATTCTCTCAGAAGTGTTTTATGGTGTTTAATGTAGATGTCTTGCACATCTTTTGCTAGGTTTATGTCTAGGTTTTTTTTTTTTTTTTTGTGAGGAAGATCAGCCCTAGGCTAACATTTGTTGCCAATCCTTCTCTTTTTTGCTGAGGAAGATTGGCCCTGGGCTAACATCTGTGCCCATCTTCCTCTGCTTTATATGGGACACCGTCACAGCATGGCCTGACAAGCAGTACGTTGGTGCGCGCCTGGGATCCAAACCTGCGAACCCTCGGGCTGCTGCAGCAGAGCGCGGGCACTTAACCGCTATGCCACCTGGCTGGCCCTATGGCTAGGTATTTGATGTTTTAAAAATGCTGTTGTAAATGGTATTGTTTATTTAAATTTCATTTTCTAGTTGTTTCATATTAATACACAGAAATACAGTTGATTTTGTATTTTGGTCTTTTAAACAGCAACCTTGTTAAATTAGCTTATTTATTTATTTCTTTATTTTTCGTGAGGAAGATTAGCCCTGAGCTAACACCTGTTGCCAATCCTCCTCTTTTTTGGTGAGGAAGATCAGCCCTGGGCTAACATCTGTCCCCATCTTCCTCTACTTTACGTGGGACACCTGCCACAGCGTGGCTTCGTAAGTGGCATAGGTCTGTGGGGGGGATCTGAACCTGTGAACCCTGGGCTGCCAGAAGTGGAGCGTGTGAACTTAACCACTGCGCCACTGGGCTGGCCCCTAAATTAGCTTATTTTTAATATTTAATAGTTTGTAGATTCTTTTGTGTTTCCCATGTCTACAACCACATCATCTGAGCTTAATGATAATATTACTTATTCCTTTTCAGTCTTTATACTTGTTTGTTTGTTTTTCTTTATTGCAATAGCATAGACTTTCAGAACAATGTTTAATAGAAATAGTCTTATTCCTGAATTTAGGGGGAAAATGTTCAGTATTTCACCATTAATTATTGTGTTAGCTGTAGGTTTTTGTAAGTACTCTTTACAGATTAAAGAATTTCCCATCTATTCCTAGTTTTCTGAGAATTTTGTAAATCATTAATGGCTGTTACATTTATCAAATGGTTTTTCTGCTTTTATTGAGATAAATCATATTGTTTGTGTCCTTAATTCTGTAATATGATGAATTACACTGATTGATTTCAATGTTAAACTAACCTTGTACTCCTAGGATAAATCTCACTTTGTCATGATGTATTGTATCACTGGATTCAATTTGTTAATATTTTGTTTAGGGTTTTTGCATGTATTCATGAGAGAGATTAGCCTGTAGTTTTCCTTTCTTGTAAAATCTTTGTCAGTTTTTGTTATCAAGTTTTGCTGGCCTCATAAGAACTATTGGGAAGTCTCTGTCTCTTTTTATTCTCTGAAGGAGTTTGTGTTCGATTGGTACATTTCATTTGTACTAGAAAAGAGTGTTTATTCTGCAGTTTGTTGATGTTAGTGTTATGTGTCAAGATTAATTCGTGTTATGTGTCAAGATTAAATTGGTTAATCATGTTCAAATCTTTTAATGATTGGGTTTTTTTTTTTTTTCTGTTTTTATCAGTTTATGACAGAGGAATCTTAAAATCACCAACTATGACTATAGATTTGGCTCTTTTCCTTTTCAGTTCTTTCCACTTTTCTGTTATGTATTCTGGTGCTCTTATTAGGTGTATACAAATTTAGGATTGTTATAATTTGTGGTTGAACCATTATGTCATTATGAAATGTTCTTTATCTTTAATAGTATTTTTTGCCTTGAAGTCTTCTTTGAACTTCTATTAATAAAATCACTCTTTCTTTTCATCAGTATTTCTGTAGTTTTTTCTTTTTCCTTCCTTATATTTCAACCCATCTATTTTCTTATATTTAAGGTAGATCCTTTTGGAAATAGCATATTATTGGGTCATGTTTGTTTGATCCAGTTTGGCAATCTTTGTGTTTTAATTGGAATGTTTATTCTGTTTACATTTAATGTAACTACTGATATGGTTGGATAGAAATCTGTCATCTCACTAGTTCTTTTCTGTCTATACCATCTGTTCTTTGTTTTTTTTATTCCTCCTTTCCTGCCTATGTTTTGATTTGTCAAGTCTTCTAAATTTCATTTATACTAATTAGCTTTTCAGTTATACATTCTTCTATAATTAAATTTTTTTAGTAATCCTAGAGATTTTAATAAACATCTTTGATTTTTAATGTATCTTAAATTAATACTTTTACCACTTCCCAAACAATGGAAAACCTAAGACAGTTTAACTTCATTTACTCCCTTCTGCCCTTTGTGCTACTTTTCATATATTTTACTTCAACATGTGTTATAAACCTCATAGACATTATTGTTTTTTTTGGTAAACAATCAATATTCTATTTATTCATGTGTATACCCTTTCTAGTGCTCTTCATTCATTCTTGCAGTTCTTTGCTACCATCTAAGACAATTTTCCTTTGGCCTAAGGAAATTCCTTTAATATTTCTTAAAGTACTGATCTGCTAGAGGCAGATTTTCTTAGCTTTTGTTTGTCTGTAAATGTCTTTATTTTGACGTTTGTTTTTTGAAGGAAATTTTCCTGGTACAGAATTCTAGGTGGGCATCTTTTATTCTTTTAACACTACAAATATGTCATTCCTTTCTTTTCTGGCTGCCATAATTTTTGTTGCAAAGTCAACCATTTGTCTTATTGTTGCTCCTTTAGAGGTAATATCTATTTCTTGGCTGCTTTTAAGATTTTCGTTTTGTTTTTAGTTTGTGACAGTTTGTGTGGTTTCTAAGCATGATTCTTTTTGCATTTATCCTGTTTGGGGTTTCCTGGGTTGATATTTTTCACCAATTTTGGAAAAAATTTGTTTTTTATATCTTTAAATATTGCTTCTACCCTAATCTCTTTCCTCAGCCTTCTTAGATGTTTTGACTGTATCCCATATGTCTCTTGTGCATATTCTCTCTATTCTTTTCTGTCTGTGGGTCAGTTGGGTATTTTCTTTCTTTTTTTTTTTTGGTGAGGAAGATTTGCTCTGAACTAACACCTGTTGCCAATCTTCCTCCTTTTTTTGCTTGAGGAAGATTAGCCCTGAGCTAACATTTGTGTCAGTCTTCCTCTATTGTGTATATGGATTGCTGCCACAGCATGACTTGACACTGGTGTAGGTCCACACCTGGGATCTGAACCTGGGCTGCTGAAGCAGAGTGTGTGGGACTTTAACCACTGTGCCACAGAGCCGGCCCCCTGAAGTTGGTATTTTCTATTGACTTGTTTTTTAAGTTTACTCCTGAAGCAGAGTGTACGGGACTTTAACCACTGTGCCGCAGGGCCGGCCCCCTGAAGTTGGGTATTTTTTATTGACTTGTTTGTTAAGCTTACTCCTTCTCTCTTTTGCTGTGTCCAGCCGAATATTAAATCCACCCAGTGAATTTAATTTCAAATATCTTATTTTTCCAGTTCTAGGAAGTCTGAATCTTTTTTTTTTGGCTGAGGAAGATTTGTCCTGAGCTAACATCTGTTGCTGATCTTCCTCTTTTGTTTATGTGAGCCACCGCCACAGCATGGCCACTGATGAGTGGTGTAAGTCTACACCCCGGAACTGGACCCAGGCTGCCGAAGCAGAGCGTGCCGAAGTTAACCACTAGGCCACTGGGGCTGGCCTTGTTTGATTCCTCTTTAATACTTTCTCATTTTTGTTGACTATCTCCATCCTTTCATAAATTTTATTTACTTTTTCCCCTCTTTTCATGAGCATATTAATAATTGCTATTTTAAAGTTTTTGCTTACTTTACTGTTTGCATCATCTCTGGTTCTGCTTCTGTTTTCTGTTTTTGTCTTGATTACAGATCATATTTTCCTGTCTCTTCATGTATATTGTGAAGCAAGGGAAAAATATACCATGAAAATATTGATGAAAAGAAAGCGTGATTATATTAATAAAAGTTCAAATTTTTAATTATATGCTGAACATTGTATATAATTTAACTATATAGAGGCTGAAGAGGATATCTTCCTCCAGAGATGGTTTCCCTTTTCAACTTTTGGGCCAATTGGGTGAAATTCTGACACCTCAATTTAATTAGGAATTGAACTGGATTTAATTAGGGTCAGTCTGGATTGCAGTTTTAGTAAGATTGAGTCATTTCTCAGTTGTCAACCTTGACCTAGGTTTTGGATTGAGAGACTGTCAGTTTTCTTCTCCACAGTCCTGAAAGACTACAGGAGATTCAATTCTGTTCTTTGAAGGTTTTGAGATTGGCCCTTGATCTCTTGCTTCATACTGCTTCAAATTCAGGCACATGTTGGAGACCTGTCATGTGTTGCTTGTGGTTATCCCTCCTTTTCTAGCAAGTTTTCTCTTAAGTATCATAAGACTGAGGGAGATTTCACTCTGCCATTCTAGCTCATTCCTCCAGCCTCCTACATCTCTGTAGAACTCAGCAAATGTCCCTTTTAGACTTGCATTTGGGGCTTTCTGGTTTTTAGTCCACCACACTAAAAAGCTCTTCTGCTTTCTATTTTTACTAATCTTTCTGCCTGGGCCAATCTCAATTCTTAGTCTATGCCCAGAATCTTTAAATGCTCCTAGGAAAGAAATAGCAGGTGATTGTCAGCTCACCTAGGAGGGGCTCTTCTCTGTCTGGAATTTCAGTTTGTCTACTTGTTACTTCATAAGCTCTCTGATATCTTAAAAATATGATTGCAATTCATTCATTTTTTTTCCCTAGTTGTCGTTGAGGTATTATAATAACTGCCATCCTTAAAGATTGAAGCAGTGAAATCTGTTTTTTTCTGATTGTAAACTTAACTGTATTAACTTTTGCCGAGTTATGCTGCATAACAAATGACCCCAATATTTCATTGACTTACAACAACAAATGTTTGTTTTTTGCTCTTGCTACCTGTTAGCTGAGTGTTGGCAGTGGCTCTACTCTTGGTTCATGTATCTTCTAATTCTGAGATCCAGGCTGGAGAACAGCTCCTATATGGGCCACGTTGTTCTTATAACAGGGAAAAAAGATAGATTTGGCAGAAATACACAGTGACTCTTAAAACTTCTGCTTGGATGTTTGTTTATGTGCCATTGGCCAAAGCAAATCAATGGCCAAAAACCAAAGTCAGCGGGGCAGAGATATTTACTCCTACAAGAGTGCTATAAGTTACGTAGGAACAGGTGGACATGATTATCCTTTTGAAGGAAGATGGAGTGAATAATTGAAAATTGTAATAAAATTTACCATACATGCTAACTGAAAATAAATTAAATACAGAGATGTATATTATTTATAGTAGAATTCTACCTTCTGCACACCAAGATCACCAGTGATGAGTGATGATACTTTGGTGTATATTTGGGATTGAAGCCTTATTGTGCTAACTTGATGGTTTCTTTAAAAATAATACTCTTGACATAAATTATAAACAAGACCTTTGTTTTTTCAACCTTGTACTCTAACAACAGAAAAGCCCTCAAAATGGCTACATTTAGTTCTTGCTTTGCCACGTAGTTCCAGACTTACTATAATGTCCAATTTACATTTCTAAATATAAAATCTCTTTAATACAAGTTTGGGTTTGATCTACAGCATGTAGTATCATCACTTTCTCATTCTCTGAGGGAAGATAAAAATCAGAATTGTGGGATTTTGTAAAGGATATATTTCTTAAGGGAGAGAGTCCTAGAAATAATAAAAGTCAAGAACAAAAGTTCTTGATCTAGCTCAATTATTTTTACCTAATATGTTTCACAGTGGAGTTTAAAGTGAGTTAAGTAGACCCCCTGTTAGAATGAGAATACCTGTGAAGAGGGTTAAGTTTATCTAGTCATTATATTTATAGATATTTTCTATTCAGAGCGATTCTTAGTGGTTCAGATTTTCAGCAAGAGGGTCCATCTGTAGGGAAAACTGAAAGTAATTTTGTACAAATTGGGGGAGGGCAAGACTCATTTGTAGTTTGGACACTGAAGGGCTCTTAGCATTTGGACATGGAAGAAGAGAGAGGCAAGAAAGCACTGGGAAAAATCGTCTAACTTGTAATTTTGCCTTAGGTCCAACCTGGTGGAGGTTGGCATGCCAGTGAAAATCAGATTTTCAAGACAGCTTGGTGCTGTTGGTACCATGGAAAGAGTGGCTTGAATGAGGCACATCTGGTTTCAGATTCTATTCCAGTTATGTCACTAAAAAGCTGTGTGCTTTGGGCAACTTATTTAAATCTTATTTATAAAATAGAGATAATAATTGTTATTAATAGCTTCTAATTGTCCCTTTGTCCCTTGAGTCATCGCTTCCCGTTTTATCCAACTTAAATTTCATGGTCCTTCATTATCTGTAGCGTGCATCCTCAACTCCCTGGCATACACCCTTAACTTTCTGGTCTCACTCTAACTTGGTCATACTCACTTGGAAAAACTGTTGTTAGTGCTGTTGAGCCGATTCCAACTCGTAGTGACCCTGTGTAGAGCAGAGCAGAACCCTGCCCAGTCTTTTTCTGCCATCCTCTCATCTTCTGGTGCTATATCAGACAATGCTCTGCTGCTATTCATAGGATTTTCATGGCCAATTTTTTCCGAAGTGGGTGGCTAGGTCCTTCTACCTGGTCTCTCTTAGTCTGGAAGCTTTGCTGAAACTTGTCCACCATGGATGACCCGCCTGGAATTTACAAGACCAGTGGTATAACTTTCAGCATCACAGCAACACACACCTACCATAGTATGACAACTAACAGATGGGTAGTGTGGTTCCCTGACTGGGAACCAAACCTAGGCCTTGGCGGTGAGAGTGCCAAATCTTAACCACTAGATCACCAGGAAAAACTATAACCTAGGTTAAATCCAATCTTACTTCGACTCCAAATCTGAACTTAGGGAGCTGTACGTGTCTAGAGGAAAGTGCAAAATCATGCTGACTAGTTTTACTTCAAATTCATGGTCACAAACATCAAGTGAGTCCTTACTACTACCTGGTGTTCATACGATATTTTCCTGGTTCATTTATTTTTCTGTTCTGTTCGATGGTTTATTTCATCTTTTCTCTCATCAGACTTCCAAGCAATATCTCATCCCCAATCTTGTTCTCATCTGATGATTTTGCATTCTACCGCACTGAAAAAAATTGAAGCAGTCAGAAGAGAACTTGTATAGATTCCTTTAACCATGTCTACCTACCTACCAACATCTCCTATCCCTATACTGTGTATTCTCACCTATTACTTTTTACCTTTCTAGAGCCAATTCCTCCTTTGTGCATTAGGTTTTATTTCTTTATGCCTACTTAAGGATATTGCTCCAGCAATTCTCCACTCTTACTATGTCATAAAGTTTTCTCAGTACTGCATCACTGCCATAAGAAGACAAAACCTATTGCTATTTCTATTTTTAAGACATCTGTTACTTGGCCCTACTTCTCTTACCAGGTAACACTTCATTTGCTCCCCATTTAAAATAAACTCCTTTAGGGGGCCGGCCCCGTGGTGTAGTGGTTAAGTGCGCGCGCTCTGCTGCTGGTGGCCCGGGTTCGGATCCCGGGCGCACACCGACGCACCGCTTGTCGGGTCATGCTGTGGCGGCGTCCCATGTAAAGTAGAGGAAGATGGGCACGGATGTTAGCCCAGGGCCAGTCTTCCTCAGCCAAAAGAGGAGGATTGGCATGGATGTTAGCTCAGGGCTGATCTTCCTCACAAAAATAAATAAATGAATACATACATACATACATACATACACTCCTTGAGAGTTGTCTATGCTCACTGTGTCCAATTCCATTCTTCAATTTCCTCTTAAATACAGTACAATTAGGCTATTGCCATTATCACTGGATTGAAACTACTCTTGAAAAGGTTACCAGTGACCTTCATATTGCTAAATCTCAAGTTAATTTCTCAATACTCATCTCCCTTGACTTAGCAGCAGCATTTGATGCAGTTGATCATTTCCTCTTACCTATACCTTCTTCACTTGGCTTCCAAGAAATTATACTTTTTAAAAATCTTTCTTGCTGTGTCACTTGTCCTCCTCCTCTACTCAGTCTCTTAAAAGTTAGACTGTCTTTGGTTCTCTTCTCTATGTACACTCATTCCCTTGATGACCATGGCTCTAAATACCAACTATATACTGACAACTCCCAAATTTATGTTTATATCCCATTTAAGAGTGCTCTTTTGAATGCCAGACTCTCATATATATATCTGTCAAGTAGGAACATATATGTGTCAAGTAGGGGATATACATGTATATATACACACGTAAATCCCATACTTGACATTATCATTTGGATGTCTAATTAACGTCTTATAATTAATATGTCTCAAACCAAATTTCTGATTCCCTGCTCAAGACTTGCTCTTTCCACAGTATTTGTCAGCTCAGGAAATGTCTACTATGTTTTTCCAGTTTGAACCACCTTTGATTCTTCTCTTTCTTACTCCCACAACCAATTTGTAATCAAAATCTTGTCAAGCCCTACTTTCAAAATATGAAAATATATTCAAAATATGTCAATTTCTCACTACCTCCACTGCTACCGCCCTGGTCTAAACCTCTGTTATCTCTTACCTGGTCTCTCAGCTGCCCCCTTATGGTCTTTTCTTAACAAAGTAGTAAAGTGATCACTTCAAAAATAAGTAAAATATTTCACTTCCCTGCTCAGAACTCTCCAGTGGCTCCTAGGAACCACACAACCAACTTCCTTGAATGTCACCTTCTCAAACCACTGTAATTAAAATTACAACCTCTTATCTTTTTCGCATAGACTCGTCACCTCTGTACTCCTAATCCCCTTACCTGCTCTCTGTTCTTCTATAGCATTTATTGCCATTAACATATTTCTTAATTTGCATATCTAGTTGTTTATTGTCCCTTTCTTGTTAGAATAAGTTTCCCTAGGGCAAGGATCTTCATCTGTTTGTTATGTTTACTTATGTATTCCAAGTACCTGAAACAGTGCCTAGCACATAATAGGTGCCCAGTAAATAATGGTTGAGTGAAAGAAGAATGCTCTTTCTCAAGATTGTGTAGATATTAAATGTGATAATGTACTTGTATGAACCTCAGAAAATAATTGCCAAGTAATTTTGTTCTCTTTTTTCCCCTGTTTCTTAGTTACTGATACTTTATGTAGGATATCTGAAGTGTTAGGACTGCTGTAGACTTCTAGATACCATATTTTATCCCATTCTCCCTGGTGTAGCCTTTGCAACTGAACCCAGCTTTTCCTCATTCTTCTTTTTGCTTTCTTCTTCTATCTAACAGAGGAGGTGGAAGGAGTTAGAATTAAAGGAGTAGAAAGAAAGTGGAGGAAAAAGAGATCTCTCAGCTTCTTGTAGATGGGTGAAAAATTGACCAGACGTCTACTTTTATTGATCTTTCTCCCATTTTAGTAGGTCTCTTCTTTTCTTCCCCGCCCCCCCCAGCCCCAGTAGATAGTTGTATGTCATAGTTGCACATCCTTCTAGTTGCTGTATGTGGGACGCGGCCTCAGCATGGCCGGAGAAGCGGTGCGTCGGTGCGCGCCCGGGATCTGAACCCGGGCTGCCAGCAGCGGAGTGCACGCACTTAACCGCTAAGCCACGGAGCTGGCCCATTCTTTTCTTTCTCTTGATATATTGTTCTATAGTTCATAGTTCCTGGCATGTAGTTGATGCTTAGCAAATTTTTGAATGACCGTATTTCCTCTGTTAGTGGAATTGTTCTTTCCAAGCATAGAATAGCTCTTCTATGGATTAAAAGAAGCAAAAAAGTCTGAGAAATAGGGGGTTAATTCAGAACAGTGAGTAAAAGCTGTTATAATCCTATGCTACATGGGCTAAGGGGAGAAAATGTAGTTATGCAGTGAATCAGAAAGAGATAGGTTTTGACAAGAACAAGATGTTGAAAACAGTATAGCCCCTTAGATTTTATAAAGCATTTTTTTTTTTGTTTTTTTCTTACAAAACTTCTTGTTATCCCAGTATTATAAATGGGGAAACTGAGGTTCAGAGTGGTAATATATCCTTACAAGGTCAAATGGTAAGTATCAGAGTGGGTGCTCAAAATTAAGTCCTCTTGATAACTAATTTCATGCTTATTCTAGTAAGACAAGGAAACAATGAGGAATAACACAAAAAATATCCTGAGACATTTATCCTAGGTTTGTGTCCTGGCTCTGCATGTTGTAGATCAAATCACATTCTTTCTCTGAGCCTGATAACCTGTTTCAGGGTGATGGTTATGAGACTTAAATGGGAGAATGAATGTAAAAATGCTATAAAAATGTTGTGTTGTTGGTGTTATTATTGCATCATAGGGTGGCAGACCATGACTGGACTGAGATTATTGGAAACGGTATGACTGATAGAGGCAAGTAAGAATACAATTGTGTCAAGCCCCTAGGAAAATGTCACCAGAGACAAATAGGAAAAAATGGGGCTGATGAATCTCAAGAAAATTAGTAAATATTAAAATGAATGAAAAGAAATGGGAAATTAAGAGAGAGAATGTATTTCAGAATGAGCAAGGGAAAGAGATGATATGAGCTCCTAATTTAATGAGGAGAGAGAAGTAACTGTGAATTTTCTCCTTAACACACAATAACGTAACCAGAGTTTCTCAAAATGAGAGACCTTAGAGTCAAAGGAAGGAAATGGAGGAGGCTCAGAGAAGTCAAGTAAATCGCTCAATGGTGTAACAAGTGGCAGAATTAGAACTTAAGCCCCAATCCAGGGCTTTTTCTATATAACAGGAGAAAAACTCTAATCATTGTTAACACATATCATGCTTACTATATATCGGGCTCTGTACTGACCACTGTACGTATATTAACTCAGTTAAAATTAATCATAACCTGATGAGATAATATGGCCTATTATCCTAATTTTACATATGAGGAAACTGAGGCACAGAGAAGTGAAGTGATTTATCTAAGTCACGTAGTTTACTGGTGGAGCTAGAATTTCAACCTGAGCAGCCTAGATTGTCCATGTTCTTAACCCGCTACACTGTATTGCACTACAACTTTATTTCATTGAGATAAATGACTTAAAGATAACATAATTAGCTCTTCGAATGAAATTACTGTTTTTGAGTGAGGGAATTTAAAAAAGATTTCAGAATCTCATATTCAGTGATATCTACTTAATAGAATTATCAAAGTGAAGCTTTGTTTGTATTTTTCAAAATAATGCTGAATTATTCAGGTATCTAGTTTTTAAGTTAACTGTATTCAGTTAATATAAAGCTGTTACTTTGTGATTTTGGGCTTATTTACAACCAAGTGATAGCAATTTTAAATGTTTTGGTATAACTGAAATGGAAAGGAAAATGACATTGAAACATCTTCTTTTCCAGTGAATTTGCTGAAGTTACTCACCTGTCTTTTCTAAAACAAGTCAATTTCAATTTGAATTAATGTAAAAGAAATATCATTGAAAAAATTTATTCATACAGAATAATGCTAAGATAAGATATTTCCAAGCATGTTGACATTAATAAGTCATCCAATCAACTTTAGTAGCATTTTGTGAAGTCCTTGATTGAGTTATGTTAACTTAGCTACAAAAAGCCAGGTTTTATTTTATTTTATTTTAGTTTTTTGGGGGGAAGATTAGCCCTGAGCTAACATCTGTTGCCAGTCCTCATCTTTTTTTGCTGAGGAAGATTGGCCCTGGCTATAATCCGTGCCCATCTTCCTCCACTTTATATGGGACGCCGCTATAGCATGGCTTGACAAGCGGTGCCTATGTCTGCACCTGGGGTCCGAACCTGCGAACCTCAGGCCTCTGGAGCTGAGCGCGCAAACTTAACCTTAACCGCCACGCCACTGGGCCGGCCCCCCAGGTTTTATTTTTAAAATGGCAGTTTAGGCAATCCTCTTTAGGCTTTCTCATGGTGATTGTTTTAGTGGTAAGGATAAATGATATGCCATTTCCATGGCCCTTCTTCTCTTTTAAAGAAATCCTTATCAAGTCTCAGCTTCCAAGTTTCTTTGGTTGTTATTTGGTACCTAATTTACAGTTCTCTGCATCCTGTCGGCTTCACTTTGTGTTCCAGTGACCATCAACTCCTTGGCTTCATTTTAAGTAAGCTGCCTCTTTTCTCTTTTGTATCTTTTCTTTATTAAAAAGATGCAGTGGTAAACTGCAGAAATGGCCACAGTTTTTTACATCTCCTCCTATTGTGATGTAGGGCCTTTTATCTCATCCCTTGAATCTGGGCTTATCTTGTTACCTTTGACCAATTGAATATGGCTAAGCGCTATTTAGCAGGTCCTGAACCTAGACCTCGAGGTCTTGTAGTTTCCTCTGCTGTGTTTTGGAGCCTCTCTGCTCCTGCTGTGTATAGAAACCTGGATTATTAGCTTCTAGCTAATAATGAGATACACATATGGGCCAGTCACCGCTGTTGCTCAAACTGACAGCCTACCCACTGACAGACATATAAGTAAGGCCATCATTCAGGTATTAGCTGACATACCAGTTGATGTATGAGCAAGCCCAGCAGAGGTTAGCTGAGGTAAGTAACTTTTCCTATAATTTTTACCTTATCTGTCCAGTTGATCCACAGAATTATGAGCTAAATAAATGGTTATTTTTTAAGCCACTGAGTTTTAGAGTGGTTTGTTATATAGCAAAAGATAACAGATACACATGCTCAAGTCTTTCCTATCTTGTCAAAAGTCTCCCTTGATTTCATGTTCCATCTCTGACTGATTTTAAGATTGTCTCCTGTTCTGCCCACAGGTGAGCCACCAGCTTCCATGACTTGTTTGAGGGCCAGTGACCAATGTTTTTCTAATTCTTCTTCATGAAAGGGGTAGCTTCTCTCTGGCTTTTGGCTTTGTGCAAGAAGGCCAGTGCCAGCTATCCTCCACTCCCGTTCCTTTGGGAATAGGCATTAAACTATAGCCCTTAAGATGTCTGGATGGAATTTGTAACTACAGAGGCTGCTGAGTATGAGCCCTACTTATTACTGTGGGTTTGAGTTTCATTTTTGCTTCTGGCACTAGAGATTTCCTTTTCGTTTTTTCTTATTCATCTACTTATCTTGATTTAAAGTCTCCACAGGATTTGATCTGCTGATCAACCTATTCTTCCTTAAAACTCCTTTTCTCTGTCTTTCAGTGACACTGCTCTTTCCCTGTTTATCACCTATCTTTATGGCTACTTTTCATTCTTTAAGGACTTTTTCTCCTTTGTATGAAATATCTGCATTTATTGGACCTCTGTCTCTGGTCCTTAGCCCATCTTACGCTAGATATCATTTTTGGGTATCCTTTTGTATACTTATTACCTTAACTATCGCTTTTATGTTCTTGCCTCCTTTATCTAAGTCTTGAGCTGGGAGGTTTGTTGCCCTCTGAATTCTTACATTCCGTTCTGTATTCTCTTTTCTGCTTGATTGTCTTCTAGGCACCTCCCTATGCCCAAAATAGAACTCGTTGCTTTTATCCTTGAAACTTTCTCTAACTGTAGCTCCCAGTGTGGTTAAGGGGGACTGATAGCTCTATAATCCAGAAAACTTGAAGTCATCTTAGACATCTCGCTTTTATTCTTCTCAACATCTACTTGTTCATTAATGCCTAACTCCCTAGTATGTCTATAAATGTGTTTACTTTCCTTATCTCTTTGCATATAACCACTACCACAGGCAAGATAAGAATATTTCCATCTCCTCAGAAAATTATCTCACATTTCACAACTGACACTTCCTAAAGTACTCTCTCTCCATCTCATTTTCCACCTGACCCACCTTCCTTCCTGGTTCCATTTTCCAGTGTAAGACCTTACAACAATATAATTCCATTTTCTTGCCCCTTTTTTGTTTGATTTTCATCATATATTTTACTTATATATGTTATAAACCCTACCTTACAGTGTTATATGTTGCATTTCATAGTTATTTGACTTTGAATTATGGGAAGAAAGAAAACATAGTCTTTATATTTATCCACTTATTTACCATTTCTAGTGCTCTCTGTTCCTTCCTGTAGATCTAAGTATGCATTTAGTATCCTTTCTCTTTGGCCTGAATGACAGACATCCTTTAGCATTTCTTATAGTGCAGATTGTCTGGGAAGCATTCTCTCAGTTTTTGTTTAGCTGAAAATGTCTTTATTTCACCCTCATTTTTGAAGGATATTTTTGCTGAATGTAAAATTTTAGGTTGCTACTTCCCCCCCAGTACTTTAAAGATGACATTCTGTTGTCTTCTGACCTCCAGCGAGAAGTTGGTAGTCATTCTTATCCTTGTTTCTCTTGTACATGATGTGTCTTTTTTCCCTTTTTCCTCCTTTACTGGCTGCTTTCAGGATTTTTTTTCTTTATCTTTGGTTTTTATCAATCTGACTATGATATGCCTAGGTATGTGGGTCTCTTTATATTTATCCTACTTCTGATTGGCTAAACTTCTTGAAAGTTGATGTTTTTTATCATATTTGGGAAGTTTTCGGCCATTATTTTTCAAATATTTCTTCTGCCCCAGTCTCACTCTCTTGTCCTCGGGGACCGCAATTACACATATTTTAGATCATCTGATATTGTCGTATAGGTTTCTGAAGCTTTATTCATTTTTCTTCAGTCCTTTTTCTCTCTGTCAGGTTGGATGATTTTAATTGATTGGTCTTCAACTTCACTTTCTTCTACTATCTCCAGTATATTGTTAAGCCCTTCCAGTAAGGTTTTAATTTCAATTAGAGTACTTTTAAGTTATAGAATTTCTATTTGGTTCTTTTTTATGGTTTCCATTTAGTTAATTTCTCAGTTAATCTAAATTATTAGTTTTTAATATTAATAGTTCCTTGGCTTCTTTGTCTTCCTATTGTTTAATTTCATCAAAAAGCTCTCTTATTTTATCTTGATTATGAAATGGTACTAGATATAATTTAGTACGAATTAAAAATATTTGGCTACTTATCTAAAAGTTTACATTTTGGGATATTTTACTTTCCTGAACTTTCTGGGTTTTTAATGTGTGAAAACCACATGGACTTATGATTTATGCCAGGATGGGTGTGTAATCAAGGGCAGAGGTGGGAACGAAAATGAGATTAAGGTTAGGTTCTATAGAATGGCCAGTGCAACAATTGGAACTATGGCTTCAATGACATCTTAAATTAGATACAGGTCCCAGCAGATTGTTGGATTTTATCTGTGTTTTGCTCTCACGCTGTCAGTTTTATAGTCAGGGAATCACAGACATTTGGTTCCTGAACCAACTTTAGAAATGATCCTAATAACCTCATTTTTATTCTGTTAAAATGGGTATGCAGGGATTTCATTGACCCTGAGTTGAACATCTGTGATAGATACTTACAATGCAGATTGTTATGGCAAGAATACATAGTACAATACATACATGGTACAACATAAAGGTTTCAATAGTTCTCAGACAATATGTGACAGATAATATTAATGTGTAGATTTAAAATATTGGAATAAAAGTGGATTCAGAATTTGAAAGATAAACACGTCCCTAGTTTAAAAACAGAAAACAAAAAACAAAAGAAGATGGAAGTAGCATAAGCGCCTGTTTCTTTATTGTGTCACAAAATAAAATCTCTGTAGCAGATCCTGAACATGTGGTAGATTACATAGAATGGTTTATTACACATATGGTATATTATGTCAAATATATATGTGCACATTTATTTATGCACACACATTTATCTAAATTGTAGTGAGTTCTGTAATACCGAGTAATAATTTTCATCTTCTTCCCTATTTTTATATAGGATTCATATATGTTTATCAATAGGGAAATGAAGTGACTATTTTGCAAATGTCTATTTACTTACCACTCTATCTCCCTAGCATCTATCACAGTGTCTGGCATGTGGTAGATGCTTAATAAAAATGTATTGAATGAGTAAATGAATGCATCCTATTTTTTAAAAGAATCATTCTTTTGAAAGAGTGCACAGAGAGATGGATTTCATTTTTATACTGACTGTACTACCAAATACAATATCATTATAAAGTTTAGGGGTAAGCCCACACAAAATCCTTTGAAGTAGAGCTGTTATCCTCAAAATTTGGGGTTTGTTCTTAGTATTGGGGATTTCTCCTGAGTCTCTTTCTGTGAACATTAACTTATCTGTTAATGAACAGATAACAACTAAAGCATTTTTATGTGATGAGTATCTAAAATTATCATGAGACCTTTTTTTAACCTCTACTTTTCAATAGTTTCCATTCATTTGGCATTTAATCACCTTCCACCTTGTATTATTTGTTATTTAAATGTTTTGTGTATATGCGTGTTATTCAACTAGATTGTATACTTCTTAAGTATGGAGACCCTCTTTTATATAATTATTTGCCATATAGCGTAATATTACTCATGTAGTTGATGGTCAATACATATTGAATGATTTAAAGGAGATTGTAGAGCCACAAGTATTATGTTTGAGACTCTGTTGGCCTTTAAGCCTAGACTCTAAAGAGATGTTGTTAATTGCCTTTCCACCCATACATCTTTCTAAGGGAAACAGCTTCTGTGCTGTTGACCCCTGCCAAAGAGGTATGCCCAGTCAAGTGTGCACTTTATATCTCTTGATACCATTCTTTCCAACTGTCGACTTAGGAGGGGGCACCTGATTCAAGAGAAGCCCAATACATAGACTGGCCAGCAATCTGTTTTTCTTCTTGTCTATAAAAATGATTTTATCTAATCTGATTGGAATTAGGAAAATGAATGATTTAGCAGTGCAGCTGAACTAATGAGATTTCATGAGGTTGAGTTAGTTTAAGTTGAATCTTGTACCAGCTAAAGTCATAGGAAGCAGGAAAGAGAAAGGATAGAAGGTAAAGTAGCTTGTTGGTAGAGAGATCAGAGCAATAGCTATATGAATACTTAGGTGCTATGAGACATAAACTGGCTTCACCTGAATTAGCTGTTTTAAATCATATACAATAGGAACATAAGGATTTGAAGTTTTATACTTAAGAAAACAGGAATGACATTTTGATGTCAAATATTTATGTGCCCGTTTTGTGAATCATCTTTTGTGATCTTGTTGAGGATTAGTTTTAGGTTTTGTGAGGGCTGATCTGTTTCACTTTTGCTCTTATTGCACGCTGGGACTGGTATTCCTAAACCTAGGCCATTCTGAAGTCTCACTTTAAAGCCAGAGTATTTTATCAAGGTTCTTTTAACTTCACAGGCCTTACAATCTTCCCAATACTGTGTGGCTACTGAAATCTCCGATCAGATCTTTAGCTTCCCAGCTGCCATTTTCTACTGACAGTCTTGGGGTTTTGCCCTGTGCATGTGCTGTTTAGGAGTAAGTTAACAACTTGAGGGAATATCTTTGCAGGTTTTTGGCTCCTTCTCTGCAGTTCTTTAAAGCCTTAGTACCAGTAGTGGTTTGACAATAGTTTTATTTTTACCCGCAGCCTTATTTCCAGAGGCTAGCCTTGTGATGGTGTGGTAGTGATTTGAGGTGTAAGTTCAAGCACTGAGTCTAGCTGTGGTCTTTGCTAGAGCTAGAGAACTTTAGTTGCTAGAGCTAGAGAACTTTAGTTCCTATTACCCTTCGGGAACTGGCTGATTATGTGGCACTGCTTTCTTCTGTATAAAGGAGCTCAATAGGTCTGTAGCTTTAGCTCTGCTGCACTTAACTTTTTTTTTTTTTTTTTTTGAGGAAGATCAGCCCTGAGCTAACATCCATGCTAATCCTCCTCTTTTTGCTGAGGAAGACCGGCTCTGAGCTAACATCTATTGCCAATCCTCCTCCTTTTTTTTTTTACCCCCCAAAGCCCCAGTAGATAGTTGTATGTCGTAGTTGCACATCTTTCTAGTTGCTATATGTGGGACTCGGCCTCAGCATGGCCGGAGAAGCGGTGCGTCGGTGCGTGCCCGGGATCCGAACCTGGGCCGCCAGTAGCGGAGCACGCGCACTTAACCGCTAAGCCACGGGGCCGGCCCTGCACTTAACATTTTTATTTTATTTTTGGGCCATGGGATAGGAGTGGGAGGAGTATATATATATGTATATATATACATTCATACATATGTATATGTGTGTGTATATATATATTTTTTTAAATTAATGTCGAGTAAAATTGACATTTTTTGGTACAGTTCTATGAATTTTAACACATACGTAGATTCACGTAACCAATGCCACAGTTAGGATATAGAACCCCATTACACCAAAAACCTCCCATGTGCTATCTCATTTTAGTCACACCCTCCCCCCACCTATAACTTCTGGTAAGCACTGATCTGTTCTTTGACACTGTAGTTTTATCTTTTCAAGAATGTCACATCAATGGAATCCTATAGTATTTAACCTTTTGTGAGACTGGTTTCTTTCTTTCTGCTTAATGTCTTTGAGATTCAGCTGAGTTGTTGCATGTATCAATAGTTCATTCCTTTTTATTGCTGAGTAGTATTCCATTGCACGGATGTACCACAGTTTGTTTATTCATTCAGCAGTTGAAGGACATTTGGGTGCCTTTTCTTTTTCTTTTTTGGAGATTTTGAACAGAGCTGCTATAAACATTCATGTACAGGTTTTTGTGTGAACATATGTTTTCGGTTCTCTAGGGTAAATACCTAGGAGTGGGATTGCTGAGTCCTATGGTAAGTGTATGTTAAGAAACTGCCAGACTGTTTTCCTGAGTGGCTGTGCCATTTTGCATTCTCCCAACAAGATATGAGAGTTCTAGTTGCTCTGCATCCTCACTAGCACTTGTTATTGTCAGTATTTTTTATTTTAGTCATTCTGATAGGTAGGTATCTTATTGTGATTCATATTTCTTTACTGGCTAATGATGTTGTACATCTTTACATGTGCTTGTTTGCCATCCGTATATTCTACTTGGTGAAATGTCTTTTCAAGTTTTTTGGCTATTTTTCAATTGAGTTGTATTTTATTTTTTTTAAGACTAGTTAAATATCTTTTTTAACCCCAATTTTCTTCTTTTCTCTTTTGTCTGTCATTACGATGTGTTCAGAGCTGACGGGATGAGTCTTAAGTATAAACTCAATATGCCATCTTGATAGGAAGTTCAGGCAGAATGTTCTTTTTTTTTTTTTTTTTAATATTTAAGGCACTTATTTATTTATTTATTTATTTTTCCCCCAAAGCCCCAGTAGATAGTTGTATGTCATAGCTGCACATCCTTCTAGTTGCTGTATGTGGGACGCGGCCTCAGCATGGCCAGAGAAGCTGTGCGTCGGTGCGTGCCCGGGATCCGAACCCGGGCCGCCAGCAGCGGAGCGCACGCACTTAACTGCTAAGCCACGGGGCTGGCCCCAGAATGTTCTTTAAGTCAGAATTTTTTATATGAAGAGACTGCAAAAAACTATGGGAATGGAAATGGAAGGACATAATTGAGAATATCTAACTAATCCTGTTAGATATTCCTTTTTAGGTATATATTCTAATCTAGATGATGAAATGAAGCTAGTTTATATTCAGATCAACTGATTTTGAGAGATTAGTGTAAGCCTAACTTTTGGTCCTTAAATTATAAATGCCTGCATTTAAAAACTAGTTTAAAGAGTCTGTTTATAGGGGAGCCGGCCCGGTGGCATAGTGGTTAAGTTAGCGCGCTCTACCTTGGTGGCCCGGGGTTCGCAGGTTTGAATCCCGGACACTGACCTACACATTGCTTATCAAGCCATGCTGTGGCAGGCGTCCCACATAAAGTAGAGGAAGATGGGCACGGGTGTTAGCCCAGGGCCAATCTTTCTCAGGAAAAAAAAAAGAGGAGGATTGGTAACAGATGTTAGCTCAGGGCTAATCTTCCTCAAAAAAAAAAGTCTGTTTATATAGTTTCATATTAAATATATTGAACATTTAACATTGAATTTGTTGAAGATTTACGGAAGTACTTTATATTGACCTGTGTCTTATTTCATTACCATTCTAAGTTGATGTTCCTTCATGGCAATTGTCATAGTATCTTTGGGTGCTAGAATATACAAAGGCTTCTACTGTATTTGTTATATGTCCTAGTTAAAAAGATAATCTGATAATGTTTATTGAGTACTAAGATATTAAAATGTTTTCCCAAGCTTTGTTGAGAATATGATAAAATGATGCAACTTTTAATTACCACTTCAAAATAAAAGACAAGTCATCACTGATTTAAGTGAACAATGACTGAGATACTTGGCATTTATAAATAGAATGACTGCTTATGTAAATTATATCATATCTTTAGGAATTCTCTTCAGTTGCTGGCAGAATTATGATTTCTAAGGGAAATATTCAAGTGAAAGAAGATACATGTTTTACATTAAATCGTAAGGTGGAACATGCTACATAGTTTTTGAAAGCAGTATATAATTAACTTTTCAAAGCTTCCGTGTTTTCTCATGAATAAGATCAAATTATTAAATCACAGGAAAGGTAGTTGAGGTCTCACTGTCAGATTATCTGTATGTTCCCTTCTAAATCCACTGGATTCTGTGATTTAAGTGTGTTTAAACAAGGCTGTCATCAAAAATCATCTTGGCTTTTAAAAGTGTGTCCTACTTCAGAATTATGTATGGAATAAATCTCTTAAAACTGAGTTATTTTCCAGTTATGTGAGTTATTAATATATCTAGTAGTTGTGGAATTCCAAATTATGATGATCCTCTTGTCCTCGATTCTCATTTTGGTTTGAGAATGTTTCTTTGGCCTGGCTGGAATTTATAATATGGCACTAATTACTATCTACCAGAGACATTTGACAATCTTAAGTAGATAATCATTATTTTAGGAGTAGTTTAGTAATTGATTTGAAAAATTACTAAAAGCCTTTACAATAACCATATTTTCTCTTTAAAAACCTGAAAAAATTAATTTTTTTCCCCCTTAAATGTAATCTCTCAAACCAAAGTGGGATAGGTTTCTAGTTGAAGAATTTTGGTGATCTTCACCATGGTGTACTTGCAAGCGTCACTATATAAGACTGGTGGTTTATTGCTTCTGGAGGACCAAAGCATCATGGTAGTATGTACTCCCACGCAGAATTTATTTTAAGAAATGACATAAATACTTTGTTATAATTGATCTTTTGTATAAAAAGTACTGAAATACAGTGAGGAAAATACACGAAGAAGACAACATTCAGTTTCTGAAGATCAAAAATGATTTTTTCTGTGAAATTCTCTAAACAATGAGAGAGGAGTTGTCAGAAAGAGTGAAAAAGACAATTGATTTTACTGTCTGTGCCTTAGATAATGATACTTATCAGACCCATATATTTTTTTATATCATAGACTTTCCTTCAAGAAATCTTTAAGGTTTTTTCAGCCTTGAAATATGATCCTTCTGTTAAAGGCTTTGTTACACATGTAAGTCATTCTTATTTTAATTGCTCATTTCATTTAGTATAGAATTCATTGTTAAAAATGGAGTTAATTATGTAATGCTATTCTCATTAACTTAATTTTGAATTAATGGCTATTTCCATGTTCTGTTTAATCCTGAGGTTTCTTGAGTCTAAGATGGTATTGACTATCATTGCCTTTTTGCTTTATTTCATAACAATTGTTTTATAGATTTCATTTTACAGATGAGGAAATTGGTGTCCAAATGGTGAAGTAGTAGTTTACCCAAGTTCACACAAATATTTAGCTGTCAGACTGTAACTAGAATACAGGTTGTCTTATTTTTAGTCTAGAGTTTTTGTCTATGTGTATGTTTGTATGTGTATTATTTCTAAAATTAGGCTGAGTAAATTGAAATTAATATCTTAATTTATAAAACTAATGTTACTTATAGAATATGTACTGTATTAGTTTTTTTATTGCTGCTGTAACAAATTACCACCAACTAGATGGCTTAAGCAATACAGATTTGTTATTTTATAGTTTTGTAGGTCAAAAGTCCAACACTGATCTCCCTGGACTAAAATCAAGGTGTCAACAGGGCTGCATTCCTTTCTGGAGGCTATTGGGGAGAATCTGATTCCTTGTCGTTTTCAACTTCTAGAGGCTGCCTGCATTTCTTGGGTCCTTTCTATCTTCAAAGCCAACAATGACGCACCAAGTTCTTCTCACACTCTCATCTGTCCTGTTCTCTTTCTTTGAAAACAACTGAGAAAGGTTCTCTCTTTTAAGGACTCCAGTGATTAGATTGGGCTGACTCAGATAATCCAGGATAATCTCCCCATTTCATGGTCCATAATCTTAATTACATTTGCAAAGTCCCGTTTGCCATATATGTGTAGTTTCATATATGTGAATAAGTAAGAGAACATATTCACAGGTTCTGGGGATTAGGATGTTGCCAGCTTTTACTGGGAAAGTGTGTAATCTGAAGAACTTCATATTAAACAAAATGTAAAGCTCTAGACGTCTCTAAAAATAACACTATTTTAATTATAATATTCAAGAACTTAGTTTCTTGAATGCTGGAAATATAATTTTAAAGAATACTACTCAGCCATAAAAAAAGACAAAATCATGTCATTTGTGACAACTTTGGGATAGACCTTGAGGATATTATGCTAAGTGAAATAAGTCAGACAGAGAAAGGCAAATACCGTATGATTTCACTCATATGTGGAAGATAAACAAACGCGTAGATAAGGAGAATAGATTGATGGTTACCAGGGGGGAATGAGGGGGTCACATATGTATGGTGACGGATAAAAACTAGACTATTGGTGATGAACACGATGCAATCTGTACAGAATCCGAAATATAATAATGTACGCCTGAAATTTACACAATGCTATAATCCAATATGACCTCAAAAATAATTTTTTAAAAATAGAATAATATAGGATGTAACATCTGATATGGCTAATTTTGTACACAATAAATTAAGATGTAATTTAAACCTCGTACTACATGTGTGTGGGGTTTGCTACATAGTAGGTTTAACATATGTATACCTAATTCTTTGATAGTAGTTTCAGTTCTGTTCCGAAGACAGGAATGAAGAGTTCTTTCTGTATTATTTCTGAATACTGGATTTCATTTAAATGACTTCACTTCTTTTTCTTTTAGCTCTCTAAATTTTTCATCTGAGGCTGTTTAATGCCCATTAGAAAGTTCAGCCAGACCTGAGTATGGGACCTATCTCTTTCTAGTTGAAGGAAATGTAAGCAGTTCTAAGCTAGTAACTAAGCTAGTTGTTATATTCTTATTTTACATTCCAGTTCCAATATTTTTCTTTATTTCTTATGACCAAACTCTTTTTGAGTACTTTGTTTCAGTAATAAGAATAGGTATCCTGTCTGATTCATCACCATCTCTTTTTAGGGAAAGGACTTTTGCTCCTAAAACCTAGACCCCGTGGCTAGTTTTTGATTTTTTTGGCCAGCTCATCTTGGTAATTCTGCTTAACTGCTTGCATTTCTGTTCACTGGATGCTTGTCTGTCTCTTTCTGTTCTCAAGTGCTGATAATTTCTAGCCTGGCTTTTCTTGCCCACTGACAAACCCTTGATTCTGCTATTCAGAGTTTAAATGAGACCATAGCAAGTTTTTATCATCTTAGTGTTTCACATTACTTTCATAGTAGGTACACAGTAAGTACTTGGTGAATAAATTAATTGCGTGTTCCATTTGAAGCATTCACAGGCCTATGAACACATATTCTTAATCATTTCCTAATGATTTCTGAAGTTCCTGTTCATTGTTATACCTCTGGGGAAATAGATAGCTATCTGGATGTAAATGTGGTTGCTTATTAAATTACAGGGAGATTTAAACCTTCCATTGGACTCAAAAAATAACTGCCCTTAAAATTTACCTTAGTGTTTCCTAAATTTTTGGATTTCATTGACTGATAAAGTGTATTAAAAAGTTTGGAGGATGGACAAAGAAGTGTCAACTTTTTATTTTTCTAAGAGCATAATAAAACCCAACTGTTATCAGCTATCACCATCATATCATAAAGGAAATTGAAATAAAAAAAGTAGGAGGGACCAAGTTACTGAATAAAAAAGTCCTCTAAATTTAATAAATTTAGCTTTACTGAAAAACTCGATACATTGTCATTTACTTTTCTAAGTTTACTGAGAATGATTAAAACTTAAAAAAAAATTTGTCTTAGGTACCACTAATATAGTAATCTCCTTTTTTGTATTTAAGTTGGGGCCTGAAACTCAGTGTATGTGGCTTTCTTAAATCCTAAAGCTAGCCAATGGTTGAAAGCAAGGACTAGGAGGAATTTAGAAGTAGTAGTCTTTTTCTTAGGGTGACTTCCTTTAATCACAAATCCGACATTTTGATATAGTAAATAGCAATTTGTTTTTCTGCCTCCCTTATACTCCATTTCCTATAAAAATATCACATTCTCCCACCTTGAAGGGTATTCAGTACTATGTAATCCTCTGTGCTTTTCATACCCTTGAGCCTTGTAGTTGTGGACATCTAGTGCTGCTTTTTTCATGGTCTGCTTAGTACTTTATTTATGACTTATTTGTATTTAAAGAATTAAAATATATACACATGATATATTCAGTACAGCACAAAAATGTTTAAAATAAAAAATTATTTCTCGACTTCAACTCCTTGTCCTTCTCTTTAAAGTTAATCACTGTAAATTTCTAGTATAATTTTTAAAAACACATTTTGTGCATATACCAGTAGCTGGCTATATTTAAATCTGTCTTCTGTATATACATCTATTGAAACATCTATCATATACAAATGGGTTT
Organism: Diceros bicornis minor; assembly: GCF_020826845.1. Taxonomy (NCBI): domain Eukaryota; kingdom Metazoa; phylum Chordata; class Mammalia; order Perissodactyla; family Rhinocerotidae; genus Diceros; species Diceros bicornis. Next base: position 15,292,761 of record NC_080763.1, read on the forward strand.
ACACTAATGGTACATTTTTAGCCTTATTCCTGGCTCTACTTTGGCCTTACCCTTGTTCTTCTTGTCTTTAAGAGTTCATGTTATATTATGCTCTCTCATCACTTTTATAAATACATTTATATTTGAAATTCTTCCTGGTACAAGTAAGGATACAAATAAATAGTACTTTGTTATATTTTTAGTATGCTACAATTAAATCAATTGATAATTATTAATTACTTCTTTACAAGTGCTAATATGATTGTAAGCGAAGAATTTTTTTACCAATTAAAAGTATTAGAAAGCATTCCTTGGCATGTATATCATTAAATGCTTTCCTCAAATTTTATAGCAAAGTTATGTGTAAGAAGTAAAATTCACTGTTTCTAGTTAGTTTTTGTGTTGAATGAGTCATCTATAAAATGGGGAGGAAGAAGAGACGGGTAAGTGGGTATGGCAGATTTTGTTTAATTTAGAAAGGAATTAAAATATATTATCACAAGGAGAAGGGTGTATTATATGCTAACAACCATGCCCATTCATAAGAATGCGGTTTATTGCAGCAGCCACAGTGTAAAGCATTTGATTCTTTTTATTGTAAATGTATTTTCCATTCTTTTTGCTGATGTTCTATGGCGAAATGCTGTGCACTTCTTTGATTATATTTCTGTTTCATACTGAGATATATAACTAGCTTGGGCAAATTTCTGAACTGTGGGCCAAGAATCCTTCTCTTTGATGACAATGGACATCTTTCAGAATAGAGTGGTACTTTAAGCTTCATAGGTCCATTTTACCTGGACTTGACAGGTTTCTTAGAGAGTGAATTTGGTGTCTCGACCAAAGAAATCTGCTAATCTGATGTAGGATGCAGGTGTTTTTGCTATGCTGTTTCTTATTGTGTTAGTTTAACTTAGATATGCCACTTATAATAAAAGTCACTTCTCAGACAGAAGCAACTAATATGAGATTTAATGCTGTGTTTGACCTTTCAAAATTAAGTAACTTTAGCTAGGTGAAAAGAACTTTCTCTATTCATAAACTGTATAGTCCTGAATGATTACACAATCTGGATAAACCTAATGATTACACAATCCAGATAATCTTGTATGATTACACAACCCAAATAATCCTGAATGAGTTGGTTACATGGTATGGTTCACAAATTTAAAAAATTATTTCTCACTCTTAGGCCTTGCTTTATGTACTTCATATATAAACATAAATATACAAATATAAATATATTTATTAAGGCTATCTAGCTTGAATACTGCTTGTCAAATTTCTTTTGTTCTCTGGTTTGTTGCCATACCAAAATTAATGTAGTGATTATGATGATAATGACCATTAATATGTTTAAAGTGACACATAGTTTGAGTTTACAGTGTTCAAAGTTAGGCATGGAATTTCTGCTTTGTAGGTTATGGGAAGCTAATATTAATTTAATGTCAGGGAACAGAATTTAAATAATACTAGTTTTTTGTTTTTGATCCGAAACTTTTTGAAAAAAATTTTTAACGTGCTAGCAGGTTTGATTGTTGTATTCATCTGCTAAGAACTGAGTAAACTTGGGTTTCAGCCCTGACTGTAGTTATTTAGTTGTATGACCTTGGGAAAATCTGTCTTGGTTTTAGTTTCCTAACTTTTTAAATAATGGAGTTGAATTTCTAGTTTATCTGGGAAATCCAATCCACTTCTAAAATTTGATGACAAACATTTTATGATTCTTTCTGTTTTTTTCCCCCCTCAGGCCAAAATAGTTTTGAGTTATATTTAAATTTACCTTTTCTATATATAAATATGGTTTAGGACTCAGAAATTGAGAGAATGCAAGTTCTAAATCAGACAGAATCCTATTAATAATCCCTTTACTGACCACAATGTATGACCTAATGAAGGAATTAGAGTCAGAGATTCTAGGCTAGTGTGAGGGGGGGATAATGAGATTTTGTGTGTCTTAGGTGTTATGTATATATGTATTTAAATGCAGTATACATATATATGCATATAAGTGTGTATATACACACTTTCCTACTGTCGAATAATGTTATCATTAAGCCTCAATTTTAGACAGGCATTATGAACCTGGTTATCAGGAATTACGGTCTTTACATTCCTGTCCCTCTTCCAGTTGTAATGCTGGGACTAGCATGTATTTCCACTCCTCCCGCAAGAATAGAGCCACCTCTTCCTCCCAAGTTTCTCTCTCCCAGCAGCAGTGAGTTTCCATCAGACTATGGTTTTTGATGTACTTCTCCCTACATGTTAAGGAGTTTGCTCCTTAGGGGAGATAAACCAAATGGGTCTGGTCAAAGTTTACCACTTAGGTTAAATGGAATTGTGCCAGTGCCCTCAAGTACAGATTTGCAGATTAAGGTTTTTGTTTTCTAGGGGAGGTAGGCTAGGTGGTTCTGGGTGGCATTTCAACATTGTTTACTGTTTTCCTCCCTCAGGATTCTCTCTCATCTTCCTGTGTTCCTAGTGGGGCTCCAAGAGGAAGAGTGTGCAAGAAGGTGTGTGTGAAGGAAAAACACAGTCCTGTGTATCTCCTCTGCTCTCAATACTCTACTTACATTCGGAACACTCCACTTCACAACACTTCTGATACCATATGTATGAGTTTTCCACACACCCATCAGTCTTGTGACACCAGCTGGGTGTCTTGCAGTTTAACTCAATTCTGACACTGTCTACCTGGAGTTAGCATCAGATCCTATGGGTTAAGCATTCAGTTTTACAAGATTGCCCCCTCCCAACTTCAGATGCCAATGGCAAATCCAAGTTGTTACCTGTGCTTCTGACTAACGTGTGATAAACTGGAGGTTCCTCTGACTCCTCCTCTGGATCGATTAATTTGCTAGGGTGTCTCACAGAACTCAAGAAAACAGTTTACTTACTAGATTTCCAGTTTATTGTAAAAGGATGTAACTCAGGAAGAGCCAGATGGAAGAGATGGATAGTGCAAGTTATATGGAAAGAGCCATGGGGCTTCCATGCTTTCTCCAGGTGCACCACCCTCCCAGCATCTCCAAGGTGTTCACCAGCCTGGAAGTTCTCTGAACCCTGTCCTTTTGGGTTTTTATTGGAGCTTCATTACATAGGCATGATTGATTAAATCATTGGCAATTGGTGATTGAACTCAATCTTCAGCCTCTCTCTGCTCCGGAGGGGATGGTCATGGGGCTGAAAGTTCCAATTCTCTAATCACTTGGTTAGTTCCCCTGGCAACCAGCCCCCATCCTTAGGTTATCTAGAGGCTTTCCAAATGTCACCTCATAAACTCAGGTGTGGTTGAAAGGGGCTTGTTATGAATAACAAAAGACACCTTTATCCGTCTCACCACTTAGGAAATTCCAAGTGTTTTAGGAATAATTTGATTTTGATATAGAGAATAGAAACCAATCAGTTACATCAGGGGTTGGTGAATTTTTTCTTATAGGGCCACATAGTAAATATTTTAGGCTTGTGGACCGTATGGACTCTGTCACTATATGGACTCTGTCACTACTACTCAACTCTGCTATCATAGCTCAGAAGTAGACATAGACAATACATAAAGAAATTGGTGTAGCTGTGTTCCAATAAAACTTTATAAAAAGATGACCACTTCATGTGGCCATAGTTTGCTGACTGCTGAGTTAGATTGAGAGTTCCTGTAGTTTTTTGATCTTTAGTATTTGCATACATTTTCTATTTTTTTAACATTATTATTCAGAAAACTTGGCATTTCGTAGTGATATAACAGAGATCATCTCTAAACTTGTGTTTTTTTTTTTTTTTTTTTTTGTGAGGAAGATCAGCCCTGAGCTAACATCCATGCCAATCCTCCTCTTTTTGCTGAGGAGGACCGGCCCTGAGCTACCGTCTATTGCCCATCCTCCTCTTTTTTCCCTTTTTTTCCCCAAAGCCCCAGTAGATAGTTGTATGTCATAGTTGCACATCCTGCTAGTTGCTGTACGTGGGATGCCGCCTTGGCATGGCCTGACAAGCAGCGCGTTGGTGCGCGCCGAGATCCGAACCCGGGCTGCCAGTAGTGGAGCGGGCGCACTTAACTGCTAAGGCACGGGGCTGGCCCCCAAACTTGTTTTTTAATAAAAAGCAAGAAAGTACTTAAGTGATAAATCGCCTCATTCTTGTAGCAAAGTCCTAATTCCTGTATATTTTCCTCTCTGAAATAGGATGTATATTTTCTCTGACAGTTGAATTTCTAACTTTAAGTAGATGTGTTAATTGGTAGCAGCTAAATTAAAAGCAGCAGGCTATTTTCTCAATTGCTATATCCTCAGTAGCTAGTATGATACTTGGCAGATAGTAGATGTTCAGTAAACAGTTTTGAATGAGTTATTATGAAAAAGCAAAAAAATACATTCTTATATTTTAGTATAAAGAATGTCAATCAGGAAAAAAGTTGTATAATCAAGATAACGGCATTTTATATAGCATTTTAATTAAGTGTTAAATTTATAAATTAATTACAAACTCTCCAAATTGTTAAACTATCTTCATTTTAAAATTTTGCTTGTTTCTTTACATATAAATGTAGGATTATAATACTTAATACTTTCTGACGTCTTGAGGAAGTTAAGTTAATACATGCAAATAAAATTCGGTCATGAGGGATTTATAGAGAGAAAAGCAATTACTTAGAATGGCAATTTAGATTATGTCCACATAAGAGACATTTTCCTTAAGAAAGGAAAGGAAGCCAAGAAAATAAAAGTGAAACAAATGGTCAGATTTGATAGAGGAAAAGAGGAGAGGGACTGTAGTGGGGTCAGGGTTTATTGGGAAAGAGGGAGTAGTTATTGTGTGGAGCAAGAACCAAACAAAAACAAAACACAAGCAAATGGTATAAAAAGTATACTTGGGGGGCTGGCCTGGTGGCGTGGTGGTGAAGTTCGTGTGCTTCACTTTGGTGGCCTGGAGTTTACGGATTTGGATCGTGGGCGTGGACCTACACACCTCTCACCAAGCCATGCTGTGTCTGCGTCCCGCGTACAAAATAGAGAAAGATTGACGCAGATGTTAGCTCAGGGACAATCTTCTTCACTAAAAAAAAAAAAAAAAGTATACTTGGAATATAAATTCTAGTAGTGTGTTTTGAGATCACTAGAAACCCAATCCTAAGAAACTTGTGAATTCATTTGTAACTAGTCTACACGAAAGTGACTGAAATTGATTGCTTAAAAAGGTGAAGATGGAATAGTTGTTCTGGAATGTTTGACTTGGTAAAAAGAGAGATGAAGATGAGCTCAGTTCCATAGGTGACTTTGGAGGATGGATAAATATTTTAATGTGTCAGTAAAAGAACTAGAAAAAATGATGAATTAGGAAATAAGGCCAGAAGCCTACACTTTGTTTTTTCTTTACTCCAGTTTATTTATTCAATTTAAAGTGAAAAAATTTAATCTTCTTTATTCATAATCCATCAGAATTTCAATTTGTAAAACCTCTAAAGCAGCTGCTTTCAATGCCGTTAATTAGCAATTTTATTCCAAGTTGTGTTTGGACTACTGAATTATTTTTTGACCTCTTAATTCCTTTATTCTGTGGGTTAATGTTGAAACATATTTGTTTTTGGGACTGACAGTCTTAGGGATGCTAGAACTGCCTTTTTCTGTACTACATGTACTTTGATTCTTTTGATCACAATGAAATGAAAATTTTAGTATACTAGGAAACAAACCTATTAAAGGGATTTCTCACACCCGTTATTTCCTATCCAATGGAATGCAAACAGTACTTGTACTTTTCTATACCTCCACTTGAAAGTGAGAATCCTCAATTGTCCAAAAAGTCCTTGTACTCAGGACTAGCTTTGTTAGCTCAATAATTGTAGGTTGGCCAGTAGGAGAGTTTTACCTCCAATCTGTGTCCAGACATCTGTACATGCAGTCAGCCCTCTGTATCCACGGGTTCCACGTCCGTGGGTTCAGAACCCGCGGATACAGAGGACCGATGAAGGTACTTGAGCATGATGTGCCTTAATGGGGGGTGGAGAAAGTCCTGGAAACAATACCTGGCGAATACCAAGGGGCAACTGTACTAGCAAATGAGTGCTCCAGCAAAAGGAAGAAACGTTCTGACCTTTAATATTACTTTTTCTATGGCAGAAATTGTGGGGTTCAATGACAACTTCTTTTTGCCTTGTTTGGAAAACGAGGGGACAAATTTTTCCTTAACCTATTTATGGGGACAAACATCAAACATGAAAAAGGGCAATAAGAGATCTTTATGCAGGGAATTTAGAGAAGTTATTAGTTTTCTCTGTGGGAAAAATGGTAATCCATCTTGTAGAAAAGGGTACCCTGACTTTTTATACCTTGGCTAGGAATAAGAGTTACAATTTGTTAGTCCCATTTGTTTCCACAAGGACAAGTTATTAGATGATGCTACAAAGAGTCTTAGATTCCTTTGGGGGTTCATTATTTCTTATAATAATGTCATATATTTATCTGATTGCTGTGGTATGGTGGGAAAACTATTGGAATTGGTACCAGGTACCTATATTTTAACTTCAGGATTCAAATGCCATTAGAAAAATCATGTATCTTTTTTCAGCCTCAGTTTCCTTATCAAGAAAATAAAGATAATTTTGAAGATTAATAGCTTATATGGAATAAATTTGTAAATGGTATAGTGCTATACAAATGTAAATTTATAGTCTTTTAAAATATGAAAATTATTGAAGCTTCAAAATCAATAAAAAGTTTATTTTGATGATAATTCCTAGGTTATAGGAAAAGAATAGACATCATCTGACCAAGAATAAAGAAGTGTTATTTCTTAATATAAAACTAGAGGGCTAAAATATTTTTAAAACAGAATAATTTTGTTTAAATTCTTGATGTGAATAAGAGAACCTAATCATTTGTTTTCTTCCATTCATTTGGTAAAAGAAAAGTGATTAGGAATGGGGAAATATTTCTCTCAAATTTTTACAGTTAAAATTATATAACTTCTGATTAAGATAAGACTTTGTCCCAAACTATATAGTCCGAGAAGGACAGAACACTGAGATGTGTTGTTAAATAATCTTATGACTAATATGTTAACAGTTTTCCATTAAAACAAGAGTGTGTGTCCTATGTTTCAAAGCATAAGGTAAAGTTTGCTTTACTATTGCAACACTGCCATGTTCCTCCCTATAGTTCATTGTTGTTACCTATAATTCATTGTAGAGAATTAGGCTTTGTTTCTTTGAAGTATATAACCATTTAAAATAAGAATCAAAGTTTTTTGTTTTAATAGAAGATAAGGAAGGCAATGATTTTGTACTAGTTTCTGATCTATCAGTTGCCAAAACTTCACTCTCCTGCTCTAGAAGCAAATTTATTTAAGTTAAATCCTACAAGCTGAGTATTTCCAATGTAAGAAAAATAGTGTACACTTAACTCTGAAATGCCATTTTAGTACTGAGTGGCAAAGGCAAAGCGAGAGCTTGAAACAAACAGTATAGTCATAAAATGTAGGACTTATAAGGGCTTTAGAGATTATCCACTCTAACTCCTTCTCTTTTCAAATTCTGATCTTTGGATAGAGGATTAACTATTTTGAGCCTTGGTTTACTTTTATATAATTTGATAACAGAGTGGTTGAACCTATGTGATTGTTAGGATTAAACTAATTAACGTAAAAAGATGGTATTGTAATCTTTATTACGTTGTTGATTATGTAATATTATTACTTATACTTATTACAATAATTAAAGTTATTGCTACCCTAATTTTTAAAAATCAAGAAAAGCAGTAGCAAAAGATATGTATAAAAATACAAAACACAAGTAACCTTTGAACTGAAAATTTTTCTCTAAACCCCTCCCTTTATGTGTGAACTCATAGATATTAACTTATGTTTTTGCATTTTTAATTTTGTCTTTGTCATTTTATCACACTGCTACATAAATAATCTGAGATTTAAAGTAGGTAAGGAAATACTGAAAACATGACTAAAGGATAGTATCAGATTCAAAAAATTCTTTCAAGACTTTCAGGAAAAAAAGAAGCAATATAAGAGCAAAACAAAAGCAAAAAGAAAATTCATTTAATTTCTATTTATTTATTTTAGGGTCTTTTATTTTTACCTTATACCATCAGTTTATCGATCCTAAAGATTCTTCTTGTCTTCATCAGGAGTGGTAATAATTTTGACACCTACTGAACTCATATCATCCCATGTTTAAAAAGTCTCCCTCCAGTTCCCTACCTTTAACTTGTATATTACTGGCAACTTAGTTAATTCATGGTTTTGCCTTAAAGAACCATAAAGCATTTTTGGCATTTGAGTGTCTATAGCCTACTTAAAAAAATCTCTGGAGAAAGTGATTTCACCATTTCACTGTAATCCATTCAAGTATTCAACAGCTCTCATTGAAGTGATATTTCCATTTAATCAAATAGGTAGGCATACAAGAGATGTAAGTCCTTGTCTCTTGGGTATTTTCTTAATTCTGCAGCTGACTTTATTTATTTATTCATTCATTTAGAAAAAAATTTTTTTAAAGCATGGTTTTGTTTTTTATTATTTTTTTTATGGAGGTCAATATTGGCTTTTAACATTGTATAAATTTAAGGTATACATTATTATATTTCAATTTCTGTATAGATTGCATCATGTTCACCACCAATAGTCTAGTTTTTATCTGTCACTATACACATGTGCCCCTTTACTCGTTTTGCCCTCTCCCCACCCCGTTTCCCTCTGGTAACCACTTATCTATGTGTTTATCTTCCACATATGAGTGAAATTATATGGTATTTGTCCTTCTCACCTGCAGCTGACTTTGGAAGATAGCTAGGCTGTTTTATGAAGGAATAAAGATACTAAGGAATTGTATTGACTGTTTCTCTGACACAGAGTAAGCAGTTGGTAAGTATTTTTTTATTTTCTACTTTTTTCCCAGTCTAGATTGTATGCATTCCCCTACTGTCCTTCCTGTTAACTTAATGTAAGTTTTGTAACTCCACTAGACTGAACTCCTTGAAGGAAGGAATTCTTTTCTCCTTCATTTGTAAGATCTTTAATCAGGCCTAGCACTAGGAGGTAATCAGTTAATTTTTGTTGTTGGTTTGTTTTCTGAACTGGAGATATTTTGAGTTTTAGAGCCTTAAGAGTGTTTATAGACTCCTAAATATTTTGCAGAATAAAGCAGAGGACATCACATTTTGGGGCAAATGACAAGGTTTCTTTTGGCAACACAGGGCTATTGACAGTTATTAAGGAGCCTGGAACTTAACAGAGACTTAGCCTCTTTAGAGCTTTGTAGCATAGATTTGGCTGTAGATGCTGACTTGGGAAATGAAACTGAATAGGTAAGAGAGGAACCAAAAGGTATGGCAGGCTAGGTTGTCTTTAAAACAGTGTTATTGGCACTAAGTTTTTAAATGGAGCTAGCGTCAATCAGGTAGGCAGGGCATATCAGGAAATTCGATATAGGTAATCATCGTGAAGGGATATAATTATTATATGGAGCCAAAGTTTGCAATTTAGCAGAGTCCTGGGATATGGCTTCAGATCCCCAGATAAAGAACTGGTAAGAAAACAGAGAAGCAAGTACCAAAGGCAAATTCAACCCCAGAATCTTGAGCTTACTGATTAGGGAAAGCTGAGACTCCAGAGCAGCATTAGAACCAAGAGGAGGTATCTGATCTTTAGATTTATTTAGCAGCCTAGGGGACTTGGGACTGTGATGTAGCTTTGGCAGCGTTGGTTCTATGGCAGTACTTGGTCTGGAAAGGTGACTAATGCTAAACCCTAACAGATAAGTAGGTAAGGCTATTTCATATTGAATTGCTTTCATCTGGAATATTCCAGGGCTATTATGTCCAGATATGGAGCAAGAAAATGAGAGAGAGTGGGTGGGATGAAGAGCTGATATGTCTAGGAGAATTGCCTTGATTCCTGTTGATTAAAATCCTTGGGATTTATTTGGATCCTGAACTGTGAAGTCATATTGTTTATTGTAGGTTCTCAGAAAATACTTGTTGAATGATTGAATAGATGAAGATGGTCACCCAGATTTCCTAGGACCATTAATACAACCCATTTTAAATTATGTGGATTATTTCCTTTATGTGATTATGGGAATAATAAGCTCATCACTTCAGGACTTGAATATAAAATCTCCAGGTTAAATTACTGGCCTGGGTAATAGGTTTTACTGGTGTCTCTTTTGTTGCATTTGTTCACTAATATATACTCCGCTCAGTAAATAATTGAATTTATTTTGTTGTTGAATATTATGTTTAGTGATTAACTTTATTGTGTGCCTTTGTTAAGTAGGTTAGGTGTTTTTTGAGGGTCACTCTGGCTATTTACAAAAATGTAAGATGTACTCCCTGCCAATAAGGAGCTTACAGTAGGGTAGCTAACTCGTAGAAAGTTAGGTAACTATGTCAGTCAGTAAATGAAGAGGGCAATAAGTGACATTTAAGAAGAGAATTCAAAACTCGATAATGGCGGCCTAGTTAGTATTTTGAAAACATTATCCTCTAATAGTCTCTTATTTTTAACAAGGCACTGTTAAAAGAAATAGAAGCTGCTGTTACTTCACATTTGAATTAGGGGAGACTAACCAATTAATTTTTCATTAGAAGTGTTATTAGACCATTTATTAATATTTCCAAAATAAAATTTATGATATTCTAGTTAAGCTACAGTAGGAAAGAAATAAATGTTCTGTAAATAATCATTAACCATATTTAAGATTTGATTGGTTCAATACATTCGTTAATACAAATGTTCAGGATGTTGTTTTATATTTTTGGTAAAAGCACATTAGTGTTCCTGGTTAAGCTTGTGTGCCCTGTTTCTTATTATGACATTTCAAGCTGGATTATTAGATCCATATTGATTTAATGGGAACAGTGCCATCTACTGAGTCATTGACATGATATAACATATATTATTATTTCTAAGTGAAAAAAGATAAGAAAATACAAGTTTATTCAGTTATTTTTCTTACTTTATTTTTAAATCTAATTATTTCTTTATTCAGTTTCAAAAGAAATTTTAACAAAAGAATATGAGTAAACAGGTGCTTTGATTCTAAAAAAATTCCTTGGTTGGAAATAGCAATTAAATTTGAACTTTAAATACATTCTCTTTCTAGTACATTAAACAGAGTGAATACTCTCAAAAGCCTACTTGAACTGCTTATAGAATATATCACTTTATTCATCATCATCCCTTGCTTCCCTACTTTTATTTTCCCCATTTCACAAGTATATCTTTTCTGCTTCTGAAGTCAAATTGTTTTTAATAATGGATTGAATTCTTGTCCTTTCAACTCAGTGGGGTAATTCAGTGAATTGTGAAAATTGTCTTGATATCCCATTATTACATAAATTCATAGCATGTTGATAAACATATGGTTACATTTGGCCTTAAAAAGATATTATAAGAAACATCTATTTCAAGGAATAAAAAAGCATGTTGAAGAAAATGTGTTGTGCTGTATATTGTAGCTAAATTCAAGTCATTTTAAGCCCATGAAATAGTATATAATATGTATATTTTTGTATTTCTCATTCTTAATTTATTAATACTGAGTGATGGCCTGTGTTTAAATGCCTCTGTTGATACTTATAAACCTTGACCGATGAAAGAGGTATTCTCCCTCAAGAACTAACCAAACCTGTTTCCCCATGCACCAATAAATCTGTTGGTATCCTAGGGAATTGGTTATACACAACTGAAAGGGAAAACTGTCACTATCATTGTGAAATTGAATTAAAATATGGTAGATATTATTTTTCTTTGTCCAGCATACTTTTCTCATTTCTCTTAACAGACCCCCTTCCTCCCCAACAGACACACTATTGTGCTTTTAATGGGACTACCAAACATAATATTCTACCCTTGGTTTGGGGGTGGGAACTTAACCCTCATGTAGCAATCATAATGCCCTGTCCCATTGGCTATAGTAATATATCCAGGGGTAGACAGAAGTTCCAACCTGCCAAAAGCATGCCCTCCCTTCCATCTCCCATGCCACGTAGATGGATAACCTATGTTTAATTGGAGAGAATGAGATCCACTCACAGAGCAGCAGAGACCAAAGAGCTGAAGAGACCTGATAGTGTTGCCGATTCCCAGATTCTAGTTCCCCACGTCCCTGAAGTGGCCCTGAATATGGCCAGTTTTTGATAAACTCTGAGATATCTAGATATCTTATAATAACCCTACCCCACCTCCCTTTTTAGAAGTTGTTATATCATTTGCAAACAAAATAACTCTTTATTTTTCATAGGTAGTAATGTTGCCAGTTCATTTTTTTTTTTTTGTGAGATCAGCCCTGTGCTAACATCTGCCAATCCTCCTCTTTTTTTGTTTTTGCTGAGGAAGACTTGCCCTGGGCTAACATCTGTGCCCATCTTCCTCCACTTTATATGGGACGCTGCCACAGCACGGCTTGCTAAGCAGTGTATCAGTACGCTCCCGGGATCCAAACCGGCGAACCCCAGGCCGCGGCAGTGGAGCATGCACTTAACTGCTTGAGCCACCGGGCCCGCCCCGCCAGTTCGTTTTTTAAGCTCATCTGCTGAGGAAGCTGACTTAACTCTAGTCCTCAAATTTAAATCTTTTTCTATGGGCTAGAAAAGGCCTTAAATTTTATCATTAAGTCAGGGGTTTAGAGACAAAATTTTCAGCTCAGGGGTTACTTGTGTTTTGTATTTTCATAGCCACTCTTCTTGCAGTTTTGAACGTTTACTTCAAGTCAGTTCAGGAATGAGTGTGGGGAGTTTGGAGGAAACCAGTGGAGTCAACAAATGTTTGAGATTCCAGGCATGGGACAGTTCTTGTAGTGATAAAAGAAGTTTAGAAAATTCTACTAAGGCAGGTTCTGGGCACAGCCACCTTCCTGAGAGGATCCTCTGCCTCTCGCCCTTTAACCTGAGAGAATCTTAGAAATGCGGTGGAATTCTGGCTGGGTATCCTTGCCAGCCTAAGATTTCTCCTTCTACTTTTTGTGGAGCATTTTTGGGCAAGTTATCTCTCTAAATGTATATGACCTTTCCATTCTCCCTCCCTATCAATCTGTTGTCCTTCTGACCCTAAATAAAATATCAATAGCATCCATTTGCCTAAAGCCATTCATTTGACATCTGCCTTCATAGAGCTGTCAGATTGAGAACTAAGAAATCTCATTGTCACTAAAAAGACATCTGAATATTAAGCTAGTCACTTACTGTCTTTCGTCCTTAACATTCACATCTTTAAATGAGTAAGTTAAACTCGTAGGTGATCTCATGAGTCTTTTCAGCTCTCAGAATTCAACACTTCTAAATAAATTGCTTGGTTTAATGACTTATCTTTTCTTCACTTAAACATATCATTAAGTGGCTACTGTATACCAGTTATTGGACTAGGTGCTCTAGGGAATTAAATATAAGATTCATTTCCTGTCGATAGAATTTTAAGCTATTTTGGGAATTATCCAGAGAGAAATATCAATTAAGAAACAACGTGGTGTGGTGTAATGTTTCTCAAAGTGTGTCATGTTCAGATACTTGGAGTGATGTTAGGGACAGAGCATTAAACAATCTCAAATCGCGTAAAAGGCTTTTCCCTTTTTAATTCTTTTTCAGTCCTTTTAATTATACCTATAAAGATAAACCTTTAATGCCTCTTGAACCCTCACCATTCTCCCTTTTTAACAAAGAGAGGCTCAGGCTCAGAACATTCTGTGGGCGACATTCTCTAGTAGAATTGAATGAAATATATATTTACTATTATCTTTTATTTATGGCAAGTCGTACTTTTTCTCAGTTGTGGTGATGATATAAAGGTTTTATTTGGAAGTTTTTGTTTAAACTGTGAGTTGGTTAAAAGTGGCTAACATTGAAAAGCTGGTATAGTGTTTTAAGAACTGCCAAAATTAATGATGTCTTCCTTCTCTTGCCTGGACTGTTTTAATTTCTTTTGAATCACAAGAAAATATAAATCTTAGGAGGGATGGGTCAAAGAGACTCATTCTTTATTCCGTATCAAATGCAATGTCTTAACAATATTTACATGCTCTGCTGTCAGCCCTCTGTTTGAAAGTGGGACTCTTCACTTGTCTGAAGGGTGTTGGTTCCAGATATGATATTGTTCCTTCAGTGATTAGGGGCAGAGGAGTACAGAAGGGTTGTATATAAACCTTTACTGGGGCGGACATTCTGGGTCCCATGGTGAAATTTAGTCATAATTCTGTCCATAGTGAAATCTCATCAGACTTCTCCCCAGGCAAAATCCCCGTAGTTTTTCCTTTTGCTTTATTTGGTAATCAAATGGACAAGTCTCTCTCTAAAATATCTTAGGAAGAGACTGGTCGAAACAGCAGGGAGCAGAATTTCTTAATTTCAGAAGGAGGATTTCCATGTGTTATTCATTTTTCCTTAGTGTAGATGTACAGATATCATTTAGACCCTGATTGGCAAATCTTGCCATAATTTAATAATACTCTGGGGAACTTGAAGAAGGAACAATTGTAACATGACACATTTTAGGGATTTCAGGCTCCCTATATGGATTTACCTGAGTGTGCCCCATAATTATACGTAAATAACCAAAGTTTGAGAAGTACTGGTGTAATGGAAAGTGCATGAAATCTGTGGTTAGGATAAGTTGGATTTTCTGTGGCTCTACTGCTAGCTATAGTGACCTTGTCCAAGACCCTTACATTTTCTGTTTTTATTGTCCTCATCTTTAAAGCAGCAGGATATTGTGTTTTTAGATGGGTTATAAATTCTGTGAAGTCCCTTCCAGCTCTAAAATTTTGTTAAAAAGTATGTCTTATTTTAAGTCCCTTGCTATACTTTGTGTGATCTGTGGACTAGTAGCAGCCTCATCTGGGAGTTAGTTAGAAATTCAGAGTCTCAGGCATCAACTTTAGACCTATTGAATCAGAGTCTGCATTTTAACAATATTCCTGGGTGATTATGTGAAGATGAAAGTTTGAGAAGCACTGTTATAGACTGCTTCTTTATTTCATTTGTTACTTGAATGTCCAACTGCTCATCAGAATAAAGGTGAAAAGTGTGTTGGAAGGCATAGGAATTGATTTAAGAAAAGGCCAGTGTGGCGATTCATGTTCCTTAAGGTTAGCATTACTGAAGAACAGTTCAACTTAATAAAGCTATTTCAAATTATGAATTATTTAAATGGTTAGAATTCATTTTAGAGAGAAAAGGGGGGTTTAAAAACAGTTCATCGCTTTAAGTAATATAATATGGAAGAAAAAGATGATAGCTAGCATTTATTAAGAATATATTAGTCTTAATTACATGAATGTATTGTTCTATTGGCAGCACTAAGGGATTGACGTGAGGGTATTGGAGCTTTTCCTGTTATTTTCACCCAAAATTCCTACCCCCACCAAATCCCCCAAATAAACGTATATTGTATATAGACAGTATGTTTGCCATGAAAATTTAAGACAAGTCTTTTAGTCTTCTACTCTTCCAGGCAGGTGGCTATCCTGAAGCCTCTCTTATATAGACATCACTGACATCATT
Organism: Diceros bicornis minor; assembly: GCF_020826845.1. NCBI lineage: Eukaryota > Metazoa > Chordata > Mammalia > Perissodactyla > Rhinocerotidae > Diceros > Diceros bicornis. Next base: position 15,308,240 of record NC_080763.1, read on the forward strand.
ATGATGCAGATTTTTCAGGATAAGAAAACAGGTTGCAGAGAGGTTTAGTAAAGTGACTAAGGTCTCTCGATTAATAATGACTGAGTCATGATTCATATCTTAGGTTGACTGAGTTCAGTCTTCCTTCCATTACACCATACTGTTTCTTGAAAAAAGAAAAATTCAAATTTATTACAGATTAGCTAAAAGCTGAACATTTGCTTTACAAAAGAATTATGCTTCCTTTAAAAACCATCACAACAGTGTCACAATCCTTTGTAAAACAAAAAACGACTTGCAAAGTTTTAATTTGTTTATAACTTTTAGAGACACAGGTAATGCAATAAGTGAAGTATGCCTGTGTTATCAGTAAGAGTTCAGTTAGGGAAGCAGAACCACTGTGAGTGTTATGGAATTAAGGATTTATTATATAAAACCTTACGCAATTGTGGGAGAAACTGGGAAGTAAGAATCCTAAAGGGGAAGTTGGAAGTGCAGAGAAAAGTCACTATTCACCCTTTCTGAGGTACTAATGTGGGTGGACAAATTGGAGCTTGTAAGGGAATATAGGAAGCCAGGCATTTCAAACTATTTGAGTGAGATCACGAAGAATAGAATTAATTGATAAGTCTATGGAAAGCTGTTGCCTCTGCATCTGTCTCTCACCACGTGTAACCATGATGATCTCCAGAATTAATGGCTGCTGCTTCACTTCTGCCTTCCAAGTCTCATGCACTTTTCTCTGGATTAGCCCAGAGCTAATGAGGGAAGGGGATTCTGGGAAACATAGTTCTGGCTTATCCAAGTGAACATTATAAAACCACCACAATGTGTCTTATGACCTAAGACTAAAAAAAGTTGCTAAGCAATTGGTTGATGTACTTATATACTATTAGCAAGGAATATATTGACTAACTCCTTTCATGAATAATTTGCTTTGAGATTTTGGGTGAAACAGGAGTACTTTGGTGACTTTGGACTCTAATCATATCTTGGATTTATGACCAACTTGCTTAATTGTAGTCGTGTTCTTTTCTATAAAAAGAAAGAGCCAGTGTCATTTGATAAATATGAGGAATATAAATAAATGGAAATCCCTATACTTTCCCCCCAACATTTATTATGAAAATGTTCTAACATACAGCAGAGATGAAAGAATTTTGCATTGAATATCCGTCCGTTTAGTCACCATCTACAGTCTGCTATTGATATTTTATTATTCTTGCTTTATCATACTTATTTAGCCGTCTGTCTATCCCACATTCCATCTATTAATCCATTTTATTTTTGGTGCGTTCAAAGTAAATTGCAGACATTAGTACACTTCTCCCTAAATACTTCAGCATGCATATTGTTAGCTAGAGTTCAGGTATTGATTTTCAGGTTTTTTTTTTTTTTTTGATGTAAAATTTACATACAGTGAAATGACAAACCTCAAGTGTATTTTCCCTGAGTTTTGACAAATGCGTATATCTATGTAATCAAAATCCGTATTGCTATAGACAATGTATGTATCCCCCTAAAATTCCTATGTTGAAACCTAATCCCTTATGTGATGGTATTTGGAAGTGAGGCCTTTCGGAGGTGATTAGGTCATGAGGATTGAGCCCTCATGAATGGAATTAGTGCCCTTATGAAAGAGATTCCAGAGAACTCCCTTGTCTCTTCTGCCGTGTGAGTACACTGCAAGAAAATGGCAGTATGTGAACTAGGAAGCAGGTTTCTATCAGACACCAAAACTGCTGGTGGCGGGGCCGGCCCTGTAGCACAACGGTTAAGCGTGCGTGCTCCGCTTTGGTGGCCCGGGGTTCGCAGGTTCGGATCCTGGGAGCTCTTGTTAAGCTGTGCTGTGGCCGCATCCCATATAAAGTAGAGGAAGATGGGTATGGATGTTAGCCCAGGGCCAGTCTTCCTCTGGAGAAAAGGGGAGGGTTGGCTGTTAGCTCAGGGCTAGTCCTCCTCACAAAAAAAAAAAAAAAAAAATGCTGGTGGCTTGATCTTGGACTTGCCAGCCTCCAGAACTGTGAGAAATAAATTTGGGTTTTTTATAAGCCACCCAGTCTCTAGTATTTTTGTTACAGCAGCCCAACCTAAGACAGATTAAAATATAGAGAATTATTTCCATGCCAAAAACTTCATTCATGCCCCTCCCAATTAATACTAACTCCCATCCTCAAAAGGCAACCACTGTTCTTTCTGCTGTGGATTAGCTTTGCCTATACTAGAATTTCATTAACATGAAATCATACAGAATACTCTCGTGTGAAGCTTCTTTCACTCAGTTTAATGTTTTTGAGATTCATCCATATTGTTGTATATATCGGTAATTTTGGTCCTTTTATTGCTGATTAGGATTCCATTGCATGAGATACCACAGTTTTTCTTTTCTTCTATTAGTGGATACCTGATATGTTTGCAGATTGTGGCTATATGAACATTTTTGTACAAGTCTCTTTGTGAAGATATGTTTTCATTTCTCTTGGGTAAATACTTAGGACTAGAATTACTGGGACAAAGTGATGTGCTGTTTCCACCACTGATGTATAAAAGTTACTGTTGCTCCACTATCTTGCCAACATTTAGTAGTGTAAATTTTCATTATTTTTTCGCCATTCTAGTGGGTATATGATATTATCTCATTATAGTTTTAACTTGCATTTCTCTTATGACTGATGAAATTGAGTACTTTCTCATGTTTTACTAGTCATTCATATATCTTCTTTTATAAAGTGTCTGCTTATTAATTTTCAAAAAAGTTAGCAAACTGAATTCAACACATTAAAAGGATCATACACTATGATCAAGTATGATTTATCCCTGAGGTGCAAGGATGGCTCAACATATGCAAATCAGTAAATGTGATAGACCGTTAATTAATAATATGAAAGATAATAGAATGAAGATAAAAATCATATGATCATCTCAATAGATGCAGAAAAAGCATTTGACAAAATACAATATCCTTTCATGATTAAAAACTCTCAACAAATTGGTTATAGAATTTATTGAGGGTTTCAACCATAAAGGCCATATGTGACAGACCCACAGCTAACCTCATACTCAACCATGAAAGATGGAAAGCTTTTCCTCTTAAGATCAGGAACAAGACAAGGTTGCCCATCTCGCCACTCTTATACAACGTAGTATGGGGAGTCCTAGCTAGAGCAGTTAGGCAAGACAAAGAAATAAAAGGCATCCAAATTGGAAAAGAAGAAGTAAAATTATTATTTGCAGATGATATGATCTTATCTATAGAAAATCCTAAAGACTCAACCAAAACACTATTGAAACTAATTGACGAATTCAGTAAAGTTGCAGGATATAAAATCAACACAAAGAAATCAGTGGCATTTCTATACGCTAACAACAAAATGTCTGAAAAAGAAATAAAATTATCTCATTCACAATAGCATCAAAAACAACGAGATACTTAAGAATAAATTTAACCAAGGACGTGAAAGATCTGTATGATGAAAACTATGAGACTTTGATGAAAGAAATTGAAGACACAAACGAATGGAAAGATACCCCTTGTTCATGGATCAGAAGAATTAATATTGTTAAAATGTCCATACTACCCAAAGCCATCTATAGATTCTATGCAATACCTATCAAAATTCTAATGGCATTTTTCACAGAAATAGGAAAAACAATCCTAGAATTTGTATGGAACCACAAAAGACCCTGAATAGCTAAAGCAATCCTGAGAAAGAACAAAGCTGGAGACATCACACTTTCTGATTTTGAACTGTAATACAAAGCTATAGTAATTAAAACAGTATGGTACTGGCATAAAAGAGAAATATAGATCAATGGAACAGAATAGAGAGCCCAGAAATAAATCCCTGCATATACAGTCAACTAATATTTCACAAGGGAGCCAAGAACACTCAATGGGGAAAGGATAGTCTCTTCAACAAATGGTGTTGGGAAAACTGGATAACCACATGCAGAAAAATGAAATTGGACCGCTGTCTTATACCACTCAACAAAAATTTAACTGGAAATGGATTAAGGACTTAAATGTGAGTCCTGATACTGTAAAACTCCTAGAAGAAAACATAGGAAAGAAGCTCCTTGGCACTAGTTAGTAATGATTTTTTTGGATATGATACCAAAGCATAAGCAACAAAAGCAAAAATAAGCAAGTGGGACAACATTGAACCAAAAAGCTTCTGCACAGCAAAAGAAATAATCAATAAAATGAAAAGTCAAACTACAGTATAGGAGAAGATATTTTCAAACCATATATCAGATAAGGTGTTAATATCCAAAATACATTAAGAACCCATGCAACTCAAAAAAAAAATCAGATTGAAAAATGGGCAGAAAAATTGAATAGTCATTTTTCCAAAGAAGACACCCAAATGGCCAACAGGTACATGAAAAGATGCTCAGCATCACTAATCATCAGGGAAATGTAAATCAAAACCACAGTGAGATAACACCTCATACCTGTTAGGATGACTGTCATCAAGAAGACAAAACATAAGTCTTGTTAATGATGTGGAGAAAACGGAACCATTGATGGGAATGTAAATTGGTTCAGCCACTATGGAAAACAGTATGGATGTTGCTGAAAAAGTTAAAAATAGAACTACCATATGATCCAGCAATTCAACCTCTGTCTATAAACCAAAGGAAATGAAAATAGGATATTGAAGAGATGTCTGCAGTCTCATGTTTATTGCAGCATTATGTACAGTAGCCAATATATGGAAACAACCTAAGTGTCCGTCAATGGATGAATGGATAAAAAAGATGTGTTGTACGTACCGACTCATATGGGATGCAGCAAAAGTGGTCTAAGAGGGAAATTCATAGCAATACAGGTCCACCTTGACAAACAAGAAAAATCTCAAATAAACAATCTTAAATTACACCTAACAGAACTAGAAAAATAAGAACAAACAAAGCCCAAAGTCAGCAGAAGGAGAGAAATAATAAAAATTAGAGGAGAAATAAATGAAATTGAAACCAAAAACACAGTAGAAAGGATCAGTGAAACTAAGAGCTGGTTGTTTGAGAAGATAAACAAAATTGACAAATCCTTAGCCAGACTCACTAAGAAAAAAAGAGAGAAGGCTCAAATAAATAAAATTAGAAATGAAAGAGGAGAAATTACAACAGATACCACAGAAATACAAAGGATTGTAAGAGAATACTATGAAAAACTATATGCCAACAAATTGGACAATCTAGAAGAAATGGACAAATTCTTAGACTCATACAACCTCCGAAAATGGAACCAAGAAGAAATAGAGAATCTGAATAGACCAATCACAAGTAAAGAGATTGAAACAGCAATCAAAAACCTCTCAAAAAATAAAAAGCTGGGACCAGATGGCTTCTCTGGAGAATGCTACCAAACATTCAAATAAGATTTATTACCTATCCTTCTCAAACTATTCTAAAAAATAGAGGAAGATGGAACATTTGCTAACACATTTTACGAGGCCAACATCACCCTGATCCCAGAGCCAGACAAGGACAATGCAAAGAAGGAAAATTATAGGCCAATATTGCTGATGAATGTATGTGTAAAAATCCTCCATAAAATACTGGCAAACCAAATACAGCAATACGTTAAAAGGATCATACACCGTAATCAAGTGGGATTCATACCAGAGACACAGGGATGGTTTAACATCCGCAAATCAATCAGGGTGGTGCACCACATTAACAAAATGAGGCATAAAAACCACATGATTGTCTCAATAGGTGCAGAGAAAGCATTTGACAAGATCCAACATCCATTTATGATAAAAACTCTCAATAAAATGGGTGTAGAAGGAAAGTACCTCAACATAATAAAGGCCATATATGACAAACCCAAAGCCACCATCACACTCAATGGGGAAAAACTGAAAGCCATCCCTCTGAGAACAGGAACAAGACAAGGGTGCCAACTCTCGCCACTCTTGTTCAACATAGTACTGGAGGTTTTGGCTACAGCAATTAGGCAAGAAAAAGGAATATAAGGAATCCAAATAGGCAGTGAGGAAAGTGAAACGCTCGCTGTTTGCAGACGACATGATTTTATATATAGAATACCCTGAAGAATCCATCAGAAAACTTAGAAATATTCAACAACTACAGCCAAGTTGCAGGGTACAAAATCAACTTAGAAAATCAGTTGCATTTCTGTACTCGAATAACGGGTATAAACTAACACAAAGAGGACTCAATAATACAATCCCATTTAGAATCACAACAAAAAGAATAAAATATCAGGAATAAATTTAACCAAGGAGATGAGAGGCCTATACAATGAACACTATAAGACGTTACTGAAAGAAATCGCTGATGACATGATGAAATGGAAAGATATTCCATGCACATAGATTGGAAGAATAAACATAATTAAAATGTTATCTAAAGCATATTATCTAAAGCAACATACAGATTCAATGCAATCCCAGTCAGAATCCCGATGACATTCTTCATGGAAATAGAACAAAGAATCCTAAAATTCATATGGGGCAACAGAAGACCCTGAATATCTAAAGCAATCCTGAGAAAAAAGAACAAAGCTGGAGGCATCACAATCCCTGACTTCAAAATATACTACAAAACAATAGTAATCAAAGCAGCATGGCACTGGTACAAAAACAGACACACAGATCAATGGAAGAGAACTGAAAGCCGAGAAATAAAACCGCACATCTACGGACAGCTAATCTTCGACAGAGGAGCTAAGAATGTACAATGGAGAAAGGAAAGTCTCTTCAATACATGGTGTTGGGAAAACTGGACAGCCACATGCAAAAGAATGAAAGTAGACCATTATCTTTTGCCATATACAAAAATTAACTCAAATTTTGTTAAAGACTTGAAGGTAAGACATGAAACCATAAAACTAGAAGAAAACATAGGCCGTATACTCTTTGACTTCAGCCTTAGAAGGATCTTTTCGAATACCATGTATAGTTGGGCAAGGAAAATGAAAGAAAAAATAAACAAATGGGACTTCATCAGACTAAAGAGCTTCTGGAAGGCAAAGGAAACCATGAACAAAAGAAAAAGACAACCCACCAGCTGGGAGAAAATATTTGCAAATCATATATCTGACAAGGGGTTAATCTCCAAAATGTATAAAGAACTAATACAACTCAACAACAATAAAACCAAAGAACCTGAAAATAGGCAGAGGATATGGACAAACGTTTTTCCAAAGAAGTGTACAGATAGCCAACGGGCACATGAAAAGATGTTTAACATCACCAATCATCAGGGAAATGCAAATCAAAACTGCAGTGAAATATCACCTTACACCTGTTAGAGTGGATCTAATTACCAAGACAAAAAACAACAAATGTTGGACAGGATGTGGAGAAAAGGGAATCCTCTTACTCTGCTGGTGGAAATGCAAACTGGTGCAGCCACTAGGGAAATCAGTATGGAGATTTTTCAAAAAATTAAAAATGGAAATACCATATGACCTGGCTATCTCACCACTGGGTATTTATCCAAAGAATGTGAAATCAACAATTCAAAGAGACTTATGCACCCCTCTGTTCATTGCAGCATTATTTACAACAGCCAAGACGGGGAAGCAACCCAAGTGCCCATCTACTGATGAATGGATAAAGAAGCTATGGTGTATATATATACAATGGACTACTACTCAGCCATAAAAAAAAAGACAAAATTGTCCCATTTGCAACCACATGGGTGGACCTTGAGGGTGTTGTGTTAAGTAAAATATACCAGACAGAGAAAAACAAACACTGTGATTTCACTCATATGTGGAAGATAAACACATGGACAAAGAACACAGATTAGTGGTTACCAGAGGGGACAAGGGTCGGGGGGCGGAGTGGGCATAAGGGGTAAAGGGGCACGTATATATGGTGACCAACAAATAATAACGTACAGCTGAAATTTCACAATGTTGTAAACTGCTATGACCTCATAAAAAAAAAGATGTGGTGTATATACACAATGGAATATTATTCAGCCTTGAGAAAGAAGGAAATCCTGCCATTGTAACAACAAGGATGGACCTTGATGGCATTATGCTGAGTGAAATAAGCCAGACAGAGCAAGACAAATACTGCGTGGTATCACTTATATATGGAAGCTAAAAATGCTGACCTCATAAAAACAGAGTGTAGAGTGGTGGTTACCAGGGACTGGGGAGTACTGGAATTCGGGAGATGTCATTTAAGGGTAAAAACTTGGAACTGGTAGATAAATAAGTCCTGGAGATATAATGCACAGCATAGTGATCATAGTTAACAGTACGGTATTATAAACTGGGAAGTTGCTAAGAGACTACGTCTTAATTATTCTCACCGTAAAAAAAAAAAAGATAATTATGTGACATGATAGAGGTGTGAGCTAATGCTATGATGGTAATTGTGTTGTAATATATAGATATATCAAATCAAGAAATTGTACACGGTAAACTTACACCATGTTATGTGTCCATTATATATCAATAAAAATTAAAAAAAATTTTAATCAGTGAAGTGCTTAAATATTTGCCCATTAAGAAAAAAATTGAGTTGTTTGTTTATATTTGCGTTGTAGGAGTTCTGTGTATATCCTGGAATATCGGTCAGATGTTTTGCAAATATTTTCTCACAGTCTCTGGCTTGCTAATTCATTTTCTTAACGGTGTCTTTTGATAAACTGAAGTTTTAAAATTCAATGAAGTCTAATTAGTCATTTTTTTATGCTTATTGCTTTTTGTGTCCTGTCCAAGAAACATTTCTCTACCCGAAAGACACAAATATATATGTTTTCCTGTAAAAGCTTTATAGTTTTTAGGCCTATTCCTCTCAAATTATTTTTTGTGTATGATATGAGGTAGAGAAAACCCCTATACTTTTCTTGGACCAATAAATGGAAATCACCGTGGGTTATATTTTTAGTCAAAATATGATAAAATGGGTACTCTAGGTGTTATTTGTTTAATGTGTTTCTGGATTTAAAAAAAATAAAGATTTGAGAGTGGAGACGATCACAAATCATATGAAAAGGTCTTTATAGCTGTCTCTAAGGTGGCATTAGAAAATCAAGACCACCCTGGGAACAGAAATCTGCATGGGATAAATAATTTTGTAGGACAAAGAGACTGATGGATGACTTAATGCAGTTCTAGTATAAAAATACCAATTGGTTGGAAGGGCTCCGTTCTAATTTAGTGTCAGATAGAGATGGAATACCTGCTATTAAAGTGACCAATTATAATGTATGTGTTGAGACATACTTTCTTATATGCTTTTATCTTTGTAACAAAGAAAGCAAATGTGGACTTGCACAAACTAAAAGTGTTATCTGTCACTATAATATACATTAGGTGGTTCAGTTTAATTTTTTACTTTTGGTGGTGAGTTTCCTAGCCAGCCTCAGTGTCAATTTAGGACTACAAAAAGAAGTTGCTCTATTATTGAAAAATTTGAGTCAAGTTGTGTAATTTTCTTAATCTGGCTCTGATGTGCACTTTATCTTTCTTATACCAGACACAAAAATATTAATTTTAGCAATCTTTAGATCACAATGTTTCTCATTTACAAGTGACAGAAACAAAATGTAAATGAATGAAAGATAGCACTAAAATTATTCATTTAAGTCTAACATCTTATTTTTCCAGTGTTTGGGTCATAGAAGATATCAAATTTTTGTATGTGTAAAATTTTTTATTGTATGTGTAAAAATAAAAAATTCTTGGACACATAGTAAATGCAATTATTATATTAGCAAAATAGCCATTTTTCCTTTTTCTGTGATTTCCTCCACGGAGATTTCTGTGATTATTTTTCCATGTCAGTTGATATGATCTTATCAATTTTCTCTTGTTGATATAGTACATTACATTGATTTTTGAATATTGAGCAGCCTTGCATACCTAGAATACATCCCATTTGGTCTTAGTGTATAATTCTTTTTATACATTGTTATTCAATTTGTTAATATTTTACTGAAGATTTTTTGCATTTAAATTCTTGAGAGATAATTGATGTGTAGTTTTCTCTGTACTGTCTTTGTCTGGTTTTGGATTCAGGATAATATTGGCTTCATAAAAGGAGTTAGGAAGTGTTCCCTTCTCTTCTGTGTCCTGGAAGAGATTTCATGAAGTTTTTCTTTAAAGATTTGGTAGAATTCTCTGATGAAAACATCTGGGCCTAGAGATTTCTTTTTTGGGAACTTTAAAAATTTTGAATTCAATTTCTTTAATAGTTTAGGACTGTTCAGATATTCAGGACTATTTCATCTTGGGTGAGTTTTAATAGTTTGTGGTTTTGGAGAAATTGGTCCACTCCTCCTAGTTCGTTGAATTTATGAGTGTAAAGTTGCTTGTAGTATTCCTTGTTACCTTTTTAATGGCTATATGATCTATACTATTTCATTCCTGATTTTAATGATTTGTATCTTCTGTTTTTTTCTTTGTCAGTTTTACAACAGGTTTGTTAATTTCATTAACCTTTCAAAGAACCAAGTCTTTGTTTCATTTATTTTCTCTGTCGCTTTCCAGATTTTAATTTTATTAATTTTTGCTTTTATAATTTTCTTCCTTTTGCTTGCTTTGGATACAGTTTGCTCTTTTTTTTCTGGTTTATTGAAGTAGTAGAAACTTGTATTATTGATTTGAGATGTATCTTTTTTTCTGATATAAGCATTTAGTGTTATAAATTTTCCTCTCAGCACTGCTGTAGCTGCACCCATAATTTGATATGTTGTAATTTCATTTTCATTTAGTTCCTTGTATTTTTTTTAGTTCCTTTGAGACTTCTTTGACCCCTGGATGTTTTAGGAGTATGTTCTTTAATTTCCAAGAATGTTTCTTCTTGGAGATTTTCTTATTGTTCTTAGGTTATTGATTTCTAGTTTGACTCAATTATAGTCAGAGAACATACTCTGTATGATTTCAGTTCTTTTAATTTGTGAGGTTTAATTTATAGTCCAAAATATATCTTGGTGATTGTTCCATGGAAACTTGAAAAAAATGTTTATTCTTTTATTAGATGGAGTGGTCTATAAATGTCATTTAAGTCCTGTTGCCTGGTCATATAGTTCAGTTTCTTCGTATGTTTGCTAATTTTCTATCTAATAGTTTAGTTCTATCACATTCTGCAAGTGGGATGTTGAAGTCCCCAACTATAATTGTGTCTGTCTCTCCTTTCAGTTCTTAGTATTTTTTTAATGTATTTTGAAGCTCTGTCATTTGGTTCATACATATTTAGGATTCCTATGTCTTCTTGGTGATTTGATCCTTTTATCGTTATGTAAGATCCTGCTTTGTCCCTGGTAATTTTCATTGCTTTGAAGCTTACTTGATGTGATAATAATATATCCATCTTTACTTTTTTTTTATTGTTAATGTTTACGTAACATATCTTTTTACATCCTTTTCTTTTAACTTATGTTATGTTTGAAGTGAGTTTCTTGTAGATAGTATATAGTCCAGTTATGTTTTTTTTCTACTTTGCCAATTTCTTTCTTTTTATTTTTTTGGTGTATTTAGACTGTTTTATGTAATTATTGATATGTGAGGGCTCAAGTCTGCTGTTTTATTAGTTTTCTGTTTGATCCTTTGTTTCTCATATGTTCTATTTGCGTTTTCTTGGCTTCCATATGGATTACTTGAACATTTTTTAGAATTTCGTTTTAATTATAGTGTTTTTTACTGTATCCTTTGCATAATTTTCTTAGTGGTTGTTATAGGTATTAAATAAACATACATAATTTATCATAGTCTACTGGTAGGTGACACCATTTTACCACTTCGAGAAAAGTGTAGAAAACTTACTTTCATTTAGGCGACTTTACCCTTATGTTTATATTTAAAAATATTGTTATAAGTATTTCCTTTACTTGTATTTAGCATATCAGATAGTGTTTTCTTCCACCATCAAATATAATTTAAAAAATTCATGAGAAGAAGAATAGTCTATTGTATTTATCTCTATTATTACCTATTCCATTGGCTTTCTTTCCTTTCTCAACTTCCAAGACTTCTTTTATTATTATTTTCTGTTTAGAGAACTTCCCTTAGTCGTTCTTTAAAGGTGCGTGTGCTAATGACAGATTTGTCTGCGACTGTCTATTTCCCATTCCTTTCCAAAAGGTATTTTTGCTGAATATAGAATTTGTGGTTGACGATTCTTTTCTTTCAGCATTTGAAAAATGTTATGCCACTTCCCTCAGGCTTTCATGATGTCAGATAAAAAATCACTGTCATTGGAATTGGTGCTCCCCTTTATACCTGTATTGTTTTTTTTATGATTTCTTTAAAAGTTTTGTCTTTTGACTTTTGTTTTTAGAAGTTTAATTATGATATGGCTTGGCATGGATTTTGGGGGGTTATTGTGATGTGGCTTGGCATGGAATTTTTTTAGGGTTTGCTTTCTAGGTTTATGTCTTTTGTCAAATGGGAAATTTTTGCTCATAATTTCTGTAAATTCTTTTCAGCCTTATTCTCTTTCTCTCCTTCCAGTGATATGGATTTAGATCTTTCGATATTATCCCACAGGCTTCTCAGTTTCTGCTATGTGTTTTAAGTCTGTTTTTGCTCTGTTGTTCAGAGAGCTTAATTTCTATTGTTCTGTCTTAAGTTCACTGATTCTTTCCTCTCTCATGTTCATTTTGTTATCAGGCCTATCCAATGATATCCAAAAATATTAATTTTGGTTATTGTATTTTTGAGTTCTGTAATTTCTATTTGATTCTTTCCCATATCTTATTTTTGGTGAGATTTTAAAGAGTATTTGTAATAGCTTGTTGAAACATTTTTATGATGGCTACTTTAAACATTTTGTCAGATAATTCCAACATCTGATTCGTGTTGGTGTTTGTTGATTTTCTTTTCTCATTAAAGTTTTGCTTTTCCTTGATCTTGGTATGAGAAGTGTTTTTGGTTGTATCCTACAAATGTTGGATATTGTTATTGATTCTATTTAAATCTTCTATTTTAGCAAGCAGTCACACTGTGTCAGTTTAGTGTATAGGTCTTGGCCTACTTTTGGGAGCTGTGGTTCCAATCACAATTTAGTGCTCAGAGCTTTTATAGTACTGTTCTGGTCTTCTTTTTCCACCTGGTGTTGCTGGGAATCCTGTTTGGTCCTTAATGGTGCCGTTCTCAAGTCTGGAAAGAATGTCCCCTGTCTGGTTCTGCTAAGTCAGAGGTAGGAGGTGTCAGGCCTGTGGGAGCAGAAAACTCTTCCCCTGGCTACCTGCTGCTGACAGGATTCCCACTAATACCCAGTTGGTGCTATTAGTGGGGCAGAAGGTGTTTCTCAGCCTACCTGGATTGCTTTTTGCCCCTGAGTATGGGCTTGGCATCAAGTGACATCAAGCCTGGGGTGCCTTTTTTAGTTGGGTGGTGAATTGGGCAGTGCTGAGCTGTAGTGTTGTTACTCTTCAAGTTCTGGGGTCCATAGCTAGTTGCCTTCCTCTTTTCATCTTTCAGAGTTCTCCTGTGACTGTCTGGTGTATTATTTACAGGTTTTTCAGTTGTTCTTAGCATGGAGGAGCGTGGTGAGATGTGTCTACAATATTGTGCCCGAAACTGGAAATCTTAATGCTTTTTTTTAAATTAAAAAAAAAAGATAAAAGTACTATAAATGAGAATTTGAGAGGTTTTATTGTAATGGGTGTGTGTTTAGCAATATTGGCCATTAGATTTGTTTATTCTGCTTTCTTAAATTTGCTTAGATTTTTTCAGAAATAGAAAATGCTGAAAAGTTTTTTTAAAAATGGCAAAAACCAATAATCAAAAGCAAACTTAATTTTCATGTAGCACCATTTTAAACCATATTATATTGGAGAGTAATGTTAAAGCAAATTATTCTGAAACCATATAAACATTTAGATGTTAATTCATTTCTATGTCTTATATTCTTATCTCTTTCAGCCATCTATGTGTTTGAGTTGCACCTTATTATAGAAGTGAAGTGCGCTTGATAACTGGATTAGCAAAAACTGCAAAGTGAACCTAATAAAAGATATTGGTAATGTTATAATTGAAGAACAAAACCTCTTATTAACACATTCACTGGGTGAGATACCGTTTGTTTCTGGGTAACAACAAAAACAGTTTTGACAACTAGGATAAAAGTAATTTGACGACATGGTAACAAAATGTCTTTTTAGTGTGTTTGTTGATTTTGTGGTTAGTGGGTTTTCTCCTATTTGAATAAATACAAAGAGAACTTTTCTGTTGGTTTATTTTTTGTTTGTTTATTATTTTTTAAAGTGTACAATTCAGTGGTATTTAGTATATTGACAAAGTTGTGCAACCATTACCACTATCTACTTCCAGAAAGTTTTCACCACCCTAAAAGAAGTGTTGTACTCGTTATCAGTCACTCCCCATTTCCTCCTCCCCTCACTCCCTGGCAACCACTCATCTTTTCTGTCTCTATAGATTTGACTATTCTGGACATTGCATATAAATGCATTCGTACAATATGTGTTTTTTTTTGTTTGACTTCTTTCACTTAGCATACTACTTTGTTTATAAACAAAACACACTTTGTTTATCCATTGATCAGTTAATGAGCATTTGGGTTGTTTCCACTTTTTGGGTATTATGAATAATGCTGGTGTGAACATTGATAGACAAGTTTTTCTGTGGACTTATGTTTTCATTTCTCATGAGTAAATACCTAGTATGACACAGCAATTCCACTACTGTAACTTTATGCTTACCTTTTTAAGGAACTGCCAAAAATTCCAAAGTGGCTGCATCATTTGACATTCCCACCAACAATGTATGAGGGTCCCAATTTCTCTACATCCTTTAGTCATCCTATGGCATCTCATTGTGGTTTTGATTTGTATTTCCCTGATGACTAACAATGTTGAGCATTTTGTCATGTGCTTATTGACCATTTTTATATCTTTTTTGGAGAAATGTCTATTCAGATCCTCTGCCCACTTTTTAAAATAGACTTCATTTTTTAGAGCAATTTTAGGTTCACAGCAAAATTGAGAAGAAGGTACAGAGATTTCCTATATTCCCGCTGCCGCTGTATACACACAGCAGTCTTCCCCGCTATCAAAATCCCACACTAGAGTGATACATTTGTTACAATTGATGAACCTACATTTACGTGTCATTATCTCTCAAAGTCCATAGTTTGCTTTAGGGTTCACTCTTGGTGGTGTACATTCTATGGGTTTTGACAAACGTATAATGACATGTATCCAACATTATAAAATTTTACAGAAGTTGTTTCACTGTCCTAAAAATCCTTTATGCTCTGCCTATTCGTTCCTCCCTCCCCTAATCTCTGGCAACCACTGATCCTTTTACTGTCACCATAGTTTTGCCTTTTCCAGAATGTCATATAATTGGAATCATACAGTGTTTAGCCTTTTCAGATTGGCTTCTTTACTTAGTAATATGCATTTAAGTTTCCTCCATCTCTTTTCAAGGCTTGGTAGCTCATTTATTTTTAGTGCTAAGCAATATTCCGTTGTGTGGATGTACCAGTTTATTTATCCATTCACCTACTGAAGGACATTTTGGTCGCATCCAAGTTTTGGCAATTATGAATAAAGCTGCTGTAAACATTCATGTGCAGGTTTTTGTGTGGATATAAGTTTTCAGCTCATTTGGGTAGACAGCAAGGAGTGCAGTTGCTTGTTTGTATGGAAAGAGTATGTTTAGTTTTGTAAAAAATTTGCAAACTGCCTTTCGAAGTGGCTGTACCATTTTGCATTCCCACAGGTAATGAATGAGAGTTCCCCCACATCCTTGCCAACGTTTGGTATCGTCAGTTTTAGATTTTGGCGATTGTAATGGGTGTGTAGTGGTGTCTCTTTGTCATTTCATTTTGTAATTTCCTGATGACATGTGATGTTGAGCATCTTTTCACATACTTATTTGCCACCTATATATCTTCTTTGGTGAGGTGTCCATTAAGGTTTTTGCCCACATTTTAATTGGATTGTTTGTTTTCTTATTTTTGAATTTTAAGTGTTCTTTATGTATTTTGGATAACAGTCCTTTATAAGATATGTCTTTTGCAGACAATCTGTGGCTTGTCTTCTCATACTCTTAAGAGTATCTTTCGCAGAGAAATTTTTAATTTTAATGAAGTTCAACTTATTAATGTTTTCTTTCATGCATCATGCCTTTGGTGGTGTATGTGAGAAGTCATTGCTACACCTGAGGTCACCTAGATTTTCTCCTATGTTATCTTCTAGTAATTTTATAGTTTTGTGTTTTACATTTAGATATATGGTCTATTTTGAGTTAATCCTCTACCCATTTTTAAATTGGATTGCCTTTTTTATTGTTGTTGAATTCTAAGAGTTTGTGTCCCTCATCACATAAATAATTTGCAAAAAATTTTCTTTCATTCTGTAGGTTGTGTTTTCATTTCCCTTTTTTTTTTTTTTTTTTGGTGAGGAGGATCGGCCCTGAGCTAACATCTGCCAGTCCTCCTCTTTTTGCTGAGGAAGACTGGCCCTGGGCTAACATCCATGCCCATCTTCCTCCACTTTATATGGGACGCTGCCACAGCATGGCCTGCCAAGCGTTGCGTCGGTGTGCACCCGGGATCCGAACTGGCGAACCCTGGGCCACTGCAGCGGAGCACGCACACTTAACCGCTTGCACCACCGGGCCGGCGTCTGTGTTTTCATTTTCTTTTTTTTTTTTTTAAATTTGTTGTTTATTGCAGTAACATTGGTTTATAATATTGTATAAATTTCAGGTGTACATCATTATACTTCTATTTCTGCATAGATTACATCATGTTCACCACCCAAATACTAATTACAACCCATCACCACACACATGTGCTGAATTATCCCTTTCACCCTCCACCCTCCCCCCTTACCCTCTGGTAACCACCAATCCAATCTCTGTCTCTATATGTTTGTTTATTGTTGTTATTATCTACTACTTAATGAAGGAAATCATACGGTATTTGACCTTCTCCCTCTGACTTATTTCACTTTGCATAATACCCTCAATGTCCATCCATGTTGTCACAAATGGCTGGATTTCATCGTTTCTTATGGCTGAGTAGTATTCCATTGTGTACACATACCACAGCTTCTTTATCCATTCGTCCCTTGATGGGCACTTAGGTTGCTTCCAAGTCTTGGCTATTGTGAATAATGCTGCAACGAACACAGGGGTGCATGTATCTTGACGCATTGGTGTTTTCAAATTCTTTGGATAAATACCCAGCAGTGGAATAGCTGGATCATATGGTAGTTCTATCCTTGATTTTTTGAGGAATCTCCGTACTGTTTTCCATAGTGGCTGCACCAGTTTGCACTCCCACCAGTAGTGTATGAGAGTTCCCTTCTCTCCACATCCTCTCCAACACATGTTGTTTCCTGTCTTGTTAATTATAGCCATTCTGACGGGTGTAAGGTAATATCTCATTGTAGTTTTGATTTGCATTTCCCTGATAGTTAATGATTTTGAACATCATTTCATGTGTCTGTTGGCCATCTGTATATCTTCTTTGGAGAAATGTCTGTTGAGGTCTTTTGCCCATTTTTTAATTGGGTTGTTAGTTTTTTTGTTGTTGAGATGCATGAGTTCTTTATATATTTTGGAGATTAAGCCCTTATCAGATGTATGGTTTGCAAATATCTTCTCCCAATTGTTAGGTTGTCTTTTCGTTTTGTTGATGGTTTCCTTTGCTGTGCAGAAGCTTTTTAGTTTGATGTAGTCTCATTTGTTTATTTTTTCTATTGTTTCTCTTGCCCCGTCAGACATGGTGCTTGAAAATATGTTGATAAGACCAGTGTCGAAGAGCTTAGTGCCTATGTTTTCTTCTAGAAGTTTCATAGTTTCAGGTCTTACATTCAAGTCTTTAATCCATTTTGAGTTAATTTTTGTGTATGGTGTAAGGTAAGGGTCTACTTTCATTTTTTTGCATGTGCCTATCCAGTTTTCCCAACACCATTTGTTGAAGAGACTTTCTTTTCTCCATTGTATGTTCATGGCTCCTTTGTCAAAGATTAGCTGTCCATAGATGTGTGGGTTTATTTCTGGGCTTTCGATTGTATTCCATTGATCTGTGTGTCTGTTTTTGTGCCAGTACCATGCTGTTTTGCTTACTATAGCTTTGTAGTATATTTTGAAATCAGGGAGTGTGATACCTCCAGCTTTGCATAACCTTCTTTTATGTGTGTTTCTGTCTAAAGGCACCTTATTTAATATATAGTTGATTCATTAACGTTGAATTCCTGTCCAACAGTACAGTGATTCATGCGTAAACAAAGCTTATCTAACACACGTTTTCTTCTTAAAGCATATTACAACCTTCTTGCACTTTGGAATACCAAACAGGACTTCAGCACTATGCTAGGGGGCCATTTTAAACAGGAAATCACCAACAAAAAGCACAAAAAGGCAAAAACATGGCGTAAATAGACCATGAAAAGGATACTCACATACAGTATGAGAGCTGCAACAAGGCAGAGCATCACCTTGTTCAGCCTCAGCTGAGATCATGTGACTCAGGTGACTCAAGTATTTCTCCACTCTGCACATATCTGCAAATGATTACAGAAGTGCTGTGAGTATTTATGTTGGAGTTAGAAGTAAACTTTAATGAGTGCGTGAATTTGCAAATACTGAATCTGTGAATAATGAGGAATGACTGGACTTCTACGTATTTAATATGTATTCATTCATTTATTCATCACAGCAGTCCTGTGAGGTAGATGGTTATTGTAACCATGCACTCTACAATAAAAAGGTTAAGTAGCTTGCTTAGTGTTACACAATCAGTGAGTGATGAACCTAGGACACTACTAAAGCAACATGACTGATACCAAGACATGGTACCTGCCTTTAGGGGCCCTTTCTTGTCTAAAACGGTTAATAAGATGTTTTGCCAAAATAACTAAATTCAAGGTAATTTTTGTTAACTAGTGTAAGAGTCATACCACCAAAATATAATAAATATTCAGAGGAAAGATTATTTCAGAGACCATGGAAGGGCTTTATGTAGATGATGGTATCTAAACTAAGCCTTGAAAAACCAGTAAAATTTCATTAAGTGGGCTTGTGAGGATAGAAGAGATCAACTAATACAGAATGTGCTCATTTTTTTTACATAATTGCTGGTTCTAGTCTTGTTGGAATAGGGAAGTGGTAGGGAAGGGTCAACCTCTTCAGTTTTCAGTGTTCTTATCATCACCCTTTGACCGTTTTTCAATTACTATCTATTTTTATTTCTTCTGCTCTTGTAATATCAGGAAAAAAGGCAATAGGACCCTTAAATGGAAAAAGAACGTGGCAGAGTTTTAATGTAAATATGTGATTTCTTGTTATGGAAGACGGAAAAACACTAGCTGAAACCAATTGGCATTTCTATAGTAGGACTGCAAAGAGTAGGTGTTTTGTGGCAGAGTAAAAAACAAAATTCAAGTGATTATTAAAAAATTGCTAATATACATAGATTTTTCTCCCCTCATATAGTAAGTACTTTTGTAATATGCTCATCGTCTTCTTCAGCTATATCTCATTAAACCATACCTTTTAACTGCATCATAACAACCAGAAAATTAAGAGGAGAATTTTTTAGGCTCTATTTTAAACCAAATAGTTTATTTTTCTTAGGCAAAACTGTGATTACCTTCTTAGAGTTGGGCTCTTATATAATGAGTTGATTTATAATATGTGGTATAGGTATAATATAACTCTACTGGAGTATAAGCTAGTTTAAGTGAGAATTGTGGCTTTTGATCTTCTGCATTCCTAATGCCTAGTAAAGTACCGTCACATAGAAAGCCCACAGGAAATGTTCTTGACTAATTAAATGAATACTCTAAAACCCTTTGTGACTAATATAATTAGAAGTGATACATATAATTAGAAATGTGAATGTTAGTCTTATTTGTTCATATTAAAGGATTCAATTTTATATAAGTTACTTAGATCTTCATAAAAATCTTAAGTTAGTGAAGGAACTTCAGAAGCTATTTACTCCAGTTCCATTTTAATGCCTATAGTGATAAACATTTATTTCTGATAAAACTATTTGATTTAGGCAATAGGTAAAATTCAAAGTCAGAAAGACAAATTACTACAAAAATAAAGAAAATAAAACATTTTAATATGACTTGCGAACTTCTTGGGCTCATATTTTATTTAGGGAAGAGAGGTAGAAGACAAAGTGTAAGGATCACAAAGACTTCAATCAAAGGCCAATAAAATTGAACACTTTTAAATGAGAGTTATAGTTACTTAGTATTTGTTCTTGGTCAGGTTTTTTTGTCCCCTAAGAAATTGATCCAGTGTTCAATTTTGGTTCTCTCTATTACACACAGCAGGCTTATGAGGCTGAAATGGGGATCACTGAGCATGTATTTCATCAAAGAAAATTGAAAAAATTATTTTCTTAAGCATGGGCTCACGTTATGAAATCCTAGTGGTAGGAAATTTATATGTAGGTAAAAACTAAAAGAATAGAGTTTCTAAAAATTCAAACTTTTAAATTATAAAAATAATAAAATTTGAGAAATGCAAAAACATACAAAGAAGAAAGTTAAAAATTTCTGTAACCCCTTAGTCCAGAAATAATCATAGCATTTCACTGTATTTCCTTCAAGTTTTGTTTTCTTTGTATGTGTATATGTACACACACGAATATATTTTACAAACTTTGAATCATGCTGTGAGAACTCTTTTGTTCCTTACTTTTTTCAACTTTATGAACATTTCCCCATGCCATTAAAATTCAGTACAAAATCATTTAAAATAGTTATATAATTTTCTATTGAATGCCTATATTATAGTATAACTGATGTCCAACAGTTGTTATGTTTTCAGTATTATTATATCCAATTTTCAGTATTATTAGTACTGCTGTGCTGAGCATCATTATAAATTTTTACACACAATTACTATTTTTTAGGATGGATAGAATGGGATATTAAATCATATATTGATTGTGCCTTGCAGCTATGCTTCTATTTTATCTTTATTATTGAATTATATCATTAAATAAATATTTATCTTGGTGTTATATAGTCAATAAATACTTGATAAGTTAGGTCACTTTTGTCTAAAGTGAAATAATGTTTATTTTTATTAGTATTCTATTTCCACGTAAGTGAGTTGTAGATGTAATGAAGGAATCTTTTATTTCCTCAATGTAAGTTTTAAATGTAAAGGAGGAGGCTCGTATTTCTTCACATCTAACAATTTGATTACACATCTTATCATTAATGTTAATGTTTCCTGAGAAGAATATTGCACTGTCCTTTATATACAATCAACTGTACATTGTCCACCGTGATAGAATATGCCTCTGTGCTATCCTCTGAATGTATGAGTTGTCATGGTCTTAGAGTATGAACACTCGGTTTTAATATTAGTGTATATGTCAGACTAAGCACTTTAATTGGATTATCTCATTTAATTCTCACAATATTACATGAGCTATAGGTAGTATTTTATCCTATTTATTGATGAGGAATTCTGATTCTTAGAGATTTTGCCCAAGTTTATACAAAGTATAAGTAGTAGAACCACTATGTATGTAGGAACTCTGGCTTTAGTGTCTGCATTTGTAAACATATATAGTAGGAATATATGTCACTTAATACTGTTTTCTTCCTAAAAGAGACATATTAATGTACTGAAATACATTGATTCGCTTTTAAAATATTAAACCAACCTTACATTCCAATAAACTCGGCTGAGGTGTATTTTGTAATCACTGGATTTAATGTGCTAATGTTGTGTCTAGCATTTTTGTATAAGTTATTATGAGAGAAGTTGTCTTATAATTTTCCTTTTTGGTCTAATGTTGGTATCAAGGTTATATTGGAAGGGATAACTCTTTTTTTTTTCTATTTTCTTGTAGAGTTTGTATAAGACTGATGTGTTCTTTCTTTCTTCCTTATTCTTATTGCTTTTATTTGTTTTTCTTGTGTAGTTGCAGTGGCTAGGATCTCCAGTACAATATTGAATTGAGGTGGTCTTCTATTCAATCCCTTCAACACAATCCCTTCAATTATTGCTTTCTTGCCAATAATTAGAGGAAAAACCTTCAGTACTTCAATATTATAAGCATTTTAAGCATTTGGTTTTAGTTATTGGTTTTTACTAGATACCCTATACTAGATTGAGGAAGGTTACTTTTATCTTTAGTTTAATGAGAGTTTATTTTGTTTAATCATGAATTTGTGTTGAATTTTTTCAAATGCTTTTTCGGTATCTTTTGAGAATGTTATATAGTTTCATTCATTGGTCTGTGTAGAGATTTTTAAAGTGTTAATCCAATTTTGCATTTGTAGGATAAACCCCACTTGGCCATGATGTATTATCCTTTTTATATATTGCTGTTTTCCATTTTCTATTTTTTTGTTGTTGTTGTTGAGGAAGATTTGCCCTAAGCTAACATTTGTTGCCGATCTTCTTCTTTTTGCTTGAGGAAAATTTGTCCAGAACTAACATCTGTGCCAGTCTTCCTCTATTTTGTATGTGGGTCACAACTACAGCATGGCTGATGAGTGGTGTAGGTCTGTGCCTGAGATCAGAACCTGTGAACCTGGGCTGCCAAAGCAAAGCGCATGAACTTAACCACTACACTACAGGGTTGGCCCCTCCATTTTCCATCTTTTTAAAAGGATTTTTGCAGCTATACTCATGATAGCTACTGGTCTGGTATGGTATTTTTTTTCTTGTAATGTCCTTGATCGTTTTGGTGTTACATAAAATAAATTGAGAAGTTAAATGTCTGATAGAATTTACCAATAAAGTCATCAGTGCCTGGAATCTCAGATTAGAGGTTTTGTATATGGTTTTTTTCACATAGGGTCGGAGGGTGGAGGTTCTTAATCAGGGAGAGCATCATTCCAATTTTCTGTTTCTTCTTGTGTTAATTTTGATAAGTTGTAGTTTTTCAAGGAATTGATCCATTTCATCTAAGTTTTCAAATATATTAGCACTTATACTTGTAATGTCTGTATAATCTTTTGTGACGTATGTCAGATCTTTTAATCTTGATATTGGTCTCCTGTGTTGTTTTTTTCTCAGTCTTGTCACAGATTTATTAATTTTATTAATGTTTTCAAAGACCCAGCTATTGATATGATTTTCTTTATTGTTCATCTATTTTCTATTTCAATGATTTCTGTGCTTACTTTTATTATTTTCTTTCTTCTATTTACTTTGGGATTAGTTTGCTCTTTTTTTTCTCCCTCTCTTCTTAAGGTGGAAACTTACATCTTTAATTTAAAACTTTCTTCTTTTATAATATAGGCTTTTAGAACTATAAATTTTCCTAAAAATGCTTTGGCTGCCTCCTGAAATTTTTGATGTGTTTTATCATTTGTTGGAAATATTTTTTATTTTATCTTGTGATTTCTTCTATGGCATAGGGATATTTAGAAATACAGTCTTAAATTTACCATTATTTGGAGAATTTTCTGATTATTTTTACTGATTTTTTTAAATATAATGCTCTTGAGGTCAGAGAACATACTTTGTATAATTGCAGTCGTTTGGAATTTATTGAGACTTATTTTATAGCCCAGCACAGAATCTGTCTGGCAAATGTTTCATGTACCCTTGAATACAGACATACCTTAGAGATATTGCAGGTTCAGTTCCAGACCACCACAATAAAGCATATATTGCAATAAAGCAGGTCACACAAATCTTGTGATTTCCCAGTACATATTAAAGTTATATTTACACTATACCTAATCTATTTAAGTGTGCAATAGCATTATATCTAAAAAACAATGTATATACCCTAATTAAAAAGTACTTTATTGCTAAAAAGTGCTAACCATCATCTGAGCCTTTAGTGAGTCATAATCTTTTTGCTGGTGGAGGGTCTTGCCTTGATGATGATGGCTGCTTACTGATCAGGGTGGTGGTTGCTGAAGGTGGTGTGGCTGTGGCAGTTTCTTAAAATAAGACAGCAATGAAGTTTGCCACATCAGTTGACTCTTCCTTTCACGAATGATTTCACTGTGACATGCGATGCTGTTTGATAGCATTTTACCCACAGTAGAACTTTCCATATTGGAGTCAGTCCTTTCAGTCTCTGCCACCACTTTATCAATTAAGTTTATGTGATATTCTAAATCCTTTATTGTCATTTCAGCAATCTTCACAGCATATTCACTAGGAGAGATTCTGTCTCAAGAACCTGCTTTCTTTGCTCATCCATAAGAAGGAACTCCTCATCCATTATAGTTTTATCATGAGATTGCAGCAATTCAGTCACATATTCAGGCTCCACTTCTAATTCCAGTTCTCTTGTTATTTCTACCACATCTGTGGTTACTTCCTCCACTGAAGTCTTGAACCCCTTAAAGTCATCCGTGAAGATTGGAATCAACTTCTTCCAAACTCCTGTTAGTGTTGATATTTTGACCTCTTTTCATGAATCACGAATGTTCCTGATGTTATCTAGAATGGTGAGTCCTTTCCAGAAGATTTTCAATTTGCTTTGCCCATATCCACCGGAGGAATCACTATCTATGGCAGGTATAGTCTTACGAGATGTATTTCTTAAATTGAAAGTCGAAATTACTCCTTGATCCATGGGCTGCAGAGTGGATGTTGTGTTAGTAGCATAAAAACAACATTATCTTGTGCGTCTCCATCAGAGCTCTTGAGTGACCAGATGCATTGTCAATGAGCAGTAATATTTTGAAAGGAATCTTTTTTTCTGAGCAGTAGGTCTCAACAGTGGGCTTAAAATGTTCAGTAAACCATGTTGTAAACAGGTGTGCTGTCATCCAGGCTTTGTTGTTCCATTTATAGAGCACAGGCAGAATAGATATATAGGGCTCTAGGATTTTCAGAATGGTAAATGAGCATTAGCTTCAAGTGAAAGTCAACAGCTGTATCAGCCCCTAACAAGAGAGTCAGCCTGTCCTTTGAAGCTTTGAAGCCAGGCGTTGACTTCTGCTCTCTAGTTATGAAAGTCCTAGATGGTATCTTCTTCCAATATAAAGCTGTTTCGTCTACATTGAAAATCTGTGGTTTAGTGTAGCCACCTTCATTAATAATCTTGGCTAGATCTTCTGGATAACTTGCTGCAGCTTCTGCATCAGCACTTGCTGCTTCACCTTGCATTTTTATGTTTTGGAGACAACTTCTTTCCTTAAATCTCATGAACCAACTTCTGCTCGCTTCAACTTTTCTTCTGAAGCTTCCTTACCTCTCTCAGCCTTCACAGAACTGAAGAGAGTTTGGGCCTTGCTCTGGATTAGGCTTTGGCGTAATGTTGTGGCTAGTTTGATCTTCTATACAGACCACTAAAACTTTCTCCATATCGGCGATAAGGCTGTTTCACTTTGTCATTCATGTATTCACTGCAATAGCAGTCTTAATTTTCTTTAAGAACTTTTCCTTTGCATTCACAACTTCACTGTTTGGCACAAGAGGCCTAGCTTTCAGCCTATCTTGGCTTTTGATATGCCTTCCTCACTAAACTTAATCATTTCTAGCTTTGATTTAAAGTGAGAGATGTGTGACTCTTCCTTTCACTTGAACACTTAGAGGCCATTGCAGGGTTATTAATTGGCCTAATTTTAGTATTCTTGTGTCTCAGGGAATAAGAAGGCCCAAGGAGAGGGAGAGAGATGGGGGAACGTCCAGTTGGTGGAGCAGTCGGAACACACACATTTATCGGTTAAGTTTGCCATCTTATCTGGGCACGGTTCGTGGCATTCCGAAACAATTACAATAGTAACATCAAAGATCACAGATCACCATAACAAATATTATAATAATGAAAAGTGTGAAATACTGCGAGAATTACACAAAGTGAGCAAATACTGTTGAAAATATGGTGCTAATAGACTTGCTCAATGCAGGATTGCTACAAACCTTCAATCTGTAAAAAACACATTGTCTGCAAAGCGCAATAAAATGAAGTATGGTTGTATCTGTTTTTCTTGTGTGTCATGCTGTAAATGTTTTTTTATGTCAAGCTAGTTTATAATGTTCAAATCTTCTATATACTTACTAACTTTTTGCTTGTTCTATTACTGAGAAGAGGACATTAAAGTATCTCATATCTAATGATTATGGGTTAATATGTTTCCTTTTTTAGTTGTCGATTTTTTATCCATGTGTTTTGGAGATTTGTTGCAATATTATTATGTATTCTAGGCAAATTGATCTTTTTAACCATTAAGAAAATCCCTTTTAATCTCCGTCTTTGTCTTTAAGCATGCTTTGTTTGATACTATTATAGCCATACCAATTTTTTTTTATTGTAGCAAAATGTACATAACATAAAATTTACCATCTTAACAATTTTTAAGTGTACAGTTCAGTGGTAGTAAATACATTCACATAGTTCTGCAACAGTTACCACCATCCATCCCCATAACTATTTCATCTTGTAAAGGTGACACTCTATACCTGTTAAATAACAACTCTCTGTTCTCTCCTTTAGTGTTTCCATATGTTTTCCAACTTTATTTTCTACTATTTGTGTCTATCTTTTAAAAAGTGTTTTGTAAAATAAGTGGCAGAGGGTTGGGTCTTGCTTTTTTTCCCCTAGCTTGATACTTTCTTCTAATTGAGGTGTGGATTCCATTTATTTTTTTAAAAGCTTTATTGAGGCATAATTGACATACAATAAACTGCACATTTAAAATGCATGATTTTATACATTTTGGTGCATGTATTCGTTGTGAAACTGTCACCACAATCAAGATGGTAAATCTATCTATTATACCTACTCCAAAGTTTCCCAGAAGTTTTTTTGTGCCCCTTTGTAACCTCTTCCTCCTCATCTCTACCTCCATCTATCTCTGAGCTTTTTTTTTTTTAATAACGATTAGTTTGCATTTTCTAGAGCTTTATATAAATAGAATCATATAGTATATATAGTCATGCGTCGTTTAATGACGGGGATGCGTTCTGAGAAATGTATTGTTTGGCGATTTTGTCGTTGGTCGAACATCATCGAGTGTACTTACACAAACCTAGATGGTATAGCTTACTACACACCTAGGCTATATGGTACTAATATTATGGGACTAATATTACCGCTGTATATGTGGTCCATTGTTGACTGAAACATCATTATGCGGCGCATGACTGTACATGTAAAAAATTGTTGAAAACCCGAGTAAGGTTGTAGACTGGTTAACAGTAACGTACAAATGTTAATTTTCCTCGTTTTGATATTGTACTATATAACATATCACCATTGGGGGAAGCTGGGTGAAGAGTACATGGGACTCTGTAGTATTTTTGCAACTTCCTATGAGTCTGTGATTATTTCAAAATAAAAAGTTACGTTAAGATGAAGTCAGTTTATCAGTTTGTTCTCTAATGGATTAGACTTCTGGTATTAATTCTAAGAAATCTTTGACTAACCAGGGTTACAAAGATTTTCTCCTAGGTTTATTTGTAGACTTTATACAATTTTAAGTTTTAAGTCTATAATTCCTTTTGAGTTAATTTTTATACATGGTATGAGGTTTGGATTGAAATTCATTTTTTTTTCCCGTACGGTTATCCAACTTTCCCAGCACCATTTGATGAAAAGACTAATTTCTCTACTTAATTTCTTTTTCACCTTTGTCTAGAAACAAATTCCCATATATGTAAAGGTCTGTTTCTGGACTCTTTTCTTCCTTTGATCTGTTTATCTATTTTTACACCAATATCACACTGTTTTGATTATCTTTATGATAATTCTTGAAATCAGGTAGTGTTAACCTTCCAATTTTGTTCTTTTTCCAACTTTTTTTTGGGGGGGGGGAGGTTTGGCTGTTCTACATCTTTTGCATTTCCATATGATTTTTAAAAGCAATTTATCAAAATCTGTTTGGATTTTTGACTAGAATTATATTGAATCTGTGTGGATCAATTTTGAAACAATTGGCATGTTAACAATATTGAGTCTTTTTACCCACAAACAAGATATAAATCTTTATTTATTTAAATCTTATTTTTCTCAGCAATCTTTTGTCAGATTTATTGTCAGATTTATTCCTACGCATTTCCATATTTTTGATGTTATTGTAATTGGTACTTGAAAAAATTTCATTTAATTTCATTTTCTGATTGTTCATTGGTAGTATGTAGAAATACAATTGATTTTTGTATGTTGACCTTATATTCTATAACCTTGCTAAACTTACTTATTATTAGTTCTAGTAGTTTTTATATAGTTTTGATGAGAGAGTGGGATGCTGATAGAGACTTGGCTTTATGGAAGAAGGACAATGACCATCTTGGGCCCGGTTAGGAAATGTGAGAAGATTCCCTGGAACCTGATAGCCAATGCTTTCACCCACGTGTTGAGTGTGATGGGTGGGTGGGGAGGGAAGTCCCCCAGTGTTCTACTGATTGATAAATATTTAGAGGTTAAACAGTGAGTTTGAGGATTCAGACAAGCTGCTCAAGTGGTACTTTGGTTGTTCACTTTCCTCTATGTGAGAGAAAAGGGAAGGTTATCCTGACAATGTGGTAGCAAGACCTGCAGCCCAAGTCAAAAGGCAGTATTGCTTGGCTGCTGAGTCAGAGGGTCCCCCAAGCTGAAATAAATTGTTTCGGCAGTGAGGAGATAGACCTTTGGGTGAACCAACAACATTAGAATTTATTTATTTTAACCATGGGACGGGCCACTCAAAACAAAGTAAATGCAAAGCCACGTTTATTGGCTTGTGCCACTTTCTCAGCCTGCATTCTCTGATCCCACCTTCCCCATGTACCTTGACCTCAGGTACTTCAAGGGAAAAACTAAATGCCCTTGGGGACTTTGAAGGAAAGGAAGGACTCAAACTTTTATGGCTCTCTTGGATACAGGTACTCAATTCACCATCCTTCCTGGTCCCATGTGAAGAGGGAAAGCTGGGTGCAGGAGTTGCCAAAAGTGCTGAAGACTGAGGGGAAGAGCTGCAGTGATAGTACCTTGAGCTGGGGTGCTTTCTAAATATCAGAAGCTACAAAAGGGAGGAAGCCACCCCGGGGCTTGAGCATCAACTCTGGAGCAAGCAGCTGAAGGAGAGAAAAAGCCTACCTACTGCTCCTGGTGTCCCCACTGTCCCTTTCCTCTCATGCTACATTCTCTTCCCTGCAATTCCACCTGGGAATATAATAATCATTTGTGGCTGTTGCTGTAGCTCCTGATGTGTGCCTATTAGACACCTTGGTTATATTGTAGTAGGGGAAAAAGTGCCTGAATTCAACTTGTAGATTTGAACAAAGTTTGCAGTGGGGAAGTGATGTTAAATTGACCTTGTGAGGAAAGCCCTTGAACTGATTACATGTACAGAGTTTACTTTAAATGTTTGGGCCTGGTTCACTGATGGTTCAGCTAAGTGAAAAGCTGATGGTGTCCACTGGGTGGCAGCCACCCTCCAGCTCCAAGGACAACTCTGGAAGACCAGCTGTGGTAAGAGCTGATTAGCACAAGAGGTGGAATTGAAGGCTGTTTTCTTTGCCTTAGACCAGGGGCTGGCAAACTTCAGCCTGTGTGCAAAATGTGGCTGCAGCCTGTGTTTGTACTGTTCTTGAGCTAAGAATGGTTTTTACATTTTTTAAAGTTTTGGGAATAAAAGGAATACACGCAAGAGACTTTATGTGGCTTTTAAAGCCTAGAATATTTACTAATTGCCCTTTTCACAAAAAAAAGTTTGCCAACCCTGCACTAAACAATACTCCAAAGGTTCAAGTATATTATATTTTTCTAAGTGTTGGACTATTGCCAATGGCCTCACTTGGGTAAGATACAGAATAGCAGATTAAAGGCACACCACTCAGTGGGGCCACAAGCTGTGGAAACAAATCACAGCTGCCACTTGGAAGGTCTTGTTCACTCATGTTGATGCCTAGAATAAGGGCCTCTTTTTTTGATGAGATTGACTGGAATCAAACTGCCAATCAGTCCTGCACTGCCCATATCACTACCACGTTATGCTGGATGTGGCAACATATCCATCATCATAGACTGGACCAAAAATGTAGGACTATATGCTTACGATGGAGAAGCCATTGTTGCCTGCCAAGCTTGTTACTCCTGACAGAAATTGGCCTGTTTTCTCATGGTGAAGGACCTTTGTCTCCATCTTGGGTCTACTGTTTGTGCTTCACTCCATTTTGGGTCTACTCTTGGTGCTTCACTCCCTCTTGGATCTGTTGTTGGTGCTTCATGTAACTTTTTCAGCTTATGATAGTGTTGTCCAGTCAGATCAGCTGACTTGCCATACCATTGTGGCCCTTGAAACTACTGTGTCATGTTTTTGGCCTTCTGAGCTATTTACATTCTGACAACGGTGTTCTTTTTATCATAAAGGCCAAGCTCAGTGGGCCAGTAGTCAGACTATTTGATGGAGGTTCTATGTTTTGTACCATCCACGGGCATCTGGTATTGTTGAGCAATAGATTGGCCTCCTCCAACATCAGCTCAAAAAGATTTCTGACTCTCACTCTCTCAACTCTGCCTGGTGCACATACCTTGGTAAGGCAGTGACTCTAAATGTGGCCATCCTCAGGGATCATCTCTTGATTGCTTCCTTGCTAATAATGATCAGGGCCAAAGGTGTAGAAGATTATGTAGACCTAGTTTGAAAATTCAGGATTTTGCCCTGACCATTCCTGGGCACGATGCTTCTTTTTTTCCCCCTAAGAGAATTACCAGGCTAGCTTGGTTGGTACACCTCTGGGTGTCAGCTTAGCCAAAAGGAGGAGAGTTGGCTGGCAGGTGCAGACTTTCTTTGTGGCTGGGGTTCTAGAGATTCTAATCATCATGCTAGTCCACACTTGGTCTTTAAATATTCACTAAAATTTTTCCTGGTTTCTTTTTTTTCCCCATTTATGGTGACTTCCTCCTGCTACAGCTGCTCTGTTAAGGGTGAAAGCATCTCTTTTCTTCTTCCATTTTCTGGATTTTAGTTTGTGTAGGTTTCTTTGCCTCTTTGCTCTATGATGGTTTTTAAAAAATAGTGATTTTTTTGTTTATTCATCATATTCTCGTTTTTTGGTTAAGAGTGACATTCTCTTGTGGCTATAACTTATGAAAAAGAAGTCTGTAGGGAATGGCTTTAAAATGATATAACGCATAGAAGGCACTTTGGTGTAAAACACAGGAAACACTCAATAAATGTTAGTTTTTATTTGTGGCATTGCTATTGTTATTACTGATGTTATCCTTACCTCAAAGGAATAGATTATGCAGATTTCTTTTATTATAATCCCCTCTGTGATCCAAACATTGTAGGTAGGAAGAATAAGGGAAACAGATATGGAACAATATATATTTAAAATCAGAGAAAATGAATTATTGATTTAAAAAAGAATATTTTTTATTGTGTTTTACTTTTGGAATCAAGGAGCTGCATTGATATTAAGTATTAAATGGAAAGTTTTATCACACAGATTCAAAAGTAAAATAAAACACATATTTTGTTGCTTAAAAATACATTTAGCCATTGCTGGTAAGATGTGACAACTTTTTAATATAGTGCCAGGTATCATGATAGGGTGGAAATCAGAGAACACATTACCAAGTTGTTTGATACTACAGGAGGAAATTCAGAGGCAGAAAAATATGACTTTATATGGAATGTCAGCAAATTAGAGTTAATTCCTTGGGCAATACATCTAATCAGAACTCTGATAATTATGTGATATTCATGTGGATTCTTTCCTTAAATATTTTCTTAATGCATGCTAACCTATTTGGTTATTACCCACATGAATATCAAACATTCTACGTAAAGCATTTTGGATCCCAAAGTCATTAATCTTCTATGAATAACTAATGACAGACTTGTTCCTCTGCTTCAAGTTAGATATACAGTGGAGCTTATTTATAGTGTTTATCTTTTTGAAAGTTTTGATACTTTTGATTAATGAAGGAGTTTATTCTTTGATCTGTTTGAATTAAAGAAAAGCAGTATCTATTGACTTGACTCAATACTGTGTAAAGTAAGGTATCTAAGAAAACATCTGTCTGATAAACCTGGGCATGTGATAATTTTCCATTTGGAATAACATTCTATTATCAATCTCAATGATTATTCTAAAACATACATTCTAGGATTATTAGCAAGCTCTCATAAAGAAACTTTTACCCTGCTTTGGTTGCATATGAAATTTTAGATTTTAAGGATAATTCAGGCACATATTGTTTAGTACTATAAACTTATTATCAAATATCATCAATTTTAACACACAGATTTTAACACCCTCTGAAACTGAGTTGCATCTTACAAACATTGTTGAAGCAATTATTATGACATAGTTGACACTGCCTATGAATGCACAAACTTGGTAATAGCTTTTAATATTGTCCTCACTTAAATTGTTATATGCATTATTGATAGCATGCATTTTGAGTTTAACTGCCATTTAAAATGTCTTTACATGATTACCCTTTGATTTCTACTTTTGGATAAGATGGAATAACTGACAGGAGATTAATGGTCCTTCTGAGAACCACTAGAAAAGCAAGATAAAAGTCAAGAATCATCTGCTAAAAGGCAGTCAGACCACTAAAGCAAAGACCAGAGAGGCTATGATTCTAGAGAGAAGAGAACTTTAAGGAAGTGAGCTGACTTCTGTAGGTATTTTTTCTTGGAGGTCCTTTGCCTGTTCTGGCTGCTGGTGAGTCAGAAAATCTGGTCAGTGGGTCTCTTCTCAGGAACACAGAGACAAGATTGTGAATAAAGCCACTGTAAACATCTGTATACAGATTTTTGTATGAACATTTTTTTTTCATTTAATAGACTATTTTTTAGAGTAGTTTTAGATTCACGGAAAAACCGAGCAGTTAGTTCCCATATACACCCTTTCTCAACCCATAGTTTCTCCTATTGTTAACATCTTGCATCAGTGTGGTACATTTGTTATAACTGATGAACTAATATTGATACGTTATTATTAACTAAAGTCCATACTTGTCATTGGAGTTCACTCTTTGTGTTGTACTATTGGTTTCTATGGGTTTTAACAAATGCAGAATGTTATATTTTCACTATCATAGTATCAGACAGAATAGTTTCAATGTCCCTATAGGTTTATCTTTTCTAGAATATCATATAGTTGGAATCACAGAGTTGGTAGCCTTTTCAGACTGGCTTCTTTCACTTAGCAACATACACTTAAGGTTCCCCCATGTCTTTTTTTCATGGTTTGATAGCTCACTTCTTATCATTGAATAGTATTCCACTGTATGGATGTGTCACAGTTTGTTTATCCATTCATCTTTTGAGGGACATCTTGATTGCTTCTGGTTGTTGGCATTTATGAATAAAGCTGCTGTAAACATTCACTTGCAAATTTTTATGTCTACCTAATTTTTAAATAATTTCCTGTTCTTGTTTCAAGCATATATCTCTCCTCTAATAAAATTATAGTTTTTAAAATATTCTTCTGTTTATTGCATTGCTTGTGTTTCCTCCAAGGTCCTGTTTGTTTGTTACTTTATCTTGTTTGGTCCTTCAATTCATTGGATATTTACATTAAGATTTTGGCCCTAGAACATAGGATGTCATTTGGCTTATAATTTTTTTAATAGATTGTACATGACCACGCTTAAAACTCTTTAATGACATTTCACTGCATTTAGGATAAAGTGAAAAATCTTTGCCATTATATAACTCAGATTTTAAAATTCCAAGTTAATATCTTTCTACCTTAATATAACAAACATGAAACATTATTAGCTTTGGGAAATTAAATCTTTTTCTTAAAATGATAAAATTACAGTTTTATCTCATCAGGAAATGTAATTGCAGGGTAATAACAACCAGTAAGATACAGAAATATAAGTTCTAGAAATATAGTCTAGCTGGTGAATCAAACAGGAATATGTATAATACTGTGTAATGGGTGAAATAATGGGGGCACGTGTAAATCACTGTGGGAACACTGATGGGTATGGGATTAATTTTGCTTATGGCTCTCTGGGAAAAATCATAGCAAGTTAGTGGCCTTTAACATCAGTATACCACCAGGATCTATTTGTTTTAGTTTTGAGTTTCTTGTTTAGGCAAGTCTAACAATTTGTAAGGATTGATATTTTATGACTTTTTTCCTTTCTTAGAGGTCTTCCAAAGAGCAATGAGAAAGTTTGTTCTCTCTTTTTTTTTTTTTGCTGAGGAAGATTTTCCCTGAGCTAACATCTGTTGCCAATCTTCCTCTTTTTGCTTGAGGAAGATTTGCCTTGAGCTGACATCTGTGCCAGTCTTACCCTATTTTGTATGTGGGTTGCCGCCACAGTGTGGCCAACGATGAGTGGTGTAGGTCCACACCTGGGAACTGAACCTGGGCTGCTAAAGTGGAGCATGCCGAACTTAACCACTAGGCCACAGGACTGGCCTCACTCTTTTTTTAAATATGAAATCATTTTAATTCTGTGATTGCCATGTAGATCTATTGGACCCCTTTATAAATCTAACATTTTTTGGTATCATGGTGTGCTTATTTTTTTCTTTTTTATTATTCTTAGAATTATTTCATCACTATTCATTAGTTATCTCCAACTATCCTTAAAAGATTAAAATAATAATAAAATGGAAGACTAATGGAATCACCAAGAATGGTGATGCAGTAGTTAAATAAACAGTCACTATTGCATCATCCTTTAGTTTTCTTATCAAGTTACCCAAAGTATTGCATCTTCTTTCAAGAAGATATCAGTGAGAGCCAGAGACCTCATCTTTGTGGTCTGCTTTTGGCTTCCATTAAACACAGATGAGAATTCAGAACTTTTTATTTTTTGCTTGTAATGGCAAAGATGAAAATTGACAGAAGACTTTCACAATTACTAAGCCAAGTCAAAAGATGAATGCATAGAAACAAACAGTACACTAGACAAATGTTGATGGTAAAATTGATTTTAAAATCAAATTCTGACTGAATCTTCAGATGACACTGTCCTAGATGCATTTTCTCAAACAAGAATCAATGAGTGAACAATGTGTTTCTGAGAACAAAAAGCAAATAACCATATTCTCATCCAGTTAGTCATTCAACAGGAAGGACTTCATCACACAATGTTTTGCAACAAGAACCTGAACCATCCCTTTTCATTAAAAGGATATGTGACATATTCTTTCATCCTCTATGATTTTATGCTAAAGTTTATTTGATGTGGTTTGTAAGTGGACAAATACCGAAGAGAAGTATGCAAAGGTGATTGGAAGGAAATAGATGGTGTAGAAATGAAAAAATTCACTGATTAGTCATCATAAGTGGTGTTATAAATCTAAAAATGAAAATGTTTTGCAATTATAGAGCAAAGAAGATGGCCATTTTCTCTTCATCAAAACTATGAGCTGGCTAAGGTTTTAAAAAAAATTCTTCAGGTGTTGCATTTTGTTGATGCAAATGCAAGAAGAACCAGAAGTAATGGTAAGTTAGATCCAATTTGGGATGTATTTGACATCTGGAATCAGTATTTACAAAATGGATATATTTCAAGCTCATGCATGATAGTTGATGAGCAGTTGGTTGCTTTTAGAAGACCTTGGAGATCATATATATATATATATATATATATATATATATATAATTCAAAACCAAAAATTTTTCATATCACTATCCTTTTATTTTTAGTTCTGTAAATTATTCATAAAATGACTTGAAAATATTTTAAAAATCACATTGTCCATTTGGCCCAGCTGATAAATTGTGATGATTGTTTTTTTCTGGTATACTGCAAGTTAAGCTGGACTTTGGAAAACATATTAAAGTTTGGCAAATGGAAGGAAAGGGCAAAAGAACACCTGGAAATATATATATATATATATATATATATATAATATATATATTTTCTCAAGATGATGTTAAAAAAGGTGGATGAGAATACATTTTAGAAGGCTTCATGTGACATCCTCAAGGGACTGTATTTTGTCTAAAACCAACATTTGCTGTTGGTGAGATTTTCTATATAACAGTAAGTAGTGCTTATCATTTATATTTAGAAGGGTAACTGAGTCTTTTGGAGGTTAGGTTATAGCCACTAGAAAAAAAGATTAAATGTAGGGATTTAATGAGGAATTAGGGATGACGTGGATTGGAATAAGGCATTGGTGATAAAAAAGATGAAATGCCTAGGTGGAATGGATCATATTTTATTTATTCCTGAGTTAACATGTATGTGTGATAATGTTTTCTAGCAAAAGAAAACGTTTTGGAAGGCATTTATGATAGTTACTTTCCTAGGTCACATTAAAAATGAATATAAAATGGTATGAATGACGTTAAACATTTTTTTATCCTTTGGAATTTTTATTTTTTTTTCTTGAGGTAATATTGGTTTATAACAGTATATAAATTTCAGATGTACATCATTATATTTAGGTTTCTGTGTAGACTACATTGTGTTCACCACCCAAAATCTAATTACCATCTGTCACTGTACACACGTGCTCTTTTGCTCCTTTCACCCTCCTCTGTCCTTTGGAAATTCCTTTGTAATTTTTAAAGTATACCACTACCTTATTTATACTATAAAATGTCAAAGATGCTGCTGGAACCTGTTTATGGGGCAAAGATTATTCAGAGACTAAGTTTGACTTTGAATACCATTTTGGATGTAATATAGGCTTTCAAGTAAATATTTGATGATATAAAAAGCTAAGTGTTGAGACTTTACTTCTGAGTGGAATGGAATAGCTAGCAGCAAATGAGCATTCTTGCCTAGAACAACTAGAAAAACAGGATAAAATATAGATATGACCATTCTGCAGCTGAGTTTACCTTGGGGGTGTATTTCAAGTCTCAGTTGCATGTGTGTTAAGCCTTAGTCTACCTCTGTTTTGTCTTAATCATATTAACAATTATATTAAATATAAATGGACTAAAATTCCAATTGAAACACTAAACTTGTCAGACTTTATAAAACAAAACAAAGTCCAACTATTTACTGCATTCAAAAACCACATCTTAAATATAAAGACCAAGAGAGGTTGAAGTAAAAGAATAGAAAAAGATATGCAAGCACTTAAAGGAAATCTGGTGTAGCTGCACTAATGTCAGACAAAGTAGACTTTAAGGGCAAGACTCCATATAAAGGATGGATGTTTATAATGATAAGAAGGTCAGTGTATTAGGAAGTTATCACAATTCTAAATCTACATGTACATAGTGAGATAGTTTTAAAATATATAAAGCAAAAATTGGTAGAAACAAAAGGAGAACTGGACAAATCTCCAATTGTACTGGGAGAAATTATGATACCTCTATCAATAGCTGATAGAAGTAGATGACCAAAAAATAGGAGATAGAAGAGCAATCAGTGACCTAGTTAACAGCTGTAGAACCTGTCACTGGAAAATATAGAATACACATTTTTTTGAAGTTCATATGAAACATTATCCAAAAATGACCATGTAGGAATATAGATTATAGCTCTAAAGATTAGTGCAATTCCAAATAAAATGTCAGATAGGTTTTGCTTTTTTAAAAACATTGATCATCTAGTCTAAAATTTGTTTGGAAATTCAAAGGACCAGGGATAGTCAAGAGAATCTTAAAGAGTAACAAAATAATTGCCAGACTTAGAGTATCAGCTATTAAGACTTTGTATGCTACTAGAGTTATTAAGACAGTGATATTAGTGCAAGGATAAACTAATGGAACAGAATAGAGTATCCATTATGATAGAATAATGGCCTCCAAGGATGTCCAGTCCTCCCCTGGAATCTGTATTATGTCACATTACATGGCAAAAGGAACTTTGCAAATGTAATTAAGGTTAGGGATATTAAGATATAGAGATGATCCTGAGTTATCTGGGTGTGCCCAGTCTAATCACATGAACCCTCAAAAGCAGAAAGCTCTCTCTGGGTGGAAGCAGAAGAGACATTCAGCAGAAGGGGGAATCAGAGAGATTTAAAGTGTCAGAAGGATTCTGTGCACTATTAGTCATGTGTCTGATTAATAATATGATCAGACTAGAGAGAGGACTCTAGTAGCTAAGAGCAGTTCCCAGCTGATAGCCAACATGGAAATGGGCATGTCAGCCCTGAAACCAAAGGGCCTGGCTTTTGTGAACTTGAATGAGTTTGAAAGTAGATTCTTCCCAGGGCGTCCTAATAAGAGCCATTTTTGTTTTTTGAATCCTGGAGCAGAAAAACCAGCCAAGCCATCCAGGAATTCTGATTTACAGAATTCTGAGATGGTAAATTTGTGTTGTTTTAAGCTGCTAAGTTTAGCTGTGCTAATTTGTTACAATAGCAGCGGAAAACTATTACATACAGGAAAAGATTTACACATATGCTATCATCTGATTTATAACAAAAGTAACATTGCAGTACAGTGGGGAAAAGAATTTTTTTCCTATTGGATATCCTTATGGAAAGGATGATCATCAATCTCTACTTCACATCATACACGAAAATCCATTTCGGATACATCATAGATCCAACTGTGAAAGATAAAAAACTTTTAGATGGAAACATGCGAGAATATCTTCATTATCTTGGGTTAGGCAAGGATTTCTTTAACAGTATACAGGAAAAATTGATAAATTGGATTACATTAAAAGTAAGAACTTTAGGTAAGATACTATAAAAGACTAAAAGGCAAGCCATAGAATGAAAGAAGATATTTGTGATTACATATATCCAACAAAGAACTCATGTTTTTTTTTTTTTAATTTTTATGTATATATATATTTTCGGTGAGGAAGATTTGCCCTGAGCTAACATCTGTTGCCAATCTTCTTTTTTTTTTTTTTTTGCGTGAGGAAGATTAACCCTTAGCTAATATCTGTGCCAATCTTCCTCTATTTTGTATGTGGGATGCCTCGGCAACACGGCTGATAAGTGGATTGGGTCCGCGCCCGGGATCTAAACCTGCGAACCCGGGCCGCCGAAGCAGAGGGCATAGAACTTTAACCACTCGGCCACGGGGCTGGCCCCAAAGAGCTCAACTCTAACAACCCAATTTAAAAAATGATCAAAAGACTTGTAAAGGCACTTTGCAAACAGTATAAGGTCAATAGGAACATGAAAATGTGCTCAACATCAATAATCATTAGAAAAATGCAAGTTAAAACCACTGTAAAATACTTCTACACTTCCCCCAGAGTGGCTGGATAAAAAGATAACATTTCCAAGTGTTGATAAGGAAATTGTGTAACCAGATATCTCATACACAAATTGGTACTACCACTTTGGGAAGCTGAACAATGTTTACTAAACCCGAATATATTTCCTATGACCCAGGAATTTCATTCATAGATATATATATCTAACAGGAATCTTTGCTTGTGTTCACCAAAAGACATTGAAGAAATGTTTATGGCAGTACTATTTGTAATAGCCTAAATTGGAAACAATGCAAATGTCTACCTATAGTAGAATGGATAAATAAATCGTATTTTCATACCATGGAATACTGTACAACAATGAGAATGAACAACACTCAATTAAATTTAAAAACATAGATGAATCTCAAAGACATAATGTTCAGCAAAAGGCACCAGATACAGAAAGAATGTCTATGATGTGATTTCATTTATATAGAGATCAGAAAAGGCAAAACTAATGCATAGTTTTAGAAGTCAGATAGTAATTCCTACTGTTGTGGGTGGAGTTGTGACTGGAAGAAAGCATGAGGGAAGTTTGGTTTTTTAAAAAAGTAAAGATGTGTGCACTGCTTCCAAGCCCTGTCTATGTTTATATTAGAGAATTGGCCTTTTTCACTCTTTTTTTCCTATTTCACTTTTATCAGTTCAATGGTACTGATACTGATTATTTACACTTTTATTTGAGCCTTATACCTGTGCCAGGCAGGTAGATAGGAAGGTACGTGCATAGTCAAAGGTAGCCAACTGAGATTTATTTGTAAGTGATGGCTTAATTCTACTGGGATTTTAAACTGTTTATTTTAATTAATCGCTTTTTACCTTTTGTATATTCTTTGGAGTTTACCTCTAAAGCTTCCTGTGCTTTGTTGAAATTTGGATTTCTCTATTTAATTACTTAGATTTGTGATTAGTTCTGTAAAATTCACAGTAAGCCTTGGGTTAAATTTGTGAGTTGGGGAAGAAGTAATTACAGGTATATATTAAGGTTCTAAAAAGAATCTGTGTACTGCAGATACCATCCTTCTTAAATTTGTCTAAATCTATCTAAATTACAGTGTAATCTAGTGGTTCGGTGTACTTTTTTTAGATATTCATGATGCTTTCTAAGACTAATTTTGTTCTCGGCCCACATTAGTATCTTTTCTGATTTCCTTGATAATTAGATAAACCTTTAACTCTGCCACCCACCATCAAAAATGTTTCACTTTTGCTTTCGTCCTTATAAGGGAATTTATCACAAAGCCAAAGCAGAAATAATAGTAATAATTATAGTAATAGAAATAATAGAAGCAAACATTTATAATGTGTCAGACAGTATTCTAACCACTTTATCTGTTTTGACTTATTTAATGCTTGCAACAACTATGAGAAAGATGCTATTGTTAGCCTCATTTTAAACATGAAAAAGTTAAGAGACAGAGTGGTTAACTAATTTGCTGAGGGTCACAATTCTGTTGAATGGATACACTATCATCAAATCCAGATCGTCTAGCCTCGGAGTCTGTGTTCTTAACCACTATGTCAGTAAAAGACAGATAAGGAGATTTTAAAGATTAAAAGTCAGTCACCAAGTGAATACATCTGAGGTTTTTACAAGATTTTCAAAGTTTTGAAGAGGCTAATGATTGTATTTAAATACTAGTGTTTAATTCTTAAGTAAAAATTTTTATAATTGCATATTTAAAATACTAACTTAAATTCTGCAGTAAGGCATGCAAATATTTACTGTACTTATTTCATTTTTGGAAATCTTTCTGTATTTATCTTTTCTTTGTTGAAACATAGCAAAAAAGTAATTCGTGGTCTGTCCTAAGGAAGAGGGGCAGGTTGTTCTATAGCTCTATGTAGTAGTATATCTTTATGTGAAGTTGATACGGAATTCTTAAATTGCTCCATGGTAATTCCTGAATATTTAGGAACTTCATAAAAGTATTCTGGAAGCAAGCATTAAATGGAGAACATGGTACTTATAAAAATCTACAAAGCAAATGAAAAATAGAAAATAAAGTTTGTATGAATCACAAGAATGACACTAATCTAAAAGATATTTATCTGATTCCATTTATCCAGGTTTTTCTGATTTGCTTATAATACAGCCCAATAACATCTCAACCTCTTTCCATGTTGGTACATCTTTATTTAAAAATTTCTAAAGCTTGTATTTGGATGTAGCATTTATTTATACAATTTTATTTTATAGTTTTACAATTAACATATATTATCTTGGGGCCCTGTGGCTTAGCGGTTAAGTGCGCACGTTCCGCTACTGGTGGCCCGGGTTTGGATCCAGGGCGCGCACCGACGCACCGCTTGTCCGGCCACGCTGAGGTGGCATCCCACATACAGCAACTAGAAGGATGTGCAACTATGACATACAACTATCTACTGACATACAACTATCTACTGGGGCTTGGGGGAGAAAAAGGGGGAAAAAAAGAAGGAGGAGGATTGACAATAGGTGTTAGCTCAGGGCCGGTCTTCCTCAGCGAGAAGTGGAGGCTTGGCATGGATGTTAGCTCATGGCTGATCTTCCTCACAAAAAAAACAACAAAACATATATTATCTAGCTTGATATTCAGACTAACCCTATGTGGTCTGATTGGGGAGATATAATTGTCCCCATTGTATAGATGAGGGCCTCTTGCTTAAAGAGGTTAAAATGTATATACAAAGCCACCCTACAAATATGCCATATAACTGGGATTTGAAACAAGATCTCCTGCCTTCTGATGCATTGTTTTATTCCATTGTTCTAGGTTACTTTTCATATGATTAAAAAAAACCTTACATATGATTAAAATCACATTATTAAAAGAGTTATAATTTAGTTACAAAAGCTTAAAGAACAACTCAACAATGAAAGTCAAATAATTGGATGAAAAAATGGGCAAAGACTTCGAATAGACATTTCTCCAAAGAACCAACAAGCATGTGAAAAGATGCTCAACATCACTAATCATTAGGAAAATGCAAATCAAAACCACAAGTATGAGATGTTACCTCACACCCATCAGGATGGCTGCTATCAAAAACCCCAGAAAATAACAAGTGTTAATGAGGATGTGGAATAATTGGGACACTTATGCACCGCTAGTGGGAATGTAAAATGGTGTAGCCTCTGTGGAAACCAGTATGGAAATTCCTTAAAAAGTTAAAAATAGAATTATCATATTAAACAGCAGTTCCACTTCTGAGACTATGTCCAGAAGGATTGAAAGTAGGCTCTTGATCCTTGATTCTTGATATGTGTACACCTGTGTTCAAAGCAGCATTATTCACATTGGCCAAAAGGTAGAAGCAGCCCAAACATCCATTGACAGATGAATGGATAAACAAAATGTGGTATATACATACAATGGAATGTTATTCAGCATTAAAAAAAGGAAATTCTGACACATGCTACGACACAGATGAATCTTGAGGATATTATGCCAAGTGAAACAAACCAGTCACAAAAAGATGACTGTATGATTCTACTTATATGAGATTTCTAGAGTAGTCAAAATCATAGAAACAGAAGTCAGAACGGTGGTTGCCAGAGGCTAGGGGTAGAGGAAAATGGGAAATTGTTGCTTAACGGGTATAGAGATTTGATTTTGCAAAATGAAAAAGTTCCTGGGATTGGTTGCACAGCAATGTGAATATATGCTTAAAAATGGTTAAGGTGTGAATTTCATGTTATGTATATTTTACTACAATTAAAAATTTTTGAAAATTAAATGAATTATGTAGATAAAGTTTAAAAAATGTAAATCAAATCATACCAACCCTCCAAAGCCTCTCAGTATACTTAAAATTAAATTTAAATCCTTTAAAAA
The DNA here is from genome assembly GCF_020826845.1 of Diceros bicornis minor. NCBI lineage: Eukaryota > Metazoa > Chordata > Mammalia > Perissodactyla > Rhinocerotidae > Diceros > Diceros bicornis. Next base: position 15,351,006 of record NC_080763.1, read on the forward strand.
ATGATTGAAAACTGTACAATAAATGTGCATATGATTCTTACAGTTAGGTTTGCTTCTTCTGTTGTATTAAGGATCTTTTAATTTTTACAAGAAACCAAATATCAGTGAGTATTTTACTTTTGGATACATAGCAACTGACAATATTTTATGGAATATCTGTGCATGTGTTAAATGGAAAATAAATGAAGATTTTTAAAAAAAATATTCAAGTATCATTTTAAACAGCTTGCTAGCTTGATTTAAAGATCAACTTGCAACAGCAATCAACTTGTAAATCCAAGTTAATTTGCTATTACCTGTATTTTCTCAGTTCTGCCACAGTGGAGATGTTCATAATATGATACCAGAAAGTTAAGAATCATAGTTTGATTAGGCACATGTGTGTGGTGATGGATTGTAATTAGTCTTTGGGTGGTGAACATGATGTAATCTATGCAGAAATAGAAGTATAATGATGTATACCTGAAATTAATATAATCTTATGAACCAATGTTACTGCAATAAAAAAAAAACATAGTTTGATAGTATGTATGTAAATCAGTGGATCTTGGGACCAAATAACCCAAATGTTATTGATGTCTTGGAGATAAGTTTTATGATTGCAGGTAGTTGGAAATGATTGTGAATAATGTGGAGAAAAGGGGTTTTAATTATGGACACTCAGAGACTCTTCTGCAGTGAGTTTAACTCTGCATTACTAACTACAAGATGAATAGAGGCAACAGAGCTTCTATAAAGACGATCTGGAATTTGCATGATTCAAAGTCCTTTACCATAAAGGAATCCTTGCTGATGGTCATTGTCCATGTTGGGAGAGATTATTTTTAAGAAAAGACACATATTCAGAAAAATTTTAAATAAGTAATTGTAATATTTGCTATTGAAAATATGCAATAATGTCAGTCAGAGGAACCCTGAATATAACTATAAAGCCATTGTACATTTATCAATCCTTATTGATCTCTTTGCGTTAGTAATAATATAATCATACATTTTATTTACATAGTATTTCACAGGTCTCAAAGTGCTTTAACATATTTTATTTGCTCTTTTCAGCAAACTTGAGCATTAGGTAGTGCAGATATTCTTATTCCTATTGATATAGATGAAGACTCTCAAGCTCAAGAGATATATTAAGGTACTCACTCATGCTCACATAGCTAATAATTGCTAGAACCAGACTTGAGGTGGGTATTCAGACTTGAATCTTACTGCTCTTTCCATTGTACCACTGATTTTAAAACCTGACTAGACCCCAAAATCTTAGCTCACCATTGCTGAGTCAGAATCTGTGGAGGTTCTGGTATTCAAAACAAACTCCCTAGGTGTTTCTGATGCATATTATGGTTTGGGAAACATTGTACTTTACTATAGTTAATTTGATCGATTGCAGCGAATATGATTCTTAGAATTTTTAGCATACAGTGTACAACTTGTTGGGCATCTTCCCAGGAGATCTTCTCATCGTTTTATTCCGTAGCTAGTTATTTATGACATTTGTCTTCTAGAAGAGAGGAAGGTGGAATTCCTGCTGAGCCTCCAGTGCCTTATAGAGACAGCTCCTGAGTGCTTAAAATGTCTTACAAGTCAGAATTTTTTTTAGACTTCAAAAGTTACAGGGCTGGTTTCTGATTTCATGTGAACTGACAGTAGACTTTTTATTTATTTATTAGAGATTAGAGATTATGATCTGGTAACTTCCAAAACAAACACACACACACATATACACACACAAACACAGACACAGAGACACACACAGGAATAGTTATTGTTACAAGCATCCAGTACATTACTGCAATTGAGTACTAGATTTGACGCGCAAGACAAAATATGGACAAAAAATATCTCCTGTAGATCTGATAAAAAAAGATCTGATAAAAAGAATCATGTCAACTTTTCAGGAGAGTCAAACTTCTCTCTTAAAAAAAGTTTGAGTAATATTGAATATGAAAGATTTTATAAAGCGTAATGGATAATGTATTCAATTATAGATTTATAAAAGATACATAAATGTTTTTCTATCACTTTTACTGTTATAATTTTGTAAGGAGATGGTGAACAGCAGAGGTTTTTCTTTAAAAAAGGTTTGGATATTTTAAAATACATGCAGACGTATTTGGTTGATCTGAAAAGACACAATTTTGCCTAGAAAAAAGCAAACTTGTTATTGAATTATAACAAGATAGAAAAATCTATAGAAATTATGAATGTACTGCCCAGTGAATTTTCACAAAGAAAAACACACCAATGTAACCAGCACTTAGATCAAGAAATAAGACATTAATCTCAAATGCCCTCTTGTGCCCCTCCTAGTCACTCTGCTACACCAAGAGGTATTGCTATCCTGACCTCTAACACAGTAAATTTGGGTTTTTTTCTTTGTTTGTTTTTGAACTTTATCTAGATAGACTCATACAGTATGTATTATTGTGTCTGGCTCCTTTCAGTCAACTTTCTCTTGCCGAGTTCATTCATGTTCTTTGTGGTGTGGTACTCCATTGTATGAATATACCACAATTTGCTTATTTTATGTTAAGTTGGCTGTCCTGTATTTACTAATACTGCCAAAAGTCTTTTATTTTTATGTACTTTTTAATTTGAAAAATAACTTAAAAATTTCAAATCTATACAAATATGTCAAGAATACTATGAATGCTTATATTCCTTGCACCTAGATTTACTAGTTGTTAACATTCTGCAGTATTTTGGCACATGTATGTACTCATTCTCTTTCTCTCTCTCTCCCTGTCTCTGTCTCTCTCCTCTTATGTGTGTGTGTGTATGATGTTTTTAGGGTTCTTTTGTGGAACCATTTGTAAAACTAATTTGTAGATATCATGATAGATCACCTGTAAATATTTCAACGTGAATCTCCTAAGAACAGGACCACAATGCAATGATCACATATAGAAAATTTAACAATGATACAATGCTCTTTTCTAATATACTATCCAAATTCAAATTTCCTCACTTTGCCCAGTAGTGTCTTTTATGGCTGTATTTTATTATTGCTCCTATTAATTTTTTTCTGTCATTTTATTTTGAAAAATTTCAAAGAAAGTTTCAAAATTGAAAGAATTATACAGTGAGTATCTATATACCCAATTCTATAGTTAATATACTGTATTTGCTTTATCATAGTTCTGTCCGTATGTCCTTCTCTCTATTTATCTATCAATTCATTTTATTTTTTGATATATTTTAAAGTTAGTTGCAGATATCAGTACACTTGAGCCCTAAAAACTTAAGCATGCATGTCTTTAATTAGAGTTCAATATTTGCTTCAGGTTTTTTTTTCTGGAGATAAATTTTACAGACAACAAAATACAAAAATTTAAGTGTACCACTTGATGACGTTTGACATATACATTCATCTATGTAATGTAACCCTGTACAGTTAAGGAACATTATCATCATCGTAAAAAGTTTCCTTCATTCCTTTTCACAGTCCCTGCCTCCACCCCCAGAGGTAACCATTATTGTGATTTTTTTCAGCTTTGATTAGTTTTATGAAGGTAAAACTTAATATAAATGGATTCATACAGTATGTGCTCTTTTGGGCAGGACTTTTCTCATTCAGTTTAATGTTTTTAAAATTCATCCATTTTGTTGCATGTATCATTACTTTTTATTGTTGAATAGTATTTCTATTATATGACTGTACCACAGTTTTTAATCCATTCTCTTGTTGATGGACCCCTGAACTTCCAGTTTGGGCTGTTATGAATAAAACTGCTGTGAACATTCTTATACAAGTCTTTCATGGGTATATGCTTTGATTTATCTTGGGTAAATACCTAGGAGTGGAATTCCTGGATCTATAAGATAGGTACATGTTTTATAATAATCCTTTTCCAAAGTGACTTTACCATTTTATGCTCCTACCAACGATATTTGAGCGTTCCAGTTGCTCTACAACCTGGTTGACATTTGTTCTCACCACTCTTCTTAATTTTAGCCATTTTGTTGGATTTGTTGGATTTGTTGGATTAGTACTATGGAATTGTAGTTTTAGTTTGCAGTTTCTTAATGACTAATGATGTTGACCTGTCATATGTCTCTCCACCTCTTACTCATGGGCTTATTGGTCATTTGTTTAGCTTCATTTGTGAAGTATCTGCTGATATCTTTTGCTTATTTTTTGTTGAACTGTTTATTTTTGATTTGTTAGAGTTCTTTCTATATTCTGGATACCAGTCCCTTGTCAGATACATATTTTGTGAATATTTTCTCAATTTGTGATTTGCCTGTTCATTTTCTTAATGGTATCTGTTTGATGAGCAGTCTTAAATTTTGATGATGTATAATCTATCAGCTTTTTTCTTTTATGACTATAGTTTTCTATGCCCAGTCTAAAATCTTTGCCTATCCCAAAGTTGCAAAGAAATTTTAAAATGCTTTCTTCTAGAAGCTTTATGTTCAGATCTATGACCTGTCATCGTCATTATTATTATTTTTAATGCAATTAAGGATAATATATTGCTTTTAGTTGTCTAGACTCTTTAGTCATCTTTAAATATAACAGTTCCTCATCTTTAAAAAAAATCTTTTAAGACATTGACATTTTTGAGGAGTCTGGGTCAGTTGTTCTGTAGACTCTCAGTGTGGATTAGTTTTTTTTTTTTTTTTTTTTTCTCTTCTTTCGTTAGAATCAGATTAAGCAATTTTGATAGGGATGATAGGTTTGTGATATTAAATATCATCAATTAATGATATTAAATTTATCACTTCTTTAAGATGGTGTCCACTTGATTTCTCCAATGTAAGTTATCTTTTTTCCATTACAAATTATTCTTAAATAATTTCTGTGGTAATGTTTTAAGAATGTTGGTTCCCTTATAGTCTCTCAGTGTTTTAGCATCCACTGACAGTTATTACCTGTATCAGTTATTACTCTGGAGGTTGCAAGCTGGTAATTTTCCATGATTGTTTCTACAGTTATTGTTAGCATTCTTCTATAAAGGAGAAATTTTTGTTTCATCCCTCCTCCCCTTTTAAAAAAATTTTGATATCAGTATTCATGAATTTTTCTTATTTTAAATTAGATGTTTCATAATCTATTATGTCATTTTTCATTCTGATATTCACTCTGATTATTCCAAATTGGTCAGTGGGAAATCCTTCAAGTTGGCTTCTGTATCTTTTTAATATGTTTTCCATAGTGTTTGATCACTTTTAATCTTTTTGTTACCAGGTGATATTCCAGTTTCACTTTGTGTTTTTTTTTTCTGCCCTAGCCCTGGAATTAGACACTTCTCCAGGGTACTAGGTGTCCTCATTGCTACTGGGTATCATGAACCCTGGGTTTTTTCAGTAGATGCAGCTACCAAAAAAATTTAAAAATTAAAAGAAATATAAAAATCATGAATTAATACTGAAACCTAAAATACAATCCAGAATCACAGTTTTTCTCTCATTACCCTCTTCCATATTTGCATCTCCTTTCTCCCACAGAGAGAATCCTGGCTCTCAGCGACATCAGTATAGTTACTCATTTGTTCAATCCTACAAAACGTGGAATAATTTCATTGTTACTGTATCTGTAATAAAATTACTAAGGAAAGTTCAAGAGTTTTTGCAGTTCTTTTTGTCTTTAGAATATATGCCACTAAAGATGCGAAGTTGGAATAATATGTTCATGAATTACTTGGATTCATTTCATTTTTTTTCTTTTGCGCTCTTAGGTTATTTATTTGATATGTGGCTGGGTTAATTTCTGTCTATTTGTAGCCATATCTCATTTTATTATGCTTTGCTTTATTGCTGTTTGCAGATATTGTGTTTTTTATAAGACTCTTCACCAGCAAAAAGATTATGACTCGCTGAAGGCTCAGATGATGGTTAGCATTTTTTAGCAATAAAGTATTTTTTAATTAAAGTACTTGCATTATTTATTTAGACATAATGCTATTATACAGTTAAAGACTACAGTGTAGTATAAACATAGCTTTTATATTCACTGGGAAACCAAAAAATTAGCGTGACTTGTTTTATTGCGATATTCGCTTTATTGCAGTGATCTGGAACTGAGCCTGCAATATCTCCAAGGTATGCCTGTATTCTATTTTTTCATCTTTATTTAATTTAATTTTCTGAATATATAATATTAACATGGTTCAAATGTCAAAACTGTATTAAAAAATACACTCAGAGACATCTCAATTCTTTCCCTATCCAGTCTACCCTGTTCTTGTACATCCTCTGTAGAGAACCATTTCATTTTCTGGTTTATCCTTCATATGCTTCTTTTTTGCAGAAGTAAACACATACTTACATAGTTTCTAAATTCTTCTTTTTATTTGAAAATGACGTCAGTAAACTTTTTGTACCTTTGCTAATTTTACTTATTAACATACCCTAGAAATCACTTCAAATCACTTTATAAAGATCTTCCATATATTTTACAGTTATATAAAATTCCATTGTTGTGGAAGTATGATAATTAACCAATATTTTATGTGTGAATATGTATGAGCATTTAGCGTTTTCTACTCCCAGTATTTTGCTTTTACAAGTAAGTGAATAATCTTATGTATATGTTTGCCTGTGTTATTGGAATAGTGTCTTCTGGGTAAATTCCCAGAAGTGGGATTATTGGGTCAAGTGGCAAATGCTTATATACTTTTGTTACATATGGTTAAATCCTCTATCATAAGAGTTGTGACATTTTGTATTCCCGCCAACAATATATGAGAGTAGTTCTTTCCCCACAGGCTAGGGAGCAATGTAACATTGCTGAGCATAATTTGGTAGGTGAATAATTGTATCTCAATTTAGTTTTAATTTGCATTTATCTTTTGTAGGTGAAGTTGAACATTGTTTCATGTATTAAGATGCTATTTGAATATCTTTTATCCTGAAAATTCTGGTCATGTTTTTAGGGTTTGTTTCTTTTTGATTTTTAAGGATAATTTATGCGTTACAGATATTAGCCCTTAATCTATAATATGTGTTTAAAATATTTTCTTCTGATTCGTGATTTGTCTTGTGAATGTGTTATTATGTGTCTTAGTTCCTGGGGTACTATGGCCTTGTAAAAGTTTCTTTTTCGTGTTTTTTTAAATTAGTTGAATATATTTATATTTTATTGCCTCTGGATTTTCAATCATCTTTACAGGGCTTTTCCTGGTATCAGGTTATAGAGGAGTTCATCCATGTAATTTTTAACAGCTTCACTGAGATATAATTTACATATCATAAAATTCACCCATTTAGAGTGTATTTTAGTACCTACAGTGGTTTTTAGTATATTCAGAGTTTAGTATATAACAAAGTTGTGATACCATCACTGTAATCGGTTTTAGAATATTTTCATCACTCTTTGGAGTGATGAAAGTACTCAGGCACTTCTTATTCTCCCTCCTCCCTACAAGCCTTAGTCAACTATGAATCTACATTCTGTTTCTATATGGTCGTGCTGCATAATGATGTTTTGGTCAACAACGGACCATGTATTTGATGGTGGTCCCATAAGATTAGTACCGTATAGCCTGGATGTGTGTAGTAGGCCATCCCATCTATTTTTGTCTAAGTACTGTAGGGGAGGAAGAAATTTTCCTCTGGCATTCTAAGTTCTTCTGGCTGGTCTAAGAATTAAATTGACATGAGATAGATTAACAGAAGGAAAACAAAAGTTTAATACCGTGTATGCATGGGAGAAACCCAGGAAAACTGAGTAACTTGCCAAAATGATCGAAGCCCTCACCTTAAATACCATCCTCAGCTAAAGACAAAAGAAGATGTTGCGGATAGGGAGAGTCAGGGACTTCAAAGGGAAGGAAGGCAATTCACAGGTAGATGAAAGGGAGCAAACATTCCGAAAACAAGTTTGGCCACACAGAAACAGAAGAACACAGGGGAGCCCAACAAAACAGGCTTTTCTAGGTACCTCCTTGTCTACCACCTGGTTCATGTTATGCTAAAGTGATAGCTCACTTTCTGAGACAGGGTTTCTTAATCTGAATTCTTTTAGGCAGTTAAGGGGGAGGTAACTTAAGAAACTTGCTGAGACTTTTGTTTCCTAAAAATAATCAGCCTAAAATAATCCTCATGTTAAAGAGACACATTTTAGGATGGCCAGTTTTGTTCGCCTTCAGTACACTCTGTGATGTTTGCACAACAACGAAATTGCTTAATGACGCATTTCTCAACATATCCACTCATTAAGCGACACATGACTTTTTATTTGCCTATTCTCGTCATTGTGTATAATATGTGGCCTTTTGTGTCTGGCTTTTTTCACTTAGCATAATGTTTTTTTTTTAAGATTTTTATTTATTTATTTTCCCCCCAAAGCTCCCGTAAATAGTTGTATGTCGTAGTTGCACATCCTTCAAGTTGCTGTATGTGGGATGTGGCCTCAGCATGGCCGGAGAAGCGGTGTGTTGGTGCACGCCCGGGATCCGAACCCGGGTCGCCAGCAGCGGAGTGCGTGCACTTAACCGCTAAGCCACAGGGCCAGCCCAGCATAATGTTTTCAAAGATCATCCATGTTGTAGTGTGTATCAGTACTTCATTTTTTTATTGCCAAATAATATTTCATTTATTGATATACCACACTTTGTTTATCCATTCATCAGTTGATGAACGTTGGGGTTGTTTCTACTTTTTTGGCTATTATGAATAATGCTGCTATGAATATTTGCATAGAAGTTTTTGCATGCACATATATTTTCACTTCTCTTGGTTATATACCTGATTGTGGAATTATTGGGTCTTATGGTGACACTCTATTTAACTTTTTGAGGAACTGCTAAACTGTTTTCCAAAGTGGTTGCACCATTTGACATTCCCACCAGCAATGTATGAGAATTCCAAATTCTCCACATCCTCACTGACACTTATCACCTGTCTTTTTGATTATAGCCATTCTAGCGGGTGTAAAGTTTTATCTCGTGGTTTTGATTTGCATTTCCTTCATGACTCATGATGTTGGGCATTTTTTCTTGTATTATTGACTCATCCTCCTTTAGTCATTGTTTAATTGGGTTGTCTTTTTATTGTTGAATGATAAGAATTCTGTATATATCCTGGATACTGCTTTATCAGATATATGATTTACAAATATTTTCTCCCATTCTGTGAGTTTGTCTTTTTACTTTCTTAATGAAGCACAAAAGTCATTAATTTTTATGATATCAAATTTATCCTTTTTGTTGTTGTTGTTGTGGTATGATATCTAAGAAACCATTGCTTAATCCGAGGTCACAGAGATTTACTCTTATGTTGTCTTTTAAGAGTTTTGTAGTTTTAGCCTCCTGTATTTAGATTTTTGATCCATTTTGAGTTAATTTTTGTATATGGTATAAGGTCCATGCACATGGATATCCAGTTGTCACAGCTGGATTTGTTGAAAAGACTTTTCTTTCCTCCATTGAGTTGTCTTGGCACCTTTCTCGAAAATCAATTAACCCTAACTGTCAGAGTTTATTTTTGTACTTTCAGTTTAATTCCGTTGATCTTTATGTCTGTCCTTATGCCAGTACCATATTGTCTTGATTACCACAGCATTGTAGTAAGATTTGAAATTGAGAAGTGTGAGTCCCCTAACTTTTTTATTTTTCAAGATTATTTTGGGAGGTGACATCAGCATCATGGCAGAGTTGTTACCTTTGTCTTTTCCTTCTAAGTTACAACCAGTGGGACATCCATAGACCAACAAAGGACTCTGTACAGCACACGAGAATGCCTGAGAGATCCATACATCTGTGGTGAGTGGACCATAAGATAAGATACATCTGTCCTAAGGTGGGTGGACCAGACCTACTGGAGGTTCCAGGAACTGCAGCTGTGCTTGCAACCAAATGCCCCAGGAACTGAGGTAACAGGGCCGTGAACGGAGGCTGTAGAAATCTAAGCAGCCCATGCTCCCAGAGGTACCAGGAATCACTGTGGGCCTGCAACCAGAGACTCTGGGAATCACAGTGATACCTGTGACCCAGCAACTTCCACCTCCCCTGGTGGCAGTGGCTTTGACCCTGGCCTTCCCAGCAGTGGGGGCTGCATCCAAGTCCCTGGTACACCCAGAAGCAGGGATGGTACCTGTGACCTGAAGTTCCAGGAATCACGCCAGTGCTGGGGACCAGAGGCTGCAGGAACTCTGGCGGCACTCATGGCTCATCACCTCCTTCTCCCCCAGCGGTGGCAGGTGGCACCTGTGACCTGAGGCTTCAGGAACTGCAGTGGTGCCCATGACCCAGCCTTTGGTAGTCGTACCCCTGACACCAGCCTTGCCAGCAGTAGGGGCTACATACAAGACCCCGGGCTCCCGGCAGTGGTGGTGGTGCCTGTGACCTGGGATTCCAGGAACTGCACAGGTGCCAGCAACCAAAGACTTCAGGAAACCTAGCAGCGCTCACAGCCCAGGTACCCCTATCCCCAGTGGCAGTGGTGGAGTCACATGCGTGACCGCAGCACACCCAACAGTGGCAGTGACATCTATAAACCCAGTACCTCCAGCAGTGGTGTTGCCAGCAACCCCAGATAATCCTGGAGCAGCAGCACATGAGGCATATGTGGCAGCAGTGCCATAGCCCGTGGAGAACCCACGGAGAACCAGGTAACAGCAACAGCAGAGCCCACAACCCAAGTCCCTCCTAGCTGCAGAGGCACCCACAGCTTCAGCCTCCCCCACCAAAGGAATGGCGCCTGCAGATCCAACAAACCTGGACGTGGCGGAGTTGCCCATGACTCTAGCTCCTGCTGCAGTGGGGGAACCCACAACCCTGCAAGTAGCAGAGGTGCTTGCCAGGCTGGTGACCCTGGTGGTGACACCCATGACTGCAGCAACATCGTAAGTGGGAAGCCACCAGCAACCTCAACATCACAAGCAGCACAATGAGGACACTGATGACACCTCTGGCAGAGGCAGTGGAGGGTGGATAGTGCAGGATCTCAAATAAAACCAGAAGTGGCTCAGGATCAAAGTAAACAAAGCCTTACCCAAATAAGAAGGTTGTTCGCTACCACAAATGCACCAGCAGAGGCACAACTCTGCAGACACCGTGAAGATCTACAGTAACATGGCATCACACAAACAAAATGATAACTCCAGAAACCAAACTTGAAGTCATGGAAGACTGATCTAACTGACAGAGAATTCAGAATAGCTGTCATGAAAAACTCAGCAAGTTACAAACAAACTTAGAAAGACAGTTTAATGAGCTCAGGAATAAAATTAATGAACAAAAGAAGTACTTCACCAAAGAGATTGAATCTAAAAAAGAATCAAGCAGAAATTCTGGAGCTGAAGAACACAATAAATGAGAAGAAGAATGAAGTAGAAAGCATTGGAAATAGAGCAGACCATATGGAAGAGAGAATTAGTGAGCTTGAAGATGTAAATCTGGGAATGATTCAGGTAGAAGAGGAGAGTGAATTAAGATTTCAAAAAATGGAGATATTCTATGAGAAATATTTGACTCAATTAGGAAAAGCAACATAAGGACAATGGGTATCCCAGAAGGAGAAGAGAGGGAGAAAGGAGCAGAGAGCTTATTTAAAGGAAGAATAGCTGAGAACTTCCCAAACCTGGGGAAGGAACTGGATACACAAGTACATGAAACTAATAGAGCACCTAATTAGCTCAGTGCAAAAAGACCTTCTGCAAAGCACATTATATTAAAAATATCAAAAGTCAATGACAAAGAAAGAATATTAAAGGCATCAGAGAGAAGAAACTAATAACTTACAAAGGAACCACCATCAGGCTATCAGTGGATTTCTCAGCAGAAACTCTAGAGGCCAGGAGAGAATGGAATGATATATTTAAAATAAAAAAGATAAAAACTGTCAGCCAAGGATACTCTATCCAGTAAAGTTATCTTTCAGATAAAGGAGAAATAAAGACAAAAGCTTAGGAAGTTCATCGCCACTAGACCTGTCTTACAAGAAATGTTGAAAGGAGCCCTCTTTCTTGAAACAAAAAGTCAAGTATATAAAACTTAGAGAAAGGTGATAAATAGAAAGAATCAGAAAATTGCAATGCTATATCAGAATAGGTTAGTAAACAATTACAACATAAAGGCTAAAGAGAAAGAATGCATTAAAAGTAACTATAACCACTTTGATTTTGTAACAAACTCACAATGCAAAAAGGGATAATGTGTGACAACAAAAACATAGAAGGGGAAGAGGAAAAGGACAGAAGTTGTGTGGGCAAATGGAGATAAGATGCTATCAGCAGAAAAAGGGCTATCTTATTTATGAAATCTTTTATACAAACCTCATGGTAGCCACAAAACAAAAATTCAGAGCAGAGTCACAAAACATAAAAAAAGAGGCAACTGAGAAGCACATCACAGAAAACCACCAAACTGAAATGGCAAACAGAAACACAAGGAAAAAGAAACAACGGAAATATAGAACAACCAGAAAACAAAAGATAAAATGGCAATATTAAGCCCTCATTTATCAATAGTCAACTTAAATGTAAATGGATTGAATTCACCCATCAAAAAACAGAACGTGACTGAATGGATTAAAAAACAAGACCCAACAATATGCTGCCTCCAGTAGACCCATCTCAGCTCTAAAGATAAACATAGGTTCAGAGTCAAGAGATGGAAAATTATGTTCCAAGCAGATGACAACTAAAAGAAAGCAAGTATAGCCATACTTATATCAGACAAAATAGACTTCAAGCCCAAAAAAGATTACAGGAGACAAAGATGAACATTATATAAATATATAAAAGAAGCAGAATACAAATTCTTCTCAAGTGTACATGGAACATTCTGAAAGATAGACCGTTATGTTGGGAAACAAAACAAGTGTCAGTAAATTTAAGAAGATTGAAATCATATCAAACATCTTTTCCTACCACAGTGGTATGAAAATAGAAACCAAACACAAGAAGAAAGCTGGGAAAGTCACAAATATGTGGAAACTGAACAACATGCTGCTTAAAAACTGTTGGATCAATGAAGAAAACAAAGGAGAAATAAAAAAATACCTGGAGACAAATGAAAATGAAAACACAACATACCAAAACCTATGGGATGTGGCAAAAGCAATACTAGGAGGGAAGTTTATAGTAATACAGGCCTACGTTAAGAAACAAGAAAAATCTCAGTCTAACACTGCACCTCAAACAGTCTAACACTGCACCTAGAAGAACTAGAAAAAGAAGAACAAATGAAGTCCCAAGTCAGTAGAAGGAAGGAAATAATAAAAATCAGAGCAGAAATAAGTGAAACAGAGACTAAAAAGGCAATAGAAAATATGAATGAAACTGAGTGCTGGTTCTTTGAAAAGATAGAGAAAATAGACAAACCCTTAGACTCACTAAGAAAAAAGGAGAGAGGCTCAAATAAATAAAATGAGAAATGGAAGAGAAGAAATTACAACAGATAGCAAAGAAATACGAAGGATTAAAAGATAATATTGTAAAAAGCTATATGCCTACAAATTGGATAACCTAGAAGAAATGGATAAATTCTTAGAATCATACAACCTCCCAAAACTGAACAAAGAAGAAATAGAGAATCTGAAAAGAACAATTACAAATAAAGAGATTGAAACCGTAATCAAAAACCCCTCAAAAGACAAATGTCCAGGACCACACGGCTTCTGTGGTGAATTCTGACAAAGATTCAAAGAAGATTTAATACGTATCCTTCTCAAACTATTCCAGATATTTAAAGAGAAAAGAACACTTTCTATTTCATTTTACGAGGCCAACATTACCCTGATACCAAAACCAGACAAGGACAACACAAAAAAGGGAAAATTACAGGCCAGTATCACTGATGAACATAGATGCAAAAATCCTCGACAAAATACTAGCAAAACAAATACAACAAAAAAGGATCATACACCACAATGAAGTGGGATTTATTCCAGGGATACAGGGATGATTCAATATCCACAGATGAATCAATGTGATATACCACAATAACAAAATGAAGAATAAAAATCACATGATTGTCTCAATAGATGTAGACAATCATTTGACAAGATTCAACATCCATTTCTGATAAAAACTCTCAATAAAATGTGTATAGAAGGAAAGTACCTCAAGATAATAAAGACCGCATATGAGAAACCCACAGCCAACATTATACTCAATGGTGAAAAACTGAAAGCCATTCCTCTAAGAACAGGAACAAGACAAGGATGCCCACTCTCGCAACTCATATTCAACATAGTATTGGAAGTCCTAGCCAGAGCAATAAAGCAAGAGAAATAAATAAAAGGGATCCAAATTGGAAAGGAAGAAGTAAAACTGTCACTGTCTGCATATGACATGGTTCTATATATAGAAAACTGTAAAGAAACTACCAAAAAACTGTTAGAAATAATTAACAAATACAGTCAAGTCACAGGGTACAAAATCAACATATAACAATCAGTTGCATTTCTGTACACTAACAATGGACTAGCAGAAAGAGAGGTCAAGAATGCAATCCCATTTACAATCATAACAAAAAGAATAAAATACCTAGGAATAAATTTAACCAAGGAGGTGAAAGACCTGTACACTGAAAACTTTAAGATAGTGTTGAAAGAAAATAAAGACATAAAGAAATGGAAAGATATTCCATGCTCATGGATTGCAAGAATTAACATAGTTAAAATGTCTGTATTACCTAAAGCAATCTACAGATTGAATGCAATACCAATCAGAATCCCAATGACATTTTTCATGGAAATAGAACAAAGAATCTTAAAATTTGTGTGGAACGACATAAGACCTGGAATAGCCAAAGCAATCCTGAGAAAAAAGAACAAAGGTGGAGGTATAAGACTCTGTAAATTCGAAAACTACAAAGCCATAGTTATCAAAACAGCATGGTACTTGCAGAAAAACAGAAACACAGATCAATGAAACAGAATTTAGAGTGCAGAAATAAAACCACACATCTATGGACAGGTAATTTTCCACAAAAGAGCTGAGAAAATACAATGGAGAAAAGAAAGTCTCTTCAATAAATGGTGTTGGGAAAACTGGTCTGTCACATGCAAAAGAATGAAAGTAGATCATTGTCTTACACCTTACACTAAAATTAATTCAAAATGGACTAAAGACTTGAATGTAAGACCTGATAGAGTTACACTCCTAGGAGAAAACATTGATAGTATGCTTTTTGACATCAGTCTTAGCAGAGTCTCTTTAAATATCAAGTCTCTTCCGGCAAGAGAAACAATAGAAAAATTTTAAAAATGGGACTACATCCAAACTAAAAAGCTTCTGCACAGCAAAGGAAACCATCAACACCATGAAAAGACAACCTATCAACTGGAGAAGATATTTGCAAATCATATATCTGATACGGGGTTAATATCCAAAATATATAAAGAACTCATACAACTCAATAACAAAAAAACAAAAACAACCCGATCAAAACATGGGCAAAGGATATAGACAGACATTTTTCCCAAGAAGAGATACAGATGGCCAACAGGACATGAAAAGATGTTCGACATCATTAATTATTAGCAAAATGCAAATCAAAACTACAATGAGATTATCACCTCACTCCAATCAGAATGGCTATTATTAAAAAGAGAAGAAATTCAAGTGTTGGAGAGGATGTGGAGAAAAGGGAGCTCTCATACACTGCTGGTGGGAATGCAAACTGGTGCAGCCACTATGGAAATCAATGTGGAGATCTCAAAAAATTAAAAATAGAAACGCCATATGATGCAGCTGTTCTACTTCTGGGTATTTATCCAAAGAACACAAAAACACTAATTCGAAAAGATGCTTGCACCCTTCTGTTCGTTGCAGCATTATTCACCATAGCCAAGATATGCAAGCAACCTAAGTGCCTATCAACGGATGAATGGGTAAAGGAGATATGGTGTATATAAATACAATGGAACACTACTCAGCCATAAAAAGATGAAATCTTGCCATTTGCGACAACTTGGATGGGCCTTGAGGGTATTATGCTAAGCAAAACAAGTCAGACGGAGAAAGTCTTATTACCGTATGAATTCACTCATATGTAGAAGATAAACAAATACATAGATAGAGAGAAGAGATTGGTGATTACCAGAGGGCAGGTGGGGTGGGGGGAGGACGAAATGGATAAAGGGGAACATATGTACAGTGATGGATGGCAAGTAGACTTTTGCTGGTGAACACAATGCAGTCTATACACAAGTCGAAATATAATGATGTATACCTGAAATTCATATAATGTTATAAAGAAATGTGACCTTAATAAAAATAAAATGAAGAAGTTTAAAAACAACATATCTGCATATTTAGAATATATCTCTAGAAGCATACCCAAGAAGTGGAAAACATTAGTTGTCCCTAAAGGAAAAGTTGATGACTGGGGAACAGGGGTGGGAGGTAAACCTTTTACTATATTTTCTTTTATGTGTTTTGAATTTTGAACTATGCAACATTAATGCCTATTCAAAAAATAAAATTTTAAATATCAATTAAAAAGATTGTTTTGGCTATTGAGGATCCTTTGAATTTCTGTATGAATTTCAGGATCAGTTTGATAATTTCTGCAAAATAACCTGCTGGGATTTTGGTAGGATTTTCTTGAATCTTAGATCAGTTTGGGAAGTCATGCTATCTTAGCAATTAAGTCTTCTTATCCATGAAAATGGGGTTTATTTAGATGTTCTTTAAATAATATTTTTAAATTTTTAATGTATGTTTTAGACTTCTTTTGTTAAATTTATTCCTAAGTATTCTTTTTGGTGCTATTTTAATGGAATTATTTTCTTAATTTTATTTTCAGATTGTTCATTTCTTATATATAAAAATGTAATGGACTTTTTAAATTAAATTTTTTATTTTGAGATAATTGTAGAATCACATTTAGTTATAAGATTTAATGCAGGGGGATCCTTTGTGCCCTCTATCCAGCTTCCCCAAGAGGTGTTATATTTTACAAAACTAGTACAATGTCACAACCAAGAGGTTGATGTTGACCCAGTGAAGATATAGAACATTTCCATCAACACAAGGATTCCTCATGTTGCGTTTTTATAAAATACCCACTTCTCTCCCACCCTTACTTCCGCCTGAACCCTGGCAACCCTGAATTTGTTCTCCATTTCTGTAATTTTCTTATTGCAAGAAAGTAGTAGAAGTGGAATCATGCTGCTGTAATATTTGGGGGCACTTTTTTCCTCTTAGCATCATTCTCGAGAGTCATCCAGGTTGTAGTGTATATCTATAGTTTGTTCTTTTATATGACCAAGTAATATTCCATGATATGATTGTGCCACAGTTTGTTTAACATTCACCCACTGAAGGACATCTGACTTGTTTCCAGTTTTGGGCAAATACAAACAAAGCTGCTGTAAACATTTGAGTACAGGTTTCAGTGGGAACATAGTTTTTATTTTTCTGGGATAAATAAATGCCCAGGAGTGCAATTGCTGGGTTGCATACTTATTTTTTTAAAGTAATTGCCAAACTGTATCGCTGAATGGCTATACCATTGTGCATTCACACCAGCTAAGTATTCAGTTTACCAACATCCTTGCCACCATTTGTTTTTGTCATTATTTTTTATTTTACTTATTCTGATAAGTGTGTAACAATATGTTTTTATGATCTTAATCATAAAAACTTCCTAATGGCTAAAGATGTTGAACATATTTTCCATATGAATATTATCTTGAGTAAAATATCCTTTCATGTCTTTTGCCCATTTTCTAGTTAGAATATTTTATTTGTTTTTCTGGTGAGTTTTGGGGGTTCTTTGTATAATAGTTTTTTTGTTGACTATCTTTTTTTTTTTTTTTTAAGATTTTATTTATTCATTTTTTACCCCCCAAAGCCCCAGTAGATAGTTGCATGTCATAGGTTCACATCCTTCTAGTTGCTGTACGTGGGACCCGGCCCCGGGTTGGACGGAGAAGCGGTGCCTCGGGGCGCGCCCAGGATCCGAACCCGGGCCGCCAGCATCAGAGCGCGCGCACTTAACCGCTAAGCCACGGAGCCGGCCCATTTTTGTTGACTATCTTGTTTGCAAATATTTTCTCCTATTTTGTAGCTTTTCTTTTCCTTTTCCTAACAGGATTTTTCACACAGCAGAAGTTTTTAATTTTGATGAAATGCACTTCATCTATATTTCCTTTTAAGGTTGGTACTTTTTGTGTCAAATCTAAGAATTCCTTGCCTGGCCCTAGCCCATATGATTTTCACCTGTTTTTTCCTAAAATTTTTATAGTTTTATATTTCATATTTAAGTTCATGATCCATTTTGAGTTAATTTTTGTATAAGGTGTGAGACAGGTGGAGGTTAAATTTTTTTGCCTATGGATGTCCACTTGCTCCAGCACCACTTGTTGCCAAGACAGTCTTTCCTTCATGGAATTGCTTCTGCACTTTCATCAAAAATGAGTTAAGCATATTTGTGTGAGTCTGTTTCTGGGTTCTCTATTCTGATTCATTCATCTATGTATTTATCCTTCTGCTAATACCACATGGTTTTGATTACTCTATCTGTATAAGTCTTTGAAATTTAGAACAGTGATTCCTCACACTTAGTTCTTTTTCAAAATTGCTTTAGCTATTCTAGTTCTTTTGACTTTTATATGAATTTTAGAATAATATTGTGTATATTATCTAATAATATAAGTATAAAAAACTCATAGATTTTGATAGGAAGCATCCTAAACCTATGTCTCAATTTGGGGAGAATTGGCATCTTTACTATGCTGAGTATTCCAATCCGTGAATACCGTATGTCTCTCCATTTATTAGTTCTCTGATTTCTTTTACCAGCATTTTGTAATTTTTAGTATACAAGTATACATGATTTGTTAGATGTAGATATGAGTATTTCATTTTTTTGGAACAATTTTAAATGGTATTATATTTTTAACTTCAAGATTCATGTTTTCATGGTTAGTAAATAGAAATACAATTGATTTTTATATGTTCATTTTATAACCTAAGAACTTGATGAACTCACTTATCAGTTCTAGAAGTTTTTTGTAGATTTTCTATGTTGACAATCATGTCATCTACAATAAGAGACAGTTTATTTTCTTCTTTCCAATCTGCTTGCCTTTTCTTTTATTGCCGTCTTGCACTGGCTAAATCTTCCATTACTTCATTGAGTAAGAGTGATGAGAGCAGACATTTTTGTTTTGTTCCTGACCTTCAGGGTTAAGTGTTCAGTCTTTTTCCATTAAGTATTGTATTAGCTGAAGTTTTTTTATAAATGCTTTTTATCAAGTTGATTAATTTCCCTTTTATTCCTGTGTTTTTTTTTTGAGAATTTTTATCATGGAGGGGTGTCGAATGTTGTGAAATGCTTTTTCTGTTTCAATTGTATGATCATGTGATTGTACTTCTTTAGCCTGTTAATAATGTTGGATTACATTGATTGTTTTTCAAATATTAAACCAGCCTTGCATTCCTGGAATAAACTGCATTTTGTTTTATAGTTCTTTTTATATATTGCTGAATTCTATTTGCTAACATTTTGTTAAGGATCTTTTGATTGTATATTCACATGAGAAATATTTGTCTGTGGGATTTTGTTTTTGTTTTTTGGCACTGTCTCTGGTTTCTGCATCAGAGCAATAGTAATTTCATAAAGTCAATTTGGAGTATTCCCTTCTTATTTTCTGGAAGAGATGGTATAGAATTGGTGTTAATTGTTCTTTAGATGTTTGATAGGATTTTACAATGAAGCCACCTGAGCCTTGAGCTTTCTTTTTTGAGGAGTTTTAAAATTACAAATTCAATTTCCTTGATAGTTGTAGGACTATTCAAATTATCTATTTCATCTTGGGTGAGTTGTGGTAGTCTGTTTTTTGAGGAATTGGTCCATTTCCTTTATGTTGCCCAATTCAACTCCTTTAGAGTTATTTGTAATAGTCCTTTGTTATTTTTTTTAATTTCTTCAGAGCCTGTAGTGATATATCTCCTGTTTCATTCCGGTATTGGTAATTTGTGGCTTCTATTTTTCTTTGTCAGTCTTGTTAGAGGTTTGTCAACTTAATTGATCTTTTCTCATATCTAGGTCTTTTAGAGTAGGTGTGCTGATGCCAAATTGTCTTAGTTTTCCTTCATCTGAGAATGTCTTAATTTCTTCTTCATTTCTAAATGATATTCTCACTGGGTATAGGATGTGAGTTCACAGTTCTTTTATTTGAGCACTTGAAAAAGTGCTTCCTTTTGGCCTCCCTGGTTTCTGATAAGAAATCTGCTGTCATTTGAATTGTTTTCCGCCTGTAGTAGGGTGTAGTTTCTCTCTCACTGTTTTCAAGATTTTTTGTTTGTCTTTAATTTTCAGAAGTTTGGCTATGAGATGTCTTGGTATAGATTTCATTAAGTTTATACTATTTGAGATTGGCTCAGCTTCTTGAATCTATATGTTTATGTCTTTTGCCAAATTTAGGAAGTTTTCAAGCCTTTATTTCTTCAAATACTTTTTCAGCGTTGCCCTCCGTTTCCTCTCCTTTGAGACTCACATGACAGGAAAGTTAGATCTTTTGTTATTGTCGCATAAGTCCTTAAGCCTTTTTATTTTCAGTGTATTTTTCTCTGATTTTTAAAAATTTTGTCAGATAATTCTAACATCTCTACCATTTTGGTGTTGGCACCTGTCAGTTGTTTTTTCTTTCGGTTTGAGATCTTCTTGGTTCTTATTATGACAATTGATTTTTGATTGAAACCTAGGCATTTGGGGTATAATGATATGAACTGTGGATCTTATTTAAACCTTCTGTTTTAGCTGGCTTATTTAGACACTACTCAGACAGGTAAAGGGAAGTGGGCACTGTCTCTTTACTGCCACATTGGGGTAGACGTCAAGTTCTCTGTTTGGCCTCCTTTAATGGGGCCTGCCTGGTACTGCTGGATGGGTATGGTACTTTTGGCTCCCCACTGAGTCTTCACTGATCCCTCATTGTCTAGGATTGGTAGGAGAACCTCTGTGGGGATGGATGAAGATATTTGAAAGTTTTCCCAATAACTTGAGTTTGATATGGGCTCTTCAGGCAGAGATATAAAAGAATAGTGAAGAGTGTATATATCAGTTAGCACTTTCTGTGCAAAATCATGGTTATATGCTATACTGATGCGTGTGCCAGGCATTACAACATCAACTAGCTCTCTATAGTGCATGGTAACCCTATTGTGTTCTTATAAACCAGGAGTCAGTAAACTTTTTCCATAAAGGGCCAGATAGTAAATATTCTAGGTTTTTTGAGCCAAGAGGCAAAATTGAGAATATTATATATATGCTGTTATAACAAGAAAGAAAATAAATTTTCACAATTTTTTAAAAATATGAAATTGAAGGGGCCGGCCCGGTGGCGCAAGCGGTTAAGTGCGCGCGCTCCGCTGCGGTGGCCCGGGGTTCGCTGGTTCGGATCCCGGGCGCGCACCTACGCACTGCTTGGCAAGCCATGCTGTGGCGGCGTCCCATATAAAGTGGAGGAAGATGGGCACAGATGTTAGCCCAGGGCCGTCTTCCTCAGCAAAAAAAGAGGAGGATTGGCGGATGTTAGCACAGGGCTGATCTCCTCACAAAAAAAAAAAAAAAAAAAAAAAAATGAAATTGAAATGTAATAATAAATGAGTGCAATATTTGTAATACATGTTTACCAATTTAAAGAATGGAATTGGAGGGGAATAATTGGAGTTTATAGTTACTATTTCCTGTCATAAAAATCAATTGCAAGTGTTCATCTATTAATGCTGATTCGTGTGGAGTATTTTATCTGCAAATGTCTTTTCACACAGATAGTGACTGGCAAATATTGATATCAATCCCTGAACATATGATTTTAATTTAGCACATTATTTGGAATGTGTTTTTAGATTCTGTCTTCTTGCCTTTTAGCATGCCATTACATTGCAGAATAATCACTTCCAATTGAAGATAAGGTAGAAGCTCCTCAGTTGCAAAGTTAGGTGGATTTTGAAACATGAAAATTTTCTTTGCACTTGCATCAGATCCAAAATGTGCTACTGGAACTGTAATTTGAACTCAGAAAACATATCTGTTGCAAATTTATTGGGAAAGGACTTTTTGCTTCTTGTTTTAACTTTTGTTAGAATATGAATGTGTTACCCTTTGACAGCACACAAAGTGCATAAAACAGCTTGAAATTACTTAAAACAACATTGGTAGTTGTGAAATGACTATCCTAGTATAAGTTTTGCATATAAGCATTGTTTTGGCTTGTAATTTTAGGTTGAATACAGTAAGAAAATTATCAAATTTCTGTCATGACAATTTACCTTTTTTAATTGTTCATGTTCCTCATTCAGTTGATCAGTAAGAGTTCTTTGTATTTAGTTTACATCCTTTTTAGAAGAATTTAGGGAGCTATTCTCCTAGCAGGTAGAAAATGGTAGGACTTAGGCGTGGAAAAAAATATAAATTGGTACCTGAGGATAGATTATTGGTAACAGAAAAATGTGTCTTAAGATGAATATGCTGAAAATGGGGACCAAAATTTGATGTAAAAAATGGATTAGAATCCTAATATTCATGTGAATGTGAATTCCATATGAATATTCATATGGAATTGCAAAGGATACTGAATAGCCAAAAATATCTTGAAAAAGAAAAGCAAAGTTGGAGGACTCACAGGTCTCAATTTAAAAACTTACTGTAAAGCTACAGTAATGAAAATAGTGTGATACTAGCATAAAGGTAGACATATAGATCAATAGAATAGAATTGAATCCGGAAATAGCCCATATGTCTATGGTCAATTATTTTTCAAAAGAGTGACAAGACCATTCAGTGGGGAAAGAACAGCCTCTTCATCAAATGGTGCTGGGACAACTAGATATCCATATGTAAAGGAAGGAAGTTAAACTCTTACCCTCACACCATGTACAAACATTAACTCAAAATGGATAAGAGACCTAAATATAAGAGTTAAAACTATAAAATTCGTACAAGAAAATATAGGGGAATTCCCCATGCCCTTGGGTTTGGCAACGGTTTCTTAAATATGACACCAAAAAAACAAGCTACTAAAGAAAAAATAGACAAATTGAACTTCATCAAAATAAAAAACTTTATGCATTAAAGGACACTATTAAGAGAACATAAAGGCAACACACAGAAGATATTTACAAATTGTATGTCTGATAAGGCTCTGGTATCCAGAATATATAAAGATGTCTTACAACAACAAAAAGATAAACAACCAAATTAAGTATGCAAAGGACTTGAATACACATTTCTCCAAAGAAGATATACAAATGGCCAATAAGCACATGAAAAGATACTCAACGTCATTTGTCCTTAGGGAAATGTAATCAAAACCAGAATGAGACAATGTGTCGCACCCCACTATTATGACTAAATTTAAAAAGATAGACAATAACAAGTATAAATGTGAGGAAATGGAATCCTCATACTTTGCTGTTGGAATGTAAAATAGTGCAAATGCTTTGGAAAACAATTGGGCTATTCCTCAAAAAGTTAAACACGGAATTACTGTATTACCAGCTATTCCATTTCCAGGTATTTACCCCAAAGAATTGAAAACAGGAACTCAAACAAATGCTTGTATACACTTGCTCACTCAGCACTATTCACAAAAGCCAAAAGGTGAAAACAGCCCAAATGGCCATCAAAAGATGAAGGGATAAACAAAAGTGGTACGTATATACAATGGAATATTCTTCAGCCATAACAAGGAATGAAGTACTGATACATGCTGCAATATGGATGAACCTTAAAAACATAATGCTAAGTGAAAGAATCTAGACACAAAATGTCACATACTGTATGCTTCCATTTGTACGAAATATCCAAAATAGTTAAATCCATAGAGATAGAAAGCAGTTTGGTGGTTGCCAGGATTTGGGGGAAAGGAGGAATGGGACTTGCTGCTTAATGGGTACCAGGTTTTCTCTTGGGATGATGAAAATGTTTTTGAAATAGACAGAGGTGGTGGTTGCACAACATTGTGAATGTAATAAATGGCACTGAATTGTGCACTTTAAAATGGTTAATTTTGTGTTATGTGAGTTTCACCTAAATAATAAAAAAAGAAAATATAGATTAGAGATTTATCTTGAAAAAAGAAACCCAAGAATTATGGAGTCAGTCAAAGTTTTCTTATATCAGGTATTAATCAAGCTATCTGATGTATTTTCAAAATAGAATAAAACAAGTCAAGTGCTGATTTTTTTGCTGATATTTTAAAATGACAGCATGCTGACATTTTCCACTAAACATTTAACTTTCACACTGTGATCAGAGAGATATTTTTGGAAGAATTGGTGATGTTCCCAAGACCCAGCTCTTACTTTTTGATATTCAAATATTTGTCTTTGAAACACTTACATCAATATCCTTATCCTTTGCTCTGACTGTAAACTATTGTTTCATTTGTCCTTATCAGTTGTTTTCACAGGACATTCCTTACTTTGGAATTTTATTTCACTGGATATTTAGAAACTACAGAATGAATGAGTTTTGAATTGAATCTCTTTTTACTGTTTTCTTAGCAATTTTCAAATGGTCCTTTTTTTTCATATTCTTAAACATGGGACAATAAAATCAGTTTTATAAATACAGAATTCCTCTCATGCTGTATTTTAAACATGAATTTTTGAGGATAGAAATTTTCTTGTTTCAGTAAAATCCTTCCTGACCAGAGCAAGATAGAATATAAATGTCATCTTAGAAGTAAGAAAGGGAAGGGTAGGTCTTTCTATAATGTAATTCCTAACAATCAGATGGAGTCATCTTTAATAAAAGGTCTTAGAAAATACATGATAAAGATTTTTATCAAAGATCATATTGATTATACATAATACTATATTATACTTGTTATAAGTGAGAAAATGAACATGAAGTGCTTTTTATTACATAATGAATGTCAACTATTACCATAATTATAGACCAGAAAGATGAATATATACGGAAAAAGGTACTTATGATTAGCTAAAAACCCTGCTAAGTGTTCGTTTTAAAAATATTTCTAAGTATATCCTAAGTTTAAATGCTGACTCTCGCTGACCATAGGCAAACCATGATTCTCATCTACAAAATAATGAGTAGAACTAATACTCTTTTGAGGTGTATATGTGTGTGTTTCAGCTTCTATAAAAATTTCTTTAGTAAAATTTCTTCAAATATAACTTTTGAACCAATCTAGTATATAAAACAAATAAAAATAGAACTCTTTAGCTGAAAGGGGAAAAGGAATGTTGTTGATCTGAGATGCCTCCATAGAACCCATGAGATATGAAGCACAGTTAATCACTTAACTAGACGAACCCTAATGTTTCAACTTTTAAGAACTGTAATTCTTTAATAATGCTTTGAGTAGCATTTATTATCATAATGAATTTTAATGGTATAACTTTCATTTCTTTTTAAGTTATGGAAATGTGTGAGAATTCACAATATATGAGAAATTGATGAGAACTGTGGTCCATATGGCATAGTGGTTAAGAGTGTAGACTCCAGAGTTATGGGGTCTGGATTTTCCCAGTACTGCTACTTATTAGCTATATGATCTCCAGAAGGATGCTTAATCTCCCCATGCTTCAGTTTCTCATTTGTAAAATGGGGATACAAATAGTAGATCTATTATTGGATGATTGTGAAGATTAAGTGAGATAATGAGTATGAGATACTTAGCACATAATCAATATCAATTATCTTGATTATAGATCAGAAAGATGAACATTTGGGCCCGCCCCGTGGCTTAGCGGTTAAGTGTGCGCGCTCCGCTACTGGCGGCCAGGTTTGGATCCTGGGCACGCACTGACGCACCGCTTCTCTGGCCATGCTGAGGCCACGTCCCACATACAGCAACTAGAAGGATGTGCAACTATGACATACCACTATCTACTGGGGCTTTGGGGAGGGGGGAAGGAGGAGGATTGGCAATAGATGTTAGCTCAGAGCTGGTCTTCCTCAGCAAAAAGAGGAGGATTAGCACAGATGTTAGCTCAGAGCTGATCTCCCTCACCAAAAAAAAAAAAAAAAAGAAAGAAAGATGAACATTTTTAGGAAAAAAATGCATGTGATTGGATAAGAATTCTGCTAAACAATCCATTTTACAAATATTTCTAATTAATTTTCCTTTGTTCCCCTCCACGTTAATTATTATATCAGTATAAACCAGATT
Organism: Diceros bicornis minor; assembly: GCF_020826845.1. NCBI lineage: Eukaryota > Metazoa > Chordata > Mammalia > Perissodactyla > Rhinocerotidae > Diceros > Diceros bicornis. The sequence continues at coordinate 15,377,058 of NC_080763.1, forward strand.
GAGGTGCAAGTTTATAATTTTCATGTTAGTACATAAAGTTTGACTGTGTGTTTCTATTGTAGTTTCTCCTGTTTTATCTGACTTATGTGATGACATGTTGAGGAATTTTTATTAATCAGTGGAACAAAGAGCATAGTAATTCCCTTACTTGGCATACGCTGGGGAAAAAAAACAACAGAAAAATATGATGGCCAAAAGTGATTCATTTTGGTGTGATTTACACATGAAAAAGTGTGTTCACGGGGCCGGCTCTGTGGCGTAGCGGTTAAGTGTGCGCGCTCCGCTGCTGGCGGCCCGGGTTCGGATCCTGGATGCACACCGATGCGCCACTAGTCAGGCCATGCTGTGGCAGCATCCCATATAAAGTGGAGAAGATGGGCACAGATGTTAGCCCAGGACCAGTCTTCCTCACAAAAAAATAAAAAGAGGAGGATTGGCATGAATGTTAGCTCAGGGCTGATCTTCCTCACAAAGAAAAAAAAAGTGTGTTCACTAGCTTCTTAAAGTGTACCATATTCTTCTGTATAATTTAAAGACAAAATTTGTTGTATTTGTGATAAAAATCTTAACTAAAAGCAATAAATATATTTTATTAGACATCCAAAGTTTCAGAATTTTTGTTAAGAAACTCTCTCTTTAGATTTATTGCTCTGTTTTTAACTTAAAATTTGAATGGGACATGAATTTTAGAAAAGTGCATTCTTTAGTAAAACTCATTTCACAGATAGCTGACTGGCAAGCCTTTAAAGGAACAAAGATTTATTATGTTTTAATTAAGTCTCGAAAACTTTCAGGCTCTTGAAGTTTATAACTAAGCTCTCGTATTTGCCAAATTGGGTAAGAAACTTTATGAGAACAAATTTTATGATATACCTATAATTTTAGTTCAGTTCACCTGGAAACCAAGTTTTCTTACAGTGTGCCAACATTCTATTGTTTTACTTTTGGCTCTCCTCAGGAAATGGTATAATAAAGAGCATAGGTATTTAAATTATGAAAAACAGAAACTTTGTCTCAAATCAACAGGTTGAGATCATTGTCTATTAAATATAAAGGAAAATAATATGTTAAACAAAATTACTGTACTCATTGCAAAAAAAAAAGTGGAGGATATCGTTTTGAAAATAAAAAAGAATTCAGGGGCCAGCCCTGTGGCCTAGTGGTTAAGTTGGGCGCACTCTGCTTCAGCCGCCTGGGTTCTCTTCATGGGAAGAGTGGACCTATACCACTCATTGGTGGCCATGCTGTGGCGGTGACTGTGGCGGTGACCCACATACAAAACTGAGGAAGATTGGCACAGCTGTTAACTCATGGCAGATCTTCCTTAGTGTTATGAGAGGTTTTGGGATTTGATTGGAGACGTAAAAGAAGCTTTCCACTCCAAACAAATGGACTGAAGGTATATTTTATTATATAGAAGAGAGTAAATGCGATAGTTCACAAACAGATCCAAATAGGTCAGATATTAAGAGGGAAAAACATCAGCTTGACTGGAAAGGGAAAACATCCACATTGACTGAGATAGCAGCATATTCGAATAGGTCATATAGTGAGAGGGAAAAACATCAGATCGACTGGAAAGGGAAAACATCCACATCAACTGAAGAGAAATGGCACAAATCAACTGGAAAGAGAAACACCAGGTTGACCGAAAAGAGGACACCTCAGATCGGTTACTCACAACATCCACGCCCCGCTGCCGGGGAGAGTCCCTTCACTTGACACGGCTGGGCGGGAATCCGATCATCAGAGGTCCTGGGCCGGGCGTCCCCTCCACAGGTGAGACTCTCACCGGGCCTCGGTTTCCAGCGGTTTATATAAGCAGTTACAGAGTTTACAGAGCAAGCATTCGGTGTTTCCATGCACAAATGGTTGTCAGTGGCATACGTGCACTGAGCCTCCTGGCTATCGTCCCAGCCTGGCAGTTGTGTATGTACATTGTTTTCCCTGGTTATTGTCCCAGCCCGGCACAGATGGCCAGTCTGCCCCAGGCCTTGACGCCCAAAGGACCTTGAAATTCTTACAAATGGCAGCTATCTCCGTGGGAGAAAGGCCAGTTCCCGGGAAAAAGGCCAGTTCCCACCACACAGAAAGCAGCTTTATATTTCTTTGTGTGCTGGTGGCTGTAAGTTAATGAAACGGCCAAACATGGCTGCACTCATGTCAAGACTCTCACCCAAAAGAAACAATCCAAACTTTTTTCAACTTCAAATGTTTTTAATGCATTATTGCTTGTATGAATCATTTATATCAGAGGCAGATCCAGATTTGGGGAGTTTAAAGCTTATAATTTTGAGGGACTCTCTGTAAGAAAAGGTAATATAGGGGCCAGTCTGGTGGCATAGTGGTTAAGTTCGTGCACTTTGCTTCAGCAGCCCAAGGTTTGCAGGTTTGGATCCTGGGCACGGACCTATGCACTGCTTATCAAGCCATGCTGTGGCAGGCCTCCCACATAGAAAGTAGAGGAAGATGAGCACAGATGTTAGCCCAGGGCCAATCTTCCTCAGCAAAAAGAGGAGGATTGGCAACAGATATTACCTTGGGGCTAATCTTCCTCACAAAAAAAAAAAAAGGTAATATAAAATCCAAATAAAATATTAGGCAGTGGATCTTTGAAAGGAACAAGGCTAGTGTTATATTCTTCTTGCTTCTTATGTAGATTAGAAATGGTTCTCTAAGGTATATAATAAAACTGTTAAATTGAAATAGAAAATAATCAGTCACTAAATATTAATGCTAATAAATATAAAGTTATAAGTTTTATTTTGCCTTTAATGTTAGGATGGTTATTTTATCAATGTATAGACTTAGATTCTTAGCTTTCCCCTCATCGTTTTAAACATATTGTTTCATTATCTTCTGGATTCCATAGTTTATGTTGAATACTCAGCTGTCAGTTTTATTGTTTTTCCTTTGAAGGTAATGAGTCCTTTTTCTCCCCGTGGCTGTTTTCAAGATTTTTTTATCTTTGATTTTTGCCATTTGACTGCTAAGTGTGATTTTCTTCCAGTTTTTCCAGTTCGCTGTACTTCCTGAGTCAGTGAGTTAATGTATTGTATCAGTTTTGGAATATTGTTAGCTGTTTTTTCCTGAAAATATTGTTTCTTCCCCTTTCTCCTCTTCTCAACTTCAGACATTGGGCTGTTTGATTCCCACATGTCTCTTATGCTGTTTAAAAAAATTTTTTTTTTTATCCCTTTGCTTTAGTTTGCATACTTTTTGCTGATCTCTTCAAGTTCACTAATCCTGTGTTTGTTGTGTTGTCAGCTATAAAACTCACTCACTGATTTCTTAATTTTAGATATTGTATTTTTCAGTTCTAATACTACTATTTGATTCTTTTTGATAAATTTTAATTCTGTTGAAATTTTCCTCTTTTCATCTCCTATGAATATTTTTCTGTATCTTCTTTAACTTATGTTAAATTGTTTTCTTAAAGTTCTTGTCTTCCAATTTTTTATCATCTGTGGGTTAGCTTATACATATTATTTTTTCTCTTGGTTATTGGTCACGTTTCGTGCCCCTTCCCATGCTTTGTAACTTTTATTGCATACCAACTACTGTTTTCTATAGGATCATAGAAATTGATGTAAATGTTTTCCTCAATCCTGTATTAGAAAGAAAAGATGAGTGCTAATCACCTCAACCATGAATTGAGCTGGGTGATTTGAGTGACAGCTTTAGATATACTTAGTCTACCTCTGGTTTTACATATTTTAAGATCAAGACCTGTTGTGTTGCAGATATTTCTTTCTAGGGTGACTTTGTACTTACATACTGTGAAATTGTGGAGATTTTACTGTACCTTTTAGGTTCTGCTCCCTTTTACTCATCTCAAGATGAGGTTGTTTTCGTTGAGAGCAAATGTCTTTTTCGTGTATGTGTGTGAGGGAGATCAGCCCTGACCTAACATCCGATGCCAATCCTCCTCTTTTTTGCTGAGGAAGTTTGGCCCTGGGCTAACATCCCTGCCCATCTTCCTCTACTTTATATGTGATGCCGCCACAGCATGGCTTGACAACCGGTGCGTCAGTGCGTACCCGGGATCCGAACCTGTGAACCTTCAGTCCCCCAAAGTGGAGCGCGCGCACTTAACTGCTGCGCCACCGGGCGGCCAGAGAGCAAATGTCTTGAGGGGAGACCTGTTGGAGTTCTACTCTGAAAGTGGTAGGCTCTATCTGTTGTAGTATAACTTGAACTCCTCATCACCACAACGCTACAGACAACATTATTTACCCTCTGGCCCATACTCTCCTCCTCCCACAAATCCTCTTATGCAGTACCAGCCCTCAGTGAATCTCCTAGGAGAAAACTGTCCATGTTTTAAGGACTCCATAAGATTCCAATCTGTCATGCCAGCCCATAAACCATCAAGAGCTATGCTGGTTCTCCTTTTGTTAGTAGTGTTCCTCTGTCTAATTCTTAGCTTGTGTCTAAATGGCAAATCTTCCAGAAGTGAAAACAATAAGGAGGCTCAGCTTACCTAAGAAAAGATATCACTTTTCTCCTAGTTTATCCTTTTTGCTTCGGTTTTCTCCAACATCTATAAAAATATGATTTGGGGGGGATAATTTATCTTTTGTTCTAGTTGTTGTGAAAGCAGTGACTTGCCACTGTGTGCTGGTAAATTAATCTTGTAAAAGTAAGAACAAAATTTAGATTCACATGTTTACTCTTTTATATATGGTATTTATATAAAGTCTGTTTGCGTAGATTATTGGCTTGTTATTGAATATTAATATTTGTTGGTAAATCTACCAGGCCCAGAAATTGATCAATATTGATGTTTGGAAAAATTCTATCCAGAGAGCCAACTTTAATTTAAAAATTTCTTTTGGTCAGCAGTAATTTAAATGAAATGTAAGTAAAATTTAATTTTCTTTTTCTTTCCCCCTTTCCTGTTTAGTGAGTGATAGTTGCTTCAGGAATCTTGCAGAAGATCGCAGTGGGATAAATCTCAAGGATCTCGTACAAGATCCGTCTTTGTGAGTATTTGGTTTTCAGTACTAAGTGTAATTTAAAACTTTATGGTTAGTGTGACTTTTTTCAAAAGAGTTGTAACTGAGAACTGATTTAAGGTTGAGCAATTTCTTGTCTTCTAACAATTTGTGTTAGATAGTAGTGAAGCACATTGACCAGTTTCAGCAGAGTGAAGTTATGGTACAGTTTCTTTTCAGAAACAGAAGAGATTTTGGAAGAAGGGATAGTGTTATGATTAAATGTTTGACTTGCATGGAGTAGGGTAATGGCTGATGATATCTTGCCAATGTGGCAGTAGATACTAGGCAGAGAAGATGATTAGTAGTTTATTTGCTTGGGAAGCTGAGATTGAATTTGTTCACATCAATTTTAAGCTTTTTTGAATAATTTATAATTATTTGTAAGTATAATTACAAATTTAAAATAGTCATTTGTAATAACAATATATTTGAATATATTGAATATATATATATATATATATTTTTTTTTTTGTGAGGAGATCAGCCCTGAGCTAACATCCGCCAATCCTCCTCTTTTTTTGCTGAGGAAGACGGCCCTGGGCTAACATCTGTGCCTATCTTCCTCCACTTTATATGGGACGCCGCCACAGCATGGCTTACCAAGCAGTGCGTCGGTGCGCGCCCGGGATCCGAACCAGCGAACCCCGGGCCGCCGCAGCGGAGCGCGCGCACTTAACCGCTTGCGCCACCGGGCTGGCCCCTGAATATATTTTTAATGTTTTAGAAAGTGGTATATGGCTGTGTACATTACAAAGCTCTATACAGCACAAAATTTTTGAAGAGTTTTATAGGTTTCAGTTTAATGTTCTTGCTCATGAGTTAATCCCATTCTTTATCAGCAAATGCTTTACTATAGGGTCACTTTCTATTTGATGAATTAAGTTTTTGCAGTTTTATATTTACTGAAAGTTATGTGTATTATCTTTTATAAGAACATACCCTCCCAGTAAGATTACCTTTTATTTAAAAAAAAAATCCATACTAGTTAAGCCCTGGACAGCAGAGCAAAGAAAATTGAGTGGTGGCAGGTGCTTTCTTTAATGATATATAATGTGTTCAGTAAAGTTTATTCTTATTGGAAATCAGTCTTCCACATCACATGTAATCTACACTCCTACAAGTTTTACTAGTAATTCATTGAGAATTTTGTGAGAAATAAAACTTAAGAATGTGTTGAACCACGAGGTTATTGATTTATTAATGATTTTCCAATCATTTTAAAAAATATAGTCACAAGATGAAGAATGCTGAAAATGATTGAATATTGAAGTTTATCATGTAATGAGTTCAGAAATGAGTTTCCAGACCCGACTCTTTCAATTTTTTCTCTTAATCTGTCTCTCTTTTCCTCACTCAAAAGGATTGTCAATATTCTTTTTCCATGATTTTTATTACAATGAACATTGACAGTTGTCTTTTCAGTCCTACAAATATTTAATCAAGAATATAATTATTCCATGTGGATGTAAATATTCCTAGTAAATGAATATTGAATAACATTTATTTGCATGAAGAGTTCTATTTTACTTTTGGATATGGGAGGAAACTTTATAATTTCTTCGCAAGATTTCACCTATTTGAATGAATAAAATAAAGAATTTCATTATTGTATTATTTCTAAGGTATATTTTTGGTACAATGGGATTATATATCTGTTTAAGGCAGTCTTAATGGAAAAATGTGCTTTTATGGACTTTAACCATATAAAAGCTATAGAGAATTATACTTGAATAATGGATTATAATAATGAGTTGTAGTGTTGTGAGAGAATTTGATACTTCTTTCCAGACGGTAGAATAATATTCATCATGCAACCTATAACTAAATTCTAAATTTAATCTTAGTATTCTAAGAAAAATTTATCTCAGATCACTACTGCATTGCATGGACAAAATAATTCTGAGTTTCTGTTTTAAACTAGCTAGATATTGTAATTTAGCATCGTACTCTTAACTAGGCATTAGTGTAGAATGTAAGAATTCAGTGGTATAGAATTTCATTTTGCCCTGTCACTTGGATTTGGAAGAACTTTTTCATTGTTAATGATTGTTAAAATGTACTATTAATGACCCTAATTCATATTTTAGAGATATATTTCTTACTTGATAAAAATTCTTTAGGGAAAGAAATGCCCAGTATGGAAAAAATAATGTACTTTTTTCAGTTGTTATGATGGGACATATTTTATTCTGAGTTATGATTCTATAGCAATATTCACTTAGTACATACCTCATGGGTAAGGATTTTTTTTGTAAGCCATCTACCTCTTTTCTCTATGTGTGTGTTTGTTGTTGTTTTTATCTTCTACTTATGAGTGAGGTCATACGGTATTTGACTCTCTCCCTCTGACTTATTTTGCTTAGCATAATACCCTCAAGGTCCATCCATATTGTCACAAATGGCTGGATTTCATGGTTTCTTATGGCTGAGTAGTATTCCATTGTGTACTTGTATACCACATCTTCTTTATCCATTTGTCCCTTCATGGGCACTTAGGTTGCTTCCAAGTCTTTGCTATTGTGAATAATGCTGCAGTGAGCACAGGGGTGCATGTATCTTTACACATTCGTGTTTTCAAGTTCTTTGGATAAATACCCGGCAGTGGAATAGCTGGATCATATGGTAGTTCTATTCTTAATTTTTTGAGGAATCTCCATACTATTTTCCATAGTGGCTGTACCAGTTTGCACTCCCACCAGCAGTGTATGAGAGTTCCCTTCTCTCCACATCCTCTCCAACACGTGTTGTTTCCTGTCTTGTTAATTATAGCCATTCTAATGGTGTGAGGTGATATCTGATTGTACTTTTGATTTGCATTTCCCTGATAGTTAATGATGTTGAACATCTTTTCATGTGCCTGTTGACCATCTGTATATCTTCTTTGGAGAAATGTCTGTTGAGGTCTTTTGCCCATTTTTTAATTGGGTTGTTAGTTTTTTTGTTGTTGAGATGTATGAGTTCTTTATATGTTTTGCAGATTAACCCCTTATCAGAGATATGATTTGCAAACATCTTCTCCCAATTGTTAGGTTGTCTTTTCATTTTGTTGATGGTTTCTTTTGCTGTGCAGAAGCTTTTTAGTTTGATGTAGTCCCAGTAGTTTATTTTTTCTGTTGTTTCCCTTGCCCGGTCAGACATGGTACTTGAAAATATGTTGCTAAGACTGATGTGGAAGAATGTACTTCCTATATTTTCTTCTAGAAGTTTCATGGTTTCAGGTCTTAACATTCAAGTCTTTAATCCATTTTGAGTTCATTTTTGTGAATGGTGTAAGATAATGGTCTACTTTCATTCTTTTGCATGTGGCTGTCCAGTTTTCCCAACACCATTTATTGAAGAGACTTTCCTTTCTCCATTGTATGTTCTTGGCTCCCTTGTCAAAAATTAGCTGTCCATAAATGTGTGGGTTTATTTCTGGGCACTTGATTCTGTTCCATTGATCTGTGTGTCTGTTTTTGTGCCAGTAGCATGGTGTTTTGGTTACTAGAGCTTTGTAGTATATTTTGAAATCAGGGAGTGTGATATCTCCAGCTTTGTTCTTTTTTCTCAGGATTCCTTTGACTACTCGGGGTCTTTTGTTGTTCCATATAAATTTTAAGAGTCTTTATTCTATTTCTGTGAAAATATTGTTGGAACTTTGATATGGATTGCTTTGAATTTATGGTTTGCTTTAGGAAGTATGGGCATGTTAACTATGTTAAATTTTCCAATCCAAGAGCACAGAATATCTTTCCATTTCTTTCTTCCATTTCATGTCTTCTTCAGTTTCTTTCAGCAATGTTTTATAGTTTTCAGTGTACAGATCTTTCACCTCTTCGGTTAAGTTTATTACTAGGTATTTTATTCTTTTTGTTGCAATTGCAAATGGGATTGCATTCTTAATTTCTCTTTCTGCTACTTCGTTGTGAGTGTATAGAAACACAATGATTTTTGTATGTTGATTTCGTACCCTGGAACTTTACCATATTCATTTATTATTTCTAGAAGTTTTTTGGAGGATTCTTTAGGGTTTTCTGTATATAAAATCATGTCTTCTGCAAATATTGACAGTTTCACTTCTTCCTTTCCAATTTGCATCCCTTTTATTTCTTTTTCATGCCTAATTGCTCTGGCTAGGACTTCTAATACTATGTTGAATAGGAGTGGTGAAAGTGGGCATCCTGGTATAGTTTCTGTTCTCAGAGGGATATATTTCAGTTTTCCACCATTGAGAATGATATTAGCTCTGGGTTTGTCATATATGGGCTTTATTTTGTTGAGATAGTTTCCTTCATACCCATTTTATTGAGAGTTTTTATCATAAATGGATGTTGTATCTTGTCAAATGCTTTCTTTGCAGTTGTGGAGATGATCATGTGATTTTTATTCTTCATTTGTTAGTGTGGTGTATCTCGTTGATTGATTTGTGGATGTTGATCCATCCCTGCTTCCCTGGAGTGAATCTCACTTGATCGTGCTGTATGATCTTTTTAATGTATTGTTGTATTCAATTTGCTAGTATTTTGTTGAGGATTTTTACGTTGATATTCTTCGGTGATGCTGGCCTGTAATTTTCTTTTTTTCTGTTGTCCTTGTTTGGTTTTGCTGTCAGGGTAATGTTGGCTTTGTAGAATGAGTTAGGAAGCTTTCCCTCCTCTTTAATTTTTTGGAAAAGTTTCAGAAGGATTGGTATTAAGTCTTTTTTGAATGTTTGGTAGAATGCACCAGGGAAGCTGTCTGGTCTTGGACTTTTATTTTTGGGGAACTTTTTGATTACTGTTTTGATCTTGTTACTGGTGATTGGTCTGTTCAAATTCTGTATTTCATCTTGATTCAGTTTTGGAAGGTTGTATGATTCTCAGAATTGATCCATTTCTTCTAGATTATCCAATTTGTTGGCATATAGCTTTTCGTAGTATTCTCTTGTAATATTTTGTATTTCTGAGCTGTTTGTTGTAATTTCTCTTCTTTCATTTCTGATTTTATTTATTCGAGCCTTCTCTGTTTTTTTCTTGGTGAGTCTAGCTAAAGGTTTGTCAATTTTGTTTATCTTTTCAAAGAACCAGCTCTTGGTTTCATTGATTTTTTTCTGTTGTTTTTTTGGTCTCTATTTCGTTTATTTCTGCTCTGATTTTTTTTAATTTCCCTCTTTCTGCTGATTTTTCGCTTTGATTGTTCTTCTTTTTCCACTTCCTTTAGGTGCACTGTTAGACTGTTTATTTGAGATTTTTCTTGCTTGTTGAGGTAGGCCTGTATTGCTATAAACTTCTCTCTTAGAACCACTTTTGCTGTATCCCATAAATTCTGGCATGTCATATTTTCATTTGTCTCCAGGTATTTTTTGATTTCTCTTTTGATTTCTTCATTCACCCAATCATTGTTCAGTAGCATTTTGCTAATCTCCACATATTTGTGGCTTTTCTGATTTTCTTCTTGTAGTTGATTTCTCATTTCATACCGTTGTGATAAGAAAAGATGTTTGGTATTATTTCAGTCCTTTTAAATGTATTGAGACTTGTTTTGTGGCCTAATATGTGATCAATCCTGGAGAATGTTGCATCTGCATTGGAAAGAAGTGCGTATTCTTCAGTTTTTGGATGGAATGTGTGTATATATCGACTCAGTCCATCTGGTCTACTGTGTCGTTTAAGGCCAAAGTTTCCTTATTGATCTTCTGTTTGGATGATCTATCCATTGGTGTAAGTGGAGTGTTCAAGTCCCCTACTGTATTGTGTTACTATCTATTTCTCCTTTTATATCTGTTAATAATTGCTGTATATATTTAGGTTCTTCTATGTTGGGGCCATAGATATTTACAAGTGTTTGATTGTTCCCTTGATCATTATGTAATGCCCTTCTTTTTCTCTTGTTACAGTTTTTGTTTTAAAGTCTATTTTGTCTGATATAAGTATTGCTACTGCAGCTTTCTTTTCATTGCCATTTGCATGGAGTATCTTTTTCCATCCCTTCATTTTCAGTTTGTGAGTATCTTTAGGTCTGAAGTGTGTCTCTTATATGCAGCCCATATGTGAGTCTTGTTTTTTTATCCAATTACCCACCCTATACCTTTTGGAGCATTTAGTCCATTTACATTTAAAGTAGCTGTTGAGAAGTACGTACTGATTGCCTTTTTTTTTTTTACTTTCTTTTCTGGGTGTTTTAGTAGTTCTCTGTTCCTTTCTTTATCTGTTGCTCTCTTCCCTTGTGGTTTGATGGTTTTCTTTAGTATTACGTTTGGGTTCCTTTCTCTTAGTTTTTTGTGTAGTTATAGGTTTCTGGTTCGTGATTACCATGATGTTCATATTTAATAACCTTGTATATAGCAATCTATATTAAGTTGCTGGTCCCTTTAGTTTGACCTCTTTCTAAAAGTTCTACTCGTTTATTCCCCTCCTCCTACATTTTGTTTTTGATATCATATCTAACCTCCTTTTTGTGTGTTTGTATCCGTTACCCTTTTATCATGGAAATAGATAATTTTTTCCTATTTGTGGTCTTCTCTTTCTCTCTTAAAAACGTCCCTTTAGCATTTCTTATAGGACTGGTTTCTTGGTGATAAACTCCTTTAACTTTTGCTTGACTGGGAAACTCTTTATCTCTCCTTCCATTCTGAATGATAACCTTGCCGGGTAGAGTATTCTTGGCTGTAGGTTTTTTCCTTTTAGCACTTTAAATATATCATGCCACTCTCTTCTAGCCTGTAAGCTTTCTACTGAGAAGTCAGCTGATAGTCTTATGAGGTTTCCTTTGTATGTGACTTGTTGCCTTTCTCTTGCAGTTTTTAGGATTCTCTCTTTATCTTTAATTCTGGAGATTTTAATTTTAATGTGTCTTGGTGTGGGCCTCTTTGGGTTTATCTTCTTTGGTGCTCTCTGTGCTTCCTGTTCCTGGATGTCTCTTTCCTTCCTTAGGTGAGGAAAGTTTTCAGGTATTATTTCTTCAAATAGATTCTCTGCCCCTTTATCTCTCTATTCTCCTTCTGGGACACCTATAACACAGATATTAGTGCACTTGATGTTGTCCCAGAGGTCACTTAGACTGTCCTCACTCTTTTTAATTCTTTTTTCTTTTATCCATTCAGCTTGGGTGATTTCCTCTAGTCTTTTTTCCAGCTTGCTGATCCATTCTTCTGTATCCTCTACTCTGCTTTTGAGGCCCTGTAGTGAATTTTTCATTTCCACTATTGTAGTCTTCATTTCTGATTGGTTCTTTTTTATATATTCCATTTCTTTGTTGACGTTCGCACTGAGTTCATCCATTCTTCTCCCAAGATCAGTGAGCATCCTTACGACTCTTTGTTTGAACTCTGTTTGGGTAGATTCCTCGTCTGTGTTTCCTTTAGTTCTTTTTCTGGCATTTTGTCCTGTCCCCTTACTTGGAATGTATTCCTTTGCTTCCTCATTTTGCCTCTTTCTCTGTGCTTGTATCTATGTATTAGGTAAGTTAGCTATGTCTACTGATCTTGGAGAGGTGACCTTATGTAAGAGATGCCTTATGATGCCCCGTAGTGTGCTTCCCTCTCATCACCAGTTCTAATTGTTCTAGGAGTGACCCTCATGTGGGCTATGTGTGTCCTTCTTTTGTGGCAGGGTGTTCTTGCTGTAGATGTCCATGGATGCTGAGCTGTTCCCCTGGCCGTCTGGTTGTAATGCTCAGCTGCGTGTGGCTGTTATGGACCCTTCAATCTCTTTATTGGGTATGGGGACCCCCAGCACAGTTGGCTGCAAGGTCTAATAGCACATTCCTGTTGCTGTTTTTCTGTTAAGTGAGTAGGCCCCCAGCGTGGCTTGTTGTTGGGCTTAAGGGCTTACAACTGCTGTTGGCCTCCAGCCTATAAGGCTCTTGTCAAGTGTCTCAGAATTGTAGCAGCATGGGGCTGGTGCCCGGCAGGGGAGCACCCAATTGTTTTAGGCTGTGGAAGGTGGGGCTGACCCCCTCTGTGTCTGTTTGAGAAGCACAAGTCTTCTGCAGCTGGCAAGCCACACTGCCCTCACGGCAATACATACCGTCAATATAGTTCTCCCCTGTGCACATGCCCTGACCCCCTGAAGCAGACCCAGTCGCCCCGTGGCAGAGGTCCCACACACTCCACCAATTCCCTACACACTCCACCCACTCCTCACGCACACCCTGCCCCACCACAGTGGGCCCACTCATCCAGCTGCAGTGAATCCAGGCATCTAGCCTATGGAGGCCCACAAGTTGCCCTAGGGCTTGTTGTTGGGTGAGGCCAGTCTCTAAGGGGGGCTGCCTTCCTTGGCTGAGCTGCATTAAATCGGTGCTCTAGTGCATGGGGCAGACCCCTGTGCTAACAGGCCAGGGGAAGAACTCCAATGGTGTCTGCCAGCGTCTGTTTCAGCATGCCTACACAAGGTCACAGCAATGGCTGCCGCCAATGTCTCAGTCCCTGGAGAGGTCTCACCTCTTACCAAGATACACTCAGGGCCTATCAGGTGAGTCTCTTTTCACCAAAGGACTGTGCACCTTTCTTTCTGGTGATTTTAGGTTGCTTTCCAAAACGGGTGAATTTGTGCATGAGCCCTTTAAGAGCTGGCTTTTTTTGGGAGGTATTTCCTGTTGTTGTTCGTAGCCAGCAAAGCTAGATATTATGACACTCATCTCGGTTGTGCTGGGTCCAAAAAATACTTACAGTGGCCATGCTCCCCAGTTCAGGTCCCCCACTCCTCCAGGGAGGGCTGTGTACCTTTGATTGCTGCCAGGCAGCCATGAAGGGCTGTGGCTTGCGAAGGTGGCTTTTTTTTTCCTCCAAAAGGGAATTTCTGTCTCTTCCACCTCAGTCAGGACTGTTGTGTGTTGCAGGGGTTCCTCTTATCCTGTTTTCAGTTCTCTCTCAGGGGTAATTGTTCCAAGAGTAGTTGTAAGTCTGTTGGGTCCGTGCAAGGGAGTGAATTCAGAGTCCACCTACACTGCCATCTTGACAGCAATCTCTTAAGTCTCAATTCTGGATAAATTATATTATGGATGAGGAAATACTTCTCATCAATGTTCTTGATAATTTTCTAAATTGTGGTAAAATAAATATAACATAAAATTTTCCATCTTAACCAATTTTAAGTATACAGTTCAGTAGTGTTAAATATATACACATTGTTATGCAACCAATTCCTAGAATTTTTATCTTGCAGAACTGCTACTCTATACCCATTAAACAATAACTTCCTTTCTTCCCCTCTCCTCAGCCTCTGGCAGTCACCCTTTTACTTTCTGTTTCTATGATTTTGGCTACTCTAGAAGTCTAATATAAGTGGAATCATACAGTGTTTATCTTTTTGTGACTGGCTTGTTTCACTTAGCATAGTGGCCTCAAGGGAGTTCGTCCGTGTTGTAGCATGTGTCAGAATTTCCTTCTTTTTTAAGGCTGAATAATCTGTTATATATATATCACCACATTTTTTTTATCTATGCATCCATCCACGGACACTGGGTTGCTTCTTTTGGCTATTGTGAATAATGCTGGTCTGAACATGGGTGTGCAAATATCTATTTGGGACTCTACTTTCAATTCTTTTGGATATATACCCAGAACTGGAATTGCTGTATCGTATACTAATTCTACTTTTTAAATTTTTTGAAGAACTGCCGTACTGTTTTGTCTAGTGGCTGCACCGTTTTATACTCCCACCAACAATGCAGAAGGGTTCCAATTTCTCTACTTCCTCACCAATGCCGTTATTTTCTGTTTGTTTTGTTTATTTTTTGATAGTAGCCATCCTATTGGATGTGAAGTGATATGTTCTTGGTATTTTTAATTCAACTTTAGTTGAACTGCACTTTAACTTCTTCACGTCTTGTCTTTAATAATGATTTTGATGCAACTCATCTACAGAGGAAAGAAAAATTAAAGGTATTGTCTATGTTGATTACTATACTTTAGTATATTGTGAGGTAAACTGTATAAAACTGTGTTATTTAGTAAAACAAATTCTTTTCACTATCATTATGAAGATTATAAAGTACAAATACAGCCATAGTAATTTTGCAACAATAGCATTTTAATCAATTCATCTCCTTATTTTGTATTGTATTACTTGCCTTATATTACTTCTGCTTTTGTGGTACCTCATCTGTAAAGGATTGCTTTTGAGTAAAAAAAAACATTCTCTTTCAGTTAGAAGATGCCAGATTGGAAAGGCAACATACTAATTAAAAAATAACAATAACCACCTGCTAGTTGAAATGTAGTTTGATATTATAGATCATTAGTGCTTGATAATAGCATTTCATGTTTAAGAACAAAGATAAAATTGAACAAAATAGTTGTGTCTGATTGTAGATTTCTCAGACATGAAAATTCTATTTACCTTTATGTACTTTACCAATTTTACCACCTTGGGTGGAAACTGTTCTTTTCATGGTTCTGAAACACAGCCTCCTTTCCCTGAGTATACTTGTCTTCACACTATAATCTGATTGAATGATATTTTGGTCCCTTGGATCATGGCATTAAATATGAAGGAAAGGCCAAATTGTCGCCTGGAAAGCAATCATATCTAAATATAGCCTGTACTTATCTGCTGGTGTTAAGACAGATTGCTATGGTGAATTGAATTTCTTAAAAATGCTAGTCAGCAAAGGATAAACAATGTTTTTTGAAGTGGTTATTTTCCGTTTAGCTGTACATTCTCATATTGCATTTTCAGGTAAATGAATTTAGTTAATGTTTTTTATGGTTTTTTTACTAAATTTCAATTTTAGAGTATCTTTGAGACCTTTAATATTTATTAAAAAAAGACAAGTTTTTATATTTTTATCCTTTGTTTCTTTGTAGATAAATTTCATTTGCTGTAGAAATGTATTTTTCCAATGTCAGCATTTTAAAAATTATCGATCAATCATTTTGCTCTGCTGCTGATAGTTCTGCTAAATCTCAGACAGCTACTAAAGCTCTTGTTTATAGTAATATCTCTGACTGTAAGGTTTTTTTAAATCATTTTTAATGATGTTCCTTTTTAGACTATATATTTATTGGTCTATAAAGTGTATACTGGGAAAATACAGCTTAATCTAGGCTGGTGCTATGGTGTTATGGTAGTATGTTCCATGTCAGAACTGGAAATCCAAAGACTTTGGATTTTACTTTGCTTTAGAAGACTTTCCCTCATTTCCATTATTTCATACATTCCTGAGAATGTATGTTTAAATTTTTTGTGGCTTCAGTCATTTTAGAATTTATTTAATGAAAAAGCGCTAGTAGATTTTAATTTCTTCAGTAATTAGGTTTAACAAAGATTATTCTTGTAATCACCGAACATATGATTGAAGATGGACAATATCTGAGTTGTCTGCCTGAGGCATATAGATGACCAGTCCAGTGTTAGAATTTTTTAATGAAATAAACATTGTATCATTTAAATTAGTTGATTCTTTCATTTTCAGGGTACAGAAACCTGTCAAGCTAGCTTAAAAAGCAAAATGAGACTTGACTGGCTTATGTAGCTAAGGAGTACTTCTCATGGAATCAAGAAAGAGCTTTAAAAGCCAGGTCAGCTGTGGCAACCTCAAAGAATAGAATTAGGGAGTTTGTGCAACTGAGTTTGTCTCTCTCACCTTCTGCTATCATCTTTTCAGGTCTGTCTTGGCTTTAGTCTCACTTAATGGCAGTCAGGCTTTCTCTATGAAACGAGGAAATTGACTGCTGACTTACTCAAATTCCCTTCCTTCTAGCTCAAAAATGGTCTCTCTTCACTTCCAGCTCTAAAATGTAAAATCATATGGAAGTGGTCTGATTTTGTTAATCTGGTCATGTGCCCACACCTCAGCCATTCACTGTGGCCAGGGGTGTATGCTATCTTGATTGAACAGTCATGGGACAGATGCCTGTGGCCAGAATAGTGGCATACCCTAATTAAATGAGAAAAAAGGTAGTCCTAGAAAAAAGAGTGATAAAACTGAGAGATGTCTACTGTATTGATTCTCAGCTGTTAATTTGAGGCAGAACTTATACATTGTCAAGAATTATTACTTTAAAATAGAACATCTTGCTTGCCTGCACGTAGTAACTGAATTAGATAGGTATTAGTTGTAATATCTGTAATATTTTTTTTTTTTTTTTGGTGTGTGTGTGAGGAAGATCAGCCCTGAACTAACATTCATGCCAATCCTCTTTTTGCTGAGGAAGACCGGCCCTAAGCCAACATCTATTGCCAATCCTCCTCCTTTTTTTTTTTCCCCCCTTTTTCTCCCCAAAGCCCCAGTAGATAGTTGTATGTCATAGTTGCACATCCTTCTAGTTGCTGTATGTGGGATGCCACCCCAGCATGGCCAGACTAGTGGTGCGTCAGTGCGCGCCCGGGATCCGGACCCTGGCTGCCAGCAGTGGAGCACGCGCACTCCACCGCTGAGCCATGGGACCCGCCCCTGTAATAATTTTAAAGGACTGCATAGTTCAATTGATAACAGGTGTTCCCTATTTGCTGGTATTATTGACTGTTTATATAACACACACACACATAAATGTGAAATGACTCAGATGAATTTATTACTTTAATTGCAACTGGTGAGACAGCAGAATAAAAACAGGTTATTTCTGTTTTTCCATACAGATCTTCCTCAACTTATGATGTGGTTACGTCCTGATAAACCCATTGTAAGTTGAAAATATCGTAAGTCAAAAATGCATTTAATACACCTAACCTACTGAACATCATAGCTTAGCCTACACTACCTCAAACATGCTCAGAACACTTATATTAGCCTACAATTGGGCAAAATCATCTAACAGAAAGCCTATTTTATGGTTGAATATCTCATATAATTTGTTGAATAATTTACTGAAAGTGAAAAACAGAATGGTTGTATGGGTACAGAATGGTTGTAAGTGTATCAGTTGTTTACTGTCACGATTGCGTGGCTGACTGGGTGCTGCGGCTTGCTGCTGCGGTCCAGCATCAAGAGAGAGCATTGTACCACATATTGCTACCCCAGGAAAGGATCAAAATTTGAAGTATGGTTTCTACCGAATGTGTATCACTTTTGCACTATTGTAAAGTCGAAAAATAAGTTGAACTATCCTAAGTTGAGTACCATCTGTACTTTCTTCTTTCTTAAAAAGGAACTTCACCACTATAAATCAAAAAGGAAAAAGGAGTCAAAGATTCTCATTCACCGTTCCATTTTAATACCTTAACTAAGGAATATTATTATAGAGGCATATAAAAGTTTAATGGGAGCACTGATGAAGTATTTCAAGAAGAGGTGATTCTTGAAATGAAGCTTTCGTTAAAAAAAATAAATAAAAGCAGAAGGAAAGAAAGGAGGGAGGCAGAAGAGAGAGAGTGGGAGAGAGATTGAAATTAATTGATTGTGAGAAGAGTGGAAACTCCCTGAGTGTGTTACGCTGTTTAGAAACCCAGTCTGGCTGAAGATGAATGAGAGTCTAGGAGGTTAAAACTAATGATTAAAACAAAGTTTTGATTTCCATATATTTCATTCATCCAGAATACATTGAGACATCTGACATTGATGGTCAGAGTGAACAAATAGATGATTGCATCATCTACTTATGTTAGTTTTATATTGCTGTGTAACAAATTACCACAAACTTAACTGGCTTAAAACAGCTCTCATTTATTATCTCACAGTTTCCATGAGTCAGGATTTGGGGCACAGTTTAATTGGATCCTCTACTCTGAGTCTCCCAAGATTGCAATCTAGATGTTGGCTGGGTTGCCTTTTCCTTTGGAGGCTCCACTGGGGAAGAATTGCTGCAAAATAATTCAGGTTTTTGGCAGAATTCATATCCTTGTGGTGGCTGACTAAATACCCTGCTTTTTGCTGGGTGTTGGTTAGTTTCCATCCACAGCTCCTATCATCTTTGCTACATAATGTCACCTAATCACAGAAGTGACATGCCGTCACCTTTGTTATATTCTCTTGGTTACAAGCAAGTCACAGGTTCCACCTACACTCAAGGGGAGGGGATTACATAAAAGTGTAAACAGCGAGAGGTGGGAATCATTGGGGATCACCTTAGGGTCTGTTGGCCATGCTACTTTTGAAATTTTCTTTCCTACTTGGGACTCATATTCAATTAGTTTAATTCTGCCAATTCAGAGATGAAAAAACTAAAGTTCAACTAAGTTGTAATTTATCTAAGATCATAAAACTACATAATGATGGGCCACCTGACAACATTGTCAGGTATTGTGCTCTTTTCACTCCCAGCCTCAGTTGTGACTTTCTTGGTTTGTTATCACATTTGTTTTTTGTTTTTTATTTTAATTTTTTTCCAGTTTTATTGATACAGTTGATATACAGTACTGTATAAGTTTAAGATGTACACCATAATGCCTTGACATCTTTTGGTTTTCATTTGTGTTGCTAAGTTGATTAAAAACACGATGATGACATCTTAGCACTGGCCGTGTAGGTACGGACATGAAATTGTTTGAAAATATTTTTTTCTTTATGACTTGTAGGTGTATGATTTTTAACCTTTAATTGTTCTCTCACGATAAACTTTTATGTATTCTCAATTTTTCTTAGGAGGAGGAGGCATAGAATTTTTGTTTCCTTTGGTTTTGGTTTATGTTATCTTTGGTTATGGTATCTGAGGAGTGAAACTACAGAGACTAAAAGTGAGACAAAGTGAGATTTAACACTGCAAAGAAAAGCCTCAGTGGAATAATGACAGTTGAGTCCTGTACATGAACTCCTCTTTGGGTTTTTCAGTGAAAGATTGCTAGCTGTGGGTTGGGAAGACAATCAAATAGGCAGGTAAAGAAGTTTACTAAATATTTTCCTAATGACTTCCTGCTTGTGACTCAGCCCAAATTAGGAAGAAAATAACAAAAGAAAAGCGAGGGGATACCATTTGTTTCTTTTCTAGATGTTTTGATGGTTTAAAAATTCTAGAATACTATTCTTTGAGAGATTATTACCTCTAACTAGCTGGGAAAACCTCCATAATACTAGACTATTGAACTTCAGTTTCAAGGAAACCAGCCCTTGCTGTTCCTTTTTTCCACTTCTAACTAGACAGTGTAGTAAATGATAATTACTCTAATATTTTTTTGCCCTCAGAGAGAAATGAAGTGTAAGTTAAGTTTAGAAGGAAGCCAAATTTTTACCTTTAGTGTAATCCTTTTAGGAAGTCAGGCAGGTTGAGCTTGGTTTTTTCTCCTGAAGGCCTATGTGATCTCCTGTGTGTTATGTAAGCACCTATCATAGCTTTTTACAGTATATTATCATTGTCTGTGTACTGTCTGTATTTCTCAATGGATGGCAGCCTCCTTAAGGACAGAGACTGTGTTCATGTTTAATGTTATATCACTACAACTCACCATGGTGTTTTAATACACAGTAGGCCCACCAGAAATATTCCTTAAATAGATGAATGGAGGAATGAATGTGTGAGTGGTTTAGTGACTAAATGAAAGAATGGATAATGGAGAGAGTAAGAGTAACAGACTCAGTGTACGGTGAATATATGTTGGAAAAACCTGCCTTTTCCCTGCTCTTCACAAGGTTCTGATTCTCACACTCAGCCCTTTGTTGGTGGAGAGAAAAAAAATTTACTCTCTTGTGACCTGATGGCTGTATTTAAACTTTGATCAACACTGGTTCCCTTTACAGCCTCAGCATCTTTGTAAGTGCGTATGAGATGATGGGAGACCCAACTCCAGGAGCAAAAGGAAATGATGACCTCACAAATCCCCATGGTTTTGATTTATAGGCACTTGCTTCTCAGAATACTGAGAACAGATACAGCCAAGAAGGATTCCATTCTTTCCTAATGAAATCAAGGAAGATCCCTGAAAGCATTTTTACAGTTGAATGTATTTTCTGAACAGTTAACTTAGAGAAAAACTTCATAGCGTAATTTTGATAGAGGAAAAAAATATTTCGAGTAATTCAGTCTTAAATTTTTTCTTAAAAGGCAGTAATTTAAAAAGTAAGTTAAGAAGATAGTTTTTTTCTTTCTTCTCTGTAAAGTTCTGTGTTATCTCTCCCTCTTTTATAAATAACTAAAAGCGTAGTCAGACTGGAAAAACATATGAGTTGCAGGGTGTGAGGTAAGGTGACATTTGTATTCTGGTGAGAATTTCACTTAGTCACTTGGCATTGAGTGCAAATTCTTGTATTTCTCTTAGATTGGAAGCAACATAATATTGTCTTGATATTTTTTAGCACAAATGGATGAAATTCAGTTAGGGTACTTTAAAACACTTAGTTTAAAACATTCTTGGGGACGGCCCTGGGGCCTAGTGGTTAAGTCTTTGTGCTCTGCTTTGGTGGCCTGGGTTTGGTTCCCGGGCACGGACCTACAGCACTTGTTGGCAGCCATGCTGAGGGGCGACCCACATACGAAATAGAGGAAGGTTGGCCCAGATGTTAACTCAGGGTGAATCTTCCTCAAGCAAAAAGAGGAAGATTGGCAACAGATGTTAGCTCAGGGTGAAGCTTCCTCAGCAAATAAATAAGGAAGGAAGGAAGTAAATAAAAAATCAATCAATTAAAAAAACATTCTTTTCTCCTTTATAATTAAGCCATGAATTTAGGAAAAAACACTTAGTGAATATTTATTGAGTACCTACTATTTGTCATTTAATATAGTATGACCTGGAAAATAATATGAGTAAAGTAGGTGTGGTCCTTGCCATAATTTTTGGGACAGTTTAATAAAATAGAATTCAGGCTACTCTTTTTGCTTCCAGGATACCTCTATAAAAGGACAGTGGCGTGAGAAGGTGTCAGGTGTTGCTAAAGAGATGTAGTTCAAAGCTCAGTTGTGCATCCGGGTAAAGTGTATTACCTTCCAAAAAGAGTGAAATTAGATTATTTATTATATACAATATTTACAACTTTTTAATTTAGTTATTTCATTGATTTATTCAGATCAATGATTTAGTCAAGATAATTGAATTTGAGAAAGCCACCTCAAAATAAGCTATAGTTTGTCAGTGCTTCCCTTAAAGTGTAATGGCAAGTACTGAACACAATGTTTTCCATTTGACCTAGCTGTCACTGAGGAAATTAAGATTTGCTGAAATTTATGTTTGCTATACTTCTTCTAATTCTTTGTGAATTTACTGTAACTTTTTTTTGTTGGGGGTGGGGTAGGGAGAGAGGCTGATCAGATACATTTCCCTCCTTTTTTAGGGATATTTTTTATTTTTAAACATCTTTATTAAGATATAAATCACATACACAATTCACCCATTTTAAAGTGTACACTTCAATGGTTTTTAGTATATTTGCAGAGTTGTACAATGATCACCACTATCAATTTTGGAATATTTTCATCTCCCCAGAAGGAAACCCTGAACCATTAGCAACTATTCCCCATTTTTCCCTTACCTCCCTCTCCTAGGCAACCACTAATATACTCATTGTCTCTCTGTATTTGCCTATTTTGGATATTTTGTATAAATAAAATAATACAAAATATGTTCTCTTGTGACTGGCTTCTTTTCACTGAGCATAGTATTTTCAAAGTTCATCCATGTTGTAGCATATATCAGGACTTTATTCTTGTTTATTGCTTAATTATATTCCATTATATGGATATATCATATTTTGTTTATCCAGTCATTAGTTAATAGACATTGGGATTTTTCCCCATTTTTGCTATTATGAATAATGCTGCCATGAACATTTGTGTAAAGGTTTGTTATGGAAGTATGCTTTCTTTTCTCTTTGATATATAGCAAGGAGTGGAATTGCTGGGTCATATGGTAACTTCATGTTTAATATTTCAAGGAAGTGCCAAAATGTTTTCTGAAGTGGCTGATCCACCTTTTTTTTTACTCCGTTTTTCTGTAGTGGTAAAATACACATAAGATAAAATTTACCACCTTAATTTTTAAGTATATGTTTCAGTAGTATTAAGTACATTCATATTATTGTGCAATTATCACCACCATCCACCTCCAGAATGTTTTCATCTTCCCAAATGAAGCTCTGTACCCATTGAACAATAACTCTCATTCCATGCTTCCTTCCAATTCCCAGGAATTGCTCCTGGCAACAGCATTCTACTTTCTGTCTTTGAATTTGACTACTCCGGAAACTTCTTATAAGTAGAATCATAATATATTTGTTCTTTTGTGACTGGCTTATTTCGCTTAGCATAATGTCCTCAGAGTTCATCTATGTTGTAGCATATGTCAAAATTTCCTTCCTTTTTAGAGCTGAATAATATTCCATTGTATGCATATACCACATTTTGTTTATCAATTCGTCTGTCAATAAAACTTGGGTTACTTCCACTTTTTAGCTATGTGAATAATGCTGCTATGAACATTGGTATACAAACATCTCTTTGAGACCCTGCTTTCAATTTTTTGAATATATACTCAGGAGTGAAAATGCTGGATCCTATGGTAAGTCTATTTTTAATTTTTTGAGGAACCACCATACTGTTTTCCACAGTGGCTGTACATTTTAAATTTGCATGAATAGCACACAAGGGTTCCAATTTCTCCACATTCTCACCAACACTTATTTTCTTTTTTTATAGTAGCTTTCCTAGTGGATGTTAGGTGGTAGCTCATTGAGATTTGATTTGTATTTCCCTAATGATTAGTGGTGTTGAACATCTTTTTGTGTGCTTACTGGCCATTTGTATATCTTCTTTGGAGAAATGTCTATTCAAGTCTTTTGCCCAGTTTTGAATTGGATTGTTTGTTTTTTTATTGTTGAGTTTTAGGAGTTTTCTGGATATTCTGGATATAAATCCCTTATTAGATATATGATTTGCAAGTATTTTCTCCTATTCTGTGGGTTGCCTTTAAACTGTTGACATTGTCTTTTGATCCATAAAATTTTTAAATTTTAATGAGGTCTATTTTGTCTTTTTTTTCTTTTGTTGCTTGTGCCATTGGTGTCGTAGCCAAGAAATCGTTAACAAAACCAATGACACGAAGCTTTTGCCCTATGTTTCCTTCTAAGACTTTTATAGCTTCAGGTCTTACTTACATTTAGGTCTTTGATCCATTTTTAAAAATTTTTTGTATAAGGTGTAAGGTAAGGATCCAACTCATTCTTTTGCATATGGACATCTAGTTTTCCAATAGTGTAACATTTTAATTCCTTTAATAATTTTTCATTATATGTTTTGAATATTTTCTTAATAGTTACTCTATGGCTTACAACAAATATCTTAAGTGATCAGATTCTACTTCATATTTATAATAACTTAATTCCTGTGAGATAATGAAATATTACTCCTGTAAGCTCTATCTCCTCTCCTCCCTTTTTGTACAATTATTATTATACATGTTTCTTCTATATATGTTACAAACCCAACAGTACATACGTTGTTATAATTATTAGGTTATATAATTTTATATGTTTTCAAGAAGCTAAGAGAAGAAAGAGTTTTTTTTGTGTGTATAATGGTGTCCATTATATTAGTATTCTTATTTACCATTTTTGATTCTTTTCATTTATTCTTGTAGATTCCAATTATCATCTAGTATCATTTCCTAACCCAATACAGGTTCCTCCCTCCCAAGTCCTTTGTGCTCCTTTGTTAATTATATTTTGTTTTTATGTGTTATAGGCTCAAAAATATACATAGATATATACTATTTTTTGTAATTGCTTTTTATGTCAGTTAAGAAAAACAGGAGAAATATGCAGTTATACTGCCTTTTTTTTTTTTAATTTTATTTATTTATTTTTCCCCCAAAGCCCTAGTAGATAGTTGTACGTCATAGTTGCACATCCTTCCAATTGCTGCATGTGGGACGCGGCCCCAGCATGGCCAGAGGAGCAGTGCGTCGGTGCGCCCCCGGGATCTGAACCCCGGGCTGCCAGCAGCAGAGCGCGCGCACCCAACCGCTAAGCCACGGGGCCGGCCCATATACTGCCTTTTATAATTGCGTACATAATTACCTTTGCTCTTCATTGTGTGTGTGTGTGTGTGTGTGTGTGTGTGTGTGTGTGTATTTGAATTGCTATCTGGTGTTATTTGCTTTCAGCCTTGAAAGCTTTAGTATTTCTTATGAAGTGGTTCAGCTAGCAATAAATTCTGTCAATTTCCTGTATCTTTGAATGTCTTTATTTTGCTTTCATTATTGAAATGTTGCTTTACTGGACATAAGATTCTTGTTTGACAGGTTGTTCTTTTTCATTTGGTAGTCTGAATATGTCGTCTATCCTACTGCGTTCTAGCCTTCATTGTTTCTGATGAGAAGGCAAATGTTTATTTTATTGGAGTACCGTTGTATGTGATGACTCAGTTTTCTCTTTTTGCTGTCAAGATTTTGTTTTCATCTTTCACATTTTTACTATGATGTGTCTATTTGTGGATCTCTTTATATTTATCTTAATTGGAGTTGGTTGAGGTTCTCAGATGTGTAGACCAATGTTTCTCATCAAATTTAGAAGTTTTCAATCATTTTTTTTTTGTAAGATTTTTCTGCTCCTTTCACTTTCTTTTCTCCTTCTGATACTCACATTACACATATGTTGGTGTTCTTAATAGTGTCCCACATTTCTCTGAACCTCTGTTCATTTTTCTTTATTCTTTTTTCTCTCTGTTCTTTGGTTATATAATCTCCATCGATCTATCTTTAGATTCATCAGTTCTTTCTTCTGCCAGTTCTTATTTACTGTTGCATTCATCTAGTGATTTTCATGTCAGTTTTATAACATTCATCTCCAGAAGTTCAATTTTGTTCCTGTATTATTATTTCTGTCTCTTTATTGTTATTTTCTATTGGATGAGAAATTATCATTACACCTTCCTTAACTTTTTTGTTTTTGTCCTAGTTTTGTTGAGAGATAATTGACATATAATATTGTATTAGTTTAAGGTGTACACCATAATGATTCGAGATATGTATATATATATAGCCCAGTGATTAACACAGTAAGTTTAGTTAATGTCCATTACTTCACATAATTACAAATTTTTTTCTTGTGAAGAGAACTCTTATGATTTACACTATTAGCAACTTTCAAATATACAATACAGTATTGTTAACTATAGGCACCCATGCTGTACCTTACATCCCAAGAACTTATTTATCGTATTAATGTAAGTTTGTACCTTTTGACCACTTTCACCCATTTCCCCCACCCCACACCCTGCCTCTGGCAACCACCAATCTGTTCTCTGTGAGTTTGTCTCTGTTTCTATGAGTTTGGTTTTTTGATTCCACATATAAGTGAGATCATATCGTATTTATCTTTTTCTGTCTGACCTATTTCACTTAGTATAATGTCCTCAACATCCATCCATGTTGTCACAAATGACAGGATTTCCTTTTTTATGGCTGAATATTATTCCGTTGTGTATATATAGAAAATTTTCTTTATCTCTTCATCCATTGATAGATATGTAGGTTGTTGCCATGTCTTGGCTATTGTAAATAATGCTACAGTGAACATGGGGGTGCAGATATCTCTTCAACATAGTGATTTTGTTTCCTTCACATAAATACCCAGAAGTGGAATTGCTGGATCATATAGTAGTTCTATTTTTAATTTTTTGAGGAACTTGCAAACTGTTTTCCATAGTGGCTGCACAAATTTACATTCCCACCAACAGAAGATCTTTACTCTAGATCTTCACCAACACTTACCTCTTGTCTTTTTGATGACACCTGTTCTGACAGGTGAGAGATGATATCTCATTGTGGTTGTGGCATTTCCCTGATGATTAGTGATGTTGAGCACCTTCGTGTACCTATTGGTCGTTTTTATGTCTTCTTTGGAAAAATGTCTATTCAATTCCCCTGCTCATGTATTAGTTGGATTGTTTTTTGCTATTGAGTTGTATCAGTTCTTTATAGATATTAACCCCTTATCAGATATATGGTTTGATAAGGTCTATTAACCCCTTATCAGATATATGGTCTGCAAATATTTTCTCCCATTCTGTAGGTTACCTTTTCATTTTGTTAATGGTTTTGTTTGCTTTGCAGAAGCTTTTCAGTTTGAAATAGTCCCACTTGTTGATTTTTGCTTTTGTTGCCTATGCTTTTGGTGTCAAATCCAAAACATCATTGCCAAGACCATTGTCAAGGAGCTTCATCCCTATGTGTTTTTCTAGGAATTGATTTTTGTGTATGTTGTAAGATAGGGGTCCATTTTCATTCTTTTGGATGTGGCTCTCCAGTTTTCCCAGCACCATTATTGAACAGACTGTCCTTTCTCCATTGTATGTTCTTGGCTCCTTTGTTGTAAATTAATTGACCATATATGCGTGGGTTTATTTCTGGGCTCTCTATTATGTTCCATTGATCTACGTGTTTATTAATATGCCAATATCATATTATTTTGATTACTGTAGCTTTGTAATATAGATTAAAATAAGGAAATATGATGCCCCTAGCTTTATTCTTTTTTCTCAAGATTGCTGTGGTTATTTGGGGGTCTTTTGAGGTTCCATACAAATTTTAGGATTGTTTTTTCTATTTCTGTAAAAAATACTGTTGGGATTTTTGATAGAGATTGCATTGAATGTGTAGATTGCTTTGGGCAATGTGGGCATTTTAACAATTCTAATTCTTGCAATCCCTGAGCACAGAATATCTTTCCATATATTTGTATCTTCTTCAGTTTTTTTCATCTGTATCTTATAGTTTTCAGGTTAAATTTATCCCAAGGTATTTTATTCTTTTTGATGCAATTGTAAATGGGATTATTTTGTTAATTTCTCTTTCTGCTAATTCATTATTAGTGTGTAAAAATGCCACTGATTTTTATATGTTGATTTTCTATCCTGTAACTTTACTGAATTCATTGATTAGTTCTAACAGTCTTTTGGTGGAGTCTTAAGTGTTTTCTATATGTAATATGTCACCTGCAGTTAGAGGCAGTTTTATTTCTTCCTTTCTGATTTGGATGCCTTTTATTTCTTTTCTTTGCCTAATTGTTCTGCCTAGGTATTCCAGAACTATGTTGAATAAAAGTGGCAAGAGTGGGCATTTTTGTCTTGTTCGTGATCTTAGAGGAAAACCAGCTCTTAGTTTTGTTGATCTTTTCTATTGTCTTTTTCATCTTTATTTCTTTTATTTCCACTGTGGTCTTTGTTATTTCCTTCCTTATACTAACTACAGGCTTAGTTTGTTCTTCTCTTTTAGGACATTAATCCTTTTTTTTTTTAATTAATTAATTTTTTTGGTGAAGAAGATTGGCCCTGAGCTAATATCTGTGCCCATCCTCCTCTGTTTTTGTATGTGGGATGCAGCCACAACATGGCCTCATGAGTGGTGCCTAGGTCCACACCCAGGATCCGAACCTGCAAACCCCGGGCCACGAAATCAGAGCATGCGAACTTAACCACTACACCATCAGGCCGGCCCCTGTTCTTCTTTTTTAGTTCCTTGATGTGTAAAGTTATTTATTTGAGGTCTTTTTTTTTTTCTTAAGGTAGGCATTTATCACTCTTAGTTTCCCTTTTAGAACTGCTTTTGCGGCACCCTGTGAGTTTTGGTATGTTGTATTTCCATTTTCATTTGTCTCAAGACATTTTTTGATTTCTCTTTTTATTTCTTCTTTGATCCATTGGTTATTCAGTGGCAAGATGTTGAATCTCCACATATTTGTGAATTTTCCAATTTTCTTCCTAATATTGATTTCTAATTTCATAATATTATGGTTGGAAAAGATATCATGTGACTTCAGTCTTCTTAAATTTGTAGTACTTGTTTTGTGACGTAAGATATGATTTATCATGGAGAATATGCCATGTGTACTTGAGAAGAATATATATTTGCTGCTGTTTGATAGAATGTTCTTTAAATGTCTGTTGAATCCATCTGGTCTAATGTGGAGTTCAATGTTTCCTTATTGATTTTCTGCTTGGATGATCTGTCCATTGTTGAAAGTGGTGTATTGATGTCCCCTGCTATTATTGTATATTGTATGCATATATGTAGATATATTTATACTTATGTATGTATTTAATGAATATATAAGACGATATGTATGCGAGAGGCCTCATGTACCCAGTCCAAATAGTCTCAACATATTTCTATCTCAAGGCTGTATTCTTGGAGCAGCTTCTGGGAGTGAGGAAGGCAAGTGGAACACACATTCCAAAGACAAGGGAGGGGGTGAGAAGCTTCCAGTTGCCCAGGTGTAGCTCATGGGTCAGCTGGCAGTCACATCATCTTGATGACCTCCTTTTTTCAAGTTCGCTTATTCTTTCTTTCACTTGATCTAGTCTGCTGTTGAATCCCTTTATTGAATTTTTCAGTTCAGTTTTTGAATTCTTCAGCTCTGTGGTCTGTTTGGTATTTTCTTATATTTTCTATCTCTTTGTTGAAATTCTCACTTTGTTTTTGTGCTGTTCTCCTGACCTCGGCGTCTTTATGACCATTATTTTGAACTCTTTATCAGATAAATCACCTATCTCCATTTCATCAGTCTGTTTCTGGAGTTTTATCTTCTTTTTGTTTGGAACATATTCTTTTGTTTATTTATTTTTCTTGAGTCTCTGTGTTGGTTTCAATGCATTAGATAAAATAGCCACCTCTCCCAGTTTGATGGAGTGGTCTTGTGTAGGAGATGAACCTTATCAGTCAGGCCAGCATGAGCCCTTTTCTTCCCTCTCAAACGTTTGTGATTTTCCAAGCTGCAGTCTTTGTATTTAGTGGCTTCCAGTAGTTGAAGGTGAGCCGAGACCTGTTTTGATATGATGTGCTTATTTTCTTCTCGTTTTTTTTTCTTTTGTGAGGAAGATCAGCCCTGAGCTAATATCTGATGCCAATCCTCCTCTTTGTGCCGAGGAAGATTGGCCCTGGGCTAACATCTGTGCCCATGTTCCTCTACTTTATATGGGACGCCGCCGCAGCATGGCTTGACAAGTGGTGCATCGGTGCGCGCCTGGGATCTGAACCTGCGAACCCTCGGGCAGCCAAGGTGGAGCACGCGCACTTAACCTCTATGCCACCGGGGCGGCTCTGGTTATTTTCGTGTTTACCGAATGTGTATGATTTGCTCAGCTTGTTTCTGGATTTTTAGAGGGAGTTGCTCTGTGTAAAACTGTAGTTTTGGTGTGTCCATGTGAGGTAGTGAGATCAGAAAGCTTCTGTGTTGCCATCTTGGACAACTGCATTGGGATTCAGCGCTCTAAGGTCTGGGTCTTGATAAAATAAATGTCCTGTAAGAGTTTCTGGAGTTTTGTCGAAGATGATGACATAGCCTCCTGAACTCACCTTTTCCCACAGACACACTGAATCTACAGCTACACGTGGAGCAATTTCCTCTGAGAAAAATCCTGAAAAATTCTTGATATCAGTGAAATGGGAAACTGCACAATACTCTGTTTGTCTTTAGGGGAGGAGGTGAGAGAATGAGGTGGTTTAGTTGAATGTAACTGTAAGCTTTCAAAGAGAAAGACACTTAACTACTGTCAAGTCAACTAATATTTTGATTTTTTTTGCCACAAATACTAGACTTTCCAGATAGGGTGAGAAGTAAAATAATTTTACAATTAAAATTCAGTGAAAGAAGTATATTTGTAATTTAGATTTAGGGGGAAAAATCTGGCAATACATGTAGGCATGTTGGATCTTGTTTTGATTCCATTTCTCCATTATAATCTGATTTATAAGGCCTCTGCCCTGTCTTGCCCAGCCCCACACTGAAACACACACACAAATGTAAATGTATGGATACCTGCACACATATGTACATATATTTTTATTTACATACATATGTATATAACCAGCCCTGGTGGTTTAGTGGTTAAGAGTTGACACTCTCACCGCCACGGCCTGGGTTCATTTCCCGGTCAGGGAACCACACTGACTGTCTGTTGGTTGTCATGCTATGGCAGCTGTGTGTTGCTCTGATGCCAAAAGCCATGCCACTAATATTTCAAATACCAGCATGGTCACCCATGGTGGACAGGTTTCAGTGGAACTTCCAGACTAAGACAGACTAGGAAGAAGAACCTGGCCAGCCACTTCTGAAAAATTGGCCATGAGAACCCTATGAATAGCAGCAGAGTATTGTCTGATATAGAACCAGAAGATGAGAGGATCGCGCTGAAAGACCAGGCAGTGTTCTGCTCTGCTGTACACAGGGTTGCTGGGAGTTGGAATCAACCTGGCAGCACTAACTATCATGTATGTATATGTATATGCACACAATATATGTTTGAGTAAAAGTACACACATACTTCTTATATAAATGTACACTCTTCTGCATGTTGTTATTTTTATTTAACATTATGTTTCAAAGATCTCAATATCAGCATAAACAGACCTATCTCTTTTTAGTAGCTGTATTGCATTTCATTCTGTGGATGTACCGTAATTCAGTTAAGCAGTCTTCTCTTGATGGCCTTTTGGATATGTTCAATCTGTTGCTATTCAAATGATGATGTAATAAAAATGCTCGTGCTCGTGCCATATTTTTCACATTTGCAAGTATGGAACTATAGGAGGTATTCTTGAAAGTTGTGACTTAGAGAATATGTACTCAAAATGTATTTTGAAGTGTTAATGATAAAATCATAATTGCATACTTTCCCAGAATTCCAGTTTTTCCTGCGGTTTATCTTAGAAGGGTCATAATGTTGATTCTTGGAATATAACATTTCATTCAATCTTAAGCCAATTTTGCTCTGTTTACCACAATCTTCGGTAGTGTAATTTTGGACTCTCTGTCCAATTGGCTAGTGAACTGGGGTCAAGTCAGTATCAGACAGTTTATCAGTAGGCTAAGTATATAATTTATCATTCCTAACAACTTCATGTTTGAGAGAAAAATGGGACATTAAAATAAAATTATATATCTTTTAAAATATTTATTGACCAAGAAGTTGGATTTATCTTTGTGGACCCATAAAACCAGTCTACTGAGAAGCTCTTTTCAAAAATGAAACAATATCTTAAAAAATAACAAATATGCATACACTTTAGGTGGTAGTTAATAATTTTATTTATATTGATTATCTTAACATGATAAAAAGTGACAGAAATAGAATACTTATTTTTCGTACATATTCGAATGCTTTAAGCAGTTTTTTAACCATATCAATCTGTAATATTGTGTCACTGATATTTTATGAAAAAATATAATTTTAAAATGGTCTTATTTCTTTTCTTTTTTTTTTTTTTTTGTGAGAAAGATCAGCTCTGAGCTAACATCCGATGCCAATCCTCCTCTTTTTGCTGAGGAAGATTGGCCCTGGGCTAACATCCTTGCCCATCTTCCTCTACTGTATATGGGATGCCGCCACAGCATGGCTTGACAAGCAATGTGTCGGTGCACGCCCGGCATCCAAACCTGCCACCCCTCAGGCCACCGAAGTGGAGCGCACGCACTTAACCGCTGCACCACCGGGCTGGCCCCTGGTCTTATTTCTTTAAATTTTGAAATAAATTGCCTGTAATCTTCTTCAAAAAGTATTGAAATGTTTGAATATTTTAGCCCAAGTACTTCCACAGGTGATGTCTTTTTTTGCTCCATTCAGAATTCCTTCCTTTGACAGATAGTTTTAGAAAATTAATCTCTTTAAAAATAACTTGTGTTTACAATTCTTTGAAATGTTTTACCATAGTAAGATGTTGCAAAATTATAAGCCCTTCTCCATTTTATTCAATTCTGTACAAAATATAAATGGTTTAATTTTATTTGAAAATGAGAGCTCCATCAAAAAGAGTCTTCTCACAAGTCAAGATATTACAAAGCATAACTATACAATTTCAAAATTAAATCTTGTATCCTGTACGAACTTTTATTCTTTAAGTTATCTAATTCCTCCTTTGCTTTTGAAAGATGAAGTTCAGCATCTTGCTCTTTACAATCTTTGTTTTTCATGATTGCAAGTCACTAAAATGTTTCGAAAGCTGAAGTTTTGGTGCTCCATTCATTGAGCACTTTGTGTAAAGATTTTGAACTGATTTTGAAAAACATGCATCCAAGGTTATATGATTCATTTATAAAAGTGCTCAATAACATTGTAGGGCACTTTTGCTTTACAAAATACTTCTTGAAAGGCTTAGGATATTTTGCTCTTTTTAGTTGAGAGGCATCTCAAAGCTTCATAGCTTTCTTTAGAAAACAGTGAGCCCAGCAGACTAAGTTTACCCTTCTTGCCTGTCTCTCCACCTTCCCTCTTTGTCTTCTAACAATAAGGGATAGTAGGGTTAGAGAGAGACGAAAGAGAGAAACGTCTGTAATGATTTTCAATCTCTGAAGTTTTAGAATTATTATTGTTAGTATTTGCGTGTGTATGTGTAGAGGATTAGCCCTGAGCTAACATCTGTTTCCAATCCTCCTCTTTTTGTTGAGGAAGATTGGCCCTGGGCTAACATCCACGCCCATCTTCCTCTACTTTATTTGTGGGATGCCTGCCACAGCATGGCTTGATGAGCGGTGCATGGGTCCGTGCCTGGGATTCGAACCTGCGAACCCCAGGCCACCGAAGCAGAGCGCACAAATTTAACCACTATTCCACCAGACTGGCCCCGTGAACTTTTAGAATTATTTCGAATGGGCATACAGTAGGTGAAATGTTACCTTACTATATATCTGAAAAGTCTGTTACCAGTATAACATCTTCTGCCTATAGTTCACAAGAATTGAGCCACATTCAGAGGCAGCCATCAACCTTTTCTTGGGCATTAATTTACAAGGTAATGTAACTCTCTTTTAAAGAAACAAATATTTTACATGTTTAATAATTTCAATATGTAACAAAAACATAATCATTATAAGGAGATTTAAATCTATAGCTATAGTTTACTGTGTTGGGGAGAAAAAAGTTTTCCTCTACCCTCTTAAGTTTAGTACTTGGGGGCCTGCAAATAAAACTGACAAAGACAGATTAGCACAAGAAAAAATAGATTTAAATACATATATATGTACTGGAGTTCACAAAGAAATGTGACTCAAACAGGTGTTAGAATTTATGACAATTTAGTTCTTTTGAGTTCTTTTGGGAGGCTCTGCTTTTAGGCAGAGAAGTGATTTTAGGAACTCAAATGTCTTCAGCTCAAAGTAATTTTTATGCCACAGTGTCAAATTGTGGACCCCTTCAACTGAGTCTGAGAGATTGCCAGATTTTCTTGGGTTTGCGTGGTGTTTATTATTCAGAAGAAAGTCAGAATGTTAACATTTTATATTTTTAAATGTTAAATAAGTAGGTCTAAATAAGTAGTTGTCATATAACAGTATGGACCTATTCTTACTGGTAAACTACATAGTCACCTGTTTTTCTTCCCATTGAATTTAGCAGGAAAGTGCTTTCACCAATGCCTTTGTATTGAGAAAGCCTTCCTAATGGTTGTAGTAAGATATTAAGCCTTTAAATTAGTGAAAGTTGAACATATAAAGAACTCTTAATAATCCGTTATACATAGGAATCAAAACATAAAGTTTTATAAAATTTATAAAATGGATTCAAACATATTAAAGAGCACAGAATACAGAATTATAATGCATCATGAGATTATCACTTTATTATGCTTATTTCTTATCTAATTTGTGTAGGATGGTAATGTGCCTCTTTATAACAGTAAAGTTCTTGATATGGCCTTATGGTCTGAATAGTGTTTCCACAGATTTAGATTAATGAAAGATTACTTTTTCTCAATAACCATTCTTTAAAAAAATAAAAGAAAATAACACTATAAAACAGGATTAGAACTCCCTGCCAGATTGAAAGCACTCTGAGGGGAGTAACCTCATTTATCCTTCAGCCTGTTTCTTCATTGCTTGACAGTCCCTCATACTTAGTAATTTCCTTAATGATGTGAGAATACCTAATTTCAAGTCTTAGCCTTCCCATTTATAAGATGTGTATCAAAAAGCAGTATAGAGTATTCCAAAGGAGAGTATATCTCCTTTTAGCCAGAGGCTTCATTAAGGAGAGAGTATTTGAGTTATCAATATCAGAGGTAAGCTGGATTGCAGGAGCACAGTTGTACCTATAAAGAAAAGAATAGAAATTGTTTGGGGAATAATGACTGTCCAGACCTTTACATATGTAAAAGAAAGTAATGGGAAACTGTTTTGGAGGAAGGACTTGAATGACAAAGGGAGGAAAACTTTTGAGCAGGAAAGGTGTGTTTGGTGTTGTCATTAGAAGGATGATTAACTGACTTTAGTATGCATGAAATGGACTGGATCCTGAAAAGCATGGAGATGATTAACGAATTGTATATACTTTACATACTACTCTCATAAATCACCCTGGGTTCTAAATTATTCATATGTGAAAAGTTAATTGATATATATTAAGTTGCTGAAATACTAGAATTACTTCTATAAATACACATATAGGCTAAATCGATTCCAGTCATCAATCACTTAATAATTTGCTCCTCTCTATTTATAAATCTCAGAATGTGTTCAGGGTTCATAATCTGAGAAGTCTCTTTTCGAAAACACTTTACATATTATATGAGCTATGTTAAAGTGGATCTAATCTTAGTCTGTGCATCATCACATTTCAGAAGCTGCTAGTTAGCCAGGTCGTGATATGTCTTTTTCACATATATATGAATAAAAATAGCATGATATATATGAAATTTCTTTTTTCAGGTGCTTGACAAATATTATTTTTCCCTATATTTTATTTTCTCTCTTTATTTTATACTGCTTTATTTTTTCTGTAGCCGACTTAATCAGATCTGCTCCCTTGCCCTCAGGTAGAACATCTGTTAAGGGAATGAATGATTCATGGTGGAAGTAGTATCTGGGAAAATATTTGACATAAGAGAGGTAGTTTAGTACAAAAGTTAAGAGTTCAGATCCTAGCTTGACAACCTGGATTGAAGTAATATGTTTTCCGCTTAACAGGACTTCTTAACCAGTGTGCCTCAGCTGCTACATCTGTACAATTGTAATAATAATCTTACCTACCACATAGGATTATTGTGAGGCTTGAATAAGGTAATACAGGTAAAAGCTCTTGGAACAGATTCTGCTAAGTGGAAAGCCCTCATTAGATGCTAACTATCAATCATTATTTTTATAATTTGACTTATTTAAATAATCTGAGAAAGCCCTATACAAACTTTACTAGAATAGTTCTCAAACTTTATTGGGCAAATTTTATTGTACAAATGTTAAGAATTTATTAAATTTTATATTCCTAGGTCAGAGCTGAGAGATTCTGATCTATTAGAATAGGGGTAAGACCCCCAAATTTACATTTTTAAGAAGCATCATAAGTAAACTTGTTATTGGACATATTTTCAGAAATTTTCTTTGAGTTTCAGAAAATGTAACAGTCTGACTATTGTAAAAATTGGTGCATTGGATATTACTAGTTGCCACTAGTTGCCAAACTGTACAACTTTGGAAAGAAATCTGGCATTTCTATCAAGAGTTATAAAAATGTTTTATGATTTGGTTCAATAATTCCATTTTTTATCATGTTTCCTAAGGAAATAATATAAAAAGTTATACTAATTTATCTTTTATTTCCAAGATTTTGATATCAAAGGTGACAATATCTAAATATAGATCTACCTAAATTACTGTTTATCTGTTCAATGGATCATTACAAAACCATTAAAATTTATGATTATGAATACTACAGTATCATAGGAAAAATATAGGAAATTAAAAAGCATGATTTATATTTATATACATACTACATTTGCAGTTCTGTAAAAATATAACTAGGCAAGTGAACAAAGAATGAAAGGAATATGTTCAAGTTTAGAATAGTTGGCCTAAGATTAATTAAAAAGGGAGAGAATGTACATATGAACCCATTGTAAACTGTCTGCACAATGTATTGATTGAATTCAATGAGCTATCCTTTTAGGCTTAGCTTTCTTTATATTTTATAGCATCTCCCAAGATAAAACAACACTAAACAAAACTTCGCAAGTTTTATTGTAAACCACTTTCCTACCAGTTTAGAGGAGTTGGGTCATCCCTCGTCTATTTGTTGAGTAGAGCCGTGACTTCAGGGCCCCCTCTCACTCTCAAAGATAGAGGAAATGCATTAATTATCAACACAATTCTGGAACATTACAGTAAGGATTAATGATTGCTTTCTACTCATCTGCTGGCATATGAAAAGAAGGGCTAACAGGCATTAATTAAGGATATGACACTTTATATATATACACCATAAACCAAAACCCAGCCAGTAAGTATAAATTTGGTACTCCCACCCCTTGCTGATATCTTTTAATAGATGAATAATCAATTAATTAAATGACAGTTTTGATGGCAAATGGTAAAGCAGAAAATAGGGTATGGCATGATAAAAGAAAGGTTCTGTTTTCTGTCATCAAGGTTGCTTTTGTTTACTCTTTTGTGTGACAGTATGAGTCTTAAGATTTTTCTGGATTATCATTCTAAGGGAAAATTAATCTACTAAATTAGGTTTTTATCAGTTGGGAAACAACAGAAAATACAACTCAAATTGGCTTTAACAATAAAAGGAATATATTGGTTTACAATATTTAACAAGTTTATAGGTAGTTAGGCTTCCAGTGTGGTTTAATTGGAGCTCCAGCTGTGTTTTGTTTTGATTGATTAATTGATTGATTGATTTTGTACTTCTCTCAACTCAACTCTGCCCTCTTTCAGCCTGACAAAGTGAAGGGCAATTCCAGACTATTGATATCAAGAGAGAGCTTCTATATCTCTGAATTCCCAATGAAAGATCGTAGATTCACTCTGATTATGTTGGCTGGCTTACATAATATACCTGAAACGATCACCTTGGCAAGGGATTGGAATGTGGTAATTGGTTTAACCTAGTTCATGCTGCAGCACTGAAGCTGGAAGTCTGAGATCTAGGTGCACCATGTGAGGACAAGGTAAAAAGGTGGCCAGGCAAGCCAGGAAGAGAGCTCTCACCAGAACCCAGCTATGCTGGTACCCTGATCTCAGACTTCCAGCCTCCAGAACTGTGAAAATATCAATTTCTGTTGTTTAAACCAATCTATGGTATTTTGTTGTGGCAACCTGAGCTACAACACCTGGCGAGCTTAAATGTTGTACAACTGTCAGACTTAAGCTGTATGTAGTTACTTTCTTGGGTCTTGATTTGGTTGGGTCTTTATTTAGTTCTAATCTTCTTTTTCCCTCATATTCTTTGCCTTCACTGGAAAACAGTGTCATTCATATTGTGGCAGTAGATCCTTGTAAATGATGTTTTCAAGTGCAGAAGGTACAGATAGTTTTAATTGTGTTGTTTCTGTATTCTTTCGTAAATGTAGAATATGGAATCCAGTTTTTGTATCTTAGACTAAAATTTTGCTTCAGGTTTTTTTAAAGAAAATATTTCATAGTTTTTAATGTTGGCATGCAAATCATACATGGTCCTGAATAGGTCAATAAAGTCCTTCTGACAACTTACTATTGAAATTGCCACTATACTTTGACATTTATAATGTACCATCATGATAAATCTGGTCCTTAGATTAGTGATTGCTATTATTACCATCAGCTCTAAATCACTTCTGGGTTCTGGGATCACAAGAAATGAAATAAAGCTGATACTGTTTCAACTGAAAGACATACAAGTAACAGCTACTGCTAAAGCTTTTTAAAATTAGAAAACATAAATTATCAAATAGTGCCACAAAGTAAACACTTCTTTGGAAGACAAATCAAATATGTCTTATATACTCTCTGTTAAATTAGCAAAAATACACTATTTTCAAACATGTACTAAAGTACTTTCTTTTTAGCTTTATTCCAGAAAAGTGTGGAATAGTTAACACTCCAAGCTCTCAGGATGGTATCTGTTAGCAGAAGCATAACAGCAGAAGTAAAATCATTTTGAAATTCATAAAATACAGAACTTAATTAAATTCACTACAAATTCTAATTAGAAGATGGTAGTGTTAATAAAGATGAGTTCTTATGAAGGTCTAGTATATTTTTTACACTCAGTGATGAACAAATCAA
Organism: Diceros bicornis minor; assembly: GCF_020826845.1. Lineage (NCBI taxonomy): Eukaryota > Metazoa > Chordata > Mammalia > Perissodactyla > Rhinocerotidae > Diceros > Diceros bicornis. The sequence continues at coordinate 15,415,853 of NC_080763.1, forward strand.
CATAGTAATGAATCCTTTTTTATATTTTTCTATATTTAATTGCACTTGCTGGGCAGTCTTCTTCCAGAGATATTATGGAATCTCCTAATTATTATTGGCTGGAGAATGGATAGTCAGAGTGCTGGTTGACAATAAGAACATTTTTTTCTTTCTTTTTTTTTGTGAGGAGGATCAGCCCCGAGGTAACATCCGATGCCAATCCTCCTCTTTTTTGATGAAGAAAATTGGCCCTGGGCTAACATCTGTGCCCATCTTCCTCTACTTTATATGGGATGCAGCCACAGCATGGCTTGACAAACAGTGCGTGGGTCCTCGCCCGGGATCCGAACTGGCGATTCCCAGGCCGCTGAAGCGGAGCGTGCGCACTTAACAGCTGCACTACAGGGCCAGCCCTGAAGATTTTATGTTATTACTAGTTTGCATTTATATAGCATATTTTCTCTTATGAGATCAGGTATTTCATACAAGTTAGAAGTTATTACCAGAAAATCCTGTGAACACAAGGGAAATACATATATAGCTAAGAGAAAATTCCTACTTGCTCACAAACTACTAGAAATAATTTACTGATCTATCTGTTAAAAAAATTATGAATGAGGCTGGCCCGGTGGCACAAGCAGTTCAGTGTGCACGCTCCGCTGCGGCGGCCCGGGGTTCTCCGGTTCGGATCCTGGGCCCACACCGATGTACTGCTTGGCAAGCCATGCTGTGGCGGCGTCCCACATAAAGTGGAGGAAGAAGGGCATGGATGTTAGCCCAGGGCCAGTCTTCCTCAGCAAAAAAATAAAAAGAGGAGGATTGGTAGATGTTAGCACAGGGCTGATCTCCTCACACACACACACAAAAAATTATGAACGAATTTCTGGTTTGTGTGTAGAAAGTTGCAGTCTTACCTTAAAAACCAAAACAAGTTGAACAAATTATATAATCCAAAGGTTATATAATCAAATTTATGGTGATAGAAATCTGAAAGTAATTACCTGGGGGAGAGGAAGCTTACTGGAAAGGGTCATGTGGAAACATTCTGGTGATGGAAATATACTGTGTCGTGTTTGGGTGGCAGTTTCACAAGTGTATAAAATTGTCAAAACTTATCAAACACAACACCTAAGATCTTTACGTTTTCTTATATGTTAACTTTATATGAGAATTTGGGTAGCGGTATAATATGATTAAATTTGTATTTAAAATCAATTTAGCAACGGTGAAGAAGATGGAATATATGGAAAATAAACGTTATGTCTTTTGTGGACACTAACAGTAAATGGGTTGTCAGAAAGAAAAGTGACAGTAACTGGGGCCGGCCTGTGGTGTAGCGGTTAAGTGCGCACGCTCAGCTGCTAGCAGCCCAGGGTTGGATCCCGGGTGCGCACTGATGCACCACTTGTCAGGCCGTGCTGTGGTGGTGTCCCATATAGTAGTAGAGGAGGATGGGCACTGATGTTAGCCCAGGGTCAGTCTTCCTCAGCAAAAAGAGGAGGATTGGCAGGGATGTTAGCTCAGGGCTGATCTTCCTCACAAAAGAAAAAAAAAAAAGAAAGAAAAGTGACAATTACTAATTTTTTTTTGTATGGAACAAGAGATTCTGGTAGAAAATTTTCTCATATACACTGTAATTCTGGTCTGATCTCCCACCAAGATTGTAGAAAGCAGTGAAAACCCCTTCAGTTTTCTGCCAGCACTTTCATTTATCAAAGCCCACCAGCTAGCAATCACCAGGACTATCATGTGCTGTATCCACTCTTGGTTGAGTTAATTTAAAAAACCCAACTTTATATAATTTTGATAAGCATGTTATTAATATAATATTGATTGCTGCAGCAAGGGGGGATATACAGCAGAGGAACTGAGGTGCTGTGGTGAGAGGAACATACTAAGGATTTATTGTAGGATTTATGCTTGTGCCTAAATGTGGTTCCCTTGTACTCAGTCTCCTCAACCCACCGCGTCTGCTGGACTCCACCTGGGTACCTCTTCCTTGTGCCAGCCAGCCAGAAATTCTCTCAAGGCTTTAAAATGGGGATAGTCTGTAAGGCTCATCTATTTGTGTACCATCTCTCTGGGATCACTGCCCTTCACTGCCTGAGTTTCATTGTTTGAATACCATAGTTTTATATATTTTGCCTGACTTTTTTAGTTGTTTTAGGCAGTAGGGAAAACCTGGTCTCTGTTATTCCATCTTGGTCAGAAATATTGTTTTTAAAAGAAAATATTGGGGGAGGATGATGTGTGGGTAGACAAAAAAGTTAGTATGCTAGTGCTTATTTGGAAGATATGAAAGGCCACAAAGCTTAAATGACAAAAGAAAAGTAATATTAAAATAGTCACGAATAGTTTTTTAAAACCAATTTCAGGAATAGTTTTGATCTGTGGAAAGAGAGTTATTTTAGCTATGTTGTACTAAATAGTACTGATTAACGTGTAGTAAATAATAAGTATATATCAATTAATTGCAAGCTCCCTGAAAGGAATATTTATTAATTTAATTTTGAACATCTTGCGTATTTTCTTGTCTATATTGAATGCTCAGTAAATAAATGTTGAATAAGTGTTTCCAGGATCAGAGACCTAGCATTTCTTGATAGAATTTATAATATTTATCTCTTCTCTGAGCTTAATTAAGATCCATTATCAGGTAAGATGAGAACTAAAGCTTCTATATATAAATCCAATAAGACATATGATTTTACATTACAAATTTTAATTTTCACTCAATTTTTAAATTCTGTTCTTTATTTGTAGTCCTTCTTCATTGTGTTATTGTAAATCTACTGATTATCAACTTTGTCTCTCTAATTATTCACTCATTCGCTAAAAATTTTGAGCACTTACTTTAGCGATCAACGATTAACATGATTTTTGATCCTTGGAGCTTATAGACTAGTGAGGAAGGCACATATTAATCAAATAGTAACTCTAAGTTCTGTATAACTATCAACTGAGATAACTATACCAGAATTAAGGATAAACTTTTGTTAAGACTGGAAGAATCTATTAATTCTCATATACAGAAGAGAATGTATTTTGGATGTTATCGCCTAAGGTAATTTAGCATCATCCTTATAAATAACAAAGAATATGTTTTAAGAAACATAAAAGCATGTATTAAATAATTTTCAAGTAGATAGTTACAGTTTTGTGTTGTTTTGGTAGTAGGTTATTGAATGCCAGTTACTTATTCAATCCTCCCTGGTTATTATACAAGTCTCTTTCTCCAATATTCCACCTGATTTCAGTAAATCGAACAACCATCTACCTAGCTACTCAGTCTTAAAACCTAGGAAACGTTCTTGTTTTTTGGTCCCTTTCCTTTACCACCACTATCATGCCCCCCCCCCAATCTAGTCCATTATCAAATCCTATCAGTTCTACCTCCAAAATAATATCAAATCTGTCCATTTCATCCTTCTACCACCGTCCTGGTTCAAGCCAACATCATCTCTAACTTTAACTACTGCACTACTTCTAAATATATGTTTCCTCTCCTGTCATCCTCTAATCCATTCTCCATACAGCAGCCAGAGAAATCCTTTGTATATCTGATCATGACTTTTTTAAAACCTTTTAGTGGATTTCTATAACATTCAGAATAAAATCCAATCTATTAAATATTGACTACTCTTCCCCTTGGGATCTGGTTCCTGACCTTCTCTCCAATCTTATCTCGTAACCATTTTTCCTCTCACTCTCTTCACACAAGCTATGTTGACTTCCTTTTTATTACAAGAACTTCCTTTTTATTCCAAGCCCTTTTCTATCTTGGTAACTTTCATCTCTTGCTGTCTTCTACCTCTTTACATGGCTAACTCATGGGTGTTAGCTCATGTCACTTCCTCAGATAGACTTTCTCAAATAAACTCACCTAAAGTGGTCTTTCGCTGTAACTTTACATCGTTGACCTAAAGTTGTCCGGCTAATTTATTGCTTTCTTATTTAATTTTTGTCTCCCTAAGTTCCGTGAGAATGGCAGTTTCATTCTGTTTGTTTTAGCTAGAAGAACATTTGGCACTTAGGTGCTCAATAAATGTATTTTTTACATGGGTATTTCCCTAATCTTCTGGGTAAAGTCTGGACTATAATGCAGGATCATAACCACAGAAAACAATAACATAACATCCATATAAATTAATAATATTGATAATTGATGATTTCTGAAAATTATAATCCATGTTCACAGTTTAAGTTAATAAAAGAGCTTTAATTTTCAGAGGAATAAAGTAAAAAGGTAAGAATTGATGCACAGTCACAACTCTAAGGTTGTTGCTAATTCAATTCAACAAATATTTGAGTTCGATATTTTACTATGTTCAGCATTGTGTGAGGCAACCTGTCTAGCCTAGTTAAAGAACAGTAAATGTTCTCAGCATTCACTCTAAATGTGGCAGGTAATTGGGGGTCTGGTGTAGAATTTGGGTGAAACTGATTATCAAAATCCATGAATATCAAGTAGTTTTAGTGGTTATTTTTTATAAGCAGCGTTATATAGACCCATATTTTACAAACTGTACAGCGGGATGCCTCAGGTTCCTACCATAGCAAACTTTTAGGGTCACTATATGGGATAGTTAAAAATTTTGAGGGAAACCCAATAACATCTGTTGGACACCACACAAAATACTGGCTCAAGGTAGTTGACAGTTTCAGTGTTAGATTGTACCTTTGGTGATGTCATGTCTTTGTGAAACTGAGTTTCTGGCAGTTACTGTGATAAAAAGCAGATACTGCAGGAAAATCAATGTGGAATAGGAAATGAGGGCAGCAGTGTCCAATATGGTCCAAGGTTTTGGAATATGTGCAGGACTCAAGAGGTATGCCCATCCCATTAGTAAGTAATTGTGGTTATTTAATAATAAAATTTTGGGCCAGCCCCGTGGCTTGGCAGTTAAGTGTGTGCGCTCTGCTGCTGGCGGCCCAGGTTCGGATCCCAGGCGCGCACTGACGCACCTGAGGCCGCATCCCACATACAGCAGCTAGAAGGATGTGCAGCCATGACATACAACTATCTACTGGGGCTGTGGGGGGAAAAGTAAATAAATAAAATTATTAAAAAAAAAAAAAAGAATCGTTTAAAAAATAATAATAAAATTTAAATGTTATTTTTTTCTTTCAATTTTTGTTTTCTGTTTTTAAATAACTACTTAGTTGTGAGGACGTGAAAGTGTATTAAGTTGTTTGGACATAGCTATTTAATAAACAGAACTGTAGTTCTTTTGATTTGGGAATGTCATGAAAAAATGATTGAGACACTAAGGACACCTTGAACTGAGAAAGTTTGGGAACCTCTCATATAGCCAAATGTGGATTTTTTTTTTTTTTTTTTTCCTACTTCAAGTGTGATTTTAGTAATTTTTCACGGCATTTTTCTGGGGATCTTGTCTTTGGCAGCCTCTCTAGAAGACATTTCTGTTTATGATAACATGTATAAAGTACTAGGGAAGCATGGAGAATGAGAAGTAATATTTGCTGGGTGCTTGCTATGTCATAGGCATTATTTTTTAATCTCATTTAATACTTACAGCAATCCTGAGGCATGAGTAATATTATTCCCATTTTATGGGCAAGGAACCAGAAGTCAAAGAAATTAAATATTTTGCTCAAGGCTACACAGCTAAAGGGGTGAAAATAGTATTTAAATCTAGTTCCAAAGCTTGCACTATTTTCATGATATAGGACTTTTTCCTATTTATAGGAACCTTAATGAAGCCTTCTTGAGGTGATAAAGTATTATTTTCAACTTAGGGAAGTTAATTGGGTGGAGGATCAGGGGAACAAAGATCTACTATGTTGTAGATCTTAGAATTGGAAGTAAACACTAAAGGTTAAATTTTTATGTTAATTCTTAGTCCCCATTGTACATACTGGCTTTTTGTGTCATTTGCTGGATTACTAGATTTGTTAGTGTATTTGGTAGCCTTATTTCCATAATAGACAATCAGTGAAGATTGTTAAGTTAGGTCAAAGAACAAAGTTAAGTGTGGTCATCTACTGTTTAATAGTCCATAGAAGTCAGGTACTACAGAATTAGCTTTTCATTGTGAGTTTTTCATTTTGAATGTGTTCTTGCCTTTATGCTTCCAGAGCATAAAGACATTTCTGGAGTCTATAAAAGGCCCTTTATAATTTGTTCTCTATTATTTGCTTCTGGAACTTGGATAGTATTTTGAATTATCTCAACCATGTTCCATGTCTCTTAACCTTTGTTTTTTATTTTCTATATTTTTGACTCTTTTTCTGCATTCTGTGTCTTCCATCTGTCTTGCAGGTTATGAGTTCTCTTTTCAACTGTGTCTGTCTTCTGCAGGCTCCTTAGTTTTTTCTCCAATCCTAAAATATTATTATATGTTTCATTTGTGGATGTCCTGGTTGGTTCTTTTCAAATCTGCCTAGTCAGTTTTCTTACATTTAGTACTTTCTATAGGCATTTTAAGTATATTAATGTTCTTTATCTAATAATTATAATACTTACAGTATTTTCAGGTCAGATTCTGTGTTTTGTTGTTTATACATATACTTCCTGTGGTAGTTTTTTGTTTGTTTATTTCTAATTTGTTTGGCTACTTTTGAATTTGTAGTATTCATTCCTTTACAGAGGAATGTGATTCTCCCATGCACATGGGGATAGTACTAATCTGGAACCACTTTAAATTTTTGGGTGATGTGAATTCAGGCCATAAACCTGCGTAAGTGTGGGTTTGTGGTTATTAATTCTCAAGGGAGCCATTTTCCTTTTTTCTTTTTTTCTATTCTACGCAGATCCTAGGCAGACAGGCATATATTTCCATCAACTCCCTGTTTAGGTTTTTGTTTATTTGTTTCTTTTTCATAGTTTATGATTTGGAGATACCTGACTGTGTATGGATTTTATGTGATATGACTTCACATCCAGATTGAACTCTAAATTTCTGGCCCTTAGGAATGGAGTTCTTTAATCCCAGACTCTAGGCCACACATCAGCAGATGCCACCAGGGTCCAGGAAATACTGGCGCCAGAACTCTTTACCTATCTGGATTTCTGCCTGCTTTTTTCTTATGGTGTTCTATAAATTATTTAGTTTCCAATTAGCCCAGCCATATGTTTAAATAAGTTTTTAAAAATATGTATTATATTCATCATTCTTAGATGTAGTAGGGGAGATAACCAAATATCTTGGTCTGCCATAGTATAAAAAGACAACCCATTTGATTTTCTGAAGACTCTGACAGGAATCTGTGCGTAGTGGAATCAGAAGCAAGTTACGAACCTTAGAACTCTTCCATGTGGATTTGCTGTTACTTTACCAAAAGTGGAGTTAGAACTGTATTGACTGCCCTGGCCATAGCCGAGTCACTCCTAATCCTCCAAGGAACATTTAAAATGATTAAATGTGCCTAAAAAGTATAGCTGACTCTTATAAGACTATAGCAAATTTTGAAAAGGTATACTGGGGTGGTAGTGGTGTTAGGAAACCAGTTGTTAGTAATTCTATATTCTTTTTTGAATATTATCCTGAACAGTGACATAAAATTCAAGTTAGAAATTGAAGCACTGTTAATTCAAAACTGTCTTGTCTGTTTTATTTTAAAGTGTTAAACTAAAACAGATTTTCTTCCTACCCCAAAATAGTTACTTAAAAACATGCTGTTGTCACAGTAGTCATTCTATTATAAAGTTATTCTATTATAAATGGTATAGCTTCTATTTAAAATGTTAAGCTGCAAATATTTATGCTTTTGAGCCATGTGCTCTGCTAAATACCCATAAGTATTTTAGACTAAAATCTGAAAAATGGAAATACTTGAAAACCTTTGCATTTTTGATTCTTGATTTTTTAATAGTATGTGTCTTGCCTTGAGTAGAAATAGATTGATGCAGAAAGCGAACTTGTAAAACATTACATTACCCCCATTGAAAAAACAAAGAGTTTTAAACTCTCTTATTAGAAATGACTCTCTATATCTGGACAAAATTATTTTATGAAAAACATCTAATTCCTAATTAACTGAATAAATATAAATAAAAACTCTTTACTCAACATATTTATTCCTACAATAAATATATTTAACTCCGTTAAGTTTAGAGTTCAGTGAGGTGAATTTATGTTTAAAATCTTTACCTTAATTAAGAAAGTTTCTATCAGGAATCTTAAGAGGAAAGTTTGCTCTCCACTCCCTCCTAATGAAATCATTTTAATATTGTCATTATAACTCCAGGTAATTAATGTCTTCAACCAGCCATTTTTATGAATACATGTTTTATTGAGTGCTCATCTTATATTTCCTTTTGGGATGGCATTCCACTAAACATGTGGAAAGTGGTTAGTCACCCTTCCACTCCTCCCACCTCCTGTCACACAGACACACACACACACACACACACACTCTCTCCCCCATTCCTAGAGAACTGGAAACCAGAAAGATGCCTTAGAGCTGGACAAAATAGGGGTTTAAGAAAAGTCCCTGAGAAGTTATAACTATAACCTGATCTTAGAATGAATTTGCAGTTCAAACTCATATCATCTGGTACAAAAACCCTTAAATATGTAAATTTAGTTTAAAGTAGTTCATGACTGACAGTGCCTCTGACCACCTGACAGAAACAAATGCAAATTCTCTGGTGAATATTCTTTATCCTAAAATTCAAAGAAATACCACAAATTATTTCCCAATGAATATGAAAAGCCACAGGAAATGAGGTGCCATGCATGAGAATTAGCAGAAACACTAGACAAATGTGTACAGGTTGATTTGGAGGCTATTGCATTATGGTTTCTATCTCATTTGAACAGGATTGAATATGCCCGAGTCTGTATAACTCTTATTGTAGAAATTTATTTATTTATTTTTTTACTGCCTAGTATCCCATTTTCTATTAGGATTCATTTGTGAAAGCAGTGCGATAGTATTTAGCAGCCATGATAGTGGCCTGAGGTTGGAGAAATGTGTGATAGAGTCCAAGTCATGCTGTTCCACTAAAATATGATTATTTTTCCTGTTCTATTTGGAGTTGATTTTGTCTCCACTTATCTTCTGAGCCTGGTTTCTGGCCTTCATTTGATTTTCTTTAGTTTATTCCCTTTTTTGCTTAATAAAGCTGAAGTTAGTTTTTTTGTTTGTTTGTTTCTTTACAGCCAGTTACTCTGATACACTACTGCTTTCACATTGGAGTGACCCTGCATATTTCTTCAATTGTTCACTCCTTGTGAACAGACATCAGGAGAATTTGCCTCTCTTGATTTTTGGGCCCTGGACAAGTTCCCCCTGTAGAGAGGTTTTTGGGTTTTTTTTTTTCCAGTTGTTCCAGTTTATACTTTTGGTTGATTTTTGATCTATATTTCCCCTTCAGAGTTCCAGTGAACCCCACTATCAATTTAAATACTGACAGTGCTCTGGTCTCTATCCAGACACTTAGAAAAACAAAATTCCTTGCTTTTTTTAAAAAGCTATTTTATTGAGGTCATATTGGCTTATAACATTGTATAAACTTCAAGTGTACGTTATTATATATCAGTTTCTGTATAGACTGCATTGTGTTCCCCACCAGTGATCTAGTTACAGTCACCATCCATATGTGCCTCTTTTCTCCCTTTTGCCCTCGCCCCATCCCCTTCCCCTCTGGTGACCACAGATCTGCTCTCCTTAACTGTGTGTTTGTTTATCTTCCACATATGAGTGAAATCATAAGGTATTTGTCTTTCTCTGTCTGGCTTATTTCGTTTAGCATAATATCCTCAAGGTCCATCCATGTTATCGCAAATGGCACAGTTTTGTCTCTTTTATGGCTGAGAAGTATTCCATTGTGTGTCTATACCACCATGCTCTTTATCCATTCATCCATTGATGGGCACGTGGGCTGCTTCCATATCTTGGCTATTGTGAATAATGCTGTGATGAACAGAGGGGTGCATAAATAACTTTGAATTGTTGATTTCATATTCTTTGGATAAATACCCAGTAGTGGAATAGCTGGATCATATGGTATTTCTATTTTTAATTTTTTGAGGAATCTCCATACTGTTTTCCATAGTCGCTGCATCAGTTTGCATTCCCACCTGCAGTATATGAAGGTTGCAGTTTCTCCACATCCTCTCCAACATATGTTATTTCTTGTCTTGGTAATTATAACCATTCTGACAGGTATAAGGTAAAAATCTCATTGTAGGTTTTTTTTTTTTTTTTTTTTTTTGAGTATAAACCAAGTGTATTTTTTTTATTGATATTTTAATGGTTTCTAACATTGTGAAATTTTTGGGTTGTACATTTTTGTTTGTCCATCACCCCATATATGACTCCCTTCACCCCTTGTGCCCACCCCCACCCCCACTTCCCGGGTAACCACAGTCCAGTTTTCTCTGTCCATGTGTTGGTTTATATTCCACATATGAGTGAGATCATACAGTGTTTGTCTTTCTCTTTCTGGCTTATTTCACTTAACATAATACGCTCCAGGCCCATCCATGTTGTTGCAAATGGGACGATTTTGTCTTTTTTTATGGCTGAGTACTATTCCATTGTATATATATACCACATTTTCTTAATCCAATCGTCAGTCGAGGGACACTTAGGTTGCTTCCACTTCTTGGCTATGGTGAATAATGCTGCAATGAACATAGGGGTGCATAAGCCTCTTTGGATTGTTGATTTCAGGTGCGTTGGATAGATTCCCAGTAGTGGGATGGCTGGATCATAGGGCATCTCTATTTTTAATTCTTTGAGGAATCTCCATACCGTTTTCCATAGAGGCTGCACCAATTTGCATTCCCACCAGCTGTGCATGAGGGTTCCTGTTTCTCCACATCCTCTCCAACATTTGTTGTTTTTTGTCTTGGTGATTATAGCCATTCTAACGGGCGTGAGGTGGTATCTTAGTGTTGTTTTGATTTGCATTTCCCTGATGATTAGTGATGTTGAGCATCTTTTCATGTGCCTATTGGCCATCTGTATATCTTCCTTGGAGAAGTATCTGTTCATTTCCTCTGCCCATTTTTTGATCGGGTTGTTTGTTTTTTTGTTGTTCAATTGTGTGAGTTCTTTATATATTATGGAGATCAACCCCTTGTCAGATGTATGTTTTGCAAATATTCTCTCCCAGCTGGTTGGTTGTTTGTTCATCTTGATTCTGGTTTCATTTGTCTTATAAAAGCTCTTAAGTCTGATAAAGTCCCACTTGTTTATTTTTTCTTTAGTTTCCCTAGTCTGGGTAGGCATGTCATCCGAAAAGATTCCTTTAAAACCAATGTCAAATAGTGTGTTGCCTATATTTTCTTCTATGAGTTTTATAGTTTCAGGTCTCACCTTCAGGTCTTTGATCCATTTTGAGTTAATTTTTGTGAATGGCGATAGCACATGGTCCACTTTCATTCTTTTGCATGTGGCTGTCCAGTTTTCCCAACACCATTTATTGAAGAGACTTTCCTTTCTCCATTGCATGTCCTTAGCACCTTTGTCGAAAATTAGCTGTCCGTATATGTGTGGTTTTATTTCTGGGCTTTCAATTCTGTTCCATTGATCTGTGTGTCTGTTTTTGTACCAGTACCATGCTGTTTTGATTACTATTGCTTTGTAGTATGTTTTGAAGTCAGGAATTGTGATGCCTCCTGCTTTGTTCTTTTTCTTTAGGATTTCTTTAGCTATTCGGGGTCTTTTGTTGCCCCATATAAATTTTAGTATTCTTTTTTCTATTTCTGTGAAGAATGTCATTGGGATTCTGATTGGGATTGCATTGAATCTGTAGATTGCTTTAGGTAATATAGACATTTTAACTATGTTTATTCTTCCAATCCACGTGCATGGGATATCTTTCCATTTCTTTATGTCATCGTGGATTTCCCTCAATAATGTCTTGTAGTTCTCATTGTATAGGTCCTTCACCTCCTTGGTAAGATTTATTCCTAGGTATTTTATTCTTTTTGATGCAATTGTAAATGGTATTATCTTTTTGAGCTCTCTTTCTGTTAGTTCATTATTAGCATATAGAAATGCAACTGATTTTTGTAGATTGATTTTGTACCCTGCAACTTTGCTGTAGTTGTTGATTGTTTCTAACAGTTTTCCAACAGATTCTTTAGGGTTTTCTATATATACAATCATGTCATCTGCAAATAGTGAGAGTTTCACTTCTTCGTTACCTATTTGGATTCCTTTTATTCCTTTTTCTTGCCTAATTGCTCTGGCCAAAACCTCCAGTACTATGTTGAACAGGAGTGGTGAGAGTGGGCAGCCCTGCCTCGTTCCTGTTCTCAGAGGAATGGCTTTCAGTCTTTCCCCGTTGAGTATGATGTTAGCTGTGGGTTTGTCATATATGGCCTTTATTATGTTGAGGTACTTTCCTTCTATTCCCATTTTATTGAGAGTTTTTATCATAAATGGATGTTGTATCTTGTCAAATGCCTTCTCTGCGTCTATTGAGACGATCATGTGGTTTTTATTCTTTGTTTTGTTGATGTGATGTAGCACGTTGATTGATTTGCGGATGTTGAACCATCCCTGCGTCTCTGGTATAAATCCCACTTGATCATGGTGTATGATCTTTTTAATATATTGTTGTATTCGGTTTGCCAATATTTTGTTGAGGATTTTTGCATCAATGTTCATCAGCGATATTGGCCTGTAATTTTCTTTCTTTGTATTGTCTTTGTCTGGTTTTGGTATCAGGGTGATGTTGGCCTCATAGAATGATTCAGGAAGTGTTCCATCTTCCTCTATTTTTTGGAATAGTTTGAGGAGGATGGGTATTAAATCTTCTTTGAATGTTTGGTAAAATTCACTGGAGAAGCCATCTGGTCCTGGACTTTTATTTTTTGGGAGGTTTTTGATTACTATTTCAATCTCTTTACTTGTGATTGGTCTATTCAGATTCTCCATTTCTTCTTGGTTCAATTTTGGGAGGTTGTATAAGTCTAAGAATTTATCCATTTCTTCTAGATTGTCCAATTTGTTGGCATATAATTTCTCATAGTATTCTCTTATAATCCTCTGTATTTCCATGGTATCCGTTGTAATTTCTCCTCTTTCATTTCTAATTTTATTTACTTGAGCCTTTTCTCTTTTTTTCTTAGTTAGCCTGGCTAAGGGTTTGTCTATTTTGTTTATCTTCTCGAAGAACCAACTCTTTGTTTCATTAATCCTTTCTACTGTTTTTTTGGTCTCAATATCATTTATTTCTGCTCTGATTTTTATTATTTCTCTCCTTCTGCTGGCTTTGGGCTTTGTTTGTTCTTCTTTTTCTAGTTCTGTTAGGTGTAATTTAAGGTTGCTATTAGGGCTTTTTCTTGTTTGTTAAGGTGGGCTTGTATCGCTATGAGTTTCCCTCTCAGGACCGCTTTTGCTGCGTCCCATATGGTTTGATATGGCATGTTATCATTTTCGTTTGTTTCCAGATAGTTTTTGATTTCTCCTGTAATTTCATCAATGATCCATTGGTTGTTCAGTAGCATGTTGTTTAATCTCCACATTTTTGTCACTTTCCCAGTTTTTTTTTCCTGGTTCATTTCCAGTTTCATAGCCTTATGGTCTGAAAAGATGCTTGTTATGATTTCAATCTTCTTAAATTTATTGAGGCTTGCTTTGTTTCCCAACATATGGTCTATCCTAGAGAATGTTCCATGCGCGCTTGAGAAGAATGTGTAGTCAGCTGTTTTTGGGTGGAGTGCTCTGTATATGTCTACTAGGTCCATCTCGTCCAGTTTTTCATTTAAGTCTAATATTTCTTTATTAACTTTTTGTCTGGATGATCTATCCATTGCTGTAAGTGGGGTGTTAAGATCCCCTACTATTATTGTGTTGTTGTTGATTTCTCCTTTTAGGTTTGTTAATAGTTGTTTTATGTACATTGGTGCTCCTATGTTGGGTGCATATATATTTATAAGTGATATGTCTTCTTGATGGAGTGTCCCTTTTATCATTATATATTTCCCTTCTTTGTCTTTCTTAACTTGTTTTATCTTGAAGTCTACTTTGTCTGATGTGAGCTCATTGTAGTTTTGATTTGCATTTCCCTAATATTTAGTGATGTTGAACATCTTTTCATGTGCCTCTTGACTATCTGTATGTCTTCCTTGGAAAAATGTCTATTTGTATCCTCTGCCTATTTTTTTGATCGAGTTGTTCATTTTTTTGTTATTGAGTTGTATGAGTTCTTTTTATATTTTGGAAATTAACCCCTTGTTGGATATATGTTTGGCAAATACTTTCTCCTAGTTGGTGAGTTCCCTTTTCATTTGTTAATGGTTTCCTTCACCTTGCAGAAGTTTTTTAGCCTGATACAGTCCCATTTGTTAATTTTTTCTTTTGTTTCCCCTGCCTGAGTAGACATGGTATTTGAAAAATTACTGCTAAGACCGATGTCAAATAGTGTACTGCCTATATTTCATGCTGGGAGAAAAATTCCTTCCTTTTAAAGGTAACATATTCCATTTATTTTTCCTTTTTTAAAAATGACTCCAGTGTGTTCACTAACCTCTCTTACATTGAGCCCAACTTTGTCTCATTGCTAGTTCTAATTCCCTTCACTAGCGCATCCAGAAAAGCTCACTCACCCTTCCATATAAAAGTTCTTTAATTACTTAAAAAATAGCTAACAAAGTCTTGACTCCTTTTTCTCTTTGCATTTTTTTGTATTACCTTGTCTTGTCAGAAGTGACAAATTTTAGAATTTAATGTTTGCCAAGTCCAATATAGGGATAAATGATCATTAGTAAAGAATAAATGTTAACCATATTATGTTATTTTAAATGAAACAGCTACATTTTATTCTTACCCTCAGAATTCTGCCTGTTATTTACACTACTACTTCTCATCGTTCTCCGAAAAGGTTCCAAGCTTTCTCCTTGTTCATCTTTCAGCCATCTCAATAAAAAAGTAACTTATAATTTTAATTAGAACTACTATATATAATAGGTTGATGATATTGGATCCAACTGTATATGTAGCCTTTTATCTATAACTTGATTATAAAATTTCTTTGAGTAAAGTAAGAGACTAAAGAGGGCCTACTGTGAGTTACTGTACTACACAAAGTTTAATTTTATCACTTCTACTCTCCTCTACATATCCTTCCCCTCTTATCCTCATTGACTTCATTGCCTTCATTTCTCCCTCTTCCTCTTATTAAATCTTTACTCAGGAAAAGAAGATCTGATTAACCAGTTCACTAAAGATTTAACTGGTGGTGGTCTGAAACATGTTCTTCTTCTGGTACTATCTGCAGTTTAAACTAGGAATGCAGTCACATTTATGGTGGGGAGGGGTGTGTGTGTATGAGATCTTCATAGCAGCCATTAAATCATACTACATATGGAACTATCTGCTTGTAAATCCAGTGCTTAGAATAAACAATGAATTAACTAATACATTTTGCAATTTTTTTTCACACCTTGAAAGAATGTTCATAAATTTTCTTATACAGGAAGTATAGTCTGATTCCAGACATATAATGGGTACTTGGTTCTTATATATTGATTAATTGACTTAAATTTCAGAATGTTAAAAGTTTAAGAATTGTAATTGACATGATATTTTAAGATGCTATTATAGAAAAATTCACAAAAACTCTGGCTCTCTAGACTGGACTCTGTATAGATTGATTCTTTTCTAGAAGAACAGCCACATATTTGAGCAACAGAGTAGTTGCAATTTCTGGTTGGAGATTTAATATAGCAATGAATGTTTTTTTCAAAAACTTCCTTATGAGAGGTAATGATGCCAAGTAGTATTTGACATTTGGATAAAATCTTGTGGGGTACAGGAGCTTTATCCGTATGGTAGATGTCCATAAAGCCTTAGGTCAAAATGATTCTATTTACACTTTAGTTAGAAGGACAACTAGGACAAAGGAGAGTGAAGAGACCAAGTTTTCAAATGTAAAAAATTTTACATCTCAATAGAGGTTATAGATACTACATTAAGTTTATTTGGTTGTGTATTCATTATTTTCACCTTTTTCTTGTTGTTATGCCTCAAATCTTAATTTTTTCAACTTTTTATTTTGAAAACTTTAAAACTTTCAGGAAAGTTGAGAGAATAGTACGGTGAACACCAGTACACTCCATACCTAGATTCATGATTGTTAACATTTTGTAATACATGCTGTATCTATACATATCTATCTATCACTTTTTTTCTCTCTATTTGAAAATATTTGCAGATACCATGGTACTTTAATCCTGAATACTTCAGCATGTGTCCCTAAAAATAAGGGCGTTGTTCACAATACCCTTATCATATGCTGGAAATTTAACATTGACATAATAATATCACCTATTATATAGTAAGTCTATATTTAGATTTCTCCAATTTTCCCAAAATATTATTTATAGATCTTTTTTGATTCTGTATTCCAAATGACATTTGGTAGTGATGTCTCTTCATTTTGTTATATAGTCAGAAATTTGATATAGAATAATTCCATGTTTTAGCAGCTGTGGAAAGTGTCTTACCAATCAAAAAAATATATATAAATCCAGATAATTTAGAAATATTCCACTATAACTTTTTTTATTTAGTTGATTTTATTATTTAAAGTGATTTGAATTCCTTCATAACAGTTTACTTATGGATATATGTGTTCATGATGCCCTAATTGAATTTCTATTGTCTTTTTTTAAAAATTAGTTTTATTTTTAAATAATAATACAGTAAAACTGACTTTTCCTTTTCTAACCACCACCATAATCAGGATACAGAATAGTTCCATCATACCCCCAAAAACCTTTGTGTTATCACTTCCTAGTCACACCTTGACATTCTCACCCTACTTCTGACAACCACTACTCTGTTTTCTATCACTACAGTTTATCTTTTCTAGAATGTCAAATAAATTGAATCAAATAGTATGTACCCTTTTGGGACTGGCTTCTCTCAGTGCAGTGTCTTTGAGATTCATCCAAGTTGTGTGTATCAATAATTCAATCTTGTGCACCAGGGCAACTGTAGGAAGAGGCAGCGGCAGCCCTTAGCCAACTCATGGTTGCTTTCATAGCGGTGGGGGAGCCCACCATACCACTGCGACCACAGGAGTGGCCGTGGTTCAGTCCCTGTGAGGAAGCCCTGCCCGCTAAGCACAGCAGCTGACGCGACCTCAAGAAGGGGTGGTGGCAGATCTATGCACTAGGGTGAGTACATTCCTGGTGGTGGGAGAGCCCACCTTGCTGCTGCAGCCCTAAGGAGTTGCCCAGGCTTGGACTCCACTGGGAAGCCCCACCGCCCAAGCACAACCTACACATATGCCCGAATGCTCTCCAGGCCAGTGCAAGCACCCATAGTACCCCCAAAACTTCCAACAGATGGGGTGGCATCAGAAACTCAGCTCCTGCTTCCTTCTAGTGGTAGCAGGTAGAATTTGCCACCTAATACTACCACAAATGCACCAACAAAAGATTAGTTCATCAAATACCAGGGGAAACTACAGGAACACTTCAGACCAGAAGGAAAATGACAATTCTCCAGGGAGAAACCCTGAAGGTACAGAACTTTACAATCTAAATAACAGAGAATTCAAAATACCTATCAGAAAGACACTCAACGAGTTACAAGAAAACTCAGAAGGACAGTTCAGTGAGCTCAGGAATAAAAGTAACGAGAAGAAGGAATACTTCACCAAAGAGATTGAAACTACAAAGAAAAAAAGAAACAGAAATTCTGAATATGAAGAGCACAATTAATGAAATAAAAAATAATCTAGAATCCTTAAAAAATAGAGCTGATGTTATAGAGGAAACAATTAGTGAGTTATAGGACAGAAATATAAAGTGGTACAGGTGGAGGAGGAGAGAGAACTAAGATTTTAAAAAAATGAAAGAATTCTTCAAGAAATATCCAACTCAATCAGGAAAAGCAATGTAAGGATTATAGGTATTCGAGAGGGAGAAGAGAGGGAGAAAGGAGCAGAGAACTTGTTCAAAGAAATTATAGCTGAGAACTTCCCAAACCTAGGGAAGGAATGGGAGTTACAAATACATGGAGCTAACAGAATGTCTGATTACATCAATTCTAAAAGACCTTCTCCAAGGCATATGATAGTAAAACGGGCGAAAGTCAATGACAAAGAAAAAATATTGAGGTCAGCAAGACAGAAGAAAATAACTGACAAAGAAACCCTATCAGGCTTTCAGCAGATTTCTTGGCAGAAATCTTACAGGCTAGGATAAAATGGAATGATATATTCAAAATACTGAAAGACAAAAACTTTCAGCCAAGAGTACTCTATCCAGCAAAACTTTCTTTCAGATATGATACAAAAATAAAAGCTTTCCCAGATAAGCAAAAGCTGAGGTAGTTCATTGCCACTAGAACTCCCCTACAAGAAGTGACTCAAGATGCCCTCACACTGGAAACAAAAAGGCAAAAGTCTACACAGCTTTGAGCAAGGGGATAGACAGACAGACAAAATCAGAAAACCGCAGCTCTCTATCAGAACAGGGAAGCAAATACTCAATTATAAGTCAAAAGATAGAAGGAGAGCATCAAAAGCAACTGTAAAGACTTCAACTTAGTCACAAAATCATGACACAAAACAGAATAATTTGTGACAACAGTAACTCAGAAGGAGAAGAGGAGAGGGATGGAACCTGCTTAGGCTGATTGAGATAAGAGGCTAGGATAAAATGGACTGTCTCATCTACAAGATCTTTTATACAAACCTCATAATACCTACTAAACAAAAAATCAGAATAGAACCACAATTCATAAAAAAAGAGAAAACTGCTGCAGAAAACCACCAAAATGAAATAGCAGTCAGAAATACAAAGGAAGGGAAACAATAGGAACATAGGACAACCAGAAAACAAGTGATAAAATGGCATTATTAAGCCCTCATATATCAATCCTCACTCTAAATGTAAATGGATTGAATTCTCCAATCAGAAGATACAGAGTAGCTGGATGGATTGAAAAACAAGAACCAACAATATCTGCTTCCAAGAAATATATCTCAGCTCTAGAGAGAAACACAGGTTCAGAGTGAAGGGATGGACGACGATACCCCAAGCAAATCGCAAACAAAAGAAAGCAAGTGTTGCCATATTTATATCAGACAGAGCAGACTTCAAGTTTAAAAGACTAGAGACAAAGAGGGGCAGTATATAATGATAAAAGGAACAATTGCACCAAGAGGATACAACACTTTTTAATATTTATGCATCTAACACAGGAGCACCCAAGTACATAAAGCAACTATTAGTACATCGAAAAGGAGAAATTAACAGCAACACAATAATAGTAGGGGACCTCAACACCCCACTTTCATCAATGGACAGATCGTCCAGACAAAAAGTCAACAAGGAAATAGTGGATTTAATCGAAGCACTTGATCAGATGGACTTAATAAATATATAGAGAGCATTCCATCCAAAAACAGCAGAATGCACGTTCTTCTCAAGTGCACATGTATCATTCTCAAAGATAGACCATATGTGGGGGAACAAGGCCAAGCCTCAATAAATTTAAGAAGGTTGAAATCATCTCAAGCATCTTTTCAGGCACCATGCTATGAAACTAGAAATCAAGTGCAAGAAAAAACTGGGAAAGTCAGAAATCTGTGGAGACAAAACAACATGCTACTGAGCAACCATTGGATCAATGTAGAAATCAAATTAAAAGTACCTGGAGCCAAATGAAAATGAAAATACAACATAGCAACTCATATGGGATGCAGCAAAAGCGGTTATAAGAGAGAAATTCATAGCAATACAGGCGAACCTCAACAAACAAGAAAAATCGCAAATAAGTAATCTTAAACTGCACCTAGTAGATCTATAAAAGGAAGAACAAAGCCCAAAGTCAGCAGAAGGAGGGAAATTATAAAAATTAGAGCAGAAATAAATGAAATAGAGACTAAAAACACAGTAGAAATTTTATTAATGAAACTAAGAACTGGGTCTTTGAGAAGATAAACAAAAATGACAAACCTTTAGCTAGACTCCCCAAGAAAAAAAGAGAAAAGGCTCAAATAGATGAAATTAGAAATTAAAGAGAAATAATTACAGCGGATCCCACAGAAATACAAAGGGTTATAAGAGGATACTATGAAAAACTATAACAGTAATCAGAAACCTCCCCAAAAACAAAAATCCAAGACCAGATGGCTTCTCTAGAGATTTCTACCAAACATTCAAGGAAGATTTAATACCTATCCTTCTCAAGCTGCTAAAAAATAGAGGAAGACGGAACACTTCCTAACTTGTTGGGGCCAACATTACCCTGATCCCAAAAGCAGACACGGACAACACAAAGAAGGAAATTACAGACCAATATCACTGATGAACATAGTTGCAAAAATCCTCAGCAAAATACTGGCAAACCGAATACAGTAATACATTAAAAGGATCATACCCCATGACCAAGTGTATGAGCATCCTTGGTCATGATGTATGATCCGGGGACATAGGGATGGTTCAACATCCGCAAATCAATTAATGTGCTACACCACATTAACAAAATGAGGAATAAAAATCACATGATCATCTCTGTAGATGCAGAGAAAGCATTTGACAAGATCCATCATCCATTTATGATAAAAACTCTCAATAAAATGGGTATAGAAAGAAAGTGGCTCAACATAATAAAGGCCATATATGACAAACCGCATACTCAGCCAACCTCATACTCAGCGGTGAAAAATTGAAAGCCATCCCTCTGAGAACAGAAACAAGACAAGGGTTCCCACTCTCACCACTCCTATTCAACATAGTAGTGGAGGTTTTGACCAGAGCAATTAGGCAAGAAAAAGAAATAAAAGGAATCCAAACTGGAAAGGAAGAGGTAAAACTTCCACTGTTTGCAGATGACACAATTTTATATATAGAAAACCCTAAAGAATCAATTGGAAAACTATGAGAAATAATCAACAACTACAGCAAAGTTGCTGGGTATAAAATTAACTTACACAAATCAGTTGCATTTCTATACTCTAATAACGAACTAACAGAGAACATGAGAATTCAATCTCATTTACAATTGCAACAAAAAGAATAAAATATCTAGGAAAAACTTAACCAAAGAGGTGAAACCCATATATTGCAAACTATAAGACATTATTGAAAGAAATTTAACAAGACATAAAGAAATGGAAAGATATTCCATGCTTACAGGTTGGAGGAATAAACATAGTTAAAATGTGCATACTACCTAAAGCAATCTACAGATTCAATGCAATCCCAATCAGAATCCCAATGACATTTTTCACGAAATAGAACAAAGAATGCTAAAATTTATATGGAACAACAAAAGACCTCAGATAGCCAAAGCAATCCTGAGAAAAAAGAACAAAGCTGGAGGCATCACAATTCCTGACTTCAAAATATATTACAAAGCTATAGTAATCAAAACAGCATGGTCCTGGTACAAAAACAGACACACACATGATTGGAACAGTATTGAAAGCCCAGAAATAAAACCACACATATACGGACAGCTAATTTTTGACAAAGGAGCTAAGAACATACAATGGAGAAAGGAAAGTCTCTTCGATAAATGGTGTTGGGGAAACTGGATAGCCACATGCAAAAGAATGAAAGTAGACCATTATCTTACAGCATACACAAAGAGCAACTCAAAGAGGATTAAAGACTTGAATGTAAGCCCTGAAACCATAAAACTTCCAGAAGAAAGTATAGGCAGTGCAGTATTTGACATCAACCTTAGCAGCATCTTTTCAAATACCGTGTCTACTCAGGCAAGGGAAACAAAAGAAAAAATTAACAAATGTGACTACATCAGACTAAAGAGCTTCTACAAGGCAAAGGAAACTGTGATCAACACAAAAAGGGAACCCACTGAGAGTGACGTCAGCATCATGGCAGAGTGAGCTTTCCCGTGAATTCTTCCCCCACAAGATACAATAAAAGCAACAGCCACAGACCAACAACGGAATCCTAGACAGTGAAAAGCTAGAGCAGAGGGATCCACACTGCCGCACATCTGAGAGCGGAACGTGCTGGGCCCCCGGAGGAAGTGGGGAGAGGTAAGGAGAACTCCACTCCCTCCCCATCAGATCAGCGATCCGGTCCGCGCGGCTCCCAGAGAGGGGGGAGGGGCGGCCCTCGGCGGGAAACTGTAGCTCTTCGGGCTCTCTCAGCCAGTGGGAAACTCCCGCACAGAGGGCTCAGAGGAGCCACAGGGCTACCATCAACATCTGAGCACCCCAGAGAGCGGATAAAGAGGGGCAAACGAGAAGCCTCCCACGTCAGGGACCCAGAGGGCAAAAGAGAGAGCTCCCCCCTCCCCGCAACCCGGAGTCTGCAGCTCGACCAGATCTAGCGATCTGAGGCAGACCTGAACAAACTGGACTGGACCCGTGGATCGCAGTGGGGATAAAAAACAAAACAAAACAAAACTGCGGATCGCAGCAGAAAAACGGGGGCAGAGCACAGGGGGCTTAGACTACACAGCCCTTTACCACCAGACAGTGGCGGCAGGTGGAAATTGCAACCAGAGACTTCCAGGATGAGGAAAATCAAAACCAACACAGGAACCACAATGCAAAAATATATGAAATCACCAGACCAGAAACAAAATGACAAGCACCCAGAAATCAACCCCGAAGACACAGAAATCCATAAACTAAATGACAGAGATTTCAAAATAGCTATCATAAAAACACTCAACGAAATACGAGACAACACAGACAAACAATTCAATGAGATTAGGAGTTTCTTCACAAAAGAGATTGAAATCATAAAGAAAAACCTATCAGTGCTGATGGAGATGAAGAACACAATGGAGGAGATAAAGGAGAATCTGGAATCTTTAAAGAACAGAGCTGACAATATGGAGGAAAGAATTAGTACTTTAGAGGGTAGGAATACAGATATACTGCAGATGGAAGAAGAGAGAGAACTAAGACTAAAAAGAAATGAAGAAAGACTCCGAGAAATATCGGACTCTATTAGAAAATGTAACATAAGAATTATAGGTATTCTTGAGGGAGAGGAGAGGGAAAGAGGAACAGAGAGCCTATTCAAGGAAATAATAGCTGAAAATTTCCCAAATCTGGGGAAGGAGCAGGAAATACCAGTAAGCGAAGCCAACAGGACGCCTATATATATTAACAGACAAAGGCCTTCACCACGACACCTAGTGGTAAGGCTAGCCAGGGTCAACGACAAAGAAACAATATTAAGGGCAGCTAGACAAAAACAAAAAATAACGTACAAAGGAACTCCCATCAGGCTCTCAGCGGATTTCTCAGCAGAAACTTTTCAGGCTAGAAGAGACTGGAATGATATATTCAAAATACTAAAAGACAAAAACTTTCAGCCAAGAATACTCTATCCAGCAAAAATATCCTTCAAATATGATGGAGAAATAGTAACTCTCCCAGATAAACAAAAGCTAAGGGAGTTCATGGCCATGAGACCCCCACTACAAGAAATACTCAAGAAGGCCCTCAGGCCTGAAACCAAGAAGAGAAAGGGAACACAAAGCTTGGAGTAAGGAGAAAAGTAGGTAGACAAAATCAGAGAAATAGTAGATCTTTACCGGAATAGGTTAGCAACCACTTAAATACTAAACTCAAAGATCAAAGGAAGAAATTCACCAAAAATAAATTTAACCTCATCACTGTAAACACACAGCCACAACACAAGATAGAATAAGATATAATAAGAGCAACTTAGAAGGGGAAGAGGAAAGTGACTGAATTGACTTAGTATAAGGAAATAGGAGGCTATCAGATAATGGACTATCTCATACAGAAGATTTTTTGCCCAAACCTCAAGGTAACCACTAAACAAATAATCAAATTAAAACCACATATGATAAACAAAGAGAAAACTAGAAGAATCATAAGACAGAACAACCAAACTGAATTGGCAGTCCAAAACAAATGGGACAAGAAACAAAGGAAATGCAAAAGAACCAGAAAATAAGTGACAAAACAGCAAAATTCAGCCCTCATATTTCAATAATTACCCTAAATGTAAATGGATTGAACTCTCCAATCAAAAGATACAGAGTGGCAGGATGGATTAAAAAGCAAGACCCAACAATATGCTGCCTTCAGGAAACACATCTTAGCACTAAAGACAAGCACAGGCTCAGAGTGAAAGGATGGAAGACAATACTCCAAGCTAATGGCAAACAAAAGAAAGAAGGTGTTGCCATACTCATATCAGACAAAGTAGACTTCAAGATAAAACAGGTTAAGAAAGACAAAGAAGGGAAATATATAATGATAAAAGGGACACTCCATCAAGAAGACATATGACTTATAAATATATATGCACCCAACATAGGAGCACCAATGTACATAAAACAACTATTAACAAACCTAAAAGGAGAAATCAACAACAACACAATAATAGTAGGGGATCTTAACACCCCACTTACAGCAATGGATAGATCATCCAGACAAAAAGTTAATAAAGAAATATTAGACTTAAATGAAAAACTGGACGAGATGGACCTAGTAGACATATACAGAGCACTCCACCCAAAAACAGCTGACTACACATTCTTCTCAAGCGCGCATGGAACATTCTCTAGGATAGACCATATGTTGGGAAACAAAGCAAGCCTCAATAAATTTAAGAAGATTGAAATCATAACAAGCATCTTTTCAGACCATAAGGCTATGAAACTGGAAATGAACCAGGAAAAAAAAACTGGGAAAGTGACAAAAATGTGGAGATTAAACAACATGCTACTGAACAACCAATGGATCATTGATGTAATTAAAGGAGAAATCAAAAACTATCTGGAAACAAACGAAAATGATAACATGCCATGTCAAACCATATGGGACGCAGCAAAAGCGGTCCTGAGAGGGAAACTCATAGCGATACAAGCCCACCTTAACAAACAAGAAAAAGCCCTAATAGCAACCTTAAATTACACCTAACAGAACTAGAAAAAGAAGAACAAACAAAGCCCAAAGCCAGCAGAAGGAGAGAAATAATAAAAATCAGAGCAGAAATAAATGATATTGAGACCAAAAAAACAGTAGAAAGGATTAATGAAACAAAGAGTTGGTTCTTCGAGAAGATAAACAAAATAGACAAACCCTTAGCCAGGCTAACTAAGAAAAAAAGAGAAAAGGCTCAAGTAAATAAAATTAGAAATGAAAGAGGAGAAATTACAACGGGTACCATGGAAATACAGAGGATTATAAGAGAATACTATGAGAAATTATATGCCAACAAATTGGACAATCTAGAAGAAATGGATAAATTCTTAGACTTATACAACCTCCCAAAATTGAACCAAGAAGAAATGGAGAATCTGAATAGACCAATCACAAGTAAAGAGATTGAAATAGTAATCAAAAACCTCCCAAAAAATAAAAGTCCAGGACCAGATGGCTTCTCCAGTGAATTTTACCAAACATTCAAAGAAGATTTAATACCCATCCTCCTCAAACTATTCCAAAAAATAGAGGAAGATGGAACACTTCCTGAATCATTCTATGAGGCCAACATCACCCTGATACCAAAACCAGACAAAGACAATACAAAGAAAGAAAATTACAGGCCAATATCGCTGATGAACATTGATGCAAAAATCCTCAACAAAATATTGGCAAACCGAATACAACAATATATTAAAAAGATCATACACCATGATCAAGTGGGATTTATACCAGAGACGCAGGGATGGTTCAACATCCGCAAATCAATCAACGTGCTACATCACATCAACAAAACAAAGAATAAAAACCACATGATCGTCTCAATAGACGCAGAGAAGGCATTTGACAAGATACAACATCCATTTATGATAAAAACTCTCAATAAAATGGGAATAGAAGGAAAGTACCTCAACATAATAAAGGCCATATATGACAAACCCACAGCTAACATCATACTCAACGGGGAAAGACTGAAAGCCATTCCTCTGAGAACAGGAACGAGGCAGGGCTGCCCACTCTCACCACTCCTGTTCAACATAGTACTGGAGGTTTTGGCCAGAGCAATTAGGCAAGAAAAAGGAATAAAAGGAATCCAAATAGGTAACGAAGAAGTGAAACTCTCACTATTTGCAGATGACATGATTGTATATATAGAAAACCCTAAAGAATCTGTTGGAAAACTGTTAGAAACAATCAACAACTACAGCAAAGTTGCAGGGTACAAAATCAATCTACAAAAATCAGTTGCATTTCTATATGCTAATAATGAACTAACAGAAAGAGAGCTCAAAAAGATAATACCATTTACAATTGCATCAAAAAGAATAAAATACCTAGGAATAAATCTTACCAAGGAGGTGAAGGACCTATACAATGAGAACTACAAGACATTATTGAGGGAAATCCACGATGACATAAAGAAATGGAAAGATATCCCATGCACGTGGATTGGAAGAATAAACATAGTTAAAATGTCTATATTACCTAAAGCAATCTACAGATTCAATGCAATCCCAATCAGAATCCCAATGACATTCTTCACAGAAATAGAAAAAAGAATACTAAAATTTATATGGGGCAACAAAAGACCCCGAATAGCTAAAGAAATCCTAAAGAAAAAGAACAAAGCAGGAGGCATCACAATTCCTGACTTCAAAACATACTACAAAGCAATAGTAATCAAAACAGCATGGTACTGGTACAAAAACAGACACACAGATCAATGGAACAGAATTGAAAGCCCAGAAATAAAACCACACATATACGGACAGCTAATTTTCGACAAAGGTGCTAAGAACATGCAATGGAGAAAGGAAAGTCTCTTCAATAAATGGTGTTGGGAAAACTGGACAGCCACATGCAAAAGAATGAAAGTGGACCATGTGCTATCGCCATTCACAAAAATTAACTCAAAATGGATCAAAGACCTGAAGGTGAGACCTGAAACTATAAAACTCATAGAAGAAAATATAGGCAACACACTATTTGACATTGGTTTTAAAGGAATCTTTTCGGATGACATGCCTACCCAGACTAGGGAAACTAAAGAAAAAATAAACAAGTGGGACTTTATCAGACTTAAGAGCTTTTATAAGACAAATGAAACCAGAATCAAGATGAACAAACAACCAACCAGCTGGGAGAGAATATTTGCAAAACATACATCTGACAAGGGGTTGATCTCCATAATATATAAAGAACTCACACAATTGAACAACAAAAAAACAAACAACCCGATCAAAAAATGGGCAGAGGAAATGAACAGACACTTCTCCAAGGAAGATATACAGATGGCCAATAGGCACATGAAAAGATGCTCAACATCACTAATCATCAGGGAAATGCAAATCAAAACAACACTAAGATACCACCTCACGCCCGTTAGAATGGCTATAATCACCAAGACAAAAAACAACAAAGGTTGGAGAGGATGTGGAGAAACAGGAACCCTCATGCACAGCTGGTGGGAATGCAAATTGGTGCAGCCTCTATGGAAAACGGTATGGAGATTCCTCAAAGAATTAAAAATAGAGATGCCCTATGATCCAGCCATCCCACTACTGGGAATCTATCCAACGCACCTGAAATCAACAATCCAAAGAGGCTTATGCACCCCTATGTTCATTGCAGCATTATTCACCATAGCCAAGAAGTGGAAGCAACCTAAGTGTCCCTCGACTGACAATTGGATTAAGAAAATGTGGTATATATATACAATGGAATAGTACTCAGCCATAAAAAAAGACAAAATCGTCCCATTTGCAACAACATGGATGGGCCTGGAGCGTATTATGTTAAGTGAAATAAGCCAGAAAGAGAAAGACAAACACTGTATGATCTCACTCATATGTGGAATATAAACCAACACATGGACAGAGAAAACTGGACTGTGGTTACCCGGGAAGTGGGGGTGGGGGGTGGGCACAAGGGGTGAAGGGAGTCATATATGGGGTGGTGGACAAACAAAAATGTACAACCCAAAATTTCACAATGTTGGAAACCATTAAAACATCAATAAAAAAAAAAATTAGCCTAAAAAAAAAAAAAAAAAGGGAACCCACTAACTGGGAGAAAATATTTGCGAATCATATGTTTGACAAGGGGTTAATCTCCAAAATATATAAACAACTCAGACAACTCAACAACAAAAAACAGACAATCCTATCAGAAAATGAGCAGAGGATATGAACACACATTTTTCCAAAGAAGATATACAGGTAGCCAACAGACACATGAAAAGATCTTCAACATCACTAATTATTAAGGAAAGGCAAATCAAAACTACAATGAGATATCACTTTACACCTGTCAGAATGTCTGTAATTACCAAGAGAAAAACCAAGAGATATTGAAGAGGATGTGGAGAAAAGGGAACCCACATGCACTGCTGGTGGAAATCCAAACTGGTGCAGCCACTATTGAAAACAGTATGGAGATTTCTCACAAAATTAAAAATAGAAATACCATATAATCCAGCTATCCCAGTACTGGGTATTTATCCAAAGAACTTGAAATCAACGATCCAAAGAGATTTATGCACCCCTGTGTTCAATGCAGCATTATTCACAATAGCCAAGTCATGGAGGCAACTTGTGTGCCCATCGACTGATCAACAGATAAAGATCTGGTATATATATATACAGTGGAATACTATTCAGCCATAAAAAAGACAAAATTGTGCCATTTGCAATAACATAGATTGACCTTGAGGGTATTATGTTAAGCGAAATAAGCGAGTCAGAGGAAGACAAACATCATATGATTTCACTCATGTGCAAGATAAACACATGGACAAAGAGAGCAGGTTAGTGGTTACCAGAGGGGAAGGGGCTTGGGGTGTCGGCATAAGAGGTAATGGTGCACATATATATGGTGACTCAGAAATAATAGTGTACAGCCGAAATTTCACAATGTTGTAAACTATTACAACCTTAATAAAAAAAATTGAATGAGGAGTCTAACCATACAAAGATAGCCTGATTTTTAGAGAAAGAGCAGAGTAAAGACAAGATGCTTCTAGTGAAAACTGCTTGGAAAATGACCTTCCACGACAAAATGATCTTTTTCCACAGACTTTTAACATGCATTGGTTATCCCAATTCACTTGTCATATAATCACATATACTGTCTTGTTTTTGTATTGTTTCTGGTGTGTGTGTGTGTCTGTGTGTGCGTGCGTGTGTGCGCTATTTTCACAATGCAGTATACATTACTTAGAAACCAGAAACAGTTCTTAGCTTTTTTTTTTTTTTACAAGATATTCTGCTCAGTGTTTAGCATTCTTGTATGCATACATAAGGCACTTTATATATAAATGTTGAAAAAAATTATGGAGATGTTTTGCACTGAGAACGATGAACAATTAAGAATGTACCTTGTTCATTTCTTCTTTTAATTTCTCTCTATTTCTATGTTTTGCCTGTTCCCTACTAAGTGATTCTTCCAGGCTTCTTGCCAAAGCTAATTCAACATTCTAACAATTTACCTTAGACATTATGAGCTACAGAAGTTATAAATTAGAATAGCACTGAAAGACCGTACCCATATGACATTCTTTATGGTCCAACAACCTGCATTTATAATAGCATGGAAATTCAAAAAAATACTAAAAAGGAACCAAGGGCCCATTCAATAAGATTATAATTTTAATTGCCTTCTGTACATGCTTATGCTCCGTTGAAAAAAAAATCTACTAAAATCACCAGAGTGGTTCTCGACTGGCAGCAGTTTTGCTCCCAGGGAACATTTGGCAATGTCTGCACACATTTTTTATTAGTTACAGCTTGGATGGTGCCATTGGCATCTAGTGGGTAGAGGCCAGAGATGCTGCTTAACATCCTACAATGCACAAGAGAGCCCCCCACAACAATTATCTGGCCCAAAATGTCAAAATACTTAGACTGAGAAACTCTGCCTTAGAGGAATGCAGAAACCAAATAGAAAACTAGAAAACATTTTTTTTGTAGAAGTAGCCCCAATATATTTATCATGGATTCTGATACAGATTAAGGTCTGTTAGTTCTGCTCCATTAGTTCTGCTCTGTCTTTCCAACATACCAATTTAAACAGTAAGAATAAAAATTATAGTTTTATTTATTTAATTCAAATAAATTTAACAAGCACCTATAATATGCCAAGCACTGTGCTGTGTACTGAAGAGAATACTAAGGAAAAAGTTTAAAACACAAGTTTGTCATCATCCTTATCTATCGAACTGACAACATAGTTAGGGAAATGTGATATACTTAAGTATAGCAACATATAATTAAACTTAAAATAAGTGATATAGACAATGAAAACTATCAAATAGCAGAGTACAGAAGATAGAAAAGAAATCAGGGTGGACTAGAATGGCTACTCAAGACCTGACAGAGAAAATAAAATTTATTTAGGGCCTAAAACGGATTGAATTTAGATAGGTAAAGGTAAAGAGGAGAAGTACTTCATGTGAGAAGCGCAGTGTGAGCTAAAGTAGTAAGGAGCTACATGGATTTGGATGTTGACTTGGAAAAATTGGATGTGGAAATGAAGTACTCTATAGGGTTGGGAAGACACGGCGGTCGGGGTGGGTGCTGGACCAAGGAGGTCTTTTTTTTTTTTTAATTTAATTAATTAATTTATTTTTTCCCCCAAAGCCCCAGTAGATAGTTGTATGTCATAACTGCACATCCTTCTAGTTGCTGTATGTGGGATGCGGCCTCAGCATGGTGTTGAAGAAGAGGTGCGTCGGTGCGCGCCCGGGATCCGAACCCCGCGCGGCCAGCAGCGGAGCGCGCGCACTTAACCGCTAAGCCACGGGGCCGGCCCAATGTTAGGCTAAGTACCAGTTGTTATTATGAAGTCAGTGAGGAGCGATTGACGTTTCTTTGATGAGGGAACTAACATAAGAAAGCAGATTTAGGAAATGTATTAGTCAGGGTTCTCCAGAGAAACAGAACCAACAGGGTATGGGTATGGATATGAATATAGATACAGTTATACAGATGAGGAGATTTATTATACGAATTGGCTCACACTGTTATGGAGGCCAGTAAGTCGAACAATCAGCTATCTGCAAGCTGGAAAACCAGGAAAGCAGGTGGTATAATTCAGTCCAAGTCTGAAGGCCTGAGAACCAGGGGGCTGCTGGTGTAAGTCCTGGAGTCCCAAGGCCTGAGAACCAGGAGCTCTGATGTCTGCTGGCAGAAGATGGACATCCCAGCTCAAGAAGAGAGAGAAAATTCACCCCTCCTTGGCCTTTTTGTTCCATTCAGGCACCCAGTGCACTGGATCATGCCTGCCCACATTGGTGAGGGTGTACCGTTCACTCAATCCAATGAATCAAATGCTCATCTCTTCCAGAAACACTCTCACAGACACACCCAGAAATAATGTTTTACCAGCTATCTGGGCATCCGTTAGGCCAGCAAAGTTGAAACATAAAATTAACCTGCAGAGCAAGATTAGTTTGGAAGCAGTATTGGGGCATGAGGAATAGGTGCTGACAAAAACATCAAAAGAGGGATAACTGTAATAATTCATGTATGCAATACGGAGAGTCTGATGTAGAAGAAACAGTAGACTAGAGAGAAGCAGGGAATGTTAAATTAAGGAAGAAGAACAGTCAGGACTTGGTTTAAAAAAATGAGTAGGCATTTGCACTTAACTAGTTTAAAGAACGTTTGGGATGCATGTTTCAGGTATGTCTGCAAAACACCAGACAGAGAATCAAAAACCCCTAGCTTGATAACAGCTCTATTATTAACAGTGAGTTACAAGATTTTAGGTAAATTGCTTAATTTCCCTTAGAGAAAGATTTTATTATCAGTAAAATAAGCAAAATCATGACTAACCTGCCTACCTCATACTTTTGTTGCCAGAAGCAAATTAAATAATATATATTAATATACTTTATAAAGTCTAAATCATATAGAAACAGATTATTATTGTTGAAGAAAAGCTAAAACAGTATCTGATCATCATCATAATAAATATGAGCTTACTAAAATGTCTTAAAATGAATAAAAATTATCTAATTTTTAATTTAAAATGAGAAACTAAAACTCTAACTCCATGTTGTTGGATAAAATTTTATTTTGCTTAGCTATACTTTATTTTATCTATTTTGATAGTCCCGCTGTTATATGAATTTCTAAATATAAAAATGACCTTCAGTTACATGTACTTTCTTATGATAGAGTTATGCAAAGCAGATGATATGGAAATCTTATAGTGTTGTGGGAAAAGCACTGACTTAGACGTTAAGTCTGTTGGATTTTATTTCTAACTATTATGTGAATTTAGATTATTTCCTAATCAATTGGAAACAACCAAAATGTCTAAAAAATATGCAATTAGTTATGTAAATTATGGTATGTCTAGGTAATATATGCTAAAATCAAAAAATGTTTGAAGATCACTTAGTAACATGAGAAAATCAGATAATATTAAAAGAACAAAATATGAAGTTATTCGATAATTCTATATGCAATATTATGCTCACAAATTTGAAAAAGCTAAAGGAAATGAAAGATTTCCTATGAAAATATGAATTATAAAAATTGATACAGGATGAAGTTTAAAAGTTTAGAAAAAAGTCCAACCAAAGAAGGAGTTAAAAGGCAGGCCAAATCCACTTCTAAAAAGGCATCACGAGCAGAAGCAAGATGGTTTTTACAGGTGAGTCTTATAAAACAGTGAATTGATAGGTAATGCCTGTGTTATATAAGTAATTCCAGAGCATTAAAAGAAGACGGAAAGTGTGGTCGGCCCCGTGGCTTAGCGGTTAAGTGTGCGCGCTCCGCTACTGGTGGCCCGGGTTCGGATCCCGGGCGCACACTGACGCACCGTTTGTCTGGCCATGCTGAGGCGGAGTCCCACTTAGAGCAACTAGAAGGATGTGCAACTATGACATACAACTATCTACTGGGGCTTTTTGGAGAAAAAGGGGAAACAAAAAGGAGGAATATTGGCAATAGATGTTAGCTCAGGGCCGGTCTTCCTCAGCAAAAAGAGGAGGATTGGCTTGGATGTCAGCTGAGGTCTGATCTTCCTCACACACACACACAAAAAAACAGACGGAAAGCTTCTCAACGTATTCTATAAAGCTAGCAGCAACTCAGTGTCAAAACCAGGTTAATGTTCTTTTAAAAATGTAGAAGCACAAACACTCTAGCAGTGTATTAAATAAAAAACAGATCATGTCCAAGTAAGATTTATCTCTGGAGTAAGGTTCAGTGTTAATGTAAAAACATAGGACCATCTCAATAGATATGGGAAAAGTACTTGAGAACATGCTATATCCACTCCTGATTCAAAACAGCAAAAGCTACAGCTTCACGTAAACT
Organism: Diceros bicornis minor; assembly: GCF_020826845.1. NCBI lineage: Eukaryota > Metazoa > Chordata > Mammalia > Perissodactyla > Rhinocerotidae > Diceros > Diceros bicornis. Next base: position 15,448,997 of record NC_080763.1, read on the forward strand.
AGGAATAGAAGAAAATTTCCTCAACCTGATTAATGGGATATACAATGTATATATATAGTTACATATAACGTTATCAAAAGTAACATCATACTAAATGGTGAAAATTAGAAGCATTCTCACTAAAATAAGAACAAGTGAGGAAAGCTCAGTATCTTCAGCTTTAATTAAATTCATATTGGAGGGCTTAGTATAACAAGTAAGAGGTCAATATGTTGCGTGGACATGAGGTCAAGCAGCAAAAATTAAAATACCAATAATGACCAATTAGAAAATGTAAGAGAGAATAAAAGGACTATGTTCACGATAGGAAATACACGCACATACACTTACACACACTACCTAGAAATAAACCTAATGAGAAATTTGAAAGATCTGCTTTTTCATAAAGAAAGCTGTATTTGTGTGCAATTGCACACTTCTGTTTGTGCGGGTATTCCTTTCAAGTTCATAGTCCTTCCTGACACCTAATGGTTGATCCCCAGTCTCAGAGGTTGGGTTGCAAACTTATGGCCCTTGCTAAATTTAGTCTTTTAAAGTGATTTCTTTGGACATCTGTATGTGTGTATGTTTGTTTATCTGAATGCCTTTAATCAGGGAATGAACTGTCTAGGTTAACACAGGTCCTAACTCTCCCTGTTGCTTTACCAGGACACTTGGGATGTTAACACTTGTTTAGCAACTAAAGACATTTGAGTTTGTAGCTCTATATTTAGCTATATGTCAACTTGAGTGTACAATTTTTGAGGACATAAAACCATATGTTATCTCTTTATATCTTGCACAGAACCTACTACAATTCCTAGAAAATAATTGCTTAATAAATATTTGTTGGTTTATTGGTTTCTGAATGATCTTAGGGAAATTTTAAAGCAAATTTGTGTTAGAATGATTAATCATGTACCTAATGTCCAAAATAACCATATAGTTCACACATTTAAAGTATTAAGACATTTGCTTCTAGATTCTATTTTGAATGGGCTTATTCCCATATTTGCTGGAAGATAAACTCTGGGCATTTGGTTACAGGTTTATACTCTTTGTTTTTTTTTATTGATGTCATAATAGTTTATAACATTGTGAGATTCCAGTTGTACATTATTATTTGTCAGTCACCATATAAATGTGGCCTTCACCCCTTGTGCCCACCCCCCAACTCCCTTCTCCCTGGTAACCACCAAACTGTTCTCTCTGTCCGTGTGCTATTTTATATTCCACATATGAGTGGGTCATACAGTGTTTGTCTTTCTCTGTCTGGCTTATTTCACTTAACATAATACCCTCCAGGTCCATCCATGTTGTTGCAAATGGGACAAATTTGTCTTTTTTTATGGCTGAGTAGTATTCCATTGTATGTGTGTGTGTGTGTGTGTGTGTGTGTGTGTATACCACATCTTCTTTATCCAATCATCTGTTGATGGACACTTGGGTTGATTGCACGTCTTCGCCATAGTGATTGATGCTGCAGTGAACATAGGGGTGCATAAGCCTCTTTGGTATGTCGATTTCAAGTTCTTTGGATAAATACCCAGAAGTGGGATAGCTGGATCATAAGGTATTTCTATTTTTAATTTTTGGGGGTATTTCCATACCATTTTCCAAAGAGGCTGCACCAGTTTGCATTCCCACCAGCAGTGAATGAGGGTTCCGTTTTCTCCACATCTTCTCCAACATTTGTTATTTTTTGCCTTGGTGATTATAGCCATTCTCATGGGTGTCAGGTGATATCTTAGTGTAGTTTTGATTTGCATTTCCCTGATGATTAGTGATGTTGAACATCTTTTCATATGCCTCTTGGCCATCTGTATATCTTCCTCGGAAAAATGTCTGTTCATATCCTCTGCCCATTTTTTGATTGGGTTATTTGTTTTTCTGTTGTTCAGATGTGTGAGTTCTTTATATATTATGGAGATTAACCTCTTGTCGGACATATGGTTTGCAAATATTTTCTCCCAACTGGTGGGTTGTCTTTTCATTTTGATCTTGGTTTCATTTGCCTTGCAGAAGCTCTTTAGTCTGATGAAGTCCCGTTTTTTATTTTTTCTTTCGTTTCCCTTGTCTGAGTAGACATGGAATTCGAGAAGATCCCTTTATGACCAATGATGAATAGTGTACTGCCTACATTTTCTTCCAGGAGTTTTATGGTTTCAGGTCTCACCTTTAGGTCTTTGATCCATTTTGAGTTAATTTTTGTGTAGGGCAAAAGCAGATGGTCTACTTTCATTCTTTTGCAAGTGGCTGTCCAGTTTTCCCAGCACCATTTATTGAAGAGACTTTCCTTTCTCCATTGTACGTTCTTAGCTCCTTTGTTGAAGGTTAGCTGTCTGTATATGTGTGGTTCTATTTCTGGGCTTTCAATTCTGTTCCATTGATCTGTGTTCTGTTTTTGTACCAGTACATGCTGTTTTGATTACTATCGCTTTGTAGTATGTTTTGAAGTCAGGGAGTGTGATGCCTCCAGCTTTGTTCTTTTTTCTCAGGATTGCTTTAGCTATTCAGGGTCTTTTGTTGCCCCATATAAATTTTAGTATTCTTTGTTCTATTTCCGTGAAGAATGTCATTGGGATTCTGATTGGGATTGCATTGAATCTGTAGATTGCTTTAGGTGGTATGGACATTTTAACTATGTTTATTCTTCCAGTCCATGTGCATGGGATATCTTTCCATTTCTTTATGTCATCATTGATTTCTTTCAATAATGTCTTATAGTTTTCATTGTACAGGTCTTTCACCTCCTTGGTTAAATTTATTCCTAGATATTTTATTCTTTTTGTTGCAATTGTAAATGGAATTGTATACTTGAGTTCTCTTTCTGTTAGTTCGTCGTTAGAGTATATTAATGCAACTGATTTTGTGAGTTGATTTTGTACCCTGCAACTGTGCTGTAGTTGTTCATTATTTGTAATAGTTTTCTCATGGATTCTTTATGGTTTTCCATATATAGAATCATGTCGTCTACAAACAGCAAGCGTTTCACTTCTTCACTGCCTATTTAGATTTCTTTTATTCCTTTTTCTTGCCTAATTGCTCTGGCCAGAACTTCTGACACTATGCTGAATAACAGTGGTGAGAGTGGGCACCCTTGTCTTGTTCCTGTTCTCAGAGGGATGACTTTCAGTTTTTCCCCGCTGAGTATGAGGTTGGCTCTGGGTTTGTCATATATGGCCTTTATAATATTGAGATACTTTCTTTCTATACCCATTTTCTTGAGAGTTTTTATCATAAATGGATGTTGGATCTTGTCAAATGCTTTCTCTGCAGCTTATTAAGATGATCTTGTGGTTTTTATCCCTCATTTTGTTAATGTGGTGTATCACATTGATTGCTTTTATTTAGGGAGTGATAAAACCAGACAGAAAATTACTTACAGTGAGGATCAACACTGTATTTGACTTTCTTTAAACAATTTTACCCTAGAGCTAAGATATGAGGTTCCACTGTTCTGCTTAATAAAATACTGACAGCTTAAAAAACGCTTCTGAGAAACTGCATCCTTAATAGCTGAAGAGGATCAAGGAGGCAAGCCTTCATCCTGAGGCCTCACTTCCTGCTCAGAGGATGGCAGGAATGGGAAGCCACTCTGCAGGAAGGTGGCTGTATGCGCACATGGGCACAGCACAGGAGAAAACACGGGATAGCCCAGAACACCACAATGATGGTCTGACTTTGAGTCACTAAAAGAAGTTTTATTCCAGTCTTCTCTTACTTTTCTAGTATGGCTTTCTCTACTCTCTTAAACTTCTTCAGTTCAACAATCACTTCCCAGTATCTGAGACACAGCCACATGAGTCGCCCATTCTGGCATTTGTTGGTATTCCAGACATCACCACAGTATGTGTCATGCTTAAATATGTCAGTGAAGCCAGCTGCCACCTCTAGGTCAGCAGCAACGGGGTCAGTGGATGCTCGAACCAGCAAGCTCTTCTCTATTTCTAGTCTCTTGTTGCGAGGGAGAATCAGACTGCAGTAGATATTCTGTCTTTCTGTCAGAGCATCTTCAAACTCTTTCAGCAGAAGCCTGGCTCTCCTTTGCCAGTCTTCTTCCTTTTCCAGGCAGCTCAGATATGCATTTCTCAAGGGCTGCAACTGTCTCTTTTCTTGCATGACCTGAGCCCGTTCCTATTCCAGCAGCTTCTTTTCTTCTACCAACCTGCACCCCTGAGAGATAAGGGCTTCTCGGTAACTAGTCGTTCTGTTTTGTTCCTTTTCAAGTTCCAAAGACAGCTGAGCAACAGCACGCCGATTCTCTGAGATCATGGCATGGTACTTAGCTTCAAGATCCTGCTGGAACGCAGCTGTTCTCTGACGGTACGCTTCTCTCTCTTTCTCTGTTTCTTTTTGGGAAAAGAAAAGAACCATCCTTGTGTCTTTGGTATAAATCCCACTTGATTGTGGTGTATGATCTTTCTAATGTATTGCTGTCTTTGGTTTGCCAATATTTTGTTGAGGATTTTTGCATCTATGTTCATCAGCGATATTGGCCTGTAATTTTCCTCCTTTGTATTGTCCTTGTCTGGCTTTGGTATCAGGGTGATGTTGGCCTCATAGAATGTTTTAGGAAGTGTTCCATCTTCTTCTATTTTTTGGAATAGTTTAAGAAGGATAGGTGTTAAATCTTCTTTGAATGTTTGGTAAAATTCTCCAGAGAAGCCATCTGGTCCTGGACTTTTATTTTTTGGGAGGTTTTTGATTACTGTTTCAATCTCTTTAGTTGTGATTGGTCTATTCAGGTTCTCTATTTTTTCTTGATTCAGTTTTGGGAGGTTGTATGAGTCTAAGAATTTATCCATTTCTTCTAGATTGTCCAATTTGTTGCAATATAGTTTTTCATAGTATTCTCTTTTTGTCGTTTGTATTTCTGTCGTATCCATTGTGATTTCTCCCCTTTCATTTCTAATTTTATTTATTTGAGCCTTCTCTCTTTTTTTCTTAGTGAATCTGCCTAACGGTTTATCAATTTTGTTTATCTTCTCAAAGAACCAGCTTTTTGTTTCATTGAGCCTTTCTACTTTTTTTTGGTTTCAATTTCATTTATTTCTGCTCTAATTTTTATTATTTCCCTCCTTCTGCTGACTTTGGGCTTAGTATGTTCTTCTTTTTTAATTCTGTTAGGTGTAGTTTAAGATTGCTTATTGGGGATTTCTCTTGTTTGTTAAGGTGGGCCTGTATTCTTCTGAGTTTCTCTCTCAGGACCGCTTTTGCTGCATCCTATATGAGTTGGTATGGTGTATTTTTATTTTCATTTGTCATCAGATATTCTGTGATTTCTCCTTTATTTTCTTCAATGATCCATTGCTTGTTCAGTCACATGTTGTTTGGTCTCCACATCTTTGTCACATTCCCAGCTTTTTTCTTGTAGTTGATTTCTAGTTTCATAGCATTACGGTCGGAAAAGATGCTTCTTATGATTTCAGTCTTCTTAAATTTATAGAGGTTTGCCTTCTTTCCCAACATATGGTCTGTCTTTGAGAATGTTCCATGTGTGCTTGAGAAGAATGTGTAATCTGTTCTTTTTGGATGGAGTGCTCTATAGGTATCTATTAAGTCCATCTGGTCTACTTTTTTATTTAAGTCCTCTATTTCCTTATTGACTTTCTGTCTGGATGATGTATCCATTGATGTAAGTGGGTGTTAAGGTCCCCTACTATTGTTGTGTTGTTCTTGGTATCTCCTTTTAGGTTTGTTAATAGTTGTTTTATGTACTTTGGTACTCCTGTGTTGGGTGCATACATATTTATAAGTGTTATGTCTTCTTGGTAGAGTGTCCCTTTTATCATTATATATTGCCCTTCTTTGTGTCTCATTACTTGTTTTATCTTGAAGTCAACTTTGTCTGATATAAGCATGGCAACACCTGCTTTCTTTTGTTTGCCATTAGCTTGGAGTATCGTCTTCTGTCCCTTCACTCTGAGCCTGTGTTTGTCTTTAGAGCTGAGATGTGTTTGCTGGATACAGCAAATTGTTGGGTCTTGTTTTTTAATCCATCCAGCCACTCTGTGTCTTTTTATTGGGGAATTCAATCCATTTACATTTAGAGAGATTATTGATATATGAGGGCTTAATGCTGCCATTTTATCTCTTGTTTTTCAATTATTATGTATTTCCCTTGTTTCTTGTCCCATGTATTTTGGACTGTCAGTTCAGTTTGGTGGCTCTCTATGATGGTTTTTTCAGTTTTCTCTTTATTTTTCATTTGTGTCTTTGTTCTGATTTTCTGTTTAGTGGTTACTGTGCGGTTTGTATAAAAGATCTCATAGATGAGATAGTCCATTTCCTGATAGCCTCTTGTTCCCTTAGTCTAAGTAGTTTTCATCCCTTTCCTCTTCCCCTTCTAAGTAGTTGTTGTCACAACTTATTCCATTATGTGTTGTAAATTTGTGGTTAAAATGAAGGGATAATATTTATTTTTGATGTTTTATTTTCCTTTATCTTTAAAGTTAGAATTAAGTGTTAGCTAATCTGTTCTGATAGAGAGCTGCAATTTCTGATTTTGTCTGCCTATTTATCTGCTTGGTAAAGGCTTTGTAAACCCTTTCTTTCTTTGTTTCCCATATGTGTGGGCTTTCTTGATCAAATCTTCTGGGGGGGGTCTTGTGGCAATGAACTCCCTCAGCTTTTGTTTATCTGGGAAAGTTCTTATTTCTCTTTCATATCTGAAGGATATTTTCGCTGGATATATTATTCTCGGCTGAAAGTTTTTTTCTTTCAAAATTTTGAATATATCATTCCACTCTCTCCTAGCCTGTAAGGTTTCTGCTGAAAAATCCGCGGAAAGCCTGATGGGGCTTGCTTTATAGGTTATTCACTTCTCCCTTGCTGCCCTTAATATTTTTTCTTTATTGTTGACTTTTTCCAGCTTTACTAATATATGCCTTGGAGAAGGTCTTTTTACATTGATGTAATTATGAGTCCTGTTGGCTTCCTGTACATGTACTTTCAGCTCTGTCTCCAGGTTTGGGAAGTTCTCAGTTATTGTTTCTTTGAACAAGCCCTCTGCTCCTTTTTCCCTCTCTTCTCCCTTTGGAATACCTATAATCCTTATGTTGCATTTCCTAATTGAGTCAGATATTTCTCAGAGAATTTCTTCATTTCTTTTTAGTCTTAGTTCTCTCTCCTCCTCCATCTTAAGCATTTCTGTGCTCCTATCCTCCAGATTGCTAATTCTGTCTTCCATATTATCAGCCCTGTTGTTTAAGGACTCCAGATTTTTCTTTATCTCATCCACTGTGTTTTTCATCTCTAACAATTCTGTTGGTTTTTCTTTATAGATTCGATCTCTTTTCTGAAGAATTTCCTCTGTTCAGTAATTTGGTTCCTGATTTCATTGAAGTGTATTTCAGAGTTCTCTTGTAGCTTGTTGAGTTTTCTTATGATGGCTGCCTTGAATTCTTTGTCTTTTAGATCGTAAATTTCCATGCCTTCATGACTGATTTTTTGGTGTTTGTCTTTTACCTTCTGGTCTGGAATATTAATATATTTCTTTATACTATTTGGTGGAGTGGATCTGTGTCAGTGCAGAGTGATAGTTTCTGGACACAGGTTCCACCTGCCGCCACCAGGGCGGGGGTGAGGAGAGGGCACAGGAGCTGTGTAGTCTGATCCCGCTGCCACGATCCTTGTCAGGTGTGGCTATCCGAGCCTGGGTCACTCCTTGGGATCATAGCAGCCCTGTGGGGTCTCCCACCAAATGGGGAACTAGTCACGTAGGGGGCTCAGGGCTGCTGCCTCCTGCTCCCACAGACCCACAGAGCTGTGCTCCCTGCTTCATGGCTACAGCGGTAGTATGGGTATTCACGGCAGCCGGGAGCTTGTTTGCCAGGACTGGGATCTCAGCCACCCTCTGCTCCTGGGTCTCACCAGCCATTGTGCTTGGTGGGCGGGACCTGCCCTCTGGGACTGAGCCAAAGCCACTCCCTGGGACTGGGTGGGATTGTGGATTCTCCCACCAGAGGACAGTGTGGTCACATGGGAGCTCAGGGCTACTGCCGCCTGCTCTCACAGTCCCACTGAGACACGCGTCACCCCTTTGGGGCCACAGCAGTACTGTGGGTGTTCACAGCAGCCAGGAGCTTGTTTGCCTGAGTGGCAGCTCAGCCACCCTCTGCTCTTAGGTAGCACCGGCCTTTGTGCTTGGTGGGCGGGGCTTTCCCACTGGGTCCAAGCTTGTGCCGCTCTGTATGGGCTGCATGGCCCTGAGGGCTCCCCCACTAGGTGGGGAAGTGATCACACAGGGGCCTCAGGGCTGCTGTCATTTGTTTCCACAGTCGCGCTGAGGTATGGTCCCGCCCTTGGGGCCACAGCAGTGCTGTGACCACTCCAGCTAGGAAAGTAGTGCTACACGTGCGCTGGGCTGCCTGGAGTCCAGAGGGTGCTCACCTATCTCCACCACCTCCTTGAGGGGGGGGTAGTTCATCTACCTTCAGATATACAGCTGCTCGGGTCTCTGAGGTCTCTGGGTGTGCTGTGAGGCTATTCTCCACTGATCGATGAATCTCCTTTTAGTTGTAGTTCGAAGGGGGAGAGACACAGGGAACAGCTCACTCTGCCATGTTGCTGATGTCACCAGGTTTATATTCTCAATCTAAAGGAATAGTTTAGTTAGAATTTCTTGTGGTAAGCATTCATAAATGAATATGCTCTTGATTACAATTAGGCAATTTTCAAGGAAGGTCAAAACATTATAGCAGATGAACTTGCTACACAATGGGAATGATAAAGCCTTATAGGAAGTCCCATAGTGAGACTATAGAAGTTAAGAAATATCTTTTCCTTTGTTTATTTCCTCCTGGCAGCCTACAAAATTCTCCTTTTTTTCCCCACAAATAGTGGAACAACTGGACATGCAAATACAAACAAATGAACCTTGATCTAAACCTCACACCTTACACAAAAGTTAACTCATATTGATCATAGATCTAAATGTAAAATTATAAATTTTTGTAAGAAAATACAGGAAAAAATCTTTGACCTAGAGTTAGGCAAAAAGTTCATCAAAATTGAGAAGTTTTGCTCCGTGACATGCACTGTTAAGAAAATGCAAAGACAAATTACAGATTTGGAAAAAATATTGGTGAATCACATATCCGACAAAGGGCTTGCATATATCTGTACAGGAATACATAGAGAACTCTCAAAACTTAACAGTCAGAAAGCAAGCAACTCAATGAAAAATGGGCCGAAGATTTGAATAAACACTTGATCAAAGATGATATACAGATGGCAAATAAGCACATCAAAAAATGTTCAAGATCATTAACCAATAAGGAAGTGAAATTAAAACCATTATGAGATAAGACTACATACCTATCAGAATGGCTAAAATAAAAAATACTGACAAGTGCTGGATGCAGAGCAACTGGAACTATCATATATTGTTGGTGGGAATGCAAGATGGTACAGCAATTTAGGAAAACAATTTTGCAATTTCTTAAAAGTCAAACATAACACTTGTTCAGGAAAATCTTATACATGAATGTTTGTTGCAGTCTTATTCATAATCTTTTAAAACTAGGGTTATTTCACATCAAAATATGGGTTTCAGATTTTCATTAAAAAAACCCAAAATCCCAAATCCTAAAACTAAAAGATCTGGCAACATTAGTCCCACCTTGAAAGAGGACAACACTGGCTGATAACAAACAATAACTTCTCTATGTTTTTGGGCATGCCACAGCTCTGCCCACCTCATATAGTGAATGCATATGCATTTACATCTGGCCTATTTCACTTTTGTATATTACCTGCCTGGTCTCATGTGGCAGAATGGACCATCAAGACTCTGTGTTCCTCCTACCATAGTGTTGAATTTATTGTTGCATAGTGGCTGCCTATCCAATGACTACATTTTCCAGTTCCTTGTATTCAGATGTGGCCACCTGATTAGATCTGCCTGATGGAATGCCAGCAGAGTGATCTTTGTAAGTCTCAGGCTGGGGTTTGTAAGAAGTGGACTTTTCTCTCCTTTTGCCTTCTGAAAGCAAAGGTCTCCAAGGTCTTAAGGGATGATGAAGCCACAAGATGAAGAAGCAAGACCTGCCCCAGGCATACAGAAATATTCAAATTGGACTTGGGCTGTTACGTGAAAAAGAAAACTCTTGGGTTGAATGGTTGAAATTTTGGTTTATTGTATAGAATCTAGTGTTACTTGAACTCTGTGCTGTCCATATAGGGTAGCTATCTGCTACATGTGGTTATTTAAATTTATTAAATAAAATATTTTGGTTCCTCAATTATACTAGTCCATTTCAAGTGCTCAGGGGACACAGATAATTAGTGGCTATGGTATTGGACAGTACAGATAGAATATTCTCACCTTTGCAGAATGTTCTGTTGCACAGAGCAACTCTAATACACTCCTGTAGGTGCCTGAGTTTGGGACTCCTGATTTAGGACGTGAAGCAAATAGAAACATATACTTGTCTTTTTTTTTTTTTTTTTTTTTTGTGAGGAAGATCAGCCCTGAGCTAACATCCATGCTAATCCTCCTCTTTTTTCCTGAGGAAGACCGGCCCTGAGCTAACATCTATTGCCGATCCTCCTCCTTTTTTCCTCCTCCCCAAAGCCCCAGTAGATAGTTGTACATGGTAGTTGCACATCCTGCTAGTTGCTGTACGTGGGACGCAGCCTCGGCATGGCCGGACAAGTGGTGCGTTGGTGCGCGCCCGGATCCGAACCGGGGCCGCCAGTAGCGGAGCGCGCACACTTAACCGCTAAGCCACGGGGCGGCCCTATACTTGTCAATTTTAAACAAAATTATTCAGGAGGAATTAATAAAAATACTATTAACATTTGTTTGACAGTTATAGGGTAAGAAATACTTTCACGTACGTTATCTAATTTGGATTTCCTAAACCAACTTTTTGAGTTAGGCAAGCTCATATTTCACCTCTTTAATCCATAGGAGCATTTTCCATGAACAAATCTTTCTTATTGTGGAGAAAAAATTTTTATTTATGTATTTTTAACAAAGTATATGTCTCTCCCTTTTTAAATTTTATTTTCTCATTTTTTTATTGAAGAAATCTTGGTTTATAACATTGTGTACATTTCAGATGTACCTCATTATATTTTGACTTCTGTATAGACTACAGCATGCTCACTACTAAAATCTTGTTGCCATCTGTCACTGTACAAATGTGCCCCTTTACCTCTTTTGCCCTCTCACCATCCCCCTTCCCTTCTGGTAACCACCAGTTCATTCTCTGTGTCTATGTGTTTGTTTATTGTTGTTTTATCTTCTTCATATAAGTGAAATCATACAGTATTTGGCTTTCTCCATCTGACTTATTTCCTTAGCATAATACCCTCAAGGCCCATCCATGTTGTTGTAAATGGCAAGATTTCATCTTTGTCGTGGCCAAGTTGGATTCCATTGTGTATATATATAACCACATCTTCTTCATCCATTCATCTGCTGATGGGTACTTAGGTTGTTTCCAAGTCTTGGCTATTGTGAATGACGCTGCAATGAACAAAGTGGTGTATATATCTTTTCAAATTAGTGTTTTTATGTTCTTTGGATAAATACCCAGCAGTAGAATACATGGATCATATGGTAGTTCTAGTCTTAATTTTTTGAGAAATCTCTATACCGTTTTCCATAGTGGCTGCACTAATTTATAGTCCCACCAGTAGTGCATGGGGGCTCCCTTATCTCCACGTCCTCTCCAACATTTGTTGTTTTTTGTATTGGTAATTATAGACATTCTGACAGGTGTGAGGTGATACCTCATTGCAGTTTTGGTTTGCATTTCCCTAATAATTAGTGATATTAAACATCTTTTCATGTGCCTGTTGACCATCTGTATATCTTCTTTGGAAAAATGTCTGTTCTTATCTGCTGCCCATTTTTTAATCAGTTTTTTTGTTGTTGTTGAGTTGTATGAGTTCTTTATATATTTTGGATATTAACCCCTTATTGGATATATGATTAGCAAATATGTTCTCACAATTGGTAGGTTGTCTTTTTGTTTTGTTGATGGTTTCTTTTGCCATGCCGAAGCTTTTTAGTTTGATGTAGTCCCATTTCTTTATTTTTTCTTTGGTTTCCCTTGCTTGAGGAAACATATTCAAAAAGATATTGCTAAGAACCATGTCCAACAGCATACTGTCTATGTTTTCTTCTAGGAGTGTTATGGTTTCAGGTCTTACTTTCAAGTCTTTAATCCATTTTTGGTTAATTTTTGTGTTTGGTGCAGGATAGTGGTCTACCTTCATTCTTTTGCATGTTGCTGTCCAGTTTTCCCAACACCATTTATTGAAGAGACTTTCCTTTCTCCATTGTATGTTCTTGTCTCCTTTGTCAAAAATTAGCTGTCCGTAAATGTGTAGGTTTATTTCTGGGCTGTCAATGTTGTCCCATTGATCTGTGTGTGTTTTTCTGCCAGTACCATGCTGTTTTGATTACTATAGCTTTCTGGTATACTTTGAAATCAGTGAGTGTGATGCCTTCAGCTTTGTTCTTTCCTCTCATGATTGCTTTGGCTATTTGGGGTCTTTTGTTGTTCCATATAAATTTTAGATTTCCTTGTTCTATTTCCATGAAAAATGTCATTGGGACTTTGATGGAGCTTGCAGTAAATCTGTAGATTGCTTTAGGAAGTATGGACATTTTAACTATGTTAATTCTTCCAATCTGTGAGCACAGAATATCTTTCCATTTCTTTGTGTCTTCGATTGCTTTCAACGACACAGGTCTTTCACCTCCTTGATTGAACTTGTTCCAAGGTATTTTATTCTTTTTGTTTCAACTGTATATGGGATTGTATTCTTGATTTCTCTTTCTGCTAGTTCGTTGTTAGTGTATAGAAACACAAACTAATTTTTGTATGTTGATTTTGTACCCTGCAACTTTACTGTATTTGTTTATTGTTTCTAATATTTTTTGGTGGATTCTTTAGGGTTTTCTATATATAAAATCATGTCGTCTGCAAATAGTGACAGTTTTACTTTTTCCTTTTTAGTTTGGATCCCTTTTATTTATTTATTTTTTTGCTTTGACTAGGACTTCCAATACTGTGTTGAATAAGAGTGGAGAAAGTGGACATCCTTGTCTTGTTCCTTTTCTTACAGGGATAGCTTTCAGTTTTTCACCATTGAGTATGATATTAGCTGTGGGTTTGTCATATATGGCCTTTATTATGTTCAGGTACTTTCCTTCTATACCTATGTTATTGAGAGTTTTTATCATAAATGGATGTTGAATCTTCTTGACTGCTTTCTCTGCATCTTTTGAGATAATCATGTGAATTTTGTTCTTCATTTTGTTAATGTGGTTATCACGTTGATTGATTTGTAGATGTTGAACCATCCTTACATCCCTGAAATACATCCCACTTAATTGTGATGTATGATCTTGTAAATATATTGTCGTATTTGCTAATATTTTGTTGAGGATTTTTATATCTATGTTCATCAGAAATATTGACCTATAATTTTAGTTTTTGTGTTGTCCTTGTCTGATTTTGGTATCAAGGTAATGTTGGCCTCATAAAATGAGTGGAAGCATCTCATCCTCTTCAGTTTTTTGGAAGAGTTTGAGAAGGATAGGAATAAAATCTTCTTTGAATGTTTGGTAGAATTTACTGGGGAGGCCACTGGTCCTGGCCTTTTGTTTTTTGGGATGTATTTGATTACTGTTTCAGTTTCCTTACTAGTGATCAGTCTATTCAGATTCTCTATTTCTTCCTGATTTAGTTTTAGAAGGTTTTATAATTCTAAGAATTTATTTATCTCTTCTAGATTATCCAATTTGTTGATATATAGCTTTTCATAATGTTCTCTTCAAATCCCTTGTATTTCTGTGCTATCTGTTGTAATTTCTCCTCTTTTGTTTTTGATTTTTATTTATTTGAGCCATCTCTCTTTTTTTCTTAGTGAGTCTAGCTATGGTTTGTCAATTTTGTTTACGTTTTCAAAGAACCAGCTCTTAGTTTCATTCATCTTTTCTATTGTCTTTTTAGTCTCTATTTCATTTATTTCTGCTCTGATTTTTTTATTTCCTTCTTCTACTGATTTTGGGCTCTGTTAGTTATTCTTTTTCTAGTCCCTTTCAGGTGTAACGTTATATTGAGATTTTTCTTGTTTCTTGAGGTTGGCTTGTCTTGCTATAAACTTCCCTCTTAGTACCACTTTTGCTCTATCCCATAGATTTTGGAATATCATATTTTTGTTTTCATTTGTCTCCAGGTATTTTTTTTATTTCTCTTTTGATTTCTTTGTTCACCCATAGTTATTCAGTAGCATTTTGTTTAACCTCCCCATGTTTGTGGCTTTCCCAGTTTTCTTCTTATAGTTGATTTCTAGTTTCATACCATTGTAATAAGAAAAGATGGTTGATATTATTTCAATCTTTAATTTATTGAGGCTTGTTTTGTGGCCTAATATGTGATCTATCCTGAAGAACGTTCCATTTACATCTGAAAAGGATGTGTATTCTGAAGTTTTTGGATGGATGTGGAGGTAAAATTTAATATAAGAAATACACACTTGACATAGAAATATCAAGAAAAATATTTACTGCTAAGGCCAGCTTAAAATATTCAGAACAAATAAGTAAGTGTAGGAAAGATAGTATCTATGTTACTGTTCTTATTTGCTCACATTTCAACGAGTATTAATGATTTTTTTAATCTCTTGTTATAAAAAAAAAAAACCACTTCAGAGTGGAAATAAAATTTTGAAATTCCCTTTTATAGCAATTTTGGCTTCTTTAGGATGAAGATATATTTGTTTTGAAGGAAAAAATGCTTTGTGTAGCTGAGATTTTTTTCAATGGGTGAATAAATGGGTGTGACTTCCCAGAAAAAGACCAAACTACTTAATCTCTACATAATTAAAAGCACAAATTTATTATATCTTAACATTTTCAAATAATATCATTCTTCTGCCTTTTGTGGTCAAATTCACCTTGGAGTTCTAATGATTTTCTGAACGTTTGCTTATGTTCACAATCTCACACAAAGAAGTTGCAGCCCATTTTTTATTGCTCTCTCTTCCCTCATTATCGTGATTACAGTGAAGATATATATATATAAACACACACACACATATATATAAATTGCTGGTTGCTATTAATGCACATAAACATTGTTCAGGCATTTGCAATTATAGCACTAGAATACTTAGAATCATCAGGGATGCAGCAATGGAGTGAGATAAATCTTTTCACCTACAGTCTTACCTCAGGTTAAATGACAAAGACGGTAAATACCTATGAGGAGAATTCTAGGATTATCTATGAAAAGGTTTATGTGTCACTAACTCATACTGTAACTGACACAGGCAGGTTACTTTGCCTTCTAAATTAGTGATTTTTTTGAAATTATGAGTACTTGCACTTTTCTAAACTATCTGTGAAACTACCTGTCTATTTTTTTCGATAGTCCAGTGTGAAAATTATGCTGCCCAACAAGATGGTAATTTTGAATGTAGTATAAGAATCCAATGGTATTCTTCTTCATTTTTACTTTTATTAATACTTGAATATGTTACCTAAAGTTTTCCTTTTCATGTATGTTCAATAATTCTGTTCTTCTAAATGTGGCATATTTGGTTTATCTTCAATACTGCATGCTTTTTAAAAAAATTACACAATATGATTCAGATTTAGTGACATGAGACAGCAAGAAGTTGGTGCCTTCCAACAGAGTCAGTACTTACAGGCTTAGTAAGAAGGTGACAAATAGCCATATAGAATATGGTGCATTAAGAACATGCTATCTTATGCCTTTAACAAAATTTATAAAGCTTACTTTCCTCTCTAGAATTAACCATATCCTCCTTCTATATTTTACTATAGTGCTAGGGTTTCTGCTGCTAACTCAGTATATTTTCCTTCTAGATATTTTTCTACAAATTACTCATTTGGAATTGGAGGCAGCTATAATCATCCCTATACAATTCTTAAGTTGCTTCAACTTCCTGAGTCCCTAAATGTTAGCAGTAAAACTAAGGTCTAGCAGAAGTCTTACTTGACCTTCATTCCTCTAGTCTTTTGACAGGTTTAAAATTCCCTGCAGTAAATCCCTTCCTACTTAAAAAAGCTAGAGTGATTTCCGTTTTCCTGATTGAATCCTGACTGATACAACTACCTAATCAAAAGCTAGGGAAACTGTGACTAAGCTCAACTTTCCCAAAGTGGTAAAGAGAAAGAAAAAGGTAAGAAAAGGGAAAATTACACACAGCAAAAAGGAGAAAATTTAGTGTGGGAAATGAAAAATAAATATCTATACTTAAAACCAAAAGAAGTCTTTGACAGTCATTAAGATTCTTTCAAAAACACTATTTAAAAAAGCATAGTGTTTAAGTATCTGACCCCAAACATTTAACTTATGCAAGATAGCAGGTATACTTTTATAATAGCAATGGATTTTCCCTCAATTATTTGAAAGTTTCATATTTTCACTAGTCTTTATGAAACAAAAACCTGTAAGGAAACCATTCAATAATATTACTTTCTCATGTCTAGTCTTTTCTTTAACTGTTTTAAGGAAGAATAAAGATAACCATCTGCTACAGTTTCAAAAATAAACCTCCACGGGCTGGCCTGGTGGCGTAGCGGTTAAGTGTGCGCGCTCTGCTTCGGCAGCCTGAGGTTCACAGGTTCGGATCCCGGGCGCACACTGACGCACCGTTTGTCAAGCCATGCTGTGGCGGCGTCCCATATAAAGTAGAGGAAGATGGGCACAATTTTAGCCCAGGCCCAGTCTTCTTCAGTAAAATGAGGAAGATTGACGGCGGATGTTAGCTCAGGGCTAATCTTCCTCACAAAAATAAAAAATAAAAATAAATAAATAAACCTCCAGCAGCTCCACCATGTCTGGCTGTTCTTTTTTTTTTTCTTTTTTAATATACACATATATTATATGATACACATGTATCTATATTATATGAAATATATGTGTATATTTTATATTATATTTTTATATTATATTATATATTTTATATGTTATTTAATGTATATATTTTTATTATATATATCATATATATATATATAAGTCAGAAGGATAGTGAAATATTCCAAAAAAAAGTGATAAGAGACTGTATGAGGGTAGTGGAAGCCAACAGAAATAGAAGAAAAAAAGATATTCTAAAATCATAGGTGCAAAAATCTTCAACAAAATTCTAGTAAACTGAATTCACCAGCATATTAAAAGGATCATACATCATGATTAAGTAAGAGTTATCCCTGGGATGCAAGGATAGTTCAACATACCAAATCCATTAAAGTAATATACCACATTAACAGAATGAAAGATAAAAATCATATCATCATCTCACCAGATGCAGAAAAAGTATTTGACCAGATTCAACACCTTTTCATGATAAAAACACTCAACAGGGGCCGGCCCCCTGGCTTAGTGGTTAAGTGCGTGCACTCCGCTGCTGGCGGCCCGGGTTCGGATCCCAGGCGCGCACCGATGCACCGCTTCTCCGGCCATGCTGAGGCTGCGTCCCACATACAGCAACTAGAAGGATGTGCAGCTATGACATACAACTATCTACTGGGGCTTTGGGGGGAAAAAAAAAAATAAATCCTTGAAAAAAAAAACACTCAACAAATTAGGCATAGAAGGAATGGACCTCAACATAAGAAAAGCTGTGTATGAAAAGTCCCCAGCTAACATCATACTCAAAAATGAAAAACTGAAAGCTTTTCCTCTAAGATCAGGTACCAGACAATGATGTCCACTCTTGCCACTTCTATTCAACATAGTACTGCAAGTCCTAGCCAGAGCAATTAGGCAAGAAAAAGAAATAAAAGTCACCCAAATCAGAAAGGAAGAAGTAACATTATCTCTGTTTGCAGATGATATGCTCTTATACATAGAAAACCCTAAAGAATCCTCAAAAAAACAAAACAAAACAAAAAAAAAACCCACAAACTGTTATAAATAATTAATGAATTCACCAAAGTTGCAGGATGCAAAATCAACAAACAAAAATCAGTTGCATTTTAATACACTAATAATGAACTATCAGAAAAGGAAATTAAGAAAACAATCTTATTTACAAAGCATCAAAAAGAATGAAATATTTATAAATAAACTTACCCAAGGAGGCAACTGATTTGTACGCTGAAAACTAAAACATTGCTGAATGAAATTTAAAAAAACAAATAAATGGAAAGACATCATGTCTTCATTGATTGGGAAACTTAATAGTGTCAAAATGTCCATACCATCCAAAGTGATCTACAGATTCAATGTAATCCCTATCAAAATCCCACCAGCATGTTTACAGAAATAGAAAAAACAATCCTAAAGTTCATATGGAACCACAAAAAACTTCAAGTAACAATAACCAAAGCAATCTCAGGAAAGAACACAAAGCTGGAAGTATCATACTTCCTTATTTCAAAATATATTACAAAGCTAAAGTAATTAAAACAGTATGATACTGGCATAAAGACAGACATATAGACCAATGGAACAGAATAGAGACTCCAGAAATAAATCAACGTATGTGCAGTCAACTGACCTTCAACAAGGGTGCCAAGTGCACAAAATGAGTAAAGAATAGACTCTTCAACAAATAATGTTGGGAAAACTGGCTATTCAAATACAAAAGAATGAAATTGGACCTGGCTTACACCATATACAAAATAACAACTCAACATGGATTAAAGACTTAAATGTAAGACCTGAAATTGTAAAACTCCTAGAAGATAACATAGGGGAAAACCTTTTTGACACTGGTCTAGGCAATGATGTCTTGGATTTGATATCAAAAGCGTAGGCAACAAAACCACAAATAGACTAGTGGGACGACATTAAACTAAAAAAGATTCTGCACAGCAAAGGAAACAATCGACAGAATAAAAAGGCATAGAATGGGAGAAAATATTCACAAACCGTTTATCTGATAAGAAATTAATGTTCAAAATATTTAAGAATCTCCTACAACTCAATAGCAAAATAATAATAATGATAATAATAATCTGATTAAAAAATAGGCAGAGGACTTGAATAGACATTCTCTAGAGAAGAATACAGGTGGCCACCAGGTATATGAAACATCATTCGTCATCACTAATGATCTTCAGCATCATTAATCATCAGGGAAGTATAAATCAAAACCACAATGAAATATTATTTCACACCTGTTAGGAGGGCTATTGTCAAAAAAACAAGAGATAGCAAGTGCTGGCCAGAATGTGGAGACAAGGGAACCATTATACAGTGTTGGTGGGAATGTAGAACAGTGTGACCACTCTGGAAAACAGTATGGAGGTTCCTTAAAATATTAAAAATTAAACTACCATATGATCCAGCAATCCCACTTCTGGGTATATATCCTAAAGAACTGAATCAGGATCTCAAAGAGATATCTGCACCCTATTCACTGCAGCATCATTCACAATAGCCAAGATATGGAAATAACCCAAATGTCCATCAACAGATGAATGGATAAAGATAATGTAGTACATACATATAATGGTATTTTATTCAGCCTTAAAAATGAAGGAATTCCTGCCATTTGTGATAACATGGATGAACCTAGAGGACATTATGCTAAGTGAAATAAGCCTGTCGCAAAAGAACAAATACTGCATGATTCCGCTTATATGAGGTGTCTAAAATAATCAATGTCATAGAAGCAGGGAATAGAATGGTGGTTGCCAGGGACTGGGGTTCGGGGGACATGAGAAATTGTATTTCAATGGTTATAAAATTTTTGTTATGCAAGATGGATATGTTCTGGAGATCTGCTGTACAACATAATACCTATAGTTAAAAATATGGTATTTGCACTTTAAAGTATGTTAAACGGATAGATTTCATGTAAAGTGTTTTTACCAAACAACAACTACACAAAAGAACACAAGGAAGTTTTTGGAGGTGATGGATATATTTTAGTACCTTGATTATGGGGATGGTATCATGGAGGTATGCAAAAGCCTAAAGTCATTAATATGTATACATTAAATGTGTGCAATTTTCTGTATATCAGTTATACCTCAATAAAACTAAAAAAAGATATTCTACAACTTACTACATTTCTGGTTTTAAATAAAATACAATCAGTAATTATTGATAGGCTTCATGCAGTTAAGGGGATCAAACATATGCTTAAAGTGAAGACAAAGAATTCAGTTCACAGGTAGAACTGAATAAATAATAGCTATCTTACCAATAAAAGGGCAAGGAAGTGGATATATCTTAAGCATTTTTTATTATCATCAAGTAGATCCCAACAAATCTAGAGAAAAATCATGGATAATGTCAAATTGCTAATAGCCAATTAAAAAAAAAACTCAGAGCAAATTCAACTGAAAATCATAAAAATCGTAAATTCAATCTGATTACAGTTTTCTCCCATCGTGTAGAAAAATTCACTTGTTTTAAGGAATCATTATTTTTCATTCAAATTACTTTTTGGAATAAATAATACATTTAAATGGTGTAAAAAATTACAAAGTTAGGAAAGTGTAGTTAGAAGTCTTCTTCCCTACCCTGACATACCAGTTTTCTCAGTGTCCCTCTATGCATATAAAAGCAACTGCATATACATATCGATATAGATATCCCCTTTTTTACACAAGTAAACACACTTCTGTAAAATATACACTTCTGCATGCTTTATTAGTCATTAAGATAAAGTTTACATATTCTTTCAAAAAAGATGATCTTATATAATGAGTACCTCTAGTTAGAGATTCTATCAGTTCAAATAAAATATACCACTAATTTTTATTTTTTCATACTGTCATGGCTTTTCCTGGGTTCCCCACCCTCATCTCATACTGCCCACTCAACTAAAATATCTTGCTCTACTCAGTTTTCATCTCCTTTCACTCCTTTTATCACTGTTGATTGCATTGGTTTTAAAGGAGTAATAGAAAATTTAGTGAGCTGAACTCAATTATTTCTGGAACAAGCAAGAAAATAACTAATTTAGATAATTCAAAGACCACTCTGTGCTACTTCTTCATTAATTGCCATGGATTTCTATTCCTGCTTTGCAGAATTAATTTAGAAATACGGCTGCTTTGTTTTCTTTTATGTGACTCAGATTTAAATGAATACAACCTAGATTTATGAAATTTCATGCTCATTATCAAAGATGACTCTTGTTCTCAGCACATGTGAAATAATGAAAAATACTCATTTATTTGTTTGTATATATTAATGAAAACTATATGTACCTTAATTTTGCAACCATCCCTTAGTTAATGAAGAACTGGGTATATGATACAAGGTTAACATAGGAATCCAAGGGATAGTAAAAACAAATGGTTCAAGTCCAGGGTCTATCACTTATAAATCTGTGTGTCCTTGCAACAAATCATTCACTCTATCTAAATTCCACATTTCTTGCTTATAAAACAGAAATAATACTATCATCTACCTCACAGGATTACTGTGTCAAACAAAAAAAAAGGGGTAAGATGTTTTGTAAACTTTAAACAAGCATTAAATAATTGTTAGCTGGTAGATATTGCCATGTAAACATGCAATGAACATTCATATTATATGCATACTAAATCTATCAGCTCTCCATAAGTACTTTTTAAGTTTAATTTGTAAGTTAAACATTCAAATTCATAAATATATTTAACAAATACTTTTTTGAACAACTACTACCATGTCCCAGACATTGTGCTGGGAATGGGGATAAAGGCAAGAATAAGGTACACAATACTTGCGCTCATACAATTTGTAGTAAAGGGAGGGAGACATTAAGTGGATAATTGCACAAATATTGACTAATTATAATTGTGATAAGTTGGTAGGGAGAAACTCTTAAAGGTCAGGACCTGAGGTAAGCTCTGGCATGTACTATCCTGTACCCTGCTCATTCACCAGCCCAAATATTTTTTTGGTACCATACTAAAAGGCTCCCTTTTTAACTATTCACTCTTTTCCTTAAACTAGTTTTAGAGACGAAACAGCACACTGTATTTAAATTACTACCTTTCCAATCCTGACTCACACTTAAAATACATGGAAGAAAATCATGCTAATTTGGGTAGAGATATATTTTATATTCCTATATTGGTTGATAATGTTCATGAGTCATAAAAATTTTTTAGAAATTTTTTATCTTTCTTGAAAATATATGTGACTACATAATTCTAGCTACACACAGAGGTAAGATTTTACAGAACCATAAATCATAGCGAAAGAGATTTGAAAAGATCATCAGAAAATAAGACTAGTCAAATAACTCTATAAAGTCTACTACTCAAAGGGCAAGGAACACATAGAAATTGTGCCAATAATAGGAGTACACTTCAAACAGCTTTTTAGAAAAATGTCTATTATTCATGAGTCACTTGCTCACTTTTATAAGGCTTCAAGTACTGAGACAGGCTTGAAAAGTTTCCCAGAGCCAGATTAGTGACGTAAATTTAGATCAGCAACAAACTTCATTAAAAAACCCATGTTATGCAGTTTATACTCTGATAGCTTAAATATTAAGCAAATATAGTCAGTAATGTCAAGCTAATAACTACATTTAATTCCTACTAGGAAACACCATTGAAATTTTTTAAGTATTTTGCTTGCATGAAACTCTCCCTGATATTCTGTATCTCTATAACTTTATATTCTTAGAAATTGATGTCACAGACCAATAGGATTCTTTGGCACAAAATCAGAGACAAAGATTACTAATTTTCTCCTAAAGTTAAAAGACTACAAAATTATCAATTATATTCTTTTATTTAAGCTCTACTGACAAATGTGTTATTTGGCTGCAGACTTTCTAGCATTGTAGGTCAATATACTGTCTAAATATGGCCAAATATTTCCTTATATTCACTGTTAATGTATTTTAAACATTTCCACGAAAAGTAAGAGAAAGATAAATATAAAAACACCTGCTTAGGTTTTATAATTGAGTCTTAGTAAAGTACACATTCCCGCAGCTACACCTGAGATATAATGACAACTTCTCTAAATGAGAGAGCCCTCGAAGGTCAAAAGTCTATTTTAATTTCTTAAATGGAGGAAATAAATTAGTGTAATTTAATTTCTCTATGAGTCAAAGTGAGTTTAAGTACAACAAAATTACCGTAGAAAATAATATTTAGTTCTTTAACAATATTATAGATTAGTAGTAGAAATAAGATCTTATTTATATTATTGTATTATATTATTTATATTACTTGAGAAAACCCTAAGATTTAAGATCGTATTTTAAAAGGCTTATCTCACACATTTCTTCAACTCTTGCATAAGTTATACATATTAGTCAAGGGAGAGAAGTACCTTTAGCAAAATTTTAAGTTACCAATTTTAAATTAAGGCCCTATTGACACTGCATTCTGTGCCTTATGGAACAATTTGAGAAATTCCAATGAAAAGTATTAACTGTGTACTATACTAAACATATTTAGAGTTCCCAGGACCATCTTATTCTATGTTCAATAACAAACAAGTTAGTCAGAGAAGTCAGACCAGTTAATTTCCTAAAAACTATAGAAAGAACTTTATTCCATCATCAGATAATCTTAAAGGTTTCAATTGGCTCTTATTAATTAAAGGTACTGGTATTAAATAGATGGCACATTCAGACTCAGTAAGGGAAGAGAGTTTAATAAAGGTGTGAGCTGGGCTTAGGGAAACCACCAAGGGATAGGACACCATCATATAGTCAGCAACGATGGTAAGCCACTACACCTAGGACTAAACAGGTAAGGGGAGGGAGCAGTAATTAGAATGCAGGAGGTGTAGCTGTACGGGTATGGAGAAGGGTTGCCTGACAGAAGCCCTTGAAACCTGGCAAGGAGTGAGCGGGGAGAATAAATTTTTTTATTTTAAACCCAAAACCCAATTCCTACTTCTGCACTACCGACTGCCAAGCAAATCTCCAATTTTCCAACAGGAAGAATTAAAGTTCACTTTGATAATGGAGTCTACAGTTGTAATTTATCCATCCATGAATATATAAATATATTCCATAAACTTTCTTCAAGTCATTTACTCCTGTACATGTCATGCCAATCACAAAATAGGGATGCATAGGACTAAACTAAGAAAATGATTCTATATCAAGAGAAAAATAAACAGTAAGCTAAATTATCATGAATACATATGAGTTACAAATAAAAGGAAAAACAAACTCTGGTTACAAGGATGCTGTTTTTCTGACTGGATGTTTTAAAACCAAGAATAGTTTATTTCTGATTATTATCTTTTATATATAGTTATTAACACTCTGTGTTATAACATTAAGGTTCTAAGAACACAAGTTAAATATTTAATATAATTAAATTACTATTAGTTTTCCCTCATAAATTTCTGGTGAGAATGTAAAA
The DNA here is from genome assembly GCF_020826845.1 of Diceros bicornis minor. NCBI lineage: Eukaryota > Metazoa > Chordata > Mammalia > Perissodactyla > Rhinocerotidae > Diceros > Diceros bicornis. Next base: position 15,473,259 of record NC_080763.1, read on the forward strand.
TGGTGTAGTTAGTTTTAAAAACAGTTTGACAGTTTCTCAAAATGTGAAACATAGACGTACCATATAATCCAGCAACTCCTAGGTATTTACCTAAGAGAAATGAAAACATATGTCTATACAAACAGCAGCATTATTGATAATAGCCAAAAAATCGAGACAACCAAATATCCATTAACTGATGAAATGGATAAATAAAATGTGGTAAATTCATATAATGGAATACTATTCAGAAATAAAAAGAAAGTAAGTACTGATACATGCTACAACATACCTTACCCTCAAAACGTGCTAAGTGAAAAAAAATCACACACACACAAAACCCATATGTTGTATAATTCTATTCATATGAAAGGTTCAGAATAGGCAAATATATAGATACGGGAAGTAGATTTGTGGTTGCCTAGGGTGGGACTGGGGAGATCAAGAAAGGAGTGTCTGGTAATGGGCACAAAGATTTCTTTTGGGATGATGGAAATGCTCAAAATTAGATTTTGGTGAGGGTGGCACAACTCTGTAAATATACTAAAAACCACTGAGTTATACACTTAAAATTGGTCAGTTTTATGGTAAGTAAAGTATATTTCAATAGCGTTTTTAAAAAATTAGTATTAGTTTTGTTTTTTCCCCTTGCAGCTCTGTGATTGCTTCTGCTAAAACAGTCTAATAAGATCAGTAATGCAAATAGTTTTTCTTGTTGGATCAATAGATCTATGTCTTTTGTTTCCATATCAATTAATGATGTAAGAAAAGATATCAGAATAGAACTTGCCCTAAAATATTCTTTCAACAGAATAGATGTATTTGTGTCAGTTAGGTATTGCTGTCACCCTAAAACTCAGAGGCTTAAAACAAGCTAAGTTATTATTTCACCTAAATCTGTGGACTGGCTGAAGAATGTCTTTTCTAGGCTGGGCTCAACCGGGTTCACTCATGAATATGTGGCTAACCATATTATCTGATAGAGATAGGGCTTGGCTGAGTGGTGGCTCTCCTTGAGGTGTCTCTCATTCTCCTCCTGAGACCAATAAACTGTCACACTATATTCTCATTGCATGGTAGATGTGTAAGAGCGAAAGCAGATACAGGGGGACTCATTCTACTGGTAATAGCAAGTTAGGTGATCAAATCCAAAGTCAAAAGGCCAAGGAATTGTGGGTGAGGCAGACATCTTGCCTTATGACGTTGGATTTGACTATCTAACTTCCTTTTGAAATTAATGAAAGCTATGATAAAAATTAAGGAGCTTAATGTGCAATTTAAGACATAAAAGAACAATAGAATAAATCCAAAGAAAGCAGAAGAGAGAAGATAGTAATATGTAAGAGCAGAAATTAATAAAACTCTGGGAGCAGATTGGCCACTCATATGAGGTTAATTCAGTTGATTATGTGTACAGTGTACTTTGGAAAAAATGGTCGGGATAATATCATGGCCCTCAAAAAAGGAGAAACTGGCTCTTTCAGCTCTGGCTCTTTGGCAGAAGTACATGACTGTGGTGCTTAGTGATTTGCAACCTCAAAATAACTTATTTTGACCAGATATAAAGCAGACTGTAAGTATTATATTCAAACTGCAGAATTAATAAATGATATATATATAGTGGGCATATCTGAGAGATGAACAGAAATATCATTTTTGTTAATTCTGGATTTTCCATGGGTCCAAGCTGGCCACTGAAATCTCAAACTATCCTTCTAACTTTCTGGCACATTAAACCCAACTTTCTGAATGTTATTTAAAGCATATGTCTCCTTATCCATTATTACATATAAAATGGATGACAGCAGAAGACCAAAAAAAGTACTACTTCTATAGCTGAGATTGGCAACCACTCTCCTTCAACAATAAGATTTCAAATAGAAAAGATGGCATACTTATATGATTCATTCTTAAAGGATTCAATTAATTCATTAAACAGATGTTAAATGCCTCTTAGGTATCAGCCACTAATATAAGGTGGTGAGGATACAAAACAAGGCTCCATAAATTTCATTGAATCAGAATGATACAAACCAAGTTCACGGAACACAATATTAGTAAATAGAAGTCAATAATGATATGAAGAAGAGTCAAGTCACATACATTTGGAACGTTAAAGACATTCTTCTAAAAAAATCTCATGAGCCAACAACAACAAAAAATGAACAATAGTGGAATGGTTGCATATCAAATTTGTAAGATGAAATTTATAGTTATTAAAGCATGTATTAGAAAAGAAAAAGGATGAAAATTAAGAAGCTTAATGTGCAGTTTAAGTTATAAAAAAGAATAGTAGAACAAATCCAAAGAAAGTAGAAGAGATGATATAATGTAAAAGCAAAATTTAATAAACTAGGGAATAAATATACAATAAAATTCAGTAAAGTCAAAAAGTTGAATCTATAAAAGACTAATAAAATAGACACTACTCTGATGAGATTGTTTCCCCCCAAAAAATAAAAAAGCTTAGAAAAGACACAAATAAATGATATTAGTAGTGAAAAAGGGACAGAATTACCAAAATAGCTGGGTTTTAAAAGATAAGGGATTAATATGAAAAATTTTATTATAATAAATTTGAACACTGATGGACAATTTTTTTATTGATGTCATAATAGTTTATAACATTGTGAAATTTTAGTTGTACATTATTGTTTGTCAGTCACCATATAAATGTGTCCCTTCACCCCTTGTGCCCAACTCCCATTCCCTTTCCCCCTGGTAATCACCAAACTGTTCTCTCTGTCCATATGTTAGTTTATTTTCCATGTATGAGTGAAATCATATGGTGTTTGTCTTTCTCTGTCTGGTTTATTTTGCTTAACGTAATACCCTCAAAGTCTATCCATGTTGTTGCAAACGGGATGATTTTGTCTTTTTTTTTATGGCTGAGTAGTATTCCATTGTATATATATACCACATCTTCTTTATCCATTTATCAGTCAAGGAACACTGGGGTTGCTTCCACTTCTTGGCTATAGTGAATAATGCTGCAATGAACATAGGGGTGCATTAGCCTCTTGGGATTGTTGATTTCAGGTTCTTTGTATAAATACCCAGCAGTGGGATAGCTGGATCCTAAGGTATTTCTATTTTTAAGTTTTTGAGGAATCTCCATACTGTTTTCCACAGAGGCTGCACCAGTTTGCATTTCCACCAGTAGTGTATGAGGGTTCCCTTTTCTCAACAACCTCTCCAACATTTGCTGTTTTTCGTCTGGGTGATTATAGCCATTCTAAAATGTATAAGGTGATATATTAATGTAGTTTTGATTTGCATTTCCCTGATGATTAGTGATGTTGAACATCTTTTCATGTGCCTATTGGCCATCTGTATATCTTCCTTGGAAAAATGTCTGTTCAGATCCTCTGCCCATTTTTTTTTTTTATTGATATTTTAATGGTTTCTAACATTGTGAAATTTTGGGTTGTATATTTTTGTTTGTCCATCACCCCATATATGACTCCCTTCACCCCTTGTGCCCACCCCCCACCCCCACTTCCCGGGTAACCACAGTCCAGTTTTCTCTGTCCATGTGTTGGTTTATATTCCACATATGAGTGAGATCATACAGTGTTTGTCTTCCTCTTTCTGGCTTATTTCACTTAACATAATACGCTCCAGGCCCATCCATGTTGTTGCAAATGGGACGATTTTGTCTTTTTTTATGGCTGAGTAGTATTCCATTGTATATATATACCACATTTTCTTAATCCAGTCGTCAGTCGAGGGACACTTAGGTTGCTTCCACTTCTTGGCTATGGTGAATAATGCTGCAATGAACATAGGGGTGCATAAGCCTCTTTGGATTGTTGATTTCAGGTGCGTTGGATAGATTCCCAGTAGTGGGATGGCTGGATCATAGGGCATCTCTATTTTTAATTCTTTGAGGAATCTCCATACCGTTTTCCATAGAGGCTGCACCAATTTGCATTCCCACCAGCTGTGTATGAGGGTTCCTGTTTCTCCACATCCTCTCCAACATTTGTTGTTTTTTGTCTTGGTGATTATAGCCATTCTAACGGGCGTGAGGTGGTATTTTAGTGTTGTTTTGATTTGCATTTCCCTGATGATTAGTGATGTTGAGCATCTTTTCATGTGCCTATTGGCCATCTGTATATCTTCCTTGGAAAAATGTCTGTTCAGATCCTCTGCCCATTTTTTGATCAGGTTGTTTGTTTTTTTGTTCAGTTGTGTGGGTTCTTTATATATTATGAAGGTTAACCCCTAGTTGGATATGTGATTTGCAAATATTTTCTCCCAGCTGGTGTGTTGTCTTGTCTTTTTAATCCTGGTTTCATTTGCCTTGCAGAAGCTCTTTAGTCTGATGAAATCCCACTTGTTTATTTTTTCTTTTTTTTTTTTTTTTTTTTTTTTTTTTTTTTTTTTTTTTTTTTTTTTGTGAGGAGATCAGCCCTGAGCTAACATCCGCCAATCCTCCTCTTTTTTTTTGCTGAGGAAGACGGCCCTGGGCTAACATCTGTGCCCATCTTCCTCCACTTTATATGGGACGCCGCCACAGCATGGCTTACCAAGCAGTGCGTCGGTGCGCGCCCGGGATCCGAACCAGCGAACCCCGGGCCGCCGCAGCGGAGCGCGCGCACTTAACCGCTTGCGCCACCGGGCCGGCCCCTTATTTTTTCTTTTGTTTCTGTTGTCCGAGTAGGCATGAAATTTGAAAAGATCCCTCTATGACTGATGTCAAAAAGTGTAATGCTTATATTTTATTCTAGGAGTTTTATGGTTTCAGAACTTCCCTTCAAGTGTTTGATTCATTTGAGTTAATTTTTGTGTGTGGTTCATTCTTTTGCAAGTGCCTGTCCAGTTTTCCCAGCACCATTTATTGAAGAGACTTTCTTTTCTCCGTTGTATGTTCTTAGCTCCTTTGTCGAAGGTTAGCTGTCCGTATATGTGTGGTTCTATTTCTGGGCTTTCAATTCTGTTCCATTGATCTGTGTTCTGTTTTGGTACCAGTACCATGCTGTTTTAATTATTATAGCTTTGTAGTATATTTTGAAGTCGGGTATTATGATGCCTCCAGCTTTGTTCTTTTTTCTCAGGATTGCTTTAGCTCTTTGGGGTCTTTTGTTGCCCCATATCAATTTTAGTATTGTTTGTTCTATTTCTGTGAAGAATGTCATTGGGAATCTGATTGGGATTGCACTGAATCTGTAGATTGCTTTAGGTAGTATGGACATTTTAACTTTGTTTATTTTTCCAACCCATGTACATGGAATATCTTTCCATTTCTTTGTTATCATCAATTTCTTACAATAATATCTTGTAGTTTTCATTATATAGTTCTTTCATCTCCTTGGTTAAATTTATTCTTACATATTTTATTGTTTTTGTTGCAATTGTAAATGGGATTGTATTCCTGAATTCTCTTTCTGTTAGTTCATTATTAGGGTATAGAGATGCAACTGATTTTTGTAAGTTGATTTTGTGCCCTGCAACTTTGCTGTAGTTACTGATTATTTCTAATAGTTTTCCAATGGATTCCTTAGGGTTTTCTATATATAAAATCATGTTTGCAAACAGCGAGAGTTTCACTTGTACAGAGTGTCTTATGGTGATGAACTCCCTCAGCTATTGTTTATCTGTGAAAGTTTTTATTTCCCCATCATATCTGAAGGATATTTTCACTGGATAGAGTATTCTTGGCTGAAAGATTTTGTCCTTCAGAATTTTCAATATATCATTCCACTCTCTCCTAGCCTATAATGTTTCTGCTGAGAAATCCACTGAAAGCCTGATATGGGTTCCTTTGTAAGTTATTTTTTTCTGCCTTGCTGCCCTTAATATTTTTTTCTTTGTCATTGACTTTTGCCGGTTTTACTACTACACACCTCACAGAAGGTCTTTTTACATTGATGTAATTAGGAGTTCTGTTATCTTCCATTTACTTGTAATTCCAGCTCCTTCCCCAGGTTTGGGACGTTCTCAGCTATAATTTCTTTGAACAAGCTCTCTGCTCCTTCCCCCTCTGGAATACCTGTAATCCTTATGCTGCATTTCTTAATTGAGTCAGATATTTCTCAGAGAATTTCTTGATTTCTTTTTAGTCTTAGTTCTCTCTCCTCCTCTATCTGAATCATTTCTATATTCCTGTCATCTAAATTACTAATTCTGTCCTCCATAATATCAGTGCTGTTTTCAGGAGTCCAGATTTTTCTTTATGTCATTCATTGTGTTTTTCTTCTCCAACATTTCTGATTGGTTTTTCTTTATAGCTTCAATCTCTTTTGTGAAGAATTCCCTCTGTTCATTAATTTTGTTTATGAGCTCATTGAACTATATCTCTCAGTTTTCTTGTAACTTATTGAGTTTCTTTATGACAGCTATTTTGAATTCTCTGTCACTTAAGATTGTAGATTGCTGTACCTTCAGGATTGATTTCTGGGTGTTTGTGTTTTTCCTTCTGGTCTGGAGTATTAACATATTTCTTCATTCTATTTGATGGGGTGGATTTGTGCCTTTGCATAGTGATAGTATCTGGTCACAGATTCCACCTGCTGCCACTTGGGGGGGGCAGGAGCTGTGTATTCTGAGCCCGCCACAATCCCTGTCAGCTGTGCCTGTCCAAGCCTGGGCCACTCCTTGGGACCACAGCGGCCCTGTGAGCTCTATTACCAAGTGGGAAATTGATCATGCGGGGGCTCAGGGCTGCCGCCACCTGCTCCCACAGTCCTACTGAGACACTTTTCCTTCTTCAGGGCCACAGCAGTACTATGGACATTTGCGCCAGCCGGGAACTCATTCACTAGGGCACGCCGATCCACCACCTCTCCTCCTATGTTGCACCAACTGTTGTGCTTGGTGGGTGTGGACTCCTGACTGGGTCCAAGCCTGAGTCACTCCCTGGGACCGCAGCAGCACCGTGAGCTCTCCCACTGCATGAGAAAGTGATCGTGCAGGGCCTCAGGGCTGCCGCCACCTGCTCCCACAGTCCCACCAAGATGCGCTCCTCCCTTCAGGGTCGCAGCGGTGCTGTGGGTGCTCCAACTGGGAGAGCAGTCACACACATGTAGAGGATTCCCAGGGGGCCGGAGAGTATTCACTTATCTCCACCACCTGCCCAGGGGTAGTCCATGCCCCTTCAGCTGTATAGCTGCATGGGTCTCTCAGGTGTCCTGAAGTGCTATGTTGGTATCTTCCACTGATCAATGAATGTCCATTTAGTTGTAGTTTGAAGGGGGAGAGACAAAAGGAACAGCTCACTCCACCATGTTGCTGACATCACTTCTCTTCATTCAAATTTTTACAGAGTTAGAGCTCATTTCATGGACCTGAGGTAGGGATTTTTCTCAGTCACACATCCCTCTACCTGCAAGTTTCCAGTCAATAATATGGGGGCAGTGGTATACTATGAGTTCCACTAACCTCTCTGCAATTAACTTGCAAGTGAAAATATACTATTTTACTGCTGAAAGTCATGATTAGCAAACCTTTTCTTCCAGTTCTTCTTATTGTTTATTCCATATTGTTAGAGTTTTAGAAGGAAGAATAGATATGTTTGAAGGTGAGGAGAATAGAAAAGTTTGAAACATAGTTGCTGGTTAATGGTAAAAACAAAAACAGTGAAAAGATCAACTACAGCTCAGCTTAGATGAATCCTCCACTCTCCTGGCAAACGTTAGAAGAGCAACAGATTTTTCCACCACATAAACAACCTCCTTAGTTTATGTTTTTCTTTTTTAACTTAGTTCCTATTTTTCATTGGGGTCATGCATTCATATATTTCAAAAAGTCAAATGATGCTAAAATAGCTTATAACAACTGTTAAAACCAGTGATCTGTTTTTTCCTGCTGCTTCCAGAAGCAACCACTTTCTTTTAGTTGGTTCTTCTGATATTTGCATACATAATTCATATTGTGTCCTTTGCTGTATCAATTTTAGACATTATATGTTGACTTCTGTATTAGTTTCTATGGCTACCATAAGAAATTATCACAAACTTTGTGGCTTAAAACAACACAAATTTGTCATCTTACGATTCTGTAGTTCAGAAATCCCATACAGGATCTCCTTTAGGCTAAGATCAAGATGTGGGCAGGACTACATTCCTTTCTGGAGGCTCTAGGGGAGAATCCATTTCCTTGCTTTTTCCTGCTTCTAGTGGCCACCTTCTGTCCCAGGCTCATGGGCCCCTTCCTCCATCTTCAAAATGAGCAGCATCACGCAGACCTAGTCTTCACACTGCAGTCTCTCTGATTGTTTCTTCCACTTTTAAGGACCCTTATAATTGCATTGTGAACACGAAGATAATCCAGAATAAACTCCCTATTTAACGTTAGCTGACTAACAACCTTAATTCCATTTGCAACTTTAATTCCACTCTAACATGTACCCTAATATATTCACAAGTTCTGGGGATTAGGATTTAGATGTCTTGGGAGGGAAGGGTGTTATTCAGCCTACTGTACATTGCTATTATCATGGATAAGGATATTATTAGCTCTGTTACTCTCCCCTCACTTTCCAACTATTGTCCCATTATAGTTAATCTCACAGTTTTTTATTAAATTCATATTCCGTGTTTTCATTATTTAGGCCTTGTAAAAACTGTTCAACCAAGTGGTGTACTTTGTTTATTGCACAACTTTTTGTTTTTTCTATTATTGCATCATTGTTTTGTTTGTTAATTTGTTGTTTCAGTCTCTGGCTACATTTTCTCCCTTTCTCCAAATCTCTGTGAAATCTCACTTGGTCAAACATATTAAACAATCTGACTTCTACTTTTTTCCTGAAGTCCTCTCTTCTGTGTACTTCAAAATCAGAGTAGGTAGTTGTTTACCTGTACTGAGGACTTAGGAGTCTTTCTATATATAAGCCATCGCCTAGCTCTTAATTCTCCACCTTCTCTAGTACCTTGTACGTATAATTCCTGAGTATTTGAGGAGTTCTACAGTTGAATCATTTTGTCATTGGTATTTCCTTCCGCAGTACTTAGGTTATACGTAGGGTGACCATATAATTGATCTTTATCTGAACATGTGCTATTATAGGAAGAGGAAAGAGAGACAAAGAAAAGGCAAAGAAGAAGGAAAGCAAGAAGTAAAAGATAACTTTTAAGCCTAGACCAAGAGATATGGAAGTATACAATCGCACTTATTTAAATCAAATGTCAATAAAATTGACATTTAAATTAGAGAAACTTTTGAATTATAGTTTTTGCTTATTTCAGAATAGCTTTATTACTTTAAATATATGCAATTACTAGGGTAATTAATAACAGGCCTTAGTTTAAGTTATTACTTTCTCAGAGCTTAAATAGCACCACCAATTGCAAGTAGTACCTGTGCATCCTAACACATCTTCTTATGTTTTCTTCACAGCACTTATTACATTTGAAATTTTCTTATTTATTTACTTAATAGAATAAATAAATAGAATATAAGATCCATGAGTCCAAGTACTATATTTGTTTTGTTCATTGCCTTCTCTCTAGCACATGGAATAATGCCTGGCCCATAGTAAGTACTCAATAAATATTTATTGAATGAATGAAGAAAAATGTTTGAGTGTTATTTTAGTAAAATAGATTAATAAAATTTTAGTAGCATATCAAAAGATTTTTGTAAATAAAAATTTAGAGACCCATAAATGTTTTTTATTCATACAGTTTAAATACTATTCTCCAATCTCATTTAATTATGGATTGTACTCTTTGCATATCAACAAAATTAAGAGGTTAATTTATGTGTGTCGTAGTCAAATTATCATATAATCTATGAGTTTTAATGTTTACTATAACTATATTATATGAAATACATGCAATGGAATTGTACTAGTATTTATTAAAAGTAAGACTGCAAAACAGATTAGAACTGCAAATAAGGGAAACAGCATACTTATAAATAAAGGCTTCTATCCAATATACTAATTGCTAATGGTTTATGTCAAATTGTTAAAACTCTTAAGAGATTTTCTAACTTCTTTCTAAAATTCTTTCTCTCTTAACGTTATGTAAGGCATAATAACACAAACTGATTGTATTCCAGTGGCCAACCTATATGAGAGTTGTTGAAGTTAAGAATATATTACAGTTAATATTTCTAATGATAATTAAGATTTCTAATAAAGAAAATCTGAAGAACATTCTCAGTCCTTAGACCAGCATTTATATATGAAAACTTAATTCTAAGAAACATCATCTGACACAGAAGAATATGACTTGGTAAAAAAAGTCTAGGCTTTGGAATGAGATATATCTGGGTAAATGACAACTTTTCTGCTTACTAGCAGTCTATATCCTTGAGCAATGTAAGCTCTCTTAATCTTAGAGACAGTACTGAGGCAGTATATGTAAAAATGCCTAACGTAATGCTCATTACAAATACTCAACAAATTCTAGTTCTCCCCCCATACCGAATGAAATGAGGACAGAGTCTCTTCTCAGAATTATGACTACTGCATTTACCAAAATCATAGAAAGAAGAGGTGAGGTGAAGAGGTACCCATTTAACCCAAGTAAGGTTGGCTAAATTCACGAATATTAAAGAGGGGAGTTTCTAAGCAAAGGCATTTAGGAATCGAGGTTTGACCATATTTAAAAATGATAGCTACATTTATCTTTCAGAATTATTTTGGTCTAGTACAGCTCAATCGTCTTCATTCCATTGTGTTCAGACATGTCCCTGCACCAGGGCTGGTTTGAGTTTCAAAAACTCAGTAAGTTGTAAGTCAGCCAATTGTGGGTACATCAAATACCAAATAACAAATCCCTGAGACTGATTTCTTGATTTTCTTTGTTCAGGCAGAATCCCTACAACTTCTCTGAAGCAACATAAACATCTCTAAAAATAGTTTCATAGACCAGTGACCCTCAAAAGGTGTTAGACACACCTTTGGCAGCCCCTGAGGTCAAAACTATTTTCATAATAATATGTATTTGCCTTTTTCACTGTTGGAATCCTTAATAATGTTTAAGAGTAAAGAGATTCTGAGATCAAAAGTTAGAAAACCACCAACCCTGACATTTTGAAGTTTGAAAGAAAGAATATGTAAAAAATGAGGTTTCCATAGGAGCTAAAATTTTTATCTAGGATTGTGGAAAAAAAATTAATTTGGTCTTTAACCCATAGATTATATGATAACATAATTCAGAATATCCTCTGTCTTCAATTATGGCTGTCAGCTGGAGATGTATATTGGTGGTTGGATATACAGAGTGGCCATAAAATCTGGAAACATAGATAATATTATTTGATTACATATTATAATGTGATATATAACCCTTTATTATGTATTCAACTATATTTCTAGACTTAGCAGCCACTCACATGAGTTAAGGGTTGGAGATACCGATTTGACTTCGTCCACATGTTGATGGCAATGAGAACCGTGGGAGTGAATGAGAGAACACCTCAAGAGGGTATACAAGGTAGAAAACAGAAGGGAGGTAAGGAAACATCAACATTTAAGTGATGAAAATAGGAAGAGTATCAAGCAGAGGAGAGCAAACATGATGTTATGGAATTCAAGGGTAGACAGTTTCAGGAAGTAGGGGTCTTAATATCTAGGTAAAGAATTTGGTGTTTGTGTTTAAAAGTGGATAACAGAAGACAACCTAAAAGAATATCAGTAGGTGAAAGTGGATGAATATATTCAGAAACTGAATACTTTACAATGGGGAAAATGAGTGAGCAAAGCTCCACGTATCAACATGGATGAATTTCAAAAACACTATATGGAGAGAGAAAAAAGTAAATTGCCAAAGAGTACTTAGAATACCATTTAAATATGTAAAACAAGGCAAATTATTATTTAAAGCCTTAGGAGGTTAAAACTTTGAAAAGATTTAAACCAAATATGGGATAGAGGATGCTTCTCTGGGTTAGGGGAGTGAGGGTGTTTATGTGATTAGAAAGAGCTACACGGGGACTTTACACTGTCTTAGTAATGCTGTATGTACATCATAACTTGAGTAGTGGATACAGGATGTTTGTCATATTGTCTATACTTTATTATTTCTCAAAGTTTTCATAATTTAAAGTTTTCAGAGACCAGGAAATAGTTCATAAGAATAAAAAAATCTGTAATTAATTTACTTTTGACATATTTAAAAGATATGCCTTGGTCTCATTTTTTTCTATAGGTATAAATGAGTGAGATCCCTGATACTAGTGATCTAGTGGAATATCTGAATAAGGAGGAAAATTTTTAAATTAAAAATGGATTAGTGTACACAATATTCTTGCTATTTGAAAGATTGGAAGGTGGTTATGAATATTTAATACAGATTTTTAGGTTCAGCATATCCTTGAGACTATAAAGTTAATTCTGTTTTTCTTTACAGCATTTTGCTTTTATTTTGATGCCAAAAATTTAATAGAGTTAAATGTAAGATTTGATACTAATTTAACTAAAGTGAATAGAGGACAAAAGTGAACTAAACCCAAAATAAAGATAAGAGCTCTGGGAAGAGATAAAAGAGTTGATTTAAAGAAATGAGACCAAGAAAATTCTTACAAATATGGAAAACAATAATACCTTATATTTTATACACATTTCAACTTCAAATAATGATGTACACCTGAAATTTATACAATGTTATAAACCAATGTTACTGCAATAAACAAAAAATTAAAAAAAAAAAAGTCTTTAGAACCTTAAAAAGAAAAGAAAAGCAACTACAAACAGCAAATGTTGGTAGTGCTAGTGTGGTGATAACAACCCATCATTATGCAAGAACACACAGCTTTCCATCATTAAAGTACTACTTTAAAAACAAAAACAAAAACAAAACAAAATAAAAATTTTATTATCCCGGAAGCTGCAGGAAAAATGGACTTCCAGAAAAGTAAAAAATCTACGTAATGCTCTCAATAATGTATAGCAAAACTAATTTTGATATCAAACCCTAGATTTTTCCTAAGAAGTTGAAATATTAGTTCAATCCTGAAAGTTTATTATTCGTGAACATTTTATACAAAATTTCAGAATATTTAAGCAAAGGCTATGAGATTGATACTGTGTTTGGTGCTGAGAATAATGATATGAAAATAAATTAAATTCTTACCCTGATGGTATACACAATAAAATGGAAAAGACAGAGAAGCATACAGACAGTTATAATACAGTGCTATAATAGAAGTACGTGCTGAATACATACTTACAATGGTAATAGCAAACATTTATTAAGCATTTGGTAGGTGTAAGTCATTTTTCTTTTCAGTCCATATCTTATTTAATCTTCATAAAAACAGCTTTTTGAGATATAGATAATATGTTTATCACCATTTTACAGATAAATTTTACACCACACTATTATTTAGTTTAACCAAGGTCCTAAACCTAAGAAATAGTCGAGTCAAAATTTAAACCTACACAATCTAGTTCTAGAACCTACACTCAACTAGTACACTAAACTGTCTCCTACAAAGAAGGATGTCACCTAGATCAATAAAGGGTAGTGGGAGGAAGTGGTAGGGAGATGGTTATGGTAAGGTAGAAAGATGTCAATAAAAAAGCTTTTGGAAAAGTTATCCTTTAGCCAACTGTGTAAGAACTGATAATGGTTGTGCAGGTGAATTGTCTCTGGGGAGTGAGAAGTGGAGAATAAAAGAAAAGATATTAAGAAAGAGGGAACAACACTGAAGGAAGTGAGTTTAGTGAGGTGAAGAATATAGGAAATTGTGGAAAAACCACAGAGCTTTTAAGAAAATGCAGTTGCTTTGAATGATGTAATGGCAGAATTGTAAGATGTAGCTTCAGAGACGGGTAGGACCCAGATTGTGAAGGACAAAGGCATTTAAAATTTTTTTTCTTTGTTGTGGTAAAATATACAAAACATAAAGTTTACCATTTCAACCATTTTTTTTTTTTCGTTTGTTTTCTCTGTGACTTTTTTTTTTTTTTAATTGATGTTTTAATGGTTTCTAACATTGTGAAATTTTGGGTTGTACATTTTTGTTTGTCCATCACCATATATATGACTCCCTTCACCCCTTGTGCCCAACCCCCACCCCCCACCCCCACTGCCCCTGGTAACCACAGTCCAGTTTTCTCTGTCCATGTGTTGGTTTATATTCCACATATGAGTGAGATCATACAGTGTTTGTCTTTCTCTTTCTGCCTTATTTCACTTAACATAATACGCTCCAGGCCCATCCATGTTGTTGCAAATGGGACGGTTTTGTCTTTTTTTATGGCTGAGTAGTATTCCATTGTATATATATACCACATTTTCTTAATCCAGTCGTCAGTCGAGGGACACTTAGGTTGCTTCCACTTCTTGGCTATGGTGAATAATGCTGCAATGAACATAGGGGTGCATAAGCCTCTTTGGATTGTTGATTTCAGGTACATTGGATAGATTCCCAGTAGTGGGATGGCTGGATCATAGGGCATCTCTATTTTTAATTCTCATTTCAACCATTTTTAAGTGTACAATTCAGTGACATTAAGTACTTTCACAATGTTGTGAAGCCATCAGCACTATCTATTTCAGGAAACTTTTCGTCATCCAAAACCAAAACTCTGTACCCATTAAGCAGTAATTCTGCATTTCCCTCTTACCCTGGCTGGTGGTAACCCCTAATTTACTTTCTGTCTTTTGTCGACTGAAATAAAGAGTCTAGGTAATATTAGTGAAGGAGTTTATTCAATAATCAGCATGAAGAGTTAGAACCCCGGGAAAACAGTTCAACAGAGTGCTCTGACGGAACTGCTCCAAGGTGTGTGAGGTTAAGTGCAACTTATATCTCTTTCACAAACAGTGCACGTGCAGGGAAGAGGAAAAGAAAAAAACAACTTACAACTAGATTGAAAAAAAGAAGAGATAGAGTACATCTGGGCTCTTCTCTAGATTATACAGTGAAGGTAACATAAACAAGAAATTCTTGGTTATACATCAAACAAGTTCAGAGATGCTGCTGTTATCTATGTTAGAGGGAGACAAGGACCAGGATCGTTAATTAGTCCCTCGATCTGTAAGAAATACAGCTGGGAAATGTGAGAGTGAGGTGGCCCTTTATCTCTGCCTGTTGTAGATCTGTCCAGATGGCGTCTTCAATCATGAGATGTGAGGTTGCAAGGTCATTTGACACAGGCTGAAGATGGCCTGCATGGCTGCTTCACGGTATAGCTACATCACAGTACAGCATGGGTTTTATTGTACTGACTTAAAGCCAATGCACTTTACTTGCTAGATTGGCTTGTTAGATCAGGGAGAGGGATCCCAAAAATCTATCCACACTCTACATTTAACTACTCATATGAGTGAAATTATACAATATTTGTCCTTTTGTGTTTGGCTCATTTTACTCAGCATATCAGAATTTGTTGTTCATTCGTGTGTTGATGGACACTTGAGTTGTTTGTACCTTTTGACTGTTGTGAATAATTCTGCTATGAACACTCACGTACCTGTTTGAGCTCCTGTTTAAAATTCCTTTGGGGGCCAGCCCGGTGGCTTAGCAGTTAAATGCACGCGCTCTGCTACTGGCGGCCCAGGTTCGGATCCGGGCACACACTGACGCACCGCTTGTCCGGCCGTGCTGAGGCGGTGCCCCACATACAGCAACTAGAAGGATGTGCAACTATGATATACAACTATCTACTGGGGGTTTGGGGAGAAAAATGAGGAGGATTGGCAGTAGATGTTAGCTCAGGGCCCGTCTTCCTCAGCAAAAAGAGGAGGATTGCCATGGATGTTAGCTCAGGGCTGATCGTCGTCACACACACAAAAAATAATAATTACTTTGGATATTTACATAATAGGGTTATATGATAATTCTATGTTTCTGGGTTATATGATAATTCTGTGTTTAACTTTTTGAGAAACTGCCAACCTGTTTCCAAAGTGGCTGCACCATTTTATATTCCCACCAGCAGTGCATCAGGGTTCCAATTTCTCCATATCCTCTCCAACACTTGTTTTGATTTTCTTTTTGAAATAGTATAGGGGAGGAAGAACTATTCGTCTACCCTCTAGGTCTTTCTGACTGGTCTGTGAATTACATTGACATGAGACAGAATAACAGGAGAAAATCAAAGTTTAATAGCATTGTATATATGGGAGAAACCCAAGAAAACTGAGTAACTCACCAAAATGGCCGAAGCCAATACCTTAAATACCATCTTCAGCTAAAGACAAAGGAGGGTGTTGGGGGTAGTGATTTGGGACTTCAAAGGGGAGCTAGGCAATTTACATGGAGATGGAAAAGCAAATGTTTGATAAACAAATGTTTTCTGGGTTGTCTGTAGACAACATGACCCAAGAGACAGAACGTTGATAACAATAGGCTTAGCAAGGACCCTCCCAGTCTACCAATACCCAGACTTATCTATGGTGATGGCCTGTCCTGGGACAGGCCTTCTATCTTAAATTCTTTTAGGCAGTTAGGGGAAAGGTCAAAGTTTCTTTCAGAGTCTTTTGTCCTTAAAAATAATCAAGCCAGACAGACATATTTTAGGGTGGCCAATTCTGATCCCCCACAGTGGCCATTGTAATGGGTGTGAAGTGCTATCTTATTGTGGTTTTCATTACATATCGCTGACTAGTGATGTTGAGCATCTTTTCATGTGCTTATTGGCCATGTGTTCTATATCTTCTTTGAAAAATTATCCATTCAAGTCCTTTGCCCATTTTGAATTGGCTTTTCAAAATTATAGTTCTTTTTTTTTTAAATTTTTTGCTTATTGCAGTGACATTGGTTTATAACATTGTATAAATTTAAGGTGTACATCATTATACTTCTATTTCTGCGTAGACTACATCATGTTCACCACCCAAATACTAATTACAACCCATCACCACAACCATGTGCTGAATTATCCCTTTCGCTGTCCTCCCTCCCCTATTCCCCTCTGGTAACCACCAATCCAATCTCTGTCTCTATGTGTTTGTTTATTGTTGTTATTATCTACTGCTTAATGAAGGAAATCATACGGAATTTGACCTTCTCCCTCTGACTTATTTCACTTTGCATAATACCCTCAATGTCCATCCATGTTGTCACAAATGGCTGGATTTCATCGTTTCTTATGGTTGACTGGTATTCCATTGTGTATATATACCACATCTTCTTTATCCATTCGTCCCTTGATGGGCACTTAGGTTGCTTCCAAGTCTTGGCTATTGTGAATAGCGCTGCAATGAACCCAGGGGTGCATGTATCTTTAAGCATTGGTGTTTTCAAGTTCTTTGGATAAATACCCAGCGGTGGAATAGCTGGATCATATGGTAGTTCTATCCTTGATTTTTTGAGGAATCTCCATACTGTTTTCCATAATGGCTGCACCAGTTTGCACTCCCACCAGCAGCATATGAGAGTTCCTTTCTCTCCACATCCTCTGAACACTTGTTGTTTCCTGTCTTGTTAATTATAGCCATTCTGACGGGCATGAGGTGATATCTCATTGTAGTTTTGATTTGCATTTCCCTGATAGTTAATGATTTTGAACATCTTTTCATGTGCCTATTGGCCATCTGTATATCTTCTTTGGAGAAATGTCTGTTGAGGTCTTTTGCCCATTTTTTAATTGGGTTGTTAGTTTTTTTGTTGTTGATATGCATGAGTTCTTTATATATTTTGGAGATTAAGCCCTTATCAGATGTATGGTTTGCAAATATCTTCTCCCAATTGTTAGGTTGTCTTTTCGTTTTGTTGATAGTTTCCTTTGCTGTGCAGAAGATTTTTAGTTTGATGTAGTCCCATTTGTTTATTTTTGCTATTGTTTCTCTTGCCCGGTCAGACATGGTGCTTGAAAATATGTTGTGAAGACCGATGTCGAAGAGCATACTGCGTATGTTTTCTTCTAGAAGTTTCATAGTTTCAGGTCTTACATTCAAGTCTTTAATCTATTTGGAGTTAATTTTTGTGTATGGTGTAAGGTAAGGGTCTACTTTCATTTTTTTGCATGTGGCTGTCCAGTTTTCCCAACACCATTTGTTGAAGAGACTTTCTTTTCTCCATTGTATGTTCTTGGCTCCTTTGTCAAAGATTAGCTGTCCATAGATGTGTGGGTTTATTTCAGGGCTTTCGATTCTATTCCATTGATCTGTGTGTCTGTTTTTGTGTCAGTACCTTGCTGTTTTGGTTACTATAGCTTTGCAGTATATTTTGAAATCAGGGAGTGTGATACCTGCAGCTTTGTTCTTTTTCTCAGGATTCCTTTAGCTATTCGGGGTCTTTTGTTGTTCCATATAAATTTTAGGATTCTTTGTTCTATTTCTGTGAAAAATGTTGTTGGAACTTTGATAGGGATTGCATTGAATCTATAGATTGCTTTAGGAAGTATGAACATCTTAACTATGTTAATTCTTGCAATCCAAGAGCACGGAATATCTTTCCATTTCTTTGTATCTTCTTCCATTTCTTTCAGCAATATTTTATAGTATTCGGTATACAGATCTTTCAATTTGGTTAAGTTTATTCCTAGGCATTTTATTCTTTTTGTTGCAATTGTAAATGGGATTGTATTCTTAATTTCTCTTTCTGCTACTTCGTTGTTAGTGTATAGAAATACAGCTGATTTTGGTATGTTGATTTTGTATCCTGCAACTTTACCGTATTCATTTATTACTTGTAAAAGTTTTCTGGTGGATTCTTTAGGGTTTTCTATATATAAAATCATGTCATCTGCAAATAGTGACAGTTTCACTTCTTCCTTTCCAATTTGGATCCCTTTTATTTCTTTTTCTTGCCTGATTGCTCTGGCTAGGACTTTCAGTACTATGTTAAATAGGAGTGGTGAGAGTGGGCATCCTTGTCTGGTTCCTGTTCTTAGAGGGATAGCTTTCACTTTTTCTCCATTGAGGATGATATTAGCTGTGGGTTTGTCATATATGGCCTTTATTATGTTGAGGTACTTTCCTTCTATACCCATTTTATTCAGAGTTTTTATCATAAATGGATGTTGTATCTTGTCGAATGCTTTCTCTGCATCTATTGAGATGATCATGTGATTTTTGTTCTTCATTTTATTAATGTGGTGTATTACGTTGATTGATTTGTGAATGTTAAACCATCCCTGCATACCTGGAATAAATCCCACTTGATCATGGTGTATAATCTTTTTAATGTATTGTTGTATGCGATTTACTAGTATTTTGTTGAGGATTTTTGCATCGATGTTCATCAGTGACATTGGCCTGTAATTTTCTTTTTTTGTGTTGTCCTTGTCTGGTTTTGGTATCAGGGTAATGTCGGCTTTGTAGAATGAGTTAGGGAGCGTCCCCCACTCCTCAATTTTTTGGAAGAGTTTGAGAAGGATAGGTATTAAGTCTTCTTTGAGTGTTTGCTAGAATTCACCAGGGAAGCCATCTGGTCCTGGACTTTTATTTTTGGGGAGGTTTTTGATTACTGTTTCCATCTCCTTACTGGTGATTAGTCTATTCAAATTCTCTACTTCTTCTTGATCCAGTTTTGGAAGGTTGTATGATTTTAAGAATTTATCCATTTCTTTCAGATTGTCGAATTGGTTGGCATATAGCTTTTCATAGTATTCTCTTATAATCTTTTGTATTTCTGAGGTGTCTGTTGTAATTTCTCCTCTTTCACTTCTGATTTTACTTACTTGTGCCTTCTCTCTTTTTTTCTTGGTGAGTCTAGCTAAAGGTTTGTCAATTTTGTTTATCTTTTCAAAGAACCAGCTCTTGGTTTTACTAATTTTTTCTATTGTTTTTTTGGTCTCTATTTCATTTATTTCTGCTCTGATTTTTATTATTTCCCTTCTTCTACTGATTTTGGGCTTTGTTTGTTCTTCTTTTTCCAGTTCCTTTAGGTGCATTGTTAGATTGTTTATTTGAGATTTTTCTTGTTTGTTGAGATATGCCTGTATTGCTATAAACTTCCCTCTTGCAACTGCTTTTGCTGTATCCCATAAATTCTGGCCTGTCGCATTTTCATTTTCATTTCTCTCCAGGTATTTTTTGATTTCTTCATTTACCCAATCATTGTTCAGTAGCATTTTGTTTAATCTCCACGTATTTGTGGTTTTTCTGATTTTCTTCCTGTAGTTGATTTCTAGTTTCATACTGTTGTGGTCAGAAAAGATGCTTGGTATTATTTCAATCTTCTTAAATTTATGGAGACACGTTTTGTGGCCTAATATGTGATCAATCCTGGAGAATGTTCCATATGCATTTGAAAAGAACGTGTATTCTTCGGTTTTTGGATGTTATGCTCTGTATATATCTGTCAGGTCCATCTGTTCTAGTGTGTCATTTAAGGCCAATGTTTCCTTATTAATCTTCTGTTTGGATGATCTATCCATTGGTGTAAGTGGAGTGTTAAAGTCCCCTACTATTATTGTGTTACTGTCTATTTCTCTTTTTATATCTGTTAATAATTGCTTTATATATTTAGGTGCACCTACATTGGGTGCGTAGATATTTACAAGTGTTATATCCTCTTGTTGGATTGTTCTCTTGATCATTATGTAATGCCCTTCTTTGTCTCTTTTTACAGTTTTTGTTCTAAAGTCTATTTTGTCTGATATGAGTACTGCTACCCCAGCTTTCTTTTCATTGCCATTTGCGTGGAGTATCATTTTCCATCCCTTCATTTTCAGTTTGTGAGTGTCTTTAGGTCTGAAGTGTGTCTCTTGTATGCAGCATATATATGGGTCTTGTTCTTTTATCCAATCAGCCACCCTATGCCTTTTAATTGGAGCATTTAGTCCCTTGACGTTTAAAGTAGCTATTGATAACTATGTACTTACTGCCATTTTTTAACTTTTTTTTTTCTCAGTGTTTTAGTAGTCCTTCTCTGTTCCTTTCTCCTTCTATACAGAATTGATGGTCTCTTTAGTTTGACCTGTGTCTGCAAGCTCTACTCTTTAACCCCCCTCCTCCCTCATTTTATGTTTTTGATATCATATCTAACCTTTTTTTGTGCATTTGTATCCATTACCCTTTTATCATGGAAATAGATAATTTTTCCTATTTGTGGTCTTCTCTTTTCCCCTTAAATCAGTCCCTTTAACATTTCTTGTAGCACTGGTTTCTTGGTGACAAACTCCTTTAATTTTTGCTTGTCTGGGAGTGTTTTTATCTCTCCTTCCATTTTGAATGATAACCTTGCCAGGTAGAGTATTCTTGGCTGTAAGTTTTTTCCTTTTAGCACTTTAAATATATCATACCACTCTCTTCTAGCCTGTAAGGTTTCTGCTGAGAAGTCAGCTGATAGACTTATGGGGTTTCCTTTGTATGTAACTTGTCTTTCTCTTGCGGCTTTTAGGATTCCCTCTTTATCTTTAATTCTGGACATTTTGATTATGATGTATCTTGGTGTGGGCCTCTTTAGGTTTATCTTGTTGGGCTCTCTGTGCTTCCTGTACCAGACTGTCTGTTTCCTTCCTTAGGTTAGGGAAGTTTTCATCTATTATTTCTTGAAATAGATTCTCTGCCCCCTTTGTCTTGCTCTTCTCCGTCCGGGACACATATAACACGGATGTTAGTGCACTTGATGTTGTCCCAGAGGTCCCTTAGACTGTTCTCACTCTTTTTAATTCTTTTCTCTTTTACCTGTTCAGCTTGGGTAATTTCTTCTAATCTTTTGTCCAGCTCGCAAATCCGTTCTTCTGTATCCTCTACTCTGCTTTTGAGTCCCTCTAGTGAATTTTTCATTTCCAGTATTGTATTGTTCATTTCTGATTGGTTCTTTTTTATATCTTCCATTTCTTTGTTGACATTCTCACTGAGTTCATCTATTCTTCTCCCTAGATCAGTGAGCTTACTTAACACTGTTTGTTTGAACTCTCTGTCACGTAGCTTGCTCATTTCTGTTTCACTTAGTTCCTTTTCTGCAGTTTTGTCCTGTTCCCTTACTTGGAATGTATTCCTTTGCCTCCTTCCCTGTGCTTGTGTCTATGTATTAGGTAGGTCAGCTACGTCTCCTGCTTTTGGATAGGTAACCTTATATAACTGATGCCTTAGGAGGCCTGCAGTGTGCTTCCCTCAGTTCTCAATATTGCAGGGGTGACCCCTATGTGGGCTACGTGTGTCCTTCTCTTGTGGCCTGTGTGCTCTCCCTGTAGGTGCCCAGGGAGGCCGAGTTACGCTCCTGGCCAGCTGCTGTAATGCTCAGCTGCTTGTAGTTGTTGTGGGCCCTTCAGTCTCTTTATCAGGTGTGGGGAGCCCCAGCACATTTGGCTGCAAGTTCTAATACCACATTTGTGTTGCAGTATTTCTTTTAAGTGAGTAGGCCCCCAGTGTGGCAGATTGTCAGGTTCAGGGGCTTACAATTGCTATCAGCCTCCAGCCTTTAGGTCTCTTGTCAGCTCTCTGAGGATTGCAGCTGGGTGGGGCTGGCCTCAGGCACAGGAGCACCCAATTGTTTCAGGCTTTGGAAGGTGGGGCAAACCCCCTATGTGGGTCTTTGAGAAGCCCAAGTCTTCTGCAGCTGACAAGCCCTGCCGCCCACAGGTCCACACACACAGTCAACACACCTGCCCCATGTGTGCGCCCTGACCTCCAGAAGTGGACCCAGTCTGTCCACGGCGGGAGCCCCACATACTCCACCACCGCCCCACACTCTCCACCCGCTCCTTGTGCCTGCCCTGCCCCACTTAAGTGGGCTCAGTTGCCTGCTGCAGAGAATCCAGTCACCAATCTATGCAGGACCACGAGTTGCCCAAGGGCTTGTTGTTGGGTGGGGCCAGTCTCTAGGGTGGGCTGCCTGCCCTGGCTAAGCTGGATTAAACCGGTGCTCTAGTTGGTGGGGCAGACCCGGGCTAGCAGGCCCCAGGGAGAACTCCAATGGCGTCTGTGTCAGCACGCCCACACCAGGCCACAACAATGGCCTCTGCCAATGTCCCAGTCCCTGGAGTGGTCTCACCTGTCACCGAGATGCACTCAGGACCTATCAGGCGAGTCTCTTTTCACCAAAGCACTGTGCACCTTTCATTCTGGTGATTTTAGGTTGCTTTCTGAAATGGGTGAGTTTGCACGTGGGCCCTTTAAGAGCCGGTTTTAATTTCTTTGTGAACCAGCTTTTCTGGGGGTACTCCCCAATGTTTTAGTAGCAGGCAAAGTCACATACTATGCCACTCGTCTCAATTGTGCTGGGTCCACCAAATGCCCACAATGGGGACGCTCCCCGGCTCAGGGCCCCGTACCTCCAGGGAGGGCTGTGTACCTTTGGGCTGTTCCCGGGAGGCCGTGAGGCACTGCAGCTGGTGAAGCTGGCGTTTTCCCTCTCCAGAAGGGAGTTTCTGCCACTTCCACCTCAATTGGGATTGTCCTTTATTGCAGGAGTTCCTTTTATCCAGTTTTCAGTTCTGTCTCGGGGGTAATTTTTCCACGAGTAGTTGTAAATTGGCTGTGTCCACGGGAGGAGGTAAGTTCAGAGTCTGCTTACGCTGCCATCTTGACTTCTCTCCCTATAGTTCTTTATATATTCTGGACAAAGTCCAATTTATCTATTTTTTTGTTTCTCATGCTTTTGCTGTCCTATTTAAGAAAACAGTGCTAAATCCAAGGTCATGAAGATATTTTCCCCTATATTTTCTTCTAAGAATTTTATCATTTTAGCTCTTAAATTTAGGTCTTCAATCAATTTTAGTTAATTTTTGTATATGGTGTAAGATAAGTGTCCAAGTTCATTGTTTGCATGTGGATATCTAGTTTTCCCAGCACCACTCATTGAAGAGACTGTTATTTCTCATTTGACACCTATCAAAAATAAATTGACCACAGAATGAGGGTTTATTTCTGGTCTCTTAATTCTTATTTCTAGTCTCTTAATTCACAGTTTTCTATATATTTATCTTTACGCTAGTACCACGCTATTTCATTACTGTAGCTTTTTAGTAAATTATTGAATTGAGAAGTGTGATTCTTCCAATTTTGTTCTTCCTTTTCAAAACTATTTTGGCTATTAGAGGTCCCTTGAGATAGCATATGAATTTTAGGATGAATTTTTCTATTTCTGAAAAAATAATTTTTTTTTTTTAGGAATTTAATAAGGATTCATGGAATCTGTAGGTGGCTTTGGGTAGTATTGTTATATTAACAATATTAAGTCTTTCCATCCATATACATGGAATGCCTTCCATTTATTTAGGTCTTCTTTAATTATTTGAGCACGTTTTGTAATTTTTAGTGTACCAGTCTTTCACCTCCTTGTTTAAATTCATTTTTATACATGGGATTTTTTCTTAATTTCCTTTTCAGGTTGTTCATTGCTAATACATAGAAATACAACTGGTTTTTGCATGTGATTTTGTATCCTGCATCTTTGCTGAATTTGTTTATTAGTTCTCAAAGTGTTTTTGTGGATTCTTTACGGGTTTCTGCATATAAGATCACTTCTTCTGCAAATAGAGATAATTTTACTTCTTTATTACATATTTGGATACCTGGTATTTCTTTTTCTTGCCTAATAGCTCTGGCTAGATCTTCCAATAATATGTTGAATAGGAGTGGTGAAAGCAGGCATGCTTGACTTTTTCCTGATCTTAGGGATAAAGCTCTCAGTCTTTCACTATTGATTATGTTAGATGTGGGTTTTTCATATATGGGCTTTACTATGTTGATGAAGTTCCCTTCTATTCCCAATTTATTTAACGTTTTTATCATGAAAGGGTGTTGGATTTTGTCAAATGCTTCTCTGCATCAATAGAGGTGATCACATGGTTTTTTTCCTTAATTATATTGATGTGGTATACTACATTGATTGATTTCCATATGTTGAACCACTCTTGCATTTCTGAGATAAATACCACTGATCATGGTGTATAATCCTTTAATATGCTCCTGAATTTGATTTGCTAGTATTTTGTTGAGGATTTTTCCATTTATATTAATAAAGGATATTTGCTTATAGTTTTCATTTATTGTAATGTCCATGTCTAGCTTTGATATCAGGATAATGCTGGCCTCATAAAATGAACTGGACACTGTTCTCTTCTCTTCAGTATTTTGGTAGAGTTTGAAAAGGATTGATGTTAATTCTTTTTTAAATGTTTGGTATAATTCATCAGTAAAGTCATCTGGTCCTGGGCTTTTCTTTGTTGAGAGGTTTTTGGTTACTGATTCAATCTCTTTACTTGTTCTAGGTATATTCATATTTTGTATTTTTTCTTGATTTACTTTTTGGTAGCTATGTTTTTAGGGACTTGTGCATTTCATCTAGATTATGTAATTTGTTGGCATAAAATTGTTTATAGTATTCTATTATAATCCTTTTTTTTCCCTGTAAGGTCTGTAGTAATGTCCTCATTTCATTTCTGGTTGGGGGAAATTGGGTCTTATCTTGCTTTCTTTTCGGGGGTGGGGGGTGGATATCAATCTAGCTAAAGGTTTTAAATTTTATTGGTCTTTTATCATTAAAAGAATGAAGTTTTAGTTTCCATGATTCTCTCTATTGTTTTTCTTTTCTGTATTGCATTTATCTCCACCCTAAACTTTATTATTTTCTTCCTTCTGCTAGCTTTGGGGTTAGTTTGCTCTCCTTTTTCTAGTTCTTTAAGATGTACAGTTAAGTTACTGATTTGAGATCCTTCTCTTTTAGTGTGGGCGTTTACAGCTATAAATTTCCCTCTTAGCGCTACATTTGATATATCCCGTAAATTTTGGTGCATGGTTTTTTTGTTTTCATTCATCTCAAGGTTTTTTCTAATTGCTTTGTGATTTGTTCTTTGATGCAGAAGAGTGTGTTGGTTAATTTTCCACATATTTGTGAATTTCTGTTTTACTTCTGTTGTTGATTTCTAGTTTCATTCTGTTGTAGTCAGAGAAAATACCTTGTATTATTTTAATCTTTTAAAATTTATTAAGACTCGTTTTGTGGCCTAAGATATCGTCTATCCTGGAAAATGGTCCATGGGTACTAGAGAAGAATGTGTATTCTGCTAATGGGTGGATTGTTCTGTATATGTTTGTTAGGTCAAATGGTTTTTAGTGTTGTTCAAGTCCTCTGTTTCCTTATTAATGTCTGTTTATTCTATACATTATTAAAATTGGGGTATTGGGCCAGCCCTGTGGTGTAGCAGTTAAGTGCGTGCTCTCTGCTACTGGAGGCCTGGGTTCGGATCCCGGGCGCGCACTGAGGCACTGCTTGTGAGGCCATGCTGTGGCAGCATCCCATATAAAGTGGAGGAAGATAGGCACAGATGTTAGCCCAGGGCCAGTCTTCCTCAGCAAAAAGAGGAGGACTGACATGGATGTTAGCTCAGGGCTGATCTTCCTCACACACACACACACACACAAACAAAAAAATAGGATATTGAAGTCTCCAACTATTAATGTAGAACTTTTTATTTCTCTCTTTAATACTATCAACTTTTGCTGCGTATATTTTAGATCTCTCTTATTACGTGCGTAAATGTTTGTAATCAGCATATCTTTTGATGTATTGAACCTTTTATCAGTGTATAATATCCTTCTGTGTCTCTTGGAAACACTTTGGCTTAAAAGTCTGTTTTGTCTGATAATATCTTTTGGTTTCCGTTACAATTCTCTTTCTCACTTGTACAGTACTTCATACATGTTTGGGATATGGTAATTATGTTTTTAAAAAACTGATTAATGCTAAGTGGTTAGTACATGTTTTATCTAGGTCATTTACAACTTTTGAGCTTATAATAAACGAGCAGTGTTTCTTCTTGCAAAATAGGGAAAAAAAAGATTAATGTGTTACAGAGGGACTACTTCAGCAGTGCTGTTTTGGATCTTTTGATTCATTCAAATATACACAAATAAATTATAACAAATTAAATAATGTTAAAGCTGAGGCAAATGTTTAGGTAGAAAACTCAACAGTCTATTATGATTCCATTATCTCTGTGTAGAAGGATCTGTTTGTTAAACAGTGTTTTAGACAAAGTGTTCTTTTCATGCTTCTTTTGATAGTGTGCCAGACTTTTGTGTGACATAGCGTCCACACATCACCTTTTCACACTAATAACTAAAAAATTAAAGAAGGAGGGCAGAGAAATGAATTGTCTGTCGATAATTATTAAATGGATTCTTTTTTTTTTTTTGTGAGGAGATCAGCCCTGTGCTAACATCCGCCAAGCCTCCTCTTTTTTTTTTTTTTTTTTTTTTGGCTGAGGAAGACGGCCCTGGGCTAACATCTGTGCCCATCTTCCTCCACTTTATATGGGACGCCGCCACAGTATGGCTTGCCAAGCAGTGCGTTGGTGCGCGCCCGGGATCCGAACCAGCGAACCCCGGGCCGCCGCAGCGGAGCGCGCGCACTTAACCGCTTGCGCCACCGGGCCGGCCCCTTAAATGGATTCTTGATTTCCATGTTTGAAGTGAAATGTAGATATTTATGATGGGTTTATCTTTCATATTTGTAAATCTTTATGTGAATGCACACTTGAATGTTATAGGTAAGGCCAAATATTATCATGAGGTGGATGAGTTTTCTAGGACCTCTTTAGGTTGATTAGGCATCTGTTTACTAACTTGCAAAGTTTGAATGCGTTATTATTGAGAGGTATATTTCTCAATGCTTTCATTCTTTCTGGATGATCACATAAGCTGCTAAAATAAAATAGGCAATAATTCTTTGAGTTAGCAGTATAATATGTTGGTTAAGAGCACAGCCTCAGTGACCAGGCTACTTAACCACTTTTTAGCTATTTGACCCTGGACAAATTACTTAACCTTTCCGTACCATGGCTTCCTCAGCTATAAAATAATAGCTATACTAAAGGAATTTTTTTTTGAGGTCATAATAGTTTATATACCACTGGTACTCTTTCTACCTGACAGAAGAAAACTGTAATCCTTTTCTAGAAAGATAACATCATCCAGAGTGTACAAAATTTCTCAACCTTAATGTCAGTCATCTCATCAGAAATTAAAAGGCAGGCAAAGAAGCACTACCAAGTGATTGAATACCAAGAGGAAAAAACAAACTCATAGGTGTTCAGATATTAGAACTATCGGATAGAGATTTTAGAGTAACTGCAATTAATATATGTTCATAAAAATAAAGAGAATGATAGAGAGTTTTACCAGAGATCTAAAATGTATTTTTTAAAAGAGTCAGATGCAAAGTGTAGAAGTGGAAAGACTCTTTAAATGAAGTGAAGAATTTATTAGATAGG
Source organism: Diceros bicornis minor (assembly GCF_020826845.1). NCBI lineage: Eukaryota > Metazoa > Chordata > Mammalia > Perissodactyla > Rhinocerotidae > Diceros > Diceros bicornis. The sequence goes on from NC_080763.1 coordinate 15,501,253, forward strand.
TTTACTGGAAGATTAGGCACAAAAAATAGAGAATAAATGAACAGGAAGAGATTTTACTTGAAACTAGACATGTTGAAACACACACACAAAAATGATAAAAGCAAAAAAGAGCCTAAAACACATATTGTACCTGGTGAAAATGTCTACCATTTAGAGAGAGAATGATACAGAGCAATATTTCACAAAATACTGATTGAGAATTTTATAAAATTGAAGGCATCAATCCACAAATTCAAGAAGCAAGATTCAGACTTCGTAGATTGTACATTTCTAAGAATGTATCCATTTCTTCTATGTTATCCTATTTTTTGGTGCATAATTGTTCATAATAGTCTCTTATAAGCCTTTTTATTTCTGTGGCATCAGTTGTAAATATCTCCTCTTGCATTTCTGATTTTATTTTAGTCTTCTCTCTTTTAATCTTAGTCTAGTTAAGAGTTTGTCAATTTGTTTGTTTTTTCAAAAAACCAACTTAGTTTCCTTGATTTTTTCCTATCATTTTTCTATTCTCTATTTTGTTTATTTCTGCTCTAATATTTGCTATTTCTTTCCTTTGGCTAACTTTAGGTTTAGTTTGTTCTTTTTGTAGTTCCTTGAAGTAGAAAGTTAAATTGTTTATTTGAGATCTTTCTCTTTTTTTAATGTAAGATTTGTCACTGTAAAACTCTCTCTTAATACTGCTTTTACTGCATCCCACAAATTTTGGTATACTATGTTTCTTTTCATTTTTCTTAGGATATTTTCTAATCTCTCTTATGATTTGTTCTATGGCCCTTTGGTGGTTCAAGATTGTGTTATTTTATTTCCACATATTTGTGATTTTCCTGATGTTATTGATTTCTACTTTCATTCCATTGTGGTCAGAAAAGATACCTTCTATAATTTTGATATTCTTAAATTTGTTCAGACTTGTTTCATGACCTAACACGTGATCTAGTCTGGAGAATGTTTTGTGTGCCCTTGAGAACAATGTGTAGTCTGCTATTGGGTAGAATGTTTTGCATGTGTCTCTTAGGTCCATTTGGTCTATAGTGTTGTTCAAGTCCACTGTTTCCTTATTAGTTTTTTGTCTAGATGTTCTATCCATTGTCGAAAGTGGAGTATTAAAATCTCCTACTATTATTGTATTGTAGTCTATTTCTCCCCTTCAAATCCATCAATGGTTGCTGTATATACTTAGTACTCTGATGTTGAGTGCATATATATTTATAATTGTTATGTCTTCCTGATGAATTGACCCTTTTATCATTATATAATGACCTTTTTTGTCTCTTGGTCTCTTGATAGGTTTTGACTTAAAGTCTATATTGTCTGATGTAAGGATAGCAACTCCTGTTGTCTTTTGGTTACCACTTGCATAGAGTATCTTTTTCTAGTCCTTCACTTTCAGCATGTATGTGTCCTTAATTCTGAAGTGAGTCTCTTGAGGACAGTATGTAGTTTGATCTTTTTTAATCACTTGATTTTGTGTGATTTGAGAGTTTAATTTACGTTTAAAGTAGTTATTGATAGCTAAGGGCTTCTATTGGCATTCTGTTCATTTTTTTCTGATTTTTTTGTAGTTCTTTTGTTCCTTTCTTCCTCTCTTGCTGTCCTCCTTTGTGATTTGATGATATTTTGTAGTGTTATGCTTTGATTCCTTTCATGTATTTACTATAGGTTTTTGCCTTGTGGTTACTATGAGGCTTACATAAAGCATCTTATATTTATAATTGTCTATTTTAAGCTGATATCTTCAATAACATTCAAAAACTCTACACTTTTACTTCCCTCTCCTCCCATACAGTTTATATTATTGATGTCACAATTTACATTCTTTATATTGTGTATCCATTAACAAATTTTTGGATTTAAAGTTAATCTTAATGCTTATGTCTTTTAATACTAAAATTAGAAGTTATTTACACACTGCTATTCCATTATTACAGTATTCTGTATCGGTCTATATAATTATCTTTACTAGTGAGTTTTATACTTTCTTATACTTTTCTATTGCTATTTAGCATCATTTTGTTTCAACTTGAAAAACTGCCTTTAGCATTTCTTGTAAGGCAGGTATAGTAGTCATGAGCTCCTCAGGTTTTGTTTGTCTGGGAGTCTTTATATCTCTTTCATTTTTGAAGGATAGTTTTGCCAGCTGTAGTATTCTTGGTTAGCAGTGTTTTCCTTTCAGCACTTTATTGCAGAACTTCCCAGTGACTTTAATATACTAATGATAATTATGAGGAATATCTCCAAGAAAGAGATTTAGCATGTTGGTTTTCTAAATTCATTTGTATATGTAACCTTGGTATGGAGAGGGAAGTCTATTTGTTAACCCCTAAAAGAACACAATTTGGGGAATGCCACATGAATGTAATTATTCATTCAACAGAAATTTATTTAATACTTGTATGACATTATCCTAGACATTGTATAGAATTCAAAAATGAATAAAATCTGGATCCTATGCCCAAGAAGATTACATTTCTGTAATTTTTTTCTAGATATGATTTAATATCTGGCCACATTAGAAAAATTGTCATGTCCTTTGTAATCAAAAGACATTTTTTCTCTTTCCTTCTCTATCTCTTTATATGAACATTGTACATGCTGAAGACCAATAACATGGGCATAATTGAGTACTAGAAATATTAGACATAAGAAAATAAATCACTGCCAGTAATAGATTTGTTCTCTGATGAATCTTAGGAATTCTGATCTGTAGAACTCCTTTGATAATATCTTTCCTAGTTCATGATGCTCTTTCTCTTTAGAAATGAGAAATCACTGAAGTCAGAGTTCTAAATGCCACCAAACAGAGCATTTTAGTCTCATTGGGCCAGAGGGAATCTTTATATTTTGCAATTTTGACCACCTGTATAAGAATATTGAACATTGTCACAGATAGAACTCTTTGGTGGTTACTGGAGGGGGGGGAGGTGGGCACAAGGGGTGGAGGGATGCACTTATGTGGTGGCTGATAAACAATAATGTACAACAAAAATTTCACAATTAAAAAAAAAAACAAAAAAAAGAAAAGGAAAAAAAAGACTATTGAGCGTTGTACCTACAAAGTTTAATATTGACATCATTTGGATTAATTTCCTTTATCTTTTTATGTTGGTTATTTCCTCAAAATGCTGCCCCACAAAGAGGAAAATAATTTTATTACAATTAGAAAGGAAAAAATATAACTTTTCTTTTTACCCCAAAGCGTTAGTATGATATAGTTAACAATAATTCATATACTTTACCTTACTCACTAAATTCAAAGTGCTTCTCAAAACTTTTCTTTCTTAGGTTGCACATTTTTGTAATGTGAATTTATTTAGTATTTTTGTACCTATATGTTTTTTTCTTTCAAAAAGTCTTGTATTCCACATATATCATTTAATGAGCTGTTTAGTTAATTGTGTGGCACTCACGTGAGAACTTTCTAAGTCATTGAACACAGTTTTCCTTTAACCTTTCATTCCTATCTGTTTGGTTTAATATGTGATTTCCATAGTTATATTATTGTTCAAATAGAGCAGACCAGAGATCCTCCCTTTGTGCTGTTAACATGCGTTGACTTTTCAGACTGTTTTTTTCTGTCTATTAGGCTGCACATTTAGAAGTTGTAGTTGCATTTCAAAATGACATAAAAGTGTACTTTCTTAGAATCTGTGAAAATTTCAAATGTGGTTTGCTTTTGTAAAGTTGTGTTTCCAGCTCTGCAGATACTACACCTTTTCCTTAAAACATACCTTTACTCTGAGTGTCACTGTCATTGTGATATTAAAACCTGTAAATTCTTAACTTCCTCCGAGGGAATAAAATTTAGAGGACTGTTGATTTATAGACTTCTTTCCCAAGAAACCATATTTTTGAAAGATTGGTTCCTATGTTAGCATTTTATATTATTTGTGACGAATTATGGCTGGACCTAGATATTGTTTAATAATTTCCTTTTCAGAGGAGGGTTTTTTTTTAAATTTAAAAAATGCCATTTATTTGAGGCACCTGGTGATTTTATAGCATTCAATAAACCTTTAATAAGTTGAAAAGTATTGTGAGAAAGAAATAATTGTTGAATAAATTATTAAAACAAATAATAAGAAAAATATAACTGAATAAAGAGACACCCAGTTTCTTGATTTGGTAATTTTACTACTTGTTTTCTTAATATTACATATTTTAAAATAAACCAGTGATAAGCTATATTACCAGGAGATATAATTTCTTGTAACAATTTTAGATTTGAATTTCAGTTAGAGCTGGAAGCTAGGACTTGGTTGGGACCACAGGGCCTTAAACATAAAAAACACTAAAAATAACCACTTAGAGAATTTATTGGATATATGTATGTGTTAAGTAGGCTAGTAGTCTCACTTTTATATTTCACAGAAGATGCTTTCTAATGGGATTGAAATCATTTAGACAACATGATCTTCCTGGGAAAAAAAATTATTGTTACTTAATGCTCAAGTGACATCCGAAGTTTCTGCAAATGGCAAGAATCAAGCCAAGTGCCCAGATATGTTTAGAATACTGTCTAAGCAAGACTAATTCATTAAAGGTTAATGTATGAATCAATAGTTTGGCTTCTTATGAAAATCACTAAATATATCCTGCTTGCTTCTTCAGTCAAGTTGAAAGCTTTGAGGGTAGAACACTGCCCAAACTAAGACATCTAAGATTTATTTTATAAAAGAAGTCAGTGGATATCATATTGTGTGTATCAAAAATGTATGATAAAATTATTAAAATAGAGATACTGCTATTAACAAAGGATTTGCTGATGATCTTGGTGAAAATTCTCGTATCTATCTGCTCTAACCTTATTCATTAACTAACCAAACGTGCTGATTTACCAAGCTTTAAGTACCCACTATGTGCCAGATGTACAAAAGTAACTTAAAATATAATCTGCACCTTCATAATCTAATGGAGGATATAGATCTCTAAGTAAGTAATTACACTAATGGAACAAAGGCTATAATGCAGATACAAGTAAGGCACATTCAGTCACGGTAGAAAAAGTGCTTATCTCTACTTCCAGAGTTTGGATAAGTCTTCTGAAAGTGATATACAACTCCTGAAGGCTGATTATTAGGAGTTTTGGGGATAGAGAAGAGCATTCAGGATAGGGGTAATAAAAAAAGGCAAGAGATCGCCTGATGCATTTATGAAACTACTTATAATTGGGCATGGCTAGAACAAAGAGAGACTGTAAAAGGATGATAGGAACTGAAACAAGAAATGGAGTCAGGAATTGGTTTATAAAGGAAATTGTCTCATTAAATCATCTATTAATTAATATAAGAATGTGACATGACAAAAATTGCATCTTAGAAAGATCAAACTTGTACAGCTGTGAGGAGGAGACAATTAAAACTGTGGTTAGAAATTATAAAATCGTAAAGTAAGAAAGTGGAAATGGAGGAATAGGTATTTTCCAGATAAATTAAGGCAAGTAGAAATATGACTCAGACACTAATTTTTGTAGGGACAGAGAAAGAGAAAGACATCCAAGATTTCCACACTTCTGACATGGACTACTGGATCAATTAACATTTCACAACAAAAACTGGGGAAAAGTCGATGCGCAGATTTGCGTTAGGGGAGAAAATTAAATTATTTCTGAGCAACTCTGAATATTACTATTCTTAATGAATTTGGACCAAATTTTTTTTTCTGGAATAATTTCACCAATGGTAATAATCACTATCTATAAATTTCTTTATTTTTATTACATAGATTAATTCATTCAAAAAATTCATACAATTAAAAGTCTATTATATAATAGGAACTAATATAAAAGGAACTTATATTAAGAAAATAAATGTATTATCATATTTAATACTTATAATAAATTAGGAGAGCCAAGCACAGTCATATTTCAAAATGGAATTGCTGAGAATACAGAAAAGAACACATGGAACATTTTACGGGATAAGCCAAATGTTGGGTCACCGAGAAAAGGCTCAGTAAATGTAAAAAAATTGGAATCATGCAGTGTGTCTTCTCTGACCACAATGGAATGAAACTACAAATCAACAACAGAAGGAAAGTAAAAAATTCACAGTGTGTGGAATTTAAACAATTCACTTTTAACCAGTGGGTCAAAAAGACATCCCAAGGGTAATTAGAAAATATTTAAGACAAATGAAAATGAAAACACAACATACCAAACTTATGGAATGTAGAGAAAAGAGTCCTCAGAGGGAAATTTATAGCTACAAATGCTCACCTTAAAAAGGAAGAAACATCTCAAATCAATAAGCTAACTTTATACCTTGACAAACTGTAAAAGAAGAGAAAACCAAACCCAAAAGTAGCAAGCATAGCTGTGACAACAACATAAAAATGGGAAGAGAGAGCTGTTAGGGGCAGAGTTTTTGTATGCTAGTGAAATTGTTGTTACCAATTCAACTATATTGCTATAAAGTTAGGATGTTAAATATATTCGCCAATATAATCACAAAGAAAATATCTAAAAGATATACAATGGGAAATGACAAGGGAATCAAAATGATTTACTACAAAAAAGGAAAAAATAATATAAACATGAGAGAAGGCAATAATGCAAAGAAGGGAGGGAGGGAGAGAAAAAGAAAGAAAGAAGGAAGAAAGAAAATAATAAGGATTAGGGTGGAGATAAATAGAGAATAGGAAAACAATAGAAAACCAACAAAACCAAATTTTCTTCTTTGAAAAGATAACAAAATTGACAAACCTTTAGCTAGATTGACTAAGAAAAAAAGAGAAGACAAAAACTAAAATCAGGAATGGAAGTGGGAATATTGGTACTGACTTTACAGAAATAAAAAGGATTATAAAGAATACTATGAACAATTGTATGCCAACAAATTAGATAAACTAGATGAAATAGACGAATTCCTAGAAACATATGAATTACCTAAACTGACACGAGAAAAAATAGAAAATCTCAACAGACCTATAACAAATAAAGAGATTAATCAGTAATCAAAAACTTCCCAACAAAGAAAAATCTAAGACCAGATGACTTTTCTGCTGAATTATACCAAACATTTAAAGAAGAATTAACACCAGCGCTTCTCAGACTCTTCCAAAAAACAGAAGAGAACACTTCCTAACTCATTCTTTGAGTCCAGCATTACTTTTCTACTGAAGCCAGATAAAGACATCACAAGAAAAAAATATGATGGAACAATATCCCTTATGAATACAGATGCAGAAATACTCAGCAAAATACTAGGAAACTGAATCCAAGATATTGAAAGGATTATACACCATGACGAAGTAATATTATCCCAAGAATTCAAGGGTAGCTCAACATAAGAAAATCAATCACTGTAATACACCACATTTATTGAAAGAATGAAAAAAACCACACATGATCATCTCGTTTGACACAGAAAAAGCATTTAACAAAAATTCAACACTCTTTCATGATGAAAGCACTCAGAAAACTAGAAATAGAAAGGAACACCTTAACATGATAAAAGGCATCTATGAAAAACCCATAGCTAATATCATGTTCAATGGTGGAAAACTGAAAGCTTTCCCCTTAGATCAGGAACAAGACAAGGATATCTGCTTTCACCATTGATATGGAACATTGCACTGGAAGTTCTAGGCAGAGCAATTAGACAGTAAAAAGAAATAAAAGGCATTCAAACTGTTAAGGAAGGAGTAGATCTTTCTCTGTTCACAGATAACATGATGCTTTTATATAGAAAATCGTACAGAATGCACAAGAAAGTTATTAGAGCCAATAAATGAGTTCAGCAAAGTTGCAGGGTACGAGACCAACACACAAAAATCATTTATGTTTCTATAAACCAGCAATAAACAATCTGAAAGAGAAATTAAAAGCAACTCCATTTAAAATATCATCTGAAAAATAAAATGCCTAGGAATAAATTTAATCAAGGATGTAAAAGATTTGTACACTGAAATCTACAAAACTTTGCTGAAAGAAATTAAAGAATAGCTAAGTAATTGAAATGTCTCCCATGTTCATGGATTGGAAGACTTAATATTGTTAAGATGGCAGTACTTCCCATTGTGATCTACAGATGCAATGTAATTCCTTATCCGAATTCCAACTGCCTTTTGTTGCAGAAATGGAAAAGCCATACCCAAAATTCATATGAAATTATAAGGGGCCCCAAATAGCCAAAACAATCTTTTAAGAGAAGAACAAAATTGGAGGGCTCACACTTCCCAATTTCAAAACTTACCACAAAGCTTACAGTAATCAAAACAGTGTGGCACAATAGAATAGAATTGAGGATCCAGAAATAAACCTATGTATCTATGGCAAATTGATTTTAGACAAAAGTGCTAAGTCAAAGGTGTGAAAACAGCTAAAACCCAAAACTCTTAGAAGGAAATATAGAGATAAATCTTAATGACCTTGGATTTGACAATGGATTCTTACATATGACACCAATAACATGAGCGAAAAAAGAAAAAAAGAAAAATTTGGCTTCTTCAAAATTGAAAGCTTTTGTGCATCAAAGGACATTATCAAGCAAGTGAAAAGACAACCTACAAAATGGGAGAAAATATTTGGAAATCATATATTGGATAAGGGTTTAATATCCAGAATATATACAGAACTCCTACAACTCAACAACAACAACAAAACAACCCAATTCAAAAATGTCCAGGCCCTGTGGCATGGTTTAGTGGTTAAGTTTGGTGCATTCTCCTTGGGCGGCCTGGGTTTGTGGGTTCAGATCCCAGGGGAGGACCTATACCACTTGTCAGCCACGCTGTGGTGGCAACCCGCATATAGAACAGAGGAAGACTGGCACAGATGTTAGCTCAGGGCTAATCTTTCTCACACAAAAAACGAGGAAGGTTGGCAACAGATGTTAGTTCAGGGCTAATCTTCCTCAGCAAAAAGAAAAACAAAAAAAAATTAAAATGGCCAAAGGACTTGAATAGATATTTCTCAAAAGAAGATATACAAATGGCCAATAAGCACATGAAAAAATGCTCTATATTATTAGTCATTAGGGAAATGAAAATCAAAACCACAATGAGTTACCACTTTACATCCATTAGGGTAGCCATTAAAAAAAAAAGAAAGAAAATTATTGTTGGTGAGGATGTGAATAAATTGGAATCCTCATACATTGCTAATTGGGATTTAAAGTAGTACAGCCACTATGGAAAACTGTTGGACAGTTCTTCAAATGCTAAACATAGAATTACCATATGACTGAGTAATTCCGCTTCCTAGGTGTACAGGCATGCCTCGCAGATTCTGCAGGTTCAGTTCCAGACTGCTGCAATAAAGCAAATATTGCAATAAAGCGAGTCATATAAATTTTTTGGTTTCCCAGTGCATATAAAAGTTATGTTTATACTATACTGTAGTCAATTAAGCGTGCAGTAGCATTATGTCTAAAAAACATTGTACATACTGATAACAGCTCAAGACAAGGTTGACATAAGGGAAGCCATATTGTAGAAAAGAAACCATATTGTAACTTTGAATGACCTCTGATTAACTAACCCAGACATCCTCTGAAGATTTTATGGCCCCTCTCAGCTGCTATAAGTTAATAACTTTGTTCCCTTGAGTTCCTTAGGAATGTGATGACCCCCAGGCAGAAACTCTATGCTGATAGCCATCATCAATGACAACTGAAAGATCAGGGTATAGAGGGTTGCTCTGGTCTCTGATGCATATCCAGTAAAACAAAGGACTGTCAGGAACTAAGAACAGATGGATGCCCCCCCCCTGCAAGACTAGATATCTGCCTCCACCCAGAGATCAGATGGATGCCCCCACCCTTAAACTAAAGGTGTGCCTCCACCCGGAGATCAGATGGGTGCCCCCATGTTGAGACCAGATGCCTCCCCAACGTGGAGACCAGCCCTCTATATAACTGGCCTGTAGTCTGTGTTCTGTAAGCTGGTTCTTTTGGACATGAGTCAGCCGCCTTCCCTCTTGCTAGCAAGCCATAAAGTCCTTTCTCTCCTACCTCCCTGCCTCTTGACTGTTGGCATGTCTTCCAGCGGGCAGACAACCCCGCCTTTGGGTGGTACAATACCTTAATTAAAAATTGCTTTATTACTAAAAAATGCTAACCATCATCTGAACCTTCAGTGAGTTGTAATCTTTTTGCTGGTGGAGGGTCTTGTAAAATGCAGTATCTTTGAAGCACAATAAAGCGAAGTGCAATAAAACAGAATATGCCTATATACCCAAAAGAATTGAAAAGAGAGACTCAGGTATTAGTATGCCAGTGTTCATTGCAGCATTATTCTTAATAGCTAAAAAATGGAAACAATCTAAGTGTCCATTAACAGTTGAGTGGATAAATAAAATGTGGTATATACGTACAATGGAGTATTATTCAGTCATAAAAAGGAATGACGTTCTTGAAAACACTATGCTGAGTGAAATTAGCCAGACGTGAAAGGACAAATATTTTGTGATTCCACTTATATGAGGTTCCTAGAGTAGTCAAATTCATAAAAACAAAGTTAGTGAGGCATTACCAGGGGCTGAGGAGAGGGGGAAAATGGGGAGTTATTGCTTAATGGTTACAGAGTTTCTGTTTATTTGATGGCTAAGTTTTGGAAATAGATAGTAATGATGGTTGTTCATCATTGTGAATGTAATTAATGTCACTGAATTGTACACTTAAAATGGTTAAAATGAAAATTTGTTAAATATATTTATCACAATAAAATAAAAAGGAAAACAGAAACCAGTTGACCATAAATGTGATATTTGTTTCTGGCTTTTAATTTGTATCCTATTGCTTTATATGTCTATCTGTATGCCAGTACCACATAGTCTTGATGAGTGGAGCTTTGTAGTAATGTGAAGTCAGGAAGTGGGAATCCTCCAACTTTTTTCTTTTACAGATTGTTTGACTAATCTGTGTCCCTTGAATTTCCATATCAATTTTAGAATCTGCATATCAAGTTTTGGAGCTTAGTTCTTATGCCCAGCTGTGCCACTCCTAGTTGTATGACTTCCAAAAAATTGCTTGTCTCATTTTTTTTTTCATAATCATAATTATAGGTTATGAGAGTTAAATGAGAAAATACATATAAAACCTGACATAATGCTTGGCATGTAGTAAATGCTCAATAAACTACTAGTAGTAGTATTGCTACTATTACTGCCATTATCACTGCCAGTGTAATACCATTTATATATATATACATTTTTTGTGTGTGTGTGTGTGAGAGGAAGATGAGCCCTGAGCTAACGTCCATGCCAATCCTCCTGTTTTTTTTGCTGAGGAAGACCGGCCCTGAGCTAACATCTATTGCCAATCCTCCTCCTTTTTTTTTTTCCACAAAGTCCCAGTAGATAGTTGTATGTCATAGTTGCACATCCTTCTAGTTGCTGTATGTGGGACCCCGCCTCAGCATGGCTGGACAAGCAGTGCGTTGGTGCACGCCTGGGATCCAAACCCGTGCCGCCAGTAGCGGAACGCACGTACTTAACCACTAAGCCACGGGGCCGGCCCTTTATATGTTGACTAGGATAAAATAGAACTCTACTTCCAGAGTGTATTCTTTCTTCAACAATGAGGACAGTTTGTTGTAATGGAAAGAGCAAGAAATTTGGAATGAGTCTGCTGGAGTGTGCTAACTATGAAATACTGATAGTATGTTAAATTTAAAGATATTTTAAATTTAGCCATGTTTCATGCTGCCATGAAAATAGAAATGTTATTTTCAGAAATCAGTTCAAAAGTCAAAATTAATAGTTGGTAAAGTTGCCATTACTTTGGTTGTTGTCAGGGAATAGGAAAAATAGATGAGTTGCAGTAAGTTTATTCTCGAACTTTTTTCTTTTTTCACTAACTTGCTTATGACTCAAATGTTTCCTTAAATTACTTCTAGATTGTAGCTTTTTACTGGATTTTGTTTTCTGGTGTATTTTCAGCTTTAATCTCCTTTTTCATTTCTGTGTTAAGTATAAGACAGAGGCCCTCCAAGTTTCCTGTTTTTAGCTACATGATCATATGATTATCCTACTGTTTTATCAACATACTATTCATAGGCATAATGTTTATATGTCACATGTCCATTTTAATCCAAGTAGGAATATATTAAATGATATATTTTACCTGCCTTTTCACAGTTGAAACTATTATCACTGGTTTGAAGTTGATGTGGGAATACTAATCTGAAAGCTTTTCTTCCCTAGGTTGGAATTCCAGCAGAGGCAATATTTGAGGGACTATTAGTCAACATTAATGAAGAGAAAAATGAATTGTTTATTGAAGTAGAATTGAATTGAAATTTATCATAGCGACTTGGTTTTTATTTTTCTTTCAGAAATCAACCATTATCATCATGACATCTTTGAATCATTATTGTACTAACAAATTGAAACTATTTCTGTAATCTATGCCATTTATGTAACAGTTGTTTTAAACTGCTTGTGTTATAACCAGTCTGTTTTACAATGATAGGTACTTTTTAAAAACTTTATTTTGAAATAATTTCAAACTTTTAGCTTCTACCTAGTTCTATTGTAAAACTTCAGTGCATTGTATTACAGATATTTGTTTATTCATCTGCTCCTCTACAAGACTATGACTTCTTTGTATCCTCATTCCCTGGATTATATCCATTACATGAAAAGAACTCAATGAATAAAATGATGAACTCATTATTTCCAGTGCTATAAATTGAAGTCCTAGAGTCTTCAGTAGTCTTTGCTCTGTCTTCATTGATATCCCAACGATCTCAACTTCTCATTGAATAACATTAATAATTGACAATGAAAAAAAATTTTAAATGCCTACCTTAAACCTGTTACAGAGAGTTATATAATTTTTCATTTTAGTAACATCTAGTGCTGCTCTTTTACTAGTTATATTACTATGGTCTTATTTAGTATGTCACTTATATACCCTATATAATATGAATTAAGTTAAATTTCATTAGTATTTTCATCATTCAGTCATGGCACTTTAAAGTCTAGGAAATAATTCTCAAATAAATATCTGAACACTAGTTCCATTAGCAAAGATAAATGGTAATATTAAAGAGTTTAAATGCAGAGTTTTCTATAAAAATCATTTGATTGAATTAAGTTATTTTTTAGTGGAAACTAGAATGTCATTTCTTAATTTACAATTGAGACAGAAGATATCCTAAAGTACTAGAATACATAAGTCCCTTATTTATGATACTGTCTTTTCTGGTATTGAGATACTTATCAAATAAGTAATCAGAAAGTTCCTTTTTAAGCACTGAGTTAGAGCAAAGGTAGGGAAGTAGGTAATCTTGGAGTTTTAAGAGCTTAGAGCACCTGCCTGATAGAGATATGATAGTAGCCACAAGTGCAAGCCATATATGTAATTTAAAAGATTTAGTAGCCACATTTTAAAAACTAAAAAGAAGCAGATGAAATTAATTTGAATAATATCTTATTTAACCCAATATGTCCACAATGTTATTTTAACATGTAATCAATATTTTTAAATTAATATTTTTTTATACTAAGTATTTGAAATCTGGTACGTAAATTTACACTTAATGTACATCTCAATTAGCTCCTTCACTTGGGAAAATTACTGAATCCCTTCATGTCTCAATTTCCCCATTTTTACAATGGAGACAGTTGTAAGAATTAAATTAGATAATATATGACACGCTTGGTAAATGGTAAGTGTTACATAAATCTTAGCTGCTTTCTAAAAAAATATTTCAAATAAGTGAACATGAATGTAATGACATCACTGCCTCCAGGCAAAGATCATATCTCAGGGATTAAATTTGTAACCTACAAACGCTCATCTCTTTCCTTTGGAGAGTGCTGGGCACACACATCTCTCTGACTCCTTGTTTAAATTATTTTTAAAAAAATGGAAAATCAATATTGATTCATCAGTTGTGACAGATGTACCACACAATGCAAAATGTTAATAATAGGGAAAACTGTGGTGGGCAGTCTGTGAAATAAATCTCTTTACTTTTTGCTCAATTTTTCTGTAAACCTAAAACTACTCTAAAAGGTGAAGTCTATTAACTAAAAATGAACACACTGTCTGCTGTTGGTTCTTGACACATCTTAGTGGTAACAGAATCCATCAGTAAAAGGGGCAGTTTCAGCATCATTAAGACCATCAATAAAAGAAGTTTAGTTATGATTAAAAATCTAACAATGTTTTCTCTTCCAGTAGTCATTCATTATCTACTTCTTTTTAACTAATATATGGAAAACTGAAGCACAAAAGAGTTGTTTTCCCTCCATGGTTATTGGGGTGGGTAATGGGCAGTTATTGGTGGCACTTGATGCTAATGGCAGAAATAGTCCATATTTTTTTATACACTGTTGCTGGTTTTGAGAATATTTTCTTCTCCTAATTTCAGGTTGGGTGGGACTATATCAGCATACAAGATAGTACCAGATGAAATAGAAGAAATCAAGGTATAGTATGGCATTTTTCACCTCTACAAAGACTTAGTATCTTGGAGGGAGGGGAAGAATTACTTTTTCTTTACACTGTTGAATCTTTGGGTGTGTTAGGACATCATTTAATTCCCAGTTATCCTATTTGAATTAAAAAATATATGTATCAGATAATCATTATCAGATTTTATCTACCATTATCAATGCATTTCTAAGACAAATATTAGGGGAATCAAAAAAGAACCCTTTCCTATGAAATTCATTGAAAATCTACTTAAGAAAGCACTGTACATAAGCATTAGTGTGCATATTGGATTATCTTTTTATCTTGTTTTAATTTCTTTTCACTATAAGCTTTCATCAATTATAAATAGTATCAATCTTCTAGTAAATATTTCCTTGTTACTTTGAAAACATGGTATGCCAATTTCAATTTAAAATTTACACTCCAATAAATTAAAAATTGACCTTACTCTTTGAAAATTACAGCATTACTACATTCTTCTGTCTCTAACGTTTTAATAAATCCTATGGACTATTGGTCTTCCAGCATAACATGCACCCCTTGTCCAAGACCAACTTACAGTCTAATGAGACCCAAACTTACTATCTATTCCATAAATAAATTTAACAATTGTATAGCAAGAGTCAAGAATAAACAATTGTTAAGTTGTTAACAATAAGTAAAGATCTCAAGAAATCATTAAGCTTGATTTGATCAGACTTTCAAAATTAAGTTCAATAAACTGAAATCTCAGTAAATAATTCTTAATTTGTTTATGTTATTTTTAAATCAGTTAAGCTTGGTGATCTTTATTATGTAATATATTATTAGTTTTAATGTCATGTGTTCTGTGTAGTCAACATCAGGAATTAATACCATGATTATATTCTAGCATCCAAAAAATACAGGAGTGTCAAGAGACTCATTCCAACTTGATATAAATTCATAAAATAGTTTGGGTGGGAAGAACCTTAGGTCTAATCCAGATCCCCTATTTTTTGGAAGAGAAAATGGAAATTAATAAAGGTTAACTTGTTGAAATTGTTGTTTGAGGTCCAGTAATTACTTCCCAAAAATATAATCAAGTGTTGTTAAAGAGTCAGAATAACATGAATATATTCCTTCTTGAAATACATTTTATAATGACTGAGAAAAAAAATCAAACTCTAGAAACTTTAAGTAATCTGTAAATGTGTATATAAATAATTAAGCAGCATTTATGTAAAGGATATAGAGTTAAAATCCATCTATCTTAAAGGTGCTCTATCTTATATTACAATTATAATACATGTTAAGTGATAAAGGTAAACAAAGTATTCTATGAAACACATAGGAAGGGCACTTTTGAAAAAGATAATCAGCAAAGTCTTTCCAAGAGGTAAACTCAGCAAATTGGAGTTCTATACGGAGGCAGAGGCACTTGAGAAAGCATAAATATGAGATAATATGGTACCAGATCACAGGGTGTAAAATAAAGACTGTTGAGATATAGGACTGGCGGTGGGCCTTTATGCCATGTTAAGAAATTTGGATTTTATAATGAAAACTATGGGGTGCCGTTATGTGATTTTTAGAAAAAAGTAACATGATTAGTTTGGTAATTTTTTTAGGTTTTTCTATGATGAGAGAGAAAAATTATCTCAGTGGAGAAAAGGAGGTTCCATCTATAAGGAAAGAAACCAGAATGCAAGAATGTAGGCGCAAAATAATTAAAACCTGAGCTACAGTAGTGGCAGTGAGGCTGAAGAAAAAACTCAGATTCAAGAAATATTATTTAAGAAAGTAGAATCAGGGCCAGCCCTGTGGCTTAGCAGTTAAGTGCGTGCACTCCGCTACTGGCGGCCCGGGCTCGGATCCCAGGTGCGCAGTGACGCACTGCTTCTCCAGCCATGCTGAGGCCGCGTCCCACATAACAGCAACTAGAAGGATGTGCAACTGTGACATACAACTATCTACTGGGCCTTTGTGGAAAAAAAAAAAAAAGGAGGAGGATTGGCAATAGATGTTAGCTCAGGGCCAGTCTTCCTCAGCAAAAAGAGGAGGATTAGCATGGATGTTAGCTCAGGGCTTATCTTCCTCACCAAAAAAAAACAAGAAAGTAGAATCAACAATACTTGATGATTTATTGGATGTTTAGGGGAAGATGGAAAGTTTGACTCAGGTTTCTGGCTTGGATAACTGAATAGATTGTGTTGCTGTTAAAGAGGAGAAATAAGAGAAGGAATAATTTGAGAGGAAAGAGGGTAAGTTTTTGACTTACTGAATTTGAAGTTCCTCTCAGATAACCAAATATCCACTAAGTCATTGGATAAATTGGCCTGGAACTCAGAAGACAGATAAGTCTTTCGATTGATATTGGGGTTTGTCATTATGCAAGAGTTAGTTGAGGCCATGCTAGTGAATCGAATCACCTAAAAAAGCTGTATGAGGTAATAACAGTGGACCAAAACTGTTGACCTGGGGAAAGCCCATCCTAGAACCAGAGGATTAATGTATTCTTTTATTAGTTTAGTTAATTAACGGAATTGTTGCCTTTTCTTTTAATAGTGACTTTTCTCTAAAGAAGTAGTTTTTTCATTTTGTTTTTGAAATTCTAGAGTTATAAGAGTTATCCCTCAGGAGACTCCTTGAAAAAAACATGATTCATAGATGACATGTAATATATGATTTTTTCCATCAGTTTTACTGGTAATTCATCTAAAACAGCTTCGAAGAGTTTGAGGCCTGAGGCATAAAACATATGAAATTGATTCTTGCTTTCAAAAGTGTTGGAAGAAAAACTGTTATAAAATATTTCATCAACATTTGATGTCCCTATTAGCATTTTCAACTGAAATCAGATACAGTCTTTTTGTTTTGATTAGAAGAAATGTGAAATGTCTGGTTATAATGTTCATTTTAGTTGGCTAATATCTGAGTAATCTTAAATTATCTAAATAGTACAATTAAGTTTAAATTCAAAATATACTCACTATAATATACCATGTATGAATAAATATGCATGTCTATCTTTACTATTAAGGAGACTAAGGATAGTATTTTTACTATTAAGGAAATATGCCTGTAGTTAGGCAAAGATTTTTTAGACTCAACAACAAAAGCACAATCTATAAAAGGAAAATTTTATAAATTGGTACTCATGAACATTTTTAAATTTTGCTCTGCAGAAGAACCCGTGAGAAAATGAAAATTCAGGTTGTACACTGGGAGAAATTGTTTGCAAACCACATATCCAACAAAGGGCTTCTATGTAGAATATATAAAAAATTCTCAAATTCAACAGTAACAAAAAATTTTTTATTAGAAAATAGGCAAAAAAACCAAGACAAAATAAGTTTTCCAAAAAAATATTTATACAAAAAAAATTTTTTTTTTTTTTAAGATTTTATTTATTTATTTTTTCCCCCCCAAAGCCCCAGTAGATTGTTGTATGTCATAGCTGCACATCCTTCTAGTTGCTGTATGTGGGACGCGGCCTCAGCATGGCCGGAGAAGTGGTGCGTCGGTGCACGCCTGGGATCCGAACCTGGGCCGCCAGCAGCGGAGCGCACGCACTTAACCACTAAGCCACGGGTCCGGCCCTATACAAAAATTTAGATAAAAGTTCATTAACTTTACAGTTTAATTTAGGAAGCAAATATGTTTTCAGTAGTGAGTATTCATGTTCAGAAATGAAATATAAGTCCGTAGGTAAAATCATTTAGTCTTGTTCATAAAGATCTTTGCAATTTCTTTTAAAATTATTTTTAATGTCCTATTTTTGTTTCCTTCTATAAATGGAATATTTTCTCTATATTTGTATTTTAACATTACCTATATATTTTAACATAATTGAGGTATAAGATACTTTTAAAAATTGGATTGTCACCAAATCTACTTCTGCACATCATGAATGAGGAACTCTATTGGACCCATGCCCCAGTATATCAACCTCATCTGGTAAAAATTATAGAGAAACAACCATTTAAAGTATCTGGATATTCTAAGGACAAACAGCAAATGAAACATTTATTCAAGTAAATCTAGTATCAAATAAAACAATGAGAGTCTGTGGCACTTACCCACAACCTGATCTTTTTCCCACGCCTTCTCAGCTTGATGGAAACTTCACTCTGGGTAGGTGTGGTCTAGAGTATGGGACTCTCTTTCTCCTCAGCTCTCAGTTAAGGGACACAGTATCTCTCCAAGATGGACAGGACTTCATCATTTCTCTTGCTTCCAACTCTAACTTGCAGAGGTTAAATTCCTGAGGAGTGCAGCTGAAAGGTCAGGGGCTCCCTTCCTCCACCTAGCCCCCATTCATAGAATGGAAGCTGTAGCCCAGATTCAGCAGGCTAAGAATATTGGAGGCCTGATCACCCTTACCTCAACTTGCTGGTAGGGCAGAACATCCACATTCAGAGAGGAAAACCAAGAAGACCACAGGCCACCACCGCTACATAGCACTTGAAACTGTGGCTTACTGATTTTATCTAAGGCAGTTCACAAGAACAGATTGCTCTGAAGCTCTTCCCGAGAGAAATGGCCTTATTTGAAAAAGAATGTGGAGAAGTTCAAGCCTAAGAGTACTCTCAAAAACAATGGAGATTTTGGTGGTAAACAATTAAGAGGTGGCTGATAAAGCTGATAATCATTCTAAAAGAACAAGAAGCTAAATCAGTTAGTTTACCAGAAAGAACCTGGGAAAGAAGTAGCTAAAAAGAATCCTCCTTGGGTAAGAACAAACCTCAAAGACTGGACTGAAAAACTGCCCTGCCTAAATTTAATTGGATCAGACTATGGAGCAATTTATGTCCCCGAGCATTGTTTATAATAATAGTGCAATTAGCTGAAAGTTAGTGGAGCTTAACAGCTGGGTGTGCTAGCAAAGAGGGAAATAGCTTAACAGAGACATCAAGGAAAGAAAAGAGACAGTCAAAGAGAACCCTACTAAAACCACTGTCATCCCAAGGTGACTTTGTGCATGCCTTGCTGTGCCCTCTGAAGAGCAATATTAGAAGTGGAAATAGACTTTACTAAAGAAGCCTAGCCAATTCAGTAAACAAGTAAACAAGCAAAGAACAACAAAAAAGCCCTGAAGAGAGAGAGGGGAGGCAGTATCCAGGATTGCTACAATGCGTTATATAACATGTCCAGTTTTTAACAAATGTTATAAGACAAGCAAAGAATTGGAGAATGTGACCCATACACAGGAAACAAAGCAGACAGCAGAAACTACCTGTGAAAGGTCCTAGATGTTACATTTAACAGATATATTTCAAAGCAGTCTATCTAAATATGTTTTAAATTTAAATTTAAATTTAGGAAACCTACTGAAAGAAAGCCATGATGACAATGTCTCATCAAATAGACACTATCAATAGAAACAGAAATTTTTTTTTAAAGAAGCAAATTCAAATTCTGGCATTGCAACTATAATAATTGAAATGGAAAATTCACTAGAAGGGCTGAACAACAGTTCCAACTTGACAGAAAAAGGAATCAGCAGACTTAAAGATAGGCTAATAGAGATTATGCAAGCTCAATAACAGAGAGAAAAAAGAATGAAGAAAAATGAATAGAGCCTCAGAGAAATGTGGTGCACCATTAAGCACACCAACATATGGATAATGAGAATACAAACAGGAGAGAAAAGAACACAAAAAATATTACAACAAATAATGTCTGAAAATTTGCCAAATTTAATTACAATCATTAACCTACATATCCAAAAAGCTCCATCAGTTCCAGATAGGATAATCTCAGAGAGATCCACACCCACACACGTTGTCTTAGTTCAGACTGCTATAGCAAAGTACCATAGACTGGGTGGCTCACAAACAACAGAATTTATATCTGACAGTTCTGGAGGCTGGAAGTCTGAGATGAGGGTGCCAACATGGTCAGGTTCTGGTGAGAACCCTCTCTGGTTTGCAGACAACTGACTTCTTGTTGTATCCTCACATGGCAGAAAGATAGCAGCTAGCTCCCTGGTCTCTTCTTATAAGGGCACAAATCCCATTCATAAGGACTCCATCCTCATGACCTAATTACCTCCAAAGGCAGCACCTCCAACACCCTCACCTCGGGATTAGGGCTTCCACATAAGAAATTTTGGTGGGACACAAACATTCATCCCATACTGCACATCATAGTAAAAGTTGCAAAAGACAAAGAGAAAAAAATTTAATGCAGTAAGAGAAAAATGAATCATCAAATACAAGTGAACCCCAATAAAATTAACATCTGACTTATCAATAAAAATGGAGGCCAGAAAGCACTAAAAGGCCATATTCAAAGTACCGGAAGAAAAAAACCCATCAACTATATACATATACATACATACTACAGAAATCTTATATCCAGGAAAACTCTTTCAAAATTGAAGATGAAATAGAGATATTACCAGATTAAAAAAAACTGAGAGAATTTCTTGCTAGCAGATCTGCCTTGTAAGAAATACTAAAGAAAATTCTTCGGGCTAAAAACATGTGACCACAGACAGTAATTCAAATCCACATAAAAAACAGAAAGCACTGGTAAATGTAATTACATAAGCATAAAAGACGATATAAATGCATATTTCTTGTCCCTTCCTCTCTTAACTGATTTAAAAAACAATTGTATAAGACAATACATATATAACTGTTTTGTTGAGCCTATAACATATAGAATTGTAGTGTATTTGACAATAACAGCACAAAGAAGGTAGGTGGGAGAGCAAAGATACATTGGAGTAAGTACAATAACACCGATGGTATCTCGAATCTACAAGAACAAAATAGGAAAACCAGAAAGAGTACATAAGAAGGTTAATACTTAACACACACTATAAATATATACTTTTCCTCTTTCCTCAGCTTTTTTAATAGACATAAATTATATAAAATATTAATTAGCAACGAGTTGTTGGGTTTGATATACGTGCGTTTGTGTGTATATACATATATATTTGTGTCTACAAAAATATGTATGTAACATGTATAAAATAAGAGCACAAAAAGGGAGAAGAGAAAATAGATCTATATAGGAAGTGTTTCTATATCTCATGAAATTAAGTTAATATAAATCTGAAGCTGATGCTAAGATATACATAGTAAACCCTAGAGCAACTACGAAGAAAATAGCTCCAAAAACAATAGTGAAAAAATCATTAAAGGAATTAAAATATTACCTTAGAAAATATTCACTTCATGCAAAAGACAGGAGTAGAAGGGTAATAAATGAGTGAATGAGAGAGAAGAGACAAATAGAACACATAAAGTAAAATGGCAGATATAAATCGAGCTATATCAGTAATAACTTAAAATGTGAATGGATTTAACAATCCAATCAAAAGGCACATATAGTTTAACTGGATAAAAAAATTTTTAAAGGGGCTTGCCCCATGGCCTAGCGGTTAAGTTTAGCACGCTCTGCTTTGGCAGCTTGGGTTCTGTTCCTGGGTGCGGACCCTACACCACTTGTCGGTGGCCATGCTGTGGCAGTGACCCACATACAAAATAGAGGAACATGGGCATAGATGTTAACTCAGGGCAAATCTTCCTCAAGCAAAAAAAGGAAAAATTTTTTTAAAGACACAACTAAATGCTCTCTACAGTAGACATATTGTGTATTGAAAAATGCCGTATAGGATAAAATTAAAAAGATAAAAAACAGGGGCTGATCCTGTGGCTTGGCGGTTAAGTGCACGCACTCCGTTACTGGTGGCCCGGGTTCGGATCCCGGGCGCACACCGACGCACCGCTTGTCTGGCCATGCTGAGGTGGCGTCCCACATGCAGCAACTGGAAGGATGTGCAACTATGACATGCAACTATCTACTGGGGTTTTTGGGGAGAAAAAGGGAAAAAAAAAAAAAGGAGGAGGATTGGCAATAAATGTTAGCTCAGGGCTGGTCCTCCTCAGAAAAAAAGTAAATAAATAAAAAACAGGGGGCTGGCCTGGTGGCGTAGTGGTTAAGTGTGCACACCCCACTTTGGTGGCCCAGGGTTTGCAGGTTCGCATCCCAGGCGTGCACAATGCACCGCTTGTCAAACCATGCTGTGGCATTGTCCCATATAAAGTAGAGGAAGATGGGCACAGATGTTAGCCCAGGACCAATCTTCCTCGGCAAAAAGAGGAAGATTGGCATTGGAAGTTAGCTCAGGGCCGATCTTCCTCACCAAAAAAAAAAAGATAAAAAACTGTGTATCATGCAAACAATAACCAAAAGAAATGACAGAATTAAAATGTTTTATTAGCTAGAATACTTTTATAAGAGATGCTTCCCCTTATCTATTATTTATTTATGCAGTGATACAGTTCATACAGAAAAAGCAGGATAAGTGCTTGATTCTTTCCCTTTGTGTGATTTCAGTTCTTTAAAATTTTGTAAGACTTGCTGTCTAGTCTTGCTGTCCTAGTATATTGTCTATTTTGGTAATTGTTACATTTGCCCTTGAAAAAGTCTTTATGTTCCGCAGTGGTTGCATTTAGTGTTGCACATAAATCTCTAACTATGATTGAGATTTGTCTGTTTGTCCTTTTAATTCTATCAAATTCTGCTTTATATATTTTTGTAGCTATGTTACTGGATGTTTATAAAATATTTTTATATCTGCTTGACTCATCATTATGAAATATTTTTAGTCTGTTACAATATTTCTTGCCTTATAGTCTACTTTGTTTAGTATAATTTGCTACAACCACTTTATTTTGGTTGATGTTTGCGTGATATATCTTTTTCTATCATTTTAATTCTAATCTTTCTTGTTATTATGTTTAAAATGTAAATGTCACTTATATACATCTTTGTACTTGTTTCCTGAAACTCTTGTTTTTTGCTTAGAGCATTTAGACCATTTATATTTATTATAATTGTTAATATAGCTTTTATTGTTTATTTCGCCTGTTAGTTTCTGCTTCCTCTCTTTTTTTGTCTTCTTTTAGATTGAGTAGCTTTTATTATTTAGTTTTTTGCTTTTATTAATTTGTTAGTGCTATATATTTTGAGTGTGTTTTGTTTTGGGGTTTTTGTAGGGTTTTTTTTTTTTGGTGATTTATCCCAGGGTGTATTACAACATGCATGTGTTACCTTTTTAAATACTCATAATTATTTTTGTCATTTCCAATACTAATAATTGCTTTTTTATTGATATCTTTCATCAATATGGGGAAATTTTTAAACATTGTTTTTGACTATTGCTTCTTCCCATTCTCTCTTTCCTCTCTTTCTGGGATCTAATTATACTTATATTCAACCTTTTGAGTATGTCTCACATATTTGTTTTGTCCTATTCTGTTTGTTCATTCTTTCTACTTTCTCTACATCACTTTGTACTTTTTTGTTGGTTTGTCTTTGAGTTTTATATTCCTGTGTTCTGGGCCGGCCCCGTGGCATAGCGGTTAAGTGCGCGCGCTCCGCTACTGGCGGCCCGGGTTCGGATCCCGGGCGCGCACCGACGTACCGCTTCTCCGGCCATGCTGAGGCTGCGTCCCACATACAGCAACTAGAAGGATGTCAACTATGACGTACAACTATCTACTGGGGCTTTGGGGGGAAAAAAAGAAGGATTGGCAATAGATGTTAGCTCAGAGCTGGTCTTCCTCAGCAAAAAGAAAAGAGGAGGATTAACACGGATGTTAGCTCAGGCCTGATCTCCCTCACAAAAAAAAAAAAAAAAATATTCCTGTGTTCTGCTGCATTTCTCCTTTTGACATGTGGTTACATTCTTTAATCCTGATAAACCAACTCATTTAGATCTGAAATTCAGATATTGTAATTTTATGTCCTAGTATGTTCATTTAACTTTTTTATAGATTCCAGTTTTCTGATGATATTTTCCATCATTTCATCTATTTTATCTTCTATTTTCTTGAATATATTAATCTTCTATTTTCTTGAATATATTAATCAGTTTACCTTAAAGTTCTTGGCTGCAAACTCCCCATGCATCTGTTGTGGGGGGTTTTGTCTGTTTTTTCATCATAATATTGGATCCTATTTTCTTGCATGCCAAGTAATTTTTATAAGTTTATTTTGTGTGTAAAAGAACCATATTGATTATAGATGATTTATCATCCATCTTAGAATGTCTCCCTTTCTACTGATAGGCAGAAAGTATGAGAAGCTCATCACTCCAGCCCAGTTAGGAATTGAGCTGGGTTGATAATATAGTGGGTTTCCATTCCCTCATTCCTGAACAACAATAGGAGATTTAGCTCTGATATTCATAGGTTCCAGCCTAGCTCTCTAGCCTCCAGTCTAACCAATATAAGCTCAAAACCTGGCAGATGTCTTGAAAGGGAAATGCATTGTTCTTTGGTCGGGCTTACTTCCCTAGCAGGTCTTTGTTTCTTAAGCACTATGAAGAATGCAAACTATTTCACTCTGTCTTTCCTAAGCTTTTTGTTGTGCTTTAACGGGCTTATGTACAGCACCACAATCTATAGTTGTTCCAAGGAGAACAACAGCCGTGTGTTTAAGTCTATTAAAGTTTTTAATTTCTAAATGTCTAACAGCTTTCTGATTTCTTTTCCTCCCAGCAGAGGTTCTCTGCCTGGAAAAGGCAAACCATTCTCTGATGGTCAGCCCTTTGGCCAAAATCAGCAAATATGCTCAGTGGGGATGGGTAGGTGGTAGGAAAAACTAGAGATTATCAGTTTAACTCAGAAAAGTTTCCGCATCTCTGGAATTTTATTTTATATAATTTATTGCTTCTGTACCTCTCTGATGTTTTAATTTTTAAAAAATACAATTTTTGTGATTACCTGATTTTGTCTACTTGTTATAGTGAAAGTATTAACCTGCTATGACCTATTGTATTCTACCCAAAAGCAGAATTCTGTATCATATTTTTTAACTGATTTTTGGTACGGTGTAGAACGGCTGTTTGTTTTGTGGATAAATCTTTTTTCTTAACTACTTTTTGTGCAACAGTTATTATGTATAGTAGTTTTTCATTTGATTGACTCTAGTAAGCTTTAGTAAAATGAGATCACAAAGTAAAATCCTGCTAGGATTCTGGTTGGTTTGTTTGTTTAATGTTTGATGTATCAAGCACTATTGTAATTGCTTTAAAAATACTCATGTTAATCCCCGTAACAAACACATGAGCTGTGTATTATTATTGTCCCTGTTGATAAATGAAAAAAATGAGGCAAAGGCAGTTTTAAGTGATTTGCCTAAGGTCACACAGCAAGTAGTGGTGGAGCCAGAGTCAAACCCAAAGTCTGAGTTCTTTTATGATAGTGAGAGTCGGTAGTAGTGTAGTCTAAAGCATCATTCACCTGGTCTTTCCCCGTGAATACTGCAAACCCACTTACTTCAATATGTGTTACTTTCCAATACCCCTTCTCTTAATTGGAATGCTCTTCCTGAATTTCCTTAAATCTCTCATTCACCCATTTATATTTTTAATTATAGTTTATCATTTGTTCTTTCTGTGTATTTAAACTTCCTCGGTTATCTCATCCAGTTTCATAGCTTTTGTTTGGGTTCTGTTTCCTAAAATAAACTGTTTGTTGAAGTACAATATTATATATGCATTGTACATACAGAAAAATACACAAATCATAAGTGTAGAGCTTGATAGATTATCACAAAGTGGACACATTTGTGTAATCAGCACTCAGATAAAGAAATAAAATATTCTCAGCATCCCAGAAATCTCCCTGTGCCCCCTCCCAATCACTACACCTTCCCTTCTTCCCAAAGGTAATTACTATCCTGATTTCTAGCACCATGAATTATTTTTACCTGTTTTGAGCTTTATATCAGTGGGTCATTGCTGTGTTTTTTGTTTTACTAAACGTACAATTTAGTTATCCGTCCTTGTGTTGAAGGATATTTGGGTTCTTTCCAGTTTGGGGCTATTAAGAATAATGCTGCAGTAAACCATCTTGAACATGTCTTTTGGTACACATATGTATGCATATCCATTAGCTATCCAACCACTAGGATAGAGATGACCTAGAAATACTGGGTCATAGAGTATGCAAAGAAATAATTTTACCAGATTCTGCAAACAGTTTTCCCAAGTAGATGTACAAATTTATAGTTTCTTCAGCATCTTATGAGAACTCCAGTTTGCTTCACGTTTTTGCTAACATTTAGTATTGTCAGTCTTTTTTCATTTTAATGATTTCAGAAAATAGTGATACCAAAGTATGTTTTAATTTATATTTTCCTTGATGACTAGTGATATTGAGCATCTTTTCATATGTTTATTGGCTATTTGGATATCCTCTTTTGTGAAGTGACAGTTCATGTCTTCCAGTTTTTAAAAATTAGGTTAACTGTCTTTTTCTTATTTATTAGTTGATATTCCTTATATATTCTGGATAGAGTTCTTTGTTTGCTACATATATTGCACATTTATTCTCCCACTCTATTTCTTCCCTTTTTAAAGTTATCTTAAAACTGTCTTTGATAAATAGAAATTCCTAATTTTAAGGGAAGTCAGCCTGTCAATCTTTTCAGTTATAGTTAATGAATAAATATTTGTTGATTAAATGAATGATCCTGAAGATGTTTGATGTCTAGTGCAAGAGACAATCTTATGTCGTTATTAAATGTAATTTCTATATTAAATATATATAAAAATTTTTTAAAGCACAAAGGAGACAGTGACTAACTCTGGCAAAGAGAATCAAGGAATTCTTCATGGAAAATATGACGAGAAGGGCTTCGAAAGCAAAACAAATATGAAATATGAATAAACACAGTGTTTCTGAGAAGTGCAAGTTTGGCTAAAGTCAAGGGATTATTAAGAATAATTGCAGGAGATGAGACTGGAAAATTAGAGTCACATTGTAAATGATTTGTATGTCTCAGGGAGAAAAGCTTCTAAAGATTTTGAAGCAAAGACATTTTCAGGTTTATTTCAGAGGACTTACATGTCCTTATCAAAACGAATTGGAAGGAGGCATAGAGGCAGAACACTTAGGATGCTTTATACCAATCTAGAAGAACAATGATAAAGACAAGGCTCATGTCAGTGGCAACAGTAGTGAAACGTACAGGAAGTACATCACAATGGTTAATAAGACAGGCTCTGCACCTTAATTGCATTGTGACCTTGTATGTATCTTAACCATTCTATGTTTTCCTAAAAATACAGATAATAAAAATCTACCTTTGTTGGGTTAGAAAACCTACTGTTGTTGTGAGGATTAAATGTTTGTAAAGTACTTAGCACAGTACCTGTACATAGTAAACACACGGTGAATGGCATCTATATGATATGATCCAAGTAGACTTGAGAAGTGAGAAATAGAAATAAAGATATTTGAGGTTTTTAGCTTAGACAACTTAATGGAAGATAGTGCCAATTCCTGAGCTAAAGAATTCAAAAGAGGAATCATATTTTAGGGGAATAATAAATGTTGGGAGTCTTTAAGGCATACTGGTAAAGTCCTGTAACTGGAAATTTATTCACTCCCCCATAAAATAATTTAGTGCTTTTGTCTGATTTGTTCACTCTTGATGATTTTCATCTCTCTTCTTTTCTGGTACTATTCACTTATTTGAGAGCCACTTTTCCTATGTTATCTTCTCCTCAGAGTGAAAGCATCCCAGAGGAATGATGGAAAAATACATATATTTCAAGTATAAGAAATATCAAATTGCTGCAGGTTTTCTCTCTACTATATTTCTGAGCATTTAGTCCTTTTTTTTTTTTTTTTAACACCAGAACTTAGCATTACCGTTGTATAATGTGGAGTAGGTAATTTTCCTCTCAACATCAGAACAATTCGATTTAGTAAAGGGAACAGTTCTTGGCTCTTTTTGAAAAGATAGTTTAAGCCTACCTGTCTTTCTGCTATTTTTTGCTGCCTATAGATAGATCGAAGGTTCTATTGTTTCTCTTACTAATTATTACATAATATCTTGCACAGAAGTCTTGGCTAAAATTCCATCAGAATAGCATACTTTCTTTAACCTTACTAAGATGAATTTCCTCTGCTATTCTTTGCTAACAGACATATAAATTATATTGTAACATCTTAAAGATGTTTTACCACTGATATTCTAATGGAAAACTAGACCATAGTGACAGTTATTACTATAAAAGTTATTGAAAATCAGACCTTTTATATTCCACATAGGGCTAAATATCAGTGAATAAAACTGTTTCCAGATGGTTTTTGTTAAGGAGATTTTTAATTAGAATTAATTAATTAAATAATATATGTTATCCAGGTCCAATTATTTGTCTAGCTATATTCAGCCCGCAATAAAATGTTCAAAGGAAAAGAAAACCACATCATATTTGAAACTTTGTCAGAGGTATATCATTGACATTTGAGAGAACGTGATATAACTATGACAGAAATTCTTCTATTTCCTACTAATTATATAATTTCAATATGAAGATATATTCTCACACCAAATTTTGGTATATACAGATCAGTAATAAATAATATGGTTTGACCAAGTATCTTTGCTTCCTTAATAGGTTTATAATGTGTATGTATTGTGTGCACGTACAAACAGGCACTTATTTTTTAAGTTCCTATTATGTACCCGGAATTATAGTAGATGCTTTTCATGTTCTTTTACTTTATTCCTCCTAACAGTGGTCCAAGTTTCAGAGAGTTTTAATAACTTGCCTATGGACGCAAAGCTAGTAAGTTCACTAGAACTAGAACCGGCACCCAGGTTTGTCTTGCCCACAAGCCTGTTCCTTTTCTCATTACCTCTGTTCCAATGCCTCACAGTTAAAAAAACTTATAAAAGTAAACAGTGTTGTTTATAGATGTAAAAAACTAAAAGTTTAAGTTTTAGTTGTTTTTTGGTGAGGAAGATTGGCCCTGAGCTAACATCTGTTGCCAATCTTCCTCTTTCTGCTAAGGAAGATTGGCCCTGAACTAACATCTGTGCCAATCTTCCTCTATTTTGTATGTGGGACTCTGCCACAGCATGGCTTGAGCAGTGCATAGGTCCACACCCGGGATCCCAACCTGCGAACCCCAGACTGCCGAAGTGGAGTGCATGAACTTAACCACTACGCAACCGAGTGGGCACCAAAAGTTTAAATATTTAATAATACTATCATAAATATTTATCAATAGGGTTTTTAAATTAAAATTTACAGACTGTTATGTAGATTTAAAAATCATTGTAGTGAATTCATTTATGACCTATTGTCTACTTGAAGAGGCAAGTTAAAAACACCCATGTGTTTATGTGCATCTGTGTGTATGTGTGTGTATTTATTTATGTATGGAAATTTGTATGGAAGAATGATTAATGAAAGTTTAAAATGGGTTATTGTTGGTAAATTTTTGGTGATGTTCAATTCTTTATACTTTTTTTATGTTGATTGAATCATTTTTGTCTTTTTAATAAGCATGTATTTTTAGAATCATAAAAAGTACGAAGCCTATTCTCATTTGGGGCCAAAAAATTAAAAGTGGAACAAAAAGTAAGATCAGGTTAAAAGACAGAACATTTATTTTTTTCACCAACTGTCACTTCTAGAACTAGTTTACAATTATATAACAGGTGATAATTTAATCAAACTTCTTTCACATAGCCACTTTTTTTGTATTGCCTATTCTACAGCAGTGAGTAGAATGGCCTGAAATGCCAGACTCATAGTGGTGGTACTAAATTTTATTGATAAATAAAATAATGGGTGTTTAAACTGCTTTGAGGAGAAGCTCTATTCTAGTATAGCTCAGTAGCTCCTGACAGATGCTCCTATCTATTATTGCAAATAACAAAATAAACTCTGGACCAAACAAAAACATAACTCTCTGAAAGCACTGGAGAGTAACCAAAGGCAAGCAGATGCTGACATCTGGAAGAGGACATTAGTAGAGTATCCCATTTTTATAACTTTTAGCCTGAGAGTAGGCCCCGATCTGGCCTCGCTGGCAGCTAAAACCTGCAGGCATACTGGCTGGAAGAACATAGTTTGGGACAACCACAGCTGCACTAAAGTAAAGGGGGGAGGCCAGCCCCGTAGCTTAGCCATTAAGTGTGTGCGCTCTGCTACTGGCAGCCCGGGTTCGGATCCCGGGTGCGCACCAACGCATGGCCATGCTGAGGTGGCGTCCCACATACAGCAAGTAGAAGGATGTGCACCTATGACATACAACTATCTACTGGGGCTTTGGGAGGAAAAAGGGAAAAAGAGGAGGATTGTCAATAGATGTTAGCTCAGGGCTGATCTTCCTCACATAAATAAATAAGTAAATAAAGCAATTTAAAAAAAAAAAGTACAGGGGGAAATCCTGAAAAGGAGAGAGCCAAAGAGGGGAGCCTCAAATTCTGTAAATAAACTCCCTAGATCTCTGGCTGACCTCTGAACCGTGAATGTGCTGGATAAACTATAAGCAGCACAGCTAGCACTAAAGTAATTGAATTGAATTTTGAATTGCAATCCACTGCAGAGCAAACAGTTTGTAGTTGAGTCTACCCCAGTCATCTGCTTACTAAAATAAAAATAAATCAACATTCTTCAGAGTAATATGACAAAACCTAGTGTTTCTTCAACATATGATTGACCATGTCCAGAATATAGTCCAAAATTATTTAATATACAAAGAAACAAGAAAATGTGACCATTCTCAAGAAAAAAAGATAACCAACTGATACTAACCCGAAGATGACCCAGCTATTGGAATTAACAAAGATTTTTAAAGTAATTACTATAACCGTGCTCAAGGAGTAGAGGAAAATATGCTTTTAATGAATGAAAAAATATGAAATTTTAGCAGAGAAATATAAAGTAGTAAAAAGAATCAAATTAAAATTTTAGAACCGAAAAATACATAGCTGAAAAGTATTTGGAAGTCATCTTTTTATCTTTAAATTCAAGATCACACATTAGGCACTATAAGATTGATGGCAATGAAATCATGTAATAAATGTAGAGAGTTATTAAATAAAACTTTAAAGTTTGTTGGATTTGCTTTCAAACCAATAAAATTCATGCCTAGTTATTTGTGTTTGGAAAGTTGTGGTACTGTTTATTAGCGGAACAATACTGTGGAAATTATATGTAGAATAAAATGAAAATTGGAAAATATTCAGAATTCTTACTCTGAAAAATCGTCTTTCAGTACAAGATAGAGACCACATGAAAGATAATGCACTATTTTACCTTGGCAAATTTCTTATAGAATATAGCATATTAGGGTCCAGCCTGGTGGCGTAGTGGTTAAGTTTGGCATGCTCTGTTTCAGTGGCCTGAGTTCTCGGGTTTGAATCCCAGGGGTGGACCTACACCACTCATCAAGCCATGCTGGGCTGGCCCAGTGGCGCAGCGGTTAAGTATGCACGCTCCGCTTCAGTGGCCTGGGGTTCACAGGTTTGAATCACGGGCGTGCACTGACGCACCGCTTGTCAAGTCATGCTGTGGTGCCATCTGATATAAAGTAGAGGAAGATGGGCATGGATATTAGCCCAGGGCCAGTCTTCCTCAGCAAAAATAAAAGAGGAGGATTGGCATCGGATGTTGGCTCAGGGCTAGTCTTCCTCACACACACACGAAAAAACACCATGCTGTGGCGGTGACTCACATACAAAATAGAAGAAGATGGGCACAGATGTTAGCTCGGGGCCACTGTTCCTCGTGTAAAAAGAGGAAGATTGGCAACAGGTGTGAGCTCAGGGCCAATCTTCCTCACCAAAAAAAAAAAAAGTAATATAGCATATCAATTTAGAATTAATAATGGGGAGTAGAATAGCTAGTTTTAGAGCTTCAAGCTCCCATCCCTCAGTAGAAACACTGTAAAACAAGCAGAAACTGTTAGAACCAACTTTTTCAGAACTCGGTTTCAGAAAACAGTCAAAGATTTGTAGCATCCAAGCAAACACTGAATGAAGAATGTTGATTTGTTTAGGGTGATGAAAAAGTTTTGAAAATGGATAGTGGTGATAGTTGCACTATATTGTGAATGTAATTAATACCACTGAATTATATACTTAAAATGGTTAAGATGGCAAGTTTTATTACCTAATTTTTTTTCCATAATAAAAAATTTTTTTGAAAAGAAATAGAATGATGTACTGATAGATGCTACAACATGTATGAACCTTAAAAACATTATGCTAAGTAGAAGAAGCCAGTCACAAAAGAAACCACATGTTGTATGATTCCAATTTTGTGAATGTCTAGAATAGGCAAATCCATAGAGACAGAAAGTAACTTTATGGCTGCTTGGACCCTCCCAATCAGAGGAGTGGCTGGTAATGTTTACCAGATTTCTTTTTGGAGTGTTGAAAAGTTGTAAAATTAGACTGTGGTGATGGTTGCACAACCTTGTGAATATGCTACAGACCAGGGAACTGTATGGTTTAAATGAGTAACTTTGTGATATATGAAATATATGTCAATAAAGCTCTTTAAGAAAAAAAGATTATAGTCTCACACAAATACACAAAGCTTTTTAAGTAAGCCTAATCCATGGGATGGACTAAATAGTGAGAAAATGGAAAAGGTTAAAAAGACTGGCAAAATAATTTAATACAGACCTTGAGTGTGTATAATTAGTTTTACAATTACTAGTTTTAATATCTTTGAGGCATATCTGGATGTAATGGGGTCAGGAAATAAGAAGATAGCCAAGAAATACCAATTATATAATCTGGATGCATATTCACCTTTACACTGTTTACTAAGTGATACATCAGTACTGTCTGAATGTGTGTGATTTTATCATGTGGCTGACTAGAGCAATTATGCTTAATTTTTTTGGAGGTTATGGATATCTTGACTCTTCTCCCTCAGGAAAATCTTGTAGGTATATACTTTGGATATGACTTTACAAGAAATATAAACCATGGACCATGATGATTTTTTCTATACATACATTCCTATGATAAAGTTTAATTTATAAATTAGGCACAGTAAGAGATTAACAATAATAACTAATAATAAAATAGAACAATTATAACTATACTGTAATAAAAGTTGCCATAGGTCTTAGCAACCTCAGCATACAATTTTTTTTCTTTCCTTAATAAGTTGAGAACTTGAACCTTTTCACTTAAAGGAAGCACTTTATGGCTTCTCTTTGGCATATCCGAATTGCCAGCATCACTACTCTTGCTCTTTGGGGCCGTTATTAAGTGAAATAAGGGTGACTTGAACAAAGGCACTGCAATACGTGATAGTTGATCTGATAACTGAGTTGGCTGCTTAGTGACAAAGGGGCGGTTAGTGTATACAGCACAGATACGCTGGACAAAGGGATAATTCACGTCCCAGGCAGGACAGAGCGGGATGGCTCAAGATTTCCTCATGATACTCAGAACATTGGCATGCAATTGTTTATTTCTGGAATTTTCCATTTAATATTTTCGGACTGCATTTGACCGCGGTGTAACTGAAACCTTGGAAAGCGAAACCACAGATAAGGGGGGACTACTTACTAAAGAGAAAAATGGTTCTTTCTCCTGTTTTAAAAGCCCTCTTAGTTTTGATTGAAATATGTTGAATGCCTAATATTGTATTACTCTCAAACTGTTGGTGTTATATCTCCCTTTTCTTTTCTTTTATGTATACAAACTAATCCTAGAATTCTAAGAGGAATTTTGATGAGAGATTTTTTGTTTGTTTTCCATATTTCAGCTGTTCTCTTTTCCTAGATAGCGAATACTTGGCTGGTTGGAGAAAGCCTGAAATTGCGTTTCTTGTATTGGGTAGATTCCTAGGGTTTCCTATTTGAGTCATCTTGAGATAAGTGTTTGCTTTACTATTATATGGTTTAAATTATTTATTCCAAAGTCCTCTTCAGAGGTCCAGTCAATCTTAGAACAAGCTTAAAGTCAGTAGAATCATCACCATTTATTCAGGTCACCTTTTATATTAAGACCACTGGAGGGCTGGCCCGGTGGCGCAGGCGGTTAAGTGTGTGCGCTCCACTGCAGCGGTCCAGGGTTCGCCAGTTCAGATCCCGGGCGCGCACCAACGCATTGCTTGTCAGGCCATGCTGTGGCGGCGTCCCATATACAGTGGAGGAAGATGGGCACGGATGTTAGCCCAGGGCCAGTCTTCCTCAGCAAAAAAGAGGAGGATTGGCAGATGTTAGCACAGGGCTGATCTCCTCACAAAAAAAAAGAAAAAAAGACCACTGGAGAGTACAGATATGCATAATATTTGGCTCTTAAGCTCAGGGAAAGCCTTAGGAAAAAAAGGTCAAAAAACGTATCTCTTAAATCCACTCAACTATATAAATCACTTGGATGTTCTGTTTTGTGGTTTATCTTCCCTTTAAAAAAATGACATTTCAGTTTTTCGGCTTTCAGAATTAGTGGGAAAAGGATCACCATGACCCTGACTCTACTTGGGTCTTCTAAGGTGGTTAAGTTGTAGAGAAAATCCATACTTAGCCAGTGCAACTACGACATAAATAATGTTGAAAAATAACAAAAGTAACCATTTATTCAACACTTAATATGTACTAAGTACTCTGTCAAATGCTTAACCTGCATCAGTGAGATTCCATCATTAGGAACAAATCCTTGGTATTCTGTGAAGGAATTGAGGTTACTAACTCCTCATCACAATACAGTGTTCACATACTATTGTGATGATTATAGAATGTGGACCCAGGTTACCTTTATTTAGAACAATACACTGGAGATTCCCAAGCACAAATTAATTATTTCTGAATAATTAGGCATATAATATAGTTGCATCTACTTTTCTGTTTCTTTCTGTAGTGAGAGGGTTAATATATTGTTATCTCGTAAAGGTTGAGAAAATCATATTGATAAAAGGCGTTTATAAAGTCTGAAAAAAAGATTATCATAAATAATATTAATCTGTTGTCTACAACCATTTGACACAATCACTGCAAGGGCTTACATTGCATTAATTAAGATCAACAATGAATAGAACTCTAATCATTCACATTCTTTAAAATATCTTTATAAGTAGTATATATAGTATTTGAAAATTATGATACTTGGTATTTAAATGAATAGAATTAAATTAAAATTGGTCCAAGGAGTAAGCATCAGCCCTCACTTTCTTGGAAGGAGAGGTACAGTTACTCTGAAGTGGCACCCTGGGTTGATGTTTTTTGTGGGTGTGTGAGAATAACAAATGATAATGTGAAATGCAACAAAATCTTAGTATGAGATCTTCTCTGGGCAGGAGATGTCCAAAGGATTATATAAACACGCATATATACTTTTAAAAATATATGTTATAAATGTATATAATGTTTATATTTATGCAAATAGAAAATACGAATGTATGAAAAGTAACACATGAATACTCCTTGGATAAAAACATCTGCTTACCTTGTGCCTCTGCAACCCCCCAAATACCTCAGGAACCCTATACTTCTCATTTAAGTAATCACTTGCTATATGCTTTAGTCTTGTAGGTGACAGCTATTGTTTATATTTACTTTTTGAAGAACTTAGTGAAAGTTTCAACTGTATTAACAAATATTTAGAAAATGTGTTGGTGTTTTCTCCAATGGAGAAAAGTTATTTTTAAAAAGTTTTAAGGAAATATATTGCTAGAATGCTAGCTTTAAAGTGATTTGGAATAGATTGACAAAACCAAAAAGGACTAGAGAGAGATTTCTAGTCCAGATCATATATGAATACAGATAAGATGAGACTAATGGGCAAGAAGAAATGGGAGAATCTGCTTAGAAAAATAAATGAACAATTAAATTAATTCAGGAAGACAACTTTGAAAAAAAGACGTGAAACAAGATCTTAGGAAAATTTTCCTAAAATATAAAAGCATGCTTTAGATACTTGGATACTTAAAATTTTTGCATTATGTTATTTTCTTAGTGGAAATAATATTTGTGTCGTTTATAGAAACTAATAACTGCATACTTAAAAAAAACTAGGAAACAAAATTCTAACCCATTTTAAAATCTTCCATTTAAAGAGTTTTAGTAGATTTTCATTTGTTAAAAATATTTTAAAAGTAACATCTTCCAATTATTTTTTAAGAACTAATTAATATCATGAAAGATTGAAATTGACTAGCCCCATTTCAAAAAGTCATTTGCATATTGTTTGGTAGAGGAAATTCAAAAAATAATGTTGTGTAATGATTTAGTAAGTATACCTAATGTTATACTTCTTCCATTTTAGTCTACTTATCCTTTAAAACTATCTTTTACTTTTTAATTACTACATCACAAAGTATCAAACCAAGATTTTCTAAACTAATGCGTATTAAAGCACATTGCTCTCATAAAAAAATTAGTGAGAAAAACATTTTTGCACAACTAGTAAAATCCAATGAAAAATTATTTATTTATTTTTGTGTGAGGAAGATTTAGCCCTGAGCTAACATCCAACGCCAATCCCCCTCTTTTTTTTGCTGAGGAAGACTGGCCCTCGGCTAACATCCGTGCCCATCTTCCTCTACTTTATATGAGACACCTCCACAGCATGGCTTGACAGGCGGTGCATCGGTGCGTGCCCGGGATCCGAACCTGTGAACCCCAGGCCACCGAAGCAGAGCACGTGCACTTAACCACTGCGCCACCAGGCCAGCCCTGAAAAATTATTTTAAATGTTGTCATCTTTATCTCTTCTTCTAAAATTTCTATTTGTATGATATGCTAAATGTTTCAGTCCAATGGTATATGAAGATAACATTCAGAAATTGTTTTACTGATGGAGATGGATGATCAAAATTTTGGAGACCACTCTTAGGGAAAAGGAGAAATGTAAACAAGTAAATTTCAGTGAAACGTGAAAAGTGCTATTCCAGAGGAATGACTGGGAAGACACACAGGGAGCAAATTGCCTGGAGGAATCAGAGGAGACTTTACTGAGATGACCTAAAACTGTGTCTCATTCAGTATAAATAGGAATTTGTTAGGTGGTTATATCAGAACTTTCTAATAGACTAAAGAAAAATATGACATTTCTCAAATGATTTTGTATTGGTGAGGTCTGCTTAATTCAATGATTCATGTTTCCATCAATAAATGCAGAGAAAAGAAAAAAATGTATTATAATAGATGAGTAGGAGACTCCAAATGGATGTAGAGAATGATGGCTCATCTATACTTACTTCCTCTTAGCTCTATTACTGTCCCATTTTTCTCTTTATTGGGTTCTCTACTCTTGGGCAAGAAAAAAATATTGCTAAAAATCTCTTTAGTGATGGTTTTCATTCTGTTCATAGTGAAGAAAATGTTACCGATTCACAAATACATATAATATCTGTAAAACAGTTCTTAAGCTGGGCATACCTCTTTCATAGCACTAACCATGATATATTGATGTACCGTATTATATTACTTTGTTCATACCTCTGAGCCCTTTGACATCAAGGACGTTTGTCATGCATTTTTTTTCATTCCCACATTTTCCTGGCATATACTAGGCATTGGAATGTTTCTTAAACTGAATGATTACATAATATAATCATGTTCTTGAGACTGTATACCCATTTATTTAAATGTAACTCACATCAAGTTTCCTTTCAAAGCTATTTTGAAGTTTATTATAAAGGATGTGTAAACTTACGACTAATAAAATATAAATTGGAAATAACAGCCAGAAAAAGAGGAGACTACATAGATGCTAACTATGAAAGTAGTTGTATCTGTGCTGTATTGTTGCATTAAAAACCACCACAAGGAGCCGGCCCGGTGGCGTAGTGGTTAAGTTCACACACTCCATTTTTTTGGCCTGGGGTTCGCAGGTTCGAATCCTGGGCATGGACCTATGCACCGCTTATCAAGCCATGCTGTGGTGGCGTCCCACATATAAAGTAGAGGAAGGTAGGCAAAGATGTTAGCCCAGGGCCAATCTTGCTCAGCAAAAAGAGGAGGATTGGCAGCAGATGTTAGCTCAGGGCTAATCTTCCTCACCAAAAAAAAACCCACCACAAAACAGTGACTTAAAACAACAACAATTTATTATTTCTCACAAATCTGTGGGTTTTCTGGGCTTAGCTGGGTGTATCTTCTGGTCCTACCTGGAGTTACTCATGTGGCTGAAACAATTTGTCAGTTCAACTGGGGTTGGAGAATCTACAGTGACCTTGCTCAGTTGTCTGAGGCCTTCATGCTGTCTGTTGTGCTAGACTTTTCTCTCCACATGGTCTCTCATCATTCCATTATTTAGCCTGGGCTTCCTTTCATCATAACAGAAGTTTACCAAAAGAGTGAAGGGCAGAAGCTGTGAGGCCTTTTAATTTCCTAGGCTTCAGAACTCACACGCCATGACTCTTGCTCCGTTCTGTTATTCAAAGTCACAAGTCCAGCCCAGAGGCAAAGGTTGTGGAAATAGACTCCACTCTCTGAAAGAGAATTTATAAAGAATATGTGGCCATATTTAATCTCCCACAGCAGTGTATGCACAGTTGTTGAGTACAAAATTTGTTTCTGACCTTGCTGAAAATGAGGCATAAGGTATTCGCTTATCAGAATGAAGAACAAATACTAGAAAATTCAGTTTTTAAAATCCTTTTATTTTTTAATACATGCTAATTATAAAGAATTCCAAAAATGCAAAAAAATAGAAAGGAAGTAAAAAATAAAATACACTTCAAGTCTAATTGCCCAAGAATAACCATTGTTAAGATTAGTTGTAAAACATTCCAACATCTTTCTATGCCTATACTATAGATAGAAAGATGGATGGATACTTAACTGAGTGAAAGACAAAGTTAAACAAAATTAGGATAATTCTCTAAAGCTAATACAGAATAGCATTTTATATCATTTAAACAGAAGAAAAAGAAAGTGAATGAAAAAGCATAAGACATTTTATGTGCTAAACAAATCTTCTAAAGTTAAAAAAATTAGGAAAATCATTAATAGGTTACAGTCATATTTTTAACTATCTTTTTAAACCTTAGACAGGATTGATTGTATCCCTGTTATGAAAGATAAGGATGTTAGCACTGTTATATTTTATTTTACCTACCCTCTTGTTACCTTCAAGTTTCTGTTCGTTATATGATTATCAAAAAAAAAAAAAAAAACCTAATTGAAAAATATCCAGTCCTCAAACTGAGCTTTTTTCACAAATCATTGCAGAGGTGCAGAAAGAATAATAAAGTCAGCTCAGGCTGTATCAGATCTGGGCAGACTTGCACAGAGAAAAATGGAGGAAGCAAGAAACCAGAGATGATATATAACCTTTTTTGGAATGCTTGGCTTTTCTCTCTGAGATTTTATTAAATATCCAATATTAGAGTCTTTCTATCTAGATAAGGGTTTAACTCATTATTATGTGGGGCTGTCACTAGATTTCAGATTAGTTCCCCAATTCAGTATGCATTTGTTCTCAGAACCTTCATCTTGATCACAGTCAGCCCCTTGTTTCGTCTCTTTCTCACAGCAGCTGCTTACAAGATGAAAAAGATAAGAAGTCTCTTTCAGTTTGTCTCTCTCTAGAATTGAAGGTATTACTGAGATTTTTAAGGATTTTGATAATTCATCATTGTGACTTCTTTGGGAGCCAAAGCAACATTGGGAGCCTCACCATTCTGCACTATGCTTCTCAAAGATCTTTCGTTTCTGTCCTTGACCACCCAACTTTTGAGATTTATGACTGAAGCTAGATATTTTTTCCTATTTGCTTGTTGCTGGTGGAGATTTTTTTCTCTAGTTTTTACTCTTTTTTGTTTGTTAGATGCTGAAAGGGGGAAATTCTACAATACAACTTCATTCTGCTATGCTAACCTGGAAGTTCAAGGCAGTAAATTTTTAAAGAAATACTTTCAACATAAGGGAAAATTAATTGTTAAACTAGACAATGCCTTCAGCCTCAGTTTTGCAACAGATGCAGAGAAATTTTTCATAAAGGTGGTTCATGCAGAAATCCTCAGTGATATCCTACCTGGTAGAGGCAGCCAAATTTAAGGTGCATCTCAGAACGAAAGGGATCTTATAGGTGCAGAAACAAATGTGATAAGATAAATTACTTTCAGGTGATCTAACATGATAGCAAAACAAGACTCAGAAAATCTAGAGTGGCACATAGTTAGAAGTCTAGTTTAATGTGCATATGTATCACCATCAGGAGTGCATTTTCTAAAAATGCAGATTCTGATTTGGTAGGTCTTGGATAGGACCTCAGATTCTGTATTTCTAACAAGCTCCCAGGGGATACAAATGCTGCTAGTCTTCAGATCATACTTTTAGTAGCAAGGTTCTAGACAACTGTAGATTCAGGCTCCTCTACTTGACTGAATCTTTGAGACCAGGGACTGTGCCTTATTCATCTTTCTATCTCTGTTATCTAATGAATTGCCTGCATAAAAGTATGCTCTGAAATATTTTCTTGTTAAATAAATGAATTGATAAGTTAAATAAATATACGGCTATTAGGTGCCTGAAGTACTTGTATTCTATATCAGTGGTTGAAGGAGAATCCTTATGTTTTGGAAACCAACTGAGTGAATGATAGGATTGCTATTTTGTCTTAAAAGCCCAAAAGCCTGACTAAAATTTTTGCTCAAATGAAAAACCATTGCACATCACACAGATACTTTGGACAACAAAATATTACTTCCCAAATACTTGAACAAGTCTTTAATTGAGCTCAAGATATCAAATATTGTTTAAATGAAAAAAGTCTATGCAGTAGGTATTACCAGTTATCCATTCTGGGAATAGAAAAACTTAAGTAATATTCCTATGGTACAACTAATTTCAAGCTGTATGACATCTTTGTGGGCTCACCCAGTTGAGTTAGCTGTGAAATTCACTTTCAGGTAACTGAACAAATTGTCTCTTTATATTAATAGTTCTCAATTGCTGAGCTGCATTTTAAAATTACCCGGGAAGCTTTTAAAAATCCCAGTGCCCAGGCTGCACCCCAGAGATGGGACCCAAGCATTAGTATTTTTTCAGGCTCCACAGATGCTTCCAGTGTACAAGCACGGTGGAGAACCATTACTCTTTATGGGTTCTTTGAAACCAGGGTCAGTCTTTCATTTATTTTTTAACTCATAACACCTAATACATGGTGTGGGTACTCAGTAAATGTTTGCTTGATCAATGGGTAGATTATGTTATAAGGAAGTATTGCCTATTCCCTAACAGTAGCATTCTTCAGTATAAAGGAAATATTTTGACTATCTTTATTAGCATCTAAAAATTTGAAAAGTTTGAATGCCCTCTTGTTATTGACAAAATTGAAAATTGTATTAGATATGGATATAGTTTTTTAGTGCTTGAGATATTTTGTTGATACAACTTGAATTTCATATCACTTTTTATGAAGATCTCATATAAATGGAGTGTGGTCAGAGATGAGAAAGCTGTGGCCTAGGCAATCCACTACTGAGGTGGTGTACTTAGGAATGTTACAAAGAAATCTAAAGTGTTCCAAGATCCATTAGTGGGAGGACAAGATCACTTAATCTCATTGCTGAGTTGAGGTGTCAACTACGCTTTTTTTGTAGATCAGAAATAATACTAACTACTTAGAATGATGAGTTTTTACACTTTTCTACTTTGTAAATAGATAAAAGCACAGGCAATGGAAATTTTAAACTTGCTTGGGAAACCACCTCATAATCACTTTTATTATAATACTCATTGATTTTTGTGTGCATGTGAGCTTTCCTCAAAACAAAATTATATCATGGATGTTCTGTATCAGGAAGTTCTTCAGTTAGGCTCTGAGTAGTCTACAATTTATAGCTTTTTAAAAATAATTGTCATTATTAAAAGTAGTTTTCATTAATTAAACGTAGCACAGAAAAAAATTCCCTTCAGTTGGAGCTTTGGACTCTCCATTCCTGTGATACTAGGATGAAATAAAAATGTGCAAGAATAGGGAAAAAATCATTTTTAGATTGTGAATTTGCCCTTCTAAGTAATTATCCTGCATTTTGTGTCCCTGATAAATTTGAAGAGCTGAGGGCATTGTATTTTACATCTTAGTTATCAGCCTTGTACTTGTATTTCACATCTAGTTATCAGCAACTAAATGATATAATGGTATTATTAAATTTTGGATCTGAATTGTAAGAAGATAATGAAACAATATTATACCAAAGCTGATATTTGATTACAATTTAAATGAGCACTTTAATAGTCCTTTTTAATAAATAGATAAAATGTAGGATGAATGAATAGAATTAGCAATAGAGTAAGCAGACAGGTCCTAGTTCCGCTTCTTTACAAACTAGCTGGGTAACTTTAAGTAAATTATTTAACCACTTTGTACTTCAATTGTCTTATCCGGAAATAAGGCAACCATGTAAAATAAATCCTGAAAAATGTAAAACTTTCCTAAACAACTTGAAACTTAGCAGAAAATATTGATTCAGTGACAGGCAGAATATAGGGAACATATATTGAAGATCCAACAGATCTGGTTTGAATCCTAGCTCTTCCTCCTTCTAGTTTGTGAGCCCATGTGCAAGTATGTTTCTTGATCTCTTTGAATCCATTAATAAAAAATGAATGAGTCTGTTTCCTTGAATATAAAATTGAAGAATGATTATTTACCTGACAGGATTGGTGTAGTTATTAAATAATGAGATCATATAATTAACATCTAGATAGTGCTCAGTTTTTTTTAACCTGAATATATTTTGAATGGCTGAAAAGAACATCAGATATGCCATGTAAGTACGTAATAAAAATTAATGATGAACTCTCTATTTATGGTATTTCCTGTGTTTCATTCACTTCCAAGAATTTGGTGCCTTCACCATCATTTTCTATAATGAATAAAAGAAATACCCAAAACTGCAGTGTGTTTTGATCAACAGTGAAACTGTTCCATGAATTGTGCTTCACAATTTTCCTGTTAATTGTTGAAAAGAATCTGTGTTTCCTTACTGTATACGAAGTATTTGTGTACTTGAATGTTTTGAGCAGTCAGGCAAGTCCTTCCGCATGTAACAATATTATTGTTTTTCTTTCAGGAAACCTTGATAGATTGGTGTGATGAAAAGGAACTTAATTTGATCTTAACAACTGGAGGAACAGGGTTTGCACCACGAGATGTCACTCCCGAGGTGAGATAGTATATGCCTTTCTCATATTCAAGGAGTAGACTATTCATGTTATTTTTAATCCCTCTTACTATTTTTTATATTATTTCTATAATTTTGCCTATAGGCAGAACAAGTGGTTTGTGGTTCTAAGAATGTGAAAAAGTTGCTATGGAAGAATTATTATATTAAAAAATGTTTCTTGGCTTGATATCATGATATAATATGAGGAAATGACATAATATGAGGAAAGTTGAACTGGTCCAGAAGGTAATCCTGCATTTGCTCAGTGGTCTGTGGTATCAGCTGAAATTCAGGCGTATTGCCAAAGGAAGTGATAGCAGAACTCTGACTCTTAGCGTGGCGTCTGGTTTGATGTGCTTTCTTAATATCATTCAAACTGTATCTGATTTCTCTTTTCTTGAGATACCCTTGTCATTGGTCTCAAATCACAGTTGGATGACTGCAATAGAATATTTATACCAGTTTTACAGTACATTTGGTGAAAAAGGGTTATATATTCTATAATTTTAAATGTGAACTTAAGTACAGAATTTAATAAGCCAAAAAGCAGAATTAATGTCTAAGGCTTCATGCCACAAGAATCACCTTCAGTCTTTGCTCAGGGAGATAATCTAGGGAAAGATGAAGAGTAGTCAGTGTTCATTGATACAGGGGGAAAAGTCTTTCTTTTTTAAGAAAGCCATAAACTTCAGGTGTCACTTCAGAGTCATATGCAAACTTATATTACCACTTGTAACATTGTTTACTTTACTTTCCAAAAAAGTGTTTCTTGGCTGAATTTCAACTTCATGTTAACTGTGTCCTTCTATTTTCAAATCAGTATACTATCATATCTACTATCTTATTAACAGCAAGATACGTTTGCTCTGCACCCTACTGTCCTTCTTACTCTAGTATACAGTAGTAGTTTTCAAACTTTAGCCAGCACCACAATCAAACAGAGGGCTTGTTAAAACAGATTGCCATGCACCGGCCACAGAGTTTCTGATTCAGTAAATCTGCAGTGGGTCCCAAGAATTTGTTTATCTAACAAGGCCC
Source organism: Diceros bicornis minor (assembly GCF_020826845.1). NCBI lineage: Eukaryota > Metazoa > Chordata > Mammalia > Perissodactyla > Rhinocerotidae > Diceros > Diceros bicornis. Next base: position 15,545,554 of record NC_080763.1, read on the forward strand.
CAGGTGACGTAGATGTTGCTGGCCCATAGACCGTACTTCCAAACTTTGAGAAACACTGTTCTAGCATATGAAAATGCAAAGTTTTTTTAACAAGTTGTGAAATATTTTGTATCCTTCTGTGTAAAATTTATGGCCAGAATGCTTTTGGATATTGTTATAATTAGGCTTATAAATAAAAGAGTTTTGCTTTTAAAGCAGTCAGAATAGAGTTGTATTGGGAAATTGTTAACTCCAGCTGTTTAAAAAAGAAGTCATGGTTACATAATTTATTTAGCTTCTGCATCCTTTGGCCAATTTTTACATTTCTTTTAAGGTTTGAGACTAACTTTAAAAGTACAATTGTAGGGAAGCCGTGTCTTGTAGAGGTGTGTTTGTGTTTTGTTTTGTTTTTAAGAAAATCACCTATCTATGTGAAGACGTTGATTTTTGGAGTTTCGGTGTTAAGTGTTTGAAACTAAATGACCTTGGGTTTATATATCCCTATTTTTTTGTGTGATGGTTTGATATTTTCGTGTTACTTATTTTTATGTCAAAAAAGTAGAAAAAAAGTTACCATAGAATTCATTCATAACCAGATAACAACATTATTTTTAATTGTGGGGAAATAATTTGCATCACAAAGTTAAGTATTTTGTATTCTTTAGAGCTTCAAGTTAATACCAAAATGCTGGCTTGAAAATTCAAACCTTTGAATTCTGGCTTGGCTATTTGCTAACATGGGGACTATAGACTAGTCATTAAACTGCTCTGTGCCTCAGTTTCCCATAAAATGAAGGAAATGAAAGTACCTGTCTACCAGGATGGCTGTGAGGATTCGATGAGAACTATTCCCGGCATTTTAGTAAGTGCTATGTAAGGGTTAACTTATAAGGATTAATTTTTTTTTTTTTATCATTAGTTGCTACCTAACTACCAAGCGGACAAATTTGGGGGTATTTTTTGTATGTAACTACCAAATGGACAAAAACTGTCTTATACTAGATTTAAAATCTATCTGTGAAATCTTCACAATCTTGTTAAATTATTTTTTAATTTCGATATAGTACACTTCCTATTTTATCTTTTCTGTCTCCATGTACATCAGAGGTCTTGAATTTCTGCCATTCTGATATCTGTTTATCCCCTCACCTTTTTTGATACTATTAGTTGACAAGAGTCTGTCTCTTTCCATGACCTTGTATGTTTCATTATATCAGAAGCTGAGAAGTCCTTTTTTTTTTTTTCGTGAGGAAGATGCGTCCTGAGCTAACATCCATTGCCACCTTCCTCTTTTTTACTGAGAAAGATTGTCCCTGAGCTAACATCTGTGCCCATCTTCCTCTCTTTTGTATATCGGATGCCGCCACACCACGGCTTGATGAGCAGTGCGTAGGTCCACACCCGGGATCACACCTGCGAACCCTAGGCTGCCAAAGTGGAGTGCGTGAACTTAATCACTTCGCCACTGGGCCAGCCCCAGTCCTTTATTCTAAAATGAAGTTTTTCAGTTACCTGAAAACCTTAAAAGTGCTCTTATATTCTTATATTCATATATGCCTATAGCAACTACCTAGGTAAACTGTATTAGGGTTTTTTTTAAATAAGTTTAAAATATACATAAATATGTGAAACAGGTAACTTACCTGATTCTGAATATCTTAATCTTTAATAGTCACTTTACTTCATATCCTATATATATAAATACATATGGTATGACTATCTTCAGCAAAAGTCCATAGGACTATTAAGCCTTTGAAAAATAAATATACATAAAAGCAATATAGGACCACCCCAAAATAATTCTACTGATTTCCCATTTACTCTACACCCTTAAATAGTTGCAATTCTTATAATATCTAAAATACAATACTGGGATGTCAACTAGAAATCCAGAAATTTAATTTTGGGCCTGTAATAGTATAGTTATTTGTCTTTAAATTGTTTGTCTTGGATAATTGTGCCTAAGAAGAGAGGAAACTATTTCTAGACCACATTTACATATATACAACTTGGGGTTACAAATATTTTTAGAGTCAGAATTATTGACTTCTAGACTTCTTTACTTCGATACTAATATTAATTAATAATAAAGGTAAAATAATGTGAAACTTCTTCCTTAAGGTACTAATATTTTACAATCAGTAATTGTCAATAATTAGTTTGATCTATAAATACAAAGAACAATTGTTTGTGGAATGTGTGTGTTAGAAGAAAAAACGAAGAGGGAAAATGATAAATAGAATGAATGAAATAAAGCAATCTAAAGTTATTGTCAGTGGGTGTGAATCTTAGAGAAAATGAAAAGTTTAATAGACTTAGATTTCTTCCCAGGTCTATTAAAAAGAAAAATAGAATAGCAAGTTTAGTAAAGTGTATTCTGTTTACATATTTTATAAGAATACGGCAATCAGAATTGATTTTCCTAAATTATGAATTTGTTTCTATTTTTAGGCCCTGTATCTTAGAATATGTTTCATCTGATAGTTGCATGCCTGCTGGCCTTCTCCTGCCTCCAAACATGAGATACTATCAAAGATAACATATAATAGCATAATAATCCACACTCTTCAACTTTTTAGAGTTTTATTTTGATATGAAAAGCTTTATTTTTTAAGAATAGATTGCATTTTCTTTGTTCTGATAAAGGTTGCATAATCTGTTGGCATTGGTGAAATGCTAGTATTTATAAAATTCTATGGAGCATAAGAACTCATTGTTATACAAAGTTTTATTTATCTCTTCATGTCCCATTGTCACTTAAAAATGATGTATGTCCAAAATAGGTATTATTACATAAAGAATCTTTTATTATTCTTAAAATGTAAAAGTATAATTAAGGACATATAAGTGACATAAAGTGAAAACTCTTTAGGCATAAAATCTAGAAGACACTAAAAGATTAAGAAGCATTAAAAAAAAGAACATCTATATAATTACAAAGAAATGTTTGAGTATATGTTATGGTAAATTAGAAAATATTAAGCTATTTAAATATTATAAGGTAAAAATAATTTTTAGCACTTTTAAAGTACTAGGCTATACCAGAATAAAGGGTTGTAAGCTAATATATTATTTTGATCATGAGTTAAAGAGTTAAACAAAAGCCTAGCATACATCCTAGGTTTCATCCACTCATTCATTCATCAAGTTTTTTATTTACTTATTTTTTTTTTTATTTTTTTGTATGTGAGGAAGATCAGCCCTGAGCTAACATCTGCCAATCTCCTCTCTTTTTTTTTTTTGCTGAGGAAGACTGGCCCTGGGCTAACATCCATGCCCATCTTCCTCTACTTTATATGGGACGCCGCAACAGCATGGCTTGACAAGCAGTGGGTCGGTGCACGCCTGAGATCCGAACCGTGGGCCGCTACAGCAGAGCGTGTGCACTTAACCGCTACACCCGGGCTGGCCCCCAAGCTTTTTATTTTTAATCTTTAATATGTATCCGATGCCATGTTGGGTGCTGGAGTTAGAAAATGAATAAGGCGTGGTTCCTATCTGCAAGAAGCTCTTATAATCTATCACAGGAGTTGGCAAACTACGGCCTGTAGGCCAAATCCAGCCTGTCATCTTTTTTTCTATAGTTTGTGAACTAACAATGGATTTTGCATTTTTAAATGGCTGAAAAATATCAAAAGGAGAATAATATTTTGTTTTACAAGGAAATTATTTGAAGTTTAGGTTTCAGTGTCTGTAGATGAAGTTTTATTGGAACACAGCCACACTCATTCATTTATGTGTTGCCCGTGGCTACAACAGCAGAATTGAGTAGTTGCCACCAAAACCATATAGCCTGCAAAGCCTAAAATATTTACCGTCTGACCCTTTGCAGAAAAAGTTTGCTGACCTCTGGTCTGTTGGATGACAGTAAGTCATCTTTACTCACATTGTTTATTGACTTTTTAAAATTTATTTTTACCTTTTATTCTTTAGTAATCTGAAATAATGTTGGGTTTCATTTCTTAAATTTTTTATTTTAGAAGAAAGAAAGAAAAACATTTTTCTGCCATAATAAAGTGTATTGCTCCGTTGTGTCAACAGATAATATAACATAACAAAAATAAAAGATTCCTTATTCTAAATCATATATAAAATTTTGAACTTTCAAAATTGATCAAATTAATGAATTTTGTTGTACATTGAGTAGAAGCTCACTCTTAATTTTCAAATGTTGTTCTTAGCAATACCTTCTAAAAAAAGTGTCATATAATTGGTCCTTATGAAATAATCAAACAAAAGGAGGAATAGCAAAAATTTCAGGAAACTATAAATTTAATATAAGGGATATTCGTTTAAAAGCGTTCTTATGGTTCATTATGGAAGTGAAGAGGCATCTGACAAAATCACCAGTGCTGAAAGGGGTAAAATACTCAAAATCTGGTACAAAGGATGAAATTCTAGGAAAAGATTATGAATTCCAAAAGGCATATTCTGTTTATAGCCTATAATCTTAATATTTCTTTGAAACAAATTACTATCTAAACCTTTCTACAAATATTTTCCACATAGGTTATTAGGAATTTTTTCACAAAAAATATCAAATCAAAGAAAAAATTATTTATTTTATAAAATTTATTTATTTGTTTATTTTGTGAGGAAGATCAGCCCTGTGCTAACATCTGCCAATCCTCCTCTTTTTTTGCTGAGGAGGACTGGCACTGGGCTAACATCCGTGCCCATCTTGCTCCACTTTGTCTGGGACGCTGCCACAGCATGGCTTGCCAAGCGGTGCGTCGGTGCGTGCCCAGGATCCGAACCTGCGAAGCCCGGGCTGCCGCAGCAGAGCGCGCACAGTTAACCGCTTGCGCCACCGGGCCAGCCTCTATAAAATTTATTTTATAATCAATTTTTTGAATTTTATATATTTCATAATTTTAGGTCTGAGTGTACTATGTCAGGTTTCATTTTATGCAGTCATTAATTATTTTTTTCTTACATTGTAATGCTTCAAAAACAAGAATACTGTGTAAGTAAAAGGAGGGAGATATAATTGACCTGAGTTACAGACTATATATGTGTTAATGATTCTCAATTTGTGACTCTTGTGAAAATCAGTAAGAATTGACATGTAACAGTTTTACCTGAAAGTTAACACTGGACATTTTAGCAATCAGAAAAATTCTCCTACATTATAGCAGAAGCATAGCAAGAACACCATGTTTAATAATTTCTGTTTTTGAAAGAAAATTTGATCACTAACATAGGTCACAAATTATATAATTGTTTTTAAGTACATATCAATATTCTTTAGAAAACATTGATTGTTTCCCTGGCAAAATATCATATACTGGTACTCTAGAACTCTATGAATATTTATTTTATAGTTCTAGAATTGTTTTGACTAAAATAAAATACCTGTTATACATGGTAAAGCTAAAAATAACCATATTGAACTAGGATTTTAGCTTTCTTAAAACTGTTCTGCATAAATAGGATAACTCAACAATATGAAATTGATAAGAAAGCAGAATACTAGAAACCCTCATATTGCAAATATTTAAAACTAGATTAAATAAAATACACCACTCCTCTATGGTCAGATAAGGTTATATTGTATGCCATTTTAAGGAGCTCTTGTAATTTTTATGAAATAGTCTTGGACATGGGAAATATGTTTCCATGTCTTATCTTTGTCTAAACATGTTACGTTGCAAAATGATAGAAGGGAAACACTAACATTGTAGAGTTGGACAAACCTGAATTTGAATCCCATAATTTCTTAACTAGGACATTAAGGCAAGTTAACCTATTCAAACCTCAGTTTTCTCATCTGCTAAATTAGCTAATGCTCACCTCTCAAGGTTGTTGTTTCTAATAATTGAGATAATAAAAATAGCCGATAATAAAAACTAACATATGTAGCACTTACTATGTGTCAGGAGCTATTTTAAGTATATGTTAATTCATTTAGCCTTCAAAACAACCATATGAAGTAGGTACTATTATTATGTCCCTTTTAAAGGTGGAGAAACTGAGACATAGAGCAGTTAATTGATTTGCCCAAGGTTATCCAAGCTAGTAAGTGACAATAATGCATGTAAAAGGATCTAGTGTAACTCCTGACACCTTTGTAAATGCTTGGTGAATGTTCATCTTTTTCTATACCTTTTTCTTCCTCATTTAATTAATAATATTACCTATGACCTCTAATTATATATGGTAGCCTCAAATATTTCTGCTACTAACCATTGTACTTCTAGTATCCATTGTTAGCTACTCACATACCTGGTGGATATGTCTAAAAAATAGACATGTAAGTCAGCATTTCCCCACGACTACTTTAAGGCATGGGGCTAAGAACAAGAATAAGAATTTCTATAGCCTATATGATATGAGGAGTGTGGATTATTAGGGCAGTTGCATTAATTACCTCCTGATATCCTGTCTGAACCTATTTATTTTGGTTTAGGTCTCTAATTCCTCTGTAATTTAAAATTCTTGGAATATGGCTTGAAATGGCTCAGATATGTGATATTCAGGGTAGCTTTTTGATAATGGTTCACTTTGTATCTGGGGTTTATAATTATTTTGCATTATCCAGTTATCTCAAAGCATAGGCATACTTATGACCTACCAGTTTGCCAAAAACAACATTTATAGTCTTTGTTTAATTTAACACATATTTATCAAGTAACTTGGGCTCTATTGAGCAAATGCTAAAGTACATGTACTCCTAAAATAGTCACTTGACAAATCAAGACGATATAAACCTGTTATCAAAATGTTCAGCCAATTGAGGCCAGAAGATTTCTTTAAAGGGAAAGATTAAGGAAGAGAGAGCTGAGTAGTCTGTGAAATTTTATACAAGTAAAATTTAAGTGGTAATTAGTCTTTGGATGGTGAACATGATGTAATCTACAAAGAAATTGAAATATGATGTACACCTGAAATTTATATAAAGTTATAAACCAGTGTTACCTCAATAAAAATAATTAAGCTAAAATTGAAGGAGAGAAATAGGATTCAGATAAGGAGAGAGGCAAACATTACTGATGAGAGTAAGGAAGCGGGGGAAATGTATAATCAAGCTACAGAGAAAGATAAAATAAAGAAAATCTTCCTTGCTAGAGCAGAGGATTCACTTTACATAAAAAGATGGATACACTAGACCTATAAATAGGATAACTCAACAGTATGAAATTGTTCTTTCTTAGAACAACTAGAGCAGTACTATCTGTAGAGACGAAAAACAGCAATTGTCATTATTCAGAGATTCCTTAGAAACCGGAATTCATAAGTCTACTATCAACTAGTACACACAGTAAAATCGTGCCAAGTCTCTCTAAAAATAGACCCTTTTGAGAATTGGCATTTATTCAAATGCACATCAACACATTCCCCAGTAGGACTAACGTCATTCTTTTTGAAGATTATTTTTATGCCCTGGGTTTGTTTCTTTGTTTTTTTGAAGTCCTGATTTAATCTTCGAACCTAATGACTATCCACACCAATATTTGTGTATAAAATTTAAACTGCTGTGAAGCACCAAGTTCCAATTTTGTTGATTTGTTGTTCGGAAGCCGTTTCAGTCAATACTTATCTTACAATCAAGTCAATCAAGAAATATGTTTTTATCATAGATTTTGTCAGTGCTGTATTTCAAGTTAGCTTAGTATTTTATATAAAATTACAAACTATATAATAGTAGAGAAATCACAGTATCTCAGAGTTTGAGGAGAACTTAAAGTCCGTTATGCTCAAAGTCCTAGCATGCCCTTTTCATCATTCCCAGCCTTTGCCTACACATCTCAATCCCTTCTTCTTGCATCTGGGAGTTCTTTGCTTGTGCAACTCTAATTGTTTAAACATCCAAACATATTAAACTGAAACCTACTTCTTTGTAATTTCTACCCAAATATCCTAATTCTGCCTTTTGCAATCTATGCAAGAAGGTAAATTCCTCTTTTACATGACAGTTTGAAGATATTTGAAGATAAATATTATATTTTCCCCTGAAGTCCACTTACTTTTGTATTATTTTTGCATTTGTTTTTTTCCACCAGCCACAGACTTTCCCAAGAGATTCACCTTCAATTTTATTTATACATTGCAAAGATAAGCTCCTTACTATAGTTGTACCAGTGGAAAAGTTACAGGTACAAAATTAAACTATTTAGATAAATTAATTAGAGCAATAAGTGACATTGAATTTAAAACTATTATCTTAGAAGGCTCCTATTCCAGATAGCAACACTAAAGAGGGAAAAGTACATTGCTTCTCAAGGTTGGAATTTTGGAATTTTGAGCATAAGGCAAAAACAAAAATTTCGTAGATGGAGAACCCTTAAATAAAATGCTGTCTTATTTTCCCTTAAGTATATTTCTTTTTTTGTGTGTGTGTGAGGAAGATCAGCCCTGAGCTAACATCCATGCTAATCCTCCTCTTTTTGCTGAGGAAGACCAGCTCTGAGCTAACATCTATTGCCAATCCTCCTCCTTTTTTTTTCCCCCCAAGCCCCAGTAGATAGTTGTATGTCATAGTTGCACATCCTTCTAGTTGCTGTATGTGGGACGCGGCCTCAGCATGGCCGGAGAAGCGGTGCGTAGGTGCGCGCCTGGGATCCAAACACGGCCGCCAGTAGCGGAGCGCGCGCACTTAACTGCTAAGCCATGGGCCGGCCCCCCGCTTAAGTATATTTCTTAAGTACATGCCTACTCTATACCAAAATATGTACTCAGATTTTTGGAGTCTCTTATGGGGAAGAGAGATCATATCAATAAACATACAAATAAGTACAAAATATACTTATTATGGTAAGTTTTACATCTAATTAGAGCTCCTAATAGAAAAGTAGTGTTGCCCATATGACCACTTGTGAGGTAGCGTAACATATTGGTTAAGAGCACAGACTACTTGGGTTTGAATCCTAGATCCACCTCTTACTAGTGTGTGACTTTACACAACTTATATAACTTCGTATACCTCAGTTTTCTTATGTGTAAAATGGAGAAAGTAAGAGTACTTACGTCATAGGATAGTTATATTATGTGAGTTAATGTAAGTAAAACACTAAAAACAATATTTATTTGCTATATAAATATTTGCTATTGTTATCTACAATATAAATAGAAAGAGCTTTAACTTAAAAAATAAGTAGATAATGGTTGAATAAATATTGAAAGAACTTTTCTCTGGGGAAAAAATCGAGAAGGATAGAACTAAAAGTATATAATAGTATAGTTGTGGAAAAGGAAAAAGAAACAGAGATGACATGCTAAATGTTGATTTTCACCTTGAATTTATCAGAGTGATAAAAATCTTGAAATCACCTTTCCAGCTCACCCTTAACAAGCCTACTCTCTTAAAATGAACAGAGGCTGGCATACCAGAATACTTTAGTTTTGCAAAATATATGCTAAGACGTTAACAACAAAATGTCATTAAATATTTTGCAAATATAAAATGCTAAAAGTATACGTATCTAGACATATAGTTGCAGGAATGACAATTTCAGGATATTCCTTTATTATTGTCTAAAATCATGAATGTGAATTCATTTCTCTATCTTAGATCTCCATCTATAAAATGTACTTAATGTTGCTTTTCACACAAAATGTAATAGGATGACAACAAATGATTTATATCTGTCAAATCCTCTGAGCTTCTTAAAATAATATCACTGTATTAGAAGGGCAGAATGTTTGTGACTTTATGCTATTGCCTGCCATAAAAGGAAACTGAGAGAGAGTCAGGAAGTGGATTCAGATAACAAAATAAACTATTTGGAATGACACTAATAATTTTACCAGTATTATTTCCTCATATTGGAACTTGTAAAGAACATGGCTGCTATTAAAGAATGGAGGACAAATGTCCAATGGAAGGAGTAACCATTTCAGATAATCATTAATGACAGACACACTGATGAGAATTTACAGGAAGAATCCAAGTTTCTTCAAAAGATGCTGAGAAGAAAGAAGCAAACTGTTGGAAGTGTGGAGTTTGAAAAGGAATTGTTGTCAGTTTCACTGAGAAAGAGAGAGACCAAAGGTCAAAGGCAGTAATGTGGAAGAAGCAGTTGATTGTGCTGGAAGGACCGATGAATATAAGAGGAAGTAAATTATACTCCTTTATGAAGATTGAAGGTAGCATTATAGTGATGGATGTCATTGGGATAATTTAAGTGTTTTCCCCTCAGCTTTTTCACCCCTTGCCATAAGTTTGATTGCAGCATATAAGGTAATATCCTTGCGTGTAATAATCCTCAGGGTGAAACTTTATGTAATGAGAAAATAGGTCAGTTTCTTTTAGGAGGTGATTTTGAATAGGATTTTGAAAATTTGTAAATAACTTTCAAATGTAGACATTTGAACAAATGAGAAAATAACTTAGTTTTGAATAAATATAATAGAATCTTATTATAATGTGTCTCTTGCTTGCTATGCTTCAAGACTACATTGTATTGGAGACCCCCATTATAACGAGGTCACTTTAGTATAGCCCTATTGATGAGGTTCAAAAGAGAGTCACATCATGCCAATTTTCCACTATGGTTAAACAAGGTGTTTAGAGGTTTATATGTGATACTTTGATATGAGTTCTATTTATGGGCCCCATTTACTTTCCTTTCTCATGCCCTCCTTTTGCCATTTTCAAAACTTACCTATACTATACCCTGTCCCTTAAGGTGGAGCTGCTCAGTGACATGGATAGACAAGTGAATATCACCATCAGTATTAAGTACTAATTAGAGGAATGAGAGGGCTGCTTTGATATAATATTGAAAACAGATCCTAGTATAAATCCACCTTTTCTCGTAGATGTTTCTTGGGCAGCAGTATTAACAACAATGCTCTAGTTTATCTTTGCTCAAACTTTAGTTATTACTCTTTGCCTTCTAAATATAAAATACCTTAGGACAGAGGTCAGCAAACTTATTCTTTAAGGGCCAGATAGTAAATATTTTAGGCTTTGTGGGCTATATAGTCTCTGTCATAACTACTCAACTCTGCCAGCCCTGTAACACAAAAGCCACCATAAGACAATATAAATGAATGGGCCTTGCTATGCCCTAATAAAACTTTATTTGTGGACACTTAAATTGGATTTCATATAATTTTCACATGTCATGAAATATTATTCTTCTTTTGATTTTTTTTCAATCATTTAAAAATGTAAAGATCACTCTTAGATTGTGGGCCATGTAAAAACCAGGCAGCAGGCAGGATTTGTCCCATTGGCTGTGGTTTGCCAACCCCTGTTTTAGAACATTCCTATGCTAGAGTGTACTAGCATCTGCTTTGTTAATCAAAAGCTCATAGTATGTGAGCTTTCTCTCTGAGAATTTAAGACAGAGAAAGGAGATGCCCCACAAGAAATTAACACTTCATAGACTCAAATATGTGCTGAGTGCCTGCTTGTATACAGATGCCAAGAATTGTTCAAGATATTGGGGATACAGTAATGAACAAAGAAGTCAAAAGTTCCTGCCTTTATGGAATTTACATTTTAGTGGAGTGACACAAATATAAGTAACAAGTAAAATGTATAGTATTAGAGATAGTGATAAGTACTGTGGATAAAAATAAACCAGGGAAGGTAGACAGGTAGTGCAGGCAGGAAAGAGGGTTGTAATTTTAAATAAAGCCGTCAAGGAAAGCTTCACTGATAAGGTGACATTTGAGCAAAGACCTAAAGGAGGAGAGGGAGCAATCCATGGATCACGTAGAACCTGTGTATCACCCTTAGTATGGAGAGTTTTGAGCAGAGGCATGACATGATCTGACTTGTAGTTTAACCATCTAGGGACACCATTTAGGAGGCTATTGAAATAACCTAAGTGAAAACTGATAGTGATTTAGACCAATGATAGAGGTGGAAGTAGTGAGAAATACATTATTGATATATTTTGAAGTTAGAGGTAACAGATGGAATAAGAGAAAGAGAGAAGTCAGGTATAAGACCAGGATTTGGACTTGGGCAGTTGGAAGGATGGAGTTGCCATTTACTGAGATGGAGAAGGAAGATCAGGAGTTTTACTTTGGAAACTTGAACTGCCTTTAGATATCCAAGTGGAGATGTTAAGTTGGCAGTTACATATATGCATCTGGAGTTCAGAGGAGAAGTCTGGGCTAGAGATAGTATTTTTTAGAGTCATCAACACCTTAATGAAATTAAAATCCATGACAATTGATGAGATCACCAAGGTATTTACTAGTATTACTATTTATTGATTGATATTACTGCCCCTGCTTCCTTTCTCACCTGCTTTCAAAGAGGTAGGTGGTTTCTAGTAACCTATTCCCTCTACTCACTCACAAAGGGTGGAAGGGATCCCACTGAATCAGAAACCTGACCTATACAGAAAGTACCATTAGTTGGCCATCCTCAAATTTTGCCATGGTGTAAACATGGGAGTGAATTTTCCCAAGTACCTCCTTCCTGGAAACTGTTTGCATTAGAGGTAAGTGTGAAAGGGGAGGTTGTGGGAAATGATGGGGTGAGGGCTTCCGAAACCTTTCCCAAACTTCAGAAATGGCTTGATTCTGAGGAAGGGAGAAGGTTTAGGCTGGTTCTTATTTCCCTGAACCAGTTCATACAGCCCTAAATTTGACCTGCTTTCCTCAACCCGAGAGTCAGAAATCCCTTTTCTCTTCTGTTTTTCTGCTGCAGAAATTCCCAACATTCCCATTTTGTGGGCTCCAGAAAGGGGTAAGCGAAGACTTCAATCCCAGCCAATCATTTCCAGATTAATAATTTTTAGTGTTTTGGTTTCTTTTATCATCATAAAAAATGCTTGGACCCATTTTCCCCATCTGTTTAATTTCCTTGTGGATTGTTATGTATCTATGTTCTAGGGTCATTCTAGGGCAATAGAGTTCAGATCCATCTGCTGTTTCCATTTGTGTGCTATTCTCTTGTGGATTCTCATATACAGTTTATGGATGACTGTTTCCTAGATGGAAGACACCCAACTCAGGGGACTGCTTCACTCTCAATCTCATCTTTTCCTGGATGGTGTTTTGTTCCCCTGCTGACAGCTTTTCACTAAGCTACCCAGTGGCTTCTGATGATCTGTCATTGCTTCTCGGCTGTTCTGTCTTCCTGCTTTGACTGCCTTTGATTTTTGTCTCTATTTTTTACCCCACTTTACTCATCTGCTGAATGATTTGCATTCCTCACTCTCTGGTGCTTTGTCTGTCAGCAAATGGCCTGATACTGCCATATCCATCTGCTGTTTTAGCATTTTAGACTGCCCAGCATTGTCTATCTGCTCTCCTACCACTCTCCTGTACCATCGCCTTTCAAGTGCTATGCCATCTGCCTGCCTGATCTTGCCCTGCCCAGTCTGTGCCTGTAAGATTATAAGTAGGTTCAGATTGTTTAGCACTTCTGCTACCTATCTCCACTTGCCTTGTGCCACCAAGTTGGACTGCTGACTAAGTTTGCTTGACTGCTATCTCCTCTATCTATTTGCTGCACATGGCTGCCCCGTTAATTAACTTGAGACATTGCATTCATATCCTATGTACTCAGCCTTGCAACTTGCTCATTGGGCTCGTATTGCCTCCTTTCTACTTCCCTGCATCTGATAAATCAGTGGCATTATTCCTCTGTTGTCTTGTAACCCAGATCAGATTTTATTTCCAAGAAAACTGTTGCCTACGTATTATCCAAACATTTCTTAGAAATAGGAAAATGCTTCGCTATTTAACAGTCCAGTCCAGTTTACTCCTAAACTGACTTTTAAACTCACTACCACCTGTCCTTTCTGCCTTTTTATACAACTCCACATTCTTCCCTTTATTTAAGAATAGACTTTTTCGAAATCATTTATCATCTTTGCTTCAGTTGCTTTTTCACATCATGTATTGTGTCCTTTTTTCCCTTGTGTATGGGATCTTTCAATAATTTTCCATATACTAAATTTATTTCTTAATTTGTTTTCCCTATTTTTCAAGAGGTTCATGAGGACAAATTACTCCTATTGATTTTATCTTTAAGACTAGAAGAATTTTTTGAAACTTATCATTTCTAGAAATAATAAATTTAGTTATCTTATAATTCTTTATAGTTAAGAGTCAAGTAGCTTTCTACTCTGCTCTATTTTTCCCTTTGAGAGTGACATTTCTCAGCTGCCCCATGACTTATGTAATATCAGTTCTTTAGAGATCCTTTTGTTTTATTTATCTCTCCCTCCTTTTAGACTATCTTTTCTTGTGTTTGGGTAAACTTTTAAAATTGACGTTTTTCCATTATTTTCTAAGTACTTGGCATCTAAAAAGAACTTGGAGTACAAAATTATCTGCACTGTGAAGTTTGTTGTCTTATTCACTTATATCTAAATGACAGACAAGATCAAACAAGAAGTAGATAAGAATTTTGGTGAAATTTGTAAATAATTTCAACTCTAAGGAGATTTAAAGTGTAGTGTGTATGTGTGCATGCAAGGTTTGAAATGTTCTATATATCTACAACATCATTGTGCTTGAAGTGTGGAAAATCCTGAGTATCCATATTAAATTTTATTTTATTTTTACTAAAAATGCAAGGGAAAGAGAAAAGGTAAAAGCTAAAAAGAGAGTGACAAATTTAGGGGATATAGAAAAAAGATATGGACACAGTTTTTAATTTTTTTCTTTTCCTTTAATAGTAGAGATAAAATTAGTATGAAGAAAAATGCTGCTCTAGGAAAGTCAAGAAAATCATTTCAGTAGCTTTTTATTCTTTTTATTGTGGTAAAATACACATAACATAAAATTTACCATTTTAACCATTTTTAAGTGTACAGTTCGGTAGCATTAGTATATTCACAGTTTTGTGCAGCCATCACCACTATCTGTTTCCAGAACTTTTTCATCATCCCAAACAGAAACGGTGTACCCATTAAGCAATAATAACTCCTCATTCCTCCCTCCCCCAGCCCCTGGTAACCTCTATTTTACTTTCTGTCTCTGAATTTGCCTATTCTAAGTACCTCATATAAGTGAAATCACCCAATTTTTGTCCTTCTATGTCTGACTTATTTCACTTAACATAATATTTTCAAGGTTCATCCATGTTGTAGCATATATCGGAATTTCATTCCTTTTTAAGACTAAAATTCCATTGTTATGTATATACCACAATTTGTTTATCCATTCATCTATTGATGGACACTTGAGTTTTTCCATCTTTTGGCTATTATGAATAATGCTACTATGAACATTGTTGTGCAAGTATCTGGGGTTTTTTCCATTCTTTTGAGTATTTACTTAGAAGTGGATTCAGTAGCTTTTTTTCTTTCTTTCTTTTTTTTTTTTGTTAGGAAGATTAGCCCTGAGCTAACATCTGTGGCCAATCCTCCTCTTTTTGCTGAAGAAGATTGGCCCTGGGCTAACATCTGTGCCCATCTTTCTCTACTTTTTTTTTTTTTTTGGTACGTGGGACACCTGCCACAGCATGGCTTGATAAGCAGTGCGTAAGTTCTGGGACCGCACCTGCAAAACCCGGGCCACCGAAGTGGAGCGTGCAAACTTAACCACTATGCCACCAGGCCGGCCCCATCAGTAGCTTTTAATATTTTTGTCTAAGAAGAAATTAAATTAATAGCAAAGACATAAGGGAAACTACATAATTAACACAGAAGATGGAAGTCCAAGATATTGTATTAGGAGCAGAAGAAATTATAAACTTTTAGAAACGCTACAGAAAGTCAAGGGACATTTAGAAGATCCTATATTCTGAGAATGAAAGGGAGAATGAAGTTGAAATAACATAAGTATTGGATGTTTGAAGGATAGCAAAAATGATTCTGAAGAAGGTTGAATTAAAAAAATATACCAACTTTAGGACAGAATGATGGCATGTCTTTGAAATGGAATAATGTGGGCTTTTAGAGAAGAGGTAGGCATTTGAAAGGCAAGGTTTAAATGAAGATAATGGGACTGAGATGAGGCAACCAGGTTGTGTTTAGAGGAACCATCAATAGGAATAGGAATTCATTTCAGTTCAGGTCCTCAATCCTGGATACCCAGCCTTCTACCTGTAGAGATTTTTCTAAAAAGATTCCTGTCCCCAACCCCCAGAGATTCTGATTCGGTAGGTTGGGATATGGTTTAGGCAGTGTGTGTATGCATGTGTGTGTGTGTTTTAATCCACTGGTAAAACACAATGTGAGTTAAATTGAACTCTGTACCACAGTGTCTTAGACCTTACAAGAATTACAAAAGTTGGAAAGACTTGGTCCTTTTCTTCTAGAAATTTAAAACAGGAGTAATTATGCAATAATAATAGATTTAGGAAAGAAGACTTTCAATACATTAGGTAATATTGTTTTCACTTGTTAACTCAAAATTTTTTAGTGATTTTACATACTCTATCCAGTATTTCTCAGCCAAGGTTCCTCATCAAAACTATCAAACACAGAAAATGATTTCAGTGACTATCTTCTCAATTCTCCCAAAGGTAGTACATAAACTAGTACTATTCTGTATGCATAGGAGAGAAGCTAATTCATTGCATCCAATAATTCTCTCAGAACCTATTAAAAAAGGCTTGCTTCTGTGCCATGTAGTCTGTTAGGAGTATGTGACACAAAGATAAGGCCTTGCTCTTGAGGAGCTTATATTCCAATGAAGGGAAAAAGACATATAACAAAAAATGCATTTCTAATATGATCCACAAAATTTTGTTATTTTCTTCTAATTCTTCAGGGAAAATGTTCCAAGTCAGAGTGATTGTATAGTATCAGGAAATCCTTTCACCTCTTCTAAGCATCATTGATTCGGGAATAAGAATGTCTTCTATATTAATGCGTCATCACAGTTAAGGATTCTGGTAATAGTTTAAAAGCCAATAAGAATTTCTTTAATCTTAAAACCTAGAGCATTCAATGACAGATTAGTGATTTCATTGGTAGCATTACCTAAAGCCAAAGTTACTAGTTTTATAGTGGAAGAGTAGAGAATGGCTGGAGATAAATAGGTAATGAATGTTCAGGAGGTTGGTTACTGAACGTAATTGCAAGCACAATGAGGGATTTTCCCCCCTGAGTACAACGATATACTAATATTGAAAATGTTTGGGAATTTAACTTATTCTGTCAACTAAAGCTCACTTGAATTCCTGGTGTCCAAAGTTTCTATCATATTTATTAGTTTTTATTATGGATTTGATTAATTAGTCATTTGAACTAGGAATTTATTTGTCCTCCATGTGTTGATATGTGCCTTCAAACTTGAGAGCAGTTAGCTTCGTTCCTATTGCTCACTACTTCACACTTATTCCTTTAAAGGAATCTCTTTAAAGTGCAGCACTTAAGATATGTTTCAGTAACCTATTTTTCCTCCCATCTCCTAATGTTCTGCTGAAGTTATTTATTTTAACAGCACAGCTATGAGAAGATCACAATTCTCATGTCAGGAAAGGAGCACTAAAATAGAAATTACATTCAGATTTAATTTGTCTTCTTAACAATAATGAATAATTTTAAAAGATTTGCTTCACCTCTATTCATTCTGAAAAACATTTTTAATGCAAGAAAAGATTATGCAGATTTTAAAGTATAAGATCTGTGATAAAGGAAAATATAAGAGTAACATCATTTTATTAAACTTGTTTTATTAATAATAAATAAACTTTTCCTTTTCTTGTGATCTCTGAAATCCTATTTTTATTTTGAGGAAAACTAAATTGAAAATAGAGTTGTATAACATGTTCTTCTTATGTGAAAGTTAACCTGAAATGGCAATATCTCTATCACACCCTTATTAGGCTTCAAGTCCTTTTTATATTTAATAACAAGAAAATACTCTAAATTTCCTTGCATTCAGGAGATTTTTTGTAGGCAAACATTGTACATAAACATTTTGTGGAGGTCGTTTCACTTCGGTTTTGAATATAGACAGTGACAATAGCAGGCACTAATAACCAGTCTCTATATCTAATAATCTCTTTTTCTCCCCTTTTGCCTTCCTACCATCAGATATTTCAGTGTTGCTGGCAAAAACTAACACATTACACCTGTGGCACAAGAGGTCCGAGGAAGTGAGAGAGAGATCATTGAGGGAAAGTTAATTGCCTCAGATATAGAAACTGTTTCGTACAAAGCTCCTTTAGGTATATTTAACAGTCTTTAATTTTATGAGCATCAAAATCAATACCTGAAAATTTCACTAGTTAGATATTTGGATGTTTATAAAATACAAACCACTCCCAAACTTTTTGTATTTATCTCTGAATGCTTTTTAGATTTCTTATAATATTTAGTATTTATGAAGAAATAGAGGTTATTTTCTATTCATATCAGCAGCAGAAAAACATCTCAGATGTTCAGGAATCAAATTTTGTTTGGTTTGTTCATAGCTGTATTACAGTAGTAGATGTGTATTTACTTTGCAATTAAAGGTAATAATCCTGTTATAGAGATCTTAAGCAAATATTCTGAAAGGAAATATGTCTTATAAGTTATTTTCTCATTCTCAACTCAATGCCTTCTGGTCAAAATTAAGATCAATCTTGTGAGAGGGGTAAAAGACAAAGCCTTTTAGATGTCCTCCTTCTCATTAAGTTAGTTACTAAAAAATAAAACTTAAGACCATCTGCAGATAGCTCGTATTTTATTAACAAGAAAATTTGTCTTAAATTTCCATACCTCCTGGTTAGTGTTAGAATATTAGGATCACAACATTTTGTGTATTATAGGTGTTCAATAAGAGCAAAAAATGGTGACCTTTTTATTGTGACATGGTATTAAAGATGAGATTTTAACCGAAAAGTATTTGGTCCTTTAGGAAAAGGAAAAGATGAAGATTTTTTATTTCTCTTGCCTTTTACTAATAGCTTAAAAAAAACACTCCTATTTTTTTCTGAATATAGTTTTCTAAATATGGTTTATATGGTTTTTGCCAAAAAAGAGTTTGGGAAATACAGAAAAGCAAAATGAAGTGAATAACAACCACCAATAATCTTGACACATAATTATTAGCTAGGACTAATTGATTAATTTATGCAATTGGGAACCCATTATCTACCCTTGGATTTCTTAATAACATCGTCCCAATTGTTACCATAGCTACTAAAATTTACTGTGCACTTATATGTGCCAGGCATTGTGATAAGAACTTTATATAATATCTTATTTAATCCTCACAACAAACATACACAACAGGTACCACTTTACAGATAAGAAAAGTAGATTTATAAAGATTAAATCATTCAGTAAGTTAACCCAGGTCACAGAGCTAGTAGAAGGTAATAGAACTAGAATTTGAACTAGGTAGTCTTGACTCCAGAGCCTTGCTCTGAACCACTCTCCTTTTCATATAAATTAAGCCTTTTTTCCATTTAGTAACTGTTATACAGAAGAAAAAAAAAAGATTTGTCAATTACTACAGAGTATAAACAAGCCATAAGTAATTTAATTTCCCTGCCATTAATCATTTAGATTCTGTCTTATTTTCTATTATAAACATTCTCTTTATATAAATTGTCATATACATCTTGGATTATCACTTTAGAAATATTTCCTTAAAATAGAATAAGTGAGTCAAAATTAAGTCTCGTAATATCTATTGCTGAATTGCCCTCCAGAATATATGTGCGAATTTATGTATTCGTACTATCAGTTTATGAAAGTGCACATCTATTATAATTTTTAATCTTACCAGTTTGGTAGATGAAAATTGTATGCCTTTATTGTCATACTGTAGACTAGTAATGAAATTAAACACTTTTCTTGTATTTGTTCAGTTTTGTTTCTTCTTTTATAAACTGCCTATTTTCTTTGTTCAGTTTTCTTTTGGCTCAGTAGCCTATTCTTAAAGACTGATTCTAATTACAAAGAAAAGTTTAAGGAATTGCTTGTCAGGAAATAATTTTGGCAGAGTCAGATTTATATTTTAACTATATCATTTTGACACATAAATATAAAACCAATTTTTTTTCTCTTTTCTCAAACTCCATTAACATAATAGTACTGAATTATTTCATTACTCAGCCTCTTACATGAGAGGTCAAACTCAAAACACATCCTGAATCAAAGGCATGCAGTTAATAAAATACAAACACGTTATTTTCTAACAAGCTATTTATGCCCTTTATGAGTGTTTTTTTATAGCTAATGGGAATAGTTTATTTTCTAACTATTCTTTTCTTCCGGAATGTTCATGTTAAATATTTTATAGATAGAAAATTACTGAACCTTAATATTTTAGAATTAATGGTCCATTTATAGATACAAACCTTGGAAAATAATTTATAATTAGAATATTGAATACACATCCCTACTATTAGCAGTCATTTTTAAAAATACCAAATATACACTCCTATTTACACAATTATTTTGCTTGGCAAACTCATTTTTCTGCATTGGAATTCCAAAGGAAACAGTATTTTAGCATGCAATTAATGTGAATTACATTTGATATAGCTAGACATTTAAAGCATTTTATAAACTTTTTCTGACAGAGCTTAACTTTCCCTCCAGTGTTCAAAAGAGCCTGTTTTTTTAGTCACCCCTAACATGCAAACCATTTCATGCTGAAAGTTTTTTGATAAGTGAATTGTTTAGCACTTGGCTTGTATTTTTCCACAGAAACATTTATTTATATAAGTGATTCTCAACCAGGGGCGTTTTTGGTCCCCAGGGGATATTTGACAATGCCTGGTGACATTTTTGGTTGTCACAACTGGAGGGATACTACTGACATCCGGTGAGGTGAGAGGCCAGGAATGCTGCTAAACATCCTACAATGCACTGGACAGCCCCTACAAAAAAGAATTTCTGGACCAAAATGTTAGTAGTGCAGATATTGCAAAACCCCCATTTACATGATATTGTTGAGTCCTCAGTAACTGCCAGCCACTCTGCTGGGGGCTGGGGACACATGGACAGAAAGTTATGATCTTAGCACTTAGAGAAGTTACATTATAATTGGGAAATGGGAAGAATTGGATAAATGAAATATAACATAATCATCAGTATAGTAGTGGTGCATATGTGATATAATTAGGAGCAAGATAAAGTTTGCCTGAGGAACTTAGGAAATTTTCAAAGAAGTGATACTGGGACTATTTCTGTTGTTGTTCTTGTTCTTATTGTTTACTTTTTACTTAAATTTACAAAAAGTGCACAAATAGTATAGTTACAGCTTAATGGATTTTCAAAAAATGAACATAACTGTGTAACTAGCATCCAGATCAAGAAACCAAAATATTATCAGCATCCCAGGAGACCTTCTTATGCCCTCTTTCGGTCACAGCCCAACTCTCAAGAGTAACTACTGTTCTGACTTTTGGCATCATAGTTTATTTTTGTTTTTTATTAAACTTTATATAAATGAAATCATATAGTATGTAGTCTTTTGTGTCTGGATTCTTTGCTCAACATTGTGTTTATAAAGTTGATTCATATTGTTGCATGTAGTTCATTCTTATTACCATACAGTAGGTCATTGTATGAATTTGCCAGTATTTATTAAGCTACGGTAAAGAATTTATTAATTCTACTGTAAAGGCACAATGGCTGAAATCATCAGACTGCCAGTAGGTCAGTCTGGCTGCAGAATGGATTTTGAGGGGGAAGTGGCAAGAGAGAGCCTGGAGAGGTAAGTAGGGTCACGATGGCGTCTCTCTGTCGTATAAAAGGCATTTGGATTTTTTCTGGTAGGAAATGAAGATTTTTTGAAAGATGTTAAACAGTGATGAGTTTAATGAGATTTGCATTTTAGAAAGACCACTTTGGCAGCAGAATAGAGAATAGGTTGAATGGGAGTAAACTTAGCTATAACGCCAATCAGGATATTATTGGAATATTCAAATAAAAGATGCTGAGAACCTATATGCAGGTGAGGGTAGAAACGGATAGATGACTCCCTCAGGATAGAGTTAATAGCACTTTTTGACTAACTGAGAATGGAGATCGCAGAGGACAGTTTCCTGAGCCAACCTTCAAAAACTATTTATATTACTAAATTACAAAATGTGTGCAATGAAGAAAAATAATAGAATTTGATGTTAATAATTAAAATTGAATTAAAAATAACATCCAAATTTATCTTAGCATTTGAATTTGTAGAAAAACAGATATCATTTGTTGAAAATGAATAAATTGATGGAAATCTTTATGGAGAATCTGTAGGGAAATTGGTAACAGTCTAGACTAAAGTGAATGGCGTTGCCTCTTTGTTTTCATTTTAATGTAGAAATTACAGCTTCCTTTTTGTTGTTTCAGAATTTCACTATTTTAATTTTATTTTTATTTTTCACTAAATTTATACATTTAGTCATGAATAAGGTAGTTTTTGGGTCAGGAAGAAAAAATGAGAGAGGTGTGTGCTTGTGTGTGTGTATGTATTCTAAAAGCAAGAGTTGAGAGAGGAAAGAGAAAGGGGTTAAAATATTGTCTCTGTATGAATAAGGAAATTGTCTGAAATGGAATTAACAGAGTTCCCAGTTGTTATCTCTAGGTGGGAAGATTACTGTGTTTTAATTTTGTTTGTGTGTGCATCCCTAAAGAGAATATAGACAGTGAGTCAGAAAGTTCCCCATAGTCACCAGGCAATAGGATCACTTCGAAGATGTGTTTATTGATTGCTATCTGAGACAGTAGATAAGCTAATTGTCTCTGTGACCTAGAGAATGAGTGCAATTAAATTTTGATAACAGAGCACTGTCTATCAATGTTTTTGAAGATGAAGAACTCTAACATGAATTTTAAGTTGTAAACTCTTTATTTATAGATATGATTATTCACCTAGAAAACCCAAAAGAATCAATTGAAAAAGTATTAGAATCAAGAAGAGTTTAGCATGGTGGCTGAATATAGAAGTATTTCACTTTATACAAATCTGTACATTGATATTACTTAAATTAGAAACAACCCACTAGAAAAAGATCTCATTTGCAATAGCAGAATAAAGGAAACTTCATAATAACTAAGAATAAACTTAAGAAATTTGACTGACCTGAATAAAGAAAACTTTATTAAAGGGCATAAAATATACACCATATTCTTAGATGCAAATATTTTTGTGAAATTGTCTATTTACCTTAAATTGATTGATAAATGTGATATAATTCCCAATGGATTTTTGAGGAGGATATACTAAGGTGATTCTAAACGTCATTTTAAAAGAACAAATGTATGAAAATAGCTAGTGACTTTTTTTATTGTCGTTGTGAGGAAGATCAGCCCTGAGCTAACATCTGATGCCAATCTTCCTCTTTTTGCCGAAGAAGATTGGCCCTGGGCTAACATCCGTGCCCATCTTCCTCCACTTTATATGGGACGCCACCACAGCATGGCTTGACAAGCGGTGCGTCGGTGCGCGTCCAGGATCCAAACCTGCAGACCCTGGGCCACCGCAGCGGAGCGCGAGCACTTAACTGCTGCACCACCGGGCTGGCCCCACTAGTGACTTTTTTTAAGTAAAACAGTGAGAGGGCCTTATTCACTCAGATGTAAAAACATAAGGCACAGTGATTAAAATATTTGGTACATTACAGGAAAATACACTCAAATAAATGCAACCAAATGATATTTCATTAACATACCTATGTGTAAAACTGGAATTTAACATATTGTAAATGTGATACTTTAAGACATTAGAGGAAATAAGGATTGTTCAATAAAAGGTGTTGAGAAAATTGGCTATCCATTTTGGGGGAGAAGATTGATCGTGCAATGCAAAATTAAACTACAGATGAATTAAATATTTAAGCATTAAAAACTGGAAGTTTGTGGAGCCGGCCCAGTGGTGTGGCATAGCGGTTAAGCGCACGCACTCCACTTCAGCGGCCTGGTGTTTGCAGGTTGGTATCCCGGGTGCGCACCGACGCACCGCTTGTCAAGCCATGCTGTGGCAGCATCCCATATAACATAGAAAAAGATGGGCATGGATGTTAGTTAGCCCAGGGCTAATCTTTCTCAGCAAAAAGTGGAGGATTGGCACTGGATGTTAGCTCAGGGCTAATCTTCCTCACAAAAAAAACCCCAAAAAACCTGGAAGTTTGTTTTTAAAATTGAGGTTATTTTTATGATCTCTAGGTAAGAGAAAACTTTCTAGGTGAAACATGAAACCCAGAAAATATAATAAAAATATTGATGGAACCCCCTATATAAGCATTAAAAATCTGTCAATGGAAATGTCAACTAAGCAAAAATTGTTAAAAAAAGTCAAACTTAAAAATTAATATTTGCAATAGATTTAACTGCCAAGGGTTTAATATTTTCAATGTATGAAGTTTTCTAATAATTCAATAGGAAGAACATGGCCATCAATATGGAATAACAGGCAAAGGATATATGCAGGCAATTTGCAAGAGGAAATAAGCAAGTTGCTTTTAAATATATACTCATTATAACTGGTAAATGTAAATTTTAAAAATATTCTCTTTCTTTGTACACAGTTAAGTAACTATTTAAAACTGAGATTGTCTAGAATTGTCAAGGTTTGAGTGAAAAGAGCATTGTTGTTTGGAGCATAAATTGGTACCATCTTTCTGTAGGGCAGTCTGCAATGTGTCAAAAATTTCAATGTAGTGATATAAAATACATCCAATTTATAGGGGAATAAAGCAATTTACAAATAGTCTATGGCCTGGAATAATTGCTGATTTGGTTCTTTGAAAAAGCTTCCTACTATAGAAAAACTTGTACAAGGACATACACTGTCAGTCTTTAGATTCCCTCTCTCCCAAAAAATACCATGAGTTGGAGATCAGAGCACCGAGCAGGAACCAGAACTGTAGAAAGCCCAGGACTTGGGAGATGGAGGAGATGCCCTGAGGACAGAGGCCCATAGCAGCACTGCAGCACTACTTAGCCTTGGACAAGCAGCAATGTGGAAAGTTCAGCCTGGGATTCCCTGAGACTGTGAGACCTTTGTGGGAAGCTGAAGTGGTACCAGGCAGTGGTGCCCTGTGGTGAAAGGTGGAAGCAGAAATAAATTTTTTCCAAAGGAAATTTTCCACAGTTTAGGTCAGCCATACTCCAGCAGATTAAAATCAAGTAATGAATGTACTACCAAAACTCACCAAAGATATCAAACTGTCCCTGGCAAGCCAGGATGTATGGTTATGATGAAAGATCCTATGATGAAAGATCCTGTGATCTGCCTGTGATGAAAGGTCTAAAAGAACAGACACACTTACAAAGATAAAAGACATAACAAGAGACTATCCTTGATAAATGAGCAAATTTGGAGGAATATGTATCATTAGGTCAGGACAGCAATAATATCAAATCCTAGGATGCCATGGACTCATTACATTTGTGATTTATATTAAAAGTTATAAAATAATTTCTTGAATAGTATTTGATTTAGAAACAGAGAAGAATTGATAGTTCCTAAGTATCTTAGATGCTTCAAACCTAGTAATCATACTTGACTTTCTTTATTTACTAATATTTAAATAAAATAATTATATTTGAAAACTGAATTGAATATCTAAGTATTGTATTATTTTCTCTTCCTGTATGCAATACTTTCAATTTTCCTACCTCTACCTGCCTTCTCACTTGGATGTTTTGGGGAGCAATTTTTAAAAATCTTTCATCACATAATAAAAATAGTATATATTTAATATAAAAATAATATAATAAGGGGCCAGCCTGGTGGCGCAAGCGGTTAAGTGTGCATGCTCCGCTGCGGCAGCCTTGAGTTTGCCAGTTCGGATCCCGGGCACGCACCGACGCACCGCTTGTCAAGCCATGCTGTGGCGGCGTCCCATATAAAGTGGAGGAAGATGGGCACAGATGTTAGCCCAGGGCCAATATTCCTCAGCAAAAAGGAGGAGGATTGGCAGATGTTAGCTCAGGGCCGATCTTCCTCACAAATAATAATAATAATAATATTCTAAAAGTTTTCCTTCTCTCACGTAATAATTTTGCCTGTCACTTATAATAATTTTACTGTTCCACTTAATTGAAAAACTTTGAAAAATCTTGAGAGCAGTCCATAGAATGATATTAATATGCCAGGATTAAAAACTCACTCATTTTTGAGCCTTATATCATAGTTATCTATAGTTTAACCAAAAGCAGTGTCTTTTTATCTTTAAAGATTTATGCCCAGAATATATCGTATTAGACTGAAAACATTGTAGTGTCTTGTGTTGCTCTGAGGTAGCACCTAAGTAATTCTGAGGTTACTTTACAGTTATGATAATGATCTGAATTATGTGTCCCCTGCTTTAAATAATGTTTACTGCTTTTAACAGACTAATGTTTTGGATTTCTATTAATTACTATTTATTTAGCTTCCTGACCTACCTCTCTCAATGACACAAGAACAATTCAGATTTATGTTCATTTTTATAAATAACTTTAAGAGTAGACCTACATTTGCCCTAATTGATTTAGGCCAGATTTATTTTGAGTTGCTGGAAATGAATATATGTCATAATTTCGTTCTTTTTTTCTGATTCCTTCCAAGTTTAAACAACTAGTGTTTCTCTTTGATGTTTTCTTGTCATTGCTGCTGACTGTCAGAGACAGGTCTGGCATTAGGAAAATGTTCTTTGCATAGACCCATCATTTTATAATATAAAAAGCTTCTTTTAAAAAATAGAGAATTTGCAAAAGCTGTTGTATCTGAAAATTATTCAGAGAAAATTACAAAAAGTTTGATAGCTTCTGGGCAACTTTCGTTAATTACAAAAAAAAAAAAAAGTCACTTCTCTGGAAAACCATGACATGACGGAATCTAGTGATGCCACTCTCCACAGCCCACCTATTTCTTTCTTTTCTGTCCTTTCCCTAGAGGCAAACTTGGTTTGGTATAGAAGTCTTTACAGTGTTGAGCAAAATGTCAGTTTCCATCTGCTCCATTTAATGTTCCTGCTTTGGGCACCCTCGGCTCTTCGATACTTAGTTTTTATTGTGTGAAGAGAGGACCTGAGTTAACTCTGTTCATAATTATCTTAATATAAAATAATATTGCCTGGTTACCAAATCTTTGAGGTTTGTTTTATAAACCTGAATTTTTTATGTCATTTTTTGTTTGATTCTTTGATTTTGGTTTGGCTCTTGCATATTCTGAGCCACACTTAGGGGTGCAATTTCTAGAGCGTATCATTGGGCTAAAATGAACAGTAAAGTAGCATTTAAAGAGGAAATGTTATAAATGAGCAGGCTCAGGAGTATGTGTGTATGTTTGTGTGTGTGTTAGTAGGGGTGGTCATTTCTACACATTCTGACTAGGTGATGGGATTTGTTTAGTGCCAGTAGATAGCAACCAACTTTTTCCTCCCCACTCCCACCAGCTGTCCTAATCAAGTCAACTATTCAGTTGCCTATAGCCTTAACCTGAAGAACTCAATCTCAGTCCTAGGACACATGCACACACACCCGCACACGCACATATTATCCTCAGTGTTATGAAGTGTAATCTCTTTTGCTCAAGGATGGACTCTATTTTGACATTTTCCTAAATGTCAAACTTGAAAGTGACGTAGGCTTTATTTGGATACTATTCTCAGCACCATAATCTGGATGTTCTGAAAGAGTCTGGGATCTTTAGAGCTTAAATTACAAATCCTGATTCTGAGATATCAGCCCAAAATTCCATACCAAAAAAATATATATATGTGTGTGCATGCCTGTATGTGTGTACACACTTAAATATATAAACTATGAATCCTTGGAAGAATCTCATAATTATAAAATACAACGCTTTTTTTATCTTTCAAATTAGAGTGTATATGAGAACTATTATTTAATTTTTTTAAGAATTTTTTATTTTTATGATCTTTTTTGCATTCTTACAGTTTTATCTTTTTCAGTGGCAAAGGATAGCTGTACGTCTTTTCAGAACTGTTTTTAAAAATTAAGCCTCTGACTATTTTTAAGTCCCTTTTTAAGATATTTCTCTTCCAATATAATAAATGTAAAGATTTTCTTTTATCTTGCATGTCAGTTTTTTTTTGTGTGTGTGAGGAAGATCAGCCCTGAGCTAACATCCGTGCCAATCCTCCTCTTTTTGTTGATGAGGAAGACTGGCCCTGAGCTAACATCCATGCCCATCTTCCTCCACTTTATGTGGGACGCTGCCTCAGCGTGGCCCGACAAGCGGTGCTTTGGTGCGCGCCCAGGATCCGAACCCAGGCTGCCAGCAGCGAGCGCGTGCACTTAACCACTATGCCATGGGGCCGGCCCCTAGCATGTCAATTTTATTTAATAAATAATGTGTTTTTCCCTTGATATGTCTTTCATGTTGTAACTTACTGAATTGTTTTTATCTATTCTTATGTTTGTAGAGACTCTTACAAACTAGATTTTTCCACTATGAAGTATAATAATGGTTTAAAATCATTTAAAATGATTATGATAAGACACTTCTGTTTACTATGAGCAGCAGAGCATTAACTTGAATTGAGTGGAACATTCTCCTATTTCACGTTATTCTGAGTCTTATTCCCATTCTAACAAGAAAAAAGGCCTAGGCTGCTATTGTTTTTACAGCTTTAATTTTTAGTATATTGTTGTTAATGGAAATTAAAAAATTGATATAAACTTTTTTGGTTTACCAATTTGAACAGTTTTATTTACCACAAGTAGTTATGGACATTTGCTTACATTTTTTTCATCTCTGTTGAGGTACATAATTACATTGCTGTTTTCTGTTGGACTTAGGTGAAAGCATAAATTCAGTAGATGCTGTTAGTTCTTTTTTCTTCAAAAGACATTTTCAATCTTCTCACATTCTTTTCCCAATTTACTTCAGAGGTTTTATGCCAATGTCCAAGGCTATATTCCTGGTAACTGGTGTCCCCAAAACTGCGGCCACTGGATAAATCTTCATTAAGTTTTCAAGATTGTTGCTAGCATGTGGCATTCTTCAAACATCTTCCAGTAATTCATGCACATTCAAAAACAGACATACTTATAGCTTCTGTTCTACACTGCTTCTGATAAAACTATTCAGTTTCACAACTGCTTGACTATAGACCAAACAGCAACTTCTGCAACAGATTTGTGCTTTTTAATACAAATAATAGTACCCAACATTTGTTAAGCACTTGCTATGTGATAGGAATGATACTGATCATTTTATATGTTCTATCATATTTAAGCAGAATACAAAGATCATTCCTATGTCTGAATAGGGTATAGTGCCTTATAACCTGAAAGCACATAATAATAGATTAATGGATTAAGTTCAGAATTGGAGTCTACAGACCTGAGTTCCCTTCTGGAGTTTTCTGTTGATTTACTCTGTGGCTTTGGATTAGTCATTAGAACTTATTGACGTGTCTGTTTCTTCACTTACAGAAAGATAAGTAATAAATGTCTCCTCTTTATTACGTAATACAGAAACGTGTTAACTATTTAAATAGAGAATATCTATTTGTTCTGTAAGAAAGTCACTGTAAATAAAAACTTCTGATGTGAATATTTCTTCTATTATTGAATTATGTGGCTAAATAATAATATTCATGTTTAGCTCGCCAATGTAGTGAGTAAAGGAAATAAGAGCTTTTTCAGAGCATTATAAATTATGTGGTGTAAAATGTTATCATATTAGCATAAATATTGTGACATCCTTTTAGTTAGCTGAAAACGCTTTATAGTATTAACACCAGTTTTATAAGAAGGATAACAAATATCATTACCTTTTTTTTACAAATGGAAAACTGAGAGAGAGGTAAATTTCTGGAGGCATAGAACAAAAGCTGATATTCATTTAATATGTGAATAAAGAAGAACTATTAGGTTATAGATGATGAATAAAAAGCCTGATCCTGAAGTGAGAGGTTAGTAGCTTTAAAATCAATCTTTAGAGAAGCAAAACTGTAGAGAGCAAGTTACTTAATTCAAGCTACAGCATGCCGTAGCCTCCAAATATTTATGTGTATACATTTTCCTCTCATCTTTACTCTTGGAACTTCTATTTAGTTAAGCTTATCTCAAGACAACAGAAATATTGGATTTATTTGCTTTTAGGAAGTACTGTACTCATTTTCCTCTTTCCAGTTGGCCTCTAATTTTAAAACTGAGGGTGGTATGAGATGACAAAAGGCAACACGTTATAATAATAACCAAAATAGAAAAGAGCTGTTTTTGTTTTTTTCTCTCTTCTCAGCAGTTCTTCCACTCTTTCCACTTCTTTTAGCTGACCTGTCTCTTGTTTCTCTCACTTTATCGCATGTGCCTCATTTGATGAGAATCTAGTTTTGCAGAAAGAGAACTTCAAACATGATAATTACATGTTTCTAACGTGGATACTTTCTAAAGAGGTCACCAGTGGGAATTATCACATCATCTCAGGCCAAAAGAGCGAAGTTTTAGACTTTGTAAAATCATTTGGCAGTGAGCCATTTGCAAATAGTACTGATAAGCCTAAAGTAGGAGCTTGTTTCTTTTATTCTCAATTAAGATGTTTAAGCACAGCCTAAAGTTATGTTGTTATATAAACATTAAAAACTAGCACAGCTTTAAGTAAACCAAGTAATTATGTGTGATCATTAATAAAGTAGAAATCCAATGTATAGTTTTTTTTAGACAGCTGTTATGCTTCTGCTTATATTATATACTATTAACCACATTAAAAAACAAAACAAAACTCCAGAGTAGCTGGAGTAAAGAGACTAGGTTATATATTCATCAGTTCACTGACCTGACAGCTGCTTTTCAGTACAATTTCAAATTGGATCATCTTTCAACTTCATCTTTCTTCAGATTTCAGAAACAGGATATTTTCCCATGTCTACATATCGACTTTTGAGGAGCATGAACAAATAGAATTTTTTTCTATATAGATTGAAAGGCATGTGTAACCAATACACCATAAAGGAGAACTTTTTCACATAATGCTAGAATTAAAAAATGTATATTGCAGATATAAAAATGCTAATAATCCATGGAAATATCGTTATTCTTTCACCTTTCCCTGGAATGAGATATAAAGTAGTACTGTTTATATAAGTAGAATATCAAGATAAGTATTGTTGTGAAAATCTCTTGCAAAAAATAATTTGCTCATCTGAGTTCCTGATTTCTTGTTTGATAATTTGATTATCAAATTAATGTTTAGATAAAGGAAGAAAATAATGTGAAAAATAACACTGTGTAAAAGAGAAAAGTACTCACTGCTGTATACTCAAGTTGGATATTTAACAAGAGTTGGGATCTAAATGTTAGCAAACAGGGTGAGATTTTTCATAGTTAAAGTAACACTTGGAAATCTTTTAATCACGTGATGTATCATATGAAGACGTATTCTCAGTAGCCCAACAACCAGTTTTTACTCTAACATTAAAATAAATCTTTTTGTCGACCCAGATAAATTGGTTGGCTTGCTTTAGGGGCCATGTTATACAAGAAATACTTATCTTTAAACATTAGACTTGGACCTACCATGGTGATATGTTAACTCAGTGACACCTATGGGAACTGAGATGGACTGTGAGAATAGCAGACTCCTAACTCCACATCTCATGCTCACTGCAAAGTCTATGTTCATTGAATGGAATGGAAGATGAAATTGCCTGCAGTACTTAAACTTTTACTTTTTTTCTTGTTTTCTCTCTAAAATTGTACTCTCTCCTTTGATCTTTCATCATAATCAGATCTTATTTAAATATTGTACAACTTAACTGAAAAACAAAATTGAGTATCTCTGTTTTGAAAAGCTTTCTGCTTCTTCCTGGAGTGGAAGAAGATATAAATAATTAAGATGGCTAAAACTCCGAGGAAAAGAAATACATTATCAATAAGATCATATCTCCCAAGTAAAACTGGCATAATTGCTTTCATTCCTTGGTTGCAGCTTCTCCTTCTTTGTGGCAGTAGCCTTTAACCACTTAATCACACTGTTATGATATACTAATGTGTTGTGTTTGGTTGAAAGGTGTTTGCAACTAACATAAAATTAACAGAATCTGCAAATGAATGTTTTCAGTTAATTAGAATAAATTCAAGGCTGCCCATATAATAATGTGACTCTTACTTTCATTCTGCTCTGTTTCATAAATGAGAGGAGAAGGAGTAGATTTATAGCTGGTGCTCCTTGAACATCCCTAGGAGTTAGTCATATATGTAAATTTTATCCATCATATGTAGTCCTGAGAAAAAAATATGTTAAGGATAGCTTCTCTGTACCATAGGATACATATAGGGGCAGGCTCTGAATAGTTAGTTTGTTATAACCCTTTTTAAAAATGTAAAATAAAATTAATGTGTTTGCCCTTTAAGAGTTGGAGTCAGGAAAATCTAGTTGGCTGGCATTAAACTGCCTATTTTTACCTAATTTATCTTCTCACTGTGTCTATATTTTGCTCTGATGAAGCGTTCTCACATTTATTTCAATCTGCTTTACAAGGTTGAATATAAGATGATCATGAAGATTAGATCAAGTGGTACACATTATCATTAATCTACCTCATTCCTTCCACCTGCAGTGTGTTTTTCAAAGTGTGGTCTTCTGACCAGCATCACAAACATAAG
The DNA here is from genome assembly GCF_020826845.1 of Diceros bicornis minor. Classification (NCBI taxonomy): domain Eukaryota; kingdom Metazoa; phylum Chordata; class Mammalia; order Perissodactyla; family Rhinocerotidae; genus Diceros; species Diceros bicornis. The sequence continues at coordinate 15,577,902 of NC_080763.1, forward strand.
CTGGAAACTTATTAGAATGCAAATTTTGAGGCCCCAGTCAGACATTCTGAATCAAAATTTCTGGGCAGGGCCTAGCAATCAATGTTTAACAAGCCCTATAGGGGATTCTGATGCACGCTAAAGTGTTAGAACCACTGCTCTAACCAAATCCCACCTTGATAGCTTAACAATGTTATTAGTACCCATTAGATGGTGTTTCAAAGATAGTCTTTATTTAAGATTATTTAATCAGCAGAGGGCACTGCAGTAATTATTAGGAGGAAATTTTATTAAATCTACCTAATCAAGTAAAAAGCATGTAAATATTTACACAAATTATGTTCTGTTAATAAAAGTCTGTGTATAAAAATAAGTAAAAGCACTATACTAAGTGATTTTTCAAAATCACCATGCATATAAGGAATTTCTGCACGTTTACATTTAGCTATTGTGTGTCCTATACGTATTTAAACATCATTGCCTGCTAGCAATAACATTTTTTTAAGGTCATTTTTCCTGTGAAGTTAAAAATGGACCTGAATTTTATTGATCCCTGGGCTGTAGAATCATTGTTTATGACACCCTTTTTTGCAACTTGAGCAGTCTTTGAAGTGTCTTTCTGACTTTAATCTTATCTTCAAAGTGTCGAGGGTAAAAGAAAAAGATCACAATAAGTGATTTTCCATAGGAGATTGCAACTTTCATAGTTTATAAAGTATTTAGAAGTTAAAGATAAAATGTCTTATTTAAAGAGAATAGCTGAATCCAATTAAACTTCATTATTTTGGACTTGACCAGTTCAGAAAAGGTTATATCTGAAGTAGGAATATAAATTTCTATTGCCCAAGGAAGAAAAGAATTTGATAATCAAATTAATAATGTATAAAAAAGTAGGAAACAGAACTTTAAGCTAATGAAGAAAAAAATGGCTTCGAACTTTCAAAAGCATCCTTTTTTCCATTTGGTTATGAATAGTCTGTTGATAATGAATGCTTGTCATGTGCTTGTTAACAGGCACAGATAACCTTCATTTATCTATATTGTACTAGTATATATGATTGAAAGGATAAAGTTGCATTTGTTAAAACCATTCTTCTGTTTGGATTTTCTAATAATTTAGACAGATGGCTTTTTCTTGTTTTATTTTAAATTAGGTTTTATTCTGTTGCTCTTTGGCTCCAGTTGGACCTCCCCATTTACGGTTTATAGATGTTTTCACCCAGCTCTTGCCCTCCCATCCATCTTCCAATTCCCACTTCATTTGGCTGCTTGTTCCCTTTAGATCCCGCTGTTTCAGTATTCTGCTTCCTGCCCCCCATTTGCCAATGTTCTTACATTTAGGTTCTTACTCTTCATTCTCTTTTCCCTCATCTTTGGTTCTCAACCACTGTTTCTAGATTTGGTTTCTGGATTTTTGTATTATTTCTGTTCTCTAACTAGTATGTTCAAAACTGCAAGGATGTAAGGAGAATTGGAAAGTAGATGCATAGAGAGAATTGACATGTATTGAATACCTACTCTATGCTAGGTGATTTACTTAAAGCATTTAGTTCTCATAAGACGTAGGTATGTTTTATTATTATCTCCATTTTATTCTTAAGTACACTGAAGTTCAGCGAGGTTAAATATTTTGTTCTAATTCCTAGAGCAATTAAGTGATAAAGCTGGTTTCAAACCTAGTTCATTAATTTACTCATTCTTTTATTCAACAAATAGTTATTGAGTCTATATACTATATGTTGGGCACTGTGCTAGGTGCTGCAACAGATCCAGCCCTTACTCTCATGGACCTTAATTGTGTAGTGGCATTGTCTGACTTCACAGATGGAGCTCTTTCTGCTACACCAAACAGCTTAAGAGGAAGAGAAAATAAAAAGGAAATACAACGGTTCTGATGTTTTAAGGAAGAGATATATTTGATGTAGATGTAAAAAAGACTATATTTGTGATTATTTAGGAACACCCTATTGAAAAGATTGGTTTTTGTCTAGTCCTAGAGAGAATCAGACAACCTTCCCTCACTCACCACTGTGAGCACCAATGCCTTTTAGTGGCATCATAACAATATATATTTTTCTTTTATGTTCTCAAATATACAAGATTTGTATCTATAGGCCCAAATTCTCTAGAAAGTCTTCAGAAAGAATTAACTGTCCTCCTTAAATTATGTTTAGAATAAGATGATCTCTGTGTAAAGAATACATATATTCATTCATCTATCATCTATCCATCATCCATATATTTATTAATACCCTAAAAAATATTTAAGATGGTTTACCCAAATAGATAAAATACAACAGATCTATTTTTGTGTGTGTGTGAGGAAGATTAGCCCTGAGCTAACATCTATTTCCAGTCCTTCTCTTTTTGCTGAGGAAGATTGCCCCTGGGCTAACATCCGTGCCCATCTTCCTCTGCTTTATATGGGATGCTGCCACAGCATGGCTTGACAAGCGGGTGCATCGGTCCGCACCTGGGATCCGAGCCTGTGAATCCTGGGGCGCCAAAGCAGAGCACACAAACTTAACTGCTACGCCACTGGCCCAGCCCCACGACAGAACTTTTAATGAGATAAATGTGGAAAAATAGGGCAAAGAAAAATAAGGTACAATTAGGTTGTGTTCAGTAAGCCTACTGAAAAGGTATCCACAGATTTATCTCTGTTCTCAAGGGTAACTTGATTCACAAGCATCATAATTTAAAAACAAACTGGTAGCACAGAGGAGTACCCATTCCTAGTTATGAAACTTAAGAAAAAATTTCTTCTATGGGTCCTCCTAAAGAGGACCACAGTGCAATGTGATAAACAATGGCCTCAAATACTTCCTAATGTAAATATGAGTTACACTGACCCGTTTTATTGGATCCAGTTGCATACAAAAGCAAAGTCCAGTAAAACAATTCTTTGAAAAGTGAAATGTGGCATTCCAGATAGACCGCTGTGGTCTGGCCACATCAAATGGTATATTTTTAGAGGATTTAGAAAAATTAATTACATCTCTTTTAGGTATTTCTCATATGTAATTTGTCAATTGAGTTTTTCATGTACTAGGTGACAGTGAGTTTACACACTCTCATAAGTTTGTTTTATTCACTACCGCAACATCAATGCCTAGAATACTACCGAGTACATAGTAGATGCTTAATAAATATTTGTTGTATGGATGGATAATGTGCTTTGAAGTATCTTTTTAAGTGAAATACTTCCTCTCAGCTACCGGTTGAAATTATCTTCCTTTGTCCTTAAATAAAGTGGGCTTCTGTACTTTGGAGTACATCTTTATTGGACCCCAAATTCATTAAATGTCAAACATTGGTTATGTGACTTTTCAAGCAGATAATGAAATAAGTATTAACCCTATCCAAAGAACTCTTTTAAGCTTGTTCTCAGTAACATCCCATCCTTGATTTTTAGGACTCTTAACATTTCAAAGTCTCTAAGATGGAGTTGTAAACCTCAATAAAGCAAATGAAAATAGTGTTTCTTCTCAGGAGACTTCAAAATCATACCAGATAGATTGAATTTGGAACACAAGGGATAGATTCTAGATAATGCTAGCTCCATAATTTTTAGCTATGTATTTAAATAAAAGTAATTAACTCCCAAATTTGGCAATTTAAGAATTTCCTTTTCTCCTGCTTGCTGGTCCTCTATTTTTAAAGCAGGTTTTATTGAAAAGCATTATGGTAGTGTTAGTTTTCCTTTAGAATTTCTGCCATTGTTAAATATTGCGTTATGCTGGGATTCAGTAGATTATGTCAATTCTGGTAATCCTTTATTCTATATAATTATAAGGGATTAAATAACTAATTTATATGCATCTTAAAGTTTATTCATAACGCAACTGGCATCTAACACATACTTGATGCAGTTTAACTGCTTTGCGAAATCCTCAACCAAAATTTTGCCCAAGGCTACAATCTTTTTTAGGACTCTCACTCTACTTCTAATGAAATATTAAAATATCAACCTTTCCCTATATTCCTCCATAATTTACTTTTTGTTTCATTTGTCTTTCTTCTTATTTACTGGAAAACTTTATTTTGCAATCTTTATTTCTGTATTGCTCCCAATTATTGTAAGTTGCTACATTTGTAGAAACAGAGGGTTAGAAATGGATTGTCATGTATTTCACTCCCAAATTTTAGCCTAAAACAATCAGATAATTTATATTAAAGATATGGAAGATGGTAAATCTAGAGTTTTTCTTACCCAATACATGGGGAAAGTTGACTTGGTGACTTCTTGAGTTCCTTTTAATTATATCATAGAATCATAGAGGTAGGAGAGATAGATACAAGATGATCTCAGCTTTTCAGGGACTAAGTATTTCAAGAGTAATAAACAGAAAAATACCCAGATTTCCTACTCTATGAAAATCTATTGAGCTATTATAGCAACTGAGGTTTCATTTTACAATTTAGGTTTTTAGGTGAGATGAGACTTCTGTCAAATACTTCTGAGTTGTAAGGATAAGAAAGGTCTGCTAATATAAAAATTCCCCAGATGTCCTGATCCTCAGCTTTTATTCAGTGGTCCCAAAGAACTGTCTTGATGCCTTAAAAAAAATGTTTGGGGAACTACAAAGTATGGTTTATAGATAGCATGATTTATAATTATTTTTAAGTTTATTTTACTACTCTGCATTCCTTCTTTTTGGCTAATTTCACTCAGTCTGCTATTTAATCTTTAATTACAGGCCACAAAAGAAGTAATAGAACGAGAAGCGCCAGGGATGGCCCTGGCAATGCTGATGGGATCACTTAATGTTACACCTCTGGGCATGCTCTCTAGGTAAGAAAGTCACCAACATGTTGCAAAGAAAATTAATTCCATACTGCTAATCACTACAGTAGACTGATAAACGTAAGGAACTTTAGTCATAACATTTAAGATTGCCCCCTTTTTTTCCTAGAGTTAAGTCTTAATATCCTATCTAGTTAAATCTTGGCCACAATTTCCTTCAAGTATTTTTTATTTTTTACATATTGTTTAAACTTTTAGAAAATATTATATTACTGCTAAAAGTAGTCAATCCTAACCCAGAGAAGAGTTCAGTTTATTAAGATGTAAAATTATTCTTTTTTTGTAATCATCAATTTTCATTAATTGTTATTAAATACTAGTTTACTAAAACTGAACCGTAAAGTTTTTTAAAATAAGTTCTCATAAGTTAGGAACTTTTATTCCAATTTGGTTTTTTTTAAAGAATTTTTTTTTTTTGTGAGGAAGATCAGCCCTGAGCTAACATCCATGCTAATCCTCCTCTTTTTGCTGAGGAAGACCGGCTCTGAGCTAACATCTATTGCCAATCCTCCTCTTTTTTTTTTCCTCCCCCAAAGCCCCAGTAGACAGTTGTATGTCATAGTTGCACATCCTTCTAGTTGCTGTATGTGGGACTCGGCCTCAGCATGGCCGGAGAAGCGGTGTGTCGGTGCGTGCCTGGGATCCGAACCGGGGCCGCCAGCAGCGGAGCGTGCGCACTTAACCGCTAAGCCATGGGGCCGGCCCTCCAATTTGTAAATAGGCATAATAATGTGTGGTCATGGAAAAAAGCTCAATAATATATTATTAGTATATTAAATTAGCATATTTAAAACTATGCCGTTGTTGACAGATGTTGACATCCATCTTCAATCTGATGGTTTAGTTATTTATTTGTTATTATTTTAGCAACTCTTAGATTAAAATCCCCTTTAACGAGGACAGCATACATCATTTAAGTTAAAGACAGAAGTATCAACTTAGTGAGAATCTGTTGATTTAATGACCATTCATTACTAGACAGTTGATCTCAGAGCACTCTAAAAATACACAGCAACTTTATAATTGCAGGGTTTCACAATCATTATTTATAGCCATTTATTGATCGTGTGTGCAATATGAATACAAAACTAAATATATCCATTTAATGCATGGAATATGAGTCAGAGTGCCCTGTCTGTTACTTAGACTGTTTATATCCCGTTAATGGCAGCCACTTGAAGCAGAGCTACAGGGAAATGTGAATGGATCATTAGTTACTATATTCTCTTTGCGACCACATGTACTCTATTATAATATTTAATCTTAGTAAGAGCAAAAAGAAAATTAAAGTAGCATGATAGAGATTTTAAATTAAAAGCCCATGCTGGTCTTGAAGGAACTCACATTGAATCTTTTATGCTGTTCTTTTTTGTGTGTGTGAGAAAGATTGTCCCTGAGCTAACATCTGTTGCCAATCTTTCTCTTTTTGCTTGAGGAAGATTGGCCCTGAGCTTACATCTGTGCCAATCTTCCTGGTATGCGGGACACTGCCACAGCATGGCTTGTAGGTCTTGTGTGTAGGTCTGTGCCCAGCGAACCCCGGGCCACCGAAGCGGATCGTGCAAACTTAACCACTACATTGCCGGACCTGTTCTTTTTTTAACCCTTACTTATGTTACCTTCCTTATCATACCTATATGATGTCAAGGGTCACAACTGACTCTTTTCTTTGTGGAATTAAGTAGTGGCCTTTGAACATAAAAGAACTCTTTCTTGGCATACAAGTTATATAGTCAAGAAAGAATTAAACTTCATCTCTTGTTAATTCTTTTATAGTAAAAATCTAATTCAACAAACAAAATAATACTCTATTTGCCAGGTGCATATTAACTATTAGGGATACTAAGGATAGAAAGAAAAATAAGGCATGGTCCTTACCTTAAGGATCCCACAGTTTACCTGAAGAACTTATTCTTTGCAACTGTTAAGATAACTCTTTAGATTGAATATAACTTTCTTGATCCAGTATGGAAATATCACTTTTTGTCTTATTGTAAGATGTTTTCTGGATTAATTCCTCCTCTGGCTTCTGAATCCACATAATTACTGTGCACTGGGCTGCTCTGTGAGTGGAAAATTAACCAGCAGGAGCTGATTCTAAGTACTTTGGAATAAGTCTATCATCTTTATGCTGAAGGCTTTGAAAATTAAAACATATACACAGCATGGTAACAGATTCTTCTGGCTTTTTTTTGTATTCATTACTAATTTAACCGAGAGTTTATTTACAAATTTGTAACAGAGATGGTAGTCTACATGAGTTATGGAAGAGGGGATTGTGGAATATTTCCCTGAATGTTCATTTTTGTGCTCTTCAAAGCCATGATTAGATTGATGCTTCAGTTCAACAGCATTTTTACCTCGTATGTACTTTGGGTTTTGTATGTGCTTCTGTTATAGCACATACTATAGTGTAATTATTTACTTACTTGTCCGTATTACCTAATTTGTATAAAATCCTTAAGAATGGGAGCTTTATCTCATTCATTTTTACATCCTCAGCCCCTAAAACAACTTCTGACACATAATAAGTACTCAAAAAATGTTTTTCGTTATGGTTACTGTTGATAAATCAATGTTACATCCTAGTTCTAATATAATATTTTTCAAGGTAAAGTAATGCATCAAGTTGGTGTCTTACCTCCCTATTTTTATCTCTAGAGAGCAGTATTAAATAAAAATAATTTTTAAAATCATTAAATCTATTTAAAATGGTTTTCATCTAATTGGTTAACTTGATATCCTCCAGGTTTTTTGTACAAGTAAGTGGGAAGATAGTATCAAGTAATGGTTAAGAGCATCATTTCTGAAGACAGATTGCTTGAGTTCTGGCTCTACTACTTACTAGCTGCTTAACATCCTTTTTTGTTTGTTTTCTCATCTGTAGAAGGGTGGTAATAGTACCAACCTTCTTGGATTAAGTGAGTTAGTCCATGTAATGTGCTTAGAACAACTGATTCATAAGAAGTCTTATTTGAGTGTTGATCACTGTTGTTGTGTTGTTATTGGTTGAGAGTTCTAGTTCTTAGAGCAACACTGCTGGCAAAACCTTCTAATAGCTTTCCTGCATGTGGAAATGTCTTTATCTTACCTGCATTCTTGAAGGATATTTTCACTAAATATAGAATTCTGGATTGACAGTTCTTTTCTTGCAGCACTTTTACAAAAATGTTATTGTATTGTTTTCTGGATTCATGGTTCCTGTGGAGAAATCCACTGTCATTTGAATTGCTGTTCCCTTATGTATAATGTATGATTTTTCTCTGGATGCTTAGAAGATATTTTTCTTTGAAGATTTTAGCAATTTTGATTATTATGTGTCTGGGTGTGGTTTTTTTTAAGTGTATCCTTTTGGGTTCAAAGAGCTTCTTGAATCTATAAATTTATGTCTCTAATCAAATTTAGGAAATTTTCAGCTATTAGTTTTTCAAATATTTTTTTCTGTACCAATCTCATTCTCCTCTCCTCCTAAGACTTGTGTGACATGAATTTTATATCTTTTGATAATGTTTCACAGGTCCCTGAGGTTCACTTTTTGAAATCATTTTTTACCTGTTCTTCAGGTTGTTTCTATTGATCTATCTTCAAGTTCACTGACTTTTTCCTCTTTCATCTCCATTGTGCCTTTGAGCCTAGCCAGTAAATTTTTAAATTTTGGATAAAGTATTCTTTCAGCTCTAAAATTTCTATTTGGCTGTTGTTTATGGTTCTATTTCTTTGCTAAGAACTTTTATCTTTGCATTTATTTCAAAAATATTGACCTTAGTGACATGGAGTATGGTTATAATAGCTGCTGAAAACTATTTTTCCAACAATTTCAATATCCAGCTCACCTTGGGATTGACATCTGTTGATTTTCTTTTCCTGTGAGAAGTGGTCAGATTTTCCTCGTTCTTTCTATGTTGAGTAATTTCGGATTGTATTCTGGACATTTTGAATATTATGCTGTAAGACTCTGGACTCTGTTAAAGTCCTCTGGAGAATGTTAGTTAGTTAGTTAGTTAGTTAAGTTAGTTTTAGCAATCAGACTGATTGGATTCAGACTGTAAATTCTGCCTCACTTTCTGTGGGTGGTGGTTCAGCCTTTGCTAGACTTGGACAATGGAGTATATTTTACTTATGTTTTTAAAAGTCTTTCGTATACTTGAGTCTGTTCACACGTGCATAGCTCAAGAGTGAGCCTGGGGCTTATATTAGTTCATTGGCAGACTTAGGGGATCCACCTTCTCTAGCTCTCTCCCCTCCAGAAATTTCCCCACACTCTCCAGTTCCCAGGGCTCCTATTTCCAGTTCCTCTAGCCAGAAGATATTTCTTGTGGAGTATTAACCCCCTGTTCTATTATGCAATTCTATACCGTAGGACCACCTTCAGGGCAAAGATGCAAAAGAAATGAAAAAATCAAGAAAAAAATAACAGAGCTTTCTCCCATCCGAGTTCTTTAGACATTAGAGGCTCCTTTTCCTAGTTCCACTAGCCAGAAAGATATGTCTTCTCTCTAGGTTTTAGTGCTCATACCACCATCATCATAGTGCAATTCCGCAACTGGAACTAGCCCCATTAAGGACTGTTATTCAAGTTCTGACTTCCGTTTCCAATCTGCCTGCTATTGTTTATTTTCAGAGTTCTCAAGTAGTCACTCTTTGTATTCTGTCCACAATCAGTAGGAGAGAGAAGCTATAGTTAAGCATCTACCATCTTGATAGACACCAAAAGAGAAAGGGTTTTATTCTCAATTTTGTCACTAATTTGATTTGTTATCTCTACTTAGTTTTTTAGCGACATCACATACCTCATAGAAATGTTATGAGGTCCTATATAGATTTGACCATTAAGAAAAACTATTATATAAATAGATATCTAAATTCATAAAAAGAAAAAGTAATAGGCACTTTTTCATTTTATGAAAAGATTTGCCATTGTAATCTTCAATAACCCATCTTTTAATTGTGTTTTAAATATTCAGATCATTTTTCAGTTACATAGAATTTTCCATAAGATCTCTCTGTTTGATGAAGTAGGACATGAAGTCTTTAGTTTGTTTTTAATGTATCAAATAGGACTAATTTGTTTTTTGCCACGTTTGCTTCGTTATCTACCATTACTGCCATTTGATCTCTGCTTCATCTAGTTGGTAACTAAATTTAAACACTGTAACAAACACATGCATTGCCACTGGGGAAGAATTAATTTTCTCCCTTTGGTGCCAAAAATGGTTTCATACTAATATTGTTTTAAAAAATATTTTAAGGAAGAATATCACTGAATTTACATTTTTACAGCAGTGAATTAAATTACCCTTAGTATTCTTTAAAACAGGTTTAAAAAACATGTATCATTTAAAACAGCTAATTTACATTATCAATATTACCATCTTGAAGAGTTTCTACTTTTTTAACCTAAAACTAAATATACGTAGGTTATAAAAGGCTATAGAGGGGAGCTGAGCAGAAGATAACAGAGAGGAAGTGCCAGAAATCCATTCCTCCACCTGGACAACAACTGGACTGACAGAATCTGTTTAATGTAACAATTTTGGAACTCTGGAGTCTATTCAAAGTCTTGCAGCTTCCAAGGATAGGTTTAACTGGGTAATTGTGGTTAATTTCAGTCAATTTCAACCTAGAATGGTAGTAGCTATGCATCCCCCACCCTCTCAACCCCATGGCAGGCAACCATACTAGTATGGCTTATGGGAGCCAGCATGGGCAATGAGGATCTTATCCTCTCTAATATCAGGGATCTGGATTTTTTTTTCTTTTTTTGTGAGGAAGATTAGCCCTGAGGCAACATCCAATGCCAATCTTCCTCTTTTTTTTTGCTGAGGAAGATTGGCCCTGGGCTAACATCCATGCCCATCTTCCTCTACTTTTATATGGGACGCCGCCACAGCATGGCTTCACAGACATTGCATCAGTGCGCGCCTGGGATCCAAACCTGCGAACCCCGGGCCGCTGAAGCAGAGTGCATGCACTTAACCACTACACCACCAGGCCGACCCCCCAGGGGTCTGGATTTTGTTTGTAGATTATTGCTTTGGGTTGTAGAGGTGCAGACAAAGGCAAGCTGCCATTGTTACAACCCACCCCCCCAGCTGAAGCAGCTTTGTGGAGATTTAAAGGGACAGTGCCTGCTTTTTTTTTCCCAATCATTTTTCTCTTTTCCCCATTTTGGGAGTCAGACACTTAAGGATTAGGACTCTTAAGAGCAACCACATATGTGGAGGAATTTAAAAAGTCCTCACACATGCCCAAAGACAAACACAGGCTCAGTAAGGACCTGAAATGACCTTAGGTTTACACCCCAGGTTGATCTCCAACACAGAGACACTCTACAACAATCAAAGAAATAGCAAACCCTGGGGAATGGAGAGAATCTGATTTCCAGAATTACCACATTACAAGATTCAGATGTCCAGTTTTCAACAAAAAAATTGCAAGATATACAAAGAAACAGGAAAACATGGCCCATTTAAAAGAAAAAAATAATACATTGACAGAAAACATCTATGAGGACAACCAGATGGTAAACTTACTAAACAAAGATTTTAAGACAGCTGTCTCGAAGATGCTCAAATTACTAAAGGAAGATGTGAACAAAAGCAAGAAAATTATATGAGCAACATGTAAATATTAATAAAGAGATAGAAAACATAAAAAGAAACCAAAGAGAAATTCTGGAGTTGAAAAGTACAACTGAAATAAAAGTTTCAGAATTTAAAAGCAGATATCAGTAGCCAGATGAAGGAATCAGTGAACTTGAAGATAGGGCAAAATTGAAATTATCTAGTCTGAGAAACAGAAAGAAAAAATATTGAATAAAAGTGTATAGAGCCTAAGGGACCTATGGAACACCATTAAGTAGACCATACTTTGTGGGCATCCCGGAAGAAGAGAGAACAAAAGGGGCAGAGAGCTTATTTGTAGAAATGATGGCTGAAGACTGCCCAAATATGATACAAGATATAAATCTACAAGTCCAAGAAGCTCAGCAAACTCCAAGTAGGATAAGCTAACAGAAACCCACACTTTTCACATAATAATCGAACTGTCAAAAACCAAAGACAAAGAAAGAATCTTGAAAGCAGCAAGACCAATGATACATGTCACATACAAGAAATCCTCAATGAGATTATCAGCAGATTTCTCATCAGAAATGTTGGAGGCAAGAAAACAGGGAGTTGATATATTCAAAGTGATGAAAGGAAAGAAACTGTCAACTGAGAATTCTATAACTGGCAACACTCTCCTTCAGAAAGCAGGGAGAAATTTAAGACATCCCAGATTTAAAAAAAGTTTATAGAGTTCATTACTACTACACTTGTGCTACAAAATAGGCTAAAGGTAATCGTTCAGGTTGAAATAAAAGGACACTGAACAGTAAATCAAAGCCTTATGAAGAAATAAGTATCTCCAGTAAAGGTAAAAACATGGATGATTATAACAACTAGTATTGTTAAAATTTTGGTTTGTAACTCCACTTTTTATCCTTTATTTATTTAAATTTTTATGATTTAAAAGACCATTGCATAAGAAAATTATTAGTCTATATTTTGGGGTGCACAATGTGTAAAGATATAATCTGTGACATCACTAACTAAAAGGGAGTGAGGATGGAGCACTTTAGGAGCAGGGTTTTTATGTGCTATTGAAGTTAAGCCAGTATAAATTCATACCATACTGTGATAGCTTTAGGATGTTAAATGCAATTTCCATGGTGACTACAAAGAAAATAGCTACAGAATGTACACAAAAAGAAATGAAAAGAGATAAAATGTTTCACTAAAAAAATCAACTGAATACAAAAAGAGACACTAATGTGGAATATGAGGAACAAAAAAACTATAAGGCATACAGAAAACAGTTAGCAAAATGGCAGAAGTCCCTCCTTTTCAATAATTACTTTAAATGCAAATGGATTAATCTTTTAAATCAAAACACAGAGATTGGCAGCATGGATAGAAAAGCATGATCCACCTGTATGCTGTCAACAAAACTCTCACTTTAGATCTAAGACACAAATATGTTGAAAGTTAAAGGATGCAAAAAGATATTCCTGCAAATAGCAACCAAAAGAGAGCTGGGGTAGCTATACTAATATCAAACAAAATAGACTTTAAATTTTAAAAGATTAAGTATCCCAAATCAAAAAAGGTTACAGAGACAAAGAAATTATATAATAATAAAAGGTTCAATAGAGCAGGAAGATATAACAATGATAAACATTTGTGTACCTCATAACAGACCATCAAAATAGATGATGATAGAATTGAAGGCGGAAGTAGATGGTTCTGCAATAGTAGTTGGAGACTTCACTATCCTACTTTCAATAATGGATAGAAGAACCAGACAGAAGATAAGTAAGGAAATGTAGGATTTGAACAACACAATTAACCAACTAGATCTAACAGACATAACACTCCACTCAGCAATAATAGAATACACATTCTTCTTGAGTGCACATGGGACATCCCTAGAATAAACCATATTTTAGGCCGCAAAATAAGTCGCAATGGATTTAAACAGGTAGATATCATATTAGATATAGTCTCTGACCACAAGAAGATGAAGTTAGAAATCAATAACATCAGGAAAATGGGAAAATTCACAAATATGTGGAAATGAAACAATACACTCTTAAACAACCAATGGATCAAAGAAGAAATCATAAAGGAAGTTAGAAAATATGGACAACTTAACATGAAAACACAACCCACCAAAACACAAGTGATTCCAAGAAAGTAATACTAAGAGGGAAAGTTATAGCTGTAAAGGCTTACATTTAAAAAGAAAGATCTCAAAACCATCACCTATGATTACAACTGAAGGAACTGGAAAATGAAAAACAAACTAAACCGAAAGATAGCAGAAGGAAGAAAGTAATAAAGATTAAAGCAGAGATTTGAAAAAAAAAAATAGGAAATGGAAAAACAATAGAAAAAATCAACTAAACCAAATATTGGTTCTTAGAAATGATCAACAAAATTGACAAACTTAGCTATATTGACTAAGAAAAAAAAGACTCAGATTACTAAACTCAGAAACAAAAGGGGACATTTCTACCAATTCTGCAGAAATAAAAAGGACTATAAGACAGTACTATGAACAATAGTATGCCAATAAATTGGATAATCTAGATGAAATGGACAAATTCTTGCAAACACAAAACCTGCCAAGATTGAATCACAAAGAAATAGGAAATCTGAATAGATTTGTAACTAGTAAGAAGATTGAATCAGTAATCAAAAACGTACCTACAAATAAAATGCCTGTACCAGATGGCTTCATGGGAGAATTCTACCAAACCTTTAAAGAAAAACAGACACTCATCCTTCTCAAACTCTTCCGAAGAATTGAAAAGAAGAGAATACTTATTAACTAATTCTATGAGGCCAGCATTGCCCTGATACCAAAGACAAAGAACTACAAAAAAAAAGAAAACTACAGACCAATATGTCTTATGAACATTGATGCAAAAATCTTCAACAAAATACTAGCAAACCAAATTCAAGAGCATATTACAAGGGTTATATTCCATGACCAAGTGGGATTTATTCCTAGAATGCAGGGATGGTTCAACATACAAAAACCAATCAATGTAATATACCACAGTACTAGAATAAAGGGGAAAACACATGATCATCTCAAGTAATACAGAAAAAGTGTTTGACAAAATTCAGCATGCTTTCGTGTTAATGACACTCAACAAACTGGGAATAGAAAATAACTACCTTAACATAGTGAAGGCCTTATATTAAAAAAAAAAAAAAACAACTAACATCATACTCAAAGGTGAAAGACTGAAAAGTTTTTCTCTAAAGCAGAAACAAGACCAAGATGCCTGCTTTTGCCACTTTTATTAAACATACTGTTGGAAGTTGTAGCCAGAGCATTAGGCAAGAAAAAGAAATAAAAAGTGTCCAAATTGAGAAGGAAGAAGTAAATTTCTCTCTGTTTGACATGATCTTGTATATAGAAAACCCTAAAAATTCTGCAAAAAAAACTATTAGAACTAATAAGCATATTCAGCAAAGTTGACGACACATAACCAACGTGCAAAAATCAATTGTTTGTATACACTAACACTGAATAATGCAAAAAGGGAAGTATGAAAACAATTCCATTTATAATACATCAAAAAGAATAAAACAGTTAGGAATTAACTTGATCAAGGAGGTGAAAGACTCGTAAACTTAAACTACAAAATATTGCTGAAATAAATTAAAGAAGACCTAAATAAGTGGAAATACACCCCATGTTTATGGATTGGAAGACTTAATATTGTTAAGATGTCAATACTACCCAAAGCAGTCTGCTACTTTATTGAAATCCCTGTCAAAAGACAGCAACTTTTTTTTGCAGAAATAGAAAAATTCATTCCAAAATTCATATATAATCTCAAGGGACCCCAGATAGCCAACACAATCTTGAAAAAGAACAACAAAGTTGGAGGACTGACACTCCCTGATATCAAGCTTACTACAAAGCTACTATAATCAAAACAGTGGTACTGGCATTAAGTCAGACTTGTAGACCAATGTAATAGAATAGAGAGGCCAGGAATAATCCCTCACGTATAGGGTCAAATGATTTTTGAGAAGGGTGCCAAGACAATTCAGTGAGGAAAGGACAGTCTTCAACAAATGGTGTTGGGAAAATTGGATATAACATGCAAAAGGAATGAATTTGGACCCTTACCTAACACCTATGCTAAAATTAACTCAAAATGGATCAAAGACCGAAATATAAGAGCTAAAAGTATAAAACTCATGCAGGAAAATATCAGGGAAAAGTTCCATGACATTAGATTTGGCAGTGTTTTTTTGGAAATGATACCAAAAGTACAGGCAACAAAAGAAAAAATAGGTAAATTGGACTTCATCAACGTTAAAAGCATTGCGCCTCAAAGGACACTATCAACAAAGTAAAATGGCAGCCACAGAAGGGGAGAAAGTATTTGCAAATCCATACCTGATAAGGGTTTAATATCCAGAATTTTATAAAGATATATTTATATATCTAACTCAAAAACAAAAACAACCCAATTTAAAAATGGGCAGAGGCCTTGAATAGATATTCCCCCAAAGAGGATATGGGCAATAAGCACATGAGAAGAGGCTCAACATCAGTAATCATTAGAGAAATGCAAATCAAAACCACAATGAGATACCATTTCACACCCATCAGTATGGCTGTTATCAGAAAAACAGAAAAGAGCAAATGCTGGCGAGGATTTGGAAGAATTGGAACCCTTGTTCATTGCTGGTGGGAATGTAAAATGCTGCAGCACTTGTTCAAAACAGTATAGTAGATCCTCAAAAAAGTAAACATACAATTACCATATGATCCAACAATTCCACTTCTGGGTATATACCCCAAAATAATTGAAAGCAGAGACTTGAACAGATATTTGTACACCAGTGTTCATAGCACTATTATTCACAATAGCCAAAAGGTAGAAGCAACTCAAATATCCGTTGACGGATGAATAGATAAACAAAATGTGTTATATACATACAATGGAATATTAACCTTAAAAATGAATGAAGTTCTGATACATGATGCAGCATGGGTGAACCTTGGAGACATGCTAAGTGAAGTAAGCCAGATACAAAAGGACAAATATTGTATGATTACACTTCTCTAGAATAGTCAAATACATAGAAACAGAAAGTAGAACAGTGGTTACCATGGGTGGGGAAGGGTAGAACAGAGACTTATTGTTTAATGGGTACACAGTTTCAATATAGGATGATGAAAAAGTTCTAGAGATAGACAGTGATGATGTTTGTACAATAATGTGAATGTTCTCAATGCCAATGAACTGTCCACTTAAAATTGGTTAAAATGGTAAATTTTATGGCATGTGTATTTTACCACAATTTTGAAAAAATGCTTTGGATAGGAAATACAACATACATAGGATGTACATTGTCTTGGAACATTTCTACAATACTTCAGGCACAGCTTCCAGACTCAACATCACAGAAAGTGCACCAGGTTGCAAAAGACAAGTGAGATAGACTTGGGGTGTATGACCACCTCAGCCCAGGAAAGCTGGCACCTTTCCCCTCTTCCCACCAGCTGGTATATTTTGCCCCATAAGAGTTTTATGATAGCTGAATCCCACTCATCATAAGTCATATAATAAACAATCAGAATAACATAGTTCAGCTTCCTCCCAGTATCTTCAGATCTTTGCACAGAGCATAGCAACACTAGTACAGCTTTAGTTCAGTTTATAGGTCATAGCATCTAGAGCACAGGATCAGTTCAGTGCATTTTTTAAGTAAACAATTTGGAACCAGAATTGCCTCTTCAGATATCTCTTTAGCTCTGGAAGAGAGTTGAGTCTAACTGTTATCGCCTCTATATCATAATCACATAATGGCTGAAGTTGGAACTACTTGTGCAATCTGGAAAACATCAAGCAAGGGAGAATTTAATTTAAAGTGGCTGTAGGTTGGAAGTGTCCCAAGCAATGCACAGAAGTAAATCTGCTCTCGAAGAACTCTATTTCAACCTAAACCTCAATGATTTCTCACAAAGTTCTAAGGAAATTAGTGGGTCACACATACACCAGAAAAAGGTGACAAATCACACAAGAATCAAGGCACTGTAAGGAATGAGAGACTCAGATGGATGCTGAAAGACTTAAAATCCTGGTGCTATCAGACAGAATAAAAAGAAATAAATGTAATACATTTAGAAAACTAAAAAAGAAGCTTGAAAATCATATGCAGGGAACCAAATAGTTTGAAAAAGAACAGAACACATATTTAGATAAGTAAAATATTATAATCAAAATTTAAAAACTTAATAGATACATTAGACTGCAGATTATATACAATTGAAGAGAGAATTAGGGAACTAGATGAAACTATTTGAAGAAATTATCCAGAATGCAAGTCAGATTGACAGGGACATAAAAATGAAGAAATTAAGAAGCATGGAGGATAGAATGAGAAAATATGAAATATAATTGGAGTTCAGAAGGAGATAATAAAGAATGAAGGAAAGGAAATGTTTGAAATATAATACCAAAAATAACCTCAAAATCTTGAAAGACGTCAATCTCCAGATTCAGGAATCCAAATCAATTCTTTGCAGGATGAATAAAAAGAAATCTATACCTAGACTCATCATAGTAACACTGTAAAATACCACAGAAAAAGAGATCTTCCAAATTGCCAGAAAATTAATTATATGGTATGTAAATTATCCTTCAGTAAAGTTGAAAAAATACACAATTCCCTGTATCTTGATATTATAATTTTGATTCTTTTCCAGCATAGTAAGCAGTAAAAGGTGTATCATTATTTACATGTACATTTTTTTGCTTAATAGCAATATTAAACATTTTACATATGTTTATTGACTATCTGTATTTCCTCATTTGTAAGTTGAATATTCTCATTCCTTACTGACTTTTAGACAGGTATGCTTCCTTATTGATTTTATAAGTTTTTTATATATTAAGATTTTAAACTTTACTTGTAATGTTTTTTCTAATTAGTCATTTTATTTTTATTTATAATACTTTGTCAAATCTAAATTTCAGTTTTATGAAGATAAATCTTTGAAAAAAATTGAAGAGAGACAAAACATGGAATGCCTAAAATTAAATAGCAATTTGACTAAAAGCTAACCTCTCAATAACAATAATTGAAACAGAAGATACTGAAATAGTACCTTCAATGTGCTGAAAGAAAGTAACTATTAACCAAGATTTCACATCTAGAAAAGTTGTCATTCAAAAATGAGGGAGGAAAAAAATGTCATTTTTCTAACACAAAAGGGCAGGATTTTATCACCAAAAGAACCTCACTTAAAGAAATTAAATGATATCCTTCTGGCAGAAGAAAAGTTACTTCAGATGAAGAGTTGAAGATTCAAGAAGAAAAGAGAACAAATATGATGGTAAATATCTGAGTAAATCTAAAAAATATGTATATAAACATATAAAACAATAAAAATAGTGTCTAATTTATGGGAGAAAAGCATATGCTGGAACTAATTCTTTTTTTTTTTTTTTTGTGAGGAAGATCAGCCCTGAGCTAACATCCATGCTAATCCTCCTCTTTTTGCTGAGAAAGACCGGCTCTGAGCTAACATCTACTGCCAATCCTCCTCCTTTTTTTTCCCCAAAGCCCCAGTAGATAGTTGTATGTCATAGTTGCACATCCTTCTAGTTGCTGTATGTGGGACGCGGCCTCAGCATGGCCGGAGAAGCGGTGCGTCAGTGCTCACCTGGCACCCGAACCCCGGGCCACCGGTAGCGGAGTGCGCACACTTAACCGCTAAGCCACAGGGCCGGCCCTGGAACTAATTCTTGAAAACATGAAAGCATGTCATTTGGGATGATGTGATCATAGTTAAGTATTCTAAAAGGCCTGTTTTCTAGAAAATTAAAGATATTAACTGTAATTTTTTAAAATTAAGTAGACATACTAAAACTGTGTTAGGGTACTAATTAAAAGAATGGACAGAGTATATAACTTCCAAAAGCAGAAGGAAGAAATGAACTGAAGAAAACACTCAAAATAAGGCAAGAAAGGAGGGAGACAAATAAAAAGAACCAAAGAGCAAGACAAGTAGAAAGAACATAAGATTATTTTTTTAATAAAGCAATTGAAATACAGGCAAACCCTCAAAACATCTCCTCAGTTAATATTTTCTCAGTAGAACACCACTTGGTTTGTTATATTCAAATTTTATAAACATGTGTAACTCTTAGTATATCTTCAGCTGATATTTACATATAAAAATTTTATATTTACATCTGAAAAATTCAGTGTATTTTTTTAAAATTTGTTATTAAATAAAACTTTTTTTTATTTAAGTTAGTTGTAGATTAACATGTAAGTGTAAGATATAGTACCTAGAAATCCCACATACCTTTACCAAGTTTCCCCCAATTGGGAACATCTTGTAAAACTATAGCACAAAATTACAATCAGGATATTGGCATTGATACAGTCAAAATACAGAACAATTACATCACCACAAGGATCCCTCCTGTTGCCCTTTTATTGCCACACCCACCCATCTCCCACCCAGCTTCCCTTTCCTAACCTTTGGCAACCACTAAACTGTTCTCCATTTCTATATTTTGCCATTTCAAGAATTTTACGTAAGTAGAATCATACAGTCCCTTAGAAACATACATATCGTTTTGTATTGGCTTTTCCCACTTAGTATAATTCCCTGGAGGTTCAACCCAATTGTTACGTGAATAAACATTTCATTCCTTTTTATTGCTGAATAGTATTCCCTGGAATGGATGTACCATAGTTGGTTCACCATTTTCCCATTAAAGGTCATTTCCAGGGCCGGCCCCATGGCTTAGTGGTTAAGTGAGCGCACTCCACTGCTGGCGACCCGGGTTCGGATCCCGGGCTCGCACCGACGCGCTGCTTTTCTGGCCATGCTGAGGCCGCGTCCCACATACAGCAACTAGAAGGATATGCCGCTATGACACACAACTATCTACTGGGGCTTTGGGGGGAAAAAATAAATAAATAAAATCTTAAAAAAAAAACAAAGGTCATTTCCAGTTTTTGGCTATTATGAACAAAGCTGCTATGAATGTTTGTCTACAGTTTTTTGTGAACAAAAGTTTCTGGTTTTCTGGGATAAATACCCAGGGTATAGTTGCTTGATCATATGGCAGTTGCATGTTTTAAGTTTTTAGTAAACTACCAAATTAATATCCAGAATAACGGTACCATTTTACATTCCTGCCACCAATGTATGAGTGATTCAGTTTCTCCACATCCTTGCTGGAATGGTCACTATTTTTATTTTAGACATTTTGATAGGCTTATAGTGGTGTTAATTTGCATTTTCCTAGTGGCTAATAATGTTGAACATCGTTTCATATGCTTGATTGCCAGGTATACATCATTTTTGGAAATATCTGTTCACGACTTTTGCCCACTTTCTAATTGGATTGTTTGTATTTTTTTCCTGAGTTTTATACTTTTTTGTGTGTGTGTGAGGAAGATCAGCCCTAAGCTAACATCCATGCCAATCCTCCTCTTTTTGCTGAGGAAGATGGGCCCTGGGCTAACATCTGTGCCCATCTTCCACCACTTTATATGTGATGCCGCCACAGCAGGGCCTGACAAGCGGTGCTTCGGTGCACGCCCGGGATCCAAACCCTGGCTGCCAGCAGCGCAGCTGGCACGCTTAACCACTATGCCACAGCTCCAGCCCCTTTACTGAGTTTTGAGAGTTCTTTGTATATTCTATATACTAGTTCTTTGATTTGTGGATTGCAATCATTTTCTCCCAGTCAGTAGATTATCTTTTCCTCCTTTTCACAGAGCAAAAGTTTTTAATGTTGATGAGGTCCAATTTACCAATTTTTTCTTTTGTCACTTGTGTTTTTGGTGTGAAGTCTATAAATTCTTCACCTAGCCCAAGGTCTAAAGATTTTTCTCCTATTTTTTTCCTTCAAACTTGTATAGTTTTCCATTGTACCTTTAAGTCCATGATCCATTTTCAGTTGATTTTTGTATAAGGTGTGAAGTTTCGGTTGAGGTTTATTGTCATTTTTCTTGTTTTGTCTATGAATGTCTACTTGCTCCACAATTTGTTGAAAAGACTATCTTTCCTCTGTGGAGTGGTTTTGGCACCTTTGTTTAAAATTATTTGGATGTGTTTGTGTGTATCTATTTCTGGTTTCTCTGTTCTGTGTCTTTCCCTTTGTCAATATCTCAGTCTTGATTATTGTAACTATACAATAAATCTTGAATTGGGTAAACTGATTCCTCCCACTTTATTCCTCTTTTTCAAAAATTTTTTTATCTCTTCTATTTCCTTTCATTTTCCATAAAAATTTTAGAATAAGCTTGTTTATATCTACAAAACTCTTGCTAGGATTTTTATAGGAATAGCATTAAGCCTGTGTATCGATTTGTGGAGAATTGACATCTTTCCTCTGTTGAATCTTCTAATCCGTGCACACGGTATGTCTGTCTGTTTATTTGCATTGTCTTTTATTTTTTTCATCAGTGTTTTGTAGTTTTCAGCATACAAATTATATATATGTTAGATTTACACATGTTATTCATTTTGAGCCATCATAAATGGTGTTTTTAAGACTTTTTTTTATAGCTATTATTTTTTGTAGTTTTAGATTTCACAGCGAAATTAAAGAGAAGGTTCAGAGATTTCTCTTATGCTTCTTGCCCCCACACATGCATAGCCTTCCCCATTATCAGCATCCCCTTCCAGAGTGGTACATTTGTTACAATTCATGAACCTGCATTGACACATCATAATCACCAAAAGTCCATAGTTTGCATTACCATTCACTCTTGGTGGAGTACGTTCTATGTGTTTGGGTAAGTGTGTAATGATATGTATCCCTCACTGATGTATCATACAGACTATTTTCACTGTCCTAAAAATCCTTTGTGCTCTGCCTATTTGTCCCTCCTTCCCTGTCAACCCTTGGCAACCCCTCATCTTTTTATTATGTCCATAGTTTTGCCTTTTTCAGAATGTCATATAGTTGGAATCATACATTATGTAGCCTTTCCAGATTGGCTTCTTTCACTTAGTAATCTGCATTTAAGTTTCCTCTGTGTCTTTTCATGGCTTGATAGCTTATTTCTCTGTATCACTGAATAATATTCCATTGTCTGGATGTTACACTTTATTTATCCATTCACCTACTGAAGGACATCTTGGTTACTTACAAGTTTTGGCAATTATGAATAAAGTTGCTATAAACATCAGGTGAGCAGGTTTGTGTGTGGACATAAGTTTTCAATTCGTTTAGGTAAATATCAAGGAGTGCAGTTGCTGGATTGTATGGTAAAAGCATGTTTAGTGTTCTAAGAAACTGCCAAACTATCTTCCAAAGTGGCTGTACCATTTTGCATTCCCACCAGCAATGAATTGGGAGTTCCTGTTGCTCTCCTTCCTCACCAGCCTTCCATTCTAATAGGTATGTAGTGGTATTTCATTATTGTTTTAATTTGTATTTCCCTAGTGACAGATGATATTGAGCATCTTTTAATATGCTTGTTTGCCATCTGTATATCTTTGGTGAGGTGTTTGTTAAGGTTTTTGGCCCTTTTTCTTTTTTTTTTTTTTTTGTGAGGAAGATCAGCCCTGAGCTGACATCCATCCCAATCCTCCTCTTTTTGCTGAGGAAGACCGGCTCTGAGCTAACATCTATTGCCAATTCTCCTCCTTTATTTTTTCTCCCCCAAAGCCCCAGTAGATAGTTGTATGTCATAGTTGCACATCCTTCTAGTTACTGTATGTGTGACGCCACCTCAGCATGGCCAGGAAGCGGTGCGTCGGTGCGCGCCTGGGATCAGAACCCAGGCCGCCAGTAGCAGAACGCGCACACTTAACCACTAAGCGGCAGGGCCAGTCCCTGGGCCATTTTTTAATTAAGTTGTTTGTTTTCGTATTGTTGACTTTTAAGAATTCTTTGTATATTTTGGCTAATATTCCTTTGTCAGATGTGTCCTTTGCAAATATTTTCTCCCAGTCTGTGGCTTGTCTTTTCATTCTCTGGACATTGTCTTTCACAGAGCAGAATTTTTTAATTTTAATAAAGTCTAGCTTATCAGTGATTTCTTTCCTGGATTGTGCCCTTGGTGGTGTATCTGAAAAATAATCTCAACCAAGTCATTTAGGTTTTCTTCTATGTTATCTTCTAGGAGTTTCATAGTTTTGTGTTTTACATTTTTTTCTGAGATCCATTTTGAGTTAATTTTTGTGAAGGGTATAAGGTTTGTGTCTAGATTTATTTTTTTGCATGCGGATGTCCAGTTTCGGTACCATTTGTTGAAAAGATTATCTTTGCTCAATTGTATTGCCTTTGCTCCTTTGTCAAAGATCAGTTGACTATATTTATGTGGGTCTATTTCTGGGCTTTCTGTTCTGTTCCATTCATCTATTTGTTCTTCACTACACTCTCTTGATTACTGTAGCTTTATAGTAGGTCTCAAAGTCAGTGAGTATCAGTCCTCCGACTTTGTCCTTCTTCAATATTGTATTAGCTATTTTAGGTTTTTTGCCTCTCCATATAAACTTTAGAATCAGATTGTAGATATCCATAAAATAACTTGCTGGGATTTTGATTCATATTGCATTGAATCTATGGATCAGCTTGGGAAGAACTGACAACCTGACAATATTCAGTCTTCCTATCTATGAACATAGGCTATCTCTCCATTTATTTAGTTCTTTGATTTCATTCATTGATTTCATTCAGAGTTTTGTCATTTTCCTCATATAGATCTTGTACGTATTTTGTTAGATTTATACCTAAGTATTTCATTTGGGGGGAGGCTAATATAAATGGTATTATGTTTTTAATTTCAAATTTCAGTTGTACATTGCTGGTATATGGAAAGCGATTGACTTATGTGTATTAACTCCGTATCCTGCAACCTTGCTATAATCACTTATTAGTTCCAGGAGTTTTTTTTCATGATTTTTTGGATTTTTTTAAAGATGACCATGTCTATAAAAAACATGGTCCCAATCTGTGTACCTTTCATTTCCTTTTCTTATCCTATTGCATTAGCTAGAACTTTCAGTACAGTGTTGAAAAGGACTGGTGAGAGGGGACATCATACCTGATCTTATTGAGAAAGCTTTGAGTTTCTCACCATTAAAGAATATGTTAACTGTAGTTTTTTTGTAGATATTCTTTATCAGCTTGATGAAGTTTTCCTCTATTCCTAGTTTACTACGAGTTTTTATCATGAATGTGTGTTGGATTTTGTCAAATGTGTTTTCTGCATCTATTGATATGATCATGTGATTTTTCTTTTTTAGCCCTGTTGATATGATGGATTACATTAATTCATTTTCAAATGTTTAACCTGCATTGCATACCTGGGATTAATCCCACTTGGTCATGGTGTATAATTCTTTGTATATGTTGTTAGATTCAATTTGCTAATATTTTGTTGAGGATTTTGCAGATATTGGTATGTAGTTTTCTTTTCTTGTACTGCCTTTGCCTGCTTTTGGTATTAGGGTAATGCTGGCCTCAAAGAACAAATTAGGAAGTATTCCTTCTGTTTCTATCTTCTTGAAGAGGTTGTAGCATAATTTGTTCCTTAAATGTCTGGGAGAATTCACCAGCAAACCCATCTAGGCCTGCTGTTATTAGTTTGGAAAGTTATTAGTTATTGATTCAGTGTCTTTAATAGAAGTTAAAAGCCCTATTCAGATTGTCTGTTTCTCCTTGTGAGTTTTGGCATATTGTATCTTTCAAGGAATTGGTTCATTTCATCTAGGTTATCAAATTTGTGGGCATAGACTTGTTCACAGTAGTCCTTTGTTATCTTTTTAATGTTCATAGGATCTGCAGTAATGTCCTCTCTTTCATTTCTGATATTAGTAATTTGTGTCTTCTCTCTTTTTCACTTAGTTAGCCTGGCTAGAGGCTTATCAGTTTTATCTTTTCTCAAAGAACCAGCTTTTGGTTTTGTCAGTTTTCTCTATTGATTTCTGGTTTTCAATTTCAATGATTTCTGCTCTGATTTTTTTTATTATTTCTCTTCTTCTGCCTACTTTGATTTAATTTGCTCTTCTTTTTCTGTTTTTTAAGGTGGAAGCTCATATTATTGATTTTAAATCTTTATTTTTCCTAATATATGTATTCAGTGCTATAAATTTCCTTCTAAGCACTGCTTTCACTACATCCCACAAATTTTGATAAGTTAAATTTTCATTTTTATTTAGTTCAAAATACTTTAAAATTTCTCTTGAGATTTCTTCTTTGACCCCTGTGTTATTTAAATGTATACTGTCTAATCTCCAAGTATTTGGGAATTTTCCAGTTATCTTTCTGTTATTGATTTCTAGTTTAATTCCATTGTGGTCTGAGAGCAAACATTGTATAATTTCTGTTCTTTTAAATTTGTCCTGGTGTGTTTTATGGCCCAGAGTGAGATCTATTTTGGTGAATGTTTCATATGAGCTTATTGTGCCATTCTTGGATGAAGTAGTCTCTAGATTACCCAGTTGATTCATGGTGGTGTTGAGTTCAACTATGTCGTTACTGATTGTCTGCCTGGGTACGTACATGTTAAGGATCATTATGTCTTCTTGGAGAATTAATCCTTTTATCACCGTGTAGTGTCTTTCTTTATCGCTGATAACTTTTCTGGCTTTGAAGTCTGCTCTGTTGGAAATTAATATGGCTGCTCTTTTTTTAATTAATGTTAGTATGATATATTTTTCTATTCCTGTTTACTTTTAATTTATATGTATCTTTATATTTAAAGTGGGTTTCTTGTAGACAACATATAGTTGGATTGTGTTTTTAATCCACTGTGATAATCTCTGTCTTTTAATTGGTGCATTTAGACCGTTGACATTCAAAGTGATTATTAATATAGTTGGATTAATGTCAATCATATTCATTATTGTTTTCTATTTGTTGCCCTTCTTTGTTCCTATTTTCATCTTCCACTCTTTTTCTGCCTTTATGGTTTTAATTGAGCCTTTTACAAGATTCCATTTTTTCTCCTTTCTTAGTATGTTGGTTATACTTCTGTTTTTACTTCTTTTAGTGGTTGCCCTAGAGTTTGCAATATACATTTACAGCTAATCCAAGTCCACTTTCAAATAACACCATACTATTTCATGGGTAGTGTGAATACCTTATAACAAAATTATCTTAATTCCTCTCTTCTATCCCTTTTATCATTACTATCATTCATTCCATTTATATATAAACATATATATATGTATACATATGTATATACATAAGCATACATAATTGAATACATTGTTGGTATTATAACTTTGAACAAACTGTTATATGTTAAATCAATTAAGAATAAGAAAAATAAAAGTTTTTATTTTACCTTCACTTATTCCTGTTTTGATGCTCTTTCTTACTTTATGTAAATCTGAGTTTCTGACTTATATCAGTTTCCTTCTCTAAAGAACTCTTCTTAACATTTCTTGCAAGGCAGATCTACTGGCAACAAATACCCTCAATTTTTGTCTGAGAAAGTCTTTATTTCTTCTACACTTTTGAAGGATAATTTCAAGGGTAGAGAATTCTTAGTTGCTTATTCTTTTCTCTCAACACTTAAATATTTCACTTCACTTTCTTCTTATTTTCATGGTTTCTGAGGAGAAATCAACAGATATAATTCTTCTTTATTCCTGTATATGTAAGGGGCTTTTTTCCTTTGGCTTCTTTCAGGACTTTATCTTTGATTTTCTGTAGTTTGAAATGATATGCCTAGGTATAGTTTTTTTGGCATTTATCCTGCTTGATGTTCTCTGAGCTTTCTGGATCTGTGGTTTGGTGTCTGACATTAATTTGAGGAAATTCTTAGTCATTATTGTTTCAAATATTTTTTCTGTTCCTTTTTCTTGTCTTTCCAGTATTCCCATTACGCATATGTAACACCTTTTGTAGTTGTCCCGTAGTCCTTGGATATTCTGTTTTGTTTTTTTCAGTCTTTATTCTCTTCACTTCTCAGTTTTCAGGGGTGTTGTTGATATATCCTCTAGCTCAGAGATTCTCTTCTCAGCTATGTGCAGTCTACTAATGAGCCCATCAAAGGCATTCTTCATTTTTGTTTTTATCTCTCTGCTCACATTGCCCATCTGTTCTTGAATCCTGTCTACTTTATCCATTAGAGCTCTTAGCATATTAATCTTAGTTGTTTTAAATTCCTAGTCTGATAATTCCAACACCTCTGCTGTGTCTGTTTCTGATGTTTTCTCTATCTCTTCAAA
Organism: Diceros bicornis minor; assembly: GCF_020826845.1. Classification (NCBI taxonomy): domain Eukaryota; kingdom Metazoa; phylum Chordata; class Mammalia; order Perissodactyla; family Rhinocerotidae; genus Diceros; species Diceros bicornis. The sequence goes on from NC_080763.1 coordinate 15,605,431, forward strand.
TTGTATTTTTTGCCTTTTAGTATGCCTTGTGATTTTTGCTTGATAGCCAGACATGATGTACCGGGTAAAAGGAACTGCTATAAATAGTCCTTTAGTAACATGGTAGTGAGGTCTGGGAGGAGGGGAAGCATTCTATAGTCCTGTGTTTAGATCTGAGTCTTTTAGTGAGTCTATGCTTCTGGACTGTGTACCTCACAAGTGTTTCTCAGTTTTTTCAACCCCCCTCCCCTCTTAGGTAGGACAGGATGATTAGAGTGAGCTGGAGTTGGGTATATCACTTCTCTCAGGTCATTTAGGCTCTGATAATATCCCGGCAGGTTAGGTTCTGGTTAGCTAGTTTCCCTGGAGGACAGGCCTTGTTAAGAAGAACAGAGTGCTATGCCTATTTCAAAATGGTTTCTTTCCTCTCTCCCTGCTAGAAGCAGAAGGGGATTTTTCTCCGATATTTACTGTAGGAAGGGGCTCCTGTATGACTGGGTCCCCCTGGAAATTTTTTTTTTTTTAAAGAACTTTATATTCACATTTTAGGTTGTTTTCTATGGGTTATGCATTGCTATTTTGTTTAAATCTCCAAACAACCCTATGAGAAGGAGTTGGTGTAGAAAAGTTTTTTTTGTTGTTTTTTTGTGGGTTTTTTTGCTGGGAAAGATTCACCCTGGCTAACATCTGTTGCAAATCTTCCTCTTTTTTTTCCTCCTCCCCAAAGCCCCAGTATATAGTTGTATATTCTAGTTACAAGTCCTTCTAGTTCTTCTATGTGAACCACCGCCACAGCATGGCTACTGACAGACAAGTGGTGTAGTTCTGTGCCCAGGAACCGAACCCAGGCCACTGAAGCAGAGCGCACCGAACTTTAACCACTAGACGATCAGGGCTGGCTCTCTCCCTGGAATTTTTAACTTCCACTTATCCACACTGAGCCTCTGGCAATTTATCAGTTACTGTTCAGGTTTTCCTACCTCAGCACTGGTTCCTACAGCCGTTTCCACTTGTGAGTCTTTGCTCCGGTAAGCAGGAACTCCCTGTATTTTCCTGTTGGTCTCGCCAGTCTTGGAGGCAGCAGTTTTCCCTGTGTCTCCCCTCTCTTACAAATCCAAAAAGAGTTGATTTTTCAGTCTGTTCAGCTTTTACTTGTTGTTAGGGTGGAGTGGCAACTTCCAAGCTCCTTACATGGATACCGGGAGTCTGTAAATGGTATTTTATTCTTAATTTCAATGTCTAGCACATGTTCATTGCTAAGATAAGAAATATAATTAATTTTTGTATGTTGATCTTATGTACTGCAACCTTGCTTGACTACTAGTACTATTAGTTCTAGGAGGGCTTTTTCTGTGTTTGTTTTTTGAGGTTTTTTTGTTTTTAAGATTCTTTGGGATTTTCTATACACACGATTATGTCATCTGCCAGTAGGGGCAATTTTATTTCTACCTTTCTGGTCTTCATGCCTTTGATTCTTTTTCTTGCCTATTGTACTGACTAGAACTTTCAGCACTCTGTTGAATAGCCATTTTCTGCATTAATTGATATGATGGTGTGATCTTAATTTTATTCTCTAGCCTGTTAATATGGTAGATTATGCTGATTGGTTTTTTACATATAGAACCAGTCTTGAATTCTTTTTTTGTTTTCAGGGGCCATCCACATTTTATTTTATTTTATTTTTGCTTTATTGAGGTCACATTGGTTTATAAAATTATGTAAATTTCAGGTGTGCATCATTATATTTTGACTTCTGTATAAACTGCATTGTGTTCACTACCAAAAGTCTAGTTTCCATCACTTATGTGCCACTTTACCGCTTTTGCCCTCCCCCCAAATCTTCCACACATGAGTGAAGTCATACAATAATTGTCTTTCTCCATCTGACTTATTTTGCTTAGCATAATACCATCAGGGTACATCCATGTTGTCGCAAATGGCATGATTTTTTTTTTTTTTTTTTTGCTTGAGGAAGATTCACCCTGAGCTAACATCTGTGCCAGTCTTCCTGTATTTTGTATGTGGGTTGCTGCCACAGCATGTCCGCCAACGAGTGGTGTAGGTCCATGCCTGGGAACCAAAGCCAGGTCACCAAAGTGGAGTGCACCAAACTTAACCTCTAGGCCAGGGGGCCGGCCCCCAATTTTGTCTTTTCGTATGGCTAAGTAGTATTCCTTTGTATGTGTATATATATACATATATATATACACACCAAATCTTCTTTATCAGTTCATCTGTTGATGGGCACTTAGGTTGCTTCTAAGATTTGGCTATTGTGAATAATGCTGCAGTGAACATAGAGGTGCATATATCTTTTTGAATTAGTGTTTTCATGTTCTTTGGATAAGTATCCAGAAGTGGATCATATGGTATTTCTATTTTTAATTTTTTGAGAAATCTCCATACTGTCTTCCATAGTGGCTGCACCAATTTATGTTCCCACCAGCAATGTATAAGGATTCCTTTTTCTCCACATCCTCTCCAACCCTTGTTATTTCTCGTCTTTTTAATGATAGCCATTCTGACAGGTGTGAGGTGATATCTTGGGATAAACTCCATTTGGTTTAGGTGTATCATTTTTTTTATGTATTGCTGAATTCTATTTACTAATATTTTGGTAAGAAGTTTTACATCTATATTCATAAGAGATATTGATCTAGGGCCAGACCGGTGGCATAGTGGTTAAGTGTGCGCACTCCACTGCAGTGGTCCGGGGTTCGGATCCCGGGTGTGCACCAACGCACCGCTTGTCAAGCCATGCTGTGGCGGTGTCCCATATAAAGTGGAGGAAGATGGGCACAGATGTTAACCCAGGGCCAGTCTTCCTCAGCAAAAAGAGGAGGATTGGCAGATGTTAGCTCAGGGCTGATCTTCCTCACACACAAAAAAAAAGAGAGAGACATTTATATATAGCTTTCTTTTTTGTTCTCTCTTTATCTGTTTTCAGTATAAGGTAATACTGGCTTCATAAAAAGAATTATGAAGTATTCCCTCCTGTTCTGTTCTCTGGAAGAGTTTATATAGAATTTGTGTTAGTTTTTCTTTAAACATTTTGTAAAATGTTCCGGTGAAGTCCTCTCTCCTGGAGATTTTTCTAGAGTTTTTCCACTATAAATTCAATTTCCCTACAAGTTATAGAGCTATTCAAATTATCTATTTTATATTTTATTAATTGTAGCATTTTGTGTTTTTTGAGGAATTTCTCCAGTTCCTCTAAGTAGTCTAATTTATGTACCTAGAGTTGTTCCTAGTATCCCCTTAGCATCATGTTTTTGTCTTCAGTGTCTGTATTAATATCCCTGTTTCGTTCCTGATATTGATAATTTACCTTTTTCCTTTTCGGTCTTGCTTAAGATATTTCAGTTTTATTAGTCTTTTCAAAGAACAAACTTTTTGTTTCATTGATTTTGTCTGTTATTTTCCTGTTTTCAATTTCATTGATCTTGGCTCTCATCTTTATTATTTCATTCCTTATTTTGGATTTATTTTGCGCTATGAGGTTCTTAAGATGGAAGCTCATATTATCAATTTGAGACTTTACCTCTTTTTAATATAAGTATTAGAAACACTGTTTTAGGTGCATCCCACAAGTTTTGATATGTTGTCTCTTCATTTTCATTCACTTTAATATATTTTTTCATTTCTTTTGAGACTTCCTTAACCTATTGGTTTTTCAGAAGTTTATAAACTTGATTTAGGTTCCAAGTGTGTGGGAATTTTCCTATTATCTTTCTGTTATCGATTTCTAATTTGATTCTATTGTGGTCAGAAAACATACTCTGTATGATTTTAATTCTTTTGAATTTGTTGAGGTTTATTTTTATGGTCTAGGATATGATCCAGCTTGGCGAATGTTCCATAGCCATTGGAGAAGAATGTAGATTGTTCTATCAGGTGAAACGTTCTATAAATTTCATTTAGATCCTGTTGGTTGATGGTGTTTTTGAGTTCTTCTGTATCCTTGTTGATTTTCCGTCTAGTTCTTCAATCACGATATCTGAAAAAGAACTTGTATCCAAAATATAAAAAGAACTCTTAGGTATTTACCCAGTTGATTTGAAAACGTATGCCCATGCAAAAAAAATCTTCATGTGAATGTCTATGAGAACTTTATTCATTATTGCCAAAAGCTGGAAATCAACCAAGATGTACTTCAGTAGGTAAATGGATAAGCAAACTGTGATGCATCCATTCAATGGAATATTTTTCAGTGATAAACGGAAATGAGCTATCAAGTCACAAAAAGGCATGGGGGATCCTTAAATGCATATTACTAAGTAAAAGAAGCCAGTCTGAAAAGGATACATACCATATGATTCCAATTGTATGACATTTTGGAAAAAGTAAACTATAGAGATAGTAGAATGATCAGTGACTGCCAGAGGTTTGTGAGAAGAGGGGGATAGATGAATGGATGAATCAAAGCTGATTTTTAGGGCAGTAACACTATTCTCTATGATACTGTAGTGGTAAAATATGGAAACATGACATTATGCATTTGTCAAAACTCACAGAACTCTACATCACAAAGAATACTTTATATATGCAAAATTTTTAAAAAATAGTATTTAGGCAGTTGGAAGATCCCAAAAAATAATGCAGACTATGACAAGAGAATCTAAATGTATTACAAATATAGGAAACAATCTCACTTGAAGAGGGTGAAGGGAAAAGATACTGACCTAAATAACTTTAGATATGAATGGTGTTTATAAGATTAAAGGTGAAAAGAACTGCACATAAGCACTTTTACTGTAGTTGATAAAGTTGTATCCCGCGAGGTATGGGTTAACAATTCTGATATTACTATATATGTATACTGGAATTGAACAATTAAGTAAATGGATGGTGGATGGTGGGAACCATGTTTCTCACTGATAGAGTGGGAAATCACATATTTACAAGCAAGAAGAGGAGGCTGGAGTGATCCATGTGGTAATGGATCAGAGTTGGAAACATCACTATGGACTCATGTTTAGTTTAATATGGAAACAAATGGTTATATATGGAAATATTTGTATATATGTGTATAGACACAGGTTAGCACACACACATATATTTCTTTGCTATGTCAACAGAGAGGATCTGAAAGAAATAACAGTAACAATAAGCATACCTAATGCTCAGATCTTGGTTTCTAATACCATTTGCCAATAAAAGGAATTTCTCCTCGCAGAAATGGCTGGTTCTAGGACTGGGGCAAGAAATATACAGAATGAGCCTAGAGCATTTTTTAGTGCTTGAAAGTAAAGAAGGGCTCAAAAGACTATAAAAAACCTCATTGATGTATGTATGTCAAAGGAGCATAGGAGCCAACTGACAAAGCTCCTCATGGTCAAAGATGGAACAGTTTGAGGAACAAAATAAAGTAGTATTTGATTATAACCCAAAGTATAAAATATATATGCACGAGTCCATACTGATATAAATAAATGATTGAATAAATTAATACTGAGGGAGAGGAGACAACTCTTCCATGCAGATTTCCAAATAATTTATGTAGACACTCCACCCTCAAGGAGGGGGCACATAACTCTCCACTCCTTGACATGGACTGCACACAATGACTTCCTTCCAAAGAGTACAGTATGAAAAGAGGAGGAAAAGGGTAACTTTACCATGGAGAAATCTGACAAATACCTCAGCTAGGTGATCAAGATCAGTAATAGTCATAAATCATGCTGACTGCATGTACTTTTGATATGATGTGATGAAAATAGCACTTCCAGGGTCTTCCTCCCGAAATCCCATAACTCTAGACCTATGAGTAAAATATCAAACTCCAGTAGTGGAGCACCCCACAAAATACCTGACCAGTACTCCTCAAAGCTGTCAAGGTCATCAAAATCAAAGAAAGTCTGAAACTGTCACAGCCAAGAGGAGCATAAGAAGACATGAAAACTAAATGTAATATGGTAATCTGGATGGGATCCTGCAACAGAAAAAGCACATTAGGAAATATGAATAAAGTATGGGCTTTAGTTAGTTATAATGTTATCAATATTGGTTCATTAATTGTAACAAATGTACCACACTAATGTAAGATGTTAAATATAGAGGAAACTGGGTACAGGGTATATGTGAACTCCCTGTATCATCTTCTCAGTTTTTCTGTAAATCTAAAACTGTTCTTAAAAAATGAATTCTATTTTTAAAAAACACTAAGTTCAGTTCATTTTAGAGGCATATTCTATACAACTTTCAAGGAACAAATAATTCCAATCTTACATAAACTGTTCCTGAGAATAGTAGAAATGTAAAAATTTCCTAATTCATGTTATGAGACTTGGATAATCTTGTTACCAAAACCAGAAAAAGATAGTAGAAAAAAGGAAAAGTAATAGAGTAATATCATAGTGAAGTTGGGAATAAGACAAAGAGTCCTATTATAACTACTTCTATTCAACATTGTAAAAGATAAAAGAAAAAATGGTATAAGCATTGAAAAGGAGAAAAAGAACTTCTTGGTTATATAGAAACTTATGAGAGATCAGTAGTATTTTAGAACCAGTGAAAAAGGTCATCAGGTTTGTTAGATAAAAGATCAAGATACATACATCAGCCCAGCTGTGTACATCAGCATGGAGGAATTTCACAAACACAATGTGGCGTGATAAAACCAAGTTATGTAAGAATATATACAGTATGATTCCATTTGTATAAATTACAAAAACATACTGAACTGAACAATATATTTAGATAAACATATGTACAAAAGTATTTTTTTGAGAAAATGAATGACTGATCTATGCTGCAACATGGTTGAACCTTGAAAACATTGTGCTAAGTGAAAGAAGACAGTCACAGAAGGCCACATACTATGTGATTCCATTTGTATGAAATGTCCGGAATGTAGAATCTGTAGAGACAGAAAGTAGATTAGTTGTTGCTAAGTAAGGTAATGATTTTAAAATTCAGGAAAATAGTTATCTGGGGAAAAAGGGACTTGAGATCAGGATAAGGCACACAGTAGTCATTGAAGATATAAGTAATAGTCTGTTTCTTAACCTAGATTGTAGGTACGTAGGTGGTTTTTTATTGTTATTTTCTACATTGTATGCATGCATTATAAATTTTTATTTTTTTAAAGATTTTATTTCTTTTTTTCCCCCCAAAGCCCCAGTAGATAGTTGCATGTCATAGCTGCACATCCTTCTAGTTGCTGTATGTGGGACTCAGCCTCAGCATGGCCAGAGAAATGGTGCCTCGGTGCGTGCCCGGGATCCGAACCCGGGCCACCAGCAGCAGAGCACGCACACTTAACCGCCAAGCCACGGGGCCGGCCCTAAATTTTTATATATTTAATACTTAATAAAAATTTATTTTTGAGAAACAAAATTATATTTTTCATATTCTTATACACCCATGCCTATTGTGATCAAGTTTAACACAGAATATCGAAATTCTTCCTATCACCTCCACCTCACCATATCTAAAATATCTTCTGCGGTATCCCCAGCCTCCTCCTAAGCTCACTTGATACCTCAACCATCCCAGTGTCTCCAGGTTCAAACAGTAGGATCTTCCCTATTCCCCGCCTTGGCCCCTACGTTCAATGTCATCAGGTTTTCCTTAGTGAGGTCCATTTCAGTGTCCTTCCATCTGCCTTTCCCTTTGTGCAGATTCTCATCATTGCATTTCTAGTCTTCCACTGACTTGATGCTGAGGGGTAGCAGAATATGACACCCCCAAATTTGCCACTTTGGTATATTGATTATTTTGAACTGTAGGTGCTTGAAAAACAGCAAATGCAAGGAGAGGCTTTCTTTGAACTCCCCTTATCTGTCAAAAGTAGGATCCTCCAAAAGGACCTCACTTGTCATAAATTCCCCCCCTTGGAGTTTCATTAACCTGGGAAGATTGACTCTGATCACAGCAGAGGAGACTAGAAGTCAACACCATGCCCAGACACACTTTGTCTGCCCAGAGCTGTCTTTTGAAAACACAAATATCAGTATGTTATTCCTCCGCTCAAAACTTCAGTGGAATCTCATTCTCCTATGGATAAAGACTGAATTCTTTAAGACTGCTTTCCAGGGTCTATATAAGTTGTCTCTGCTAACTATCTTTTTTAGCAGCATCCCCTACTGTCTTAATTGGGCTGCTAGGGGCTGGCCCGGTGGCATAGTAGTTAGGTTTGCATGCTCCGCTTCGGCGGCCCAGGGTTTGTGGGTTCGGATCCCCAGCGCGGACCTACACACCGCTCATCAAGCCACGCTGTGGCAGCGTCCCACATACAAAATAGAGTAAAGATTGGCACGGATGTTAGCTCAGGGCCAATCTTCCTCACAAAAAACAAATTGGGGCTGCTGTAACAAAGTACCATAGACTCAGGTGGCTTGAAAACCACAGAAATTTATTTCTTACAGTTCTGGAGGTTGGAAGTTCGAGAGTAGGGTGCCAACGTGGGCAGGTTCTGATGAGAGCTGTCTTCCTGGTTGTAGACTGCTGACTTCTTTTTGTGTCCTCACATAGTGATGTGTGAGAAGTGAGAGAGCTCTCTGGAGTGCCTTTTATAAGAGTACTAATCCCATTCATGAGGGCTCCACCCTCATGACCTAATTAGTTCCCAAATGCCCCACCTCCTACTACCATCACACTGAGGGGTAGAATTTCAACATATGAATTTGGGGGGGACACAGACGTTCACTCCGTTTCACTCACCCACTCTCGTTGTTACCACATACATCAGGTTCTCCTGCTAGCTTCTGAGTCCTTTGTACATGCCTGGAATGTTCTTCCAACTCTACCTCTGTAGCACCTGTTCTTCAGATAGCAGCTTGGCTTTTCTTCCTTCTAGAAGTCTTCCCTGACCATCCTCATGCTCTCTCACCTAAAACTAAAATGCCTTCCCCATTGTTCCCATAGCTTTTAATGTACCTGTAGCACTTTTTAAACTATCTTAACATTTATTGTTATTTTTATGTAAATCTGGAAACTTCCCTGGGGCAAGACTCTTTACTCACTGTAGTAGCCCCATTACCTAACACTGGTTTGCCCATGGTAATTAAGTATTTGCTGAATGAATGAATGAATTCACTCTGGTAACCATACTTTATATATTTTGGAAGTTGTTTTTAAATAACAAAAATAAGTTAAATTATCTGACAGTCAGCAAATAGGTACAGGGTGTTTTGTGCTTGTTTGTTGTTTTTGTTTTTTGCTCCTGGTAGCTCTCCACTAGATGACTTTATATTGAAATTAATGACAATTCAATCTGTTATTCAGGCTTGTGCACTAGCTGAGCTGACTTGATTTTTAAATATGTTCTTTTTTAAAAAACACAAACTACTTTTACATTACCATTTAATATTGAATATATCTGGCTGTTTATGCCTCTTCTAACTTGATATATTTGAAGAAGACAAAAACTAGAACATTCTTTCAAAGGAAATAAATAAGAATCCTTATCTATTTCTATTTCCTTTTTAATTTCTGAGGTTTATTTTATACGTATAAATTCGGGCAAATATATCTCAACCTTTCATTGAATAATATGTTGCTATTCTAACTATAGTGCTGAGAAAAATAATTTTATCTTCTGTATCAGATGTAGAAGTACTAAAAATCCTAACTAAAGGCAAGTAACATCTGTCAAAGGTGACAGTAATTTATGTTTACATATAAAAAACTAGAAAATAATATAGAATACCTACCTCATGGGGTTGTTGCGAATGTAACATAAAAATATCAGTAAAGTACATGCCATATAACAGGCACTAGTTAAATGTTAGATAAGTTATTTACAAGTCATCTCAGTCTCATTTCCATATCATTAATGGCAAGAGAAAAAGTCATTTCTCTGCCCCTTCCCTCCCCCAAAAAAGAAAAGAGAAAAACAGTAGAAAAGGAAGTGTAAGATATCTCTAGGAAAAACAAGCCACTGTATGAGGTACTGAAATCGATATATCACAGAACATGAACCAAAAATCATTCAACGTGTATATATTGTTTTCTCTGATGAGACTTTCTTTTCTTTATATCTTGTATCATTCCCTTTCAGTTTATCTTAGACTATTATTCCTGAAATAGTGCTTGATAGTATTGAACACAATCCATCAATGGTCCCCAATGTCTTAAAAATACATTCTATCTCTTTACAGTGAATTCATGACTTCCAGTGTCTAATCCCAATGTGTTTTTTAAGGGAAAAAGGGCCAGGTATTTGAGTATCCATTATGTACTAGGCACTGTACTATATATTATATTTGAAGAATTATATTAATCCTTACAACAATGCAGGTTTTGAAAACTAAGCATTAGAGAGATTCAATAACTAAGCCAAGATTACACTGGTAGTTAATAGTACTACAAAAATTCAAGCACAGTCTAATACATAGAAATAAATGAAAGTTCTAGCCAGAGAAATTAATCAAGGAAAAGAAATAAAAGTCACCCAAATCAAAAAGGAAGAAGTAAAACTGTCTCTATTTGCAGATGACATGATATTATACATAGTAAACCCTAAAGACTCTACCAAAAAAGTGTTAGAACTGATAAATGAATTCAGTAAAGTTGCAAGATACAAAATCAATATATAAAAATCAGTTGCATTTCTATGCATTAATAGTGAACTGTCAGAAAGAGAAGTTAACAAAACAATCCCATTTACAATTGCATCAAAAATAATAAAATACTGAGGAATAAATTTAACCAAGGAAATAAAAGACTTGTACAATGAAAACTATAAGACGTTGATGAAAGAAATTGAAGAAGACACAAATAAATGGAAAGGTATTCCATGCTCATGGGTTGGAAGAATTAATATTGTTAAAATGTCCATATTGCTCAAAGCAATCTACATATTCAGTGCAATCCCTCGCAAAATTCCAGTGGCATTTTTCACAGAAATAGAAGAGACTTTTCTTAAAGGAACCACAAAAGACCCCAAATAGCCAAACTATCTTTGAGAAAAAAGAACAAAGCTGGAGGCATCACACTTCCTGATTAAACTATATTACAAAGCTTTAGTAATCAAAACCATATGGTATTGGTGTAACAAGAGACAGTGATCTGATCCACACAGATCAGTGGAACAAAATAGAGAGTTCACCCATGCATATATGGTCAATTAATTTATGACAAAGGAGCCAAGAAAATACAATGAGTAAAGGATAGACTCTTCAATAAATAATGTTGGGAAAGATGGAGAGCCACGTGTGAAAGAATGAAATAGTGTACTATCTTAAACCATATATAAAAATCAACTCAATATGGATTAAAGACGTGAAGGTAAGACCTGAAACCATAAAACTCCTTGAAGAAAACATACAGGGTAAGCTTCTAGACATGGTTCTTGGCAATGCTTTTCTGGATTTGACTCCAAAAGCAAAGTCAACAAAAGCAAAAATCAACAAGTGGGACTACATCAAACTGAAAGACTTCTGTACAGCAAAGGAAACCATCAACAAAATGAAAAGGCAACCTACAAATTGGCAGAAACTATATATCTGATAAGGGGTTAACATCCAAAATATATAAAAAACTCATACAACTCAATAGAAAAAAAAAATCTGATTTAAAAATGGGCAAAGGATCTGAAGAGAGATTTTTCCAAAGAAGACTTTCAAATGGCCAACAGGTACATGAAAAGGTACTCAATATCACTAATCATCAGGGAAATTCAAATCAAAACAACAATGAGATCACCTCACACCTATTAGAATGGCCATTATCAAAAAGACAAGAGATAAGAGGATGTGGAGAAAAGGAACTCTCATGCACTGTTGGTGGGAATGTAAATTAGTTCAACCACTATGGAAAACAGTATGGAGGTTCCTCAAAAAATTAAAATTAGAGCTATCATATGATCCAGCAATTTTACTTCTGGGTATTTATCCAAAGGAAATGAAATCACTATCTCAAAAAGATATCTGCACCCACATGTTCACTGCAGCATTATTTACAATGGCCGAGATGTGGAAACAACCTAAGTGTCCATCAACGGGTGCATGGATAAAGAAAATGTGGTGTATATATATACAATGGAAAATTACTCAGCCATAAAGAAGAAGGAAATCCTGCTACTCATGACAATATGGATGGACCTTGATTGCATCATGCTAAGTGAAATAAGTCAGACAGAGAAAGACAAATACTGTATTATCTCACTTACATGTGGAATCTAAAAATAACGAAACTCATAAATACGGAGAACAGATTGGTTATTGTGAGAGGCAGGAGTGGGCGAAATGGGTGAAGGTGGTCAAAAAGTACAAACTTCCACTTATAAGATAAATAAATCTTGGGAATGTAATGTACAACATGGTAACTACAGTTAATAAAACTGTGTTGTATATTTAAAAGTTGCTGAGAGAGTAGATTGTAAGAGTTCTCATCACAAGAAAAAAAAATTTGTAAGTATCTGTAGTGAAGGATAACTTACTGTGATAATCATTTTGCAGTATATACATGTATCAAATCATTATGTTGTACGCCTAAAACTAATACCATGTTATTTGTCAATTAAATCTCAATTAAAAAGAAAAGAATATGGAAAGTTTTAAATAAATAGCTATCAACTCTTCTCCTGTGAATAGGACAAAAAAACCCAATAAAATATAAGACAATTTTAGGTTATTTCAGAGCGTAAGAATAGTTAAAGAATAAACTCAATCATAGGAAGAAGTTTTGGGAAAACATTCCTACATGACTTTTACAATCTTAGTTGTAAAATTTTAGAAATAGACTAATCTAATCTAATCCCTTTGTTTTCAAATAATGAAAATGAGATGTTACTAGGTCAAAGTAATACAGCCAATTATTGGCAAAGCATGATTCTAACTCTTGTATGAAATCTGGGCCTTCAACTCTTGACTCTGGTCTTCAGTGCTTTTCCACTCTTTATGTTTCTTATCTAAGCACTTGGTTTAAAAGTGACCTGGAAATTTACAATGATCTCTGTAATACCTTTCTACTTTAAATTGCCTGTGTTTATCGATGGGTCTATTAGGAACTGAGCTCTCCAAACTCTCCCCACTGCCATTCATTTGTGAGAGACCTTATTTTACTTTAAAACTTTATAGACTTCTTGAAAAGCAAGACCTCAAATGTACGTCTCACTCACTTCTTGAGTGTCTTATGTATTAGACTTTTGAACATACATATTACTATACCAGGCATTTTTTAATACACTATCTCATTGAAATCTTACAATTGTATGAAATATGAAGAAGGTGAAGTTAGAGAAAGAAGATAATTTGGCCATTATTTCTTTAAAGTGGTTAATTTATTCTGATTCCATGTTCAGTGCATTTTTGCAGTCCACCACACTAACCGTTATTGTAAAAACCTCAGCCAGAGTGCCCAATTTGGATAGCAATTGGTGAATCTCTAGCTATAATAATTTTATTCCTAAAACAGTTGTTCGCATATAAAGTACAATGGTTGATCTTTGCTGTTGAATGTATTTAAACCAACTGTTATTTGCAGTTTCATATTCATCAGGTTTCTCTTTCCTTTCAGGCCTGTATGTGGAATCAGAGGGAAAACTCTCATAATTAACCTGCCAGGTAGCAAGAAAGGATCTCAGGTAAGCAACCTTGAGATTTATATGGTTTAGTGTAAGAAGTTTTGACCAGCTGTGAGAGTTAGCCAACCAAAAAGTTGGAGCACTCTACAAGATTCCCCTCACTTCTGACACCAATTGCAATTCAGTGCATTCCCCAAACCACCCTCAGTTTCAATAATTCACTAGAAAGACTCACCAAATTCACTGAAAGATGTTATGCTCATGGTTATGGTTTATTAGAGGGAAAGGATACAGATTAAAATCAACCAAGGAAAGAAGCGTATAAGACAGAGTAGAGGAGACATACCAAATGTAGAGCTTCTAATATCCTTTCCCTGTGGAGTCAGGGACACAGTACTATCCTGGCATCAATGTGTAACACAAGGAGTATTGCCAATCAGGGAAGCTCCAAGCCTTTGATGTCCATAGTTTTTTTTGGAGGTCATCACATACTGCCCATATGGCTGACCTTTAGTCTCTAGCACTTCCAAGAGGTTGGTCTGATACCTTTACTAACACTTTCCAGAGGCGAAACTGATTCCACATTGACCAAAGACACTATCATAAATCACAGTGTTATACTATCTGGTGGCCAAAGTCCCCAGGCAAACAAAGACACTCCCATCACTTCCCAGTAACTGAGGGCAAAGGCCAGACTCTCTTTGGATAAGGTTAATTCTTCATTACACAAGCTATCCCCTAGCCTTTGGCCAAGGCTCTCTTACAGCAAAACAATCATATTTGTCTGGCTGGGCATCTATATTTACTATAGCATTTATGTTACAGACACAACAGTATCAATGTGAATATGCCTAAGATTTGAAGGAACCAGTGTGGTATAGGGATATATTTAGAGAAACAACTAATCCATCCTCTAAAACCATTATACACATTTTCATTTTTTGTACTAATTTAATAATTTTCCACCATGATCTACTACAATTTGTATCCTGTGATACGTTCGCACAGAACTGTTTACCATAGAAATTAGTTCTCTTGCTCAGACCAGTGATTTCCATTGGTATTACATTTTGAGGAGGCTTTACCTCAATTTCCCAATACATATGACTGTGAATATCAGTATTATAATCTTACTAACAATGCCAGTATTATAACATATCACGGTATAGTAGTAGATATAACTTGAAAAATGAAAGTCAGAAGATACTGGCATGTTACTGGAGTCCTACACAGACATTAATAGTTAGCCTAGACCATCATCATTTCATGTGACCTAAATCTCTCCCAGATCGATACTGCTCAGATTTACAGCTTGTCAGATTCCAAAAGCAGGAGTAGTCTCAGCAACATATGGCTTTACCCTTTTCAGCATCTGTCACAACTGAGCTAAGAAACAATATCATCTCTTGGTCTAAGCCTCTTTTGAGACAGCAATAAAATATTGGATTTGCCTCATTGCATACCCCATTTATTCATTCTTTTACCTTCAGCTACCCTTCCTCCTTCTCTCCATTTATACCCAAACTTTTCCTGTGATAATTTTTGAATGAGACAGTTGGTTTGGCCATTGTGCTGGTCCAGATTGCCATCAGTAATACTAGTTTAGCAAGTACCTCCTGCTTAGTCCATCTCCATTCGTATATGGTAAAGTTACATAGGTACAGAACTAGTGGGCAGTCTCAAACACCAGGCAATATAACTGCATTCACTATCAACCCCAATTTGGCCAGATGCAGTAAGACATAGTCTACCACATCAGGCCCTTAGGAATTCTGACATAAAGGTTTAAAGGCACAGTTATAGGTTCTGCTTAGGAATGATCCCTGCTTCTGGCACCCAGTTGCAGCCTAAGTCCTGGGACCACTGCATCAATAGAAAAAAAGAGAGTTGAGGTGACGTGGAGAAAAAAGAAAAATTATAGTCCTAAAGAAAAAAGTATAGTCATTCCAGCATCCTATCCTAACCCCCACTTCCCCAGAAAAGTAGAAGAATCTATCTAGTGGGGACCCTCCTTCATGTCAAGTGTGATCACACACTAATGAAGATGTGTGAGCCAGCCTTTCAGGCTTTTATCTCCTCCCGTTTTAGACAACAGATGTTTCAGTTGCCCATTCCAATTTTCTACCATATCATTGTTCTGAAGATGAAACTGTGTTCCTTGGTCTAAAGAAATGTGACTCCATGGTCAATGGTACAATATCTTCTGTTCTGGTCCTTATATAGTATGCTGAGCATTTGCATCTACCACTGGGTAAGCAAATCCCAGTCCAGAGTAAGTGTCTATTTTTGTTAGGACCTATTTGTAGCCTCCAGGGTCTACTGCATCAGTCCAACTGCCAGCCATGTGCAGGACCTTCCCCTGTGGAATCTGCTGCATAGCCCTCTGCCATCTCTCGTTAGCAGACAGAACAGACTTGGCATTTTGTGCCTCAGAAGGTGCAAGAGGAATATATCTAGATTCAGCCCATCTCTGCATTGCTGCAGCCCCGCAATGTCCACTCCTCTCATGGGCACAGGTGGCCACGTCAAGCCAAGCATACCATGCTATCTGCTCGCCAGTTCCAGTCAACTTCCAATTCTGGAAGGGGGTTCTTCTGATGGGCGTTAATGTATCCTACTTTAATATACTCCTTACACTCCCAGAGTGATTTCCAAAGGACCATACAGACATCCCTTTAATAGACCAGTTTTCCATTGCCCTTCTGCCTGACTGTATGGCCAGGCCATTGGACACTTCCCATGAGTCGGTAAAAACCTAAACATAGGGGCAAACATCACGCAGTTCAGCTTATCGAGCTGATTTGTTTTTACCTTCTTCAATCAGAGTGGCGGCCTTCCGAACAGGATGCTGTCCCTTCACCTTGGAATTACCATCCATAAACCAAGCAGCTCTTTGTTGATCAATAGAAAGCTATTTGTAAGGTACCACCCAAGTGGCCCAAGTGTCCATAGCATCCAGCAGGTCCTCAAGTGGTTTCGAAGTCAGCCCTAGGTGAAAAGAGGCCACCTGCTCGTGAGTATCTTCTTGCGTTCTCCTGGTAGCATGATCCTATGTGCACCATTTCCATTTTATTATGGAAGTCTCCTGGGCATAGCCTTCCTCATTAGAGCATTTCTCAGACATTACTCAAGACAATCTGAGTATTTCAGGTTTCAAGATTATCTTATGTCCTTCAGTCATAAGGGCAGTCTCAATTAAAGTCCAATAGCAAGCTAGTAGTTGTTTCTCAAATGGAAATTTTCTGGTCCAAAATCCCAGCAGTTGTTGCTGGGTGGCACTCACAGCTTTTTGCCAAAAGCCCCAATCTGCAGTCCACATAGAACCATTGTATAGCAAATTAATGACCTATGTAGGTTCAGGCCATCTTACTGGTTCCCATTTAGTATGTCCAATCTATATTGGCAGAAGAGTGGAGTTATGTGCCTTGTGTTTTGCAGTACGAGGTACGAAACGCAATATCCATCCCCGTAATACATTCAGGTAAAGGAGACTCACCACTTCTCATAAAGTTCACTGTCCAAACATTCTAATTTTCATCCAGACTTTCACCTTAATCCCATCAACTGTTGCTGTATCCTCCCAATGTAACTGTACCCCCCATTAGAACTTCAACAGGTTTTAGAATCATAGCACATGGGGTTCTCATGTCAGAGTCCCAGAAAATTCTCTTCTCCATCCCCTGACCATTTTACCCATTCATGTGCATTTGGCCTTGGATTTCTAGGCCTGGATTGGGCCGAGGGATCCAGACCTTTTGTCTGGCCTTATCTTGATTGGATTATGGGCCATCACTTAAGGTGATTCAAGGTGAGGTTTCTTATAGTCATCTTTGCCTTCTAGCTTTTTTAATACCTCCAAAGTAGAGTAAATAGAGATTTGTTTAGGACCCTTCAGTGTTGGGAGACCAGCAGGGGCTCCCATTTGTCCATTCAACCCACAGTAGTGCTACGTTAAGACCTTTGTTTGCCCCCATCAATACTCAATTTATTCATTCATTTCTTATTAACCATTTAAATATTTCCACCTTGGTAGGACAAGTCTCTTGAATCTCTCATGTTTCTTTCCCCATTCTCTTCTGAATTAGTCTAACTTTATTCACTATTTATAGCTTTGACATAACTTTTTCCTTTGGAAGCAGCTCTGAGGCTAGCCAGCAAGAATCCAAGTTTGGCCCAGCCTCAGGATCCACCCCAGCCTTATCCCTTACTTTTGTTTTAGCTAGTACAGATAACAATAACCAAAGGCTTGTATATTTACCTTGTTTCTTGTTATTTTGCATTTCTTTATGCATCCACTAAGACAGTTCCTTAGGAGTTGGATCTTGCATTTCAAAATTCCATTGCTAGCTTTTATCTCTAGTAACTAATCGCAGCACAGCTGCAATTCTGTACTGTGTGTGTTCATCCAGGCTCTAAAGATTTTTCATCCCCTACGCTTTGTTCCTTCCTCTTCCCAGATCACATGTTTCAGTGAGTCAGGATCTTTCTAGCAAATCTTACTTCTCACACCAGTTTCAATTCAGGGGATTTCTAAAATCAACCTCAGTTTAATAATTTACTAGAAGGTCTCACAGAACTCACTGAAGGCTATTATATTCACAGTTATGGTTATTACAGGGAAAGGCTCCTAACTGAAATCAGCCAAGGGAAAAAGCACATAGGGCAGAGTCTGAGAGAGGTACCAAATGAGGAATTTCTAGTCATCCTCTCCCATGGAGTCATGGACAGTATTACCTACTCTTGGTCATAATGTGAGACAATACCCACAGAGTATTGCTGATTAGGCATACACACCTTCACCTTTGGTGCCCAGAATTTTTCCTAGAATTCGATCACATTTGCCAGCAAGGTCGACCTTTAGTCTAGCCCTTCGGTGGGGGGGGGGGGGGGGGGCGGACGGGACTGATGCCTTTAGTCTCCAGTTCCTTCCAGAGGCAAAACTCCCAAAGCACTCATAATAAATCACATTGTTAGACTATCCAGTGGCCAAAGCCCCCAGGCAAACAAAGACACTCCTGTCAGTCATGACATTGCAAGGAACCAGAGATCACCTCCCAAAAGCTGAGAGTAAAGGCCAGACCTCTTTTTGGTCAAGGTTAGATTCTTTCATATATAATCTTTATCAGTAAAGTGATTGAGCCAAACGAAGAGAGGTCAAAAGATGAGGCACCCTTCCAGGTATTCCAGTAACCTTCCATAAATTGTAATATATTTCTTTATGTCTTAGGTTTTAAGGTAAGTTACCTAAAATGTAAAAGAGAAAGACCTCTGCCCAAACATATCTATCCCTATGTTCTGATTTTAAAGTTCTCGCCTATTCTCTTTTGGTGATACATTATAGGTAATAGTGAGCAGGAAACTGAATTGACTTTTATGCAGTGCTCTATACAAACTTGTATCTATTTTTATGTATTGTACAACAGTGTCTAGGTAACTTTATGATGATAGTCAGAACTTTAGTGCTCTGAATAAAAAAGTTCACTCCTCAATTGGTTTGTTAGTTCTAGCGCTCTGCTCTAACTAGAAAGGTGAAAACTGTTTCCTGGGTTTCACATAATGTATCTTTTAAACCCTAAAGTTGTGTAGAAATTTTACTTTTAAAAACCGTGGTGTGCTTATATAGTAATGTAGTTCTTCAGCTTATGGAGAAGATTGTAATATATGCCATGCTTACTTCATACTTCACATTGCAAAGACAATGCTTTAAATATGATTCCTTCTTAAGATGGAGGGAGAGAAATACAGATCCAAAATCACAAATAAATTTGATTGCTCCCTTTTTATATGCCTGTGAAAGTGCTTCATCTTCATTTTTTTTCTTCCTCTTGTATACAGGAATGCTTTCAGTTCATACTGCCAGCTCTACCTCATGCCATTGACCTTTTACGTGATGCCATTGTAAAAGTAAAGGAAGTGCATGATGAACTTGAAGATTTACCTTCCCCACCACCTCCTCTTTCCCCTCCTCCCACAACTAGCCCTCATAAACAGACAGAAGACAAAGGGGTTCAATGTGAGGAAGAGGAAGAAGAAAAGAAAGACAGTGGTGTTGCTTCAACAGAAGACAGTTCTTCATCACATATAACTGCAGCAGCCATTGCTGCCAAGGTAAGCCTGCTGAGAGAGACCCAAAGATCTAAAGCACCCACAGGTAAATGTACTGATTTCGTCCCTCTGTCCATTCCATCCTTCCATAATACCTCTTCAGGGCATCCTTAAAAAAGAACTGGGATATTCATCACACTCCAGTGCTATGTTCCTTCCATATTGAAGGCATTAAAGTTTGTTCTAAGTTTTGAGGCATTAAAGATACTGCTGTTACCTATTGAAGTAATAGCTGCCAATGATAAACAATGTGACATTTAAGAACTCTTTGGTGATATCATTTTTGTAGACATATATTCAAAACATCAAATATTCACAGATTCTTAAAGGAGCAGCAAACTGAAGGTAAGAGACCTTAGATGATTCAAGAAGCTAGCTGAAAAAGATTAGTAAAGATTTTTTTAGAAGACAAGGTTTTTCAGCAATTAACAAAGCATTTATTTAAATATTACTTGACACAAATTACCCTAGTGGTATAGAGAGGAAATGGATATATTTGCATTTTTAATCTAATAAAGTAATAAGTATTATTAGGCCAGTATCAAAGTATTACAAATTCTCTCTGGGCAATTCTGAGAGTAAGTAGAGTACCATGAGGTACTTGAGTAAATTTAGTCATCTTAAAGTCACAGAACATGATTTACATTATTATCTATACCTAGTATATTTCACTTAGTATGCTATAAAATCTTTAGAAAGTAGCATAGCACTTCTGGGAATAATGATTGTTCATTGATTGACAGTATAAAGACTGAAAATCGAATCACATATGAAGTAACTCCTAAACTTTGATGGATCATCCAGATATTTTCGCCATGAGCATAGCATGAGAGGGTTTTTTTGAAAACGTATAGATTAGAAAGCATTATAGAGATCTTTTGGAAGTGTCCATTCAGACAAACAGTAGATGGTTCTTTCACTAAAGACAGGATGATTCTGTCTCCAGATCCGTTCAGTGATTTATTAAGTCCTTACGTAAGGCTAGTAAATATTTAAGTTGTGTGTGAGGTTTGTTTTGTTTCATTTTTATGGAACTGATTGGTAAAATAAGTACATTTTTAAAATCATTATATCTTCTGTCTCTTTTACTCTTAATTAGAAGAGTAAAAAGTACCATCAATTTCAGTCTTAAGAAAAAAGCTTCTACAATTTGAAATCTAAGCTAATTTTGTCATTCTACATTTGAAAATTTTTGACATTTCATTGTTCCATTTGTTTTCACCCTTTTTCCTTTCCAGTCATTTTGCTTGTATAGTTTCATGTTTTCCTGTCACTATATTCATAGTTTTTATGTGTTGTGCATTAGAAGCATCCATTCTACACCAGTCCTGCTGTTTTCATGGCACACGGTGAGCAGCCCATCCCTGGTCTCATCAATTATTCCCATCATGCAGCAGGCAGTACAGATGAACGGGTAAGACAAGAGGCTTTGGCATTAATGATTTTGCAAGCATACACCCTACCTCCTATCCTTGGAGGTAGGCTATGACATGTTATGGAAGATGTGTTTTATTCTGAAGGATCTTCAGCAGTGCTTTTTTGTGAAAGTGTAAGTGCCACTGAGTATATTCCATCAAGGAATTTAATTTACTAGAATTTCTCCTGTAGCTAAAGGACTCTAATATCATTAAGATTCTATACTGTGTGGCAATGAGCTTTCATCACGTGACTTCCAAGAAATTCATTGCTCAGAAGGTATTTTTTTCTTTAGCAATTTCAACACAAACCTTTAAATAAACTACCTGTTTTAATTAAGATAATCCCTGAAGAGGATCACTTTAAGTCTTAAAATCTAAATAGATTGGTCAAGCTAATATTTACAGTCATGTGCCACATCATGACATTTCAGTCAACAATGGACAGCATGTACGACAGTCGTCCCATAAGATTAGTACCATATAGCCTAGATATGTAGTAGGCTATACCATGTAGGTTTGTGTGAGTACACTCTATGATGTTCGCACAACAGCGAAATCACCTGACGATGCATTTCTCAGAACATATCCCCGTCGTTAAGCTACTCTTAACTATAATTTGTATTACCCTTGCTTTTTTTCCTCATGATTTTGCATCTTATTTTCTTTTCCTTCACTATGATCTCTTTACAAACATTTAGAGAATTGAATCTTGGTACATTTTGTAAGATTACTAATCTTCAGATTATTCACTTCTTTCAGTCACTGGCTGTATGATAGTTTGTGAAAAGTGCCAGGCTAGGAAAGATTAAACTGATAAGTATAAATGACTAAGCAGTGATAATTTAGACAATGGCTGCAAAAAAATCTATCGCAATCCCTAGTATGGATATAAAATGAGAGGAAAAAAAGAAGAAAAAGAAACAATAACATGAAATTTGGCTTTAAATGCTTAGAAAGAAAAAACACGCAGAATTTCAGAAAGGACAGAGGAGAAAACTAACATCAATAATCTCTTGGAAGATACGCTACCAAATGAAGACTTTAACCCTTATATCAACAAACCATGCGTGGCTGGAAATAAACTTGAGTTAGTCAAAGGTCAAGTAGAAAATTTAAATATTGATTAGTAAAATTATTAATGAATTTCAGTTGACAACTAGTATGTGAATTGTCCAGATATAGCTTTGTTATAAATTTTAAACTTTCCAAAAGTACCAAACTTGAAGCAGGACTATCTTTTGTATCCTCATCTTATAAAACAACACAGCAACTAGAGTAATCATCTTAGTTTTCAAACTAAAGTATTTGGAAGTTTTGTATTCATAACCAAGCTTTTAGGTTATCATATTCTGAGTTTCATATTATTACACTGAAAATAATTAGAGTGACTCTTTTTTTTCAGTTCTCCCAAGGATTGCACATAACTAGTACCATTCTAGATGCATAGAAGAGAAATTAATTATTACATACAATGGATTCCTTAAATTATTAGGGCTTAATTCTCTGGAGGAGCTAGTTGAGAATGGCTGTTTAAATGTTCTAACTGGATGTCCTTATATGGCATCACCCAGGAACTTCTCATTTATTAGCTGATATTTACTAATCCTTTGTAAGTAGTAGTTATGGTCTTTTTGACAGACAGTCTGTTTTGTAAGTAGACTTACATTTTTGTGCTTCCTTTGACAAATGATAATCAGAGCTGTACATCAAACAGTATAATGTTCTTGTTCTTCAGACCTAGCATCCATAGAAAAGAATGAAAAAGAAGAAATAGGTAACAGAAAATAATGAAAAGGCAGGCCTTTAATGTTCTTGGTGCTCCTAAAGAAGCTATGTTAACCCTGGGAATGCTTATCTGGCATTAACTTCATTAATGAGCCTCATTGGCTCTGAGTGCCCTGGTTTGTTGTCAGTGTTTCAGATCTCTATATGAGAACAGTCATTTGGAATATCTCTACAAACTATTTGGCTGGTTTTTACAAGCTTTACTGATGTAAAATTTTAAAATTAATTTTTGAAAGGGAGAGTCTAATTATTGAAGAGAAAAACATAATTTCTCTCAGCTGGTCACATTCTGAGGCATGTGAAGCAATGTGGAATAATGTAAAAAATAATGTAACTTAAAATCAGAAGACCTGATTATAAGCCCTGACTATACCACTTAATATTTAGGGCAAACTACTCAAGATTTAAGGTTTAGTTTCTTATCTATAAGATGGGAATAATAATAATTGCCCGGCATGTCACAAGACGTTATTTTTTGTAGCAAATAAGATAATATATGAGTGAAAAATTATAAACTTTGTATATTTAGAGTTTAATATTTAAAGAATTCTTTCTAGGTGCCAAACACTATGCTTGGTGCCTAGAATACAATTATAAATAGATTATTCTAACCCATAAAGTGTAACTAGGGAGCTCTTTTTATTACTTCTTTACTTTCCTAACTCAATTATCTACTTCTTATGATCAAGACAGTGAAACCTGATGAATGTACTGACTCTTTAATAGTTGCCAGCGATCTGATTACTAGTTATTGCCAAACTAATCAACTTGCTTTTTCAGGAAATAAGAAGGTTTGAGGAATGCCTCTTGTAATGGATATTTGTTAGTTGCCTCTCCAGCAGCCATTTCCCATTCCCTCTTCCTAACACTACACCACATTTCTCGGTCGTATAGTTTGGGTGGGATTGACTAAACCTCCAGGGTAGGTTGGCTTAATATGATCAGAATATCTATTTCACGTAGCCACAGTTTTTAGTTAAAGGAACATGTATTTCAGGCCAGTCAGAGCAAGTGGGTCTCATCTCTTATATTTTATTTGAACTACTGGGGACACAGATTCTCTGTTTCCCATTGGAAACAGAGGAATATAAATGAGGAAATATACACATGAATTAGGCAATATATAAACCCAAGAATTGCCCTCTTGGAACCATGAAAGGAATGCCTGCCAATAATGGAACCAACAGTAAAGAAGCAGTCCTGAGAAGTGGAAGAGAAAGAGAGATATTGGGTCCTGGTCAGATTGTTTGAACGACTCACTCAAGCCCCTGTTGAACTGTACCTACCTCTTGACTTTCAGTTACATGAGCTGGTAAATTACTTTTTTAAAAAAAGACTAATTAGAGATACAGATGGGTATACTCTTGTCTGCAACCAAAAAGCATCTTAACTAATATACCTCAATAAATACTGTCTCATCGAAGAGATGTAAAGTCTTCCTCATCATGACTGAAGTATATCAAATAGGAATCCCTGAAGTTTCCTATTTGAGTGAGAAAGCTGATTCAAGAGGATAGAGAGTAGGGGAGTATGACACAAAGGAGGAAAATAAATCCTGCTCCTCTGTGGTTACTAAATAAGCATGAAGGTCTTTTCAAGGAGACTGGATCCAAATCCAAAGAAATTACAGCTTGTGCTTCGCAGCCTTAAGGCAAGTGATAGATTCAAACTCCAAGACCTAATGACAGCCAAGGAGGAATTTGAGACAATGAGAGAGGATACCCATGGGGATACATAATAGGAAATCTTGTCTCACTGACAGAAATTAAATCTTCTGGAGAGGTCTAACATAATAATGATGTTACTCAAGCTCCACTGGATGCAAGAAAATCTCCTCCTTGCCCTGGGAAGAAAAAGAGTGTGGATTTCCTTTTGGTACAGGATATAGAGAAAACAGTATGTTGAATTCACATGGCCGGTCGAGAAGAGTCTGTCTTCCTGGAGCATTTATTTGGAACTTAAGAGAGGAAATGCTAAGAGTTAGCAACCTGCCCCTCCTATAGATTTGTCTGGAAATAAATGACCATTACAAAACACCAGAGACACTTAATAAAGTTTTGGTCAGAAAACTGAAGAACATGCAAGCGCTTATATATATATATTTATACATTGTTTCTACCACGAGGATTTTGGTATATTAAAATATTAATTGAGTCACTTTTCTGAACATTTTACACTTTTCTAAACATTTTACATATATCAACACTTTACATACATTGTCATTTTACTTATGAGAAAATGAAGCACAAAGAGGTTAAGGACATACAACTAGCTAGTGACTGAACTGGTATTCAACTCCAGGTAGTCTGGCTCCTGAATCGGCACTCTTGACCACTCTGTTATGGCACCTCTCAGTACGAGAGAAAGAAAAGGTAAAGTTCTAGGAGATGACTAGCTAGTTACAATTTCTTCTCAAAAATGAAAATTGGGATTTAGGGACCTTGGTTTGAAATACTTGAATGATAAAATGCATTGCAGAACCTAAGAATTATAAACAATAGAATGCGTTGTCCTCTGGAAGTTTACTGATCCAAGCAACAGAGCTTTCAGCTATAAGTACCAGTGGAATCAGAAATATATTTAGATAAATCCATGAAACCAAATACTTTGGAGAACAGGGTATGATATGTGTTAAAGGATAATATTTTTAAAGGTTCAGTCTTAACACTTATAGAAATATAAAGTAAATCTGTCAAAACATTTTATTTAACTAATTAATTAATGAGAGAACAGTAAGAGTTACAACCAGTTCAAAGAAAAATTCAAAGGACTCACAAATATATTAACAGTCACAAAGGCTGAGATGAATTTATAAATAGATATAAAACTTGGTTAATATGCACAGGACAATAATCAGTTGTTTCTTCTCAGGACAAAAAAAAGTGCAAATAATCCAAAAGGGTATACAAATCTGGACAGTTAATAATCTTTCTTGCCCATTTCCCTAACAGTTCTCTCTCCCCACCGATGATCATAATAATCTCAAAGATTATTTTTAAACACAAAAAAATGGCTGGTCTCATTAGTTTTGGCTTCATTATTTATATAAGTACAGCGAGATATTAATAAACCATATATCCTCCTTGAGTTTGTTTTGCAAATACTAAAGCCACAAAATTAACTTCTGTCTGGAAGTTTTCATCGGAAGTCTCGGATTCTACTTTAAAAAGTCTCTATTTTTGCCATCCTAAGATTAGGAAACCAAGCTCAAGAAACTCTCTTCACCAGATTTCACCTGCAAGTACCTGTCATTTGGGTGAGTTCCTCTCTTTCCAGGTGGCCAAAATTTAATTACCATATATAAGTTGCCTTCCTTACCACATATAAGGCTGAAACCCTCTACTCCAAGTACCAGGTCATTTTTCTTAGGAGGGCTTTGTAGGCATTGGCTTCATGAGTACAGCCAATCTTTGTTCTTCAAAAGTGGCAGTCATATTTGATTAAATGAGGACCATTCTCAAATATGACACTCCAGATATGTCCTTGATTTTGCCATCAGTTTGTCCAATTATATCCTGTTAAAAAGGAAGCCATTTTTATTATATCTATGGAAATCACTATATTGTTAAGAAAAGCTACGTTAGTAAGAGCTTCTGAATTCTGAGAGAGTTAGTGAGAATCAAATATCATTTTTAAATGTTTCATTTTAGTTTTGAGAAATCAGGATCTACTAAATTCTGTGGGTTATACATAGCTTAAGAAGAAAGAAAAAGAGCTTCCTCAAATGGATAAATTCTTAGACTCATACAACCTCCCAAAACTGAATCAAGAAGAAATAGAGAATCTGAATAGACCAATCACAAGTAAAGAAATTGAAACAGTAATAAAAAAACACTCCCAAAAAATAAAAGTCTAGGACCAGATGGCTTCTCTGGAGAATTCGACCAAACATTCAAAGAAGATTTAGTACCTGTCTGCCTCAAACTATTCCGAAAAATTGAAATAGATGGAACACTCCCTAACACATTTTACGAGGCCAACATCACCCTGATCCCAAAGCCAGACAAGGACAACACAAAGAAGGAAAACTACAAGCCAATGTCGCTGATGAACATAGATGCAAAAATCCTCAATAAAATATTGGCACACCTAATATAGCAGTACAACAAAATGATCAAACACCATGATCAAGTGGGATTTGTACCAGAGACACAATGATGGTTCAACATCTGCAAATCAATCAATGTGATACACCACATTAACAAAATGAGGAATAAAAACCACATGATCATCTCAATAGATGCAGAGAAGGCGTTTGACAAGATCCAACATCCATTTATGATAAAAACTCTCAAGAAAATGGGTATAGAAGGAAAGTACCTTAACATAATAAAGGCCATATATGACAGACCCACAGCCAACATCATACTCAACGGGGAAAACCTGAAAGCCATCCCTCTGCGTTCAGGAACAAGACAAGGGTGCCCACTCTCACCACTCTTATTCAACATAGTGCTGGAGGTTTTGGCCAGAAAAAGAAATAAAAGGTATCCAAATAGGTAAGGAGGAAGTGAAACTCTTGCTGTTAGCAGACGATATGATTTTATATATAGAAAACTCAAAGGATCCATTAGATATAATCAACAGTTACAGCAAAGTTGCAGGGTACAAAATCAACTTACAAAAATCAGTTGCATTTCTATGCTTAAATAACGAACCCACAGAAAGAGAACTCAAGAAAACAATCCCGTTTACAATCACAACAAAAAGAATAAAATATCTAGGAATAAATTTAACCAAGGAAGTGAAAGACCTATACAGTGAGAACTATAAGACATTATTGAAAGAAACTGATCATGACATAAAGAAATAGAAAGATATTCTGTGCACATGGATTGGAAGAATAAACATAGTTAAAATGTCCATACTACCTAAAGCAAACTACAGATTCAGTGCAATCTCGATCAGAATGCCAGTGACATTCTCCATGGAAATAGAAAAAAGAATCCTAAAATTTATATGGGGCAACAAAAGACCCCGAATAGCTAAAGCAATCCTGAGAAAAAAGAACAAAGCTGGAGACATCACAATCCCTGACCTCAAAATATACTACAAAGTGATAGTAATCAAAACAGCATGGTACTGGTACAAAAACAGACACACAGATCAATGGAACAGAATTGAAAGCCCAGAAATAAAACCACACATATATACAGGCAGCTAATCTTCGACAGTGAAGCTAAGAACATACAATGCAGAAAGGAAAGTCTCTTCAAAAAATGGTGCTGGGAAAACTGGAGAGCCATATGCAAAAGAGTGAAGGGAGACTATTATGTTTCACCATACACAAAAATTAACTCAAAATGGATTAAAGACTTGAAGGTAAGATGTGAAACCATAAAACTCCTAGAAGAAAATATAGGTAGTACACTCTTTGACATCGGTCTTAGAAGGAACTTTTCAAATGCCATATCTACTCAGGCAAGGGAAACAAAAGAAAAAATAAACAAATAGGACTTCATCAGACTAAAGGGCTTCTGCAAGGCAAAGGAAACTATGAACAAAACGAAAAACAACCCACCAACTGGGAGAAAATGTTTGCAAGTCACATACCCGACAAGGAGTTAATCTCCAAAATATATAAAGAACTCATACAACTCAACAACAACAACAAAAAATCCCGATCAAAAAATGGGCAGAGGATATGAACAGACACTTTTCCAAAGAAGACATACGGCTGGCCAACAGGCACATGAAAAGATGTTCAGCATCACTAATCATCAGGGAAATGCAAATCAAAACTACAATGAGATATCACCTTACACCTATTAGAATGGCTGTAAATACCAGGACAAAAAACAACAAATGTTGGAGAGGATGTGGAGCAAAAGGAACCCTTGTACACTGTTGATGGGAATGCAAACAGCCACTATGGAAAGCAGTATGCAGGTTTCTCAAAAAACTAAAAATCAAAATACCATATGACCCAGCTATCCCACTACTGGATATTTATCCAAAGAACTTGAAATCAACAATTCAAAAAGATTTATGCACCCCTGTGTTCACTGCAGCATTATGCGCAATAACCAAGACATGGAAGCAACCCAAGTGCCCATCGACTGATGAATGGATAAAGAAAATGTGGTGTATATATAGTGGAATACTATTCAGCTATAAAAAATGACAGAATTGTCCCATTCGCAACAACAAGGATGGAACTTGAGGGTATTATGTTAAGTGAGATAAGCCAGACAGAGAAAGACAAACACCATATGATTTCACTCATATGTGGAAGATAAACAAATACCTGGACAAAGATAACAGATTAGTGGTTACCAGAGTGGAAGGGGGCTCGGGGCGGGGGGGTGACCATAAGGGGTTAAAGGGCACATGTATATGGTGACTGACAAATAATAATGTACAACTGAAATTTCACAATGTTAGAAACTATTATGACACCAATGAAAAAAAAGAGCTTCTTCACATATCCGGAAAATAGAACATTTGAAACATCAATAGTATTCAAAACAAATAGCCAGGAAAAAAATTCTTCTTGAGTCCTATGTAAGTCATTCTTATTCCACGGGATCTTAGCTTAGCAGTCTACTTTCATGAAGCTTTCAGCTTCTAGACTAAAAAGGATTTTGGAAATAGTCCACCATTATGATCTAAAAGTTGTCTAAGCAATGTCACTTCAGAAGTCCATACCCAGGAGTATATTCTTTGAAGTGTCAGTAGTTGTATCTGGTATGAGGCTCGTGAAACTATCCTTTTTTGTTGAATACACAAGCGCTGGCCTATAGATTATGGCATAACTTTCAAGCAAGCATCAAAATCCAGCTGTAGATGACATAGACTTAAGAGCTGTAGTTATTAACTGTAACCAATAATATCAGAATGGAAGAGAGTGAAATTCTCTTTTGGGGGATAGAATATAACTATTTCAAAAAAGTTTTGAGCAGTATTTCCCCTTAGAGTAAAAACATTATGGACAGGGGAATTTGACAATTCTCCAGGGACTTTACATAAAGCATACAATTTCTGAAATAGTTATATTAATAACATTTTACTTATATAAATTTAACCTAGAGAAGGCTGGGCTTCTCTTTTGATATGACAACTTCCCATGAAATTTACAGTTGTAACACATGGAACAAGCCTAATTAAATCTTTCATCGCTCTTTTTCTATGCTGAAAGAACAAATTTTTGTGATTTCTAGGAGCTTGCTGGGAAACACAAAGATAGTTTTGGACGAAAAAATACTGTGAAATTTTTTACAAGTTTATTCTATATTTAGGATTCAATTTTGAGTTGTCAGGGGAAATTTGGACCCTTGATTTAAGCTATGATTATGGAAGCCTGAGAAATAATTTTTGGTTGCCTTTTTAATTAAAATAACAATAAAACATTTCTTAAAGCATAGAAGGTAACACAATTGTTAAGAATTAGCTTTTGCATAAGTGAGGAACTTTTGTTCTTTGGTTTTTTTCCCTTAAACACTCAAGCATATAATAGAGTTAACATATAGCACAAAAAATTATTCTAGTAAGACCCAGCATCTCTGCTGTCCAGGCAGATTACATAGATAGATGGTAGGTAAAGGCAATAATCAGTAAGTCAAGGAAAAAGGCCCATCAAAATTAAGTGGACTTTGTTAATGTTGAAACACATTTTGTAACTTATTTTCAGGCTTGGGTATTATAAATCAAAGGAAATAAACTTCACTTTCCAAATTTTATTCTTCATTAAGTTCTGTCAAATACTCTGGAACAAACTGATACTTTGCTTTAGGACTGCAGTTCTTAGATGATCCACAATATGAAAACTGTCTTCATAATAATATTTTGATATAATTTATTTACCATGCAATGTGTTAATCATTGCTTTTCTCAAATGAAGTATTTTAAATTTTTGTTTTGATTTCTAACTCAGTAAATATTAATAGTTATAATGCACATATACAAAAGCTGTGGAAGTTCTAAGTAAATTTTAAATATGCAAAGGGATCCAGAGACTAAAAAGTTTGAAAACTGCTGCTCTTAAGGGAAAACTTTGTTTTCCTTAAAAAAACAAAAGCACATGCTCAACTGTATTTCTGTGTCATTATTGCTCCTGATATTGTCTCAACGACTCATATTATTTTTTTTTTAATTTTTATTTATTTATTTATTTTTCCCCCAAAGCCCCAGTAGATAGTTGTATGTCATAGTTGCACATCCTTCTAGTTGCTGCATGTGGGACGCGGCCTCAGCATGGCCAGAGAAGCGGTGCGTCGGTGCGCGCCCGGGATCTGAACCCGGGCCGCCAGCAGCGGAGCGCACACACTTAACCGCTAAGCCACGGGGCCGGCCCGCAACTCATATTAATTATAACCTCTAATGAAAGTAAGTCATTTCCATTTCATAGAGATAACCTGGGGGGTAGATAATTAAGAACTATCCAACGTGTATATTTTAATAGACAGCAAAGTTCATGAACATACATAATGCAATTTTCTACAACAATATACAATCCTTTGACTACTTGTTAAAATAGCAAAAAGGAGCATGTTCGTAAACATGACACAAAACTCTACCATCTATATAGCAAATAAAAATAATCAAAAATATATAAACTTAAAATTATGATTAGTAATCAGTGCAACAAAAGAAAAAATAAATAAATTGTAATTCATCAAAATTAAAAACTTTTGTTTTTATCAAAACAAGTATCACAGAACACTATCAAGAGAGTGAAAAGACAACCTGCAAAATGGAAGAAAATATTTGCAAATCATATGTCTGATAAAGGATTAGTATCTAGAATATATAAAGAATGCCTGCAACTCACTAACAAAAAAGAAACAACCCAGTTTGAAAATTTGAATAGACATTTCTCCAAAGAAGGTATACAAATAGCAATATGAACATGAAAAGATATTCAACATCACTAGTCATTAGGGAACTGCAAATCAAAACCACAGTGAGATACCACTTTACATCCATTGGGATGACTATTTCAAAAACACCAAAAATCCTCCCCCCCCCCAAAAAATTAAAATTAAGTGTTGGCAAAGGATGCAGAGAAATCAGAACCCTTGTGCTCTGCTGGAGGGAGTGTAAAATGGTGCAGCCACGGTGAAAAACACTTGTGTGGTTCCTCTAAAAGTTAAACATATGATCTAGCAATTTTACTTCTAGATATATATCTAAAAGAATTGAAACAAGGACTAGTACATGAATGTTCATAGCAGCATTATTCACAATGGCGAAAAGGTGGAAACAACCCACATGTCCATTGATGGATAAATGGATAAACAAAATATGATATATACATACAATGGAATATTATTCAGCCACAAGAAGAAATTAAGTTCTGATACATGCTACAACATGGATGTTCCTTGAAAACATTATCCTAAGTTAAATAAGCCAGACATAAAAGGACGAATGTATGATTCTGCTTACATGAGGTACCTAGAATAGTCAAATTCATAGAGACAGAAAATAGGATAGAGGTTACCAGGGTCTGGGGAAAGTGGGATGGGGAGTTATTGTTTAAAGAGTACAGAATTTCTCTTTCTGATGATGAAATGGAGAGTCGTGATGTTTGTGTTACATCGTCAGTTTACCTTATGCCGTTGAATTGTACACTTAAAACTTGTTAAAATAGTAAGTTTTATTAGGTGTATTTCACCACAATAAAAAGATTTTTAATTATGATTAGCAATCAATGTTTCCTAATTTTATCTTGTTTAAAAATTATCTAGGCATCTAATGATTATCCATTAATTAACTCAATTTAATGTCTGTCCAAAATTTGTTGCCTAAAGATCATAGAAATGATCTTCAAACTGATATGCTAAAAACATAAATACTGTTGAAATAAAGTTTGTCAGAATAATGATTCGATTTAGTCAAACATAAATATATTTTTTATAATTCTAAGTATTATGTAGGAGTAATGTTAGCTTGTTCAATCAGTAAACCTGTATACGTTTGGGGAAAACAACTCAAAAAAAACAAAATGTAGACTTGTATTATATTTATCATTGATAAATTTTTTGTGTGTGTGTGAGGAAGATCAGCCCTGAGCTAACGTCTGTGCTAATCCTCCCCTTTTTGCTGAGGAAGACCGGCTCTGAGCTAACATCTATTGCCAATCCTCCTCCTTTTTTTTTTTCCCCCAAAGCCCCAGTAGATAGGTGTATGTCATAGTTGCACATTCTTCTAGTTGCTGTATGTGGGACGCGGCCTCAGCATGGCCGGAGAAGCGGATCCGAACCCGGGCTGCCAGTAGCGGAGCGTGCGCACTTAACCGCTAAGCCACGGGGCTGGCCCGATAAATTTGTTTAAAGACAAGATTTTTAAAACCAAAATTACTAAGCTAGTGTTATTTGCCAAAGATTTACCTTAATTATATGAACTTGGATTCTTGATATATTTATTAGTTAATTTCTATTAGAAGGTTTCTTTTTAAGTCCAGCATATTTGAATTATTAGAAATTCAGTTTCCTTATTTGGGGGAATTTTAGGACTAATTGACTTTTTTTTTTTTTTTGGTGAGGAAGATTGGCCCTGAGCTGACATCTGCCAATCCTCCTCTTTTTGCTGAGGAAGACTGCCCCTGGGCTAACATCCATGCCCATCTTCCTCCACTTTATATGGGACCCCTGCCACAGCATGGCCTGACAAGTGGTGTGTCAGTGCGCGCCCAGGATCCGAAACGGCGAACCCCAGGCCGCCACAGCGGAGTGCACACACTTAACCGCTTGCACCACTGGGCCAGCCCCCTAATTGACTTATTTAAGCCTTTATTTATCTCTATAAGCGAGTTAAAACAGAGCGTCTTTAATTTAATAGGCCATATAGTTTAATACTTTCCAGAGAGTGGGAAGCATTTCATACTCACATTATAGGTAAAGGCATTTCTGAATTACAGACACAAACAAGGAGCTCATGGTTTCAATTCTATAACTTCAGCCACAGGTCTAGAGTAAACACAGAAACACAAAAACTCATTGCCACCCAAAAAAAAAAAAAAATCAAAGACCTGTTCTCCTTCCCAGAGGGCACTAAATTCTTAATTGTTCTGAGCTCAAAATAGAGAAATAGACAAAAAGGACTATAAACAGGATTCTCCTCATCTGGCACCCAATAGAGCCCATAAAACTGAAGTCCCAAGCATTGATGCAATAATTTCCTGACATTGCACCAACTAGAAACAAAGACAAACGAAAGTCAATATAATGGATTTTCTGGGTTTTTTAAGTTTTTTTAAACCTAGAGAAATAGTCATCTAAGTAAAGTTCTATTGGCATTTGGGATTCACCTCTGGTTGCCAAGAAAAGATATGTGTGGGCTTAAGCAAGTGCTTAAAAGTGCTCTCCTCTGGCAATGCAGTTTATCTGGTTTTATTAGATGATTTCATTGGGCATCTCTGTAGATGATCTCTAAAACTGTGAAGGAATAATTTTTTTAAAAGGTAAAATCCTAATTTATTGCAAATACCAAATGAATACATATCAAAGATGTTATTTCATTCATTCATTAAGGAACCAGAAAGATGTTACAACTGGTTCACAGGAAAATTCAAAGAACACAAAAATATAGGCATTGGGAATGCTGAAATGAATTTACAAATAGATGCAACACTTGCACTATATGAACACTTCAAGGCAGTTCATTACACTCCATGGTACAAAAGAGTCATTTGGACAAAAACCGTTTACATTACTATCAGTTTTTACAACTTAAGAATTGTAAAATAGCTGAAAGACTGTGAACAGTGCAGATAATCCAGAATGGTCCAGTACACAGAACACCTGGTAATATTTTTTGTCCATTTCAAAGTCATTCACAATTTTTCCGACATATGAAAGAAATACAATGATGCATGGATATTTACAAAAGAAAATAAATTTTTTTTTCAAGATGTCCATGAACCTAATGTGCTTTTTTATTGTTTATACTATTGTTTGTTTCTACTCATATGGTTGCCACATAGCAGGATTTTGTAGACAGCCATATGATTTTTAATAATAAATGACTTTCATTTTCTCAAAATTTGAATTAGAAAAGCCAAGATGTTTTTATATCACTACTGTAGTTGCTAATAGAGAGATTAACTTGATAGGATGCCAGTTGGTTTTTCCTAGCATTGACCCTTGAGTAATATTGTGGACTGATTATGTGTGTATGTGTGATGAATTAGTAATTATTATTTGAGCCAATAAATATATGTTCTCATAGGTTTTTCACAAAACTTACTATTATTAATAAAATAAATAGGAAGCTGTATTAAAATTAACTACATAGACCTTTTTCAAATCTGGGAAGCCGTATACTTTGTGCTTTACTTAACAACATGAGCTTTAACATCAGGTAGTTTCAGTTCTATCAGTTTTTAGCTCTATGACATTGGATGAATTGCTTCTCTTTTCTAAGCCCCAGTCTTCTCTAAAATGGGAATAATAATGATACTAACCCTATTATTACTTCATGAGTAAGTTATGAATATTCAAATAAAGAAATAGATGTAAAAGCACTTAACACAGTATCTGGATAAACGTAAACACTTAATATTAGGAGATCGATATCCTCTCTGATCTAACTCAACCTTCAGATGTTACTTATTCAGTTCTCCCTTCACACTTCCTCTTTCCTTTGCTCAACTGAGCAATCTTTTTTTTTTCCTTCTTATTCAACCTTTAGCCATCTTCTAAGGCCTAGCTCATTGGTGCTTACATTTTTGTAGGCGGTGACTTCCTTTGGGACTGTGATTAATGTTGCTGCCCCCTCCAAAGGTTCACACACACAAATGTTGAGTACAATTGCAGGGCAGATCCCGTAGATTAAGAACTCCTGTGCTAGCTAAAGTCCAGCCTCCTCCATAAAGTCTTTCATAAATCCAGTCTATATTTATCTTTCCTTTTATATTACATTCATTCACCAAATACTTATTTTGACATTAATAAGTGTATATCACTCTGCTAGATGCTGTGAGTTTTTAAACGATTATATGTGACTTGGGCTCTGCCCTTGAGGAACTCACAACGTAATATGAGAAAATATATTCTTAAATGAACCAGTTTCATAAGTGTACCATAACTTAGTATTCTCATGAGATGAGAAACTAGTCTACTATTTCAAATTCCATTTTAGGAAATCCTACAAGATATATAGGTGGCTGTTTTGAGATTACTTATCATGATAAATTCTGAGGGAACAACCTCGTTTAAGCCAACATCATCTTTCACCTTAATTATTGCAGTGGCTAGTCTCATCAGTTCCATCTTTGCCTCTCTTCAATCCACTTTTCCCCTTATAGCCAGAGTCAGTTTTTTAAAACATAAAGTAAATCATGTCACCTCTCTACTTGAAACCTTCAACGGATTCTCATTATATTAGAATAAAACCAAAACTTGACTTGTTCTGCTAGATTTTACAAGACCTGGTTCCTCCCTACTCTTCTAGGCCCTTCTCTTTCCATTCCTCTCCCTCTCGTTGTTTGCTAAGCTTCATCAAGCTTTTTCTTGCCTTGGGGATCATGTCCCTAATGAAATGTTCTTAACCCCACTCTTTGCCTGGCTAACCTCTATTTATTCTTTCCGTCCCAGTTTAAGTATCTCTTTCTCACAGAAAGACTTCTCCGATCTGCTTCCTCCAATCTAAATTATGCTTGTAGTTATTTTCTTTCATAGCACTTTGTTTTTTTCCTTTATAGCACTTATCACACTTCACAATTATATAGTACTTATTTGTGTGTTTGATTTCTATATGTGTAGACTGTAAGGTCCATGAAGACAAGGATCACTTCTCTTAGTTTATCTGATCTATCCAATATCTAGTGCAGTTTGGCACATAGTATACACTGTATAAATACTTGTTAAATATGTTCCATGAAAAAAATATGATGCATCATCCATCTCTAAGGAATAGATATCCATTAATTAAGTTCACAAGACAGATATAAAAACACAAGATATATTTAGCAATGCCCAAGATGTAGAAGGACTTTTCCATGAAACAGACAAATAATCAGCATATTCTCTCCCTACAGTAAGCCAATATATTAAGTGACTATAGTAATTATAGTAGATAATACTTGAATGCTAACTATATAGCAGACATTATTGTAAGTTTTTTGTATATACATTCAGAAATTGATACTGGAATGCAGGTATCAGCAAGATTATACCTTTTTATTTTTTTGGAAGGCAAATTTCTATGGGAAAACAAATCATAATAAGGACTCTGATTAATACCATTGAGAACAACAAAAATTCTGAATAATTTTAACCAATGGGAAAATAATTTTAATTAAGTATAAATAGTCTATGTAAAAAAAAACTCGTGAATATTTAAAGTTTTATTTTCATAAATAAATGATCTGTTATAGTCATATGTCATGTTCACTGTCTAGACAAACATCATAAAATGTGGCTTTTCTTTATAAATATGATTCATAAAGTCTTGCTGATTTTTTTTGTATCATTGATTTTAATCTAAGTTCAGGTCTTCACATTTATTATTTTTTTTTTTTTAATTTTATTTATTTATTTTTTCCCCCAAAGCCCCAGCAGATAGTTGTAGGTCATAGCTACACATCCTTCTAGTTGCTGTATGTGGGACGCGGCCTCAGCATGGCCGGAGAAGCGGTGCGTCGGTGCGCGCCCGGGATCAAACCCGGGCGGCCAGCAGCAGAGCGCGCGCACTTAACCGCTAAGCCACGGGCCGGCCCTTCACATTTATTCTTGTTAAATTTTATTTTCCTGCATTCAACTGATCAGTCCAGCCTAAGGAGATCTTTTTTAAATATATATGAGCCATTCAGTGTATAACCTGTCTTTTCTAGCTCTGTCATCTGCAGATATGTTTATCATGCTTTCATTCAAGTCATTGCAAGAACTGAAATGGATAGGCCATTTCATATACTACCAGAAACCCTATTGGTTATAATTGCTTAACCAGCTAACATATGTTTCTCTGCTAGCCCATCAAAACCCACTTTCTCTATCTTGTCCACAAGAATTTTATGAATAACTTCTCAAATACCTTACTGAACTCAAGATCTACTGGTTTGATAGTTTTGTTCTTAAGTAAAATTTTCATAGGACTTAGTCATAGCCTCTAAAGGATCAGCATCAGAAGCTCTGGGAAGACACATGATGTATATGTTCTGAAAGAACCCATTTAGATATTTATATGTAATCTATTTTTATTAATAGTTCAGATCCTGTATTGCATACTTGGATGTCTAGTAGGATTTTTAGAAAATGCAACCTACCTAAAAGGTCTCTAAATAGAGAAGTTACTAGGAAAGGGTATACGTGGTGGAGCTAACCACCAAGCTGGACAAGGACTCCAGTAGCCTTACCATGGAGACTGACAAACTGTGGTTGTGGAAGCCATACTCCTTCATACATGGCTGCTTTGGAAGACTCACTCCAGTTATTATAAATTTGCTCACTAACTACCCAAAATGAAATCCAAATAACAGAGAGATCTTATGTTGTATTAATCTTGCAACTTTTCTGTAAGGTTAAACATTTTTTCAAAACACAAAAATTTTAAGTGATAAAAATAATTATTTGAAGGGGAAATTTGTGCCCGCTTACTAATTTCCTTATCATCAAAGTACACATTTGTGTGTTTACTTTATTGGTATTCTTACTGGCATTTCAAAAGACTATGGAGTTCAAAAGAGGAAATGATACTTTGGCTATGTATTCTAATTTTGATAATATAACTTTCTTCTTTTAGAAGTGTTCGCCCAATCAGCCAAATTAGCTTTAAGGCAGAAAAGTAACGTGGAAAGAATCAGCACAGTTCCTAAGAAAGTATGTATTCCCATTACAATTTCCCTTAATGAGGAAAATTCTATTGTTTAATAATTCACAGTTGAAATTACATTGCACATCTACAAAGGGTTTGAGATCAACTGGGACAAATTGTTTTCTCCATGCTATCAATTGCATAAGATAATAGGAATACAGATTAGTTCTCTAAAAGTAGGAATGTTATTTCTTTTGCAAGTGATTTGGCATTTCTCCTTCTCATTTATGCTAACTTAACCCAGTACAAATAGGTGGATCCTCACCGCTCCTTGGCAAGCGTTTGGTTCATCTCTTATTGGCTCTTTTATATACATTAATGAATTGCAATTTTCAGTCCTTTACCTTTTTTCACCTCCTCATTTCCCCTATTCTCTCCTCTTGTTTCATGTTATATTAAAATAAAGACCATCAAAGCTGAATATCTCTCCTTCCTGCTTAAACTATTTTTCTGAGTTAATACTTTGTTCCATTCCCTCTTTCTCAAAGAGAGCTTGTAATTCTCAAAGTTAGTGGCTGCTTCTATTTCTTCTCTATTATTAAGGAAATAATTAGTATGTATCAACTGTGTATAAGACATTGTGCTCATTCTTTTACTTCTCCCTAGTTGTTGAGTGTGTTGACCACTTCTTGAGTTTTGAAACACTCCCTCTCATGGTTTTTATTACTAAAATTTTTTTAATTGTACAAGTAATGCATGAATATATTCTCCTTATTAAAAAATAAAAATGAGGGGGGCAAGCCTGGTGATGTAGTGGTTAAGTTCATGCGCTCCACTTCAGTGGCCCAGAGTTCCATGGGTTCGGATCTCAGACGCAGACTTAGACACTGCTTATCAAGCCATGCTGTGGCAGGCGTCCCACATAAAATGGAGGAAGATGAATGCAGATGTTAGCTCAGAGTCAGTCTTCCTCAGCAAAAAGAGGAGGATTGGCAATGGATGTTAGCTCAGGGCGAATCTTCCTCACCAAAAAAATAATTAAGTAAATAAATAACAAAATAAATAAAAAAATAAAAATGAGGGCCGGCCCCAGTGGCCTAGTGGTTAAGTTTGGCGTGCTCCGCTTTGGCGGCCCGGGTTTGGTTCCCAGGCATGGACCTACACCACTTGTCAGTGGCCATGCTGTGGCAGCGGCTCACATACAAAATAGAGGAAGATTGGCAACAGATGTTAGCTCAGGATGAATCTTCCTCAGCAAAAGAAAAAAAAAAAAACAACAATGAAACAGAGATAAGATTAATATCCATTTGAACCCTGTCTCATCTCATTCGCCTTCGTATGCCCCCAAAAGTAAATGCTTTTTATACTCAATTAGAGGAGTATCCTTCAAAACTTTTCTGTACTTTTCTGTACAAACATAGTAAAATTCTAACAGTTTGTAAATGGTGTATGTGTGTATTTAATTAAGATAGGGAAAGAGAGAAACTTGACAAGCTGCTTCTAAAATTTATGTAGAATGGAAATGCAAAGGGTCCAAAATAACCAAGATAGTCTTTAATAAGAAAAAGAGCAACGTGGGAAGACTGGCTCTATAAATATCAAGACTTAAAATGATATAATTAAAATAGTGCATTATTCGTGCAAGAATTAACACTTTGACCAATGGAACAGAATGTAAGCCCAAAAAACACTCACACACCTGTGGACACTTGAAACATGACAGAGTTTGTATTACACATTAGTGGAGAAGTTCTTTTTTCAGTAAATGATACAGGCTGTCTGCATGAAAAGAATGAAATTGGTCTCCCTATCTCATACAGTATACAGAAATCAATTCTAAGTTTATTAGAGACCTAAATATGCAAGGCCATATAAAGCTTTTATAGATTGATATAGGACAACATTTTCATTATGCTGGATTAGGGAAGGATTCCTTTTTAAATTTGATTGAAGTAAAATTCACATAACATAAAATTCACCATTTTAAAGTGTACAATTTAGTGGCTTCAGTACATTCACAATGTTTTGCAACCATCACCTCTATCTAATTCCAGAATATTTTATTATCCCCCCAAAAATACCATACCCATTAAGCAGTCACTCCTCATACCCCCTCCCCCATCCCCTGGCAACCACTAATTTGCTTTTTGTTTGTATGGATTTGCCTACTCTGGACATTACATATAAATGTAACATACAATATGTGGCTTTTTATGTCTAGCTTCTTTAGCTTACTATCATGTTTTCAAGGTTCATCTGTGCTGTAGCATGTATCAGTACTCCTTTTTATGGCTGCACAATATTCCATTGTATAGATATACCACATTGTTTAGCCATTGGTCAATTGATGGACATTTGTGTTGTTTTCACTTCTTGATTATTCAAATAATGCTTCTATGAACATCCGTGTACAAGTTTTTGTTTGAACACCAGTTTTCAATTCTCTTGAATATATACATAGGAGTAGAATTGTTGGGTCACATAATTCTGTGTTTAACTTTTTGAGGAACCACCAAACTGTTTTCCACAGAGCTGCATCATTTGACATACCCAACAGCGATGTATGAGGTTTCCAATTTCTCTACATGCTCAACAACATTTCTTATTTCCCTTTTTTTTAATTATAGCCATTGAGTGGGTGTGAAACGGTATCTCATTGTGGTTTTGATTTGCATTTTCCTAATGACTAATGATGATGAACATCTTTTTATGTTGCTTGTTGGCCATTTGTGTTTCTTCTTTGGCGAGATGTCTATTCAAATCTTTTGCTTCTTGTTTAAAATGAAATTTTTCTTTAATGAGTTGTCTTTTGTTGTTGAGTTGTGTTCTTTATATATTCTGGATATTAGATCATTAACAGATATATGGTTTGCAAATATTTTCTCCCATTCTATAGGTTGTCATTTCAACCTTTCTTAATTATGTCCTTTGATGTACAAAAGTTTTTAATCTTGATGAAGTCCAGTTTGTCTAAATATTCTTTTGTTCCTTGTGCTTTAGCTATCATATTCTAATAATCCATTACCAAATCCAAGGTATTGAATATTTACCTCTATGTTTTCTTCTAAGAATTTTGTCATTTTAGCTCTTATATTTAGGTCTTTGATCCATTTTGAGATAATTTTTGTATATAGTGTGATCTAAGGATCCAACTTCATTTTTTTAAATATAGATATCCAGTTGTTGTGGGACAATTTCTTGAAAAGACTATTCTTTTCCATTGTCTTGGCACCTTTGTCAAAAATCAATTAACCATAAAGGTAAGAGGGTTTATTTCTGGACTCGCAATTCTGTTCCATTGATCTATATGTCTATCCTTATGCTAGTATTACACTCTTTTGATTACTGTACCTTTGAAGTAAGTTTTGAAATTGGAAATGTGAGTCCTTCGACATTATTTTTCAAGATTGTTTTTGCTATAGGAATCCCTTTAGATTCCTTATGAATTTTAGAATGGGTTTTTCTATTTCTGCAAAAAATTCTATTGGGATTTGATAGGGATTGCATTGAATCTGTAGATTCCTTTGTGTAGTACTGCCATCTTAACTGTATATGTCTTTCCATTTATTTATGTCTTCTTATGTTTGGTAATTTTCAGTGTAGAAGTCTTGCACCTCCTTGGTTAAATTTATTGCTTAATATTTTATTCTCTTTGACACGATTGTAAATGAGATTGCTTTCTTAATTTTCCTTTTTAGTATTTTAGTGTTAGTTTATAAAAATACAACTGATTTTTGTATGTTCTTCATGTATCCTGCAACTTTGCTGATTTTATTAGCTCTAATAGTATATATATATATGGACTACAGTATACATATGTAACCCTAAAGATTCCTGATCATGTCATCTGTGAATAGAGGTAGTTTTACTTCTTCCTTTGCAGTTTGGGTGCCTTTTATTTCTTTTTCTTGCCTAATTTCCGTGGCTAGAACTTCCAGTACAGTGTTGAAAAGAAGTGGTGGGAGCAGACATCCTTGATCCTGATCTCAGGGGGAAGCTTTCAATCTTTCATCATTAAGTAAGATGTTAGCTATGGGTTTTTCATTGATGCCCTTTATCAGGTTGGGGAAGTTGCCTTCTATTCCTAGGTTTCTGAGTGTTTTTATCATGAAAAGGTGTTCTATTTTGTCAAATTCTTTTTCTACGTCAATTGTGATTATTTTGTAGGGGTTTTTTCTTCATTCTATTTTGCGTTGTATTACATTGATTATATTTCTTATGTTAAACCACTCTTACATTCATGGAATAAATCCCACTTGGTCATAGTATATAATCCTTTTAATAATGCTCTTGCATTGAGTTTCCTAGTATTTTGTTTAGGATGTTTGCATCTATATTCATAAAGGGTATTGGTCTATAGTTTTCTTTTCCTGTCATGTCTTCACTTGTCTTTGGTATCAGGGTATTACTGGCTCCATAAAATGAGTTAGGAAGTGTTCCCTCCTCTTTTGTTTTGTGGAAGAATTTGTGAAGGATTTGCATTAATTCTTCTTTAAACATTTGACAGAATTCTTTAGTGAAGCCATCTCATCCTGAGCTTTTCCTTTTTAGAAGTCTTTTTGATTACTGATTCAATTTCTTTCTTATATGTCTATTCCAGATTTTATATTTCTTCTTGAATCAGTTTTGATAGTTTCTGTGTTTCTAAGAATTTGTCCATTTCATCTCGGTTATCCAATTTGTTGGCATACAGTTTTTCATAGTATTCTCTTATAATCTTTTGTATTTCTATGAGATCAATAATAATGCCCTCACTTTTATTACTGATTTTAGTAATTTGAGTTTTCTCTCTTTTTTTCTTGGTCACTCAATAAATGTTTGTCAATTCTGTTGGTCTTTTCAAAGAACTAATTTTGGTTTTGTTTATTCTTTCAGTCTTTCAGTATTTTTCTGTTCTCTATTTCATTTATCTTTTTTGTGTGTGTGTGTGAGGAAGATCAGCCCTGAGCTAACATCCCTGCCAATCCTGCTCTTTTTGCTGAGGAAAACTGGCCCTGAGCTAACATCTGTGCCCATCTTCCTCCACTTTATATGGGACACCGCCACAGCATGGCTTGACAAGCGGTGCATCGGTGCACGCCCGGGATCCAAACCTGGGCCGCCAGCAGTGGAGCACACACACTTAACTGCTACACTTCAGGGCTGGCCCCTATTTCATTTATCTTCACTGTAGTCTTTATTACTTCCTTCCTACTCTTTGCTTTGGGTTTAGTTTGCTCTTCTTTTTCTAGTTTCTTAAGGTGGAAGGTTGGAGTATTGCTTTGAAATCTTTCTTTTTTTATTTAAGTAGCTATTTACAGCTATAAATTTCCCTCTAAGCACTACAGTTGCTGCATCTCATAAGTTTGGGTATGTTGTGTTTTCATTTTCATTCGTATCAAAATATTTTCTAGTTTTCCTTGTGATTTCTTCCTTGACTCATTGGCTGAGTATGTGTTTAATTTCCACATATTTGTAAATTTTCCAATTTCTTTCTATAGAAATGATTTCTACTTTCCTTCCATTATAGTCAGAGAAGATACATTGTATGATTTCAATATTTTCAGTAAGACTTATTTTGTGGCCTAACATTTGGTGTATCCTGGATAATGTTCCATGTTCACTTTAGAAAAATGTGTATACTACTGTTGTTAGGTAGATTGTTCTCAGTATGGTTGTTAGATCTAATTGGTTTATACTGCTGTTCAAACCTTCTGTTTTGCTTGTCGATCTTCTTGTTAGTTCTAATCATTATTGAAGTAGAGCATTGAAGTCTCCACTATTATTGTTGAAGTTTTTCTGTCTTAAATACTGTTGGTTTTTGCTTCATGTGTTTTAGGGCTCTGATTAGGTTCATATATGTTTATAATTGTTATATCTTCTGATGGATTGACTTTTTATCCTTATATGATGTCTTTGTCTCTTGTGACAATTGTTGTCTTAAAGTCCATTTCTCTGATATTATTATAGCCATTCCAGCTTACTTTTGGTTACTGTTTGCATAGAATATCTTTTTCCATTCTTTCACCTTCAACCTATTTGTGTCTTTGGATCTAAAGCATATATTTGGATCGTGTTTTTTTATCCATTATACCAGTCTCTGCCTTTTAACTGGAAGATAGTTTAATCCGCTTAC
The DNA here is from genome assembly GCF_020826845.1 of Diceros bicornis minor. Taxonomy (NCBI): domain Eukaryota; kingdom Metazoa; phylum Chordata; class Mammalia; order Perissodactyla; family Rhinocerotidae; genus Diceros; species Diceros bicornis. Next base: position 15,650,000 of record NC_080763.1, read on the forward strand.
ATTCAATGTCATTATTGATAAGGTAAGATTTCTTGCAGTTCGGTCTTTGTTTTCTATATGTCTTTTATGTTTCTTTTCCTCATTTCCTCCATTACTTCCTTTTTTTTTATTAATAGATATTTTATAGTGTACTATTTTGATTTTCCTCTCATTTCTTTTACCAAATAGTTTTTAGTTATTTTCTTAGTGGTTTCCCTGGGGGTTACAATTAACGTCTTAATTTATAACAATCTAGTTTGAATTAATACCAAATTATTTTAAATATTATGCAAAAACTTTGCCCCATCTCCCTCACTTATGTTGTTATTTTCACAAATGATATATTTATATGTTGTGTGCCCATCAACACAGATTTATAATTATTGTTTTATGTAGTTTTCTTTTTAAGTCATATAGGAAAAAATGCAGATTAATAAACCAAAATATGCATTAATACTGACTTTTGTATTTACCTGTATAGAGTACCAGTATTATTTATTTTTTCATGTGAATTCCAAATTACTCTCTGGTGTCCTTTCATTTCAGCCTGAAGGACTCCCTTTAGCATTTCTTGTAGGGCATTTCTTCTAGCATTAAACTCTCCCTGTTTTTGCTTATCTAAGAATGTCTTGATTTCTCCTTCATTTTTGAAGTTTGGTTTTCCAGATATAAAATTTTTGGTTGATAGGTTATTTTTCTTTCAGCATTTTGAATGTCAGCCTGCTGCCTACTGATCCTTGTGGTTTCTGTTGAGAAAGTGGCTATTAATCTTTTTGAAGATCCCTTGTATGAATTCTTTCTCTCTTGTTGCTTTCAGGATTCTCTTTATCTTTCACTTTTGAAAGTTTGATTATAATGTGTCTTGGTGTAGATCACTTTGAGTTTATCCAACAAGGGATTGTTGAGCTTCTTTTGAATGTCTAGATTCATGTCTTTCATCAAATTTGGAAAAAATATTTTTTCAAATATTTCTCTGCCTCTTCCGCTCTTTTTCTTCTGCGACTCCCGTTATGCATGTCTTGTACACTTATTGCTGTCCCATACATTTTTTAAGCCTCACTCATTTTTCTCCATTCTTTTTTCTGTCTACTCCTCAAACTGGGTATTCTCAATTGATTTACCTTCAAGTTCACTAATTCTTTCTTCTGCTTGCTCAAATCTACATCTAAACTCCTCTAGTGAATTTTTCATTTTATTTATTATACTTTTCAACTTTAGAATTTCTATTTGGTTCCTTTTTATGATTTCTGTCTCTTTATTGATAATTGCTACTGGTGAGATATCATTCCCATGCCTTCTTTATTTCTTTGTCCATGGTTTCCTTTAGCTCTTTGAGCATATTTTATGTAGTTGATTTAAAATCTTTGTGTAGTCAACCCAATGTCTGGGCTTTATCAGGATCAATTTCTATTTATTTCTTCTATTTTTTGTTCATATGGATGGGCCATACTTTCTTTTTTCTTTGCATACATCATAATTTTTTGGTGAAAATTGGACATTTTGAATATTATAAGTGGCAACTCTGGAAATCAGATTCTCCCCAATTCCTGGGGTATATTATTGCTGCTTGTTATAATTGTTGTTGTTTGTTTTCTAATTAACTTTTCTGAACTACTTTTGTCAAATCTGTTATTCTTTGTTGTGTGTGGCCACTGAAGTTTCTGTTTCATTAGTGGTTCATTTGTGGTCAGAAATTCAACAACGATTTCCTTAAATGCCTGAAAAAATATATATACAGAAAAAAAAAATCTCCCATTTGCAGATGGGTTCTTTCTATCTGTTGGAGCATGCCTTCAACACTCAGCCAGGCAGCCAGGCAGCACTGCCTTAGCCTTTACTTTCTGCTTGTGCAGTCTGAAGTTCAATAAGAGGTGAAAGATTAGGTGAAGTCTTCTAAGGATATGTCGAGCCCTAGGTATAAGCATGACCTTCTGGATTCCCAGGGCTATGTGGAGCTTTTCAAAACCGTTATGCCTGAAAGCATCTCATTACATAGCATTTCCTCCCAAGTTTCAGTTAATCTATTGTCCCAACTATTATCCCTTGCTCAGACAGCAGCAGCTAATATATTTGCCTTTAAATATTTGGACACATATCACCCTCCTGTTAACTGCCTGAGCCCTGGGAAGGTTCCAAGTTAGGAGAAATAAAGGCAAGCCCTTTTAGTGTGTCCTTCAGTGAACCACCAGACACACTCAAACAGATAACCACAATTCTGGAATATAAGATTTTTTTCTCCTCTAGAACTAACAATCTTTACCAGGAATGTGAGCTGTGTCTTCAAGGCCACTGCTGAGCTGGGTAGTGGGAGATCAGTTGGGTTTTTTTTCCTTTACTAAGCATTCACCTGGTTTCTTTAAACTTTCAATTAGTTTCTAGCTCTCTGGTAAAGTTGATTCTGACAATTCTTGCCAGTTTTTCCTCTCTTTAGTGGAGGGGTGGACTTTTGGCATTTCTACTTCACCATTTCCACTGATATTACTCAGGAAAGATTTCTTTTAAGACACAAAAACCACTAACTATTAAAAGAAAATGTTGATAGATTGAACTAAATTAAAATTACAATATTGTGTTCATCAAAAGACATGATAAAGTAAGACAATCTACAGAGTAGAAATAAATATTTACACCGTATAAAACTAGGAAAGGACTAATTATCCAGAATAGATACAGAAATCTAGCAATTCAATCAAAAAGAACAACGCAGTAAGCGAAAAATTGGGCAAAAGACTTGGACAGGGACTTTACGTAAGAGAACATCTAAATGGCTGATAAACATGAAAAGGTGCTTACTCTCATTAACAGTCAGGGAAAAGGAAATTAAGATGACAATAAGATATCGTTACTACCTATCAGATTTGAAAAAAACTAATAAAACTGACAATACTAGGTAGAGGTAAGTTGTAGAGAAGAGGAATTGTTAACATTCTCTTTTGATAGACATATAAATTGGCTTAACCAATTTGGAAATTTATGAAACAAGGTAATCATACCTATAACAAGAAATCTGTTCCTGAGTATGTGTATTCTAGAATTAATGCATGTGGGAATCACGATACATGAACAAGAATATTTGCAGTAGCATTGTTCATAATGTCTCCAAAATGGAAACCATACAAATATCCATATGCACTGCCTCCTTTTCCTTACCTCCAACTTTTTTTTTTTTTTTTTTTTACCTCTTGTAATCAGGTATCTATCTTCATCAAATAATGAAATAGCTCTCTCGGGCACTAATGACTACCCCCATCTTGTTCTTTAGTGTCTGTTTCTTTCCACTTTTGCTATGTCGGTATATTCTTTTCATATGGTCTTTGTCTTTAGGATCTCATCTATTTCTGTAGCTTCCACAACCATATCTCTGTAAATAATTTCTAAGCCTTTAACTCTAGCATAAATTTCTTTTTTGAAATGGGTGGAAAATTTATTTCCAGGCTACATAATGAAATTGCAAATTTATGGTTGCCAGTATTAACTGGATCCACAATAATGGTTGATAGTTTTTTTGCCAAATCCTTATTTATCCTCCATGCTCATTCACCAATGCATTTATTCCAGATTTTTATAACTCTCCTAAAGTTATCTTTTCCACTTTTACTTCCCCATTTTCTCATAAATAGATCTTTACTCCAAGCACCAGAGAAAAGAGTAATAGTGAATATCTCTCTTCTTTTCCCACAAATTACCCTGCTGTATCATCCCCACTTGCTTCCTCAACTCATTTAGATTCTTTTTACTTGACTGGTAACTTCTTTAATTGCTATATCTAATGGCTTCTTTTCAACCCTCCTACTCCTATTCTCTCCAATATTTTATATTTTTTAACATGTCCTTGAAAGTTTCTTCTTTTTCCCCTTTTATGTTCACTCTGACTTGATTTTCCTATTTTGTCTCTAAAAGGTTCTTAAAGATAGAAAGACCAAATGATTTATCTTCCAAACTGAAATATTTTTGAAAATGAAAATATGTACTATTTAATAATTGAGCCAAAATAATAGATATAAACTCAGATTGTTCAAAGAAAAGTAGGATATATGGTCAGCCCATTTACAAATCTTTTTTCCCCAATTCCTTTTCTTCTATTAACCCCTTAATACATTAGCTAGAATTTTCAAACATCACCTTTTCTTCTTTTACATACTCTCCTTGTGTGATCTGAAACATTTGCATGACTAAAACTATAACCTCCATTGATAATTCCCAAAGTATGTATCCAATCCCTGACTTTTTCCTGAGCTTCAGACTCATGTTTCTAATAGCTCATTGGGTATTTCCAGACTAGTAACCCAACAGTATATACCCCAAAATTTAAACTTATCTTCCGCCTCAAATATCCTAGTATTTTGAGGAGTGACGTCAGTATCATGGCAGAGTGAGTTGTTCCTTGTCACTCCACTCTAAGTTACAACCAATCAGACATCCTTTGACCAGCAGAGGATTCCCTACTCTGCACAACAGGACACATAAGAGATCCATGCATCTATATATCTGAAGTGGTAGCAGGTGGAACCTGTGACCAGAGGCTTCAGGAACCACAGCAAAACTGGTGACCCAGCCCATAGTGGTGGGACCCCCGACACCAGCTCCACCAGCAGCGGGGGCTGCATGCAAGTCCTTGGGTCCCCGGGCCCCCAACAGTGTCAGCAACACTCATGAATCCAGCACCCCTGGAAGCAGTGCAACCAGCACCCCCAGACAACCTGGGAGCAGCAGCACAGGTGTTGCACAGGACAGCAGCATCTGAGCCGTGGAGAGCCCACAGAGAGCCAGTGGAGGAACACGAGACCCAGGTAACCCTGGAAGCAGTAGAAGTGCTTGCAGCATGGTCACCCCAGTGGTGACACCTGAGACTGCTACAACATCATAAGCAGCGAGGCACCAGCAAGTCCAGAGGCACAAGACGTCACAAGGAGGGTGGCGACGATGCCTCTAGCAGAGGCAGTCTAGGGTAGAAAGTGCAGGCTCTCAAATACAACCAGAAGCAGCCCAGAGCCAAAGTAACGAAAGCTGTACCCAAATAAGAAAAAGTGGTTACTACCACAAATGAGCTGGCAGAAGATCAACTCATCAAACACCATGAAGAACTACAGTAACACAGCGAAACAGAAAGAGAAACCCAACTCTCCAGAAACCAAACGTGAAGTCACAGAGGATTACAATCTAACTGACGAAGAATTCAAGGTAGCTGGCATAAACTCAGCAAGTTACAAGAAAGCTCAGAAAGACAGTATAGCACGCTCAGGAATAAAATTAATGAACAGAAGGATTACTTCACCAAAGAGATTGAAACTTTAAAAAAAAAATTCTGGAGATGAAGAACACAATTAATGAGATGAAAAACAATGTAGAGAGCATTAATAATGGTGCAGACCATATGGAGGAGAGAATTAGTGAGCTCTAAGATAGAAACCTAGAACTGATTCAGGTGGAGGAAGAGACTGAACTAAGATTTTAAGAAATTCTTCAAGAAATATGCAACTCAATTAGCAAACGAAACATAAGGATTATAGGTATCCCAGAAAGAGAAGAGAGGGAGAAAGGAGCAGGGAGCTTATTCAAAGAAATAATACCGGAGAACTTCCCAAACATGGGAAAGGAACTAGACATGCAAGTACATGAAGCTAATAGAACTCCTAATTACCTCAATGCAAAAACTCTTTCTCCAGGGCATGTAATATTAAAACTGTCAAAAGTCAATGACAAAGAAAAAATATTAAGCAAGCGAGAAGGAAATAACCTATAAAGGCACCCCCTTCAGGCTTCAAGTGGATTTCTCAGCAGAAACCCCATAGGCTAGGAGAGAGTGGAATGATATATTCAAAATGCTGAAAGACAAAAACTACCACCCAGGAATACTCTATCCAGCGAAATTATCCTTCAGATATGCTGGAGAAATAAAAGCTTTCCCAGACAAACAAATGCTGAGGGAATTCATCACCACTAAGCCTGCCTTATAAGAAATGTTTAAAGGAGCCTTGCTACCTAAAACAAAAAGGCAGAGGTTTCCAAAGCTTTGAGCAAGGAGATAAATAGAATTAGAGGGGCCGGCCCTGTGGCGTAGCAGTTAAGTGCGTGCGTTCCACTGCTGGCAACCCGGGTTCGGATCCGGGGCATGCACCGATGCACTGCTTGTCAGGCCATGCTGTGGCGGCATCCGACATAAAGTGAAGGAAGATGGGCACAGATGTTACCTCAGGGCCCGTCTTCCTCAGAAAAAAGACGAGGATTGGCATGGATGTTAGCTCAGGGCCAATCTTCCTCACAAAAAAAAATAATAATAAAAATAAATAGAATTAGAAAATTGCAGCTTTATATCTCCTTTATCAAGGAGATAAATAGAATTAGAAAATTTCATGCTCAAACCGAATTATACCATAAAGGATAAAGGGAAAGAAAGCATCAAAAATAATTATAACCACTTCAATTTGGTCAGAATCTCAACACAAAAAAGAATAATTTATGACAATAACATAGAAGGGGAAGAGAAAAAAGACAGAACCTGCATAGGCTAGTGGAGATACGAAGCTACCAGAAAAAGGACTGTCTCATCTATGAGTTCTTTTACACAAACCTTATGGTAGCCACAAAACAAAAAATCAAAGCAGAGTCATAAATCATAAATAAAGAGAAAAACATCATAGAAAACCACCAAGCTGAAATGGCAAACAGAAATACAAGGAAAACGAAACAACAGAAATATAGAGCATCCAGAAAACAAAAGATAAAGTGGCAGTATTAAGCCTTCAGATATCAATAATCACTCTAAATGTAAATCAATTGAATTCACCAATCAAAATACTCAGAGTGGCTGGATGGATTAAAAAACAAGACCCAACAATATGCTACTTCCAGGAACACATCTCAGCTCTAAAAACAAACATAGGCTCAGAGTGAAGGGATGGAAGATGATATTCCAAGCAAATGGTAAGCAAAAGAAAGCTGATGTATCTATACTTATATCAGACAAAACAGACTTCAAGACAAAAGAGATAACGAGAGTAAAAGATGGAAACTTTATAATGATAAAAAGGACATTCCACCAAGAAGACATAAACACTTATTAATATGTATGCACTGAACACAGAAGCACCAAAGAATATAAAGCAACTATTAACAAATCTAAAGGGAGAAATTGATAGCAACACAATAATAGTAGGGCATCTTAACACCCCACTTACATCGATGGACAGATCATCCAGACAGAAAGTCAACAAGGAAACAGTGGCCTTAAATAAAACATTTGATCAGGTGGACTTAATAGATATATACAGAGCATTCCATCCAAAAACAACAGGATACACATTCTCCTCAGGTGTTCCCAGAACATTCTCAAAGATAGACCATATGTTGACAAACAAAGCAAGCCTCAATAAATTTAAGAAGATTGAAATCATATCAAGCATCTTTTCCGTCCACAGTGGTATGAAACTAGAAATCAACTAAAAGAAAAAAGCTGGACAAGTCACAAATATATGGAAACTAAACCATATGCTATGGAACAACTGTTGTATCAATGAAGAAATCAAAGGAGAGATCAAAAAATACCTGGAGGTAAATGAAAATGAAAAGCCAACATACCAAAACTAATGGGATGCAGCAAAAGCAGGACAGAAATAACAAGTACTATGAGGGAGGTTTATAGTAATACAGGCCTATCTCAAGAAACAAGGAAAATCTCAAATAAATGGTCTTACACTATACCTAAAAGAATTAGAAAAAGAACAAAGCCCCAAGTCAGTAAAGGGAAGGAAATGATAGAACTCAGAGCAGAAATAAATGAAATAGAGACTTAAAAAGCAGTAGAAAGGATCAGTGAAACTAAGAGCTGGTTCTTTGAGAAAATAAACAAAATTGACAAACCTTTGGCCACACTCACTAAAAAAAAAAGAAGACTCAAATAAATAAAATCAGAAATGAAAGAGGAGAGTTTACAACTGACATCACAGAAATAGAAAGGATTATAAGAGAATTCTATGAAAAGCTGTATGCCAACAAATTGGATAACCTAGAAGAAATGGATAAATTCTTAGACTCATACAACCTCCCAAAACTGAATCAAGAAGAAATAGAGAATCTGAATAGACCAATCGCAAGTAAAGAGATTGAAACAGTAATAAAAAATTCCCCCCAAAACAAAAGCTTGGGAACAAACGACTTCTCTGGTGAATTCTACTGAACATTGAAAGAAGATTTGATACCTATTCTCAAACTCTTCCAAAAAATTGAAGAGGATGGGACACTTCCTAACTCATTTTGCAGGGCCAATATTACTCTGATACCAAAACCAGAAAGGATGCCACAAAAAGGGAAAATTACAGGCCAGTATTGCTGATGAACATAGATGCAAAAGTCCTCAACAAAATATCAGCAAATCGAATACAGCAATACATTAAAAGGATCATACACCGCTATCAAGTGGGATCTATTCCAAGGATGCAGGGATGGTTCAACATCCGCAGATCAATTAATGTGATATACCACATTAAGAAAATGAAGGATGAAAATCACATGATCATCTCAATAGATGCAGAGAAAGCATTTGACAAGATCTAACATCCATTTATGATAAAAACACTGAATAAAATGGGTATAGATGGAAAATACCTCAACATAGTAAAGGCCATATATGACAAAATCACAACTTACATCAGACTAAGGTGAAAAACTGAAAGCTATTCCTCTGAAAACAGGAGGAAGACAAGGATGCCCACTCTTGCCACTCTTATTTAACATAGTACTAGAAGTTTTAGCAAGAGCATTAGGCAAGAAACAGAAATAAAAGGGATCTAAACTGGAAAGGAAAAAGTAAAACTGTCACTATTTGCAAATGACGTGATTTTATATATAGAAAACTCTAAAGAATCCACCAACAACTACCATAAATAATCAACAAGTGCAGTAAAGTTGCGGGGTACAAAAGCAACATACAAAAATCAGTTGCGTTTCTATACACTAATAATGGACTAGTAGAAAGAGAAATCAAGAATACAATCTCATTTATAATCACAACGAAAAGAATAAAATACGTAGGAATAAGTTTAACCAAGGAAGTGAAAGATCTATACACTGAAAACAACAAAACGTTATTGAAAGAAATCAAAGAAGACATAAAGAAATGGAAAGACCGTCCATACTCATGGATTGGAAGAATATAACATAGATAAAATGTCCATATCACCTAAAGCAGTCTACAGATTCAGTACGATCCCAATCAGAATCCCAATGACATTCTTCAAGGATATAGGACAAAGAGTCCTAAAATTTATGTGGAATAGCAAAAGATCCCGAATAGCCAAAGCACTCGTGAGAAAAAAAGATCAAAGTTTGAGGTATCACACTCCCTGACATCAAAATATACTACAAAGCTATTGTAGTCAAAACACCATGGTATTGGCAGAAAAACAGACATATAGATCAATAGAAAAAAATTGAGATCCCAGAAATAAAACCACATATCTATGGACAGCTAGTCACAAACAAAGGAGCCAAGAACATACAATGGAGAAGGGAAAGTCTCTGCAATAAATGGTGTTGGGGAAACTGGGCAGCCACATGCAAAAGAATGAAAGTAAACCATTATCTCACACCATATACAAAAATTAACTCAAAATGGATTAAAGACTTGAATGTAAGACCTAAAACCGTAAAACTCCTAGAACAAAATATAGGCAGTATGCTCTTTGACATGGGTCTTAGCAGCATCCTTTCAAATACCATGTCTCCTCAGGCAAGGGAAATGTAAGAAAAAATAAACAAATGAGACTACATCAAACTAAAAAGCTTCTGCAAGGTAAAGGAAGCCATCAACAAAATGAAAAGACAGCCCACCAACTGGGAGAAAATATTTGCAAATCGTAGATCTGACGAGGGGTTAGTTTCCAAGTTTCCATAAGTAAAGAACTCATGCAACTCAGCAACAAAAAAATGACCAACCTGGTCCAAAAATGGGCAGAGGATACGAACATACATTTTTCCAAAGAAGCTGTACAGGTGGCCAATAGGCACATGAAAAGGTATTCAATGTCACTAATTATTAGGGAAATGCAAATCAAAAGCACAGTGAGATATCACCTCACACGCTTAATAACGGCCATAATTAACAGGACAGAAATAACAAGTGTTGGAGAGGATGTGGAGAAAAGGGAACACTCATACACTCCTAGTGGGAATGCAAACTAGCGCAGCCACTGTGGAAAATAGTATGGAGATTTCTCAAAAAGTTAAAAATAGAAATACCATATGATCCAGCTATTCCACTACTGGGTATTTATCCAAAGAACTTGAAATCACCATAACTCAAAAAGATGTATGCACCCCTATGTTCATTGCAGCATTATTCACAATAACCAAAACGTGGAAGCAACCCAAGTGCCCATCAATGGATGAATGGATAAAGAAGATGTTGTGTATATATACAATGGAATACTACTCAGCTGTAAAAAAAGACAAAGTCATCCATTTGCGACAACATGGATGGACCTTGAGGATATTATGCTAAGCAAATTAAGTCAGACAGAGAAAGACAAATACCATATGATTTCACTCATATGTGGACAGTAAACAAACAAACACATAGATAAGGAGAACAGATTAGTGGTTACCAGAAGGGAAGGGGGTGGGGAGAGAGCAAAAGTGGTAAAGGAGCACATATTTATGGTGATGGATAAAAACTAGACTATTGGTAGTGAACACAATGCAGTTTATACCAAAACTGATATGTAATGTACACCTGAAATTTACACAATGTTATAAGCCAATATGACCCTAATAAAATAATTTTTTAAAAATATCCTACTGTTTTGTTTACATTCATACACAGAGAGAGAGATGTGTAGTATATGTACACGTGTATGTGTGTATATCTGGAAATATAGATATCACACATACCTGCTACTTTGTGCAGGTGCTTCGTTAGGTACTGGTGGCAAAAACAGGGTTCCAGCATCATGACAATGCATTCTAGTATGGGAGATAGACATTGTTCAAACTATCACATATATAAATGTAGTATAAGTTTGGTAATTGCAGTGAAGGAGAGGAATATGGTATCATGTCAAGTATAATAGAGGCAATTGACCTTCTTTCCAATAGATGGCCCTTTGTATTAGACGGTGGCAGTTTATAGCTCTTCTAAATTAGCCTGTCTACCTCCATTTCTTTGAAATATTTATCACAATTTAGTACTCAAATACTCAATGTTTTTGATGGGGCCATTTTTCTTCTCAGAATTCTCATTGCTTTTCATCCTTGTTATGGAGATATTGTTGATAAATCACATAATTTGTCAAGCCCTGAAATGGTGGCAGTACCATTAGTATTGAGGATGTTCGTATGGAAACTAAATAAAAGAGCTTCTATGGAAATAGTATTATGTCCTTTGTGGGAAATAAATGATGCATAAGATCAGGAGCACCTTTCTAGTCACAAAGTCTGGCTGCTGCTTTCTTTTTTTCACACAGTAAGTGATATTTGTTGATTGAATGTTAATTGCTTATTCTTTTATCATGTGTATTTCCCCTCTTTTGCACAAAACTTGAAAGTGGTCAAGTTCTCCTTTTGAGATTAGAAGACCTACACCCATTGGTACTATCCCAGAACATAAACTAAATTATGCATAGTCTAAAATAATAAATCTTATAATTCACATAAATGTTAATAATTTTAAAAATCAATAATCCACATTATTTGTCTTTATATTTGTATATTTTTGGAATGGTGCTACTCAATTACATCAGTCTTCACCATGTTGATAGGTGTAATAAAAGAATAATAATAGCCAACATTTTAAGTATTTACTGCTTGGAAGTGCTAGGTAATTATATATATTATCTTATTTAACCCTCAGCAGTAATCCAGTGAGGTAGATGCTATCATTATCTTCATTTTTTAGATGAAGGAAATGGCAATTAAAAAAATATATTCATCACTGTCCCAGCAGAAGTCATAGCATACTTATATGGATAATTGAGGAGAGTTTAATAAGGGACTGTGGTGTTTACAAAGGTTTGGGCTGATTTTATAGAAAGCAGCAAGGCATAATGCAGTGCCCTGGGACTAGTAATAGTGGGAATTAATTATTAATACTCCAGTCCTAACGGGGCAAAGAGAGGGAGCTGCTATTGGAATCCAGAAAAGAGCTGTAAGCAAGGGTCATCTGACAGGGTCTGTGATCTTAGCCAACCTATGGTAACCTGGTAGAGGAGCCAGGAGAATAAATACCAGACCTTACTCTCCTCCAGCCCTTTGGTTTCCTGACAGTGCCTCCCACTGGCTGAACCCAACTGGAAACCAGAGTGAACAAAATAGCCTGTTGATTCTATCTATACAGGTCATCTTGGAGCAGAGAGTGAAGAAGGGTGGAGAATGAATCTGCAAGTAAAATGGAAAATACCTAGGAATTAAATAACTATTAAATGGCAGAGCCAGTATATGAATGCCAAACACTTTACCCCTAACCACAATGCTGTACTGCCTCGCATAAAACTTTTGTGAAATATTATTTGGCCTTTTGTGAAATAATATTTTAAATCTGAAGGTTTCTATTCTATCCCAAATTGTTGGGTGCATTTATACCTAACAGTGAGACCAAATATGTAAGAGCTGAGCAGCAAATAATGCCAAAAAAGAAGTTACTTGTGGGTATTGATTTTACATGTTGTCAGTATTTTCAGAACGTTAAACCATGCTTGTTCCCCTTGTTCAGATTCCAGACTCCATCATTTCTCGTGGCGTTCAGGTGCTCCCACGAGACACAGCCTCCCTCAGCACTACTCCTTCAGAATCGCCTCGTGCTCAGGCTACGTCTCGCCTTTCTACAGCTTCCTGCCCAACACCAAAAGTAAGTACAGTTCTTTGGCACCTTAAGCCTGCTCAGCTATGTAAATCTGGGAAAACTAACCAATATTTCCCTCTGTTTCTCAGGGTTGGATTGCATGCAAGATAATACAATGAATGCACTGTAATATTGTTACCACCTACTGTTTCACAAAGTGTCTCATTAGGTCAACAGTAGGACAACAGAAATTTCATGTAAAATGTCTACTCCTACATCACAGCTATGGGTATCATATTCTGTAGCTCCTGTTTCTTTGTTGTATACCTGCTATTTTTTTAGCATACTGTGAAGTTATTTGTTTATGCAGAGGATGAATATGTTTCTGGCCAATAAACAGCAAAATTAACACAATGAAATAATGTTACTAAAGGGATTTTTTTTTTAACTTGTCCAGGCTGGGGTAGCTCCCTGCTCTAGTATCATTCCAAATTTTTTCAAACATATTCAACTTGGAATGTTGCTGCCTAATATTTGGAAACAAATCTAAAATGATTAGAAAGAAAGTTTTAATGCCAACCTTTGCAGGAAGGAGGAATTATCTTACTATTTATTTTTTATAATTTTTCCCAAGTGTTGAATCATGTTTGGGGGGAAAAAAGGATTAGACGTTTATTTGCTGCCTCACATCTTCATGTATATGATAAATTAAGTAGCAAATTTAATTATGGCTCTGACTGCTTTCTTTTGCAATGTCCCTTCCCTGGTTATGTTAGTGTTGGTGCTTTTAAGTTTTCTATGTGATAGATCCAATACTGGCATCAAAAGGTTAACAGTAATATTCCTTATTTAATAGGATATAGTGGTAGCTATCAGGCTATACACTTAATTTATTCTAGGGATCTGCAGGTAATTTTTCAAACTGTAGCTTTTTCTCTGTCATCAAATGTAAGGACTTATACAACTGATCTTCCTCAATTCCAAGTTTTCTATGAGTTTTATGAATGTTATAATTAGATTTAATTAGAAATGATCACAAGCAATTCTTGATGTATGTAATGCAGTTGCTTTTACATTCCATGGTACAACCTTCTCAGCAAAGTCTTCAGAGTGTTACTGTTGTATATCATTGTTTTTAGACTTGTGTCAGAAATACCTGATGTTAATTTTATAGTTTAAAAAAATTGTTCCTAAATCTTCAATAAAGAAAAACTAAGAACATTCTAGATATAAAAATGAATGTCACTGCCATTTAGGCCAGTCAGCTACATCTGTAACTGAATGAAAACAGGGCGTTCTCAAGACTTGAATTGGATAGAAGATTTTCATCCATGTCTTTAAAATTTTTTAAACAAACTAATTTATTGTTTGCATTAAATTCCAACTGTACAAGCTGTACTTGTTTATAAAGTCTGGGAAATAATTAAATCTAAAAGATAGTCCAGTATAAATGTTTAGTCATTCACTAATATTAAGACCTAAATATTGGAAATACAGAACTATCCAAGACACAGTATTTTTTTTCCCATAATAATTTACTGTGAACATAAATATTTTAAGCTAAATTTAATTATACATAGTATTTCTTTAGCCTTTTTAAAACTTTGTAATTACATTTTAATTACAAAGGGAATACTAAATACAATTTTAAAAATCACTTGATATTTCTAAATTTACTAAAGTGAAATCCTAAAGATAAAAATGTTAACATTTATTAAGTTAATTTGCTTATTGGAAAACTTTGGGAGAGCAAGTGGCTTGTCTTGATATTTTTTCCTTAGTTAACACTTAGATGTTCAAACTGACAATTAATTCAAATAAAGCAGTATATGTGAATGTCTTTTTTTCTAGGAATTTTTTCTGTATTTTTATCTAGGAATAAAATTCTATTCCTTTTAGGTAATTTTTACCAGCACTAGAATGTATACCTCAAAGATAAAATTATTACTTTGATCTAATTTTAAAATTAAACATTTAAGGCTGAATCAGAATACTAATATAATAAAAAACTAGTTTGAGTATTGATTTTTTTAAGGAGTAAAGAAAATCAAGTTAATCTTTCTATTAAAAACCTCAAATTATAAGACTGCTTAATTGAATCTAAACTGTATGCTCTTTTTTTTTTTTTTTAGAAGATTGGCCCTCAGCTAACATCTGTTGCCAATCTTCCTCTTTTTGTCTTTTTTCTCCCCAAAGCCCCAGTACATAGTTATATATCCTAGTTGTAGGTCCTTCTAGTTTTTCTATGTGGGACACTGTCTCGGCATGACTTGATGAGTAGTGAGTTGGGTCCGCGCCCAGGATCCGAACCAGTGAACTCTCCGGGCTGCTGAAGTGGAATGCATGAACCTAACCGTTATACCACCATGCCGGCCCCTAAACTGTATGCTCTTATTTTTTTTTTTTTTTTTTAAAGATTGTATTTATTTATTTTTTTCCCCCCAAAGCCCCAGTAGATAGTTGTATGTCATAGCTGCACATCCTTCTAGTTGCTGTATGTGGGACGCGGCCTCAGCATGGCCGGAGAAGCGGTGCGTGCCCGGGATCCGAACCCGGGCCGCTAGCAGCGAAGCGCGTGCACTTAACCACTAAGCCACAGGGCCGGCCCTGTATGCTCTTATATGTGCTTTTATATCAGTGACAGATATAATCTCTGCCCTCATGGAATTTATAGTTTAGTCGATGGTATATTAAAATAAATAGGTAGATAAATACTAATAATTATAATTTCACAATAATCTAATAATTATAAATTATAGTTTATTTAGTCATTATGCTAAGCCAAAATGAAAAAGTTTTAGTGATAAAAAATAATAGGAGGGAAACCTCACTTAGATAAGATGGTCAGAGAAGGCCTCTCAAAGGAGTAACATTTCACCAGGGACACGAAGAATGAATAAAAACAAAGCAAAAGCTTTTGTGCTGGGTGGAGGTTTTGAGAATTATATTCAGCAATAATGACCACTTTAAAGCAGTTGTTAAAGGGGAGTTCTCACCAATCAAGAACTCTCAGACTAAAACCTCATTAGTACATGAATAGTCTAATTCAGTGACTTCAAAATCCAATTTCAGATATCAGGGGTTTTTTTAATTTTAAATAATGAATTTTTTTTGCCTTTGCCTACTGAGTCGAATTTCAAGGCCATCGGTTTTAGCACTTAAATCTGTTCTGGGTGAATTATTTATTTTAATTTTGTAGCATAAAAATTTAGGGCAGAGAAGAAATAAAAAAAAGTCAGGTTTCCAATTTGAGATATGGGTAAATGATGATGTTTTTGAGTATATTAAGGAATAAAAGAGAAGCGAGTTTTGAGGGTAAAAGAAAGGAGAGTTAATGCGTTTTGGTTTTGAATGTGTTCAATCTGAGATATGTATGAGACATCCCAGGAATGATATCCAGCACAAAATTAGAATACAAGTTGAGTTTGACATTGCTATTGTTACTCTATCTTGGTAGCAGTATTTATAATTTAGTACACATTAGTGTACACATTGGCCCAACCCCATAGAAATCTCCCTTCTACGTTTCAGATTAGGCATGCAGTCTGTCATAGGTGGAAATACATGTGCAAATATATTTTCTTTACATCAGAAATACAATACAGTCTTGAATGATCAGCCCTAGAAAGAGCATTTGACTTGATAATAGAAGAGCTGGATTCAAATGCTGGCTTCTCTACTTAATAAGCACACTACATTAAGCAAGTTGCTCAGCTTTTTAGAGCTTCATGTATATGATGAAACTAGTAATCTTTGCCTCCCCAACAGTGTTTGTTAATTTATTAAGTAAGTCTTTACCTGCTGCTGGGAAAGCAGTGATGAGCAAGTAGACATTAGTCGTGCCTTTACAAACAGACAAAACAGGCAACTACAAATTATAATAAAGTATAATAACGTGCTACGATTTGTCAGCAGAAGTACAGAATACTCTGGGGATAACCATCAGAAGCACTTAACCTAGTCTTTGTGAGAACACAAAAGGGTTAAATAACCAAGTTATGATTCAAAACTAACAGTTCCAACCTCTCCCTCTGTAGCTTTTTATCACTGGGTAGTCTTTAAGCTGAAACACTTCCTGTCCATTTGCATATGTGCATCCAGTTATCTTAGGTCAACAACTATAATATTAAACATTATTTTGGATTCACATTTTATGTTCACTGCATTGTAATATCCTAGATTGTGCTTTGATCATTTAAGATTAAGATTCTCTAGCTATAGTAAGATCAAGATCTATAAAATATACTAAGTTTGGATTTCCTTTTTGGTACACTCATCATAGTCTAATGAAGACAACCATATATTATCTTTTCTAACCAATTCTTCATAGAATGGCATTATCGCCAGCAAATATTTATTTGCTGAACTGATGTAATATTTTATTGTATATGGGAAAAAAGTCATTTCTCTTTTACGTCAGATATTTCCTTTTAATGAAATCTGACTGAAATGAAGAAAGATTTTCATTCCTCTTGCTTTATGACACAGTGAACTGTCTTTTAAGAACAAACTTGAGATTTTAGTCTTTCATTGCCCTAAGTAAAATATTGCATAAGCCCTAAAGGTCAAATAGTATGTGGATTCTATTTAAATAAGGGCAGGCAACATCTAGAAGACTTAAGTTCTTAAGTGGTGATAGTCTCACAAAAATGCTAAAAGAATAATTTTATAACAGATAAATTCTATTTTAAAGTTAGCATGATTCACGACTTAAATGAGTGCTGGTTTTCAATTATGAAAGGCAGCAGCATCTCTATTAGAAATTAAGAGGCTTGAGGTAGAGAATAATGACGAGAGCAAAAAAGAAAAAAAAAAATCTGAACTTTCAATCACTTTTCCATTCCCTATTGATGTTATTAAAATAGAGATTTTTCCAGGGGCTGGCCTGGTGGTGCAAGCAATTAAGTGCGCACACTCCACCGCGGCGGCCCTGGGTTCGCCGGTTCGGACCCTGGGCACACACCGACGCACTGCTTGGCAAGCCATACTGTGGCAGCGTTCCATATAAAGTGGAGGAAGATGGGCACAGATGTTAGCCCAGGGCCAGTCTTCCTCAGCAAAAAAAAAAGGGGGGGGGATTGGCAGATGTTAGCACAGGGCTGATCTTCCTCACAAAAAAAAAAAATAGAGAATTTTTTAAAGACCGATTCAATTATTCTTTTATTCCCTAAGCATCTAAAGTTTGACTTAAAAAAATAAATAAATAAATATAGTCTGTTGTCACATACACCCTTGTACCTTAAAGCTTAGAATAGAATTTTGTGCCCAGATTAACCAGCGAGCGATTTTTTTTCTCTTAGGAAGGAAATATAAGCACTGTCATCTAATTGTACCAAAGTTTATAAAATGATTAAAAAGAATATTGAAATATCTTTGTATGAAGGATGTGTTCATTTAATACACTAATGTCTAATCTTGCATTCAAATAAAGTGCAGAATTATAACTTCCCTATAGGTTTCTGTTATTGTCCTTTGAGCAAAAGAATTTAGATTGCTCTGGATAAAGAATAAACTATTTTCTTAACTCACAGTTTTTAATGTGTATGTCTGAAAAGCAGTATGATTTCCTTTACAAATAAAAATGGCATTTTTGCTCCAGTATCAGGATAACATTCCCTCTGAGATTTTTCCTAGTGATTGTAGTTTTTACAAACTATTCCATTTTATCACCCCTTTCCTTTGTGAACATCAGGGTGATTATATGATATGGCTAGTTCATTGGTTCTAAACCTGAGAGTCCAAAGTTGCTGGAGAATCTCGTGAAGTTGCTCAAATTCTAACCTAGATCACGACATTAACTGGGGCCTGCTAATACTTTTCTACTATTTTTATGAACCTAAACAAAATCAATAAAACGATACTAACCATCAATTTTCTTTGCTTTTGTCTGAAATTATATCAACATTGGTATATCAACATCTGTTCAACTGTTAATGACATTATAGAAATTTACGGATTCTACATGTAGAGTCAACAGACACCAAAAATGTTGAAGAACACTGAATTAGTGACAGTAAAAGTACAGTCTCAGGGCCGGACCGGTGGCGTGGTGGTTAAGTTTGCGTGCTCTGCTTTGGTGGCCTGGGGTTCATGGGTTCGGATCCTGGTCGCGGAACTACATCGCTCATGGAGCCATGCTGTGGCAGCGTACCATATACAAAGTAGAGGAAGACTGGCACAGATGTTAGCTCAGGGACCATCTTCCTCAAGCAAAAGGAGGAAGATTGGCAGCAAGTGTTAGCTTGGAGCCACTCTTCCTCACCAAAAATAAAAAAGAACATTCTGTGGACATAAAAATACGTTTTCTTTTGTGCAAAGTTAACTGCCCCATCTGGGGAGTAGTAAGCAATAATATTCTCAACATTATTGGTCAGATCCAGCAGTTCTCAAACTGAATGGTCTCAGGACCCCTTCACAAACTTAAAAATTATTAAGGACCCCAAATAGCTTCTGTTTATTTGGGTTATATCTAGTGATATTTACTGTACTAGAAATTAAAACTGAGAAATTTTTTAAATGTTTATTTTCTTCAAAATAAGAATAATAAAGCATTTATATGTTAACATAACTAACATGGTTAGGAAAAAAATAATTTCCAAAACAAAAAAATCTGAAAAGGTTGGCATTGTTTTACATTTTTTCAAATACATTTTGATGTCTGGTTTAATAGAAGACACCTGGATTCTCACATCTGCTTCTGTATTCAGTCTGTTGTGATATGTTGTTTTGGTTGAAGAATGTGAAGAAACAAATCCAGCCTCACACAGTTATGTAGTTAGAAAAGGAAGGACTATTTTGGTAGCATTTTCAGATAATTGTGGATATTCTTTGACACTACACCAAAAATTTACAATTGATATTCTATTAAAAGTTAGTTGAAGTGTGAAATCTAAAATCCTGTCAAGGACCATTCCCAACTCTGCTATATTAAAATCCAATGGTCTGTCTTAAACTTTGAATGCATCTTATGTATACCCAGGAATGATTTTGGAACACATTTGTTGGTCACTTGGAAAATGTAAGTTCTTCCAAGTGTTGACATATTTCATTATATTATATCAAAAAATCATCTTCATCAATATAACCACCAAGCTCATTTAAAAAACCTTAAAAGCATTAGAAGCTCTTAAGCTCCTGGTGATATATTTTTTCCACAATTCTAATTTTTGCTTAAAAGCTAGAATTTTATCTTTGGCAGAAAAAGCAACAAATCCTGTCCTTTTTCCTAGAATTGACAGGCTCATTTCATTCATTTTCGAGAAAATGGCTAGCAAACATCTAAGTCTGAATAATCATAGTTTGTCAGTCATTCTTTCATTTATTCACATAAAAGTGGTGTTCTGTACAAAACCTGGCTAGTTCAGCTTGCAACTCAAACAGTTGCATAAATGCTTTTCCTTGGGACAACCATCATCCTTTGGTATGCAGTAGAAGTATTTTATTCATACTTCCCATTTTGTCACACTCAGAGGACAAGTTTTAATTAAATTAAATCAGTATTTACTGTTTCATTGAAGACAGTGTTAAATGAAACTGGCTTTTCTGTTTTGAATCTGTTGGTTTTTTTAAATTCCTGGTACATGGTAGTGAATAATACAATGAGTATTCATACTATTTGGATCCACCACTTTGATTTGCACTAAGGGGCCAACCCATCATTGCTTTTGTACCATCAGTGCAAATGTCAACATAGTGAAAGAGGCAAATAATGTCTTAATACTATTATTAAAATAATTTGACCTGGGGGCCAGCCTGGTGGCATAGCAGTTAAGTTCGCGTGCTCTGCTTCATTGGCCCGGGGTTCACAGGTTCAGATCCCAGGCACAGGCTGACGCACCGCTTGTCAAGCTATGCTTTGGCAGCGTCCCATATAAAGTAGAGGAAGATGGGCACGGATGTTAGCCCAGGGCCAATCTTCCTCAGCAAAAAGGGGAGGATTGGCAACGGATGTAGCTCAGGGTTAATCTTCCTCACAAAAAATAAAAAAATAATTTGGCCTGTGGACCCCTGAGAGGGTCTCAGGGACTCTCAGGTGTCCAAGAACCACACTTAGGGAACCACTAGTACGGTCAAATGAGCAAACTGGCTTATGTTTCTTGAAAATATCCTGGGTCAAAATTATGTATGTTGAATCTTATTTTTCCCTATTTTCCATTGAGACAATGTTATAGTGATATTCTCAGTCCAGAGATCTTATCATTTATGTAAATGACCACCAGTACCATGCTTATGCATTATAAATGATTCACCCTGACTCTGTGACCCAGATTAATTCTAGGGCAGGGAACAGAGTTTCTCTTTCCTGATTAAAAATGAGAGAAGACTTCACAAAGAAGTCACAAGAGCAGAAATTATAATTACCAGCTAACTCTACTCATTTCCAGTGTGATACTACTTCTGCATTTGGATAGCAACTGATGTTTCCCCGGGATATCCTGTCTACTAATAGGTACACAGAGAGCCCTCTTTTAAGTCATAACCTAGTTATTGGAAGATAATTTTATTAGAGGAATAATTGGGGATGCCTCTTTTTTTTTTTTAATTAGTTTGGAACATTTAAAATTGGTGAGATTTTAAATAAAAATACAAATTTTCAGCTTTTCTTGAAAATATCAGATCGACATTACTGAGCCAGCACTGACATACATCACAACGCAGCTGGCATTCGTTATCCCTCCAGGCTATTTTACTTATTTGCTTTAAATGCCTGGCTCCTGTAGACTTTTGAGTAACTGATTTCTACTCTTGTTCATTATTATCTAGTTTATCCTTTATAACAATGTTTGTTTTGCTATTTATTCTGGTTTGATAGCAAAACATATTTTTGAGACTTCAAATAAAGGATGGTTCTCTTATAACCTTTTTAATGAGAAAGGGGCTATCCAGTATGGTAAAGTATTTCATATTTAGATAAAACTAAAATTAGATAATATTAATATATTTTAGCTATTAATTTTGAGTTTACAAATTATTGTAAATGGTTGTTCTATGACATTCTGCTCAGAATACAGGATTTTACATTGATTTCTGTTTCTTCGTACGTCTGATTAAGTGTCCCCTCTGCCTTTATACATAATGATAGTTGAAAATGGAAATCTCCCCATCCTTTTCTAATTATTTAATGTTTACAGAATTATATTCATCATTGAAGATAAGTATAACTTAAAGGTGAAATGTATAATTGGCAGTCTGAAATCTGACCTTGTAAATGAAATTTGATTAGTTAGCCTGAGAAAATACAGCTAACCAGAAGTTATTAGCTATAGAGGTAACAGTTTCATAGCTTAGACAGTCTATAAGTGGCATGGTCTTTTTTTATTTAAAAAACATATATACATGCTCATTTTAGAAAATTCATATAAACCCAAAAAAAAGGAGTTCCTGTAAGACTACCCTTACTAAATAATGACTTAAAATTTTGCGGTATATCATTCTGTTATTTTTTTCCTGTGCATTCAAATATTTTGTATAAATGGATCATAATGGGAAGGCAGTGATTAAGAGCTCAGGTTCTGGAGTCTGACAGGCCCTGCAATGAATCTCAGCTTTATCACTTACTAGATGTGTGGCTTTCAGAACGTTATTTCACCTTTATAACCTTAATTATGTTATCTGTAAAATGAAAAATAATATTACTATTTGCTTTATAAGGTTAAAGTTTAAACTTTAAAATGCATATAAATCACTTATCACCGTGTTTGAAATGTAAGAAGTGCTCACTAAATGTCAGCTGTTATTATTAAACTATATAATATTTTAACCTCTCTTACTCATTTAGTAATATGAACATCTTTCTATGTCATGAACATCTTATGTTTTTAAATTATCTTCTACAATATTAGTTGATTATTGTTTCGTATTTTAATTTGTGGATGTAGCATAGTTTTTTCACCCACCCCTATTTTGGATATTTTAGTTGTTTCCTATTTCGCAGTTTTAAAAACAATGCTGTGATAATCTTCTGGAAGTTAAATGTTTTAGAGTCTTCTCTTAATTAAACTTAGCAACTTGTGTTAATTCTACCTTTGTTGAAAGTATGTATAGAATTTCTAGGCCCTTGATTCCTGTAGTTTATATAGATACCAGGAAGAGATCATTTTTACGTCTTCATGAATTCAATTTAATGATATTCTGGAAGAAACCGTTTTTAGCATTTGCATTTGACTGATTTATTGGCAGACATTTAAAAATTATGGGTCCAAAGTTGTTTGAAAAGTTAACACCGTTGGATATGTAAAAGTATTACACTATGAAGCTCTAAATATTGAGTATCAGACCTAGTCTGCCACTTTACAACTTCACAAAGTTTGTAAAACTCAGTTTCTATATCTATAACATCATGTTATTAAATTAAGTAGCCTCTAAAGTCCCTTGTAGGCTTATAATTTTATTCCTTTGAAATAAGTTTCTACACTGACTGAATAAATATTGTTCTGTTTAGCCTTCTCTCTGATATTATATTAATATCCAGTTAATATAATTTACATTTATTTCAGCTTTTACATTCTATGCTACTACACAAAGGTAAAGATTATCAACTGAAAATGTTCTAATTTCATTTAAGATCTTTCTTACTTAGGTCAAGCTTGTCTCTGTTAAATGGAATATTGATTTCTCTTGGTATCCACTAGAGTTTTGTTCAAGGTATAGGAAGACAGGGAAGTCAGAACTATAGAAATGCAAGGAACAGTGAAATTAGGAATATTAGCTTTCAGTTTAATTTAATAGCTTTAATTCCTATAAACTTCTTTTTAATTGTTTGGGGCGTGTTTTGTGCAAAAGCGGCTCACCAAAAATAACCTGTGCCATCATTATTTCAGCAGCAGAATTGATGAGATATAGCCATGATTCAAATCTATTGACTGGCCATGTCTCATTCATAACTTTAATAGAGAGCATATCCCAAACTAAACTATTCTCTAGACGTTTATATTTTTAAATGATACATGTTCTAAAGTTGGTCATGCATTCTCTCACCTAAAACTTCAGGATTATCTGCTCTCCCTTGTCTTTCATTAAAGACAAATCATACGTTAATTCAGAAATTTATTCAATCAATATTTTTTAGTGCATATTATGTCAAATTCTGTGCTAGGTGTTAGGAATACAGCAATGGGTAGACTGACTTACCCTGCCCTCAAGGATTATAGTGGAGCTGCTGTGGAAAAAAAAAATTTACAACAAATCTATCAGATAAAGTGTTGATAGCCTAAAAGAGCTCTTCTAATCTCATAGGAAAAAAAAGAAATAGAATCAGTGAACAGCCTTCATAAAAAGAAAGAAATTCATCAGAGAAATAAGTGGAGAAAAATGTACCCTCTCACTAGAAATCTATTACAAAGTTAAAACAATACAGATTTTGCAATCAAATAGATAACTATTTTTAAAATATAATCATCAATGCCATAATGAGCAGTGACATGAGTATTTCTGTTCACACTAGTAGGAATATAAATATGTATAACCTTGCAAGCAAACAACATTATACATATATACATAAATTTTAAAATTTTAAATTTTTCTTAAACTTTTCTTATGTTTTAACTGATCACATTGTTTCCAGATTATCCAATGGAAATTATCAGAGGCCATCAAAGACTTATGTACGAGATTTATCACAGCATTATTTATATTCCTGAAAAATTAGACTCTTTAATATCTATGAGTAAATAACTTATAATACATACATATATGTTATTTATATAACCTAAAAAAATCGTATCTTTAAGAATATTTAGTGACATAGGAAAATGCTCAAAATAAAATATGTAGTTAAAAAATGTAGTAAATGGGCCAGCCCAGTGGCGTACTGGTTAAGTTTGCGTGCACCGCTTCCGCGGCCCAGGGTTCGCACGTTTGGATCCCGGGCGCGCACCTACGCACTGCAGCTTATCAAGCCATGCTGTGGCAGGCATCCCACATATGAAGTAGAGGAAGACGGGCACGGATGTTAGCCCAGGGCTAATCCTCCTCACCAAAAAAAAAAGTAGTAAACAAAACTGAATAGGGATGGAATTGTCAATTATTTTATATTATTTTTTAACCCAGAAAGTTTTTGTTTGTTTTGTTATTTAGATTTGGTCTGGTAATGACAGGGATGTCTTTTGCCTGATTTTCAGATTTATAGGAAGTCTTCATAAAGCCAACTACTATTTATTCATTTTATAACTGTATTCATACTAGAGCATTTTTATATCCAGATTAAGCCATTCTATTCTTAAAATAAACCTTTTTTTTCTGTCTCATGCACGGTTATATGATTATCACTTCTCTTACTTTCATTTCTTTCCTCTTTTTTACTTTGCCTTAATAATCACAAATTTTGGGCTCTCAGGTAAAACTTTTTTAAAAATCTCCTCCTCCAGATCATAACTACCAGCAACAATCTATAGCTGTACATGTATATACTGAGTGATATTGGTTGGAAGATAAAAACAATTTCTAAGAAAAAAGTTTTATTTCCTGTCATTGATATTCATACTTAAAAAAAAAAGTGGCATAATAAAATAGGGTTAAAAATGCTTGTCTCGCAGGGTGGTTCTGAACGTAAGTTAGATAGTTCTAAAAGTAATCAGTCCCTAGGGCAAACAAACAAACAGAAATGTTTGTTTAATCTACACAATCTTAATCTAAAACAATATAAAATATAATGGGAGAAGAAGGGGAGATCTACATTAGTCATTCCATAGATGAGAGCCTAAATTTAATGAAAAGTCCTGAGAGTCAGAGAATTTACTATCAGCTGTGCTTTTTTTTATTGATATGTCTCCAGAAATCCACTGAACCTCTCTAGACCTGAGTTCTCTCATCAATAAAACAAACACAAAGTATACAACCTTTTCTCAAAATTTAACAGTGGAAGTGATCTTACAGTGAGCTCAGTTTTGGAGAAATGGGCTAAATCAAAGGGAATCAACAATCCATATTGTATTAGCATCCAGGCAATTTCTTTTATTGCATGACATTTCTAGAATCTGAAGGCAAATACAAATAGCCGAGTCATTTCACTGCTTTACAGGCCACCTCCTGGTAATTAATGTCTGATGATAGATTTCCCAGTAATTAATCCCTAAAGAAAGATTCTTAGAATGTTGCAAAAGAGGTGATGAAGTGCAATATTTTCACACTAATTTTAATGGATATTTTGTTAAATATATTCTAGCTGAGGCTGAATAGAAGATTGACATATTTTTGATCATCTGGTTTATCTTTTCTCAGTGAAATACTTGTTAGAAGATTTCTTCAGGGTAGAAAAATTATTAGTGTTAACGTTTTTTCATTTGCAACTAATTTTAGTTTTCAATATATTTAAATAAACTAATAATCTCAACCGACTAATAATCCCCACAATTCTTTACATCTACTTCTCAAACTTCATTTATATTGCAGTGATCATATATGTAATGTAAACATTTGCAGTTTAACCTCTCTTTGTTACTGATAGAGAATGTTTAGCCTCATAGAAAAATATGTATAAAATTAGCTAATGATTTGAGGCTCTTATAATTATCATGAAGAGTAATTAATTCAACTTACTCAAATGCTAATCTTTTGTGATCTCTTTTAAATTCATATCAAGGAAAAACAATAATCAGGCATTTGGATTAGCTGTGAACTTTTATTTATACTACTCCATCATAATTGATACTTAAGGGTTGACTAGAATAAATGAAAGCATTACATTTTAAAGTTTGTCACTTTGACTTTTCTCTACTTCTGAAATTTTAGTTTATGAGACAAATCTTTTTCAAGTTCTTTCTGAAGTTTTTCAGTATTAGGTATTACCTGTTTTAGGGGCCACAAAAAATCACATGACACTTGAATTACAACCACTTCTGGCTTTAATAACCACACTGGTTTTCTAAAGTCTTCCTCTTATTATAGTTTCAAATTTATAAAGTCAGTTTATATATAGAAAATTGATGTCAAGCGTTGACAGATGAGCCGTTTGCTTCCAAAAATCTTTGTTTAAATTGGTATTATAGTCTGTTTTTCACATTCAGAGTTCATTGGTGACTATCTTTTCTCTTATAATTCATTCTTTAAGTTTCTGTACTTGCACTTGCATTTGGAACTGGTATAGGAAAATTTTCTTCCATAAATTAGTAATATAAAGTTTCTTCCATTGTTAGAAAGTTAGACAGATAGATAGACAGACAGACAGACTGAGACATATATACATGTACATCCTGTTGTGAGCATCAGTGTTTTGCTAACTCATTTATTCCAGGCCTGTCAAGGGAATACAACTTTAAACTAGAAATCAGGAACTGTGGATGTCGTTCCTAGATTTGTCATTAACATCCTATGTAACTTGGAAGAAGATACCTCATGTTGCTGGACTTGATGTAATTTTAAGCCTTCTAGAAATAATAGACAATGTTGACAATAGTGTTCGCTTGTTACTATATAACAGTTCTGAAAGTCTTCAGTTTTCAGAAAGCAGCATGAGGCATTAGACTCTATATGTTTTTAGGAAACCATTTAGTTTATCTTTATAATCAAGATATTGTGAGTCTCCATTTAAAATGGGAAACAGCTTTTGATATAAAGATGTTCTCTGAAAACAAAGAAAATAGCACAGTGACTAGATATTATGAACTCACTGTCCATCCAGAGGCCCTTTCTTATAGAGTGTTGCTGTTTTAATTACGATCCATTGTTTCTAAATTTGAAAATTCTATTACACGAAGAAGAAAGAATTGGTGATTATCTTTTGGGCATAACATTTAGTTAATGCTGAAGAATTACTAAAACTTTTTATACCAAGTAAAACCAAAAGTTGACATAGTACTTATGTACCAAGAGGCTTTTTTTCAAAATGAAAATTCAGTTTTCTCCGTATGATTCCTAAACAATCTCCGTATGCTATCAGAGATGTTCTAAAAGGGATAAGACAATCTATAGCCTGCCTCCAAGAAATACAATTTTGTAGCATGGTCAGGTTTATTATTTTTCTGAGGAGTTTAACACTGGGAACTTGGCATCACATTGGTACTTTCTCTACAAGCAGGAGCGTCACAGCTAACTTGACTATGCTGGTCTGAATGAAGACCGTCATTCTGCATGTGAAGGAAGGAATTCATAATGTAAAAGCACTTGGTCTGAAGTTTCGTTCCCCTTCTCCACCTTTTTTTTGTGTGTCTTCCCCTTTAACCAAAATATTAGTTCTTGTTACAGCTCTATTAAAAAGCAAAGGAATTTCTAGTTTATACTTCGTCTAATAAAACACTTTGTGTGGAGAATCTTCCTTTTCCTGTTTATATAGTGATGTGAAACAAGTTCTAAAAATAACAATTTTACTTTTCTTTTCCCCTGTCTTACCCAAGAGGAAAATGCAGCTGAAATAACAGAAAGCTTTGAGGGAGTGAATGTATCTAACATTGGTCTGGCATTAAAATTTTCTGCTTGGGCAGCACAATTGTTTAATTGGGAATCTCAGTGACAGCTGGACAACCTCAATGCTTGGGTCAGCAAGCAGAGGAGCTTCACTCTGTCACCTATCAAGAATGATGCTTGTCAGGACTTATCTTTCTGTTTAGGGAACACTCATGTTTCTAGTCATATCATTGGTGTTTTCTGATATTACAGTGGAATACACGCTAAAACACTGAAAGAGACCAAGTTCTTTGCATAGGTATATTTGTAATTCTTTGTTTTTCATAAACCAAATGAAAATGTAACACTACTCCAGATACTGCTTCATCAGAAGTCCCCAAGATAACCAAAAGTAAGTGCCCATTTGCTCATCTCAGGAATGGTGCCATAACAAAGACTGAATTTTAGTGACTAGCCTATTTGCAGAGCATGTCATATAGCCTCTGAGTAGTTAACTCCTTGGCCTCCTAAGAGATACCTCAAAGAGTCAATTGATGTTTTTGCATGTATTACTTACTAATGTGTAGAAAATTTTTAAGTTCACTTTTTCTTTATTCTGTCTTTTTTACCCATCTTCCTTCATTGTAGCAAATTAGACGGCCGGATGAAAGCAAAGGAGTTGCTAGTAGAGTTGGATCCCTCAAAGTAAATATGTTTCTAACATTTTTTGGCAAGATTTCGTCTATAGCCTACACTTCTTCCTTTTTGGAGGGTGGTGGGAGGAAGGGGGCTTTTTCCATTTTTCACCATCCCATTTTTTTTTCTTTTAATATTTTTATTGGCTGTTGGGTCATATTTTTTGTTTGTTTCAGCTACACATAGAGCAACCAGCTGAAGGCAAGCTGCCAAATAACTAGCTTTGAATGGCACCACAAACAAGAGAAAGGGCAACTGCCTCATTACAGGTGCCTATAATTTGGGGTTCTAGAGTAAACCGTTCCTCTGATTGATGTCATTGACTATATAGAAGTTCCTGTTAAATAGAGAACTAATATTTATTTTCGGAATATTATCTCCCCTTTTTACTTTTTTTTGTAAAAAGTAATTAAATGTTATTTTAGTGTCATTACCATTTGTAGTTCATTCCAGAAAAATAACTATCAGTTAGTAACATGTATTTTATATATATAATCTTAAGAATTAAAAGAAAAGGAATTTTATATGTTGCTAGTATAATGGGCTCACATGAAGCTAATAGTATTTAAGCATTCTCAACCCCCTTTGTTTTCTTTTTTAAAAGTTAAAAAAATTGATATAACAAATAACAGAAACTGACATATATCTAAATGTTTGCCCATTTGTGTATGTGATCTGCTAATATATAACTTAAAGATTTCTGATCTGATGGTCCCTTTTGCTAGTTGTTAAATATCCATTGGTCAATATCTCTTGGGCACTCAATACTCATCATTTAATCACAATGAAAAGGTAAACAAGTTATCTTCCTTAAGAAACACAGGCATAGCCAATGATCACTTTTAATGCTGCCACCATAAATGCAAGTTAGAAAATTTGCTGAATTTTAAAAATATGAGAGGAATCTCCCCCCAAATTAACTACTTCTTATATCTCAATCCCATGTGTCCTTACAGCAGTAGTAACTGTTAATCAAAATGAGAGATAATTCACTACACTAGGATGTCCCAAAATTCAGTAACTACCTTGAGGCCTAATATAAAGTCATTTCAGAATTTTACACACCTCCAATTTATTTCCATTTAACAATTTATGAAGCACTAATTTCTGCACTCTTTCCTCTCCTTGCCTCTTCTGCCTTCTTAATTTTACTTTTTTGTTGTTGTTTATTTATTTGTGTGTGTGCATGCACGAGTGCACATGAATGAAGGTGTGTCTGTATGTTTGTGTCCTTTATTCCAGACAAGCCATCCTCTCTGTTCTCTAACACTGCTATGTACTGGGTAGCGTTTTTTTTTTTAATGTTATTTCACTAAGGATAAGCAGAGGGGATGGGAAGTGTTGATTATATGCCTGTTTCAAAAACAAGGCAAGTTAAAATTATTCAGTCAGAAAAATATGAGTTTATGTATCCTGATGATATATCAGTAGCATTCCTCACTGTCTACCTGTGAGGTATCATATTTTACCTTTGTGTTTAAGGGAAGATAAATCGATTATTATTTAGACTGGATTATGACTCAAAACGTTGCAGTACAACATAACTTTTTGAAAATTACTGATAGTGAAGGGTAAAATGACGTCTATAACTGCAGCACCATCTGCTAAAAACTGGATTGTGTGTGCAAGTGTGTGTATGTTTAATTTTATCTAAGTTAAGCTTTTGGATGTACAGAACTTCAAGTTATAATTGTATGTTTATTGTTTTTAAAAGTATATACAGTATGATTATGTATATACACATATATATGTATAAGAACAAAAGATACATTTTAGGGTTCAATTAGTTTAATATGGATACAGGCTTAAATCAAAAAGTGTGTTTGGGAAAGAAAAGGCAAATTTTATAATTTTTAAATATCTTTACTCCATATTTCTACCAAATAGAAAATTTTAAAGTGAATCTCTAGGGGATTATAAGGATAGTTATAGTATTTATTTTCTCTAATGCTTTGGGGAGAAAATATGCTATAATTAAAATAAAATATTGGCTTCCTAGTCATGGGTTTATTGAACATGTATTCTTGTGTAACACAAAGATCTTTGATGTTTTGAAATGTTTGCCAAAGGCAGTGAGAAATGTATAACGCTATGATCTTATTTTTAAAAGGAAAAAGGACAACTGAAAAGAGAACAAGTTGCTTTTTCAATTCATTTTCTGATGTTTACATGTAGCTCCATCGAAAGCTGGAGGAGCTCAGAGATCACCTAGAAGGCAATGTGAAAGGATACTCTCTCAGAGTAAATGTACGATTTCACTCGGTGATTTTTTTTTTTCCTAAACTTCTGCTGACTGGTAATTCCAAATCTAATTGGTTTGTCCTCTCATCGCCATCTTTTTTACTTTCTGTCTCTTTTCTCCCTATCTCTTTCTTTCTTTTCTAGCTGCAGCTTCATGCTCACATTTAAGAAATAAAGATTAAATTGGCAGAGTAGAGGACCCTGAAGCCACACTAACATTGCGGTTGATTTAGTAACCTTCTGCCTCCAATACAAGATAAAAACTTTCTTTTCAAAATCTATTTCTTATACAATTGTATAATTTTCTGAGGATCTTTTCATGAGACTTCATTTGGAGCTTTTCCATTGACCATGTCTTCTGCCCCATGTTTGATGTGTCAGCAGGATTATAAATTATGAACTGGATCCAAGTGATAGAGCCTTGATGATTCAATTTCAATCTTCAAGGAAAATGATAAATGTTAGAGTGTCATCATAGGTAATCTGGCAAGTAAACACATTTTTTCTGAGTTAATAGACTTCTTTTAATTCAGACTCTTTGGGAATAACTGTAAGATATCATCTTCTGTTTAAAAATAAAATCAGACAGTAAGCATCTTCACCAGGAATACTGTCATGTAACGTCTTACAAATAGTGGAAATAAAGGCTAATATACCTAAGACAACACTTTGAAGGAGAACAATAATTTAGAGACACTCAATACTGTACATACATCATATTGGCGATTGTAACAGTAGTATTTTTTGTGACCGATAGTTTAGAGTCAGAATGCTTGTACTTTCTCCTGAATATATCTTTTCAAGACAAATGGAAGTAAAATCTCTAAAATGATATATGGTGTAAATATGGCAGAAGAAAAGCTAAATTATTTGCAGTAAATAATTTTTGGCTCTATTTAATCCTGACCTCCCATACCTGGGGCTTTTTTAAAAAGTTCCTATGAATCCTAGCCCTGATTTACTTCTCCCAAGATTATTGCCACACGTGTAATTCATATTGCTATAATAGTTTTAGTATAAAGGGTAGAATAAGAAAATAATAGTGATACGATAATTCTATGGTTTTTCAGCTCATTTTTAATTATATATCATACATAGTTATGTATACCTCTATATTAAATTTCTGATGACTAAAGTCCAAAGTTGTTTTTATTAATATGTCATTAAATTCTGATAGGTAAACAGAGAAGGAAATTAATATAAATTCTCATTTTTCTACTTCTTGCTTTTGAGCCAGTTGTTCTTTTCTATGCATATTTTTATAGAATTTGAAAGATCATCCATAATTAACCTCAGAATCTAATCCACTGTTAAAAGATTAGTATGAATTTTATGATTAAATTAGTGTAACATACCTGGATATTATTCTAGAAATTCCTAAAAAGATTCTGATAATATCAATATATGCATTTAGTGTCATACTTTTCCCTAACCAATCATGAGAAATGATATGATTTTTCTTTCAATCAAACTGAGACTAGAAAGTTGAGATGTGCTGAGGTCTATATGGTAGGGAGTTAGTGTTAGATTAGGGTTAAATTAAAAGTTTTGTGCTTCGAAAATTGGATTATCTCATGCTACTCTTCGATTTTTTTTCAACACCTGGACTGCATGGTATAGTACATAATGGTTAATCTCAATGTATTCATCTTTTATTTCATTGCACTGGGTCACACTTTGTTCTGATTACCTTTTTGCTAAAAAGATTGGATATGAGGTATATCATTCTAAGATTCCCATTAACTAGCAAAGTATAGGGAAGACAAACTATCAAAAGGTAAAGAGTATCTTCTCTAGAGAGTTCAGCTAAGAAAAGATACAAATCAAATTTTTAGCTGGATGTTCAGTTTCTCTCCTTCCCCTTTAATTCGTATTACCCAAGAATGCCTTGAAATATGCCTTGTATATTAAAAATTGTTACTTAGAAGCAGAATAAAGTTATTCTCAGTACCATAGGCTATATAAATAGATTTTGTTTCTAAAATGCGATAAATTGGCATAAAGTGACCATTTCATCTTGTGAAAATTTATTATAAGTGCACACACACACAAGCCTTTTAATTCATTGAAACATTGCTAAATATTTTAGTAAAATGAGAGATTCAGAACCATGTTGCCACTTAAATATTTTGTTTAATAGTTGGAGAATGTGAGACATCATTCAGAAGTTTGAGATAAGGATTTAATTAAATCATCAATACTTTAATTGGTATCACCTATATTATATATTATTTTTTAGAGAGGAAAGAATCCTACATCCTTATTTATTGCAGATAATCAATGATATAAATTAGGATATTCTGTTAAGATGTAATTTTTAGAGTAAAATTAAATTTTATTTATTTTTCATATGAAAACATACTTTTTTATCCTATGTTGACTCTTGTTTAGGAAAAAGTAGGATGTATTAGATTCTTGAATTGTAAATTAATAATGTATCATCTTTTTCTGTACATTTTACAAAGCTGAAGTATTCTGAGCCCTAAGTGGGTTTTTAGTAATTTTAATAATAATAAAATTATCATCTCGTACCTAAGCAGAGTTTGCATAATTTAATGACTGTAAAAATACTATAAATCTTTAGACTGATAATGTGTTGAAAATAATGACTGTAGAATAAAACCACATAAAGGAAAAAATTATTTTTCCATTTAATTTAATGCTTGACTCTAATGGGAAGAATATTAAAAGTAATGCACAGGATTGAAGAACAGTGCAGACAGTTCTTATCCTATGGAAAACATAAGATAATGGAAACTAATACTTTGTTTGGATAATATAAATCAAGGTAAATTTACAAAATTGGAGTTAATTACTTAAAGAGCAATGGGGCCCTGGGAAACTTGAATATTAAAATATTCAGAAAAAGTAGATAAATGCTCATGAAATAAAAACAAGTAGAAAGAAAAGAGTAAAAATACCTCAAAGCCACGAATTTAGTATTTTCACTCAGTCTATGTAATATGATAGTAAATTTCTATTCAGCTACAAATATATATGGATAGGTTTTGGGTAACCAAATATGTTAATTTTTAAAGGATTTGATAAACAGTCAAAGGGAAGATGACTTATGAAGACAGATTATTGGCACATAACTGAGCTAAAAAGAAAGATGATGAAGTTGAAGAAATATAAGTACTTGCTATGCTAACACAAATAAAGGGATGGTATTATTCGAAGTAGAAAAAGTTAAGGAAGAAGTTATCATTTAAAATAAGACTATATTGGGGGCTGGCCCGGTGGCGCAAGCGGTTAAGTGCACGCGCTCCACTGCAGCGGCCCGGGGTTTGCCGGTTTGGATCCCGGTCGCGCACTGAGGCACCGCTTGTTAAGCCATGCTGTGGCAGCGCCCTATGTAAAGTAGAAGAAGATGGGCATGGATGTTAGCCCAGGGCCAGTCTTCCTCAGTCCAAAAAAAAGGTGGAGGCGGGGGAGAATTAGCATTGGATGTTAGCTCAGGGCTGGTCTTCCTCACAAAAAAATAAATAAAATAAAATAAGACTATATTTTTAATAAGTTTAAGAAAAATACCTGAATCAAGTCAGAAAGTAATGTCTTTTGAAGAATGATTTTTAAACATTTAACAGTTAATTTTCTGAGTGCCAAAATAAGACTAGTATGAAATAGGGCTAATATAAATGAATTAGATGGTTGTGATTTTATAGATGTTTTAAGATCGTTACTTTCATTCTAGCCTTAGTCCTGAGCTCACTCTTCTTATATTTTTAATGAATTGTCTTTGGGTTTTTTGCACTTTTATATTCATGAAATTAATGCTATAACTCAGGGCTCAGCAAACTACAACACCTGGGCCAAATCCTGTTTCTCTTTTGTGAGCACACAAGCTAGGAATGATTTTTGCATTTTTAAATGATGGGGGTAAATCAGAAGAACATCATTTCATATGTGAAAATTATATGAAATTCACATTTCAGTGTCCAGAAATAAAGTTTTATTGAAACACAGCCACACTCATTCATTTGCATGTAATTTGTGGTTGCTTTTGCACTACAACGGCAGAGTTGAACAGATGCAGCAAAAAGCATGTGGCATGCAAAGCCTAAAATATTTACTATGAGACTGTTGACAGAAGAAGTTTGCCGAGACCTCCTGTAACTGGAGAGTTGATCCCCTGAAATCTTCTACCTTTACGTTTTTATTCTTCCTTTCCACATTGTTTTTTCTAGCTACTCTGTCTTGAAATGACACACACACACATGCACACAAAGTAAACCCACCATGCAATTACCACTAAACCCTTCAAATGTAGAACTATCATATGGATAAAGTATAGATTATAAATTCCTTTCTTTGGGGATCCCCCTACAGAGACTTAGAGTATAAAGGTAAATTTCATTCTTGCTCTCTTAAACTTTTTAAAAATATGTTTTTAGAGTATTTTTTGCTGTACATATTGCATTTTTCTGTTTATTACTTCATTGCATCTTAATATTTTTCCTGAAAAGCATGATCAACTTTTGATTTCTGCTAGATTTCCTATTTGACCTGACCTAAAATCATACCTTCTTATAGGAAATTTTATACAACTGGGAAAGACACCCTGACATGATCAATACTCATATCTTAATACATAGAACTGAAAAATCTAACAGTTGTCTGCGTTGAATCAGCCAACTTTGATTGAGGTGGGGAAGAACAGCTGGAACATTAGTCCTTGGCTGAATAAACATTCAGTAGCTTTTAAATGAATAAACATCAGTTTGTTTGTATATTCCACTTTCTTTAGGGAAATTTCGGTGTCTCTTGGTTCTTGTATGTAAAACATTTTTTGAATCTCCTAAGTCTTCCTTGTTTGACATTTTGGCATTTACTCATATTAATAATGTGCATTTATTTACTATTTAATTTATAATAATTATGTAACATCCTGAGTATTTTGGTAAATGAAATCTTATAAATATGAGCATACTATAATGATGAAGATGACAGTAAATCAATTTTAGGATTATCTCTTTGGAAAACAGGCTAATTTTCTACCTTTCACTTTATTAGAATTTGCTTAACATGTAAAGTTAATTAATGCAATTCTGAGGTTTCAGCTCTACTAAAAAATAACAAAAATCTGTCTTGTGCTTTGAACCAAAAAATTCTAATCTAATACTTATAAAATCGCCTACAGTAGCCTAAGACATCATTTGGAGTGGAAGTGACACATCTGTGAGGTGTTAAATGCTTAGTGCAGAATTGTCCTTCTCAGAATTGATTTTAATACAAAAATAAGGTACTAATAAAAGATCTCCTTGACAAGTAAATTTCCCTAGTGATAGAAAATGGAGAACTAAGGGGGGAAAAAAAGATGACACTCAAACTGTTTTAAAAGATAAAGTTTTTCAGTTTTATGGGTATAGTTATAGAAACAGAACAAACATACAAGGTTTTCTTAGAACTAGCATCTTGCTAAAGAAAATCGGATGTGTATGTGGTCGATAAAAAGGTTTAATTTCTTAATATGTATAGAATTGACCATAGTTTTGAAACTTTCTTCAAAGTAACCCATTAAGTGGCAATGATACATTTTTTCACATATCTGTGATGGTAAGTGTAAAACCTTCTCAATGTTATTTCACACAGTTCAGTTTTTTAAATGTAGAAGAAAAAGAGTTTGTATATGCATTCATTCAATAAACACTTGTTGAGCGCCTACTACATTCTGCTGTGCTGGGTGCTGGAAATACAGTGAAAGAACAAATCAGATAATTAGGGCATTTCTGATTCCTCCACTGTGCTATCTTCTCCTATACTTTCATTTCCCCACCCTAACTTCGTATTTGGGAACTTCATGAAGAATTTGTAACTAGAGAATGCATACTTAAAACTTTAGCTCACATGGCATTGTGACAACCTAATGAAAGAAGAGGCCACAGAATTGAATATAGCAGTGTGACAACCTAGAAAGTAAGAACAGTCTAGGACTGGGCCCCGTGGCTTGGCAGTTGAGTGCGCGCGCTCTGCTGCTGGTGCCCCGGGTTGGGATCCCGGACGCGCACCGAGGCACCGCTTGTCCGGCCATGCTGAGGCCGCGTGCCACATACAACAACTAGAAGCATGTGCAGCTATGACATACAACTATCTACTGGGGCTTTGGGGGAAAAATAAATAAATAAATAAAATTATTAAAAAAAAAAAGTAAAAACAGGCTAGAAAATTATCAATTTGAAGTCCTGAAGATTAAACGTGGTTGTTAAGTATAAAATAACTGTTTAAAAAAATCAGTGCAACATTCTGATAAAAGATAGGTCTAGAGAAGAGTTTTATGTTTAAGTTTTTATATCTTTTATGGTGTTGCTATTGGCATATATGTATATATATATGGAGATTCAGTAATAGTACTGAGAACTGAATAATAGGAACAGGAAATCAGAATCAGATTACTGAGCTGGCTTTGATGCCCTCTTTAAAGAATAATATGAAGATGTACAGTAGAGTCATCCTATAAATAACTTCACATGTAGTTTGCTAGTGTTAAACCAATGAAGATCAGTGTGGTATCATAGGAAAAAGTGACCAGTGTTCTGCTTTCCTGTTAACCTTAAATGAGCATCTTCTCAGCAAGATCATACCAGATTCTGATCAGAGGGAGTCATCTTCACCATGGATTTTTTTTTTTTAAGCCGGATAATTTTTTATCACAAGGTTTTCCTCAAATAGCTTGAACCTTGAGATTTCAAACTCAAGTGTCTGCTTATAAGGCTGTTTTCCTGTCTGGCAAATGTGTTGGTGATGGAGCCATCTAAACTTCTGAGACCCTTACTGTGCTATCATTTCCTCTTTAACAGTGTTTTCTTTTCCCCACTGCAAAACCAGGCTCGGCTTCCCTCGTGCTCATCTACCTATAGTGTATCTGAGGTATACTTTGCACGTGTTTTCTTACATGGTCAACAACATGCTCGCCCTCACCATTTTTCTTTTTTTATTTTCCTTTTGCCTTAATTTATTTTGCCTTGCACTTTGCACTTGGCTGAAAGGGATGAAGGTACCACAGGGGAAAAGTTAGCTGTTTTAGGGGGAAATTTCTATATTGTTATACTGCACTG
This sequence comes from Diceros bicornis minor, assembly GCF_020826845.1. Lineage (NCBI taxonomy): Eukaryota > Metazoa > Chordata > Mammalia > Perissodactyla > Rhinocerotidae > Diceros > Diceros bicornis. The sequence continues at coordinate 15,688,061 of NC_080763.1, forward strand.
TTTTCTGAGTAACTTTTTTTTGGCAGTCACTGTATCATGTTGAAATGGTTAAAGCCCAAATAGCCAACTTGATTGTTACCATCACCTGAATTCCATAATCATTCCTTTGAACCAAATAATTTGTTATTAAATTTGTATTGGCTGAAGACAAAGATTCCAGTTTGCAGACCTGTATACCTCTCTGGTAGCTGAAGGTTTACATTAAATTAGTGACAATCCTCTCCCATTAACCATAGACACAGGAAGGCATCCAAAATTGGTTATTAAGTGAAAAGATAATATGATTCCCCTATTTTTATATAAAATAGAAGATTCACTCCCTTTTAAAAACTGATTAGGTTACTCAGGAAAATAGTTTCCTTGATATTTGTATTTTTATAAGGTTCTTATAATCTAGAAGAGCTTTATCACTTATGAAATTCATGTTCTGTTAACAAAATATTTTACATGAAATTTGACCTTTTTAGGGGTTTAATTTTTTATTCTTACTATGTTAAACCTTAGCATAAATGGGTTTTCTGTTTCTGTAAACCAGATTCATTGAAATATTATTAACAGACTTTGAATATCCTTTAAGTCTACTTTCCAAAGCAGGGGCACTATTGAGTAGCTAAGAGAAAAGAGTCTATGTACCTCAAAATATGACTAGTAAATAAAAGGACTTTAATAGCCTGTGAATTTTAAGATCTTAAGTTTTCACTTTACAGACATATTTCTACACATATTTACTTCATGCAGGCCACTATAGCTTATAACTGACCACATGCAGGCCAGTATTGTCAGCTTAATTCTGATCACAGAAATATTATCTCAGAATAGCAAGCAAAAAAACAGAAAGATGGCACTATCTAAAATACCAAGTAGTGTATGCAGAACCACAGGCAGAATATCTTTTGACTTTAAAATTTAAGAAAAAGCTTTGAAAGGAATATAGCATGACTAAACCCATCGCCTCACAAAGTTGAATTTGTTGAGTCAATAGAATTACAGCCATCTTCTTTAATTTTTTCCTTTGCTAATTACAGCTGTTACAGACTTTTTTTTCTTAAAACTGATTTTGTGGCGAATTAATGTCTTCTTGAAATATGTATTTGTAGGGAGAAGCAAAGTAATGAAAGGCAAATGAATTACTTGTGATATCAGCAAAGACTTTTGAAAGAGAAGATTGATATCACCTCATCACCACATTTTCCATAAGTCTTTTCTTAATTCCCCAGGATTATGATTCACAGTGTAAAAAATATATAACCCATTTCTTTCTGCCACTTCATCCAGGCAATTCTCCATTTCCCATGAGAGTGTATAAGAAGTCTACCATTGGCATCATCTCCAATCACAGCCTACAACATCCATCAGGGTATTCCTTTCTCTGTGACAGCATGTGTACAGGAGGGGTCTCAGGTTGGAATGTGGAACTGGCTTCTGGGGGGATGGGATTGTGTATGCTGTGGCATTTGCTCCATAGCACTCAGCTCTTAAATGACCTCTGGCTTCATCTGGGTTTGTTTCTTTCATTGTGACACATGAGCTTTATTTATTTGTCATGAAGTGTGTTTCTCTTTTTGTCATTTGTGGTAGAGTTTCTATATTCAACTCAATACCATATCTTGGTGGACTCCATAGGTGGTGTTTATGTTTAATTTATGGTGCTATAAAGACCAATACCATGAAGAACACCTTAGGGAATCTAATATTCATGATAATCCTCCAGATAGAAATAATCTTCCATAATTGTATTCTATTTCATCTTAAATTGGTAAATGATTATTTCACAAAATTTTAGACTATAAACCTTAATAATTAGAATTTCAAGGAATGTCCTCATGTTTCAATTTTTCATTTGGAAGCCTCTTGATGGGACTGTTGGTAAAGTGCATTATTTATTCTATAGCATCACTATGGAGGTAGCCAAACCTTCCATGGCTCAATCTCTTCTTTCCTTCACATTTACATCATCTTCACTTACTCCACTACTGAAGAAATAAATTCTCTAACCCCTAATGTAGCATATTGGCTTTACCACTTTCATGTCCCTATCTTCTGTGAAATTCATAACACCAAAAAAAATAACACTTGTTCAAAAATGAATCTATCCATGAGTTGTACAAGAACAAGATAATTTCTAACCTTACCTGGCTGATACTGCTCAGCAAATGTTACTCCATGTAGTTGATGGCCCCTTTGTAAAAAAATACAGTTCTCTTACTATGTGACAAGCTGTGTTTGACATCTCATTTATCTTATCTCAGTTAATCTTTACTACAGCTCTATTTGAAGAAGACATTATTGTCATCTTCATCTTACAGACAAGGAAACTGAGGGTCAAAGATAGATAACTTGCTGAAAGTCATAAAACTGCCAAGTATGTAGCAGAAAATTGCTTTTTCTTAAATGCCATGCTTTCTGCTGTTCAGGAGTTATTAAAAGTCATCAGCTCTCTGAATGGCATGCAGTAGTCTTGTAGTTTCATTGTATATGTTTACCTGGTTCAGTTTGATTATATAGTTTTGAGTTTTATCTTATGAGAGGATGTAGATGTATCTATAAGTTACAAAACTTTAATTCAAGGAAATATTAGAAAAACATCCCTTTGTGTCATTTATTATTCTTATTTTTCTTACATTTAGTGATTCAATAAATATTTATTGAGCACCTACTATGTTTTATTTAAATGCAGTTATAATCTTCTAGCTGTTTCTTGACATTCGGAATTGGCTTCACATTTAGAATGTATAAAATATCATGAATGTAATGAGATTGGTGTCTCAGGTTGTACACTCTTGTTTATCCCTTTAAGCCAAGTAAAAAAAAAGAGAAGAACTCACCTTCCAAATTTCTAACTAATCTTCAGTTTTGTCCCAGCAGTGTTCATTTTTAAAATCCTTTGAAAAAAATTGCTTCAGAATTCCCTCAGTTTAAACCAAAACCAGAATTAGTACTGTCTCCTGGTAGAAATAGTGCTCTTTCTAACTTCTTTGAAAAGCTGGAATATACACTAGATATAAATTTTTTATAATTTGTAACAGTATCTAAACCCAAAAAAAACAATAAACATTGAACACTTTGAAACCTTGTCTTTAATGTCTTAGATTTCCCAGTAGCAAGGGTGATTTAGATAACTTAAAGTTTTGAAGCTAAATTGATTTTTCCTGTTGAGTGGGCAAAGACTGAAACAATTATATTTTTATTTAATGATTAAGAACTTTTAGCTACCTAAAGAAAAGGTGGCATTTTTAAGTTGTAACATGCAAAACAGTTGCCCTTAGAACTCTTAACACACTATTAGAACACCAATGCTGATCTAAACAAACCTTTGACTGACAGTTTGGAGCTTCTGTAAATGAAAGTTACAGCTGAATTGCAGACAGTAGATATACATATACAAGGAAGGAAGGAAGGAAGAAAAGTAGGAAGGGAAGGGAAAAAATTGAACTTTAAACTCTGTAGCATTTCCTGTGTAAAAAAAAAAAAAAAAATAGGGCCGTTTTTTAAACACCAGCAGGACCACAAGCTATTTAAGCTGTAAAACTGTAAAAAAATAAAATAAAATAAAGCTTCATAAAATGAATATTCTACACTGTGAGATAATCACCTAAGATTTTTTACTTTACAAAATCTCATTTAGGAAATCTTTAATAATTGATTTATTATTAATTTCAATATAGTTTTCTGTGATGTTCCACTTTTTCCTTTCGCTCTTATGTGTGTTATTTTCATGCTGTTTGTATAAATTAGTTGGGAATTTGGACATAGTGTGAAGAAATCTGTTAGAAATAGTATCTTTTGAAAACGCTACAACTGCTGCTACCAAAGATTCTTGACTCCTACCTTACTTTCCAATTTTTAAAAATGAATTGGAGTATATAAATTGTTTGGGTCAAATAAGAAAATTAAGTACATACCTCTCTCTGACATCCAAATAAGTGACCAGCCGTAAAAATAATGGGAAAGCACATGACTTTCTCTTTAACAGGGCTATTTAATAAATCTATCTAATCAAAACGGTCTTGAAAAAGAATTGAAAAGAATTGGTTGATAATCTTTGAAAAAAGATGATGGGTACTTCTGTCTCCCAGGGGCATACATTTTTAAATTTCCATAGTAAGATTTTTTAAACACGCTATTATAGTTGACACTAGTGAATTTCTGCTTATCCTCATATACTCTGATCATTTGAAATACAAAAGAGGTCATGAATGACAATAAGGCATGAGAATTTTAAAGTTTAATATGAGGAAATATTAATGCATGGATAACAAGTTTAGGAAGTTTTTGAGGTAAATGTCTTAAAACTAAGATATAAGCTATATATCTTTGAGAGAGAGAAGAGATATTTTATATCATATTATTTGATATCATTATATTACATAAAATACCTATATATATTATATAATAATCTCTTCACCTTCAAGGAAATTGGAATGAAGAGAGTTTATAAAATACTTATATGGAAATCTGGCTTTATACAAATACAGATTAGCTTATCGTTGTGATGTTCTAATTTTTCCTATGCTTTAGAGAATTTACAAGTGAAGTACATTAATTAGAAATATGGATAGTTAGCGCCCAAATAAATGTTGGTACATCACAGTGTGCACTAAAATGACATAGCTCACTTGCATTCATACTTACATTTCCAGCTACTGTTGCAATGTCTTTTTATGATCTCAAACTCAGTATATCCAACTCTGCTGTCTATATCTCTTCTCTCTATCATGGTTTCAAAGTTTCTTAGGTCATGTTCTTAAAGTTTCCCAGTGTACAAATCTTCTAGTTATTTTTTACTCTTGCTTATTTTTCATCTTTGACAGTGTCATTAAATTTTGTCATGGGCCAGCCCTGTGGCTTAGCGGTTAAGTGCGCACGCTCTGCTACTGGCAGCCCGGGGTTCGGATTCCAGGCGCACATCGACCCACCGCTTCTCCGGCCATGCTGAGGCCGTGTCCCACATACAGCAACTAGAAGGATGTGCAACTATGACATACAACTATCTACTGGGGCTTTGGGGAAAAAAAAAAAAAGGAGGAGGATTGGCAATAGATGTTAGCTCAGAGCCAGTCTTCCTCAGCAAAAAGAGGAGGATTAGCACGATGTTAGCTCAGGGCTGATCTTCCTCACACACACACAAAAAATATTTGTCATTTTTGTTACTTCTTCCTTTGAATTATCTCTTTTTAATTCTACTTCTAATACATATAATGAACTTTGTGGGTGGATCTACTTTCAAATCCTGGCTTTAGTAAGACAAGTAATGAACTTGGCATGTCGTATAGAAGGTACTCAAAACATATTTGGGAAATAGTGAGTAAGTGCTTAAACAAATAAATCAATCAACTTTTCTAAAGTTTATGAAGTTTCCACATCGGGATTTCTGGGAGATTTGATAGATAATTTATGTAAAATCTAAGAGAGTACCTGGTATATAGTAAGCATTAAATAAACATAAATTTCTTTTTCTTCTCTAACTTGGATGTTTAAGCCCTAATCACTTCAGACTTGGATTATAACGGTAGCTAAATAATTGGATTCCTTTTGTATAGTTCTTCTTTCCTCTTATGTGAGACTAATCTTCCTGAGCACTACTCTAATTCCCTTCAGTTCTCTAAACAAAAAAGGTATAATAGCCTACCTCTGAGTTGTTTTATCTTTTTATATTAAGAGTAAATGCCTCTCTTTCAAAGTTTTTCATACTTTGGCCAGCCACTATTTATCTAATATATTATTTTCTAGTGACCAACTCATCCCAGTTTGCCGAGGACTTTCCTGATTGTAGCACTGAAAGTACTATGTTCTGGGACTGTCCCAGTTTTAAAATGAAAGTTCTGTATCCCAAGAACCCCTTAGTCCCTGGCAAACAAGGATAATTGGTTACTCACTCCCTATCATATACCTACCACTCTAGTCAAGGTGAATCTTCTTGTCATATTATGTTCCTTCTTTCTTGTTGGCCATTATTTGTGCGTTTCTCTCTCCCTGAAATGCCTTCCTTTACTTCATAGCTTCAATCCATCTTCCTCCAGAAAGCCTCCTCTACCAGTTCCCATTCACTCTAGTCATCCTCTCAAGAGAATTTCAATTGTGCTAACAGACAGTATTACCCTATATTGCTTTTCCTTCTGCCTATTTGACTGTTTTTCTGCTGTTCCTTACATGTTGATGACCAACTTGATTCACTCACAGATTCTCTTCATTTCATTTATTTCTCACTATATATATGCACTGTCCAATACAAGAACCAGTAGCCACTTTAAATTTAAATTTAAATTCATTAAAATTAAATTTAAAATTAAATTTCTCAATTGCAGTAGCCACACTTCAAGTGCTCAATAGTCACATGTGGCAAGTGGCTACCACATTGCAAAGTTTAGACATAGAACATTTTCATCATCACAAAAAGTTCTATTGGAAAGCGATACTCTGTATACTTCTGGGTTGATCTCATAATCAACCATCGTTATTATTATGATCATCACCATCCATCGTCATTATTGTTACTTCTAGTTATATAGCACTTAGTTTGGTCAGGGATCATTCTAGGAGCTTCACATAGATTACCATCACATCACTATATAGTAACTACATTGGCATCAACTACAGTCTACATCTCTCTTCAGAGTTATAAGCACCTTGAACATAAATCAGCCCCCAAATTTGTTCCTTCATCTGCTGTTTCAATATATGACACTACCCAATTACTCAGACTAGAAACCTGGGAGTTATCTTATATCCCTTATGACCAATCAAACCTAAGTCCTATAGATCTGCCTCTTTGTATCTCTAGAATCTATGCCCTTCTCTTCAGAACTGCTTTCAGTGATTTAGTTGGATTTCTCATCTGGATTACTAGATTAATCTCCAAACTGGTTCCTCTACCCTTATTATTTATTACATAAATCTCTCTAACCCACCTTCATATTGCTCACTAAAATGAACTTGTTAAAGTGTTAATGTTATCATGCTATTCCCCTACTTAAAATCTTTCAATGGCCCTCCTATTACCCTTAGGTTATCCATGGGTCCCTACCTACCTCATCAGCTACTCTTCTTCCCACTCTCTAACATGATTAAAATTAGCTTCAGCCATACTTTTTGCCATTTTCCAGTTGCCAGGGTCCCTCACATCTGTGAATTGCACTTCCCTTTTTCTCTGACTTTCCCACCATTTCTTCACCTAACTAAATTATAATTGTTCTTAAAACTCAACTCATATAGCCTAGCTCCGGGAAACATTTCCTGATAATCCTCTCTACCCAATCCCCACCCCTGTCTGAGTTAGGAGCATCTCTTACGTATCCCCATAGTGGTTTGTACTAACTTCTAATATAGCACTTAGCATAACGTGTTGTAATTGTATGTTTACTTCACTGTCTTTCTCTATTGTATTGTGAGCTCCTAGAGACCCAAGGCCGCTTTTTTTAACCTATAATTCACAGGCTAGATCAGATTGGGGCAAAGAGTAGGTGTTCAGTACGTGTGGGCTGAATGAATAAATGAATGACATTTAATTGTGCCCCAATTGCTATATTTACAATAGTATTCACTCTGTTACTAGATTATGAAACTTGGTTGAGAAAGACATTGACTTATCTTCTTTTGGGTTTTACTCCCTTCTCCCATCTAGCACATAGTAAGCATTTAATAAACACATATTGACCATATCATGAGTTAGAATCCAGTCTCAAATATTCCATTATATATGCGTCAAATGTCTGTAAGATTGCATGCATTTTTCTAATTCTTTGAAGCATATATTAATCTAGGTCAATGCTTCTAAATATTTTAATTCTACAGTGCCTGATTGTTCCTACAGTATACGCTGATATTCCGTTTTTTAAAACAAATAAATAAATAACAGGAGTAGCTGGCCCAATTTTTCTTGAGTGTGGGCTCAGACTATATCAATCCGTTATTCCAGTCTCTACAACTCTAATTCCTTATTGACCTTGGATGTAATAGGAGGGAAGAGAGTCTCAAACTGTAGAATTGACTTTCTCGCCCTACTGTTGAAACTTGAAGCTTACCTAGAGCAGTGCAGCTTTGGTCCCCATGACCCCAATAAGTCTCCTTGGCATCCTGTTTGAAAACACTGGGAATTAAAAGTCTGAAAAATCATGCTCTCATAAAGTCAGAATTTATATGGAAATCAGAATTGGTACACAAGCAAAAAAATATAGAAAGCTGAGGTTTATTGGTAAGCCAGTAGGAAGTATTCCTTAGTTAGCTTTCAACAAAATTGAAGTCAGAATCTAGTGTTATTGATTGATAAATAAGTTGTATATAGGCCTCTGAGTAAAGCTTCTTCATCTATTACCAAGACACAAAGGGAGTGTTGGCAGGCAATTTAAGTCAAAAGGAGGATCAACATATAAATTTCCAGTGGCTTTTTTTACTGCTTTCTATCTAATAGTGAGGGAAATTGACATGAAAGTAATTTTTACTCCTCACCGAGCTGATACCCATCATTCTTTTCCTTCATGTGCCCTTATGCACCACAGGCCAGCATTTTGTCTCCATTTCTCTTTTTCTTCTTAATTAACCCAATTGCCTCTTCTATATGGAAGGTAGTACCAATGCATGTTTGCACAGCTTCCTGTAAATTACAGAAGTTTAATGAATACTGAGCAGCTCATGGTCATAACCTGCCATGGTTTGTACCCATAGATTTACAGCGAGGTTTGGTTTACCACCAATCCTGGTCTAATTTTTAAAGATTCAGATATGTATTTCTTGACTACCAGCATTGTACGTTTCTTTTGCTTGTTCCCACAAACATGCATTTGAGTACAATGAAATGTATAGCCTGGACTTCAGCAAAGAGAATTATCAGTTTTCTCTGGTCACACTTTTTTCCCCTTTCAAAAGCACCTCCTTTCTCAACCAGGGTTCCTCATCTAAACCACAGCATGAGAAGTGATATGTGTGGCTGTTTTCTCAAGCCGCTGTGAAGATGGTGCCATTCTAGATTCATAAAAGAGAAGTTAATTCATTATATACAATGGCTGTATAGTGCATCAGGGCTTAATTCTCTCCCAGAGCTGAGAAAGATATAGTAATTCTTTCTTTGCTTTTAAGTAGTTCAGTACTTCTTGAAGCCATTTGTTATTTAAAGCCGTACTTAAAATTTCTTCTTTGGGAATTCTCCTTATTGCCTTTTTCTTTGGATACTAAAATCTCTAAACAGCCTCATGCTTACCATGTGAATTTAAGATTTGAGAGTGTGAGGCATGTTTTAATTTGAGAGTTTTCTTTTTTTAGTAAACTCTTTATTTTTCTGAAAGAATCAAGAAGTTAACCAGCTTTTCACCATATTCTAAAGATGTTCATGCTTTGGCAGTTATTAATATTTTGTTGGTTTTCTCACAGTATTGAAGTAAACTTACTGAAGATCAATTCAGTATAGTGCTTAAAAGTTTGAGTTTGGGCTGGATTTGAATCCCAGCGCTGCTTCTTACTAGCTTTGCAATCGTAGGCAAGCTAACTTGTCTGTGCTCCATATTCCTGTAAATTGGAATGACACCACCTTTGTAGGGTACCTTAAGGATTGACTCACTTAATACTGCTTGGTGCGGTGCCTGATATGAATAAATACTCAAATATTAACTATTATTATTATCAATACTGATTATTATACTAAAGGTTTAAAGGTAAAGTTATTTTTTGGTTTGAACTCTGTCAAACATATTATCTACTACATTTGTCACATAGTTAAATATGTTTTGCATATGATTATTAGCCACAACCTGACTGAAAAATCAAGTATTATTAGCTCCACTATCAACTTGACCTAAGTTAACATCAACACTTGTATGTACCATTCCTGCCTTGCTTCTTTTTTCTAATCGTTGTCAAGTGTATTGAATATGATATATATGAACATCTATTTATGAGATATATCTTTTTTATCATTCAGCCAGTTGACTATATTCTCCAGTTTTTCTTTTGTGTTTTTCTCCATAATCACTTTCCTGTTTAGTGTCTTAATCACTTGTGCACACACATACCCTGCCTTACTGAAGATTATGGCTAATAAGAATTGTGGTTTTTTAATTAAAATTGTTATTTTAGGGTAGGAAAAAGTTTTTCTTGTCCCTCTTAGGGCTGGGTCTTAAAATTAAACTAACAAAGATTAACAAGGGAGAAGCATACAAATTTATTTAACATGACTTTTACGTGACATAGGAGCCTTTATCAGGAAATGAAGATCCAAAGAAATAGTTAAACCTGAGTGTTTTTATGCTAGGTTTGATGAAGAGTGGGAAGTCATGGAGAAATATTACACAGCAAAGCGTATGAGCTAAGGGTAGTAAACTGGGGGAAACTTAACAAGGCCTGTTCATTCTGATTCTTTTTGGTGTCCCTCCATCTTGGAGATAAGGATGCTCCTTACCTTAGGGTATAGGGAGGGCTCCCTTCACTCAGGGGTCTTATGACCTGTTTCAGGGGAGAAGAGCAAGGGAAGGACCGAGAAACCTTCTTGCTTCTGCCATTTTCTCAAACTTCTTCAGTTTAAAATATTCAGTATGCCAAGGTACCACATTTTAGGGTAGCAAGTCTTGAACCCCACCATTATATTCTCCTTGAATTCCATTTTATGTCATGCTCTACAGGCACTCACCAACTTATAAGTGGGGCAAAGCAGTTTCCCATGAAAACAACTTTATAAATGGTGACCAGATTTTTAGGCTAGTGCTCAAAAGTTTATATAACCTTTGATAAGCTGAAATAGCACTATAGTTTTCACTGAATTGAGGGTCAAATAGACATATATGGAGTAATGTAGGAATATATGTACTATTTGTAACATTATTTCTTGGGAAAATGCATTTTAACCTCTGACAGAATCCAGCCTACTCTGAGGCGTTTTCACCCTGACAAATTCTGAATGGCAATAGGATCTTGCATCCTGCTTTCCTTCTACAACAACTCAAATGGGACATCTTCCTTAGAATACTTATTGTAATGGAAAGTAAAGGGAGAGGGAAACTGGCAATTTGGGGCAAGGACTTCTTCACAGCATCATCAATCAGTGTTTGTTGAATGAATTTATAAATTGGATGTTTATATCAAGGGTTTATGCCTAAATAGTTAAATTTCAATAAGCTTTCTATAGTGTGGTATTATTAGTTCTAATAACTCTTCCTAGTGAATGCTGATTTTTCTGACTTATTAAATGCCTTTTGTGTCCTTAGTATCTTATAAACAAGACATAGGTCTTTGAGCTAGCTGATCAGAATAAAACAAATATATGACTGTGAATTAAAAGAGGTGATTTCTACTGCCTAGTCTCTTCATGAGAAAGCTAATTCATCAAGAACGTGGCAAACAGGATTTTTAATCCTGTTAAAATATGGTTACAATTTTAAAGGAATTGGATCTTGGTTATCCTATGTGCATTTTGCTTTCTACATGAAAGTTCAGTGAGAGTGCCAAATGTGGATAAAAAATATGCTTTGAGCTTGAAATTCTATAATGGATTGTGATGTCCTGAGTGAATGTAAAAATTGAGATTAATGCGATTGTGTTATTTTTACTTGGTTGTTTATACTTTCAGTTTTGCTAATACTACCAATAGGTCATGATTAGTCATCAAGTATCTATTTAGCATCTACACTACAGAGTAGATATTGCCATATTAGGTATATAGAGAATGTAGCAAAAATTAAGTATGGGACCTCACTTGAGGATTTTATCTATTTTTTAAAAAGTCATGTTCAATGTATTCAGGCTGTGGTGTTTGAAAATATTACTCAAGGAAATGCCTTTGGCTCTGAAAATTAAAGCTATTCAGTGTTAGCCCCAAAAAAGCCTATAGGAAAATCACCATTCTTGGATCCTGTGTTCACAAAATAGTCATGGAGGAGTTATTTAAAAGTTCACCAAATTATTGTTTGGTTTTATTATTGGGGTATAATTAACATAGAACATACTAGTTTCAGGTGTACAACATAATGAGTCAATATTTGTATACATTACAAAATGATCACACAGTAAGTCTAGTTACCATCCATCACTATACAAAGTTACAAATTTTTTTTTCTTCTGATGAGAACTTTTTAAGATTTACTCTCTTGGCAACTTTCAAACATGCACTACAATATTATTGACTATAGTCACCATGCTGTACATTACATCCCCATGGCTTACTTATTTTATAGCTGGAAGTTTGTACCTCTTGACCCCCTTCACCCATTTTGTCTACCCGCCTTGTCTTCCTGCCCTCTGGTAACCACCATTCTGTTCTCTGTATCTATGAGTTTTGTTTTGTTTTGTTTGTTCATTTGTTTTGTTTTCTGGATTCCACATGTAAGTGAAATCATACAGTATTTGTCTTTCTCTGACTTATTTCACTTAGCATAATATCCTCAGTGTCTATCTACATTGTCACAAATAGCAAGATTTCATTCTTTTTTATGACTGAGTAGTATTCCATTGTGTGTATATACATATATATATATACACCACATTTTCTTTATCCATTCATCCATTGATATACACTTAGGTTGTTTCCATATCTTGGCTATTGTAAATAAGGCTGCAGGAAACACAGGGTTGCATGTATTTTTTTGAATTAGTGTTTTCATTTTCTTTGGATAAATACCCAGAAGTTGAATTGCTGGATCGTATGATAGTTCCATTTTTAATTTATTGAGGAACCTCTGTACTGTTTTCCACAGTGGCTGCACCAAATTTACATTCCCACCAACAGTGCCCAGGGGTTCCTTTTTCTCCACATCCTCACCAGCACTTAACAGATGAGTGTTGATATCTCACTGTGGTTTTGATTTGCATTTCCCTGATGAGAAATTTACCAAATTATTGTTAAGTCCCAAAAAAGAACTTGCTTAAGGCAGATTTTCCTAGAAAAGATTTGAGTTCTTGGAGCCTTATTATATAACTTTAAAAATGCCATAATATTTCTTTAGGCCACATTTTTCTCTATACAGAGATGGTGTCAGCTATTCTAAGTTGGTGGTAAGGCTTTTCTAATTTATTTGCTAAGTACAGACCTATTTGGAAAGGAGAAATAAGCGTGATATTACTCTTTATTAACATTACTTATTGGAGGAGAATGCAAATTTCCACCCTTAAAAGGCTCTCCTCTGCTACGTTATCTAATACATTTGAGTGGTATAGGAGACCCTGAAAGAGAGAGGACTCCAGTAAACATGACAGGTCAGAATGCATAGCATGTGCAAAGGAGATATAGTTTATGAAAAGGAATTTGATATCTTTTAAGTTCCCTTCATTGAATTTAAGCTCATATTTTGAATCCTATGGAATCCATTTTAATCATATTGATAATCTTTCCCATGTATTTTTAGCCACTTGTGTTATCTAATAAATGCTTCCTACCTTATTTTACAGCTGTGGCTATCATTATCCGAGTAGATTAATCTGTAATTTTTACAGCCTTAATAATCCTATGTGTACTTTGCCTATTTTTCGAGAGATTTTTTAATAGTATCCTTTTATCTTCTCACAGCATGTAAGACAGAATTTTCATTTTATTCTCATTTTTAACAAGAATTACAGAATGAAGAATTATAGAAAAGTGTTGAGGATTTTTCCACAAGGTAACCTATCATCATCAATAGGCTAAGCTAGAAATAAAAATGGAGAATGTAGGGTAATATCCTTTCCATTAGCTTTGAAAACTTCAACTTGTATAATTACATGCATACAATGTCAGAGTATTTCATAGGTATGCTTATTTTATCATATTGACTTAATTCTCTTCCGCTTAAATACTTTGGGAACCAGACTTATGTTTCAGTGAGGTATTTTTTATCCAGGAGTAAATATCAATGTATTGGATGATAAATTGAAATCACATACAGCTTGAAGTCACATGCACACACTTTGAAATATATGAAATATATGAAATTGAAGTTACGTATACTCACTTTGATATATATGTGCTTGCCTCATTTATGAATCTGCCTTTTAAATAAAGTGCTTTTGACTTAATTTCCATGTGACTTTTGTTACTACAGAGAGCCAACAATTATGAAACATAGTAAGGTTATTATATAAAATAGTATTATTTTATAATAAACCATCTGGATATGTATTATGCATAAGAAAACTAATATTGCATATATCCCTTGGAAATGAGAGGGGAGAGAAAGTAGGTATAGTGGTACTCAAATATTTTGCATTTTAAGGAATAAAAGAACGGGAAAAAAAAGAGGAAGGAGGGGAAAAAAGAGAGGAAAGGGAGGGATAGAGAAAGGAAACAAGCCCTGGTTTTTTCATTCCCTATTCTACTTCAGTATTTAGAGAATAGTGACTTATTCTAACTTTCCCATATTAAATAGTTGCAGAGCATAGCAGTAACTTAGAGAGAGAACAAGGGTGATTTCAGAGAGACCTTAAAGATATTTTTGGATTCACGTTCCATGAAACCCGGAATGGAATTCAGATTCATAGAGACTTTTATAGCCATAGTTTTCAATTATAATAGTGAGTTTCCTTGTCCTGTTTCCAAGTCTGCCTTAGGGTAAGAAAAGAAGAGTCTATTTTTGAAATTTTGTCCATGCCATTCTACACTCAGTATTGTGTAGAGTCATGAAAATCGGGCTTGCTGCTGCCTTGTTTTTTTTCTTTGACAACTTGCTGCTATCCCAGCACACCACAATTAAATCTAATTCTGTTTGAGCTGCCATGGCTAACTGTTCTTGTTGAGAAGCATGGCATTAACTAATGCATGGCTCTTTTGAGAAGGCTGCTGTGTATATCTGCACTAAAAAAAAAATTCCTCTAGCAATCTAGCCCTCTGAATTTAGTATTGAAGCTGCAGTAATTAATGATGAGCTTCTGTACACTGCTTGACAGAGAAGAGACTTCCTCAGGAATAAAAGTGAGAACTGAGGCAAAAATGGTCTTCTGCGATCAGATGCTACTAAGTTAGTCACTGGTACTTTTCAGTTGTGGGGGTAAGCAGCCCTTCCAAGAATGCACGTGAGTGGGAGAGTGGGAAGGAGAAAAAAGGATGCCATTGAGACTTGAAAGAGGTTCTATGAGGAAATATTGAGTCAATCTTCAATCTCAAATGTTTGACTCAGGGTCTGAAGTAGTTTCGGTCAAATTAGGACTGATTTTAATTGTCTTACCATCAGATTTCACAACCTAATCATCTGGCTTTAAATATATCAAACATGACTTAACTCCTTTATATCCACAACAGTTCCAAACTGTTTTTTAAACAAACCTTATAATTGCCTTCAATGTCTTAAATGTTTATTAGGAGCACTGGTTTAATGATCAAGTGATCAGCATCCTTCGTTAGTTCTATTAAGCATTCATCTTGTTTCATGTATGCATTTTTTTGTTGTTGTTCAGTAGAAAATATTAAACTAGAGGCTATTTTTCCAAGTGGAGAAAAGAATCTTCCTTTTTTCCTTTCACATCACAGTTTCATGTTGAAAAGATTGGAAGCAAGTGAATAGTCCTGAAATTGGGAATTTAATCTTTATACTCCTAAATAATTTTTCTGGGCAGAAATTATTAAGTTTTGCTTAATTTGTTCCTAAATAAAATTAATGTAAGTACAATAATTGAACCACGCAACTGTCAATTACTCTAGCCTTTGATATGGAGTTTAAACAAACAATGAAGTTTAAACAAACAAAAAATGTTGTATGACCAGAAGCTCAGAATCATCTAAGTGGCCTCCTTTAACTTATTTCCCTTTATACATTGCAAGTTTATCTGTAATCTCCCAAATTCATCTGTTTTAGAGCCATGTAGCACAGTTCAATAGTTCAAAGAACAAGTCAAAATAATCTTGGGTTATTCATTCAGCCTCAACTGCCACCATATAGCAAGGGTCTCTGTAGCCATTCTCGCTGTTACAGGTCAGTGATAGTAGCATTTCTAAAGTGTTCTTGAGCATATAAGTACCACTCTTTCAGTCCAGCTATATCACTATCCTTTCATTTGCAGTTATCTAACTTACAGACATAACTGAGCTCTGTTTCAAGGCTTTGGTCTGAAATGTTCCCCAGCTAGAGATATCTACTTGGGCTTTGCTTTACTGAGTCATTAATCCTGGTAGATGTAGTCATACTGTGTCATTACCTTGAGTTATGTTTGAAATCACTTTGGCTTCCTTTTAAACATCCCATCCATAAAGGGAAATTTTGGTACTGCTCTTGAGATTAGTCATGATGTGATTCAAAATACCTATCTTTTCTCTTACACACACAAACCTTTTTAAATTTTATAAGCTATCCCTTTTGACTATGACCTATTGACTTTCAAAGACAATTTCAGATCAGGGATGATATTTGTGTTTTTAGGGTCTGCCATGTGTTGTGAAGGTTGAAGTAAGAAGTATGAAGAGGAGAATAATCTATAAGAATCTCTGTTTCACTATTTATTACCTCATTTACATTCATCCACTTTTTTTTTTTTTTGCTGAGGAAGATTGGCCCTGAGCTAACATCCATGTGCATCTTCCTCTATTTTGTATGTAGGACGCCACCACAGCATGGCTTGATGAGTGGTGCATAAGTCCATGCCCAGGATTCGAACCTGCGAACCCCCGGCTGCCGAAGTGGAGCACGCAAACTTGACCACTATGTCCCCAGGCTGGCCCCCATTCACCCACTTTTTTACTGCTGTTCCCTACACTTTACTCTTTTCTGTGTTTCTTTTCCCTTTCCTTATGTGTGTTTTTTTTTTAAGAGACACTACCTATCTTCTTTATCTCTAGCTGTTTCTTGTTTTCCTTTCCTTTTTCAATGAATAATAACCCAACCCATCTCAGCCACTGAGAAAGAGTATGAATCTTAATAATTGTTAAAATTAATATGTGGATCTTGGTTTGCTGTAAAGGAACAAAATGGGATGAGCAGAGCTGCTTTAGTGTTTAAATATGGTGATCCAACATATACTGTGCCTAAATTCTAAGCCAACTAGCTCACAGGAATATGAGAGAGATGATCTGGATGAAATTAGCAGAAAGGAATTAGATATAACATTTCTACCTATAAAATTTAAGTCATCCGATGTCTCTGTGAACAGACTATTTATAAGAAGAAGATATGTGCCTTTTTCCGCTTAGATGAGTTAAAACATAATGCTAATGAGTCCAGCGTTACAGATTTGTAACGCCAGTTAGCTTCAAAGCTATTCTATGATTATGGACTATAAACTAATCCTAAATATCTTATTGCAGATAGCATGCAGGGGAAGGACTGAGGAAAGATGTGTTGATGTTTCAAAATAAATCTGTCAACAATTGAATGAGACTGATTTGAACAAATAATATAATGATCAGTCTATATTATACTAAAAGGTTTGAATTTTAGAATTTTTTTAAAAATCAAATGTCTATCATTTTCAATAGCAGTTTCTATTTTTCTTTCCTTTTCTCTGTCTTGTTTTTCACATGTTCAATGAAGACTATAGATAAGCATAGAGAAAAAAATCACCCTTGAACTCCCCCACGTTTATTGCTGTTAACATTTAACAGAAAGAAATAATACAGATGGTGAATTGAAGAAAAGAGAGGAGAAAGTAGGGAGTTCTGTAGAGAATGTAGAGTAAATAAAGAAGAAAGAAGCATATATAGAGTGAAGAATTATCGTTAAAGAATTCCCTATGTGGAAAAATTTTAAGAACAGCTAGTATATGAGAGATTTAAGAGTTTGAAAGCTCTGGTGGGTGAGTTTCTGTAGAATTTGATTTGATTATATTCCTCATGTAACTGAGCAATGCAAGGCACAGCAAAGCTACCTGAAGCAACCCTAGGAAGGGTAGATGGAGTAAGTTGGTTAATGGTGAAACTGTCAAGAATAGTAGTTACAGTTTAACAGCATTTTCAGTTCAATATATACTCAGTGAAGGAAAAAAATAATGAAAAGTATAGGGGCTGAAAACATTGGCATTGTGTTTGCTCTTAAAATAAAAAGGGCAAAAGAGTATCCAGATGATCCCAAATTCTAAATTTGAGAAATCTAGCCTGAAGAGTTTATGGGTATTGGTAGCCTCATGAAAATGTCCTTTGATGAATCAGTTCCCTTTTTTCTTTTTTTTTTATAGTGCTCACTTTTTAATGAATTATTTCAAATATATAGTAAAGAATAAATAATATAACAAACACCCATACACTCACCACCTAGATTTAACAAATATTAATATTTTATTATAATTTCTTTAGATCTTTTAACATATTTTTAGTAATTAAAGAATTATGACAGGGCCGGCCCGGTGGCGCAAGCGGTTGAATGCGCGCGCTCCGCTGCGGCGGCCCAGGGTTCGCTGGTTCGGATCCCGGGCGCGCACCGACGCACTGCTTGGTAAGCCATGCTGTGGCGGCGTCCCATATAAAGTGGAGGAAGATAGGCACCGATGTTAGCCCAGGGCCGTCTTCCTCAGCAAAAAAGGAGGAGGATTGGCGGATGTTAGCTCAGGGCTGATCTCCTCACAAAAAAAAAAAAAAAAAAAGAATTATGACAAAGCTCAAGTTCCCTTTGCGTAGAATTGTCGTTATATAAGAATACATTATATGATAGAAAATTAGAAATATATCCTTTCCACATGTGTGGCATATATGGACCCTACATTTGAAGGGTTAATTATTTCTCAGGATCCCTTTTGCTCTTTTGCCTTGATTTCTTTCTGCTTATATTTATTTGTAAAATGACATTGGTTTAGTGGCATGATTTTAATGATTTTCAGTATGTGCTGGTGGAGATAGAATACACACACGTACTAGATGTGTATATATGCTGTATATATACTAAATATGTATATATGTATATGTGTGTGTTTTATATATATACACAAATCATATATATATATATTATCATTTTCCTGTTTGTTGTGCTGAGACAACAATAAAATAAACTGGCCAGCAGTAGGCAAGATATCTCAAAAACTGCTCTTACTGACCCCAACCAAGCCACAGTGTCGTAGATCTAAACTAGGAATATATAAGAAATCTAAAGGAGCAAAACAGGAAGGTGAAAGAAACAAAAGGCACTAACAGTGAACCAAAACACCCCCTGTCGTGATTAATAACATTTTTCTGTTCCAAATGAAGCTTGATGTATTCTGGAAATGGGTATTGATGATTATTAAGAATAGAAATTCTTTATAACTCAGTTTTCACTAGTTTGATGATTATTATATCCTATGTGATGCATTTTTCTATAAACTTTGAAAATGCCTCAAAACTTCTACTTAAGTACAGATCCACTGTCTGAGAACACTAACAAGTGTAGTAGCTATCATGGATTAATATGGTATCACAAGAGCTTTTATGCAGAAATTTATAGTAAAACTTCAATAAACAACAAAAAATGTATTCTCTTTTATCAGAGATGCCTACATTGACTTTTATGAAATATCATATTCTTTCCAAAAGATATTTTTTTGCCCCACTTTGCTGGAACCCTAAGTCTAAACACCTACTATATCTTTTTATTACCAATCTTTGGCCCTTCTGACAGATTACAGTACTCTTCTTTGGTCTGGAAGAGGCTGCAGACAGTTCCAGGCTAGGACAGATTGAAGAGAGTAGTTCCAGTACCTGGCTTTTGGTAGTTGGTGTCATAATCATCATAGCCATCATCATTCTCACCCCTATTATCATCATCAAAGGTAGCACCTTTATCGTTTGTTAAATGTCAGGTATAATACCAAATGTTCCACCTGCATCACAACAATGCTATGAGGTGGAAATTCAGCATAGCATGAGCCTTTGCACACTACTAGCTGTTCCCTCTGTCTGGAAAGCTCTTCTCCTTGATCCTCATCTGGCTGGCTTCATCTGGCTCATCTCAGATTTTAACTCAAAAGATACCTATTCAGAGAAATCTTCTGTGTCCACTCTATCTAAAATAGCTATACCCTATCACTAATCACTTTTTATCCCATTACTGTGTTTTATTTTCTTCATAAGCGCTTATTGCTATCTGAAACTATCTTATTTACTTATTAGTTTACATGCTTGTTATCTGTCTACTCCTATTAGAATGTAAGCTCCAGGGTAGCAAGGTCTCTGTCAATCTTGTTGATGTTTTATTGTCTGCACCTAGATTAGAGCCTGGTTTTGAGTAGGTGCTCAAAAAGTGTTGTTCAGTAAATGAATGGTGTCATTATCCTGATTCTTATGCATGTGGAAACTAATGCTTAAAAAGTTAATTAATTTAGCCAGGGTCATGTAGCTGGCATAACTTTCTGCTTTTTGTCTGCCTAAAGAAGGATTTATTGCATACACAATTCTCCAGCTTTAGCATATCAAATTAGCACATGTCCCTGGACCTACAGCTATAGGACTTATGTTGAAAAAAAAATTTACACACAACTAGAATAATCTTACCTATCCTGCACATCCTGAGAATGAGTGACATGAATGTGAACTTACACTAGCATGAGGGAGTAGAACCAGTAATGTAGATGGAACAAATGCAAATTTTGCAAGATGATTAAAATGGGCTGAGACAACTCAAATTACCTATAAACCTAAATTTAACAATGTTCTAAGAAAGAATATCCCTTCTTCTTCAGATTTTTTCTACACATGATTATTTAGCTTTTTCTTTTTTTAAAAAAAGAATCTAAAATGAAATTTCATCCAGAAAATATAATGCCTAATTACGTACTAATCCATGGGCAATATATTTATCTTATTATATGTTACATTGCACTGCATTTTCTTTGATTTTAATAGGTGGTTCTCTTTCCCTTAGGAATTTTTCATGATTGAATCTTGACAAGATGAGGTTATATTCAAACTGAGTTTTCATTAGACTTGGGTAAAAAAGAAAACTGGAAAAGTTTGTTGTGTATTAAGCCTTAATTATATTTTAAGTCATATTTTAAAAAGAAACAATGTGTGGGGTTGGCCCGGTGGCATAGCAGTTAAGTTTGCACACTCCACTTCGGCGGCCCAGGGTTCACAGGTTCAGATCCCGGGTGTGCACCGACACACCACTTGTCAAGCCATGCTCTGGTAGCGTCCCATATAAAGTAGAGGAAGATGGGCACGGCTGTTAGCCCAGGGCCAATCTTCCTCAGCAAAAAGAGGAGGATTGGCATTGGATGTTAGCTCAGGGCTAATCTTCCTCAGCAAAAAAAAAAGAAAAAGAAACAATGTACATTTCATATAAATTTATTCCATTTTTTCAATATGGTAAACTACTATTTTAATATTATAGTCAAAACAAAAACTACAGTCTATTTAAAAGTGACTACTGGAAGAATTTCATACAATCTTAGAAACCGAAGTTAAACACTAGGGGACAAAGTCAAAAGTAAACTAGAATTCAATTAACAGACGTAAATTCTGTTAATAGGTGCTGCCAGGCCATAAAGTTCTCAGGTAAAATTCTGAAAGATTTTGAAATAGACAAAAAAGACTATTGACTATCATGTCTAGGGCACCCTTCTGGGTCATCTCCTCCTTTCATTGTCTGAGCTATTGTACAACACTAAATTGTAGTGTTAAAAAACAAAATTCAACTCAGTAAATATGAAAATCTAATTGGCTTTATTCAATGATTCATGAATTGAGCAGCATCCCATCTAGCAAACAGAAAGGAGCTCTGAGGAGCTATGCAAAATTGAAGGCTTTTATAGGCAGAAGGGGGCAGGGAAAGGAAGTTTCTAGCAAAGAGTGGATTGTTTCAGGTAAGGTCACCTTCCTTTGGGGGAAGGCAGGGGTCTATCAGTCAGATTACTTCACTAGTGCTGACCAGGTAATTCCAGATTGACTGGTTAAAGGTCACATTCCTGGGAGAGACTAAAACTGCAGTTAGGTTAGGTATTAAGTCTTGGTTTGCTGACGTGGGGCTTAGTACAAGTGAATCCATTTTGGCCTGTTGTTTCTTTTTAATAGTAGTATATGAATAGTAACGCAAATCATCCTAATCCATAGGATTGTGTCCAGTTGGAGTTGCAATTGATTTTTGCTCAGTTGATCTGAAAATTCATTTCAACATTCATGATGGTCCGTGCATGTATGTTTGTTTAATTCTCTTTTAAACCAATTATCTTTAAACCAAATGTCTTTCTGGTTCTCTCATTAATTAACACTTTAGATAAAACCTTTGACACATTTTCATTTTATATTTGTATGAGAGTTATGAGTTTACTTTTTTAAAAAATTAACTTTTAACATAGTTATCCCTTTTCTGTAAGCTGAAAGTTCAGTTTTAATGGCAGCTGATTTTCTGCCTTTCCATTTGGTTTAGCTCAAACATCCAAAACTTGAGAATTCAGAGAAAATGGAAAGGACATATATAATGTAAGGAAGAGTCTAATAATAATATCAAACTACATTTGTTAACTGTTTACTTGGTTAGATCATGAGAGACTTGATTAACAACATAATATACACCACACATGGTTGCTATATATGACTTCAGAAAACTTAGCTCTTATCTTCAGTCCTCAAAGGAACTTCCTAAACATTTTCTAAGTCATTGCTCTTTTACTAATACAGTATAGGCAAACTTTATACATCTTCCATGTGCCTTATGAATGCTAGTTAATCATTTAGAGAAATAAAAGTCACAACTTTTTTAATCTATACTGCAATATAGCAGCCTTTGATGTAGAAAGATCAGCAATGCAGCCACGCTCTTACATGGTGTAGTATTATACTCAGTAGAAGCAGTAGTTTTGGGTTTTTTTAATGAACAAATAAGTGATATGACATGACATTTAAGAATGTGTAGGCAGGGAAAATAATTTTCCATCTACCTTTCTGAGTTCTTGGGTGAGAACCTCCTGTGATAAAACATTAAAAAGAGAAAAACAAATGGAGGTTTATTAGCTTATATACCTCATATATACTTGGGAGCTACCCATAGAAAAATGAGTAACGTCCCAAGATAGCCTAAACCACCAGGTTAAATACCATCTTCAGCTAAAGACAAAAGAGAGGTGGGGCTGGGAAGCCAATTATGGGGAGATTACCGGGAAAAGCACAGTAAACAAGAGTAAAGTTTGTTGTGCAAGACTTAAATCGGTGCCTTCTCCATTGATAAGATTCTCTTGTGGTTTAGAGTCATCCTTCTTTTCCAGGTACAGAGAGGGAGACACCCTTATAAATGGAAATCGCTTTTAAAAGTATAAATTTCCCTTACAAAAGGGTAACTTCCGCTCTGTTTTCAGAGCTTCTTCTGTATCAGCTATTTCTCAAAATAATCAGCTCAAAATAATCTTTATGCCAAAGAGGTACATTTTAGGGTGGCATATTCTGCTACCCTTCAAGAAAAACCAAGGAGGGTATTAAATCTAGTTAGAAACTCAGTATTTCAAAACTCATGTTTAATGAAAACCAATATGACTTTCTTCCAGAAGTGCCAGAAAATGATAATAATTACAAATGCTCAATAATTCAAGTTTTTATATTATTGACTGTGTCTGTCTCTTAGGCTGTATTTTATAAAGTTTATCAGTATCTTTTTTAAGCTTTCTGTTGAAATAGTTGCCTAAACTTATCTTACTTATGAGAGCTGTCAAAATCACAAAAAGAAATTAGTCCACATTCTTTATTACAAGTCCCAACAAAATATCATCCAAACAAAAGGATGATAACAGTAACCAACAGCAAACATAATAATAGCTAATACTCATACACTGTTCACTCTGGGCCAGATACTCTTCTAAGCAAACACTTTACACATGGTATCTCATTTTCTTTACAACAACCCTGTGAGATAGGTATTGCTATCCTCATTTTATACATAAGAAAAAAAGACAGAGAGACGTTATGACTTATCCAGTGTTAAACAGCTAATAATGATAGAGCTAACATTCAAATCCAGGCAGTCTAGCTCCTGAGTGCTAATGCCCAAACTGCCTTTCATTATACCAGTTTTCCTTAACTTCTACATCCATATGCCTATTCTGAGTGGTTCCTATTGCTAAAAGAAATAGACAAGAGCAAAAAGGCAATTAAAATTCAAGGTCTGATTAGAAATGCAATGATTGCCATTGGTAGGTTAGAAAGATAGGGTCATCTACTAGTGCACAGAGGAATGAATTTGGAAGTCAAGAAGGCTAAGTTCCATTTCTACTCTACTGTGTGATCTAAAGCCAGTAACAATCCCTGCTTTCTATCTCTAGAATGAAGATAAATTACTCTGTAAAATAATCAATTAATTCATCTGAAGATTGGGAAATGGTGTTATGAATGATCCAAAATCTTTACCAGTCAAAAAATATTTTATTGGGGCCGGCCTGGTGGCGTAACGGTTAAGTTCGCGGGCGCCGCTTCTGCAGCCCAGAGTTCACAGGTTTGGATCCCAGGCGCGGACCACCGGACTGCTTCTCAAGCCATGCTGTGGTGGCATCCCATATAAAGTAGAGGAAGATGGGCACAGATCTTAGCCCAGGGCCAATCTTCCTCAGCAAAATGAGGAGGATTGGCATCAGATGTTAGCTCAAGGCTACTCTTCCTCACACAAACAAAAAAATTTTATTTAGCTTTGTTATATTTATAATTAGGTAGTATATTTTTCTCATATTTTTCACCATTGAAATTCTCAGAACAAACATCAACTCAGAAATATTGTTGGTACCAAGGGGAGATCAGCTTAGGATTTACAAATTTTCTAGAGGTCATTGAGAATGACTCAATTTAGAATTAAAACTTTATACAGGAGAATTTTTATACATTAAGAGTATTCACCGTTGATGTGTGAATTCATATTCTCTTGAGTCATGGTGATAACCAGTTCTGTTCTTAGGTATGTTATACATATTATAGTATTCTCTTTGAGAATAAGGAACTCACCAAGTTAGCTATAAAGCAACTGTTTTGGTTTAAGGGGCAAAATTATGCTGAGACTGAGACTGTCTTTGCCAATAGTTTATTTAACACAGGTTCACTGTAGGATTTATAATAGTTTTACAAGCCAGTAGCATACAGGGTAATATCTCTTAGTAAGCGAATAAAGAAATAATATACTCCAAACCAGTGATAGATTAATCATACTTTTGTTCCAAGGAAGGGGAGATGAAAGGATTAAAGTTCAAATTCAGTTCAAGGTGTACCTTTTTATACGAGTAGGCACTCAGGAGAGGTGGCTTGACCAACCAAGAGCTGACATCCTGCTGCGAGTGCAAAACAAAAGTGAAAAGTCCCCCATTGCAAGAGCACATTGCTAGAGAATGATGGCGCCAGTGTTGGCAAGTAGGATAATCTTCAGAGGGCGCTGCATGGCTTTCACCACTACCAATAGGGGAATCACCCTTGCCTCGGTAGGAGCTAATGTCCCAAGGCCTAAGGAGAGTTTATTTAGGTCAGCAAAAAGTAGCATACAGGATAATATCTCTTACTAAGCGAATTGTATTGAAATTGTATTGCTTATAGATATTGTCTGTGTGTCTGTGTGCCTTGCCCAGACCAAAACTTTCGAATAGTTCTCACAAACTCTTGGTATTTATAGTCTAAATATCCCCTTGCCATAGTTACTTTTTCACATGTTTTTACTGATAAGCCCCCAGAGGAGCCCCTTAGCAGCTGGGCTACTGAGCTCTTATCAAGGACAATAGATGAGATGATGATATCTTGACACAACTTACTTCATTCTTATATCAAAAACAACAACTTAAGTTTCATCTTTGTCATAAACAAATGCATTAAAATAACTCACTTGTCATAAACAAGTGGATTTGAAATCATATCAAACCAATACACAACAGCAGCATCAGTAGGCTTTTGATTTTCAATTGTAGTTATACTTTACCAGCTATGTAACCTGCCATAGTTCTAGCTTCTTTTAAAAGAAGTAAATACTAAAAAAGAAGAATTCTGCACATTTACCTAGGACTTAAGAAGGCTCAGTGGTATATAAGATAATACTTCATTTAAATGTGGGAAAACATTTAAGAATGGTCCTCTGGAAAAGATTTGTGAAATTGTATTGCTTATAGATATTGTCTGTGTGCCTGCAAAGGCTTATGTTATATATAGATAATAACATTGTTGCTGTCTACCTGTGATCAACACATGACTAAGAGTTCAAAGAATAATTAATTATGGATACATACTCACACTTGTGTGTGTATGTATATGTGTGTGTGTATGTGTGTGTGTATGTATGGAAATTCACCTTTGGTTTGAGAGTTTTAAATGTCATGGCTATTAAATGGCTATTGCATTTAATTAATTGTCTAAACGAATGGGGAAAGCCAAGTGAAGCAGAATTGTTTTTTAAGCCTGAAATTTTTTTAACTTTTTGATAACCGTGTTCCTTTTTTTATTCTTATATGGTATATTAAATGTGCAATTGGTTAATTCAGTGACTAATTTTATATAATTTTCTCAAAAACAGAAAGACTTCTTTTATATATGATTTGATAAAGGGCAGCAGATGGAGGTGGGAAAGGTTTCTTAGAGCCACAAAATCCTAAAGATAAAAGGAAGCCTGGAAATTATCTAGTTCAGAGTTTTTTAACCTTTTTTCTCCTATGGACCCATTTGGGAATCAGGCAAAGCCTACAGACTTATTTTCAAAAAAAATTTTTAAATATATAAGTAAAATACATAGGAGTACAAAGAAAAGTAATTAAATTGAAATCATCAAAATATCTATAAAAAATAAATTGTGATATAATAATACTACCTATTTTTAAATGCGTTAAATAACAAAATCTAGCAACAAGTCATTAGACAACTGTAATTTGAAGTCTTGGTGAACATGAGCAATATTTTGATATCCACAGTAATTTGAAGCAATATGTTCTGCTAATATTACTGTGGTTCGTCACCTAAGCTTATAATGAAAGAAAATAATAAAATTTAATTAGGTTGGTGAATATAAAAATTGTAATTTTTTCCTCCATCCCAGTGAGTGGACCCCTGACTTTTATCCACAGATTCTCTCAAGGGGTCCATCAACTTCAGTTGAAACCCCTGGAAACATCCTCGTTTTGCAGATGAGGAAACTAAGTCCCATAGAGGTGAGATAACTGGAATAAAATCATACAAAAGAGGATTAGGTTAATCCTTGCAGGAGTAACCTCAGATCTTAACTCAGCCTTTTTCTCTGAAGCTTTCATCTAGAAATTGGCAAGTATAGTCTGTTATTTGTCTTTGATTCACGGCATGATCTGGAGCAAATTCTTTGTTCTCATTGTGCCTCAGATTCTACCTATATAAAATGTAGGTGACTTAAAATAAACTTAAGGATAATAATAATGACTTAGATTTATATTGCTCTTTTTCATTTACAATAGTTTTCACTTTCACATGCATTATCCTACTTAATTTTCCCCACCTCATGGATGAGGAAATTAAAACTCTAAGATGTCAAATGTCATGTCTAAGGTCAAACAGCTAGGAAAAGGAAAAACCAATATCAGAAACCATACCACTGGATTCCAAAGGATGTTCCCTTTATCATTTTCATGTCATAAATAAAGCAAAACTCTGAATTCTTCAGTTGAGTGTGTGTTGTGATATCATAAATCTAATTAAACATAAATGAGTTGTCATTGGCTCAGATGAGCCAAATACTTGTATCCTAATTTATCCAGATAAAGTGATAAATGAATGGAATAACAGAAGATAGCTTTTCTAGACCAATTCTCCATTTTTGCTATAAGAAATGAAGAGAAAGAAATAGAACTGAAAAGTCTGAGATTGTAGAGTTGTTGGCTTAATGTTGTTTAAATCAAACCTTTCTTTCCTTCTGTTTCTGGGTAGGCTAAAGAGGCAAGTAATCTGAGTAAATGCCAATAAGGTCCTTTTTCTCCATCTTCTTGAGTTTTATTTTTCTCGGTAAAGGGTATTCGATGAGTTTATTCTTTCAGAGACAGATTACTCTTAAATAAGTTTAATAAAGTAGAAAAATTAAAGTCAAAAGGGCCGTGATGCATCAAAAATCTCTATCATCTCTGTCATTCTAGTGACCTGACTATATGAGATATAGAACACCCTGTTCTCCTAGAAAATAAGGAATCTTCTTAACCTGACCTGAAACCTTTGATATAGAATAACCTTTATTGGACTCCAAATGTCACTATTTGATTAACCTTAAGTAGCATTAATAGTACTGTTTTCCAAATTCTTAAGATCATTCTGTAGGATACGAGATGTTTCATAGCTGTAATCCACATACCTTTCATATTATATCTCTTAATATTAGCAGACCCAAATAAGTAAAAATCATTTTTAAGATAGTATAGGAATGGCTATGATCATACTTATACTATAAAAAATAAATTTTAATCTGAGATTGAATAAAACTATAATTACTACGAAATAAACATTCAGATTTAGCAAATGTTTACTGTGTACAAAGCCATATATTTGACATAGCAGGAGATATAAAGAGAACTAAAGTCATGGTCCTTTCCCTCCAAGAACCTACAGTATCACTGGGGACCCAGATCAATAATTGGAATATGAGTAATTATGATAACTCTTATAGTAGAAGTTCAGATAAGAGGCTTTAAGAATTTAGGTTAACCTAAAACTAGATTGTGGTAATAGTTGTTCAGCCAAAAAGTCATCAAACTGTATACTTAAAATGAGTGAATTTAGGTAGATTGTATCTCAATAAAGCTGTTAAAAGAGTTTAGGGAAAGAAGAAATTATTTCTGATTGAGGAACTTGGGGAATATTTTTTGCAGTTGGTACAATTTAAGCTGGATCTTAAAGGACAAATAGTATTTAGATCAGAAAATAAGCCACAGAGTATTCCAGAGAGAGGAAATAGCTTGTCTAAGGTCAAAAGCTCAAAAATGCAAGAAATATTTTAGAGGAGCTAGATCAGACTTTGTTCCATGCCTTAGATTTTATGGCTTGCATTTCTACCAGTACATGTGGCCATATGGCTATGAAATTTCCAAAAAGTTTTAGTCAATCTCCATTGAAAAACATAACTGTACATGGATTTTTTTTCTTTCTTTGGGTCAAAAACAAGAATTTGCCTCTGTTTTGAGCTGATGAGGAAGTTAACGGTGGGGAGGGTATGTAATTGCAGAGTTATTTCACAACTGTCAGTGGCTCCACTGATCATAATAACTACTTGTTTCCACCTTAATAGCTAAAAATTGCTGATACGTGTGTTATCTCCTTTGAGCCCCATAATAGTCTTTATTTTCCCCATGAGGAAATAGATTAAAGGAGGGCCCAGAGCCTAAAATATTAAAGCATGCTAGAGGGAAGGTCAAGATATTCTGGCCTGCTAAGAAGACGATGAGGGAGAGAAAATAGTAATATAATAAATGATCTTTGAACAATTAAAAATCTGCTAACTAAATTGCATGCCACACATGAATCAAAACTCATCTCATACAAAAAATAAAATAGATAAAGTTAACCACTATCATCAGTAATAGGAAAGCAAAGCTGAAATTTTTCTAATGAGCTGATATGACCCTATTATTGACAGGAAAAGCCCATGTTAAAATAAGTTTTATTGACAGTAAAGTACCTAGGAAACTTAGTGACAATTTCTAAATAGTCTTTTCTGTTGTTTGCTTTTTAAAACGTAAAATGATTAAAATTTAAATTGGGTCTTTCCAAACCATTGCCATAGAATATCTCAGATTACATAAGTAAGCAGATTTACAGAAGCTTAATTTCAAATTTAAAATGTGACTGCTGGCCAGGAAAAGCATGCTAAAAATAGAAAGAGAGGGCTTTCTTAATGTCCATCAAAGAAGATGACTTCTTTTGTTCTTGACTTTGACCCCATCTAACCGACTGCTCAGAATTTTTCAATATGAGCCATATTGTATAGATTTATTCCAAGTATTTACAAGGAAAAAGAATACAAATTAGCCTGGTGAGCAGCAAAATAGAGGCCGTTTTTATGAAACCTGAGTTGTATTAACCTGCTGTGAGATGTAATCTCCATTTTAATATTTATACATCTTTATATTGTTATGAACCTATTGTTAACATGGGTTTTATTTCATTTGTTTCTCTCCTCCTTCACTTCTGTGAAAGGCAGAAGGGAAAGGATGTTTGTTATTCACACATTTGTACCCCACTAACTGCTGTTATACATCTGGCTTCCACTGGAGAGCCCCTGACATCGCAGGGAACGGTGATCAAAATTCCACACACTAGCTTCAAGCTGGGGGCTCGTAGCTACTGCAGCATTGAAGGGGGTCTTTTCCTGGCTTCTTTAAAATAAGCATGGTGATGGGATGGTTTAAGGGAAGAACACCTCTCAAATCACATGATCACTGCTGCGCTTCCGTGTGTCCTGCTTTCTTCATAACAGCTTGGCACTACATTCTTTCCCTATATCTTAGTGGGCTTGTGTGTGTACCAGTGGGCTGGGGGGTTGGGTAGGGGGATTGTCAGTGGTTGGTTATACATTGTGCATGCATCTTTCAATGTTAGAGTGATGTGCCTTCCCTTATGTGTCACAGATTATGGTCACAGATTAAATCTGTGTTCCTGAGAAATTGGGCTGTCTCTCTCTTATTGATGTGAGATCATGTGTTTTGATGTTTACACCCTCGATTGTTCTTCATGTTAATTAAACATAAGTTGAAATGTTTACCCATAAGAGTTAGCTTTTCATGTTGGGCTGAAAAAGTCTTCATTTCTGTGTAGCAATTCATGTTATTATAACCTATGGCTTTCAATTGTACCTCCCATAATGAAGAGCTGACTTTAAACACTGTGCTATTCTTGTTATGACCTAAGCATAAGGTAAGTCACTTCTCTAACTGTATCTAAAGATTGTGATTGTTTGTTATAATTTTTTCAGCTTCGTTTAAAGCATTTCACTTTTTTTCCTTACCATTTATTACGTGCTCTCCCCCCCCTTTTGTTTTCTGTTTCATGGCTTAAGATTTCTTAATGGGCAATGTGATCTTCAGCAAAAATTATATTACACGTGTAAACACATGTTGAAATGAACTAAATGAATTATTTAATGTCTGAAAGCAGTCTTGATTAGTAAATGAATACCTATATTTTCAGTAAGTCTCTTGTGTTTTTAATTTCCTCCTTTGACTTTAATATAATATACTGTTTCTACACATTATTTTAGTTTTGATTCCAGTTGAAAGGGGAATTAATTGTCAACACCATAAAATCAGATGTTAATTGTAGTAAAATAACATAATCCAATAGAATCAAGTAATAGATAATCCTATAACCATACCTTTCTTTTTTAAACCCTGACAAATTTGGTATTAGGCCCAACTCTCTGTTTTATTTTCTTTTTCAGACTTTCCTTTTTTCTCCCCATTGAGTAAAAAGCCAGAGTAAGATAAAGAAAAAAATAACAAACCATAAAACTTGAGCTAGAGCTGTGTTACCTTCTTTATAATCCATATGTGTTTGAACAAGAATAATATTTGTTTCTCAACTTTTTCTTTCAAGTAAATCCCATTGTGAGTTAGGTAAACTCTTAATATTGGGACTTTATAAAATTAAGTAGATATTATAAAGATGACCAGTTTCATGGTGCAAGAGAAAAGGGCATCCACTACATGCATAAATATTTTTTTTAATTTTTTTCCATCATTTTTTTAATATATACACTCAAGATCACGAAAGTAAAGAAGTTCATGTAGTCATTGATTTTAAAAGTAATTTCTCTCAAATCTGGATCAAATAGCCAATGTAATATAAATGAGAAAACATTGGTTATACTGCTGTTGGCAATTTGTGAACCCAGATGAATATTCAGATTTAGGGAATTGAATTGTTTTCATCATCCAAATTTCTCTTCCAAAGCTGTTTGAAATATATAGTTCTAAACTGAGGTGCCACAAAGCAAGACTTGGGTTTCTTTATTAAATTCATGCTATGAATGAATTTTTTGTTAATTTTTTAAGCCACCTAAGGAAGGGAGAGGGTGTTTTTTAATTGTTGTTTTAGTTTGGTTTGGGTTTTTTGGTTAAGCCAGCTAATTCTTCACCACCATTTCCATTTAGACATTATATAAATCTGTTGAAACATTTGATAAGACAATTTGAACTATTCATCTGAACTATTCTGTTCATTGTAAATCTCTTGTTTCTGTCCATACACTAGCTCCACTCTAGATTGGAAGGGCTTAAAGATGAACTCTGGAGGAATAGAGGCTACGACTTAAGAGTAACTATTACTGATCAAAGGAGCTGCTTTCCATTCGCAAACGTTGCTTTGCGCTATGGGTTTGGGCTCCTTCTGTTTCTACATCTTGTTGAAGACTTTCTTGACTTCCATTTGACTTCTTTGAACTCTGTTTTTGTCTTTCAACATTTTCCCCTTTCTTTTCCTCCTCTCTCCCGGAGTTTTCTCTCATCTTTTAGCTTTCTCTTGTGTTCTTTGAATCGCTTTTTAAAACGTAGTTTATCTCTTTATTAAGCTTGTCTATTAATTTGTCTGTTAGTGTTTGTTTCTTTTCTCCTTTGAGGCTGTAGTGGTATAGTTACACTTTCTTCATTCCATGGTATGCCAACTTGCTTGTTTATTCTGCAGCAAGTTCATTAGTCATTCTTACCCTCTTGGTATGAATTTTCATTAAGAAATAGCAGAACATTCTGCATTTATGAATTGTCCCTTGTATAAGCCCATACTTTTCTTTTCTATCGTCTAGATTTACTCCCTCAAACCTCTCTCTCTTTTTCTTTTCCTCTCTCTTGTGTCTTCCTCCCTGTATTGTTTTCTTTAAGTAGTCATTAATTTCTTTCCCATTTGGTCCAGAATTGTCCTTCAATAAAACCTCTGAGTAAAAGAATATAAGAATATTATCTTCCAGATTAGCTTCTTCATTCCAGTGTATTTAAAACTAAGTAAACAATCTGGGCCAAAAGAGAATAATTTTAACATCTGAAATTATTTTTCCTTTTTTTTTCTTTTTTTGGTGTGTGTGTGTGTGTTTTTCTTGTGTGTATGTTTGTGATTTTTTTTATTGTTCTTTCTTTAAACATTAACAATTGTTTTTTTCAGGGAAGGACAACCATAACCCACCCTAAGTTGCAACATTCCTTTCATAAGTTGTTTCATTACAATAGTAGATTGTGTTAAGCGATAGAAATTAATTTGTGTATATATCCATTTGGGGCAAGCTGCTGCGGAGTGGGAAGAGGAGCTGTGGAGTCTAAATACAGTTGCCTTTGAAATTGACGAGTGTTAATGCCATCCAACATGGCTATTGAATTCAGCAGTTTTGTAACATTTAAAAGAATGTTCCACTTTGACTTAAAATATTTGAATAAATAACAAAGGTCATTAGAATCACACATAAATATTGTGTACGAGGATTTCTCTATTGTCCCCTCATTAACATATGTAATTAAAAATGACTACAATGGAATATTTGATTACAACCTTATTACTTGAATTGCATTATTATTCTAGTCAAAAGATATACACAGTGCCTTAAGATTAAGAGTCTGTATTCACAACCGAAAATGTGGTAACTTGAATTTTTTTCCACATGCTAATTTCAAATACATATCAATAAAAATTGCCTTTGGTTTTACCTCTGTCCCATTTACAATACCGTACCCCCAGTTTTTTTCTAGAAGTCAGTTCTTTCTTTAAGGAAAGAATAAATAAAAAATATATGGAACAAGTTTAACATATTTTGACTAACATGTTCTGATACCTGAGATATATAAAGCCTTTGCTTCTAGACCTCAGGAGCTTGCCCATTAAGTATGCATACATATCTGGCTATCTATGTTATAAGCCCTAAATTACTGACTTTATGCTCTCTCTGCAGGTCCAGTCCAGGTGCAGCAGCAAGGAGAACATTCTCAGAGCCAGTGAGTATGTCATCATTTCAGATAGACTACTGAATTAGAGCTTGTGGTTCAACAGGAAGGAGAGCTAAAAATGACATTTTGGTGAACAAATAAAGAAGAGCAACGAGGAAAGTTTACATCAAGAATATGAATATTAGGGGGGCCGGCCCCGTGGCGTAGCAGTTAAGTGTGTGTGCTCTGTTGCTGGCAGCCCGGGTTCAGATCCCAGGCACGCACCGATGCACCGCTTGTCAGGCCACACTGTGGCGGTGTCCCATATAAAGTGGAGGAAGATGGGCACGGATGTTAGCCCAGAGCCAGTCTTCCTCAGCAAAAAGAGGAGGATTGGCAGATGTTAGCTCAGGGCTGATCTTCCTCACAAAAAAAAAAAGAATGTGAATATTAGGGCTTTCACCTTCTAAAAATCTTAGTATTGATATGTTAATCAACATTTCCGTTATTCCAGGTGTTTTTGCAAGCTGAGAGCAGAGCTTGGATAGCAGTCCTAGTTAGGGTGGTAATGAGCTCCTCTGCGGCTCTAAGATGAGAACCCTCTTTAATTACCCCACTGCCAAAAAGTTATTTGAAAACAGACTAATGGGGTCCACTAAAGGAATCTAACTTAAAAAAAAAAAGTGACTCCTAAGAGGGTACGTCATTATCATTTTGTGAATATGAATTCCTGAAAGATTTTATGTTCACAGGCAGCATGTTTTAGAACATAGTGCCCTGAACCAAGTATGAAGAAAGCTTAATTTTATTTTTTTGCTTGATCACTAATAACATTAACTTTGAAGTCATTTAACTTTGTGATTATTCATTTTCCTATCTTATAAAAAGGAACTAAAAATAGCTTTGCCTTACCTATATCCTTAAAATGATGTGACATTGAAGGTTGTGCCTTAAAAGCTTTGGGATCCTAAGAGAAAAGTGCTGAATAAGTGCTAATTATTTTAATATTGTTCTCTGTCGCTTGATGATATCTTCCATATCTTCTTCCTGATCTTTATCAAGAGATACACGTGGACCATACTGAAATGGGTCTATTCACTTAGGCCACTGGGAGTGTTAGTAAATGGGATGATTTATATTTCCAGTAGAATGTCTGTATTATTTAACAATCAAAAAAGTAATTGGAGAACTTCAAATTGGCAAAAATTCATGTTTTATTTTATTTTCTTTAATGTAAATTTTTCCCATGTTGGTGTTGTGAATCTCTTACCTTAGCTTGAAACCCTTGAGTTGAGAGGCAAGCACAGTGCAGCTGTTGGCCCAAGACCTTTATATTATAGTTATATAAAACTAAATGCAAATAGGCATGTTTAATTTGTATACTTTTGTGAGTTTCTATGACATTTGACAAACGTGAATCTGAGGGAGGCTTTTCAATTATAAGAGATATGAAGTCCTATAATCCCTTATGAAGACCTATGGTTGAGAAACCTAAGAGTCAGGGGAGTGATGATTGAATATTCACTAAAATAAAACAATAGAGATAAATGAACTTTAAAAATGACATTTTAGGGGCTGGCGCAGTGGTGTAGCAGTTAAGTGTGCACACTCTGCTGCAGTGGCCGGGGTTCGGATCCCGGTCGCACACCAATGCACCACTTGTCAAGCCATGTTGTGGCGGCGTCCCATATAAAGTGGAAGAAGATGGGCACGAATGTTAGCCCAGCGCCAGTCTTCCTCAGCAAAAAGAGGAGGATTGGTGACAGATGTTATCTCAGGGCTGGTCTTCCTCACAAAAAAAATAAAATAAATAAAAATAAAGATGGTAAATTTAAAAAAATGACATTTTATGGTGATTACTGTATGATTTCCATTTATTATTGATCCTGAAAGTATGATGGATCATTAACAGTGATTATGGTGATTAGGAACAAAAATAATTTCTTTCTGAGAAGAGATTTCCTCGAACCCTTTTTCACCCCTATCATGGATCTTTGTGTTGTTAGGATTGTCTTCTATTTCATTTATGCCCTTACTGGCTTGTTGGCTATTAATCACTTTGGATGGACTTCATTATGGTCCAGGTTTTCTGATCATGTTTTTTTAGGATGAAATAGTCATGTAGGTAGCCCATATAGCCATTTAGAGCCATGTAGAGAGCCCATCCAACATCCTAGCATGATAGTTCTCTGACTTCTGTAAGTTTAAGGTCTTTCCTCTCAACACTCCTTTGTAACTCATACTCATACCCATAGCCACACCCAGGACTCTTTCATCACCATAAGCTGTTCTACCTCAGAACTTCTTAATTTCAACATCTCATTGCTTATTTAGTCTACTTTTGTCTCTCTTTTTTTCTTCCTTTGCCATATGCTACTCTATTGCAGTCATATAGACCCTTAGCAGTTCCCCATTCTCTCAATGCTATGTCCTGCCTCTCTTCCTTTGGACCCTTTCTCCTGCTGCGTAAAATAGCCATTCCCCTTGTTTTCCTCGAAAACTCTTACTTATCCTTCAAGACTCTGTTCAAGTGTGATCTCCTCTGTGACACTTCCTCTGAGTTCCCCCCAGGCAAAGTGACTAATCCTTCTTGTATACCCCTACTGTTTCTTCCACTTTAGTCATTTTTTCATTTATTTACTGAATTAACTATCCTGAAAGAAGACATTTCCAGAATGTAGCCAACATAAAGAAAGTTATAATCAACTTCTTTTTTAGCATATATAAAAATGTGTGTTGGGCCGGCCCCGTGGCTTAGTGGTTAAGTGTGCGTGCTCCACTGCTGGCGGCCCGGGCTCGGATCCCGGGCGCGCACCGACGCACCGCTTCTCCAGCCATGCTGGGGCCGTGTCCCACATACAGCAACTAGAAGGATGTGCAGCTATGATGTACAACTATCTACTGGGGCTTTGGGGGGAAAAAATTAATTAATTAATTAATTAATTTTAAAAAAAATGTGCCAAAGCAAAAGATCGATGGATCCTAGAGAAAGAAGAAGAGTTAGAACTTAATAGAACTTGTCTAGAATTATTCAAGGAAGAGTTAACTGTGGTAACTTTGTCCAAGTAAGCGGTTACTTTCCTTTGGTTCCTCAAAAATATTATCAAAACAACCTGTTGATAATAAAGCTGAGCTTATTATTACAATAGTAAGGGAGAATGCCACTTCCACAAAGTCATAGTCTTGGAGTCAGAGTCTCAGAAAGGGAAGGGCAAACTCAGGATGTTTATGAGATTTTGAAGTTTGATTTAAAGCAGATCTTTTAATGTGGGGGGCTTGATTAGAATTAAATAAGGATCATGATATAATCATTTAGGAATCATGGACACAGCAAGGCAAGGGGTTCTGAGAGTCTTGGTGTATAAACTTTCTATTGATACTGTCTATTTAAGAAGTTTCTAGAATGAGCAATGAAGTTATTTGCAACTTTTATCTTCCAGGGAAAAGTTTTGATAATGAGAGTGGAATAATAATGTTATGCTAATGAAGACAGTAAGCTGTGTAGTTATAGATGATGGTTTCACGTATCAGGGTTCCCCTTATGGAGTCTTCAGCCTGAGCTTCAAGATAGACCATTAACATCTAAGAATGTGATCAACTGATCAATCCAGACCTTCACCCCTATTTAAGGAATCACAATAGTATAGCAACTGTCTAGAGAAGTTGTTTCAACCTTCATAAGTGTCACGTTTTCCGGTATTTGTTGGATGATCATTTTTTGAACCATTTGATGAGATGGTGGCTGTATAGCAGCATTTAGGACTGTGAAGATCACATATCTGAACCCTGCCACACAAATGTGAGAAGGATTATGAACAGAGTTCATAGTCCTTTTCTCAGCCAGTAGCCAAGAGTGTCTCAAATTAAGCCAAGAACAACTATATGCCAGCAAACTGGATAACCTAGAGGAAATGGGAAAATTCTTAAAAACGTACAACCTACCAAGACTGAATCAGGAAGAAATAGAAAATCTGAACGGACCAATTACTAGTAAGCAGATAGAATCAGTAATCAAAAATCTCCCAATGAAGAAAAGCCAGGACCAGATGGCTTCATGGGTGAATTTTACCAAACATTTAAAGAAGAATTAATGCCAGTCCTTCTCAAACTCTTCCAAAAAATTGAAGAAGAGGGAACACTCCGAAACTCACTTTACGAGGACAGCATTACCCTGATACCCAAGCCAGAAAAGGACACTACAAGAAAAGAAAACTACAGGCCAATATCCTTGATGAATATAGATGCAAAAATTCTCAAAAAAATACTAGCAAACTGAATTCACCAGCACATTAAAGGGATCATTTACCATGATCAAGTGGAATTTATTCCTGGGATGCAAAGATGGTTCAATATATGCAAATAAATAAATGTGATACATCACATTAATAGAATGAAAGAAAAAATAATATGATCATCTCAATAGACAGAAAAAGCATTTGACAAAATTCAACATCAATTCACGATAAAAACTCGTAACAAATTGGTTATAGAAGGAACAAACCTCAAAATAATAAAGGCCATATATGACAAGCCCACAGCTAGTATCATACTCAATGGTGAAAGATTGAGAGCTTTTCCCCTAAGTTCAGGAACAAGACTAGGGTGCCCACTGTTGCCAATCCTTTTCAACATATTACTGGAAGTCCTAGCCAGAGCAATCAAGCAAGAAAAAGAAATAAAAGGCATAAGAATTGGAAAGGAAGAAGTAAAATTTTCTCTGTTTGCAGATGATGTGATTTTATATAGAGAAAATCCTAAAGACTCCACCAAAAAAAACTCTTAGAACTAATCAACAAATTCAGTAAAGTTGCAGGATACAAAATCAACATACAAAAATCAGTTGCATTTCTCTGCACTAAAAATGAATTATCTGAGGAAAAAAATACAGAAAATTGTCTCATTTACAATAGCATCAAAAACAATAAAATACTTAGGAATAAATTTAACCAAGGAGGTAAAATATGCCTATACTGAAAACTACAAGACATTGATAAAAGAAATTGAAGAAGACACAAATAAATGGAAAAGTATCCCATGTTCATGGATTAGAAGAATTAATATTGTTAAAATGTCCATACTACCCAAAGCCATCTATAGATTCA
Organism: Diceros bicornis minor; assembly: GCF_020826845.1. NCBI lineage: Eukaryota > Metazoa > Chordata > Mammalia > Perissodactyla > Rhinocerotidae > Diceros > Diceros bicornis. Next base: position 15,726,793 of record NC_080763.1, read on the forward strand.
GTACAATCCCTATCAAGATTCCAAAGGCATTTTTTACAGAAGTAGAAAACAAAATCCTAAAATTTATATGAATCCACAAAAGACTGTAAATAGCCAAAGCTATCATGAGAAAGAAGAACAAAGCAGGATGCACCACACTTCCTGATTTCAACCTATACTATAAAGCTATAGTAAACATTATGGTACTGGCATAAAAACAGACACATAGACCAAAGGAATAAAACCAAGAGCCCAGAAATAAAGCCATGCATATACAGTCAACTACTGTTTGACAGGGAGCCAAGAATACTCACTGGAGAAAAGACAGTCTCTTCAATAAATGGTGCTGGGAAAATTGGATATTCACATGTAAAAGAATAAAACTAGACACTTATTTTATACCACTCACAAAAATTAACTCTATGGATTAAAGACTTAAACGTAAGACTGCAAACCATAAAATCCCTAGGAGAAAACATAGGAAAAACCTCCTTTACATGGGTCTTGCCAATGATTTTTTGGGTATGACGCCTAAGGGACAAGAACAAAAATCAAAAACAAGTGGGACTACATCAAACTAAAAATCTTCTGCACAGTAAAGGAAACTCTCAAGAAAATGAAAATACAATCTATAGACTGGGAAAAAAATCTTTGCAAATCATATGTCTGGTAAGGGGTTAATATCCAGAATATATAAAGAATTCATACAACTCCATAGCGGAAAAGCAAATAATCCAATTTAAAAATGGGCAAAGGACCTAAATAGACATTTTTTCAAAGAAGATATATGAAGGGCCAACAGGTACATGAAAAGGCTCTGAATATCATTAATCATAAGGGAAATGCATATCAAAACCACAATGAAATATCATCTCACACCTGTTAAAATGGCTATCATCAAAAAGACAAAAGGTAACAAATGCTGGTGAGGATGTGGAAAAAAGGAGACCCTTATGCACTGTTGGTGGGATTGTAAATTGGTGTAGCTGCTGTGGAAAACAGTATAGAGGTTCCTCAAAAAATTAAAAATAGAACTACCATATGATCCTGCAATTCTACTTCTGAGAATATATCCTAAGGAAACGAAAACACTGTGTTGAAGAGGTTTCTGCACTTTCATGTTCATAGCAGCATTATTTAGAATAGCCAAGACATAGAAAGAACCTAACTGTCCACTGACGTATGAATGGATAAAGAAGTTGTGATATACAATACAATGGAATATTACCCAGCCATAAAAAAGAAGGAAATCCTGCCGTTTGCAACAACATGGAAGGACCTTGAGGGCATTATGTTAAGTGAAATAAGTCAGACAGAGAAAGGTAAATGCTGTATGATCTCACTTATATGTAGAATCAAAAAATAAATAAATAAACTTATAGAAAAAGAGATCAGATTTGTGGTTACCAGAGGCAGGGGTGTGGGGTGGGGGAATTGGATGAAGGTAGTCAAAAGGTATAAACTTCCAGGTATAAAATAAATAAGTACTGGAGTTGTAATGTACAACATGATGACTGTAGTTAACACTGCTGTATGGTATATTTGAAAGTTAAGAGAATAGATCCTGAGAGTACTCGTCACAAGGAAAAAAGATTTTTTTTGTATCTATATGAGATGGTGGATGTTAACTTACTGTAGTAATTATTTCACAATATATGAAAGTACAGTTATTATGCTGTACACCTTAAACTTAACCAGTGCTGTATGTCAATTATATCTCAATAAAACTGAGGAAAAAATGAAAACAAAATTAAGCCAGGAGAATAGATCTCATCCTCAATCTGAGGAGCCTTCAGAACAGGATGTATGGTTATTAGCCAAATTACCTAATTTTTTTATTTTTTTGTTTGCTTCCTGGATCTTTTTAGTAATATCAGTCATCTCAGAGAAGTCTACAGGCATGTAAAAGCAATATTCTTACCCAAAAGCAGCTCAGGTTATTCCTTGAGAGGCTAACATTATACCTAAAGTAGTTGAGTCACTGCCATTGTAATTTCATTAAACTTTCAAGTGAGGAGTTGTTTATTCTTGGTGGCATTATCTAACTCGCCTCCTGGTCTCTGAATCATAGCATGTAGCACCCTCCCTACTTTCTGGGCCTCTTGTAAAGCTTGAAGTAAAGAGGTTTGATAAAAGAAGAAAGAAATCCAGAATTTCCCTTGAGTAATCAGCATTTTGATTTTTAAATCAAGGCCCAATTTTCCTACTTTTTAAAAAATTATCTATCTTTCTTTCTTAGAAAAGAAATTGATGGGCTAAAATGGACTCTGGGTGATGTTGGGGACTCTACTGAAGGCAGGCATCAGTTTACCAAGATAATAAGTTCCTGTCCAGTTTGCAGGTAGTAACCAGCAGGCTTTTGTGCCACAAATCCAATGCCAGTCATTGGGAGACACCCAATGATCTATTGTTTTTTGGGGGTTTTTTTTGTGAGGAAGATTAGCCCTGAGGCAACATCCGATGCCAATGCCAATCTTCCTCTTTTCCTGAGGAAGACCAGCCCTGGGCTAACATCTGTGCCCATCTTCCTCTACTCTATATGGGATGCCGCCACAGGCTGGCCTGACAAGCAGTGCGTCAGTGTGCACCCGAGAACCGACCTGCAAACCCCAGGCCAAACCTCCGCCAAAGCGGAGCACACAAACTTAACCACTATGCCACCAGGCCAGCCCCCCAGTGATCTATTTTTGACCAAAATACCCCTATGTGCTTATCACATATGTTATAACATTTGGAGCCACTCGTCAAAACTAATTCGGTGCAAAAGAATAAAATTTAAAGTATTGAGATCACTTGTAGCTCCAAAACAAAAGAGAAATAGTGTATCTTACTTTTAAGATGTATAAAACTGAGACAACCTCCAAATAATACATCACCGTTTCCTGGTTCTCTTACAAGTTCTATTTCTGTTAAAGTTTGGTTACAAAATATAATTCCCACCAAAAAGAAATCCCTGAGTATTATTTTGCGGAGACAAGAACCTTCTCTTCTAAGTATGACCTAAGAGGGGGGTTTAAAATTATCATCTCTGGCCTGCTATGTAGTTTGTCATCAGAAAAGTCACCTAATAGCTGAGTCCAGTTACCCAGGAAACCAGTGGATTCGTTACAAGGAAGTAGAACCAAATGAATCTGGGTGGCTACCAAAGAAAAATGTGTGCAAAACCAGTTTGGTTGTATGCCTTAGCTAGTTCACAAGTAAATAATAGCCAAGTATTAGACATACACCAATGAATGATTAAAGATGCAAAGAGCGATATTAGGCATTAGGCAATATAGGGGCCAGCCCCATGGTGTAGCGGTTAAGTGTGCACGCTCCACTGCTGGCTACCGGGGTTCGGATCCCAGGCGTGCACTGATGCACCGCTTGTCAGGCCATGCTGTGGCGGCATCCCGTATAAAGTAGAGGAAGATGGGCATGGATGTCATGCCAGGGCCAGTCTTCCTCAGCAAAAAGAGGAGGATTGGCATGGATGTTAGCTCAGGGCTGATCTTCCTCACAAAAAATAAAAATAAAAAAAATAAGGCAATATAGATAACATAGTTAAAAGAAGGCTTAAACCAGAGGGAAAAAGGGAAGAAAATAACAACAAAAATAAACAAAAGAGTGCAGATTAAGGTGTAGCAATCAGCCATCTTGTTCTATGGATCTTGGGTAGAAACTCTCTGTATCTCATGTGGTCAAAGGTTTTAAGTAGAAGATGTCTCTTTCAGAGAACTGTCTGCTTCTAGAGGATTCCTAGAAACTCCTCACCTTAAGATCTTCCATAAATTCAGGAATAGATTATGCCTCTTTGAGAGACATGAATCCCAGGATCAAACCTTTGGAGTTATCCTGCTGTGCTAATTGTTAACAGTACTTGATAAGGTCCTTTCCAGTGGGGTTCCAGAGCTATCTTTCTCTGATGACTCTTCCAAAAGATCATGTCTTTGGGTTTTAGGTCAGGCACAGGTTGTTTAGAAGGGTGTTGAGGAAAGGCTGCTCATACCTTATAAGACTTGGTGTATAGCATGAATAATCCCTTGAAATATTTAGCCATATCTGCTTGCAATAGTGTGGAATTTAGAATCAAAGGTGATATTCCTAGATGTATGGACTGGCCAATTAATAATTCATGTGATAGAGTTGATGAACCCCAGAACGATTTGATCTCATTGGCATTAAAGACAATACCTTAGGCCATGGAAGTTCAAGAGTCTCTAAAAGTTTAGCAATTTGATTTTCAGAACTATTTTTTTCTCTCTACCTTTCCTAAAGATTGGGAGTGAAGTTTCTTAGTAAGTGGCAGGGCTTTATAAAACTCTTTAGTAATGGGCCCAGTAAAATGGATACCCCCATCACTAGAGAGGGGTCAGAATTCCCTGAGTTGGGAACACAAAATCAAGAAAATTTTGCTACTTTTAGAGTTGTAACTCTGTGTCAAGGAAAGGCTTCAAACCATCCCAAGTGGAAGCAAACAATAACCAAGACATATTCAAAACCCACTGCAGAGAGTAGTTTTATGAAAACCAGTTGGAGGTGGGCCCTGAGGTTTGAGCTCTTGTCCATGTCCTACCTTTATAGTTTGACCAGGATTATGTTGGTGACTGATGAAATACAGTAAAGTTTTCCCATCAATGTTAATTAGGTACAGTGGCAAATTTTTTCCTCCACTGATAGGTAATTTCATGTAAAATTTTTACAAGATTCCACTTGAGGTCCTTCAGTTCTACTAAATAGCCAACAGTGCAGTTTACATCCAGATTTCTCCCAGTACCTCTTTTCTGACTCTGGAGCTGATCACTGGCGTTCTATAATAGAGGCTTTGAACTCTATTTGCTTTTAAGCCAGAGAGTTGGTCCCTTGGGATATTATAAGGGCTATAATCTTAGTGAGGGCTGTCTGTCTGGCATGATGATCAGTCAAGGCATTTCCTTTAGCCTCCATAGGATCTCCTTTTGTCTGAGCTCCTATTTTTGTAAGAGTCACTTTATCAGGAAGCATTAGAGCACTTAAAAGTTATGTAAATTGCTAACCATTCTTAATTGGGATTCCTGCTGAGGTGAAAAACCCCTCCTTGTTTCCAAAGCATTTCAAAATCATGGAATAAGCCAAAAGCATAGCTACTATCTGTGCATATATTAACCCTGTTATATCTCTAGCTAACTGAAACCTCTGGTGTGCTCACAGAGTTCTGCCATCTGGGCAGATTTGCCTCTGGCCAAGGATCATATTCTAGGGATGAAGTTTTATGATAATTAGATAGGAAGTTATTGAAGAGCTAATTTTAACTCACAAAAGGCCTGGTCTTGTTTGGTGCCCAGGAAAGAGGTTCAGTTTCTAAGGACTTGGTTAAGTCTTATATTGTCATGGCAATTTTCAGAAAAGTTGAGAACCATTGTTTGCAATAGTAAGTGAGACTCAGGAACCCTTTAATTATTTTTAGTTGCTGGCATGGGAAAGCTTTTTAAAGTTCATACTCTGTCAGGAGTAAGAGATTTACTTCCTTGAGATAAATGATATTCTAGGTAATGAACTTGACTTAGATAAAACTGTAACTTCTCTTTGGAAACCTTTTTGAGTTAAAACAATAAGTAGATAGATGGAGTCGGTCTTAGAGCTCACTCCTTGTTTAGGACACAACAAAAAGTTATCCACATATTGAATAAGAGTAGAATCACAGGGAAATATAAAGTCCTTCAGCTCCTGGTTGAGGACTTTTGAAAAGTAGGAAAGTATTTCAATAAACTCCTGGAACATAACAGTCCAGGTGTATTATTGATTTTCTCAGGAGAAGGCAAACAAATATTGACTATTTTGACCTAAAGAGTCATTAAAGAAAACAGAACATAACTCTACACTGTCAAATATACAGCCTCAAGAGGCACTACAGACAAAATAGGTTTGGGGATTGGCACTACATGGAAGTGGGAAATGACTATTCTATTATGGACCTGATGTGCTGAACAAATCCGTATCCCTGCTCATTGGGCTTTTTGATTGGAAGAATAGAAGTGTTACAAGAACTAGTACAACATACGTGGAATCATTTCTCTATTTACCTTCACCTGTTAGTTTTAGTGCTTCTTAGCTTCTGGTTCAAGAGAGTATTTTGCACTTTAGGGTAGAGATTTAGATGGCTTGATTTGAATCTTAATGGTTTCAGCTCCAGTAATCCTCCCTATATTCATTGACTTTTTGCCCACAAAATGAGAAAGGTCTGGCATCTCCATAAGATCTTCAATTTGGGGTTGATTTATACACAAAGATGCCAGTAAATCAATATCTAAATTAGCTGTAATCTCATTACATAGAGTCCTCAGGGATTTCAAGGAAGAGACCATCAAGGGAATATTTAATCTAGCAATTCCATTTATACAAAGTATACCCTGCCTATCAAGTTAGCAGGTGTGATATCACAGAGGAGGAAAGAACATTCCTCTGTTAAATGTGCAACGGTGACAGTTATGAATAACATGGAACTATCAGAAGATTATTAGGGATACCCACCAATGAGTAGTTTTTTACTACAAGGGAGAGATTGTGTAACAGTGGTAGAGTTTAAGGCTGATATTGTATGCCTATATCAATAAAAAAATTTTTGCAAGGTTGTCCTTTAATTTTTAGAGAAATTTCACCCTGGGAATTTAAGGGTAAAACAAAAAATTGAGCACTTGATTCCCCCTTGGAACACCTTCACTAACTCACTTCATTTTTCTTCCTTTAGCTTCTTAGCTAAGACAAGATTTTTTTTTCAATATCCTTTTTATATATACGATCTAAAAGTATCTTTTTCAAGAGATCCCCCCTTTCGAAATTTACTGACCCTGATAGGAACATCTAGTTGTTTTATCTGTAAGGCCATCAATTTTTTTCTGAGTTTATTTTATTTTTGTTCTAATACTCAAAATATTCAGCCAGGTGCTGGAGGAATGATAATGGTATTATTTCCCATATTAGTTTTTGCTTGCATACTAAATCCCCTGTTTAGCTAAAGACTGTTTACAAAAAGCTAGAGGAGAATTAGGAGTCAGATCTACTTTAAGATCCACTCCTGAGTGCCATCCAGAGGTGTTAAAGAGCCTATCCCTGAAGTCACCAATGTTCTCACCCTTTCTTTGCTTGTAAGACTGAATCAGAGCCCAGTCCACTTTCCCAGGAAAGACTTTAGGAATAGCCTCCGAGCTGACCAACTTCTATAGCTTTTCTAAACCCCTCTGGTTTCCTATGCAATTCAGGTTCTTCTAAGTAACTCGCAAGTTCTTCCCATTCTGCCTTTCCCATGGAATTTTTTGCATCTCAAGCTTCCGCTAACATATGAACTAACTGTTATAGATCTGGAAGCCCTGGATTGTATGTTTTTCAAATTATTCTAAATTTCTCTGCAAATTTCACTGTATCCTTTCTAGGCTTTGGAAAGTCATTGATGACTCTCAGCTCAAAGGAAGAACAGGGCTTCAAAACAACCATTAGTGGCTTTTTTCTGTTCTGTAGGAAGTTTAAGAGAGAACTAAGCTTTGGAAGTTTCTGGCCAGCCAAAAGGGAAGGGGAGTGGAGCAGAGGGAGAGATGGGGCAGAGGGACATGGAGAAGTATAGGATGGAGAAAGAGAAATAGTAAGATAAAATCCACTAGGTTCAAGATGTGGTTTTGGAAGATGTAAAAGAGGCATTATTTTAAGTTTTTCACATTTTTATTTTGCTTTGGCCAAAGAATTTGTTGAAGCAATTTTTGAAATTCTTTTGGATATTTCCTCATACCAATCAAAAAATTCAGTCCATTAGATGTTTGGAATTTTGTTCCTTTTTTGTTCTACAGCACCTCTCAAACAATTTTGTTCATATCAAAAGTTCCCCAAAGTGGCCACCATAATTCTACATTATCATTGGTGAAATTGAAGATAAGTGCACAAATTTGGATTATAGCATAAATACACATAAGAAGTAGGAATCTGTCCTGGAAGGGGCATAGATTTAGGTTTAGACAAAGACAAACTTGAGGACCTATGAATAGTCCATCCAAAGTGTTGCTTGGGCACCTCATGCATCAGGCTCCCCTCCGAATGGCTGGACGAACTACAAACTGACGTATTTGTAGTTTCACTCTCTTCTTCCATCTGGAGTATATCTGTATTCCTATCCTCTAAAGTACTAATTCTTTCCTCCATATTGTCAGCTCTGTTCTTTAAAGATTCCAGATTCTCCTTTATCTCCTCCATTGTGTTCTTCATCTCCATCAGCCCTGATAGGTTTTTCTTTATGATTTCAATCTCTTTTGTGAAGAAACTCCTAATCTCATTTAATTGTTTGTCTGTGTTGTCTCGTATTTCGTTGAGTGTTTTTATGATAGCTATTTTGAAATCTCTGTCATTTAGTTTATGGATTTCTGTGTCTTCGGGGTTGATTTCTGGGTGCTTGTCATTTTGTTTCTGGTCTGGTGATTTCATATATTTTTGCATTGTGGTTCCTGTGTTGGTTTTGATTTTCCTCATCCTGGAAGTCTCTGGTTGCAATTTCCACCTGCCGCCACTGTGTGGTGGTAAAGGGCTGTGTAGTCTAAGCCCCCTGCGCTCTGCCCCAGTTTTTCTGCTGCGATCCGCAGTTTTGTTTTGTTTTGTTTTGTTTCTTTTCCCCACTGCGATCCACGGGTCCAGTCCAGTTTATTCAGGTCTGCCTCGGACCGCTAGATCTGGTCGAGCTGCAGACTCTGGGTTGTGGGGAGGGGGGAGCTCTCCCTTTTGCCCTCTGGGTCCCTGACGTGGGAGGCTTCTCGTTTGCCCCTCTTTATCCGCTCTCTGGGTTGCTCAGATGTTGATGGTAGCCCTGTGGCTCCTCTGAGCCCTCTGTGCGGGAGTTTCCCACTGGCTGAGAGCGCCCGAAGAGCTACAGTTTCCCGCCGAGGGCCGCCCCTCCCCCCTCTCTGGGAGCCGCGCGGACCGGATCGCTGATCTGATGGGGAGGGAGCGGAGTTCTCCTTACCTCTCCCCACTTCCTCCGGGGGCCCAGCACGTTCCGCTCTCAGATGTGCGGCAGTGTGGATCCCTCCGCTCCAGCTTTTGACTGTCTGGGATTCCGTTGTTGGTCTGTGGCTGTTACTTTTGTTGTATTTTGTGGGGGAAGAATTCACGGGAAAGCTCACTCCGCCATGATGCTGACGTCACTCTCCGTATTTGTAGTTTCAGAGCGTGGAAAGGTTGAAGAGGAGCTCCCCCGTAGTCCTCTCTCACCAACAAGGGAAGTTCTCAGAGGTTGATGAGTGCAGGGCAAAGTTTATCCAAGGGCACCACTTTGAGAGGAAACCTGAACCTCTCAATTCCCAGGGCCAGTTTTCGAAATAGATTTATTGGGGCCTATGCCCATCTTTTTCCGTATGAATTTTCCCCTTATAGAGGTATAGCAAAAAAAATGACAAGGATAGACAGAAACAGATAGTAATGTTGTTAGTAATAAGATACATTTCCACCAAGGATAAAAGCTTTTTCAAACTTGATCCGATTATCAAAGGAGTCCTAAAAAAGATTTTTTACTCCTAAGAGATAAAATAAACTTAACAGTTGGGGAGCTCAAAAAAAAGAAATCAGAGTTCAATCTAATGCAAGACTGTAGTGGTTAGAGACACTCCCATTCCCCAAAGCAGGAGCCTTAAGGGGCCTCAGAGGAGCTTGCTTTTATCAAGGGTCTTGGGCTTTGGTGGGAAGGAGGTTAGTTTTGACCGGGTCTCCCTGTGGCCTCTAAGATTGTCGAATGCTGGTTCCCCACAAGTAAGAGATTACCGTAGTAAAGGAGAGCACTACCTTAACAGAGTCTTGGTAGCATTCAGTGTGGGTTCAGCATTGAGATATTTATGATATTTTGAAGCTAGGTTGAGGCTTTCATTGTGGCAATTTGATTAGAATTGGGTAAAGATTATGATATGATGATTTAGGATTGGTGGACATAGCAAGACGAAGATTGTGGGGGGGGGGCATGGTTTTATTTTTTAAATTTTTGGCCTTTCTACTCTGCAGAATAAGATTTGCATGTAAGCAAAATTATTTAAAACCTGAGCAAAGTTCAAGTTGAGCAAAACAGCCAGTGCTAACTCCAGGAAATCCTGCTGGGATCCCCAAGAATAAAGACAGCTTGTTAAAGTTGTGATTTGAATGTATTGATTTTTTGGTGTATTAGCTCGTTTAGCTACAATTTCAGGTGTCAGTCAGCATGAGTACCCAGGAGATAGGCAAGGCTTGTGTTAACAACAACAGTGTAACCAACTAGGTAGAGATAAGGAGCTGTATTTTTCAGAGAAGCAAGTCATTCTAAATCTTAAATGACTAAAGCAGTTCATTTCATTTCATTCATACTCAAATTCCACTGGAGTCAGAGAGGAAGTGTCATCTATTCCAAGAATGAAGTCTTCAGGTAATGTTTCAGGTGCTACCTAAACTTACTGGCATAGAAATACAGGGTCCATAATTTCTCTAATTGATAGGTTTCTCTGGTTTCTGGAGCATCAAATGAATCACCGTGGCTGCCAAAGTCCACACAGAGCCAGTCATCAGTGTCCTTCCTTTTGATCTTTTATTTTAATTGAGGTGAAATTCACATAATATAAAATTAATCATTTTAAAGTGAACAATTTAGTGGTATTTATTAAATTTATGATGTTGTGCAACTACCACCTCTGTCTAGTTCCAAAACATTTTCATCACCCCAAAAGGAAATAACATACCCATTAAGCAGGTACTGTCCATTCCGCACTGCGCTCAGCCCCTGGCAACCACCAATCTGCTTTCTGTCTCTAAGGATTTGCCTATTCTGGGTGTTTTATATAAATGAAATCACACAATTCCATTTGAATGTAATACGTGATGATTTTTGTCTAACTTCTTTTACTTAATGTTTTCAGGGTTCATCCATGTTGTATAGCATGTATCCATATTTCATTCCTTGTTATGACTGCATAATATTCCATTGTATATTTATACCACATTTTGTTTATACATTGGTCAGTTGATGGACATTTGGGTGTTTCCACCTTTTGGCTATTGTGAATAGTGCTGCTTTGAACACACCTATACATGTATTTGTTTGAGTACTTGTTTTCAGTTCTTTTGAGTGTATACCTTGGAAGTGGAATTGCTGGGTCATATGGTAATTCTATGTTTAACTTTCTGAGGAACCGCCAAACTATTTCCCACAATGGCTGAAATACTCTACGTTTTCAACAGCAGTGTACAAGGATTCCAATTTCTCCACATCCTTGTCAAAATTTGTTACTTTCCTTTTTTTTTTTCATTACAGCCATTCTAGTAGGAATGAAGTGGTGTTTCATTGTGGTTTTGATTTGCATTTCCCTAATCAGTAATCATATGGAGCATCTTTTTATGTGTTTGTTAGCCATTTGTATATCTTCTTTGGAGAAATATCTGTTCAAATCCTTTGCCCAATTTTTAATTGGGTGGTTTGTCTTTTTGTTGTTGATTATAGGAGTTATTTATATATTATGGGTACTAGACCTGTATCATATATATCATTTGCAGATATTTTCTCCCATTCTCTAGGTGTCTTTTCATTTTCTTGATCATGTCCTTTGATGCACAAAAGTTTTTAATTTTGACAAAGTTCAATTTATATAAGTTTTCTTTTGTTGCTTGTTTTTGTTTTAGTTTCTTTTGTTCCTTGTGCTTTTCGTATTCTAAGAATTCATTGCCAAATCTAAGGTCATGAAGCTTTGCTGCTATGTTTTCTTCTAAGAGTTGTATGGTTTTGGCTCCTATATTTAGGTCATTGATCCATTTTGTGTTAATTTTTGTATGTAGTGTTAGGTAGGCATCCAACTTCATTCTTTTGAATGTGGATGTTCAGTTGTCCCATTTGTTCAAGACACTATTCTTTCCTCTGTTGAAAGGTCTTGACACCCTTGTCAAAATCAATTTACTATAGATGCATTGGTTTATTTCTGGACTGTCAGTTCTATTCCATTGATCTATATGTCTATCTTTATGCCAGTATTACACTGTTTTGATTACTGTAGCTTTGTAGTAAGTTTTGAAATCGGAAAGTGAGAGTCTTCCAACCGTGTTCTTCTTTTTCAATATTGTTTTGACTCTTTGGGGCCCCTTGCCATCCCATATGAATTTGAGGATTGGCTTTTCCACTTCTGGGGGAAAAAAAAGCCATTGGGATTTTGATAGGTATTGCTTTGGGTGGTATTGTCATCTAACAATATTAAGCCTTCCATTTTATCTTACTTTGGATATTAACATGAGGCTCACTTTTACATCTCAGGTATTTGTACATTTTCACAGTGAAGTAGGCCAGGGCATGTAAGTATCTGGTGGAGATTACACTCCCAATCACAAAGTAATCCGAATATTTCATCTCTGGAGGAACTTTTATCACACAAATGTTTCTTGCATTTTCTTGCCTCAGAGGTGAAACCAGCATATCAGTGTCAAACTTGGGACTAGTATGATCTGCTGTGCCAGACTCCAGGCATCCTTCCCCAGCTGCCTCTGCACCCGCTTCTCCAGCAAGGGCCGAGGGCCAGGGAGGCCAGGCCAATCACCAGTCCTGCAATAGGTCCCCTCATGGCCAGCACTGGAGGCCAGAATGCTGTGCCCACAGTGTGCCTCACTCCCTGGGAAAGGGCTCTGCACCACAGCAGTTCCCAAGCTACCTCCAATGCAAGGATTTGGGCGTGAGGATTTAAAAGGGTCTTGGTGTGTAAACTGTCTTTGATACTGTCTATTTAAGAGCTAATGGGGGGCCGGCCCCGTGGCTTAGCGGTTAAGTGCGCGCGCTCCGCTGCTGGCGGCCCGGGTTCGGATCCCAGGCGCGCACCGACGCACCACTTCTCCTGCCATGCTGAGGCCGCATCCCACATACAGCAACTAGAAGGACGTGCAGCTATGACATACAACTATCTACTGGGGCTTTGGGGGAAAAAATAAGTAAATAAAATTATTAAAAAAAAAAAAAAAAAAGGGCCGGCCCTGTGGCTTGGTGGTTAAGTGCGCGCGCTGCGATGCTGGTGGCCCGGGTTTGGATCCCGGGTGCGCATCGAGGCACCACTTCTCCGTTCATCCTGAGGCCGAGTCCCACATACAGCAACTAGAAGGATGTGCAGCTGCGACATACAACTATCCACTGGGGCTTTGGGGGGAAAAAATAAAATAAATAAAATCTTTAAAAAAAAAAAAAAAAAGAGCTAATGGGTCTTTCAGTAAGTTCCTAGAATGAATAATAAAGTTATTTGCAAGTTTTATCTTCCTGGGCAAGAGTTTTCTGGATTAATAAAGTTATGTTGATGAAGACAGAGGAATAGTAAAGTCATGTTTCAATTCTCACTCTAATATAATAGCCACCATTAGTTATCTAGGCAGAAATATCCCTAGAGTACAAAATAATTTATCTGCACCCTAACTTGGTGAAAAGGCATCCTTCTTCATTTAACTATATGTAAAATTATATGCTAAAATAAGTAAAATAGGGGCTTTGTCTTTTGGGTTATATAAAGACAGAACTGACTTTCTCCTTTGAATGAATTAAAAGATTTTACTACTCCAGCAGCAAGAAACTGGAATAAGGATTCAGTTGAGTCACTACTGAAGTAAGGGATTTCCCATGGCTCTATTTTGAAACAGACTCAGCATTGCCCTCCTTTTCCAAAAACTCTTTTCTTCCAAATTGTTTTTCCAGTTCTCAGAGACTAGCACATTCATCCCAGGTTTCTAATGGGCTTTTCATTTAAAAATAATTTTATCTTAAAGACATGTTTACTTGAGGACATGACTGTGTTATTGGAGACGTTATTATATAATAGAACAGGGTTCAGTGGGATGCAGACGAGATAAATATCATTCATTAAAATTCTTATCAGGGGCCAGCCCAGTGGTGTAGGAGTTAAGTTCCCCCGTCTCACTCCGGCAGCCCGGAGTTTGCAGGTTCGGATCCTGGGCGCGGACCAACGCACCACTTGTCAAGCCATGCTGTGGCGGCGTCCCGTATAAAGTAGAGGAAGATGGGCACGGATGTTAGCCCAGGGCCAGTCTTCCTCAGCAAAAAGAGTAAGAATGGCAACAGATGTTAGCTCAGGGCTAATCTTCCTCACAAAAAAAAATTTTTTTTTAAATTTCTTTCCAGAACTACTAAATGAAAATTTTTAGATATGGTAGTTTATCTGCAGCTCCTTTCTGTGAGGCTTTGCTTTTTCTACTTTATGTGTAAAAGTTTGCTGGTCTTATTCTAATCAACTGAACTTTATGACTTTTAGGGTTCTTCCCACTGATCTTAATATTCCAGGAAAAGGTTTCAGAAATTAGATTTAATTTAAAATTATTATATAATGAATGATTTTCTATTTATAAGCCCACTTATATCTCCTTCTTGTTCACATACTTTTTTTTTCATTACGGTAACATTAGTTTATAACATTATATAAATTTCAGGTGTACATCATTATATTTCAATTTCTGTGTAGATTACATCATGTTCACCACCCAAAGACTAATTACAATCCATAACCACACACATGTGCCTAATCATCCCTTTCATCCTTCTCCCTCCCCCCTTTCCCTCTAGTAACCACCGATCCAGTCTCTGTCTCTATGTGTTTGTTTGTTGTTTTTATCTTCTATTTATGAGTGAGATCATACAGTATTTGACTTTCTCCCTCTGACTTATTTCACTTTGCATAATACTTTCAAAGTCCATCCATGTTGTCACAAATGGCAAGATTTCATCCTTTTTTCTGGCTGAGTAGTATTCCATTTTGTATATATACCACTTCTTCTTTATCCAGGATATTCATCCCTTGATGAGCACCTAGGTTGCTTCCAAGTCTTGGCTATTGTGAATAATGCTGCAATGAACATAGGGGTGTATATATCTTTACGCATTCGTGTTTTAATGTTCTTTGGATAAATACCCAGCAGTAGAATAGCTGGATTGTGTGTTCACATGCTTTTAACACCCATACATAAATATCAGATATTCTGCTTTTGTCATCCTCATTTTAATGATGGTGATATTAAATATCTTTAAGAAACCTGTTCATCATTCCACTACCGTCAGGTTTGATAAATATTACCTGTAATGATAGATCCAGTCCATTAAAACCCCTTAGTATTTAAAATATCATAGGTCCCAAATGTTAATTCTAATTTAAGAAAGAAGTAAAACAATTTTCAATAAGCAAGATTTGTGATGTAACAAGCCTGTACCCCCGAAATTGATGTGCTGCTCAAATACAAGGTTACATATAAGCAGAGCAAGTGGTTGCCTTTTTAATATATTTTGAGATGCAATGAAAAATCTGCCAGTCTCAAACACCTGCCCTCATTGGCTCACCTGATAAAAAGAAACATGCTCTAAGGTTAAACTACCTGTCTTCAAACCTCTGTTTCTCTGCTTACTACCTATTTGAACTTAGGCAAGTGCTCAGTTTCTCTATGCCTCAGTTTCCTCATCTGTAAAATGAGGATAATAAGAGTATTTACTTCATGAGTTGTTGTGAGGATTAAAGAGTAAAATGCTTGGTTCACAATAATCACTCAATAAATGTTAGCTGTTATTATTATTACTACTAATACTACTACTATTAATGTTGTTATAATAATTGTTCTTTAGAGTGAAGTCATTGTCTTCAAAAAAAAAGCTACAACTTTAGTGAAAATCTGCTAACTGACTAGGGTAACAAATTAAGCCTTTAGAATCCATTAATCTTAGATAAATTTATCAGATAATCTGGCTTCCACCTCTGAGGGCTGAGTTTTAAGAAAATGCGTGCATACAGAACTACAATTATACTCAAAATTACACTCTAGGAATAGTTTAAGAGACAGGGAAAGCCTAAAGGAAGGCAGATCAAGGTTGAGTACTACTTTTAATCGCTCTCTTCTTTTAAACTGTTTCCTTTTTCTCCACCTTCTTTGAAGGCTCCTACTTTTGGCCCTGAGATTAAATATCAATGTTATTCAGATTTCTCTCTTAGATCTTGCATTCACATTCTGTATTCTGCATGAGCAAGGTCATTCACTCACAAAGCTTCAGTAAACCCGTATTTTTTCCCTAAACTTCAGACTTATAGTTCCAATCATCTATTGTAGATCTCCTCTTGGATGTTCCATAAGTGTCTCATACTCAGTATGACCAAAACAAATTTATAGTCTCAACCTGCTCTTCTCCACATATCTCAAGGTATGACATCGCAATCCATCTGGTTGTCCAAGTGGAAAATCTTTAGTGTTTGCTTTTTATCCCTATTCCTGCAACCATTTTTTTCTTTCTAAAATGCAAATCTAAAGCTGTCATACTACTTTAATGACTATCATCCTTTAATAGTTATTGTTCTTAAAGTCCTAACTCCTTAAAATTGCTTACCATCTAGCTTCTGCTTACCTCTAGCTTGACCTCTTCCACTCCCACCTTGAATTCTGTGTTCTAGCCGTGTGAAACTTTCAATTTGCAAATACTTCCATCTTTCCCAAAATGTTCTTTCATCTCTTCCCCTGGATAACTCCTAGTTATCCTACATTTCCTCTAAGAGGTTTTCTGTCACCTCCCAAATCTGAGCAAAGTGCCCCTCCTATGTTCTTCTCTAGTGCCCTGTAGTTCCCTTACTTTATTGCAGGCCTATTTACAGTATAGTACTTTTCTGTCTTCACTATTTCTTCCACTCTACCGTAAGCTCCTTGCAGTACCTCGTCTATCTTGTTCAGTGGTACTCTTCCCAGGAACTAGCACAATGACTGTCTCTCAATAAATGGGTTGAATGGATGAGTGAGTAAATAAATGAGAGGAAAAGTTTCAGCAAGCAGAGCAGACAAGGGACAGCAGAACAACCAGAGTAAGAAATCAGAATGGGAGCAGAGAAGGAAAACAATAAACATTAGCAAAAACACTAATCTCTTTGTTGCCAGTACTGTTTTTCTTGACTGCTCCTTCTCCAAATTATTTCATGTTTTCATGCTGGCCTTTATCCCTTCATTCCTTCTCTCTACTGCCACCCAGATTTAGGACCTAGTACTACCTCTTGACTGGAGTATATCATACTTTTTGGTTCTAGTCTTATGCCCTTCAATCTATCCTAGAAATATAAGGATATTTTCAGTCTTCTAGTTAATTTTCTTGTACTTTGCTATTAATAAACATGGTTTTCTCGGGGCCGGCATGGTGGCATAGTGGTTAAGTTCACACGCTCTGCTTCGGTGGCCCAGGGTTCACAGGTTCGGATCCTGGGTGCAGACCTATGCACTGCTTATCAAGCCATGCTCTGGCAGGTGTCCCACATATAAAATAGAGGAAGATAGACATAGATGTTAGCTCAGGGCCAATCTTCCTTAGCAAAAAGAGAAGGATTGGCAACAGATGTTAGCTCAGGGCTAACCTTCCTCACCAAAAGAAAAAAAATAAAACAAAACAAAAACCTGGTTTTCTTTTTTCTTTATGATCCCCAGAAAACAGAACTATGAAGTAGTCCTTGAAGTATGCTAATTTCTTATAGTTGTTATTTTTAGAAAATTTTTCCTAATTCCCTCCTGCTGCAATCTAATCCCTTACCCTCTTGATTGGCACTTACTGGATCAGACAACAGCTGCTTATCATCACTTATCCAATTTTTTTTTTACATAACTAAAGACAATTAGGAATTCACGTCCATAAATATTTATTGAGGTACTATTTATAAGCACTGCCCTTCTCAACTTTCTCATCTAATCTCCTGAAAAAATTAACTGTTTCTTTCATATATCTTCGTGTAGTTTATTCACCAAGTTCTCAAATATTGTTCCTTTTTTGTTTGTGAAACCTAATAATTCCATAAGCAGTATTTACCTTAAATTTAAATTTCATCTCGCTTGTCTTGTTCTCCTAGATTATCACATTTTTATTTTATATGAAAAGTTGTGACTCATTTATTACTTTTAGCCTCTTCATTGTCAATATTGTAACTAGTATAGCTAAAAATGTTAAGTTAATAGATCGTGGAATAGGAAGTCCCACTCCTCTTTCTCCCACAGAGTCACCAACTTAACAACACTATATGGACCAAAATACCTTTATGAGAACTCCAGAAACCTGTTAAGAAGTTGCAATATCCCAGGTGAGTGCAAAGCCAAGAACAAGCCACGAACAGCTGCGTTGAAGTGAGTAAGAAGAGCCTTTTGCCTTTACCTGTGATCTCTCCTCTCCCAAGCCAGCACAGCTCACCATGATCAGCAGAGAAGCCTGGCTTGCAGCCTCTCAATGGAGGGAGAATGAGAAGGAAGAATGGAATGTGCATCCAATGTTCCAGCTTTTCAGAAGGCTGCCCAAGAAACTTGTTTCTGTCTTGCCTGACTTGGAGCACTGGTGGATCTGGCATAGTTTGAGTGCCTGGGGGCCACTGAAAGCAAGGGAGAGCAGGAGCAGCTTGCAGTGACACCAGAAAGCCTGAAATGGTGCAGAGGCCACTGGGTCAGTACAATGGGGAGAAGGCACCCAACTCACAGCTTCTCCTTTGGGAAGAAGGGAGAAGAGTAGAGCATGTATCCAGCAGTCCAGTTTTTCAGTGGGCTGCCCGAAGGACTGGTTTCTGTCTCACCTGACTCAGGGCACTTGAACTAACTTATTTTGGATGCCTAGAGGCCACTGGGAGTAAGGTAAAGCAGGGTGGCTTGCTGCTGCCACACCAGAGAGCCTGCTGTACTGCAGGCAGACACCAGAGGGAATAAGAGATTATGGGCTCCAGAAAAAAACTGGCAAACCTCTGATTAGGAAATTACACACACAGTCAAGACAAGTCACATCACCCAAAAAAGATTTCAGAAGCCCTCAGAATCTCTGGCCAGGTTGACTGGTAAAAGTCTTCCCCTGTACAAAGCTGGGACATAAAGACTGGGAGATGTGACTCTTTTTCCAAATGCATAATACTCAGCAGAAAATCACAAGGCACACAAAGAAACACGAAACATGATCCAATCAAATGAACAAAATTGATCGCCAGACACCAACCCCAAAGAAACAGAGATCAACAAATTTCCTGACAACGCATTCAAAGTAATTTTCTTGAAACTAAATGATCTACAGGAGAATACAGATAGACAACTATGCAAAATCAGGAAAACAATGCATGAACAAAATGAGAATATGAAGAAAGAAATAGAAACTATAAAAAAAAGAACCAAACAAATTCTGGAACTGAAGAATATAATACTAAATTGAAAAATTCACTACAGGCATTCAACAGCAGACTTAATCAAACAGAAGAAAGAACTTGAAGAAGAATCTTTCAAAATTATCAAGTCAGAGGAGCAAAAAGAAGAAAAATGAAGACAAGTGAAGAAAGCATGAGGGACTATAGAATAACATCAAGTAGACCAACATATGCATCATGGGAATTCCAGGAGAGGAAAGAGAGAAAGGGACAGACAGCTTATTTAAAGAAATAATGGCTGAAAACTTCCCAAATCTGAGGAAAGAAATGGACATAGAAATTCAAGAAGCCTAAAATATTCTATGATGAATCCAAAAAGGCCCACACCAAGACAAGTGGTAATCAAACTGTCATAAGTCAAAGATAAAGAGAAATCTTGAAAGCAGTGAGAGAAAAGCAACTCATCACATTTAAGGGAGCTCCCATAAGATTATCAGTGGCTTTCTCAGCAGAAACTTTATAAGCCAGAGAAGAGTGGGATGGTATATTCGAAGTGCTGAAAGAAAAAAACAACCCACCAAGAACACTATGTCTGGCAAAGCTGTCCTTCAAAAATGAAGGAGAAATAAGGACTTTCACAGATAAACAAAAGCTGAAGAGTTCATCACCACTAGACCTGCCTTATGAGAAATGTTAAAGCTAGTCCTGCAAATTGAAACAAAAGCACACTAGACAGCAGCACAAAAGCATATTAAAATATAAAACTCACCAATAAAGGTGAATTTATAGACAAATACAGAATTCTACAATATCATAATGGTGGTATGTAAAGCACTTTTAATTCTGGTATAGAATTTAAAAGATAAAAGCATAAAAAATAACTATAACTGTAAGACCATGTTAATGGATACACAATATATAAAGATGTAATTTGTGACATCAGCAACATAAAGTGGGAGTGGTGAGATGTAAAAATGGAGAGTTTTTGTGTATGATTAAAGTTATTATCAGCATAAAATAGATTGTTATAACTATAAGATGTTTTATGTAAGCTTTATGGTAACCCCAAAATGAATACCTACAGAAGATAGACAAAAAGAAATTGAGAAAGGGATCAAAGAAGGTCAGTACAAAAAATCAACAAAACAAAGGAAGGCAGCAAGAGGAGAAAAGAGGGACAAAATAGCTACAAGACAGACAGAAAAAAATTGACGAAATGGTGATAGTAAGTCATTCCCTGTCAGTACAAACTCTAAATGTAAATGGATTGAACTCCTCCATCAAAAGATATAGAGTGGCTGACATAAAAAAGACAAAATCAGGGCCGGCCCCGTGGCTTAGCGGTTAGGTGCGCGCGCTCCGCTGCTGGCGGCCCGGGTTCGGATCCCGGGCGAGCACCGACGCACTGCATCTCCGGCCGTGCTGAGGCCGCGTCCCACATACAGCAACTGGAAGGATGTGCAGCTATGACATACAACTATCTACTGGGGCTTTGGGGGGAAAAATAAATAAATAAAATCTATAAAAAAAAAAAAAAAAGACAAAATCATCCCATTTGCAACAACATGGATGGACCTTGAGGGTATTATGTTAAGTGAAATAAGCCAGACAGAGAAAGACAAACACTATATGATTTCACTTATATGTAGAACATAAACAAACACATGGACAAAGAGAACAGATTAGTGGTGACCAGAGGGGAAGGGGTTTGGGGGGTGGGCATAAGGGGTAAAGGAGCACATATATATGGTAACTGACAAATAATAATGTACAACTGAAATTTCACAATGTTATAAACTATTATGACCTCAATAAAATAAAAAAGAAGATATAGAGTGGCTGAATGGATTAAAAAAATAAAAAGCAAATATATACTGTCTACAAGAGACTCGCCTTAGATGTAAAGACACACACAGTCTGAAAGTGAAAGGATGGAAAAAGTTATTCCGTGTAAATGATAACCAAAAGAGAGCAGGAGTGGCCATACTTATATCAGACAAAACTGTTATAAGAGACAAGGAAGCATATTATATAATGATGAAAGAGTCAATTCTATAACAATGGAAGATACAACAATTATATATGCACCTAACATCAGAGTACCCAAATATATGAAGCAAACACGGACAGAATTTAAGAGAGAACTAGATAGTAACACAATAATAGTAGAATTTAATATCTGCTTTCAATAATGGCTAGAACAACCAGACAGAAGATCAATAAGGAAACAGAGAACTTGAGCAACACTACAGAACAGTTGGACCTAACAGACATATACAGAACTCTCCACCCAATAGCAGCAGAATACACATTCTTCTCAAGAGCACACAGATCATTGTCCAGGATAGATCACATGTTAGGCCACAAAAAAAGTCTTAACAAATGTAAGAGGATTTAAATCTACCAATATCTTTCTGACTACAACGGAATGAAACTAGAAATCAACAGCAATTGGAAAATTCACAAATATGTGGAAATTAAACAACACACTCTTGAACAACCAATGAGTCAAAGAAGAAAGCACATGGAAATTAGAAAATATCTTGAGAGTAATGAAAATGAAAACAAAACACCAAAACTTATGGAAAGCAACAAAAGCAGTAATAACGGGGAATTTTATAGCAGTAAATGCCTATAGTAAAAAAGAAGAAAGATCTCAAATCAACAACCTAACTGTACATCTCAAAGAACTAGAAAAAGAATAAGAAACTAAACCCAAAGTTAACAGAAGGAAGAAAATAAGAAAGATTAGAGCACAAATAAACGAAATAGAGAATATAAAAACAATAGAAGAAATCAACAAAACTAAGAGTTGGTTTTTTGAAAACATCAAGTAATTTGACAAACCCTTAGCTAGACTGAGAATAAAAGAGAGAAGACTCAAATAATTAAATTTGGAAATGAGAAAGGAGACGTTACAACTGATGCCACAGAAATAAAAAGGATTATGAGACTACTGTGAACAATTATATGCCAACAAATTGGACAACCTACAAGAAATGGATAAATTCCTAGAAACATACAACCTACCAAGACTGAATCATGAAGAAATAGAAAATCTGAACAGACCTATAACTTGTAAGGAGATTGAATCAGTAATCAAAAGCCTCCCAACAAAGAACCCAGGACCAGATGGCTTTACTGTAGCATTCCACTGAAGAGTTAAAGAAGAATTAACACCAGGTCCTCTCAAACCCTTCCAAAATAGTGAAGATGAGGGAACACTTCTTAACTCATTTTATGAGGCCATCATTATCCTGAGCCAAAGATACTACAAGAAAAGAAAACTATAGACCCATATCCTTGATGAACATAGATGCAAAAATCCTCAACAAAATTCTAGAAAACAAAATTCAGTAGCACATTAAAAAGATTATACACCATGACAAAGTGAGATTTATCACTGAGGTGCAAAGATGGTTCAACATACAAAAATCAATAAATGTAATGCACCACATTAACAGAACAAAGGGCAAGAACCACATGATCATCCCTATAGAGGCAGAAAAATCATTTGACAAAATTCAACAGCCTTTCATGGTAAACACACTCACCAAGTAAGGAAATTACCTTAACATAATAAAGATCATATATGAAAAGACCACTGCTAACATCATACTCAACAGTGAAAAACTGAAAACTTTTGTTATAAGATCAGCAACAAGGCAAGTATGCCCACTCTCACCACTTCTATTTAATATAGTACTGGAAGTCCCAGCCAGAGCAATTAGGCAAGAAAAACAAATAAAAGGCAACCCAACTGGAAACGAAGAAGTAAAATTATCTCTGTTCACGGATGACATGATCTTATACATAGAAAACCCAAAGGATACAAACTCAGTAATCAAAAATCATTTGTGTTCCCATATGCTAACAATGAACAATACAAAGGACTTAAGAAAACAATCCCAGGGGCCGGCCCCATGGTGTAGCAGTTAAGTGTGCACGCTCCGCTGCCGGCGGCCTGGGTTCGGATCCTGGACGCACACGGATGCACCGCTTGTCAGGCCATGCTGTGCCGGCATCCCATATAAAGTGCAGGAAGGCAGGCACAGATGTTAGCCCAGGGCCAGTCTTCCTCAGCAAAAAGAGGAGGATTAGCATGGATGTTAGCTCAGGGCTGATCTTCCTCACACACAAAAAAAGTCCCAGTTACAATAGCATCAAAAAAATACTTAGGAGGGTGGCCAGCCTGGTGGCGTAGTGGTTAAGTTCACACGCTCTGCCTCAGCAGCCCGGAGTTTGCAGGTTCAGATCCCAGGGTTGGACCTACACACTGCTCATCAAGCCATGCTGTGGCAGCATCCCACATACAAAAAATAGAGGAGGATGGGCATGGACATCAGCTCAGGACCAATCTTCCTCAGCAAAAAGAGGAAAATTGGCAACAGATGTTAGCTCAGGGCCAATCTTCCTCACCAAAAAAAAAAGAAGAAGAAAAAGAAAAAGTACTTAGGAATAAACTAAACAAGGGGGCAAAAGACATATACATTGAAAGGTACAAAATATTGCTGAAAAAAATTTTAAAAAACATAGCTAAATGGAAAGACATCCCTTATTCATGGATTGGAAGACTTACTATTGTTTAAATATCCATACTACCCAAAGTAATCTATAGATTTAATACACTCCCCATCATAATCCCAATGGCATTTTTTGCAGAAATAGAAAAACCATCTCAAAATTCAGTGGAAAATCAAAGGACCTAGGTAGCCAAAACAGTCTTGAGAAAGAAGAACAAAGCTGGAGGCCTCACATTTCCTAATTTTGAAAGATTTTATAAAGCTACAGTAATCAAAACAATGTGGTTCTGCCATAAAGACAGACATATAGACCAATGGAACAGAATAGAAAGCCCAGAAATAAACCCTCACATATATGGTCAAATAATCTTTGACAAGGGAGCCAAAACTACATAATGGGGAAAGGATAGTATCTTCAACAAATGGTGTTGGAAAAACTGGATATATACATGTAAAGTAATGAAGATGGACCTATATCTTATACCATGTGCAAAAATTAACTCAAAATGGATTAAAGACCTAAATAAACATAAGACCTGAAACTATAAAATTCTTAGAAGAAAACATAAGGGGAAAGCTGCATGACATTGGAATGGGTAGAAATTTCTTGGATATGACGCAAAAACACAGCAACAAAAGCAAAAATAGGCAAATGAGACTACATGAAACTTAAAACTTCTGCAAAGCAAAGAACACAATCAACAACACAAAAAGGCAACCTATAGAATGGGACAGAATGTTTTCACACCATACATCAGATAAGGAGTTAATATCCAGGATATAGAAAGAATTCCTACAACTCAATAACAAAAAAAACCCAATTGAAAAATGGGCAAAGGACTAGAAGAGACATTTCTCCAAAGAAGATGTACAAATGCCAACAAGCATATGAAAAGATGCTCAACATAACTAATCGTAAGGGAAATGCAAATCAAAATCACACCCATTAGGATGGTCACTATCAAGAAAACAGAAATAAAAAGTGTTGGCGAGGGGATGTGGAGAAATTGGAACCCTTGTGTACTGTTGGTGGGATTGTAAAATGGTGCAACTGTTATGGAAAACTGGAAGGAGGTTCCTAAAAAATTAACAATAAAACTACCATTTAATCCAGCAATTCCACTTCTGAGTATATATCCAAAAGAATTGAAAATAAGATCTCAAAGAGATATTTGCACACCCATGTTCATTGCAGCATTATTCACAACAGCCAAGATGTGGAAGCAATCTAAGTGTCCATCAACAGATGAATGAATATATACATACAATGGAATATTATTCAGCCTTTAAAAAGAAGGGAGTTCTGTCATATGCTACAACATGAATGAACCTTGAGACATTATGCTAAATGAAATAAGCTGGTCACAAAAAGGCATGATTAGACTTATCTGAGGTATCTAAAGTCATCGAATTCAAAAAAACAGAAAATAGAATGATAGTTGCCAAGGGCTGGAAGGAGGAGGAAATGGGACATTGTTGTTCCATAGGTGGAGAGTTTCATCCAAGATGAAGAAGTTCTAGAGATCTGTTGTACAACAATGTGCATATAGTTAACAAAACTACTGTACACTTATAAATTGTTAAGGTAAAGAAAAAAAAAGAAATATATATTATTTGATTTACCAGCTGTATGCTAATGTCTCTTAAATATAGGCCTACCTTCTCTCCCAAATTCCAGACTCCACTTGCCGTTGCACACTGGAATCACCCCATGACGTCCAGCTGTCTTCTCACATTTCCCTCATCATCAGTACCCTTCCTCCAAATTGTTCTTATATTGCTCTTAGTTAATGACACTCCCACTTCCCCTAATAACCAAACTTGAAATTTTATCACAATATTTACCTTCTTCTTCCCAAGCACAATCAGTCATAGGATCCTTGTTATGACTCTTCTAAATAGGCTGTTTTCAATTCCTATTGTGTTAGTTCAGGCCTTCTTCATCTTTCACCTTTAGGATTGCAGTAGCATACTAACTGTTCTGCCTGTCTACAGTCTCTCTTCCTTCCAATCTACCATTAGTCAGGTATTATATTTTTAAGTATGTATCACTTCTCTATTAAAAATCTTAAATAGTTCTCCATTTTCTACAGTACTAAGCCTCTTCAAAATTTGTCCTTAACTGAATTGCCCAGACTTAGACCTAATGTTTCATCCTCTTCACCTCCATCCTCTAACCTCATTAGGTGATTCCTCATTCTCTAGAAGTACTTTCAAATCTCTATTTTGCTCATTCTGTTTCAAATGTTCCTCCCTTTTTCTTATTGTTTAAAGCTCAACTCAGTTGTCACCTCCTCTGTGAAGCTTTACAGTTTGTCCCATCAGAATTAGTTATTCCCTTTTCTGTGTTATAATACATAGTATTTTGTTTTTACATTAGAACGTAAGGATTTATAAGGTTTTTTACTTTTTCTGTAAAACATAGCCAGATTTGTGTGTTCCATGAGACTCTGAGAAATAGCAATCTTGTCTTATTTATCTCAGCATCACTCCCTAATGTTTAATAAAATGCCTTTTATAGAGTATTCAGTTCATATTTATTAAATGAAGTTGAAGGAAAGAAAGTTCCCCTAGTGTGATATAGCAGGAAGCACACCAGACTAAAAATCTGGAGACCTGGTCTTTTCATCTTGACCTACTATCTATTTAGACATACGACTTTGAGCTAATCTTTTTATCTTTCTATGGTAGAATTTGTTGACTA
Organism: Diceros bicornis minor; assembly: GCF_020826845.1. Classification (NCBI taxonomy): domain Eukaryota; kingdom Metazoa; phylum Chordata; class Mammalia; order Perissodactyla; family Rhinocerotidae; genus Diceros; species Diceros bicornis. The sequence continues at coordinate 15,753,093 of NC_080763.1, forward strand.
CAAGAAACCTTTATGGGTGTCACTCCTATGCTTAAAAACTTTAAAACGTTGGCTTACATGATAAAGTTATGTAAATGGTTCCCATTGGCTTACATGGTAAAGTTCAAACTCCCAAGCCTAGCATTCCTGGGCCTCTACAGTCTGGTTTTAGTTACTTTTCTAGCCTCAACTCCCAGTGATCCCCAGTAAGAACCCAGTGCTCTAATCATAGTAATCTCTACATTCTTCCCTAAACATATTGTGTCCAGTCTCACCTTGGCTGCTATATCACTTAGTTCTAGCAGGAGATAGATGACACACTCAAACAGGATAATAGGGGAGAATTTAATGAAGAAACTAGTTAGAACAGAGTGGCCAGGGTTAAGGAAAAACAAGAGAAGTTGAAGAACTTTTGGGGCTAGCAACAGCAGGGAATTGTTACTACCCCTAAGCCTCAAGGAGCCAAGGAAGGGAGCAGTTATCTAAAACAAGTCAGTTATCTAAAACAAGTTTGCTCTTCACAGAGCAAATGGTTTTCAATAGAGGAACATAACTACTGCCAACTAGCAGACAGGAGGCCAAAAGAATAAATACCTTATCTGTACTCTTCTTCTGTTTTCCATTTACCTGCCAGTGCTTCCCATTGTCTGAACTCAAGCAGAAGCCACAGGAACAAGAAGACTTGGTCCTTATCCATAAATGCTTGCCCCTTGGGGGCACAGAGCAGGGTAGAGAAAAGTGGAAAGTGATGAGGAGAAGCAATTAGAGCTGCTTTATTCAAACTGTTCTCCGTACCTGAATTTAAGTCTATTGGTCTCAGATGATGGCTCTATTAAAAATGTTAATGGAAGTATCTAACATTTATGGAGAGCTTACCTGTTCCAGACATGGTGACACACAGATGGAGGAGGGGGTGCAGTTTGAGGAGGAGGAGGAGGAAGAGAATAAAAAAGGGAAAGAAGAGGCTGGAGAAGTTAACCAGATTGTGACCTCCAATTGGCCATATAGTTTTTTGCAGATGAACCTCCTAATTGCCATGCTAATGAGTTTGAACTTTATTGTAAAGGGCAATAAAGGAATTTAAACATGGAAATGACAAGATCGAATTTGAACTTTTGAAAGAACATTTACTACTGTGTGGAGAATGGATTGAGTCGGGGTGAGATCAGAAGCAGGAATCTAATGCGAGTTTCAATTAAAGCTGAAGCAGTAGAAATAGGAAAATACAGCAGTATTTTTGAAAGAATAAGGAATCACAATTGACAGGATTGGGAACTGGATGTGGAAAGTAAGGAAGTCAAGAATGACCCCCAATTCCTGACTTGGGCAGTATATGAATTATAGTACCTTATATTGATATGACCCATACCTTATCTTCATAGTCATAAAAGTTAAGCGAGTGTTTGCCGGTTGGACTGAAAGGAGAAGGGCAATTGAGACAGATGCGTGTACTAGAAATTGAGTTTGCTATAGCTAAAATAAGGGTATGTGTAAGAGCAAAGAGAGATGAAGTTGAAGAGAAGGGACAGATCATGAAAGGCCTAGCACATTACTCTAGGTAGTCTGAACTTTATCCTTAGGGCAGTAGGAAGCTTTTGAAAGTTAACACAATTAAATCAGATGCTGTTGATAAATTTCCATAGAACCCCAGAATTGGGACCATGACTTTGGAAGATATTGGCTAGAGTTACCTAAGAAAATAATTATTTCAAATTAAAAAGCATTTATTAAATATTTTTAAGTGATGTGGGATCATTGTCAAGAATCTGAATAATACAAAAAAGTAGGAAGAAAAAAATCACTTTCATTCTACTACTTAACAATAACTACTACTAACACATATAATTATTTCCTTCCAGTATATACATTGGATTGTTATTTTATTTCTACAGTTATAATCATACTATGATTTATGCTTTTTTTAAAACTACAGCACTCGTATCAGCAGAATTAGTTGTGAATTAACCCCACTTTTTAGGCCTGTAGAAAGACCTGGATCATCTCAAGTGCCCAATAAATATAGAATAAACTACATAGTTTCTATCTGCCTATATGCAAAATACTTGAAAAACTAGATTTCTGTTTTCACCAATGACACTGACTCAGTCTCACATTTGCTGCATTCTCTATGATCACCTGTTCTAAGATTTCCTTTCTCAACTCTACAAATTAATATCTATCACATGCCTAAAGGTTATGTTACATAATGTTTACATCTTTTTTGTTGTTGTTAGTGCCATCAAGTCAACTCTAGCTCCTAGGGATCCCGTGTACAGCAGAATGGAACTCTGCCTGGTCTTTTTGCGCCATCCTCTTACCTTCCAGTACTATATCAAACAAGACTCTTCTGCTATTCATAGGGTTTTAATGGCCAATTTTTTCCAAAGTGGGTGGCCAGGTTCTTCTTCCTAGTCTGTCTTAGTCTGGAAGCTCCACCGAAACCTGTCCACCATGGATGACCCCAGATATTTAAAATACCAGTGGCATAGCTTTTAGCATCACAGCAACACGCAGCCACCACAGGATAACAACCAACAAACAGTTGGTATGGTTCCCTGACCGGGAAACACACTTAGGCTGTGGTGGTGAGAGCGCCAAATCTTAAACAGCTAGACCACCAGGGCTGGCTGTTTACATCTTACAAAAGATATTAACCAAAATTTACTTTTTTATTAGTCTATCACTGAAATTAATGTATAGGGTGGGCATTCTGAAAGTGAAGCCTTGTGTGCTTATGCCTAATAGTATGAGAAACAACACCATGTAGGGAAGATTAATTAAGGGAAATGCAACTTTCATGAGCTGATATTCTTCTAACTGCAAAGATGACTTTGAACTTCTCTTGGTCCTTTTTCCCAAGGCCTTTTAGAGACTAATTAGTCAAATGCTTAGAAAGAGTTTTAAAAGGTACTCATCAGATTCCACTTTTAGGGATATAATAACTTATGATTTCTAAAGAAAAATTACTTTTTTTCTACCTTTGTCTAGAGAATGTTTAGAACAAGGACCTACTGAAGAAAAGAAAATTGTAATTTTGCTTTTTAATACCATTGGCACTTAAAATGAAAACATTCCAAATAGAAGCTGACTAAAACGATGTATATATTTACACTTATATTAATGTCTCTGAAATTATATCCTGGCAGCCTCTTTCTCTGGGGAATAGAAAAATTCTCAGTCAGCTTTTTGGCTATTTAGGGTTAAAAAAAAAGAAGCGTCTTAGCAGCCTAACAAAGCAAGCAGGAGTTCAGAGACCCAAAAAAGGCACCAAACCAGAAATCAGATAGCAGGATAGGAATGGACCAAGGGATTCCAGATCAGATAATATACAAGCTCTGAGGTCTATATTCCTGAACTACAATGGCAGCAAAGCAAAGGGTAATTACCAACAGTGTAAGCAAAGAGGAGAAAGATCTGATGAAAGAGGGGTGTAGGAAAGGAGAAGATTGTATCTGAAAGCTGGTCTTTTGCCATGGTGGCTATAACCAGTACGCACAATTCTTAATGTATATACAGCACTAGTGCTGCTAGTAAGAGTAAGAACCCAGGGATCCCAATTTGAGGCCTTCCTCAAGAGCCCTCAGTCCTTAAGAACACCTTGTAGTGAAGTTCACTCCATAAAGGCAGTCGTGAAAGACTGCTATCTGAAGCTACCTCAATTCAAAAGACTTTGCTTGCCTTTGTTGGGAGTATTTGCAATTGACTCCTAATTGATAGCTTTTTAAAATAATTTTATTCGTTTTTACTGTTACTTTAGCTGATGTTTTATCATTATATTTTCTAATACCATTTTTCACTTCATCTCTTTTACCCTGTTCTCTCAGCTAATTTTATCTATTTACTTTTAATATTGTATATTTACCTTGCTTATTTGTGACAAATTGAAAATAAAAGCCAAAAGAAGACAACTATAAAGACAGTTCACACCTGACCATGGGAAATGAATTACTTTCCCCTCCTTTTGGCCTTACACTTTTTCTATAGATCTGTTTCTATAGATCAGTTTTCCTGATCTCAGAAATAACCTGTAAGGATTTACTTACAGTTTTGCTTACAGGGTTATCATTTAATCTTTAAACTAGGTAGTACATACATTGAGCAAAGCTAATTTTCCATTTCCCTGATTGCTTGACCTAGCTAAAAGTGATCATTATCATATATTTTAATTCTCCTTTTTCTTTTCCCTACTGCATTGACTCTTTCACTTGTTAACAAAAAGGTAGAGAAAAGAGAGGAAAAACCAGTTTTCAGTCTATTGTTAACAAATGTTTGCAGTTGTTTTTAAAAAAGACAATTCTAGTAAAAAGAACATTGAAATTATTGACCAGAATAAGGTTTGAAATTGTATGTAGTGTTTATCTTTACAGCCCATCTTTGTTAATCTATCTATTCTAGACTGATTAAAATCAAGCATTTAGAAACTCATTCAACAAAAATTTTCTATGTGACTACTATATATACAGCATCCTTGAGCCTTGACGTTAAAACACTTTTTCCTTTCTCAAAGAGCTGATAATCTAGTTAAGAAAACAGATGTGTATAAATAAGTATAATTGCTGTAAGATATGTAGTTAATACGATATACAATGAGAATTCTAAGATAGAGTATTTTATAGTGCCGCAGTGCAGAAAAAAATGGGATGGTCATGCATTGCTTCATAAAGGAGGGACTATTTTAAAAAGTTTTATTTTTTTATTTTGAAATAATTTCAAACTTCAGAAAAGCTGCAGGACTAGTACAAAGACTTCCTGTATATCTTTCACTCAGATTCCTCCAAATGTTAGCATTTTACCACATTTGCTTTATCTTTTCTCTCTATGTATTAAAATACATGTTTTAGTGAACTACTTGTGAGTAAACTGCAGATATGATGCCTCTTTACCCCTAAATACTTCAAGTATATATTTTATTTATTTTTTAAAAAAGGAAGAAAAGAAAGGAAAAAGAAAATATTCTCTTACATAACCACAATACAGTTATCAAAGTCAGGAAATGAACCTTGCCACAATACTATTACATAATCTTATTCAAATTACATTTTGCCAGTTTTTCTAATACTGTTCTTTATAGCAAAAGGAAAAAAACATTCTGTTTTTCTGATCTAGGATCCAATCCAGAATCATTCATTACTTTTAGCTATCATGTGTCTTTAGGCTCCTTTATCTGGAACAATTCCTCAATTTTTCTTTGTCTTTCATAACTTTGACATTTTTGAAGAGTATAGCTCAGTTATTTTGTAGAATCTTCCTCAAATTTAGACTTTTGTGATGTTTCCTAATGGTTTGATTCAGGTTATGTATTTTTGTCAGTAACACCTCATATGTGATGTCGCGTCCTTCTCAGTACATCAGATCAGGAGGCTCATGATGTCATTTTGTCCCATTACTGGTGATATTAACTTTGATCAATTGGTTAGGATGGTGTCTGCCAGGTTTCTTCACTGTCAAATTACTATTTTGCTTTGTAGTTAATACGAATCTTCCAGGGATATATGTTGAGATCATACAAATATATTGTTTTTCTTGAAGTTTTCACCTTCTAGTTTTAGTATCTATTGATTTTTACCTGAACCAATTTTCTAATTCCAACGTTTCTTCATTTATCACTTGACATTCAGTTGTAAGGAAGAATTTTAATCATTTATTTGTACTAGTATATGTTCATGGATTCTTATTTTTATTTTATTAATGGATTCTATAATCTGTTACTACCCTAATTTGTTTTGGTTTTTTTGTTTTTTTTTGTGAGGCAAATCAGCCCTGAGCTAACATCCGATGCCAATCCTCCTCTTTTTGCTGAGGAAGACTGGCCCTGGGCTAACATCCGTGCCCATATTCCTCTACTTTACGTGGGACGCAACCACAGCATGGCTTGACAAGCAGTGCGTCGGTGCATGCCTGGGATCCGAACCTGCAAACTCCGGGCTGCCGAAGCGGAGTGCGCGCACTTAACGGCTGTGCCACTGGGCCGGCCCCTAATTTATTTTTGTGCTTAAATTGTCTCAATTTTTTTTTTTTAATAATTTTATTTATTCATTTATTTTTTCCCCCAAAGCCCCAGTAGATAGCCATATGCCATGGCTGCACATCCCTCTAGTTGCTGCATGTGGGACGCGGCCCCAGCATGGCCGGAGAAGCGGTGCGTCGGTGCGCACCCAGGATCCGAACCCGGGCCACCAGCAGCGGAGTGTGCGCACCCAACCACTAAGCCACGGGGCCGGCCCAAGTTGTCTCAATTTTGACCAAAGGAAGTCTATTCAAGTTGACTCCAAGATCCTTTTGACATGTTCCCATCATTATTTGAGTATTTCTTTACCGAAGAAACTTATAAGGGAAAGATAATGTTTCCCAGGAAAACAAAAAGATGAGAGCAAATTTATTCTAGGCAGAGAGAACATCATATGCTAAGGCAGGAAAATATGGAATAGTATGGTGTATTCTGATCTCTACGATATTATCAGTTTTCTAAGTGATGGAGTAATAAGTGATGAGGCTGAAAAGGAAGCAAGGAAGGGTTTTATATACTGTTCTAAGGAATTTGAATTTTATTCTGTGGGTGATAGTGAATCATTGATATAAATTATAGAGCAAACATTTTGTGACAACAATGCCCTGTTTTATAACCTTGATGCACAGAAATCCCAAGAGTACTTTCCTTTAATATTTCTTGTACAGCCCTAGAAAGTAAGACAATCCTTTCAGCCATAGTTTCTAGGTTTTGTCAGAATGCTATGAGGCTCGTTATCTTAAACAAGGAGAAAAATGTATACGACTATTAAATTGAAAACAATGTGAGAAATTATTTTCAGATATGCAAAGTGCCCTATAGTCCTGAGCGTACAAACTCTACCATTGCATTGTTTCCATAGAGCTTTGGACCTGTTTTCTCTTAATTTGAGAGATTTATATGAAAGACTAAATTCTTTGTGTATCTGAACCACACATTCTTTGAATTACCAAAAGCTCTAGCTATTTAACCTGAACAAATTACTATCATCTTAGCTCTTTAAGTTTCCCAGGAAAGCTATTCATTATCTTAGGTGGTTTGCTGTTCAGAAATATCTAGGAAGTAGAAATACAAGGAATTCAAGCTGTAAATACAATGGGAAATAGAGGCAGTAATATTAATATGGCAGAACAAGTCTCTTCCTTGAGATATTCCGTATATCCAAAGAATGAATAATGATTTATACTTTAGGTAGTTTGGGAAACTGTTTTATTGACTGTTTGAAGAATGAAATTTCCTCTTGAGGTTTTGAATTTAATCAGGAAGAACCTACATGAACATCTAGTTTCTATTATATTCTATTCTGTCATCTGAAAGCATTTTTTCTTCATTTACTTCTAATTTTAAAAATGGATTTTCAAGCCAAGATGAAACATTGTGTATTAAAATTTGTCAGATTAAAAAGGATGCATTTGAAGTGGGAAAAATAATTTCATTGATATAAACAGCTCCATTTCAAGAATGGCCATGCCATAAGAAAAATGTTACTACTACGTAACAAAGATCCTTAGTTACTCTACTCAATAGAAAGGAATCTGTTTGTAGTTTCTGTTTCCCTTTGAAGGCCTTGTACATCATAGACACTGCCATTAGTATTTAAACATGTCTTTGATGATGGTAATCCTGAGTGAACCTGTACTATTTTTACACTGTCTCCTTATATAGTCTTTTTAGTGATTATAACTGCTGCATGGAAGATAGGAAATCTCAGTAACATTCTGAGTACTTTACCTGAAAAGATTCTGAACTCACATATAATCAACCTCGTGTCTGGACTTATGCAACAGAAAATATAAAAGAGACAAGTTAAATTTTACTTATGGAAGCCTAGGCTTATTAGAGAAACCTCTAGATCATCAATCTGTGGCTAATTTAAAATTGCTTTAATCCTGCAGATCTACTTCAGAAAATTAAACCCATTGCAGAAGAATGCTGTCAATTTAGATGTTATAATAATTCAACTTGTTATTCTTTGCTCAGTTTGGACAGCTGCCAGTGGGGAGGATGTCTCGACTTCCTTTCTCTGTCCTTGCCCCCACTCCCGTATCCTAAAGCACTTGGTAGTTTCTTTTCATCAAAGTAGCTAGCCTACCTACAAATTATCAGTAACAACCGTACATTACTAGCTAATTTTACTTTTGTCAGTTGAAATAAATATTCCCTTGAACACTATAATCTTCTCTGTAGGACACGTATTTTCACATTTGTTTTGTTTTGTTTTGTAGTTTACAAGGTTGAAGGAAGCTAATGCCCTCACAGATTTTCTTTGTGACCATTGGTATTCATTTGTAAGGTAGCTATCTGAATGTTTGTGGCCATGAAACGGTTTTTGCTTTATAGGAAAAACTCTATCCAAATTTTCTCTAAAGTTTTGGATATTTTCTCTATCCATAAACCAAAATTCTTTTCATTGTAACCTTCTTACTTTTTAAAAAATTATTTTTTCCTTTCTTTACTACTTCTTCGTAAATGAGTTTTATGCACCACTCAATGAAAACTGGCTACTAGGCTGTAACCCATCTAGCCTTCAAATATGTACTTTTTTCCTCAAATTTTTTCTCTTATATCAGATTTCTATGCTGTGCTCAGAATTAGAACAGGGTTGGGATGTGAGGGAGAACATTTATTGATCCTTTTTCGTGTCTGATTGAGTTCTCTAATGACCCAGGACAGTTAGAAGTGCTGTGGGGTTGTAACTTGCAAAATAAGAGAAATCAGAGATAACTGTTCTTAAATTTTCTGAAGCTTTCAGTTTGAAGCTTCTCGTCAATCATTGGTGTCAACATCAGAAAATAGTTGAAATTGTCTCTTTAAAAAACGGAAACAGGGCTGGCCCGGTGGCGTAGGGGTTAAGTGTGCGTTCCGTTTCAGCAGCAGGGTTTGCTGGTTCCTATCCCGGGCACACACCTACGCACTGCTTTTCAAGCCATGCTGTGGCGGTGTCGCATATAAAGTAGAGGAAGATGCGCACAGATGTTAGCCCAGGGCCAGTCTTCCTCAGCAAAAAAAAGAGGAGAATTGGCATCGGATGTTAGCTCAGGGCTAATCTTCCTCACCAAAAAAAAATGGAAACAAACCAAAAAACGCAAACATAACTATTTGCTTACCACATTTATTTTGGAAATGTATGCCTTCTAAAACTGGGCCGCGTCCATGCCAGCCCTTGGAAGGCTTGCGTAAGAGCCCCTGAGCTGTAGGTGTGAGTGCTGTGCATCCCCAGCCTTTGCCTCCAACTGCTGGTGCCTCTCTCTGTGTGTCCCTGGGGCTGTCCCTGGAGCATTGTTTGTCCACTTTTGATTTGAAAATGAGAGCACTGGATCACCTACATCAATGATTTTCAAACATTTTAACTACAGTCTTCTGTTAAATGGAATCATCTGGACACATAGTCGTCCTGCATGTGATGAGGGATACAATAGAAGTAGGTGTGTTGGGGCCGGCCCGTGGCTTAGCGGTTAAGTGTGTGAACTCCGCTGCTGGCGGCCGGGTTCGGATCCCAGGCGCACACTGACGCACCGCTTCTCCGGCCGTGCTGAGGCCGCGTCCCACATACAGCAACTAGAAGAATGTGCAACTATGACATACAACTATCTACTGGGGCTTTTGGGGGGAAAAAAGGAGGAGGATTGTCAATAGATGTTAGCTCAGAGCCGGTCTTCCTCAGCAAAAAAGAGGAAGATTAGCATGGATGTTAGCTCAGGGCTGATCTTCCTCACAAAAAAAAAAAAGAAGTAGGTGTGTTAATGTTATTTAGTAGTTTCTTTTACTTAAAAAGAGCAGCTATTATCTATTTCATTAGTTTTATTCTTGTGTGTAGAAGGTAAGTGACAAATACTGTTTTCCTCGTATTTACAGGACCAAGTTAACCCTTCTTTATTGGTGAAGTAGCTAACTGTTTCTACTGTGTGATTTTGGGTGGATCTTGAGTGGGAAGAAGTTGCTTCACACATACAAGGTGCTCAGTAAGTGTTGAGAACACACACACACACACACCCCTGCTAATGTTCCAGAGAATTAAAATACTCCTCTTTTGAGACATTCCTTTCAGTTAATTTATTATTTATCCAGAAGGCCCCTGTGATAACATGGAAATAGTTTAGCCAGGGACCAATATTAACCCATTAGCATCAAAATTTAGATTATTTATCCAGTGAGGCAGTCATGTTGTGATAGAGTCTATAAATGTTGAAGGGCTTAGAGAAGCAAAAGCGCAGAGTAGGAGGTGCCACTTTGTTTTTCCTTCCCAACTTTTGACTTTGAAGGATTTGCTATTCATTCATACCTCAAGTATTTATTCAGTACCTACTATAAGGAAAGCACTGTTCTAAAAGTGGCAAAGGATACAAAGATTAATAAGAGGGCCGGCCCCGTGGCTTAGCGGTTAAGTACGCGCGCTCCACTGCTGGCGGCCCGGGTTCGGGTCCCGGGCGTGCACCGACGCACTGCTTCTCTGGCCATGCTGAGGCTGCGTCCCACATGCAGCAGCTAGAAGGATGTACAGCTATGACATACAACTATCTACTGGGGCTTTGGGGAGAAAAAATAAATAAATAAAATTATAAAAAAAAAAAATAAAGATTAATAAGATAGTTCTGCCTTCAAGGAGTTTACAGTTGACTAACATAGCTAAGGCAAATATTTAAATGTCTGTAACATAAGATGGAGAGTGGTGGGTTGCATAAGAAAAATATAAATAAGGTAGAAAATTGTTTAAAAATGGGAAAGATTTTTCCAGGCTAGTAGATATTCAAACCTTTATCCACAATTTCCAATTAAAAAATAAATAAATAAATAACTACCAATCTGTATAGAGAACTGTCAAGTGGTTTACTATCCTCCTGCTCTTATTTTTTTATTTACTTACATATCTTTCCTTTCTGCTGAGCTGTAATGTTCTTCATGGCAGGGTATATCTTAACTCTGTGTATCCCAAGTCCCTAATTGTGCCTGGTTCATAAAATGCATTCCATAAATATTTGTGGAATGGGTGTGTGTGTCACCAGTAATCCAACTTGCTTTCTAATAAGAAAAATTCTATTCTATTGTGAAACGTATTTAACAAATAAACTCAGTGCAGTTAAAAAGTACAGTTTTCTCCTCAGAAACTAAACATTTCAAAAGGACAGCTTTTATAAGATTATACACAATTTGCACCATAAAGAAAGTAAAGCATCTTTTCTAATCTTAGAAAAGATTAGATCTGAGACCTATAAGCCTGAATCAAAAGCAGAAGCACCTATCTCTGTCATTCTCTCCAGTTACACTGGTTGTGACAATATGTTTTTATGGTATTTAATGATAAGGCCAGGACTTCAGTGAAAGTGAGTTATAAATAAACTTACATTTCAATTGTAAATGAATGATAAATCATACATAATTCTTTTTTAAGTGTTCACCTATTTAAATTTTGAGTAGAAAATGTTTTTCATATTTAGCACTAAATAATCTCTAAGATCCTTCAAGCTTTGAAAATTTTGTAATTTTATGATTGCGCGTGGGGAAGAAATGTCATAAGTATAAGCATCTTTATGTGTCTTTTTCTTTGAGTACTTATGACAGCGTCATTCGTCTTAGAATGGAAACTCTTTGGGGTGGTACTTTTAAGTCAATTCAGTTAATATGTCTGAAGCAGCTGCTGGAATTGGGGTAGGAGTACTAAATTTAATAAATTGCAAGGACCAGGAGCTTACAGACTATCGAGGGATATATACAATCATTGTAAAGTAGATTAATGAAATAGGAGCTTATTTGTCTCACTTAGCAAAAGTCTAGAGGCAGGCGGTCTGGGGCTTGTACGGCAGCTCACCATTGTCATCCAGAGACTTGGGCTCTTTTTTCTTCTCATGTTTCCATACTTACTATGTGGGTTACCATCCTCTTGGTTGAAAAATGGCTATGGCGCCTCCCAGTATCTAACCATGTTCCAAGTAGAAAGAAAGTAAAAGGGCAAAAGCTTTCTCCTCTTAAAGCTTTATCTCTTCATCTTTTTATTTGTAATAGGAAGCCTGTCCCAGGGACTTCTTCCTACATCTTACTGGCCAGAACTATATCGTATGGCCACTCCTAGCTGCAAAGTGGCTAGGGAAGAAGGGAGCTGTGGATAGCCGTTAAGATAGCCAAGCAACAGTGTTTGCAGTTACTCCTTTTCTGTTTTCGCTTTGGGCTATAGACCTTTAAGGTTCCTAAGAAAAGGCCAAGTTATTTATGCATGAGGGTATAATGCTCTAAGAAGTCCCTTTTTGTCATTAAATGATTCATTTACTGATTCAACAAATACTTATTTTTTATTGCCTAATATGTGCTGGCTGCTATTCTAGCTATTGGTGATAATAGTGAACAAAAAAGACAAAGTTGCTGCTCTTGTGGAGCTTACATTCTACTTAGAAGGAGGCTATAAACAAATAAATGTAAATATATATTATATATAGTATAGTACGTGGCTGTGAATATCCATATATATGTGTGTATGTGTATATGTATATCCATGAAGAAAGGTAAAGTAAGGTAAGGAGGATAGAGAGTGATGGTAGATAATATTCTGTATAGAATGTTTAATATCAGGCCTCTTAACATCATCCCTGAAAGAAATGAGGGATGGATGGAGCCATAATATCTAGGGAAGAATGGTCCAAGTAGAGGAAACAGCAAGTACAAAGACCCTGAAGAGACATGTATTTGGCATGCTCAAGGACCAGCAAAGAACCAGTATGGCTAGAGCACGGTGAACAAGGGGGGAAATGACAGGAGATGAGAACAGTGGGGGCCATAATATGTTGGGCTTTGTGGGCCATAGCAAAGATTTTACTCTGAGTGAAATGGAAAGTCATTGGAGGGTTGTGAGCAGAGATTAGCACAATCCAACTTACAATTTAAAAAGATCACTGTAACTACTGTGTGGAGAATAAATTGTAGTGGGACAAGGATAGAAGCAAGGAGACCAGTGAGGAGACTGTTCAGTTTCCCAGGAAATAAATGATGGTTCCAACTGTTGTAGTAGTTGTGAAGATGGTGAGAAATGATCAGATTCTAGAGATATTTCAAAGGTAGTTTAGATATGGTTCTGATGAAAAGAGGAGTTTTGGATTAATAACTGGAAGAATGGAATTGCTATTTACTGAGGTGGGAATGGCGAGAGAATAAGACATCGTGTGCGTAAGATAGGAGGGTGAGAATCAAGAGTTTGATCTTGGACGTGTTAGGTTTGAATTGCCTATTACACATCCAAGTGCACGTTGGATGATTTATAAGTTTGGAGATATATATTCTTATCTACCAGCTATTTGGATGACATATAAATCTAGAGTTCAAGCTAGACGTTGGGATTGGAGATATAAAATTAGGAGTTTTCGTGTGTAGGTGTTGTTAATGCTATGGGACTAGATAAGGTTAGGTAGGGAATGAGTAGCTAAATATTAATCTTTTTCTATGACTTTTTTCAGAGGAAAGAAAATTTCCTATGAAATCCTAAATAAATTCAAGTTTGGGTATAGTCATGCATTGTTTAATGACAAGGATGCATTCTGAGAAATGCATCATTAGCCAATTTTGTCATAGTGCAAACATCATAGATTATACTTACACAAACCTAGGTGGTATAGCCTACTACACATCTAGGCTATATGGTACAAGTCTTATGGGACCACCATTATATATGTGGTGCGTCGTTGACTGAAACATCAGTATGCAGTGCATGACTTGATTTCATTTTACTAACTAGCTCATTAAGTGTTCAAAGTTTAGTACAGTGGTTAAGGACATGGGCTCTGAAGCTAGGCTACCTAGGTTTGAATCCTGGCTCTTCTGTTACTAGCTCAGTGTTTTGGACCAAGATATGTAAACCCCTCTTTCCTCATATGTAAATAAGGATAGTAATGATGCCTCCTCATAGGGTTGCTGTAAAGATTAATTAGAACAGTGCTATGATATATAGTTAACACTCAAAAATGATTAGCCAATATCATCATTAAATTTCACCAAGTCTTGACACATGATGTAGTATTGCTAACTTGATTTAATGTTCCAATGGTTAATGTTAAAGTCATTCCCACTTTTTAATCAGTGTTTCAGCATCATATTCTTAGTTAATTATCTTCCTGTTTAGGTCACAGTGCTGTCGATATCACCAAGGTGGCTAGAAGACATCGCATGTCTCCTTTTCCTCTAACATCTATGGACAAAGCCTTCATCACAGTCCTGGAGATGACTCCGGTGCTTGGGACAGAAATCATCAACTACCGAGGTACTATTATATTTGCCCATTGCCTTTTCTTTTCACTTTTTTCCAAGAAAGATTTACATAACATTAAGATATAGTTTTCCTGAAAGAGAAAGATTATTAACCATTATCACAATTATCATCATTCTTTTTGCTTCTTATTTATACTCAACTCTAAAATCAGTCTTAATAGTATACACAGTAAAGCACCCATAAAATTTCTTTTTCATTAAAAAAAAAAAAGGAAAAAAAATCAACTGTGTTTCCCCTGTCCATCAAAATACCAATATTCTAAACTAAAGAGAGGACAATCAGCATTGAGTGAGAAAAATAGTTAACTCTGAGTCTGCCTGATATCCTTTCTCTCAGAAATGGGAGATAATGTGTCCCGTAGTGTTTTTAAATGTAAAATGTAAAAACTACATTAATTTATCCATGGATCATTGAGCAACCAGTCTGATCTCATTTTTTTTTCTGCTTCATCTGTCTTCTCATTTTCTGCTGTTAGTTTAGTAGCACGTTGAGACCAGCTTGTGGAAAGACAATGGTAAGGTAGTGTTCCCCAGTTTTTTCAGTTTCTAATCAACCATTTCCCTTTCTAAAAATTCAGCATAGAAGTTGTATTTAGTGCAATCTGAATAAACTATAGTTTCTTAATTTTTTTATGCAGATAAAAACAACACAAAAGGATTGATTTTACGAATAAAGGACTTATATTCATAGATCATAAAATATCCAAACTTCAGTGAACGTTAAAGAACATCTATACAAACACCCTAATATTTCTGCACAGAAAGTCAGACTCAGCAGAAAACGAATAGAATTAAGGCTCAAGACTTTCATTCTTCTTTTTACGACATGATAATGCTATTCTTCCAGTATTAAAATATAAAAAAAAAATAGTAGATAACATAATAAATTATGTTAAAATTAAAAGGCCTAGGGCCAGCCCGGTGGCGCAAGCGGTTGGGTGCGCACGTTCCGTTGCGGCGGCCCGGGGTTCGCCGGTTCGGATCCCGGGTGCGCACCGACGCACTGCTTGTTAAGCCATGCTGTGGCGGCGTCCCATGTAAAGTAGAGGAAGATGGGCATGGATGTTAGCCCAGGGCCAGTCTTCCTCAGCAAAAAGAGGAGGATTGGCATTGGATGTTAGCTCAGGGCTGGTCCTCCTCACAAAAAAAAAAAAAAAAAATTAAAAGGCCTAAACTAGTGAAATGTTAAATGCCAAATTTATACTCTTTGGTCCCTGACCCTACTTAGAAAAAAAATATTTTTATATAGTTTACACTTATCCTACATCTTTGACTTGCATTCTTCTAGGTATATATATCATTAGACTTAAACCTTGTCTTTTGTTTTTGTTTTACTCTTCATTAAAGGAAATAAAGATTAGAAAACTGACTAGAGTGGGGAATTAGTCAGGAATTAACCGTGTGATTTCAGAAATCAATTTTAATGAAATCAGTTTCTTTCTATTACTAAACACAGAATATTCAGATATTTTTTGATATCGATGAACACCAAGACATTTTTAGAAAATATATATGTAAACTTAAGTGGGAATAAAATTTAAATAATACTTAACCTATTATAAAAATAAATTAACCATCCCTGGCCTCTTGTAATTTCAGAGGAGTTTCCCTTAACATCAGTCCTTAGAAAAATCTCGCTGTCTATGCCAAGTCACATTTAGACAGAAATTCCAGTCCTTTTAAGGAAAAAACAGAATTGGGAATGGCCATTTCTATTTTTCCTCTAGGAAAAAAAAATGCTGTCAGATGGATTCTCTTTTCTTTTCATGTGCTTGTTTCTCCTTCGTTTGTTCATCAAATCAGTTGTCACTCATAAGTAAGCAAACACTTCATGGATGGTTAACTTCCTTGTCAAGTGTTTCCAACCCTGATGATGAAAAATAATAGTGAGGTTTGCATTCAACCTTTGAATTGGATCAAGCTCGATGTTTACTGCAAAAGAGTATTATAATCAAACCTCCTAGGCACTTTAGTTAGGTGTTTAGAAAACACTACCATATATAGAAACAAAATTCAGTTTGTTCAACAAATATTTATTAAACATCTGCTAAATGTCAGGTACTGTGTTAAGTCCTAGATATACAAAGATGACTAAAACAAAACTCCTGCCCCAGGGATCACACTGTGGAGTGCAGGAGATGAGACAAGTAAACAATGTGGTACTTGGCTCTTTTATTGGCTCTTTTGTAGGCTTTCCTTCTTTTGTCAATTCCTTGAATATAAACTTTCTTGAGAGTTTTTGTCTTTGGCCCTTTTCACATCTTGCACATTCACTTCAGATCACCTCATGCATGCCAACGGTTTCAGATAGCACCTATTAAGTGATTTCTAAATCTGTATTATTGCCCAGACCTTGCCTGAGCTCCAAACTCATATACCAAATGTATACCTGCCACTAGTAAATTTAACGTGACCAATACTAAACTTATTTTCCTTACCTCTACGATACTTGTTTCTTCTAATTCTTCTTGACTCCATCCCTTGTTCTCTAACTCCACTGCTATCAATTTAGTTTAACTTCCTGGATTATTTTAACAGGCTCTCCTTCCCCTATTAGCATCCTCCCAGTGCGTTCTCCAGTTAGATGCCAAAGTAATCTGTTCAAATGGCAAATTTGGTATTAACATTCCCTGCATACAACTCTTCAGTAGCCCTCCTCATAACCTCCAGATAAAATCCAAACTCTTTGACATGTCATATAAGGCCCTTAATAATCTAATTTCTTCCTACTTTTTCCAGTTTCTTCTCTTACTTCCTTCTCATCAGAACTTGCTTTTCCCTAAACCTGCCACGCTCTTTCTTACCTCTTATTCTCTTACCTCCAGGCCTTTGCATATACTATCTTTTGCTTGGAACAACTTTATCCTACTTTTCTGCCTGACTGTTGTGTATTCTTTTTCTTCCCCCTGCTTTATTGAGGCATAATTGAAAAATAAAAATTGTATATATTTAAGGTGTACAGCATGATGATTTGACATACATATACATTGTGAAATGATTATCACAATCCCAAGCTAATTAACACATCCATCACCTCACAGTTACCTTGTGTGTGTGTGTGTGTGTGTGTGTGTGTGTGTGTGTGTATGGTGAGAACACTTAAAATTTACTTTTTTAGCAGATTTCAAGTATACAATGCGGTGTTATTAACTATAGTCACCATTCTGTACATTAGATCCCCAGAACTTATTCCTCTCATAAATGAAAGTTTGTACTCTTTGACCAACATCTCCCCACTCCCCCACTACGTTTTCTTTAAGATTAAACTTAAGCTTCTCCTTCATGAAGACATTCCTGATGTCCACTTCCCCCTTTCCTTAACTGGTTTAAATACCCTTCCTCCGTGTTCCTGTAGCACTTTGTTCATGTGTTTTATGATAGAACTGACATATTTGATCAGTCTGTATTATAAATGCCCTAATAAACAACATGGGTATAAAAAGCAGAGTGCTGTAAGTGTGAATCACTATAAATTGAATTGTCATGCGTCAAATATGGCCTTACTGAAGGTAAGAGATTTTTCCCCAGAAAAAGGATTAGAAACTCATTCTCACTGCACTTTAAATGTTATCTTTATCAAGAATGTTTGCATTTTAATGAGAAAACCCTCATAGTTCGTTTTGATTTCAGCTAGATGTACCTCTAACTATTGAATTTCATCCATCAATCACTGAGTAGGAAAAGTGTGGGAGGTGGGGGGATACTGAAAGACCTTCACAGTTCTCTGAAATCCCAGGTATTCTGCCTCTGCAAATACTCTGACATCTACGATTATAAAAGTCCATAGAGGAAAGCCCATGTTTCCTAAGAGAGGTCCAGAACCACTGAATCTATGAAGCAGTTTGGAACTGTAACATCTCTAAAATTATTTTTATATGTCTGAGAAGATTCAGCAATAATCCCAGAAAACTAAGGATAAATCATGTACAGAAATGCTGGAAGTGATTGCTGTCAAGGTCATAGACATAGGGTAACTCTATGAAGGAATTCTTGAGTATAATATGTGAACTACTTAGAATATTATAGTAAGAAGGTAACTTGGAGATCAAGTAGTCTCTCTTACTTTAAAGTCCAGGAAACTGAGGACCAAGGAGGTGTAATAATGTTCTTAAAGTTAGACAAATAGTTATGATTAAAAACAACTAGAACGTAGGATTCTTAACTCCTAGTCTGCTGTTCATTCTACTATAGCACACTACATTTCAAATCAATATGAAAATTATTCATCTGAAGCAATGTACCTGTATGTGTCAAGTATTGTTTTTTTTGTTTCAATCTGTTTTGACTCAGATGAATTTTCTGTTGTCTCTGTCCTTTAGTATATCTACTATTTTCAGCTCCTATCTGCAAGCAAGGCCTTTAAGGAGCAAGTGCTCAAGAGATTATAAATACCTTCCTTTGGTTTCTTGGGAGAGGCATACCTGGCATAACAATGGTAGTTATAAGACTACCATTTATGATTCATTTTCTTTACCTGCAAAATGCATGACATGAATAAATTCCAACTTTACATTTGATACAATACTAGGTACTATAAAATAGATTAAAATATTCTGACACTATTCCCTGTAATTCCCAGTCTCTTTCAATTAACGATGGAAAAACTATGAGCTTTTAATAGAAAGGGTTCTGCTTTCTTAGGAGCATTGTTTTAGATTACAAGCTCTAGGCTTTCTTATTTAAGATTACATGACCAAAGACTTCAACATCTCTGACCTGGGTTCTTTGTTTTTCCACAAAAGACTTAAGCAAATCTAGTCAGGGAACCTTAAAGCTTTGTTGTTGGAACTCAGTTTGAAGCAGTAAAATATCTCTATTAGAATACTGACCACAGCAGAGGCACTTCTCCCTGTCTCTGACTTATAGTTAGACAACTGCCTGAAGATAGACAGTTGTCTTAAGCAGAAATTCACTGCCTTCTAGAAGAAATTCAGACGCTCCTGATTCCAGGCTGTAGGAGGTTCTCACCAAAGTGGTTCATAAGTCATGATAGGAATTCATTCACTCCTCCTGATGGTTCAGGGGCTGTCAGAGAATAAAGGAAAAGGAAGTAAGGTATACTGGAAGGAACTTTGCCATCAAACATATTCTGTACCTTGCTTTACTTTTAACTAGCTGAGAAACCTTGGTCAAGCTGCCTGAACATTCTGAGTCTTATTTCTCTCATATGTAAAAAACAGGAATAATGTCTACCCGATAAGGTCATTGTGAGATACTGTTAAAGGAAATAATATACGTAGATCATCTAGTTTTCGCTAAGCTGCTGTATTTGGAATTTAGTAACTTGTTCCTGTCCCCTCGTTTTCCATATGGGGATTCTGAGATCCTAGTCCTGGGATAAGCGCTTATAAATTACAGAGTCAAAGCTACAATTCCTTGGCGCGGCTCCATTTGTTGCTCCACATGAACAATCTCTGGATCCCTATGTATTTTGTTGTAATCAAATTTACATTCCACCCACCCAGGTCACTCAGGCATGTGCTCCCTATTTCATTAGAAAATTTAACTAAACAGCAGTTTTCACTGTTTTTCTGCTTATCTCTGGTTGAACTTTACAAAATTGAAGCAGAGAATTGAGATAGTTATTCAAATATTTGAAGTGAAAGCATATATTTTGATTATCCAAGTTACTGCCTCCGGTTTCTACCTCCAGTCTAGTACAGTTTTCACCTAGGATGATTCTGTTTACTTGCAAATATTTCCTGGGATATTGTTCTGTGCTGGCATTTGCTGTAGATTTTTCCATGAGTGCAGCCACTTGAACTCATTCATAATTCCATTCAGGTAGTCTCATTTCTTTGGACTCTTTAGTCCAGAAACTTCATTACACTTCTAAAATATGTACATCTCATTATATCCTTCTATTTATGGTTCTTATTACATCCTTCCCTTTATACTTCTCCTTGCGTTCTTCAAATATGAACATTTCATTAAATCCCTCTCTGTATAATATTCATGATTTATGTGTGTGTGTGTATAATCACAACATCTAGGCAATTGTGCTGTTCTTCATATCCAAAGATTGTGATTATATTCCCAATCTGCTTTCTGTATATGTGTTCTCAGGTGCTTTTTTGCCTCCGGTGTTGTGGATACCACATGTGTGCTGTTAAAACAGTACTCACAAAGTACCCTTGTGTGAGGGATTTATTTTTATACCTATATTACTGAATAAAATTAACTCACATAGGAATCAGACCTATAACATTGGCCTAATTACCCTATGTCACAACCAGGTGGACTAATCTTCCTATTTCATACTTCCTTCTATGCATACAATTATGTATCTCCATATATGTAGCATGTTTTTTTTAATAAAGCATATTATAAATGTATCTCACTTTAAGCAATTTTAATAGAAAATAATAATCATCCAAACAGAAGATCAGTAAGGAAACGTTGGCCTTAAAGGACACACTAGAATAGATGGACTTAAAAGGTATATACAGAACATTCCATCCAAAAACTGAAGAATACACATTCTTTTCAAATGCACATAGAACATTCTACAGGATTGATCACATATTAGGCCACAAAAGAAGTCTTTATAAATTTAAGATTGAAATAATACCAAGCATCTTTTCTGACCACAACCGTATGAAACCAGAAATCAACTATAGGAAGAAAATCAGAAAAGCCACAAATATGTGGACATTAAACAAAATGCTTCTGAACAATGACTGGATCAATGAAGAAATCAAAGGAGAAAGCAAAAAATACCTGGAGACAAATGAAAATGAAAATACCACATGCCAGAATTTATGGGATACAGCGAAAGCAGTACTAAGAGGGAAGTTTATAGCAATGCAGGCCTATCTCAACAAACAAGAAAAATCTCAAATAAACAATCTAACAGTGCACCTAAAAGAACTGGAAAAAGAAGAACAAGCAAAGCCCAAAATCAGTAAAAGGAGGGAAATAATAAAAGTCAGATCAGAAATAAATGAAATATGGGGCCGGCCCGGTGGCACAAGTGGTTAAGTGCGCACACTCCACTGCAGCGGCCCGGGGTTCGCTGGTTTGGATCCCAGGCGCCCACCGACACATCGCTTGGCAAGCCATGCTGTGGCGGCGTCCCATATAAAGTGGAGGAAGATGAGCATGGATGTTAGCCCAGGGCCAGTCTTCCTCAGCTAAAAGAGGAGGATTGGCAGATGTTAGCTCAGGGCCGATCTTCCTCACACACACACACACACAAAAATAAAAAAATAAAAAAGAAATAAATGAAATAGAGACTAAAAAAAAATAGAAAAAATTAATGAAACTAAGAGCTGGTTCTTTGAAAAGGTAAACAAAATTGACAAATCTTTAGCTAGACTCACCAAGAAAAACAGAGAGAAGGCTCAAAGAAGTAAAATCAGAAGTGAAAGGGGAGAAATTACAATGGATACCTCAGAAATATGAAAGATTATAAGAGAATACTACGAAAAGCTATACACCAACAAATTGGATAATCTAGAAGAAATGGATAAATTCTTAGAATCATAGAACCTTCCAAAACTGAATCAAGAAGAAATAGAGAACTTGAATAGACCAATCACCGGTAAGGAGATCGAAACAGTAACCAAAAACCTCCCCCCCCCAAAAAAAAACCTCCCCAAAAATAAAAGTCCAGGACCAGATGGCTTCCCTGGTGAATTCTACCAAACATTCAAAGAAGACTTAATACCTCTTCTTCTCAAACTCTTCGAAGAAATTGAAGAGAGGGGGAAGCTCCCTAACTCATTCTACGAAGCCAACATTACCCTGATACCAAAACCAGGCAAGGACAACACAAAAAAAAGAAAATTACAGGCCAATATCACTGATGAACATCGATACAAAAATCCTCAACAAAATACTAGTAAATCACATACAACAACACATTAAAAAGATCATACATGATGATAAGGTGGGATTTATTCCAGAGATGCAGGGATGCTTCAACTTATGCAATTCAATCAATGTGATACATCACATTAATAAAATGAAGAATAAAAATCACATGATCATCTCAATAGATGCAGAGAAAGCATTTGACAAGGCACACCATACATTTATGATAAAAACTCTGAATAAAATGAGTATAGAAGGAGAGTACCTCAACATAATAAAGGCCATATATGACAAACTCACAGCTAATATCATCCTCATTGGTGAAAAACTGAAAGCTATCCCTCTAAGAACAGGAACCAGACAAGGATGCCCACTTTCACCACTCTTATTTAACATAGTATTGGAAGTCCTAGCCAGGGCAATCAGGAAAGAAAAAGAAATAAAAGGGATCCCAATTGGAAAGGAAGAAGTGAAACTGTCACTATTTGTAGATGACATGATTTTATATATAGAAAACCCTAAAGAATCCACCGAAAAATTTTTAGAAATAGTAAATGAATACGGTTGCAGGATACAAAATCAACATACAAAAATCAGTTGCATTTCTATATACTAACAATGAAGCAGGAGAAAGAAATTAAGAATACAATCCCATTTATAATTGCAACAAAAAGAATAAAATACCTAGGAATAAACTTAACCATAGAGGTGAAAGATCTGTACACTGAAAACTATAAAACGTTGCAAGAAATTGAAGAAGACGCAAAGAAATGAAAGATATTCTGTGCTCTTGGATTGGAAGAATTAACATAGTTAAGATGTCCATGCTTCCTAAAGCAATCTATAGCTTCAATGCAATCCCTATCAAAGTTCCAAAAAAATTTTTCACAGAAATGGAACAAACAATTCTAAAATTTATGTGGAACAGCAAAAGACCCTGAATAGCCAAAGGAATCCTGAGAAAAAAGAGCAAAGCTGGAGGTATCACACTGCCTGATTTCAAAATATACTACAAAGCTATAGTAACCAAAACACCATGGTACTGGCACAAAAACAGACACACAGATCAATGGAATAGAATCAAGAGCCCAGAAATAAACCCACACATCTATGGACAGGTAATTTTCAACAAAGGAACCAAGAACATACAATGGAGAAAGGAAAATCTCTTCAAGAAATGGTGTTGGGAAAACTGGACAGCCACATACAACAAAATGAAAGTAGACCATCATCTTACACCATACACAAAAATTAACTCAAAATGGATTCAAGACTTGAATGTAAGACCTGAAACCATGAAACTTCTTGAAGAAAACATAGGAAATATGCTCTTCGACATCGGTCTTAGCAACATATTTTCAAGTACCGTGTCTGACCGGGCAAGAGACACAACAGAAAAAATAAACTAATGAGACTACATCAAACTAAAAAGCTTCTGCACAGCAAAGGAAACCATCAACAAAACAAAAAGACAACCTAACAATTGGGAGAAGGTATTTGCAAACCATCTATCTGATAAGGGGTTAATATCCAAAATATATAAAGAACTCATACATCTCAACAACAAAAAAAAGCTAACAACCCCATTAAAAAATGGGCAAAAGACCTGAACAGACATTTCTCCAGGGAAGATATATAGATGGCCAACGGGAACATGAAAAGATGTTCAGCATCATTAACTATCAGGGAAATGCAAATCAAAACTACGAGATATCACCTCACACCCGTCAGAATGGCTATAATGAACAACACAGGAAACAACAAGTGTTGGAGAGAAGGGAACTCTCATACACTGCTGGTGGGAGTGCAAACTGGTGCAGCCACTATAGAAAACAGCATGGAGATTCCTCAAAAAATTAAGGATAAAACTACCATACCATCCAGCTATTCCACTGCTGAGTATTTATCCAAAGAACATGAAAACACCAGTGCGTAAAGGTAAATGCACAGCTGTGTTCGTTGCAGCATTATTCACAATAGCCAAGACTTGGAAGCAACCTAAGTGCCCATCTAGGGATGAATGGATAAAGATGATGTGGTATATATAATACACAATGGAATACTACTCAGCCATAAGAAATGATGAAATCCAGCCATTTGTGACAACATGGATGGACATTGAGGGTATTATGCTAAGCAAAATAAGTCAGAGGGAGAAGGTCAAATACCGTATGATCTCACTCATAAGTAGAAGATAAAAACAACAACAAACCAACACATAGAGACAGAGATTGGATTGGTGGTTACCAGAGGGGAAGGAGGGAGGGAGGAGGGCAAAAGAGATGATTAGGCATATGTGTGTGGTGATAGATTGTAATTAGTGTTTGGGTGGTGAACATGATGTAATCTATGCAGAAATAGAAGTATAATGATATACACATGAAATTTATACAATGTTATAAACCAATGTTACCACAATGAAAAAAAAGGAAAAAAAATTTAAACCTAAAAAAATTTCCCGGAATCTCAGATTTTTGGAAATAACTCATTCCTCTCTATTCTTAATGTTATATTCGTAAAATTATGAAACTTCGTGTAAATATATAAGATTTTCCAAACTATAGGGAAGAAAATCAGTGCAAATGAAAAGAGACAAACTTAAGTGGCAGTAAAGGATTTGCCAGTACCAGCAAGAGAATTACCAGGAATGAAAACTTGGCAATAGCTTTTTTCTTTGTTTTTTGTTTTAGGTTTGAATTGATTAACTTTCCCCTTAGAGCATCTAGTGCTGCAGTAGTTACCTTTTTGACTATTTTCTCAACTTTGCAACTTTTGGCAGATTGTTAGCTCACCCCAAGCAGCCTGGGCTGTATGCCAGGGAAACCCAAATCTTCCTTTCATTTAATTGTGAGACAAAAGCCTCTGAAGAAAATCAGAGACACAAGGATTCTCGTGTGTCTGAGAATCAACAATGTTCTTTGTAATATGTCTGATGGTGTATAAGAATGGAATATTATTTGCAATAATTTTTGAAACTTTAATTCAATTTTTCCAAAAACAGAATTCATATAAATGGTTAAAAATCTTATTTTCTGTTGCTATAAACTGCTTTTCTGCAGAATCTCAATGTGCTTAGTTAACTTACTAAAAAAAATATCAAATACTAACCTTTTGTCTTATCAGTTGGAAATAACACTGAATGGTTTAATGAGACTATTGCAACCTTGAGACTAAAATGCCTAATTTCATTACTTTGATTTTATATGGAATATAATGGAATATGGAAATAAGCCACCAGTATTTCTTCAAAGTCAATATCATACCTGGTGTATTTGGTATTTATTTCTTCTTGCATCCCATCTAGGAGCTTTATTTCATCGTGTGTTTTTTTTCTTTTTATAAAATACTTCTTACATGTTACCTTTTCCATTTTTGTTTTAATAGCCATAGTAATATCCTAATATGGGACCAATCAATGTTGAAAAAGTTAGGAATTATTTTTAGGCTACTAAGATATGTGATTCAAAATTATGGTAAGAAAATACTTTTTCCCTCTGCAGCACATAGCAGTTTATAGGACAGTGACTGAGAAATTACCAATAGAGTTTAAATTGTTCCAGCTATAGAAAGAACATTTTGTTTGTTTGTACCAAATCCTGACCAACAAATTCACCTCTTAGACCTAAGTGCTACACATTTATCAGTAACGCATTTGAACTGGGTGTGGCAAGGTTTCCATCATTAAGTATAAAAGAAGTGAGCACTTACTCTCAATTGAAACATTTTCTGTGACCTCAAGAACATTTTAGATATTTTTTAAAACTAATATTTCCCCTAAAAATATGTCTTTTGTTTTAAGTTAAATGCTTTTTACAGTTATATAGTTATTATTTTTAAAGCACAATATTTTATATATAGAAATGAATATATGTAACAGAGGCACTCAGTAATAAAATAGACATCATGAAACCACAACACAACTTGACTCATTCATAACCAATTTCATTGCATCTTTTTGTATTACTGAATCATGACTCAATCATTTCTGATCATCATAACATTTGTATTTATTCTAAATTCTGTAACCTTCCACAAAACTTTATTTTGTGACGTAAGGACTGTAATGCTTGCCCTTATTTATCACATTGGCAGGTAATGAGCATCCTTAGATGGAAAAACACAAATACGCAACACAATACCACCTTGAACAAGCTACGTATTTTAAAAGCATAGGGATTTTATCGTACTATTCCATAAACATGACTTCTGGAGTAACTAGAGATTAATTAATGTACTTGTTTTCACCAAAGGGATATTTGCCCCTAAATCATTCAGTCTTTCTCACTTTACGTATATGTGAAGCCTGTAGTACATAAGTAAGATCCATAATGTACCAAAATGTTGCCTAGTTAGTCTTTCAAATTTACAATGAAGATGTGGGGAATAAATTATATTGGGACAGGCATGAGGGCATCCACCATGTTTAAATGTTTAGTGTCTGTTAAATAATCATGATGCTTTCTGTAAGAATGTAATACTTCATTTAAAAAGTTTTTTTTTTTTTAATGCTGTAATGACCCAAATCTGGGCATGCTTCAGCTTTCCTCTTAATCCATGGCCTTAACTTAAATTGTTGCCACCAATGGTCATTTGGCCAGAGTGAGTATATGTACCAAGACTGCCTTCTCAAGTATTTTGGTGAGCACAATGGATAGCTGTTAGGTCAAAAAGATCTTTTAGTAGCCTCTCGCAAAGATTGGATGCGATGGTGATTTTTAAATGTTGCAGTATCAGTGCTGTCGCAATGAACTTAAGTAAACTTTTGAGGAATTAATAATCACACACTGACTTATATCCATGTTTTATATTAGGAAGTCTTGGATAGCTTCTTTTGTTTTCAACCTTCTGCTATCTACCACACTCTTCCTACTCTCCTGATTCATATAACTGATAATATCTTGGTTAGCCAAAGTGAGGACAAGGAATCAATTTCCTGGACCACTGATTCAGAATTTTCCCTTGACTTCCTCCAAAGCCGTCTTAGAACTAACTACACAGGGAACTTCACAACTGTGAAATCATTTTGATAAATGACTGAGAAATTAAGATGCTTTTCTCTCTTATATCCAAAAGCCACTCAGTTCTCCTAACATCTTAATTTAGATAGCAAGAAGAGAGTATTGTCTGGGCCAGAATAAATGCCCAATCAAACAAATTAAATATTTTACCGTTTTGAGAATACATTTGGGGGCCGTCGCCGTGGCTTAGCGGTTAAGTGCGTGTGCTCTGCTGCTGGCGGCCCGGGTTCGGATCCCGGGCGCGCACCGATGCACCGCTTCTCTGGCCATGCTGAGGCCGCATCCCACATACAGCAACTAGAAGGATGTGCAGCTATGACATACAACTATCTACTGGGGCTTTGGGGGAAAAAATAAATAATAAATAAATAAAATTATAGAGACTACATTTGGGTTCGATGCTCACAAATCATACTCAACTTTATAAATAACTCTCTTGCCTGATTTTCCTTGTATGTGTGTATGTCCATTGTCAGCCTTTTGAATCTGTAAAGACTCTTTCTGAAGGTAATTTTTAGGCTAGTCATCCCAGTGTGAAAAAAATAGCACCCTGGAGAATAGGGAATTCGTTAATGACTGTTATGTGAGAAGCTGACTCTTATATGAATATCCTGCTGCCAACATAAAAAGGCTACCACCTTTTGACCAAGCACTCTGCCACTGTCTTCTTGCAGCACAAGTAAGCATACCACACAAAACCGTGTAAATCATCAGCCAGTCTTTTCCACTCCTTCCTTCTTAGCAACCTCTTGAGATCACTTAATGGTATATATGGCCCAGGGTCCCCCATGATACATAGCCTTACCTTTAAGATTTCTGACCTCCACAGAATCTAGAAATATGCATATTTGTTACCATCTTCATAAAACTGAAGACATTCTTTCTAATAGAAAACTTAGAGAATACAGTGTGTGGGGAAAAATAGAACGGAATGGACGTTATCTCCTCAGACTCTGAAAGCAGGACCATACCTTCTTGGCACACAGCCTGACTTTCTACAACTGAAATATACACTGCAGATTATGGCGAGCTGCAAACTTCCACCACCAAATATACTAAGAAAGAATGTTAGTTGTATTAGTTATATATTCGGGAAACTGTCTTCTGCTTATTATAAATGGGACTCTCATTGGAACGGAGCAACTGGGAAAAAGGAATTTTGCTCATGTTTTTCT
This sequence comes from Diceros bicornis minor, assembly GCF_020826845.1. Classification (NCBI taxonomy): domain Eukaryota; kingdom Metazoa; phylum Chordata; class Mammalia; order Perissodactyla; family Rhinocerotidae; genus Diceros; species Diceros bicornis. The sequence continues at coordinate 15,781,334 of NC_080763.1, forward strand.
GAAATTATATCTTTCAGTAAGACCTTTGGATCCCACAGCTTGAGCTGCTCCCTGCTGTTTCTCTACCAAGTGCTAAACCTAAACAATCGTAATATCTAGTGGAGAAGTTATTGCTGCCTGGTTCCCACTCAAGTTTGAAGGCTGAGGCTTCCTTTCTAAAATCACATGCCCAAAGTTATTCAACACTAGTGCTTGGGCTCCACCTATGGGCAAAGAGAAGGGATAGTTTAACATCTGTGCAAGTATCTATATGAAATATGTATTCAAGAGAGATTGTCCCATGTGATGAAGTAATTTGCAGCACTGCTACATACTCTTTAAGTCCCCAAATAGATCATCTGGTCAGATGTTGAATGAAATCTAATATTGATTGCTTGGAAGAGCTGTCCATGTTTAGTCCTGAACCCTACTGAGAGATATAGTTGCTTGTGTGGCAGAGAAGTGTATCTGGCATTTATTCCTTCAGTTCTCTTGCATCTGCTGCCAACTGGGAGCCCTTACCATTTTCCAATCAATCGCATATTTCTCTACTAATCTTTTCCCTTGCCTTAGGCTTTTAGACCAAAACTTGAGGTAATGCATGTTTTTCTCTTTGAAGAGACTTAGAGTCTGCTGGTAAATTAACTTAATACCAACGCCAAAAGTAGAACTAATCCAGTAGGGATCTAATTTACTTTGAAGATAGCAACCCCTATATTTAGCATGAGTCCAGAATAAAAAGCTAGCCAATTATGTATGTTATTAAATTGGTATTAATAACCTTAACTAAGTGTAAAGCAGTTCTTTCTTTCCAGATGAAATTTTTTTTTTCTTTTTTTTTTTTGTGTGAGGAGATCAGCCCTGTGCTAACATCCGCCAATCCTCCTCTTTTTTTTTGCTGAGGAAGACGGCCCTGGGCTAACATCTGTGCCCATCTTCCTCCACTTTATATGGGACGCCGCCACAGCATGGCTTGCCAAGCAGTGCGTCTGTGCGCGCCCAGGATCCGAACCAGCGAACCCCGGGCCGCCGCAGCGGAGCGCGCGCACTTAACCGCTTGCGCCACCGGGCCGGCCCCCCAGATGAAATGTTTTATTTTTCTTTTGATGATATTTAAAGAAGGTCTGTAAAGACCAGATTGGTATATGCGTGCTATAAATATGACTTTTCTTGACTCTTCCAAATATAGTTATATGTTGAAATGAGAGAAATATTTTTCTTCTTTTAAAAAATCTCTTATCCTTGCCCTTTTAAAAGAAATAACAGCTTCATTGAGATTTAATTCATATACCATACAATTCACCAACCTAAAGTATACAGTTGAAGCGTTTTTAGTATATTCACAGATATGTACAATCATCACCATAGTCAATTTTAGAACATTTTCATCACCTCAAAAAGAATCCCCATCTCATTTAGCTATCATCCTCCTCCTGTCCCCTCATCCTCCCATCCAGCCCTAAGCAACCACTAGTCTACTTTCTATCTCTATAGATTTACCTATTATGGACATTTCATATGATGGGATTATATAATATGTGGTCTTTTGTGACTGGCTTCTTCTACTTAGCATAATATTTTTCAGGTTCATCCATGTTGTAGCATGTATCAGTACCTCATTCCTTTTTATTATTATTATTATTATTATAGTAAAAAACATAAAATTTACCATCTTAACCATAACTAATTATACAGTTCAGTGGCATTAAGTGCATTCACATTGTTGTGAAACTTATCTCCAGAACTTTTTCATACTGGATATCTGAAACTCTATACCCATTAAACAACAACTCCCCTTTTCCCCTCATCCCAGCCGCTGGTAACCACCATTCTACTTTCTGTTGCTAGGAATTTGACTACTTTAGATACCTCATATAAGTGGAATCATGCCATATTTGTCTTTTTATGGCTGACTTATTTCACTTAGCATAACGTCCTCAAGATCCAGCATAATGTCCTCAAGGTCCATGCATGTTGTATCATGTGACAGTGTATTTATATATACACCACATTTTGTTTATCCATTCATCCATCAATGAACATTTGGGTTGCTTCCGACTCTTGACTATTATGAATAGTGCTACTGTGAACATGGGTGTGAAAATATCTCTTCAAGACCCTGCTTTCAATTCTTTTGGATATATACCCAGAAGTGGGATTGATGAATCATATGGTAGTTCTATTTTTAATTTTTAAGGAACCTTCTTACTATTTTCCATAGTGGTTCTACTATTTTACAATCCCACCAACAGTGCATAAGGGTTCCAGTTTCTCCACATCCTCATCAACACTTGTTATTTTCTGGGTTTTTTGATAGTAGCCCTCCTAATGAGTGTGAGGTGATATCTCATTGTGGTTTTGATTGGCATTTCTCTGACGATTAGTGATGTTGAGCTCTTTTTTGTATGCCTGTTGGCTGTTTGTATATCATCTTTGCAGAAATGTCTGTGTAAGGCCTGTGCCCATTTTTAATTGGGTTATTTGATTTTTTTGTTGTTGAGTTGTAGGAGTTATTTATATATTTAGGATAGTAACCCTTTATCAGATATATGATCTGCAAATATTTTCTCCCATTCTGTAGGTTTCCTTTTCACTCTGTTGATTATGTCTTTAGATGCACAAAAGTTTTTTAAGTTTGATATAGTCCCATTCATCTATTTTTGCTTTAGTTGCCTGTACTTTTCATGTCCTATTCAATAAATCATTGTCAAATCCAGTGTCATGAAGCCTCTCCTCTGTGTTTTCTTCTAAGAGTTTTATAGTTTTAGGTTTTACATTTAGTCTTTAATCCATTTTGAGTTAATTTTTGTATACGGTGGAAGATAAGGGTCCAACTTCATTCTTTTACAGTTTTCCCAGCACTAATTGTTGAAAAGACTTTCCTTTCTCTATTGAGTGGTCTTGGCACCCTTATTGAAGATCATTGACCATATACACCAGTGTTCATTTCTGAGCTCTCTATTCTATTCCATTTGTTTTAGTCAGAGTGATCCAAAAAAACAGAAGCAATAGGATAGATAGGAAGAGATTTATTATAAGGAATTGGCTCACATGATTATGGAGGCTAAGAAGACCCATGATCTGCTATCTGCAAGCCCGAGACCCAGGAGAGCTGGTGTTATAATTTCAAACCAAGTCTGAAGGCCTGCAAACCAAGGGAGCTAATGGTATAAATGCCATCCAAGGGCAGGAGAAGGCCAAAGTCTCAGCTCAGGCAGGGAGGCTAGAAGCAAAAGAGGCAGATTCCTTCCTCCAGCTTTTGTTCTAGTGATGCCCTCAATGGATTGGATGATCCCACCCACAATGGGGAGGGCTTTCTATTTTATTGAGTGCGCCAATTCAAATGCTAAACTCATCTGGAAAAACTCTTACAGACATGTCCAGAAATAATGTTCAATCTGGGCGCCCCATGTCCAGTCCAGGTGACACATGAAATTAACCATCACACCAATGGTCTATTTGTTGTCCTTATGTCAACACCACACTGTTTTGATTACTGTAGCTTTGTAATATGTTATGAAATCAGGAAGTGTGAGTCTTCCAACTTTGCTCTTTTTTAAAATTGTTTTGGCTATTCGGGGTCTCTTGAGATTCCATATAAATTTTAGGGTAAATTTTTGTATTTCTGCAAAAAAATGCCATTTGCATTTTGATTGAGATTACATTGAATCTGTAGATGACTTTGAGTAATATAGACACTAAGAATATTATGTCTTCCAATCCATAAATACAACAGGATGTCTTCCCATTTATTTGTATCTTCTTTAGTTTCTTTCAGCAATGTTTTGTAGCTTTCATTAGTACCTCATTCCTTTTTATGGCCCAGTAATATTTCATTGTATGTATATACCACATTTTGTTTATCCATTCATCAGTTGATGAATGTTTGGATTGTTTTCATCTTTTGACAATTATGAATGATGCTACAATTAATATTTGTGTACAAGTTTTTATTTGGACATATGTTTTCATTTCTGTTAGATTTTTACTTGCCTTTTAAGAAGAACTGAATTTAAATAATAGTAAGAACCTCTAGAAGTCTATACTCTATATAGAGTATAACCTATATTTGTTGCTTTGATTAGACCCAAAGGAAATACAAATACAGTTCTTTTTCTTCAAAAGCTTAAGAAACCAAACACATACTTTCTCACACATGCCAACTTGAAAACTTTTACACATTAGTTTTGCAAATAGTTGCTGATATATTACAAATTGAATATATAGTTGACAAAACATATCCAAGAGTAGTGTTCAGAGTGGCACTAATCAAGGAGAACTTACTCTCTTGAATGGGGTCTTGAAATAGATGATGGACATATATTGTTAAGAAAAAGAAAAGTGATAGTCCAGGTTTAGGAAAGTCATGACCATAAGATGGAGATGAGCAAGAATTCTACAAAAAAATGACTTGCTTAGAGGAGAAGAGTCCCATTGAGGAATAATGAGAGTAGAAGTTAGCAAGATGTCCTTCTCTATTTTATGTCCTCTTTGGATGAAGTTGATTGTATTTGACTAATATGACCTTTTTCTCTAGTTATCTGACATTTCCCTTATAAGTCCTAATCATTAATGTACTCACTCATTGACGCAGTCATTTAACAAACATTTACTGGGTGCCTTTTAAGTACCAAGCACTGTGCCTGGTACTGGGGATACAAAGATGAGTGAGATATGCTATGACAACAGGGAATTCACAACCTGATGGAAAAGTCAAGACTGTTTCACAAACAGCCATAGTACAATATGAAAATTGTACAATAACAGATGGACACAGATGTTATAAGAATATAAATAACAAGTACAATTCCTCCAAACCATTCTATAACTTGTCATTAGAGAAGTTCCTAAAAGGAACATCTCCTTATCTCTGAAGAGACTTAAACTCTGCTGGGAGGTTAACTTGAAGTCATTACTCTGCTTAAAGATCCTGTGTTGGATTCCCATTTTTACAAGATTAAGTTCAAACTCCTTTGATCCTGCTTCATTTGTCTAAAATGACCCTCTCTCTTACCTGGTTCTTACTTATCCTTTAAAATTCAGCTTAGATGTCATCTTATCTAGGAGGATTTTCTTTTTCTTTTTTTTTTTTTTGTGAGGAAGATCAGCCCTGAGCTAACATCTATTGCCAATCCTCCTCCTTTTTTTCCCTTTTTTCTCCCCAAACCCCCAGTAGATAGTTGTATGTCATAGTTGCACATCCTTCTACTTGCTGTATGTGGGATGCCACCTTAGCATGGCCAGACAAGCAGTGCGTCGGTGCGCGCCCAGGATCTGAACCCAGGCCACCAGCAGTGGAGCACGCGCACCTAACCGCTAAGCCACAGGGCTGGCCCCTAGGAGGATTTTCTTGATGTTCTACAAATTCTTGGTGATTTTTTCTGTATGTTTCCCATATTACCCTGTTTATATCTCTGTCACTGCCCATATCATACTGTCTTGTAATCATCTCATTATTTTTCCATCTTCCCCTTTCTCACATACACTGTTACATGTGAATTCCTTGAGGAAATCAGCCAGGTCCAGTATTTTTGTCCACAGTGTCTAGCACATAGTAGGTTACCAATGTTTGATAAATAGATAAGTAAATCAGTCAGTGAATTAATTTGCCTTGGTTAGAGACAGAAGACCGAAGACATGACATCTGAGCTGAACCTTGAAGGATGCTTGAGATTCACTAGGGGGAGAAAAGAGGAAAGAAAAAAAGCACTCTTGGGGCCGGCCCAGTGGTATAGTGGTTACGTTCAGGCACTCCGCTTCAGTGGCCTGGGGTCCACGGGTTTGGATCCCAGGCGCAGACCTACACACTGGTCATCAACCCATGCTGTGGCAGCGTCCCATATACAAAATAGAGGAAGATTGGCACAGATGTTAGCTCAGGGACAATCTTCCTCACCAAAAAAAAAAAAAAAAAATTCTTGTCCAAGGCAGCATTATCTGCCAAGGCACAGAAACAAGAAAAAGCCCACTGTGTTAAAGATATGGCAAATCAGACTTTGTATCAGAAACTGAACACTTGTGGTAAATAAAGCTCAATCTTAGTATAAACAGTTCCAATATTATGCTAGGCAAGTCTTAAGCTAGCATTGCAGAATTCATATAATAGGATCTGTGTGTTATTTTTTAGCCTAATGAAGCTTGGGTGGGTTGTAGCATTTAAATAACTCAGTTATTCCTCATCATACATGCATCTTCTCAATCCAAAGTTTTTATTATTTGAGCATCCTCAGAAATTTGAGCACTATTTTTTAGTATTTATGTGTATGGTAGGATGGGGGGGGGTGCAAATATTATTGGAAACTTCCAGAACAAAGTTTTTTCTTTAGTTTCCAGAATCAAACTTCATCAAATTATGATTGAGTAGACTCCATACCTTAGGAATTCTCTAGAATGGAATTGCACAATAAGATATATGAGTAACTCGGGCATTAAAGAGAGAAATCAAGTGAGCTGATATTCTTTTCTCTAAATAGACTGTCAGTGAGACCTGAATCAAATTCCTCCACTTCCATATGTCCAAATCTTGCAAAAGCAGAAGATAATCAATATTCCTGTCCTTGGAACATTAAGTTAATTCATTCATTTATATTTTAAGCCACTATGTTATCTACAATTGTCAGTATCAGCAGTCTTTCAAACTTAGCATACAAAGTGTTCAGCCCCTTCTTTCCTAGAATATGGGAATAAAAAGAGCCATGATGAGGATGTACCACTTCTCTTGGGCTACTGATGAGGACTTAGAGAGGAAAAATAACCTGTGCTAACTGCTGATGTGTATGCCAACAGTTCTTAGTAGTTTTTTGTGGTGGTGGTGGTGGTGGTAACGTATACATAAGGTAAGATTTACCATTTTAACCATGGTTAATTGTGCATTTCAGTGGCATTAAATACATTCACTTTGTTCTGCCACTGTCACCACCATCCATCTCCAAAACTTTTTCATCTCCCCAAACTGAAACTCCATACTCATTAAACAGTAACTTTCTATTTATCCCCTCTCCCTAGCCCCTGGCAACCATCATTCTACTTTCTGAATCTATGATTTTCAGTATTCTAATTACCTTATATAAGGGGAATCATATAGTATTTGTCCTTTTGTGACTGGCGTATTTCACTTAGCATAATATCTTCAAGTTTTGTCCATGTTATAGCATATGTTAGAATTTCCTTCTTTTTTAAGGCTGAATAATATTCCTATATGTATATACCACATTTTTTTATCTATTCATCCATCAATGGACACTTGGGTTGCTTCCACCTTTTGACTACAGTCATGAGTAGCTTAACGATGGGGATACGTTCTAAGAAATGCATTGTTAGACAATTTCGTCATTGTGCGAACATCATAGAGTGTACTTACACAAACCTAGATGATATAGCCTACTACACACCAATGCAATATGGTACTAATCTGATGGGACCACTGTCATATATGTGGTCTGTTGTTGACTGAAATGTCATTAGGCAGCATGACTGTATTGTGAATAATGCTGCTGGAAACGTGAGTGCGCAAATATACATTCAAGTCTCTGCTATCAGTTCTTTTGGATATGTACCTAGAAGTGGAATTGCTGGATCATATGGTAATTCTGTTTAATTTTTTGAGGAATAACCTTGTAGCTTTTTAAAATGTCAGGGAAATAGAGGAAGAGCAGTAGGTAGAGGGAACATGAATGGTAGTATCTATTGCCATTGTAGTCAAGTTTGAAGTTCTAAAATCTAAATTTCAGTCCTACCTTAGCCACCTATGAAATATATGACCTTGGGTAAGTGACTTACCCTGTTTAAACTGCTTTTTATTCATCTGTAAATAATAACACTTTACTAGATTTTTCTAAGGATTAAATGAGATTACATATGTGATATTATTTTGTAATTTATAAAATGCTGTATAACCATTTACTAGATTAACTGGACCAGCTGCCAGAAAAACTAAGTCTTTGTGCTATCTTTGATTATTAACCGCTATTACGGAGCTATTTAAAAATCCCAGCAAAGTTATTCTCTTAGCATCTGAGCTGGTGTAGAGCTAACATTTTCATTCGCCACCCTAGACCAGATTAGCTCCAGATAAGGAGCCACCCCAGGAAGTTCATTGTAATCCTGGGCAAATGCTATGGGGCTCACTGCCAGGGTCTACCTTATAGCTTCAGGTTCATTTGGGGGTTAATGTTGTATATGTGAGTACAAACTAGACCCTCTGATCCCACCACTTCCCTGGTCTTGCAACGTATGGTCCCTAGCTTGTGGACAGCTCCAGAATAACTTCAACCTGCTATGAGTATCTGAAGCTAGAATCTGCCAAGAAGTTCTCCCTTCCAGTTCAGGTGTCACTTCCCTAAAAGGAAAGGGTCCATATCACTATCACTATGGATCAGAGTACAAAATTAAATATCTCTCTGTACTTACTTCTAGGTTCTAGGATCGGGAAACCAGAGGTGCTAGGTGGCTAAGAAGGACAAAGCCAAAGCAAAAAACAAACAAAAAGACTCACCCATCCAGCTATGGAAACAATGGAATTTTCTAAATTATACAAACATCTCATGTAAATTAAGTCCTGTATTACTTATACTCTTTGGAGAGAAGCTTGATATTTTTTTTCCTCCTCCTCTTCTTCCTCTCCATCTCCTATTTATTATTCTTTTACTTCTTTAAAATAATAATAAAGACTGATTCTGACTAGAGGATTTAAGGAATTAGTCATGATTCTTGAAACTTTTATTCTTGTTGGCACTAGTTCAAATTCCTGAGCTCTAGCCAAAAATGATTGTCATCCAGAGTGGTTTCAGTAGTCACTTTACCTGATAGGTTACTGGCCGTCTTCTTATAGTCACTAATTTTTTAGGTTAATAAAGCCAAAAATCAAAGGCTAAACTTCAAATAGAATGATAAGGAAGCTCCTTCCTTTTCTCTGCTTTTCTCTTAAGGGAAACAAAAACAACTTTCTTATTATAAAAATGACGTGATCGGGGCTGGCCCAGTGGCATAGTGCTTAAGTTCGGCTGCTCCACTTTTGTAGCCTGGGGTTCGTGGATTCTGATCCCGGGCACAGACCTACACACTACTCATCAAGCCATGCTTTGGTGGTGTCCCATATACAAAGTAGAGGAAGATTGTCATGGATATTAGCTCAGAGACCATCTTCCTCAAGCAAAAAGAGGAAGACTCGCAACATATGTTAGCTCAGGGCCAGTCTTCTTCACCAAAAAAAAAAAACACAAAAAAAGACGTGATCATTGTAGAAAACTTGGAAATTTTCAGAAAAGTATAGCATATAGTATATATGAAAAATCATGCATACTTCTAACATAATGAAATAATAAATGTTTTATATTTTCATGTGTGCCCTTCTCGTCTTTTTCTATTGATTTATACACATATATCCTAACATAGTCAAGATTATATACTACATGTGCAGTTCTGCATGTTTTTTAAATATATGTCATAAGAATATTCCTGTATCAATGAAGATGCTTCATAAATATTACTTTAGCCTACATAATATTTTATCATAAGGATAGATCGTTGTCTTTAAATTTCTATATTATTGATCTTTTGATTTCTTTCCGTTTCTCACTAATGTAAGCAACTCTGAAATAAACATATGCATAAAGATTTATCCATTTTCTTAGGGTAGCTTTTTAGAAGTGAAATTACTGAATCAATGAATATGAAAATGTTTAAGAATTATCTTTTTAAAGAAAATCAGCTTTGAATTGTTAAAGGGATAATGATACATCAACTTTAACACATCTTTGATGACTATGTAGCTACTCATATTTAGATAATCTCTGCAAGTATTACTATTAATTGACTGAATCTAATCTTTCATTTCAGACACTAGATGCATCTCTTCCTCTGTTTGCTATTCCTTGGGATAGAAATCAGGAGATCAGACTGAACCCATATACAAACCTTGTCAGATGAGCACACATGCCCATCTTGTTTATACTACCTATTTAACCCATTGCTCTCATTCTTTCTTTTCTCTTCTTTCAGATGGAATGGGGCGAGTCCTTGCTCAAGATGTATACGCAAAAGACAACCTACCCCCCTTCCCGGCGTCAGTGAAAGATGGCTATGCTGTCCGAGGTAAATATTTTGGTTTTCTTGTGTATCATCATACTTGCAATGTATTTTTTTTCCTCAGATTTTTGGCTCAGCCCAGGCACCCAAAACCTGTTACGTCTGTTACCCCCTTGGTTGTCAAAATAATTTCATTTACGGATAATAATGTTAATCTACACCTATGTGTTTTCTGGCATAACCTTGATTAAAACTTTTCAGCGAAAGTACTGCAGTTACTTGAAAATTCTTGCTTACAACAAATATGTAAAGATTGATAAAAACACTATATTATAATTTATTCTTTTGGCCTCTACACATCCCAGATAGCAGACAGTCTTGGTCTGGAAGTTTTTCGTATGTTTCCTAGTTGAAAACATCTATATGGTCAAAGAAAGCAGAGTAGATTCCCAATACAAGGATAAAGTGGAACAGTCTTTTCTCCTGCTTTAAACTCAAACATCAATAAGGGCTTCATAAAAAACAAGCATGAGGGAAACCTTTAATTCCCTGGAAGATGCCATATTTCAAAGCTCTGAAGCCCCGGATGGTACCAGCAGCTCACACCTTCAGAGTTGCCTGTGATTGCATAAAGCTTAAAAGCAAATACTAAATAGCATTTGCCTGCCTAAAGTCCAATCTAAGAACCGAAAATGAAAAGACAACTGAATTGCTTAGAACTATTATTGATTAATTAACTCAAGGCTAATATCATTGAAGAAATGTCTAAAAACATTTCCCAGTTTATCAGAGCAGTTAAGAAGGCCAATTCCTTTTTAATGGTCATTTATGGAGTCTTTTACTTGGTTTTTTGTTGTTGTTGTTTTTTTACTCTATCTAGCCACTAAAATAATTTCCTCGTGGGGCCGGCCCGGTGGCACAAGCGGTAAAGTGCGCTCGCTCCGCTTCGGCAGGCTGGGGTTCGCAGGTTCAGATCCCGGGCGCTCACTGATGCACCGCTTGTCAAGCCATCCTGTGGCGGAGTCCCATATAAAGCAGAGGAAGATGGGCACAGATGTTAGCCCAGGGCCAGTCTTCTTCAGCAAAAAGAGAAGGATTGGCAACAGATGTTAGCTCAGGGCTGATCTTCCTCACACACACACACAAAAAATAATAATTTCCTCTTTTTTGTAATTAAATACCTTCATTAATCTCCCCCACGTTCCATCACCATCTCTTAGCAGTATCTTTTTATGTAGGAGGCAGTATAACAAATGGTTCGTGTCATGGGCTTTGAGCATAGGAAGAGTGATCTGGGTTCTGGTACCAGTTCCATCTATGTAACTTCAACTTTAAAATCACTTAAACTTTTTGGGACTCGGTTTTCTCGTCTGTAAAATGCCGATAATTATAACAATACTCACCCCAATAGGTTGTTGTGAAGATTAAGTGAAACCATAGAAAGCCTTAGAAAAGTACCTGACACTGGAAAAAGTACTCAATAATTGTTTTTTTAAATGTTTAATAATAGTAACTATTATTATCACTATTATTATTATAAACACATTTACTTAGACTATCTCTGAAAAAAGGATAACATTTATCTAAATTGTTCTCATATTCTATGAAACAAACTGGTAGGGAGATTAATTCTTACTAGTGTATTCTTTCTCAAGAACACTATCTTGGATTCACCTTGTTCAGCTTGATCTCACTAAATTAGAGCATTTCTGAAAACATAAATAACAAATCTCCAGTGGCTCATATGTTTTTTTCTTCCAAATTGACTCCTTTTACTGTGTTTGTTATAATGAATATTGTCCAGAAAGAAAATTATTTTAGTCTTCTAATAGCCTCATTGACTTTTCTTGTTTCTTATTCCCTAAAATGTAAATTCTGTTTTGAACTTAGAATTAGTAACCATATAGGATTACTATAAAGTGACAAAGAATTCTTACCTCCAGAGTAGAACAAACAACTACAGCAGATGAAATACCAAAAGGACAAGGAAGTCTATTTTTTAACTGTGTGTGTGAGGAAGATCAGCCCTGAGCTAACATCCATACCAATCCTCCTCTTTTTTTCCTGAAGAAGACTGGCCCTGGGCTAACATCTGTGCCCGTCTTCCTCCACTTTATATGGGACGCCACCACAGCATGGCCTGACAAGCGGTGCATCGGTGCGTGCCCGGGCTTCCGAACCCCGGGCCGCCAGCAGTGGAGCGTGTGCACTTAACCGCTATGCCATGGGGCCAGCCCCAAGAAAGTCTATTTTTTACATCGTTGATAATATGAAGTAGGAGAAAGTGAGAAAATAAATTATTTGAGGCAGAATTATTCTTAAACAGAGTGTTTTTCTGTGATTTTTGCATGAGGTAACAGCAGCTCAGTAAAAAGAAACTTGCTCTTAGCTTTTCTAGTTGCCAAAAAGAGCAGTTAGCCCACATGAGCCATAAAAGAGCCTTTCTGCTACTGTAGAATCTATCAAAGAGATTTTTATGTAAAAGTATCATTCAGTATCTTATTTATTCTTTTGTTTTGGATTGGTGGTTTTTAGTTATTTCACACACACACGAAACATCTAAAATGACATCTCACAGTATAGAAGGTTCAACAAATAATCTACCATCCAGCTGATTCACACTCCTTCTTTCCTGTGAAGTGTGGCTAGTTCTCTAAGATATGGAACGTTTAACAGAGACATAACACATAACAGATAACCGTTACAGATATGGTTAAATCTCAGAGTGGGAATGGTTGGTGTGTCTTTGTATATATAATTAACATCATAATTAAGGCAGCAAAAGTCATCAGTGAAGGAAAAGGCATAGTCTTAGTCTTTTCTATGTTATAATACCACCCCCAGGCTGTGTTTTGGTAAAGAATATCCTTGAGAGAATATACTCTACTTCGTGTACCTTCTCTTCACCCCTATCTTCCTTTACTCCCATTCCTTTCTCCCAGCTTCCTTCTTCCCCCGCCCCCCCCCCCATTTTTTTCCTTATCCTCTGCCTTTGCCTTAGGCCTTCTGGTAATAACCAGTGGCACCTGTGAGCATTGCTAACTCTCTAGGTGTAAAGAGATTGCTAACTTGCTCTGGATCACTAAGCATTAGCCAGTATCCTTCAGAAACATGTAGGATAAAACTCCAAACCAGTTGGAGGATCACTTGCTTTTAGGTATGTGGGTTGAAAAATCAAGACAGTAAAACATGATTAAGGAAATAAGAAATAGGAACAGCTTAAAAAAAAAAAAAGCAAGAAACAATAGAGTGTAAGGAAGGCAGGAATCAAGTGATGATGATGTAAATAATAGCAAGACCTGTAATCTAAGAAACCTAAAACTGCATTCAGGAGGATGTGTATTTGAAAGATAAAAGCAGAGAAAAGAAAATGAAAGTAGCATATTGCCAATTAGAATCAATACAATGTTTTTATTCTTTATATTTTTGAAGTTATTTTTCCCTTCACACTGATTAAGCTAACCATCTTGATGCATTTACACCCTCCTGTAGAGATGTGGGTGCCCATTGTCTCACAATTTTTTCTTAGATGCAAAGGCAAAAATATCTCAGAATTTCAAGTCCAGTTTTCTTGAAAATGTTCAATTTGAAAGGCTTATCCCTTCAGAACTTGTTTTCAGATCATTTAGAAAAGGGAAAATTATGAACAAGACTGTAATTATTTTGAGAACCATGTGTAACAAACAATTCTGGAAAGATATACTAAGAGAAATCCTTGCCATTTGGGTAAAGGAAGTTTTAAAGCTTTTTATTTTTTACATTCTGATTGAAATACATGGTTATGGAAAATACAGAAAATCAAAAAGAACATTTTCAAATTACCCATTACATGGGACCACCCGGTGGCGCAAGTAGTAAAGTGTGCACGCTCTGCTTCAGCAGCCTGGGCTTCACAGGTTCGGATCCCGGGCGCTCACCGACACACCGCTTGTCAAACCATGCTATGGCAGCGTCCCATATAAAGTAGAGGAAGATGGGCATGGATGTTAGCCCAGGGCCAGTCTTCCTCAGCACCAAAAAAAAAAAAAGAGGAGGATTGGCAGACGTTAGCTCAGGTCTGATCTTCCTCACACACAAAAAATAAATAAATAAATAAAATTACCCATTATCTCACTGCCTAGCCACTATTAACTTTTTGTTATACTTCCTTCCAGTGGGTTAAAGTGTATACTAAAATTCAGTATAACCTTTTGATTTAGAGCTAGTTCTTATTCTTTCATGAAAGTCATGTTCTAGGGTTTCTAATTTTGTCCATTTAAATCCTCTTTGGCCATAGCTGGTTCTCCAACTCGTTTGACAGCCTATTGCCTTCCACTGTAGGACACTTTGGATGAAGAAGATGGCTTTATGATGTGCTCACATTAGTCATGTGAGCAGGCAGATAATTGGAATAATTAATTTTAGTTCATTCTCAACTCACCTACCTGATTTAATCCCTCAGTATAATAACAGCAAGTATTACTCCCATTGTACTAGTCCTGTCACCTTTGCTTACCCCCACCCCAGCTGTTCCTATAATCTTAGTGTTAGTATACACATAAATATTATTACTCTGTTGCTTATCATCCTGTCTTAGTTTGGTTCCATAATCAGAGTAAACAAATTCTTTTTTCTTCCTTTTTTTTTAATTGAGGTAACATTGTTTTATAATATTATATAAATCTCAGGTGTACACCATTATATTTCAATTTCTGTGTAGACTACATCATGTTCAACACCCAAAGACTAATTACTGTCCGTTGCCATACACATGTGCCTTTTTACCCCTTTCGCCCCCTTTCCTTCTCCTTCCCCTCTGGTAACCACCAATCTAATCTCTATATCTACATTTTTGGTTATTGTTGTTGTTGTTTTTATCTTCCACTTATGAGTGAAATCATACAGTATGTCTGACTTATTTCGCTTAGCGTAATACCCTCAAGGTCCATCCATGTTGTCACAAATGGCAAGATTTCATCTTTTTTTGTGGCTTAGTTCTGTTGTGTAGATATACCACATCTTCTTTATCCATTCATCCATTGATGGGCACTTAGATTGTTTCCAAGTCTTGGCTGTTGTGAATAATGCTGCAATGACCATAGGGGTGCAAATATTTTTTCACATTCATGTTTTTGTGTTCTTTGAATAAATACCCAGAAGTGGAATAGGTGGGTCATATGGTAGTTCTATTCTTAATTTTTTGAGGAATCTCCATACTGTTTTCCATAGTGACTGCACCAGTTTACCTTCCTACTGGCAGTGTATGAGTTCCCTTCGCTCCACATCCTCTCCAACACTTGTTATTTCTTGTCTTTTTAATAATAGCCATTCTGACAGGTGGGAGGTCATATCTCATTATAGTTTTCTTTTTGTTTTTGTTTTTCTGAGGAAGATTAGCCCTGAGCTAACATCTGTTGCCAATCTTCCTCGTTTTTTTTTCCTTGAGGAAGGTTAGCCCTGAGGTAACATCTGTGCCAATCTTCCTCTACTTTATATGTGGGTCACTGCCACAGCATGGCTGACGAGTGGTGTAGGTCCATGCCCGGGATCCGAACATGCTAACCCAGGCCACCAACACAGAACATGCCAAACTTAACCACTATGCCATAGGGCTGGCCCCCTGGTTATAGTTTTGATTTGCATTTCCCTAATAATTAGTGATGTTGAACATGTTTTCATGAGCCTGTTGGCCATCTATAGATCTTCTTTGGAAAAATGTCTGTTCAGATCCTTTGCCCATTTTTTTAATTGGGTTGTTTGGTCTTTTGTTGTTGAGTTGTCAGAGTAAACAAATTCTTAATCCCTCTGCCTTATTTCTTTATCAAAGATATTTCCTAGGACCTCTAAAAGTTATGCTATCTCTATGGCCTCAGTATATTCAGCCCTAACATGGAAATGATGAGACTCTTTATCACTGAAAATAAATGAATAGCTATAAAGTATTTCAAGAGGCTTACAGAGAGTTCACATATGGCTGGGAAATGAAAATAAGGGATAATTCTGTGGCAAATGGCTTGGGGAAGATCATTTTCTATACGTTGCCCCAATAAATAGTTATCTAATGGTATCAATTTTATATCAAATGATATAATCAGAAATCTTCAAATAAACAGGTGAACAAGACTAAAAGTGTTTTCTGGACATTAAAAAAAGAGAGTGGAGGCGCCAGCCCGGTGACGTAGCTGTTAAGTTTGCGCATTCCACTTTGGTGGCCCAGGGTTCGCTGGTTTGGATCCTAGGCGCAGACCTACTAACCACTCGTCAAGCCATGCTGAGGCGGCGTCCCACATAGAAGAGCTACAACTCTACAACTATGATACTCAACTATGTACTAGGGCTTTGGGGAGAAAAGAAAAAGAAAAAGAGGAGGATTGGCAACAGATATTAGTGCAGGGCTAATCTTCCTTAAAAAAATAAAAAAGAGAGTGGAAATGGGAGCAGCTTCAGGGTCTAGCATTAAGCATAATAAATTACTTATATAATGCATTTGCTATTAGGATTTGGTTTATATTGCTTTTATCACTTCCTTCAAATTAAATTCTGCAGTTACAAAACAGAAAACTTATTAACAGAAATATCAGAATTAGGAGGGGAAAAAATTCTAAGCCCTTACAGAAATCCTTGGAATCTATCCATCTTCTCTTAACAGCATACTGTGGCTTGCTTAGTTTCTTTCTTTCCAAGCTTCGGTTCATATACCACCATACCTCTACTTCCACCCCCTCCCATCCAAGCTTATAGAATTCATCTTGAAAAGAGCAACTTTTCTTGTACCTGTCTCTTTATAAAACCATGTACCTTTCCTTTAAGAGTGGTTTTCTTAATTTGTATTTATATATTCGTTATTGTGATTATTTGATTAATATCATTCTCCCCCACTACATCGGTTGCTTTAAGAGTTTTATTTTAACCACACCCATAGGAAGACACACATCAAATGCATTATACATCACAAGTCAATGAAATATACAAACATATATAGCATATACAATACATGTAAATATACATATACACACATCTGTAAACAAAAATGTTTCATGAAACAATATTCATCCTTACCATGCATGATGAAATATACTTTCTATTCTTTTTCAATCAAAAAATTATTTACAGGATGATTTTACAGCCCACCTCCATTTGTGATCCAGAGTTTGAAAAACATTGCCACAGACTGGCACTGCATTAGAATAGAAACACAATGTCTGGTTTTACTCTTTGCTCTGTCCCATCACCTAATATGACACTTGAGGCATAGAAGACACTCAGTAGAAATTTAGTGAATGAATGAAAGAAGTCAAAAGTTTTAAAAGATATTATTTTTTAAAGTATTATTATCCCTATTTTTATCAACAAGAAAACTGAAGGTTAGAGAAAGGTTTAGTAATTTGTGGAAAGTCTTGAGACTAATAATAGGCAGAGCCAGGATTCAGATTCAGCTTTGTTTTACTCTAAAACCATGCTAATTTCCCTTTGTGCAAGAAGCAAAAAGAGAAAATGTCTAGGTTGCTTATAGGAGGTGGTAAGCTGGTAATATCTCTAGTAGAGAAATAACTAAAAATAAGTTTATTCACATTTGAGATGCAGTTAGTGAAGAATTCTGAAAGAAAATTGCCTTTTAATTTTCTACAGTAAGAAAATCGTGATTTGCTTTAAACACAAAAATAAAGTGAGAGGATAGATGAAACAAGATTGGTAAAATGTTGATAATTGTTGAAGCAGTGACTTGTATGTCTGTTTTAAATTGTTCGTTTAAAAAAATTAAATAAAAAAGAACCCATAAAAGCAGCATAATAAGAATAGCATTACAAGAAAACTATTCTTGTTTTTACACTGAAAATAGAACAGGATTCCAAAAAACACAAGAAAGCCAAGAGTTTATTGACTAAGATAATGTCTATAAAGAACAAGATACAACATCTAGTTCGTAGAAGAGACCCAATGTTAATTTTTTGTCCCTATCCACATCAGGTTAACCAAAGTCATCTGTGCAAAAAAAAAGGTAACTTATTATAAACAGTATTGTATATAAACCTTTAGAAAAAGTACCACTTTGTAATCACATAAAGAAACAATGAATTTTATATGTCCTTTTTAAAAGAGGGAAAATACTGTGTAATATTTATCATTATGATTGCAAATATACTTAAAATATTCATATAGAAAGTGTTATCTTTTCTGTGTATGTGCCTCAAACCCTTGCTGTATGCAGATGACACCGAAGTAATGGTCATGATCATAAAATTCATTAGATAGGCATTGCCTTTCCAGTAGTATTGGTCTGAAATCCACATCATATGTGAATAAAACCTTTTTGAATACATTTATCTCCAGGAATATTTTTTCACCCGGCCATTGCTGTACTGTATGTAGAAAAAAAATTGGATAAGAAATTTTTTCCGTCTCAATTCTGACAGTGTTTCTTTCAATTTAAAAAGAAATAGCCAATGGAAAATGTGATGCAGCACTGCCTATGTATTCTAATTCATAAATAGCATTTTGACCCATTATAAAAAATATATATATACTGTACTGGGAATTAAGGGACTGGATTGTAGTCCTAGCTCTACCACTAACCAGAACTTATTCAAGGTACTTAACCTTTTCTACCTGAGTTCCTTCCTTCTGTAACTCATTTCCTTCAAATGTCAAATGAAGAAAAGAATATATGTTCTTCCTATTTCACTATTTTGAAGATCATACTAGATTATAAATAAGAAAATAGTATGAAATAATTAAAAATTTATAAAAATATGGATATATATATATATATCTCCATCGGTGTGCACACACATATCACACACACGTACCCATGGATAAGGTGGTATTTATTTAGTAGGATAGGTTAAAAGAACTTCCTGTTTAAAAAGTACAAGTGTAGAAATTATGGAGCAACGGGAAGACTATCTCCAGTGACACCAAGAAAGAGCACAGTTAGAGCCACTTTTGTTGGTACTTGTGAGTTGTGGACACCAAAGATCAAACCAGTAGTATCAAAGCCATTGTCTAGTCTAGGAGATCAGAAAAGTATTGCACTTTTCCTGAAGCCTTATCTGATCATTTACGTCACATGTTAGAATTCCAATTCTAGGTTCTTAGTCCTTGCTATAGATTCATTCTGATGTTTGTTCTTGGTGCTGTTCGTCTCACAGCTGCTGATGGCCCAGGAGATCGTTTCATCATTGGGGAATCCCAAGCTGGTGAACAGGTGAGATTTATAGGCCTGAAAGGCCCTAAAGATTTCAGTTTCCTGGACTTTCAGGATCTAATTCTAAACTGCTACCATCATTGTAATGGAAATCTTAGAGAGGGGTTATGTTATCAAAGAGATGAAAAGAACCCATGGGAAAGAACCAAAAGAATTATTTCTTAACTGAAAGAATCTGTGTCTATTAATATATGGCGTGGTGTTGTTGGTATGTCTCACAGACATGCCCCACAAGCATTTTCTAGCCTTGTGATTGGATAATTCTTTCTTCCTGTATAAACATTAATGTTCTGAATAGAACTTCAATTTCTAAGTGGTCTTCTCAGACTTTTTCCCAACTTGTGTTAAAAATGGAAATTTAGAAAAAGCAGATTATTTAACCTCTCTAGCTAATCATTTAGATTAATTTTTCTCATTAGGGAGCTAGCCAGGGAACAGGTATACATATATTTCTTTTAAGAAATTAAGCACTAATGGGCCATTAATGGAAGTATAATAGAAGTCCTCTTAATTTAACGCCTTTGAGACCCAGTAATTGGCCATTTAATTGGAAATAAGTTAAAAGTGGGAAATTATTTTATATTTTTGAAATAAGGATAAATTTAACTTAAGTAAATGAACATTTATTTGTTAATAATTTGATGGAGAGCCAAGGCTTTTCTTATAATAAGTATCTACTATTTGAATTTCTGTCTGGTCTTTCTTACATAAATCACATCCAAAAGGCATTATACGGGATTTCTAGTTTTGGTTTCTTTAAACTGGAGAAAAATTTAAGGACATTTGCAAAGTATCTAAGTATAGAATCCTTCTAAATTTTTATTATATTTTTATAATTTTTTACAGTTGCTTCACCCACACCTAGTTTGACAGCAGTTCTTTTTAGCAGCATTTTTAATTGAGTTTTTCCAAAGGTTTAACTTAATTATTATAGGAAAAAAAATAACTCTTCACACTCATATATCATTGGTTTATGTAATATTTATTTAACTTACATAATTCAATAGTGACTCCTGCCACAAACTGGTACAAACAAGTTTGGGAACAAATTCAATTGAATCTTAGAGCAGTAGTTTACAGGTATATAGGAGAAGAGTATAACACCTTAAAACTTAATTTATGCTGTGGTCATCATTATGTTTAAGAGGAAATAGCATATGTTAATCCAGTGAGTTGTGAAGGTTAATTAAAAGAGCTCCTACCTTATTGAATAGAACCAGAGGAAGACCAAGGCATTTTTCTCCTCTTGTACCACCAAGCACTCATAAGCATTATATGAAAATAAAGGAGGAAAAAAATATATATATAGCAGTTTGGACAAAAGCTATGTCCCATGCCTTTTCTTCCTTGGTTTAGCAGGTACTCCCTTATATCCTAAAACTAGAGAGGGGTTGAGGAAGTATATAGGAGAAGGATGGTGCCCATGGTGGTGACCCTAGCTCCCTCATCTCTACATCCAAGCATTGAGGAGAACTGTGTACAGATCTGTGAAGCTAATGCTGGCACTATAGTGATTAGATCCTTGTTCATAGTGTACCCAGGCTGGTTTTAGTCCCCGTGACTTTTTTCCTGACAAAAAGAACAGCTAGGCCTGGGTCCCTTTTGTATAAATGACTTGCATTGTCACCTTAGTTTATTTGACTTCTTGGTATATATTTCCATCAGCAATGGGCATCTAAAGCATCCGTTTTTATAGCAAAGCCACAAAATATCAATTATTCAAGGAATACTTCTCTGATCTTCAATTGAGTCTATCCAACATTTATCAAACATACTTGCTGCCTGTGTGTACCAGGCACTGTGCGAGGTTCTAGGCGTATAAAGTAGATTAAGACATGATTACTACTCTTAAGGAGTTTATATCTAGTGGAAGAGACAGAGTATAAACAACTAAGTATAGTACTATATTTTAGTTTTTAACTAGTGCTGTCAGTCATGAGCCATGGAGCACAATAGAGAGGTTGAGCATGTCATCCTAGAAGGATTGGAGAGAAGACATTGGAGCTGGGCCTAAAAGCAGAAATGAGAAAAGGACATTCCAGGCAGAGGAAACAGTATAAGTCAAGACCCAAAGATGTTTAAAAAATTGCGTGGAATGCTTAGGGAACTGCAAATAGTTTGTTGTAGTCATAGCCTAGTATACATAGGAATAGGTAGCAGATTGTTAGGGACCTGTGGACTTAAACTTTATTTACTATAAGACCTCCAACTATACTAGAGAACTAGGAGCACAAGAAAAGTTGTAAAACTTAAAAGTTGCCAACTTCTTGTAAGTTCTTATAAAAGGTTGATGGGAAAAAAGATCAAACTATACAAGAAAATGGAGTTTTTCTTCAAATTACCTGTGATGTCCTTTATCTATAACTGATGTATCATACAGACTTTTTATAGCAATCTTGCAAGAGCCAAATTGCTCACTTATTGAAAGTACATACAGTTGAGCATTGGGGTGCAATTGCATACACTGAGACAGTGGTTTACTCAATGATTTCTTGGTATACCAAAATATTTGACTTTAAATCACTTATAGTTTGGTCCTATTGATTAGCCCTGAACACTTTCAAAGAAAATATTATGTAATTATAAAGTGCTATCATTGGACAAAGCTCAAAACATCCAACTCAATACCTCCATTAGGGAAAAATCAAAATTTTAACTGTTTTTACTTTATATAAAGCACATAAGGTATATCAATAAAAATAAAAAAGAATTAGTTGCTAGTCTTAACAATCTAAAAGAGGTACTTCGGGGCCGACCCAGTGGCGCATCAGTTAAGTGCGCACACTCTACTTCAGGGGCCTGGGGTTCACAGGCCCGAATCCCGGGCATGCACTGACGCACCGCTTGTCAGGCCATGCTGTGGCGGCGTCCCATATAAAAAGTGGAGGAAGGGGCCGGCCCGGTGGCGCAAGCGGTTGAGTGCGCGCGCTCCGCTGCGGCGGCCCGGGGTTCGCTGGTTCGGATCCCGGGCGCGCACCGACGCACTGCTTGGTAAGCCATGCTGTGGCGGCGTCCCATATAAAGTGGAGGAAGATGGGCACAGATGTTAGCCCAGGGCCGTCTTCCTCGGCAAAAAAAAAAAAAGAGGAGAATTGGCGGATGTTAGCTCAGGGCTGGTCTCCTCACAAAAAAAAAAAAAAAAAAAAAAAAAAAAAGTGGAGGAAGATGGACACAAATGTTAGCCCAGGGCCAATCTTCCTCAGCAAAAAAGAGGAGGATTGGCATTGGATGTTAGCTCAGGGCTGATCTTCCTCACAAAAAATGAATAAATAAATAAAGGAGGTACTTCACGTATTGCTAGACTTTTCCAGTTGATTCAATTCAATTGTAGTTTATATGTCTACTCTAATGTCTTTATATATCCAATAATATCTTTTACGTTAGATTTAATGTAAGTGAGCTGGTAGGAATCCTTCACCTACCGCTTAGAATTACTGGTCTTGGAAAGGAGCCAAATTTTTTATTTAATAACCACACGAAAACACTTCTTCAGAGTTGATTTAAGCCAAGAAGTGGAGAAAATTACAGGTACAACTACAGTAAAACTTAAAGTAAGTTTACAGAATATGGTACATTGAACCCAACTAAATTGAGGCAGGGCTCCAGGCTAACACATTTCAGCTTAAGAAGCAACTGCCCTGAAACTTACTTTAGGATTTACTTGTTGCCTTAGCCAAAAAGGCACTTTCAGCAAAAGAAAGACCTCTTTAGGCCTATATTAATATCTTTGTTCCACAGGCTCAGAAGATAGTTTTGGCATTAGCACCTCTACTAAACAACACGTATATCAACTCAAAACTTTAATATTTTTCATCAAAAGTCACTGCACTGCAAAATGGTCATATATAGTGGATTAAGAGATGTCTCAAACAAGTAGTAGTGTCTGGGGTTGAAAATTAAAAAAAAAAATTTAATGTATTAGGCCCTACACTTTTCATTTTAAATCCTATGCATTATCTTGGTAGAAAATTACATTAAAATGTAACAATTCTGAATAAGCCTGGAATGTCTTTTATTCAAATAACAGAATAAGGGGATATAAGGTACATAGTCCAGTGCCAGATCTGATCCCAAGAATCTCTTTACCCAATGACTGTGGTAGAAAAGCAGGGAGAACGCTGGAGTTGTAAGCCAAGAAGGATTGCATACTTCATGTAGTTGTTGGGATAATGAGATCATGCATGTTCATTCATTCATTCTGGAGATATTTATTGACTACCAGCTTTGTACCAGATACTTTCTAGGCATTGGGATGATAGAGCAATAAATATGTCTGGAAAAGGGGTGATTAAAGAAGATTAATGCAGGAACTATATCCAAGATATAGACAGGGTTAAAGGAAACTAACAAAGGAATGTGAAGCACCCAGGTGCTAGCAACAATGACATTCCATTACCACCTCTAGGTCTGAAGGGTCAAAGACAGAGTGGTACCTGGACCTGGGGAGATTCATAGCTATGGGAGAGAGCCACCTAATAGGAGCTGTGGTCCTCAGTGGTAGAGATGACATAGCCATCAACAGACTGCAGCCTAGCAGGGAAAGAGCAAGGGGAATAAAAACTCTACTTCTCTCTCTGTCCTACCTTCTGATCTCTCGTTGGCCCCTCTCATTGGCTGAACCTAATTAGAAGCCAGAGTGATGAGAACCTGTTTGCAACAGTCCATAGAGGTCAGCCTTCTAACAACACAGGATAGAGAATGGTGATGTGATCTGGAGAGGCAAACAGAAAATAAAACAAATTCCTATCTTTCTAGGGCTTATATTTTAGAATATAATAATGCACTTAGCACTGAACCTAGCATCGATTGAGGGTTCAATAAATATTAGCTATTGGTGGTATTGTTTGCAGCAATAATATCATGGAAAGAAGCTTTTTAATGCTTTTCTAATAAACAAATTTCCAGTTTTACTTTGATTGTTCATCCAGCGGAGGGGTATTTTTCCTTAACCATTCCCTACAATTTTTTTTTAATGTGGTAAAAAATATATAGCATAAAATGTACGACCTTAGGGGGCTGGCCCAGTGGCACAAGCGGTTAAGTGCGCACACTCCGCTTCGGCGGCCCGGGGTTCGCAGGTGTGGATCCCGGGCACACGCTGACGCACCGCTTGTCAAGCCACGCTGTGGCGGCGTCCCATATGAAGTGGAGGAAAATGGGCACGGATGTTAGCTCAGGGCCAGTCTTCCTCAGGAAAAAGAGGGGGATTGGCAATGGATGTTAGCTCAAGGCTGATCTTTCTCACAAAAAAAGAAAAAAAAAAAAGTACCACCTTAACCATTTTTAAGTGTACAGTTCAGTAGTGTTAAGTATATTCACATTGTTGTGACCTAAGATTTTAAATACTTATGAAGCATATATCTTTGTAGAGATAGCTTTTTTTAATTGAGGAATTAATATTATCTCAGAATTTTCTTTTAGGGGAAATTTGAAGCACCCCTTTTCCCAACTCTGACCTAAATCATGGCCCATGACAAATGACTCTTCTGAGGCCAGATCAAACCTATCAGATGAATCTTTCAGAAATATACTTTTCCATATACTGGGGAAGTTCGCAGGGCATGTGCTGTAGTCAGTCTCCTATACCATCCATATGAAAGCTCACATAATGAAAATCTTGGATATAATGTTTAACCCAAATCATTACAGACACTGGAATCATTTTAAAATTATTTAATTACATTTGCTAGATTTCTATTATTAATTGAAAGGTGAACTAATATATTTTAGAAAGATTTTCAAGAGCAATAAGTAAAATGAATTTTCTGGCTTGCCTTGACTTAACCAAAAAGTTTAGTTAATAAAGTACTACATTTCTCAAATATCAGAACTTTAATGAATGACCAATGCAGTTTTTCATAATTGTCCTTCATAAAATCATATTGCATGCCATTTTTTTCTTAAAGACTCTCAAATCACTTTACATATATTAAAAAAATTCACATTATTTGAGTGAGAGATAGAAGTGGCAAATGTGGGTTGGCCCCGTGGCTTAGCGGTTAAGTGCGCGCGCTCCGCTACTGACGGCCCCAGTTCGGATCCCGGGCGCACCGACGCACCACTTCTCCGGCCATGCTGAGGCCATGTCCCACATATAGCAACTAGAAGGATGTGCAACTATGACGTACAACTATCTACAGGGGCTTTGGGGAAAAAAAGGAGGAGGACTGGCAATAGATGTTAGCTCAGAGCCGGTCTTCCTCAGCAAAAAAAAAAAAGAGGAGGATTAACATGGATGTTAGCTCGGGGCTGATCTCCTCACACACACACACAAAAAAGTGGCAAATGTAGGTGGCAGTTCTTCAAAAGGAAAACAGGCACCAAGAAGGACATCTAATAGTCATTATCTTAAATTAAGTTAAAGCCTCTTTGGTGTAAGTACACCTGTTTGTGACTTTTACTACATTGGCCCAAAATTAATAAGACTGTAAGACTTTTCTTTTATGGTTTGTTTCTAAAAATGTTACATCTCCTGCAGATTTTCCTTTGCAGCAGCAAAGTAAATCAACTCTTTCTTATGTGTTTGTGTTTCTAGCCAACTCAGACAGTAATGCCGGGACAAGTCATGCGAGTTACAACAGGTGCTCCAATCCCCTGCGGTGCTGATGCAGTAGTACAAGTGGAAGATACCGAACTTATCAGGGAATCCGATGATGTACGTCATTACCAGGTCTTACTGCTTCATTCCTATGGCAGCATTATGAGTCATGCCCATTTTCTGCAATGTTTGTGAGATTAACTCAGTTTTTTTGGTTATGTTAGGATCTTACATATATGGGTGTCCAGTAAATAAAGAATTGCCTTAGGCTTGAAAATCTTTTGTTATAGGAGACATTTTTATGATCATTACTGTGATTATAGCAGAATTGGAACCACATTTGATCCAAGAAATTTCACAGGCAAACGAGGAAAGAAATTACCTCAAGGTAGAAGAACAGAGATATTAACTATTGACATACCTTCTGGCTGAGAAATTTGTTCATCAGGACAAGCGTCTGATAAAATGTGAAGGATAATTTAATAGAGAAGAATTTAACAAAGAACATTTGGGAAAGTTCTTGAATATTACACTAAGCCACTAAACCAGCTCTGGTTTTCTATAATTCAGGAATATCTGTGCCACCAAATGACAGCCTTGAAATATTAAATTGATGTCAGTTCCCCCTGTATTGCCTAAAATAAAGAACCTGAGATCTTTTTTTGGTCAAACGAGGCCTTCATCTCATTGAAACTAGTAACAATTATTGAAACCAGAGGATCAGCCACTAATAAAAGAATAGTTTCAACGAAGGTTTCAATGACTGGCTATCTTACTTGTTTTGTGAAGAAGTTTAAGATAGCTTATATTTTAAAATCTGAAGTTAAAAACAAGAATATATTCTCCTGGACTGGGTTTATAGTAAAATTCGATCATGTTGAGAGACAGCCACTTTGCTTGATCTGGGGATTTTCTTTTTAATCACCTTCCCACATGTTAGACTTATAAAATTCAACTGTTGGCCTGCAGATCACATTGCCTGCTGTTAAAACTGTCCAGCAGATTTATTGGCATCAGGGAAGCCAGCAGAGCATTGAAATCCAGAGCATATGCATCTACAGACTCTGCCAGATGACAAGACACAGTTCCAGTGTCACAATATTATTCATAGCCCATAGATGCAAAATTGATGATCACCATTAATTTACAGAAATCTACTACCAGGCAAACTATAAGTCCTTCACTGAAATTTCTGCAGGTATCTGGGACCTTTGGCCTAGTATTATACCTGTGATTCATGGGAACAGAAGAGATGGGTTATCTCCATGCACATTCACTGTATCTATTAGGATAGTCATCTATATATATATTTTCTGTTTTTCCTTGAGAATACTACTTACAAAGTAAAATTCAATATTTGAATTGGTACATTTTTAAAAAACATGAAAATATTTTATTTATTTATTTATTCCTTGGCATCAAACCTAGTTTTTCAGGAACGTGTTGTAAAAATTCATTGTACTCAAAGGGTTTAGCAGATAGTTTTATGTTTCTCTACATTTGTATATATTCTGGGCCCATCTGATGATAAAAGCACCTGAGTAGCTAAATTCTGTTGATCAGAAATTCTATTAAATTGTTCTGTTTGAAATTACATGACTTGTTCTTATTACAGGGCACTGAGGAACTTGAAGTACGAATTCTGGTGCAAGCTCGGCCTGGCCAAGATATCAGGTAAGTTCATAACATATACAACGTATAGGCAACTTTTGTTTCTCCATGATCATGAACTCAGGAGAGCATGGCTATTATAAATCACAGCTCAGTCAATTAGCCATTAGCTTTCAGAGCTTTTAACAAGTAGCAAAATGAATTTTTCTGAATTCTACATCCCACGTCTGCCCTGACTACTTTTTCACGCAAATGGTAAAGGCAAATGAAATAGTCAAAAGCAACGTGAGAAGGAGGGAAAGTCATGAGCCTACGTAATCCACAATTAATCCTAGTCCTAGATAATCCAGAATTGGGTATTAACACAGATAATACCAAAATTGGATATTTACACAATTAGCTGATAGCCCCTCCTCTACTGACTACCAATAATAATGGAATAATCTGCTACTCTTTACATACAAAGATGAGACTACTGTCCTACCATAAGTAGTACATATATTTTAAATGATTTTTCTTACAATGGACTATGTTTTCTCTGATTCCATTAATACTAATTTGTTCAACATTTCCTTGTAACAAAGCTACACTCCCATCCCTATGATAGCAGGCCAAGGTGCATGGGCCTGTGTGGCCCTAGAACTGGACCAACTAAGTGGTCAAAATGGAAATTATCTCCATGACTGTAACCTCATTAGCATTATTCTCCTCACGACAAAGCTAACAAGCTAGGGACCTTTTATCATTAATGCCACTGGATAGTTTCATATAAATTCTTGCCTTATGTCAAACAAAGTTTACAGTTAGTGTTTTTGACTGTAATGTGGTACAAAGCAATTTGTAAAATAATTTTCAAATATGAAGTAACATATTCCTGTTTTGCAGTAATAGATACAAATCCTATTTCTGTCTTCTGTTGTGTGATTTAAATTTTTTAATTAAAAAATCATAGAGTTTTTAGAATCTCTTCATTTTATTATTCTGCTTCTATCTCATCTCTTGACTTTTTCCTCCTCAAGCCTTGAGTGTCCTCCTTCTCTGACACTAAAGTTTCCCTCTGAGTTGAGAAAATATTATTCTTAGTCATATTGCTTATGGTTCTGCTTTGACTTTCAGACCTATCGGCCATGATATTAAAAGAGGAGAATGTGTTTTGGCCAAAGGAACCCACATGGGCCCATCAGAGATTGGTCTTCTGGCAACTGTAGGTGTCACAGAGGTTGAAGTTAATAAGTTTCCAGTGGTTGCAGTCATGTCAACAGGGAATGAGGTAAAAAAAAAAGCGGGGAGGAGAGGCTTTCAGATAAAAGTATTTCTGACATCTGTTCTGTGTTGTAAAGAGAACATTGTGGATTATATATCTTACCACATTCCTGTAACAGGAAAATAATAAATTGGCCTCAAGATAGTTCAAGTACAGAAGATATCTTGTAAAGAAGGAAGAACTAGAAATTATGTATTAAGAAGTGTTCCCGGGGCTGGCCCAGTGGCGCAAGCGGTTAAGTGCGCACGCTCCGCTTCGGTGGCCTGGGGTTCGCTGGTTCGGATCCCAGGCGCACACTGACGCACTGCTTGGCAAGCCATGCTATGGTGTTGTCCCATATAAAGTGGAGGAAGATGGGCACGGATGTTAGCCCAGGGCCAGTCTTCCTCAGCAAAAAAAGAGGAGGATTGGCAGATGTTAGCACAGGGCTGATCTCCTCACACACACAAAAAAAGAAATGTTCCCTTCCATTTATTAGAATGAAATATTACAACTAATGGCCTTTCCACACACTTAGTACATATAAACAAAGAATGTCGACTATTAGCTATAGATATTCAACTGTGCAAACTCTGTGCTTAGTCTGTTAGGACAATGAATTGTACCCACTCTGCTGCTGAGATGATGCGCCACCTAAGTGTGGGAAGTAATTCAATGAATCAGGACACCATAGCTAACCCTTCTTCTTGCTAAAAGTTCCAAGTGATCTTTAATCACCAGGAAGGATTTGAAAATCAAGTTTGTTTGTTTTTTTCTAAAGATAGCATCTCTGGTGGCATGCTATTCAGAATGTGTTGAAGTATCATTTCAGCCTTGATTTAGGAAGGGGAATTCAGTCAATCTTTTTGAGAACTCTTGAAAAATCTCCTGTTCCTCATTTTGCTTAGGTTGTACAGAACTTCAGTTGGAGGCTCTAAGGTTAAACTGGGACTATTGAAAAGTGAAATTCAAAGCCTATGAGCAGAATGAAAAACTACTGAGATTTTTTTAAAATAATTCTTGTAGACCTTACTATTTAAAAAAAGATTAACAGGATTTCTTTTTTTTCTTTTTTAATCTCTAACTTTGTTCTGAAAATAAGCCATTTTTTGTTACCATTAATGGTAACAATAATGTTACCATTATTTTTAATTTCTTAAAGTCTTAGAAATGAACATTTTCAAGGGCCTCTCTTAATTACTGTTATAGTCCTTTTAGAAAGGGCAAAAGAAAAGAATGGAATATTTTTTGTTAATGGAGAGATAAATCAACATTCTAGATTTGCTTACTTCCCAGTATAGGTGCACTAGTCATTCCCTAAAACTATTAATTGACTCAAAATAAACATTCTTTTCAACTGATCTATGTAGTGAAGATTTTAGTATCCCTAGGACCAACTGACACTATGTTTAGCATCAGAAAGAAATTTCTATTAAACTGATTGACTTAACTGTTCTTATTTGTGATTTATTTATATGCTTTGTGCATCTAAATGAGTTCATGAGGTTTGGGAAAGCTAAAGAGAATGAGCAAACTCATAAATAACTAGTTATTAGGCAACATTGTTTAAGTTATATTTCTTGTATTCTTAATGCTTTTGTAGAGCTGGACAAATATTCCCAGTTATCCCCCGGAGTACATTGGTAGTATTTTTTTAAAGCTGTCTTTTACACTCTTTACTAAAACTATTTACTAGTGGTAAGGAAAAGTGATGGGGTGAGAACAGAGATGGTACTTACATCATGGAATCTAAGGAAAAATTTGTAGTCCTAGTTCCCTGCCTCCATACACTTGATTATTCTTAGAGAGGTTATGAAAGATTCTGTATGATTCCCTTCCCCTACTTTCTCTGGCCTGCTGTACTTACCATGGTTTTCCAAGGGAATAATGCTTCTAAATTTTATAGTCTGTGGTTCCATATAGCTTGACATTCCTCCCCTACTCCCATCCAAAGTTAGCTGTTGTTATGACTCTCTATGACCATATAGTTTAGTTAAACAAATGTTTATTGGGTACCTCTTATGCTAGGCACTATACTGGAAACTAGAGTAAAAGAGATTAAAGCATATTATCTCTCCTGAAGGCTTGAGATTCTCAGATAGCCAGAAAACCATAGAAAAGAATCATTTGTTTTCAGAAAGGCCAAAAGAAATTACATTTGTATGTTAATGTGGCAAGTCTATAATTTAGTCAGTCTCAGCACAAGCTCCTCTTAAGTATTAGTTATGATTACCCCTGATGTATATGGCTTCACATATGTCCACTTCTTGAATCCATTATGGTATATTGGTAAGCAGAACAGTCGCCTTGGGCAACCCAAAGAATGCCATACGAGATGTCTGTGTATACTATATTTAAAACTTGCACAATATTTTGTGACTACGTGAGCTTGTTCAGGATGAGGGAATTATTTCAAAATTGGGGAGGTACAGTTATGAACTATAGCAAATGCAGAATAGCCAAGGTAGACATATGTTGACTTCCACAAACTACGCGAGTTAAAATTTAGCTAATACCAGTAATTATATAATTGTGGGCGTATGTTTCCAACCTCATGCATTTGTTCAATAAATATTTACTGAGCATCTATTACATGCTGGAATGCCCACCAGGGGTTCTTTTAACTAAACGTCAGACTTACAAAATGTGAATACACTATACCTTGAATCAATTTCCTTAGAAAGATATTGAACAGGAATTTATCCAGCAGGGCAGCATCAGGCTTTCTTCTGTGGGACTATTCCTCTTAGCAGTGCACACAGCCATCCAACAGCTAGCTGTTCTCTTTGTTCTTCAAGTGGCATTCAGGTGCAAGGAAACAAGAATTATACTAGGAGAGTATGGGAGCCACCAACTTAGAAGCTCCATGTCCTACATAGGAATCAGTATTTCTTATAATAGTCTTAAGCAGCTTCCAAGGTCCCCACAAGGAAAATGCCCGCTTACAAGTGTCACCACATACATGGAAGCACAAAAGCATGGCTTTCCACTAGGTATTTATAGTTCATTCATAGTTCCTTCTAGTCCATATACAGGTTACCAAGCAGAGATCATTTTTACCATAAGAAATGTTGCCTAGCAACAAGCTGACATTTCACGTTTATCAGATTTCCAGAGGAACAGAGCTAGAAAGTTAACCCAATGTCAAATTTGTCCTTAGAGATAGAGAAAGGGTTTTGTTAATCCTTTACCCTCATGTGAGAGGATGCATTGTCTGTAGAAAATTAGAAAACAATAATAAAACTGACTACAAGTCATTCTGCTTTTTATTCTCACCATGCACTGGCAATTCTAAATAATGTCAGTGATAAAATATTCCTCTCCACTGGGACAGACCAATCCCACCATTCCTCCTCTCTTAGTATGCTACCATACTGATGCCAGGCACTGATGTGACTACTGGGGATATAGCAGCAAGACAGACAGACAAATTCCCTGCTCTTACAGGATTTATATTCTAATGGTGAGGATGGTCAATAAACAAATAGTGGTGAATGGTATGAAGAAGAAAAAGAAGGGTAAGATAATAAAGAGCGGGGGTAGAAGAGATATATGCCAGATATTATCTGTTGAAACTTACCCCACATCGGCACTTTTATACTCTCCCCTGTACAGTAAGCCTGGAAGCCTGAAAGCTTGCTTTCCCAGGCTCTCTGTCCAGCTGTGGTCCAGTTAGGTTTTGCCATTGGGATGCATTAACATGATATTAAAAGGTGGAAAGAAGGTAGGAGAAGTATAAGCTCCTCAACTCTCAGTTTCCTCACTGTCCTCCAACAGCCCTGTGGATAACGGTGACTTCCTGATCTTTAGTAACACGCTTTTCTCCTTTTGTTTCTCCAACTCTTGCAACACACATTTGTAACCAATTCCCTATATTAAATCCTCCCTTCTCCCACCCCACCCTCCATTTGAAATACCTAGAAGAGGTTTGATTTTCCTGTCCAGATCTGACTGATAGAGTCTTCTGTTTTATATAAGGTAATCAGGCCTCACTAATGAGGTGAAATTAGAGTGGAAATCTGAAGGCATTGAGGGTGTATGCGCTGTGAGAGGAATTGTGTTCCAAACAAAGAGAACAACAAAGAAAAGCCCTGAGGTAGGGTGTGTGGTTGTCATGTTTGAGGAACAAGGAGGTCAGTGTGGCTGAAGTAGAGAGGAAGGAGCGAAGTAAAAGGAGATGAGCTTGGAGAGGTAACAGAAACAAGATCATTTGATTCTGAAATGCCAGTTTTGAGGAAAGGAAACATAATGTGGAACATAAGTTTTAAATTTTTAAATGTTTACTCTGGCTTTTATACGCCATGGCATATTGGAGGGAAAAGGGGAAAGAGCAGGGAGGCTAGTTAGAAGGATTTGCAATACTCCAGCGAGAGATTTGGACCAGAGTCGTAGCAGTGGAGATGATGAGAAGTAATCAGATCCAGGATATATTTTGAAGATAAAGCCAACAGGATTTGCTAGTGAATTCTAAGTAGAATATAAAAGAAAGTAAAGAGTCAAGATGAACTCCAAGATTTTGGCCTGAGCAATTCTAAGGATAGTTATCATTTACCCAGATAAGAAACATTAGGCAGTAGATCAGAGATTCCATTTTGGACATGTTAAGTTTGACATACTTATTAGAAATTCTGGTAGAAATATTGAGTAGGCAATTGAAAGTATTAGCCTGCAGCTTAGGAGAAAGATTAGTTAAGGACATACATTTGGAAGTTATCAGTATTTACATAATATTTAAAATCATGAGACTAGATAAAGTCACTTAGGAAATGAGTATAAATAGAAGTTAGGAGATGCAAGTTTTACACTTAGGAGGCAGCTATATCTTGCTCGTCTTTGCCCAACCTTTATATTTCCCAGTTTTATTTTCTAATTTTGACTCTTGATCACCTCTCTTTATTCATAAAATACATTCTGATCCCCTTGATACTTTAGATGGTAGCCCACAGGTCTTTATCTGAACATCAGTCAGCCAGCTGCCATTATCTTCAGGAAGACAAGATTGTACACTTGTTATCTAGTTACCCAAGATATTAGCAATAATTATTCCTTCAGTAGATGCTAGATCTTCTAGTTTTAAGGGTACTGTTTCAATCACCTTCAGCCATATTACATAACTCATATTCATTCATTCATTCATATTTTCTCTCTCTCTCTCTCATACACACATACACACACAGAGAATCAAGTGTATTTATCTCCACTATGCCTTTCCTTATTCTATTCCATCTTTTGTAATTTTCTTGGCCGCTGTCAATAACAGAGGCCTGTACAAACAAGTTTGAACTTTAGATATATAAAGTCTGTCTAAAATCTCCATATAGTATTCTTTGGGGCCTTCCACAAGCAGCTGCTATTGTAAAGCTAGAATTTTAAAATCTTTGTCCCCACTCGTAAGAGAAGGAATAGGAAGTTGAGTGCCTACTATGACCAGTACTGCTATGTGTTTTATGATTAAAGCGACACTAGGGATTAGTATAATTATCCTTCATTTTATGTAAGGGAAAATTGAAACTCAAAAACAAAGCAACTTGCCTAACATCATATATTTTGTGTAAGTGTGGGAGCCTGGTTACATGTAAGTCTTTTGGCTGTGATGACTTTTTTCCACTCTGCCAGTATGCTTCCCTTCCACTCTGCACTAAAGCTTCTTTAAATTTCATTTCTCCAGCTTTTCAATGGCAGTCCCTGAAATCTGTCAATTTAGATAGTCCATTACTTTCTTCTAGCTATACTATACTTCTTGTCCAGATTAGAGACCGTGGCTCACCACTTTAAAATTGCCCTCACTAACACTTCAGATAGCTTCACTCCTTTAATCTATTCCTTTACTTACTATGCTAATACCTAAATGGAATGACTCCATCCTCCACTTTCTCCATTTTTGCTCCCAAGCAGAAAGACATAACTGAAAAGATTCATAGAACTGTGATTACCTGGCCAACTACAAATTTCTGCCATTTGATGTCAACCTGGCACTTAAAGTTGCTCAGTAAGTCTGATATAACTGTCTTGTTGATTTCCTAGGACATTGCTCCAGTGGAAAGTTCATTCATACATTCTACACCTTCATTAAACCTCAGTAGCAACCCTACTTTCTCACTGTTGGCAGATGACCTCACCACCTTTATAGAAAAAATGAAGCTAAGAAATATTTGTCAAACTGAACTAGATGGAGACTCTCTCATCTTCTCTTCTCTTTACCTCAAAATTTTCCCCATTCCTTTTGCTGTCTTCCTTTCTTCTAATCTAAAAGGAAAAAGTACTTCTCCTTTCTAAGAACAATTCCTCTACTTCTACCTTTAAACTCATTCTTTCTCATCTTCTTCAGAACTTTGGTTTCTAAATTATTTCCTATGTCTTCTATCTTTGATTGTTTTCTCTCTAGTGGCTTGTCTCCCTTCCACGTCCAAATACTTAACACCCTGTTGCTTCCTTTAGCTACTGCACTGTTCCCCTCCTATTCACTACTAGATTTGTGGAAAGAGAGGTCTGCACCCACTGCCTTTCCTTCCTCACTATCCCTTTCTCTTAAAACTCCCAAATCTGATTAGTGCCCCGTTAGTACAGAAAGTGCTTTCTTGAGTACACTAATAACCTCCTAATCTCCAAGTCCTGCCCTGGTATTCATTCTGCTTATCTTGTCTACACCATTTAACATCAGTGCTACTGCTCGCTCACCACCTTAACACTGTCTCTTTCCTCGTGTTCTGTGACTCTGTTTTCTCCGTGCCCCAGCTACTACTTCTTTATTCCCTCTTCTTCGTTATCTTTCTCTCGTTCCCTAAATGGAGTATTCCTCCAAGATTCTGTTCTCTGCTGTGTCCTCCACTCTCTCTAAATTCTCCCTTAGAGTTTTTCTCTCATGTCAAATATATGCAGGTAATTTCCCATATCTATAGCTCCAGTCCTGACCTCTTTTGTAAGTTCAAGCCTTTATTTTCAACTTCTTTTGGATATGTCCACCTGATGTTCCATCATTACCTCATCTCACTCACCATTTTTCCCTTCTTACCATAACGAGTGGAATACTTCCTTCCTGACTTGCCCCTTGTTATAGAGGCATCATTATTCCCTGAAACTGTTTTTGCCAAAATCATCAGTGACATTAAAAAAATTTTTTTTCATTTTTAATTGTAGTAAAATACACATAACATAAAATTTACCACCTTAACCATTTTTAAGTGTACAGTTCAGTAGTATTAAGTACATTCACATTGTTGTACAACCAATCTCCAGAACTGTTTTCATCTTGCAAAACTGAAATTCTTTACTTATTAGATAACAGCTCTCCATTTCCCCCTCACCCCAGCCCCTGGCAACCACCATTCTACTTTCTTTTTTTTTCTTTCTTTTTTTTGTGAGGAAGATCAGCCCTGAGCTAACATCCGATGCCAATCCTCCTTTTTTTTTTTTTTTTTTTGCTGAGGAAGATTGGCCCTGAGCTAACATCTGTGCCCATCTTCCTCCACTTTATATGGGACGCTGCCACAGCATGGCTTGACAAGCAGTGCGTCAGTGCACGCCTGGGATGCAAACCCCGGGCTGCCGAAGCGGAGCACGCGCACTTAGCTGCTTGCACCACCAGGCCGGCCCCATACAATTCTACTTTCTGTCTCTATGAATTTGATTATTCTAGGTACCTCATATAAGTGGACTCACACAGAATTTGTCTTTTTGTGTCTGGCTTATTTCACTTAGCAAAATGTCCTCAAGTTTCATCCATGTTGTCGTGTGTGTCAGAATTTCCTTCCTTGTTAAGGCTGAATAATATTCCACTGTATGTATACACCACATTTTGTTTATCCGCCCAGCCATCAGTGGGCACTTGGGTTGCTTCCACCTTTTGGCTATCGTGAATAATGCTGCCATGAATATAGGTGTACAAATATCTCTTAAAGAACCTCCTTTAAATTCTTTTGAGTATACACTATTTATTTTTAACATAGAGAGATTAGATTGTAGTAACAGTTTACTTATAGGAAAACTAGAATATACAAATAAACATTTATTCATTTACTTAGTATATATTGAGTCCCTACTATATGCAAAGTACTATTTTAGTTGCCAGGAATACAGTAGTAAATAAAAAAAAAAAAAACAGTCCATATCTTCATGAAGCTTACATTCTAGAGAAATGCAAAAAAAGAAAGAAACCACTGCTAACATTGTGATATATAGTCATCCAGACTTATTTCTATGCCCATATAAATATATATTTATTTATAAAAATGAGATAGTTGTATAAATACTATTTTATTATCAGCTTTTTTTTCACTTAAATAGCATATCACAAATATCTTTCAATGATAGTAATATATATCTATAATCCATCTCTGATGGCTATGTAACAGTTCTGTTTTATGGATGTCTCATAATTAATTTAATCAATTCCCTATTGTTAGATATTTAATTTGTTTATCATTTTTCGCTATTAAAATAGACAGTGTTGTGATGAGCATGCATATTTATTTGCAACCACTGAAAAAAATCTACAAAAGAGATACACTCCAAAACACTATGAGTAAATCAAAATGGATTTCTAAAAGATGTTCAGGTAATCCACAGGAAGGCAAAAAAAAAAAAAGGAAACAGAAAAACAAAAAATAAAAAGAGGCACGAACAGAAAACAAAAAATAAAATGGCACGTGTAAGCCCTAACATATCAATAATTAGGTTAAATATAAATGGTCTGCTTTATTTCTAATAGCCAAAAACTGGAAACAGCAATCAAAAGGCATGAACTATTGCTACATGCAACAACCTGGATAGATCTCAATGGGATTATACTTACAGTCTCAAAAGGTCACATATTATATGATTCCATGTATATAACATTCTTTTTTTTTTTTTTTTTTGAGGGAGATCAGCCCTGAGCTAACATCCATGCCAATCCTCCTCTTTTTGCTGAGGAAGACTGGCCCTGATAACATCTATTGCCAATCTTCCTCCTTTTTTTTTTTTTTTTCCCTTTTTCTCCCCAAAGCCCCAGTAGATAGTTATATGTCATAGTTGCACATCCTTCTAGTTGCTGTACATGGGACCCCGCCTCAGCATGGCCCAACAAGTGGTGCATTAGTGCGCGCCCGGGATCCGAACCCGGGCCACCAGTGGCGGAGCGCGCACACTTAACCGCCAAGCCACGGGGCTGGCCCCCTATAACATTCTTGAAATGACAAAATTATAGAGATGGAAAACATATTAGGGGTTGCCATGGGTTATGGATGGAGGGGAGGGAGAGTATGACTACAAAGGGTTAGCATGAGGGATATCTTTGTGGTGATGAAATAGTTCTGTATCTTGATTGAGGTGGCAGTTACACAAATCTACATATGTGGTAAAATGGCAAAGAATTATACATTATACCAATGTCAGTTTCCTGGTTTTAATATTATACAGTAGTTATGTAAAATGTTACTGCTGATGAAACTGGGTAAAGGGTACAGGAGACATCTGTGTACTATTTTTACAACTTTCTGTGAATATATAATTATTTTAAAATTTGAAAAAGTTTTAAAGAAATATGCACATATAAAAATTAGAGAAAAAACTAACTAATGATAGTTTATTAATATTAGATGTATACAAAGTTCTAGAAGAATACAGCTGACAGCTGCATGGGATAAAATTTTTAATGGTAGGTTTCTTAAAGGAGGTGCATCTTGAGCCTTTGGTAAAGTATTTAAACAATGAAAATAAATGAGGTGGATTGGCAGACTGGGAGACAGTGCTGAGTAAAGTTGAAGAGGAGAAAGTCATGAAATTGGTGTTTGAGGAAGATAATTTAAGTAGATGTGTGTTACTGAGCAACAGAAGTGTCAAAACCCCCATACAAAGACCACCAGAGAAACATGAAACATGTTGATTATCTTTTGTTTTTTTGAGTGGGTGTTAAATTTGCAGAAAGGAAGGGTACCACCTTGACAGACTCTCAGTAGTGTCTTAAAAGGGGCAAGTTACAGAAGGGTATATGTAGGATACTGAATGTGCCAGAGTTAGTCATAAGGTGATTTTAGGTAAGGGAGACCTGGGTAGGACTGGGTCAGAATTTATAATCTAGGCAAATTGCTGGAACAGTCAGTGGTCTTATCTTTGGAACATATGAGTCTATATGGAGTTACTATTAAATCAATTTGTTCATCGTCTTATCTTAGAACATATGGTTCTGAATGAGCTGCTTATTAAAACAATTTAGGCTAAGATAGTTTGTGTTCCGTGCCATAGATTTGTTACCATGCAAAGGGCATGATCTGCTCACCACAAGACAAAAGCCAATCCGTCAAGAGGCAAGATGGTGGTAGAGAAAGGACTTTTACTAAGCAAAGAGCTAGCAAATCAGAAGATGGTGGACTGGTGTCCTAAAGAACCATCTTAAGGCGAATACAGAATCTTGAAGCAGTTATATAGGGCTAGTGGGCTATAGATGAGGGGGTCAGGAATGTTGACCATCTGGCACTATAGACTGAGGGTTGCCACACCATCTTGCACTGTAGACTGAGGGATGCCACACCAGACCTTTCAGCTGTCATTGATGATGGATGCCAGTATAGAATCTCTCCAGGGGTCGTTGGAGGAGACAGTCAAGAATGTTGTCCAGGGGCCGGCCCCATGGCATAGTGGTTAAGTGCGTGCGCTCTGCTGCTGGCAGCCCAGGTTTGGATCCCGGGCGTGCACTTGTCAGGCCATGCTGTGGCGGCATCCCATATAAAGTGGAGGAAGATAGGCACAGATGTTAGCCCAGAGCCAATCTTCCTCAGCAAAAAGAGGAGGATTGGCATGGATGTTAGCTCAGGGCTAATCTTCCTCACAAAAAAAAAAAAAAAGAATGTTGTGCATCTGGCATCACAGACTGGGGGTAGCTATATTCTTAAGGAACTCAAAAGAACAAAGTTACCATCTTATCACAGCTGGGAGGTATAAAGCTAAGCGGGGGTCATAAATTATAATGCATGCAGTTTTCTTTATGTTTCAGTTATTTATTGTCTAGCCTGCGCGCAAGCCAGAGTATGTCCAGCTGGGTTAATCACTTGGAGGTTATCCATAGTTACAATATGGCTCCTTTTCTACGAAAATGGCTTCCCTTACGTCAAGCTCATGTTGAACTGGTTTCAGTTTGGCACAACTTATCTGTTTTGGAAGTTCTGATTTCAGTGTCATTTCTCAGTCACCCCCACTTCTGGCTACTTTCAGCCTAAATTAAATTGTTATTATCTTCTGGAGATGTGATCAATTCAGATTTGTACCACTTTTCTGATGGGTGGTGATTGTGTATTAGGTTTTCTGAGGTAGTCGTTTTGATGCTCTACAAGCATCATGCCTTCATGTTGTAGGGGAGGAAGACAATTCCTCTATCCTCTAGGTCCTTCTGGCTGGTCTAATAATTAAATTGATATGAGACAGAACAACAGAAGAAAATCAAAGTTTAATAATATGTATACATGGGGAAACCCAGGAAAACTGAGCAACTCGCCAGAATGGCTGAAGCCCCTCACCTAAAAAACCATTTTCAGCTAAAGACACAGGAGGATGTTGAGGGTAATGGGAGTCAGTTATGGGAGATTACCAAAAAAAGCACAGTAAACAAGAGTAAGGTTATTATGCAGATTTGAGTCCTTGCCTTCTGCATTGATAAGAGTTTCTAGAGATAAGGTCATCACCCTCTTCTTGGTACAGAGAGGGAGACACCTTTACAAATGGAGATTTCCCTTACAAATGTAAATGTCTCTTACAAAGGGTAACTTCTACTTGGTTTTCAGAGCTTCTCCCATGTCTGTAGTTTTTTAAAAAATAACCAGCCCAAAGTAATCCTCATGCCAAAGAGACTCATCTTGAGGTGGCAAATTCTGCTCCCCTACAATGTTCTCTTTATTGCATGATAATTTGTTGAACTATATAGCCTAACAGCAGACGTGCAGCAGCATCTAAGGCTCTCAAGGTTACACATTTGGCCACTGCCATACAAGCAAACATTAAGACAAGTATATTATCAAAGTTTGCAAGGTTCTTCAAAGCCATGATTCTAGACTTCCAAATCTGGGCATGAAAATACGTCAAATACTTTAGTATCTTTCCTTTTATAGGGAGAAAAGAGCAAATCTTTGTATTACCTAGTAGCCATCCAGGAAACTCAAAAATTGTTTAAAAAGTATAGAAGATATCTTAACGGTATTATTCTGAATTTGGAAAAGGCAAAACTGAGAAGAGTTGTCAGAGGAGACAAGATATTAATATGTCATAAATAAAGGCAAGAAATATTTACAGATAATATTTTTTTAATCAGCAATAAGTTAACTGTGATTATTAGAAGCTTTTGTTTAAAATGATTTAAGAACATGCCATAAACCAGAGAGTTAACAGAGTATTTTGGTTATAAAAAGGGACTTTGGGTTATCTGGGCACAAAATAACATGGCCATTTTTAGCAAAAAGAAAACCCAAATTCCAGTAACAATTTGCAGTAAAAGATTTATAGAACTTTTTTCCTTATGAATAAACCCATGTCATGTAACCAACTTTGTCAATATTTTTAATACATATTATGCTTCCTGTAAATTCATTATTTGTAGTTATTGTTACCACACAAAGGGCACGATCTCCTTGCCACGAGACAAAAGCCAATCGTGAAGAGGCAAGATGGTGGAAAAGAAAGGGCAGTTTATTACAGCTTGCTAGCAAGGGGGAAGATGGCCGACCAATGTCTGAAAGAACATCTTAAGGGGGCACAAAATCTTACAGCAGTTATGTAGGCCGGTGAGTTATAGGGGAGAGGGATGGGAATGTGGACTCTTGGATGTTATAGACTGGGAGTCGCCACACCAGGTCTTTCAGTTTTCGTTGATGATGGCTATCAGCGTAGACTCTCTGTTCAGGGGTCATCACATTCCTAAGGAACTCAAAATAACGAAGTTATCATCTTATTGCAGCTGGGAGGTACATGCACAAGCAGGGGTTATAAAATCTACAGAGCAGTTAGATCTCCTGGAGGGTGCATATCCAGCTGGGTTAGTTAGTCAGAGGTCATTCAAAGTTACAATAGGGTTTCTTTTCTACAATATGGCTTCCCTTATGTCAACCTTATCTTGAGCCAGTATCATTATTACTCCTAAATAATAAAAGTCATTTCCCTTCAGACTTTCTATACTCACTGTATAACAACGCCCCCAAATTTATTTTTTCACTATCTTCCTTCATATTCTGGCACAATCAGATAATTTTTACTTTAAGATAAATATTGTTCTGGGGCCGGCCCAGTGGCACAAGCAGTTAAGTGTGCATGCTCCGCTGCGGTGGCCTGGTGTTCGCCGGTTCGGATCCCAGGCGCACACCAAGGCACTGCTTGTCAAGCCATGCTGTGGCGGCATCCCATATAAAGTAGAGGAAGATGGGCATGGATGTTAGCCCAGGGCCAGTCTTCATCAGCAAAAAGAGGAGGATTGGCAGATGTTAGCTCAGGGCCGATCTTCCTCACAAAAAAAAAAAAAAAAGATAAATATTGTTCTGTTTTTTCCTGATAAGCAAAGCATATTCATTATCTTGCACAAGTATTCCTCTACATTCATATATCCTTTTTAACCTGTTAATGATGGTACTTTAACCTGTTAATGATGTACTTAATAAGAGCACTGGTATATTAAACATGATACTGTCTACATATCCAAGATTATTTATCGGTTGCTCAAATTAATATTAAAGTTCTTAGAATTAGCTGTCTGGAAATTAAGATTTAATTTCATATAAAATCTTATGATCTAGTAGAAGCATTATAAGAAATCATCTTGTAGGGGAAGAAAAACATATTTTTCCCCTACCCTTCTAATTTCTTGGGTTATAAATTTTGTTACCCCTGTAACAGAAGATTAACAAGAGAAAGTCATACACATTTATTTAATATGAGTTTTACATGACGTGAGAGCCTTTGTAGGGGTGGAAATATTTTCGCTTCTTCCCTTCTAGGCTCTTTGGCTGGTCTAATAATTAAATCGATATAAGACAGATGAACAGGAAAAAAAAACAAACAATTGTCTAGTACAGGAGCCCATAAAGATATGAAGACTCAAAAGGTAGCCAGAGGGGCCGGCCCAGTGGCGTAGCAGTTAAGTTCGCGTGCTCCACTTCGGTGGCCCAGGGTTCACAGGTTCAGATCCTTGGTGCGGACCTACGCACCACTCATCAAGCCACGCTGAGGCAGCATCCCACATAGAGCAACTAGAAGGATGTACAACTATGACATACAACTATCTGTTGGGGCTTTGGGGAGAAAAAAGGGAAAAAGGAGGAAGATTGGCAACAGATGTTAGCTCAGGGCCACTTTTCCTAAAAAAAAAAGGCAGCCAGATAATTGAGGCTTATATAACATCCTGAGCTAAGGAAAGGGTAGGGTTCTTGGGATACAAAAGGGAGGAAAGCCATTCACAGGAAGGCAGAGGAGATGTTTAGAAAACACAAGTTGCCCTGTTATGCAGATAAGTTTCTTAGATGAAAAGGTATCTCTGGTAATAGCTCTATTGCTGGTGCAGGCTCCTTTTCCAATTAGGCAGTTGAGGGGAGATAAAGAGCTTTTCCTGAATATGCAGGGTTTTTGATTGTCTTTATCTCAAAATAATCCTCATGCCAAAGTGGCATATCTTGGGGTGGCAAAACCTGCTCCCCTTCACCTTCATAGGAAAATGAAGACCTGAAGAAACGGTTAAACCTGACCATTTTTATATTAGGTTTGATGAAGAGTGGGAA
The DNA here is from genome assembly GCF_020826845.1 of Diceros bicornis minor. Classification (NCBI taxonomy): domain Eukaryota; kingdom Metazoa; phylum Chordata; class Mammalia; order Perissodactyla; family Rhinocerotidae; genus Diceros; species Diceros bicornis. The sequence goes on from NC_080763.1 coordinate 15,824,641, forward strand.
GTCGTGGAAAGATGTAATAGGACAAAGGGTATGAGGTAAGTTAGTAAACTGGGAGAAACTTAGCAAGGCCTGTTCATTCAGTTTCCTTTCTGTGTCCCTTCATCTTCAGAGATAAGGATGCTCCTTTCCTCCGGGCATAGGGAAGGCACCTCTCACGTGAGGGTTTTATGACCTGCTTCAGGACAAGGTCAGAAAGTCCTTCGTGCACATGCCATTTTTCAAATTCCTTCAGCTTAAAATATTCGATATGCCAAGTGCCATATTTTCGGATAGCATGTCTTGAACCTCATCAGTCTCTTTTCAGAGACATTCCATATCATCATTCCCAGATTCAGATGAACACAAATTTTGCTATTTTCTAGCAAAACCAGTAAAGGAAATTTAGAAGATTAAAATTAGGATTTTTTATGTATGAGAAAATAAGCCCCAGGCTTGCATCATTAGAATATTATTCTAGTATAATTTTCTTACATGATGGTGAAGTCAGGAAGAAAACACACGATAGTTTTTAAACTGAAACTATTAAATCAGTCTGATTTGTCCAGTCATCATAATAGAAATAGCTTATGAACTTTTTTCTAATACAATTTGTAAATCTCTGTATTTATAAACTAAATTCTTAAAGACTCCTTAAATTATGTTAAAAGCTCTGAGTGTTCTTTTTTCCTTCTTATAACCTAGTAACCAAGGCAATTAGCTTAACTCTCAATTAAAACTTTTTTTCCCAGAGTTTAATGAAAAGCCATTTAGAATAGGAACATGCTCCATTAGAGTTTATAATCTGACTTTTTCCCCCTCTTTTTGTGTTAGATCTGTTTATCTGGGCTATCTGGGTATTTCTAAGGTGTGCCCATAATGACCAGGGTTGGTTTTTGATCAATTAATAAATTAAGTTTTCCAGAAGAGAGAGGAAGAAATGTGAGGATGTATAAGGGAGCTGTTTGCAATGGATATGGAAAGAGTTACTGACTACTATAAAAGTCTAATCATCTTCCCTTTGTAAAGAGGGGAAAAGTCTTAGATGCAGACAAACCCATTTCAATACATAAAAAAAGAGAGAAAGTGAATCATTACAACCAGTCGTAGGCCCTTTAACAATTTCATCAAGACGATGTTACCACACAAAATTGGGGTTCTCTGCCCAACGCGCATCAACAAGCCAGTTAATTATGGCACCAGCCTTTGAAGGAAGAAATCAGCTTTTTATTCTGCAAGATGGATCTCCAGGGAGACAGGGGGCGTGTGCCCTCAGATCTGTCTCCCCGATTCAGGATTTGGGACAAAATTTAAGAGGTTAGGGAGAACAGGTTGGCACGCGGAAGTGCTGATGGGACAGGTTTCCATTGGTGGGCTTCAGGTATTTATGGTAAGGTTTTAAACATTTATGATGAGGTTCTAAACATCTATGATGAAACTGGGAAGGAATTTTAACACCGGATTTTCCTGAATGCGAGACCCCTCGCTTCTGATACTAGTCCGGCTTTCAAGTTCCAGTCACGTTCTGGTCCTTGGGTTCTGTAGCAGGATGCTCTTTGGTTCCAAAGTCATTTCAGGTCATGATTTCTTCTTTTGTGCATGCCCTGGCTGCGTGACTTTGCAGTTTTTCTGAAACTTAATCACTTTGTTGATAAGAGATGGGATCTGTTCAAACTGGCTCTAAATGGGCCCGTGGTTACAAATCTCCCCTCTTTTTTTTTGTTCATTCCTCAATCCTGAGGGAATGGGATGACGACCGCCCTAGCTGCTTCCTGCTGGTAAGGGGCGTAGGCCTAACAAGGGCCTGAGGAATGACCAGCTTATAATTGTAACTACGCACAAGTTCCAGAGCATTATTCCCGGAGGGATTGATATCCTTGGGTCTCTGGGAATAGACTTGGCAAGAGAATTAAGAATCTTGAACCTGGGCAAAAGGTGTAACAAGACCATCACCAAAGGACCTATTAGTAAGTACAACCGTACCTCATTAGGAAGAAATTTTTATTTATAAAGAGATGCCAGAGTGAGAGGGAAGGCGTCATCCCTATCTTGGCTTTGGAGCATTGTAAATGTTTAAAGCAGATGTACAAAGCCTGCCCAACAGGCCAGTCAGGCCTTTTTGTAAAAAAAACTGGGTTAGGCTGAATTAATTTTAAACCAAATGGCTCCCTCATATATTCTAATATATCCTCTTGCTCTCCATTCATTTATCATTTCCCCCTTCTTTGATAATCTTTCCATAGAAAGCATTGACGATCAAAATATCATCCCTCGCCGCCAGGGTGGTTGCTACCTGCCCTGGGTCCCTCAAGTCCCTCGGTGCTAGGCCTTTATCCCATTAGTTTGCCTAGTTATCCACATTGGGGGGAAATAGTGGACAAGCATAGATATATTTATATATATATATACACACACACATTAACGGAGGAAGCTCTTCATATGTTTTTAGATTGTTGAGCAAGCATTGTACATGTGCTTTTTGTGACTCTTTATGATTACATTGTCTACAATTATAGAAAGACTAGTTTTAAAATAAGTTCTTAAGCTTGATCAGTAAGAGAAATTCATCCAGAGTGATAGAATTGATCGACCATCTCAAATTGTTGAGCCATCATTACTTTAGCTTGCATACTAGTCTTACAACACTGAGTAAAGAAAACAGTAATGAGTTTGAATATTATGACTAACACAAGAATTCCAAGAAGTAATAGAAATAGAAATTGTAATCCGGATCTCAAAAAGGAACCAATACCTGAGGGAAGCCAACCAAATAAATCAAGACCGGGTGTGGGATCGCGCAAGGCATTCACTTGCTTTCTCACATGCTTTAAGAGGGATGACACATTGGAAGATTCGTCAGGTATGTAGACACAGCATTCAGTCTCAATAATTGCACATGTACCACCTTGGGAGGCTGTTAGAATATCTAAGGCCATTCTATTTTGAAGGACAGCCTTTCTCATTAAAGACACCTCAGTATTTAACAAGGCTATTCCTGCTTGACTATCGTTAAGGGCTTGTTGAGTAAATTTAGTCAGAGCTTTTACACGTATTATGACATCTTCTAGCCCCTCGGAAGAAGCAAATATAGCCGGTAGGTGGTCATACCAGTGGAACACCGCATGAGCCCATCTGGCCTTAAGGAGAGGAAGATTAGCAATGGATGTTAGCTCAGGGCGAATCCTTCCTTGCATCTAAGGGAAACCCAGGGTGCAGTGTCCTAGCCATCCAGGCAATAGCCAAGGCCAGAGGTTTGTTCCACCTAACCATTGAGTTCCATTAGGAGCCACCCAGTAAATGCCTGGCCACCGAGACCAGTCTGTTCCAAACCAATCATTTTCTTTAAGTATGACAGTATTTTGGCATGATTCGGGGGGTATCCATCCCATATTTTGAGTGCAATTCGGAAAATTTTGTTTGGAATGATTTCTTTGCTCCCAACATAAGGGTACTGGTGCATTTAAAGATCCATAACTAGGAGTAAGCCAAACATATCCATCCCAGATTTGTGTAAAACCTCCCATAGTTCTCCCAGTATTATCTGTCTTCTTTTGTTTCTTTGCAAGTTGTTGGGATAATTGCATAGTATGAGTAAGAGAGAAAGAGTAGCCATGCCCTGTATCATTAACAGTGTGGGCTATTGGCCATGTTTCAGGATCACAATTACTAATGTTGGATGTACTATGAATATTAGATCTTTCCATCATAATAAACTGTTGTAAAGCTTTCCAGTCCGTACCTTGTAAAGGAGAAACCCACCAAGGTAACCCAGATGTACTAGAAAGGGGAAGTTGGCCACATATCCAACAATTGGACTGATTTTGTGTGTGGCAATGTTTGTAAAAAAACATTGCAATTAGAGGCCCATTCAGATGTGGATTGGAAAAACAAACATAGTATCAGGAAAATCTTAAATGACATTTTTGTGATTAATCAAAAAGGGTTTTGTAATCAGGTGCTAATCTATAAAAAGTAAAGCAATCTAGAAATTAATTGTTTATCAATTATATAGAGTCTAAACTTCACAAGGATTTAAATGAAGAGATATAAGGTTAAGAATACAGGCCTGGTCCAGAGTCTTGGGACAGTGGTCTACAACAGATGTCGTCGTCTTCTCATCTTGGTTTGGAGATATTTGTATTGGTCAGTCAAAGTCAGGTGTCAGAAAAGGAGTTGAAACCCACTCAGCCTGGTACCTGGAGACCCAAGAGTTTCCTCAGTTTTTGTTGCTTTTTCTGAAAATAACTTAAGATCAGTTAGAGGCTCATAGGAATACTCTCGGGTAGAACTGCTGGCTGTAGGCCTCCATGCCCACCCAATGTTCAGATGATTTGGTCCTTCCATATCCTGCTGTCCACGAAGCGCGTTACCTGCTTGAGAATTATAAAGGGGACAACAGAGGTCCTGGCTGGAAACGGGTGCTATTTTTACTCATGAGTGGTGTACCCAAGGCTTAACTCCCTTTAATTTTACTGAAGAATGTGTAACCAGAAGGACTTCATAGGGTCCATCCCACTTAGGCTGCCGTTGGTCCTCAGGGTGTTGACTTTTCCAAGTCTTGACGAGGACCCAATCCCCTGGGCTTACGCAATGCAGAGGAACGTCAGTAGGAAACATTAATCAGCTGGAGGCATATTTAGGTATAGCAGATAAAGTAGCACCTAGAGACTGTACACATTTTATAGCATCCAGTTCTTTTACAACACGGCCATTTTCAAGATTGCAATAATACTTAGTCTTAAGGAAAGGTCTCCCGTATAACATTTCATAAGGGCTTAATTGAAGCCTACTTTTAGGGGCTTCTCTTACCCTAAGCAGGGCAACTGGCAAGACCTGGTCCCATGTTAGGTTGGTTTCCTGACATATTTTAGCAATTGTTTTCTTTAAGGTACGGTTCATCTTTTCAGTCTTTCCTGCAGACTGAGGTCTCCATGAAGCATGTTGTCCATTGTATTCCAAGGGCTCCAGACACCTCTTGTGTTACTTTGGCTATGAAAGCTCCTCCGTTGTCACTTTGAATTGAAAGATGCAGCTGAAAACGAGAGATAATTTCCTTTAGTAAGGCTTTTGTTACTTCAGAAGGCTTTTCTGTCCTGCACGGAAAGGCTTCGACCCATCCTGTGAAGGTGTCCACAAATACCAGCAAATATCTATAATTCCCCATGGCTTTGACATAACAGTAAAATCTATTTGCCAGTCGTCTCCTGGTTTTGTCCCTCGGGTTTGTACCCCTTTGATTATTGGCGGTGGCCCAGTTTTAGGATTGTTTCTGGCACAAATCAAGCAATTTTGTACTACCTTCTGGATAGTCCTTTGCATTTGTGGACCAACAGTAAACTTCTGTAGCCAATGATAGGTTGCATCTCTCCCATAATGGGTTCCCTGATGCAAGTGAGTAATGATTTCTTCCATTAAGTGCTCAGGTGTAAGCACTAGTCCCTGTTTATTATAAATCCAGCCTACCATCTGACCTGTGAGAGTCTGTATGAAATCCCCATTCTTCTGCTCTGTTTAAATCCGTTTCTGAATACTGAGGCTTAAACAGGGACAAATCCATCCTTGGGATGAGTGCTAGGGCCTTAGGATTTGGGGTTTTTGTTCTGGCTGCCTGTTTGGCCGTCTGATCAGCCAGATTATTTTCTTTAGCTATATAACTATCAGTCTTTTGGTGGCCCAGGCAATGTACTATGGCCACTTTTTCTGGCATCATGACAGAATCGAATAAGGCCAGTATCTCTTCTGTATGTTTAATCTCTTTTCTTCCTGAAGTTAGTAGACCTCTCTCTTTCCGTATAGCCCCATGTGCATGCACGACAGAGAAGGCATACTTAGAATCAGTATAAATGGTTACCTTTCTCTTAGCTCCAAGATGTAGGGCTCTTGTGAGGGCTATGAGTTCTGCCTTCTGGACAGATGTACCTGGAGGAAGGGCTTCTGCTTCTAGGACCTCCTGATGAGTTACTATGGCATACCCAGCCTTTCAAGTCCATGGTCCATGAAGCTGTTCCCATCGGTAAACATTTCTATATCTGGATTCTCCAGAGGCTGGTCAGTCAGGTCAGGTCTGCTAGAATAAACTCCTTCAATTATTTGTATACACTCATGGACAGGTTCTCCTGCTGTAGTGGGAAGCAAAGTGGCTAGATTTAGGGTGGATACCATCTTTAATTTTACATTTGGGTTGTCCAGTAGTATGGCCTGATATTTGCCTAGCCTGCCAGAGGTGAGCCAGTATCCTCCCTTCTGTTCCAAAAGAGGAAGTACACTGTGAGGGGTGTGCACAGTGGTGGGCTGACCCAAAGTAAACTTTTCTGCCTCCTGTAACAAGTCATAGGTGGCTGCTACTGCCCTCAGGCAGACCAGCCATCCTTTAGTCACTATATCCAGCCATTTTGAGAAGTAGGTAACAGGCCTTCTCGTGTTACCCAAATTCTGGGTTAGTACCCCCAGGCTAACTCCTTGCCTCTCATGGACAAACAGGTCAAACAGCTTTTGAATGTCTGGAAGGCCTAGAGCAGGTGTGGTAAGCAGCTTCTCTTTAATGGTTTGGAAGGCTCTATGGCATTCTCCAGTCCAATTAAGGGGTTCATTATCTCCACCCTTGAGAGCCTCATAGAGGGACCTAGCTGTCAGTCCGAAGTTAGGGATCCAGATACGGCAGAATCCTGCCATGCCCAGGAACCCTCGCAACTATCTTCTAGTGGTGGGCACAGCCACCCTAGCTAATGCCTCCCTTCAAGCTGGCAATAAGTTTCTTTGTCCTTTTGATAACTCAAATCCTCGGTATTTTACAGTCGGTTGAGAAATTTGTGCTTTTCTCTTAGAAACTTTATATCCCTGTTCTGCCAGAAAGTTTAAAGTAAGGATTGTATTTTGGTCTGAAGCTTCCTTAGTTTTACTAGCAATCAGTATGTCATCCACATATTGGACTAAGACTCCTTCACTTAACTGGAGATCCCTTAAGTCCTTGGCTAAAGCTTCCCCGAAGATGGTGGGGGCATTTTTAAATCCTTGTGGAAGTACCATCCAACAATATTGTTGTTTTACCTTAGTCTCTGGATCGTCCCATTCAAAGGCAAACAGTTCCTGGGACTCGGGACTTAAGGGTATGCGGTGAAAGGCATCCTTTAAGTCCAGAACTGTAAACCAGCAGAAGTCTCCAGATAAAGTTGTAAGCAAAGTATAAGGATTTGGTACCACCAGATGTATATCCTCTACAATTTGGTTAATGGCTCTCAAATCCTATACAAAATGGTAGTCTCTGGTCCCAGGTTTTTGTACTGGCAGGATGGGAGGGTTATACGGAGACTGACAAGGTCAGATTAGTTAGCATTTCAGAAAGGTGGCTATCAGAGGTTTTATACGCTCCTTTGCATGTCTCTTTAAAGCGTATTGCTTTAAATTTGGAGCCTTGGCGGCTGGGCGGAGTTTAACTACTATTGGATCAACCGTCTTGGCTCTTCCTGGCCTCCCATCAGCCCAAACATCCGCTCTTACGTTTTGCAGAATTTCCTCAGGGACTTCTGATTAAGGTTCTTCTCCCAGTTGTAACAGCTGCTTGGAAGGCACAGGCTTGATCTGGGAGGACTTTAATGTCTACTTTTTCTGGTGAAAAAGTTACTTGGGCATTTAATTTTGTCAGTAAATCTCATGCCAACAAGGGGATAGGGCACTCAGGCATATACAGAAAGCTGTGCTTTAGATACGTTTTCACTATGTGACACTTGAGTGGTTGTAGAAAAGGCTTATGAGAGACTTCCCCAGATACACCAGTAATGGATGTGGTCTTGGAGGAGAGGGGGCCCTGCCTGGTGTTTCATACAGAATAAGTAGCTCTGGTGTCAATTAGAAAGTCCATCAGTTTCTTTCCCACTGCTGTTGTTACCCGGGGTTCCTTGTGGGAAATGTCGATGGAGCTAATGGAGGTTAAAGGAGCCCCCAGGCTCCGTCATTCCTGGTCCTTATCTGCGAGCTGGGGCATCTGGTGGGAGGCTTTGAGGCAAGCCTGTTTCCCTTCTGGCCGAGGAAGGTTGTTTCCAATGACCCTCCTGCCTACAAAGGGCACATTGTCTGGGCCCCAGGCCTGAGTATCTCTTGTGGTTGGAAGGTAGGGGTGCGCCAGGTCTTACCCACGGCTGTCTGTCTTCTCTCATAGGCCCTGGAGGATTGCGACAGAGGGCTGCAGCGAGTAGCGAGTAGAGTAGCGAGTAGCGTAGCGAGTAGCGTAGCGTAGCTTGCTTTCGCATCTCCTGCTGTTTTTGTTTCTCTTGTTCCTGGTCTCGGCTGGTAAACACCTTAAACGCAATCTCAACGAGTTGTGAGATGGACATCCTTAATCCCCCTTCCAATTTTTGCAGTCTCTTCCTTATATCAGGGACACTCTGATTGATAACGGTCATATAAGGTCAGTCTCATGTTATCCGGATGCTCTGGGTTAATGTCAGTATACTTTCTATAGGTTTCAAAGACTCTCTCCAGAAAGGTTGAAGGATTTTCTTTTGGCCCTTGTTGTACTTCCTGGACCTTATTTAAGCTTTTCATCTTTGGGACCCCCTTCTGCATTCCAGTTATTAAACATGCTTTATAATAGTTTAACTTTGCCCGGCCTCCAGGGTCATTGGGGTCTCAGCCTGGGTCAACTCCGGGCATGGCCTCTACCACTGGAGCGCTGACTGGATTGTTAGGTTGTAACTCGTGGAGTCTCTCAGCCTCCTGGTGAGCTTTGCCCAGTACCATCCTGCGCTCCTCTCGGGTGAGGAGGTGTTCACAAGGGCCTGAATGTCAGCCCAGTTGGGATCATGAGTAGCAAAGATGGTTGTAAATAAACTTTCCATCTTTTGGGGATCATCTCAATAAGTAGGCATGTTGTTTTTCCAGTTGTATAAGTCCGAAGTTGAAAAGGGAGTGTGCACATACAAAAAACCTCTGGGTTGGCCTTGTTCATCGAGACCTGCGGGAACTTGCCTTAGGGGGAATTGCCCTGCCTGGGGTGGAGCATGCCCTGGGCTGAATTGGGTACCCCCACGGGTGTGAGACGGGGAGACCATTCCTATCTGACTATTAGGAAGTGGGGGATATAAAGCCAAGCCAGCGGCTTCAGGGGGGTCATTGTGCCCTTCCTGGTCATCTCCAACTGTGCCTCCAGCATATGGTGGGGGTGCTAATGCAGAGACAGCAAATGCGGAAAGACAAGATCATCCTCTGACTTTGATTCTGGGAGAACAGGTTTTTTCTGTGGATCTTCCCTCTGAATCATGATCTTACATCTTTTTTCCAAATTCTTATTCTGATATAAAGACATAAAAGACTGCACATAAGGGATTTCGTCCCATTTCTTTTCTCTTTTACAGAATTGGTCTAATTGCAAGATGGTATTATAGTTCAGAGACCCATTCTGGGGCCGTACCTCATCTGACTCCAATGAGTATTGGGGCCAGCTTGTGTTACAAAAGAAAATCATTTTCTTTTTTTCCATGGGCTTATAACTGAACATTGCCCAATTTTGAAGAACATATCCCAGGGGGGTACATTCTGGTATACTATTTTTATTTTCCATTTTGAGGGGGCTTTTATCAAGGTGGCCGCAACAAAGTCTTTCTAGGGAAAGGTGTTTTAAGGTGTGTTTGTGGGAACAGCTTCCCCAAGAATAATCGAGGGGTTGACTCTTTCCCTTACATATTCTGGCACCCACAAAGTTCAGGTGACTTAAGCCCCGGATGAGCTGCCACTGCCGACTGCCTCACCACGAACAATGAGGGCCCAGTAAGATATGTTCTTCAGGTGGGGTCCCTATGAGGCTGTTGTAGGTCATGGGCAGTCACCCCGACACCTCTGTAAAGTCCCCAGTCACCTGGGAACGTCCCAAAGGACCAGAGAGAACAGTGCCTCTTTTCTTCGGAGTCAGAAGACCCTCCTAAGATTAGTCTAAAAGGCAGTTTGTTATGGTCACCGAGAAATTCAGTCCCCAATCAGCCAATTTTAACAAATAACACAGTCAAACATAAACAGACACAGAAATCCAGTATTCTGGGACCCTATCCCAGAGCTCCGGACTCGAACCCGATCCATTTGAGTGCCCCAGCAGCTGTAACCCTTTTATATTGTCTCCCTTGCCTTGGGACTTTAACCCAGCAACCAAATCTCACCAGTGGGGCCTCTAACCCACAATCCTGAGAAAATATTAGACAATTTTAGGCACAGGTGCTTTTTAACAAGGTCACTCACCCAAAAGACATCTGATCCTAGAGCTGTTTTCTTCTCCCAAAGGAAAAAAAACACGCCTTTGGGCCTGGAGCGCTGCAGTGGGGAAATGGGAATCCAATCAGTCGAGCCTCTAGACTAAATTGTCTAGGTAGCCGCTTAGGGTCGATGAAAAGACCCCACACCCCGCCAGGGGTTCCAGAGCCTCAGGCAGGTCGTCACAGGACCTCGTGCCTTTGTGATCACCAATTGTTACCGCACAAAATTGGGGTTCTCTGCCCGATGTGCATAAACGAGCCAATTAATTATGGCACCAGCCTTTGAGGGGAGGAATCAGATTTTTATTCTGCAAAGTGGATCTCCAGGGAGACAAGGGGCATGTGCCCTCAGATCTGTCTCCCCAATTCAGGATTTGGGACAAAATTTAAGAGGTTAGGGAGAACAGGTTGGCACACGGAAACGCTGGTGGGACAGGTTTCCATTGGTGGGCTTCAGGTATTTATGGTAAGGTTTTAAACATTTATGATGAGGTTTTAAACATTTATGATGAGGTTCTAAACATCTATGATGAAATTGGGAAGGAATTTTAACACTGTATTTTCCTGAATGAGGGACCCCTCGCTTCTGATACTAGTCCAGCTTTCAAGTTCCGGTCACATCCTGGTCCTTGGGTTCCATAGAAGGAGGCTATTTGGCTCCAAGGTCGTTTCAGGTCATGATTTCTTCTGTTGTGCACGCCCTGGCTGCGTGACTTTGCAGTTTTTCTGAAAGACAATCCTTAATCACTTTGTTGATAAGAGATGGGATCTGTTCAAACTGGCTCTAAATGGGCCCGTGGTTACAACCATAGGATTAAATCTCTGAAGAACAGAAACAAAGAGGGAGGTCTTTTACAATAAACTAAGTGATTTCTCTTTTAGATAAATAAAACAGAGAACCTTCTCATGAGGGTTTAACAAAAGAACTGAATTTTTTTATGTTTTTATTTAAATTTCATTTTGAATCTTTGCATAACAATAAAAATGATAATCAGTGAATATTCAGAATTATGTTCCCCTTTTGTTCTAAAAGTGTTTTCAAATGAATGATTGTGGTCATGTCAAAAGCACTCCAAAATGACTACTGCAATTCAAATTGTCCTTGATGAAATTATGCTTTTTAGAAAGATAAATGCAAGAAAGATAAAACAGAACCCAGAGTTATGCCAGGAGTTAGCACAAGTTTATTGTTAGCTGAATCCATGAATTAATTACCTAAGGGTCCGTCAAAAGGGAAAATATCGCTTATATATTATGTCTAAAGTCCTTAACACTAAGTTTGAACCCCTGACAGCTGACCCTAAAAATCAGCAGGCCAGAATGGGTAGAGAGGAGATCTGTTCCAAAGCCAATTTCTCAAACATAAACTAAGAAACATTCTTACAGACACAAAACAGTGTAGCCAAACAAGATGGTTAGTGTCAAATCCATGCTTTAGCACACCTTCACCAAAGAAAACAGAAATTAGTATAAATTCGGTCAGATAACCAAAAAATCCTGGGAACCTTATTCTTACAACAAACAAAGTAAATATCAGTTAGCTTTGGGAGTGCAACAAAAAAAGATCAGAGTTTAACATAAAATGCTGGACTTATGATCATAAACAAATAATCACCTGAGCAAAGAGGCTTAAGAGACCTGAGTAAAGTGCACTGTAACCAGTATGAGAATACTGGTGGCAACAGGTCTTACCTAAGTCTTGGTGGGACCTCCATGACTATCAAAGGTCTAACACAAAGACCACGAGGGAAACCTGTTGATCATACAAAGCTGGATATATTAAAGTTTCTGAGCAAGGGAGAGCATCACCTTGACAGAGTCTCAGTAGTGTCTCAAAACAGGGAAGTTACAGAAGGATACTTACAGGATTTAGAGGATTGGGTTTGGTCATTGGGTGGTTTTCAGGTAGAAGTTTTAAGTAAGGTCTAGGCAGAGACTGGTCAGATTTTGTAAAATAGGTGAGTTGCTGGAACAGTAAGTCCTAACTTTGGAGCACATGAGTCCATGTGCATTTACCATGGTCTCAATTTGTCCATGGTCTTATCTTGGAGCATATAGGTCTGAACAAGCTTGTGTTAAGACAATTTGATAAGATTTTAAAGATAGTTTGAGTTACATGTCCTGGTTTGATGCAGTTTATCTGTTATGCAAGTAATAGTACAGTTTTGCAAGTTGATGTTTCTGTTTTATTTCTCAGAAGAAAAGAGTTTGGAGGCAAGAGAGGCAATTATAGGGCTTTTGCAGAAATTTAGACATATTAAATGCCTGAAATTGGGGAAGGGGGGTGGTAAGAGAGTGAATGAAAACGTAGGCTCAAGGAGGAGACGGATTAAGATGTTGTTAATGATTGAGACCTTTGGGAAGATGGTGGACTACGAAGAAAAAAAAAGAATCAAAGCTTAAATGTCTGAAAGCTGGGAAGATAGTGGTACCACTGACAATAACAGAAACAGGAAATTGAAATTTAATATGTGGTAGATAGGAAAGGAACAAGGTATGGAGATAATGTGTTATGTTTTGTTTTACTTTGTTTTGTGTTTTTTTTATTTGCGTTTTAACTGTAATAAGTTTCAGGCATCATTCCAGAGTTGACCAGAAGTATACCAGAAAATAAGATTCAGTTTTAAAGGGGAATATTGTGAATTTATTCGATTATATTCAGCCTTATAATCTTCTATTCGATTCTCTGTTTTCTTTGAAAATACTTAAAATGCACTGTAAATCCCACACCCTTATTTAACTATTACTTCACTATGTCAATTACAAATAACTGGTTCTCCAGTGATCTCTAATTGTTCTGTTATTTCTAGAACTGTTTGCAGCAAAATAACAGAGAGGAACATGAATGGCAAAGAAAACACCCTAATAACAGGGGAATCTTAGTTGGTGGTCAGTACTCTTTCGTGAAAAAAAAATTATATAACCACACAATTTTCTCTTGGAAGCAACTTGTCTGATTAGTGGAGTTAAAGAGCTGCAAGCTTTGGCCTTTACAAAATTATGTAACTTCAATAACCATGTGTTAATTAAGATTAGGAAATTAATCTATGTTAGCACTGCAATAGCAGTGTTCCGAGCTCTGCCAGTGACTAAGGATGAAAGTGGGTTGCAATGTCACATGGCATCTGATTAAGTTAAATTAGTGCAATATTGAAGGGAAGACTCCCAGGTGACACTGAATAAGACGATCAGAGTTTTTCTCCAGCTATTGTAAGGGGACGGTTGGTTGCAAAGCTACTACTTTTCCAACGTAAAGCCAAAGGTCTGGCCACATGGTCTCACCAGTGAGTCAGGAGGAAGATTGAAGGGGCTAGAGGTTTTTGTTTGGTAGAACTGAGATATGAAACCCTGGATATTAGCCATATTAACAGCCCAAGTATCTGAAATGTGCAGGCTTGCCTTCAGCCTCCTAAAATAATATTCTGGATTTTCTCACATCAAAGATGTATTTTTTTTTTCATTTTATATTATTTCTGAAATCAAAATACATCTTAAAATTGATGCATAAATTAAAGTTGTATGTTGTGTGTGTCCATGTGTGTTAAGGACCCCCTACTCTTAAGTATTTTATAATCTAATAAATCTAAATCTGTGTTCACATTATAAGCTAATTCCATATATACTAGCATCTAGGAGTAACAATATGAGAACAATTAGGGGGAAAATAGGTGCTCTTTCAATATCATATATCATAAAGAAAGAAAAGACAATCAAATTTATTGTGTATTTATCTATATTTACCAAGTGTTCATTATCTCAACCCTGAAAACTACTTTTCAAGTTAGTTATTGTTACTTTATGTTATAGATGAGCAAATTAAGGCATAATGTGTTTGGGCAACTTGAATTTGAAACTTGCCTAAATCTCAAGCTCTTCCTACTGTACCACACTGTCTCACTGTCTCATTGGAACATCCTAACATAGAATAACCTTCTTATAATTTTCTTCATAGACATATAATAGTAGATATTGTCTCTAAAGGGTGATTCAATTAAGAGTCATGGATTTGTGGGTATGTGTAGTTAAGTGTTACTTGTTTAAGTTTGCTAGTAAAGAGACATCTGTCTCCCTGTCCTTCAGATAAGTTTAACTTTTTGATCCCACTTCAGAAAAGAGATCAAAAAGCTTGAGAGAAAAGCTAAATGATTGTTCTCTTCAGATTTAAGAGTATCGTGTCACACAGTCTCTACTTCAGATGTTCTCAGTGAAAGACAAATTGGGAAATAATATTGGGAGGAAAAAAGAAAATTGTTTTATTTAGTTTGCCCCAGTGAGGAACCACTGGGAAGGCCAGTATCTCCAGAGCACTATTGTCAAATCGTAGTCAAAGCTGGTGTGATATTTGGCCTGCTGTTTAGTCACCATTTAAATTTCGGCACGTGTTTTAATTCTGGAGGAATGTTTTCTCATCCTTCTATACTTTGAATATTTATGCACAGATCCTTTGAGCTATATCTTCTACGTGCCAGGTACTGTTGTAGGTGCTAGATATGCTAAACTCTATTTACTAGGTCTATTTTTTTCCATTAATAATAGGCAACATTATACTAAGAGAATAATTTGTGGTGGTTTTTCTGGCTTTGTAGCTGCTAAATCCCGAAGATGACCTCTTACCAGGAAAGATTCGAGACAGCAATCGTTCAACCCTCTTAGCAACAATTCAGGAACATGGTTACCCCACAATCAACTTGGGAATTGTGGGAGACAAGTAAGTATTGGATTTTATTTTGAAGTTGTTACTATACAAATATGAATTTTGGGAGTACTAACTAGGTGGGATTGTTGCTAAAGAGACAGAAATTTAACACCATAATTTTCATACATCTGATTCTTCAGAAGCCAAAGAATTATGGAGATGTCTATGTCTTTTAGGGATAGACATTTTCCTGGAAGGCCTATTACAATAGGATAAATATTTTGCTCCCCTATGTGTATGTTAAGGTTACAGGGGTCTTTTTTAATAGTGTTGGCTTTAGCCTAGTGGAAGTAACAGTGATGGTGTTCTCCCTATTCACACTTCTACTTGTTTCAGGAAAGATAGGGAAAACATGGGTGAGGAGAGTTAGAATGTCAGAATTAGCACTCAGTGATTCTTAGAATGTCAGAATTAGCACTCAGTGATTCTTTGAAGTTTAAGCACAATTGTTTTCTAAGACTTTTATATTGATTTTTGTATCCTTATGTAACTCAAGTTTCTCCAGGCTTTACCCACTTGTAAGTACAAAGGCAGGCACATTGACTATAGTTGCCCATCTCTAAGAGTATATTAGCCAGTTCGCTAAGTTAACTCAGCCCTCTGCTAAATTCCCTAGGTATTTCTGTGAATCTCCAACTTTTGTTTCACAAAAGCAATTCTGCTCTTTGTGAGCATCCCATTACCATGCAACACTGCTGCTTGGCCATCGTTCACCAGGCACTATTTCTAGTTTACCAGAGATGTGCCTGCTTTTAGAAATACTCAGACATCAACCTAGTGGAGACAAATCTGAGTGACAGATACCATAATGTATCTGTCATCCATAATTACCACTTTCTCTCTTACCTTGCCACTGAGTAAAATTCATTATGCCTAGATCCTTCTTCTCTTAAGATGAGTGCTTTCCCCACATTTTCAGATGTGCTTTTGAAGAGATTCTGCTGTACCATTTCACAAGGTATCCTCTGACACCTATAAACCCCAGCTTGGGCTCAGACTGGACACAATGTGGTCCAAACCTTGGACATAGAATCTTGCCAGTAACCTGAAACATAGTAGCTTTTATGTCATCTCACCTTTTGAAGTTCTCTTCTTTCCTCCTGATTTTTTTTCTTTCTCTGAAGACATTGGAGTAGAGGCTGTTAGACATATTTTCAAATGTCGTTCTTTTTAAAGTCTTCACCATTTGTATTTACCTGGATGTTTAGTTCTAGAGAAGTCCATAGCTAAGTAACCAGCCAACTTAGAACCCATGCTGGTAAAGCCAGCGTCACAGATACCCTGACCCAGGCTCCAGCCCCAGGAAGGGAATAGAAAGAACCCACTGAAAAAAAAGAGGGGGGTGGTTATTTGAATTTGGACCTGACAATAACCTATCCTTTCATATAAACAAGCACCTAAAAATTATCCTGATGCAGATACACCTTTAAAGAAGACAAAAATTGGGGCCGGCCCCATGGCTTAGCGGTTAAGTGCGCGCGCTCCACTGCTGGCGGCCCGGGTTCGCATCCCAGGTGTGCACCGACGCACTGCTTCTCCGGCCATGCTGAGGTGGCGTCCCACAAACAGCAACTAGAAGGATGTACAACTATGACATACAGCTGTCTGCTGGGGCTTTGGGGAGAAAAAGGGAAAAAAAAAAAAAAAAGGAGGAGGATGGGCAATAGATGTTAGCTCAGGGCTGGTCTTCCTCAGAAACAGAGGAGGATTGGCATGGATGTTAGCTCAGGGCTGATCTTCCTCACAAAAAAATAAAAAATAAAAAAAATAAAGAAGACAAAAATTAACTTCTGAGAAGAGATAGGATGAATCCAGGAGTTCTAAATGCACAGGGCAGGCCTGAAACTCTAGGGTACAAACTCACCAGATTGTTTAGGATTTGTTTCCTACCCACCACTGGCTCTGGCCCTGCCTCCAAGTGTATTAATGAGCTCTAAAAAATATTTTAAGGTAAAAGGAGCTTTTTTTGTGTATGTGTCATTTTTTGACCCTGAGCTGTTCTGCACTATAATTCTGTCCATTCTCTTCTCCTATTGTTGTACTTTTATATACAAAAAAAGGTTACTTGATATACTGTAGACGCTGCCATTACTTAACTCTAAGGGCCAAAAGACCAGTGAAAGGCTCATGTGTTGATATGCTAATATTTAATTGTCTGGGGCCCACACTATTGATTTGTGGTAGACATTTCCTAATAATTAATGTTGATATTACATATAACTCCAAAATGTACCTTGAAAACAGCATATAATGAACAACAAAACTATAAGCATGATATTGGAAGTTCTGAGAATATACAAATCTCTAGTGTGTATCCCTTTCTTGGATCAAAATACCTCACGTAAAATGAGAACAATTTTTTTAAAATATGATTGATACAAATCTAGACTTTCACAGTCTTAGAGTGCTATATTGAAGAGGCCCAGAGTAAATGGTTTAGAAGGCAGAGGTGGAATGTGGGAGGAAAGATTTTATAACTCTTCTAATGGAAATCTGGGCTGGGAATTTAGCAAAGGAAACAAGGTACATTTAATCTGAAGCCTGTTGATATTCTGTGAATGTTGTCTCCCTCTTCATTCTTCACTTTCCTGTGTAGCCCTTCGCTAATGAGAGCAAAAGTTATTATACAGAAGCCTCTATGTGAAACTCTCCAGAGAAACAAGCAGGGTCATAGGAGAAACTACCTTATGTTTAAAGCAGGGAGAGAAATAGCTCAAGAATGTCAGTGAGCACAGAGCCCTCAGTCAGCTATGACAGATAAGTGTAGGGAATAAGAGCTCTATTCTTGAGTTTAAAGAAAGATTCAAGTCTGGTTTTTAAATTCTGTATGATTCTACTTCTCAGCTCTTATTCTTATCACCTACCATAATTTTAACAATGTTAAAATTGAAGAGTAAGACTTTGTAACTTCTTTGGATTGAATTGTGCTGAATTTTGTCTTTACTTATTGTACATTTTACTTAAAAAGAGGGTACAGTGAGGGCCAGCACAGTAGCGTAGCAGTTAAGTTCACACGCTCCACTTTGGTGGCCCAGGTTTTGCAGGTTCGGATCCTGGGCGCGGACCAACGCACCACTTATCAAGCCATGCTGTGGCAGCATCCCATATAAAGTAGAGAAAGATGGGCACGGATGTTAGCCCAGGGCCAGTCTTCCTCAGCAAAAAGAGGAGGATTGGCAGATGTTAGCCCAGGGCTAATCTTCCTCAGCAAAAAGAGGAGGATTGGCATCGAATGTTAGCTCAGTGCTAATCTTCCTCACAAAAAAGAAAAAAGAGGGTACAGTGAAGAGTGTGGGAGGGGTGGGTGCTTCAAATACCTGAGAGTTAACAACTATATTTTTAAACCATTCGTTTATAAATATTATATGTGTATTAAAATACATTCCCCAAGACATATTTTCTGATATTGTGTGGAACACAATACTGTTGGGGTTCCTAGTGTTAAAATAAAGGACAAATTTTGAAACCCAGAGATGTTAAATGGCCTTGCCCAGCATTATACAAGTTAGTGGCAGAGCTGGCAATGGAATCTAAGTTTCGTGACATTTACAATCCGGAATTCTCTGCTATCATTATGAAGACAAGCTAATAAATATAAATATGTCAGAAGGGAAGCATCACTATACGCTAGAGTGGTCAGAGAGAGTTTTATAAAACTCTTTTACCTATAACATGAAGGATGAATAGGATTTGTATAGTTAGAAAAAGAGACGGTGCTGGCCCTGTGGTGTAGAGGTTGAGTTCAGCATGTTCTGCTTCGGCGGCTCGGGTTTGCGGGTTCAGATCCTGGGCACAGACCTACACCACTTGTCAGCCACACTGTGGTGGCAACTCGCATATAAAGTAGAGGAAGATTGGCACAGATGTTAGCTCAGGACTAATCTTCCTCAAGCAAAAAGTGAGGAAGATTGGCAACAGATGTTAACTCATGGCTAATCTTCCTCAGCAAAAAAAAAAAAAAAAAAAAAAAACGAAAAGAAAAAAGAAAAAGAGAGTGTGTTAATCACATACAAAACATGGAATGAAAAAACAGAGAAGTATAAAATAAAATAGAGAAGTAGACTCACGTCAGGCCAAACTGATTAGAATAGGAGGTTCAGATAGAAGGATAATTCTGGTAAATTTGGTAGAAATATGAGACTAGATTTTGAAAAGCTTTACAATCCAGGCAGAACTAGTCAATTCAGTTAAATTTGAAGCTTTTTCTTTTTTTTAAAGCAGAATTGACCTAATAAACTATTGTTTTAGAAAGATAATTTGACCAAGGTGTATCACATGGGCTAAATTTGGAGACAGACTAGAAGTAAGAAGACCAATACAATTTGTTTATTCCTTGTTCAGTCAGTCAGGAAGTATTGATTGTGTACCTAAGTTAATCACCTGGAGATCATACTAAAAAGGCTGAGTCGGGGGCTGGCCCCATGACGTAGCGGTGAAGTGCGTGTGCTCCGCCGCTGGCAGCCGGGTTCGGATCCTGGGTGTGCACCGAGGCACTGCTTGTCAGGCCATGCTGTGGCGGAGACCCATTATAAAGTGGAGGAAGATGGGCACAGATGCTAGCCCAGGGCCAGTCTTCCTCAGCAAAAAGAGGAGGATTGGCATAGATGTTAGCTCAGGGCTGATCTTCCTCACAAAAAAAAAAAAAAAAGGCTGATTGTTATTCAGCAAATCTGGAGTAGGCCAAGATTTTGCATTTCTAACAAGCTCCCAAAGATAACAAGCTGCTGGTCCATGGATCACAGGAAGTAATGAGGATATAGTAAATTTAGTCATGTATCTACTATGAATTTTAAGCCAAAGGCTATTGAAAATACAAAGCTGAAACAGAGGTAGATCTTGCCCTTGAAATTACATGTACTAGAAATTACAGCTCAGTCATAAAAATGTTTTAGAAAGTTCCAGAGCTTAAACTCAGATTGGAAGTAGAATTAAACAGAAAGTGATTAAATCAAAAGACATTGTGAAGGCTATTACATGGAAAAGAAGAGTGTCAGTGTTGATTTATTTTCATCTGGATTACAAAGCCTTGTTGAAATGGTATGTGTCTGTAAACACAAATAAAATGTCTGCAAAACCCAGCTATTAGGTCTCTCTACCACAATTATACATCCCTCTCTAGCAATACACCATTTCCACATCTTCGTGCTCCATTTGCAGTTTATTCTTTCTTGGTTTTTTTTAGCTGTACTTCATGTGCTCAGTCCCTAAATGTAGGTGTCTCCATGGCTCACCTTTGGCTTTCTGTCTCTCTCATTTCTTATGCTGATGACTCCCAAATCTTATCTCTGTCTTGAGCTCCATGCCTAGATCCACCTGCTTACTAGGTGCATCTTCTTCAAGTCCAGTAGACACTGCAAACTCAACATATCCAAAACTAAATTCATCATCCCCCTACCTCTCTCAATGCCTCTCCCCACTACCTTCTTTTTCCATTTCCTTTAGTTCTTCTATCTCAGTGACTGCCACCACCATCCACCCAGTCATCCAAGCCAGAAGAAACCTGAATGGAAGTCATTATAGCTCCTCTTTTTCACTCACCCCTATATTTAACTCCTATAGATTTTCCCTCCTCAGTATTTCTTCTCTACATTCCCATCTCTTCATCCCTACTGTCCTGGCTTTCGTTGGGGGCTTCATTTGTTTTTCATCTAGACATATGACACTAACCTCTTAACTGGTCTCCTTGCCTCAAGTCTTGTTCCCCTCTAACTTATCCTCATTCTGCTACCAATATAATCTTCCTAAGATGCAAATTATATATCTGTGGCAGAATTGGAGTTTTATATATGTGTGTGTGTGTGTGTCTATATACGTGTATATAGACACACACATACACATATATGTGTATTATTGTTATGTAAGCATATTCTAATAATTCAACAAGCTTTTATGAAGGGTTACACTATGTCAGGCATTGTACCAGTCTTGGGTACTACAGAGATGAATAAAACAGTTGTTGGTAAGAACTACAAGGAAGTTTTCAATTCTATTCCACTCCTCTCTTTCCTCCCCACCCAATCCACATCCATTTTCTCCAGCCTCCTCACTCCAAACATGTCAATCTTTACCTAGGAAAAGACACTAATCTTTGCTGAGTACTTGCTTTATATATAGTATTATACTCCAGTCTTTCGCTTACTTATCTTATTTAAGCCTCATAAAACAACAGAGCCAGATAAGTGTCTTTTGTCCCTATTTTGTAGATACTACTACTGAAGCTTAAAAAAATTAAATAACCTGTTCAGAGTCATACAACTAGTAAAAGGCAGAGTAAGGAGTCCAAGCCAGGCCTGTCTAACTACAAAGTCCCTGCATCTTTTGCTCTACCATGCTGACCTTTCAAGTGGGGTTAGCACCCACAATTCATTAACATTAAGGTTAATAAACTAAATAGGCCATATCCATTGTAATGAATAAGATTCCTAAGTAAATAGTAGCCATGAACATTTCAAAAGCCAGAGAGGAAAATTTAGTTTAAATTTTGAATTAAATATTGACTGTGTGTATAAATGAATTATAAGGACCTGAGTTGCTGAATCCTAGATCTTTAGGTGATATAGAAGTGGGAAAAAACGACAGGAGGGTCTGTTACAGTAGTTTCAAGTGTATGTTCTGGACCCTAAATAAAGATTCTTATTCACTGTAAAATAGACAACTCTTGCTTCCATAAAAACAAAAGCCCCTTTCCTTTTATAAGCTCTTCCTTTACCTTTCCTCCCACAACTGCTGGGGCTGCTTTTGCAGCATTTATTACCTTTGGGTAATTTGTTATACCAAATTCATAGTATCTTCTATAGGAGAGAGAGAGAGAGTGCGAGAGGGAGGGAGAGATGGAGGGAGGGAGGGAAGGGAGAAAAAGCTTTTTGAGAAGTGAAAAGGGGAAAAGCCATGAACAGCAAGAACAGTCTAGAGGGCCAGTTAATCTCCTTGTTCCTTGACCCTCAAGATCCAGCCTATTTAGGAAAAGTGTTTTATTTAGCCCAAATATCCTCCATACTGGCTAAATGTGTTCTCTTCACTTTGCTGTACTTCCTGATAATCTAATATTTAGAGATCCATTTGTGTTAAAAAGTATTCTACCTGAGAGAGAGTTGTTTTCATAATAATATGAATTAGTTCAAATCAGACATCCAATATCTGGGTAAATCTGATGTCCTGAATGAACAGGAGCAAATCACTTAGAACTTGGGAGTTCTTTGAGGCACAGGGCAAGCCCTGAACAGGACCACATCAGAACCTTGGCATAATAAGATCCTGGGGGCCTGGCAAGAAGTTCATTTGACAGCAGAAAAGGACTATAGAAAGGTACGATACCTTTCTATAGGGGGAAAGATACCATAAACAAATGCTTTGCATTTCAGCATTCTTCTTCAGTCTTCTGTCTTGTTTCCACAATTCAGGCTAGTACCGAAGAATAATTCAGCAATATATTAGTAATATTATGAGCTAAATTAGGGTTTGGTTTTTTAACTATCCTAGAATCTTGCACACCATCTGTAATATTATTTTTACAGAAATGTATTCCAGGTTCCAACCAACCAATTTTACATATAAATTCTGGGAACATAAACTGTGAGTTAGGAACTACCTATGCAAAAAAGACTCTCCTGAAGCAGTCAGCTTTGTACTGACTGCATGGTATCTTTTAATGCTGTTTAAGGAATCGTAATTAGTAGTAAGACATTGAAAGATTCTAAATTGGGGATACCATGACCATCTTCTATTCCTGGTCCAGTTCTATTATGCATTTCTTGGGCCATTGTTCTAGATGTACATTTTTCATGTAAATTTTTAATGTTAGAACAAATAAGTGTTCATTGAAGAAAATTTAGAAAATATAAGTAAAAAAAAAAGAAAAGAAAGGAAATTAACACATAAGCCCATTACCCAGTGTTACCCTTCTTCCATTCTTTAATTCTCCGCATGTATACAGTTTAGGTGTATATGAGTGTATGTAAGAAAACAAAGAAATCATAGTCTTATTTTAACCTTCCTTTTTTTATACTCAATATATCATAAACACCTGTCCATATCGTTACATAGTCCTCTGCTGTATCATTTTAATGCTTACATATTATTCTCTAGTATAAAGTATAATATGATTTATTTATATAATCCCTTGTTGTCAGACATTAGGTTGTTTCTAATCTTTCTCAATTGTAAGTAAATGATGAACATCTTTATAACTAAATCTTGGCATATACCCACAATTATTTGAGAGCATTTTTAAATTTTTATTTTATTTGTTTTATGGCCATTTGTTGAGTGTCTGCCATATGCAAAGCTATGATGATAGCAGGGATAAAATGAGATTTCAAATTGGCACCAATTAGTGTGTTTATAGGGATAAACTACTTCTAAGCTCCATCCTGTTTCTACCTCAAATATGGGACAGTAGATGTCCTAGTTTTCTTTTCCCCGTGGCTGATTCAATAATCTGTTAGCCTCCTTTTGTCCTCCTAGGAAGCATGAGCTACTGTTTCCCTACTGTGGGGGGAGTGTCTAAGAAAAATGAGAATGTTTCAGTAGGTAAATAAATACAGAGTACTTTATGTGCCAGCCAAGACAATTGGCCAGACTTGGTTAAGATATTGGTCATTTGGGCACTTAAATGCTTCTCTGTTTTTGCATTTTTTTGTTTTCCCTCAGTTTCCCAATAAAATTTCTTAGAGAAATTGCTATCTTGTGTGGCCTAAACAGGGTGGAAAAAGGATTTGTTCATACTGAGCCAAGGTTGTTTTCTTTCCCACCAGACTATAAGCTCCACAAAGGCTAGGACAAGGTGTATCTTGGTAACCCTATGACCACAGCACTTAGTAGAAGTACATCTCCTAGATTAGACAGCGCTGCCATCTTTTTCTATACCACCCTCTCCTTCCATGGAACCTGGAAACTTTCAACTGTGCAACTGTCTAGAAGAATCTTACAGGGTCCCTCCAAAGTGAGTCCAAAAACCTTAGCTATAGGAACAGACCAGAAAGTATGCCACTGACAACAGAATTGCATTAGTAACTGAGACACATCCCCCAAAAATGCATGATATAAAGCTTTGCAGCTGGGGTGATTCATTTTCTGAAGAAAAAGAAATATAAAATGGCGGGGGAGGGGGAGTGACAAAATTCCAAATGGATTTAAGAAACTTCTAATTTAAAAAGTTAGGGAGCTGCTTCCTCAGGCTTAAATAGATCATCTTACACATTTGTCTCATGAATATAAGAAGTAGTAATCATGATTCAAATACACAGAATCCACTTGGTGAAAATTTTTAAAATAAAGTTCAGTGTTAATTAAATTTATATCATTCCTAAAATTAATTTTAACTATTGAGCTGTTTATATTTCTACATCAGCTTTAAAACAGCTTGGTAATGTAGCTTCCAAACTACAGACTTAGACCTTGTAGTCTTTCAAGGCCTGAAGGGCTGGGAAATTCTCATAATTAAGAAAAGGGTTCCCCCTTCTGGAAAATTGCCATTACAGTAGCCTGTCCCACTCAAATTCATGGTGGGCTTGCTTGGCTGTGTCATTGATTGGTGTTTTAGATTTGAATTGCCTGCTCCTGCTGCTGCCAATTTGAGAAGCTGCCATTTCACATTAAAGCATGAAACAGAAGAGGAACAAGCACTGAGATAGCAAATTGGATTCTTATAAAACTGGCACATTTAGCAGGAATTATCAAGATAGATTTAACAGTACAGTGATTATTTGGGCAAAGCCCAGTGCCTTACATCTTCCAATTTGTGAACCAAACATATCCTAGCTTCCTAGTGCTTACCAAATGTTCTAAAAGTAGAAATTTCTAATTATCAGGGACAATTTATATCTGAATTTAATTGGTTCTTGTCGTCTTTATAAACTACCTGCTTCCCTTATGGAATAAACACCCTTTTCTGCTCAAAATACCAAGACTTAATTTTTGAGCCAACGTAATAGATTTATTTTCTGATCATTTCTCAGCAGAAGTTTCTTATTTTCTATTAGTTAACCAAAAATATTTCTTTCTATGTTAACAAACATGTTAATGACAAGAGATACTTCCCACTCTCGGTGACAGACTTTCTGAGTGGCTATTACAGTTGCCTTTCTTAATCCTGAAGAGTTGCTATTACAGATTCTTCTAAGAATAAGCTCTTGGTATTATTATACTTTTAGAAATTGTTTTCTTACCTCACCCCCATAAAAAGTAATATCTTCCGTAAAGCTTTTCCTAAGTATCCCACACCAATTCTGATCATTCTGTCATTCTCAACATTTATATCATTTCTCCTTATATGTATTTTCTTTTGAATTAATGTATTTGAATTCAAGCAATGATATTAATTTTATTGCTCATTTCACTCATTTTCCTAAATCGTTGTCATGTGTTTTCTGCACTAGCTTATAAAATTAAAGGTAGGGACTATGCTTTCTTCTTTCTTTATATGACTCCATAGTGCCTGAATACCCAGTGGGACTGAAAAAAGACTAAATGATGGCTATATGTAGTATGTAATTTGATTCCATACATGAAATAGACACACAGAAAATATTTGTAGTTGAGGAATTTCTCTTTGACCTATGAAGAAATTAGTATATGATTAGTATATGTCCTGAACTATTTTTTATCTTAGTATGATCAACTGCCACTGTTTCTTAATCTCCAAATCCTAGATTTTTTTTCTCACTCTCCCACTGTCATATTCACTCATTCTAAAATGATACAGCTCACAATTGGTGTAACAGATGAAATGGGAAACTAATTAGCAACTGTCGTCCGTCTGTGTGTTTATATTAAATATTTTTAAATAAAACTTCATTTGCATTCTGAATACTCTGTCTGAAATCCATAAAATCTAAACTTGGATAAATGCTCTGTCTTGGTTTTGAATTTTATAGCGGACTTCATGGTAAAGCAAAAAAAAAATTATATGCCAGGATCAGCATTACAGTAATTTAAGACAGATACAAATTTTAAAAAGCAAAAAAGTCTGAACTAAAAGTGGGCCCCCAAAGCAGTCAGATTGAAATCTGAAAAGATACAAAGTCAAAAGATATCATACCCTCTAGACATATTCTTCCTTCAAAGAAACTGATTAGTACCTCAAGTTTTGAGAAAGGCACATTCATTCTGTGATAGATTTATTTTGAGATATGCTTCTCCTTTCTCTTTTATCTACCTCTGTATTATGTTTAAGCTTCTTTGACATCTGATTAAGTTAGAACTCTAAGGAGAGTGTTATTATTTTTGGTAGCCATCTCCCAAGTTAAAGGTGGATGTCATAGCTTTGGGAAGAAAAATGCTTTTATTTTTTTTCACTCAAGACAAATAGTCGAATGTTCCCGGTGTTCAAAAAGTGAGAGGGAGGGGGCGGCCTGGTGGCGCAAGCCGTTAAGTGCCCGTGCTCCGCTGCGGCGGCCCGGGGTTCACCAGTTCGTGTCCCGGGTGCACACCGACGCGCCGCTTGGCAAGCCATGCTGTGGCGGCGTCCCATATAAAGTGGAGGAAGATGGGCCCGGATGTTAGCCCAGGGCCAGTCTTCTTCAGGAAAAAAAGAGGAGGATTGGCAGATGTTAGCGCAGGGCTGATCTTCCTCACACACCAAAAAAAAAAGTGAGAGGGAGAAAAATGTGATCTACAAGATGAGTTTAATATTGCAGTGCTCCAGTTTCTCCCTCTATGCTTCAGTCTAAATGTAAAGAGAAAATAGTCGCAGTGTTTATATAAATTTCAGTACTTCCGTAGAATCACGATATCTTAGAATTGAAAGGAACTTCTGATGTTAGCTAGTCCAATGTTCCACCCAATGGAGGTGTTAGAGAAAATTTCTAACAGCTAGCCATCAGGTTTTTGTTTGATGCTTTTAGTGAGAAAGATCTTATTTACCTCATGAGGCAGCACATTCTGTTGTTGGCTGGATGGCTGTTATGGTGAAGATGGTTTTACATTACACTGAGCCAGTCTTCATCCCTGTTTCTTCCATCCACTAGTCCTAATTCTGCCCTCTGGAGCAACACCAAATAAATTGACTCCCTCTTCTACATGAGAGCCTTTCAAAGAAAGTACGATTTATGATTGTGTAACAGTTAAGTAGTATCTTCTCTTCCATCTGCAGACAATATTATTTGCTCATAATATCATTATAGTTGTAATAATTGTACACTATTCGTTCCCAAAGCTACCGTGGAGAGATTGAGTTGAGGCCAGGGTTCATTCCATTCATTTGTTGAGTGGCTACAAGTACAGGGATTTGGTGGGGCAGTCAAGAAGCCTAGATAAAATGAGACCTTGTCTGGTGAGACAATTATATATTGTATCATCTTTACAAATTTGCCTTTTATCACAGTTTGTTGCCTCTCTTTATCCTTTTTAGCTCTTTTAACTTTAAATTTCATTTTGACATTAATATGCCACTTCTACTTTTTTTGCTTATTTACGTTTGCCTGGTGTCTTTTTGCTCTACCCTTTATTTTTAGTCTTTCATCTCTTTAAGTGTATCCATTGTAGAGAACATTCAAATGGAATTTGAGCTTAAAAAAAAAACACCTCAGTCTTGGATCTGCCTTAAGTTACTGTAACCCTAATCCTGGAATAAAGTCCGTTTTGCTTTACCTTGAGGTTTGCTATAAATGATTCTCTTGATGTTTTTTCCTTCCATCTTACTTTATGTTTACTATTTACACAACATTGTTATTTTTTCCCTTTTTCCCTATTGTTGGTTTGATCCAGGTGCTATTTGTTCCCTTTTACTCCCGTATTATTTTGAAAGTTATGCTATACTTTACCATCGCTCTCATGCTTTCCTTCCAATTTCTGATACTCATAATCAACTATACATTTCCCCACTGTTATATTTTTAAAAAGTGCTGACTATATCCTTCCTAAAGACATTCCCATTCCCTCCATGCACCCCCTACACCAATGAGACCTTTAGAGTACCTTTGCTTCCCCCATCTCCTTCCACTCCCTCAACTTTTAGGTATTGCTGAGACCATGCTTTTAATTCTAGACTGTTATTAAGTTTTCTTTTGCAATATGTCTCTACAACTTCTAGGGAATCCATGTTTAGTACATATATTATACTTCCCCAGTTTATTTGATCATTATTAGATTAGATCTATTTGATCTATTAGATCATAGATTTAGCTATATAGTTTTATACGTGTGTGTGTATTTCACTAGTGTTTCCTCTCCTCTTCATCTGCCCTATCTTAAGATCATTTATCTGATTCATTTTTTTCATTTAGAGTCATTTTTCCAGAACATTACTTGATTTATTATCTGAATCTTTTCATTTTCACAAATATCTTTCTTCTATCCTGATAAATGAATGATGTCTGACTGGCTATAGGATTTAGGGGTTACAGGCCGTTTTTCTCAGAGTATGTTGATGTTAATCTACTGTTGTATAGTTTTTCGTATTGTAGGTAAGAAGTCCAATGCCAGTATTCTTCTTCCTTCGTTAGTAAACCCAATCTTTCTGCCTGACAGCTTGTAAGATTTTCTCCTCATCCTTGAAATTACAAAATTTTACCAGGACATTTTTAGGTTTTGGTTTTTTGTTTTTGTTTTTGTTTTTGTTTTTTTTTTGGCAATCTTGCCTGGAACTCAGTATATCTTTTCAATCTTGAAGCCTGAGACTTTTCAAATAAATGAAATTTTCCCCCTCAGTCAGTTCCTTTTCCTCCTTATGGAATTCCTATTGGTAATATGTCAGTCTTTTCCTCTGGCCTCCAAGTTTCTTATTATTTCCTGCATGACTTCCATCATTTTGTATTTTGGTACATTCCTTTGAGGTATTTCTACCACTTGGTCTTCCAGGCCACTAATAGAGTTTTCAACAGGGACTGTATTCACCTTCATCTACTAAATTTTAAAATTTGAAAATCATGTTTTTTGTTCCAGAACATCCTTTTAATATTGTAAGTGAATCTCCTTTCGTGCTTTAATTGTTTGTTGCTGTTGTTAAAATTGTGTGTTCCCCCTAGCAGTTTTATTTCACTAGGAGCTGTCCCAAATATTATGCTTAGTCTTCCACCCTCCAGTTGCTTTCTTCTTAGATTGCTGGTATTTTCCTTTGCCTACTGAGAGTCCTATTCGCCATCAGCATTCAGGAAGATGCTAGGGTACCATGGATCTGATGGGAATACAGTTGTAGTAGAAAGAAGGTTACAAGTGGTAAAGGCACGGAAGTCACAACTCCTGAATTGGCAACACACCAATAGCATGCTGCTAGCCTTCTATTAAAAGTGCCAAAAAAAAGGTCTTTGTGCTTCCTGGACATTTAGTCGTAAAAATTTGGGCTTTCCCAGCCTTTAGGGATAGGGCAGTCTTAGTTCTTTTTAAGTAGATTTCTGAGTCAACTTAAAAATGATACCTTTGTGCTTAAACTGGATCCCAGTCAGCTTCAAGTGGTTTACATCAGGGAATGTTAAAGATGGAAAGGCCCTAGTCCAAATGTTCTCATTTTACGAATAAGGATAATGAGAGACCCCACAAAATGATGTTAGTTATTCAGAGTCATCTCAGTTAGCAGTAGAGACAGAATTATATTCTAGACCTTGTGACACTCAGGCCTTCAATTAATGGTTCTATTTTCTATCACCTAGTACTTAAATTTTTAGCATTTAGTACTAAATCAACTCTCTTTTAGAATGCTTTCATATGATATTGGTACTGTAAGAGAACAAGGGGTAGGTACTTAATAAATCAACTGAAAATGGATAGAAAGTATTAGTAAATCAAGATTAACCTTAGTATTTATCTTTAAAGAAATGGTTAATCAGCATCCAAATCTGATTAAAACTGCAGTTGTTAATGAAGGCAGAATTAACTGACATCACAATATCCCTTTAAGATCTGCTGCTCTTTGAGAAAAGGGAAGCTACTGGTATATGCCTAGAAATCTTAATCTGCTTAATCCAACATCCCCTTTAGTGGCAATGTGAGCAGATATTTCAAATTTAGAAAGTACAAGTTATTTTTTGTCATCATTATTTGGCATACACAAGTAAGATTTATGTATTTAGATAAAAAATGATAAATGGCTTTTTTTTTTTTTTTTTTTTTTGGTGAGGAGGATTAGCCTTGAGCTAACATCCGTTGCCAATTCTCCTCGTTTTGCTGAGGAAGATTGGCCCTGGGCTAACATCCGTGCCCATCTTCCTCTACTTTATATGGGACGCCACCACAGCATTTCTTGACAAGGAGTGTGTCAGTCCGTGCCCGGGATCCGAACCTGTGAACCCCGGGCCGTGGAAGTGGAGCACGTGAACTTAAGTGTTACGCCACTAGGCCGGCCCCGATAAAAAATGATAAATAGCTTTTATCTGAAGCTATACTATGTATAACGAAGTGTCTTTCAGAATGTGAATATTACCATAGTTTAAAAGAATAGTAGAATGAACATAGAGTGATCTTGAACATGTCACTACTTCTGAACTTCAGTGTCTTCTCTTGCCCTTCCTACTTCTAAAAGTTGTAAAATTAACACATAGATGTGAAAGTGTATTGTTCTTTTAAAACAGGTATTATTGTCATTAACTTTGTTCTTAAATATCAACTGATCTTATATATAGGAAGTAATGTCACATATAAGACAATAAGGTCATATTAGATAACATAAGATCAGATTATAATGTTTTAGTTTTATTCTCCTATCTTTGAAAAAATTAGTATACTATGATCTCTTCATTTAACAAAACTGAGAAAATCATGGATTTTTTTTATCCTACTATAATATCCATGATTTTAATCCTTGTTACCTATTCCTCTTATCATCATTCAGAGTAATCTCTTAGTCTTAGAAAGCAAACTCAGTTTTTATTTCTATAATTTTATTTATTTATTTATTTTTCCCCCAAAGTCCCAGCAGATAGTTGTACGTCATAGTTGCACATCCTTCCAGTCGCTGTATGTGGGACGCGGCCCCAGCATGGCCGGAGAAGCGGTGCGTTGCACCCGGGATCCGAACCCGGGCCGCCCAGCAGCGGAGCGTGCGCACTTAACCGCTAAGCCACAGGGCCGGCCCAGTTTTTATTTCTTAAAAGTGAAAAAGTAGGGGGACAGGAAATATGAAGTAAATACGGGAAAATATTAGCATTTGTCAAATCTGAGAGATGGATACATGGGTGTTTGTTATACTATTATGTTGGAAATATTTCATCATTTAAAATATAATATGAATTAGAAAAAAGAGAGCAAATTTATGACTTGTAAGCAAGCCCTAAAGTTATGTTTAATCAAAATATTATTTAGTTTCCATCTGAATATAGGATTCAGAATCGTATTTGTTTCATTCCCCAGAACTATCCTAATATGTCCACACATGCACTTTTCTGGTCATCCCAAACAGATCCCCACTTACTGCCTTAGCATCCTCTAATTGATACTTTTGCAAAAGGGTCCATTCTCATTAGACTTTTTCTTGTATGACCTGTCATATGACTGAAAAAACTAGACAATCACTCTGATTAGGCAATGGATGGAACAAATACTTAACAAGCAGCCTGAGGTTCTAGTCCTAGCTCTGCCACTTACTGCTCTACCTAGCCTTTAATATGCTACTTTGCCTCTCTAAATATTACTTTCCTTTTCTGTAAAATGGGCATAATAATACTTATTCAATCTACCTCACAGATTTATTGTGAGGTAAGGAATTATAGCATGCAACATAAATGAAGATATAGATCCTCTGACTATTGTCGTACGTTGGTACCTGTCTCTCTACTAAGCCATGATCTCATACTAGATCCCAGACACCAGACGTATGTAACAGAAAGTAGAGTCAAAGAGAGGGGCAGAGGGAGATAGATAAGGGCAGGATCCAAAGAATGTGCTCAGCTGTGATACTGAACACAGTGACCCCCAAAGACATTTCCAACTTTGAGATTCAGTGATTTTGTGAATCCACCAGCCACAGAGTAAAAAGCAGCATTGAGTATATTCTTTGAAACATAAATTACAGTAAGGATTTTAGCTTATTTAGTCCCTTTTAGTTTATTTCTACAATAAAATTTAGAAATAATAATAATAAATTAGAAAATTTCATATGGAGAGTTGATGAATGTGGTTTTACAAAACAGGAAAAAAATCTTTCCCAGATAATTTGAAATGGGTTAAAAAAAAAAAAGAAAAGAAAAAGTATATTTATTTGCAGTCATCAGCTAGCCTGTCCCAGGACCTTTATCCACCCACAAAGATTAATACCACGATGATGTACATGTCACTGCTGCTTTGTTTCCAATGACTTTACCATAATCTTCTAGAGTCGACATGTTATAAATGACATATGATAAGATTGGTGAAATTAGCTCTTTATACTAATACAAAATTGTATTTTGTTTATCATATGCATTGTCACCTGAACCACATTTCATATCATCCTGTGCTTGTGATGTTCTTCCCTTTTACTCTATAGGCCAGCCAGTTGGCTCAGCTTAATGAGATCCAGCAAGGCAAAGGGCCGAGAGCTCTGGGCATGCAGTGATCAGGAACCCATCATGTGCATATCTTATAGTATTTCAACACAATAGAATAATGTTATCTTTTTTTCCTAAAGAAAAATGAAAAAGATTGATGAAAAATCTGTTCAAAATACTTAGTTCAAAAATATTTTAAATACATCCATTATTGAATATATTTCTAAGATGTTTGCCCAACCAGTTTAACTTCGAAATTCATGTCAGGGATTTTTTTTTTAATTTGTATGTTTTACACATATATCCTACCTTCATTGAGTACCTGGGTACCTCTTTGGCTGCATAAGCAATTAACTGGATGACTTTATTATTTTTTTCTTTTTCTTTTTTTTTCCCCCTAAGCCCCAGTAGATAGTTGTATGTCATAGCAGCACACCCTTCTAGTTGCTGTATGTGGGACGCGGCCTCAGCATGGCCGGACAAGCGGTGCATCCGTGCGCGCCCAGGATCCGAACCCGGGCCGCCAGCAGCGGAGCACGCGCACTTAACTGCTAAGCCACCGGGCCCGCCCTAACTGGATGACTTTAAAGGGTCTCTATGTTGCTAGGTTGAACCTCATATGAGCCGTTTTTTCAAACTTTTACTTTTATCTCCTCTCCTTGGGAGCTCGTTCCCCAGAGCTGAGCATTCCCCGGTACTCTCATGAACAGGCCAGTGCTTGAGGAGAAGGAGAATTTTATCCAGATCCAGTAAGAAAACCTAACAGTAAACGAAACTATTCAGGCTGGAACCAGGCCTAGCTTGCTATTGAGCCATTTGGGCTTTTCTCATATAGTTCTGTGATGTATGTATTTGAGGCCCAATCTATGATTTTCTTCTGTGTTAGTCATGGATATTCTCCTCAATAAAAACTGCCAAGCATGATAAAGTTGAACTTTGCCAGGTTGTCAGGTATGTTTGTATGATAAACTTCTGTCACTACTGCAGCAATAATAACAACAACTAACCTTTCTTGAAAACTTAGTTTGTCAAGGTACTATTCCATAAACTGTTTTCTATGTATTATGTCAGTTAATCCTCATAATAACCCTGTATTATCCCTACTTCATAAATGGAAAACTGAGGCAAAGAGAAGTGAAGCAACTTATCCAAAGTTCTACATCTAGCAAGTAGCAGGATTTAAACTTAGGCAGTCTGACTCCAGAGTTCACAATCTTAATCTCTGTGCTATGCCACCTCTCAACTAGCTTATCTCTTGTAGAGTCTGGGAAGGTAGCCTCTCGGGTAAATCTCAAGTTCCTCCCGTTATCTCCGTCACCCCGGGATAAAAAGTGAAATGATGTCCTTGTTACAAATCTTCTCCTCCCTCTCTTCCTCCTCCTCCCACAAGAGGTTTAGGAGAACATATGCTATCTTATTGAGACATCATTTGATTTCAAGTTAACGAAACCTGCTGAGGCTAGCTTAAGCAAAAGAAGGATTTTGGGGAAGATGTGGGGTTATCTCATGGAACTCAAGAGCAAGAATTGGCTTCAAGAGGGACCAAAAGCAAAAACTAGAAAATCAGAAGTTACGATTGCTCCCTTTTTAGATGTACACATTAGATGTCCGTGGGAGAGAAGCGGAAACACCCCTTTTCCCCGCAGGGTGAGAAGTTCTCAGAAAACGAGGGTGTAGCCTGGACAAATATTCCTCAAAAGGCGCCTTTTCTGTACTCCATCATTTGAAGGGAAATGCAAGTTCAGTGCACGTGGCCCAGTAGCTTTGTATGGATTTAAAATAGTAACTAAACTGTTCCTTTCAGCTACTCCCTGCCTTCCTGCCCCTCCATCAGCCCTCATCCTGGCATTTAGTTTTTTTCTCACTTGATCAATCTCAAGTTAGGCCTTTGCATCCCTTTTAACATCTAGAGGATAAGACCACTGATTTCACTCCGTCTCTTCTTCCCAGACCTTTGACCCGTGTAATCAAAGGGCCTGGTGCACTTGTCTTTTCAGTTGACTATCAGGAATTTGCCTACTTTCAATCCCTAATATTCATCCTGTCCCTTACCCTCTCAGAATATTTCATACAGTTTCTACCTTCCTTGTTCTTTTTTCTCTACCCTTTTAAAATTTCCCCCAATAAACACCTATTGGCTCTTCCTATTTTTAGGGAACCCCTCCACCATTTTCCTATTAGATTAGGTCCAATTTCTTGAGCTTGAGGGCCCTCCAAAATTGTGTCTTATCCGAGTCGTTCCAATTCAAGTCCTTCACTCTAGACTGTTTCCCCACTGATCTAGAAACACCAGGCTTCATCACAAGCTGGTCCTCTTGCTTACAAGACCCTTTTCCATTTCTTTCCACCTGTAAAAGTCCAACACATTTCTCAAGACCTTACTAATTTAAGTCATATTCCCTCTAAATATTCCTGTGTGATCTCTCCAACACCTAGGGTGACCAACTGTCCAGGTTTGCCTGGGACTTCCTAGGACATGTGACTTGCAGTACTAAATCTGGGATATTCCTAGGCAAACTGGGATGGTTAGACAGCCTAAAACCTCACTGTCTCCCCTGCTTATGCTGCCTTGTTAGATAGAGCAAAAAGCCCTGTGAAAGTACCAGTAGCCACAACTTCCGCACTTGCAAGGTTCTTTCTCCACAATAAGAATTATGCTCCTGTTGGGCAGAGACCCTTTTGATTCCCACTTCATATAGAATATAGAGCTGTACTCATGTTAATACCTACTCAGTGAATAAGGTGGTTTAGTTTTAAGTTGGCCCTATATCTAAAATCTTTTCCTTGTGTGTTAATTTATTTGTCTTTATTTTTTTCCAGCCCAGATGACTTACTCAATGCCTTGAATGAGGGTATCAGTCGTGCTGATGTCATCATCACATCAGGGGGTGTGTCCATGGGGGAAAAGGTATGAAAAAATGGAGCTCATGAAAATTTATCCAATGTAATATCCTTGCACATGGTTGATTAACTGTAGTCTGGTAGACATCCGGTATCCATAACCAGACTTCCACAAAGCTGAAAATCCACAGGGCTTCAGAAATTTCTGGGCATTCTAAAAGGGACGCACTGTGGGTAGATCAGAGAGCTTACCTTAGGAGCAGCATGGAGAATCCCACAACTTGCAGAATAGTTTTGATGTTCCCCTGGAGATTTCTGGTTTTTGCTCACTCAACTTTACTACATTGACTTCCTTTATATGTGATATTTACCCCCAAGGTAAAGCTCCAAGATCCTTCCTTCTGCTTAAATTTAAAGGTGACCTCCCCCATCACATATTCCAAACCTCGTAAAGAACTTTTAGCTCCCTACAGGGAAGAAAGAGAGGATTAGGCATTCCTTTTCCCCTCTTGACAAATGATAATAATCATAATCATAATAATGAAAATAAAGTACAAACATTATATAAGTATATGTATATGATTTTATAAGACTAAGTATATTTGTATATGGTGTATGCTTAGTCCTATGAAAATCACATTTGAATATCTCAGTATCATTAAGTTTACATATCTGAATGAAACGTGTTGGTTTGTGATGATTATTGGGTCCATTGAATAGTGTTATAAAAGCAAAATATTCTTTACTACAATAACCAACCTTATGTTTTGGCTCAAAAATATTTCAGATTACAAAATGTTTTGCCAGCATACAATCCTTTTCCATGTTTTCTTTCATCTCATATTAATGCTTGAACTGAAAAATTATAAAAATATTGTCATAATGGCAGTTTTTACTAAAATTCATATTTTCCAAGAGTTTGATTTATTTTTAGCTAGATTTTATGCTGTATGTGATTGTTCTTGGTCCCTGCCCTCTCTAGCTATAAAACTGCCTAAATTTATAACCTGACTCTTAGGACAGTGAACTCTATTGGCTCTGAGAACAAATGTCAGAATTCAGTAGCCTGAACAGAGAATGCCTGCCCTCCATTCACAACTTTAGTTTTAGAGTATTTAAGAATAGCACTTCAGCTGCCAAAATCCATGGAAGAAAAAGAATCTCAGTCCAAGACTACCATCTCAGATTACATCAAGGAGTGCAGGCGTTGGAGTGTGAGTAGGTATTCTTCTTATAGCAGGCAGATTGCTGGGTTAGTCTTCCTTCAAAGTCTCCTAGAAGTCTTTAGCCCCAGGTGGAGCAAATTGCTGCAGACCTCTCCTGGGATCACAAAGGCTAGGGGCTGAGGTCTGCATTGTAGTAGAGCTCTAAGAAATAATTTACAACATGTCTGTTTTCATTACCATCAAACTGCCTCTGTTACTCTGAGTATCACAAGAGCAAACCCTGAAGTTAAGAGTACTTAAATGTTAAATTTGTTATTTCCAGGGAGTATTTCGTGTATGATTTATCTTGGTTGCTAATGAACTTAATTGTGGGACAATACCTATTTGGCAGACCTAAAGTTGTCTTTTCCAATGCTTCTGAAGAGGCAACAAGCTTATAGCATACATGGGCTTGGCAATTATGGCTCAACTGTGGTAAGGAAGAGATAGAACATCTACTTCAGCCCAAGGGCTAAGCCTGAAAATCAGTCACTGAAAAGACAGGGAGGTCAAGGAAAGATCCAGAAGCATTATGTAGCAGGCATGAATCTTAAGTGCAGAAACTCAGGTATGCAAGAAATTTATTTACTTGATTTAACTTAAATCCTACTGTTGACCACTTATGCTACAGAACTGGCAGGAAATTTTATTTAAGCCATTATGGGACTCACCTCCTTCAAGAATTATGCCAAGGAACTGGGAGGGGCTTAAGAGGCAGCAGAGCATCAAGGAGACATCTGGTCACCATCTGCACTGGATACATCTAGAGTGTCCTTGTAGGGTCATTAGATCTCAGGTCTTTGTTCCTTTGGGCAATGCTAGCAGCACTGGGATCATGGGGAGGCTCAGAGCCTTGGGGCAGGGGAAGGGGGCCCCTGCTGCTTGTGGGATCCCCAGACTTCTATCCTCTTCTCAGCCAAAGAGAAATGACTCTTCCACAGTTACTTCCCTCAAAATCTCTCCCCACCCCCACATCCCCCTGCCCCATGTAGTCCTCTCAAAGAGTTTTCATTTTTATAAAACACTGAGTTTTGGGTAAACAGTGTCTGCTTTTTGCCCAGAAAACTAAAGAGTTATATGCCTTGCTATAAATTTTCCACAACCTACAGAATTGTAAAATACCTGAAAGACAATGAAAGATGCAGATAACCAAGAAGGATACACTAGACTGGACATCCAGTAATTTTTTGCCTATTTCACAGTCTCTTAATTTTTCCTGACAGTGTCTCCCCAACCCCATATGATCAAAATAATCACCAAGATTATTATTGATCACAAAGAAAGACTTGTCTCAAAGTCTTGCCCTGATTATTTAGCAGCAAGAGTGTTAACCATATAGGCGTCTCTGAGTTTGTTTTGCAAATCTAGAGCCATAGAACAATAGAATATGAAAACTAATCAACAATATTCCAAACAAATAAATATAATATAATGTCCCTTATTATTTCATTCAGTCCTGTGTCATTCTTGTGCTGCTAGATGTTGGGTTAGCAGTCTGCTTTCATGAAGCCCTCTGCTTCCATTCTAAAGAGTCCTGGGATTCCTGATTCAGTCCACTGGTACTGTATGAAAGTTATCTGAGCTATATCACTTCACTATCATAAGCCAGTACCCAAGAGACTATTCTTTAAAATGTCAATAGTTCAAAATACCTGTATGACAGATACTTATTGGCTGTGCTTAATTTATTACTGTAACCAGTAATATTAGAATAGAAGATAAGTGAAATTCTCTACTGGATACAGTATGTAACTATTTCATAAAAGTTTTGGTCAGTGTTTCCCCTGAGGGTGAAAACATATTATGGAGAGCAAGGGCATTGTCAAGTCTCCAGACACTTCCCGTAAAGCATACAATTTCTGAAATATTTATATTAATAACATTTTACCTATATGAGTCTAATGCAGGGAACACTGAGCATCTCTTCTCAGATATGACAACAACTCCCCTTCCATGAAACTCTTACAATGGTAACATATCAAACAAACCTAATTATTTCTAACATCTCTTTTTATAAGGTGAAAGAACAAATCTTTGTGATTTTCTAGGAGTCCTCTAGGAAATTTCAAAAAGAGTTTTAGATGTAAAAGATATTCTGAAATTTTTATTTTATCTTTTTCTAAATTTAGGTCTGATCTTTAGAAGGCAAAATCAAAAGAGTTATCACAAAATAATTGGATATTTGATTAAGATAGGATCATGGGTACCTGACAAACAGTGCTTGGTTACTTAATTTTTCAAAGCAACAATAAAATATTTGAAAATAAGGATAGAAGGTAACATGACTATAAATAATCCTGGCTCATTCATAAGTGAGGAACCTTTGGTTTTTTTCTTGTTTTTTTCTTTTTTGGGGGGAGAGAAGACTGGCCCTGAGCTAACATCTGTGCCTATCTTCCTCCATTTTGTATATGGGATGCTGCCACAGCAGGGCTTGATGAGCGGAGCGTATGTCCGTGCCTGGGGTTCAAACTTATAAACCCTGGGCCGCCGAAGCAGATTGCACGAACTTAACTACTACGCCACCGGGCCAGCCCCAGAGAACCTTTGTTTTTTACTTTTTTATTTTCTTAAATAATTAAAGACAAAATAAAGTAAACATAAAGCACAAAAAGGCAGATTACACAAAAAGAATAACCTTTAATATCATAGGGCAAGCATAATCAGTAAACCAAAGAAATAAGCTCATCAAACCTGAGTGAACTTACTAAACTTTTGATATATTTAGCAGTTTCATTTCAGATACAGGTATTATAAACCAAGGCAAATAAAAGTACCTTTAAAAGTTTTGTCCTTTATTATGCTCTCTTATATTTTTGGAACAAACTGACACTTTAGAACAGAGTGGTCTCCAGACCCACATCCCTGAGACCTTTAAGTGGGTCTGCAATGTCAAAACTATTTTCATAATAAAACTAAGACACTATTTGACTTTTTTATTCTCCTTCTCTCATGAATATACTTCTATTCATGTGGCTGTATGATCTGTGATATCTCATCAGACTGAATGCAGAAGCAAATAAGAGAATCCAACTGACTTCTGTTAAGCCAAATGTTAGAGAGATTTTCAAAATTATAAAACAATGTGTAAAAAATGTTACTTATGTTAACATAAAATAGCTTCATCATTGCTGTTTCTAAATGAACCAACAAAGAAACATTTTTTAAATTTCTTAGTTTTAATTTCTAATACAGTAAATATTGATAGACATAACTTTCATAAACAAAAGCTCCAGGGATCCTTAGTAAATTTGAATTTAAGAGCATGTAAAGGGTCTTGAGACCAAATATTTTGAGAACTGGACTTTTTTAAAAAAATACTTTTTTTCCTTGAAAAACAAAAGAACACACACATAGTTATACTTCTCTGTCATTATTGCCCCTAGCATAATTGCAGCTCATGTTCATTATGACGTTTAAGAAAATAATTTTTATTTCATAGCAAAAACTAGGGGGCTGTAGATAACTAAGAAATCATATGTAAGCATTTTAGCAGACTAGCAAAGTTCATCAACACAGAGAATACAACTTTCTACAGCCACACTCATCCCTTTTGTACCTTCTTAATGTAGCAAAGAAGAACAAACACATTCATTAACATAACCCAAAGATATAGCCTCTCTATAGTATATAAAAATAAGAAGCAAAGTATATTAACTTAAGAACATAAGTATACTAACTTAAAATCAGACTTAGTAATCAATGACCCAGTATTCTATCTTACTTAGAAATCATCTAGGTATCTGATGATTATGCATTAATTAACTAATTTAATATCAGTTCAAGATTTTAAGTTACTTAAAGATCTTGAAAAAGTTTCAAGCTGACGTACTACAAACATAATTACTATTGAAATTAAAAGTTTATCAGAATAATGATTTGATTTTGTTGAACCCAATTTTACATTTTTCACAATCTTAAATATTATGTAGGAATAGTGTTAGCTTCTTTGATGAATAAACCTATATAAGTTTAGGAAAAACAAACTTAATTGAAATAAAATGTGTTTGCCTAATTATACTTAACACTGATAAATAAGAGGAAGAACATGTCTCGGTTTTCTTAATAACCAAAATAATTAAGTTAGTCTCATTTGCCAAAGATTTACCTTAACTATGTGAACTTTGATTCTTAAAATTATAAGAAGAATGTTTTTTAGTGTAGCACATTTAAAATATTATAAGTTAAATTTTCTTATTATCTGGGAGTTTTAGGAATATTGTGTTTATATAAGCACTTATTTGTCTAAGTTGATCAGAACAGAGCACATTTAATTTAAGAGACAATGTAATTGTTTTGGTGAGTTTTATTCTTTTTCCCTCTGGCAAAGCAAACTTTATTGTGGCCCTGAGGTCAGGGCTTTTCTCTCCAGGTCCTGCTGAAACTGGGGAGTTGGGGGATGAGGAGCTCTTGTGTTGTCCACTTCCCAACACCTCCATCACATCAGACTCAGGTGGAGAGGGGTGGGGTAAAGGGGGCACCCTGAATCCACAGCACACCCTGAGGACAGCCCGCTCTACATGGTGGTCTCGCAGGCATGTAATTTATGAATACCTTCCAGAAATAGGAAAACATTTCACACTCACAAGATGAAATGAACACCTTTTTGGATCACAGACACCTAGACACACAGACACATAAAGAACATATAGCTTCATCTCTACAACTTCAACCATAGGTCAAGAGTAAACACAGAAAGAAAAAAACTCATCAGTCTACCACTGAAGAGCTAGAGGTCACAAAGTTCTTAGTTGATTTGGTCTCAGAATGACAGTAAGACAAATAAATAAGGAAGGCTAATAAACCAGATTCTCTCTCTTCTTTTACCTAACAGAATAGATTTCTATCATCCATTTATAAGAATCATCAAATGGTCAGACCATAAAACCAAATTCCCAGTCATTGCTGCCACAAGGGGGAATACCTTATTGATCACACACAGACACAAATTAGAACCAAATCAATAGAGGGGGCAAAAGTAGAGAAACCAAAAGTCAGCAGAGTTCGTTTTATTGCTGCTTGGCATTCACTCCAGGAACCAAGGAAAGATGTGCCAGGTGTAAGCCACTCATAAAGTGCACTTCTCTGGGAATCAAGTTTACCTGGCTCTCTCAGGTAAATCAATAGGCCATCTCAATGGGGCCTCTAGAATTATTCAAGTATAACTTTCTAAAGATAAAATCATGAATCTCATAAATATATCAAATGAACACGTGTCAAAGATTTTATTTAACTCGCTAATTAATGAGGGAACCAGTAAGATGTTACAAGTGGTTCAAAGGAGAATTCAAAGAATACACGCATAGGTAATCAGGAATGCTGAAATAAACTTGCTAATAGATGCAAAACTATTCTATATCCACAAGCGAATAATCAGTTACATCTCCATGGACAGAATTAATTTGCATTTCTTTGGATAATAATCATGTTCACTATCAATTTTCTACAGCTTAATTTTTCTAAAATAGCTCAAAGATAATGAAAAGCACAAATAACCCAGAAGGTTGTGCTACACTGCACATCCAATAATCTTTTTTGCCCATTTCAAAGTCTCTCACAATTTTTCTGATGTTATTTGTTCTTACCTGAGTTGAGGAAAAGACCTTGCTCCTTCATCCATTCATTTTTCTTCTTCCTATCTGACTCTAGCTTTCAGAATATCCGACAGAGATCCTTGCTGCTTCTACAGGTAGACAAAAATTTAAGAATGATGATGATTGTCACTCTTTATTGCTATGTATAGTACAAGCTTTCCCTCTGTCACAAGAAACTTGAAGCATTCCTTCATGTTTAAAAGGAATGAAAAAGGACATGTTTAATTAATAACAGAGGATTTTTTTTTCAAGAAAAATAAAATACTTGCATTCATTTTGCAAAAGCATATCTGCTTTCCAAACTCTATATCATAACCTTTAAGACCCTGTAGGTATATGGCCTCTGCCCATCTCTCCAACCTCACCTTATGCTTCTTTCATATTCATTCACTACCTTACATTGTCTTTTCAGGCTTTTCACTCTTTACTGCTTTAGAAGCTTTTGTATGGACTTCCCTCTGCCTGGAATTCTCATCCCTCCACACTTCACATGGCTGAATCCTCCTCATCTTCACCACCTCTTTTAAAATGGCCTCTCCTTATTCTTCACCCACTCCATTATTCTCTATCCCAGAACGTGCTTATTTCTTTCACAGCATGTACCACACTTTATAATTATTTTATTTGTTGGTTTACTTATTTTAAGCTGTCTCCTCCAGTAAAATATAACAGGACATCTTTGTGTCAGGGACCATGTCTATCTTGTTCACCATTAAATCTCTTGTATATGTAGAATTCCTGATACATAATACACACTCAAAAATATTTGTTGAGCTAACGAATGAATGAAAGGCGTGTGCTATTCATTAGGGATTCATAATATATATACAGGGTTTCTGTTCTCACAAACTTTATAGTCCAATAAAGGATACATATCAGTTATCAGACAATTGCAGTATAAGTGTGTGATGTCAGAAGGACATAATATTATAAGAGCACATAAGAAAGGTCTGGAGATTTTTGTTTCTGCTATGATGGAATGGCTTATTTAGACCAACTTTCCCACTAAGAACAACTATAAAAGCTACATAAATTTTTTTTTTAATTTTTTAAAGAAGAAAAAGCAGGTATCTAAAGAGAACAATCATGACAGCCAAGACTCAAGACACTAAGATCTCAAAGAAAACTGAACCACAGAGAAGTAAAACTGGAATTCTTCACCACATTCTTCCTCACAGCATTTACTAGTTCCTAAGCCAGGGAGATAGGGGGAGGTGTAATGGTACAAGAGGCCAAGAAGCCAAGTATAACAGAGTAGCTAAGAGGCTAAGAAAAGAAGCAGAATTTTCAGCGGTCTTAGGAGTTCAGGGCCTGCCATGGAGGAGGGGCCCTGGCAAATATCTCAGGCTTTCAGTTTAAATCCTTGAAGGGCTGTGCTCTAGGAATAAAGACAAACTGGAAATAAACCGGCCTTCACAAAGACTGAAATTGAGCCTCAAATTATTTCAATCTCCCATTATATCAAGGTAATCTTAGTTTACCTTAACTAACTGCCAAAAGCAATTTAAATCCTTTCTGGAGAAATATATCATCATCCAGAACCTCTTCAATTTTTTTCATACCTAATGTTTGGGCTTTAGTTTTTTAAATTACCAGACATGCCAGAGACAGGACAAAATGACTAAAAGTTAAGAAAAGAAAACATGGTAGAACAGCCCTAAAAATGATCCTGATACTTATATTATTTCATGTGGAATTTTAAAAACTGTAATTAATATGTTTATGAAAAAGAAATGACAAAATAAAGAAGTTCACTAGAAAACTAGAATCTATTCATAAGAATCAAAAATTTTAGAAAATTTTGGAAAAGAGGATAAGAGACATATGAGATATGGTGAAAGGTCTAACACACGTGCAATTGGAGTCCCAGAAGGAAAGGAGAGAGAGTGTGAGCAGAAGCAATATTTAAGAGATATTGTCAGAGAGTTTTCCAAAACTGATAAAAGACATCAAGTGAGAAATTCAAGGAGCTCTGCTAATCTCAAGCAGGATAAATACAAAGAAACCATACCTAGGTAATCATAGGAAAACTACTCAAAACTAAGGACAAAAAGAAAGTCTTACCAGAAGGACGAATTACCTTCAAAGGGTGACCAACAGTAAAACTAACTGAAATGATTTTAACAGAAATGATGGAACTCAGAAAATAAATGGAATGGCATTTATAAAGTGCTGAAAGAAAAGAACTGCTAGTGTGGAACTGTATATCCAGCAAAACTTTCCTCCAAAAATGAAGATAAAATAAAGACGTTTTCAGCCAAACAAAAACTCAGCAGACTTATACTAAAGAGTTTTTAGGCAGAAAGATTATGGAAGCATGGAAATGCAGAAAGGACTAAAGAGCAAAAGAAAGGGTTAATATGTGGGTATATGTAAATAAGTGTTGATTGTATAAAATACTAATGCCTTGTGAGGTTTAAAATGTATATAAGTATT
This sequence comes from Diceros bicornis minor, assembly GCF_020826845.1. NCBI lineage: Eukaryota > Metazoa > Chordata > Mammalia > Perissodactyla > Rhinocerotidae > Diceros > Diceros bicornis. The sequence continues at coordinate 15,869,023 of NC_080763.1, forward strand.
ATATATTAAATATAGAGTATATATTGTCTGTATAGTATATATAGAGAATATGTATATAATAGTTTAAAAATATATATACATATATACACACATACTTAAAATGTATACAGAATATATGGTACATGATAGCAGAAAAGGCAGGGAGGAGTAAATAGAGTTAACATGTTTGTAAGGTTCTTGTATTGTCTGGGAAGTAATAAAAATACCAAATTCTGGTAGAATGTAATAAATCAAGAATGCATGTTGTAATCTCTAAAATAACAACTAAAATAATGAAAGAATGTATAACTAACAAGCTAATTGAAGAGAAAGATTTTAATATACAAAAAAAGAAAAATTGAGGGGCTGGCCTGGTAGCACAGTGGTTAAGTTCGGCATGTTCCACTTCAGTGGCCCAGGATCGCAGGTTTGGATCCTGGGTGCAGACCAACACTGCTCATCAAGCCATGCTGTGGTGGCAACCCACATACAAAATAGAGGAAAGATTGGAACAGATGTTAGCTCAGGGCCAATCTTCCTCACTGAAAAAAAAAAATTGGTAAATCCAAGAGAAAACATGAAAGAAGAAAAAAGGCAATAAAAACAGAAGTGACAGATAACAGTACAGTAACAGTTTTAAACCCAAATATAGCAGTAATTATATTAAATGTAAATGGACTACATCCTCTAATTAAAAATTATCATTCTGGATTTAAAAAGCAACGAATCGTATGGTGCTTGTAAGAGACCCATCTTAAATATAAGGACACAGCTAATTGAAAGTAAAAGATCAGAAAAAAGTTACAATTAACAATAGCTGGTGTGGCTGTATTGATAACAGAGAAAATTAAGGTACAAAGGATTAGTAGATATTAGGAGAGACATTTCATATATTTAAATGGATCAGTTCATCAGGAAAATATAACAATTCTAAGTTTATTGCATCTAATAATATAGCCTCAAAATAAACGTAAATAATCAATCTATCAGCTAGCCTTGGGACTTCAGGGAAGCCTGAGAAGATGACTGAGACTGAGATAAGGGTGTGATGGAGAGAGAAGGGTAGAAAGAAAGAGTATTCCAGACAGAAGGAAGAACATTTTCAAAGACTGGAGGCAAGAAAACTTTAGAAACTGAAAGCAGTATCGTCTTGCTGGAATGGAGAAAGAAAGATTGAGAAAGAGGAATAGGGATGGGTGGGAAGAGAATTGCCTAATGAGAGCAACAATTGGAAAAAGGAGGCTAGAAAATACAAAAATAGTAGATATGATATTAAAAAGGTGAGACTTTTTCCTGGAAACCAGGAAGTAATTGAAGTATTATATAGTGACTTGATCAGATTTGTTTTTGGGAGATCCCTCTTACTACTGTGGGAGGAATGCACTGGAGGAGGGCAGGACTACTGGCAGAGAGACCTATGTCAGTAATCCAGGTGAGATGATGTTGGCTGAGGCTGTGGAGATAAAGAAGGAAATATACTTTCAAAATAAAGTATCCCATAGCTTATGAAATATGTAAAATTTTAGTAGGTTACTAGACTCGCTCTTAGATTAACGAACAAAAAACTCAGTAACAGAACTAGAGGGTGAGAAATTCTAAGGACTGCAATTTTTTTTCTTTATGTCTACAAAACCAACTGCAGGGCAGTGTTGCCTTTCATTTCAAAAGATCAGGTTTTGTCAACCTGGGTTGGTTGTAACCTTAGGTTGATTGTGTGCTTGTTAGCAGAATATTAAGTTGGAGCAATTAAACTCCCTTGACTTTCTGTTCTGGAGCTCCCTCTCTATTTTTTATTTTAGTTGACTTCTTTAGATTTGGTAATCTGTGGGCAAATATTCAAGTCTCTCCTCAAGAAATGTACGTTAAGTCCGTTAAGCAAAATAGTAGAGGATACATACATGTGGTTTCCCTGCCCAGACACAATTTCTTAAGCCATATTTGTTAACATCCTTTCTCAGACATAAAATTCTGTCTGAAAAGAGAGATGATAACCCATCAAGTAATGATTTATATGTTAATGTGGTTATTTGGTTTAACTACTCATACTAGAATGTACTTTTTATGAGGGCAAGGACGTTGTTTCTTTTGTTCAAGGCTATATCTCCCTGTACCTAGTTTGGTACTCAGCATATACCAGGAGCAATAATATTTATTGAATGAATAAATGAGTGACTGAGGAATGAAGGGATGAAGGAATATTTGTCTTAAGCAAATCAACTTCACTAAAATAAGGTGTTTCTTTTCATTTCAATCTTATAAATCATTTTATTTTCATTTAAAGTTTTGAAAGTCCGCTATTAGAATGTTTGAAAGTAAAGTGATTATTTTTCATATTTGCAGGACTATCTCAAGCAGGTGCTGGACATTGACCTTCATGCTCAGATCCATTTTGGCAGGGTTTTTATGAAACCAGGGTATGCCAATAATCTTATCTCATATATGGGGTTGGTTTGGCTTGCTTTGACTAACAAAGTTTTAAATGTTTTCTTTTTACATTTTCTTGTATGGATTATTTACTTTAGTAAAAGAAATATCATAGTGTTAGACTTCTTTGCACAATTGTAGCTCCTATCTGAAATGCAAATTCATCTTCCTTATGAAACACTGGGTTTGATATAAATAAGGCAAAGCAACTTTCCAAACCTTTTCTCCCATTAATTCCCATGTCTAGTTCCTTCTTTCTCTTTTTCTCCATACTGCTTCTTTCTCTCTTTTTCAAAACATTTTAGTATGAAAATTCTCAAACATACACAAAAGTAGGCAGTACAATGAAACCCCCATGTACCCATCACCCAGTCTCAGTAACTATCAACATTTTACCATAATTGTTTTATCAGTCCCCTGCCTCGCCTTTTTGGGAGGACAGAGGGCGAGACTGTTTTAAAGCAAATTCTAGGCATGTCGTTTTGGTATACATCTTAAACAATAACAACAACAGCAGCAGCATTCTCTTACATAATCACGATAAATAAATAAGAATACCTTTATATCATCTAATACCCTGATCATATTCAAAATCCTTCCAAATGTCAAGAAAAAGAATGCCTTCTTACATACGTTTTCTTTGAATTAGGATTCAAGTCAGGTCCACTCACTGTATTCAGTTGTTAAATCTCTATTAAACAAGAACATTTACTCCCCCCCTCCTTTTTTGTCATGCTGTTGACGTGTTTAAGAAACTGAATAGTTTGTCCTAACGAGTGAATTTGGCTGATTGCTTCCTTGGGGTGGTTTAACTTGTTCCCCCTTCTCTCCAGTATATTCTATAGACTGGAAGTTAGATCTAAAGGCTTGATTAAATTCAGATTTCTTTTTTTTTTCCCTTGGCAAGAATAGTTTATAAGTAGCGTTTCATACTGCTTCTTACTGCCTCCCAGGGGGAAAGAAAAATAACCACATACCAAGATCTTGCATATCTCCTAAAAACTAATAACTCCCTAGGGAAGAGCTGGTAGAGGTTCTGTAATTAGTTATAAATCCTCAAAGTATGCCAAACATTGGTGTTGATGAAATATGTATGGCCACGTCTTTCAGCAATAGTCTGCCTGTTCAGACCCCTGCTACTCTATAAACCTTTACTTCCCTATCCAAAGGCCTCAGTGTGTGGGTGAACATTCCAGCCCACCTCCATGCTGTCAGGGACAACAGTAATGATGCTTTAGTTCAGAACTATACTCTGATGGGTGCTCATGTGAACCCTAAGAGAGAGTATAGGTGAGACTTACCAGTTGTTACAAGTGAGCTATAGAGCTATCAGCAAATTCCAGAAGCCTTTTTTAAGTGTCAGGCTGGCCCTCCTAATCTCCCTGATTTATTGGGTACTTCATGTCAGTTTAGGACAGAGATCAGGCTTTAGCTCCATGATTTTGCCGTTTAAGTATGAAGTTAAGGTTATCCCTAACGCTTTCTCCACAACTTGATAGAATTTCGAATTCTTCGCATTTTACGTCTGTAGTTGCCCCAATATGGCTGCTACTGACAAGGCCCTTTTGTTATTGAAACTGTTGCATTTGGATCATTCTTATTAAGAATATTTTGGGGCTGGCCCCGTGGCTTAGCGGTTAAGTGCGCACGCTCCACTGCTGGCGGCCCGGGTTCGGATCCTGGGCGCACACCGACGCACTGCTTCTCCGGCCATGCTGAGGCCGTGTCCCACATACAGCAACTAGAAGGATGTGCAGCTATGACATACAACTATCTACTGAGGCTTTGCGGGGAAAAAAATAAATAAATAAAATTATTTTAAAAAAAAAAGGATATTTTGTATTAAGCAAATATTGTTATGCTATTGGCACACAGGGTTTTTTTTTTCCTGTCTCTATGGGCAGTACTAATTTGATTAGAATACAGAAGACATCCCAAAAGCATGTTAAGGTGCTTCTCACTAACTTCAAAAATTGAAATGATTATTCCTTTCGCAGTGAAAAAGAAGCTAACATTACTTGCCCTCACCTCTAGAGGAGAATTATTTGTAATATCTATTGTTTAAATTAATCTCAGCACCTATGATATAATTTTGGTACTCTTTATTTTCAGTCTATTACTTACCACTTACTTCAACTTTAGGCTTTCATCAGTTCCTAACGTTTATTCTCCTCCCCTAAAGTCATAAGACCCTGTGACCTCAGTCATTGTACAAATGCTGTTACATTCTGAGCTCAAGAGGAGAACTGAACAATAGATGCTGAGTTCCCAAGAAATGGCTTTCCAGAGCTTAAACAAACACTTCACATCTAGCAATAGGGCACTCATGATAGCAATGAACGAAAACAAAAAGTTTTATTGTAAGTGAATCTTTTTTAAATGGGTATCTTTAGAGAAATCATGGTACCTGTCTGCAAGATGCAAAAGATGGTTTAAATAGGCTTTAAATACAGTAAAAGGAAGGTGTTAAGCATCCCCTCCTCACTCTTACTATGTCTGTTAGTTTGCTGTAGTAACGTGGTTTAGAAGTTTAAATGGGCTTGTTTTACTTGGCCAGAATTTTATACTTGTCTAAAGATAAGAAGAATCTAAAGGTAATTGCTACTTAACAGTAGAACAAGAAGAAATATAAAAATCTCAAGAACAATTTAGCTTTGCACTTCCCACATGCAGTGCATTCTGAATGCAATTAACCTTTTTCATTTTAGACACAGAAATACTCAAAAAAGCGTCTGGGGTATTATCAACCAGATCTACAAATCACAATTTTTATGGATCATCTACAGTGAACATAGCTGTTGTCAAGAATGTTTCTTGGAAATTATTTTCATTACTCAGTAACACTCATTGCCAAATAACCTATTTGTTGATATGACAATCTAATCTCATGTTTCTAAAACACAACAAAGAATTAGAAAGTAAGCAAAAAAGGCCTCAAAGTAGCCAAAAATAGAGGTTTCAAAGTCCACATACTAGCACTTCATAGCATACCCTATGAGAGCCTTATCCAATTATGAGCCATAAAGTTAGAAAAACCTCGGTTCAAATCTTTGTTTTCCCACTTAGTAGCAGTTATTTTGGCCAAATGGCTTAATCTCTCTGAGTCTCAGTTTCTTCATCTATAAAATGGGATGATAATTGTTACCTCATGGAATTGTTGTGAGAATTAAGTGAAATAATGGATGTAATGCATCGATGTTTCTTTAAAAATAGTAACTTCTATTATTACTATTATTATTGTCATTCTGACAGTATACTATTACTACTACTCTCTGGTTCCCAAACCTAAAGCCAGCTTTAAGGGTCAAGATGATGGCAGTGTCACATTAAGGGGAGCCACAGAAAAAAACTAGGGAAAAAAACAGAATCAAGAACTACAGAAACACAGCAGTGTGTGATATGGGGTTATGGTTTATAAATACCCCAGTGACCCAACATCACTGTATTATAGCAGAGTAGAATAAGTTAATAATGATGGTTGTGAATCATCAAAAAATGTTAATGTTCATCATATTATTGCAAAAGCTAATGAGTGAGTGATCCATTTTTGAAAGACCAACCTGCAAAATTAGTAAAAATAAAAACAATTTCTGTGCTTAACAGGATAATTTTTCAACTATATGGAAATTTCAGCATTCCCTAAGGATTCTACATCACTCAAGTTTTATTAATGTAATGAAATTTTTAGCTAAAATTCTATATAAATGGTAGTCAATAGAAAAAAATCATTATTCTTAACTGCCTTCCCCCTCCGTGCCACTCACGCTCACCTCTTTCCAAACCCCCATGATCAGGATTCACGTCAGAATCTTGAGAAAGTATAATATGAGACTATCTTTTAATTACTATTGCTTTAATTTTGTTCTAGTCATGATATTTTACTTATTTTGACATTTCAAAAAACTCCCTTCATAGGAGGCAGGTTTTTATGTTTATTGCTGGGTATAATTTTAAAGGGTTGAGAAATACTCATCTTGAACAATTGGCAGTTATCCAAAAGACATGTATTACCAGGTAGTACATAATAAGAATGACTGTTATAAATCCCCAGCAAAAATAGTATAGACATCATTAACTAGAGGGGTGGAGAAACTCCAGGATTTGGGATACGCTTCTAATGGCACTGGCAGGAAGGGAAAAAAGTAAGCTACAGAAAACCAGGAAGTTTGAGAACAGAAGATACTAAAAACCAATTAATTTAAAGGCTCTTGAAACACTTCAGAGTATAAAGGTCTAAAGAAGAGCCAACAACAAGGTATTTTATGTGATAAGTGTTCTATATGAAGAGCCATGTCAAGAAAACTGGAGTACTTAATTTACTCTCCATATTACTTAGCAGTCGTTAACAAATAACCTCATTTTTCTCTAGCCTGCCAACGACATTTGCAACTTTGGATATTGATGGTGTAAGAAAAATAATCTTTGCACTACCAGGTAAGAATAATTGAAATAGTTTCTTTTGCTTTTTCTGGAAAAGTGACCAAAATCTTTTTGAATCCCAGGTGACCAGTCTCCTATCAGAGCACTTGATTTGGAATCTGAAAGACCTGGGCTCAAGTCCCAGCTTTACTTACTGTATGACCTTGGACAAACCACTTAGCCTCTCGGAAGCTGTTTCTTCATCTATAAAATGGGGCTAATATCCACTTCATAGGGTTGGTTTGAAAATCAAATTAGATAGTATCTTTCAGAGCACATTCCAAACGCTAAGATGATAATTAAGTGTTAGCTGTCACTAAATCTTTCTGGGGCATTCGCTTTTCCTTATAGAAAATTGGTCAAAGTTAGCAGTTTAATCACCTCCCACAACTAGAAGTATTGTGCTCAAGGGGCCAAAGGGCCTTGAATCACCTAGGCAAATACTAGAACGAAAAACACAAAGCTGCCTTTGATCCTTGCCAGATTGGCGGGCCGGGGGGGGGGGGGGGGGTTTCCTAGTACTGGTGCTTCTCACCCAAATCCCAGGCGTTATCAGTCTGACCACCTCACCATCCCCACACTCACTCCCATGTGAGCAGAAACCCACATGTTCAGATTGTAGAAAAAGCAAAGGGGTACAGTTTGCAAGGACTTTCAAATTCAGTTTTTTTAATTGATTTTTGGCTGTGCGGTTAAAGCCATGCTTTTAAAGCTGTTACTAATCTTGACAAATTCTAAAGCAGTTTTAGAAGTTTGTAAATCTATTTGTTACTTTTTCAGTTTTTAAAATTACCCTCTGATCTCTAGCTGTCTCCCATTGTCTATTTTTTGGCACGGATTCCTTCAGAAAATAACCTACTTACTCCTTTAAGATGCACAAATCTGGTGGCTTTGAGATATTTACCTGCATTTTATATTAAATAAATCTCGAAATAGTGATATAAAGAAAGGAAGGCAGGCAGAAAAATATAGAGTTTTAAAAACACTTTTAAAACCCGTATCTATAGGCATAAGAGATTAGATTTCTATCATACAGGAAATTTTAAGTAAATAGTAATAATAAATGTAAGTAATAAATAAGTAATCTAAGTAAAAAATGTAAGTAAAGTAGTCCTCAAAATGTATCTCTAGTATAGAACTCCTTATTTAGAGACCCTGAAAGCCATTACATAAAGAAATGTCATGCTCTTCCTGGCTTCATTTTGCCTAGAAGAGACTGTTTACTTTGTCTACAGAAGATATGACTTGACCTACAAAGAATGTTATAGTGAGAGCCTATTTCGCCATTACTTACAAAGTATTGTTGATCACCCAAAGAAGTTATAATTAAATAACTTTTTTTCAAATTGCTGCTTTAATTTGAAATTTTCTCTGCTCAGCCTGAATGAACCAAAAGAGGGCAGCAATAGCTCGCGTGTTCAGATTGTAGAACCAGCAAAGTGCTTCCTTTTACAAGGATTCTAAAATTCAGTATTGTATTGCTGCTTTCCTGAATGCCATGCATTTAAAGCCATTACTAATCTTGATAATTTTTAAAGCAGTTTAAAAGTTTTGTGTATCTACTTGCTATTTGTTTAACTTGTTAAAATTACTATAATAATGCGTTTGCTATAAAAACATTAGAAAGTACAAATAAGCCTTAAGAAATGTTATCCATAATCCTTCTCCCCTCTGAAATAACCACTATTTGCAATTTTTTGATTTCAGTCCTTCCAGTCCTTTTTCTTATATAGAGCAATTCATTTTTTGTGGGTTTTTTGTTTTTGTTTTTGTTTTTGTTTTGCTGAGGAAGACTGGCCCTGGGCTAACATTTGTGCCTACCTTCCTCCACTTTATATGGGACGCCACCACACCATGGCTTGCCAAGCAGTGCATTGGTGCGCGCCCGGGATCTGAACTGGTGAACCCTGGGCCGCCACAGCGGAGTGCGCGCACTTAACCGCTTGCGCCATCGGGCCAGCCCCGAGTAATTCATTTTTTGTAGAATAATTTTGTAAAGCAGTAGCATTACAGGAATTCTGTAATCATTGTTAAACAATAGCCAGGCCAAGAGAACCTAAAACTCTAATAGCTCATCCCCTACCCACAATATATACATACATACTCACATACTACTAAATAAAAGTAGTAATAAAATTAGAATTTTAGGGGCCAGCCCCATGGCCTATTGGTTGAGTTCTGTGCATTCTGCTTGGGTGGCCCGTGTTCACGAGTTTGGATCCCGGGCATGGACCTATACTACTAGTCAGCCCTGCTGTGGCAGCGACCCACATGCAAAATAGAGGAAGATTGGTATAGATGTTAGCTCAGGGCTAATCTTCCTCAAGCAAAAAAAAAGAGGAAGATTGACAATAGATGTTAGCTCAGGAAAAATCTTCCTCAGCAAAAAAAAAATAAATAAAAATAAATAGAATTTTAGAGGCAGAAGAGATATTGAGAATCATATTGTCCCAACCTTTCATTTTATGGATGAGTAGTTAAACTCAGAAAGGTTTGGAACTCACCAGGGTCACACAGCTTGGTTAGTTAACAATACCACACAGCAGTTCAATCTGTTATGCTCAGCTCAGTCTTTTTTTTCATAGCCCACCTTTCCTCCTTTTGAAGTGCATGACATACCGAGATTTCTTCTTGGAGAAGTACACTTGAATTCCTCAAATTTTTCTTATAACTTTAAAAGAACTTGGTATTTCTATTAGTCTGCTCAGGCTGCCATAACAGAATATCACAGACTGACTGGGTTAAACAACAGAAATTTATTTTCTCACAGTTTTGGTAACTGGAAGTCTGACATGAAGGTGCCAGCAACGTTGGCTTCTGTTGAGTCTTTCTTCCTGGCTTACAGAAGGCCACCTTCTCACTATGTCCTCATGTGGCCTTTCTTCTGTATATTTGCACTCCTAGTATTTCTTCCTCTTTTTATAAAGACATTAGTCCTATTGGATTAGGGCCTCACCCTTATGACCTCATTTAACTTTAATTACCTCTTTAAAGGCCCTATCTCCAGATACAGTCACACTGGGGATTAAGACTTCAACACATGAATTTGGGGGGAGCACAAGTCAATCCATAACAGTATTCATCTTCAAGTCCTTCAATTCTTAAATCACTTAGTTTTATTTTTAAAATTTAGATAAATTTCTGGGTAGAGGGGATTATGGATAAATTTATTTATGCTTATCCTATTTTCTAATTTTTTTTGTATTGAGCATGTGTTACTTTGGCAATTTTAAAACATTTAAAAAATACCAAGTAGAATCTGCCTTAAAACTTATCAAGATTAGTAATAGCTTTTGATGTATAGCTCCCAGGAAAACAGAAATAGTGTTCAATAGCTTCTGGACATCAGAAGTCTCCACGTTTCACTGGTAGACCCATGTTTACACCCTCTGGCATTTAGTTGACTTTAGCTCTATTCTGGCATCCTTTTAGATTCAAGGTGATTCAGAAGAGGAAGACTATTGGTTAGTCACTTCACTCTCTATGATACCTGAAGGTATAGACAGTCATAATTATTTGGCAAATTTTTATGTATGTACTATAAATAACTGCTTGGTTGACTTTCAGGGAATCCTGTGTCAGCTGTGGTCACCTGCAATCTCTTTGTTGTGCCTGCACTGAGGAAGATGCAGGGCATCTTGGATCCTCGGCCAACCATCATCAAAGCCAGGGTAATGTTTTCTAATGACCAGGAACCAAAATTGAAGCCTAATAACAATTAAGGGTATGATTTCCTAACCACCAAAACAAACATCTAGAATTTTATATTAGTTTTGAGGGAAAATGTGGTAATATTCTCCCCTTCGTGATACAAAATGGAGGGAAATTCTAAAGTAAATAATTTTCTCCAGGTAGAAGTCCATATGGGATATGTAATGATAAAATGGTCACTAGAGGGGCCGGCCCGGTGGCGTAGCGGTTAAGTGCGTGCGCTCCACTGTGGAGGCCCAGGGTTCAGTTCCCAGGCTCGCACCAACGCACTGCTTGTCCAAGCCCTACTGTGGCGGCGTCCTATATAAAGTGGAAGAAGATGGGCATGGATGTTAGCCCAGGGCCAGTCTTCCTCAGCAAAAAGAGGAGGATTGGCGAAAGATGTTAGCTCAGGGCTGATCTTCCTCACAAGGAAAAAAAAAGGTCAGTAGAATGTGGCTGACACCACTCTAACAACTAAACCTATATGGAAGGAGGAACAAGAATTCCTTTTCCCCTTTTCCCCTGTGTAAAACTACAGAGGATAGCAATTTATCTGCTCACTTTTTCTGTGACCTCCCTGATAAATTTTAAACAGTTCAGAAAAAGAAAGTCAAAGGACTAGAAAGAGACTCTAGTGAATCATAAGAAAAGAGTTACCGTATTGTTTGAAAAAGGACTAGTAAGGCTGAGGAATCATACCTATGGTAAAAGTCACTTGGAAATTAGAGTCCCCTTCTCCAACAACACTACCTTCAGTCTGATTTAATACTACTCAACTAATTATGTAACACACTTTCTGTATAACTAATGAACAATTTTCTTGATATATAAACTACAGTACCAAACCATTACTTGTATTTTTTAAGATTTATTGAGATATAATTGATACACAAAAAAAGCGCATATTTAATATCTACATTTTGATGAGTTTGGACATATGCATATACCCCATGATACCATAACCGCAATCAAGGTACCAAACATATCCATCACCCCCCAAAATTTCTCATGTTCTTTTGTGGTTTTGTTTGTTTATTTGTTCATTTCATGGTAAGAACATTTAACATGAGAATTATCTTCTTAACATATTTTAAAGTGCACAAAACTATATTGTTAATTATAGGTATTATGTTGTACAGCAGATCTCTAGAAGTTATTCAGCTCGCATAACAGAAACTTTATACCCATTGAGTAACGATTCCCCGTTTACTCCTCCCCTCAGCTCCTGGCAACCACCATTCTATTCTCAGCTTCCATGGCTTTGACTATTTTAGATACCTCATATAAGTGGAGTCATGCAGTATTTATCCTTCTGTGACTGGCTTATTTCACTTACCATAATGTACTCTAGGTTTATCCATGTTGCCACAAATGGTAGGATTTCCTTCTTTTTAAAAGTTGAATAGTATTCCGTTATATGTATGTATCACATTTTTCTTATCCATTCATCTGTCAGTGGACATTTGGTTTGTTTCCATATCATGCCTATTGTGAATAATGCCACACTGAACATGGGGGTGCAGATATCTCTTTGAGATCCTGATTTCAATTCTTTAGGATATATGCCCCGAAGTAGCATTGCTGGATCATATGGTAGCTCTATTTTTAATTTTTTGAGGAACCTCCATACTGTTTTCCACAATGACTGAACCATTCTACATTCCCACAGTATATACAACAGTGTATAAGGGTTCCAGTTTCTCCACATCTTGACCAATACTTCTTATATTTTGTTTTTTTGATCATAGCCATCCTAACAGGTGTGAGGTGATATCTCATTGTGGTTTTGATTTGCATTTCCCTGAAGATTAGTGATGTTAGCACTCTTTCATATACACGGTGGCAATTTGTATGTCTGCTTTGGAGAAATGTCTGTTCAAGGCCTTTGCCTATTTTTTAATCAGGTTATTTGTTTGCTTATTGAGTTGTAATATATTCTTATATATTTTGGATACTAACCCCTTTATCAGGTAGATGGTTTACAAATATTTTTTTCCCATTCTATAGGTTGCCTTTTCATGCTGTTGATTGTTTCCTTTGCTGTGCAGAGTCTTTTTACTTTGATGTAGTGCCACTTGTCTATTTTTGGTTTTATTGCCTGTGCTTTTTGTGTCAAATACAAGAAATCATTGCCAAGATCAATGTCAAAAAGCTTTTCCCCTATGTTTTATTCTAGCAGTTTTACAGTTTCAGGTCTATACATTTAAGTCTTTAATCCATTTTGAGTTGATTTCTGTGTATTGTGTAAGATGAGTCCCATTCTTTTGCATATATATATATCCAATTTTCCCAATACCCAAACCATTACTTTTCAAGAGCTCTGAAATAAATTCAGATATGACAGAATGCTGTGATTAGTTGGCAGGAAGCACATAAAAACATAGAAGAGGAAGAAGAAATATTAATAAAATATTACTCTGGGGATATATAGGATAAAAACATTAAGAAAATCTAGGCTTCAGATATTTTCAACATTGACATTCTAAATACTGAGGCTTTGTAGACTAGTAAATGAAGAGATATTCTTCTTTTCTTAAAAATTCAACTAGATATTTCTGAAAACAAAGTTTTTTGGTTATTTTTCAATAATCACAGTGGTGGTCTTATCTTAAATTAAATGGAAAAAGAAGAAAAAAGCCATCAATGAACAAAAGGTATTCTGATCAAGTCAGAAGGTCAGTCATAAAGCTTAGACATTCAAACCAGTAATACTGAATTTGCTCGCTATTTTCATATTTACTAAATTTAGGAAATAAGAAAAATCCACATTGTTATAAGAAAGAAAAAGAGGATTTCTCTTTGACTTTGGGGAGTTCTTATGAATCTTCTCATTTATTTCTCATTCTGACATTCACCATCTCTTCTTTAAAACTGACATTGTGGCAGCCGTCCATTCTGACAACAATGATGAGACATAGTGCTCTGTAATCAAACTGATGCTTGGTACATTGTTCATGATGCCACTCATTCCTGTCAGTTCATGGAATTGAGAACTGGTCTAAGAATAAGTCAAACTCCTTTCTCACACGCACAGAGCAGTGTCACTGGGACTGTCAGAATGGGTCAACAGTATGCTTATCTGTTTACTTCTTTTGTTTTTAACTCCCCAAATCACCCTCACACCTTTACTGACATAACTGCCATTTTAGAACATAACCTTATTCACTTCCTTGAAACATGGTAAAGCTTATTGTCTCTATTTCTGACCATCCAAGGTGCAGCTTATAAATGCCACTTAGTACTGTTCTCCAAAATGGTTGCCACAATCACAACCTCTCCCAATTCTCGCTGCTTTCAGGAAGTGAGGTGGATGTTAAATGTTGGTGTCAGTAACTCACACTGCTGGACTCTGAGGTAACTGTCCTATGAGTAGGGCAATGCTGCATTATTTTAAAAGGTCCTCACAAAAAATGTCATCCTTTTATATCAACACATTCTGAAGAGCATCATTTTAAAATAAACACTTGCCTGGAGACTGGGAAGATGGCAGTGTAGGAGGACTCTAAATTCACTTCCTCCCACGGACACAACAAATTTACAGTTACCTGTGGAACAGTTACCTCTGAGAGAGAATTAGAAACTGGATAAAAAGAACTCCCACAACAAGGGACAACACTGACAGATGTGGAAGAGGCAGAAATACTTTTTTGCTGAGGAAAAAACAAATTCTAGCCACAGTGCTTCATGGCTGGGAGCAATCTTAAGTTTGTTATTTATGAACCTCATGGTAATCACAAACCAGAAACCCATAATAAATACACAAAAAATTAAGAGAAAGGAAGCCAAACATAATACTAAAGAAAGCCATCAAATCACAAGGGAAGAGAGCAAGAGAAGAAGAAAGGAACAGAGAAGAACTACTAAAACACCCAGAAAAAAGTAACAAAATGGCAATAGGTACATACTTATCAGTATCTACTTTACATGTCAATGGACTAAATTTTCCAATCAAAAGACATAGGGTGCCTGAATGGATTAAAAAAAACAAGACCCATATATATGCTGCATACAAGAGATACACTTCAGATGTAAAGACACTCACAAACTGAAAGTGAAGGGATGGAAAAGGATACTCCATGCAAATGGCAATAAAAAGAAAGCTAGGGTAGCAAACTTATATCAGACAAAATAGACTTTAAAACAAAAACTGTAACAAGAGGACTGGCCCTGTGGCTTAGTGGTTAAGTACATGCACTCCGCTGCTGGCGGCCCGGGTTCAGGTCCTGGGTGCGCACCAACGCACTGCTTCTCGGGCCATGCTGGGGCCGCGTCCCACATACAGCAGCTGAAAGGATGTGTAGCTATGACATACAACTATCTACTGGGGCTTTGGGGGAAAAATAAATAAATAATTAATTAATTAAAAAAAAAAACTGTAACAAGAGACAAGGAAAGGCACTACATAATGATAAAGGGAACAATCCAACAAGGGGATATAACACCTGTAAATATCTATGCAGCCAATATAGGGGCACCTAAATATATAAAGCAATTTTTTTTTTTTTTTTGGTGAGGAAGATTGGCCCTGAGCTAACACCTGTTGCCAATCTTCCTCTTTTTGCTTGAGGAAGAGTGGCCCTGAGCCAACATCTTGTGCCCATCTTCCTTCACTCTGTATGTGGGATGCCGCCACAGCATGGCTTAATCAGTGGTACAGGTCTGCACCTGGGATCTGAACCCATGAACCCTGGGCTGCTGAGGTGGAGTGCAGCAAACCCAACCAATGTGCCACCAGGCTGCCACTAAAGCAATTATTAACAGACATAAAAGGAGAAGTAGACAATAACACAATTATTCTTGGGGGCTTTAACGCTACACTTACATCAATGGATAGATCATCCAAACAGAAGATCAATAAACGATGGACTTAGTAGCTATATACAGAACAGTCCATCCAAAAACTGCAGAATACACATTCCTTTCAAATGCACATGGAACATTCTCCAAGATAGATCACATATTAGGCCATAAAATAAGTCTCAATAAATTTAAGAAGATTGAAATGAGGGGCCAGTCCAGTTGCGTAGCAGTTAACTTCGTGCACTCCGCTTCGGCAGCCCAGGGTTCACAGGTTCAGATCCCAGGCATGGACCGACACACTGCTTATCAAGCTATGCTGTGGCGGCATCCTATATAAAGTAGAGGAAGAAGGGCACAGATGTTAGCCCAGAGCCAGTCTTACTCAGCAAAAAGAGGAGGATTGGCAACAGATGTTAGCTCAGGGCAAATCGTCCTCACAAAAAAAAAAGAAGATTGAAATAATATAAAGCATCTTTTCTGACCACAACGGTATAAAACTAGAAATCAACTATAAGAAGAAAACTAGAAAAGCCACAAATATGTGGAGATTAAACAAAATGCTACTGAACAACTATTGAGTCAATGAAGATATCAAAGGAGAAATCAAAAAATACCTGGAGACAAATGAAAATGAAAATATGACATGCCAGACTTTATGGGATATGGCAAAAGTGGTACTAAGAGGGAAGTTTGTAGCAGTACAGGCCTACCTCAAGAAACAAGAAAAATCTCAAATAAACAAGTGCACCTAAAGGAACTAGAAAAAGAAGAACAAACAAAGCCCAAAATCAGTAGAAGGAAGGAAATAATAAAAATCAGAGTGGAAATAAATGAAATAGAGACTTAAAAAAATAGGAAAAAAACAATGAAACTAAGAGGTGGTTCTTTGAAAAGATAAACAAAATTGACAAACCTTTAGCTAGTTTCACCAAGGAAAAGAAGAGAGAAGGCTCAAAGAAGTAAAATCAGAAACAAAGAGGAGACATTAAAACGGACACCTAAGAAATACAAAGGATTACAAGCGAATACTATGAAAAGCTATACGCCAACAAATTGGATAATCTAGAAGAAATGGATAAATTCTTAGAACTGTACAACCTCCCAAAACTGAATCAAGAAGAAATACAGAATTTGAATAAACCAATCACTAGTAAGGAGATCAAAATGATAATCAAAAACATCCCAAAAAACAAGAATCCAGGACCAGACAGCTTCCATGGTGAATTCTACCAAACATTCAAAGAAGACTTAATACCTATCCTTCTCAAACTCTTCCAAAAAATTGAAGAGGAAAGGAAGCTTCCTAATTCATTCTGTGAGGCCAAACATTACCCTGATACCAAAACCAGACAAGGGCAACATAAAAAAAGAAAATTTCAGGCCAATATCACTGATGAACATAGATGCAAAAATACTCAACAAAGTACTAGCAAATCAAATGCAGCAATACATTAAAAGGATCATACACCATGATCAAGTGGGATTTATTCCAGGGATGCAGGATGGTTCAACATCCGCAAATCAATCAACATGATACACCACATTGACAAAATGAAGAATAAAAATCACATCATCTCAATAGATGCAGAGAAAGCATTCAACAAGATACAACATCGATTTATGATAAAAACTCTGGATAAAATGGGTATAGAAGGAAAGTACCTCAACATAATAAAGGCATATGTGACAGTCCCACAGCTAGTATCATACTCAATGGTGAAAAACTAAAAGCTATCCCTTTAAGAACAGGAGCCAGACAAGGATGCCCACTTTCACCACTCTTATTTAATGTAGTATTGGAAATCCTAGCCAGAGAAATTAGGCAAGAAAAAGAAATAAAAGGGATCAAAATTGGAAAAGAAGAAGTAAAACTGTCACTATTTGCAGATGACATGATTTTATATATAGAAAACCCTAAAGAATCTACCAAAAAACTATTAGAAATAATAAATACAGTAAGGTTGTAGGATACAAAATCAACATACAAAAATCAGTTTCATTTCTGTACCCTAAGAACGAAATAGCAGAAAGAGAAATTAAGAATACAATCCCATTTAGAATCACAACCAAAAGAATAAAATACCTAGGAATAAATTTAACCAAAAAGATGAAAAACCTGTACACTGAAAACCATAAAATATTGTTGAAAGAAATCTAAGAAGACACAAAGAAATGGAAAGATATTCCATGCTCATGGATTGGAAACGTTAACATAGCTGAAATGTCCATACTTCCTAAAGTAATCTACAAATTCAGTACAATCTCTATGAAAGTCCCAATAACATTTTTCACAGAAATAGAACAAAGAATCCTAAAATTTATATGGAACAACTAAAGAACCCAAATAGCCAGAGAAATCCTGAGAAAAAAAGACAAAGCTAGAGGTATCACACTCCCTGATTTCAAAATATACTACAAAGCTATAGTAACCAAAACAACATAGTACTGGCACAAAAACAGACACACAGATCAATGGAACAGAATCGAGATCCCAAAAATAAAACCACACATCTATAGACAGCTAATTGTCAACAAGGGAGCTAAAAACATACAATAGAGAAAGGGAAGTCTGTTCAATAAATGGTATTGGGAAAACTGGACAGCCACATGTAAAAGAATGAAAGTAGACCATTATCTTAAACCATACACAAAAATTAACTCAAAGTGGATTGAAGACTTGAATGTAAGACCTGAAAGTATAAAACTTCTAGTAGAAAACATAGGCAGTATGCTCTTCAACATCCATCTTAACAGCATCTTTTCTAATACCATGTCTTACCAGGCAAAGGAAACAAAAGAAAAAATAAACAAATGGGGCTACATCAAACTAAAAAGCTTCTGCACAGCAAAAGAAACCATCAACAAAATGAAAAGACAACCTAACAATTGAGAGAAGATATTTGCAAATCATATATCTGACAAGGGGTTACTATCCAAAATATATAAAGAACTCATACATCTCAACAACAAAAAAACAAAAAACCCAATTAAAAAAAGGGCAAAAGATCTGCACAGATATTTCTCTAAAGAAGATATACAGATGACCAACAGGCACATGAAAAGATGTTCAACATCACTAATTATTAGGGAAACGCAAATCAAAACTACAATGAGCTATCACCTCACACCCGTCAGAATGGCTATAATTAACAAGACAAGAAATAACAAGTGTTGGAGAGGCTGTAGAGAAAAGGGAACTCTCATACACTGCCGGTGCGAATGTAAAGTGGTGCAGCCACTGTGGAAAACAGTATGGAGAGCCCTCAAAAAATTAAGAGTAGAACTACCATACGATGCAGCTATTCCACTTCTGGGTATTTATCCAAAGAACATGAAAACATGAATTTGAAAAGATGTATGCACTGCTATGTTCATTGCAGCATTATTTACAATACCCAAGATGTGGAAACAACCTAAGTGCCCATCAATGGATGAATGGATAAAGAAGATGTGGTATATCTACACAATGGAATACGACCCAGCTATAAAAAAAAGATGAAATCATGTCATTTGCGACAAAATGGATGGACCTTGAGGGTATTATGCTAAGCAAAAAAGCCAGACAGAGAAAGACAAACACTGTATGATTTCACTCATATGTGGAAGATAAGCAAACACATGGATAAGGAGAACAGATTGGTGGTTACCAGAGGGGAGGAGGGTGGGGGAAGAGTGAAAGGGGTAAAGGGGCACATATACATGGTGACCAATAAAAACTAGACTATTGGTGGTGAACACAATGCAGTCTATACAGAACTGAAATATAGCGATCTACACCTGAAATTTACACAATGCTATAAGCCAATATGACCTCAATAAAATAACTTTTAAAACTAATAATAATAATAAAATAAAATAAACATTTGCCCTATTTCCTTGGTCACTTATGGTTGAAGTTGAAATACTTCTGATTTTCAGTAAATAATCAGAAACGTAATCCTAGCAATTCTCAAATAGAATTATTGACCTAGTGTTTCCACAAAAGGACATCCTATCATGTGTTTCCTTAATATATTGTCAAAGCACCCTATGCTGTTTCTTGTTCTCAACTTATTTGTCTAGAAACGTACCTGAGGTATCTCCTATTAGTATTAACCGCTCACCTCAGGCAGTGATTAAGAGAAGGCAAAGGGAAAATACTTTCATCTCCTGTAGGACCAGATCAGCATGTCCTGGGAGAGTATGAGCATGTTGTAACTCTACTGACTACTGTAATTTGTCCACCTTCTCTCTTCTCTTGAGCATTATTGTCCTGCAGACTATAAGAACTTGATGAATGCTTTCTGACTGATATCATAAACAGTAAAATTCAAAGCATTTCAACAAAACGTTTCTGTTGTTTGAAAATTGCTACTATGGTTGCAACTGTGGAGAGAAATGTGATTGTTTATTTTGGCAAGATCAGTCATTGATCATCAAAATATATTATCGGATGCCTGTTATATGAGACTATTATGGCCTATGGATTAAAAAACAGATATTGAGGGGCCGGCCCGGTGGCGCAAGCGGTTAGGTGCGCGCGCTCTGCTGTGGCGGCCCGGGGTTCGCTGGTTCGGATCCCGGGCGCGCACCGACGCACTGCTTGGTGGGCCATGCTGTGGCGGCGTCCCATATAAAGTGGAGGAAGATAGGCACCGATGTTAGCCCAGGGCCGTCTTCCTCAGCAAAAAAAAGGAGGAGGATTGGCGGATGTTAGCTCAGGGCTGATCTCCTCACAAAAAAAAAAATAAGATAAAAAACAGATATTGAAAATGATAGAACTGTTCATGATTCATAAGAAATGTAAATCAATTAACTTATTACTAGGAAATGAAAAATATAACTAGGTTATAGAAACTTTGGAGAAATGAATTTGAAATTAATCCATATCAGCATGTGCAAGGATTTTAAAGCTACGTAATAAATTTTATTTATTTTTTTGTGAGGAAGATCAGCCCTGAGCTAACATCCATGCCAATCCTCCTTTTTTTCCCTTTTTCTCCCCAAAGCCCCAGTAGATAGTTGTATGTCACAGTTGCACATCTTTCCACTTGCTGTATGTGGGATTCGGCCTCAGCATGGCCGGACAAGTGGTGCGTCGGTGCGCGCCCAGGATCTGAACCCGGGCCTCCAGTAGCGGAGCGCACACGCTTAACCACTAAGCCATGGGGCTGGCCCCTATGTGATAAATTTTAGACAGGTGACATATAGGGTATATAAACTCAAGGACCTCTCTGGTAGATTAATGAAATCAGTGCCTCATAACTTCTATAGCACTTTTCAAAAAACTTAGTGTAAAACTCCTTTAATCACTCTTTGGAAGCTTTGACCAGACCCCAGCAGAGTCCAAGCCCCTAGCACCAAGCAGGGCCTCAAGCTGCCATCGTGGGCATCCACTCAAATAAAATCCCCTTTGATCATCTGTTTTCTTACCAACTCTCTTCTCCAATCTGTGCTGCTCTTAGTCCCACCCTGTTCCCCTGAATCTTCTGGAGCTTTCACCTTCTCCTCATTATTGCCGTCAAACCTTCCAAAGATGTTCAGGTCTTTGGTAATTTTCTAATCGTCTTCCTCTCTACCTCACCTCTTACCATCAGTTGCTTTATTTTCATAATTCTAAATACCTTTATTTCTACCTCGGCAGCTCACATATGCATCCTTCTCAATACCCTGAACTGTTCCATCTCAAAAATCACCAACTCTGGTAGACGATTTAGGAACAGTGGCAAGTTACCTATCAGTAGATATAAAAGAGTGTAAAACACTCCTTACCCCTACCCTTTTCCCTCAGTCCATAAGCCCCTTTTGACTTTACCACTTTTCTCATCCAATGTAAATCCTGTGTTGCAACTTCTTTCCAACACCCTCCATGTTTTTTTTGTATCTTCTTCCTTCCATTATAACCCACTCTAAGAATTCACAAACTTGGATCAATCCTCCCTTCTTTGTCCTTCACTTTTATTCCCAGGCCTCTAAGCACAACTAGAGAAGAGTATACAACTGTTTGAGTTATCACTTCCAGTTTACAAATCTCAGCAGGGACCAAAATTCCCCCTGGCGATCCGTTTATACCCTGTAGGTCAGCTTCTTCTCTTCCTTACTGCAGTCTTCCGCATCTGCACCATTCTCCTAAAGCCCCTTCACCCTCTGTATCCCCTGAGTTTTGTAGCCAACTAAGCCTAGGTTTGAATGATGGCTGCAACATTTACTAGATTATAACCCTTTGCATATTTAATGGTTTCTCTTTTTCTAGTCTTGCCTTCTCTTAGATCCCTTTTCTGTCTAACTTGAATCATGTCAGCATCTCCAAATCCTTCAGTGCTTCCCATGACCCCAGGGTTAAATCTAAACTGCTCAAGTGAGTATAGGAGGCCCTCCATCCCAAAGTCTGTTTTCCTCTCCGCCTTCACCTGCTTCCCATCCTGCTCTTTACCATACCAAGCTGTTTACTGCTTCCAGAATGGACATGAGATCCCCTGTCTATACCTGTGATTATTCCCCTTCCTAGAAGGTTCTCCCCTAACCACCATCATCTCATTTCTCAGCTTGGAAAATTAATCATAAGACTCAGGCATCATGTCCCCTCTGAAGCCTTTCTCAGTGTCCCTATGAAGTGTTGATTACTTAATTCTTTGTGCCCTTTTATACCACATAAACAGCTCTATGATAAGATTATTACACTGTATTTGCAATTAATTATTTACTCTATTTGAGAATTCTTTGAGGTGAGTTCTCTATAAAATGGGCAGGACAGGGGGCCGGCCCGGTGGCGCAAGCAGTTAAGTGCGCGCGCTCCGCTGCGGCGGCCCGGGGTTCGCTGGTTCGGATCCCGGGCGCGCACCGACGCACTGCTTGGTAAGCCATGCTGTGGCGGCGTCCCATATAAAGTGGAGGAAGATAGGCACAGATGTTAGCCCAGGGCCGTCTTCCTCAGCAAAAAAAGAGGAGAATTGGCGGATGTTAGCTCAGGGCTGATCTCCTCACAAAAAAAAAAAAAAAAAAAAAAAAATGGGCAGGACAAAGAAGGGCAAAATATTGTCCCCTTTTTTTTAATTAATAAATTTTATTTTTTAGAGCACATTTAAGTTCACAGCAAAATTAAGCATAAAGTATAGAGAGTTCCCATATATCCCCTGCCCTCATACACACACAACTTCCCCCATTATTGACATCCTGCCCCAGAGTGGTACCTTTGTTACCATAGATGACCCTACATTGACACATCATCACCCAAAGTCCATAGTTTACCTTAGGGTTCACTCTTGGTGTTGTATATTCTGTGAGTGTGGACAAATGTACAGTTGCATGTGTCTACCATTGTAGTATCATACAGAGTAGTTTCACTGCTGTAAAGACCCTCCATGCTGTGCCTATTCATCTCCCTTCCTGCTAACCGTTGATCTTTTTACTGTCTCCATAGTTTTGCCTTTTCCAGAGTGTCATATAGTTAGAATCATATAGTAGATAGCCTTTTCAGATTGGCTACTTTCACTTAGTAATATGCATTTAAGATTCCTTCATGTCTTTTTTTTTGGGGAGAGGGGGTGAGGAAGATTGCTCCTGAGCCAACATCTGCCAATCCTCCTCTTTTTGCCGAGGAAGACCGGCCCCAGGTCAACATCCATGCCCATCTTCCTCCACTCTATATGGGGCGCCGTCACAGCATGGCCTGCCAAGCGGTGTGCCCCCAGGATCCGAACCGGCGAACCCCGGGCCGCCGCAGCAGAGCACACGCACCCAACCGCTTGCA
Source organism: Diceros bicornis minor (assembly GCF_020826845.1). Taxonomy (NCBI): domain Eukaryota; kingdom Metazoa; phylum Chordata; class Mammalia; order Perissodactyla; family Rhinocerotidae; genus Diceros; species Diceros bicornis. The sequence continues at coordinate 15,892,067 of NC_080763.1, forward strand.
CCACCGGGCTGGTCCCAAGATTCCTTCATGTCTTTTAATGGCTTGATAGCTCATTTATTTTTAGTGCTATATAATATTCCATTGTCTGGATGTACCACAGTTTATTTATCCATTCACCTACTAAAGGACATCTTGGTTGCTTCCAAGTTTTGGCAATTATGAATAAAGCTTCTATAAACATCCATGTGCAGGTTTTTGTGTAGACATAAATTTTCAACTCACTTGGGTAAATACCAAGGCACGCAATTGCTGGATTGTATGGTAAGAGTATGTTTAATTTTGTAAGAAACTGCCAAACTGTCTTCCAAAGTGGCTGTACCATTTTGCATTCCCACCAGCAGTGAATAACAGAGCTCCTGTTCTTCCACATTCTCACCAGGATTTGTTGTGGCCAGTTTTTGGATTTTGGCCTTTCTAGTAGGTATGCAGTGATATCTCATTGTTGTTTCAATTTGCAATTCTCTAATGACATATGATGTTGAACATCTTTTCATACACTTACTTGCCGTTTGTATGTCTTCTTTGGTGAGGTATCTGTTCAGGTCTTTTGCCCATTTTTTAATCAAGTTTTTCATTTTCTTATTGTTGAGTTTTAAGAATTCTTTGTGTATTTTGGATAACAGGCCTTTATCAGATGTATCTTTTGCAAATATTTCCTCACAGTCTTGTGGCTTATATTCTCATTCTGTTGACCTTTTTTTTTTTTCCCCTAATTCTCTCCCTTAAACATTTACATGTAGAACATACTATAGAATACTACACCAAGTAATACAATTTTATCTCTTAAGTGACTACTATACACCAGAAAAATATTCAAAGAAAAGAGAGGAAATAGTCCTAGTCCACAGCCCACTGCCCAATTTTGAATGAATAGAAGGAGTCATCAGAAGTGAAACATCAACCATTTGCAATGCTTTTTCACCAAAAAATATGTCTACATTTACTCATGGTACATCATTCTTATAAGCATTGATGCTCATAGTAAATAGATGCTTTCTTAAGCGAAGTGATGTATTATAGCAGAACTCTAATGTCGGTACAGCTAAATATGTTGATTAATAAAGTATTCTGCATTTCAGTAAAACACCTTAAAAATCTAATCAGTTTCATCTCTTGCTGCAAAAGGAACAGCAGTTTGTGTAAGCTATGAAAAAATTTCATTCACTTCAATTTGATGCAATTCGTTCTTGTTTCTTAAATTAACATTAATATATTTCTTTAAAACAAACAATCCCATTTTGTAGATGCACAGACAGATATAGGACCAGTTAGCAGTAAAGCTGGGAGTAGAACCTACATGTCAATTATCATCTCGCTCCAGTATTTGTTCCACTGTAATGCCAGTCAGTGCCATTGCTAGGGAAAGAAACCTTGCTTAAACACTTAGCAAATAACCCAGCCATGTGAATAGCTCTTGTAGTTTGGTTCTGGAGAACACAAATACACAAAGATAGAGATTGAGAGAAAGAGAGATTTTTGCCCTCGGGTAAGCACAAAATAATTCAGGAATAATGCAAGTTACCCCCCCAGTAGATATGAAATGGACTATAAACATAAGCAATATCAAGTGAAAGAGCTGAATGTGATTCAATCAAGGGAAACCTCCCTAGAATGGAATTTTTTTTCTGGATTCCAGAGGAAAAGCAGGGATTGTCATAGTGAATAATTAGAATGTTTAAAAACATGGTAACCAGGGCCAGCCCGGTGGCTTAGCGGTTAGATGCGCGCGCTCCACTACTGGCGGCCCGGGTTCGGGTCCCAGGCGCACACCAACGCACCGCTTCTCTGGCCATGCTGAGGCCGCGTCCCACATACAGCAACTAGAAGGATGTGCAACTATGACATACAACTATCTACTGGGGCTTTGGGGAAGAAAAAAAGGAGGAGGATTGGCAATAGATGTTAGCTCAGAGCCGGTCTTCCTCAGCAAAAAGAGGAGGATTAGCATGGATGTTGGCTCAGGGGTGATCTCCCTCACAAAAAAAAAAAAACATGGTAACCAGAATGGATTGGAGATAGACTTAGTTGAATTAAAATTTCCAGAATATTCAAGTTTTAATGGTATCATTTGATCTAAGCAGTATCTGTTGTAGTTGAATAAAGATTTCTAGACCATTTTAATGTAGAGTAACTTAAATGATTATTGTGCTAATGGGAAATGTTAATTCTCGTGCGCTGGAACCAGTCTTGTTTTCACTAATTAATCTTTGATGGGCTATAGTTTGTAATTATATACTGTATAAACTTGTTCAAGGAATACCTCTTAGGCACCTGTTACCAACACATTATCACTAATTTATCAGATTTCAGGATGAATTTAATAACATCAATAACAAAAAACAATGGCTCCAGGTTGAAGGTCGACTGGTCATTTATATCATGTGAGTGAACTGAAGTTGCTATATTGGAAAGGAAGTTTATCCTTGTTAGAGAGATATGAAACATGCCATTTCATAGCAAAGACTCATTCAGAGGAATTCTTTTAGTACCAGTGACGTGGCTAAACCAAAATCCTATACCTTTTAGAGGAGACTACTTTTATTTGCCTTAATGAAATTGTATATCAGTATTGGGATACTAGGGGAATATTCAAGAGAAAAAGAAAGTTAACTGTCCCCTTTGTGCTGAAGACAGGTGTATGAAGGGGTAGCCGAATAGCACTTCAGTAAATATTTACTAAATGGGCGAATGAATGGGCATACAAATAAATGGATATTGAACTTGTTTGCTTGCTTAGGTCTGCCTCCTTTATTTTCAATTTAAAATATCTGCTTTGCTTTCTCAATTCATAGGTCAGAGGTATCTGTCCTCACAAACCATAAAATTAGACTTCAAAAATAGACCCCATCTTTTTCATCTGCCCTTTTCCCCACTATGAATAAGAACTTCTTAGCCTTCTTTTCTGTTTTCACCAGAGCAGCCCAACCTCTGGACTTTCTATATTAAGAACATAAGGTGGCAGTGGTGGAAACAGCAGAATGCCAGAATATTTTCCATGTCCACTGTATTCTTTGCACAACCTCTATCACCCTGTACTTTTAAGAGATGATCAGGAGATCAACTTTGTTTTCTTTTCCTCTTTATTCTCTAGTTATCATGTGATGTAAAACTGGATCCTCGTCCAGAATACCATCGGTGTATACTGACTTGGCATCACCAAGAACCACTGCCTTGGGCACAGAGTACAGGTTAGTCATTCACACCTGCAGGTATCTCTATGCCCCCACCCTGTTCAAACACAAATTTATATACAACCTCCTTCCTTGGTCTACCTAATTTTGTAATTGTTGTACATTTTCCTTTTTCAAAGATTAGATGAGTTAAATTATTCCTAAACAGTACAGCGTAACAGGACAACAAGAGGAAAAAAATTTTTTTAATAAAAGTTTAGCTATTCCGTGGAGCCAAATTTTCCAGGTAAACATTTGAAATACAAATCTAGAATTACAGAAGATTTTTATCTATTTGTTCAACCAATAAGTTCTGAGCATAACTTTGGTTATAGGAAAAGGATGGACGGTGGCTATGCCTCCCTAAAATGTGAGATTAAAGCCCAATTAGGATGTGATTCTCTGTAGCCTCTATTATACCCTAGCTGTTGGTAAATTTTAAGGACTGAGAAACCAATATTGATAAAATTCAGAGTTCTATAGTTAACTCCTCTAGACTTTAAACTTTTATCCTCAACTTCTTTAGTCATATTTTACCTAACTTTTGATGGTTAGATACAACTCCAGAAAAATTGTATTACCCTTTAAACAAAGGTCCTATCAAGTACAAGCATCAGCTAACACAATGACTTAAGTATGCAGTGACTTGCATTAAAATTGGCCACCAACTAGTTAGTAGGACGCTAGGCAAGTTACCTAACCTCTTTTGAATCTTGGGAGAATTAAATAAGATAGTTAAATAAAGTGCCTACCACCTTGTCTGGTACTTAGTAAATACTAGAGAAATGGTAGCTGCTGCTATTATTATCATTATTATTTTAATAGGTTTTAAAAGCTTGTTTTTTCAGACACACATAACTTTGTAGCCTGAATTAAGAATTTCTGTGGCATTTTGCATAATTTTATAAAATCCTGGTTTTATTCCTTTAAGCAATAATTTCTAATGTTTATTTTTGAAGTTTAATGAGAAGGTGGTAGGATGCAGTAGCAAGGCCACCTGAAAAAGGCACTGGAATTCTGACCAGCTCTCTTCCTCCTGAAGACCTATGTTTCTGGTCATCGGTTTTTATTTTGAAAAGAACTACAAGGGCTCTAAATGTCTACACTGAGATGCTCATGCTTCTGTAAAGAGAGTATTTCTTTGTAGGTAATCAGATGAGCAGCCGTCTGATGAGCATGCGCAGCGCCAACGGATTGTTGATGCTACCTCCAAAGACAGAGCAGTACGTGGAGCTCCACAAGGGCGAGGTGGTGGATGTCATGGTCATTGGACGGCTATGATGGTCACCAGCAGGAGAAGGCTTTGATGCATGTCCACATATCATTGACTGTATCCTGTAATATGCAACGGCACAGCTAGTTTTTCTGATTTGGATAAAAGTTGATCTGTATAGTTAACACCTTGAACTATATTTCAAAAGAATTTAAATACCTTTTAAAGAAAAAAACACCTTAAAAAAAAATCTTAACAGACAACTCTATTCTGATTATATCAAGGCAAATTTTTCCTTTCTTGCAAATTGCTTTGTGTGTTCAATGCTAGGTCTGATAGCGATAGCTTTTAGTAGACAGCAGTAGGTGCCTGCAGAACTTGTGTTTTTCTCATCTTTAAAATACAACTACTTATGCTCTTAAATCAAGGCTGTCTGCTTATTTATACTAGTGTAGGCAACACTTGGATTTCCCTTCTTAGTATGCTTCATAACCGCTTTACAGAGAGCTTTTGCTTGTTCTTTATCATGTATCTCGTGTTTATGTGCACAGTGCCAAAAGAAGAGTGGCTGGGTGGAGGCCCTGCCCTGCCTCAAGGAGAACCATCTCCTGCAGAGCGTCCAGGGCGGTTTCTCACCCAGCAGCCTCATGGCACAGTACTCTTGGGCAGTAACTGGATACCTTTTATTTGAACAAACAAACTGGGGGAAAAAAATGCTTCCTTAAGTGCTGACAGCCTTTTTAACCAATACATTTAAAATTGTACAGAACAAAAAATAAAATCAAAGACTGATCTTGTACAGATATTAGTGTTACCAGCATTCATGTGGAAATCAAGAGCAAAGAAAAAATAATGTTAAACAACTCTGTACCATAACATTTTCTGTAATGATACTGAAACTTAATGAATAAAAAAAATCCTTGATCATTATTTAAAAATCTATTGTGTTGGCCTGGTTATTAAAAAAGAGAAGATCGTCATACCATTCTCATGGGGTTCTACCTGGATAAAAGGAATAGTTATGATGGCTTAGCAAGGTTAAGTGGTATAAAGGAGATTTAAAATGTGGCATAATATAACTATATTTTGCTATAGCACTGTGATTTATAGCATTGTGAAAATACAGATTAGAAAGTAGGAGAGAATCTGCAGTTGGTCTGGTTTTTCCAGGCATAGCTGGAGAAGAGCAAGCAAATTTAGAGGAAAGATAATTGATAACTTAGAGAGAAAAAAAAAACTAAATTTTTATTTTAGATGCCATAAAAACAAATTTCAAACATGTACAGTTCTGTGGAATGGAAGAAAAAAAAAGTAATGAACCAGAAAATTACAAATGAATACCTGGACATTTTTGGATCATGTTAGAAAGGAAGTGAGAAATGAGAAAAATCGGTACTGACCATAGAAAATACAGCAATTGAAATAGACTCTATCCACAGTGGCTCCCTGAATAAAAACTTAGGGGCACTTTTCAAATAGTGGTAAAAGGGGACATTAAATTTGCTGTAGAATATACTTAGTAAAGCAAACAACAAAAATTGGCCTACTAGTAAACAAGGTGCCAAATGATGGCGATGAATAAAGCCAACTAGTAAACAACAAATATTTTATATTGATGTTTGATATTTCCAGAGTTGAAAATAAAATGTTCTATATTTTGAATTTCTAACATTTGCAATTAAAGAAGATAAAGTTAATTAATAGAGGTCAAACAAAAGATCATGCAAAGAGTTCTTTACCTACATTCATTCAAAAAATATTTATTAAGCATCTACTATGTGCTTGGATACAAGGTACATCGTGCTGCTATTTACAAAGATGAATGGGGTAGTAGCTGACGTTACACTCCATCAAGGGAGATAACAAAAACATGTGCAAGTAACCGTAACTTTTGGTATGTTTGATATTTGATAATACATAGTCGAGAGTGTAGAACGTGATAAACACTAGAACTCAGATTTAAAGAGTTGGAGGAGTTCAAATGAGAAGCTCCTACAGGTAAGATTTCAAGGGATAAGATGGCATTTTAGTGGGTCCTGAAGGAAGGGCAGAATTTTAAAGATGATGATGCAGGAAGAAGGGTATTCCAGAAACAGAGAATTATGAACAATTAGTAATAATTATTTCTATTATAGACTGTAGGCTCCACAAGGGCAAGGATTTTCGTTTATTTTGTTCGCTGATGTTATCCCCAAGTCTTTAGAAGAGTTCCTGGCACGTGTGCATATGTGTAGGCATCCGTAAATATTTGTTCAATGAAACACATTGTATAGAGCTTACCATATGCCAGGCACTTTTCTAAGCACTTTTCATATGTTTAATTTTCACAACAACCCTGTAAGGGTTATTATTCCTATATTACAGATGAGGAAACTGAGGCACAAAGGTTAAGAAACTTGCCATGGTCACACAGCTACTAAGAGGAGGAGCTGGGATTCAAATTTAGCAGCCTGGCTTGAGTCCATACTCTTAAAGACCAAGCTAGAGAAGCAGAAAATTGATACATTTGTAAGACAAAAAAAGTATGTTTCAGACCCAAACTATGAAGTTCTTGAATACCAGGTTAAGGAGTCTAGATTTATTCTAGAGACAATCAAACTGTTAGAGATTCTTCATCAGGGAAGTGTTCGGATCAGAGCTGTCCTTTTAGGGAGAATGCTCTGGCAGCTTTGAGTGGATAGATTGGATTGGGAAGGAACTGTAGTGAGATACCGGAAGTGAAGTGATCATGGTTGTGCAGGTGAAGGGTGATGACAGCCTTAACCACAGTGGTGGAGGTGATGGTGATGGAAGATCATGACAGATGAATGTGCCTCTGGACATAAAGAATAGAAAGAATTTTATGACTGATAACAAGTTTTGGAAAGGAAGTTGGAGGAGTAAGAGATGATTGATTCAGTCTTCAGTCTTGGCTGACTGAGGAAATGTTAAACCATTAGCAAAAAAAGAAATTGAGAAAGATGGATTTTGTGGAGGAGCTGATGAGTCTGGACGTGTTTGAGACGCCACAGGAGTATGAAGGTAGACGTGCTGTTGGCACTTGAAAGTACAGGTTAGGAGTTCAGAAAAGAGATACTGGCTGGATATAACCTTGGGGGGTCACATAAAGGTGGTATTTGAAATGTAAGAGTGGATGGGAAAGATTATCAAGGAAGGGCTTGCCAAGAGAAGAGGACAGGGCCCTGGGCCGTATTTTGGAATGTGGAAGGGAAAAGGCCATGAATGGAATGAAGGGAAGAGCAGTGTGTAGAAGAGAAGAAACAGGGTACTGCAGTATTCCCAAAACCAAGGAGGAGAGTTTCAAGAAGGAAGGATAATCAGTTTCAAAAAGAAATCTCAAGAAAGGTAAAGGCTCAAAAAGACTTGCTGATGAGGCGATCATTTGTGAACGGCAAGAGTGCAATTTTGATAGTGGGTTGAGGGCAAAAGCCAGACTGCAAAATAGAAACCATGACTATGAATTCCTTGGAACCTGTGCATGAGAAAAGAAAGATAGACGCAAGAGGGTACCTTGAACCACTAACAAGGTGGAGGAACGATTTTTGTTTGTGGGTTTTAAGAAAGGAGAAACAACAGTAATAGGCATATTGAAAATGCAAGAGTAAGACTCCAGATGGAGAAAGAAGAGGAAGGAAGGGCTGGATTTAAGGGCCCTGCTGGCCCAATTAGCCTGGAAAAGAAAAGGAACATTTTTCCTTCAGAGTTAGAAAAGGGAAAAATATGAACACATTTGAAGTAGATACAAAAGAAATTTAATTTAAAATTTGAGGTTCAATGAAATGGTTCTACTTGGCACAGTGAAAGTTAATGTCATCTAATCTATTTGCATTTATTTGGCCAAAATTATTTTAGAATTATGCAGATATGTCTTAGTAGTTGATACTTAAAGACTAGAGAAGATGTTTTCAGATTCGTGCTTATAGCTGTGTGGAAGTTAAGCATTTCCTTTTTAACCTGCTTTTTTTTTTTGGTTGTATGTTTTGGTTGTTTCAAACCATATCACACAATGAAAAAAAGAACATAAGCAGATAAAGTTTACCAAGTAAATGCTATTAAGTAATGTTGCATGATACAGCAAGTGGAGTCTTCAGATGGCATTCATTTTTAAGATCATTTGCTAACCAACAAAATTTTGTGGATCTAACCCATAACGAACTCTTAATCTGCCCGAAACCCTAAAAGGTAAGTCATTATCATTCCTAGTTATAGAAAGTGGAGATTTATGTAAGTACAGAATTCAAAGCAAATGAATTATGTATCTTGTTATTCCAATGATGATGGATCTAAGTTACATGATGCACTGCATTCTAACGCGCTCATAAGCAGTATTAAGCTCGACTCTCTATAACGTAGTTATGTCATTACAGAGTTCATCAATAACTTGGCCTCGAACCAGAAGGTTAAAGAATTGCTCAGTTCTGGCCATTTTGTATGGTCGATTTTCAATATTTCTTCTGTAGTCTTTTGTAATAATTCAATGATTTATTTAACAAGCATTTATTAAGCTCCTACAGTATGCCAGGCAGCATGATAGGCACTGAGGATACAGTGATGAATGGGACAATGACTCTGGTATCACAATGGAGGAGAAAGATTATGAGAAAGTAAAAAAAAAAAAGTTTTTAATATAAATTATGAAAAGTCTGTGAAGAAAATCCAGTGATATGTTGGAGAGTAACTGGGTGGAAGCCTAAATCATATTCGGTTGTTGTGTCAGGTTCAGCCATTAAAAAAGGCAGAAATCACACTAAGAGACTTGAATGTAGGAATAAGTTAAATAGGTGTTACAGACCTGGAAAAGCACAAAGGAAACACTGAGACATCAGAGATGATAACTACAGGAAGCAACTACCACAACTAGGGCCAGGGAGGCAGGAGGAAGAGGTTAGAGTGATCAGAATCTAGAGGCTCAGAGGTCAGACCCTTTGGAGCTAGGACTCAACCCTCTAAGGAGAGGGCACGGCCCAGCTGCAGATTCTGTGAGTGCCACAAAAAAATAATGGAGGCTAGAACCAGTTGCTGTTGCCAGGGTGACACTGACAGAAATAAAAAGCTAACAGGAAGGAACACAAGTCCCTTCCCTCCCTCTGCTTTCAAAGCTCCCTGTAGTCTAATGCAGCCTATTGTTGAACCTAACAGGAAGCCGCCTGCGAAAGAAATGCGGTTCCAGCCCCAACACCACAACGCAGAATGCAGTGGTGGATTTGGAGCTGAGAGACAATCACTTGTCAAGTGATGGGGGAAGGGCTCTCTAAACAGGTAACATTTGCACTCAGATCTGAAGGATGAAAATAAACCCCACATGTTAAGAATTGAGAGAAGAGCATTTCAGACAGGAAAGGGCTTCAAGAATACAATACCAGAAAGGAGGCAGAAGTATGATGAGGGAGGGGGAAGTGGTCTGAGGTATAGTTAGAACTGAAGCCAGGGTGGAGCCAGATCACGCTCACAAATGTATAGGCTCTTGGATGTAATACTAAGTACACACACCCCTTATGCTATATGTCAAATATTCTAAGAGCATTGGGAAACCACTGAAGGTTTAAGAAAAAAAAATGTTTACTGAAACACCTATTGAATATAAAGCACCATGCTAGACAAGGGTTCCTGCAAACGAGGACCTCATTCTGTCTGCCTCCTACACCTGTTCCTCTGCCTGTATTTTTGTTTCCTGGTTAATGACATCACCATTTACCCAGTTTCCCAAACCAGAAACCTGTGAGTCATTCTTCTCATTCCCAAGTCCAGTTAGTCACCAAATTCTGTCAACTCTACTAATCGTTCCTAAATCAACCCTCTCATTTCTATTCCCACTGCTACTACCTTGGTCTCTGTGCCTCCAGAATTGCCCTCCCCAAACCCATCCTTCATGCTGCTACCAGAGTGATCAGTCTCCCCATGCTGAAACTGTGTTACAAAACCACTGCCGCAGATGAGGTCCAAGCCCCTCCTTCCTCCAACTTCATTTTTTCCCCCTCCAACTTTATGTGACACCGGACCATTTGCAGTTACCTCTACAAACCATGTCATTTTATGCCTCAGTGCCTTTGCTCAGGCTGCTTAATTGTTCAAGATTCACCTTGGGCATTAACTCCTCCAGGAACCCTTCCCTAAATTCCCAAATTGGACTAAGTCTCCCTCATCCGTGCTTCCACTTATCACTGCATTTCGTTGGAATAATCTGCTTACATGACCCCTCCTCCACTTGATGGTAAGTCCTGGAGGGCAGAGACTGTTCATTTTTGTAGTCCTAGCATGGCATGGTGCCCAGTAAATAGTAAGTACTTACTACTGAACTGACCAGCAGAATCCACCCTGTATAGCACTCACCAGGGAGCCAGAGACAGAACCTGGCAGGAAAACGTCATATCCCAAGCTCAGAGCACGCAGCAGAGAGAACCACCTGCAGGCATGAGCAAGTGGGCACATCTCATTAGGGACAAGGACAGAGGGCTAATTGGTCATAGACCTCACGTCGACAAAGTCCTTCAAACTTTGTCTTGTGGAGTCATCTCCAAATGAAGTTATGCTAATGGTTTTATAGTCTGTTCATGTTTAAAAACATTAATATTTTAAAGGTAAATATTTAAAATATACCATGATTTCTATTTCTTTCTTTTGTTATTTCTTTACTTTTTAATATACTGGTAGCCTCAAAAAAATGGAAGTGAGATAATACCAAAGAGTTTCATCAAGGTACATCAGAATTAAATTAATAATATCAACACAGAAGAGATGAGATCAGATTTATGCAAAAATGTTTCCTGGCCCTGAGGCAGGAAGAACAGGAACATGGCAAATGGTGATCATGTAGTAAATATGCTGAGCAAAGACATGGGTGATAGAAGTCTAGTCAACGGTACTCATAAGACCAGAGGAAGAGTTTGTCCATCCAAAAGGGCGCATTCAGGATAGAAGACAGGAGACAGTATCTGAGGCAAAATAACAGGAAACCTTTTGAGCCTGCACATGGAGAGGGAAGCCTGCCCTTGCCTGCAGACCGAGCCAGTTATATGTGGAGAGCTATCACCAGAGCCTGATGCCATTAAACATTCCTGGCTTCAACCCTGCTTCTGGGAAAACTGCCTGATATACATCCTTAGTCTCCCTGACACCAACACCTGGTCCCAAATAGAAGTTACAGTTCTTGAGGAAATAGGAACACTATCGTCCTCTCAAAAACTCAGAGACTTCATGCTTATTCTGAGAGACTGAATATTCTCAGCGCCCTGTCAAAAGCAAGTGTTTGAGTCTAGAATGTGGTGACTCAAATGAAGTGAATTCACCAAGGTCGTGCCCCCCCCCGCCTGAGTAGTCAGTCAGTGTCTGCTTGCTCCCTTCCGTCCTTATGAGCAGGCTAGGAGCTAGCCAGATAGGTGGGCGTCTGCAGCACTTGACTAAAACACACAGGTGAAGAAGGATGATATGACGGGCGGGGGGGGGGGGTCTCCCCACCACACGGAAAGGCAAAGACAGATAACCCAATCACATGTCCTCGAGAGAGGAGAACTGTGGAGAGAGAATACTGTGCATTTATTTATGTTCATTCATTCATCCAACAAACAATTACTGAGTGCCCACTATAGCACGCATCCAGAATGCACTAGATGCTGCAGGTGTGAAGGTAGAGGCCTCTGCCCTCTAAGAATGCTACAATCTTTTGAAGTTATTCTTCACAGAAGCTCATAGTGACTTGAGTACGTTTAAGTCTCTGAAAATTGAGCTATAGAAAGAATGAATGATAAATTATCAATTGAACGATAAACAATACAAAGTGTTTTCAACTTTCTCAGTCTGACATCATTTCCATGGTGATTCTACCGCTAAATTGACTTTTCTTTCTAAGGAAGCCTCTGAAAACTTCACTCCACAGCCAGAACTACCATTCCTGAGCCGTCTGAGCTCTGCAGGAATGTGGGCAACCCTTGATCTCAGGGACTGACCTTCAAGGCTGCTCTGCCCCGTGTTCTCTTACCTCAGAGACTCTGTCAGGACATTGTGACGCAGGCGCAGTAGAACAATCCCAGAGCAGCTGGCCCCCTGGGCTGCTTTCACCAAGTGGTTAGTTGCCTGCCCAGTAGACACCACCACCTTCTGCCAAAGACATGTGAAAAGAATTGGAAACGTGCTATTTGGAGAGTATTCTCCTAACAGACATCTAGGAGATCTCCAGAGATCTATTTGAGCCTCACCTCTATGTAAGTGACTGTCCGATTACTGCAATTTTGACACGAACCTGAGGGAGGAAGAAATGAATAGTTCAATGAATTCTCATAACTTGAGGGCAAAATGTCTATTTTCTTTCCATCTTCTCTTTTCCTTCTGGTTTCATTTCTTGTACCTCAGCCAGAATAAGGAGGAAAGCTCAGAGAGTCAACACCTGGTTACTGAATTGTTCTTAAAAATAATTTCATTGAGAGTTTGCGTTTGAAATGAAAACAAGTTTTCTAGATTATTTTTAAATTTTGATTTTTTCAAACTGTTACCCCAGTTTTCTTCCATAAGTGACTGAGAATTGAATTTATGGAAAGATGGTCATTTTTAATTATTCAAATGGGAGAGAAGATCCAGAACACAGGACTTTTCTGTTCAAAGCTGAAAGGTTAACTGGGGGCCCCATTGTCAAGAGAGAGAGACCACAACAGTCAGACCTTCTCAAAGGGGCAACCAGAATTGCAACCTGGAATTGTGATAGACCAATCCTAAAAATATGTTTATTAGCATGTTAAGAATCTTAGAAAAATCGTCTAGGTAAATGCTGTGCTTCAGAGTGCTGTGAAGAACTAACCTCACAGCACCAAGTACCACAGAGAACAGCTTGAATGAGTGATGGGGAAACAGCTCATTTTAAGAGCTTTCGTGTAATTACAGATGAGAAATAACACACACAAAAGAAAAAGACAACAAGAGAATCTGGGAGGTTGGTATATGTGTGCTCACTACAGAATTCTTTCAACTTTGCTGTAGGTTTGAAAATTTTTAATTTAGTAATAGAATATCTGTGGGAAAAGACCACATGGGAATGGTAAATAGCAAACACTTACTTATAGAGAACATTTTAGGGACATTTATAGACACCTCTCTGAATTAAGTAGTTAGAAAAGCCTCCCTCCCCTTCCCAATTTCCATTAAAACTCAAGCTGTCACAGTTCCAAAAAATTCCTGTTGAATGCATTTATTTCTGGGAAAATAAAGACATCCACACCACCAAAGGGTGAACAGACCTCATATCCACACTGTTCTTAGCCCTAATGGGGCCTTGGTGATCCTTGAAACATGGCTCAGGTGGGGAGTCCTGGTGACATCATGGAAAGTCCGGCCCAAAGCTGAAGTGGCTTCACCCCTGAAATGCAGTTCATTGCTTCTCTGTGCTGGTTTCCCCGTTAAACAACTGGCATTGGTTTCTGGTCTCTAATCAGATTTAATATGGACTCTCTCCACCTTTTCTTTAACAAAAAGTAGCCAATAAAGTTTTTTCAAGTGAAAATTATACTGTAATTCTGCAGAAAAGTACAACCTGATGTAACTATCTGCTGAATTAATCTCCGCTCAATTAGAACTGAAAAAGAGAAAAAGAATTGAAAGGGGAAAAAAGCACTAATTAAAACACATAACAAAGGAGGTAAAGAATCTGCTAGTGATAAGATAAGTTGGGGTCCACCTCAAATAGAATTAGATTCCTTTGTGCTCTGCAACACAGTTAAAACTCTTTGCTCTGTATCTTCTTGCTTAATTAGACATACAGGACGTTTAATGGGCCTAGTGAAAGGCATACATTGGAAAAATATAAACGGTAATTGTGGAAACTAATATACAATCCTGGTAGAACAAATTATGACAAAAGATTCTGTGTATCTGTGAAATGAAGCTAGCTCTGTGTTCCCACGATAGCCTATAGCAACCCTGTTTTGCTTCTCTGCTCTAATTCACACATTCATTCAACACATATTTACCGTAATTCCATAACACATACATTCATTGGCCCCTTAATGTGATTAATCTACTTTTAATACTAAAATTTACTTTTTGTTTATGAGTTTTATATTGTAGACCTCTACTGGATATGTAATATTAATAAAGCAAGATAGTATGAACTTTCATAAAGAATTTGCATAAACAAGCCTTGCTTTATTTTTAAAATATGTATGTAGAATCTACAAATGTTCAGCTTATTAATATGAATAACATTATTGCAAATTTCACTTGCAACATCTCTTGGCTCTGATTTCTCATCGTGAAGGTCATGTCATTCTCTGAAGTGCAACGGTCACAGGATGATGCAAGAGAAAAATAAGTGCACTATTCTTGTTTTTCATTTATCCTTATTAAAAATTTATCCATGGATAATCATGAAAATGTTCTAAAGGTAGATTATGGTGATAGTTACACAACTCTGTAAATATACTAAAAATCATTGAATCGTACCCTTGAAACAAGTGAAGTTGATGATATGCAAATTATATCTCAATAAAGCTATATTAAAAACTAATCCATGAATAAAATTATTAGGAAAACAGAACTATCTGTAAAAGTCCAGCCCACACAAATGAGAGTTATTTTGAATCACCAAAATTAATAACAATATCTCAGTAAAGGTTGCTCACTGGATGAGAGGGCTGGGGGCTGGGAGCCGACTGTCAGGCGGCTGCTGCTCTGTGCTCCCTCCACAGGAAAGCAGACACAGCACAGGGAACTTATCAGAATGAGAACCTTGAATCATCTGCTCTTTAAGAGAAAATCATTTCTCAAACATCCGTATAACTATTGCGCACAGTTAATTTTGGTACATCTCACAAGAGATTGTGATGTTCCAAATAGGTCCACACCACGATTGATATAACTGCTGTTTTAAAAAATATTTAATGTTATGAAAAAATATTAATATATATTATATGCAATATATAATATATAGAGATAACATATATTTTATTATATAATTTGTAAAACTGGAAAGACATATATATACCAATACTGTCTCCAGGTATTGAGAGTGAATCTAGTAAACAGTTAATTTAACAACTGATCCTGCTTTTCGATCGTTGACAAAAAGTGTGGTGTTGTGTGTACGTGGCCAAAATTGATTTCACAGAACAATTCATATGTCTTAAGAGCAGTGCAGCCTCGACTTACTAACCAGGATAATTGGAGAGGTTGTGGGGGCTTGCAGTGTACAGATTGATAACCCCAAATCACAGCTACAACAAAACTAGTTACAATTCAGCACACACTTACCATCTACACACACAATCCAAAAGTGTCAAAATAATTCCAGGTGTTTAGAAACAAAAAACATCACACCAGAGAAGATAAAAGAGTCTGTTATGTTTTCTGCTCCTTAGCTGACCTCCCCTTTGTTCCACAGTTCAAAGGGGACAAAAGGGATAAGGCCCAGTCATGGCTGCAAATCCACTGAAGCCCTTCCCTTCCTCTCGTTTCCCTCCCTCTCTGTGGCCCTGAATCCACAGCTACACCTGCTCCCCTGGGAGACCAGCCGCTGATTGCTCTCTGGAGGAACTGTTCTCACATCAAAGAGATTCTGGAGGCCACATAAATGACTGTGCTGGGAAGGGGCATTCCTAGTCCCAGTGGCCATGGAGCATCTACAGATTAGCATACCCTCCGATATGTGGATGTTGTCACTTTTTTTTCAAAAATGTACACTTTATCACCCATTCCTAGATGAGCAAGAGTTGACTACTGCATTTCATTAAATCTAAGATCCATCTATTATGAGATGAGAAAGAAAAAAAATGCTGCTAATTTTGTAACTCAATGCTTTCTTATTACTTAATATTTTTCCACAAAATCTGTCTGTCATCCTCTGTGCCATCACCCTCTGTGCATTTCTTAAAGGAGGTCTCCACTCTAGTCTCTGGGACCTTCTTCCCGGCCTTTGACATGCATTCTGCAAGTTTTGCCCTGGAACTGTCTTAGTCTTACCAGAAGGTGTCAACGATAGGTTTTCAGGTACCCGTTAGGAACACATTTTAAATGGTAATTAAATGCAACCTGTGTAGTACAATCAATATACATACTTTAACATAAACAACCATGATTAAGTTTGCGTATGTGCAGCCACATGACAACCACCACGCGATTGCCCCACCAGTGGAGAGTGATCACAGGCACATTCCATTTCAGAGTTCTTAAGCTGAAGAAAAATATGTTTCTTAGAATGGATGAAATTTGGGAAATAAGAAACTGGCAATGATCAAGGGGGCACCCAGCCTAGCAAATGCTGGGTAGATTATCAACACAGGGTCAGGTGTGGTAGGCCAATAGAGGTGCCATTTGGGTGCTCACTAGGTGATAGCCACGGTGTTCAGTGTCTTTACACCTCAGTGCGTTCAGTCGTCCCACACTGCATTGAGTTGGGTAGTTTTATCTTCATTTTATAGATGAGGAAATTGAGCTCAGAGATGTTAAGAAATGTATCCAAGGTCACAAAAGTAGCAGGTGACAGAACCCAAATATGAACCAGGATGTGTCTGATTCCAGAATCCATTATATTCCCACTATGCCAAGTTTTTATACTGGCCTTACAGCACGTGAATTCTGATAGCGATTGTAGTTGTAGTCCACCTGGTCCAGGTATTCCTGAAGGGGTTAAGTCAGAATTTTATGGAAAGGAAAAAGGATTGTCTAGAGTGACTGCAACCACAATATGGTGTGAGAACTATACACAAGTGACAAAATAGTGAGCGTACATGTACATAAGTATGACATACATATGCAACAACAACATACTTATAACAACCACCAGCTGGAACATTAGAGAGTTGTATAGGCTACTCAGGTTTCTATGACCCTCCATTGCACAATGGGTATGTGAGTCTATATTACTTCCTTTGTCACATTATCAAATATCCTCGTTGGCCACAGCAGCCCGGGATTTCACCATTTGGCAGTTTCAAGCCAACTATGTGCTATGGACCCACGACTGGTTCCCCCCACCCAAAGACCATGATTAGGATCATCAACAACAGCTCAGCTCAAGTATAGACAGCAGCCCTCTGACCACTTCACCCGCCTAGTTTAGTTAGAAGAACTCTTTCCAAGGCATGGACCTCATGTATGAAATAAAAGTAAGGATTAGTATTGAAATTTTCTTCCTTTGTATACACTTTATTTTCTTTTTTTGTTTCCTTCACAAAAGACTTCACCATGAAAAGGAGGAAGCCCAAACTGAAGTAAGTTAAAAACTGTCTCCATGAGAGGAATGTGGGTTGGCCCCAAGTTGAGGTAAGATATGGTGTACGTATGGATGAGACCATATCGAGCCACATCATCACATCCTCTCCTTCCCTGTCTCTTTCTTCCTTTCTCTCTCTCTTCCTTTTCTACATACTTCACTTTCCAGCTTTGTTTTCCTCTTTCCCTTGTCTGGGAACTCAGTGTACCAAAGATACTGCTTAGAGCGATCAAGTTTTCCAGATCTCAAGGGAGGGCACGTGAACTGATATGAGAGAGTCTGAGCTGAGAGGGACAAAAGTGTAAGAAATCACGGCTGTTCTGGAAAATCAAGGGTAAACTGTTGCTGTGATATTGCCTGTAACCCTGACCCAAAAGGTTGCTGACCTGTGCTTTCCTTCCTCCTCCACACCTTACTCATACAAAAATGCCCTTTTCTAATGATTTCTTGTCATATTCCAGGAGATCTCTATATATTTAGGTCCCAAAGAATTCAACTAACATTTTGAGCACTTGCTGTGTCCTCTGGTTCTCTTAAGGCAGCTTCATTGTCTCTCAGACACTGAGCGATGATGGAATAAATGCCTTGTCCTACTGGATAAGTCATGGAGAAGAGAAAACATAGATGACAATAGGCTATTATTATGTGCTTTTTTCCTGCCATCCAATCACTGTGAGGATTCCTCCATTGCTCGCTCCTTGGAAAGCTGAGGTGACTGAACAAAGCCTTTAGCACTCAAGGCCTAATCTTCAGAATTCGTCCATCTCCCTTCTCCCACCCTCTCTCCTATACCTTCTTTTACTTCCTCTTTCCTTGTATTATTATTTTCATTCATTTTTTTAAAACAATCACAAACTTACAGAAATATTGCAAGTACCGTACAAAGAACTTGTTTCCTGAGTCTTTTGAGAGTAATTTGCCTCCTTGATGCCCTATTACCCCCAAATACTTTAGTCTGTGGTTCCTACAATCAAGAACATTCTCCTACATAGCCAAAATATAACCATCAAAACCAGGACACGAACATTGCATATTACCACATCTAATCCTGAGACGCCATTCAAATTTCACCACTTGTCTCAATAATAGCCTGCATCGCTAAAGTTTCCAGGTCAGAATCATGCATTGCATCTAGTTGTCTTGTCTCTTTAGTCTCCTTCAGTCTGGAACAGTGTTTTAGTCTTTCTTTGACTTTCATGACTTGACATTTTTTAAGATCATAGGCCAGTTATTTTGTAGAAAGTCCCTCAATTTGGATCTGTCTGATATTTCCTAATGATTGGATTCAGGTCACGCATCTTTGGGAGGAATATCACTGAGGGATGCTGTGTGCTGCTCATTGCATCCTCCATGGTGGTGCACCATTTTCATTTGTCCTGTTACTGACAGTGTTCACTCATCACTTCATTAAGATGGTATTTGTGTGGCTTCTTCACTGTAAAGTTACTTTTTTCCCCTTTGAAATTAATAAGTATGTTGGTGGAAGGTACTATGAACTATGTAAATATTCTGTTTCTCATCAAACTTTTCATTTATTCATTTATTTCTATCAGTAAAGATTCTCATGTCTCCTGTTTTATTAGATCAATTCCCTTAATGTAACTGGTTGCCTATCTCTTCTGCCATCCTCTCTCCGACTTGGACACCCTTCTCTCCCTGCTCAGCTCTGATTACTTACACTGGGCTGCACCCTCCTTTCCTGGCGATGGATGCCCTCTTGCCTCCCTTGGGTTCTGAGCCGGGGATCCCACTTCTCCAGTACAGAGCCCCGCCTCTCTTTGTCCCAGCTAATGGGTTTAGGACTAAATTAGTCAGGAAAGGAAGGGGATAGCACGAGGAAGGGAAAGGACACCTTCTGTATTCTTTAGTTCTCCCTCCTTTTTTCTCTTTCCCATCCTGACCTATCCTGACCTGTCTCACCCTTGCCAACTCTCACATCCATCTTTCCAAGCACTCAAGACAGGATTGAACCTTGGGCAATGGCCAAAGCTCCTCTAGTCAGACTAGGAGGGTCTGGTTCCTGGTATGGGGACATACAAGCTGTGTGACCTCAGGTAAGTTACTTTCCCTTTCCAAGCCTGAGTTGCATGGTGTATAGAATGAGCATCTTAATAGTGCTACTTCATAGTGTCACCAGAATTAAATGAGATCGTGCACGTAAAGCTTTTATTGCCTGCCACATAACAAGCACTACGTAAATTTTGTTGATTATTATTTTCCATCCTCTCTCTTCCAGGTAGTCGTGGTTGTTGTTTTATCTCTCTTTTTTTTTTTTTTCCTGAATGCTCTTTATTCTGCCTCATTCTTTTTACATTTTGGCTTCTCTGGACTATTTCACTTTCTTGCTTTTCTTGACTCATTTTACTTTCCCTATGTTCACGCAAAAAATGTGCTAAAGGGAGGCATTGAGTTGCCACCAGCAGAAGCTCTGCTGGAGATTCCCACGCTCACCATGCCCGGAATCTTATGCTCAGAGGACGTCGGGCCACAGTGGTCTCTGCATCTCACGGCCCTGGCTGGGACACCAATGAGACATGTTCAATACTTACCCTCCATCTTGGGCTAGGGGGAAAAAAGAGTCTCTGAGAGAGAATTGAAGTGGAAATACGTACACAGGAGCTACTGCTTGCCAGCTAAGGACCCTTCCTCTAACTGGCATGGAGTTTGTGAAGAGGGAAGGGTAATCTTCTGAACATTTGAACAAAATTACATTCTGGGGCCTTGTTCCCTTCTCAGAATTCTATGATTTCGGTCAAACCAGTGACATAGAACCATTGTTGTCTGTCGAAGCAGTTTCCGGGGAGAGAGCCAGAGCGAGACAGCAGGAGATGAACAGCTGTCATTGATTAGACAGAGATCCACTATTTACCTCCCAACCAAGAGCTAAGCCTTGGTCATGGGTGAAGAGTCGGGAAGAAATGTTCTCAGTTTAGTATAGTTTCGACACGCTAAAGAGTTGAGAACCCTGCATAATGGAAAGAATAGTGGTACCATTAATTGGAAAGACAGAAAATAATGGTTTGGGGGACCTGAGGCCTGTGTTACGAGGCCTCCTAGAGAGACCTTTCCTAACCACCCTAATTAATTAGTACTGCCAGCCCCACACCCCAGGCACTTTTTATTACATGGATCTCTTCTGCAGGCTTTGTAGCTGTTATCATCCAACATTTTTTTTACTTGCTTCTTCTCTGTTTCCCATAGAGTGTAACCTTCATGAGGGCAGAGATCTTATCAGTCCTGTTCAGATCTATCTCCACGGCCTGACATACCATAGGTATTGATAAAATTTGTTGAATTAATGAGGCAACTTAATCATTATATTAAATTTTCTCCATATCTGTTCCTTGTATTTCCATTTCCTCAATTTCTGATGTCTGTGTGTAAGCACAATGAAGAAAAGCAACAGGAAGTCTCCCATGAAGATCAATAAGCAAGATGTCGTCTGTGTCCCACACTCCCACGATCCAGAAGGTCTTCAGAACACATTGGATGGAGGAGAGTATGCCCCTTTCGTATCTCCTCCCATATTAGAGAGCAATTTTATCCAGGTAACTAATATTTGAGCCCTGAATTATGTTCCAATAACTTCAGTAATTAATTTTCCCCAAGACAACCGAAAAGGTTGGGAGGAGAATTGTTTTAAGTGTGGCTAGGGAAGGTGTGATACAACTAAAGGGAATAGTTTGGAACTTTAAACAACCTAAAATAATGATAATGTTAAAGGAAAATTCATTTCAAATTTTCTCAACAAACTCTTACCTATAAATTCTGTCCTAACTCTAACGTAATTGTCATTCTATCATAATGTTTCCAAAATTATATGAAGAGATTATAGCCATTTTTAGAATATCTTGCCACAGGAAAGCATTCAGATAACTCCTCTCTTAGCCTTTGAAGACATTTTAAAGAATGACACAACGAGGGATTAAAATGAATTTTGGCTCTTACTCCTGAAGGTAAAACATAATTGTCAAATTGTGTCAGGAAGAGAAGTTTCCTTCTCATAAAAATGTACCTATATTTGGTGTAGGGGTTAGGTGCACGGGCTCCACTTTGGTGGCCCAGGATTCCCAGCTTTGGATCCCGGGCGTGGACCGACGCACTGCTTGTCAAGCCATGCTGTGGCGGCGTCCCATATAAAGTAGAGGAAGATGGGCACGGATGTTAGCCCAGGGCCAATCTTCCTCAGCTAGGAAAAAAAAAACTCAGACAAAGAAATGGGGAAAGGAGTTCAATGGTATGAGCTTTACCCCTAAAGTTCATGGAAATGTGACGACCAAGTCTTAATAGGAAACACACCCATTCAAGCAGCTCCTCGGCTGATTCCACAGAGGGGCGACAGGGTAGACAACACGCACTTCTTCCTCTCCCACAAACATGCACTCTGCCCTGAGACCTGGGTACGAGGGAGACCTCCTCACTTCCAGAACACCATATGTGGGAGGCAAAACCTTGAAGAACACTCATGTTTAAGGGATGCCCCAGAACACATGGGATCAGTCATCCTTTGATGTACTTTGCCTTCCATATGCTTATTTCCTCCTAATAGTCTTATTTTATTTTTCACACTCTTCCTGCACCCTTTTCAAATAAGCTTTTGCATGCTCTAATGAATACTGGGGGAGGTAGTTACCATTCTATAGACCAAACACGGCCCCATGTCATAACTGGATAAGTTATTCACTTCAAAATGCAGAACCTCTCATGGTTAGTATGTCTCTGCCAGCAAGTTACCAAGGTTCCAGACTCAATAAGTTTAAATGAAAAAGAACAGCAATTATCTCAAATAGAGTGAAAGAGCCACAGGGCATCGGCTCACTTGCAGGGAGTCATCAAGGACCCACGTTCTCTCTTTTTGCTCTGTCACCCTCAAGTTGTCTCCTCGCAGGACATCGCAGGCAAACAGGACAGTCACAGCTGCCAGCAACAGAAGAGATGCATCTCATCCTTGCAACTCTTTGTGAAGGCTGAGAATCCTTGGCCAGAGGCACGAAGAGGCCCCGCTAGTATCTCATTGGCAGGCTTGGGTCACATGCCACTGCTGAAAGCAATCACTTAGGTTTAGGTTAATCAGTATTTAACCCCTGAGCTGGGGCACCATCCCTGAGGGGTGGATACAGAATCCTGCCAATCAGAAAGAAGAATGGTGTGGCTTTCGGTAGGGACTCAACACTACTGGCTACAACCTCTTTCCGAGTATATTTGTGTGGTTTTTTAAATTTATTTTTTATTGAGGTCACATTGGTTTATAACATTATATAAATTTCAGGTTGTATTTTGTATTTTAATAATTATTAAATTAATGTAATTTAAATTTGTAAATTATTGTATTTCAGTTTCTGTACAGACTGCATCATGTTCACCACCAAAAGTCTAGTTTCCACCCATCACCATATACATGTGCCCCTTTACCCCTTTTGCCCTCCCTCCACGCTCCTCCCCTCTGGTAACCACCAATCTATGCTCCATATCTTTGTGTTTGTTTGTTTGTTTATCTTCCACATATGAGTGAAATCATACGGTATTTGTCTTTCTCTGTCTGACTTACTTTGCTCAGCATAATAATCTCAAGGTCCATCTATGTTGTTGCAAATGGCAAGATTTCATCTTTTTTATGGCTAAATAGTATTCCATTGTATATATATCAAATCTTCTTTATCCATTCATCTGTTGATGGGCACTTAGGTTGCTTCCAAGTCTTGGCTATTGTGAATAATGCTGCAATGAACATAGGGGTGCATATATCTTTTCAAATTAGTGTTTCCATGTTTTTGGATAAATACCCAGAAGTGGAATAGCTGGATTATATTGTAGTTCTATTTTTAATTTTTTGAGAAATCTGCATACTGTTTTCCATAGCGGCTGCATCAGTTTGCATGCCCACCAGCAGTATATGAGGGTTCCCTTTTCTTCACATCCTCTCCAATACTTTTCGTTTCGCATCTTTTTAGTATTAGCCATTCTGATGGGTGTAAGGTGATATCTCATTGTAGTTTTGATTTGCATTTCCCTAATGATTAGTGATGTTGAACATCTTTTCATGCACCTGTTGGCCATCTGTATACCTTCTTTGGAAAAATGTCTGTTCATGTCCTCTGCACATTTTTTGATTGGGTTGTTCATTTTTTTGTTGTTGAGTTGTATGAGTTCTTTATATATTTTGGAAATTAACCCCTTGTCAGATATATGATTTGCAAATATTTTCTCTCAGTTGTTGGGTTGTCTTTTCATTTTGTTGATGGTTTCCTTTGCTGTACAGAAGCTTTTTAGCCTGATGTAGTCCCATAAGTTTATTTTTTCTTTTGTTTCCCTTGCCTGAGTAGAGACAGTATTTGAAAAGATACTGCTAATGCCAACGTCAAAGAGTGTACTGCCTACGTTTTCTTCTAGGACTTTTATGGTTTCAGGTCTTACATTCATGTCTTTAATCCATTTTGAGATAATTTTTGTGAATGGTGTAAGATAATGGTCTATTTTCATTCTTTTGCATGTGGCTGTCCAGTTTTCCCAACACCATTTACTGAAGAGACTTTCCTTTCTCCATTGCATGTTCTTGGCTCCTTTGTCGAAGATTAGCTGTCTAATTAGATGTGTGGTTTCATTTCTGGGCTTTCAATTCTGTTCTATTGATCTGTGTGTCTGTTTTTGTGCCAGTACCATGCTGGTTTGGTTACTATAGCTATGTAGTATATTTCAAAATCAGAGAGTGTCATACCTCCAGCTTTGTTCTTTTTCCTCAGGATTGCTTTGGGAGTATTTTTGTTTTTAAGTGATTTATTTTTTTGAACCAATTAACCTACAGCTGAGAAACCGAGTGTTGCCCACTTTCCAGTCTCCTCATCTTCCAACTGGCAGAGATTTTACTAGCCAAGTTTCTTGGACTTTGGGGGTTTTGCATATGCTTTTCCTCTGCCTGGAAAGATCTCTTGTCCACCCAGCCAGTTTATCTCCCACACTGCTCAGGTCTCAGCTAGAGGTCTCTTTCTCAGGGAAGACTTCTCTGACCCATGTCCAGGGTGTGCTGGAGCCAGCCGATCTGCAAATGTTCAGGAAGTTTGCAAGTCAGTAGTTAAACACAGCCATTATTAAAAATCAAATAGTATAAACTTACAAATAAATTATATTCAAAACAAAGGCAACAAATACTCCAAACTCATCATTCCTATTATTTTACTACATTTTACTATTATCTGTGCTCTTAATGTTATGGATACAAGACTATGGCAAAGGTCAACGAAGACTTCTGTGAGGGGCCGGCCCATGGCTTAGCGGTTAAGTGCGTGCGCTCCACTACTGGCGGCCCGGGTTCGGATCCCGGGCGCGCACCGACGCACAGCTTCTCCGGCCATGCTGAGGCCGCATCCCACACACAGCAGCTAGAAGGATGTGCAACTACAACATAAACTATCTACTGGGGCTTTGGGGAAGAAAAAAACGAGGAGGATTGGCAATAGATGTTAGCTCAGAGCCCGTCTTCCTCAGCAAAAAGAGGAGGATTATCATGGATGTTAGCTCGGGGCTGATCTTCCTCACAAAAATAAAAAAAGACTTCTGTGAGAATCAACTGACTATCTGGAATTTAAAATGGAGTATTGTATATCATTATTTGTAAATTATGTGCTACTCATCTTTCATATCAGTAAAATGTATGACACACTTATGTCTGTGTATCTTCCAAGAGATAATTGTTACACATTTACCAGCACACCACTGCCTGCAGCCCTCTCTAGGTCAAGTCCCCTGTTATGTGCCTCACAGCACAGCACCTTGAACTTGTACTTGGTAACTTCTTACAATAATCATTAGTGACATGCTTGTTTGATGTTCACCTTCCCTGCGAGACCCCCACAGGTCAGGGGCTGTCTCTGCCTGTTCACTGTGATATCTCCAAGAATTCGTATGAACAAGTGACTGAATAAATGCATCATGGTTCATTTCTCCTTTATTTCCTACACCACTCAGGCAAGCAAAGTTCTCGGGGCCATGCACTTTATCAGAAAACTCCTGGGGCCGGCCCCATGGCACAGCAGTTAAGTGCACGTGCTCTGCTGCTAGCGGCCGGGGGTTTGGATCCTGGGCGCGTGCTGACACACCGCTTGTCAGGCCATGCTGTGGCGGCGTCCCATATAAAGTGGAGGAAGAGGCGCACGGATGTTAGCCCAGGGCCAGTCTTCCTCAGCAAAAAAGAGGAGGATTGGCATGGATGTTAGCTCAGGGCTGATCTTCCTCACAAAAAAAAAAAAAGAAAAGAAAAGCAAATTCCTCCTCCTGTTCTCTGCCCTAGGTCAACAGGAGAGGTGAGTCCATTTACCTTCATAATCACGCCAACTGGGTGACTGTCGGCATCTGCTCGTCCAGCCACACCCACAAGACCCCCAACGTGATGCTGCTGGCACATCCGACACCCGCTGCCCAGAGAGACACAGAACCCTTGTTTCAAAGTCTCCTGACATCTCCTTCTCCAGAGAAACTGGTGCTCACCAGGTGAGTTACACAGGGAAGAGGTCAAGGATCTCTCAGAAAACGTGCTTTACCCCGAGGAGCCAAAAGTAGAAACAGCAATGACAATGGCTCCAAGGGAGCATCTCATTTGCACTCCTTGCTGCAAATGACAGAGTCATGTCCTTAAAGTCGGGGAAAATAGTTTATGACAACTTGGCAGTGAAACAGGCAGTTAATTTTCAAAAAATTAAAC
The DNA here is from genome assembly GCF_020826845.1 of Diceros bicornis minor. NCBI lineage: Eukaryota > Metazoa > Chordata > Mammalia > Perissodactyla > Rhinocerotidae > Diceros > Diceros bicornis. The sequence goes on from NC_080763.1 coordinate 15,918,337, forward strand.
CTGAGTAACAGGAAGTGAAGACTCATAATAAACTGCCTCTCTGGAATGTGCCCTCTTCCCCAACGTCCCAACTTCCGTCAGAATTAGCTCTGGTCTTGCCTCAAGCCACTCACTTGCTGTATGACCTGGAGCAAATCACTCGACTTCTCTAACTCTCAGCTTCGCAGGATTAACTAAATGGGACAACTTTTCGTGGTAAATAGTTACTCTGATTTTTTAGTTCCTCAGAATCTTAGGAGTATGATTTAGGTGAGTTGGCCCTCAGGAGCCTGATTACATGTACTAAAAATCAGTTTTGGGCCTCAAAAGCTAAGGACCAGACCCGGGAACGTGGTGGTCACAGGACGGTACTGCCCCAACCCCTGCCCGCCCCTGCCCAGCGTGTCTGGGAGACAAGCCTGTTGTCCTGAGTCTCACTCTGCAGACTGCTGTGCAGCGTGAGGGAGAAGCCTCTGACAGCTCTCCCGCTGGGCCTCTAGGGGACACTTGTGTCTGTTCACAGGTTTCTCCCTCTGCAGTTTGTGACTCTCTCTGTGCACGATGCTGAGAGCATGCGCCTCAAACTAAAGCTGGTGAGTGGACGAGCCTACTACCTACAGCTCTGCGCCCCTGCATACAAACAGGACACCTTATTCTGTCAATGGGTGGAACTCGTCTCCCTCTTGAATTGGGAGAAAGCCAAAGCTTCTAGAGTATCGGAATTCTCGAGCCTCTCGGAAATCACCAATGGCACAGAGATCACAGGCTCCCTGGACATCATGGACATTGCCGCCTTCACAGCGGTGCAGAGCCCCCACATGTACACGTGTATAGACACTGTGCATGCCATAGAAAGCATTGATTTCTCAGAATTCACAGACAACACCGATGTCACCGACATCACAGATGTTCCAGAAAATGAGGTCACAGAGGCCCCAGATGTAAGAATTGTCACAGAAGTCAGAGACCTCTGTGATGTCACAAACTGCTCGAAGGTCACAGTGGTGGTTGAGGATGATGACATACTAAAGGCCAAGCAAGAGGAGAAGGTATGTGACATGGAAGACTCTCATTCTCTAATAATCAAGAATAAGAGCGATAACCAAGATCACCCTTCTTGGTTAGCTACCTGACGTCAATTATCAAAATGCTGTGGAATTTACTCTGAGTAATCTAATTTTAATGAGATCTGATCCCTGAACCCTGGTGTAAAGGAGTTGTAAGAAGTCTCCTAAAATGGGCAGTGACCATCCTTACCATGGACCTTAACCCAGTATCAGAAAGCTGTGGTGGGATGGGAAGAACTTTGGGATCAGAGTCAGAAGACCCAGGGGGAAATCTTGCCCTGCTGCATAGTAGTTTGGCCAAGTCACTGAACTTGTACAACCCTCAGTTTCCTCATCTCTAAAATGAGGATATTAACATCACGTAAGGGCTATTTTAAGGTTTAAATGTATATAAAAGTATGCAGTATATTGAAGGATGGGGAGAAATTTCAATAGTAAAAGTAAGGATGGAAACAGGGAAATAAAATGCCAAAAGAAGTGAGCGGCTTTAGAAAAGGCCAGAAAGTGGAAAAACACAGAGCCATATCCAAGAATGGTTAGTTCAGTTTGGCTGGAGCATAATATACGTAGGGAATATTCGGATACAGGATAGGAAAGTTGCTTGCAAACCTTGAATGCCAAATTAAGAAGTGTAGACTTCACTCTCTGGGCAAACCTTAGCTGCCAAAGGCTTCCCTCTGAGAGAATGAAGGAGCCGTGTTTTTAAAAGACGAATCTGATGATAGGATGGGCTGTAGGTAAAGAGATCAGTTTGAAGACTACTCTGAAAAACCTCCATGGGCCCACAATAGACAAATGGCAAAGGGTAAAGATAGACAATTCACAGAAGAAGAAACCACTAATGAATATAGTGGAAAAATTTAACCTTACTAATAATGCAAGAAATGCAAACTTAGAAAAAAAATTTAACTGTTAATTAAAAGAATAAAAGCAGTCAATATTAGTAAAGGTGTAGTCAACTTGAAATTCATATAGATTCACAGTATGGATGAGAATTGGGACAAATCTTCCTGAAATCATTATGAATCAAGATGGGTATAAACAAAAGGTTTGTACCCTTTGACTCAGTGATTTCACTTCTAGGAATTTTTCTGAAGGAATTAATCAAACATAAGAATAAAGATTTAGCTACAAAGATGTTAATCATACCACATCTATAGCATGTTTATGAAAATATGGAAGTAAGCTAAACACCCACCATGGGGGATGGATAAACAAATTTAAATCCATGAAGGGCAGGTGCTATAGTTATCTTGTTCAGGAGCAATCACAGTAACTGGCAAGATCATAGCCACTCAGAAAATGTTTGTTAAATGAATGACTGCTCCGTAGCTATGAAAATTGTTGAAGAATTTTTCTTTACCTGGAGAAATGTTCATGACATAAAGTTGAACAAAAAATGAAGAATATGATACCTATTATATAAAAATATATTTATATGCACATAGACAACAGAAGGGGAAAAAATCATATTCTTAACAGCAGTTTATTTCTGGATTGTGGGATAACAGGCAATTCATGGTGTTTTTTTTGCACTTTTCTGAATTTTCTATTTCCTACAATAAAAATAAATTTTAACTAGAAAAAAATTCAGGTAGTTTTACACAATTTTTAATGACATGAGGAAAATGCTTATGATAAATTGTTAAGTGAAAAATGTAGGATACATAACTGCAATATGATCACAAAGCAAACACGTACAAAATAAATAAACGGACAAAAAGACCAGAATGAAATGTGCCATAGGAGTAGTTATTTCTGGCCAGTGGCATCAAAGAAGCAATAATTTTCTCCCTTTCACTTTATATCTTACAGGATTTTCTAAATATTCTATAATAATTATGTATTACTTTTATTGTCAGAAAAAATGTTTTCTCTTTAAGGAAGAAGATTATTGCATTATTTTCGAGGGAACAAAATAGAGGTGACGCACTAGGTAGTGGCAATGGGAGGAGGAAGGTGCAGGTGTGAAGGATGTTAGGGAGACAGGGTCTTTAGGACTAGCCAACCGATTGCTCCAAGGCCTGAGAGAGATTCTGAGGAGGGCAGTGGGCAACTAGGAGAAGCAGTGCATTAACAGAAACCAGGAAATTAGCAGAACAGGAGAGATTTTAGGGTATTACGTTTTAGATACAGGTTGTAAGTCTTTTGAAAAACAAACTCTTTGTATTACTATGAACCTCCAACTCCTGTCACCTATTAGATGCTCTTAAATCAAGATCAACCTCAGACTGGGGAGAAGGTTGGCAAGGCATTTCTAGAAAACCTTCAGGGAGAGGAATGCTATAAAGTACCAATTTTCTTGTGTGAGGTGACAATGGTGTACACGATCACGTGAGCTTTTGAACGTGCTGTATCAGGTCCCCTCACTGGCAGCTCAATGCCCGCTTGGCCTCTTCCCAATGGCCATGCAACGGGAAGCCTCATGCCCTCATTGCGCCTGCGCGCTCAAGGGCGCTCAGTAAATACAAGCGAAATGATTACTGTGTTAGATACTGCTCCATAAACAAGCCGTTTCTGTTTGATGCTGTTCTGTTAGCTGATTAGCTGCTGCTTATTATTTTCAAAGGAAAAACTGGAAAACATTCTGAAGCCTGAGTGTCTACAAGATAGAAAAAATAAGAATGAGTTAAAAGAATCCTCAAACTATGTCACTATCTCAAACATAACACTGAATTTCGAAGGTGAAAGATGTTTTCATACTATCTTGACTCCAGAAGAAAGTGAGAGAAACACATCTAAAGAGACGAGTGATAAAACCTCTGAAATAAGGATGACTGATTTTAAAACCATGGCTCTCAAGGCTGAAGAATCCAGGTATGTGAGGCCGGGAGATGCCAGGGATGCTGAGGCGCGCGGAAATGTAAACAAGGGTACGCTTCACGGTCCCTGCGGCTCGGGCATTTACTGAAGATTCTCAGACATAGAAACAATGTAATTGAATGATGACAGTCAACTCGTATCCACATTGGGTACAACCTTGGTGAATTTTTATTTTCACACCGTTCATTTGGCACTCTGGGCAATCTGCCTGGTGTCAGCTGTGTGTGCTGAAGCAAACAGAATAGACTCAGTGTCCACATTTTGGAGTTAGGGGCATTGATCTCTACAATGATTATTATGGGTACTTTTCCTTTTATCCTTATACCTCTCTATATTTTCTTCTCTAGATATCCCTTATACGTCTCTACATTTCCAACTAATAACTTAATAATCTGAAAAAACTGTTTCCATAATTTCAATAGCTCGTTTGCAAGCTGAATGTGAGAGAGCATTGTAGTGTTAGAAAGATAAAAGTTAATCTGATCATTCTGGAGTAACTTCTAAAAAGAAATCAGAGAAAAATTTAGAGATCTAAATGCTTATGTTAGCAAGAATGAAAATGAGGAATGTAACGAATTATGTTTAAATTGTTTTTAAATATAAAAAAGGAAAAGGGGAAAACAGGAAAAATAAACAACAAAAAAAAAGAAATAGGGGGCCGGCCCGGTGGCGCAAGCGGTTAAGTGCGCGCGCGCTCCGCTGCGGCGGCCCGGGGTTCGCTGGTTCGGATCCCGGGCGTGCACAGACGCACTGCTTGGTAAGCCATGCTGTGGCGGCGTCCCATATAAAGTGGAGGAAGATAGGTACCGATGTTAGCCCAGGGCCGTCTTCCTCAGCAAAAAAAAAAAAAAAAAAAAAAGGAGGAGGATTGGCGGATGTTAGCTCAGGGCTGATCTCCTCACAAAAAAAAAAAGAAATAAACTAGAAAAATTTTAAATAATTTGAAATGTTAAAAGAAGTTTGGCTGATTCTTCAAAAAGAATGACAAAACAGGCAAATCTTGGACAACTATTTTTTTGAAAGGATAAAATTGGAAACTTAAAAAGTGCTATATCAACTAGTAAGAAGAACAGTAAAATGTTATTGAGAAAGATGATATACAACTTTGCTTTAATAACTTGGAAACTCTAAATTAAATAAATGACATTAGCAAATATGCAAAGAGGCAAAACTGGCACCATCAGAACTTAAAAACAGGAAAATTTATCCAAGAGCTCCATAAAAGAAAAGGACATAGTTGTGACTTTTATTGGACAGTTTTCAGATACTCTAAGAATTATCTCCATTTAGTGTAATGTTTTCTTTCAGTTATAGAAAAATGTTTTGTTTTCCTAATTTTATGAAGCAAATAATTTGTCTGGATTGTAAAGCCTGCCAAAAACAACACAAGAAAGAAAATTCTAGATTAATCCTACTTGTGACAATAAATGCTGACTTCATAGAATCTTAGCAGGCAAAATATAGCAAGCTTAATATAAAATTAAGGAAACTGTCAATATAAGTCATTATTTAAATATAGAAGAGCAGAAAAATCATGATACTTTAAATACATTTGATAGATTTTGATATTCTTGATAAAGAACCGCAAAATGTAGAAGAATTTTTCCTCAACACAGTAAAGAATATTTACTCCAAACCAGAGACAACATTATTTTTCATGAAGAAATTTTAGAAGTGTTCTACTTAAAACGTGGAACAAATTAAGGATGTTCCCATTAACATTTCTACGTAATATAATTTAAGAGGTGCTAGCAATTGCGATAGGACAAAGAAATACAAAGAATAAATATAAGAGATTTTAAAAATCACTCTTTGCAAACAGAAATTCATATTTAGAAAATTTGAAAATCATCAAAAATATTAGTTTATGAACAAGTTTAGGAAGGTTACAGATGATATAAATTCACAAAAAATGTTTCATGATTTTTATTAACAAACCAAAAATGTGTTGAAAAAAGAGAACATCCAAAGGCAACAATAAAAATCAAATATTTAGTGAGAGTGATAAGAGATCTACATACATGGAATTGCAAAACTCATGGCAGAAATAAAAGACAACGTGAATAAGCAACATAAACTCTCTTTCTGGGCTGGTAGATTTAAGACAGCAAAGATGACAAGCCTTCCTAAATTGATTTATAGATGCAATACAATACCCATTATCTCAATATGATATCTCATAGAAATCAGAAAATTATGTGGAAAAGACAGGGGTAAGAATCCCAAGGAAACTATTGGGGATGGAAAATGTCTTGAGGGGACTTGGTCCTATAAAATCTTAAGCCATATTATAATTAAACGGTCATCACAAACACCAATGCAAAATTTAGAACATAGAAATAAAGAGAGAAAAATAGATTCAAACTGATATGGGTTCAAAAGAAGCATGAAAAAGCAAAATTCTGGAAAACGTTGTTCAAAGATTTACACTGTACTACAAAACATTTTCAAGTGGGGAAAGAGTAAAATATTTTAAAGCTAACTAAAATAAACTAGAAGAAAATGGAATGGTAGCATTGCCTCAGTTGCAGAGGAAAGATCCTTCATTCAGTAATAAATACTGAGCACCTTCTATGTGCTAGGCACTGGGGACACAGCCCTGAAAATAACTAAGTCCCTATCTCATGGAGTGTTTCATTCTAGTGGAGGACACAGATAATGAGCAAATAAAATCTGGTATGCCAGCTGGAATCTGCTGTGATGAAAACAAAAATAAAGTAACAGAATAGAGAGTGATTTGAGGAGGGAGAAGGGGTAGTTTATATAACTGGTCAGGGACGGCTTCTCCAAGGAAGGGGCATTTGAGCAGAGATTTGAAGCAAGTGTGGAGCTCTGGGGGAATAGAGTTCCAAGCTGATTGATTGCATAGCAGTTATAAATATCTGCCAAATAAATGATTTTAAGTGATTAAATAAATACATATATACATAAATACATAACAACACAATGGGAAAATAATAATAATAAATAGATAAATAATCTATAAAGATTTTACATCCCATATATATGGGTAGCTGATGGGAATTTGTAAAGGATCCAGTTAAAAAATAATTCAAGGGGCCGGCCCCGAGGCTTAGCAGTTAAGTACGCACGCTCCACTGCTGGCGGCCCAGGTTCGGATCCGTGGTGCACACCGACGCACCGCTTCTCCGGCCATGCTGAGGCGGCGTCCCACATACAGCAACTAGAAGGATGTGCAACTATGACATACAACTATCTACTGGGGCTTTGGGGGAAAAATAAATAAATAAATAAAATTTAAAAAAATAATAAAAATAATTCAAGATTATGAATAGAAAATTTACTCCAGAAAGCAAATAAATACTTAAAAACAGATCAATCTCACTAATAATTAAAGAAACACAAGCTAAGCCATTACCAGTGGGCTTTTCGTTAGATGTTACTAACATCGATGGTGTCACTGTAAGGGGGGGAGCTTTCTGCAGAGTGATTTGGCAATTCACACTACAGATGGTTACACCCCTTGACTTATAGGAATACATGTCAAAGAAATAATTCAAAAGGGAACATAACTTACTCGAACATAGCGTTTTGTAAGTAATGCAAACAACCCCTGATAGGAGAATGGCTAACCAGGAAATAGTGAAACAGCAGATCCCCACTAGGAAAAGCAATCGGAGAATTTTAATGAAAAGAGCTAATAAGGAATTATAAGCTGGAAAAGGAAAATTTCAAAAAATATGCACATGGTGGTATTATATTTCTACAACAGGATGGGAAGAAACTGTAGAGTTCAGGAGTAGTTAGTGATTAAAGGAATTGATATTTGTTACAGCTATTGATAGATGTTTCTATTAAACTTTTATTGTACAATTGATTACATATATAATTTAAAAATCAAACTGATGCTAAATATATTAATTGGATGCATTAATTGGATGTATTAACTGGATGCATTAATTGGAAGACATAGCAGCTAGAGAAGGAGCTTTGTAGTCAGACAACCCTGGGTTCAAATCCTGGCTCCTCTATTCTTACTAGCTGTGTGATCTTGGGCAAGTTACTGAATTTCTTTAGGTCTCAGTTTCCTCATCTGTAAAACGGGAATGATACCTACCATGCAGAGTTGTTGTAGGGATTAAATAAGCTGATATTCAAAAGTTCACAATGTCAGGCACATGGTAATTGCTCCAAAAAAAGAAGAGACAGATAAAAATAGGGAGAGAGCAGGAGCGAGGGAGGAAGGAAATGTTCGGATTCTAGATCAGACTGAACACAAATCTAATATAGATTTGACTCATGTTGAATACAGTAGAAAGGTGATTCTATACCACACAGGACCTCTGAAGTTATCTTTTCCCTAGACTACTCAGTAAACTGAACCTAGAGAGGAACTGGAGAGAAAGTACAACTTATTAAATACTCTTAATGCAGTAGAGAAATTGAGGATATTTAAACTGAAGACGAAAATGCTAATAGGTGACAATTACCATCTTCAGTGTATGAGGAAGTCCACAGAAGGCTAAATTTAAAAAGTAGATTTGAAGTAAAACGTATTTTAGCTAAACATGAAGAAAAATTTTATTATATAGTAAAGTAATACAACCACCAATTAATTAAAAAAAACAGTAAAATACATGCAGATCATTGATTAGATTTTAATAAACAATAGAACTAGTTTCTGAAGGTTGTGGAGTCTTTAACTCTGGGAACTTCTCAAAAACAAACGTTAATCCATTTGTCCTGGAGACTTTAGACATTCTCCTGCAAGGGATCAAGACCGGTGCATGTTTCTTATCTTTTAATCTACTGCTAAAGTAAACAACAGAAGGCATGGTGAAGTCAAATATGAGTGTGCTCTGGGGGATTCCTTAAAGAAGTGTGGTGGAGAAAATGTCAACACACCCGGTACGCTGTAGGGTCCTGAGAAGTAGAGCAATAAAATACGTAAAGGGCTTGGGACATATTGTGTGCTTAGTAAATGATTGTTATTGTCATTAATAATTCATTTCCAATAATGTAGATGAAAGAAATTTGGCTCTTTTCTCCAAAAAAAAAAAAACTTACTCAAAAATATCTTAATAATCCGAATATTAAGTACTCAAAACTGACTTTCTTTTTAACCTTCTTTCCTTGATAAGTAGGGAATAAGGGAAGTAAAGGAATATGGACGATCCTTAGGATCTCCACAAACCTTGAAATCAGAGTACTGTTTGCTTCAGCCCCTGGGCTGCTGCGTTTCTTGAAGTTCTAAAGCCTCCAGAGCCAATGGCCAGCACACTCAAGGTCTTGGTGGATCTTGATTACTATTACGATACTTTTGGTTGTCTGCTGAAGCGAAGCATAGTTTGCTGTCTTAGTTTCGATACCAGTGGTTCTCAGGTGTGGCTGGTCGGCAGCGTCACCTGGGAACGGGTTAGAGACGTAAATTCTCGGGCCCATCCCATCCTACTGAATCATAAACTCTGCATTCTATGTTGTAGTAGACCTCCAAGCGGTTCTAATGCACGCTCAAGTTTGAGAACCACTGTCTTAGGAGAAGCCAATCCTAGGTACAAAGTAGGCTTTAGCAAGGATTCCTCTCTCATGAGGGCTTGTTCTGAGGCCCTATAGCCAAAAGGATTCTCCTGTATAGCCACTGGAAAAACTATTGGCTCAAATCAAGGGAGACTTCTTCAGGATTTTTTCTTATATGACAGGAACTCTGAAATTTGGATTCAAAAAAGAAAAAATATATAAAAATTTGGTTCAATGTTTAAGAAATTTCCTGCTTCAAATTGAGGGTAGAGAAGTAGCTGAAATAGAGAAATTTCCCCCAGAACATTCATCTATTATTTCTTGATAGTAACCACTGGGTTTTTTCAGAGGAACTAAACAATGACTAGAAAGGCCACTGGTAAATCTGATGTGTTAGAGGAGAAAGAAGGACAAAGGTAAAGAAAAAAACCAGGAGAGAAGGAGAGTGAGGAGGAGAGAGAGAAACAGCAACCGTCAGTCAGGGGTAGTGAGAGATGGGAGAGAGGAAGACGAGACGTAGAGGAACAGAAGCAGGTGTCACTCGGTGGAAAATGTACCAGTAGAAAATGTACCTCGCATGAGCATGGCTTTCATAGAACAGTGTCAGATTTCTAAAAAACAGACACGATAAAAATAAATCCATCCAATTTAGCAGTCGGTCCTAAATAATAATTGATCAGGTCTGATCACTCTGATGTCTTTCTTCTGCTTTATTTCATCCACGTGTCTCAAATTCTATGTCCTGCCCTTGTCTAAGGCTTCAGGAACATACCACAATTCAAACTCTCATAAGTTTAACTGTTGAAATCTTTTCGACTTCTTCTTTCCTTGCCCTTTTGCACATAATAGATACCCTGAAGCATTAGATCAGCTTTTAGTGCCTTTAAAAAAGCAAAATAATTGCGGCCAGCCCCGTGGCGCAAGCGGTTAAGTGTACGTGCTCTGCTGCGGCGGCCCGGGGTTCGCCAGTACCGGATCCCGGGTGTGCACCGTTGCACCACTTGTCAAGCCATGCTGTGGCGGCGTCCCATATAAGGTAGAGGAAGATGGGCACAGATGTTAGCCCAGGGCCAGTCTTCCTCAGCAAAAAAAAGAGGAGGATTGGCATTGGATGTTAGCACAGGGCTGGTCCTCCTCACAAAAAAATAATTAATAGACTTTATTTTTTTAAAAGTATAGTTTTAGATTTACAGAATTATTGAGCAGATGGTACATGGAGCTCCATACACCCACCCCATTGCTTCCTTCTCGCTTTCCCCCCACCCCTAGTGTCCCCTATTATTAACACCTTGCATTAGTGTGGTACATTTGTTACAATTAATTAATATTGATACATTATTAACCATTGTCCCTAGTTTAAGGTTCACTCTTTGTGTTGGACAATTCTGTGGGTTTTGACACACATAGTGATGTTTATCCACCATTAAATACAGAATAGTCTCACTCCCTAAAAGTCCTCTGATCATCATATTAGCTCTTAATGGCTTTTTAAAAAATGAAAAATTTTAAAGATAACTTAAATTTTTAGGATGGAAAAGTGCTCTGCAGGTGCAATGTTTTGTTAGTCTCACTATTATGATCACTATTCCAAATGATGAGAAAATGAGTCCCTATATAAATAGCAAAAATCATAGAACTTTAAAGATAAAAAGAATCTTGAAGTTTAGCAAATCCCAAATTCTTCAAGGCCCTGCCCTCCAGTCTCAAAGCTTGTGTCATTTATCTGCTGACTCTACTGAGGAGAAAGAAAGAAATAGACAAACAAAAAAAAAAGCAAAAAACAAATTTTGGTTCTAAGTAATCCTCTGAAGCCCAATTCAATCCAGCATAGATTCTTTTTTATTACCTCTTTGCATGAGGAACATAATTACTAGCTAGACCCTAATTTGAGAATGTTCATTATGAATGAAAGATGTCATATCTAAGAACAGAATGGAATTCACTGATGCTTTATTCTTGGAACATTTGTAGGATTAAGTCAAGATATTGTGAGAGTGATGTTATATATATTTTTCTCTTCAAGACCATGGATTTCAATGACACTTTTAACTCACTGTACTTTGGAACAATGAAAAAAAATGAAACAATGACCTTGTTGAATATTTTGTTCTCAGATTCATTAGTCTTTAAAATGTAAATTGAGCAATTTAGATCTAGAGAAGTGAAAGACCATGGAGACGTCTAGAATGTCACTTTAGCTCCTTTAGAAATGATTTACTTTATAAAGCATTTATAGTCCTCTCATACCTTGACAATAGAGCTACTGTGACTCTTCCCTTTGTTTTAAAGAGGATAATGGCAGGCTTTATTTTAATTTACACCTATTTTTTAAACTACGTTTACTTGGTATTTCTCAGTCTCTTGAAAGCTTTTATCATTAAACTCAATCTTCATTTAAATCATGAGACCTATGTGGTGAAGCTATAAGAGCATTTATCTGCAAATGTCTCAGGAAATCACTAATTTAACCTTTACGTTAGAAAGATCCATTGTAGAACTGAGACTGGATGTATTTGCCAGACTCTTTAAAACAGATCATAATTATGTCTTTGTACATTTATCTGGGAAGATATGATCTCAGGGTAATTATTCTTTCCAAACGCTTTCTTTACCTCAAAAAGCAATATTTCCAAAATTTTTCTCAAAAATGTGGCCAAGAAACAAAGATTTGGTGAAAATTAAGTGACTTAAGTTTATGTTTTAGCATGCCAATGAAGTTAAGAAAAACAGTATTTTAATTTTTGCTATTAATTTTAAAAATCAGGAATGCAGAAAACAAACTTCTTTATCCAAAGACATTTCTGAAAGTGAAATAGTCTGAAAAACTGACAGCCACCCTCCCAGTTTATCCACTAAACCGTAAGAAATGTAATAACTTGGGCAAATACTGGGGCATGTTATTCACCTGCAAGACTCCCATGCATTGTCGCCCCATCAGGGCCCTAGGGCCATAGAGACGGTGGTGAAGAAGCTAGCAGAGGTGGGCAACTCTTAAGCTCAGGCACCCATCCATTCCAGAATTCACCCCAGGTCTCTCTCTATAAGACCCTATTTCCCAAAAGAATTGCCTTTGTTTACGTGAAGCCTCTGAGCAGCAGCAGTGAGCTTCTCTCAGTCCCAACCCCAGAAGAGCTTTCCCGGGCTGGAGAGGCAGCAGAAGAGCATGCCTGCAGCCTCATTGAGTGACAGATGATAGATACAATACAAATAGATTATGTGTTATTACATACAATTCACTTTTATGGCTTTTACAGGTTGGATAGCTTGCATATTAACAGAAATTTAGGTAATTTTACTCTAATACGTATTATAATCAATAAAACCCTAGGCTTGATAAACATGTTTCATTACTACCCACAAAACATTTAGAGAATGGCTGGTTATCTCATACTTAGTAATTCTTCTCTAAATATTTGTGGTTACCCTGGCAAATTCTTGAAATGTGCTGTTTATTTTTACAGGAGCATGAGAACTCATTCAGACTCTTCAGGTACGGAACAAATGCCCTACATTTCTTTGTGATCCTTAGCTCCAGTAGTCACATCTGGGTCCTGGAACAGAGCAGTTAAGAGCTAAGGAGTCCAGCTAGATGTCTTCATGCCTTCCCTTTCCCGCCTTTGCTCCATTCTGAGCCCTACACTGGAGAAACCTCAGAGCCTATCCTCATGCTATCTATCTTTCAAGAATTAGACACCACTTCACTTTTTTCTGCGCTGGTCGAGTTCGGTTTCCTAGCTCCCCGAATCTGACTCATTGGGCATGAGCCACTACCAGGCTAGCTCTGCAGAGCCCGGACAACAATCCTTGCAGATTTGGAAGGAGGGTGGTCCACAACTAAACTTCTTGGTAAATCTAAAATCACCTAGCCTCTCTTTTCTTTCTGCTTACGTCGTTGGCCTCTGCTTTGCTGTCACGTAATGCCATTGAACACTATTCTCAGCAGTTTTTTCTTCACATATTTCCACGTCTCAGGATCTTTAACTTGTAACACGCTTTTGACGCGGAGGCCGTCGTAGAGGCGCCAGTGGAGATCCCTCCCCTTGCTGACTCCTGTCCGCCTCTAAGTTAGTCTAACCTCAGCTCCAGTCATGCATGTAAAAGGACATCATGGAAGGGACAGAGAGGATATTTCACTGGACTTAAATGGAGAGAGAAAAAAATACATCCACTTTAAAAACCAAGAACCCTTGAAGGCATTTTTAGTCACATTTGCAAGAGTCCTAGAAAAAAAAGCAAATGATTAGAGGAGAGGTGTTTCTACAAACGGGATTTGTCTTTAAGCCTTCCCACTGGGCTTTAATGTCCAAAAGTACCAGATGAACTTCTCTGTAATGTGGTTTTATCTATGTTCCAATGTATAGTATTGAACCTGAGAACATATAGGGAAATGCTATCGTAGTTTATAAGGAAAATGCAAAATCTCCCTTGCAGTAGATAGAATTTTCATCTATCAATTTCTACCCCAAATTTTATTTCAAAAAGAAGTCAAAGTAAATTTTCAGAAATTCCAGGGATGTCCAACTGTTAAATATTTTCCTCTTATTTCCTAAAGGAAAGGCTATGTCTAGCAGCAGCCTTATCACTAATATATAATTAATAGATTAGCATATAATTAGTGCACTCTACATACATTCTGAAGCACTGGTTATTTAAGCCATGGAAATTTAAAATTAATGTAGGACATTGATACTTTTATCTTCATCCTATATGTGACTGATTCTTTCATCTGTCTCCTGGTACAAACTCAATTTTGTTCAACTCGATCAGCACTCGATTCCTATCTGTTATACAAGACAGAACACTACCTGGCCTCACGACAAGTGCACAAATAACATAAAGCGGAAGGTTTAGGTGCTTTAAGAGAAAAGTGGAGAACCTAGTTTTAGCTCAAGAGAGAAAATCATGGAAGATTCTAAGAAGGAGGCAGCCTTTGAGTTAGGAAAAGAGAAAGAAGAGTATGCTGGATATGGGGAACAGCGTGAGCAAAGTTACAGGGACGGGACATGCTCCCGTGGGCATGCTGGGCATGTTCACTTTAGGAGTAACGAGAAACGCACCCGGAAAGAAAGGCAGCAGTCATATTACAGAGGTCTTGGGCCACACTAAGGAGTTTGGATGGTACTGTTTGGTAGGTAAGGAGGGGCCACTGAAAGACAGGGAAATGACAACCAAGTGCTATGTTTTAGGAGGACTACTCTGCAATCTCTAAGAGAAGCTGGAAGAGGCTAGAGGTAGGAAGTCATTCTAATAGTCCAGGGGAAGGGTGCCGCAGCCTTGAACCCCCTAAGAAGCAGTCAGATGGGAACAAGGGCATCAATACATGACCAACAAGGTTTATTGACTGACCACCTGTGGGGACAAGAGAAAAAAAGTGAGGATGACAGAGCTTGGGAGGCAACAAGACTAGGAGGTAGTGAGACCATGAAACAAGCTGGGAAATGGAATCGGAGGAAATTCGGAAGGAAAAGATGAAGAAATCAGGTATTAAACACTGAACTTAGAATCAAAGCCCTAGGTTTGAGTTCTAACCGCCCTTCCTCTGTTTCATGAATGCGTCATTTAATCTCTCTGGGCCTCAGTTTCCTCAACTATCAGATGTGTGTGCATATGGGTGGGGGATGAGGAGGGCGTGATTAGCTGTCTCCAGGCCCTTCCTGCTGTCATGATTTTATAAGCTGATATGTTTGTGGTCCTGGCGGCCCAGCTTTGTAAATTTAGCAAGCAGCTTGAGATGAGGAGCTAAGCAAAGATACAGCAAACAAGGGGCAAAATTCCACTCTGAGCTTGTTAAATCACAAGGATGGTACAATGTACAAATTTGGCATGCAGTTTTCACAAAGCATTAATTATTTTCCATTTGTTTTCTTCCACGTACTTTCTCAATATTTCTACTTTTCTCTCCTCTGTCTTCCCATTTTTCCTTACTTAGGATTGTATAGTTTTTCCATTTTCCCTCTGATTAGCATCTCTTTCCCCCTCTTCACACTCCCCTGAATCACTTCTCTCCTTTCATACTCTCTTACACTTCACACTCTTTACCCCAGGAAAAGCAAAGATTAGTAGAACCTTAATCCTTTGTCCCATTGAATTTAGACTAAATGTAGACTAAAAATGAGTCTGTCATTCCAATTTCTATTTGAGGCAGAAGCCAGAATAACAACTGCTCCCCACTGCAGTAAAACAAATCCTTGGTACCATGAACCTCATCAGAGTCACATTCACCCAATGCCTGGGTGAGGCTAGTTGGGAACCATGGTCTCTAATTCATCTCTCAAACTTGTCAGCAGTTTGAAAGAATTATGCCTTTTCTCCTTTCTGAGTGAGGTTTTGGGTAATGTGGTACTTCAGGTGTCCTATTTTTAGGAAAAGGCTACGAGGCAGAGATGGCTAAACCTGTCTCTGTGGACCTGGGTCCATCTCTCTCCTTTCTTGACTTTCAATTTCTTACCCTCCTAGGCTTTATTCTCCTTAACTTTGCTGATTTCTTTACAGTGAGCCCAAACAATAGGCTTGTATATGATCCTATGGTATTTTTCCACGATGGAAGGAAATGAGACAAAGGACAGAGATTGGAGAACAGAAGAGAGGGGAACATCACTTATGAAATACTGGGCATGTCCTCCCCACCCAGCTTTCTCATCCACTTTCCTCTCAAATATTGCAAATAGGATTCCTTGGAATCCTAAGCAGCAGAACCTAAGCAGGTTCATTCTGTGTTTATGAAACTCAGGCTAAAAAGAGACAGGGTGGAAGGACCCTAAAAGGGAAGCTGTTTGTGAAATTTTACATGGGCTCCATTGGAAAAAATAAAGACATTTTTGATGAGGTGGTTAGAACATCATTTGAATTTAAGACCCAAATTAAGTTCTCTCTCTTTCTGTGCCTTTTTTCCTCTCCTGCTTTGGCCTTTTTCTTTCTTCCCCACTTCTCCTCTCCCTAATGATCTCTCTTCCACTTTTCCCCCACTATTTTTCTTTTTGCCCTCTGGCTCTCTCCCCTTATGTCAAATCCTCTTCTAATTTCCTCAATCTTGCACATTATCTGTCTCCCCCTTTCTCAGGGGAAAGGATGTGAGGAAAAGAAGGCAAAACAGAAAAAGAAAAGGCCACTGGGAAAAACATGTAATTACAAGGTAATTTTTTATAATTATAAGTCTCTATAGACAAAAAGAACAGACAGGACACTTTCACAAAAAGTTGTCAATAAATTGAATCTTTTAACATTGAATCTTATTACTTCTATTGTAGTAATAACAGAGGTGGAATGGAATGCTGAGGGTTTTGTTGTGGTTTCTGCTCTGGAGTCCATCATGGGACAAAATGTAACATCAGCACAGGGAGCAGCGAGAGCTTCAGGTGAGGCACAGGACGGGAATTAACTGCCGCTGCTTTTACAAGCGATTCCTTTCATTCTCTTTCCTGATCTTCCTCTTTGCTCCCTCCTCATACTCTTTCCCAACCTGCTTTCTTAGATTAGCCAACACGGCCAAGGCCTCTTTCTTTCATAGCAAAATTCTAAGAATATTTATAGAGTGCCTACAGGACTGCCATATACAATTGGGCAGATTGTACACTGCACAGAGTTGGGGGGGCCCGTTCCCACTGTAGTCTACATGTAGTGCACAACCTGCACAGCTGTATGTGGTGGCCCTGGCCCACTGTACTCTAAATTTCTTTGAGACCCCAGCTTTGCAAGTTACTTAAGAATGAAACTTTTCTCAGCTGCCTCTCCCAACATAGCTAACGCTGTGCGTGTGTGTGTGCGTGCACTTAGGGGCTGAGTTCACAGAACTGAAGGGAAGGTTGGTGGGCCAGGGCTGGCCTTGGCAGGAACCACATGTCCATCTCATCAGGGTTCTGATGTTGGAATCGAGGTGCCCATCCTTCTTTCCACCCTTCTGTAACTCTGCCACCAAAGTCAGCTTAGCACTTGGGCACTTAGTTTACTAAGTGGGCCCCACCCAGCTGCACACCATGGGCCAGAGGTAATGCACCAGAGGAAAACAATGTGGCCAAAAAATAACAATGTGCACGCACGATAATCCCCTGGCCTCCACACACACTCCTTAATCTGTGCCTGTTCTTCTGTCCCTTCTCTTCCTCCTTGAGTCTGCTCTTAACACTGTTCTATGGTGGTGGACAGTGAAGGGTGGCACTCATGGTGACGTGTGCTGGTTCCAAATCCACCTAGGGAGAGTTCCAAGCCCTGCCCTCAATATAAAATAGAATTCAGAGAGAGAATTTCCTTTAAAGATAAACCAATATTTTATAATGATTTCATTCTTTGATTGACATATTCTATATCAATGAAATTTCAAATATTGGGGTCTCATCAAGAGAGATCTGCAAATCCAAAGAAGGGCAAAAATGATGATATACACACCACATTTAAATCTTGACTTCTGAAATTTTAAAAAGTGGCTCCCAAATATTTAAATTATGAATTGCTGATATATGGGAAAAGGTAGATGACTTTTTTAAATGGCGAAAAAGGTTTGTTACTAATAAAAACTTCATATTACTACAACTGAAATAATGTGAATGTTACTTGGACCCTCATTTACAATGAGCATATGTTATGTGTATGTAAATCTCACATACATATGACTTATTTTAGGACTCAGTTTAGCACAGATCAAGAACTTGCAAATAATTCAATGACATGTCTATAAGTCTTAAAGAATAGAAGCCCATAATCTTAATCCTGACATCTTGATTTATTAGATTCTTGCATGGGTAGAAATTGCTGTTAAAAACAAAAATTTTAAGAAATTAAGAGGTTCCTTTAACATTGCTTCAACCTCTAGATTTAAAAAATGAGATCTTATCTGTCTAAAGTATCTTTATTGTTATATTAAGCAGAAAAGAAAAGAAAATATAATACATTTATAATATAAATGTAATTTTACTTATTTCAATCACTTATTTTACTTATAGTTTTTAAAAATTTTATACTTAAGAATAACTTTAAAAATATTCTGTACTTCAGACTTTTGAATTAATTGAACTGACTTCTCCATCTCTTTTTTTTTTTTGTCAGAAGTAAAAACTACTCAACTAAAAAACAAGCACAGCTCAAGAAATAACCAATGCAAGGGAAAAACAAAGCAGTGTCTTCTGTGTGGCAGAAATAAAGGCTACTACTAATCATTAAGCATTTAAATCCATGTCAATCTAACTTCTTAAATCTTAAATATTGTAATTGTGGGTATTGATTTTAAAGGAAGGTAGGGGGCCGGCCCCGTAGCTTAGTGTTAAGTGCGCACGCTCCTCTACTGGCGGCCCGGGTTCGGATCCCGAGCGCGCACAGACGCACTGCTTCTCCGGCCATGCTGAGGCCGCGTCCCACATACAGCAACTAGAAGGATGTGCAACTATGACATACAACTATCTGGGGCTTTGGGGAAGAAAAAAAGGAGGATTGGCAATAGATGTTAGCTCAGAGCTGGTCTTCCTCAGCAAAAAGAGGAGGATTAGCATGGATGTTAGCTCAGGGCTAATCTTCCTCACAAAAAAATAAAAATAAAAAAATAAAGGAAGGTAGAGAACTATACAAACCTATAAGGTTTTCAATTCATAAGCTCAATTTTTATCTGTAGAGCTTCTTTTCTTTGGGTTGTTGGATAAATTTGTTATTCTCCTTGGTTTCACTTTTCTCATTTGGAAATTAGCCCAACACTGTGTTGTTTCTAACACTGGGCACTGTGGGGTCCTTGAAGGCGGGGACCATGTTCTTTCCATCTCTGTGTTCTTGCTGAGCACCTGGACTGAGAGACAGTATTTACGGAATCAATGACTGGCATTTTCAAACAGATTTTTTAAAATCTCAATGCTTTTAAAAATAAAAAAGAAACTACAGACAGTCTCCATCCAAAGAATAGTTTGGATTTGTAAAAGCCACCACTTATTCATTTTCAAAAAGCTGCCAGTCATTCTACAATGCTTTGCATGCATTCTCAATCTTCACAATACTATGAGGGATATTATTACTTTCCTTTTCTACAGATGGTGGAAGTGAAACTTAGAGAGATTAAGTTACTTGTTCAAAATCATACAACGAGAAAAAAAATTGTATATATATATGTTGAATTCCACACAGATAGTACTGGTTTTTCTACTGTGACCTGAGCTGCAACAACGAATATGTCTCACCTCCATCATCTCCTCCCTGTCCCACAGACAACCCTTTAGAAAGAAGTGGTCCAATATGGTAGCAACTGGGCATATGTGGCTATCGAGCACTTGAAATGTGGCTAGTGCAACTGAGAAAGTGAATTTTAAATTTCTTGCAATTTTAATTATTTAAATTTAAATTTAAATACTGAAGCAATATAGAACATTTTTTTCATTAAACATAACTTTATTGTTTTGGTAAGGCTACATTTTTTCACTTTGTTGAAAATTTAGCATCCAAATTGAGATATACTATAAGTGTAAAATACACATCAGATTCATGTCTTAGTATGAAAAAAAAAATTTCATTAATAATTATTATATTGATTATGTGTTTAGACTATACTATTTTGGATGTATCAGGTTAAACATTTATAAATTAATTTCATCTATTTCTTTCTACTTTTTTAATTGTATACTAAATTTGTCACAAAATTATATATGCAGCTCACATTATATTTCTATTAGACAGTGATGCTCTAGAGGAAAATTCTCTACTCATTCCCCTTGGCCCAAAACCCAAGGGACTCCTCCTCTTCCTTTCTTTGCTGTTCCAGAGATGGAAAGGATTTCTTTCCCACCTCCACAATCAGGAGTGAAATAGATTTCCATGCAACCAAGATGAGATTACCATTGAGGTCATTTTTAAGTTATGAATATATATAAACCAATAGTTTCTAATTTGGAAATGGCTGTCTCATTACAGAAAATGTTTCCTTGACAGAGATAATCTGGAACAAATTGATTCTGTAGGGAAGAAAGTCACAACTAAGACTGATTACTATTACGTACCTAGTAGCAGAGTCCTTGAAAAGGCAGTACCAGACCACACCAAGTGTAGGTGCCTATGTGGAACAACTAGATCTTTCATACATTTTCATACACCATACACGGTCCCTATACAACCACTTTGGAAAACAGGAAGTGTCTTATAATGGTAAGACATTCTTATATGACCAAACAATTCTACTCTAGGTATTTACTCAAGAAAAATAAAAACATGTTGACAACAAGACATATGTTCAAAGCAAGACTCGTACACAAATGGTCATAGGAGTTTTATTCATAATAGCCAAAATCTGGAAAAAACCCAAATGTCCACCAACAGGTGACTGCGTCAACAAATCATGGTATATTCATACAGTGATACTAATTAACAACAAAAAAACAAATAGATGCAACAATGACAACGTGGGTGAATCTTAGAAACATCATGTTGAGAGAAAGAAGTCAAATACAAAAAGAATACATACTATATGATTTCATTTAAACCAACATTTAGAAGGTAAAACTAATTTATAAAGACAAATCAGATCAGTGATTGCATGGGGTGGGGGTGGGCTGGAGGGTATTGACTACAAAGTGGTACAAGGAAACTCTTTGACACGAAGGAAAGTTCTATATCTAGACTGTGGTGGTTACGTTGATGTATATACATTTATCTAACTTAATACTTTAAAATAGGTGTATTTTATTGCATATAAACTTACTCCAATAAAATTATTTTTTAAGGCAATACCATATTTTTAGAGAAAAACAGAAACGTGAGGAAGTTCAGTATGAAGATGCAAATCTTTATTAGGTTTAAACACACACACACATACTTGCTTACTTATTTATTTTTTTGCTGAGGAAGATTCGCCCTGAGCTAACATCTGCTGCCAATCTTCCTCTTCTTGTATGTGAGCTGCCACCACAGCATGGCCACTGATAGATGAGTGGTGTAAGTCCATGCCTGGGAACCGAACCCGGGCTGCCAAAGCAGAGCGCACCAAACCTAACCACTAGGCCACTGGAGCTGGCCCCAAACTTCCTTGCTTTTAATAATGTACTGATATTTTTTTTCTTAAAAATACGTTTGTAGTCAAAGAAACTTCATAAATATTCCATAACTGGGTTGTTTCAACTTTCTGCAATATTTATCATTCTTTGTAACTTAACACACAGGATAGGTTTATTACATTTTCCATTTAAGTTTCCCTAAGCTGGGCCGGCCCCATGGCTTAGCGGTTAAGTGCGCGCGCTCCACTGCTGGCGGCCCGGGTTCGGATCCCGGGCGTGCACCGGCGCACCGTTTCTCCGGCCATGCTGAGGCCGCGTCCCACATAGAGCAACTAGAAGGATGTGCAGCTATGACATGCAACTATCTACTGGGGCTTTGGGGGAATAAATAAATAAATAAAATTAAAAAAAAAAAAAGTTTCCCTAAGCTTTTAGAACCTGGTACCAGTACTCCTTTATGTTACTTATTTCCCACATCCTCTACTGGAAAAATAGTTCATGGGTTAGCATACTGATTCCTAAGTACAGTGCTGTCCAATAGAATTTCTGTGATTATGAAAGTGCTCAATATCTGTGCTGTCCAATATGGTCCGCATAGCCTTAGAACACAATTCTTAAGACAACACTTATTATAAGGAAAATACATTCATGACTTATTCTACTTTAAAACAAAAATGTTTTAAACTATACTTTGGAAATTTTTCAATAAAATGAGGATGATATTCCATGTGAATAGACAAATAAGTGGTACATATAAATACCAGATATTAATCTTGAGCATAACTGGCTTTCAAATTAGATGGCATGGTCTGTTAACGTCAGTATTTAAGGAAAATTCAACCATAGACCAATAAGCTACTTACATGGCTGTTGCAAGTAGGTGCAGTGTTACATTTCTAGGAAGTAGATGATCTCCATGATTCAGATATAAAGTCAGTCCTTGAATGTAAAATAAAATACTTGTTAGAAAAGCCTTTAGATATAAGCAGGCTGAGACATCAGAAGTGCACCTTCATCCTCTGTCACTGCTGCTGCTACAGGACCCTGAGCCACCGAGACAGCTCTCACCTTCCCTGCTACTGGAAATGCAACAGCCACTACCTCATGGGATCAGGACAAACCAAACATGTCCCAGATTTTCTGGCTGGAGAGATAGCATGAGTGCTGTAGGAAGGAATCAATTCCCAGAGTTATAAGTCTTAACTTGGAGCACATTTTCCAATACATTGGTGAAGTTCGTCAGGGAAATATTACAGATCAAATACGGCTTTTTTTCGTTTTTGGAACTAGTATAAAACCTCATCCTCATAACTTGTATGTTATTTGAGGGATCGTTGTACCTTTCAATGCATCAAGCAAATCTAGAGTTTGCAGGGCAGAAAGTCTTATGTGGCTCAATGAACACATAAGTAAACATCTTACTGGGAAAAAGCAACATGACTTCTGAAAGGGAAATGCATGCCACAGGAATCTATTAAAGTTCACTGAGGGCTAAATTTGTGTGAAGACAAGGGCAACTCTGTAGAATCTTAGAATATGAACTTACTTGAACTTTCCACACTTTTTGACAAAGTGCCACATCAAAATTGTTTTGCTACGGGTGGAAAGCAGCCCTGCTGTGGGATATGGCATTTCCTAAGCTAATAAAGGAATGGATAAGGATTTTCTGCAAGAATTGGAGCAGGTTGAGGGCGGGTTTGGGAGTGAAGCAGGTAATACAGCTATTATTAGAGTGAATGTGGACGCAGACAATAGATTGTGATGATGCTTTGAACATTATTTGATTTTATCTACCTGATCCTAGCGGTCATTGCTCAGAGCGGAGTAACAAGCTCCAAGCTCACAGATAAAATATTCCTCAGCTGTAAATATGTTAATATGATAATTTATTGATGTCTAAAGTACCTGTCAAACATCAGACTGTCTGGTGGTTTTAAAATATGTTCATAAATACTTGGCACTCCACCCTTCAAGAGATGGAAACTGTTCCCCTTGCCTTCCGTGTGGGCTGGACTTAGTGCTGTCTTCCAGTGCATAAACTGGCAGTGATGGGGTGTAGCTTTGGAGGCTAGGTCATAAAAAGGCCCTGCAGTTTCTGTCTTGGTTGCGTCTCTCTTGGATCACTCACCTGGGAGAAGTCAGCTGTCACATTCCAAGGAGAGGTCCACATGGCAAGGAACTGAGGCCTCTAGCCAACAGTTATGTGAGGGATCCTTCTTGGCAGCAGTTCCTCCAGTCCCAGTCACGCCTTCAGATGACTGCAGGTCCAGCTGACATCTTAATTGTACCCTCAGGAGAGCCCCTGAGCCAGAGCCACCCAGCTCAACTAAGTCCCAGTTTCCTAACCCACAGAAACTGAGCGATGACATTTGCAGGTAATTTCGTATCACAAAATCTCATTTATCCCTAATTCTACTATTAGAAGAGCTTGTCCTTCTGGATATATTTTACATGAGAACTTCTAAACGTTTTATAAAATAAGTTAACTGAAGTTTTGGACACCCTTTGAAACAGCTCAGTTTTCTTCATTAAAGCTAATTCAAATGTAAGAGAAAAAAAAATAATTGTCCTAACATAGCATAAAGAAAAAGTAACTATTAATCTTCTAATGCTTTACAAGGGGTTGGCTCTTTACACTGCTAAACACAATCGTGCACAAAGATGGTTTTCAAGGAATAATTGTTAAACAGTGGTTTTGAATAATGGCTTTGACTTCTAGGTTACCGGATAAGAAGAAATAAGAAGCCCTCAGAGTTTTTGCATACTTTCAAGAGTCTTTAAACATTTGGTTTATGTATATAGATGTTTAAAAATTATATTTTTTATAAGTTCAAAAAAAAAGCTAATTCACACATTTTAGTAAGATCCTAAGTGTATTCAATTCCTGTATTCATTCTAGACATAAAAGAAAATAAATCAATGCGTTATTACTCTTGTTATCAAATTGTTCTCAGCTCTTCTGTGCCGTGAACTGAGGTTATAAGGCTTGGGAGACTCTTGTTTGCTGTTCCGCCTGCCTGCATTTGCTTGACGTGTTATCCAGGCCCTGGCACCAGCTTCACATTATTTACTTTTATTTAATTTAAAATAATTTATCTTCCCAAATATGGTTTGAAAAATTCTTCTAAAAAATACTCTGGAAGGGGCCGGCCCCGTTGCATAGCAGTTAAGTGCGTGCACTCCGCTGCTGGTGGCCAGGGTCCCGATCCCAGGCGCGCACCGACGCACCGCTTGTCAGGCCATGCTGTGGTGGCGTGCCACATAAAGTGGAGGAAGATGGGCACGCATGTTAGCCCAGGGCCAGTCTTCTTCAGCAAAAAAGAAAAAAAGAGGAGGATTGGCATGGATGTTAGCTCAGGGCTGATGTTCCTCACACACACACACAAAAAAAAACCTCTGGAAAAAGGAAAAGAAAATGGTATCTTTTTTCTCAGTGGCCCTAAAGGGATCCACTGTGGGGCTCCAGATCTCTCTTTCCACCCCACACATTTTTTAAAACTTAGTTGAGGGTCAATACATATTCTAATTCTTCTGGAGGCTATCACACGTCAAAGTTAGGACTTTTCTATGAGAAATAAGTTTGTAAAGTCCCAGATATCTGATTCCACTGAGTGTTTGCAAATTCTTAGTTAAAACTACCTCCTAGACCTGATCTGTAATTTCCATCAGAAACTCTCTTCCTCAGGCTGACTTCCCTGACCCTGTCTCACGGCAGGGGTATGGATGCTCTGAACCAACACATCCACTAAAGAGGGTCACACACATAATAAGTCCTTAAAATCTGTTAGATGTTAAAAACAAGATAGCGAAGCTTGTCAGAGACTTGTGTAAGTTCAGGAGTAAAAGTTAAGTGCAACTAATTAGTTATATCTATTTTGACTTTTGAAGGAGCTTCTTACCTTCTCTCAGCTGTATCAGTTGGAGGAGGAATTATTACAGTAGCTGGAATGGCCCATGAAGCACAGGAAGGAGGTGGTAAAGATCAGATAGTTTTCTCTTCCTTTTTCTCTTTGCATTTGCCGTACTGTTTCCCTCCCTCAGCACATAAAGCACCACAAAGGAGCAAAAACAATAATCTTTAGGCAGAAATTATTCCTAAAACAGCCTAGTCGTAGGCCAAGCGTTTGGCAAAGCTGAAGTTTTTCTTTGACTCTTTCATCATCCCTATTCTACCTACTCACGTCTATTTCATTCATTCCACAAATATTTGTTGAGTGCCATTTATGTGTCAGGTCCTGTGTAAGATGCTGGGGAATCTAAAAATAAATAGTGGTGAATAAAATAGACAAAGTACTGGCTCTTATAGAGCTTCCATTCTAGTTTGGGGAGACAGATAATAAGTATACAATAAGTCAGATGGTGAATAAATACAATGAAAAATAAAGTTGGAGAAGGGGGATAAGGAGTGCTAGGGAGTGGGGCATGAGAAATGCTGCTATTTTATCTAGAATGGGACAGGCCTCACTGATAACATTTGAAATGAGACCTAAAGGAAGTGAGGGAGAGTAGGCATGTGGAGAGTGGATATTTCAGGCATAAGAAATAGCAAATGCAAAGGCTTTGAGGCTGAAGCTCTTGGAATACGGGAGGAGCAGCAAAGGTGCCAGTGTGGCTGATGTGAAATGAGAAAGGGAAGGAGTAGTAAGAATTGAGGTCAGGGAGATCATGTTGGGCCAGAGACTACTGAGCAGAGCAGTGAGTTGGCCTCACATTTATTTCTGCAGGATCACTCTGGCTACAGGATTGAGAAGAGAAAATACGGGTGGGAAAGAGCCTATTGCAGTAATCCAAGCAAAAGATGATGGTGTCCTGGAGTAGGGTTTTAGCAGTGGGGTTGGTGAGAAGCGGTTAGATTCTGGATATATTTTGCAGGTAGAAATAAAAGGATTTCCGGGCCGGCCCGGTGGCTTAGTGGTTAAGTGCACACACTCCCCTGCTGGCAGCCCGGGTTCGGATCCCGGGCACGCACCGATGCACTACTTCTCCAGCCATGCTGAGGCCGCGTCCCACACACAGCAACTAGAAGGAAGTGCAGCTATGACATACAACTATCTACTGGGGCTTTGGGGAAAAAATAAATAAAATTATAAAACAAAGAAAACCTTAAAAAAAAAAAAAGAAAGAAATAAAAGGATTTCCTGATGGATTGGATGTGCAGTGTGAAAGAAAGCTTGAACAACTGGAATAGTGGCATTTACCATATACTGAAATGAAGAAAACTGGACAAAAACAAAAAGTTCTGACATGTTAAATTTGTACTGCTCATTAGAAATTCAAATGAAGATGCTGAGCCAACAGTTGAATATATGATTCTGGAGTTTAGGGCAGAAGTTCAGGCTAGAGATAAATTTAGAGTTGACAGCGTATAGATGGAATTTAAAGTCACTGAGACCAGAGGAAATCATGCAGGGAGTGAGTGATAAAGAACATGATAGTTAATGCATACAGTGCTGGGCATATGGAGATTCACTTAGTCTTCACAACCACTGTAGGAGGTAGCTACTTTTATTATCCTCAATTTGTAATGAGGAAACTGAATCTCTGGAGAAATTGACTTTCTTCTGATCAAACAGCTAGCAAGTGGTAATCTGGAATTCAAATCCAGATAGAGGGAAGTAAAATACTGAATTCAGAGCCCTGGGACATTCCAACTTCAGGAAGATAAAGAAGAATCAACAAAGGAGACTGAGAAGGAAGTTCCAAAGGGTAGGAAGAGAGGCTATAGCAGTGTTTCAGGAGCTCGGAAGACAAATGTAGAAAGTGCTCAAAGGCATCATAGGCTGCTGGCAGGTCAAGGAAGATGAGGACTGAACAACGACCTTTGCATTTAACAAAGTGGCTCTAACCGGTGACCTTGACAAAGGCTGTTTTGAAGCAGTGGTGGTGTTAAATCTCAGAGCAAGGCCAAGAGAGGAGAGAAGAGGCATCAGAGTTCAACTCTTTGGAGTTCAGCACAGACACCATCCGAGACCCAGTCACAGGGATTCACCTATGGATCTGAATTAAAGTGGCAGCTGAGATTTGTGTCACAAACAGGATAGAGATTTGATTGGGAGCTTGGTGAGGAAAAATATGGGTAATTTCATAGCCCGTTTCAAGGAGAACGAACTTGATTTCCTTTCTTTTGGCATTCAGTCTTGATCTTTCCTTCATTAGAAAATTTTCCAAGCTCCAAATTTGCCTACCTCCTCTCTCCAAAAGAGAATTTCTCTTGGACCATGTTTTATTAGTCTACACATCCCCAGCCTACCACAGGACCAGCCAAGAAGAGTACTAATAAAACTGTGATAAATGACTAGCATCCTAAATATTGAATATCCTACCCTGAAGTCATTGTTGACCACTTGCTGTTCCCATAACAAGCCCATGCTTTTCTCTGTGTACTTCACTCAGTCATTCAAATTGATAAAAAGTTTGTTTTTTTTTTTGGTTGAGGAAGATCTGTCCTGCGCTAACATCTGTCGCCAATCTTCCTCTTTTTGCTTGAGGAAGATCCGCCCTCAGCTAACATCTGTGCCAATCTTCCTCTATTCTGTAGGTGGGTCTCCACCACAGCATGGCTGACGAGTGAGGTAGGTCTGCGCCCAGCATCTGAATCCATGAACCTGGTCTGCTGAAGCAGAGCGTGCCGAACTCAACCACTAGGCCACAGGGCCAGCCCCAAATAAAACGTCTTATGTCTATCTTTCTAAAGCCATGTATTAGATCTTGGTTTTCCTATTATTGTGGGTCTTTTTCTAGTAGCTTTTTCTTTGTCCCTCTCCTCTGTAATTAGATAGTAAAACTTCTCCTAGTATAAGATGTTATCTTTCTTTGAGTCCACAGAGCATCTTGTTTTCAATTACCATACTTTCCCTTGTATTTTACCTATAGGTAAAATGGACCTTACTCGTCCCTTTCCCCACCTTACTATAAGTTCCTACAGGACAGGGGCTGACACCTGTTTCAATTCCCTACAGCACAGTGCTTAGCATGTAGGAAGTACTCAGTATATATTTTTGGAGTTAATGAGTGAATATTTATTAAAGTGAATTGAGTTGGATGATACTGAACCTGTACTGAATGCCACTGACGCTAACTAACCTCAGACGGCGGGACCTCCTATACCTCATGGCAACAACTGCCTGACCTTCTTAGCTTAGAGACACAATATTTTTAGCTAGATTTATGAAAGGTTAACAAGTACTCTAAAACATCAAAATAATAACTAAACACAATTAAATTTAAAAATTAGTTCATGATTTGATGGTTTGCTTTTTGTTTTTTTGGTATTTAAAATTTTTTTTTAGATATTTATTTAATAATTAATGTACCTACTAATTTGTTGTTTCATAACTTCTCATATCTGAATCAGTGGGTATTCTTCTTTTAATTTACATTATCTCTGATCATCTGGTTCATACAATTATTAAGTGATCAGGGTATTAATTCAGCTGTGAAGACTGGGCTTTCACATAGAGGCGATCAAACCAAAGGGATATAATAGCCTTAGTTAAGGATTTCACATACAATTGTGAATGGCAGAATCTTGAAAACTGAGATTTCAGACCTGTTGCAAATGGCTGAAATGCAATATTAATATATTTCCCCCAAGCCTTTAATAAAATAAAATAGCACAACATTTTATTACATAAACACACGATAGAGGCTGTTGGCAGATGATGGGTTTAGCAGATGCCAAGATGAGGAAGGAAGAAGGATGATATTTACTATGGTTACTCTCTACCTTACATTCAATTTTACAGTGTAGCTTTCACCACTCACCCAAAATATTACTTAGTCACAAATTTGCCAGGTGACTCAGTGGGTGAACTGCCTTGTGACTAGAATGAACAACTCTTCTGACAGGGGGTTTTATGCCACAGATTACCCATTTCATTCTATTTTGGGATGAATATTATATTTCCTTAACTCCCTATGCTATTCATGTTAGATTCCATATGCAAAGGCTACTAGAATCTTAAAACTAAAAAAAAAAAAAAAAGTAATTAACTCATTATATTCCACATGAGAAAATTAAAGCCCAGGAAAGTTGTCACTCATCACAGAACTAGTTAGCATCAAAGCTAAAACTCAAATCCAATCGCCTTTCCTCCATTTTCTATACCTTCCACTCGTTCGGCCACCCTTCAATTTTCGCACACAAGACCAGTTATTTGAGTGATTTGGGGCTTCTGGGAATGGCTCTATTCACCAGAGAATAAATGTTTTATTTGCCATAGGGTCCACCCTCTTTTAAAATGAAAATACCCTCAGGAAGTAAAAATAGTAACTAACATTTGTATAGCATTTTACAAAGGAACTTCCATATCTTTTGAGATCAGGAGCTGCTATCTCACACAGATAGCTATCATCATTTTATTAGGGTGGGGTCCTGTGACAGAGGAGTCCAAGCAGCTGGGGAAGCAATGCTGGTAGCTGGAGGGTTCATTTGGGTGGGGGTGTTTTGTAAAACCGCTTAGGGCCAAGCAAGGAAGGTAAGGTAAAGAGAGACAATCTTCCTGAAGAGCCCATTTCTTTGAACAGCTACATCAGTGGTTCTTAACTGGAGGTGACTTTGCCTGCCAGGGGACCTTTGGTAACATCTAGAAACATTTTCGATGGTCACAAATGGGGGTAATGGTGCTACTGGCATCTAGTGGTTAGAGACCAGAGATGCTGCTAAAAGTCCTACACTGCACAGGACAGCCCCACAACCAAGAACTATCTGGCCCAAAGGTCAATAGCGCTGAGGCTGAGAAAACCTGAGCTAGAGGAAAGAAAATTCATTGAGGAGCTAGATGAAGCCTCTTGAATTGTTATTTACTTTATGCATTTAAAAACTTAGGAAATAGGTGACACACACACTAACATTTTTTTTTTTTTTTTTTTTTTTTTAATATGGCTAATAGTTTCTAGGGAGTCCTGGAGAACCTGGATTTCACTGCACTGGATGTGGGTTTGCCCAGGTAAGTCTAAATCCATTCACTGGAGTTTTGTGAAGCAGCTGTGGCCCCTGGCATCCTTTTCTCGTGCTCAGAACTCGGTCCTAGCTGCTAGCTTTAGAGTCTTCCGCAGTAGCAGAGAATTCTTCCGTGGGACACTACACACATCCAGGTGTTTAAGTATGTCATGGTTCTCTTGCAAACAAATGTTAGATTGTGTGGCGTGCTTCACAGGACATGAGGAGTCGCCTCACGGGGAATCAGATTTTCTTCAGGACCTGACGGTCATTCAAGGGGAGCAGAGTCGACGGCTGTAGAGCGGTAGCATGCTCCCCACCACGTCCCAGGGAAACTTAGTCTCTACACAACACAGCCCCCAGGGCTCAACGGGAAACGTGCCTCCACACGAACCAGTTCGCGGTTTATATAGTTAGAGGCGCGCGACCTGCCTCTCGGGAGCTCCAGAGCGGACCAATGACAGGGCCCTCTCTCCGCACCGGCTCGGCATTGGGCGAACCGCGCCAGCCTCTCTGCTAGCAGCGGGCGGGGCGCGCTGAGCAGGGACTGGGATAGGCGCGCCCACTGCGCCAGAGTCCCGGGGGCGCGTGCGCGGTCTCGCGGCGGCCGCGGGGGCTGGTCTCGCGCGGTCTGGAGGTGGAGTCGCCGGCGGCGGCGGCGACGGCGGCGACTGGCAGTTGGGGGGGGCGGAGACCAAGGGTTGTGAGGTGGGGAATCCGGGAGTTTCTGGATTCTTTATCTGGTATTTTAAGTGCCGCTGGGAGCTGTCCTTCCTGCAGTGTTTAGGAGCAGCCGGGGCGGAGGATCGGCGGCCGCCGTGGCGCGGAGGTAGGAGGCGGACTGGCGGTGGCTCGGTGTGGAGATCCTAATCAACAGGTCCCGGGGAGCCGAGGGGGAGGGGCGGCCGGGCTCACCCCCTCCCCCACACTGGGAGCTCGGCCCGGGGAACCGGGACTGCTCCGCCGCTGCCCCCGGCAGCAGGAGCCCCGGCCGGCTGCGGAGGGCGTGAGCCCAACCTTTGTCCCACGGAGGAACGCTGCTTGGCCGTGCCCGCTTTGGCGAGGGACCCACTTGGGCTGGCGGGGTTCCCGCCCGCCCGGCCCGAGTTGTAGGGGGGCGGTAGGGAGGCGCCTGCCCTCTGCGCCCCCGCCCGGAGTTCGCGACTCCCGGGACTTCCTCCAGGCCGGGTGGGGGAATCTTCGGGCGCACACTTTCCTTTAGAAGAGGGAATGTAGTCATCGTTTCTCTGCCTGACTCAGCTCCCGGTATTCAGCTGCTCATTGCGTTCTTGAAACAAAAAAATCAGTTCTACTTCTTTGTGACCACTTTTAAAGAAAAACCTGATTTCCGTAATGGTTTCTGATAATTTACTCTAAATTCGCAAGGTGAATTTTAAAGCCTCTAAATTGTTGTAAGCTGCATTTAATGAAAGGCGCTTTAAACAATCTTGGGGGCAAATTATGTAACTTCCTAATAATAATAGCTCACCTTCTGCTTAGTTGATTGACACACAGGAATGTGTATGGAATTCAGGTTTCCGTCCAAAGGCTTTTCTTGGCAGTTGGCGCTAAAATTAAAATCTGATAGCTACGAGGTTTTTAGAAATAGACTATAGTGTGTGTTTTGTTTCCGTACTCGTTTAGCATTGTAAGAATTTAGATTTGGAAAGCCTGTAGAACAAGATTTTTGAAAGTTTAATTTTACTGAAAAGGTGAAAGGCGTTAGTATTTTTGATTTAAAAAAAGTAATATCGTGTTTTAATGATATCCTGATTATGCTTTTGGATTATACCACAAATTAATAACCTATTAAATTCTGCGATAGGAACAAATGACATGTTGATCATTGGTGTCTTTGAAGTATCAGTATTGACGGTAATGAAATTAAGTGAGCTTTTTTGGATTATGAACTACTGATTTGTTTTTTACTAGATCTCTGTGGTCATGGCATATTACAACTTCTAAAAGGCTCTTTAAACAATTGTAGCAGACTGAACCTATTAAATTATAATGTAAGATCTTTATACGTGAAACAGGCAAAAATACGAAAAACAATTCATCATTTTATCTTTGTTTAAAAAAATCAAGTAAATCTTACCATGTACTTCAGTGACTTTTGTCTAGACAGACCTGAACTTGACAAGTAAAGATGGACTCTTTAATAATTTTAACTTGTTTTAGAATGTTAAAATGAGAGAGGATATGTAAGTTTTACCTGAGTGACCCAAGTCAATACGGTTGAGCTGTTGATATGCTGTTTCTGAATTATGATCTTGTTTAAAGAGTTCATTACAGACATACTAAGAAATTTGATCCATTTTATGTATCAATATACTAAGATGCCCTGTTTCTCTGATAGTTTTTGATCTCAGGGTGTCTGGGAAAAATAGTTTCTCAACATAGGTGCTTTAGAATATAATTTTTGATTATAAACTTATTGAATCATAGAATTGTTGGGTTGGAAATAATCTTAGTGGTTGTATAGCCTAACCTCCTCATTTTCCAGGAAAAGGAAAGGGAGGTTATAGAGTTAAGTGGTCCATAGTCTGACTGCTAGTTAGTGGCAGAGTTGGACCTAAATGCTAAAATGCTTGTCTCCAGATTCCAAGTACAGTGCTCTTTTCACTATATATTCTATTGTTAAATAAGTAAACCAGTAAGTTACCATTCTCAAAATCATACATGTAGCCAGCAGGGTTATTTCTTTCCCTTATGCATTTTTTTTTCCTTTCCTTTGTTTTTGGTGAGGAATATCAGCTCTGAGCTAACATCCATGCCAATCTTCCTCTTTTTGCTGAGGAAGACTGGCCCTGGGCTAACATCTGTGCCCATCTTCCTCTACTTAAATGGGACGCCGCCACAGCATGGCCTGACAAGCGGTGTATCTGTGCGCGCCAGGGATCCGAACCCCCGGCTGCCAGCAGCAGAGCGCGCGCACTTAACCACTAGGCTGCGGGGCTGGCCCCCACCTTTCCTTTTTTTTAATAACCCTAACCATAGTTACTTCATTCCCCTACTGAAGGGTTGTTTTCAGTTTTTCAATATTTCAGACAGTGTTTAATAAATACCCTTGTGCATGTCTCCTCGAGCACAG
Organism: Diceros bicornis minor; assembly: GCF_020826845.1. Classification (NCBI taxonomy): domain Eukaryota; kingdom Metazoa; phylum Chordata; class Mammalia; order Perissodactyla; family Rhinocerotidae; genus Diceros; species Diceros bicornis. Next base: position 15,951,673 of record NC_080763.1, read on the forward strand.
GTGTGAAGGTTTCCCTAGGTATAAGTGGAATTGCTGGGTCATAGGTTGATGTGTATTTTTGACTTTACTAGCTGCAGCCAAATTATCTTCTAAAGTTGTAACAGTTTACATTCCTGCCAAAAGTATATGAGTCATCGTTGCCCACACTTGGAATTGTCAGATTGGTGTTGTCATATTTTTAATTTTTGCCAATTGGAAAGGTGAGAAATGATATATTTGTTTTCTTTCTTTCAAAAAGATTTTAACTTTATCATGAAATAAAATTAGCTCTTTTCATTGTACAATTGTTTTGACAAATGCATAGGGCTGTGCAACTACCAAAATCAAGTTACAGAACAGTTCCAGCACCCAGAATTCCCTTGAGCTGCTCTTTTGTCATCAGCCCTTCCCCCACCCTTAACCCTGGCAGCTAGTGATCTGTTGTCTTTTCCTATAGTTTTGTTTTCTAGAATATCATATAGATGGAATCCTACTGTATTTAGCCTTTTGAGTCTGGTTTCTTTCATTTAGCATAATACATTTGAGTGTTCATCCATTTTGTTGAGTGTACCAGCAGTTCTTTCTGTTTATTGGTGAATGTAGTATTACATTGTGTGGATGTTGGTTTATCCATCCACCAGTTGAAGGACATTAGTTATTTTCAGTTGGTTTTTTTTTTTTTTTTTGGACTATGAATAAAGCTGTTATAAATTTTTACAGACAGATTTTTGTGTGAGGGTAAGTCTTCATTTCTCTTGGGTCAGCACCTAGAAGTGGAATTGCTGGGTCATGTGATAAGTGTATGTTTAACTTTATTTTAGTGTCTGTGGTAGGCAGAATAATGGCCCACGAAGATGTCCTAATCCCTGGAATTTGTGAGTAAATTAGGTTACTTGGCAAAGGTGAATTGCACGTGGGGTTAAGGTTGCTAATCAACTGACTTTAAAATAGGGAGAGTATATTAGATTATCCAGGTGGGCCCGATGTATTACAAGGTCCTTAAAAGGAAAAGAGAGAAGCAGTAGAGTCAGAAAAAAAGATGTAACAATGGAAGCAGGGCCAGAGAGGTGCAGAGTTCTTGGTGTTGAGGATGGAAGAGCGGGGCCATAAACTAAGGAATGTAGTCTCTAGAAGCTGGAAAAGGCTAGGAAATGGTTTAATATTTAGAGCCCCCAGAGAAGAAGGCATCTCTGCCAAAGCCTTGATTTTAGCTCAGGGAGACCTGTGTCAGACTTTTAACTACAGAACTGTAAAATACTACGTTTGTGTTGTTTTAAGCCATTAAGTGGTAATTTGTTACAGCAGCGTAGGAGACTATACTTTTCCAAAGAGGCTAAACCACTTTGTATTCCCACCAGCAATGTATGAGTGTTCGTTACTTTACATCCTCATAAACACTTGGTATGGTCAGTCTTTTTAATTTCAGTCATTCTAATAGGTATGTAGCAATATCTCATTGTGGTTTTTATTTGTGGTTTTCTCATGACTAATGATGTTGAGCATGTTTTCATCATCTTATTTGCCATCCGTATATCTTTTTTGGTGAAGTGTCCATATCTTTTACCCATTTTAAAATTGCATTTTCTTATTGTCTAGTTTTGAAAGTTCTTTATAGTCCTTTGTAAGATATGTGATTTGCAAAGATTTTCTCCCAGTCTGTGGCTTGCCTTTTCTATTCTCTTAACAACGTCTTTTGAAATACTGATGTTTTAAATTTTGATGAAGTCCAAAGTAGCAGTATATTCTTTTATGGCTCTTACTTTTGGTATTGTATCTAAGAATTCTTTGCCTAACTCAAGGGCACAAAGATTTTCTCTTATTTTTTTCCTACAAGTTTTATATTTTACATTTAGTTCTGTGTTCCATTTTTTAGTTAATTTTTTTTTTTTGTAAGGAAGATCAGCCCTGAGCTAACATCCATGCCAAATCTACTCTTTTTGTTGTGGAAGACTGGCCCTGGGCTAATATCTGTGCCTATCTTCCTCCACTTTATATGGGAGGCCACCACAGCCTGGCCTGACAAGCGGTGCTTTGGTGAGCACCCGGGATCCGAACCTGGGCCGCCAGCAGCGGAGCGTGCCCACTTAACTGCTATGCCACGGGGCTGGCCCCTGTTTTTACTGAATTTTTGTATAGAGAGGTTTGAGTTGAGTTTCATTTGTTTGTCCAATTGTTCCATGATCATTTGTTGAAAAGACTATCCTTTCTCTATTGAATTGCCTTTGTCTCTTGGTCAAAAACCGTTTGACTACTTTTGTGTGGGTCTCTTTCTAGAATCTTGTGTTCCGTTGATCTATTTGTCTATCTTTTACCAAGATCACAGTGTCTCGATTACTATAGCTTTATTTATTTATTTATTTATTTATTTATTTATTTATTTATTTATTTATTTTTGCAGAGAGAGGATTTAATCACAAGGCCGCCAAGTGAGGAAAACGAGAGAACAACTCTCAAATCCGCTTCCCCAAAAATAGGGGCTCAGGGGGATTTAGGGGGTAGGGGGCAATTTCGATTACTATAGCTTTAAAATAAGTCTTAAATCAGGTAATATGAGTTCTCCAACTTTATTCTTTTTCAAAATTGTTTTAGCTATTTTAGTTCTTTTGCCTTTCTGTATAAATTTTAGAATCAGCTTGCTGATAGCCACAAAAAATTCTGCTAGGATTTTTAATCCTGTGTTTAATCTATAGATCAACTTGAGGATAATTGACATCTTAACAAAATTGAGTTTTCCAATTTATGAACATGGTATTTCTCTTCATTTATTTATTTTTGATTTCTTTCATGAATGTTTTATAGTTTTCAGCATATATATCCTGCAGATATTTGGGGTTTCTGTTTTTTGGTTCTGTTGTAAATGGTCATTTTAAAAAACTTGGGTTTCCAATTGATCACTGCTAGTATATAGAGTACAATTAATTTTTGTATATTGACTTTGTATCCTGAGTTTTTACTAAACTTATTTATTAGTTCTAGGAGCTTTTTTTGGTAGATTTCTTGGGATTTTTCTAATTAGACAGCCATGTCATCTGTGAATAGAGAAATGTTTCTTTCTAGTCTGTATGGCTTTTCTTTTTCTTGACTTATTGCACTGGCTAGGACTTCCAGTGAGATGTTGAAAAAGAGTGGTGAAAAAGAACATTGTTGCCTTGTTCACAATCTTAAAGGGAAAGCATTCAGTCTTTCACCTTTAAAATGTGATGTTAGCTGTAGGTAATTTTGTAGATTCTCTAAATCAGGTTAAGGAAGTTTCCTTTTTTTTTATCAAGAATGGATGTTGAATTTTGTGAAATGCCTTTTTTGTATCTATTGAGGTGATAATGTGGACTTTTTTTTCTTTAATCTGTTAACGTGGTGAATTATACTGATTAATTTTCAAATGTTGAATCAGCGTTGCATGTTTCTGGGAATAAACAGAAGTTGTTTCAAACAAAAATCATTTTGTGTTATTTTTCTTTCACTTAATATACGTTAACATTCTTAAAAATGAAGAAGGCAACTGAGTAAGATTTTGTGAACTAAAGTGTTTATAAAGTCAGAGGAGTCAAGATATTAACAGTTATGTAAATTTTACATGTTGGTAAGACTTAAGTTTTCTTGATCTGTACTGGAGTTTGTAGACTGTACTTTACGACTGGAGGACTCTTGTTAAATTACTAAATGAAGAAAGGAAATGTTATTTGTATCACCATAATCAAACATTCCTCATGCTGGGTTAATTTAGGCAAGTTGTTTAAATGTATTTGGATAGTGAAGTATATTTGGAATGAAGATAAAATGATTTAATTAGGAGATTTTTACCTGGAATAAAAACAATGAGAATTTAAAAAACACAACAACAACAACAACAACAAAACCAGACTCCCTCACACCAGAAAATCAACTATCTCCCATGAGTAATCACATAAATGTTCGGGTTGGTCAGAGTAGAATGAATTCAGTGAATGTACTAAATCAAAAAGTGTGAATTATGAAATAAAGTACTTGTAAGAAAAATCCAGGCTCTGTTTTGCTATACTTAAGATGTTCCTGGGGCCGGCCCTGTAGCTTAGCGGTTAAGTGCATGCGCTCCGCTACTGGCGGCCTGGGTTCGGATCCTGGGTGCGCACCAATGCACTGCTTGTCCGGCCATGCTGAGGCCACATCCCACACACAGCAACTAGAAGGATGTGCAACTATGACATACAACTATCTACTGGGACTTTGGGGAGAAAAAGGGGAGAAAAAAAAAAAAGGAGGCAATAGATGTTAGCTCAGGGCCGCTCTTTCTCAGTAAAAAGAGGAGGATTGGCAAGGATGTTAGCTCAGGGCTGATCTTCCTCACAAAAAAAAAAAAAAAAGATGTTCCTTCCTGAAAAATACAGGTACATGGTAAAAAGATGCATGCTTATTAAATATATTTTAATATTTTGAATTGTGAGTTTTTCCTCCATCAGTTCAGACTGCAGAAGACAGTTTATTTATGAAGAATAAGGTTTCACTAACCTCATAATGAAGCTGTTTAGTTTTATCATTTTTATAAATTTGGGCTTGTCATATGATTTAACCATTAAAAAATTCAAGCAATTTGGCTTTCTGTCTCATATCATTTTAAAGTTCCTTCTTAGGTTGATAGTTGTCTCAAAGAGCCCAAATGTTGAAGTTTGGAGGCCTCTGAGGTTCTTGGCATTTTTGATCCTTTAAGGCAGTGGTTGACAACCTTATGTAAAGGGCTAGACAGTAAATATTTTAAGCTTTGCAGGCTGTGTCATTTCTGTTGCAAGTACTCAACTCGGCTGTTACAGTGCAAAGGTAACCAAAGGAATGTGACGGCATTCCAATAAAACTTTATTTCTAAAAACAGAGCCTGCATGATTTGGCCTGTGGACTCTTTGCCTACTTTTGTTTTAGACAAAAAGTTGGCAAGAGAAATGAAAATAATTGTAGTAAATGTAGTGGAAAGAGCCTTAGGGCCAGCTGAGTTGGGAAGTTATTCCATGTTGTAATTCCCAGCCAAGCCCCCAGTTTCCTCATCTGTAACATAAAATGATTGGAAGATGATTGAAAGGTTAAAATAAGATATGGAAGGTGCTGAGCAAAATATTGTGACACATAGTAGATACTTAATAAGTGTTTGCTTCCCCACCTCTGTTTTATAGCTGCACAATGCTATGTGACATATTGACAGATGTGAAATAATTGAGATTCAGATTTTTTACAGTTTGTGGTATATCTAATTGGTTATTCCAAATATTAGAAATTATAATTGTGTTTATATTTATAGCTAAATTGTCTTTTGAATTATGCTTTTCTTGATATAAGTTATAACTGCTTGGCTTCACAATAGTATCATAAATTTCGCATAAAAAATTGAGAATTTGTGTTGAAATATAATTTCTTATTTTGAGGGATTTACATTGTCACCAATAATGTTTGATAATGTCACTTAAGTTGCATTACTTTGATTTGACCTAAGAAGTAGGCTTTCTGTATTTTGGTTGTGTGCTTCAGAAGTGCCTTCAAGACTGCATTCATTTAAAATAATTGACTGCCTCCTATGAGTGCACTGAACTAGGTGCTCTGCTAGGATTTGGTTGCACTAAAGAGTACATATATTTCGGTACTCATTTTTGTGTAATGTTTGGGGTATAAGTGAAGTTTCAGAAAGTTGTTTTCCTTCCTTTCTAAATTTCTGTCAAGAGCTGGATTTGAGATTTTTAACTCCCCTTTCTCCTCCAAAAAAAATCTGTACTCCTTCACAAATCAGAGGCAGAGATGCCAGATAGGTGGCTATTGGAATAATCTTGCCCTAGTAGTTAGTGGCAGGACTGGAGTTGGATCTCAAGTACCAGATTCATAATCTGTTCAGTCCTCTTTTCAGTGCATATTGCCTGGTTTGTTAACTCCATTATTCCCTGCCTCTAGACTCCCAGAAACCTTGTTTTCTTGTCCTACATTCTCCATTTTTCCCCTAAAGCTTAATCGGAAGCTGTTGCAGTCTTATCACGTTTTACTAAGAAAACTTTATATTATTGTTCAAATACAATTAGAACTTAGAATAGAAATATACTTAATGTGAAAGAAAACTTTTGCTATTTTTAAGCAGATTAAAAAAATTCTGCTTTACATTGGTTGTTATCTGTATGATATTTATGTGTAAGGAATTGGGTTTTTTTTTTCCTACAAGTAATCATCATTCGCTTTTGCATAATTTTGTCTACCTCAAATTTCATAACTAGTTCATACAGAAAATTATAGGTAAATATTGAATGTTTACAATGTGAAGACTTTGGGCAGGATATAGAGAAGTATTAGATGAAGTAAGTCACTCCTTCAAAGGTCTGGCTTTGAAATATAAGTATGGATGGTTCCTTAGAGATAAGGTTTTTGTTTTTTTTTTGCTGAGGAAGATTCACTGTGAGCTAACAACTGTGCCAGTCTTCCTCTATTTTGTATGTGGGTCGCCGCCACAGCGTGGCTGCTGAGGAGTGGTCTAGGTCCATGCCTGGGAACTGAACCTGGGCTGCCAAAGCAGAGTGCACTGAACTTAAGCACTAGGCCATAGGGCTAGCCCTGAGATTAGATTGTTTTAAGAGAATTTATTAGTTGTTTGAAACTCAGACTTGCTCAAATAATATGCAAATGAATTTTAGGGTTGTATTTATAATGTTATAGAATTATAACAGTTTATTTAAAAAAATAGTGTACCACAATTTATTTAATAATATTACTATTGGCAGACCTGTGAGTTGTTTCTAGTTTTTGGTCATTATGAATAATGTTACCATGAATGTTCCTGTACATTTATGGTGCGTATGTACATGTGTTTCTCTACGCCTGTGCTCTGCAGTGTGGTAGCCACTAGCTACATATGACTATTTAAATTTAAATTAACAAATTAAAAATTCAGTTCCTCAGTTGTACTAGCCACATTTTAAATGCTCGATATCCATATATAGCCAGTGGCTATGTTATTGCACAGTGCAGATATAGAATATTAACCATTATTGCAGAAAGTTCTATTGGACATGCTGCTCTAAAGTACATAACTGGGAATGAAATCGCTGGATGATAGAGTATGGACATGGTCAACTTACTAGATGATGCCAAACTCTTTTTCAGTGTGATTCGTTTTACTAATATGCCCTTCTAGCAGCAAACTATTGAGTTTCTTCAAATTACTTCATGTTGAAAACTGTATAAATTCCACTTTATAAATACTGGACATGTAAATATAACTGTCTACTATTAATCTTTTGTGAATCTGATGGTCCCTTGGGCTCTTCCCTTGAAACACATGCATTTTTGTGCATATAGTATCAGGGTATTCATGGAAATTAGGTCATGAACCCCAGATTTAAACCTCTGAGCCAGGTGATTCATCTGAGGACTATACGTGACCTGCAGATGTTTTTCAGAATGACTCACTTAAGAGTACTCCATAGATACTTAAGAGTTTATGAAAGGAAATGTGATAATTCTTTGTAGGCATCTTAAAGGGACAGTGTTCCTTTTATACCTTACCGTTTTATACTTACACTTTATCCTTTTATACTTAAATTTTATGGTAAGAGTAGTAGTTTGGCTAAATTACAGTACTTTTTGTTTTTCCTTAACTCCTACTCAGGCTGTATCCCTTACCCCATCTGTTAATGTGTTATGCAGTATTCTGTATCCTTTGTATAAGTTTCTAAATATTAACAGCTACGCTGCAAGGTTTTTTATTGGTATTCTCCCTTTTACAAATGAGGCAACAGAGGCTCAGAGAGATTCAGTATTTTATCCAAAGTCGTATTGTAAGCGATAGCAAGGATTTGAATTCAGTTTGACTCCAAAACCTTGGATTTTTCTATTTTGTATTTTAGCCTGCCTTAAGACTTCTTTTGCTGTCTTTTTGGTAAGATTAAAATCTTTTTGAGGAAAGCCATCTTTAATTTAGTGTTTAAGATGTACTTGAATTAAAGGGAAGAACCTTGAACCTGTATACTGTAAGCCCCTTAAGGGTAGAGGGTATGTCTGTTTATCTTAGTCTCTCACTGCTTAATATGCCACATAGTAGATGCATGTTATCAATTTGCATTTTTATCATTTACTTGTTTAAACTTTAGTCTTGCTTGTAAGCTTAATACTAGAGACTGTTTTAACCTAGTTACTTCCTATAACTTGAGAGAAGGTGAGATTCAAAACACAATCCTATTTATCCTATGTGGCAATAAATGTATTTAAGGGTGGAGTAGGGGAGGGCATCTGACTTTCCCATGTCCTTGATTAACTTTCTCTACAAAGATATAAACACAAACAGATGAAGTTGCTGTGACTTTTTCTTGCTCTTCCACGAGTCCTCACTGACAGGCATCGGAGGGCAGTTACAGTCCCTGCACTGATTAAGGACTCAGACTGTAGAGTCAGACTGGTGCTGAAATACCTCCTTGACTTGTATATGACTCTGGGCAAGTTAACTTATCAAAGTCTGACTCTTTATCTGCAGAATAGGGATTGTATTTTTTCTCTATCCTGGCTTCACTCTCTGGGGCCCTGCAAATTAAACTGACAAAAGATAGATTAGCAGGAGAAATGTTTTTTTTACTTACGCATATGGAGGCCTTCATAGAAAAGAATTGAAGACCCAAAGAATCAGTGAGACTGAGCCATAAATTGTGAAAAAGTGACAAGACAAAGGAAAAGAGGTTTAGGCTTTTAGGGGCAGTAAATTGTCGGAAGGTAAATATGTGGGAGAAACTAATGGAAGATAAAGGTTATTTTAGTAGATTTGTTATGCAGATTTGAATTGGTGCCTTCTCTATTGACAGTCAACTCCCAGGATTACGAGTGTTCTTCCTGGTACCTTTACAAATGGAAATTTATGTTACCTTTAAGGGAAATTTATGCCCTGCTTTTTAGCCAGATAGAGGGGGAGGGCAGAGAATTTTTTTTTTCTTTCCTATGTCTGCTGTTTCTTAGTTGTCTTTAGCCAAAATAATTCTTTTGCCAAAGTGTCATATTTTGGGGTTGCATATTCTGATCTCCTTCAGAGCCTTATCTTGTGGATTAATTGAGATGATGATAGCATAGTGCCTGGTGTTTTTGGGTATTTGTTTGTTTATTTTTTGGTGAGGAAGATTGTCCCTGAGCTAACATCTGTGCCAGTCTTCCTCTGCTTTGTATATGGGACGCTGTCAGAGCATGGCTTGATGAGTGGTGTGTAGGTCCATCCCCGGGATCCAAACCTGTGAACTCTGGCCGCTAAAGTGGAGCACACCAAACTTAACCACTACGCCATGGGGCTGGCCCCTTTGTGGGTTTTTTTTGTTTTTTTTTTGTGAGGAAGATCAGCCCTGAGCTAACATCTGATGCCAATCCTCCTCTTTTTTTTTTACTGAGGAAGATTGGCCCAGAGCTAACATCCATGCCCATCTTCCTCCACGTTATATGGGACGCCGCCACAGCATGGCTTGGCAAGCGGTACGTCGATGCGCGCCTGGGATCCGAACCTTTGAACCCCAGGCTGCTGAAGCGGAGCATGCTCGCTTAACCACTTGCACCACCGGGGCCGGCCCCTGTGTTTTAATAAATATATTTTGAGTAGATTGTGTGATTATCAATAATTTGATTAAGCAATTTTATAGGAATTGTGTGAATTGGGTGTCATAGACTGAGTCAATAATGAATAATTGTAATTGTGTGTTAAGGTAAAGTTTTTTTCATCTCTGAAATAATAGTGAAAGTCAGTGGGGAAAAACAGTTCGTTGCACTACATGTATAAATAGCTTACATATGTAGTGAGATCAAGTTCTACTCAGCTTTATCAGTTTTTCTTATTGATGCTCAAACATTACTCTAGAGTATTTTTCACTAGGTCATTTTTACTACACGTTTTAAAATAGGCTTAAAAAATGACATCATTTACAGAGTTGAGTTTCATTATGGTCGTTTAAAATCTTACGTTTAGATAAAGCATTTGTTTAATTTTACTGATGTCAGTGTGCTTGTGTTAATATTTTGTTTACTTTTTTTTCCTTTTGTATAATGAACATCTTTCATATCTGTCTTGGGTCTTATATTCTTTCCCATTTATACAAATTTTCTTAGGATGCTCGTCTACTACAGGTAACTCTTGTAGCATTTTCTGCAGTTGTAGTACAGCACTTATCAAATAGCATTGCAGTTGTATAGGGATTTTGTTTGTTTGCTTGTTTACTTATCTAATTTCTATACTGGATTTTAAGTTTCTTAAAGCTAAGGACCCCACCTTAGCAATCTTTTTCTTGCCAATGACTATCCAGGTTTTTGAACCAAGTGGGTGCTTACATTGTTGGAGGAAGTGTAGTTTAGTAACCTTTTTTAACTGTAGGATTTGCAGTACAGTAATCTTTAAGATTGACCTTTTGTTCTCATTTCTTCTTGCATTATATCCCTTATGTTTTCCTGCCTTCTAAGATTGTCTGGTCAACATCAGAACATTACTCATATCCTCAGTCAGCAATACTACAGTACTAAAGGTTCATTGGATTCTAAACTTGGTGACATTTGTATCCTCATCAGTCTCCTTTCATCTCAGATTCTTCTCTTTTCCTGTTCTGATGACACAACCCTATTTCTGGTCCTGAAAATACTCTCTATTGTCACTTTTTTAGTCTAATTTATAGATAGCAGTAAATATGAATCTTTATTATTAATTTTGTTTAATGTTCTTGTTCTAATAACTCTGAAATGGTTCTTTGGTATTTCTTCAATGACAAGGCAAACTGTTCTCTCTGTTTTTTTATGGTCAGTTGTTGAATTGCATACCAGTAAGCCATCTAGGTAGAGGTAATCATCTACTAATTTGCTGACCTTTGGAGCATGTTTTTTTCTTTAGTAAGCTATAAATCACTTGAGGTCAAAAGTTGGAATCTCTTATAATGCGTTTTTAGAGACCTGAAACTTGTGACATGTGTTTCAGGAAAAGTAATTGACTAACGGATTGACACCCAAGATTAAAGGAGATGGAGAAAATCTATATGGAATAGTCATAGAACTAGGCATCTAGGAAGCAAAGCCATAGCCATGTGAGTTTGGTAGTTAGGATTCTTTGAGAGTTTGTCATAGTGAGTTATTAACGTGATGAAAGAATTGATTTAATCAAAGTTATGAACCTGACTTGCTATATTTTAAAGTGTTAGTAGTCCCTTTTGGAAGTTTTCTTGTAATTAATGCTCTTATTCCTTTGGTAAACTGGTTTCCTTTCATGTTTAAATGAAAGATGTAATATATTTATTTTTGTGTGGTAGAGGAAGTCCTGACTCCCAAGGAGTCATGATCCTAATGATTGCTTAAGTGCTTTATTTAGAAATTCTTATATTATTGTTGCATTGTTTAGGGTCTTAGGGGTAATATTTTGATTACCTCTCTTTGTCTAAAGATTCCAGAACTTTTGAAAGAGCTTTGTTGCTGCTGCTAATTTTTATAGACTTTAAGAAGGTAGTTGTAATTTAAAGTTTCTGTGTTTTTTTCCTTTCAAAAAAGTAATATCTTTGTGTTTTTCCCCCAAATTATGAAAGTAACACTTTTTTGTCAATATTTCATAAGATATCCAAATAGTACAGAAATTTAAGTAGAAAGTAAGACCTGAGAGGTCAGTTAACCTTACTTTTCAGAGATACTAAGTGAAAGCAGTATTGTGTATATTATTCCAGATTTTTTGTTAATAACTTTATAAACATATCTTTTATGTGCATTTGTAAAAATGGGATGATATATAAAAACCATTCTGAAGCTTGCTTTATTCACTTGTCTTTGTTCCATGTCAGTTCGTATAGAGCTCCATGCTCTAGTAGCCACATTAAAATTTTTTTAAAGAAATGGGTGAAATTTATTTTAATAGTGTATTTTATTTAACACAATATATAAACATGTATAAAAAATGCTACCATCTCCACATGTATTAAGTACAAAAAATAATCAGTGAGATGTTTTACATTCATTTTTTTCCATAACTGAGTCTTTGAAATCTGATGTGTATTTTACATGATAGCATATCTCAATTAGAATGATAAATTTTCATTGGAAATACTTGATCTGTATTTATATTTTATTAAGTTTACAGTTGGAAAAGTAAATTAACACACCCAAATTGTTCCAAATATACCTTATAGGATAAATTTCTAGAAAAGGGATTGATAGATCAAAAGTTTATTTTAAATATTTTTGGTAGATATTGCAAAATTGTCCTCCGTAACATTGTACTGAGTTATAGAGTCAATAGTATATAATGTCTGTTTTCCTTTATCTTTCCAATACTGGACATGATTGGTCACTCACACAGACACACAAAAGTAATTTTTTTTAATCTTACATACACCAAAGTAAATATTTTTACATATTTATGCCATCTTTTTTTCTTTCTACTGTAAGTGAAAGAAAAGGGTCTCTCGCACTGTAAATATTTCCTTGGGGAGACAGCAAAAAAGAGGCAGAGCCGGAAGTCATGAGAAGCTGTGAAGAATTAAAGTTGGTGCAAGGATGCAAAAGAATAACTCAAAAAGGGTGTGATCTGCTTTAGTGACATGTAAGTCAAGGTCTTAAAAAATTTACCTCCATGTATCCTTTCTTAAGCTATTGAAGGTCTCTCAAGGAGAAGGGAGTAAATGAAGAAAGAGGAAAGAGGTCAGGAGAATTTCTCAGGCTAAGGATGAACCAATGAAGATGACTTAGAGAATAAATTTAGATTGGAGCATGTTTTTGTCATATTCCATGCAGAAAACAGAAGGCAAAATCAACCTGAGTAATGGAAGAGAGTTTAGTGAAGGCATTGGTCACAAAGGTAGGGTTGGGTTAAGGGAACTAACAAGGAATGGTGAAGCGTCCCACAGTTGGCAACGGCAGGAAGCCTACTAAGCCTAGGCCTGAAGGGACAAGAGAGGGAGTAGTCACTGGAATTTACAAGAGCTACTGCTGTAGGAGAGGAGCCACCTGGGGGAACTGTGGCCTTAGAGGAACTGCCAAATCACAGGAGGAAGCTGGGGGAATGACCCAGCCGCTTTCTCCTCCCTCCTAAAGGGTACTTCTGGCTGAACCCACTGGAAGCCAGAGGAGAAGAGAACATGGGTTAATGCAGTATATAGAGGTCAGCCTTCTTAGACCTGGAGCAGGTGGAGAAGGGTGAGTGGATCTGGGTAGAAAGAAAATATCCAACTTAAAGCTGGAGACTGGAGGGCTCTAGAAGGGATGTCACTAAAAATTAGGGAAAAAAAGGTGAAACTGATAGATTACTTGATTTGTTTGAATATGTACATTAAAAAGTATATTGATTCTTCTACCAGAGAGTGTGGGGATGTATTAGTGATTTAGGTAAAAAGTGAGGGGCCGGGCCGGCCCCGTGGCTTGGCGGTTGGGTGCGTGCGCTCTGCTGCTGGCGGCCCGTGTTTGGAACCCCGGGTGCGCGCGGGCACGTGCCGACACACCGCTTCTCTGGCCATGCTGCCTCCCTCATGCAGCAACTAGAAGGATGTGTAGCTATGACATACAACTATCTACTGGGGCTTTGGGGGGAAAATAAATAAATAAATCTTTAAAAAAAAAAAAAAAGTGAGGGACCGGCCAGGTGGCGTAGTGATTAAGTTCGCATGCTGCACTTCAGTGGCCCAGGGTTGGTGTGTTTGGATCCCTGGCGTGGACCTACACACTGCTCATCAAGCCATGCTGTGGCAGCATCCCATATACAAAATGGAGGAAGATGGGCACAAACAAACAAAAAACTAAAAAGTGAAATATAACTTATGGGGAGAAGGAAATATATAAATGAATGCTACAGCAGAGGCATAGATTAAGTACTCTAGAAGGGTAGGTTGTTTATGGGAGCAGGCAGGATTAAGGAAGATTTCATAAGACACTTCATAGAAGGGGAAAATTTTAGCAGACAGTTCAACAGAAAGGATTTTTTTTTCCCCAGGTATAAGAGATGATATGTCAAAGCTGTGGAGGTGGGAAATTGCAGGGCTTGTACTAGAAATAGCAAGTAGTTTGAGTTGGAAGAGAGGGGAGGGAGAAATAAAGTGAGAATGGTATACTAAGACTAAGTCAAGGGGAGTCGTTTGAATGTCAGGCTAAGGAATTTGAAATGTATTCTACAGAATAGTTGTTAAAGTGCTCTGGAGTCAAACAGACTTCAGTTTGAGGCCAAGCTGTGCTGTTTAGCTTTTAACATTGGACAAGCTATTTGTCTTTGCTAACCTAAATTACAAAATTGAACAAGGAGATGGTTGTGATGGTTAAATGAGATAATGCACGCTAGGTGCTTAGCACAGTGAATGAGTGGTACATAGTAAACCCTTAGTTAATAACAGTAGCTTAAGAGAGGGGAAAGCAGCAAAACTTTTGAAAAGAGACAGTGTCATGATAATAGGTGTGCTTCATGCAAGTTAATCTGGCAGTACTGTGTAAAAGTAGAAGTCTTTTTGGTCTAGTTGGCAACTAGAAAGACTGGGGTTGGGGTGACTATCAAGAAGTTCATAGAAAAACCCATGAAAGAGGTAATGTGCATAACATATGATTTAAGGTAGTGGTATGAGAAGGGAGAAGCTGGGGGGTATGTGGGAGATATTATGGAGGGAGAATTGATGGGAGTTGGTATAATTAGTCATTAACATATTTAGGGATATTGCAGTTTTGATTTTCAATACTTAAATTTGACCTCAGGGAGATAACTAATTTCTCTGACAGGAGCTAGTCTATTGTATTTTTATGATACTCATTTTTCAAGCCATAAATTAATAATTCATTATTAAAAACAGTTTGTCAAGGTAGGACATGGTTCACTTTGGCAAATTCAGTACTTCCAATACTGAAATTGGAACAATACAGAGTAGAAAATAACATTTTTTAAATATTGCTAGGAAACAGGAATGTTGGTAGCTTAGTTTCACTTTTCAAATGAGTAGGAAAATTCATAGGCATTTCTGTCGTTTCTCCCCTGACCACCGCTGCCGCTTAGCTAACTGAGTATTTAGAAAGTTTGGGCGGGAGATGTCATGCTACCACAGTCTGGTGCTATGGTAAACTTGTAGTCTGTTAACATACATGATAGTGAAATTAGTTATCATATTAAAATTCATTTTATGAAGCAGTCAGTTGAGGAGAAGAGATGAATTTTCTCTAATCATATGTTAAAGGTAAAAGAATGTAATTATGTGATTTTTAAAAGGAAACTTTTTGTCAGCATGGTATCATCTTACAGAGATGTAACTAGCATAACCCTGTGGAGCTACATAAAGCACAGATTTTAGTTCCTGTTCTGTTACTTCTAGCTCTGTGATTTAGCTTACAGTGCCTACATATCTTCTGGAAAATGGGGATATCTGGCCTGCTTACATATCAGGGCAACTGTGGAGATGAAATGAGATAATGTGCTGGAATTTACTGTAGAAACTGAAAAGCTTTAAAATGTAAGACATGAATATATAAATTACTTACAATTTTTCATTTCTGGCCTGTCCTCTTTGGTTTCCCTGTCTAGCAATTAACAGCCTGCCAAAATTCCCATTTTAAATGCAATACTTATCTAAAATGGAATTTATCACCTTTCCAATTCTTTCCACCCCCCTTCTTTCTCTCCCAGGGAGAAAAGCCTTGTTCTCTGAATTTTCCTATTTTAACATCCCGTAATTTCAATTGTCATGCTCAATATTTTAGAATTGTCTTTTGCTCCTGGTCTCCAAATCCTGTCAGATCATCCTTTATAATAACCATTGTTTGAAATTATCCCTTTTCATTCCTTCTGCTACTTCCTTTATCCTCCCATGCATAAAGTATTAAAACATTCTCTCTATTGCCTGCTCTACTTACATTTTGCCTAGTCAACTCTGGTTACAGTGTAGAGTAGATTTAACTTTCTAAAAAGCTATTTTTTTTGTTCTTTATTTTTTACTCAGAAACCCATAGTCTCCTATTGCTTGCAGGAGAAAATTCAAACAATTTAGCTTAGCACACAGTCAACTCTGGCTTTATCTTCTATCTCTTACACTGGCTCTGTTCCTTATCAAGACTGTTCTTGTTCTTCAACTAGACCACATATATTCTTGATTGCTAGCAATGTATTCTTGAAAAGCCATATTGCAAGTAATTTTATCCCGCATGTTTAAAAATCCATTGCTAGTCAGTTTGAAAATGTTATAAATTACCTTTTGTCCTAGTGCCTTTTTCAAAAACTTTACTAACCCCTTGGATGCATTTAATCTTTTATTACTAAGTTGTTGAAGGTGATAATGGGGCAGTTCAAGTAACCAACCATTTGATATCTTTGATACTGTTTGGCTTTTAACCAATTCCTTCTGTGAGTGGGTGGTCTTGAATATCTCCACAGACCTTCAACTTTGTGTTTAATATAAGCAAATGGAAAAATTTCCCACCTAATAAAAGAAAAACCCAAAAACAATACTTTTCACTTCAGAAAATTTTACATATTAAATATAGGGAGCCTATGGGGCCAGCCCAGTGGCTTAGTGGTTAAGCGCATGCGCTCCGATACTGGTGGCGCGGGTTTGGATCCCGGGCACGCACTGATGCAGTGCTTCTCTGGCCATGCTGAGGCTGCATACCACATACAGCAACTAGAAGGATGTGCAACTATGACATACAGCTATCTACTGGGGCTTTGGGGAAGAAAATAAATAAATAAATATAGGGAGCCTAATTATCTAGTTAAAAAAAATTTTAAAAAACGATGATTTCTTGTTCCCCCAACTGTTCTTTATATTGCAAGGTACTACTATAACAGAGTGATATCCAGATTTGTAAAGGAACTTGTTGAATGATGATTCATTATACAGTCCTGTTGGTCCCTGGGAGTACTTATGGCCAAAGCTAAATTTTGCATAAAAAAGCAAGAAGAGGCTATTAGGTGTTTGCATCTGTAATTGGATGTAAATTGGATGTAATTTGGTTGTGATTTTCATAGAATTTCATTGTTTAAAAGAGAGAATCTCTATGGACAAGTGAAGGAAAATCTAAGGAAGGTACCTTTTAAAGATTTTATTTATTTATTCCCCCCCCCCAAAGCCCCAGTAGATTGTTGTATGTCATAGCTGCACATCCTCTAGTTGCTGTATGTGGGACGCGGCCTCAGCATGGCCGGAGAAGCGGTGCGTCGGTGGGCGCCTGGGATCCGAACCCGGGCCGCCAGCAGCTGAGTGCGCGCACTTAACCGCTAAGCCACGGGGCCGGCCCAGGAAGGTACGTTTTAAAACACTAAACTGAGGGCCGGCCCCGTGGCTTAGCGGTTAAGTGCACGCGCTGGAATCTTTAAAGAACAGCGCTGACAATATGGAGGAAAAAATTAGCATTATAGAGGATAGGAATACAGGTATGCTCCAGATGGAGGAGGAGAGAGAACTAAGACTAAAAAGAAAGGAGGAAGGTCTCTGAGAAATATCTGACTCTATTAGGAAAGGTAACATAAGAATTATAGGTATTCCTGAGGGAGAAGAGAGAGAAAGAGGAACAGAGAGCTTATTCAAGGAAATAATAGCTGAGGACTTCCAAAATCTGGGGAAGGAGCAGGAAAAACCAGTAAGTGAAGCTAGTAGGTCACCTAAATATGTCAACAGGCAAAGGCCCACTCCACAGCATATAGTGGTAAGGCTGGCTAAAGTCAATGACAAAGAAACAATATTAAGGGCAGAGAAGCAATATTAACGGCAGCTAGACAAAACCAAAAAATAACGTACAGGGCCGGCCCGGGGGTGCAAGCAGTTAAGTGAGCGCGCTCTGCTGCTGCGGCCCAGGGTTCCCTGGTTCAGATCCTGAGTGCGCACCGATGCACTGCTTGGCAAGCCATGCTGTGGCAGCATCCCATATAAAGTGGAGGAAGATGGGCACGGATGTCATCCCAGGGCCAGTCTTCCTCAGCAAAAAAAGAGGAGGATTGTCAGATGTTAGCACAGGGCTGATCTTCCTCACCAAAAAAAAAAAAAAAAACAATAACGTACAAAGGAACTCCCATCAGACTTTCAGTGGATTTCTCAACAGAAACTTTACAGGGTAGGAGAGACTGGAATGATATATTCAAAATACTGAAAGACAAAAACTTTCAGCCAAGAATACTCTCTCTGGCAAAAATATCCTTCAAATATGATGGAGAAATAGTAACTTTCCCAGATAAACAAAAGCTAAGGGAGTTCATGGCCACGAGACCTCCACTACAAGAAATACTCAAGAAGGCCCTCAGGCCTGAAAAAAAGAAGAGAAAGGGAATACAAAGCTTGAAGCAAGGAGAAAAATAGGTAGACAAAATCAGAAAAATAGTAGATCTTTACCAGAATAGGTTAGCAACCACTGAAATACCAAAATCAAAGAGCAAAGGAAGGAAATCACCAAAAATAAATATAACCTCATCACTGTAAACACACACCCACAACACAAGATAGAATAAGTTGTAACAGGAATGACTTAGAAGGGGAAGAGGAAAGAGATTGAATTGACTTAGTATAAGGAAATAAGAGGCCATCAGATAATGGACTATCTCATACACAAGATTTTTTATACAAACCTCAAGGTAACCACTAAACAAACAATCAAGACAAAATCACATATGATAAACAAAGAGAAAACTGGAAGAGTCATAAGACAGAACAACCAAACTGAATTGGCAGTCCAAAACAAATGAGACAAGAAACAAAGGAAATGCAAAAGAACCAGAAAATAAGTGACAAAACAGCAACATTAAGCCCTCACATATCAATAATTACCCTAAATGTAAATGGATTGAACTCTCCAATCAAAAGATACAAAGTGGCAGAATGGATTAAAAAGCAAGACCCAACAATATACTGCCTGCAGGAAACACATCTCAGCTCTAAAGACAAGCACAGGCTCAGAGTGAAAGGATGGAAGACAATACTCCAAGCTAATGGCAAACAAAAGAAAGCAGATGCTGCCATACTCATCTCAGACAAAGTAGACTTCAAGATAAAACAGTTTAAGAGAGACAAAGAGGAGCAATATATAATGATTTAAAAGGGACACACCACCAAGAAGACATATCAATTATAAATATATGTGCACCCAACATAGGAGCACCAAAGTACATAAAGCAACTATTAACAAACCTAAACGGCGATATTAACAACAACACAATAATAGTAGGGGATCTTAATACCCCACTTACACCAATGGATAGATCATCTAGACAAAAAATAAAGAAACAGTGGACTTAAATGAAAAACTGGACAAGATCGACCTAGTAGACATATACAGAGCACTCCATCCAAAAACAGCTGACTACACATTCTTAAGTGTGCATGGAACATTCTCAAGGATAGACCATATGATGGGAAACAAAGCAAGCCTCAATAAATTTAAGAAGATTGAAATCATAACAAGCATCTTTTCAGACCATAATGCTATGAAACTGGAAATCAACTATGCGAAACGAACTGAGAAAGTGAAAGATGTGGAGATTAAACATGCTACTGAACAACCAGTGGATCATTGATGAAATTGAAGGAGAAATCAAAAAATATCTGGAAACAAACAAAAATGAAAATATGCCGTACCAAATCATATAGGATGCAGCAGAAGCAGTCCTGAGAGGGAAACTCATAGCGATATAAGCCCACCTTAACAAACAAGAAAAAGCCCAAATAAGCAACCTTAAATCACACCTAACAGAACTAGAAAAAGAAGAAACAAAGCCCAAAGTGAGCAGAAGGAGAGAAATAATAAAAATCAGAGCAGAAAGAAATGAAATTGAGACCAAAAAAAAAAAACAGTAGAAAGGATTAATGAAACAAAGATTTGGTTCTTTGAGAAGATAAACAAAATTGACAAACCCTTAGCTAGACTTACTAAGAAAAAAAGAGAAAAGGCTTAAATAAATAAAATTAGAAATGAAAGAGGAGAAATTACAACAGATACCATGGAGATACAAGGGATTAGAAGGGAATAGTGTGAGAAATTATATGCCAACAAATTGGGCAATCTAGAAGAAATGGATAAATTCTTAGACTCATACAACCTCCCAAAACTGAATCAAGAAGAAATGGAGAATCTGAATAGACCAATCACAAGTAAAGAGATTGAAATAGTAATCAAAAACCTCCCCAAAAATAAAAGTCCAGGACCAGATGGCTTCTCTGGTGAATTTTACCAAACGTTCAAAGAAGATTTAATAGCCATCCTTCTCAAACTATTCCAAAAAATAGAGGAAGATGGAACACTTCCTAACTCATTCTACGAGGCCAGCATCACCCTGATACCAAAGCCAGACAAAGAAAATACAAAGAAAGGAAAATTACAGGCCAATATTGCTGCCGAACATAGATGCAGAAATCCTTAACAAAATATTGGCAAACTGAATACAGCAATACATTAAAAAGATCATACACCACGATCAAGTGGGATTTATACCAGGGATGCAGGGATGGTTCAACATCCACAAATCAATCAACATGATACACCACATCAACAAAACAAAGAATAAAAACCACATGGTCATCTCAATAGACGCAGAGAAGGCATTTGACAAGATACAACATCCATTTATGATAAAAACTCTCAACAAAATGGGTGTAGAAGGAAAGTACCTCAACATAATAAATCTTTTTGTTGCAGATGTGTTTTATATACAATTTTGCCAGGACTGTTGAAAGCTGCTAAGTCTCTGAAAGTTCACATCTGAGAAAGGTGTGTCTTCTAAGCTAGGGACATTGCCTTGCTCATATCCAGTTGAGTTGAGAGTCAGGAATCATAACGTTCTTCTTCTGTCTGTCAGGACAGATGATTTGAGTGGCTTTAAGTTATAATGTGTTACCCCCACCTCCCTTTGAAATCTTTACTTATTTGATTTTTACTTTGAAGACTTTTCAATTAAGTGAATTTTGCTTCCAGTCTTGACAAATTTATCTGGCATACTACCTTCTAAATATAGTTAGTTTTGAAGCTGTGAGGATAGCAATGACTTCTTTGGAATGCGATTATCTGGATGATAAATAAAGGTACTTCTATCTGTAACCTAAACCATGAACTAGGTAGAATTTTAGAATTGCCCTTTTTATAGGACTTGTCAGGATGTTCTATTAAAAGATAAACCCAGGACATTTGCACTTGGTCTTTTTTCTTAATTTAAGGGGGTTGATTGTCAGTTGTATAAATCTGTTTAATAGCTTAAAAAATTTTTTTTTACATTACACCAATTGAGTTAAACAAGTTAAGTTTACTTAAAATGTGATTTTTTTATTTTAAAAATATTTTTAAAATATAATTTTTTTAGTTTTCTATAATTTAAAAAATAATTGAAAACTAGTTTTTATTTATTTTTTTTTTTGTGAGGAGATCAGCCCTGTGCTAACATTTGCCAATCCTCCTCTTTTTTTTTTTTGCTGAGGAAGACTGACCCCTGGACTAACATCCGTGCCCATCTTCTTCTACTTTATATGGGACACCACCACAGCGTGGCTTGACAAGCAGTGTAACCGTGCGCACCCGAGATCCGAACCAGTGCACCCCAGGCCGCCGCAGCGGAGTGCATGCACCCAACTGCTTGCGCCACGGGGCTGGCCCTGAAAAACTAGTTTTTTAAATTAAATCTTTAGAGAGTCTAAATATTTTTGTTTAAATTGTTGTCAGTAATAATTTCTGAGCTAATACCTTGCATGACTAGCCCAAATATATTTAAGTTGTGACTTATATTAACTTAATTTTAAATATAGCTAGGATCCTTCTCTGTGAAGATCATGTGTGGGTCATTCATTGTTGGAAACCGAAATTTATGCATTGAGTTAAACATTTATTGAGTAGATAGGGTTTTAATGTGATGTCACTACATGACTTGTTTTGGGAATATACAATGGTCTTTTTTAAAAATTGGTTTTGTTGAGATATAATTTATAATGTAATAAGATGCAATTTTAAGTGTATAATTTAAAGTCAGCTCAATAGGTATAACTTCCATTAAAATTCACTAATTTTAAGTGTCCAGTTTGGTGAGTTTTAAAAACAACTTTAGTGAGGTATAATTTACATTCCACAAAATTCATGTTATGGGTACAGTTTGAGTATTAGTAAGTTTATATCGTCGTGCAGGTATCACTGAAATCTGGTTTTATTACAATTCTATCACCTAAAAAAATTCCCTCGTGTCCTTTTTTAGCCAGTTTCTGCTCCCACCCTAGCTCCAGGAAACCACCAAACTGCTTTCTCTAACAGTACTAGCTTTGTCTTTCCTAGAAATTTCATATAAATGGAATCATACAATATGTGTCTGACATTATGTTTTTGAGGCCATCCATGTTGTTACATATATCAGTAGTTCATTTTTTATTACTCAGTGGTGTTCTGATTTTATCCATTCACCAGCTGAAGGACATTTGGATTGTGTCCAGTTTTAAGTTATTAATAACGCATCTGTGAGTATTTCATGCAAATCTTTGTGATTTTTACAAATGAAAATACGTTTTTATTTCTGTTGTGTGGAATCACCGGGTTATATCATAAGTGTATGTTTAACGGTTTTTGTGTGTGTGTGAGGAAGATCAACCCTGAGGTAACATCCAATGCCAATCCTCCTCTTTTTTTTTTTTTTTTTTTTTTTGCTGAGGAAGATTGGCCCTGGGCTGACATCCATGCCCGTCTTCCTCTACTTTATATGGGATGCTGCCACAGCATGGCTTGACAAGAGGTGCATTGGTGTGCACCTGGGATCTGAACCGGCGAACCCCCGGCTGCCGCAGCGGAGCGCGCACACTTAACTGCTGTGCCACTGCGCCAGCCCCTGTTTAACTTTTTAAGAAACTGCCAAACCAACTACCATTTTACATTCTCACCAGTATTGTATGAAGGTTTCAGTTTCTCCATATCCTCTCCAGTGCTTAGTATTGTCAGTCTTTTTAATTTTAGCCATTTTATTTTGTAATGGTATTTTTGGTATGTTTCTAATGGTATTTCATTGTGTTTTTTAACAGCTTTATTGAGATGTAATCCACATACCATATGATTCATCTATTTCACTATACAATTCAGTGGCTTTAGTATATTCAGAGCTGTGCAGTCATCACCACAACCAATTTCAGAACATTTTCATCACCCCCCAAAAGAAACCTGCACCCCTTAGCCGTAACTCTCCCCCACCCCCATGTACTGTTTTGCTAAGGCATTAGTAAATTACTAATTCCAGAACAGCTTTATCACACTCCAAAAAGAAACCAGTACCCATCAGCAGTCATTCCCATTTCCACCCCCACCAGCTCTGGGCAACCACTAATCTACTTTCTGTCTCTAGATTTCCCTATTCTGGACATTTCATAAATGGAATCATACAGTATGTGGTCCTTTCTGAGTGGCTCCTCTCACTTCTATTTTCAAGGTTCGTTGATGTTGTAGCATGTATCAGTACTTTATTTCTTTTTATTGCCCAATAGTATTTCATTATGGACGTACAACATTTTATTTATCCGTTCATCAGTTGATGGGCATTTGGATTTTTTGACTATTATGAATAATGCTGCTATGAACATCTTCGTACAAATTTTTTTGTGTGAACATATGTTTTCATTTCTCTTAGGTCTATACCCAGGGTTGGAATTGCTGGTGCATATGGTGACTCGATGTTTAGCCTTTTGAGCAATTGCCAGACTGTTTTCCAGTGTGGCTGCATCATTTAATATTCCTAACAGCAGTGTATGAGGGTTCCAGTTTCTCCACATCCTCATCAGCACTTATCTGTCTTTTTGATTCTAGCCATCCTACTGGGTGTTAAGTGGTATCTCATTGTGGTTTTGATTTGCTTTTCTCTGACGGCTAATAATGTTGAATATCTTTTCATGTGCTTATTTTTGCCATTTGTATATCTTCTTTGGTGAAGTGGTTAAATCTCTTGCCCTGTTTTTAAAAATTGGATTATTTGACTTATTGAGTTGTAAGAATATTTATAGTGGACATAAATATTTTGCAGATATTTCTCCCTCTTTTTTAGCTAGTCTTTTTATTTTCTTAACAGTATCTTTCAGTGACATATTTTAGGTGGCATATTCTGCCACCCTTCAATGAATTCTGAAACCCTTGTGCAATCAACAGATCTTGGCAACTGATTGGATAATGGGGCTTGAAGATAAAGATCGTGCAGATAGTGGTATAATTAACAGTAGTAGGAAAGAAGTTGAGGTCAGTTTGGGGTATATTGAAATTAGGATTCCTGGTGACATCCATGTAGAAATGTACTTTCTGTTCTTTCAACCTGGAACCCTTTATTTCTGGATCTTCCCACAGCTGACTCATTTTTTTTTTTTTTTGTCATTCAGGTCTCAGCTCAAATGTCACCTCCTAGGGGCCTGCCCATGGCATAGTGGTTACGTTCATGCGCTCTCCACTTTGGTGGCCCAGGGTTCGCAGGTTTGACCCCGGGTGTGGACTGGCACATGGCTCATCAAACCATGCTGTGGCAGCAACCCACATAGAAAATGGAGGAAGATGGGCATGGATGTTAGCTCAGAGCCAATCTTCCTCAGCAGAAAAGAAGAAGATTGGCAACAGTTGTTAGCTTGGGGCCAATCTTCCTCACCAAAAAAAAAACCACCTTCTAAAGTAGGCCTTTCCTGGCCATCTTATCTAATGTTGTCCCTTCCAAACATCATTGTCTGTTATATTACCCCATTTTACTTTCTCTGTTGCCCTTTATGTGAGGTCATCTTATTGTGTGTGTGCTTTTTCTTATCTGTTACCCTACCAGAATGTAAGTCCATTAGGACAGGATCCTCTTCTGTCTTGGTCTTCAATGTAGCATCAACATTTCCCCCCCTCTGAGGTAACTGTGGTTCCTGTCTGTCAAATTGTTTTTGGATCCTAAACTTCTTATTGTCTTGGCATCATAAACTATTCATAATGTTTAAAATTGATCCAGAAGTTGTAGTTAAAACAAAGAAAAAAACCCAAAAACTTGCATTTTTGTTTGAGCCTTAACCTAGAGGTCAAAAAGTGTCATTAAAAATACTCTGCAAGGGGCCGGCCCGGTGGCGCAAATGGTTAAGTGTGTGCGCTCCGCTGCGGCAGCCCGGGGTTCGCTGGTTCGGATCCCGGGCGCGCACCGACACACTGCTTGGCAAGCCATGCTGTGACAGCATCCCATATAAAGTAGAGGAAGGTGAGCATGGATGTTAGCCCAGGGCCAGTCTTCCTCAGCAAAAAAAAAAAAGGAGAAGGATTGGCAGATGTTAGCTGAGGGCCGATCTTCCTCACCAAAAAAAAAAAAATACTCTGCAAAAGAGTCTTACCCTTTTTAAAAAGCTTTTAAACGGGTTACGTTTACCTCTTGCTCATCACTGATTTCAGGTAATTTAAAGTGATTTTACTTGATGTACATTAGAGATTGTGGGGGGAGGGTGCATTTTTACTACTTCATACTAAGAAATCCTAGCCATCTGTAAATGGAGTTGGATATCATATTGAATTGACCTTTCTCTCCCACTCTCTCCCTCTAAAAAACACTGCAGACTTGTACACTTGATTGTCTCTTTTCTGTTTTACAGAGTAAGAAAGTTAGCCTGAGTTCTGTGAAAAACCAGAGAAGAGAAACTTAAGAGGATAATAGATAAGGTCTTTCCAATTTGCATAATGTAAGTTCTTTTCACTGTTCTTGGCCTGATTCTTCTGTTAGCTGACAAAGCTGTTTCTATGGAAACAAATAGTCCAACTTCTTAGAATGTCAGAGGAATGCTGATCATTTAAAATGAGACTTCCCAGCTGCTGGTCAAAGGGCATTACTTGTGGGACAAGGGGAGGAAGGAGGAATTAAAAAAAAAAAATCTGGAATTCTGGACACTAGTGTAGACCGACCATGTTTATGCATATGAATTGTATGTTTTACGTTTCCCTCTGCCTAAAAATTAGGATATTGATTATATACAAAATTGTCTTCTTGCTAACCTATCGTGTTCCCCAGCTCTCCCACAAATAGTTGTTTCTCGGTGTGGAGTTTTCAGTGGGCCTGTATCCCTCAGGCTATTTCAGGCCCCCCGATCTCAACCATTTGTACTTATTGAAGTTTATTTAGCTTCCTTTTACCCCCATCTCCTGTAACCAACTCACAAAAGCAAAGCCCTTTCTCCCCCACTAGTTTGAAGTCAGCTTTGAAACAGCTTTGGCCTGCCAACCTGAAAATTCATTTTTTTGCTCTGTGGACTCTGTAAACAGTTTTGATTTATTTTTCAATTTTTCTTTTATTTATTTTTTTCATGGTGGGGGGTGGGTATGAGCTGGGACTCTGACAAAGATTTGAAATGTGGGTCTTTGAGGCATTTTAAAAACAATTTATTTCTAATTAGAGGATTGAGAAGAGAGGGCCAGCAACTTGTAACCACATTATCTGCATAAGGCAGTCTTTTACTTACGTATAAGGAAGTAATTCTCTAGTTCAGTCATTTACCAGATTCTGAATTATCAAAGAACTTTTTTCTTTTTTTTTTGGAGCGGGAGAGTATAATTCCTTTGGATTGGGATTCTTTCACTGTTTATTGATATGTATTGACTACAAATATGAGCTAGAGTATTCATGGTTTACCTGTTTAAAGATTATAATGATCATAATACTAAAACTATGTGACATAGCCTAATATTTCTTTGATCGTGGAAGAACTTTCGAATCTTTCATGGCCCTTGTGAATTAACTTGTGAGCGTTAGAAAGTCTTTTGGAGTGTTGTTTGGTGAAATCATTATTTAACTGAGGTGATCTGGAAAGATTTCTTGAAGGAATAAGGACTTGTGGTAGATCTTGAAGGTAGAATATGAAAGGAGAAGCAGTTCATATTTCTTAGTTTATAAGGCATTTGGGCAGGAAGAAAAAAGCTATGGGATAGGCGCCAATAAGGAAGCTAACTTAGAAGGCTTGTGCAGGCAAATAGTAAAAGATACTCTTAGAAAATTTGGATTTACCTTGTGAGTTTGGACTCTATTCTCTAGGCAATATGAAAGCTATCAGAGGAGGAGTGATTTGCCCATATACTTAAGCATTTATCCCTTAGAAGATAGCAGGGCTATAGAGATGAGTAAGATAGATAGATTCCTTGCTGGACCAGCCCTGGTGGCCTAGTGGTTAAATTCCACACACTCTGCTTAGGTGGCCCGGGTTCGGTTCCCAGGCGTGGACAAACAAACAAACAAAAAGATTCCCTGCTAATTAGATCATTTACCTATATGACCTGTAGTCACCTTGAAATTAATGTGTCCAGAACTAAACCCATATTACTCTTTAATTTCTCTCCCCTTCTGTCTCTCCTTCTCCTGTATTCTCCGTCCTAATTAATGACATTGCCATCCACCTAGTGACCCAGAGATAGTGGCCCTGGAGTCACACTGCCTGGGTTCATATTCTGAAGCCTCCTGTTTGCTTGGCCCTGTGCTGGGCAATGTCACAGATCCAGAAATGAGTTAGGCTGGTTCCTGACCTCTAAGGGCTTCTAGTCTGATGGAGCCAACAGACAGAGGTACAAATAACTGTAGTCCCGTTTGATTAGAGATGTGACAGGCATTGTGGGATCCAGAGGAGGCACATATCCGGTTTGGGGAGTCATGGAAATCCAGAGGAGGATTTATTTGAGTTGAGACTTAAAAGGAGAGTAGGCAAGGATTAGGTCCTAGACAGTCTGATTCTGGAAACTGTTCTCTTAAACATTATGCTGTGTTGGGTAACTGGGTGGATATAGTGGCATTAATTAGAATTGAGAATGGAGGAAGAGGATCAAGGAGAATATGAGTGGATTGAAGGGAAATATGAGTTTAATTCTGGACACATTAATTTCTAGATCCCTGTAAGACATTTTGATAGACTAATGGGCAGAGATCCTATCTCTATAACCCTGGTACCTAGCCAGGGGTAAATGCTCAATTAAATTTATGTACAAATCACCCCTCTTTTCTAAATCTTCGATGGCTTTCTTCCTGCCTTGAGAATTAAGGACTTAATTAAAGACTTTTCATAAGTTGGACCCAATCAGCCTTTCTAGCCACTATTCTGTTGTACAAGCTGCCTTTCACTATTCTCTTATACAAGCTGACTGCTTTAGTTCAACCAGCCTTATCTGTGCTTTTCCCAAACTTTTTATCTTCCTGTCTTTGGTTCATATGGCCTCTTTCTTATTCTTCCATCCTATCTTCAAGGCCTACTTCAATCCCCATTTCTCATTTACAAAACAGGCATATTTAGACCTACTTTTAGAGTAGTAATGAGGATTAAATGAGTGAATACTGTATGAAGTGCTTGCAATTTTGTCTGGCACGTAAGTGCTCAGTAAATGTTATAGTTGTGGTTGTTACTACTGCTACTGCTACTGCTACTTCCTACTTCTCTTCTTCCTTTCTCCTCTTCTCTTTTTGCCCTGCTATATGAAATATAGACACCAAATTCTAGTAATTCTATAAACTACATATTTCTTTAATATAACTTATCTTCCTTCTCACTGTCTTAGTTCGGGACCCCATTTCTTACAGTTGCCTTCAGCCTTCAAACTGGTGTCGTTGCCACCCTTTAGTCAATCCTTTACACTTCTATCAGAGTGATATTTCTCTAAAAGTGAATGTGATCCCCTGCTTTAAATCCTGTAATGATTCTTACTACTTTCAGGATGAAGGTCAAAGTCTTTAGCTCTTAAACTCTTCTTGGTCTGGCCCCCTGCTTGCCTTTCCAGTTTTATCATTGTTCATGTATGACATGCTGCCATTGTCCCATCTGGCCTTATTGCATTCTATTCTGTTTTCTGAAAGTGCCATATTCTCATACTCTTCCTTCCTATTGGTCATGTGATTCCCTTTGCCTGGAACAGATTCTTCTATCTGGCTAAGTTTTTGTTGTTCTTTGAAATGCCACTCAAAGAAATGTATTGTTATGTTTTGAGTGTTTGCTATGACTCCTTACCACAGTCCATCATCTTTGCATCATCTGAATTTATGACATTTCTAAGTTTAGTTAAACAAATATTTATTGGGCATTTCCTATATGACATTATTGTGTTAAGCACTGGGGCATGTAGAAATATAAGACATGACCCCTGTCTTGAATGAATTTAGAATCTAACAAGCAGAAACCAGCTAGGGAAGAATATCATTCATTATTTCTTTGCTGTCGACTTTGAACACTCCTAGGGGGATAACCAAAATGGCATTTTAAGCAGATTAATATCAGGTTGAAGAAATTTTTCTGAGAATAAAAGACTAGATCCAGATAGACAAGCATGATAATAGTCCAAGCATGAGAACTCAGACTCAGATCACCTGGCCCAGTCTCTCTTGCATGATCTATAATTTTGCCCCCGTGATCTAGTAAACTGTAAGGACCCAGCCTTACGGTTTTTAAGTTGGGAGTTTTAATTTCAAATCATAATTTTTGTAGACCAGCATATAAAGTAAAAAATACATTATTCATTCTTAAATTTAATTTTTATATCTAGTAAACATCATAAATATAGAAAGCTGAGAGTTTTAATTTTCTGGAACTACATACAGTCCTAGATTTTTAAAATTAAAATTAAGCATAGCACTACAGTAACTCCTACACAAGTTTCTACTTGTAATGAAAACATTAACCCAAATTTGTATTTGCATATAATCAATATATAAAACTTAGGAATTGCCTAACATAATTCTGATAGCTCTCATTTTAATGAAAAAGAAGGCAAACTAATGATAAGGTATTTATGTTTAGCGCACATAGTTATAATAAAGAGAGAAGCTAAAATTTGGATAGAAGACAGAAAAATCAACCAAAATTCTTTTGAAAATATGATTCTAGTGGCTTATGTAGCTAGCATCTATTTTCCTGATTGTGGAACTAGTGGTTTTCCTCGTAGTCGACATGAGTTTGTGTTAAGCAGTCTGTGACAAGATGTTTGTTTGAAAGAAGATTGGCTGGCGTTAGGAATATTGTCTGAAAATTCAGCTTTTGCTTAGTTGGCGTATACTGAAGTGATGTCCAACTCAAGGAGGTAGTAGGTTTATTATTGTAAATATTTTTAAAGTCTTGAGTAAAAGAAGACTAATTAGATTTAATGTGTGGGTTTACACATATATAAACAATCTGCCTAGTTATGCCTGAGAAATGGCTTGATGAAAGGCCAATGTCATCCAGTAAAATATTTTTCTTGTCTAAAATATGTTGAAGGATTTTTTTAAATAGAATCAAATTAATACTAAGAATTAATGTAAGTATGTATATTTTTTAGTTTTAAAATGTGTATACATTATCTCATTTAAAGTTCAGAACAATCCTATGAATAAATTTTCATGAATAAAGGAATCTGAGGTTCATAGAGAGAAATTTTTCTGACTAGTCTTAAGACTAGTCTTAAATCATAAAGCTAGAGGAAGTGGCAGAGCCAGAATTAAAATTCAGTTTTCTGGTCTCCAAGTCTAAAATGTTCCTATTTGCTGTACAATATGAACTTAAAAATTTTTTGGGTGGTAACAGGTACTACTATTTTCTCTGAATGACTCTTTGTAAAGAATAACCCTATTTTTTTTTTCATGTGACCAGTTATAAAGACTGATAACCCGTGTAGTCTTTTTCTCACTTAATGTGGTTTTATCCTATAGATGCCTTAGCTTCTAATTAAAATTTCTTTTTCATTGGGTATCTTCATCTCATAAACTCCTAAAAGTGAATTGTCCCCCAAAATACTACCTTTATCTTAGGTGAGCCACCAACATGGCTTGCTATATGCCAGTTTCTTTAGCAGTTAACTAGGAAGTTATTTCTATCTCTGGTGTGTTAATTGAGTATAAAGTACTGTGTTGAGACAACTATACAAAGATGATTAAAACACCTTTATAGCTTAAGCAACCTGTTCTCTACTACGCTAGTACCCAAAACTTTCTTACATCATCATTTTTATCAGCTGTAAAGTTAAACAGTCTACTTCAAATTCTTGGGAGGGGACTTTTTTTTCTTTTGAAACACCTTGATTTCCCCAGCATTATCTGTAAGATGAAAGGAAAGTATTTACTCTATATAGCAAAATAATATTATATACTTGTAAGGAAAATATTTACTCTATATAGCAAAATAATATTATATACTTGTGAGATATTTTCTTATTGTGTAGAGATTGGAAGTGGGCTATGTAAAATCTACTTTTATATTGTAATTCTTATACTTTTTTTCCTCATCTTTCCCCTTAGATTTCCTTCATGGATACATTTTCATAGCATTATTATGTGATGTGAGAAGTTTTTTTTTTTTGAAGTAACATGGATTTTATACTACAGAATCAAGAGATTGGCTTTATAGGAAAAATTGATTTATAAAAAGTGGTACAGGTTTTTATAGATAACCATGACAACATCCCATATGAATGGGCATGTTACTGAGGAATCAGACTTCGAAGTAAAAAATGTTGATCTTGCATCACCAGAGGATCATCAGAAGCACCGAGAGATGGCTGTTGACTGCCCTGGAGATTTGGGCACCAGGATGATGCCAGTACGTCGAAGTGCACAGTTGGAGCGTATTCGGCAACAGCAGGAGGACATGAGGCGTAGGCGAGAGGAAGAAGGGAAAAAACAAGAACTGGACCTTAATTCTTCTGTGAGACTTAAGAAACTAGCCCAAATTCCTCCAAAGACTGGAATAGATAACCCTATATTTGATACAGAGGAAGGAGTTGTATTAGAAAGTCCTCATTATGCTGTGAAAATATTAGGTAAGTAAAAACAGCAGAATAATAGACAATGTTTTGCTTTGTTTCTCTTAACATAAATGTGTATAGAAAGGAAGAGGAGTCTAAGAGGATGTAAAACAATACCAATTTGAATTCAGACCAAGATCGGTGCTTTTCTTGGAAAAGCCATATAACCATCATTGTTCATTATTAGCCACATAGAGCTAAACATATGGCTTAAATGTTCAGTCACTACAACGTGGTTTTTATTTTAATTTTATTTATTTATTTATTTGTTTTTGTGAAGAAGATCAGCTCTGAGCTAGCATCTGTTGCCAATCCTCCTCTTTTTGCTGAGGAAGATTGGCCCTGGGCTAACATCTGTGCCCATCTTCCTCTACTTTATATGGGACGCCACCACAGCATGGCTTGACGAGCAGTGCGTTGGTGCGCGCCCGGGATCCGAACCTGCAAACCCTTGGGCCGCCGAAGTAGAGCGCGCGCACTTAACCGCTACGCCACCAGGCTGGCCCCAACATGGTTTTTAGATATAATCTTCGAATTAAAAATTTCTACATGTGGCCTAACATTTAAAGCCTTGGAATTCACATTTTATTTCAAACTCAAACTTTTATACCAAAATTACTGAAAAGCAGCTTTCAGATGTTGGATTTCTGATTTCCTTAAAGTTTGTAAAATAGTAATAAAATTAATATCTGTAGCTTAAAATCTATTGATTTTCTTTAATTAGTGACTGTCAATAAGAAGAACTGGTGCTATTTGTATGGCAAAATACACATAAAACGTGGCTCAAAATTCCCTATACTGTCTATTCCCCAGTTCCAGTCTGTGGAAAAAACAAACAAAAAAACTAGTGCCATGAGATACAAACAAAGTTCTGTGATCAAATAAATTTTGAAAACAGTGGATTAAAATAAGACTTCTTAGATCCTTTAGAATACTAATAGTCATTATGAATCCACAGAGAGATTGATGTCAAATATATGTTTCCAAACTTAGATTATTTGATCATTGAACTTACTGCCCTCTCTTCCTGCACACACACACGAGTGATCACTGAACTAGTGTTAGGAGTATACACTAACTTGTGTTACCTTAAAACTAGGCAAACTCAAATGAAGTATTTTATTTCTTGACCGTTTATTATAGATGTGAAAAGAGAGACTTCCACTTTTCTGTGGATGGAGAGAGTTTTTGTTGTTGTTGTTTTGCCATTTATTTGTCTACTGAGTACTGTACTAGATGCTATAGCAAACACCATTCTATGTAATATCTACAATAATCCTCTTAACAGCGCTCTGTAATCTCCATTTTGGAGATAAAGAAGTTGAACCTCAGTTAAATCACCTGTTTAAGACTCCAGGCTAATCAGTGGTAGAGCCAAGTTTGAATTTGCCTGATCTGGATATGCAGTTGTTATACTGCACAGAGCCAAGAGTTTGAGTGGAGACTGGCATCCAGCCTGCTCTTCACTCACTGTGCCAGAGCTCTGGCTACCAAGAGTGGAACATCTGTTTCTGATTTGCCCAAAGGTACCATATATACTAGATTTGTTCCTCCCTATGTCTCTATATTCTAAGTCTCAAGCAGTTTCTACTACATCACGTCATCTGCTTCCTTTTTTTGTGTTATAAATTTAGTAAGGATCCACATTTCTTGACAGAAAGCAATGTGCGTGCTTCTCTGTGTTTTAAGAAATCATAAACATGTTCCATCATAGTGAAGTCTGCTAAAAGCCTTCAGATGTTATAATTAGTATAGTGAAAATGGAAAGATTACATATTTTTAAATACATTTTCTGAAGGAATTTTATGTTCTTTTTTCCTAAGAGTTTTGTTAGAGTAAAAATATTTCATTCCCGAGTGCCTCTGACCCTCATCTTCCACCACTCCGTTATTTTTTTAATTTTATTTTAATTTTTTTTTCCCCCAAAGCCCCAGTAGATAGTTGTATGTCATAGCTGCACATCTTTCTAGTTGCTGTATGTGGGACGTGGCCTCAGCATGGCCAGAGAAGCGGTGCGTCGGTGCATGCCCGGGATCTGAACCCTGGGCCGCTGGCAGCGGAGCACGCACACTTAACCGCTAAGCCATGGGGCCTGCCCCACTCCGTTATTTTTTAAGTATTCCGTAAATATTCTCTATGACTTGGAGAGAGTTTACATTGTAATATATCCAGCCCAAGCCCGGAGTGGATTGAGTCTTCTGTTTTTCTGTTTAAATTTCTTTAAGATGAATATATTTGTCCATTTGCTTTACTTAGATCAGGCATAAATGTCCACCTAATAGGTAATATTCATGTAATTGCAGTAAAGAAACAAATACAGCTGAAGCCAGACTCAGTTAGGGAAACTTTTTTTTTCTGCCTAAGCACAGAAAATTGGAGACCATTTCTCTTAAATTTTTTTTTTTGTATTTCTGTTTGTATGTTGCTTGGCTAACTTTTCTGCAAGTGTAGATGAAAGGACAGCTGTATTTCCTTCCAACTTGCAATCCACTGTGGTTTTCAAAAATCCCTTGTACAATCCTTGAATTTAAGGCTGTTTTACATAATTTATTTTAAAGTAATTTGAAATGTAGTACCA
Source organism: Diceros bicornis minor (assembly GCF_020826845.1). Taxonomy (NCBI): domain Eukaryota; kingdom Metazoa; phylum Chordata; class Mammalia; order Perissodactyla; family Rhinocerotidae; genus Diceros; species Diceros bicornis. Next base: position 15,985,847 of record NC_080763.1, read on the forward strand.
GGTATCTGTAATTCATTTCTTGGATAGGAGAATATTTAGTATTTTGAGAAATAAGTGATAGATTTAATGTTAATATGCTCAACACAAATGTGTTAATTGTAGGACCCATGAAAAGTTAGCATAAGTTATAAAATTGTTGTCGTTAGTCAAAGCTTCAGTTTTTGGATATACTGTTTTAAGTTTTCATTTTAAAATGAAGTGTAGTAGCTTTGTACTAAACATTTTTTCCTGTTCATAATTTGCTAACACATCAAACTACGAAAGAAATACTCCCTTAAAATTGTACGTGTCTCCCTGCCAGTATTTTGATTAATACACACATGCCAGGAGACAACTTCTCAGCCCTTTTCACAGCCAGAAACAGCAACCTTGTTTTAAATGAGGAAAGGATGGGGCAACTGATTTACTTCTTTGAGAGAAAGCCTTCAGTTTCCAAATGATACATCATCATTTATCTGTGAGTAGAGAAAATACTCTTTTAAGAATTGAAAAGGTAATTGGAAAGGTTAGATACTTTAATTGTCTGGGTGGTGGCTTTTAATGAAAGTATTTATAAATTTGACACTGTATAACAATAAACGTGCAGGGATGGAATTGATAAAAAATATTCAGAAAGGATGAACTGAATTTTTTGTTTAAAAGCGATCAGAGTCTTATTGAAAATTAGAAAATAGTGATGTGGGAACTTAATTTCAAATGAATAATGTTAATATTATAAATTATAAGAATTTTGATATATTAAGGAGGCTTTCCTTAAAATTGGCATGAGTTATTAAAACTTGCTTTGCTAAAAATAAAATATCATTGTCTTGTTCTCTTTCATGAGCAAAGCAAACTACCCTATGAGACAAATCCTGAGAAAAGAACAGAGTCCAGGTTAGAGTGGGATGAGGTAGAGGAGGATCATTTCCAGATATCGCTGGATTATAGATTTCACGGTTCTGTTTGTTTTGTATTCACAATAAGTAATTTGGGGCCAGGGTTGTGGCGAAGTAAATCTGGTGGACAGAATATTTAAAGGAAATAAACTAGGCAACACTGCCATCTATCATATATGTGACTATATGACTGTTACACCTTTGAAGAGGCCTTAGGAAATGCACATACACCTGCACACACCCAGGGTGAGCTACTTGCTTTGTGGTTAATAAGGAGACACTTGAAATTTGTGATTAGGTGCTTTCTAATTTACACCAGATGCCAGTAATGTGAAGAAAAATTAAAAAGAGACAGCAGGGGGAAGAAAACTAGGATGAATAAAATATTTTCATAATATTAATAATAGCATGTTTCAGTTTTGATTAGTGTCTACATATTTTTTGCCAGATGTCTCTGAACATCCGGCAAAACATTAATATTCAAACTATTAAGTCGAGAGTATTCCTGTATTTGACATTGTAAAGTAAAATATCTCTTCCACATTTCTTTCTGATGTTGTTTGACTTTTGTTTGACCATGGGATATACTGGAATTTTGCTGGATTGTGATAAACTTTTTTTAAGATTGGCTTTTTTTAAAGCCAACAAACAAAATTCCAGTGCCAATAAACCTTGAGTGCAGCCTACTTCTGAGAGGTTAATTATTCTTGCTATTAAATTTTTGCTCAACTGCTGTAGATATTTCCAAACTTTATTAGCCATTCTTTGAGAGACTTGTTTTCTGGAAGTGAAATGATTAGACCAGTTGGTACTAGGTTTAATGTTTAAAATGTTGGGACCCATTTGAAAATTTTCTGATTTGTTCAGATTGCTAAAATTAGAGCTAACTAAAATAAAAATTAAAAAATTCATTAGAATATGTGTATAGTCGTGTATTGTTTGGTTGTTAAATATGCATAATTCTACTGAAAAATGATTAACTGCTACACCATTGACTCTTTGACACAATGTGTGAAAACTTCATTCCACCTATTAAGTAATAATAGGTTTTAACTTGTTGCCTCTTGCAAAGACTTGCATCATTATGTTACAATACATTCGGAAATGTATGACATCGTTACATGTTGTAAAGAATAGGGATGCCTACAGTCAGATGTAGATTTTAAATACTTTTTATCTTCGCTTAATTGCTATTGAACTTGGACAAGTTACTTAACTTTTCTGAGCTTCCGTTTCAGGAATTTCTTGAGAACTAAGTGTAAAAAATGTATATAAGCGTGTGGCACACTGTAGGTTTGACTAAAATTTAACTTTTGTAAGAACCAAAAGCCACCAGAGAGATCATCTAACCTTCTAGTTGATGAAATTAATTTGTGAATCTTATCCAGTAATTTTTTATTTCATTTTTAAAAATAACAGCTTTATTAAGATATAATTCACATACCATAAAATTTACTCTTTTAAAGTGTATAATTCATGAGTTTTTAGCACAGTCACAAGATTGTGTAACCATCACCACTATATAATTCCAGAATGTTTTCTTTATCCCAAAAAGAAATTCTGTACCCATTAGCAGTCACTCCCTGTTCTCCCTTCCTCCTAACCCCTGACAACCCTGATCTACTTTCTGTCTGTAGATTTGTTTATTTGGGACAGTTTGTATAACTGAATCATACGATATTGGCCTTTTGTGACTGGCTTTTTTTTCATACAGCATATTGTTTTTAGGGTTCATAGGTGTTGTAGCATGAACTTCATTCCTTTTTATGGTTGAATAATATTCCACTGTATGAATATACCACATTTTGTTTATCCATTCATCTGTTGATGGTACATTTGGGTTGTTTTCACCACTATTGGAAATAGTGCTTTTATGAATATTCATGTATAAGTTTTTGTTTGAACACATTTTCAGTTCTTTTAGGTATATATCTGGAAGTAGAATTGCAGAGTCATATGGTAATTCTGTGTTTGACTTATTGAGGAACTGCCATATCTTCCACAGTATCTGCCCTATTTTATATTCTCAACCAGCAATGTGTGAGAGTTCCAGTTTCTCTACATCCTCGCTTCTACTTGTCATTATATGTCTTTTTAATTTTAGCTATCCTGTCAACTAGTAATTTTGTTAAGAACTAGAGTAAAATAGGGGCTGGCCCAGTGGTGCAAGCACTTAAGTGCGTGCGCTGCACTGTGGCGGCCTGGGGTTCGCCAGTTCGGATCCTGGGCGCGCACTGACGCACTGCTTGGCAAGCCATGCTGTGGCGGCGTCCCATATAAAGTGGAGGAAGATGGGCACGGATGTTAGCCCAGGGCCAATCTTCCTCAGCAGAAAGAGAGGAGGATTGGCAGATGTTAGCACAGGGCTGATCTCCTCACACACACACACAAAAAAACCTAGAATAAAATAGAAAATACTAAATTATATTGCACGTAAGTATTCATAAATCTTTTATTTCAAATAAATACATGTGTACTGAGTTGAGAAATAAAATACATATTTTTGTGTGTTTGTGTGTGAGGAAGATTAGCCCTGAGCTAACATCCATGCCAATCCTCCCCTTTTTGCTGAGGAAGACTGGCCCTGAGCTAACATCTATTGCCAATTCTCCTCCTTTTTTTTCCCTCTTTTTTCTCCCCAAAGCCCCAGTAGATAGTTGTATGTCATAGTTGCACATCCTTCTAGTTGCTACTGTATGTGGGACGCCACCTCAGCATGGCTGGACAAGTGGTGTGTGCCCGGGATCTGAACCCCGGCCACCAGTACCGCTAAGCCACGGGACCGGCCCCAAAATACGTATTTTTTAGTGGGCCACCAACAAAAGTTTGAGAAATACTGTCTTAGTCAAACCCACTGATTTTATAGAAAAGCCCAGAGACTTGAGGTTGTCCAGTGACATATAATGCAACTAATAAGTGATCAAGCCATAACTAGGACCCACTCAGGTATTCTGACTTCAGACTTGGGGCTTTTTTCTTCTCTCACCAAACTCCTTTCTCTTTCTGTCCAGAGAAAAGTCATGAAGCCTTTGTACTTGATTGAATGATAGTCACTACATTATATTATATTCCACATAAGTATTCATGCAATGAATGAATGAAAATGAAAAAAATGACAGTTTTCCATTGTCTTAGCATATTTAGGGGTAAGATTTTTGTTCTGCTGTCTCTCAACTATCTTTGCATATATACTTGTATAGTATTTGTGTTTAATTTGTAACCCAACTTGTTAATGAGTAATTACTGTTCAAGATCTTTCATCAGCTTCTGTTATTTTTAATAAATTCATTTTGACCTAGTTCACTAAAAATCAAAGTTCAGAGATCTGAATTTTATGTTCTTAAATTTAAAAAGAAAAAGAGCACCCTTATTTAATCAGAGATTTCTTGAACGAATGTTCTAATTTTGATTCATCAGATAGATATACTGGAAGCTGACATAATTTCCTCATACTCAATAACATTAAGTTCCTCATCTGAATATTCAGTTTGTACACTTTAGGGGAAAAGAAGAAATTAAAAAGTTTCAGGAAAAAAGTCATAAAGTTAGTTGAAATCTAGAAATTGCTGACAGGTTAAAAGAATTGGTATTTAAACGATGAAATGGAAGAATCTTAATGCTAGAATAGATCTCTGGAAACTCTGTTTTTGTGTGGGTTAAATGATAGTAATAAGTAAAAATAAGCAAAGCTAATCCAAGGTAGATGGTTCTCTCCGTTGCTTTGAAAGATCTCCAGAGATGGAGCTTCCTCAGCTTCTTTGGGTAATTGTATTGTTTACCCTTAAACAGCCAAAAAATTCTCCCGTATGGCTGCCCAGAGTCTTGGGTGTTTGAAGATGGAATTTTCAGATAGAGCAACTCTTGCTTATTGCTTTCTTTTGCCTATTTTAGAGTCTTCATTCTTTTACATTTGAGGCTGCCAGGAGAGGGCCAAAGAGAAAGGAGATAGTTCAGGGGTAGATTTGTGGACTTATGTGTATGTTTGTATTTATGTGATTAATTGTATCCCAAAGCCGAATGTAAGTGATTTTTTTTCTTACTTTTAGATAATATATCCTCTCTTTTAACAGAAATAATCAAGATTTAAGTGTTGTATGAAATGTTAGAGAAGACGATGGGAACTTAAAACAGTTTCTACTGAACATCAAGTAAGAGGAAATAGGTCAAACTACAAGACAAGGAATTTAAACTAGATATAAAGAACTTCCTTGTAGAGAAGTTGTTACAGACTAGAACTTATCACCACAGCCAGATTTGCTGTGCCTGCCTTTGCCTTTCCCTCTGCAGTGTCCCCATTTCTGCCCTCCCTCCATCCTGCCTTGCTCTGGTACCTCTCTGCCTCAGTACTCTCTTCTTTGTTCACTCCCCACTGTGCACTTGTGTCATTCTCTCGCCAACCCTATCATTCTCCATTTGTCTCTCTATTTCTCTGTCCATGTGGTTCTTTCTTTTTGTGTCTGTTGTATCTCTGGTATGGGAGTGGGGAAGGGAGCCTCTGATCTCTGTGTATGGGAAATCTCTGTTCTCTCTGTATTCTATCCTTTCTTTGTTGTCTATCTTCATCATTATTACAAAAGAGGGTACGTATTTGACAGAACTGATTTAGTTGCATCTGATTGGATTTTGAAAATTCCCTCTGGAATTGCATAGAATGTTAAAGAACTTAGGTGGCTTTTTGTTTGTTTTAAGTAACAGATATAGCCTAGGTGCTGCATCAGACAATGGAACATTTTTTTAAGTGTGTAGAAAATTAACTGTTCTTGAATAATATGTATTTGTAAAGTGCTTTTAAAGAGGTACCATATAGGAACAAACTTTTTTTAAGCCTACAACTAAATATTCTGACCTTTGAAATTAAGAATTTTTATATGAAACTAAAATATGAATGAGAATGTGTGTCAAAATGAGAATCCCTGAATTGATGTTGTCAACAATTATTTTTCATTATGGCATCATACTTAATATCAAAGAAAAGACCCTTTGTCAGAATTCCATTCAGAATTTTTAATAAAGAACTGAGTAAAGACAGTGAACTCATTTCATTTATTATAATCAGTATTTTAAAACTAATGCTGTAGGTATTTGTTCTTTCTATGTGACCTTAAAACTATATTGGACAGAGGCAACATCATTTTTAATGTCCTTACATTGATAAACTTATTGGAAATGCATACTAATTTCATCAGAGGGTTCGTATCATTTAGTATTTCGTATTTTCTCTTTTTTGTGTGTGTGTGTGAGGAAGATCAGCCCTGAGCTAACATCCGATGCCAATCCTCCTCTTTTTTGCTGAGAAAGATTGGTCTTGGGCTAACATCCATGCCCATCTTCCTCTACTTTATATGGGACGCTGCCACAGCATGGCTTGACAAGCAGTGCGTTGGTGTGTGTCCGGGATCTGAACCTGCAAACCCCAGGCCACTGAAGCGGAGTGCACACTTAACCGCTGCGCCACTGAGCCGGACCCTGATATTTTCTCTTAAATATTCATTTGTTTCAGCTACGTATGGTTTAGTTAATATCTTCTTGTCAAGCTACATAGCTTTAATGAAGTTTTAAAAATTCTTCTGAGTGTCTGGTAACTTAATCTGTTCTTCTTGTTCATTAAACATTCTTAATGGAAACATATTTGAACCTGAAGGATGAGAGTACTTTGGGCAGCTTTCCTCCCTAAGAATGCTCTTTGGAAACTTGCCCAGCTAAATTAGTCGTGAAAGCAGATATGGAATTTATCTGAAAACTGTCCATTTAAATCATAGTTATCAATTTTGCTGTACTACTTGGTTACCCAGGCTAGTGCAACACTACCAAAGATGCTTTACAGCATTTCTCAAAAGATACATAGCCTCTGCATTCACAGAAATTGCAGTTTTGGTGTCTTTCCTGAACTTTCCCCGATTGTAATGTTAGAGATGAAATAAAATACTCCAAGAAAATATTTAAAGCTTAAGACACTTGGTTAAAATAGCAGAAGTAAAATGCAACAATATTGTAAAAGTAGCATTTGGAGAGTGAGTTAAAACACATGTATTATGTGCATCATGTGTGTGAACGTGCACAAACACAGTCAGCTAAAGGAAATTCCTCCAACAGCTACGTGATAATATAGCTAGAATGAGTAAGCTCCTCTAAATACTAGAATGAGTAAGCTCCTCTAAATACTAGTCAGAGTACATTACATGCCGCTGTTTCAGGCGAAAAGACATCTCAGGACAGCTTTTCCAAAACAGGTAAACGATATATCACAGTCAAGCCCTAGAACCTGCAAAACCTGTTTATCTTATTTTATTCCCTTGGTGTGGCAGAAAAAGCACTACCTTTGAAGTCGAGAAAGTGGGTTCTTCATCCAGGTGCCATTTTGTATATGACTTCATTTTCTCTCTCTGTGGAGATTTGATCTGAATTACAGATGTCTCAGATTTTGGTGGTGGTGGTGTTTTTTTTTTAAATTGGAAAAAGTTTCTCAGGGTTTTTATGAGGACTAAATACGGTAATGTATATGCATATAATAAGATATTTTTCTGTATCTTACTATTCAGTAATGGCAATGACTAATATGTAATTTGGGCCAAATACATATTTGTAGTTTTTCAATAATGGTTGGTGATATTTAATGGTAAAAGCTGAGCTTAAGTACAAGTGATCTCAACTTAGTCTGGCAACACTGATTAACATTTTAAGTCTGGAGACAACTCCTAAGAAAAGATAATTTCAGTGAAAACAGTTTTTACTGATTAAACAACAAAAATGTGAATAGGACTTCATAAAGGTGATGATAATTAACAAGTTTAAATTGGTCTTGATGCTAATGTAAAAAACTTGAACCTTAAGCCCAGTTAAATTGCCATGGTCCTTAGGTTCTCCCAGAACCCATCACTTATGTAGATAGGTACTAGGTCATCAGCCTTTTTGAAACTCAGTTGTATTTCTCTTCTGCTTTACAGCCTTCATATTCCTATAGATTTTATCTTGATCCCTGACCTCCTGAGTAAAAGACATTTCCAGTTTGACCCTGAGATTTTTTTTTTTCTGAATTTTTAACTGCCCTAGACGGTCTTTATGGCTTTAGAACTCCTCGGTATGAACACAGTGAGAACAAATTGACCAGATTTCATCTTTCTCTGGAAGCTGTATTCCTTACCTCAGTTCCTATCAACACGAGAAGCTGCCTATTTCTTAGAACTTGAAAGCTATCATCCCTTTTGGACTAACCACAAAATCTCCTATTTCCTATCTGAGCAGTGTCTCAACTATAACCCATCTCCTGAAATAACGTCATTGATCTCAAATTCTCTCTCTCGTTAAGCAGTTCCTAGTTTAGGTTACCCTACCTTACTTTCCCTAGTTTTTCTTGCAGGCTTATGGCTACATTATCTTATTTATACTTAAAATATTCTAAATATGAAAATTATATACTGCGTTTATCACAGAAGCAAGAATAGGGCAACAAAAGGAAATAGTTACCAAGGAGGAAATAGAATAACTATAAAAGCAGACACAAAAACTCAATATAGCAATCAGGGTTATTTAGAAACCTCTGTAGAATAAAATAGGTTTGAGAACCTTAGTCCCAAGTATATCATGTCTTACAATATTACAGTAACTGATATAAATAAAGCCTTTTAAGTAAGTGGTTCTTAACCAGAAAGGTACATCATAATCAACTTAAAAAAATATATATATATGTATATGTATATATGTACATATATATATGATATATATATATCATTAAAGAAGACAGGAGATTAATTATTTTTTTTTTCACTTTTTTTCCAATTATTTTATTGAGGGCATAATGATTTATAACATTGTATCATTTCAGGTGAACATTATTATTTATCAGTTTCTGTATAGACTGCATTGTGCTCACCACCAATAGTCTAATTTTTATCTGTCACCACACATATGTGCCACTTCACCTGTTTCGCCCACCCCCAACCCGCTTCCCCTCTGGTAACCACTAATCTGCTTTCTTTATCCATGTGTGTGTTTATCAAAGATAATCACTTTTAAAGCATCCAGCCACCAGGTGTGGACCGGGAGGATGAGAAGGTAAATGGAGTGAGGTGGGCTGTGTGCAGGCTCTAAGATGAACCAGTTAAACTGGGCAGATCCATTGGATTCTTGTAAAACAATGCCTCTCTCCACGCAGCCGTCCCTGGTTTTGAATTTTACAAAGCTGGCCCTTTAGAGTCGTCCCTAATCTTTGTTAATCTCTCTTTCATTGTTTAGAACTGGCTTCGCAAGATGAATTATTTTTGAGGTAGAACTCAGGACACACATATCTTAGTAAATTTTGTTAGTCTCATAAATATTCTTGACTAAGAACCATTGTTCTGATATAGCAAGAAAAGATGAAATTATATTCAGTATGTTCTGCTTAAGACTGCAGGGATATTTATATAATCAATGTAATTCCAGTCATTAAGGAAAGAAGAAAAAAACTGGAAAAATGAGCAAAAGATAAGCAAAAAATAGATGAAAGAGGAAATACAACTGACTATTATTAACCTTGTGAAAATATATTCAACCTCAGTACTAGGCAAAGAAATATATTTTTTCCTAACCAGATCACCAAAAATGAAAAGATTGATAATCCTTAATTTGGTCTGTTTTTGTAGAAAGAGGCACTCAAGTTCGTTGCTGGTAGGAGTATGAGTTAGTACAAATCTGGAGGGCAGTTTGGCAATATGTATCAGAGTTTTAAATGTTTTTATTATCTGACCAGTAATTTTATCCTAGGAATTTATTCTAAAAAAATTGGAAAATATCAGATTGCAGAACAACATTTACAATGTGACCTATATGGTTAGATCAGCATTAAAAAAAAAAAGCCTGAAAGGTTATATATAGTATAACAAAATTACACCAGTAGTTATAGCTGAAAGTACTACAGATAATTTTTTTTTAATAATGTCAGTATTTTTGTGTCCTTGTGGGTGGCTTTGGTACACAGGAGAGATTATGCAGAAATTCTTTGGCCTTTAAAAATTTAAATCTCCCTGGGGTTGAAGAGAAACACTAGGGAGATGGTTACCTTCTGGGCTGACTAAAGTTGATTTATGGATTTCAGTCAGTGGTGAGATCTGAAGCTCCTGATTTTTCTCATTGCCCTGATGACCAGGCTGAGCCCCTTTAAACAGTTACTAAAATTTTAAACAGGAATCTTATTATCCACTCAGGGAAGTCTATAGTCCCCATAAGATTGTAGCCAATTACCTTAACTACATTGTTGGTTTTCTAATTCTTTTTCCTTTTAAGATATTTAAATGTTTTCCTGTTTTGCTCTAAAGATACTTGAAGGCTATTGAATTCTTTATACTCTTAGGGAATTCTTTACACACCTAGGTAATTCTGTGGTAGACTCTTTGAATTTGATGGAATCTGACATTCCACATTCTTTTTTTCCCCCTGGCTTTATTGAAGTATAATTAACAAATAAAATTGTATATATCTAAAGTATACAATGTGATAATTTGATGTATACATTGTGAAATATTTACCACAATCAAGTTAATTAACACATCCATCACCTCACGTGGTTACCTTGTGTGTGTGTGTGTGTGTGTGGTGAGAATGCTTAAGATATACTCTTTTAGCAAATTTCAAGTGTACAATACAGTGTTATTGACTATAGTCACCATGCTGTACATTAGATCCTCAGAACTTACCTTAAAACTGACAGTTTGTACTCTTTGGCTAATATCTCCCAATTTTCCTTATCTATAGTCTGTCTACTCTTGTAGATAGCATATTAGCTTATGGTTAAATTCTGGCTATTTCTCAAGTTTTATATAACTCTGGGTCACAACTTTTTAGGTCATTCTAATGATAGTTTTTACTTTCTATTTTTTTTTTCCAGTTTTTTGCTACATTTTAAATACTAAAGAGCATATATATATTTTATAAGGAGGACTAAAGCTGTTTTGATTTTGGGGGGAAACGATAGGGAAACTCATGAATCAATTGAAGAACTATTCAAATCTATAAAAACAACTTTACTGTTAAGTAGCGGATACAAGATAAATGTTTAAGTATCGGTAGCTTTTCTGCAGGCCTTATATGAAGAAAACTTAACAAAAGACTTAAACCAAGAGGTTTTTTTCCATGTGACTGTGTATGAAACAGGTAGTATCCACTATAAGTTTTTCCCAGACTCATTTACAGGTTTACTATCAGTCAAAATCGCAGTAGGAGTTTTCTTTTTGGAAGAATGGGAGAGAGAGAGTGGGAGATATCTTGAAAAAATGATTCTGTAGCTTATTTTGAATAGTCAAGACGTTTTTGAAAAAGTAATGAGCAAGTACTTATCAATATGAGCAAAGACTGGAATGCTACTATAATAAGATTTGGTTTTGATAGACCAGTGGACTAGAAACAGATCCTGATATATGTAAGAATTTGATGGTTTCATAAATCAAATTAGAAAAGGAAGGATCATTCAATAAATGGCATTAGAATAATTGGTTAACCACTTGGAAGAAATGAAGTTAAAATTTCCCCTCAAACCTATACTAAAATAAATTCTGGATGGGTTAAAGTTAATTATGAAATAGAAGCCGTAAGAAGCTAGGAGAAATGTAGGTAAATATTTAATGACCTAGGGGAAAAAGTTTATAAGTACAGAAACAAGTGAAAGAAATCACACGGAAAAAGGTGGATCATTCTTAACACAGAAGAGTTGAGGGGCCGGCCTGGTGGCGCAAGCGGTTAAGTGCGCACACTCCGCTGTGGCGTCCCAGGGTTTGCTGGTTCGGATCCTGGGTGCGCACTGACACACTGCTTGTCGAGCCATGCTGTGGTGGCGTCCCATATAAAGTAGAGGAAGATGGGCACGGATGTTAGCTCAGGGCCAGTCTTCCTCAGCAAAAAAAGAGGAGGATTGGCATCAAATGTTAGCTCAGGGCTGGTCTTCCTCACCAAAAAAAAAAAAAAAAAAAAAAGTTGAAAACTTCTACAGTAAAAGCTACCACAAATATAATTAACAGATAAATGGAAAAAGTAGAAAACTCTTTCCAACAAATGTGACAAAGTATAGACACACATGCACACATCTACCTGTTGAGGGGCAGGGAAGAGACAACTTGTGGTTCTTAACCATTTTGGGATAACCCTCTCCAGAAAAATGCACATTCTATGTATCCACACTAACAGGCACCACACACATACACATGCCCACAACTTTCAGAATAATTTCAGGAGACTTACATGTTCATAAGAGTTTTATGGACCACAAAAGAAGTGCTTGGTAAATATGAATAAACTTCAACCTCCCTATTAAAGAATTTGAAGATTTAAAAAAAAACAGTAATGTTGAATATTGATGAAAATATTGCTAATAGGATGTAAATTAGTAAAACCTCCCTGGAAAGTTGTTTGGTTTTTAAAATGTCAGAATCTTATTTAAAAATTCTGTTTCTAGGAATTATTTTAAGAAAACATTCGAATTTTGTGCAAATTTTTGTGCAGTGATGATTATGTACTGAAATGCTTTTTACTACTTATAGTAGCAAAAAATTGGAAGCAACCTGAATGCTCAACTTCGGTGTAATGGTTATTATAAGTTATAGTTTAGCCATGTAATAGAATATCATGATGCCATTATATATAATGTTTTTAAAGACTATTTAGGTGATGTGGGAAAACAATTAAATGAAAAAAGGAAATGCCATAAGATGTTTAAAAAAAAGTTGTTTCTAGGTGATGGGACTGTTGGTGGTTTTAAATTTCTTTATTTATTTCTATATTCCTCCTCTCATTTATTTTTATAGTGAGTATGTATTAGTTTTATAATTAACACTTTTGGAAAGATGTTATTCTATTCTGTTGTATAATTTTTAAAGAGTTTTACTTAGGGGCTTGCCTGGTGGTGCAAGCAGTTAAGTGCGCACGCTCTGCTTCAGCGGCCCAAGGTTGGCAGGTTTGGATTCCAGGCATGCACCGACGCACTGCTTGTGAAGCCATGCTGTGGTGGCATCCCATATAAAGTAGAGGAAGATGGGCACAGATGTTAGCCCAGGGCCAGTCTTCCTCAGCAAAAAAAGAGGAGGGTTGACATCGGATGTCAGCTCAGGGCTGATCTTCCTCAAAAAAAAAAAGAAGAATTTTACTTAAAAACCAGTGAGATCACAATGACTTGACACTCAAAAATATGTGCAAGTTTTGAGTTTTTGGAAACTTAAATTGTTACTAGTTCAGGAAATTTTATCTTAAAACACATGTTGAATTAAGACAAACAATTAATTTTTGGATACCTTTTCCTTTTCCTACTAGAAGTGGAAGACTTGTTTTCTTCACTTAAACATATCCAACATACTTTGGTAGATTCTCAGAGCCAGGAGGATATTTCACTGCTTTTACAACTTGTACAAAATAAAGATTTCCAGAATGCGTTTAAGATATACAACGCGGTCACAGTACACATGAACAAGGCCAGTCCTCCATTTCCTCTTATGTCCAACGCACAAGATCTTGCACAAGAGGTATGTATTATGAACGTCTTGTTGACATATACTCGGTAGTTGTTAGTGATAGTAAGGCAGTATTGTTGGAAGATACTAATGTGAATATAAGGCTTGTTTGAATTATTACCACTGATCACATTACCACTGATCACATGTTAATAATTTATGTTAGGAAAATTTGCTGCATGAATTTTATCCTAAAAAAATGTATACTTAGTTTAGAGTCAGAGCTCTGTTTCATGAAAAGAAGGGAGTTTATTTTTGTATATAAAATTATATATTTGCATAGTAAGAGAAATATTTGTCTAAATTACTAAAAGGGAAAGTTTTTAAATGCTTTTAGTATAGTTTTATTTTAAGCATTATACATTATAAACTGAGGTAAATGAATCCTGATGAGATAAAATTGTATCTGATAATCAAGTATCATAAATATATAACTTCTAAGATTTGCTACTTGTAGATATTTTGAAGTTTTTCCTCTATCAAAACTGTATAGAAGGTCCAAAATAATTAAATTTTAATGTACAGTGAGAGTTTTTTTTAACATGCTGACTTTTAAGTCTAGTTTCTGCTGCTTGTTTGATATTCAGTGTTTAATGTGTTCTGCAAACATCTTTTAAATTAAAGTTTTAAAAGCACATAAATAAGCCATCTCCTATTTTGGAGAGTGGACATTCTGTCATTATTATAGGGTTTTAAGTTGTTTTGATATTATAAAAACTAATAATTCTGGAAGCCCTCAAGTAAATCTGTTTCATTGAACCCAGATACAAGACAGCAAATGGGCTAGGGGGAAGGGTAGGACTTCCAGAGCTACAGATCTCTAAAATAGGTTAGGAGACACTTTTCAGATTAGCACAGAATGTATTTTCTTTATTTAGATGCCTATGATGGGCAAAGATCCTATGTGCAAGAGTAGCTGAAAGAAGTCTGGTGTTGTCCGGGATAGGAGAGTATAACCTTAGGACCTGTTCCTAGAGAGGAAATTTTCTGTCCACTAGAGCTTAAAAGACCTAGTTGAAACTTACACCTTTTTTTTTTCCTGAGGAAGATTCATCTGAGCTAACATCTGTTGCCAATCTTCCTCTTTTTGCTTGAGGAAGATTCACCCTGAGCTAACATCTATGCCAGTCTTCCTCTTTTATATGTGGGTCGCCGCCACAGCATGGCTGCCAAGGAGTGGTGTAGGTCTGTGCCCAGGAACTGAACTGGGGCCACCAAAGCGGAGCGTGCTGAACTTAACCACTAGGCTACAGGGCCGGCTCCAAAACCTATTCTTTATGCTCATTGTTTATTATTAAAATTAAATATGCAAAATTTTTTATTTAAAGAACTTCCTATAAGGGCTGGCCTGGTGGTGTAGCCGTTAAGCGCGCACACTCTGCTTCAGCAGCCCGGGATTTGCAGGTTCGGATCCCGGGCATGCACTGATGCACCGCTTGTCAAGCCATGCTGTGGCGGCGTCCCATATAAAGTAGAGTAAGATAAGCAGGGATGTTAGCCCAGGGCCAGCCTTCCTCAGAAAAAAGAGGAGGATTGGCATCGGATGTTAGCTCAGGGCTAATCTTCCTCACACAAAAAAACCCCAAAAAAACACAACTTCCTGTAGTTTTACTTGTAATAGTTTAAATGATTTTTCAGAAAATTACTTTCCTTACAGAGATTTGATCTTATTTATTCACAAATATAGCATAACTTTTATTGTGTAGGGTGGGGAGGAATACATAATGAGTAATTATAATCATTCTCTTCCCTGTCTTTAGGAGGAAGGTTTGTCCAGCTAGCTACTGGGCCTTTGTTTTGTTGAATAGAACAATGGGTAGAAAAGAGAATGAGATAAGCAGGAGAGATCAGAATTGCTCCAGTTAAAGAAGGTGACAGAGACAACAGAAAGAGTAGAAACAAAGGATAAAAGAGGCAACATAGCTTAAAGGGTTTTAGGAGTTGAGAGAGGCAAAGAACTAGAAGTGGCTTAAAGAGTAAATGTTTTGGGAGAGAAAGAAATGGTTGAAAAGGACTTTATAAAATTAATTTTGAATATTTTAGGATAGTTAACATATCCACCTGGTTCACAATTTTAAAAGTACCATATCAAGGAGATTTTCTGAAAGTTTGCTTTCACATCCTTACCATATCTTCAGTAATACTTGAGGATTGTATTGCTTTGGTGGTGGTGGAATATGTGGGTGATAGTGACCTTAGACTGAGACTGGTATTAAAATGAGCACAAGATAATGAACCTAGTCACGGCCACAAGGTATGGTTGTGCTGCAGTGTGAATGACTTCCCCTGGAGTCGTGCGTGCACAACTGTATGGCAGCCCTGACTTAGAGTAAATAACACTTAAGAAAAGTGCGTACTCAGAGCTCATCAAAGAAGAGTGTTAAATCTGATAACAAAATTCTAAAGGTTAAATGGACTCATTGCCTTTATTTTATAGCTGGAAAAACCTTAGCAATCACCTGAATCAACCCTTCTGTTTTATGTTTCTGAACATTTAGGCCAGGTAAAGTTGTGTGCCTGGCATAAAGCTAGGTTGCTCATGTGCCCATTGCTTAATGTTTTGCTTTTTAGTGCGATTTTAATATGCAGTATTTAAAAGACGAAATTACCTCATGCTTCAGTTGTATCATTGTTCAATGGAAATTTAATCCGAGTAGGTAAAAAAACAACTCAAGGAATTTAGTGAAAGAACGTTAGGAAGTGTTCTTTGTTTTTATAGCTTAAAATGTAAGTTAAACATTAAATATCATATAATAGATAATAAAGCCTATAAAAACTTCAAATATTGAGATCCAGATTAAACCTTTGACAGTCTAGGCTATTTATTAATAAATGCAAAACAAGTTTTTTGGTCGTTAAAGTGCTTTTATCCAGAAAAGGTTGAGAACTTGGGTTTCATTTAATAACTTTTGCTTATCCAGTAAAAAAATGCAAGCCAACAGACTAGGAAATGGTATTTGATTTTTTGATTTTGAGATATTGAGGTGTGTATGTGTGTATAAATGTATACGTATGACAAAAATTTGTATCCAAAAGAACTCTCACAAATTAGTAAGAAAAGGTTTACACAGGTTTTAAAAAATGGGCAAAGAACTTTAACAGACACTTCACAAAAAGAGAAGATCTACATGGCCAGTATACGTGAAAAAGTTTTCAGCATCATTAGCTAACAGAGAAATGCAAATTAAAACAAAATAAGGGGGCTGGGCCAGTGGCGTAGTGGTTAAGTTCACGTGCTCTGCTTTGGCAGCCTGAGGATCACAGGTTCGGATCCCAGGCACGCACCTACGCACTGCTCATCAAGCTATGTTGTGGCCGCATCCCACATACAAAATAGAGGAAGATGGGCACAGATGTTAGCTCAGGGCCAATCTTCCTCACCAAAAAAAAAAAAAAAAAAAAAGAGATGCCACTGCGTAGACACCAGAATGACTAAAATTAAAAAAAAAAAAAAAGACCAGCAATACCAAATGTTGATGAACTTATGGAGCAACTGAAACTTTCATACATTACTGGTGAAATATAAATTGGTACTACCGCTTTAGAAAATGTTTGGCAGTATCTACTAAAGCTAATGTGCCTATATACAGCAATTCTACTTCTGGGTATGTACTTGAGAGAAATAAAAACATATCCACAAAAAGCCTTCAGCACAAATGTTCATAGCAGCTAGATAAATAGTTAGATACTGGAAACAACCCAGATGTCCATCAACCAGTGAAAGTTGAATCAGGCTGTCACTGTGGAAGAACAATGAGTAAATAATTACAATCTAATGAGAAGAACTAGGATGGTAGTATGAGAAAGGAACCCAGAGCACAATGAGAAGTGCCTAATTGTGTGTGGGGGGTGGGGGGGGATCTTAGTGATGGGAGGAAAGAAGAAACATAGAAGAAAATTTAATTTGCCGAGTCTTAAAGGATGATTAGGAATTTACGAGGAAGCCCAAAAAAGAGGAAATCCATTCCGTTGGCAAAGGGTACAAAGACAGTAGTGACTGAGAAAGCCTGTTATATTTCTTGAATAATGGGTAAGGGATAGGATATGATCTTAAAAAGATAGAGGCCAGATCCTGAAGGCCAGATAAGCCATATTAATAAATTTAAATTTATCGTATGATAGATCCACATTGGTAAATGTTTTAAAATAATTAATTTACATGAATAGATGAAAGGAGAAAACCATATGATCAACTTGTTTCAGAAAAGATGTCTGAAAAATATTCTACCTTTCCCTTGATGATGAAAATTCTTAGAAAGCCAGGCAATTTGTTAATTTGATAAAGAATAATATCAGAAACCAATAGGGAGCATCTTACCTAATGGTGAAACACCCAGCACATTGCTTTTTAAGCCTGAGTTAAGACAGAGAATCTATAGACTCTCACCACTAGTATAGAGTATTTTTCTGGAGGTACTAGCTAGTGCAATAAAACAGGAAAAAGTAATGAAATATAAAGTTGTAAGGGAACAGGGAAAATATATGAATTTGTTTCTAATTTGAATATGTTGAATTAGTTACTTTGAAGAACAAAAATCTTTGATTCATTGATACTGAACATGATACCTATTAAAATATAGATACAAGTTGTACACATGCAAACAGATATCCTATTTAAACATGCATGTAAGAGAGATTGCAAGAGATAATTATTAACAAGGCTGTCTCTGGGTGGTGGATAGATAGAGTTTGATATAAACAGGCTTCCAATATAAATTATTATTCTGATAACATTGTGGAAGATGTGTGAGGTCAAGAATGGAGGCGTAGAGTATGGAGGCTATTGTAATTCTCCGGATGTAAGATTTTGAGTAGCAGTTGAACAAGTCAAGAAATATTTAAATACAAAATTAATAGGACATATTGTCCCTATGTGGAGAATAAAGGTAAAGGAGACATCAAGGATGACTTGCTGCCCTCTTTTCCTTTTACTGAATTCATCAAACATTGAGTGCTGTTTGCCAGGAATTCTGCCAGTAGCCGGATACAAAGTTGAATAAGATACAGTTCCATCTTCAATGAGCTCAGTCTAGTGGGGAAACAGTCCCATCAACAATTTTAGATCAAATGTGTTCAAAATTATAGGTATATGTTACCTAGGCAAATAGAATAAGGCAATTCAGGGTAGCTAGGACAGCTAGCATAATCACAGTCATTGTAGGGAGACAGCATGATGTATACAGGGAACAACAGGCAGTTTACAGCTAGACCAAAAAGGTTAAGGCATGAGGATTGCCAGAGATAGGGCCGGAAAAGAGGCAAGAATCAGACGATGCTAAGGGTAACACTAAGGAGCTTGGACTTGATCCTACATGTAAGTGAGAGCCAGTGAGAACTAGAATGGGTATATTTCTGTTTTAGAATTGAAAAGGATATTTAATGATATAGAAAAATAAAATAATTAGTATTAAATTGAAATAGTTAAAAAATACTGTTATAAAACAGTATAAATAGCATGTTCTCATTTTGTTCTCATTTACACTCATTTTTGGTAAAAGTAAGTGTAAATTATATATACTTAGAGATTTTCTCATAGTTTTGAGGTTGTGAGCTTATTTTTTTCGTAACCATCTTAAAATGGGTGCATTTTATTGTATAGTTCAATATATTTTGACACATGTATACCCTTGTGTAATCTACCACCACAGTAAAGTTAAAGAAGCATCCATGACTCCACAAAGCTCCCTCATGGCCCCTTACAGACAATAACCATCTTTCTACCACTCCCCAGGCCCTAGGCATCCACTGATCTGTTTTCTATTTTTACAAATTTGCCTTTTCTGGACATTTCATATAAATGGGCTAAGGTAATATGTAGTCTTTTGTGTCTGACTCCTTTTGCTCAGCATAATATTTTTCAAATTCATCCGTGTGTTACATGTAGTTTGTAACTTCCTGCCGAGTAGTATTCCATGGTATGAATATCCCACAATTTGTTTCACCATTCACCTATTGGTGGATATTTGGGTTGTTTTCTGTTTATCATTCTAGCAGATCTATAATGGTATCTCATTTTAGTTTGCATTTCCATATGTTGAGCATTTTTTCATAGGCTCTTTCCGTATCTTCTTTTGTAGAATATCTTGCCATATCTTTTTCCCATTTTGAAAATCAGATTAAGTCTTACTGAGTTGTAAGAGTTCTTAATATATTCTAGTTACGAGCCCTTCTGTCAGATATATATCTCACGGTGAATATTGTGGTAAAAACAAGTATAAGAATACAGGAGGATATGTACCAAATGATCATCCCTAGGTTTTTGGATTATGATGACTTTTATTTCCTTCTTTTTGATCATCTATTTTCTGATTTTTCACATTTCACATATACCATTTCTGCAATTTAAAATATTTATATATAATGGAAAAGGGAGTTTGGCTCTGAAGGAAAATAGAGAAAAGCAGTGTAAATAGAGAAGAGTACAAGATCAGGAGAGAGTATTTTCTTTTTAAAGATAAGAGATTAGAGCATTTTTATAGGACAATGGAAAGGAGCCAGTACGATGTAAGAATAGCCTTCTAATTCCTTAGGCCTTTGTAGAACTAGCTCATGATGTGTGTTGACAGTAAAATAGGTAACATCCTGATTAATTGGATAATTGGGTAAGGAAATAAACACTTAACAGGAGTTCTAAATTTCTTTAGAAGGGAAAATCTCAGAAATGTTTAGGAAGTGATTTAAAAGTAAAACTAGGAAAAAATGTCTGTACCCAAAATTATTAGTGAGTTGACTTGGTACATTTTGTACACCCATGGCACATTTTTAATCCACAATTTTCTTTCTCCCTCAGAATTGCTTTGTCCAGCTATCAAAAGGTATATGATCAAGGACTATAAATTTCATTTTAAATTAACAATAGATTAGGTATATTTTAAAAAGAAAAACACCCTGTTTTAAAAATTTTTTTAATTTAATTACCCACAGTTTTGGATTACTGCACTTGCCCAGTAGTAAGGCTTTAATGGAATTCTTGAGGAAGATAATAATTGCTATGTCATCCTATTTATACATATTTTTGTTGTTGTTACTGCCATCGAGTCATTTCCGACTCATAGCAACCGTGTGTACAGCAGAATGGAACGCTGCCCAGTCTTTTTACACTATCCTGTCACCTTCCCTCACTATCTAAGACAATGCTCTGCTGCCATTCATAGGCTTTTCATGGCCAATTTCTTCAGAAATGGACGGCCGGGTCCTTCTTCCTAGTCTGTCTTAGTCTGGAAGCTCTGCTGAAACCTGTCCACCATGGGTGACCCTCCTGGTTTTTGAAATACCAGTGGCACAGCTTTCAGCATCACAGCAACAGGCAGCTGCCACAGTATGACAACTGACAGATGGGTGGTGTGGTTCCCTGACTGGGAAATGAACCCAGGCCTTGGCAGTGAGAAAGCACTGAATCGGAACTACTAGACCACCAGTTTATACATATAGAACTCTACAATTAGAAACATGCTTTCTAGGTACCACAACCAGAGGACAGGCTGGTTTTGGTACCGTCATTGCTTTGATCCACTTGTAGTCAAATTGGTTAATCCCAAAATTAGCATCTCTTAGGTTTGATAGAGGAATTACTAATGATTTATAATAGCCATAAAAGGTACTAGAGAATTACTGGATTCCTGTTTTAATTATGAATTACTTTTATAAAAAAATTCTATTATATATGAATTCATTCTTCTATATGTTTTCATTAATGATAATTTTGGTTTTGTTAGCGGCATTATTGCAAAGTACTCTTTTTGGTGGGCAGTTGAGCTGGTAGTAGAAAAGGGAAGAAAATCAGAGGTATTGACATTGAGAACATAGATAGTATAATCTTTGGGGGAAAGTAGTCTACAGAGCAAAATCTGTACCTTTAAATATTTATGGTAGAAGAAAAAAGACTGAAAATAAATGAACTGACAAACAGCTCAAGTGATTAGAAATTGAAAAGGTAAATAAACTAAAGCAGAAAAAGGAATTAAATTATTTAAATGGAAAGAATAATAGATTTAGCGTTATAAGCTGGTTCTTTGAAAAGTACAAGAAAATAAACCTTTGAGAAGTTAAATGAAAAAAATACCAATAACATTAGAACTAAAAGAAAAAAGGAGCATGAATGCAGACATGGGAGATTAAAAATTATGACATAATACAATTACAGCTGTGTGTCACTAACTGTGAAAGTAGATGGTTTTTCTAAGAAAATGTAAATTGCCAAAAATGACTTAAGATAGCCAAAAAAGTAGACCAGTAACTGTAGATAAAATTAAAAGTTGGTCAGAAATCCACCCCTAAAAAATCTACCAGGCGCAGATGATTTTATGTACAAGCTCTATCAAAACATTAAGGAACATATAATTCTTATGTTAAACACTGTTTTAACACATGAATATAGACTATTTCGCAACTCATTGTACTAGGGTAGTATAACCTAGATGCTAAAACCAGAGAGTAGTTTTGTAAGGCAGTGTACAAGATTGCACTCACCAAATACAGGCCAATCCAATTTATGAACATTAATGTGGAAATCTTAAAATATGAATAACACATCTAGAGATATACTAAAGTAATAATTTATTATGTCTTAGGTAATGTGCTAAGCAGTTTATATGGATTATCTTGTCTTTTAAGAACCTTAAATGGTAGGTGGCATTCTACAGATAGGAAAACAAAGGCTAAAAAAATTCATCATAGGGCCGGCCCGGTGGCACAAGCGATTAAGTGCGTGAGCTCTGCTGCGGTGGCCCGGGGTTCGCCGGTTCGGATCCCGGGCGCGCACCGATGCACTGCTTGGCAAGCCATGCTGTGGCGGCGTCCCATATAAAGTGGAGGAAGGTGGGCATGGATGTTAGTCCAGGGCCAATCTTCCTCAGCCAAAAAGAGGAGTATTGGCAGATGTTAGCTCAGGGCCGATCTTCCTCACAAAAAAAAATTTTTTTTCATCATAATCAAATGGAATTTATCCTAGGAATGCAAGAATTGCTCAACTTCAGGTAATTTTTTAATGTAATTCACTATAGTATGGTGTTATTCCATTACTCTCATAAATTTATCTTGTTAGTCTGTAATTCTGAAGTGTCATCTCTGATTTAAAATGTGGTTACATAAATGCATGATTAAAAAACTATAAAATAGCAAGAACTGTTTTTCTTCCCTTATGTAATCTGTATTAGTCTATCTTATAATATGTTAGGAGAAACTTTTAATAGGAAATAGTTCATTCATAGGCATAAATACCAAAATCTTATCTAGTTTTTTTTTTAATAAAGAATGCTGTTGCTAACCATGATAAGATTGAAAACTGTGAGAAAAAAATACATTCTTTTTTTCCTTATAATTCTTTTTAGTACTTTTCTTTCTCACAAGTAGTTTTTACGATTTTAAATTGTACCTTTTTTTTTTTGCTGAGGAAGATCGCCCTGAGCTAACAACATCTGTGCCAGTCTTGCTCTATTTTGTATGTGGGTTGCCACCATAGCATGGCTGCTGCTGAGTGGTGTAGGCCCACGCCCTGGAACTGAACCCAGGCTGCCGAAACGGAGCGTGCCGAACTTAACCACTAGGCCACAGGGCCAGCACTCCCCCTCCCCTTTTTATTAATATCTTTATAGATGCTGGTGATATTTCCTGTAACCTAGGAAGAATAATAATCTTTCCTTTTGTTTTTGAGGAAGACTGACCCTGTGCTCACATCTGTTGCCAGTCTTCCTCCTCTTCTTTTTTTCTCACCAAAGTCCCCAGTACATAATTGTATATCCTAGTTGTAGGTCCTTCTAGTTCTTCTTCTTTGTGGGACGCTGCCTCAGCATGGCTTGATGAGTCATGAATAGGTCCACACCCAGGATCTGAACTGGTGAACCCCGGGCCGCCAAAGCAGAACGTGCAAACTTAACTGCTACACCACTGGGCCTGCCCCTGGAAGAATGATCTTTCTTTTTGTTTCTTAGGTACAAACTGTTTTGAAGCCAATCCACCAGAAGGAAGGACAAGAATTAACTGCTTTGCTGAATGCTCCACATATTCAGGTAGAAAACGGATAGAACATTATATATGGGGTTTTTTCCAGCAGTCAAAGTCTCTTTGAATCAAAGTGTCTTAGGGCTAGAAAAGACCTCAAACATTATCTAACCTGTTTTGATTGTTTACAGCTTCCACTGCAAAATAGGTATTATTGTTGGATTATATCTTTTCGTATTTAAACTTAAACACATTATTTTTTGAAACAACTTCTTATTCTTTACAAAAATTTCTCCCTTTTTTGGTTATATTTTCCATAAATTTTAATTATTTATCGTGTTGGGCCTTAAAATTGATTTTGTTTTTATAACTTTTTTTATTGAAGTATAATTGACATACAATATCCTATTAGTTTCAGTTGTACATCCTAGTGATTTGATATTTATATACATTATGAAATGATCGCCATAATAAGTCTAGTTACCATCTGTCACCATACAAAGTTATTATAATATTATTGATTATGTTCCCTGTGCTGTACATTATATCCCTATGATTTATTTATTTTATAACTGGAAGCTTGACCTCTTAATCCCCTTCACCTATTTTACCTGCACCTCAACCCCTACCCCCTCTAGTAACCACCAGTTTGTTTCCTGTATCTATGAGTTTTTATGAAGTTTAATACACATTTTACTTTTTTTTTTTTTGGTGTGTAAGATTGGCTCTGAGCTAAGATCTGTTGCCAATCTTCCTTTTTTTTTTTTTTGTATGTGGGATGCCACCACAGCATAGCTTGATGAGTGGTGTGTAGGTCCGCACCCAGGATCTGAACCTGTGAACCCTGGGCCACGGAAGCAGAGCATGTGAACTTAACCACTGTGCCACTGGGCCAGCCCCAATAAGCATTTTAGACTTTTCATAACCCATCCCAGAGTATGCCCTGTTATACCTAACACATCTTGAGTTGTCATTGGCTGTAAAAGATACAGGGTTGCATCTGTACTTCAATTGGAAAGTTTGGAAAAAGATCTGAATATAATTAAGTATAGCACTTCTTTTAAAGGTTTAATGATAGAATGGTATGTACATGATTAGGTTGAAATCTCTCTACAGAAATAAATCATGCTGTTACTTTAAATGCTTTGTATTTCTTTTGAAACAGGCACTTTTACTGGCCCATGATAAGGTTGCTGAACAGGAAATGCAGCTAGAGCCCATTACAGATGAGAGAGTTTATGAAAGCATTGGCCAGTATGGAGGAGAAACTGTAAAAATAGTTCGTATAGAAAAGGCTCGAGATATTCCATTGGTAAGTGTTCCATATCTCTGATCTGAGATCCTTTCTCCACAGGGATCTTGTGTATTGCAGATAGTTGAAGACCCCTTTACATTTCTGGTACTTTTTCTCTTTTGAGGTTAATTTGTTGGAATTCTTTTATGTTTTTGCTCATATTCCTTATTCAGTTGAGAAAAATTTGTTCATCTTTTCTCACCCATAATTTGATGAAAATTATAGCTTGTGATATAATTGTTAAGGAATAAAGACGGGATAAGTAATCTGCTGCATTATTCTCCCAGCTTTCTTTTTGAAACAATAATTAGAAATTCTGATCTTTTCATTCAATTAAATCTATTGAAACAAACAGAATTACTTATATACTTCACATATAATTAGAGAGATGCATTCCTTAATGTTAATATTTGTTTTAGAGTTTTTATATGTAAACCTTTTTCGGTTCTGTTCTTGGTCTGCTATCATTGTCTTAATTTTCTTTCCTTTATTTTCAGAGAAATATTCTTGAATCCTGATGTCTCAAATTGTGTCTTGAATAGTGTAGTACATGAAATAGGAACTGTATGTTATGGGCAGTTAATGTAACTATCAGAAAAAAGAAATTGGGAAAGTTATGACAAAATTTTAAAATAAAAGTTTAGGAGAAAAATGTTACAAACTCTGTCTACTTTCAAGTTTTATTCTGTATTTCATATTTCCATTTTATATATACATGACTGTATATATTTCAGTTATGCTTCCAGTTTGTGTAATAAATATTAATGTTTAATACATTTTAGTGTGAATTGGATGCAGCTATAATATTAAACATTTGAATAAGTAACTATATTAGTATTCATCCCTTCATCATATTTTGAATTTTAAAAAAGGACTTTCATAGGTGTAAGTCATGTTCACTAATTATGCCTAAATATAGGATAACTATTTGAATAGCATCTAGCATATGGAGAACAAATTTGATTATAGGTCTTCACATTGTTTTTAAGCAAGTGCATTTTTCTGCTTTTGTATGCTTCAAAAGACTGCTTGATTTTAGAATTCTAGTGAATAGAATATTTCTGAAGCAGAAAATGTTGTGGGGAAAATGGTCAGCTTTCAAACATAATTACCATGATTACTCTAGCTGTGTAAGTCAATTTTTTCTCAAGATAAGTAAAGGCTAGAATTGTTGAAAAGAAAAAAATAAGAATTTAAAAATGAAGTTTAACAAAAAAATTACATTTTTATTTTTAAATTATATATTGAAATTTTTTTTAGGGTGCTACAGTTCGTAATGAAATGGATTCTGTCATCATTAGTCGGATAGTAAAAGGAGGTGCTGCAGAGAAGAGTGGTCTGTTACATGAAGGAGATGAAGTTCTGGAGATTAATGGCATTGAAATTCGGGGGAAAGATGTCAATGAGGTTTTTGACTTGTTGGTAAGTTGATACAGGTAGAAGAATTATTGATAGGTTCTTAAAAGCTGTTTTCTTTGTTATTAGACTTCAGAATAAAATATTTTAAAAGTATTTTAAAAATAATTGTTAAGAGCACTAGATAATTTCTAGCCTAATTTTCACGATATAATTGTTTCCACAGTATTTATTAATAGAGTTTTATTTTTGGGTGGTTACCACTGATTTCTTTTGAGCTTTATTACGTATAGGTATATTTTATTTGCCTCTGAAATCACTAATATAACTCATTAATTCATTCAATAGATATTTATTGAGTGCCTACTATGTGTTAGCTGCTAGGGAAACAGTAACAAATCAAAGTCCATGCCCTTATGATTTTTATGTTCATTTTGTTTTTTTGTTATCTATAATTGATTGTTGTTTACTTAGCAGTATTAGATAATAGCAATGGTATACTGGTATACTTCTACACTGTCCAGTATAATAGCTACTAGGTACATGTGCTAGTTATTTCAATTTAAATAAGGAAAATTTTAAATTCAGTTCCTCATTCATGCTAGGTGCTTTTCAGGTGCTCAGGAGCAGTATGTAGCTAATGGCTACCATATTAAGGTGTAGGTGTAGATAATTTCCATCATTCTAGAAATTTCTGTTAGTGCTGGTATAATCAGGAAGCCATTTATAGTGAACTTTGAGGGCAGTTTATGATCAGTTTGTATATACCCAAAGACTAGATTTGTATTCTTTTTTACTTAGCGTCAGTTGTTACAATAGAATCTCTTCAATATGCTGATGTCTGTTGAACAATCTAGAAAACATCCTCACATCCTTATTTTCACCCAACCCCATTCATTGCTTTGGTAGATGGTCAACAGTGATCATTTTTAGCCCTTGTTTTATTGGCTGCTATCTCTAGGTTGAGCGCTGCTCCCTGCTACCTCAGGACCAGCAGTTGTGATTACTGTCTAGGCTGGAGGTATCTGAACAAGCCAGTCAGTGGTGTACTGGGAAATAATAGTGAACCTAGCAGTAAGACTCTGTGCAGTTACAAAATAGAATGGATGACAGAGACAAGGCATCCGGGAAGTGAGAATTTTTGTACATTTGCATCACTTTTCTAATCCTAGTCACAATTACTATTTCAAGTTCTGCTGTATTAAAATTAATGTGCGTCAGAGTAGATAACCCAGAATTGTAATAGCAAAGTGGTATCTTCCAATCCTTCACTGTGGAATCTTCCTAAACTTAAACTGAATGAAAGACAAAAACCCAAGACTTATGGGCTGAGTGGCTTTTCCCAGTGGACTAAAACTGCAGAATGCCGTGTTCCTGGGTAGGTCTAAGACAATGGAGTTCATGAAAGGCATAATTTGTGCTTCCTGATGAAATGGGATTCATCTCTACCAATTTTTTTTTTAAGTCTCCTAGCAGTTCCAGAATAGTCCAGTTTAGGGAATATTGATCATAAGCTCATGGAATGATTTTCATAAATACGGATTTTTAAAATAACCTGATCTTTCTGTTACAGTCTGATATGCATGGTACTTTGACATTTGTTCTGATTCCCAGTCAACAGATCAAGCCTCCTCCTGCCAAAGAAACAGTAGTAAGTGATTTTTTATGTTCATTATTTATTGTCTGATGGCTACTGTTTACTTTTTTTTTTAATTAAGAAACTTTATATGTTAGAGTAGTTTTAGGTTCACAGCAAAACTGAGCGGAGAGTACAGAGTTCCCACATACCTCCTGCCCCTGCACATGCACAGTCTCCCCCACTATCAACATTCTGCACCAGAGTGGTGCATTTGTTACATCAATGAATTGATGGTTTCATTATTACCCAAAGTTCATAGTTTACATTAGGATTCACTTTTGGTTTTGTACATCCTGTGGGTTTTGACAAATATATAATTCATGTATCTGCCATTGTATCGTACAGAGTGGTTTCACTGCCCTAAACGTCCTCTATGCTCTGCCTATTCATCTCTTCCTCCCTCCTAACCCATGGCAACCACTGATCTCCGTAGTTTTGCCTTTTCCAGTATGTCATATAGTTGGAGTCAGACAGTATGTAGCCTTTTCAGATTGGCTTTTTTCACTAGTGATAGGCATTTAAGTTTCCTCCATGTCTTTTCATAGCTTCATAGCTCATTCCTTTTTTAGATCTGAATAATATTCCATTGTCTGGATATAAAACAGTTTATCCACTTACTTACTGAAGGACATCTTGGTTACTTCCAAGTTTTGGAGTTATGAATAAAGGAGTTATGAATAAACATCCCTGTGCAGGTTTTCGTGTGGACGTGAGTTTTCAACTCATTTGAGAAATACCAAGGAATTGAAAATTTCTGTCCGCAAAAAAACTTGTACATGGATGTTTATGTTTGAGTATCAGAAATGTAACTCTAAATATTTCTTGCATTCAAGTAAAAACAGGTCAATTCAGTAGTTTTTATTTAAATAAATATGAAATAGCAATATTTCAAATTTAGTAAACTCTGAAAAGTAAGAAGTAGAAAATACTTCTCTTTCAGAATTTTTATGACTTATAACATTGAACTTTGTCTTTTTCTGTTTTATAGGTGGGTTTATTTACTTAAACATTCTTAGTGTAGGGGAAAAGTGCTTTTACAAAAGTATGCACAACTCTTATTTTAGAATGCATGTTGCTCTTTATGTTAAACATTTATCGATAAGCTGTATTACAAGACAGACTTTATTACCATATGACCCAGCAGTTCCACTCCTTGGCCTATAGCCAAGAGAAAAACATACATGCTCACAAAAACTTGTACGGAAATGTTCATAGCAGCATTATTCATAGTAGCCAGAAAGTAGAAACAACCCAAATGTCTGCCTGCTGATGAATGGAAAACGAAATATTGTATACCCATAGAATGGGATATTATTTGGTAATAAAAAGGAATAAAGTACTGATATATGCTACAACATGGATAAACCTTGAAAAAAATTATGCCAAGTGAAAGAAGCCAGTCACAAAAGGCCATGTATTGATGCATTTATATGAAATGTCCAGAATAGGTAAATCCATACGGACAGAAAGTAGATTAGTAGTTCCTTAAGTGCAGAGGTGGGGACTTAGGAGGGAATGGGAGAGATCCGTAGTGAGTATGTGGTTTCCGTTTGAGGTGATAAAAATGTTCTAAAATTGTTTGTGGTTGCACAATTCTGAATTCACTAAAAACCATCCAATTGTGTACATGGGTGACTTGTATAGTATGTGAATTATATCTCAATAAAGCTGTTAAATGGTAGACTCAAAGTGCTGGATTAACATAGAAACCTGATGTATTGCATCTGTTATTATTCTTAACTTTTATAAAAGCATAACAGTTTGGAAGAGAACACAATTTCATTTTTTTATCAATATTTCATCACAGTTATGCTTTATATTTTGGCTATCATTCCACATTTTCCCTTTACTCTTTATAGAACATACTGAAGTTGATGATGCATCTGCAGCCTTCCTTCTGTTGAAAGTTCTTTGTAGGAAGAGAAATGAGGAAATCATTTGTCTCTGAATTCTAACAGCCTGATTTTCTGTGCACTATGCCTTTCCACGTCTCTGTCCTGTGGACAAGCTCTGAACTTCAGAAGTAGCTCTGCAATCTGAGGAGACACAAGGGAGGAAGGTTGGAGGGGCTGGCCAGGTGGTGCAGTGGTTAAGTGCGCATGCTCCGATGCAGCAGCCCGGGGTTCAGATCCTGGGCGCGCACTGACACACTGCTTGTCAAGCCATGCTGTGGCGATGTCCCATATAAAGTGGAGGAAGATGGGCACGGATGTTAGTCCAGGGCCAGTCTTCCTCAGCAAAAAGAGGAGATTGGTGACAGATGTTAGCTCAGGGCTAATCTTTCTCACAAAAAAAAAAAGAGAGAGAGGAGGGTTGGAATATGCTACAATACAATTAAAATCATATGGAGGGAAGAAATAGAACATTTGAGCTGAAGGCACTTTTTTCATTTAGTCAAATGCCCTGATCTAACAGAGAGTAAATTGAAATGTAGGGGGATCACGCTGCTTATTAGTGATAGAATATGCACTGGAAAAGTTAAAGATTGATTGTCCAATAAGTGTTAGTTGTTGTTATGATTACTTACTCTGTGCCAGGCACAGTACTAATCGTTTTATATGTTTTATCTTTAGCCCTCACAGCATCCCTATGAAGTATAGATATCTTTTTTATTCCCATTTAACAGGCATTGAAACTAGAACTTAGAAAGGTCAAGTTAATTGCCCAAGCCCACTATTGGTAAGTGTGTGAGTCAGGACTAGAACCCACGCTTATTTCAGAACCTAAGCTCTTTTTTGTGTGTGTGTGTGAGAAAGATCAGCTCTGAGCTAACATCAATGCCAATCCTCCTCTTTTTGTTGAGGAAGACTGGCCCTGGGCTAACATCTGTGCCCATCTTCCTCTACTTTATATGGGATGCCGCCACAGCGTGGCCTGACAAGCAGTGCATCGGTGTGCGCCCGGGATCCGAACCCGGGCCGCCAGCAGCAGAGCATGCCCACTTAACCACTATGCCACGGGGCCAGCCCCAGAACCTAAGCTCTTAACTGCTGTGTAGTATAACTGTGTAGTATAATGTCCCACAAAGCCACTAAATATTAGAAGATTTCTGCATTACTGTTTATCATCAGTCCAAAGAAAATAATTAGAATACCACGATAGGAAATTTTAACTATAGATGAATCAACCTCTTAGTAGCTATGTATATGATAGTAAGTCTGGATTCTGAGCACAATAAGAGCGTATTATGAGACTTTAGTATTTGAAATTGCTGTAAAGTCTCTTTTGCCTATAGGAGACTTAATGGCTCTAATAAAACTGGGAGCATGACTAAAGTCTATTGATTTGTGGGGCCTGGGCTGGGACGATAGGAGAGAGATGTGGTTTAAGGGGAATTTAAAGGCTGGGGCTGCGAGGATGCTAAAATCACAGTTCAGGGATACAAACCATAGAATTAGCCACTAGCCCAGTGGTATTAATAATTGAAATATATTTTTAGAGGTCCCAAGTAATTTTTTTTTCTTATAATGAATATTTGTTGGATCCCTTTTGTGTACTAGGCACTATATTAAGCACTGGGTTTATACTAATGAACATAACATAAACCACTTATAGCTTGTGGTAAGTGGAAGATAGGAATAAGCAGAATGTGAACATTGAGAATATTGAGAATAAAAAGAGGCGGGATTAATTATATAAGGTTGTCAGGAAAGGCCTCTCGGAGGAGGCAACATGAAACTGAGACCTGTAGGATGAGGATGAAGCCAGACCTGTTGATTGCCAGAAGAGCTTTCTGGTATAATTTCTAGAGAACTTTGTATTTAGAAAGCCTATGGGGGTGGAGCAAAGTGGAGGAGTAGAAAGGTGGGGAGGGGATTATAAGAGATAAGGCTAGAGAGGTAGGTAGGCCAGATCAAGTGGGTCTCTTTGGCCATGGCAGGGAGATTGGACTGTAAATACAGTAACATGATCTGATTTATATTTTAAAAACACTTCTGGCTGATGTGTGGAAATTGGAATTAGTAGGAGCCAATAATGGAAGCAAAGAGATTAGGAAACTGTTGCTGAAGTCATTATACAGTGTGATGATGGCTTAAACTTGGGTGATAGCAGTGGCAATGGAGAAAATGAATCAGGCTATGTTCTGGAAGTAGAAGTGACAGGACCTTGTAATGAATGTGGAGGATAAAGGAAAGGGAGGAAGCAAGGATGCTTAACAACTGAGTGGATGGTGGTGCTGCTTACTAAAGGGAAATCGGGAGAAAAAGCAGATTTAGGGAGAAAATTAAGAGGTCCATTTTACAGGTTTGAGATACCTAAGGGGCATTCAGGTGGAGATACTGAGTACATAGAATTGAATATATCAGCCTGGAATTCTAAGGAGAGATATTGGCTATAATTGTATTTATTGTGGGTAGAGCAGGTCAGGGAAGCAGTCTGTTTATATGTACTTCATGTATTTGCAAAAAATTTTACAGATTTTAAAAAATGATTGTTTAAGGTTGTTCACTGGGTTGGAAGGAAAAGTTGAGAACCACTGCTGTCAAATGTTTTTACTTTCCTGTTAGAGGTATAAAATGTATTATATTTTTTTCATCTTAATTTTTTCTCATTTAGAAGAAGATCTGGAATTTTATAATGCAGTAGTATTTTTTTGAGTATATATTTTATCAGAAGATGCAAAAAATATAGAAAATTTCAATGTATATTAAATGGACATGCCTTTTCAAGTCAGAGCAGTTTCCCTGTTAAATTTGCTGTTACCCTGAGGTTCATATTTCTCTCTGCCTACTACTTAACATCAATTGGATGTCCCACAGATGCCCTAAACTTCTCATGTAAAAAATGGAAGAGAACAAATAATAAAGATATTCCTTCTTGAGTGGGTGTCGGGGAGGAAGAATCTCAGGGTTAGGGGAAGGAATTTGAAAACTGTTGCTTGATGCTGCAAAGGCTTTTCTCGATGCTGCCCTTAATTTTATAATCTGCTTTAAAGTTTAGGCCTAAGATAAAGGAAGATACACTTTCACTATTTTCTCTTCCACAAGTAATTTTAAAAGTTAAAGATAACTCTATTAGAAGAAATACGGAAATAAAAATTACAAAGAAAAACTGTTTTGGAGCATTGACTCCTTTAGAAAAGAGGTAAATAAACTGATGAATCATTATCCCTTTACCATATCCCCATCATTAGGACTTCAAATGTGAATAGCTTACAGGTACTTAAAAAAAAGGCAAAGAGAAAAATGTTGGCCTGGAAGATAATTGTGTCTAAACAGCTCTATAATTTGAAATTTAAACAGAAGATTTTGTTTGGTTTAGAAACCAAACACTGTTTTGATCAGATACACTGTACTGATATTACAGCATTATTTAACCCTGGAGCGTTCCTATAGGGGTCAGCGTCTCTCCTTCATTTAAGAAGAGCTCTGTTTTCCTTTTCCTGGGAAACAAAATAAATTAGCCACTAACAGAGCCTGGAGAGGAAAGATCAGTGGAGATAACTTCTAGAACTGATAAGAATTGTTCAGTGGAATATGTAGGTAGAAGTCACATAGTGCATGTCAAGGCAATGCTCAGACTAACTCAGTCAAATGGTTAATTTCTCTTATGTGAAATAAACTTTGCTCTTAATTTTAGGGTACATTTTAAACAGCACTAGATAAACTTGTCACGTAAGCAAAGCATATCCTCTGTACTCCTCTTCCCAGCCTACACAAAGATTGTCTCATTCCAAACTGGCTAAGTCCAAATAGTCAAGGGGTGAGACCTAGGCGAGACTAGAGAGAAAAGCATCTCTGGGTGATTTTGTTGGCCTCTGGCAAAGGTCATTGACCTAGATACAGCCTCCTCACTGGCCTATTCAGTTTCCCTCAGGGTAGTAGTTCCCTAAGATTTTAGGGTACATTTTAAACAGAATGTATGTAACAGTTATGCAAGGAACCTAATTAAAATGCAGAGTCTGAAAGCCCGAGATGTGGCATAAGAGGTCAGTATTTTAATAAACATCCCAGGCAGGTGATCTGAGCAAAACACTTTGAAAACAACATGCTGAGTATTGCTTTCAGAAAGTGATTTGATAAAATCATCAATCAGGCTGACAAGTAGTCAGATTTCGTAGATCTCTGAAAAGCCTGATAACAAAAATGATCTTGCCACCACCTTAAATGATGCCTATAATTCCATATTTATATTTCCAAGATTTTTTGGCAGAAAGCAACAATTTAAACAGATTTTAGAAGCATTGTTGATTGACAGGGATGGTACGCAAGCAGAGGTTTTTTGATCATCCTACATATTAGAGACTTCCCATGGCAAGACTATAAAATTGTATGTATAATCTTCTTACCCAGTCTCTCAACTGTGTTTTGATTTCCTGCTACCTTGCATAACTTTCTAAAATTCCTTTTTGGTTTTAACTGACAAAATCTTCAAGGTTTTAATCAAAACTCGGTTTTCACATCAAGAGGCTCTTTAGGACACTCTGTAGTTAGAATTCAGCAAAACACTGTCAAGTTGAGTGAAGTATCTTAACCATATTTAATGTAAGAGTGTGTACTGTGTGATTCCATTTATATGAAGTAAAATACAGGGGAAACTAATCTATGCTTCTAGGAATCAGGATGATGTTTACCCTTGGAGGGCATAGGGTGGTTAGTGACTGACAGGGACATGAAGTGGGGCTTCTGAGGTTCTGGTGATATTCTGGTTCTTGATTTGGGTGCTGGTTACACAGGTGTGTTTCGTTTGTGAAAATTCATTGAGCTATACACTTATGATTTTGTGTACTATTTGTTGAAAAGTTACCCCCAAAAAAGCAGACTAGCATTTAAGTTTTGCATTTTTAACTGGATCACTTGCTTTACCTCAGTGTTGCCATTTGTATATTGGGACTTAGATTTCCTATTTACATTAGTTAGTAAAATATTTTTCTGAAATTAAAAAAAATCTATCTAATGAGACCCTCAGCAAAATTTCTGAAAGAGGCTATTGCTTTCATCAGGATTCTTGGTTATTATGCTTTATAATGGAGATATATATATATATAACTTAGAAAGTATTTTATCAAATTGCATATTATGGTGAGGGTAGAAGGCTTAGTGAAAGCCAAATAACAGTTGGATAGAAAAGGACTCAGAATTATACAATTCTTGCTGTCAATCAACTCCTTGGCTCATTGAGCCCAAACCTGAAATCTAACCTGTGTGCGGCAGAAACACTCATTGCGTATAGGTGTTGGATTTCATTAGATGAAAGTGGGCTTCTTACAGATTTTGGGAATGCCACATGCCACTTGCCCATGTTGGGTAAAAATTATAGATGAAGAAGTTAAAGAGAATATTAATTCCTTTATATCTTCTTAGAAGTAAGAATACTGGCCAGCCCGTGGCGTAGCGGTTAAGTGCGCGTGCTCTGCTGCTGGCGGCCCGGGGTTCAGATCCCGGGTGCTCACTGACACAGCGCTTGTCAGGCCATGCTGTGGTGACATCCCACATAAAGTGGAGGAAGATAGGCACGGACGTTAGCCCAGGGCCAGTCTTCCTCAGCAAAAAAAAACAAAAGAGGAGGATTGGCATGGATGTTAGCTTAGGGCTGATCTTCTCCCCCCCCCCCCAAAAAAAAGTAAGAATACTTTGTTATATCTTACAGAGGTATATTGGAGGAAACAGCATAGGAAATAACTTAGCTTTCAGTAAGGTTCATGTGAATTCTTACCTACCTTTAATGCTAAAACCATTAACAACAAAAACACATTGTTAGCAAAAATTTTAACTTGTACCACTGGTAATATTTCAAAGCCTACATATAGAACACAATAGGAATTGATTATAAACTTGATTTAGATAATCTTAGCATTTTGGGGTGTGATTATTTATGAACCTGAACATAATCCTCTAGAAGAAACACTGAGAGAAATTAAGACGTGATCGCACTGACAGTGTGGTCAGGAAGGAGTGACGGCACCAGGGAAACTGACACTTACCTGCTTAGATGACAGATGTGGTGAGGTTTCAAGTCTACCTTTCCTTGTAGTAGTGGTTTAGAAATTACATACTTTATTGCAGAGTCATTGTTTTAACCAGTCAAGAATGGAGGGTGGGGGGTGTATGGGTCTCAATTACATTCCTTCTGCTTCTCTCAAGTCTTTGAGGCTCCTTCGCACCTCAGCAGCTAACAGTACAGTGTTTTGCATACTTTTGTATGTGTTTGCAGTCAACAGAGATGAACTTCACTGAAGAAAACAGATGAGCCTGAGAAAATACTGCCCCCAAAATACTGTTACTTAACTAAACCTCCCTTCTTTCAACTCATAATTTCTTTGCACTAATGAAAAATTGTAACATTTTAATTATATTTATGCTAAATATTTTGTGTTGCCATTTTATCGGTATTATTGTTTTATTTTTACACTTTTTATCTTTTAGATCCATGTAAAAGCTCATTTTGACTATGATCCCTCAGATGACCCTTATGTTCCATGTCGAGAGTTAGGTCTGTCCTTTCAAAAAGGGGATATACTTCATGTGATCAGTCAAGAAGATCCAAATTGGTGGCAAGCCTACAGGGAAGGGGATGAAGATAATCAGCCTCTAGCTGGGCTCGTTCCAGGTAAGAGTCAATATAGTAGAAAGTACTTAGTTAAAAGAACATTTAAAATGCAAGCCTTTGCAGAGAAAAAACTCACTGTTTCATGCCTTTTAAAAAATTAGGTAGTTACATTGTACCATAAGTAACTTGAATGTAAATGTGATGAATGTGTTGGGCTTTAGAATGGAATTATGATATAACCTCATAACCACTCTCATGTTGTGCTACATTTACTGTAGGCACATTAAGACTTGTTATCAAGGCAACAAAACTTGGATTGAACAACAGAAGCAACAAGGCAACAAATACTGTAACAGGCAATTATCATCAATTGGGGCATCAAACTTGATTTCTTAAGTAGGAATTTGTTAAGATGTATCACTTTGTAAGGAATCAGGAGAGTAATACCACTGACTTTATCACTCCTAAGGTACCTTAGGGTGAAATAGGATGCCCCAAATTTTTTATTGAAGAAAACTGTCTCTAATTTAGACTAAACTAAAACTTTAGCTCACGTTGGACATTAAGGTTATTAAGGGAACATGTTTCTTAGAAAGAGTGAAGATGATACTTAATAGAACAAAGTGTACAGATGTAATAAGTTTTCCTACAAATTGTTGCTTCAGTTCCCAGGATGGGGGTAAGGTGGAGCGAGAGAAAGAGAACCAAGGGAAGTATAATAAGATATTACAGAAGGCAAAGGAATACTTAGAGTATGATGAAATGGGAATAGGGTAAAGTGATGATAATTCAGTTTATTCATTCACTAAATATTGTTATATCTGCACTGTATAAGCACCTTGCTTAGTACTGAAATAAGCTTCTCTTCCATACTTTAAAGCATATCTGTTACTACCTTAATTATACATTAATATAAAACAATATGTATGTTTTTTTCTTTTCTGTCCCCTACTGTATCATACTTCCATGGTATTGTTTCTGTGTACCTCTATTATAGTACTTTCTACCTTATAGTCTCAGTTTGTAAACTTCTTGAGGCCAGTAACTGCATCTTATTTATTGTTTTAAATCTAGGCAATATCTGTTAAATTAATAAATAAAACATGATTTTAAAATATAGTTCTGCCAGAACTGGTGCTTCTGAATTAGACCTTCTAAGGCTTTGCTGTAATATTTTTCTAGCTATCTTTTGCCTGTAACTTTT
This sequence comes from Diceros bicornis minor, assembly GCF_020826845.1. Lineage (NCBI taxonomy): Eukaryota > Metazoa > Chordata > Mammalia > Perissodactyla > Rhinocerotidae > Diceros > Diceros bicornis. Next base: position 16,023,117 of record NC_080763.1, read on the forward strand.
TTTAGGGATCATCCCTCCTACTCAAACCTTAAGATCTTAAGCATAATAGATTTGGCTATAGAATTTGGCTTACATTGGATTTGACTACAAGTAATGGGTTTAGGAGAAAGGAGGAAAAGGAGAGCATGAAGACAATACTAAAAAATGTTAACTATTAGATATGTAGTATGTAGATATGTAGAATAGACGAAATTGTCCAAAGACTTCAGAACAGTTTATAAGGGCTCCTTTCTAACTCTGGAACTCTGGAAAACCAAGGAGATTTTCTGAGTGACAAGAGATTTCAACATAATATTTACATTTGTTCTTTATGTGTATAATAAGGTCCCAGAAAGCCACAAATCATCTGCTTTAAAACCCAAAAGCTGGAAACAAATTTTATCTGTACTCAGTCATATTTCAAGGAAGGAGGATTGGGCTTCTCATAATAAGTTTCGAGGACGATGCCACACTCTTGATTCTTCAGAGTAACAGCTACAGGACATTCCTCTAGAATCCTAGACTGTTGGGCAGCCATCATGGTTCTCCTTAGTGCTTGTGCGAAATATTGATCTGTTATCTTCTCACCATGCCACCTTTAGCCCATGAATACTTAAAATAGTGTTTATTGACTGATTGATTGCATTGAGTTTCTGGAAGTATTTAGATGAATCAGGGAGATTTCAGTGATATCATTTGTAGGTCTTTTTTTATAGGACAAATAAATGAACCCACCTTAGTTTGAGTTTGATGATGGTTTTCTGTTAGAATTAGAAGGATTTTTAAGAGGTCATAATGTCCGTCTCCCATTAATTCTGCTTCTATTTCAAAAATAGCCTATATATGTGCACACTCTAAAAATGTGCCATGGAAGGTACATCACTGTAATGTTTTTAAACATTTTAATATGTAAATTATTTAGTTATTTTGTTCCTTATTTTTTTCTAAATCTGTTAAAGTCAAATACTTATTTTTAAATTTTAATGCTCTTAAAATGTTCCATCTAGTCATAGTTACTTGTTTTACTAGGAGCGCAATCTGTACAGCTCCTGGAGATAACCTGGTTTCCTTTAATGCTTCTTAAGTGTATCAAACTCAATATTAATGTTTTTGCTTGTGCTCTTATGAAATGCCCTAAGTTTACAAATTATCCCGACATAGTGGAATTTGCTTATTGATTTTTAAGAATCCCTGGCTTGAGGGGCCGCCCCATGGCTTAGTGGTTAAGTGCACGCGCTCCGCTACTGGAGGCCCGAGTTCGGATCCCGGGCGCGCACCGACGCACCACTTCTCCGGCCATGCTGAGGCCGCGTCCCCCATACAGCAACTAGAAGGATGTGCAACTATGACATACAACTATCTGCTGGGGCTTTGGGGGGGGGGAAAAAAGAATCCCTGGCTTGAAATGGAAAAATTAAATATAAAAATTAAATATGAAAGTAGAACTCTAATCTGTAACTTTCTGAGTAAAACCACTTTTACCCTTGAGAAAAAATACATTTGATTTTAAGGTAGATATCTGAAAAGAAAGATGAAGGTCAGAAACCTTGAAAGCTTCCTATATTAAAATCTTAATCCTGAGAGGAAAAACATATGTTTTTCATTTATTTGTATCATTGGTAGCTTAAAGGTGGAAATAAAAAATCATTGATACATCTACATACATATGTATATACACACATACAAAGAAGAAGAGGGATGAGAGTAGTAAATGCAAGGGAATATGTTGAGTGGTGTCGGAATCAAAAATTGATGAATGTTCACGTGTTATTTTGGAAAGTTAACTTGTAGAATTAATTTGCTTGATTTGAGATAATTCTAAATGATCAGAACCATTGTAAGGTCCAGCATAGTACTTTCCACATAGTAAATGCTCGATGAAAGCTTAGTAAAAATTTAACTATTAAGTTTTCTAACACCGGCTTATTATTTATCTTTTCTAATAGTTGATATATATTCTAGTAATACATGTCCTAGAGTTGGTTGAGAGTGAGGTTGAAACTTAATACTTTAAACATTTGGAGGCTTGTAATCATAGCTGACATACTCCCATGTGGTGGCAGAAGGATTTAGGAGGGAATATCAATGAAGAGTTACTTCTGGTGTTTTCCCTTGATTAAAAAAAATACTTCTATCCTTTTGTCTTAAATATTTTATTCTTTTTCCTTTCTGCTATTTAGGGAAAAGCTTTCAGCAGCAAAGGGAAGCCATGAAGCAAACCATAGAAGAAGATAAGGAGCCAGAAAAATCAGGTTGGACACTTATATTTGACATTAATGAGAGATTTCTTGGGTCTCCCTTGGGAACCATGTTTAAATTAACTTATCAGTTAGAACTGTCAAGAAACATGTAATCATGGCAAGAGGGATGTGAGAGGCAAAAATGATTATTTTAGGACTGTAAAGAAAGGGCAGGATTTAAGTATTAAAGATTGTCTATGATGTGAGATTAATGGAAAATTGTAAATACTTCCCTGTAAAATAGTTCTTCTATGAACAATGTAATAAATGTTTATAAATTTAAATTAAAAACTGTTTGAGTTCTTCAGTTTGAAATATGTAGCTTTGTTCAAGGAAACAAATACCACATTTATAGTTATGTTTATGATTGTTCAACAGGAAAACTATGGTGTGCAAAGAAGAATAAAAAGAAGAGGAAAAAGGTTTTGTATAATGCCAATAAAAATGATGGTAAGTTCCACTCTCAGATATAGCTGGATTATATCTGAAAGCGGTCCATATCTAACACTTAAAAGAAAATAAACTGATATTTTCAGGGAGTTTTTTTTTTTTTTAAAGATTTTATTTATTTTATTTTTTCCCCCCAAAGCCCCAGTGGATAGTTGTGTGTCGTAGCTGCACATCCTTCTAGTTGCTGTATGTGGGACCCGGCCCCAGGATGAACGGAGAAGTGGTGCCTCGATGCGCACCCGGGATCCGAACCCAGGCCACCAGCATCGCAGCGCGCGCACTAAACCACCAAGCCACAGGGCCGGCCCTTTCAGGGACTTTTATTTCTAGTCCTGTTTTGCCTCTTAATGTAACATATTTGCTTAAGAAAGTTATTTGGCAGAAATTATTTTCTTTTGGAATCCTATGAGTAATGCAGTGTTTTGAATTCTGAGAAAAACTGGTATAAATATTAAAGTGGGATTTAGTAGATATAGTGTTATATTGATAGTTTCCTCTAATTTTTTTCCTACTTCAGCTTTTTATTTGCAACATTGATACATGCTTCTAACAAATTCTAACAATATAGCTGTATTTTAAGTAAAAAAATGAATATTTTTGTCTACAATAACTCATGTCACTGAGGCAGCTCGTTCCACAGAGCCTGCTACCTGCTGGCTGAGTCAGGCACACAGGAGAATTTTTTTTTTATTTTAATTTATTGCTAAGATTAAAAATTTCTTAAGTTGTAGCTTCTCTTAAAATCAAAAACTCTAATAACACTGGGCTCATATTCCCAAGTGACAATAGTCTGCTTGACTTGAGTGATGGCTGTTGCCTTTATATTGGGCACCCACTGTCTCAGTTCAGCAGCCTTCACCACATTCTACTTTTGCAGATCCAACCTGATTTACTGCTTTCATTACCTTCTTGGTTGGTCCTTATGGGCATTAGAATTTGCTACCCCTGCTTTGGTTCGTGTTAGAAACAAGCCAAATAATAAAGCAAAGGCACTCTATAACTTCTTATACCATTTATAAGGCTTATTATTCTCTTAATACCTTGAAATTTCTTTTAGGCAGCATAAATTAAACTAATGAAAATAAAATGTAGATTATTTTAAAATTCCATATAAAATCTGAGATTCGATCTACTTTAATAAAAAATTTTTTCCAAAATAAGCATCCTTACTGCTAATTGATAGTGTAACTAAAAATATTATTGAATTTTTAATCCTTTCCTTTCTACTTGGATAAATGTTTAATATCTCTGTTTTTCATCTTTTGAAACACACTAAAATTAACTGGTTCAGCTCTGATAGCTATTATACTATAGAAAATTTGCAAATCTGAAGTCTACAGGTAAATAAACTAAGTGTAAGTCAAAATGCTGCCACAGTCTGATCATACCTGTTAGAAGAAGGAACTCAGATTTTTCAAAGGGAAAAGCATTTTGAGAAGGGAAGGAATTACATTTCCGTTCATAATGGTGTCATCATAATATTTTTATTAATAACTATCATTTTTAATAACTGTTCTGTTTCAGGGGCAGTCACTGTATGCTTTAGATACTTTCGTTCATTTAGTTCTCACAATAAATCCCTTGAGATTACAAATTAATAAATTCAAGTTCAGATATTAAATGACCTGCTTAAGTTCTTACAGCTAATATATGGTGGAGCTGGAATTTAAACAAATATAGTGGGGCCGGCCCCGTGGCTTAGCGGTTAAGTGCGCGCTCCGCTGCTGGCGGCCCGGGTTCGGATCCCGGGCGCGCACTGACGCTACCGCTTCTCCGACCATGCTGAGGCTGCGTCCCACATACAGCAACTAGAGGGATGTGCAGCTATGACATGCAACTATCTACTGGGGCTTTGGGGGAAAAAATAAATAAATAAATAAAATTATTAAAAAAAAATAAATAAATATAGTTTGAGTTCCTACTCTGTGCTCTGTGCTAAGCACTGGCAAGACTAAGATGGTCCCTGGCCCCCATAGAACTTATGGCTGAGAGAGTCTGACTACACATCTGATGCTCTCTCCCCATCAGGTCAAGTAGTGTAAGTGAGAAAATGGCAGGCTGCTAGTTGTCTGCCTTTATTCTTACCACATGACACCTCTGATTTCATCCGGATTATGGGCTTTAGGAATGTTACCCTGCCTATCATAATTTATACATCTTCTCGAATCGTGACCTCAGGCTGGTGTTAGTATTCCAGAATAAAGTAACCATGAATGCAGAAAGTGTGAATAGCACAGATATGACCTGTTTTCAAGTTATATAATCACAGAAAAGTATTCCAGCTTTCTCTTATAACACTAGTCTATGCCAGGGATTGTGTTCAGTGTATACATTATGTCTGATCCTTAAACCAATTCTCTAAGTAAAGTATTAGTATCCCCATTTTACAAACATGACAGATATTATTCTCATTAATTTATCCCCCAGTGCCTTACCTTCTGTCAAAGTATTGGCTGCAAATAGCTATTTTACATAAGAATAGGTATAGTTATATTGTATTAAACATTCAAAAACATTATGAAGCAAGAGAAGCAATAAACATTTCTAGAAGGATTAATATATTGTCTTTTTTGATAGTATCCTGGCAAAGATATAATGGCATGGGAAAAGACTTATGATATAATACTACCCAGTTATTACTATCTTGATCCAAAAAGTTAAGCATTTTTAATGATAATAAATTGTGCTTCTTTCCATTTGTTTTGGAAGATCTCTGAGTATATCTTTATTACATGGCATTAATTCTGTCTGAAGGGCTTAACTTTTTCTTTTTCAAAGATTATGACAATGAAGAGATCTTAACATATGAGGAAATGTCACTTTATCATCAGCCAGCAAATAGGAAAAGACCTATCATTTTGATTGGTCCACAGAACTGTGGCCAGAATGAATTGCGTCAGAGGCTTATGAACAAAGAAAAAGACCGCTTTGCATCTGCAGTTCCTCGTAAGTTTGGATGCATTCCCATTTTCCTTTGCTTTTCAGTTTACCACCTTAGAACCTAACTGCGTAGGGAAAGTTTTCATCCATTTCATCAAAACAGTGTTATCCATGAAAGAGGAACTTTGCTTTAACTAAATCTTTTGAGAATTTGTTACTAAAGATAGTCATTCTTGAGAAGTTGCAAGTGTTCCTAAAGATATAGTACTAATTATTTTCTAAATGAATTTCAGTTTGGGTTTCTTACAATTTCCTGTTCAATATGGAATCAGCTCCTGATTTTTTAAACTGATGCAGAAGATAGAAATTTAGACCTAACCTCTTCACACAGAGGTTCTTTTTAAATATTATATAGTACCTAATCTTATGGAAATAAACTTTAGGAAAAGATGAGTGGTAGTGTTTTAAATGCAAGATGAAGTATTTTAAAGTGTAAGCATAAAATGTATTAAGGTAATTAAATGTAACTATTATTAAGATATTAAAAACACATTTTTGTTCATTTCTCAATCTAGAGGTAAAATCAGTCAATGTTAAACACATGAGCTCTTAACACTTCCTCGATTCATTATTTTATAATCTGTCTTACAAAATTAAAACTTTTTCTGCCTAGCAGAATTATCCCCCATCCTTACTCTGATCCATGCGCATTATTTTTACCTGATTTTCTTTGCCTAGATACGACTCGGAGTAGGCGAGACCACGAAGTAGCAGGTAGAGATTACCACTTCGTTTCACGGCAAGCATTCGAGGCAGACATAGCAGCTGGGAAGTTTATTGAGCATGGTGAATTTGAGAAAAATTTGTATGGAACCAGCATAGATTCTGTACGGCAAGTGATCAACTCTGGCAAAATATGTCTTTTAAGTCTTCGTACACAGGTAAGTTTATTTTGGTTTAGGGTGTTGAACTGGAGTGGATTTTTTGCAAAGTCATTTAGTGGAAACTATTTTGGTCCAAGAACCACAGGACCCAGTCAAGTTCTCATATAGTTTTTTACCATTGATTCTCTATGTGAAATCAGACAGGTTGCTACATCTCTTTCAGTTTCTTCAGAGGGAAAAATACATACATGCCTACATATTTACATGCATATATTTTCTGAAACTTAAAATACAGTAACTATAGTACTGGTAGTACATTAAGTATTTTAGAGGTTATAAAAGAATTTCCCTTTTCTGATTCTGTTCTGAGAAAAATTAGAATATTTAGAGGTCACTTTTATGGTTTTAAATGCCATAGTTCAAGTGTTAGCAAGTATCATAATGAATGCTTGGTTTTATCTAAATATTATGAAACTTCTGTTGGTTTCTGTTATTTGGCAGACTAAGTAAAAACTTTAAAAATTACTAACAGTTGCTTCTTAGATTTCCATTAAAAAAATAAAATAATTTTAGAAATTTGGAGTGTTTATGATTTTGTTTGTTGTGGAAAATTCTTTTCTTTTTCTAGACTTCACAGCATCAGCATAAGACTTTCCTTAATGTGAGCAAATGTACTGCATATGTCAACTCAGGAAGCATAGGCAGCGGTCATTAAAGAGGTGTAAGTGAAAGAGAATTGACTCTCAAGTGGCTATTCTGAAATAGTAATTAGGTTTTCTTCGTTTTTTAGTGGACAAAAGAGCTTAGTCTCTACTATTTTAATTATAAACATTTGATTCAAGAGAAGTATAAATGTTTTTGCTAACCTTCTTCAGAATTCTTTATATTATTTGGGCTAACAGATTTACCAAATAACCAAGAGTAGTTAAACATATTGTCTTAATTAGTAATGTTTTTAGATAGAAAAGGGCATGTCCCTATAATCCCCATTTTGGTAGAGTGCTTCAATTTAGGGACACATGGTCATGTAGTAGCAAAGGCAAGGTGAAAACCACAGTCTCCTAATTCAAACAGAGTCTGCTTTTTCTTGGATGTGCTTTTCCAGATTTTTCTTTTGTATGTGTGTGTGAAGTTTTTCTCTGATTCTGCTTGTATTAGACCCTGGCACATAGTAAGGTGACTGCTGATTTCTAATTCCTCCAAAATGGATTTTTAATATGGTTATTATAATTTGTATGTGATCTTATTAGCAGGTTATTTTAGCATCACATAGTTGTAATCCTTCAATGTCATTTATTTTTATTTTATTACCTAAAAAGAGCAAGCCAAGGGGCTGGCCTGGTGGCGTAGTGGTTAAGTTCACACACTCAGCTTCAGCGGCCTGGGATTCACAGGTTCAGATCCCGGGTGCAGACCTATGCACCACTTATCAAGCCATGCTGTGGCAGGCGTCCCACATATAAAGTAGAGGAAGATGGGTATGGATGTTAGCCCAGGGCCAATCTTCCTCAGCAGAAAGAGGAGGATTGGCAATAGATGTTAGCTCAGGGCTAATCTTCCTCACCAAAAAAAAAAAAAAAAAGTGCAAGCCAATATTGTGTGTGCGTGTGTGTGTGTTATTTTATAGGTACACAATATATTCTTATAGTCAATGGTAGGATCTTTTTTTTTTTAATTTTTATTTATTTATTTATTTTTCCCCCAAAGCCCCAGTAGATAGTTGTATGTCATAGCTGCACGTCCTTCTAGTTGCTGTATGTGGGACGCAGCCTCAGCATAGCCAGAGAAGCGGTGTGTTGGTGCGCGCCCGGGATCCGAACCCGGGCCGCCAGCAGCAGAGCCCACGCACTTAACCGCTAAGCCATGGGGCCAGCCCCAATGGTAGGATCTTAAAATATTGTGAATTGTTTCTTACAAAGATGTTTGGAAACACTTATAGGTAATGTTTAAAAAATGACTTTATTACATTCCAAGTATTTTACTGGGAAGTAGTTAAATGATGAAAATTATTTGAAAGATTCAAAATATCTTTTCTTTACAGTCATTGAAGACTCTCCGGAATTCAGACTTGAAACCCTATATTATCTTCATTGCACCTCCTTCACAAGAAAGACTTCGGGCACTGTTGGCCAAAGAGGGCAAGAATCCGAAGGTAAAGTTATTATTCTGTTGTACTATTCCATTGAAAATAAACATGAAACGTCATGGCCTAATATGTCATGGTGCTGAAAAGCTACATCAGCTTGAGCTTTCAAACTCAAGCTCAACTGATTCATTCATTCATTCATTCAACTGATTATTCTTTCTGTCATACCACTTGTCCCCCAAATTGCTATGGTTGCCTCTGATTGGACTATGGCAGCTCTCCAAGGCGGGGCTCCTCTTGTTGTTCCCCACACATTCCCTGTTGTTACCCCAAATGTTACCTTTGGCATTCCTTAAAACTTCCTTAATCTTCTTCACATCGGTCTATGTTATTTCCAACAGGGATTATATGACACACCCCTCCCCCTCCCCACAAAAAAGTTCTCAGCAGATTTTTAGGGATTAACCACCTTTTCCTGCAGATCTTCCATATATGGGGAGTCAAAGTTGAGTGCTCTTGCTTTTCTTCTATCTCATTGAAATTTTATGTTCTGTTTTTCTTCTCCCTTTGGTCTTATCACATGATCTGAAATGGAAAAAATTTTTAAATTATTTTAGATGCTGGACATGGTTGAGGTAGTCCATATTATACTAAATATTATTAATAAATGGTAATATGCTAATATATTAATCAGAAAACATTGACTTTAAATGTGTGAAGTGAAAACTGTCAAGTGACTTGATATATCAAAGTAACAAATACTTCCTTGTTTTTTGCTGATTTCTTAAATGTTTCTAGTTTACAGAGGAATCAATCATCTTATTTCATTTGCTATGCCCCTGAATCTCCTTAAAAGCCATAAAAACACAGAATAACTCTTCCTTAGAAGCCCCTTAAAAGAAATTAAAAGCATAATAACACTCCTTTCCCTCGTTTCTTGACAGTTCTCCACAGCCACCAACCCTCCTTCTTCCTCCCCAAGATATCTTTTTTCACTCTAGGTTTACTTAGATTTCTTATTCAGTCTATATATGAGGGTAGTATTTTTCAGTGTCTTAGGCTATAGATCTCAGGGATTTTCCCATCCTACATGTTGAACATAATTCTAGTTGCTTTGTTTAGGCTAAGTAGGCTAGTTGGTTAAAGTAGTGTTTCACCCCCTTTTCACCCCTTTTTCATTTTTGCCACACAATTCTAAGTTCATAAATAAGTTGGGTCAGAGTACCTGCTGTCTTTAGCACTTAGGATGATACAAAAGAAATATGAGACATGGTTGCTGGCTGTTCTTGAGGAGGATCACACTATAATAAGGAAAGCAGGATTAACACTCTATGAAATTTAGTGCCCAGTAACTACTTTGGTAGACCAAAAATACCATGATTGTTCAAGGAATGGGGTGCACGTTAAGGACCAGAGTGGACTCCATTCTACTTGTTCAGCCTAATTTTCTGTTTTCTAGCACACTTACTTTTTGTTAGGTTATTCTTCTCCCATAAGGATTCAGTATCATGCCAAGGGCCATATACCATTCCAAAACATGTTAAGCAACTTTCTTTTGGTTGGTGGTCTCTGGCACTGCTCTCATGGAACTTTTTACCTACTTTATTTTCAATTAGCTATCCCAAATTGAGTGAGGTCTAGAAAGATACTGATTATACATATTTTTAAAGTAGAAACTTAATCAGTACCAAAATGTTTTAACAGTATGCAATATGCTTGATTTTCTAATTAGAAATTTTCTAATTTTTAAAAATTAACTTTATTGAGGTTACTTTACATACAATAAAATGCATGCATTTTAATTGTATAATGCAGTGAGTTTTGGCAAAATGTATACCTGTGTAACTACCATGCCAATCGAAATTTAGAACATTTTCATCACTCTAGAAAATTCTCTCATGCCTCTTTGAAACTAATACTCCTCCATGCTTCCCCAGGCAACCACTAATCTGCTTTCTCTCTATATAGATTTGTTTTGTCTGTTCTAGAAGTTCATACAAGTGGAACCATACAGTATGTTAAGTTTGCATCTGGCTTTTAATCTGCATAATGTTTTTGAGATTCATCTATGTTGCATCTAACTTTCTTATTGCTGAGTGGTGTACTATGATCTAAATATATCACAACTCATCCATTCACCAGTTAAAAACCATTTGGGTCGTTTCCAGTTTTGAGCTAGCATGACTAAAGCTGCTCTAAACATTCGTAGTCTGTGGGTGGACATATATTTTCATTTCTCTTGAATTGCTGGATCAAATGGGAAGTATATGTTTTAACTGTATAAAAACTGCCCAACTGTTTTAAAAACAGTTTGCCATTCTATGCTCCCACTTTGATTCCATTTGCTCCACATCCTTACCAACTTTGCTGTTGTTGGTTTGTAACAATTTTTTAGCTATTCTAATAGGTGTGAAGTGTTATCATTATGGTTTTCATTTGCATTTTCCTGATGACCAATGATAGTAAGCATCTTTTCATGTAATCATTTAGGCATGTTCTTTTGTGAAGCATCTCAAGTCTTATTTTTTTTAATTGAGTTTTCTTATTGAGTTGTAAAAATTCTTTATATATTCTGGATATAAATATTTCCTCAAAAGCTTTGTACCGGGCCGGCCCCATGGCTTAGCGGTTAAGTGTGCGCTCTGCTGCTGGCGGCCCGGGTTCGGATCCCGGGCGCGCACTGACGCACCGCTTCTCTGGCCATGCTGAGGCCACATCCCACATACAGCAACTAGAAGGATGTGCAGCTATGACATACAACTATCTACTGGGGCTTTGGGGGAAAAATAAAAAAAAAAAAAAAACCTTTGTACCTTTTTATTTTTGGTGAGGAAGATTGTCCCTGAGCCAACATCTGTGCCAGTCTTCCTTTACTTATTGTATGTGGGATGCCACCACAGCATGGCTTGATGAGCATTGTGTAGGTCCACCCCCAGGATCCAAATCTGCAAACCCTGGGCCGCCAAAGTGGAGCGTGTGAACTAAACCACTATGCCACCGGCCAGCCCCTGTACCTTTTTGTAATGATTTTGTGTGTGTGTGAGGAAGATTAGCCCTGAGCTAACATCCATGGCCAATCCTCCTCATTTTGTTGAGGAAGACTGGCCCTGGGCTAACATCTGTGCCCATCTTCCTCCACTTTATATGGGACGCCACCACAGCATGGCTTGATAAGCGGTGCTTCGGTGCACACCTCGGATCTGAACCTGCAAACCCTGGGCCGTCGAAGCGGAGCGCGCAAACTTAACCACTACGTCACTGGGCTGGCCCCTTAATGATATTTTTTGAAGATCAGAAATTTAATTTTAATGAGTACACGTTTTCATTTTTCTTATGGTTAATGATTTTTGTGTACTGTCTAAAAAAATTGCCTACTCTAAGATTATAAAGATTATAAGATTATAATTGCCTACTCTAAGATTATATAAGAATATATATATATAAATATATATATTATTATATTTATCCTATGTTTTCTTCTAAAAGCTTTCTTGTATTAACTTTTACTTTTAGATCTATGAACTATCTCAAATTAATCTTTGTTTTAGTGTGAGATAAGGGTGGAGGTTGTTTTTGTTTGTTTGTTTTTTTAATCACCTGTACATATCCAGTTGCTCTAGCATCATTTCTTGAAAAAGACTGTCCTTTCTACCAGTGAATTACGTTGGCACCTTTGTCAAAAATGACTTGACCAAATATGTAGCAGTGAGGGGTGGGGATTGTTTCTGGACTCTATTCTGTATTTATGCTAATATCACACTGTCTTGATTACTGTAGCTTTATTATAAGTCTTGAAAAACAGTCATAAAAAGGAATGAAGTACTGATACATGGTATAACATGGATGAACCTTGAAAACATTATAAGTGAAAGAAGTCACAAAAGACTGTATATTTAATAATGGAATGTCTAGAATAGGCAAATCTAGAGACCTGAAGTAGATTAGTGGTAGCCTAGGGCTGGGGGTTGGAAGAAAATGGCGAATGGCTGCTAATTGGGTATAGGGTTTTTTTTCGGGGAGGGTGATGAAAATTTTCTAAACTTGATTGTAGTGTTGATTGCACAACTGTGACTATAATAAAAAACTATTTAATCGTACATTTTAAGTGGGTGAATTGTATGAATTTACCAATGAATTGGTTCCCATTCACCATTAAATGGGTGAATTTTAAATGAATTATAGCTCAAGAAAGCTGTTAATGAAAAAAAAATCCCAGCAGGCTTTTCTGTAGAAATTGAAAAGATGATTTTAAAATTTATATGGAAATTAAAAGGAATAACTAAAACACTTACTTAGAGGACTTTCATCTTTGTTAATTTTATTTATCTGTTTTCTATTTGAGTATTTTTATTCTTTCCTTATACTTCCTTTGGCTTTATTTATTTATTTTTTGTTTATTGTAACATTGGTTTATAACATTGTATAAATTTCAGGTGTACGTCATTATACTTCTATTTCTGCATGGATTACATCATGTTCTCATGTTCACCACCCAAACACTAATTACAATCCATCCCCACACACATGTGCCTAATTATCACTTTTGCCTCCCTCCCTCCCCAGTTCCATTCTGGTAACCACCAATCCAATCTCTGTCTCTACGTGTGTGTTTGTTGTTGTTATTTACTAGTTAATGAGTGAGATTATATGGTATTTGACCTTCTCCTTCTGACTTATTTCATTTTGCATAATACCCTCAATGTCCATCCATGTTGTCACAAATGGTTGGATTTCATCGTTTCTTATGGCTGAGTAGTATTCCATTGTGTACATATACCACATCTTCTTTATCCATTCATCCCTTGATGGGCACTTAAGTTGCTTCCAAGTCTTGGCTATTGTGAATAACGCTGCAATGAACACAGGGGTGCATGTATCTTTACGCATTGGTGTTTTCATGTTCTTTGAATAGATACCCAGCAGTGGAATAGCTGGATCGTATGGTAGTTCTATCCTTAATTTTTTGAGGGATCTCCATACTGTTTTCCATAGTGGCTGCAGCCGTTTGCACTCCCACCAGCAGTGTATGGAGTTCCCTTCTCTCCAACACTTGTTGTTTCCTGCCTTGTTAATTATAGCCATTCTGACGGGCGTGAGGTGATATCTCATTGTAGTTTTGATTTGCATTTCCCTGATAGTTAATGATGTTGAACATCTTTTCATGTGCCTGTTGGCCATCTGTATATCTTCTTTGGAGAAATGTCTGTTCAGGTCTTTTGCCCATTTTTTAATTGGGTGGTTAGTTTTTTTGTTGTTGAGATGCATCAGTTCTTTATATATTTTGGAGATTAACCCCTTATCAGATGTATGGTTTGCAAACATCTTCTCCCAATTGTTAGGTTGTTTTTTTATTTTGTTGATGGTTTCCTTTGCTGTGCAGAAGCTTTTTGGTTTGATGTAGTCCCATTTGTTTATTTTTTCTATTGTTTCTCTTGCCCGGTCAGACATGGTGCTTGAAAATATATTGCTAAGACCGATGTTGAAGAGCGTACTGCCTATGTTTTCTTCTGCCTATGAAGTTTCATAGTTTCAGGCTTACATTCAAGTCTTTAATCCATTTTGAGTTAATTTTTGTGTATGGTGTAAGGTTATGGTCTACTTTCATTTTTTTGCATGTGGCTGTCCAATTTTCCAGCACCATTTGTTGAAGAGACTTTCCTTTCTCCATTGTGTGCTCTTGGCTCCTTTGTCGAAGACCTTTGGCTTTAATTTGCACTTGCTCTAGTTTCTAGAAGGAAATTTAGATGATTTTTAAACTTTTCTTCTTTTCCAATATGAAGTTATAAATTTCCCTCTAAGCAATTCTTTAGTTGCATCTTACAAATTTTGAGGTTACATTTTTCATTATCATCTTGTTAGAAATATTTTCTGATTCCCTTTGTCATTTTCTTTGTTAACCCATGGGTTATTTAGAAGTACATAATTTCCACCTATTTGGAGATTTTTAAAACACATTTTATTGATTTATAATTTCATTGTGGTCAGAGAACATGTTTTATAAGATGTCAGTCTTTCAAAATTTGTTGAACTTTATTTTTGGTCCAGCATTTGTTCTGTCTTGGTGCATGTTCTATGCACACCAGTAAGAATGTATATTCAGCAGTTGTTGGGCAGCGAATGGTGTGTCTGATTGCCTTTATTCCACTTATGCTTTTCTCCTTTGGTATTTCCAGTAGTGCTTTATCACTCACACAATAGAATTGCTGAGTAAAAACAAATCCTCAGTTTTAACTCTATGAAATTGTGCTAGCTAGGAAAGTAATGGTGTTCCTCACTGGATGCAGAATGTAAACAATCAGTTATCTGATTATACTCTGAATCTCTGTGTTCTATTAGAATGGGGACTTGAGAGTGGTAAACTGAGAGTATGAACTACTACGGTCAGTTTGGCCTATAGGCTAATTTTCTCAGTCCAAAAATTTTTGAGCAAAAACATTTTGTTTCATCTTAGTCATGAATTGTAATTTGAAAAATAAGAGAAAATTAAAACATAAAGTACCAAATAAATGATATAAGCCATTTTGGCAAAAGATGAAATAATGCCTTAAATTTGATAAAGATAAACTGGGTAGATTGGATTTCATATGAATTTATGTAAGATTTGGGGCTTAACATTTACAGTTCAACTCTAGCACCACAAAGTTTAGATTCTGAGTTATGGAATGTTCTTTCAATAATCTTGAGCTTTGAATAGATATAAGTTTTAGCACGAATGTTACAGTGTATTCAGTTACAGTGGTGTAGTGGAGTCCCTGCTGGGGAACAAAGGATTCTGTGTACCATAGCCAGATGCACAACATTCCAGAATGAAAATTAGAGAGCCACACAAGAAACTGCCTCAGGACAAGCCAGAACTATCATATTTTAAATATGTTTTCCTATTGTTACAGAAGTTCAACCAGTTGAATGATATAAATTGTTTTGTATTGTGGGTCCAATATAGTATTCATGTATGACTTTATCTGAAACATTTGGACTTGAGTCTAATTAGTTCTCTTTATGGACAGGAGTGATTTGGGGGTAGTTTCACTTTCTTAAACACATGTGCCTGAAATCAGAAAGTTCTGGATAAATTTTGCATATAGCCTTGCCACCTGCTTGTCTATGTGAAACAGCTGTTTCCTTTACCCAATATTTTAAAGTAGCCTGTTCTATATCAGTTCCCACACTCTTCTTAGGATACTTTTTTGCAGCTTTATTAAAGACCTTCTTTGTGTATTCAAAATAGAGAGGCAATTTAAAGTATTAGGCTGAGTATTTCTCCAAAAAACATAGATTATTAAATCTTGGGTTGACCACCAATGTTTTTATAGAAAAAGATACCCATTCTATTAATCCTTTGCTATCCCCATAACGTTTACTCTCTCTAACTCTGTGGCAGACATAAAAGGGCAGGGACGCTGTCTAAGAGCCAGGGGTAGATGGTGCTGTGGGCCCTCCCACCCTTGCTCCAACCGGAAAGGTTCACTCTGTGTTACAGAGGATGTTATTTTTAGGGAGAGGTTATGATGCTAAAATGTTTAAAAACAAATGTCTGTACGGAATTCAAAGTATCATTCTGTGCTTTTGAAGCCTCTAGTCTTACGGGTGAGATAAGACAGAAATATATGAAAACCTAAATAGCAGTATCAACAGGCTATATTGAGTCCCAAATGATTCACAGTGTGAGTCCTGAAGATGCCAGAGCAAAGGAAATCACTGTGGCCATGACAGGGTTGGGGAGGAGCTCCTGAGCTTGAGAATTTTGAGAGACAGAAAAAAAGCAGTGTAAGATCATTTCCTGTTCTTCATCCATCTCTGACTCATGTATATTTTGGTAAGGAGTGGAATGACCTCACAGTTTTTATCTTCCCTTTGCAGCCTGAAGAGCTGAGAGAAATCATTGAGAAGACTAGAGAGATGGAACAGAACAATGGCCACTACTTTGACACGGCAATTGTGAATTCAGATCTTGATAAAGCCTATCAGGAATTGCTTAGATTAATTAACAAACTTGATACTGAACCTCAGTGGGTGCCGTCCACTTGGCTGAGGTGAAGGAAACATCCATTCTGTGGCATGAGTGGACTTGATCTGGCAAACTGCCAGTAGGAAGATAGCCCTGATACTTCAGCAAGACGCTGAGGATATGGTGGCAGGCAGTATAAGCTGTAGACTTGTTCTTAGATCTCAAACTAGTGAAAAGAAAATCCCTTTAGGTGATTTGTGCACAGCAGTCTTTATTCTCTATACATGGCTTTAGAAGTTTTTTGCCTTGTTTGGGGATTCTAAATGGAAGCTTTCAACAGAGCAGTTCCATTTTATCCATGTAAAAACCTTTTAATTCTGTTTTCACCTAACTAAATCTTTTCCGCCTAGTCATATTTCCATGAAAAACTTGTATGTATATACACAGTGGTCCATATCTCACATAGTTATAAATATTGATATTATTTAACAGTTAACTTAAATGACTTCATGGAAATGTGGTGGCGAGGGGGTGGTCTGTGCTTCTGTGCACTGGCAAGACAGTATTTGGTTAGAAGACTGGTTTAGTCATCAGAAATACTTTCCTAAAAACAAGTTGCCACTTTGGTCTGGAGCTACTCTGTTAGGCTTGAATTCATTTATCTGTCTTTTAATTCTTAAAAAACATTCCATTAGAGCCCCAATTTTTTAGCTCACTTTGTGGATCAGACTTCACTGCACACTCAGCAGACTCTGATCTAGTTAAACATATACAACATATGCTGATCTTTTTAAAATGTGATTTTATGAATTTTTTTCTTAAATTGTTGCAACTGATTTGATAACTTTGCTTCCTTTCTCTGATCTGCATAGTACAATAGAATGTGTAAGTTACATTTTTATGAATGGCAGATGTTCATATAAACTGTGTTGATTGTTAAAAAGTTTCTTCCTCATGATGCAGATAGTTTTTTATATACATGAGAGGACATAGCACATTTGACAGATTTTGCATTTTTATATATAAGCAAAGTATAATTTGATGACTGTGCTCTATATATAGGTAATAAACTGGAATTCTGTGATGAATATATAGCTGCTGTACTGTATACTAATATTTAACAGATTGACAAATAGTCATTGAGAACACTTGTTCAACATTGAAATAAAAATTATATATATCTGAGGGAAATACTATGACAATTGACTTTGAGATCAGAAGGAAAGGATGACCTGAAAGTCATTTGAACATTTTAGGAAAACAACACTGGGGGAAAAAGTTAAGCATATGGAAACAGGTTTTTATCGTAACAAGGTCTGCCTCTTATGACCAGAATGCAACAGCTTGCTAAATCATCAATGTTTAAGCTAATGGGATTTTCGTACTGTGTCTGTAGCTGTAGCTTTAAAATTCAACTTCTGTAATTGACATGGAAAGTTAATTTGTTAGTTTTTTCAAGCCTTAGGGATGGTGTGATGTGTGACAAACAACCTCAAATGTGAATGTCTTGATTTTATTTTTATGACGACTTTAGCTACAGCATTTCCTGTTCCCAAAGCTAAACACTGGAATAATACTGAGTTGTCACTTAATTTAACATAAGCAATTGTTTTAAATGAGTAGTTTGTCTCAGTGTCATGTATATATTTGACTTTTTTCTCTTCTACATAATTTTATTTGAACAAATGTAGACAGTTTATATGTTGCCTTTTTCTGTTCAAATTTGCATGGCCTCAAAGTTGGCTGTGGAGTGTCTTATGCAGAAATACTTTCAAGATAATGTTCCTTAGGAAGAAAGTAACATTCCTGGGTTAAGGGAAGGAATGCCATACATACTGTCTCTTCAGGTCTGCAACACTCCAGCTTATGGCAGGAAAATGAAAAGGTCACACTGATTTTCAGCATTGACATCCAAGGAATAGAAGCACTTAATCTTTTCAGTTTTCCAGTTTACTTTCTCTTCGGGAATGAAAGGTAGTCTGTGGTAGACAATGGAGCTTTGTGAGCTGCTTCTCATAACTGACAACTGTTTTCAACCCTAAAATGTAAAATGTTGGTAGTGTGAGTTGAGTTAGATGAGATTTCAGGGAGTGTCAGTAAGTGGCTGTTGTGTCAGTCCCTGAGTTAGCCTGCAGACTGCAGGGCCACACTAGGGACATGTGCTGATAGACTCAGACGTGGCTTTAACAAGCAAATCCCCTACCAAGGCATGCCATGCCACAGTATACTTTTAGGAGGTGGGAGGTGACAGGAGATATTTTGGGGGTCAGTAAAGTCCTTCTTCCTCATCAGCAATGGTAGAGGGATAGAAATGTTTATGCCCCAGACTTTTCTCAGTCCAGTGATAAGGATGTGCTGATATTCAACACAGTCCCTAAACAAAGTGAAAACGGAGTTGTTGCTGACTTCCATGAAAGAAAATGGAAAAAAGCCTTGCTGTACACCTAGTTGTCAAGCCGCTCTGGCCAGTTCCATTTCCTGTCTCTCTGTGCTTCTGATTAGAGACCCCAGTGTGGGGGAGGTCTTAACCACTTATAGGAATGATGCCAATAGCTAATGGAAAGCACATGTTAGTTCAAATAAGGAAATAACTTCCTTTACTAAATTTTCTTAAGTCAGAACAAACAGAAAGAAGAATAGTAGTTAGACTAATCCAGATTTGATTTCTATGAAAATCTAATGTCTGGAATTTTATTCCTTTTCTCATGGCCTAAGGATAAGTATTGATGAGGAATAATTTGAATGTAATTTTGTGAATGTGTGTGGAAAATATAAACCAGGGATTTAGCATTAATAAAGGTAACCTGACATCTATTGTTAGTCCTCCTTTGTATTCTCTTACCCTGTATCTGCACTCTGTTATTTTGAGATGTCATACTGCACACTGTATTGTAAAAATAAAAAGTAAAATTATATTTCAAATAAAAAAAAAGCCACTGAGTACTTCCTTTTGCTGGGTTTATATCCTCTGCCATTCAAGCTTCAACATATCTAATGACCACCCTGTCTTCAAGTTTGTGCCTGAACCAAGTCCACTGGAACCTCTGGGTGAAACACAAAATACCTTTTAATTTATTCTTCATGGTAGGGGAGTGCCCCCTCTTGGCACAGATGTAGAGTTTGTTTCCTTAATTGCTTGTTTTTAAAAAAAAAAAAAAAAAAAACCGGGCTGGCCCAGTGGCGCAGCAGTTAAGTGTGTGCGCTCTGCTTCAGTAGCCCAGGGTTTGCAGGTTTGGATCCCAGGCGTGCACTGACGCATTGCTTGTCAAGCCAGGCTGTGGCAGCGTCCCATATAAAGTAGAGGAAGATGGGCACAGATGTTAGCCTAGGGCCAGTCTTCCTCAGCAAAAAAGAGGAGGATTGGCATTGGATGTTAGCTCAGGGCTGATCTTCCTCACCAAAAAAAAAAAAAAAAAAAAAAAAAATACCCAGGGCCGGCACTGTGGCATAGTGGTTAAGAAGTTCATGCACTCTGCTTCAGTGGCCAAGTGTTCATGGGATCGAATCCCAGGCATGGACCTACACGCCACTCATTAAGCCATGCTGTGGCGGCATCTCACATACAAAATAGAGGAAGACTGGCACAGATGTTGGCTCAGGGACACTTCTTCAAGCAAAAAGAGGAAGATTGGCAACAGATGTTAGCTCAGGGACACTCTTCCTCACAAAACAAAACACCTGTATTAAAGATGGACAACGCTGTGAACTTGAAAGTTTTCTGGGGAAGAAGGTACGTAAGAGGGGCTGGCTGGGTGGCATAGTGGTTAAGTTCACACCAGTTTGGTGGCCCAGAGTTTGCAGGTTTGGATCCTGGGCACGGACCTACACACCGCTCATCAGCCATGCTGTGGCGGCATCCTACATACAAAATAGAGGAAGACTGGTACAGATGTTTGTTAGCTCACGGATAGTCTTCACCAAAAAAATAAATAAAATTTAAAAAGAAGGTATGTAATACTTGGGCAAATTCTGCTTATATGCAGCCAAGGATTTGAGGAGACTCAGGATAGGATATAAGTTGTTGAAAATATATGACATTTCATTTCTCCCCTCTTTCTACTATACCACTCTGTATCTCCCAAAGGAGGCAAATCACATACCAACAAAGTGTCACACAGATACACACCTGCTACCCCAGTCCAGCTTTTTACTATTCCTGATCTATTCCCTTCCCCTGTGGATCAGATCACCCCAAGCCTACACAACAAATTATCCACAATTTTCTCCTGATTTTTTTTTAACAACATGCTAAACCATAAAATTATCTGCACTTCTGAAGGGAGTTTAGCCAAGGCCAATAAATACCAGAGATTTAAGAAGCCACAGGAGAAATCTAGGGTACTTATGGATCAATGCTTTAAGGTGGACATTCAATTTACCTAAATGAAAAACCACTAAAAAATCTGGCTCTCTACCCCTACCTTCAAACTAATTTTTGCCTCCTAGAGAGGCAGTATGTACTGCTTAAGAACCAAGGCTCTGAAATCAAGATACACTTAGTCTGCATGCTAGCTGTGCTATTTGACCTGACCAACCTGTTTCCTCATCTGCAAAATGGAGATGATAGTATCTACACCTCACCAGGGTATTGGGAGGATTAAATATTAAGCAGTTCAATGTTACCTATTTTCAAGACTTATGAACTCAGCTGTTGGTTTTCTAATCACTACTGAATTTATACTGAATCTGAGATTTTATTCTATGAGCAACAACAGGATTTCCTAAAAATCAGCTCCTCCAGGACAGGCCCTATGTCTTAGCTTTATGCCAAGTTTTAAATATAGGAGAGGCAGAAATGATAGCAGTTAAAGGTGTAAAAACTCTGAAGGTAGACTGCCTGGATTTAAATCCTGAATTCCTCACTTTCTAGCTTTTTGACCTAGAACCAATTACTCAAGCTCCTTGTGCCTCAAAATCTTCTGTGAAATGTGGGCTTAAAATAATATGTACTTCTTATGGTGGCTAATGGTGAGATAATATATATAAAAAACACATATAAAACACACAAAACGGTGCCTGGCCATAACTAAGATCTGTTATTTTATAGCAGGTGTTAAATGTTTGCAAAATTACTTGGTACTTTAGAGAGCCTAGGCTGTGATACCAATGGATTTAAATACAATACTAATAAGGCTAGTGTTACAATTTCACTAACTAAAAACTGTTCCATGGCCAGACATGTCAAAAATGCCTGGAACTGGGTACAAGAAAGCCTGAGTGATCATGGATAGCTCACATCAAATCAAACAGCGTGAAAAACCTGTCACCTCCTGATAAAGGCCACACAAATGCCTCATCTTCCTATATGGAAGATGGTAAGTGGTTACTGCTTATAAAATAGTAGACAGTTACCTTATTACTTACTCTCAAATGGGAGTTAGTATTTTTTCTTAGATTAGGAAAGAAGTATTAATAAGCTCTCTTAACGCACTGGCAATCATACATTTATTAGTACCCCAAAATTCAATAATCATCTCAGCTTATTAGTAAAACACTGATAAATGAAGGGAGAAAAAAAGGGAGGCTACCCACTTCCTACATGCCTGCAGAGAAAGCTCTTTTTGGAAGACAAGCCCATGTGCCAGTCTGAGCATAAGAACATGACTGTTAGTCTTAGCAGTAAATTAATAAAAAAAAGGAACAATTCATTTTTAAATCATTTTACTGTTTATACCATAGTCACATTTAAATTGGCAGAACTGCTCCCATGATAGACAGGACAGAGACCTGTCATGCATGGAAAAATAAGTGAAGGTTTTCATGAAGCTTGAGGAGAGAAGTACCACAGGAACACAGGAATGGCTGCAGAATCTCAGGTAACAGTGCCAAGGAGTGCGAGTGGGCAGGAACAAAGGGGCTCCAGCAGTAGTTGGCCTCCATGTGCTGGCCTGAGACTACTGCCATTTCCTAATGGGGCTTTCCTAATATGCTTGGTAAGCACATCACTTGTAACAGATGTAAAGGGAGTAGGGTGACACGTCTACAAAATAAATTTTTTAAGTTCTTGGGTAGGTTCTACAAATCTTTTCTGTGATAAATGGTTGCTGAATTATGATTTTGCAAAGGCAATCCCATAGACAGACATCCAGGGAAATTTTACAACCAGTGAAATTCTTAAGCCAAAAAAATAAATAGCCTCACATACCAAACCTACACACTGTGAATTAAAATGGTGCCATGTTAGGGCTTCTGAAAGAACCAGAGCAGGCAAGATTATTCAAACAGAAGATCCTCATCCTTCTCTTCAGCCAGAAGATTAGCAGGCTCCATCACCTCTCCAGCTGCCCTCCGCTGCTCCAAGTCCTTTTCCGATTTTTCCTTGAGAATCTTTTTCTTCTCCTGTATTTTCTTTAACCTGTAAAATAAAGGAGGGAATTTTCTGAATGCTGTTTCAGTACTAAGTAGATTTAATTCCTTCTAGTTTTGTAATAAGGATAATAAACACCTACAAACTACAACAAAATTTTACTTTTAATAATTTCAACAGTAATTTATAACCGTTTTTTTTTTGCTGAGAAAGATTTGCCCTAAGCTAACATTTGTTGCCAATCTTCCTCTCTCTCTCTCTTTTTTTTCCCTCCCCAAAGCCCCGGTACATGGTTGTACATTCTAGTTGTAGGTCCTTCTAGTTCTTCTATGAGAGCTGCCGCCACAGCACGGCTACTGACAGACGAGTGGTGTGGTTCTGCGCCCGGGAACTGAACCTGGGCCACCGAAGTGGAGTGCGCTGAACTTTAATTGCTAGGCCATCGGGGCTGGCTTTATAACCCATTTTTTAAAAAAAGATTTGAAGTAGAATACACAAATATTTTATGCTAATAACTGATTTCAAAAGCTCCTATCCTGGGGGTGAATAAACTTTGAAATCCATTCCTTGATAATGGAACAGATTTTGAGCAGACATTTATTAAAATTTTGAATCATTCAATTTGGATCACCACAACCCTGAAGGTCACTGAAGGACAGAAACTAATTA